>NC_060251.1:83307834-86042365 GCF_921293095.1 Ischnura elegans | reverse complement strand
ACTCAGATAGGAGGTCCTGGCAAGGTTGTGGAGATTGATGAGAGTGCTTTTGGGCGACGCAAGTATAACCGTGGCCGATTGACTAAGACGACGTGGGTTTTGGGAGGTATCGACAGAGAGACGCGCCAAACGTTTCTCTGCGTGGTGAAGAAGCGGGACGGTCCAACCCTGATGCGAGCCATCTCCACCTATGTTAAAAAGGGCTCCATAATTAAGACAGACATGTGGCGAGGGTACACGAAATTGGAGGAAATGGGGTACAAGCACCAGGTTGTTAACCACTCGACCAATTTTGTTGCACCTGGGGATAGGAGCACCCACACCCAAAATATTGAAAATTTGTGGTCCATCATTAAAAGGGATATGAGGAGGAGAATAGGGAGAATTGCCGTGGGATCCCTGGAGACATATCTACTAGAATATGTTTGGAGAAGCAGGGCTCGGTGTGAGGAAGAGTTGCTCTACGACTTCGTTGCAGGGCATAACTGCTTTTACACTGAGAGGTAGAGAGGTGAGGATGGAGGGTAGAGTGGGCAACGGGACGAGGCTTCTTGGTTAGAAGTGAGACGATGACAAAGCTCTTTTTAGAGCTGCTACCGGTATTGATTTGCTTGGCTTTCAATCAATGGCCATGCATATCAATGTTGATAGCAGACTAAAAAGTACTCAACGGTTCCACTATGGGGGTTAGCTAACGGCGAAAACGACCCTTTGCTCACTACCATTTAAAGAAAAATGATCCCACCTATTATTATGAGATCACAACTATGCTATGAAATAAGTAACTCAGGTGAGAAGTCATGAGATAAGCACTTTACCCAAAAGGTGGTCGCGCGGAATAAATACAGCCGTCCCGCGTTTGAGGTAGCTGATATAAAGCCAAGTATTCCTTTTTTATTTGCATTGGCAGGTTATATAATAGAAATGTTTTGTTTTATGTAAGGGTGGGGCTTTTAGAATTACCACAGGCTTTAATATTAGACCAATATGAGTCAAGTTCAAACCTGAGTAAAAAGTTAAGCGAAATTTTTCATCTGTTATTGCAGGCATATGAAATAAAATATTAATCTTGGTAATTAAGTAGTAGTAAGTAGAAAGTAGAGCAAAGTGTAGATATAATAGTGGGTTGATAAATAAAGGGGTAAATTCGAAAGTTTCGAAAAGAAAAATTAGGTTTTCAGAGTCGGAATTATCAATTCACAATAACACAGCTAGTAACTATAAGCATAAAACGTCAGTTGAATCATAATTTCAAAAGAAGTCAAGCGTCTGTGATTAGATGGCTGTTCCTTGCCTCCAATTTTACTATTTGCCTTACATGAGCAATTTTCCCTCCCTCCACTTTATCCCTCCCACTAGTAGGCTGCGCGCTAGGCTTAGATTGCTTGAGAAATTGAGAATGGATGTCTTTAAGAGCGACACAGAGAACATAATATTGGAGCCACACTATATTTCCAGGTCCGACAGAAGCGATAAATTAAGAGAGATGTTTTGCCGAACGGATATATATGGGAATTCGTTTTTCACCCAAACCATTAAGGACTTTAATGAACGCTAGTCCACACTTCGTTAGAGCACTTATTTTTTTAAAAGCTGATGATGAATCAATGTTTTCTAATTCCTTTTCCCATTAATTTGTGTCCTTTACTATTCCTGATTTTTCTCTCATTAGAGTAATATTAGCACTCCTTAGAAAGTGTTATACTGTTCATTTTTTCGTCGTATGAGGGTTAAGGTTCTATGGAATGATCTTGTTTTTCATTCAAGGAAGTACAATTCCTCCGTGCTTCATCGCTGCCTATAGCTGCAAAATCTCAAGGCTTAACAGGGTTGCTCATTCTTTACGGGAGCGTAGATCGAAGTATATGCATAAATTTATTAGTAAATTTGGAGGAAATGTTTCCTCAGACGACGTGTAACAAATCATCCGTTCCAGCAGAGATATAGATGAACTAACGAATGACCTTGCTGCTATCCAAGCGTTGTGCGATGCTTGGCAGTTAGAATTACATTTGAAAAAAATGCGTCGTACCGTAAACAGGGACAGCTTTGCCAAGTGGGGCAACTTTGCCAGGTTTTGAAAAATATTATGTTTGGTGCCCTACTAAGTTTCCTAATTATCCGAGAGAGGGCCTATGTTTTCATCACTCAGACAAGATATTGAGTGATAGCCTTTCCACACACTTGTAGTCTTACAAATTGTTTTCAGGTCTTTATTAGTGTTTTGTTTTTGTAGGGCCAAACTGAATATTTTTGGTAGTCTATTTAAGTGTCTCGCCCTTCCCATTTACTCAAATGTAAGTAAAAACTTCTGGTATCGTTCAATAGAGCATATAATTTACTTTCAGAATCGCTTTAAATGGTAAAATATTTGTTGTATTTAGATTTAATAATTTAACTTGGCAATGTTGCACCAGGAAACTTGGTGGAAATGGGACAACTTTGCCAACCGACAATATTGTTATTTCTCCACTACCAGTACACTTTTTCCTAAGGGTGCGTTTTTCATATTCGTTTTATAGGCCTTTCAAATGCCAAGACGCTTTAATACCAAGTTGGGAGGCCGAAGGTATCGAAATTATGATGACAGTACGCTGCCTTTTGCTGTCTCCGCAGTGATTTGTAATGAATTGAGCAGTGGAAAAGCAGCCCAAAAGTACAATATTCCGCATAGGACAATTGAAAGTAAGGTGAAGTGTCACCATACAAAGAATCCAGGGCGCCATACGGCATTGAGCAAGGGTAAGGAAGAAGAGATACTCGAACATGTGCTAGTTTGTGCTGACTGGGGAATGCCTTTTAATGCCATTGGTTGACGATTGATTCGTTTTGTGTTCTTACGCCATCGTCCAATCATTTATGTCAAACCCTTTGATTTTTCGGTCTTCGCTCCTTGTAAAAAACAAATGGAGAGCCATACTGACAGACCATAATTGTGGAACTTTAATAGTTATAAAACCATCGAAAAGAATGTATTTCCAACACTTTTGGCAAAAATTCTCAGTGCTTTGGATGAAGAAAGTAAAATGAACTCAAACATGATATCAGGGTTCGAGAAATGTGACATCGTGCCACACAATCCCGGAGAAGTTTGGTCTTGAATTCCGGATGCATAGAAAACTGATCGTAATGACACTCCTACAAGAGTAAGTGATTCATTTTTGAACTGTCTTCAATCCTGTCGTCACAATCAAACAAAAGTTCGCCATAGAGAAGAAGACGGAAAATTAATGTGGCCCGTGGAGAAACCATGGACAAATCACACCTGGTCACTTTCAAGCACCTCCACACAAAATCTTGTTGGAGGGACTTGCCAAAAGGAGAAAAATTAGGGGAATGACAATAGCATTCCACGTTCAATGCATTGGGTATCTTGGAGTACCATTCTATATTTAAGAGTTTTCTAAATCAACATTATTTTTCCGTTGTTTTATTGAGGTTTCCGCTGGATATAACTCCGTTGGCAAAGTTGCCCCAGATCCATAGAATCTTTGCTAACTACATTTTCAATTTTTTTAACATATAAACTTTTACTTAAGTTGTCATTTTTGCACAAATTTTGAAAGTAGAGACCAAGAATAATGGCTTAAAATGGTTTTAAACCATTTCCGTACATGAACTTACAAGAATGCGGTTGAAAAAGAAAAAAAAAGTGGCAAAGTTGTCCCGGTTTACGGTAATGAATTTCTGGAAGAAGAATAACTTCCTACAACGTAGCTATATAATTCGGGGTACCCAATTAAAGGCAGTTGAATCCGTGAAATATCTAGGGGTTAGACTCAATAATGATCTATCGAGGAATAAACATATTCGAGAAATAACCGGTCAAGGTAATCGTAAAATGGGTTATGTTAAAGGAATATTAGGAAAGTGCGACGACAAAGTGAGAGAAATTAGCTACTTTTCCCTCGTTAGACCACATTTGGAATACGCTGCCAGTGTTTGGGACCCTCATGATTGGAAAATAGGCTAAATCTTTTAGACAAATTCAAAAGCAGTGTCTTTTCTGACGAAGTTAACCATATCTAACGGACGCCAACATACTACGGAAGATCAGATCATATAAATAAGATAAGAGAGATAGATTGCAGAACAGACAGATTCCGAATGTCTTTTTTTCCACGATCAATAAGAGATTATAACGGCAGTAATAGAACTCGTAAATAGATTGCATGACTTGTAGTGTAGCCTACTAACCTATGTAAAACTTAATGCATGTTTCTTAATTCAATTATTATTTCTAACAGCATATAGTTGTATAGTTTGTTATTATACGGGACGTTTTTTGGACGGTGTGGTGTGCATGTGGGAGTACAAATGCATGCTTCATGCTGGTGATTGATGACCCCCTGCCAAACACCCTAGAGGTGGCTCGTAGGGTATTATGTCAATGTAGATGTAGATTGGAAAAAATACGGAATTCCACAAAGTTATGGCCAATCCAGCGCTGGTGATGAATCAATGTTTTCTAATTCCTTTTCCCATTAATTTGTGTCCTTCACTATTCCTGGTTTTTCTCTCATTAGGGTAATATTAGCACCCCTTAGAAAGTGTTATTCTGTGCATTTTTTCGTCGTATGAGGGTGAAGGTTCTATGGAATGCTTTTGTTTTTCATGCAATGAAGTGCAATTCCTCCGTGCTTCATCGCTGCCTATAGCTGCAAAATCTCAAGGCTTAACAGCGTTACTCATTCTTTACGGGAGCGTAGATCGAAGTATATGCATAAATTTATTAGTAAATTTGGAGGAAATGTTTCCTCAGACGACGTGTAACAAATCATCCGTCCCAGCAGAGATATATATATAGATGAACTAACGAATGACCTTGCTGCTATCCAAGCGTGGTGCGATGCTTGGCAGTTAGAAGTATGGTGTAAGTTAGGTATGTGAAAGGTCGTTACGATAGTCTTGTTAGTGTAACTGACCTCTTAGATAAACTCGGATGGGAATCCCTGTCGGACCGTAGATTGAAAAATAGAATAAACCTTTTAGATAAATTCAAGAGCAGTGTCTTTTCTGACGAAGTTAACCATATCTTGCGGACGCCAACGTACTACGGAAAATCAGATCATATAAATGAAATAAGAGAGATAGATTGTAGAACAGACAGATTCCGAATGTCATTTTTTCCACGATCAATAAGAGATTATAACGGCAGCAATAGAACTCGTAAATAGATTGCATGACTTGTAGTGTAGCCTACTAACCTATGTAAAACTTAATGCATGTTTCTGAATTTCTATTCTATATTCTATTTCTAACAGCATATAGTAGTATAGTTTGTTATCATACGGGACGTTTTTTGGACGGTGTGGTGTGCATGTGGGAGTCCAAATGCATGCTGCATGCTGGTGATTGATCACCCCCTGCCAAACACCCTAGAGGTGGCTCGCAGGGTATAATGTAAATGTAGATGTAGAATTAAATTTGGAAAAAATGCGTCGTAATGAATTTCTTGAAGAAGAATAACGTCCTACAACGCAGCTATATTATTGGGGGAGCCAAGTAGAGACTGTTGAATCCCTGAAATATCTAGCAGTTAGACTCAATAATGATCTATCGTGGAATAAACATATTCGAGAAATAACCGGTCAAGGTAATCGTAAAATGGGTTTTATTAAAGGAATATTAGGACAGTGCGACGACAAAGTGAGAGAAATTAGCTACTTTTCCCTCGTTAGACCACATTTGGAATACGCTGCCAGTGTTTGGGACCCTCATGATTGGAAAATAGGCTAAATCTTTTAGACAAATTCAAAAGCAGTGTCTTTTCTGACGAAGTTAACCATATCTTACGGTCGCCAACATACTACGGATTATTTCTAACAGCATATAGTAGCATAATTTGTTGCATGTTGGAGTCCAAATGCATGCTGGTTATTGATCACCCCTGCCAAACACCCTAGAAATGGCTCGCAGAACTTCCCAGAATTGAGAATGCCATTGTTCAGCGTGGAGCGAGAGGCCTTTCCTACCCCACCCCCAAGTTGCTGGATGCAGCGTTGCCAAGTCAGAAGGGGACTTTTATCGCTGATTGGATAAAATTCTTAAAAATCATCGTAGAAAGACGATCAAAAAACGCCCGTATTCCTGGTGTGATCAAGAAGACGATAAAGCCAATAAATTGTAGATAGCACTAAAAGAATTGTAAAATGCAAAATGTACTACACGTGGTTCAGATGGGTGGGGGCCCTCCCGGTGTTTTGGGTCCATCCCTCGCGAGCTCGGGTCCCCGAAAAGGGTCGGATTAGGCTCGAAGTCGAGGTTGGACCCTCATTAGCGCGGCTGACCGTCGGTGGTCCCCACGAGAGCGACATTAACCATTTTAACAATTACACGCGCGGGAACAACCATGCCCTTGATAGGGGCAACCTTCCCAGTCGGGATTCGAGCCCGTGGCCTCTTGCTTGGCTGTCAAGGACTTTACCCTGCCATCACCGAGGCCGGCAATTAAGTTTCAACAACTAAGTTTCAATGTCGCCATTAAAACGGAGCTACTTATGGAGCTCACAAGGTCAATCGCAACGTCTATCCTCGTGTGTAAAACGTAACACGTCGATTCCCACGTGTTGAGTGTTCGTCGATTAAGTCAGCAATGATTGCACGGGGGAAAAGCGCAGTGTCATAGGTGTCGGCTGCCGTCCAGCGCCAAGGAGGCGTGTGTTTTGAATTATCACTCGGCTAAGCGCACTCGATATCGACGTCTTCTACGGGTTGTCCCTTGGTATTCTGCCAATTTGAATGGCAGGTTCTAGGACACTCCCTGCCACTATATCCACCATATCTTTATCACCTTTGAACTACGAATGGAAATTAAAACGTGCATTCATTAATGGAATATTGGATGGAATGGAATGTAAAAGTATACACATGCTAAAGAAATATGTACGTGAAAGTATTGGCTGTGTAGAGATTTCAGTGACGTCGTAATAGACTCTGTATACTTGACACTGATGGCAGTGGCGCAGCGAGGGGGGGAATAAACCCTCCTCCCAGAGCTCAGAGCATTTCATTATTAAAATATTTCAATGTGAAAAACTAATATTAGGGGGACGGATGACTCACAAACAAAACATATCCAACTATCCACACCAGTGGCGCAGCGAGGGGGGTTTTGGGGAATAAACCCCCCCCCCCAGAGAACAGAATTTTTTTTAAGTTAAATCCATTTTACTTAATTGAATTAATATTACTTATAGAATTTTGTTAGGATTTATAAAATATCCCTCAGAAAGCCGTAAAACTCACTATTATTTTCTGGGGAGCAACTCCCGCTTACCCTGGCGGGTATGCCATACCACCAGACACCCCAGTATTAGTTACGCTTAAAACCCCTCCTAGCCTTATTTCCTAGCTGCACCCCTGATTCACACAGCCCTAAAACTAACCATTTTGAACTATTTATCTTAAAAAAATATCTAGGGCAGGGCCCCCGCACCTCTCGCTTACCTTGGAGGGTTTTCTTTGTAAACCCTCCAGACTGGAAAGTATTAGTTGCGCCTAAAACTTCCCCAAGCCTTTACTCCTAGCTGCACCCCTGACTGATGGTATTACTCAAGGAATATCCATGGACTTGCCAGCAGCATACCTTAAGAAGTCACTTGCAAGTGTATATGGTTATTATTATTACAGTGTCATATTTCGAGCTTGCTCCGTGAACGGCCGAAAAAATTACTTGAATTGCCATGAGAAAAAATTCCCCTGGACCAGGATTCGAACCATGTAGTACCATGACCCTTGGTAAAATTTCCATGGGAATTCAGGAACATGGGTAGCGTAGAGATCTGTGGTTTAATTCCCGCTCGAGGGAATTTTTTTCGTGGAAATTCGTGTAACTATTATTATTAAGTATTATGCCAGTCAAGTTAGGTTATCATGGAGTATTTTGCCGATTAGCCCGGACAATCACCCCTCCTATCATGGAGATCCCTCTTCAATGCACAATAATGCCCGCCGCCTTTTATCCTATGTAAAAATCCTGAAGTGCAAAAATTCCACCGAGGAATAATAATTTTGTTTGGACGGCAATTGAACCTGTGCTTCGGTAGCTCAAGTGGTCCTCCGCTCCGTTCAACACCTGGCGCGAATTCGGGAGATCCGGGTTCGACTCCCGGCTAAGTCAAATGGGTGGAATTTTCAGACTGATTGTATCTTAAAGTTCAAAATGGAAGTTAATGTGCCTCAAACTTCGCGCGTGGACGCCTGTGAAATATATATTAGTTGCTCTGGGTAAGCATTCCCCTGGATTGGAAATTGAGCCACGGTCTTGAAGATATTCGTGCCGCCGCGGAGACTAATTGGATATTCATTTCCTCAATTCTTACGACAATTTTTTCCAGATTAACAGTATTCCTGGTGATAGCTAAAAAAAATGCGAGGGGAATTAAGTCACCTGGATACAATAGCGGTCTAAGCTATGACCCGGGAATCCAAAGGTTCGTCGTTCGATTCTTGGCCCAGGGAAATTTTTTCCCATGCGTTCATAGTGGAACTCAGAAGCAATTTAAATATAGTTTAAAGTTTTCACCAAATGCATTCTCAATGAAACTCCTTCCGGTTTTGATGTATTCGCTTCATTGTCAAGGAAAGGAGGAAAGGCGGATTTATCCTTGATAATGAATCTGAAGGGTCGAAACCGGTAGGGATTTTATCGAGAATAAACAATTTTCCCTGTGCAAGTTTCGCGTGCTATTGCGGATGATTTTGTAAAGTTATTTCGCTGGCTCCTCTCCAGTTGTTACCGCGATTAGTGATGTTGTAAGTACGTCCGGAGTATTCATATTATTATTCACTGCATGGTTCACCATTCAGGTTGAATGAAGGAAAGTAATAATCGAACTGTAGCGTTTGAAAGGTGACGACTTTGGTCGATGGTTTATGTGCATCCATAATTTGGAGTGCCATATTAATCAGGAATACGAATAAACTCAGCAAGTATATTAACTTTGATGCTTACTAGTCATCGTGATGGTGAAATTTTCATACGAATGTTCCGTAAGTACCTTTATATTCACTCCAAGTCAAGCCTTAACAATTGACGGCCTGCTCGTGATAATTTCTGATTTGAGCTACGTAAAGCCAAAAAATTCTGCGATTGCCTTGCCTGTAGTGAATAATGTTTAAATGACCTACTCTTCTCGTTCAGCTTCTAGTCTCGGTGATTATGTGTTCTCAGGTTTCTGAACAGGTGATTGATGATGGAACCAGCGTTTCACAGGCTCAATCGATCATCATCTTCATGGTGTGTTACCTTTCAATTGGATGGGAAAAAATCCTCGCACCGCTACTAATTATCAGCGCTTTCTTATCGGTCAATAATGTAGGGACACTTCATCACCAACCAACTACTTCCATTGCTAGGAAAACCATATCCCATTTGTAATACGCTTCTTTTTCCCATAACTTAATACTCGGTCCAGCAAAAGCCTATTATGCCAGCTTTATGCTGAGGACGGATTCAGCATTGACAGGAGCCAGCCGCTCAAGGACTTAAGCTTACGAGGAAGTGGAAGAGCGATTTCCGCCCTCTACGATAGCGATCGAGATTGAATTGGCCAAAATATCAGGTCAAGTGATGGTGCATTTAATTGATCGATTGAGTTCTCATGCATTTTGTTTGTCATGATTGAAAATTTTATAATAAGAATTTAATATTCTTGTTCCATTTTCCATGAAACTATAGAAATTTAGGGTTCCAATATTGTCCGCAGCGTTTGGCTTCATCGCAGCCACCTTGAGAATTCATTTTAATATCTGCTGTATAGTTCACCAATGAGGCATGAAGAAAGAAAGTTGAGATCGAACTGCAAACTTTTGAAAGCTGACGACTTTGGTCGATAGTTCATGTGTATCCGTTATTTGGAGTTCCATAATTATGAGGAATACGGATGAACTCACCGCGAGAGTAGTAACTTAGATGCCCGCTATTCATAGTGATTGCTCTTTCAGGAATCTTCGTAGGAATTTTCTGTGTATTCAGTACCCGAGTTATAGTATCTAATCTCGGGGCGCCTGTTCCCTTCATGAGAGGCCCCTTTATCAGTCATGCCCCCATCCCCGTTCCCTTAGGCGTACAAAGTACAAGTTTTTTATCGCGAGGGAGTTAAGGGGACGAATCCGTGAGTGATGTCGAGGGGGAAAGGGAGGGAGGGACGGATCGGGAAAGAAGCGGAGATAAAGAGTTCGTCGTGGTCGGTTCGGAGCCCCGGAGACCTCTTTGTCTGCGTCCGTCAGAATAGCCCCGAAATTTCCCTCCACATACTGTACTGTAATCAACCCCAATGTCCATGCTACGAGTATTAGAAAAGAGGATCCTCAAGTAGCCCTCTAGAAGTGTAGAATCTTATCCTCAACCCCGGATGCTAAATGAAAAAAGATGTTCTTTGCCTTCTTGGGACACGGTTATCCTTGAAGCAAATCTAGTTCAGTTGCAACAGCGATGTGGGTCATATTTTACATTTTTCGTCGGTATATCATTTGTTAGTACTGATATTTTCCGGTTTCCGAAGGATTTATGCCTTATATTTCAGTTTACTTCAACGTGTCCTGATTAAATCCATTTTCCTGTAAATTAGGAAAATTCAACGTGTCCTGATTACATCAGGAAAAATTAGGTTAATTATCGGAGAAAATGGTATGATATAAGAAGTATCGCAATTCCTATCGCATTGAAGCTGTGATATTGTGAAAATCATGGTGGGATAGTCGCATTTAAAAGAGTATTCTTGGATACCTCTGTAGAGGGTTCATTGCTAGTCTTTCTTCGGTTGTTTCCTCAAATTTATCTGGGCTGTCTGCCTGGCCATTGACCCTTGTTCCCCAGCAGTATCAACCTCTACATGATAAGCCTGTTGGGTGCATTGGTTGTAACATCTGCCTTGAGGAGAACAGATTTTATTAAGGACGGCCAAATATGGAATCATGCTCCCTTTCTTACTGCCATAAGTGACGTCATTTGTGCGTCAGATGGCTTTTTATCGCTCTCTCCTCTATGTTATACATGTCCCGTTCCGCATGGTTCCCATCCCTAGTCTATTATCTCTAACTGACTGTCGCTAACTTACTAGAAATAACTTCATATCGCATCATGGTTAAATATTGACGTGCGATACAGGTAGAGATAGAGCTGCCGATATAAGTTACCGTTGGAATCAAAATCAGGGAAAACTGAAGGTTGATTGATGTGCGATGCAGAGGTACAAAGTCTCATGGTAAAATTACGTCAATAAAAACGGTATATATTTATATTTTAAATGTCCTTAATGTATTTAACAAGTCGTATTGGATCGTAGTTGAATTAAAAGACAAACCCTTAATATGTGAAAGGGATAAAAGTTAGTTAATTAAATTCTTTGAAAAATCCTGAACATTCAATTAACCGTACAAGCCCATCAAGCAATGTAGGGGAAAGTTTTAAGTAAATTGAATGAATTTTGTTTGCATGTGATGAATTTATGGCCTAGTATTTTTATTTGTTTCCAATTATTGAAGAGATTGGAGTGAACAATAATTATTTTCTTGGCGAAACCATGTATGATGTTATTTATGCCTATAGTGAGTAAATTATTATTTTAATAATTTATTCACATCAATTGAAAGCCTCGTACATCTGAATTTACCCAGAATTTGAAAACTTGAACATAGATTGTAGAAGCATAAAAGCATGTCGCATCAACGAATCTATTTTCGTGACCGAAATAGGGTCTTGGGGATGTCAACCATTGTTCTTCTCATTCTTACGTCCTCTTTCCCTATAATATATATGAAAAAGTTATTTTTTGGATGGATGAAACGTGCGAATGCGCTTTGTCCCAAAATTTGACTCTCGCACTCAATTTTCCTGTCTCGTAAAATTCTGGCATTTACAGCCATCACGTTTTTCGCTCGTATTTTTTTTCGGGCCTCTTCATTCGCATTTGGCTTCCGCCTTTCCCTTGCCCGCTTTAACTTCACTATGCACCCTTTTTTCCAGTGTTCGAGTTGAATTATTTTTACAGAATTTCTCTTTAGGATTACTATAAAAAATTCCATCGAGGAAACGATTTCTGACAAGTGCAATTTTTGTGGTGTTGGTAGCCTAAAGGGGGTGCGGTTGAAAAATTTGTCCAATACGTCTCCGCTTGTGAGCTTGGCCTTGAGGTTCGCCGAACACCTGCTGTTACGGCGGATTTGGGGGGGAGGGCACGTGCCCTCCCCAGACCTTAAAAAATAGACAATATTGTTAATACGGTTATCATTGCGTTCCTTTTATTTTGTATATTACGGAGACTCAGTCATTTAATTTAATACTAATAACTTCCATTTCAAAATGAAGAGAATAATTTCTGCTGTTATTGTTGTATTTTGTTTTTGATCTCAAATATTAGAAGATCTGTCAGACCCTTGGTTATCCACCCTTGGGTGTAGATAATATATCCTCCTCTTCAGGGAGGATATTTTCTACACAGTTGAAAAGTCCAGTATGAGAGAACTCTAGAATACCTAGTGGAAAATATCCACACTGTATTTGGCCATGGATTCGGGTAGAATTACTTCTTAAAATGTATTGAACCAGTATTACTCTTACAGTATAATTGAAAATCAGAGACTAGGCTCGTGGCGAGAGCTGGAAAATCTTACAACAATGAAGATCCTGAATCTTCTGGAAGTAGTGGCACAAAATATCTACTCCACATAGACAGTCGTAAAATAATTTTCAAATGATTTACCTTTTTTAATATTTTCTTGGAAGTATCGTATCTTGAAGTGGAATTTATGTAATTTATTTTTTGTATTTGTCCGATGCAAGCAGCCCTTTTTCTTATAACATAAAGCTGAAAAAATTTCGAACAGCGTATGGTCTCCAAAGCTAAGTCTTATGTGAGACGACTCTAGAATACCTAGTTGATTCTTAGCTGTTGAACGATGATTGCGAAGCCATATGAATTTGAACATGTTTCCCGCATGCCTGTAAAGATAACCCCATCGTTCTATTTCCGGGGTCTCCAAACTAATGTCTGCGGGCCTGATGTCGTCCGCGAGGCCCTTTCATCCAGGCCTTGAAGAGCCATTTTTTCTATGAAAAAAATGCGAAGAAGTGTATCCTGCCAAGATCAGCCGCCGCTTACGTGGGCGTTACATTTTTCCCGATTTTAAATGGAAGGACCAAAGGAATTAAAGCGTTTGATTTTCCTACTGATCACTGCATTGCAAAACCTTGTTCGTCGCTTACTATTTCTCCTTCTGCTCCCTATCAGTGAGATAATATAACGCCATCTAATAGCGCAATTTTTTAATGGTTTGCTGCTTGTTTAAGACGCAATTAATTTTATCACAGTATGCGACAGCATCTATGTTTTGATTCTTTGTAATTGGGACCTCGAGTGTGTGGTCGCACCTCTACAACAACTAAAGTATACTGTACCTTCTTAGAGCCACCGTAATTTCGTGGTGTTTGAGAAAAGTGCGAAAGTAAATTTAAGAATTTTGTTGCTCTTTATGAAAAAAACACAATACGAATTTACTATTTTAGATATCAATTTAAAGCTTTTTTTCATTTTACTACGAAAGTGATTATTCGTTGTCTACAATATTATAATACATTCGATAAAGGATAAAACTAAATGTATTTACTAATTATAATTTTAAACCAGGTCTACGCTCGATCTGATATATCGGCTCATGGCACTTTTTGCCAGTGGAACGAAAACCTATAAATCGGCCCGAGGCATTAGAGGGTTAATAAAGTTCTGTTAATTAATATGAATAGGCTGAATAGTTTTGGAGAACCAAGGTCTAATGATTTACCATCAATTGTGCTATATTTTCAGTGTTCAATTTGGACTTGTACCGTTTTGTTTTGTCATGCCTGTTTTCTCTCTTTCCCTGGCTGCCATTTTTGGCCCCCATAACTTCACTTAAATTCCGTCTGGGGCGCTCCCTAAGGTGTCTGTCTGCTCATTCCGCCTTTAATTGCCCGGGTGATTTCCCGCTCCCGGGGCATCGCGACCCCCCCCCCCCCCACCACCCCTATCCCCCTTCCGCCAGTTGCTTCACATGCTCCCACTCCACTTCCGCCATAAGTCCCGTCTTATCGCTAGGGGCGGACAGTATACGTCCCTCGTCGCTGGCCGGCCAGCCCCTCTTGAACCCTGGATCGCAGGGCGAAGGTGAAGAAATCGAGACTGACTGCCTGAGTGGTGACTATAGGCGCGTAATCTGCCATTCGTCGCCGCGCTGTACACTTTTCTGCGTACATTATTTTCATGCTACGTCAAGGATCTCATCATCAGTCTCTGATTATAGTTCTGGCAGCCAAAACAAATAAGAAAAGACTCCTCGTGGGGTAACCCAAGGGAAAATTGCCTCACAAATGCTTTGCTCAATTTCCCTTCTAGAGCTCCTGTGTTTACTTTCTATTACCGCCATTAGCCTTTCATAACTGTATGCATTGACAAGATTTTGGCGGACAGAAATATTCAAGATAAAATTTAAATTCATAATAATTCTAAGAATCTAGCGGATCGCCTTCAGAGGTTTCTTATTGGTGGTCTGTTCTTTCGGAGTAGAACCTTCCACCGAAACATTTATAGCTTCCAAATCAGCATATTTTCACCCACCTTAAGTTCTGAGAACATAGCATCATAAGACCGATCTATGAGTCCAGTCAATCCCTTAAAATGGTCCTTCTACTAACTAACAATTACGTTCTATTTCCCTACTCTTGATTTCAGTTTTTCCTCCATGTTGCCTGGGCCCGTTCTCTTTTGATTTTCGCCACTCTCAAGTCAGTAATAATGAGAACTGCGCATACTATTCTTAATTTCCCTCGCTGGAAGGGACCGCGGGGATGGGACGAGGAGTTAGTTTTACGACCCACTGTCCTTGACGACGAGTGGTGCGAAAAGATCGCCGAGTTCTCCATTAGCTCCCCCTGCCGTTGAAAATATTCTCGGATTGCTCACTTTGTTTGGCTCTCCAGTGAGCCCATAAGCTCCCTCGTTTTATGCACTGGATGGAGGGCTGTATAAAATGGGGCATTCAAAACCACTCGCCGCAGTCTTGAATTGGTCAAGCGTTGATTACCATATGTTATAAGCGTGTCATTAATTCCAATGTTTTATCAGTGAACACTCCGACCCTCGTGAGAAAATTTGAAGCGACTCGCACTAAAACCTTCACGAGAACCAGAGGGAGTATCCCTCTCTTGTCATGTTAAGTAGTAGTTTCGGAAATAATCGTTTTGAATGATGATATATATTGCTCTTTATTCCCGTTTACGTTAGGGGAATTGTAATACTAGGACTGTTGGCTTTTGCATCTGATTAAAACTGTATTAGGTCCTAACAGGTTTTGCTTAAAATTTTCTGAGTAATAATTTGAAGTAATAATTTAGCCAATTTCAGAGCGTGAAATAAGGGTTGCTTCAAGTTTAGTGCTGAAAAGTACTGAACCGTATCCTTCTGGGCCTTCATTTGGCTTTGTATAAGGAGTAGCCGCTGTGAAAACTATTTTCCAATTGTCTAAGTTCATGGAAGAGTGATGGTATCTGGGAGTTAAGATTTTTTTTCTAGGCTAACTAAGGCCACTTGAATTACTGAGGAAGGGAGGGAAAACATGAGAGAAACCCGGTGTCATTTTTTCCTAGACGTTAAACGAGAGGCTCCAAGGGGACCACGGCATAACATACTGTCCGACGGACGGACTGTACTTCTTGTATTAAATTTTTAATTTATTACTGTACTAACGAAAACAGCACCATTGGCCTTTTACATTACGGGTTTTAACTTAAAAATGAAACGTACAAGAACACCCATGCCCGGGATAGGGGCAATTTACGTAGGCGGGACTCGAACCCGCGACCTCTTGAGTGGCACTTTACCCTACTGTCACCGAAGCCGGCAAATAGTGTCTTAAGGCCTGGTTACACAATGCATTAACACGTACGAGTTAATGTCTGATTGCATGAATGGCTATGGTGAACCGGAACGGAACATTGTGAATGCATGAACCAAATGAGAACAGGTTCTATTTTCTTATCATGCGTTCACTCAAGTTGGGTGGCTACACCGTACATTTTGGCGTTCATTCTCGCGTTCATACCTAAATTTACACAATAACTCGTACGTGTTAATGTATTGTGCAACCAGGTCTTAATACTTGCTGAGTACCCAAGTAAGATTCGAGGTCACTCAAATTCTCCTGACACCGCTGATATTTTTACCAGGGCTCTCAGAATGAGAATATTTGCCACCCCAATATCCAGATCCCCACAAGAAGATAGGTGGAGAGGTAGAAGGGCGATGTATGATCTTGGGCATTCCTAACGGTTGTTGAATCAAGAGTCTACCGGGTGGTAAAACTGGTATCCGTCCTCATTTTAGTGACGTTTCGGCTCCTAAATTTATGTCTCGGCCGTGAGTACGAAGAACAGTGAGCGGAAATAAAAAAAAAACTTTCAAAAACCCTGAATTTTTGCTATTTTTTGGGAAGAAAAAATGGTACAGTCTGATGATATGTCTGAGCATTGAGGAATTGCGGCTATTGAACTATTTGGTTTATTCATAAAATAATCATAGGCTGTTAAAAATGAAAACGAAATAATAAAAACTTTCAAATCGGAATTTCCGCAAAAATAGTGTTATAACTCTCGCTCGTGAGTCGTTAAGCTGGTTTTCCAGAAGTTTCAAAGCAATTTTCGCACAATTTGTGCATTCGGGTGATTCCGTAAAGTTATCACGGTGGCTAGTCCCGGTATACTTAGATAAGTCAAGAGCGGACATCTCTATGTGTTCAAAGTTTAGGGGACTTTACTCTCCGGCTGTGGCGCTTTGTGCACGATTTGGACTGCTTGTCGCATCATAAATTCAGCACCTTGTCCACGCCATCTTGTCCGGTATGGTCCTCAAATTTCCGCAGAGGAGAATGACGCCTCGAAAGCTTGCACCCGTCCGGTAATCGGGAAATCCGGGTTCGTATCCAGGTGAAGGCGAATGATTTGTTTTCTGTGGATTTTTCGCACAATTTCCGCCCAATGTGCGACGCTCATAGTAAAGTTTCGATCCCATAAGTTGAGTGGAGGTGATACCGGAGTTGAGTTGAAGGAGTGCCCATTCATTTTTTTTAGCGGGGAAATAAAACAATTTTTTTACCACCCCATCTCTCCATTTTACCCCTTTATTGCCTTCCCATTCCATTACTTATCTTCCCCCTCGCCCGTCCCCTCCACCCTTAACGAATTAAGTCGTCTATCTCATGGCATGAAAACGCCTCTACAGTCAACAAGTGGTTTTACGTCCGCGGGAGTATGGGAGAGAGGATAGGCGCGGTGGGGGTGGGGAGATGTGTGTGTGCAGAGTTGGAAGGTAGGGGAAGGGAAGAGGAAGGAGGTGGGGGAGACATCGTATGTGGGCGGGGGAGTGGGATGGGGTTAGGGAGGGGAGGGGAGTGAAGGATATCTTCTCCCGAAATGTGTAAAAAAGAGTGACGGGACGATAAATTGAGGAATTTCTTTTCGCGCTTCTCTCCCTTCAATTTTTTTTAATTTTCT
The DNA here is from genome assembly GCF_921293095.1 of Ischnura elegans. Taxonomy (NCBI): domain Eukaryota; kingdom Metazoa; phylum Arthropoda; class Insecta; order Odonata; family Coenagrionidae; genus Ischnura; species Ischnura elegans. The sequence continues at coordinate 86,024,838 of NC_060251.1, read as the reverse complement.
TCCCATGCAAGCGTCCTCCCTTCTCCTCCTCCTCTCTCGCTGCCCACCGAAAAAGATTTTTATCCCCCTCCCTTCGCCGAAGTTTTCTTTTTTCAGTCTTTTCTCTCTCACGTGAGGCCACACTGGTCGAAGTCCCGTGGCCGGAATTGTTTTTGGGCGAAAATCAAAACATAACATTTTTGGTAACGGGTTCCCGGTGATACTAAGAAAATGATGATCAAATTTGTCCACTTGCGTGAATGTGGGTCTAGGGCTTCTAAAGTCACATTGTCCTTGACTGAGAATTGAGAATGCAAAAAAGTATCTTCGTTTTGTACTGTTATTCGCGAATTCTTTATCGTTTTCTTGTCTAATTCTGTTTCAAATCAGCCATTTGACAATTTGGTGAAATGTATGTAATATTAACATCGCTTTCAAACTCGCCGAACCATCACAAGGTAACACACCTCACGTTTGTGCCGTTAAGAGTTCTTGCGTCTTATGTTGATTCTACGAGTAGCGGTTAAAACATCGATTTAGTAATTTTCAAATCTTTTTATTAGCCTGGGTTACTTCACTTTCATGAATGTTAAGTATGAGCGTTTCCAGAGAATTGAGATGTACATTTTTGGGCTGAGAATTAATCCCTCCATGTTGCGTCCACGTTTATTTTCCACTAATATTTCATAAGATATTTTTGGGTCCTCTGGTGAACAGCACAGTTCAGTTGGGGCACGAGATATGGAAAGGTGGGCGGAAACGCGGCGTCGATATTAAAGAGCAATCAACGAAAGACGCCCAGAGAACCAAGGTATATCATCGTATTCGAACTGTGTAGTTAAAGATGGAAATAATGGTAATAATAATAATATGCAAAATTGTTTGCCAACGTTTTGATATGTTTCTTATATATTTTTCAGGGCTATGAATGATAATATAGCCTTAAAGAAGACATCATAAATATATCAAAACGTTGCAACGCGTTGGCAAACAAATTTGTATCTCATTCTCAGACCTATACTCCGAGACGTTAATCATCATTAAATAATTAAGGTCAAGAAAAAGAAATCGATTAAATAATAATAATAAAAATCCTCCAATTTAGTCACCACACCAAACCTGGAGTTATTTTTTAATTAGCTTTAGTTGAATTCCCTTTAGGAGGAGTTTCTTTGGAGGAACATTTCACGACAATGCATTCCAGAAACATACTTGCCCCAACTGTCCAGCGTCATGGAAACCTGCGACGTAAGTCGCTATTTACTCGCCTTCTCCCTTCTGGTAACCCAGTTCATCATTTTTATTTGCTCGAAAAACCGTACCAACAAGGGAATTCGAGTCGATATGTGGGTGTACTTCACCCCTTTTATGTCCCTGAAAGTGTAAAAAAATATGGCATGAGTCGTAGAAATCTATATATATGAACTCCCACACTATCGTCTCGCTGTCGGAAAAAAGGGTTGCGTCGGAATACGCGCAGCGTTGCGCAAATGTTTGCCTCCAATATCGTCGACCACCCACCCCCTCTGCGCCCCCGCGCCATGTTGTTTGTTTGAGCGTGGCGGGGTCGCATCATCGTCGTACTCGGGAGATCCTGTGCAGAGCTTTACCCAGTTACCCATCGGAAAGATAGCCGAAACGGAGAAGAGGAGGGGATTTTTAAGGGCGGCATGAGACTTCCATTTCCTCTTGTTTCCCTTAAATATCTTCCACGGGAATTATCCGACGGAGCGGCACCGTTGTCTGCCCAGCAGCGGCGGCCCTCGTTTAACGGTTAATGGATTTGAGACGATAATGTCGCGCCTGCGTTAATCTTGTCAGCGTGACAGATTAGGCAATGTGTCATCGACTCTCTCGGTCCAAGGGCTTCCAGGATATGTCTCCGCTCCTAAGATAATTTATTTCCTTTTACGTCCTCTCGTCTCGGAGTCGGCCTGCTTTCCTCTGCGATTCGTGAGAACGCGGCGAATCTTGGTTGGCCGAACACACTTTGAGTTTCACTACCGCGATACTTGATTGATGATGAGATCAAAGCAATGGTTAGCGTAGCTGTTTTTACAAATAACTTTTTCGGGAATAATTGGCGAATAACAAGCACGTGGACAATATTTAGCGAATATCTAGTGAGTGTCTAGTGTGATTAAATTGAATGTCAATATGGTACGATATAATGTAATATAGTGATAATATGATATAATGATATGATATAATAGTTTACATAAAGTTCAAATTAGGCTTTAATCAATGCCTCGGTATAGTATCTGAGTAAGTAGACGCAGATTCTAATTGCTTAATTTTGTAAATTTTATCAGGTCGACTTGAGGCCTACTGTATCCCTGAACTCTTCTCTCTAATATTTTCTGCCATTATAACGTATTTTCGTTCAATCAACTTACTTTCTTCTACGCATTAATTTATCTAAGTCCGGTAGTTAACTCATTTCGGTCACACTGAGGGTTTTCGTGAAAGTAATATTTGATTCAGTGACCTCTTGACGCATTCCGGAGTAACTGGCTCAAATTATCGTGCACCCTCCACCCATGTAGCATTAATATGATCGGCATAGACCTGAGACACCTTGTCTTCACTCCCATCTCTGTGCAATGTGCCTATCTATGTGCCTGACTTCACTGATGCTGTTCTCAGAGTCCTGGTTTTCTCTTTTGGCCACGTGTCTCCTTTTCTCGTTTAGCGTGTACCCACTAAAAAAGGAGTCGAATTAGTGATCTCCCAGTTCATGCACGAATCTCTGCAGCCGAAATCAGCGAGGACTTTAAATGCTTGACTGTGCTGAAGTGAACTTTTATACCTACTCGAAAGGAAGACGATGATGATAAAAATAAAGTTCGAATGTTGGGACAACTATGTTGAGGGGATGAGCTGAGAACCGCATTAGAGGGAAGAATGTTGGAAATCGGTGTGATCAATGCAGATCTGGGCTTAAATACTACCGTAGTGGAAAGAATGATTTGTGATTACATGAGAGCTAACCCCTGCCCTTTATGTTCACACGTCATTCAGGCTACACCTAAATCTAGTGAAGTGTATGTTGGGGAGAAATATTCTCCCCCTGCCGAACACCCTAGAAGGGGCTCGCGGGGTATTAATATAATTTAGGCGAAGAAGGGAAAGGAATATTTTAGGGTTCAAGGGTGGATTCTATGAAAATAGATCTTATGAACTGAAGTGGGAAAGGGAAGAAGCTATATTATTTAGTAAAATGTTCCATCGAATCCTACTTTGACTGCTAGATTAACTATAATGATTGATGTGATTCTGTTAAACGCCATTTTCCGACATTCTTGGCCACGATGCGTCTAAAGAGAATATTTTTTTTTTATTCTGGTAGCCTATAGAGTACTGAGCTATAGAGCACTTAGCGCTATAGAGCACTTAGATATAGAATATAGAGCACTTAGTGTTTCATGATCCGTAACGTATTTATAAGGCATTTTTCCGAGCAGGATATTAGTCACAATTTTCATTGCCTTTCCTCGAATATGGGTTTATAGCTAATGATGAAGAGACAATAACTGAATACCTATGCTCCGATAATTAACCCACATCTTATGAGCGATGCTAATATTTTATGTATTATTTTATCATGGTCAATATCCAATAATGGTAACTTTATTACCTTCAGTCTCTACTTTTAATAAGTAGATATAAATTCCTGCATACTTGAATTTGATGGTTAGTTTGACAACTCATAGGACAGCAATAACTCTAATTCAATCGATTAGCATCTTTTTGCGTACATTTTTGTAGTATTCTTTAACAAACCTTTGGATCCAAGTTCCTTTCCTTGCATTAAGCTGATTAAATGCGGACCACTTCTACCAAAGTTTATTCCATTGAGTAGCCTCCTTAATTTTCTCTAAGTCTTATTTTCATGGACGTGTGGCTTAATTTATTGGTCGATTATACCCTCGGGTAATAGCGGTGGCAAGAAAATCGGCCTAAATATCGTGATAGGTGGTGTCAGAAGGATATAATATGATTCTTTGAGCGGACCGCAACACGTGTGTTTATAGTTCGCCCTGGGCGGACCCTTATGTCTTCGGTCTTTTCTCTGTCGTTAAAAAGTCTGGGAGAAGATTCCATTACCAAGTTATGGCGGTGCAATCAGGAGGATGGAATATCATTTCCTGAGGGGAAAGGAAGCCAGACTTTGTGTGCTTTTGAATTGGTCAGGAACTAAATCTCAGGGTGTTCACTTTATTGGCACAATAATACGTAGCTCGATCCGAATTCTGGCCTCGTAAAAGAGTTGCCCGGTGGGCTCTCACGGACCGTGTAGTCGGAAAGAACTAGAGGGAGCTGAATCCAAAATCAAGGTTAATAACCGCGATCGAATAACCTTCTCCTCGTTACTTAACCGTAAGCATTCGCAAATTATGAACTTTTAATTGCTCATCTCATTGATACCGAAAACCTGCAGGTTTCGTGGTCTTTACTCAAGTCTGTGCAGTATGTGTAAAATGGTATTACAAGAAATTGGTAGGATGATTTTCTTCGTCTCAGTCATTACGAATCGCAGAAATGTTAGTCAACTTAAAAATTGATCGGCTAAGTATTTTGAAGTTCTCCATGAAGCATTTTTGTGATATTCCGCGCTTTATTGTAACATCTACCAGTTTAAACATGCATTTCCCTTTAAAATTATATTCAAACATTTAAAAAAAGTTTTTAATTGGGAAATTGTGAAATTTTTCGAAGGCGCCACTTTTCTTTTTTCGTTCGCTCACTCTGTGATTCAATGTGTTCGGTTAAATTCAATGATTTGAAAAGGTGAAGGTAGAGCTCATCCCGAACTATGCAAAAAGCATGTGAATTTGACACGTTTAAGGTAAAGGGACCACCTCTTTTCCCTGAGCCCACTCGCACCCAGAGTAACTTTTATTTGGGGGGTTGAAGTCTTCATCCAGGATTCGAACCCGAGGCTTTTTGTTTAGCTGCCAAGGTCTCTATCCACTAGTGCAACGCGCCCCTTTTTTATTTCCCAGCCCAAAAAATTATGAGTACAACAATACTCTTGGCTATTTCCTCGAATAATTAAATGTAGCTCATTAATTTTTAAATAGATTTTTATCTCATGGCGTGCAAATGATCTTCCCCACGTTTCGGCATCTCAATGGAAACTGCTTGTAGGTTACTTTATTTGACTTACATTTTTTTACTGATTCGTCTTGCGTAGGTTGAAGACATAAAGAGAAATATGGAAATTCATTACCCAAGGTCAAGAAGTTGCCAATATCGTCTGCGTCATGAACCAAAAATTAATTTGCTTCTTGGAAAAAAATCTCTAGTTTCCAATGTGACATTTAGGCTTATTATATGACAGGCAAAATCAGAACCGCAATTTCGAAAAAAAAATTTCACCTTGAAACCTTTCAGGATGAGACCTTTTTTTTCAGCCTCGCTGGACTGCGTTGTCAACATCCTTTTGTCTTATCGGAATCGATTTCACGTGTAGGACTAAACAGGATCTCTTCTTCGTTCCCTCATTACTTTTTGCGTTCCCATTCGAGTTTTATACATATCAGGGGCTGTGGAATCATCGCGGATGGCTCTCTCGGTTGGAACCGATTTCTTTCGCCTTCGGACGAGGCATCACAAATTTCATCGATTGCGGTTTTGGGACTGGATTTTGATACTTTTTGTTCGACCCTACCCGGGCCATCGATCGAATCCGGGGTCCTGGTGTACGGGTGAGGTCGTTGCCTTGCAACCATCACCGGTAACGGTTCCTAAGTACCCTGCTGTGGCCATTACGCCACCGGAGGAAACGAGACGAACCAACGCGCCGTCGGCGATTGTGCTATCGTGATCCCGACGGAGTGTCGTCAAAGAGTTGAGGACGTGCGGGGAGAGCAATACAGGAGTTTATAATTGACATTTACCGTTTCTTAAGAGCCGTCGGCAATTTTTAACGTCATTTAGCCCTTTAAACCCCTTGAGCTGAAATGTCGAGTAAAGCTCGTCGTGAATTTCCAATGCCAAATCGCGCTATGACGAGTGTAGCTCGTCGACATATTTTCATAATTTTATCACTATTTAGGGGAAAATATAAAAATCATTAAAGTTTAACGATGGTAGAACATCCATAATGTACAGATAGAACACATATTTCATAACATACGATGCATTGGAACAGGGGCGGAACCAGGATTTCTTTCTGGGGGGACACAAGCAAGGCCGTGTACAGGATTTTGTTCTGGGGGGGGGGGGGGGGGGCGTAAGGATACCCCGTAATACAAAACCAACGCAATGATAACGGGAATGTATTAAAAATCTTACTTATTTTAACGGTCTGGGGGGGTGGGGCACGTGCCCCCGTGCCTGCCCCCCCATAAATCCGCCTATGCATTGGAATGAATAAAATGATTTTATACGAGTAGCGATGGCTGTGTTATCGATGTTCTTACGGGAAGAGTGAACAACATGGAATTGTTATAGCTTTTTATTTCACTGTTCTACGTTGATTACAATGTACAATACACATTTTCATTGCCTACCATTCAATTTAAAAAGAACCCCTTAAAATAAATAGAGGATAGGAGGACAGAAAATGAATTGAAGAGGAAGGGGTGAAGTCGATCGAGCGGCTAAAACTGGGTTTTCACGTCCAGCTTATTGCAACTTAGTATCTTTTGGTCGCACAATATTCTCGAAATATTTTTCCCAATAGGGTAGTTTCCTTCATCAAAGAAAACGAAAGGCATTGATTGCGATTCGTTACCCACCATTAGTGTATTCATAATACACAAATTATTTGGTTTTTGAAATACCGGTTTAGACGAATGGCAAGGGTCAAATTTTATCCTCATTTGAAAAAGGCCAGATTGGCGCCCATGCGATTCCACTCCGCATGACGTCACAGGGACCTAGTTTCTACACGAGAGGATAGGAGTTATACATCGTCTGAGGTTACCAATGCATGCATGAGGCACAGAGCTCAGGGAAACATGTCTTAATAATCATCTATTAAAACTGGCTAATTTCGGAAAGTTTTCTTCGTTTGATAAGGTATTAATAAACCTTTTTTAAGCCAAGCGCTACCATCCAGCAAGGTACTCAGCTATCCGCTAGCATCCTGCGACGTATCAGCGCTAAGCCTCGCCTCAAGGTCACCTCACCGGGCGGGAGGGGGAACCAGAAATACGACGTACGGAGATATTTCCCGGCATTCATACTTAAGCGTCGCGTTTTCGCGCGCTTGAAAATTTTCACTTTTCATTTAATCGCGAAAAATAGATGTTGTCATTTAAAAATCTAAAAGCGTGAAATACGTACTCCAGGAGTAATAATCTTTCGATTAAAGCAATAAAAAAATAATAGGAAACCACCCTATTCAGGGTTAAATATGTAAGAGTTCGAAACATAATTGAATTTAAGCCATCTCAAATTCGCATCAGTCGATTAACGCTCCGTTTGTCATATTTGAAGTTGACAGAAGCGTAATCTCTACTCTGCATAATGTGCATTTTAGGTTTGGCTTCACTTCCTCTGGTATTCATCCACGCGTGGAGTTATTAGTTTTTCTCAATATTCCGCCAGCAATTATTCCCTTTATTCAAAACCGTCAAAGCAATGTGTAACACTGATTTCTCACGTGCATTGAAATCATCCTTTTTTAATTTAAAGCCATTGCTAGCTTATTACTTCTTATTTCTTACTTCAATGCTGTCGCTCCTTTTTCTCTTATTCTCTTAAAGAGCAAGTGGTATTTTCATTTCAACTAAAAGTGCTATTCAATGTATTGCAGCAAGTAGACTGTCTTGGTTAAAATTGTTTTACCAATTTTAAACATTTTCTGAGCCAACAAGACTAACCTTCGTAGAAAAGGGTGGTGGATGCCCAAGGAAATATTTCAGTTTCATCCCTCTCGGTATATATTTGCTCTAAGACATCGTCTCGATTGGCGTTTAAAATTTGATATCCCACGAGATAATAGTATTCACTCCAGTACCGATCTCAACGTCTTACCAGGTAGCTCAAGGGATTTTATGATGTGACGTGTGTGGTTTTTCGACTGTATTTCTTATACCCTCTTTCTCACCCTACGAGAGACCGCTAACCTGAATCCAGGCCCCCGAAACGGTAATGAATGCCGTGGGGAATAAATCGCATTCACCTATGGATATTCAGTGGAAGCGATTTTCGACTATTACAGTTGTGCGCATTGGGAAATATTCATGGGAAGGGACGTCTTTTATTCCACTTCCGTTGGTTATGTCTGTCAGAAGATGTCCACGCATGCGGGAATTGGATTGGATTTATTAGGATGCGCCCTAATTTTTAAACTTGAAAAATATTTTAAAATGATGACATTCCTGCAGATTTATCTAATGTAAGTTCAGGAAAAAACCACTGATATTTTTTGACATATTGCCATTATCACTCAAACACGAATCTCGAGGCATGCTCTTGAAGACGCTGAGTCAGTCTTAACGAAAAACCAAAGTGGATAGAAAATAGTTTAGACAATTAGGTATGCCTAAACACGACGAATTTGTTCAGAAAAATAATCAGGAATGTGTTCCTTTGAAGGAATAATATTTTGAGAGATAGAAAAAAATGTGAACAATAACGTGGGTTATAAAACAATCTGCAGAGAGCATGAAAATCTTGGGAGAAATAAAACAAGAAAAACTTGACTTGAATGTATGACTCAGAATTTGAAAGAAAAAAATTTAAAGTTGATTAAATGCTAATATTTCTGGCATCAAGTGGCCTCGCTTGGCCGTCAGAATGGTAGCAATGTGTCATTCTGAAGAATTAACTGTCAGCCGAAGGACATATGCTGGAAATATATTTCGTAGATTTCAACTATGCGCGTTTGGGAATGTTACTTGGTAAGGACATAGCCATCACGCCAAGCCGCAAGTTATTATCCTCTGGAGGACCATTTTTTATTGACGTAAGATATTTTTTAATGGGTAGTTAGGAGCGTGGGTGTTGTTAAAACATTTACAAAACTATTTGAATGACTTGCTGAGACGGAAAACCTCTAGGAAACATTATTATGATTTTTTTTAATTTTTACAGATATAGTAGTAAATACACTGTAATATCTCTCTCATCTTTTCCAGCTTTTACGAGTGGTAGCCTTGTGAAATTTTCTCACTGGTTGCAAGTCTTTAGAAAGATGACAACTCTGAGTTTCAATACGGACCAAATGAAACAAAACGTGCATGGAAATCCCCAGGATGCTATCAATCATTTACCGTGGTGGAATTCACCATCACCTTTCTTTCGACTCTTCTCGCATGAATCACGACTGTTACTCCGAGAGAATAGCGCTCATTTCATCACTCTGCTAGATGATTAAATCACGACCAATGGGTAAAGACAAATTAATGCGCATGTCTCACGATTTGAAGCATGCTGAAAGCCCCGTTTGTTAAAATGAAATATCAGGATCTCTTGTCAATTACATGGTTGCTATGCGATTGTGTTGAGAGACTCATCTAGGTGACGTGGATTTCCTCATATTTGAATATTTCCCCATGCAACCGTAAATATTGGATTAATGGAGGAGAGGGGATAGGGAATGGATGGGAATCATCTTCCTCGTTTGTGGGAAAGTCGTAGATTCGTACATCCTCTTGCATGAACAAAGTTGGAAAGTGATAGAACCCTTGGTATCAGACACGTGGTATTAATCTGACGGTGATATAATATAAAAGCGGAAATCTTTTAGAAAATTCTTCAGTCAAACTACATTTTTTACGAAAAGTAGAAGTGAGAGGAATTTCAGCCTTAAAGAATGAGTCAGTTTGTATGAAACTTATGAGGTTGAGGGCACATAATATTGGAAGTAATAGTGGACGTCGTGCAGAATTCGTATGATTATGGAGTTGTTTCACCATCATGATAACGTGATTTGAATTTTCCCTAGTTAATCCATTCACGCACTCAACAACGGCGTTGTTCTTATACACCCGCGGTATGTAATTCTAGGGAAATTTACGTTTCCTGCCAATCTCTCAAAACTCAACAAAGAAATCTTTCCTGATACATCGGTAGCGTGTAATAATTATGATCGCGTAGCATAGAACTCTTAAAAGCAAACCTTATCACCTCCGTGTGCCATTGAGATGGCTTTGAGGCCAGAACGTCATCTCATTGCAGTTTTCTCGGACAAAGAAATAAAACATTATTAGTCATCTAGGTAATCTTTCGCTTGCAAATGAAACCGAATCCTCAGGCATTTTTGTTTATGAATCTTATGTGCACCCTCCGTTCCGGTTCGTTATTATTTTCAAAGGCACCACAAATGCTCCGGACCTCATCCTTTTCTCAGCGTATATATTGTTATTTCCCCTACTACTACCTTAATTATTTCTCTCGTTACCAATTTAGATATAACTTTACTCCCGAATACCGGACACAGCCATTGCCTCCAACCCCTTTTTATAATAATTTTTCTTGGATACTGCACCATTACTTATACCACTTCTTTTTTACATAGCGCGACCCGGGTTTATATATTATTAAATTACATAATAATGGAGAAAACATGGGTGGAACATAATAAGTGAATTTCCTTTCCCACCATGGACCATTGGTACCAACCTGTTGAATTTTATCAGGTCTTTTTCATTATTTAAAAATATATTTTGATAGGGCCTCTTCATAATACCCAAAAAAGTAAAACTCAGCAAACGGTTTGTGAAGCAAGTGTATGATTTTGGACTTGGAACTTGAAGAAACTCCTGTATGATAAAGTGAAACTTGTTTCTACCTGAATGTGGTTGAAAATCGTAGACGTCTAACCGTTTTTAAATGACCAGCTTAGATTTCACACACTTGAACGATGTGTTGATTTCAATAGGTACCGATTATCACCTTCGGACGCGCTGGGGTAGAGTTCTTCCAAACCGATGCTCGCTGGTTCGAATCCCGTGTGGAGAGAGCAGGGACCTCTTTAAGCGACGTATAGCGACTCCCCAGGGTCGGTCTGGCGAGGTCGGCTGGTCGGCAATCGCCGAGGGCCACGAGCTTTAGGGGCCCCTCACAAAGTTCGCGACTATCGTTAAGCGTATATGAAAGGTGTAATAAAAGAGAAATATTCTGATTGCTTGAATCAATTTTTTTTGCAATTGTAAAATATTACGTCATTTTTTTCTCTACAATGTATGCATACTCAGCGTCAAAAGATAATTTAAAAAAATGAAATAAAAGTGTCAGGAGATAAAAGAGCTTATGCTTTTTGAAGGGGTTATTTTCTGTGCTGTTTCGAGGAACGAATTCACTAAATAATAGATAATAGAACCCTAATACATTATGATATTTAGCAAACTGTGAAATTTTCATTTTTCGTTGTATTTTTTGTTAGGTACGTTATTGCTATTTTTATTAACTATTATACAGATTTTAAGAGCCAGAACAGCGACAAAATATATGTATTATTTGAATGCAATTTCCTAAAATTTTCAGAGTGAGGACCCCTCGAATCCCCTCCACTGCCCCTGGGCATCCGTCTTAAAACTTTGATTGAGGTGGTAGTAGCGATGATAGTTTAGAGTAATGGGGAACCTATAATGAGGTTTAATATGCACAGGTAGGCGAATCGACATCATTATTGCCTATCACTCTTGGTGGCCCCCGCCGATGAAGAGAATATAATTATGATAAGACACCAAAACCGACTCCTTGACCGAAAGCGAGCGGGAATTGGTTATGGGTTTTAGACCCCTCGAAATATTTGGCAGAAATGGTCTTCATTATACCCTCTTCAAATGAACGTCTCCCCCTTCCACCTTTCTGGCTACGTCCCTGACCGGCTCTAAAAATGATTCTCAACCAGCATTATCAACACTTTGCCAAGCACTTGTTGGAAAAAAGAAAACAAATTGGTACTTGAGTAGTTTAATTTCTTCTATATTGTGAAAAATGAGAAAACTCGCTTTTATAATCTTGGACCTAATGGGTAACTCCTTAATCGAATGGACGGTGACCTCTCGCACAGTTAAATATGGCTACCACAATTAACGACATTTTTCAACCCCCCGAAGTTGGTCATCTATAGATGACCCACTGACACCGTAGTAGGATTCACTTGGGCATTACTCTCGACACGAAGGAACCAGCTTCTCTTATGCCATCTCGACATTTACCGGAAAATAACTTGATAGAAAGGGACGAGGTTTAAAAGTTCAATATAATTTTCTTTTTCATAACCCTGGTTTCGACGTTTTTTTATCTTTATATTGAGGATGTTTTTTAATACGGAATTAGCCAATTTCGATTATGAATTGCGATACATAATGACGAATAAATGGCGAAAATATTTCCCAAATTACCCGTCGTAAGCATAGCCTATACGTCAGTGTACCTTTACTTTTTTTAGACAATAGGTCTTTAATTTTTAAATAAAAACATCTTGTATGATACATGGGTGTACCTAGCGGGGGGCAGGAGGGGACAGCTACCCCCCCGAGGAGAAAATTAAATTTAGTTCGAAGCTACTTTTGAAAAATTTTATTTGAAACTAAGAAAAGTGATATTAGTATGAAACATGTTATTAATATAAAAATATTTTTTTCCGAGCAAATCATTTTAAAAACTAATAAAACGCTGCTATAATTTTTTGAAATTTTGTTTTCCATAATCTTTTCTTTGTTACAACCTGAACGACCTCGGTTTGCCCACATCTAGTTTTGATTCTGGGTACGTCCTTAGTATGATATGTGGTAGGTTGTGGTGGAAATTCTTAATAGTTTAGTTTAACAAAGAATTGCAATATTTCCATTGAATTTATTTTCGCACGACGCGTTCGTTGCTACAACATTTTTTTTGTATCAACGAAATGCCTCAGTGACATGAAATATTAGTGAAATACGGCATCGCAACATCACCATTGAATTTACTATCGCACGATGCGATTCCTTGTAAAAAGCAACATTTTGTTGAAACATCGCAAGTGCAGAAATTAATTGAATGGTATTATTGCATAGTTGTAACTAATGTTTCAAACAAACTACTAATTGCATGAAAGCCTTGATAATGGAAAGAGAAACTTCCGAAGCGTTGGCCTTACTTTGCATTACCTTATTACTCACTACTCGGATGTTTATGTACTAAATTAAAAAAGTAGAGACCTTTATTCCAAGGAATAGTCTAAAAAATATAATAATAGGAAAAGGAAATGACTCATTACTGTACCTTCAATTCTAAATTTTATGTCAATCAGTGAATTTGCGGGAAAATCGTTGAGATTCACCGCTGATTTTTCCTAAAACTAATCTTTCCTTTCTAAAATCATGCCGCGGCCTCCTCCACCACCAATACACGACTGCCATACTCTAATACAGGGGTTCCCAACCGGTCGGAGGTACGCGGACCACCTAGGGGTGCGCAACGAACCAGTCGGGGGTACGCCGAAAATAATCGGTAATGGCTGACGCCAGGAACATATAATATGTATCTCTTAACTAGGAAATATGTATGCATATTATATTATTAATATTATTCCAAAAAATGCTACAAGGCGACCATAAAGTCGGGTGGTAACATAAATCTTGTCGGCTTCGGTGGCGGCGAGGATAAGTCTTCGCCTGCCATACCGAAGGTCGCAGGTTCGAGTCCCGCCTGGATTGGTTTCCCCTTCCAGGACATGGGTGTGTGCGATCGCCTGTTGTTGATTGTTTAAACTCCCGATGTAAAGGCCACATTGCGCTGTTTTCGGGGCTTATTGATATAAATAAAGGAATAAATAAAATCAGGAAATATATAAAGACAAAAATGTGGTATTATATTATTATATGTGGTATTTAAAATAAAGTTTCTATTTACACAATTATTTATAACTATAATTGTCAACTGCCCGTAGTGAAATTATGTAATAAAATGTGTGCGTTACATTTTTTGGGGTATAGTATTACATATATATATATATATATATCACCTGCCTCCCTTGCTTTCCTTCTCTAATGCATGCACCTCGCCTTTTTCCCTCCATCCGCCCGCGTGCACTTGCAGTGGGCGTTGGGGTAGGGGCCCGTGGGAGGGGCCCAGCGGTGAGGAAATAGACTCCCCCACTCCCTCTTTCCCACCCCTCCCGGTTAATGAAAGGGAACTTTTTTCCACGGACCTGTGGGAAAACGGCATCACCCAACGCGGCTTTGGCTTCGCGGGGGAAACGGAACGGTGGAATGCACGGAAAGGGAGGAAAGGGAGTTTTCCGACTGCCGCGTGTGGACTGTCGAGTTTTCTAAGGAAAGGGAAGCGGGGGGGATAGGGCGCCCAGCTCCCCTTATTGCCGCCGCTGCACACCCTACTATCGTCAACGGAAACGCCGGGGATGACACAATCAAACATCGACTTCGCTCAATCTCCACAATGTTATTATTACAGCATATAAGTGTACCGGGACTAGCCACGGTGATAACTTTACGGAAGTCACCCGCAATGCACAAATTGTGCGAAAAATCCACAGAGAAAATGATCATTCTCATTGACCAGGATTCGAAGTCGGATCCCACGTTTTCCGGCCGAGTGCTTTAGCCAGTTAACCTACCGAGGAGTCATTCTTTTTGACTAAATTTGTGGACTATTTGTGGCTTTGCTCTCCGGCTTTGGCGCCGTGCGCACGATTTGGACTGCTAGTCGCATAATATGCTCAGCAGTCCATACCACCTTGTCCGATATAGTTCACAAATTTCTAATTTCTGTTAGTGAATAATAGGGGGTAATCACTCCACTTCTACAGCCCTTTTTTCGTAACTAATTGTAGCAGAGTGTACTGAGTAATAATATATTTATTGAACGAGTTGATATAAACAATTCATAGAGTATACATTGAAAGAAAGGTATACTAAATCATGAAACAACAGCTTATACATTATTAAATTTTGGTGCATCATAGAGATCAAGGTATGCACAAAAGTAAATGAGTACAAAACATGAATTAAATTAAAAATTGTACACGACTTAGTAAAGACATGAAAAACAGACATGCCACTGATTAGGGCTAGATAACCTAAAAAAATGGGAAAATGGAAAAGGAAAACAAGCATTCGTTTAACCTTTCTTCTCACATATCTCTAAAATATATTTGAAGGAGGAATGAAAAGATTGGAGTCACTTAGTATTGTTGTAGAACCCGCTTTACGCTGGGTTCCACTTACAACTGATAAATAGAGAAGATAAGCAATAAATTATCCAAGGCCAGCACTTAGTGTAAGATTTCAGTACTAATACTCCTTTAGCGACGTTCATAGAAAATATTACCCCGAAATTTTTTGTGTGATTTGGTTGATTTTAAATTAACGAGAAAATTAGCATGAAAATTTGGTACGTGCATTGTCGTAGTCCTCTTTTTACCGGAGATTTTCATCCGCGTTTTGTTACCTCTTTCCATAAGTCATGGAATAAGACATTTCGGGATAAAACATTACTTAGGTTGATAATTGAGAAAGTAACTCAGGAAAAGACATCCACGGGGCTAAGGAACATCGCAGCTCAATTTTATTTGCTGGTGTGCGGCAGTTTGTTGTTACTTCTTTAGAAGAAAGACAGATGGCGTCCAGTCCATTCTAATTTTCTATTAGCACCCCATAGATGTAACGCTAATTTTAATGTTGACAATCATCTGCGACTGAAATATATAAATGGTGCATCTGAAAAATACGACTAAGTATTTCAAATTTGAGATAAAATAAAATAGGGGTGGCCTTATATGCCCAAAAAATTTGAAGATGTTAGCGTATGTTTTAGGCAAGTACAACAGTAGACCTTCGTTTTACAATATTAATACGTTCATTTGGACCAAGGAGGTTGTAAATATCTGGAGGGGGTACCACTGGTTTCGAGAGTGGAGCGAAGTGTGGCTGGAATGGGGGTGCTTCGGTAGGACAAGCCACGCCCACTTTGACCAAAACGTTGACAATCCCATAAGGGTCAATGCTTACTATTTGGTGAAATTTTTTATCATAACTCGTCAATGCATGAAAATAACCTAGAGAACCCACAATGTAAACCTATTTTTCTTACTTCATTCGTAGGCTTCACGAGGTTATGACTCTAACATCTTTTCCCAGGGAAAAATTATTTTCAATCACCAAAGTTAAGCTCTACAACCTGCTCAGCTGAAAATAAAATTTTACGAGAGCGAAATAGTCATTTACCTGCACTTATACTGCTATTTAATTTTATTATAGGCAACGGAAATCTAAAAAGTATAGTACAAAAGTATATTTTTAAGGATATCCCCACCAGTAAAGCGGCTAACAGACACAGAGTTTATGCTTTAATAGACGTATCGTGAATGATGGGAAAAATCCGATGACAATTGCCGGCGAAATACTAATGATAACGGTAGCATTTTTCACTTAATTTAGTTCATTTTCAGAAAAAAAACTTAGCCTCCTGAAAATATTAGTCTGAGACAAAGTCCAAAAATTGTCAAACCAAGATGGCGGTACTTCGACCACGCTAAAAACTCGGAAACAACGTCTCCAGATATTTACAACCTCCTCGTTGAGGACCCACCTTAGATCGTCGCACGTTGAATATCAATTATTTCCGGATGAGGAATAGTTCAAAGAGCGCGAGTGCCTGTAAAATTTGCTATATTAAAAAAGTGTATCATTAACAAATAAGGCGTAGAATTCCATAATCCATTCCCATGAATTGCTCAATCAATGCTGGAACCATGGGGACTACGTAATTCGAGAACAAAACTCAACAGCTGGACGCCAGTCTAGTTTCTGTCGTACCAGCTTGTACTACTGTCGGCGTCAAAATGATGTGCTGCTTTCTTTCGGGGTAAACTGTAGGACTAGATAGTGTTTAAATATTTTCGTTATTTTAAAACAAAATGTGATTAATATAAATACGCAAAAGCCATTTTATTAATATACATTAATGTTTGCAACTTAGTGTTGAAGATAAATGTTGTAGACGAAGTAGTTTTTCCTAAGTTGAGTAACGAAGTTCATGAAGTTGACAAAACGGCTAATTTCATGGTGCGCGAAATCATTTATTGCACTCACGTGTCTACATTTGTGAATTTGTAATAAAAAAAATAAATTAGAATTACGAATAGAATTTTCTTTAAAATGACGTATTATTCATTATTATGGCATGCACTGAAGTCCAGATATAAATTTGCAAAGTACAGCGGCACATCATTTTGACGCCGACAGTAAAATCACGAATTCTAGTCGACGGAGCAGCCGAAACATTTGTAACCAATTCCACCGTAGCTCTCATGACTTCACTTCGGAGTCCGTCATGTTTCCGACCGTGGTTCCTGGGGGATAATTTTTTTTCGCCCCATATCTCGCACGTTCGTGCATTTAGGCTTGACTGGCCCGCCGAACCCCTCGCCTCGCCGGTCGGAGGGGGCAATCATAGCGGAAAAGGGGGTCTCGGTTGCGCCGTCGACGCGTGGTGATATCATCGCGGAAATATTTTCCAAACACACTCCCTTCCGTCCCACCCCATTTTCCACGCTCGTTTTTATCTGTTCCGAGTCGAGACCAGGCCCTGCACGCGGATAACCCCTCGACCAACCGCCTGCCCAACTCGCTCAAAGGCCACCAGATCGTCCGGCCCTGAATGTTCTGCCGGGATATATTTCGGCACGAGTCTCCAGCCCACGAATATTTCACAAGAGGATCCTGAAGTCGGCCTCGTAATGTGATGTCGCCCACCGCGCATTTAAATGAGTTTATAGAAGTCGCCACTCGCGTCGCTGATGGACAAGTTGATCCGAGTTTTACGGGGAAATGAGGTATAAACATGGGGTGTCCAGTGGCGTAGCCAGAGGGAGGGCCGGTGGGGACCGGACCCCCCCCCCCCCCTCGAAATATAAAAACAATTATTTTCCGTCATAAAAGAAAGCAAAATATTGAAAATGATGAATTTACCGAAGATTTCTTTAACAAATAAAGTTTTTTCGATTTTGAAAAGTGTTAAAATTAGTTTAAAACCCATTGCTTAGTACCCTGTTTTCCAAACATTTTCCACCGGTTTCGGACCCCTCCCCCTCCGAACGAAATTCCTGGCTATGACACTGGGGGTGTCATTTACATTTTTACAAATTTACATTCATGATGATGTTATTTATAAAATTCATATCTCTTCAATGCTAGTCTTCGCATTTGCAAACACCATACTAAAAAATACTGGCAAAAAGTGGATCGTATTGCACTCACCACTGCAGTGCGGACATTTTTGAAAGCCGATTAAAATGCGACTTAAGTGGCAACAGAAATCAACCTTCTGTGGGATTGAATTGGGCCGTCTCTATGCAGTCCTCTTGCTCCAGACATTGTCGCTTTGTGTACCCTTCAGTCGCATTAGACGCCCGAGCGTCGGGAGGCGTCAACCTGAGTTTATTGCGGGGAGCGTGACTCCATTTGGCTCGTGTATAAAAAAGGCTGCGTGCTCCTCCCTATGTGAAAAGCATTCCCGTATCGCGAGGCCCACCACTGCCCCGCCCTCTCCTCTCTTATAACCACCCTTGTGTCTGCTTGGTAACTGTAGGGGGCGCGCTCGACGCCGTGCCTGTTGCTGTTATGCCATGCAATGAATAAAGACACTATATGGGATTTTGCCAACTCAATCTTGGTCGTATGAAATAACGATTCTAATAATTCTGATAATCAATAAATTTCCTTGATTTTTCTTGATTGTATTTATTCACATTTTAAAAATTGACTTTAACTTAGATAAGTAATGGTTCGTACACAATTTAAGTGGATCATTTCCTCACTCCATGCCTCATATCACAAGATATTGAAATTGGTCTGGGTATGTATGTATATAAAAAGTCGATGAATTATAGTTTTTTTACATTTACCTAGAATCTCATAAAATTACTGTTCGAAATTTGACACAAATAGGTACGTTAAAGAAAACTTTCATGCCGTCTCTAAGCAGTGACGGCAGCTTTTTGTACACCACCCTGCGATGATGTTTGCTTGTCTGAGACGCCCTTAGCGGAGAAAGTTGTCTGTACTGAAAACCGAGACACCTAACGATAGGGAGGGAAAAACGGCTAAAATGGCAAGTAGAGTATTCGATGCATATTAAACATCATAAACCGTTCGAAACGTAGTCAAGCGGAACGAGACGTTATCTATTCGAGCATTTGCTAAACGTTATTTATTGGCGATAAAAATATATATTTCTCTTATCCTCGAGATAATTATGAATATGAGGTAATATACTTAGCACCTTTCCTGTTCATTCCTTTTTTTATTCAGGCAGTTAAATGATCTTGTGAAAAAGCGACGATATTGTATAACCTATTTACTTCTTAAATAATCTTCTTCATATGCTCTTCCGTTACGGAGGCTCTAGAAATACAGTACTCACGTTTATTATGTTTCTAAACATTAAAGTCCTCTGGGTTATTTGCTCCACATGAACTGTTTCCATCAAAGAACAAGCAGAATTCCGCAATGAGTCTCAAAATGACTGAAATTGAAGCTTTACGTAATTGATTAAATTATGCGGCGATGGTGGTTTCTCAACTGTTAGGTGATACTCTCTATGCTTCAATGATTGATTGAGCTTCGAATTCTAACGAAGTACATTTGAATTTACGTTCATTCATGGTGGAGCATGCGATCAATGATTCTGGTTGTTAGGTAGGTTAACTGAGAATGAATGTATTAACGTATACGTAAGAAACTGGCTAATAAGCTCCTCTCCCGGACGGATGACCTGGATTTAAATCTACACGATGAGCATTAATATATGTCAATTTTGAAGTAGGAATGTAATTTTGGAAGCATCGCTGATAATTCGAACAGTAGACTCAAGGCCTGTTTACGCGATACATTAGCTCGTACAATTTTATGTCTAAGTACACGAAAGCGAGAATTCCAGCCAAAATTCACCGTGTAACCATCCAGCTTGTGCGTATGCACGAACATAAAATAGAACCTGTTCTAATTTGAATCATGAATTTGTACATGTTTCGTTCTTGTCCGCAAAAATCGTTCATGAAATCGGATATTAACTCGTACGTGTTAATGTATCGTGTAAACAGGCCTCAAGGGAAGTGGTGGAAAACGGTAACGTTGTGTTCTAGAGGGGAAAATGCTTGTCTACATATTTCAGGACCCCGGGTTCGAATCTGGAGCAAGCCTTTGGACTCGCAATAACGAAAATCGTCGACTTGCGTGAGACCACATGGATAATAACTGCCTCACCTGACCTGAACGTGTGAGATTCGCATGCCTGGATTAGCCTTTAGTTACCTCCTCTCACCCGACCAACCATAGGGTTGAAGTGATTATTGAATCATATATATTGGAGGGACGGTACAGTATTGGGCGCAATTGCTAATTAAATCGACCGGGAAATGCCGACTGTAAACCCAGTTATGGTTACGATAATTTTATTCCTGCGGTATGCTGGAATCGTCATTTAAATAATTAATGAGCGGTGAACTTTGGGGAATAACGTCCCTGTTCACTTGGGGTTGCGGAGCAATATAATTTGAGCCTTTAGAATAATTATATCGGCAGTATAATTATTATTTTCGGCCCGCTTGTGGCTGACCAGTTAGAGTTGAGCTCAACAATGTTGAAGCAACAGGGTATAATATGAACGCACATACATATGATTTGGGTGGAGTCATATTCTTTCCTTTAAGTACTACGCACTGTGAGGATATTTTTGGTTGTTCTCTACAGCTCCAACTGGTGAGGGTATATTTTATCTACATCATTTTATCTGCATACTGCAAGCCGCCTGAATAGGCGTGTGGTATTGCGATTATAAAGGTGCGTTTACACTGTTTAACATGTTCATGAACATGTTATATGTTACATGTCACTTGTAATATTTGTTTTATATAGCATTTGTTTTACAACAAGAGTCCAGCGGAGCCAAAAATGCACAAATACCATGTTTCATATTCAGTCGCAGCACACCCGTCAACTGGCTATCCCCACCGTGGGCCTCACCTCTCTTCTGTAACATGTTACACATTTTCCCACTTCGTGCGGGAAACCAAAAACTTTTTATGTAACAAGAATTTTTGTTTTGTAACACAATGCTACATGTAACTTGTTACGCGGATTTGTAACTTTTTCGTAAAACATGTTATATGTAAATTGTTTATATAACATGTTACACAGTGTGAACGCACCTTAAGAGGTTTTGTGTTTGCCTCCCTCCAAAAGGAACAAGACGAGGAAAGACAATTAAAATTAAGTACCGTAATCTACTTTCATAAATCATGCTCAAGGTTATGACTGCGGCATGCATATTATTCATGCTATTTTAAATATAAATATTATGGAGTTCCCATGTATAATACGAGTTAACCAAGCCTTACCAGGATCTTTACCTCCCCATAAAATACAACCCATGTATTTTGCTACCACCCATTCTTGAACCCAGTACCCTTTGGAACAGTGGCACGACCAGCGAGGTTAACACGATCCTTCACCACCCTCGGTGGCCGCGTAATGATCTTTAATTCCCCCAGCCTACCGGTCTCCTGTGAGAATCGCCTTGTGTGACCTTGCCTCCTGATGACGTGACCACAATCGCCTTTTGTTTTGCAAGCTGTGCACTGCGCGAGTGCCTTTTCCACCGGCGAGGTGCATGATGGGAAGGTGCGACACACTCTTTCTTTCCCCCCCCCTTCCCCTCGCACCTTCTTCCTTCCACCCCCTCCCGGCCACTTCCTTCCTCACTCCCCTCCATCTCCCCCCACCCCCTGAAGCAACAACCACCTCCGCTGCCATGCCACGTAGCCAAAGGGGTGGAATGGGGCCGCGGGAGGGGGGGTAGGGGGTGAGGCGTGGCACGGCGGATGGGCGTCTCTCCCATTTAGAATAATATATATGCTTCCCCTCCGTACTCACACACACACACACGCTCTCGCATTCACCACCCTCGGTATCTCTCCTCCGCCGCCATGGAACAGTGCAGCAGCACAAGGGGGCACCAGCCCAGTGAATGGCCTCGCGGGGCGTGGTGCTCGTACGCCGAGAGTCAAATGGGGTAAGAGGGCCAGGCGAGCGCATTATTGGGGAGTTGGTTCAGGCGCGGTATTGTGTAGTGAGGGGGACTGGGTGAGCAGAGATCGCTGAGGTCCATCAGTGAGGGTTCTGATCTGGGCTTATATGGTGGTTCGATTCAGGGGAGCGTTGGCGCAACTATGGGGGGAATGATGGGATAGATCCTCACCAAAATCCTCAGAGAAATAAAAAAATATTTAAAGCTGTTGTCTAGTTTTGACATGTAATAACTACATGTGCTTAAAGTTAAATCTTTAGTGCCAAAATGATTTAAAAAAATAAAATCATGCATGTGATTTATTTTAAAATTTGCCGTTAACCCCTTCCCCCCTCCCGTCGCCACCCCAGGCCATCCCATCCCCCCAAAGCATATTCCTAGTTACGCCACGGCAGGGGGGTGTATGAGGGGTCATGAGGGGTGTATGAGGGGGGTATTCTAGGGACCCAGGGTTCTTGAAAATGAAGAAAATTATAAAAAAATGGAGTATCGCGGTCTGAATTATTTTAAATTCAACTGATTCAGGCATGATGTAACGGAAGTTCGACATATTCGGCCGTATTCATAGATTTCCGCTTAAAGACGCTATTTAAATATAAAATATCATGTGGTATCCTAATAGGGCCGTAGCCAGGGGCGTCCCGACCCGACCTGGTAGAATTTTCGTCCGACCTGGACAACTTGAAATGTAAGCATTTTACAATTGCATTCTTTGCAATGTGTACTTGTTCCCTGACCTGACAACCTGTCTGATTCCCCCCCTTTGCCAATAATCCTGGGTACCGCCCTGTATCCTAATTTAAGATGAATTAACCTAACCTTACCGTAATTTTCTTGACCCCTCCAACTATTTTCGATCTATTATCTTAAGTTATTGCTAAGGCTAAGCTTTACTAGCCCGGGTACGACTGAGATATAGAATAAGGCACAGCCGAGGGGGCGAAGAGGCCTTATCTGAATTAGAGGAATATTCCTGAAGTGTTATAACTGGAGCGGTGGCCTCTCGTCACCAAGGTTACGCTATGCATTGGAACCAAACCAAGACCCACGGAGCCCGACCCCTCCACAAATGAACATCTACATCTACAAATGAATATCTACAATCGCCTTTGGTCTGATTACTCGAAAGTGCCCACGGTACAAATTCAACAGTTTCAGACCTATTGTAATTTTATGGAACGGATTGATGAGAATATCTCAGATCATTAGTGTTCAGTAGTGGTGGCGAGGTGTAACATTACGCTTTAAAGGACGGGAGGTTGTAATCAGTGGAAAGAGGTTGAAATGAAATTAGCCCTCAGATTTATTTGTCATGACAATGACATGCAATCCGAAAATGTTGGTTCACCACTTGCCACCCACACCTCTGCTATTTTCTTTCACCCGACGTAACTGCTCTGTTTCTTATCCCATTTACTCTGATCTATGCATCTGCCCTTGCGTCGCTTCCCCCTCTATTTATGTTCTTTTCAAATTAATTTTTCCATTTTTCGACCTGGTCACTATGACCAGAGGGTTGGGCCATGGATTTCCCAACTAATAGTACTCCTGATTGTCATCGTTTCTTTTATTCTTCCCTGGACTTTCTCCCGTCTTGTTTCGATAGTTTATTTCACCCATAAAAATAAAACTGGCTGCAGTCCTGCCACATTATTTTGTTTGGTAGGTCGTTTATAGCATTCATCAATACGGAGGATTTGGTACTCTTCTGGTGCATTCATCCAATGAAATTTTTCGAGCACCGACTGGGTTAAGTTCTTACGAAGCGTGACGACTATATGGATGCGTTCTTCAATCGAAATGTTGGCATACATGAAGAGGTTAACTTGGTCGGAGGCCAGTCTATAATTTCATTCATTCTCACATTTCAATTCTCTAATATTTACATACAGTTATGAGCACTATTCACAATTATTTCCCTTCTCAGAAGTATGAATTCATATGCTTTTTTTGGCTGCTTTGGTTTGCCTGGTAATTTTACCCCGTTGAAAAACAAATGCGCTAAAATGTTTATTTTCGGCATGTTAACGTCTTTTAGGGATTGGTCGAAAAAAAACCAGCTAAACTCTAAATGGTTGCTGGTAACTTAGGGAAAATATCCCCAGGAAACTTTTCCAAGATATCGAGATATTATTTTCTGTCCGCTGAAGTCCCTGAACTTGTGTGGTGGGGGAACCAAAGGAAGTAACGGTTCTTAGATTGCTCTCTGGAATTACCCGGGTGGCTGTCTCCGGTTTCCTGCTTGTATAAGTAATGTTAGATCAGGGGCCACGCGGAAAAGAATATAGGGGTGCTATAATTATTCAGGAGTTTCAAGAGGATTGTTATAAAAATATTAGTTCCTAACTATTAAGTGTAAAGTAGTTAAAGAAAAGGCCGCAGTTTGTTGTGAAAAATTCCTTTTAATAGCGCTTTTCCTCTCCAATCCCAACCAATACCGCTTTAAAGGGTAAAATTTCTAGGTTAAATTGTCGTTGATATGAACCCAAGAGTGTTCAAGAGTTTAATAATTTTTCTGTTGACTAGCATGTTAAGAATAATTTCTTTGACTGCGGGGTTTCACTTCACCTAAATTCCGGTATTTTCATCCCATTTTGAGAGCCTTTGTCTTCTAGGAGTTGGAGTGACGGGTTTACCAATATGTTGAGGGTAACAGGTTGTTGGAGATGGTTATGGAAGGAATGGAACTAATAGGCCTTAACTTATACTGAATCACATGCTGAAAATTGTTATTAGGTAAAATACATCGACACTCCAAATGGATTTGCACTATGGGAGAATTATTGAGTGCTAGCGACGCAGTTGCTTCAATATGTGAACTGTGAATGATTGTTGAATGGAATGAATTCTATCGGAAAATTATTATATTAAAGCAAATAATATTTTTTTCGAATCAAACGTTCCTTTAATAACTCAGAGTTTTATTTATTTTCAGATTACATCTATGGAATTAGAACCTTCGAATCCTTGGACTTCTATGCATATGCTGTGTGCCTGAGTGAGTAATTTGTTTTCAAAATAAGTAGGTACAAGTTGATATATTTTTGGGAGTCAATCTCCTTTATATGCTATTAGAAGGAGTCAATATTTTAGGAGGTTACTGCGAGTCACAGCTGACCTATGGTAATACTACTAAGTGCTCTGCATTTTTCATGAGAGGAGAGGGTAATTGTTTAAGGTTATTTATTGGGGGACACGGTAAATGTCTCTCATATTTGTATGTATTCTTTTTCTCATTAGAGATAAAGATTAATTTTTAAGGTAATCCTCTTAAAAAGTCATTGTTTTTTTAAACTCTCAGCCCAACGCGTGCTTCCTCTGCGTGTTTTACTCATTAGCACTCCCCTCAACTCACGATAAGGGTGGTGAAACGTGACCCCATACATCAGGGGTGCTAACTCTCCGGGTTCCTCCGTATGTCTCGCGAAAATGGAGGGGATCGGGTTGGTGTGGTGCATAAATTGTTGGCTTTCCACCCCGTGAGCCCTGGTTCAAATCCCGACGGTGACAGAGAATTTTCCGAGACTGCCCGAGCCTTGCTTGACGGTTGTGTGGAGGAAACTCAAAGTTCAACACTCCGTCCGTCGGGTGGGACGTTAAGCCGTGGTCCCCTTGGCGCCTTTCGTAAAGAGCATATTAATGGCGACATCGGATGTCTCTCTAATCCACCTTCTCTAACCTTATCTCATGGCGAAAATGACCATAGATGTCGGTTGCCTTCTCCACACCGAAATTTGACTGTAGTTTTAAGATCACTCGCCACCTTAATTAAGGCGTATTAGGTCCAAGGCTTCAGTGGGCATGGGGTCGTCAAACCCCCTCGAAGGTGCGGAGAGATTAACTCTTAGGCGTCCAAGTATTCCACCTCCAATACCCTTTCCTCGAAAAAAAAATCAAGCCACGGCCTTGTTGACTCCTTTTTTTGCTCAAATTGGTGATCTTGTAGTGTAGGGGTTCACAATCTTTTTTCATTAATTTTACCCTTTAGCTGATTGTTTCTTGGTGTGTGCTCCTAACATATATACATGTATGTATATACACATGTATGTATGTACGTGTATATTTGTATCTTCCGCCGTTATAACATTTTTCGTATACCCTTAAACAATCTTTCGCGTGTCCCTCCGTGTACGCGTACCTCAGGTTGGGAACCGCTGTCTTATTGGTATCAAATTGAATTTTCTGTTGTGGAAAATTGAAAAATATTTGTATGAAGAGAGCGATAGATGTAAATTCAAACCACCCTTTGACGATTTCTAGGATTAATATTACAACAATTCTTACATCTGTGATTCACGTATTTGTATTTTAAGCCGAAGGTGAAGAAATAAGAATTTTCACTCTCCCATTGATCGCATCTCCACCCGGGAACGTAGGCGTTACGTGGGGTGTTCTGCTCGCCAAAATATTTCTTGGGGAAAAATCCATACTTTGAGCCGAATCTTGAGGGGGTGTAAAAGCCGAAGCGAGATGGAGCCTTTGTCAGTTGGGTCTCCGAATTTTTGTACTCCGAAAATGACTTTATTTTGACGTCAAATACTTGGAACCCTTTTTTAAAATTATCTAATAGAGACGTATTGTCGTGTTTTCTACCGGGTGAGTTGATTGTAGGCCGACGTTTCGATGGCTGCCTCTGCCATCGTCTTCTGGGCATGAAGATATATATATATATATATATGATTTTGTACTTTCCCGGCGTATGAAGTTGGTGAAGTCTTCGAGGGTTTTCCACCGGGTGATTAGATCGTAAGCCGACGTTGCGATGGCTGCCTCTGCCATCGTCTTCTGGGTCTGAAGACGATGGCAGAGACACCCTACGTCAGCCTACAACCAACTCATCCGGATGAAAACCCGAGACTACTTCATCAGCATCATACAGCGGGAAAGAAAAACTTCATATATATCTACCATTTTTATAAAGCAGATTTTTCTATCCTTGAAACGTGAAGCTCGAATAAACTCTTTGGTGCTCCCGTTTTATGCCCATCTGAATACGACCAATGTGCTCTTCTTGGACACATTTCAAGTTTCCGTCTCAGGGATTAACTCTTCAGACCGTGAGGATGTATATGATGTTAAAGTTAGGTGGTAGAAGAGAAGCATACCGAAGGGATTAGGATATTCATAGTGGAAGACGGCAAGGGGAAAACGTCGCGGTCCATGATGCCACTTCAGTGGCTAAACCACTAGTCGCGTAGACAGGGAGGGGATTTCGGGGGGTCCGAATCCCTGTCCCCCGAAACATAAAACACGATTATTTTCCTTTATAAAAGAAAACAAATTATTGAAAAATCACGAATTTATAAAATATTTATTTAACAAATGAAGTGTATTCGATTATGAAAGTGTTAAAATTAGTTTAAAACCCTCTACTCTACTATTAAAAAATTTTCCACCCTGGTTTTGGACCCCCCCCCCCCCCCAAACAAAATTCACGCTACGCCACTGTTAGCCATTGAACTCCTAACATCCTCGTAATTGAAATTCTATGGAAAGTACCACAAACCCCTTACTTGAGGCGCGCTTCAACGCCCAGCGTCTAGAGAGTTTAAGGATACCTTTAAAGCGTTTAATTTTTTTACGCGTTTTTGGATTCTGAAAACCAAGATAAATGGTAGGGATGGATGTGATGATGTCAGCAAAGGATGTTGGGTAAGAGAGGGAGGGATAGGAAGAGAACAGAGCCCATAAATAGAATAAATATATAATAAATTCTTAGTTTGTAGCGATGATGGAAATTCAAGGTGATGAGTCGAAAAGGCCGGAGTGATAATAAAAACTTAACTACTTTGTAAACCTACCTTATCCTGTGTAATACCTACGTCAAAAATAACTTTATAACCTATTAATTCCAATATATTAATGATATGGAGCGCCCGGGCTGAGGTAAGCCCCTGAACTTTGCTCGGCGGCCACTAATTTTCCATTTAATGTCTCATTTTGATGAATTTATATCTCCTACTCACAGTCAGTGGCGTAACTATGGGGGGGGGGGGGGTGAGGGGGTTGATCCCCTCAAAAGCCTCAGACAAAAAAATAATTTATAACTATTGTCTAGTTTTGACGTATAATAACTGCATCTGCTTAAGGTTAAATGTTAAACGCCCAAATGACGTAAAATGTATTTCCAGGCATGTCGTTTTCAATAATTTTCCCGGAACCCATGTCACCACGCTAGGCCATTCCATCCCCCCCAAAGCATAGGACTAGGTACGCCACTGCTCCTACAAGGTATAGGGGATGTTTTAGGGGTCTTGTGGAGACTGAAATACGATAGTGAGATTCGTTTTCTACGCAAGTAACGTGATAGGGAATGGATTACCCTCAGGCAGCGGCTGTGAATGCGGGTGCAGAAGTTGATCGCGGACACGCACCCAGAGATGCGTCTGCTGACTGAGATAGAAGGAAGGGTTGGTCGGCGTGACGGTCGTGACTGATGGTGCTGTGTCATTGGTCCCACTCCTCTCCCCCGCCCCCAACGCACTCGATATTTGGAATGGCGCCACACCCCCTCCCCTACCCACATGCTGCACCGCACCCAACGCATCAGAAGCGGCGTTCCCTCGCGTCGCGGGGGCAGACGATTTCGTTCGGCTCTTTCAGCGGGGGAAGAAGAGTTCTCGTAGATGGCGCTAAGGTCGCAGCGCGGGAGTTCGCTCCATCTTCGGGGACAAAACAGTGTGTTTTTCCGAGTTGTGGTGGCACGAATATTATAAAACAATTGTGATGTCCAATCAAAAAAAGCCTCAGACTAGAGTCGAGGGCAAGGGCGTACCCAGGATCATAACTGGGTGGGGCAAGCCATGGTCAAGGGGTGGGTTAAGCCAAGTTGTGAAAATTTAGAATGGAAAAGGTGAATGAAACCAATATTTCAAGAAAATTATAACGGGGATTTATTAGCTTATGTGATTATTTCCTTGAAAAAAATAGTTTTATTTTCGTTACATATCTTATACCAATGCATAAAATATTTCTCGGGTTTAAAGAAAATTTGTTGAATGCTTCCGTTTCAATTGAGTACTGATTTTGCTTAAAGACTTTTGCGATTTTTGCTTCTGGGTGGGGGGCAGCTGCCCTCAGAGGGTACGCCCACGGTCGTGGATTCGAGACCTGGGCATCATCATATGTTTTTAGATATGGCATTCCTTACCATACCTAGAACCACCATTGAAATCATGTTACAATGCATGGTGTTATGTAAATTGACGCGAAAGTGAGGACAGATATACAGGCACAGGCAAAAACGTAATACACTGACGAACGGAATACAGTAGCGCCTTTTTTCCTCATATATGAGAAAATGCGCTGAAAAAGGTGTGTCAAGTCGCCCTCTTTAGTGTGTTGCCTCCCGCCACGCATTAAAATGGGTTTACAAATGTCGCCACTCGCGTCGCTGACGGACAAAGGGATACGAGGTTCACGGGGAGATAAGGTATAATTGGGGATGTTATATATATATATTTATTTAGCAAATGAAGTTTTTTCGATTATGAATAGTGTTAAAAATAGTTTAAAACCCTCTACTTATTACTGTCATTCAAAAATTTTCCTCCCTGATTTTGGACCCCCCCCTCGAACGGAATTCCTGGCTACGCCACTGCACTTCATGGTGATGTGATGCACTTTTTTAAGCACGCACCAAGCCCAACGCTACTGCACCTATGTGGGAACCCTTGGTGCAGTAAATTTCTCTTAATCCGGTTAATCTCCTCAATCTCTATCGTTGCCGCCGTTTCCATGAAATCCTTTTCCATCTCCATCAGGTCCGATGATCATCGGACGTTCGGAAACGTCCGCAGCGGTGGAGATTGAAGATATTACCCGGAAATCCCGAGAAGAATTTACAGCCACCATTCGCCTGGGAAAAGTGAAGTCCTACACAACCTATATCTTGCATGATGTTGGGCACGATATGGTGGAAGTTCTTAATATTAGTAAAATAAGACATTGCAGTATTTCCACTGAGTTTTGTTATGACACTACGCGTTTCGTCGTTACAAACAACATTATCAAGTGTAACAAGTCTTCAAGAGTTCCTCCTTATATATGTCTTGGTGCTTGTAGGGAGGAGGTAAGGTGCATGATGGGGTTTGAATGAATGAATGAATGCTTTATTTGATGCTCTGGGAAACCCATAAGAGCAAAAAACCTAAATACAATTAAACATTCTGCTCAAAAATACAATAATTATGAAATAGCACAACATAAACAAAATTAATCAACTCAAAGATTTGTACAACTCAAAACAATACATTTACGGGTTTGGATGACGAGAAGTGAGGATATTGAGGGTTGTTGGGGAGAAGAGTCGTCTTTAAGGGTCTCGGAAGAGGAGCAACAGGGGCGCAGCCAAAAATTAAGGCTAGGGGGGGTTTTAGGCGCAACTAATACTTTGAGGTGTGGGGGTATTGCATACCCGCCAGGGTGAGTGGGAGTTGCGACGGCTCTCCTCCAGAAATTTTTTTAAGATTAATGGTTCGAAATGGCGAGTTTTACGGTTTTCTGGGGGATATTTGATTAATCCTAACACTATTCTATAAGTAATACTAATCCATTAAGTAAAATGAATTTAATTAAAAAATTTCTCTGAGCTCTGGGGGGGGGGGGGGTTTTATCCCCAAAAAACCCCCCCTCGCTGCGCCACTGCGGTGGGTAATGTTGTTTGTAACGACGAAAAGCGTAGTGTCATTATAAAACTCAGTGGAAATATTGCAATTTCTTATTTTACTTATCCTACACAACCCTTGGTGCAGCTCTGGTGAGGTATTACATGATGCACCTGGGCGAAAGTGCAAGTGCCCTCTCCGCTCCTCACTCCAACTGCGTTCTCGTGATCATGAATTGAGTGTAAGGAGGGGAGGGGGGGGAGAGAAAAAGTAGGTAAACAGCCGGTGAGGAGACTGCAGCCGAGGAAGAAACGGCTTCACTCGCGCGGATCGGCCATCGGCCAAAATAAACATGCACCCACGATTCCTCACGAAGTCGGGATGCCACATCGACTCCGACGTATCGACGTACCGGGTAGTATTTTGTGCACAAGCATTCGAAATGCGGTGCTACCAGTGGCGTAGCCAGTGGGGTGGTCTGGACCCCCCCTCACCCCCCCGAAATATAAAAACACAAAATTATTTTCTTTCATAAAATAAAACAAAATGTTGAAAACTGGTGAATTAAAAAAAAAAATTTCTTTGAAAACTGAAGATTTTTTTCGATTATGAAAAGTGATAAAATTAGTCGCCACATTAAAATTAAATTTAGTTGGTTAGATAATTAAAATTAGTTGGCCACATTATGAGGCACGATGGCCTGATGGAAACAATCTTAGAAGGACAGGTGGAAGGGAAGAAGGGCAACGGGCGGCTCCGAATGAGTTATATATGGCAGGTTATGAAAGATATAAAAGAGTAAAAATGCGTCACTATGAAAAGGCTAGCAGATAGGAGAGCGCAATGGAGAGCTGCGTCAAACCTATCCTAGGATTGTTGACTTGTGATGATGATAAGAATAATTCGAGTGGCAAGAGAATATATGATAACATCAAATTAATGTGTTCAACTTGTATACCAAACATAGGAATAATGTTGTCGTGAGATGTGGGGTCTAATAAAAATGTTTGCTCACGAACTTTAATAATCACCCTCTCTGTTTCCATTCTTATATTTAATTTCCCTTTTCAGAGTTGCATAATGCCTATTTCACTCTATTCTCTGTGCAAGATCCCCATTTTCTTTTCCCTCTTGCCCACATATCCAATAAACCTTCATCTGCTATGGTTCTAAGCGTCCTCTCATCCAACAATCAGAGCACCCGCCAAACACAGCCTGTTGTTTCTTACTAATCCGCCGGTGTGGACGGATAATGTATTAACGGGGAGGGAATGGTGAATACTATGCAAGGGGAAGGATACCAGGTCAATGACTAACCTTATGAATAAATGTGAATTAATATAGTATAATAGCCTCATAGATACGTATTGAATGAGTAGTGAGTGTAATGTACAGAATTATATCGAATGACAATCGCCGTACGCCGTGCGCGGGATTAGGAGACCCACGTTGGGCTCTGCCTGTGTTGCTGATGAAAATATATATTTAGATGGAAATGTGTAAAACTCTAACTTGAAAATTGTACCTTTGGAATAGCTCTAACCATTGCAAGGGATCCCAGGAGTTGTTAATCCAAATGGTGGTCTAATCTTTGCCGACCTCGATGGCGGCGGGGTAAAGTTCTCGCCAGCTAAACAGGAAGTTGAGGGTTCGAGTTCTGCCAGGGTAGGAAGTTTACGCCTCCTAGAGCGTGGTTGTATGTGCGAGTGCATATATTAATTACTCAGTAATTGGTTTCGACTGTAGAGTAACTAAACAGAAATTCTTACCATCGCAATTATTCGATCTGCGGAAAAAATAGAAAAATCAAAAGCTTTTCCCATGAATTAAAATGTAGCTCAACTTTCGCAGGTCTTTTACAAGACGACCGGATGCGCAATTTCTTGGCTGGATCGGGAGTGGCGAGATATCGTCATTTCTTTGTATTTAGTACAGTGTAGCGGCGGTTACAGAAAAAATTCAAGGAAGGGGGACGCATGAGATATCCTGAGCTACCTTTACCTTTATAGTAATAAAAAAATAATTAATTCACATGCAAAGTTTAAGAACGTGTTATTTAAACTGATTAACACTTATAAAAGACAATGCCATCCTATGGTATAGAAAAGTTAAAATTGTGGTTCGGCAATGGTCGGCAATTTGGGGGGCCTCGCAAAAGGGCGGCGCCCCCCATATGTATCCTCCGCTGGCACAGTGGGAGGGTACTTTTCAGAACATCGACCGTTAGTGTTACACGCACGATGAGGCAAGCTATCGCACTCGATCGAAAGTGAACTAATCCGGTAGCGGTCTCCTCGCGCGGCACGGGCCTTCCTGTCTCTTCGCGACCGTAATCATCGTCCGGTATCCGCGTGAGGAGTCGTGTCCTTTTCCTGTTTGCGCGCCGGCTCGTTGAATGCATCTCAAGGGACCGGTAAGCGAGAAAATCTCTCTTCTTGAGGCAATCCTTGTTAACTCCACATTATTACAGTCTGTAGCACTATTATCCAGGGATTAATATTCACCTGCATTGTTAGAGCAATTGTTTACATGGGCGTACCCAGCGAGAGGCAGGAGGGGGCAGCTGCCCCCCCTCCTAGGAGCAAAAATCGCCATTGTCTTTAATTAAAAATATATTTATTCAAGCAAATAATTTTAAAAACTAATAAAAGCTGTTACAGTTTCCTTAAAATGCTGGTTTCATTCACATTTTCCATAAACTTACATATAACTTAAACAACCATAGCATGCCCCCCCCCTCTAGTTTTCATCCTAGGTACGTCATTGATTTTTTAAGTTGAGGCTTAAAGTAGGAAAAATGTTTATGTCCTTTAATATAAAATTCAATCCAGTTGGCGATCGGAGAGTTGTTTTGTGTCTATAATAAAGAAATAAACGTAAGTTGATCACTTTAAGCTCATAATATTTTGTTTCTATCTCTAACAAACTGTATGCTCCACGGAATACCATGATGAGTTACTCTGATTACGTGAATCTTTTCACTATTTTACTCAAGCGTCACCAATTATTTTGCGAAACAGAATGTTCCTAAAATACATTATAAAACAGCAGTAAGTTTTTTCGTTTCCACTTTTTAGCAGTGGCGGATATTTGGGAGGCGCGCGCCCCCCCTTGCTGGGCCACCCGCATTGCCGAGTATTGCAGAACCAAAATTGTAAATTTTTATATAATAAGATGGCATTGTCTTATATGAGTGTATAATCAGCTTAAACAAAACTTCCTTAAACTTTGTATGTAACTTGATTATTTTTCATTCCCATTAAATTAAAGGTAACTCAAGATATCTTCTGCGCCCTACCCCTTGAAATTTTTCTATACCCGCTGCTTGTTAATTGTAAATTTATTTTTTTAAATCATCCATATTTCTTTGTGAATAGATTTTGTGGCTATCATATTCCTGTTGCAGCCTTGGGTTTTAGGGTTGGGCCGTACAGAATACCGCATAGGAGCAGCTATATTTAATAAAAAAGCAAACTATATCCTCCTAAAACCGCAGTGAAAGTATGTTTTAAGACGTTTTGGGACCCCAAGCGAAAGCATAATCCGCTTACCGCCACCTTTTCTCCCGGAAGCTTCAGGTTTAAGGATACGCTCTTCTTTAAACATTATCCTAAGCCCAACTTT
Source organism: Ischnura elegans (assembly GCF_921293095.1). Taxonomy (NCBI): domain Eukaryota; kingdom Metazoa; phylum Arthropoda; class Insecta; order Odonata; family Coenagrionidae; genus Ischnura; species Ischnura elegans. Next base: position 85,990,630 of record NC_060251.1, on the reverse strand, counting down.
TCCCCTTCCGAGCGCTGATACAAGAGTCTTTGTGATAGTGAATACGGCAATCCATTGTCTACCTACAATTCCATACTCAGGAAATAAGTGGAAATCCGCAGAAGAGCCGTCGGTCTTTTCATTTCTTGTATCGGCATTATGTCGATCAGGGTAGGCTAACTTGGAATATTCTGCTAATCATGCTGGCTTTTCCGCATTCTAACAATGGATTTCCTTCTTCAGTTTGGGATAAGGCCTAATACTCCTCATTAAATCCATGAGATCCTATCTCTTCTTCCCCTTTGCTTCGTACCCAATATCCTTTCTCCTATTAATAGTTTCAGTTCATGAGACAGAATAACTGTGTTGGCCGTACAGAATACCGCATCGTTACTATAGTAACGCATGATGTTTCTTTTGTTTTACGATCAGTTTTTCATTACTAATTTGAGGATACGTTCCTTCCTTTCCTTGTTTCCTGTCGTTGCAGTTCAATCAGATGATGTTGTGATCCCGACACTCAGCGGTGGTTTTTCGATTAATCCAGGTTTGATACTTGCAACGTAGCATACGAGCATCCGGGTAACAGCTTACGGCGGCGTGTATCCCGCACACACTTGCACGTATGACATACCTTTCGGCGTTATTTATTTTTATTTTTTGCTTCGAATCGTCCAAATGATCTGCCGGGGTACCTCGCCTGTTTTCCAGTTCTCCCCATCCGGAGACCACATCCGCAACATCGAAAATTTGAAGCGAGTCGATTGCGTCCGGTTGCGGGGCATGGGTAACCCCGAATTGTGAGCGGGGGAAGAAAAAACGTGGAAATGTGAATTCGCGGTTTCTACGACGACTTTGATTTTTTTTCATCCCTTGACCCTCAGTCGATGGCGAACCACTGTCTGGCGAGGAAAGAGCTAAAGCAATAAAACTTGCTCATCAGACTTGTTAAGGTAGGTTTGCATCGAGTGTTTACGAAGCATTCTGGTGGTCTCCCCATCCTTCAAGCACTTCCCTCTTGAATTCACGGCAGGCCTAGTCCCTTTCATTTTATCCAAAAAAATCCTATTCTCTTCCTTCATTCCCTCGTTTTACCAACATTCTACCCTCTATCACTGTTTTTTAAATCCCCCCAGTACTCGCGCCATTAAAACCTTTTTCTCCTTCTTATCTCATCTATGAGCTCCCTTTCCTCACCAACCATATCCAGCACTTCACTGTTCATCCTCCTCTCCGTCCCCCTCAACTTATCCATACTTCTTCATACCTAGATCTTGAAGGCCTGCACTCTTTTTTTCGTCCTCCTTCCTAAGGGTCCGTGTTCCCGCACCGTAATGCGCTGACATGAGACCATTACCCTACATTACATTAACCCTCGGAAAAACATCATTAGGTACAGATATAGTGTTGAATTTTTAATACATACGTAACTAATGAGTAATGATATCATTGGTTAGATTCGTTGTCGTTGCATATGAATACATATTCCAGTTTCTAGCAGGCTCTTTACGTCGATAATGAATTTTATAGTCGAATTTTAACCAAAGGAAGACCTTTCAATGTCCCTTACATCTCGTCAGGACTTGCATACGCTCTAATAACTTATAAAGATAATTCGTGGGATAAAAATTAATTTGTGTCTTTTAGAGTGTGTGAATTATTTAAAGACAATTTTTATCTGATAAAACTGGTTAATAGTATAACAGAGGGTATGCATCTTTCGTCAGTTCGTTGCAGTAACTGGTGCGGGGTCTTGCAACTGATGCAATCTGACAAAAGCATTCATTATCGTACCAACGGTCCCTCCGGAGGGAAGGTAATCCCTACCCAGCGACTATGAATCGGCTCTAATTGAATAGCTTAAAAAATCTAAACGAAGTAAATCTGCTTCGGAGGAAGTACTGTTATCTAGTATAATCTTACAAAATATCAGTATTTTCCTCATCGTGGTTCATTTTCTCGGAACACTTATCTGTCATCATGTATTTCATACTCGAGCTAAGCGATCCACCCGTAATAGAAATTTGTTTACATGGTGCTGACGGAGATTGTAACCCCAATGCCTCTGCTATATCCTACAGCGAGGAAGGTGGAGTGAGTGATTATTTTGAGGTGCCAGTAGTACGCATAGAAACTTATTTCAATTGATTTAAGGGTCCGCTGAGATGAAATATATTTCTCTCGCAGATTTGGAGATGACGATTAAGAAACTTGACAAACTTATTGTATTACCCGTGACGCATCTACGTCTTCAAACGAAAAATTTGAAAAAAGCCTTAATTTTACCACTCACGGTGTCGTTTTATTTCGATGCGTCAGCCTTTATGTCGCAATCAGGAAATAATGAAACCGGATATTTCCAACTTCTCCCGACGATAACTTTAAAGCTTCATCAATGCGTTCAATGAATAGGAATTCAATCTATACTTGTTCACAAGAAGCTGTACCACTTCATCACCCCCAATTTTTTTGAATTTGAGTAAAGGAAAGCTTCTTTTTAATTCGTTATTATTCGAATTCATTATTATTTTCATTGGCATCGAGATGATTTTGTAGCCTGACCGATTGGTAAGAATTTTATAAGGGTTTTAGGCGCAACTAATACTGGAAGGCCCCGGGGGATATCTAATACCCACCAGGGTAAAGGGGGCTGCGGGTCCCCTCCCCCAGAAATTTTTTAAGAGAAATGGTTCAAAATGGTGAATTTTACGGCTTTCTCAGGGTATTTTATTAATCCTTAGACTGTTCTATAAGTAACATTTATCCAATTAAGTAAAATGGATTAAATTCAAAAATTTATGTAAGATCTGGGGGTTAGGGTTTATCCCTCGCTGCGCCACTGGAGGAGAAGCTAATGGCAGGATCGTTTTGCAAAAGTGTTGAGAAAAGGCTAGTGAAGAGTTTGATCTGGATTGAAGCACTTTACGGTGACGGAAAGTCTTTCGTTTGATAGGGTATTAATAATCCTTATTTAAGCCAAGCGCTACCTGCTAGCAGGATACTCTACGCTACCGCCACGCACGGCAGCAAGCAGCCTGCATCGTAGCGGCGTGCATAGCCTCGCACCCAGGTAGCCTCACACAGCAGCAGCCGGACGTCACACGTGCTTTTCCCAGCATTCATACTTAGCCGTCGCGTTTTCGCTTGCTTGAAAATTTTCACTCATCTAAAAGCTTGAAATGCGTACTTCTGGAGCAATAATGTTTCGATTTAGGCAATGAAAAAATAATAGAGAACCACCCTATTGTCAAAATAGTTTGTTTTGAACTCATCGGGCGCTTGTACTTGAGTGTTTACAGTACCTAATTCAACTTCATTTTCTCTAAGCTTCTGTTTTCTTATTCTCATTTGTGCCCGTTTGAATACCATAAAAAGAAAAGAAGTTCTTACAGCTCTTCGCAGTACTGGTGGAGTTTAAAAAATACCCTATCTTTTTCTATGCTTACAATACATCACACTGTCCTCTCTTCCCACCCATATTTTACTTGCCATGATTAGTCACTGTTAGGCCCGTTCCTTGCCGGGGGACAAGTAGATGGCTATAACTGGAAAGAAAGACCTTGAATAAAACGCAAGATAAGGTAAAAAGGGATGTGATAAAGAAGAAATACGCAGGTGTGAATAGATTGCCCTGCAGGCGAATGAAGCGGAATGCTGTCCCAAACCAATCTTTGGATTGTTGACCAGTGACGATTATGATATGAGAAGGAAGAATATTACGTAATCGAGGGAGGGGAAAGGAGAGATTAGGATTTATTGATAAAGAGAGAAGTATTGAGCCTTATCGTGAGTTGAAGAGGGAAGTCTACTTTGGGAGGGGTGATTCGCAAAATGCTCCATGTAAAAATGCTACCCTCCAATGATCGAAAATGCTACCTTTGCAGACAAGGCCGAAACGGGTGGGTGGTCTAACGTTTCACAACCCCTCCTTAATGTTGGGGAGAGGTGTACTGGTGTACCCTCTCCAAATGAACCCCACAGAATGCATTCTCCCTCTGATTTAACCCACCCCCGAAATTTTTTTCTGGCTGCGGCATTGCAGACTGATAAGATTCACCTTTAAAGATAATCGATTGGTTAAAGCTTTCGGCTCAAATATTGATGTTCATGGTTCGAGTTCAGGTCATGGCGCATGATTTTTATTTTGTGAAATTCATCCGCACCCTTAAACGATCCTAGCATTTTTACATAGATTGCGTGTTTTTTATGTCGTGTTTCAGTATTTTTTGGTGTAGTATTTGGAGCAGGCGACCGAAAATGAAGGTCATTTGCATCACGAGGGAAGGGTAAGGAAAGTAGGGTGGGGAAAAACCTGGTTTCGGCATTAACCTGCTTTTAACGAAAGTCGTCAAGGGTATCACGTTGACGTCCAATTTGACGGACGAAATAATGCGCTTGACGTGTCCTTCACAGTGGCGATAGATCCCCCCATAATAAGGGGATATATCCCCCCAAAGCCTCAGAGAAATAAAAAAAATTAAAACAATTGTCTAATTTTGATATACAGTAACTGCATCTACCCCAGGTACTCCCATCCCCCCACAAAGCATATTTCTAGTTACGCCACTTGTCCTCCAGACAACTTCCAAGCAAATATCGGATCGTATCAGGAAATTCTCTGCCGCCGCGGGGATTTGAACCCAGGATGTGAAGCCAACACTCGAGCCACTAACCCGCTTGCCCTAATGTCGAAAGGTATGGCATGACAGTCGAATTTCGGAAAGGAATGATATATGGAGGCGACCGACAGCTTAGGTCATTTGCACTGTAAGGGAAAGTTAGGTAAGGTAGGTTGGAGAGAAACCCAGAGTTGGCAATAGCCCGATCTTAATGAAAGGTTCGAAAAGTGGACACTAAGGAAGGAGGAGGAGAGAAGATTGGAGGCATTCGAGATGTCGGTATGGAGAAGAGTGGAGAAGGTGAAATGGACAGAGAGGAGGCGGAACGACGAAGTGCTGGGCATAGTGGACAGAGAGGCAACTTTTAGATGAGATACGGAGAAGAAAAAAGTTATGAACGGAGCAAGTTCATACTTAGCGGAGAGGGGATGTTGAAAACGGTTTTAGGGGGTAGATGTTTGGTGAACGAGGGAGGAGAAGGAATAGAGTAGGATTTTTAGATGGATTGAAAGGCTTTACGGTGAATTGAAGAAGGCAGTGCTGAAAGGAAAGGGAGGCTCCCAGATTACTTCTTTAGCACTCCATGGAAACCTACCTTAATCGGTAGAATACTATAATAATAAATGAAATAACGAAAGGTTCTATAGGACCACAGGTTCACACCCCATCCGACGGACGGAGTGCTATACTCGAAGTGCCCTCAGCCAGTGGCGCAGTGAGGGGGGATTTTGGGGATAAACCCCCCAGAGCTCAGAAATTTTTTAAGTTTAACCTATATTACCTAATTGCATTAATTTTACTAATAGAATTTTGTAAGGATTTATAAAATTTCCCTCAGAAAGTCTTAAAACTCACTATTTATCCTAATTTTTCTCTGGCAGGGCCCCCGCACCTCTCGCTTACCCTGGCGGGTATGCCATCCCCCCAGACACCAACGCATTAGATGCGCATTAAACCCCTCCTAGCCTTAATTCCTAGCTGCGCCCCTGCCCTCAGCAAAGCCCTGGAGCACGCATCGGAATTTTTTTTCCTACATATAGAGCGGATCTGGAAATTCCCTCTATATATAGGAAATTTCTATATCGGGTAGTCTTTACAAAGTCACTGCCGCCTCCGGGATTTGAACGCATACCGACGGGGTGGGAAGCCGGTACTTTAGCCATCAAACCCATCCGATCTCCCCCGTAAATTCGTTTTTCGTTTTCGCCGACAAGATTACCGTTCAAATGTTGCTCCGTTTTGGAATCACGGCCTCCCTCGCCCTCTAGAGGGTGGGAAGGAATATTCCGCGTTCTATTTTAAAGTCTTCGATGGGAAACATGCCTGCCCGCGTGTTGCTCCCCTGAGAAACCATCCAGGGGCGTGTGTGTATGCTTCGGAGTAATGGGGGAGAATTCCTCCTCTCCTTTCCGAGAACTTCTCCTCGTGTTCTCGAAAATTTCCCGACCCTTGTCCATTGTTCTCCCATCTCGTTCTCGGAGGTGGATTCCTCGTTACGTGCCTGTTGCATCCCGCTTTCGAGAGATTGAAACTTGAGACCAGCAGCGCATGCCAAGCCCCGTACTTCTCCAGCTATTCTGCCTCGTGTATCCCGCGCATACGTTTTTGGATTATTTTTCGCTCCCCCTCGCAGCCACTCAGTCTTTCATTGTTCTAAAAATGTACGCGATTGTGACAATTTCTTGAATTACACATTTCTGACGAATCTCAATGCAATAAAAAGCAAGTATTCTGCCTGTTTAGGAAGGTTTTGTGTACGAGGAATCGCCCATATCTGTCTCCCTTTCGCGTTGTGAATTAACAAATATTTATGATTGGAATTTTGTGTGTCAATGAGCATAGGCGGATTTAGAGGGGGGGCACGGTGACACATGCTTAAAAAATAGGCATAATTTTTAATAGTGTTATCATTACGTTCGTTTTGCTTTGTGCATTACGGATCCTCAATCATTTAATTTCATATTAATGCCTAACTTTCATGTTAAAATAAATAGAACATTTCGTACAGTAATTGTCGTATCTTGTTTTCAATCTCAAGTATGAAAAGATCGTTTTCCTGTCAGACCCTTGTGCACCTCCAGAAAAAAATCCTGGATCCGGCCCTGGCAATGAGTGGCATCTGTTGCTAGGGTTACAATCCTATCATAATCGGGGACCCCAGAAGATGTAAAGGTGCAATTTTTTTAATTTTGGAGATAAGTGTAGATAATGGTTGGTTGGGTACAAAATATTGTTGTAAAAAAGAGGTACGATTGAATCACTGATAAGTATAAATTCAGTCATTCATGTTTATTCCTTTGCCACAACAATGGTGTGTACCCAATCTGCACTTGCCTCCAAAATTATAAAAATCGCACTTGTACGCTTTGGCTTCTTGGCTCCTCAATTATTGTTGAGGAAAATTTCAATTTCTCGTACTTTCCAAATAACCATTTCCTAAGTACTTACGACAATGTGCGATTATAATTGTCTGAAATAATTAATCTTTGAGCTTAATTAAACGAGAGCTTTGAGCGAGTATCAGCAATACGATTGCGCAATATCACCCATTTTGAGATTGTTTCTAGACAATTATAATCGCACAATTTCGTCCAACCTTAATTATTTGATGTTCTTAAAAATTCTGAGTACTAAATAAAATGCCGAAAAGAATAGGTACTAAAAAACAGTTTTTATGATAATTGCGAAGTGCATCCAAAGAAATGTTTGCGTTGCCATAGCTCAGTAACTAAGGAGTTGCGACCCCATGTTTAGAGACAAATGATGATTGAAATTGTCTCCCTTAATCCAGAATCACACGATCATTTGTTTCCTCATTTTCGCGTGATCACGCCAGCGATCACTCGGAAATGATTGTCGCGCGCAATTGTTTTTCGCGATCACTTCAAACTTCCCATTTTTCATCACTCGTCTGGTCGTACCTGGTCGCTTTTTCCGTCGCTGAAACCCCACATCAGCCAATCAGAACGCATACCCGTATGGAGCGGTTTCAGCGCAATGTTTGACAATCGTGGGAACCACATAAGTAACGACATAGAGCTGTGATATCGGAAATGATGCGAGAAGCGACGGCGGGAGGTACCGTGTGATTCAGAAAAACGATCACTCGAGCGATCATTTTTCCGGTACCGAAAAGCGATCGCTCGAATGGTCATTAAAAGGGACGTAACAAATAATCGTGTGATCCAGGCTTTACCACCTCCTGAAGTATTGCAGATTCCTCCTGAAATTCCCTCTATATGTAGGAAATTTCTGTATCGATGGCTAAGTTCTAACAGCACGTATATCAAAAACAGCAACTTTTCAGGAGAGCACAATAACGATTATTTTATTTTACTCGTACACTGAAATTAAAAACCAAAAGTTCAAAAAGCTGAAAAAGAAGCATTCACTTGCAAACAAAGAGTTGTTTTGTGTTTGTATTTTATTTTTTTAATGTTGTTACACTTTGTTTAAGATACCTGTCTCAAACCGGCCGAATTTCAGATATGTGTTGTTAGAACTTAGCCATCGATATTTTATCTTCAAGCCCAATCCATGAAAAATACAAGTCACTGATGAGGTACAATGCTGATTTCATTCGTCAAGAGTCTTTCCCAATTTCTCTCCACTAGCCTTGCCTTCATTACAGCGCGTAGCGTCTTCTCATACATATATTTTTCGTCTTCCATTTCATCCCATTCCCTCCATTCCACTCGTCTCCATGAAATGCCTTATCTGAGAGCCCTCTTTGGTCAAAGAAAAAAGTTTTTTTCGAGCCGTATGACGCCACACTTCGTCATGATGGCTTCTCTAATCTTTTACATGCTTTCCCTCAGATTCCGTATAATCGATTCTGATTTCTCTTTAAATAATTCTTTCACCCACGCGGTTTTACGCCTTATTTTATTTCGTGGAAATCAATCCTTACGTCATTGTTTGGCGAATGTCGACTTTTGCTGTAGTCATTCGCCTTCGGCAGAAATACGTAAATATTTTGGCTATTCGAACTCAGTTTTAAGGAATGAAAATAAATTTAATGTTAAGGAAATCTCTTAGTATTGCAGCATCCCCCTATGAAGCCGGGTAGTCCTAAAAAGGAATGGAAATCTCGAATTATCTGATAATATTTCATTCTCAACTATAACGCACAAGCATATATCATCAATATTTTTAATTTTGAGGGATGGCATAGTTTGAATTTCTGCCTTTCATATTGGATTGACACTCATGAGTAATCTTCATTGTCCCTGAACCGCGAACTGCGAAGAAGAAGAAGAAGAAGAAGAAGAGAAATCCTAATTTGTTACTCTAGGAACCTCTTTTCGCACAGATATTTATCCAGCACCTGTATACAAGGGCTTTGTTAGCGGAGATGTTAGGGGTTTCAACCCCTCCTGAATTGTTTGTGAGATACAGTCTTATGCGCCTTCCCTCGCATATTTTAATCCCCCCCCCCGGAATTTATCCACCCACTTTCCGAACACCCCCAAATTATTTTAATGGCCACGGCCCTGACGCCTAAAGGGTATTTTGAAAGGTACGAGTTTAACTCATACACTTTTATTCATGGTTTTATGCTTGATATCCCCATTATAATACATTTGCGGCTGCACACGGGTATTCCGCCTGCCTATAAATCATGAATTCTTTTCCTTATCTCAGCAATTATATATAAACCTATGAAACCGAGTCTCTAGCTTTCGAAGGGACTTTCAAATTCTGAAACTGTCGCAGAGTGTCTACAAATGATGTGCATTTGGGGATTTTTATTGTAATTTAAACTCCAAATTGTACTAAATACCTCAATTCGTTCCCTTTTTTACATTGCATTTCCTTCTCTAGATTGTTGCGAAGGCTATTACCCTTCATTTTATCCTTCAATCCTGTTATTCTTCTCCCCATTACCCTCTCATCATAGTCATTGCCTCTATCATAGTGTTCAGTATCAGTGGCATAGCCACGGAGGAGGTTTCCGGATTACAACCCCTTTCCCCTTAAGCCTTTGAAAGAGGCGCCGAAAACGAGTAAGATGGCCTCAACAAATAAAAAATACTTTATTTTATTTATTTTTTTACGTACACCGGGACTAGCCACGGTGATAACTTTACGGGACTCATGCGCATTGCACAAATTGTGCGAAAAATCCACAGAGATAAAAATCATTCGCCTTGACCAGGTTTCGAACCCGGATCCCTCGATTTCCGGCCGAAAGCTTTAGCCAGTTAAGCACAGGGTACAAGCAGTTTCCACAGGAGAGAATGTAGCCTCAGTAGCTGAACTGGCCAAAGCACTCGGCCGGAAATCGAGGGATCTGTGTTCGAATCCCGGTCAAGGTGAATGATTTTTTTTCTCTGTGGATTTTTCGCATATTTATTTTGATAAATACTCGAAAAAATACTAGAAAATTACAGTTTTTGAGTCCTAAAAATCGCGTTTCAACATCAAAAATGCCCGAATCCCCCTTTGAGTTGTAGTGTTTTCCATACACCCCGTAAGGGCCCCGAAATCTCCGGTAAACCAGACATTTCAAAATCCTGGCTACGCCACAGTATACCCTTAAACCCCGTACCCGCTCCAATTAGTTTTCAACAGCAGTTGTTCCCTTGAATACGGTTCATGAACAACAATATCCCTTTAGATAAAACATAACCCGCAGATAGACAACAATAGACCATTGCGCTATTATCGTGACCCATTGTTCTGATTTGAGTTCGTCGCCGAGACGAATCAAAACACGGAGCAATTCAGTTGCGTGGTGGAAAGTGTTCTCGCCGCAAGAAACCCTTCCGGGAGTCGCTCTTCTCTTGTCGGTTTCGTTCCACATCCCTGCGGACGAGCCAACGCGACGATTTCTCCAGCCAGGGTGGCCCGACTGCATCCAGAGACTACCAGAGTGTATGTGTGTGTGTGTATACGGTCTCTCTTTTTCTCTATCTAGCTCTCTCTCTCTCACACACACATCAACCCGCATAGGGACTTTTTAGTGGTTGTCGGTCGCTCGTATGGAAGGAAGGGGTTTTTCTTCTCTTCCGCCCGGTCATCCACCTTTGGCTCCCGGCTCGTGCGTGTGTGTCTGTTTGTGCGTTTATAAGAGCCGGGTGCGTGTGTGAGCTGCGAGTTCTTGTGTGTGTTGGGGTTGCATAGGTGGCCGGGGTGGGTTTTGGGAGGGAGGAGAAGAGGGGAGGGGTAGGAAGAAAGGAAAGAGAGGGTATATATGAGGGAGCCACGTGGACGATTTTTTTCCACTCCCCCTTTTACCCTCATTCCTCCTCCTTCTCTCCCACCCCTCCCTCCCTGCGTTTACCCCCCCACACCACCCCCCTCCTCTCACTCGAACCCATTCCCCTTAACGCACGATTCCCGCCCCCTCTAGAAAGAACCCACATCCCTCTCCTCACCCTGTTCCCTCCCCCTCCCACCCCTCACCCTATCGCTCCTTATTCTCCCTCATGTGCCTCCTCGTCTCTTCCTCTCATTACTTTTTTTACACACTCTTCACTCGCCTCCTCTTTTCTTTTCTCTCTCTCTCTCCTCCCACCCACCCGCCCCACACTTTGTGAGTTTTCAAACTCCCTTTGCATCCCCTTCCTTCCCTCCTCCCCCACACCCACTCTTACTCCTTCATCTCCCACCACAAGGTCGAATATTTCGTGTTGCCCGGACTCCTTCGAGCTTTGGGTTAGCTGTGGTTTTTTCGAACACCCCTCACCATGGTCGGAGCAGCGATGCAAGGGGAGTGGAAAGGTGCCTCTTAAAAAGGGTTAAAAATCGACTATCTTTTCCCCCCTCTCCCCCCCGCCTCTCTCTGTGTTATGCCCGTTACCCCTATCCTTCCTTCCTTTCTCCCCCCTCTTCCCCTTTCTTGGCTACCTTTGGGTTTCTCTCATATCCATCCCGTGTTTATCACGCTCTCTCCCTCCCTTTTCCTGTCCACGTAATCAATGAAGCTTCCCCCCTTACAAAAAAAACAGTGGGAAGAGAACATCCCATGTACTTGATCAACAAGTGGTCAACCGAAATTTAATCCTGGCAAAGATCACCCTCTTGAAACTATTGCGTTAATTAAACGAATCGTGCAATTGACGTATCGCCTGCAACTCGCGCTACGTCGTGGATTCTCGAATGCAATGCCATACCCTTTAATCCATTGATTGTTGCGTTTGGTGAAGCCAGTCGATGGAATTATTTTCTGGTATCGATGTATACGCGCGTTTCAATGTCGCAAATGCTCGGGTACGCATATTGTCTGATCATAACTTTACCACTGTAATGCTAGAATCGTACAAGATTACACGACATGCGTGATCATAAATTGAATTTATGCAATTAATTATGAGCTAGAAGTGCGTAGGGTGTTAGAAAAACATTCCTCGAAAATCTTTTGGGCCTCTAGATATCCATTCTACGTAGTTGGGTCCGGAAATGTAATGACGAAAGTTTTTAGGGATGGGAAGAAGACCGCACCTCGTTAGCTTTTCCGTTCTCCGACTCAGCGCTGGTTCACGTTTTAGACGCAGCGGCGGGTAGGTGCTGACATGGCCGCTTGAAGGTCTGTCTCAAATTCGATCCTTACGGCTTCCAGCCTCTGCCGATGCCTGGGCAGCCAGGATGTTCAGGTAAGGTTTCATAATTACGTGTTATGTTTTATTGCATCTCTGTAATTATTATGTAGTGAGATATATGGCATAAATCCTCGAAATTTCGTGTCGAAGTGGACTTGCTGGTTGTGCGCATAGGATAGGGTGTCGGGTCGTCGACTCCATTTACCCCGAAGAAAATCAATATTATTCTGAAAATCGAGAAAAATAAAATTTGTTTCTCCCCATTGCTTTCAGGAATGTATTTGTGTGTTTGAGGGTTTAGATTTCACCCGTTTTTTGCTATGTTATCATTTATGTCGATCGAAACATGAAATCAATTTTTCCGTGAATTCGAACTTGGGAGGATGAAGGGGTTGCGTGGAATTTGTCCGGATCGAGGGTGGGTGCGCTCGTCATAAGAGCAACATGGCGGAAGGGCTGGGTTATTAGGTGGAAGGGGTTACAGGACACCCTCCACCCATTTATTGAAATGTGATCGATTAAAGTGAGTATGTTAATGATTACGTATAAACATTGATTCCATCAGGTGGAGTGACTGATTTGATATAATGACACCTGTGCAAGCTTATTTCAGATTCAGTGCATAATTTATGGTCATTCATAGTTTTTAAAGGCCATTTAATCCCTGTACGTCCTTATATTAATTTATACTCGACAGTGGCAAGACAATGCGTCATCTCGAAATGCGTTGTGCAGTGTTTATTGATGGATTTTCTGCATTTGTGGGTGGGTTGTTTTAGGGTTCCTGCAAATCATCTTATGATGTCATTACTTTGCTATCACTCACAAGCCGTTTTTGAAGTGAGGTGCGACAAAGTATCTTTTGGAAGCCGTCCCTATCTGTACGGTGGCAGCTATAAAGGGATGTGTTGTGATGATGTAAATGGAATCACATGAATTGTTGTTCCCCGAAGAAAGCCTGTGAAAATATTGTACGGTAGTTTTGTGAAAATAATTTCGTGATTGTTCGGAATTTCGCTTCTTTACTGCCACCTTAAAGCTCTCCATTGACAACACTCCTGTGATAGTATGTTTTTCTAAAATTGATCGAACAGGATTGGGTCGGCTGCGTCTTTCACATTTCAGAGAATTACAGTCAGTTCGTTTTTCACGTGACTATAAGTCATTGGTAACCGATATTTCCCCCACCTTGACGTCATGTATTACAATTTTCTGTGTGATATCTCTCAAGAAATTTAAATTCGGCATCATTAATTTCTGTTGTTCAAACTTTAATCACTCTCCAATACCTGTATTTTTATTTTTTCACTTGCTAAACTTTGAATTTTTATTCAGTTTATTGTGATTATCCCTCTGCGTGTATGTGACTATATAATCAAAATTGTTAATAAATCAAGTGCTTTTATTTTTAATTACGTAAAACCTGTATGACATATGTAGTGCAGCATTTATTCTACTAATTTTTCAAGAGATTATTCATTCAGTGGATCAATATTCTATTTCATATTTTGTGATCAAAGAATATTATTATAGTTTTGTAATAGCATGCCTAATCTGATTAATTAACATTAAGAATAAAATGTCAATTTAATATTATTCCAGTTGCTGTTTGCATATTTGTAATTATTGGGCTGATTTCTAAGCAAAATATTTCTTTATAGCCAGTTATTACTTGATGAATTTTTGTTTCCATTATTTGCTTGTTTGAGTGTCAGTCCTTTGATTTTGCAATTATTCATTTATTGTGTTCAATCACTGTTATCCATGGATAATTTTACTATAGATTCTTTTTTTCATTTGATTTTTATTTTTGCTCTAGATTAAGTAAAATTGCTTATCATCCTTGTGCTCTGCTTAGTAGTGATTCTAATTTCATTTAAGAGCATATTTGTATCCCAAGAATTCAGAGCAATTTGAATGATTTATTTGCCTGCATATGTTTTGAGTATGCTTAGTGATGTTTTAATTTTCAGGATTGTGGCAAATAAGAGTACATGATAGAAGATAACGCAGCCTCCAGGCCTGCCATGAGCTCATCGCAGAGATTTTGTCTGCGGTGGAATAACCACCAGTCGAATTTACTCTCCGTGTTTGACCAATTGCTGCATGATGAATCGTTTGTGGATGTCACCCTCGCCGTGGAAGGCCTCTTCCTCAAGGCGCACAAGATGGTCCTTTCAGCATGCAGTCCGTACTTCCAAACCCTATTTGTGCACAACCCGGATAAGCACCCAATCGTCATTCTCAAGGATGTTCCGTACGCGGACATGCGGTCGCTCCTGGACTTCATGTACAGGGGCGAGGTTTCTGTGGACCAGGACAGGCTCACTGCGTTCCTCAGGGTCGCGGAGTCGCTCCGAATCAAGGGCCTCACCGAGGTAAACGAGGAGAGATGCGACCTCCCCACTATCACCTCCTCACTCCTCTCGTCCGCGGCTGCGGCGGCCGCATCTGCTTCCTCCTCGGCTGCCACTGCCACGCCCCCTCCCCTTCAGCCTCAACCCACACCTCCATCCCAACCCTCAGCTGTGGCGACGCCTCCCATCATGCCGACCGCTCCTGCACCATCCGCATCCCCAATTGCCCTCACTTCCACGCCGCCTCCGGCACCCCCTCCTGCACACCCTCCTCCACCAGCCTCCTCCTCCTCGCCCATGCTGGAGCGGCCCACAAGGCCCCCTCCACCCGCCATCCCGATGCCTCCGAAGCGCTCGGCGCCCAGCCCTGTGCATGGAGCGCCACCCAAGAGGAAGCGTGGGCGTCCGCGCAAGCTCTCGGGGAGTGACCAGACGACCACCAAGAGGCCGCAGGTCACGCCCAAAGCAGAACCGTCGACGACTGGCTCCTCGGAGAGCACGCCAGGGGCGTCTCCTGCACGGGAGAAGCTTGGTACCTCATCTCCATCAGCTGATCGCTCGGATGTGAAGTCGTCTGAGGGGCGGATCACGAGAGAATCCAAGACCAGGGATGGTGGCGGATCAAAAGATACACTGCTCCTTTCGTCTGCACTTGCTCTCGTAAGTAACGTCAGTCCTGTTCCTATTGGTAGACTTAGCCTAATTTTTGGGAATTCTCAGGCTGTAATTATAGGTATTCATGTTAATTTCTTCATTGTTCACCTCATTCTAACTTACTGGTAATAGTAAGTAAATCATAGTGGAGTATTGGTTTTGTGCTTTCAACATATATTATGATACTAGTTTCTCTATTATTATTTAGCCACGAGTGTTACTAATTTAAAGTATTTTTATATTGCATTTACCTGAATGATACCATAAATCAGCAATTATTGGCCCAACCAAACAAAAAATACTTGAGGAATAGAGCAGAGTGACTTGATGCCCATGAATTAGTGAATACCTCATTTAAGCTCATTGTTTCAGTGGAATGAGATTACAGTATATGTTTGCCCTTGAAACTTTTTATTCATCATTGCTCATAGGCTGAATCACAAAATCTTTCTTCATGAGCAAGTTTGGGAATAGTGGCAATAATAGTGGCTGCTATCCTTTTTCCATCATTTTTGGCTGTTGCATCCTAACATTCATACCCAAAATCCCTTTGGCCAATCAGTGAATGGCAGCTAGAATTTTGCATCACATTTCCTCCAGTTAATGAAGATAGTGAACTCTTTGAAACATTGGTCTTAAAGTGATGGTCCCAATTATGATACAAAAAGACATATATCATGGAAAATATGAGCTTGAGGTATCATTTTACCTACCATTGAAATGTATAGGTAAAATTATCCCAGGACTTGAACAAGAAAAGTTACTCAGAGGAGTCAGAAATCGAGTGACAGGTCAGAATGCAAGTCAATGCTTTTGGCGTGCTGGGAGAAAAAATATCTGGCAATAAGGATACATAAACATACATCTCCGTACAGTAAGCATAATACAAAAGCATACATATGGCAATAAGGAAACATTTATTGGCTATAAGAGATTAATGGTTAGTTCATGATTGAATAATGTAATAATGGATAGTTTTCCTTCAGTGAGTATTTAGAGCTGACATAGTATTTTTGCAAAACTCACATTTTCTTCAATTAGTGTTCTATCCAAAAGCAGGATATATACTGACTTTATGTTATGTCCTGTACTGAAAACTCATTAGCCAAAGTCATATATTTCTTTTGTTTTTGTTTTTTTCATTATTTTTTCCTCAATGGGCCACTGTAGTTTCTTATGAGTACTACCATGTTAAATTTATTAATGTGCTGCTCTTGTCATCATATTATATCTCCGAATCTCAAGTCATTTGGTAAAACTTATTCTTTTTCATTCAGCTGTCATCGACCATTGAATAGTAAAAATTGTTTTAAATTAATCATTTTAATAAAAAAAGGGATGTGATACTGACATGAAAAGGATTCTCTGGAAGCTATGTTAGATGGAAACATGAGTTAAAGAAATTTGATGGAAAAAAGAATATTTTATCGTCATTTGTCTTTGTTGATGGTGCAAATCTTTGTAACCATTATAGTGTTTAAAGTTCATTTTTACGAGTTATCTTGGGGTTATTCATGGTGTGAGATTCAGCTTCTTAGACCTTTTTTACTCATAATTGAAGCTGGCATATTTTCTTGCAACTTATTAAATTTAAATATTTTCTGAGAGTTCAATCATACTGTGTACCTTATTTCAATCTATCATTAGGTTAAATTCTAACTTATGAAATTGAAAATTTCATGTTTATTGATTGAATTCATACTGTTTTTCCAAATACAGTTTATTTTCTAGTATTGTACTGTTTTGTCCAACTACACCAGCTAAAATAATTTTTATTTCATTGGCTTTATTTTTATCATCTTTATTTATACACCATTTTTGTTGGCTTTATTTATTACTATGTGTAATAAATGCTTTTTTATTTCATTTTATTTATGGAAATAGGAAAAGATTGATTTTTATAATTTTTTAATAATGAACTTATTAGCTTGAATTTTTTAATTTCACTAATTATTGAAGTTCTCAGCAGTGAGAAAATCTTTTATTCTTAATAATAAATTTAAATGCCTAATTGTCATTTGCTTTGCAATATAAATGTTCTCTGTTTTGTTTATTGGAGGATAAGCATGCAGTTTTATTGTGGATCATCATTGTTTGCTATTTGTTTGTCATTATACATAATTGTAAACATTATCCCTTAAGTTGGTGAAATAATGAGGTTTTCTTTTTAGATGTTGCATAGCCTCAGTATAATTTATCATTCCAACCTCTTTCACCCTACTTCTACCCTTCTTCTTTTTATCAATTAGATCAATCAAATTTTTATCAGTTTTCTTTAGCTACGTAGCTAATAATTTTAATTTTTGTTTTAGGATAGCCGAGTTAAAGATGATCCTGAACCAACTCCTGGCACTTCTACACAAGGTAAGAAAACTTTATTTCTAATCATCCTATTTTTATATTTTCATTCCATAAACCTACAACTATTTTTAATGGTCATTTTGGCTCCCTTAAATCACTACTTATCAGTTTTTTATAAGATTTTTTTCTCAATTTCTCTATTATTTTAGCCAAAGTCATATTTTATTTCATTATGCATGATGGAAAGCTTGTATTTTCATGGGTTTTTATTCCCCAGTTTAATCAGTGATTTTAAAAAATCTTGAAATTTTGTTTGCTAAAGATATTACTTTGAAATCACCTTGTGAAATATGGACTTGAACTTAAGCTGTTGCTAATGCTAATTTTATTAATGAATAGTGTGACCTTTTTTTTCGAAATCTTTGAACTAATTTACTGTTTTATTCTTTGTGGGTGTTGGTGACGATTCAATAGATGTGGCGCAAGGATATGGCTCCCCGGCTGTAACACCAGATGCTGAAGCGTATGCATCAGGTAGGTGAACAAACACATGATTGATATGTTTATTTTCAACTATGGAACATTTGTTCACTTCCTATTTCAAATTTCAGAACTTAGCCTGGACACTTCATATGAAATCTTTGCTATCAATTTTATTTATTTGCTTCTTTAATTTGATCTGATATTTTGTTTTTTAAAATGTAACCCAAGTATTACTCAGGCAAGATTTTGCTTTTATATGATCTAATCTAGTATCGCTTTCTTGTCTAGTAGTGAGTCATAGTTCACATGATAACTTTCCTCTGGCACTTTCTGAACTATTTCATCTTTCTCATGGGAAGTGGACAAAGTGGTTCATCTTACTTAATTCATAGTGAATAGTTTTTGCTTACATTTTTGAGATGAGGGGCTATGCTCCAATTTCCACTTATCGGAACTAGAGGCAGCGAGTTGCAACTATGAGAACTCAGGTAGGATCCCACATTTCAGAACAGAATTGCTTAGAACATTTTAGACCACTGTTTTGTTCCCTCACTTCTTCCATCTACTCAGTATGAACTAACCCTCTTGAGCAGCTTGCCAACTTCTTGATTAACTGATTCACTCTGGGGTATTATTATTATTGTATTTCAGAATGTTATCCATGAGATTTTTTTTACTAGAGTAAGAACTTAGTGTGCATTCTATTCTGATTCTGGCAAACTTTGTCGGAAGAATCTCTTTCTACTTCCTCTTTTTATCGTGTATGCTGTATACTGTTGCATTTCAAAATGAAGTTTAATTTTAAAGAGTATTGCATATTTAGAGTTGCTCTTCATATGATCTTTCTTAGTTTTTGAATGTGTAATTGGGCCAGTAGTGTGATGTTATTGTTTGTATCCTCATAGAACTGGTATGGGTTATTGAGTAAGGTATCATTATGACTGCACTGAAGAAAATGTCTTACTACTCTTTGAAAGATGAGTATGTACAAAATTTTCTGTAATGCATAAACTGTAATGACTTTGTTTTTTCTTATTTATAATTTTAAACATCTGTATAATACTTTTGAATGTTAATTGCTGGAGGACACAGTAAAAAATATTTGGGATGAAATAATGTGATTTATTTGGAAGAAAATGTTTGGTGCAGTATGTAATCCTTATATGATTGACTGTTAGTTTTCAGGAAAATGTTGGTCATGACCTGGGTTGTACTCTTTGAGTCGTGAGAGTTTAAAAAATGTATTTATTTAAAAACTTGTTTAGCATATGGGGTATATCATAGTGTCTATGCAATTTAAAAATTTTACTTTGAAATTTGCCTTCATATTGATTTCTGTAATCTTGTGTAATGTTAGTATGAATGAGTGAGAAGATGGAAACAGGTAGATTTCTTTTGCATACGTAAAGGTCTTAACTCTAGTTGCCTGAATGTGGAATGCCTGAGGAAGGAATGCAAGGTCACAGATTTTGAGTATGCCAATATGTTTATCAGCTCTGGTAATGCACGAAATATTTGACTCAGCTCTTGAGGGGCTGATGATGGCCTCATGAAGACACACACAATCCTGGAATGCTGTTGTCCAAGATACACACAAACACTTATGCCAAAGGTGAGTTCCTCTAGAATTAGCCCTTGATGAATGTTGTGTTAAGTTGTTATTATGAATCTCATGTAGACATGAAGTTTTTTTATGTGAATTTTGCTTTAAGTCAAAAGTTGGCTTTTCGATTTGTTCCTTTGGTTTTCAGATGTTTTCAATTCTATTTGTTTCAGATTTGGGTGCCACTTCTGAGGAAGCTCAACCTGGAGGACATGAGCTCGTTAAGAGTGAACCATTACACTATGGAGAAATGATAAACAGTGAAATTGATGGGGGATACTTAGAAGGAATTGATGAAAGACACATAAGTGAAAGCATACCATTACCAAATGAGAGAGAGGCATGGACCATGGATGGAAATCTTAATCCTCTCTTCCCCCCAGTAAGTTCATTTTCTCATGATGCCGCTAATGCAGAGGGAGAAAAGTTATCGTGCCATGTATGCAGTCAGATGTTCACTCTGAAAACAAATCTGACGCGGCACATAAGATACAAACACATGATCTCAGTATACCAATGTAATGTGTGCAGCAAAGTATTCAGGAGGAAGGACACCTTGAACCGCCACATAATGATCCACATGAAGTGCAAGTGACTGGACATTGACGGCAGGGATGACCCCAGCAGAGGGTGTGGACAAAAATCACCAAGCCAGAGGAAGGAAACACTTGCTGTGAAAGGGAGTAGTTTGTGGTGTGGCTAATAACGCTGCACCCAAGGCAAGTTTGACTGTGTGAGATGGGTTTGAATCCTCTTTAAGCCAAAGCTTTCCCCCTTGGGTTGGGCAGATAAGGGTCTTGGTGTACATAAGTAGAAAGGTCCATGCTGGCGAGAGCGGTGTGTTCCTTCCTGAAGTCCCTGCCTTTTTACTTCTCCTGTGGTGTCTTTATTTAAGTATGCGGCGCAAAAAAAGACAATTGGCCGCCTTATCCATTTCCTGCTTTTCATTTTTTTCTGATTTTTTTATTTGTCTCAATGGTGTGCCATTCTCCTCCACTCAGGAGGAGGCGGAGACCGAGAGACTTTTTGTATATCACCACGGTGGCAGGGCACTACAGGAAAGTTCACGCTGTTCTTTTCAGTTGAGGCGGAAGGGGAGGAGGAGGAGGAAGAGGAGGAGGATGAGGAGGAGGAAGGCGTGAAGGAGGAGGAAGGCGAGGAGGACGACGACGACGACGGGGAGTTGGAAGACGAGGAGGTGGAGGAGGACATTAAGAACCAATTGGCTAACGACTCGCATCATGACCACGGAGGACACTCGATTCTGCCGGACGATGGCGACGAGGAATGGAAAAGTTGGAAGGGGTGCGACGTGGGCGGGAACTGGGGGCAGCAGACGCCCTGGGAGGACCGTGTGAGGGAGGCCAATGCGTCGACGGTGGTCCCGTCGCCCAGGGGCACCCCGAACCTGCCCGCGCCGCCCCCTTTGCTCCCCCTGCCCCCGCCACCCATCCACCTCTACCCCATCCAGCGGCCAGCGCGGAGGAAACGGAGGCCAGCGTCCCGAGGCGAGGTCCCCCTGCCCCCACCTCTCCGGGAGGGCCAGCCCCCTCGCCGCACCCCTCCTGAGGAGACGCTCAGCCGGCCCAACCACAACCAGCAGGACAGGCGCGGGGAGGGAGTGGGTGGGGAGGTGGAGGTGTCCCCTCCGCAGCCCCAGCAGGTGCAAGCCCGCACCTCGACTGGGGAGAATATCCGCACTTTCAGAACGGCCCTGGGTCAGAATCTTTATCAGTGCTTAGTGTGTGGGGTGACGTACAGGCACCGCTCCAATTGTAGCCGTCACTTCACGACCTGTCACCAGATGAGCAATTTCCACCAGTGTCCCTTCTGCTCGAGGTCGTTCCTGCGCAAGGACAACATGATGGCGCATGTTCGTGGCGTGCACAAGTGAGGTTGGCAAATGGTGTCCCCCTCTGGGTGGGATGCCTTGCCGCTGGGCGGCCTTGTAGCTGTGTTTTCCATGTTGTGGTTGGGGGGATGTCTGTGCTTGTTATTCACAGTGTGCCTCTTTGTTATGGCGTGGCCCGCTATTTTAAAAATGGGTGGATTTATCTTGCCCCTCATATCCCGTCCTAAGCCCACCCGGGCCCATGCTTATTATTCCCTCCCCGCCACGGTGTCCCTACTAATTGTGCTGTCGGACAGCGTGTAGCCCACGCACACATGACTAGACTCTCCCATTTGGGGCTTGGTGATTTACTTGGTTGGGGTTACGGGTGTTGTTGGTTATTGTGAGAATGGTTACTCACTTTTAAAGTGGTTTTAGTTGAAATGAAGATTATGCCTCTTTGTTGTTGGTCCAAGACAGGGCTGGGTTTATATTTGTGAAGTTGTATGCAATACATTTTTAATAAATTGTTCTGGTAAAAAAAAGTGATTCATCTCTCTTTGTAGTCAAAATTCTTGAGTTATTTTCACCACCCTCTCTAATTCACATTCTGTTCCAATGTGAGGAACATGTCCCGGTCATTTTGTTATGAACTTTATTTTCGGTCATTTCAGTTATTTTTACATTCAGTTTTTTAAGTATCACAATTTAAGAAAATGAGACCTCATTTTAATTTTGTTAGTGTTTTACTTGTTTACACTCAATGGCTCAGATGCCTCAATCATTAATTTTTTTCTTAAATTTTCATGTTGGAAAGAGTATTTATTTTCTCTCAGTTTATTATAAATGTTTATAATTTATTCTTCTATTTCACCATTATCAACTGGAAATATTATTTTGTGTAATCATGATATCACGTATAAATTAGTACTTCAGAATGCTAGTACTCCTCTCATGACTGGAATTTATAGTACAAATGCTCATTGCAAACATTTCAATTCTTATTAGAAATATAATAAGTAACTTAAAAGGTTGATACAAATTTGCCGTGAATCCATGAAGTATGACCGAAAGTATTGGATGAGTGAAATATATTTTAATAGACGGTTAAGTTATTGATCCTTGTATGTACATGAGTTAGCACTATGGTTTGGTATGTGTGTTGGTGTGTGTGCATTGCTAGTATGTTAATCTCCGTGAATAGGATTTTGAATGGCTCTAGACGTCAGATAGGGTGATATCGGAGATTGTCGCTCTTGCTCTTTCAGTCCCTGACCAAACCTCGTTGCCTTCCCTCATCACTCCTCTCCCTCCCCCATCCCCTGGACACACAACCTCGCTCTGGTACCTTCCCATCGGGTCGGAGCTTGGCACGGGTCCTGTCTCAGCCGGCGTCAGCCTATCCATCAACTCCGATGGCAGTCGTGATGTGGGAGAAGTTGTCTTCGGCCGAAGCTGCGAGCAGTGTGGCAGGCACTTCACACATGCCTCGACCTACAAGCGCCACATCAAATACGTGCACGGTGCACACAAAGACAGGAAATGCGTGTGTGACATCTGTGGTGCCGACCTATGCCGACCAGATAATCTGCGTCGGCACAAAAAACTCAGTCACCGTGGTTCAATATGAATCCATCAATGGATAGTAACACAGGCAAAAACTTGAGTCATTTTGTGATGGGGTTTGGCGTAATGTCTAGATGGAATAGTCTCTCGGGGACCTTTCTGCCTTGAATGTTGATAGTTGATGCAGTTATGTGTTTGATTACTTGGAAATGACATATTAACCCCCTCTGGCAGTTAATTATCACTATTTTGGGCATTCTGAATCTCACATTATGGAAGTATAGGTTTGAGCCATTAAAAGGGCCACTTTTTTGCCGTGATAATCTGGAAAACACTATTTACTACTTCTCTGGGGAAGTTAGGATCTATTGACAATGAAAGAACCAAGTATGCTTGTACTGTATTTCTGTGGCATAATTCCTATCTATAAATTTTTCTTACCAGCCTCGAAGGCAGTGTTGTGAAAAAAGAATGTGAAAATTTTTTTATGCTGGAATGTTTTACTTAAATGCTTGAATACAGTCTGGCATTCAATATTGTAAGCAAGCTCAGAACTTTTTATGAATGAGTTTAAATGCTAGTCTTGTGATTCCATATCTGGTGAGCCCTGAAGTAATAAGTTGTATTGTATTATGCCATTATCTCTGTTGGTTTTCACTGGGTGAATGTGATTTTTCAGTTCTCAGTATTCAGAGGAAATATCTTAATGTGAAGGTTGGAGGTGATAGATTCATGAAGTATGTATTTTTGTTGTCAGTTAAGTGATTTCAAAGTTTAAATTAATATCTGAAGAAAGGAGGCTATATTCTCCTGTTAAGAAAGTGCTGAATATTGGAAACATTACATCGGAGGGACTCCTGAATACTCTGAGCCACGTTAAATGCATGTATATGGGCTTAGAAAAATATAATCATGCGAATCGTAATAAACTGTGACCTCCTGGATCTGTATTCTTCCTCAATTCTCCTCGATCAATAATTCCTTCTCCAGGCTTTTGCCCAGTTATGAATTTTTAAGGCAGACCTAGTTATCTTCAAAATCTTGTGACCACGCTGATTTCCTGACTGACTATTTAATGCTGTGAAGGGCAAAAGCAGCAATGGACAATCCTTTATCTATTTCTTCCCCTCTGCCTGTCCTATTCTTTATCGCAAAAGTTTTATAGGACGAGTTGAGATTTATGGTGTTGAAGATCATAGAATGGCTCCTGTATCTTGGAAAAGGTAATTCTTCTTGACATACCATTGTTTCTCAAAATCAGTGCCAATGTAATTAAAGTAGTGCTTTATTCTGCCAAACTTCAAAAGCAAAGGGATATGCAATGGATCCAGCCAGAATTCATTCTTCACTCAATCTCATTTTACCTTTTTGGTTGCTGCAATCCTTGCAAATTACAAAAAAAATACATGTTGAGTAGATGAAACTCTTTTCTGAGACAAAAATTCTCTTTTCTCTCCAAATTCTGGCTCTCCACAATATCCTCCTTTTGATTGAAGATGCATATTATTTGTGAGAGCTAATTTGTTATTCTAGCTTGCTGTTGCTCAAGGCCTGGTAGCTCCTAGAATTGCGGAAAGCAACTAATGGAAAATTTTGGATATTGTAGCCAAGAGTTATTTTTTAATAAAGCATTGCGTACATGTAGCATTGTTCGTTATTTAGACACGCTGGCAAGCGTGAAACCCTGTCATTGAGAGGGTTTATTTGGAACAACCATAGCTCCTAAGTATTGTTAGTTGGTAGTAAATTTCATTAATTGCTTTCTAGTTAGAATAAGAATTTATGTGCACGCCAGTTCAACCAGAATGTGATGAAAATGATAAAGTAAAAAGAAAATGACATTCAGATTCTCTGGAAATGTTCTGGCAGTCATATATGTGTCGTGCAGTCTAAAAGTGAAGCTTCAGCCATTGTTTCCGGAGGTGGCGCAGAAATGCACGATTATTGTTGCTGGACGAGTCAATATCTGCATGATCTGGTTTTCCGTGTCTGTGTTCTATATTTGTTTCAAGCATAATTTTTTGGCATGTAACAGTGAGCATTTCTAGAGATCTGGAGAGATGCCATTGAGGTGAGGACTCATCTGACGTCATAGATAATAGAGATACCCTTGGTCACATGAGCTATTTCCAATTTTCTCCCCTCAGTCTGTTCTTGTTATTTTGTGTTGCGTCTCTTTGCATGCTCTCATTTTTTGGGTGTTGGGGTGCTAAGGAGAGATGAACCAAAAGTCATCGGCTCCTTTGACCCCCTGTTCCTTCTCCTTTCCCCTTTACCCAACCCCCTTCTGGTGTGTTATTGCCCTCCCGACCCCTCAACCTAAAACCCCATCCTCTCCACCACAAATGTCTGGTGATGTAAAAGAAATGGAAAAGGAAATGGTGGCCGTTCATTTCGTTGCAGTTGCCTTGCTGAACCTGCGAGCAGAAGCTGGGCAGTGGGGGGGTGGGGAAGGGGAGGGGGGTGGGTCGCGCAAGGGTTTTCTCCCCCCCTCCCCTATGCCCCAGCCCCCCGATGGGGGGGAGTCTATGAAGACCCCTGCACGACCGCCACCAGCCTCCTCAGAGCCTCCCTTGCCTGGCAGTACGCCTCCCTCTTCCTCGGGGCCCGGCCGCCCCAAGGCTACGCGACGACGGACACGACGGCGGGCCACGAGCGCGGGGCCGGGGGAGGGTGGAGGCACGGCGACCAGCAGCGTGGGGGCGGACCCACCCCTGGACCCAGCGGAGCAGCTGACTGAAATGAGCGTGAGGGGACTGAACCTGTTCCGCTATGCTTCGGTCTCGTCCGAGGGCGTTTACAAGTGCATGGAATGTGAGAAGGTGGAGGTGACGAAGACGTTCAAGAACAAATACAGCTTCCAGCGCCACGCATTCCTTTACCACGAAGGACTCCACCGCAAGGTTTTTCCCTGCCCGGTCTGTGGGAAAGAATTCTCGCGCCCCGACAAGATGAAGAACCACATGAAAACGGTCCACGACTGCTTCATGCCCAAGGACTGCGTATTTCCACTTGGATTCTTCCTACCCCCTTGAGCTATAGGTATCGAATGTGGCTGCTTCCTTTGCTTCCCTAAGGGTCCATCGGTGAGGGCCCAATCAAATACGGGGAGAGGTAGCAGCCTTGATTGGAGGCTGGGAAAGAGGAGATGTGGGTGGCACAATCAAAAAAATGGGGCAGCCAAAGTTCTCAGTTGAGCTGCAGGCCCCATACAAATGATGAGGGAGTTATTAATAACATGATTTCTTTTAGGTGGTTAATAATTGGCACCAAACGGAGTTTGTGCCAAAGAAGTTAGGTAAAAAATTTTTTCTCTTTAAAAGTTAACCTCATTTTAAATAGAGGTTTACTGTTTTTTGATATACATAGTTTATAATCGCAATAATTACTTTTCCTTCACAACTTCTTAAGTGGATGTAGGAATATCAACACTGTGTGTACCTTAGACTATAGCTTTAAGAGAGACTACAAAAGATCAACTGTTTTTAAACATGCATTTTGTGCTTGTCTTGCACCAAAACATTTTCCCTGTTCATTCCACTCACTGTTCCTCCGATGCTGTGTTGTTTTACTGTGTCCTCCTTCATGATTACAGTGTTTTCTTACTGAATCTCTCACTTGTCCTCATAATTTCAGGGATCATGGTTTTTATCTGGGGAAGAACGAATTTTGGGGCGTAGGGAGGGGCTCCATTGAATATGTTGGCTTTAAAAACTTCGAATAGTTTTTTATCTCTGTGGTGAATGTGTCTTCAAGAGAATGGATGGTTTGTTTTCCACGTGGGGAGCCTTTGCTCTCCACTAAAGTTGGATTTTCAATACAGCATGAATGTGAAAAAAAAAAGATATGAGTGATTGGATTACACAAAAATTTCTACTTTTGGGATGCCACATTTTTCTGTCCCACCTCTTGGTGCTTTGCCTACCACTGCCTATTGTTCACACGTCAGTGGACGTCATAAACGAAAAGTAACGGAAAATTTAAGAAAAAAATACTGATATTTGATGCTCATAATTAGATAACAGTTTTTTGAATCCTTAAACTACTCTTGATATAAAATTTCTAATCAAATTTTCCAAATATGGGTAAAAATATATATACAACTTCATATGTAATATAGTTATATATCGGATGATTGGTCTGCACACTGCGTGTATCAAGAGGTTGGTAGCTGATAGCCTCAATTTTTCAGTGGCTGCCACTCCACTTGCATTTCCCATATGCATACATACACATACCATTTATTCATGTATAACAACACAAAAGTTTTAATGTTGCACCTCTACTTACGGAGTAAAATAATTTTTTAGGCAATTTTATCAGCTCCATCTTAAAACTTCAGGAATGGTAGGTTGTATTTGAAATGCTTTAACAGATCGTTTGAAATAATACTATTACAACTATAAATATTTTTTTCATACAAGTGAGTATAGCTTCGACAGCAATATCTTCTTCTTGGTAAGATATGGTGTCTAAATGATGGTTAAAGTTTGTGAAATAAGAATTTTTCAATTCAGGTGCATTACATTTGTCCTCATTATACTTCCATATTTGTGTCCTTTTGGGCATTAGTTAATATTTCACGAGTGTTGCAAGGAATGGGGTGAGTGGAAAATAGCAGCCAAAGATGTAGACTTCTTTGGTCATATACTCTACTCTTCTATATCTATATACATTTAAAATTTTTACAGTTTTTCATACTGTTTGTTGATATTCTAGAATTAAATTTGGGATTTAACCAGAGAGGTTATGTAGGTTTTAATGAGGTTTTATATGGGAGGGACAAAACTGCTCACGTTCGTAGTGTTGTGAATTTGTTAAGTGGCCCTCAAGGAATCTTCCTAGGGACATCACAGCTCACATGCACATTGGCTGATCCCAGGTCAAGAAGCAAAATAGTTGGTGTTGGTTTCTCTTATTCTCTATGTACATACAATTTTTGCAGTTTACAAAAAAATCATTTGTGTTATCAGCAAATTAATCCTAATATTTTTGTTGTCGATTGTGGTTTTTAAAATATACACAACTAGTTCTCAATATTTGTACAGAAAGTGGTCTACCTCTTCAAGTAATTAATGGAAAACCAGTGGTTGCTGTCACTTCTGGTGTACTTTACTTTAAACATATTTTCACGGAACATTCATTAGTTAACATTATTAGATCTCATCTTTGTATCATTATTTTATCGGACAGAAGGAAGTATAACCTGAGGTATCATGGGATGACTATCTATGCCCGACATTTATAATTTTACTTCAATAAACAGTAAGCGGTTCATTGCCGTAGGTCCAACTAGTCATTATCATAAACCTGAAACACATTCCTTATAAGAATATATTTCATCTAATTTAATTATGATTGTACAGATTACTCTATCCATTGGTCTGTAACGGGTTTCCTCCAAAGCTTTGGGATTACATTCTGATTGCACCAAAGTCACCCACCTAGATTTATTTTCTCTTGAATCTTTAAATTTTCATGTTTTCTATCTAAATAGTGTTTATTTCAGAAGTAGTGATGTTACTACTCTTCAAAATGTACTATTAACTTACTAAGTCTCAGAAGATATGTAGATTTTGAGGAGTTCATATTTATTTGTCAAAGTTAAGGGCCCAATTATCTATCCAATGGTTCCCCATTATGAATTTTATTTGTTTATTATGTTTAACCCATTGATTTGGAAGTGTTTCTGTAACATTTTCCTAAGCTTTAATTCTGCTATATATTATATACTAAAGGAGTGGTGGGAATTGAAGGTTAAGGAAGGTTCATCTAATTCATTGAGAACGTCATATCCCGTGCTAGTTTCTTAGAATAATATTGGTAAATTTTATAAACTTTACCAAAAATACATCAACGAAAATATGCTGGCCTACTCTACTGTAATGGTCTTGAATATTCATTCTAAAGTTTGCAAATTTTAAAAGCTTTTGAAAGAATGGAAGATTAATATTCATGCATTTAGTTACATCTAACAATCTATTCACCTGGTTTGTTTTTTGTGGTGCTCTTTTGGTAAGAAGTAGATATATCAGTTGCTAGGCATTTCGTCTTGATGTAGGATTCATTTGAAACAAATCGGAGTTTCGGGTTGTCATGTACCATCTTCCTTGTTGCATGCCAAGGTGCGTTAATTGACATGCATCACTTTTTCACTTAAGCAATACAAACTTGTTTGTGTAAATGTAAGCAAGTGTACAATGCAATCTTTATAATGGTGTTGGAAGAGGCAGAAAGGAAGATTTATAAATAGTTTGAAGTTGTTTCAAGAGCGAGCTTATCAACTATAAATATATAAGTCTCCTGTTTTAAAGGCTGGACATCTTTAATATGCAATAGTCTAATCAGTTACCATTCTATCACAATATTTAAATAGCCAAAGAGGGAGGTTAATTATTCTATAGCTAAATGTTCATTTTTTTCGGTAGAGGTTGACTATTGTTACCGGTATTTTTTTATTTGTATCTAATATTATATGATATGTACTTGAGTTCAATTTTCACACAAAGAAGAAAAATAACTTCAATAATCATCTTCAATGCTCAACTTCATTAAGTTGACTCACCACTGTGGTCAAAGACCAACATTGTTACCTGAAAGAAATTCATATTAGAATTATCATGATAGCTGGATTATCCTGCACCTGTTGTCTGAAGTTAATTGTTGGATTTGTGATCAAAGGATGATGTGCAAGCATGTTTGACATCGCTGGCTGTCATCATTCTGTTGTGTGTTGTTATAAAAGATTGGAATTGTTGTATGGTTGGTATGTCATATCCCAATCATAGAATTGAGAAAGTGATTTGTTAGGTTTTTACTATGAGATGGCATTGAAATTTGTAAGCCTTTGGATAATTAACATGTATATCTCAAGAAAATTATATTTTTGAATCCTAAGGTATAGTACGTGGTACAGAGTTATGCCGGAGTGTATTTCAAAAAGCTGTGAGAAATACATAGTTGTCTAACAACTTGTAAAAGTTAATTAAGAAAGTCCTAGTGTTTGGAAGTTACACATAGTGTTTGGTATTCTGCGAAGCATTGAATGAATGAGTGGAATGTGTAAAGAAAACAAATTGTTTTAATGGCCTTGTTTAAAGGTGGAAGTTAGGATAGAAAGTGGTGTAACAGCAAATTTATTAATTTACAATTATTTTTATTGTACTTTTCACTATTTCCAATATTTCTGAATGTACCCATTGTCCCTGTAACTAATCAAAACATTTTTAAACAATTGGGAATGCAAGTGCTGATTGATGCTCAAATATTTTGAATATGTTCACAATCTATAGAATGAGTACTATGTCTCATTGAATCCAAGAACTGCCTCTCGAAGGACAAATCACTGAATGTGATGGCTTTAAAATTAAATCTTCGGAAAGAGTTTTAAGAATTGTTGATTTAATTTGTATTTTAGTGACAGCTCTGCTGCTAAAATAATATTTTTTGTTTCAAGTATTAAATTTTCTAAAGCTTACGTACCCTGGGATTCCCAGATATACTACATGTATTTTATCAGTGATGTTTAAGAAATTATTTTGCTTACTAATTATTAAAATATTTTATCACCTGTGGTGTATAGTAGTGTTAACAATCATTTCACCTTTAATTTTGTAGTTAAAATGTTGGGAAATTCTAACCAATTTGGAAAAATTGGTATCAAAACAAAATTTATGGCTGAGAGCCTCTATTGAATTTTCTTTTTCAAGATAAGTAACAAATTCTCTATTCTTATTGTTTTAACTGTTAAAGAGTTTTTGTTATGAGCGCATGAGAATGTAACAAAGTGAATGTTAATATTTGATTTATATACACAAATGTATTCCTGTTGGTGAGAAAATGCCTATTTTTACAAGTTAAGGATGTACAGTGAAATGTTCTGAGTGATTCTTTATGCACGAGAAGTCTCGGTTGGCATTGATATTGTAACTGAATCCTTCATGTAATTTTTCATTAAATAAATCTACCTCCAAGAATAGGAATCAAATGTAGACGTCGGTGTTATTGTGTGTCTTGAATCCTGGTATAACAATCATCCCATCTGAGTGGATGGGAATCACCCAGTAGATGCATTATCCAAGAATCAGTCGAATAAAAAGCTATTAATACACAGTAAAATTTATATAAACCATTTTATGCTTTTCATGATTTGTTAATTTCAGCATCTCAAACACATTAAGTACCACATTATCATAGGTCAGCAGTTGTGGCATAAGCATTGATTTCAGTTAACAAAGGAGCAAATTTATACCATGCTGAACAGGTCTTGATTGTAACCATGTAAGGGAGGACCAGGATATGGAAGGTAAATGCTGACGTTCCAACCTTATTGCTGGTAAATAAAAACTAGGTAAGAGAAATGAAGATATTGACTACTAACACAGTATTCATTAAGCTATCCCTCACATAACTGTTAGGTGGAATAATAAGAAAAAAATATTTAATTTAGTAGCATAAGAATTAGAAAATTGTATATTTAAAGGACATTGCTTTGCTTTTACTTAAGACTATATTCAAGAATATTATACCCAAAAGTGTTTTTGTAAAAGTCAAATGATAGTTGTGAAGATAACTGTCCTTATTGGTTTGATGCTGTGAAAGGGTTTGAATTTCATAATGCTGTCGAGTATTTATTTCAATGCTGTACATTTTTTAAAACTTGAGAAATTGTGAATGGCCTGAGTCTGCCGATTCAACTCTCTTGATGCTTTTTCAGAAACAGAATATCAACCGGCTTCGGCATTTGAAAGTTATCAGCTACAAGTACAACCTTCCTCAGAGGAACGGGTGCATCGTCATCCGCAGAAGGGAGAAATACCAGCTGGCATCCATTTCCTCAGTCACGGCCACCAAGTTGACCTTGGTTTCGAGACCTGCATCCTTCCTGAGCGTCCGTCCATTCTTCACTTTGCTGCTGACCGTGGTCTTCTCGTGCCAAAGATAGAAGAGGTTGAAGTTGAGCAGGGAGAAGACGAGGAGGTTGTGGGAGTGGAATTTGGAGAAGTTGATGACGAAGAGGGGGAAGATGGTGCTTTGTTCTATGACGAGAATGGAGTGATTCAGAGACATGGCCAGGAGCCTTCGATTCCTTTGTCCCCCACCCCGAATGCACGCCAGGAACTGTGGGAATATGTGCTCAGGGGAGATGGCAGTGTTGTATGTAAGTGGTGTGGGGAGGTGCTTCCCAGTCGCACTCATTGGTATAGACACAAGTACAAAGTGCATGCCGTCAACCTCTTCCGATGCAATCGTTGCAATGTGTTCTTTAAGACTAAGAAGGGCTTTGCGGGTCACCTCGAGAATAGGCATGGCGGAAACAGTGTGGGCGAGATATCAGCAAGTGTCATAGTGGAGGGGGAGGCCCAAGATGGGGAGGAGGGTGAGGCAGGGGCCGGGTCGAGTATCCGTAAGAGTAAAAGCACTTCATTGGGTGCATCTTCCAGTGGGTCGAGGAAGGATGGTCGGGGGAAAGGGAGGGACGTATCGTCAACTCAGAGTGCAGATTGGGCCGAGCAGAGGCAAAGGGAAGAGAAACTGGTAGCTGAAATAATTGATAGGGTGCGGAGGGAGTGTGAAGCTCAGGGTGCCACTGTTAGCCGAAGGGGTTATTCCCGCAGGTCCACAGTCATGAACTCATCCTGAATGCGACAGGTGGTGCTTGATAAAGAGATTTGAGGGGTCTGTCCATTACTGTCCTCGGTATGAATAAAGAGGGAGTCAAGACTTAACTGGCTTTGAATGCATGTCTTCGTTTCGTTGAAATCTTCAACCCAGTTCTTGAATGTTTATTTTTTGAACTTCCAAGTTTCTCTCTTCCAAGGTCACTTCTTAGATCTTAATAAAGGAAATTCATTGCTCTTCAAAGTACTTCACTGGAATTCAAGCTGATCAGTATTATTTTTTTAGTGTTCCAATGTGGTTTGCTTTTCCCAAGAATCTGAAATAATCTGTGCTCATTGTTTTTCTCTCTCTTTAAGGGCTATATTTAGGAAAACTATTTAGTAGTACTTGTACTTAAAATTATTCAGATGAGGTGTGATGTACTTTACGGTGAATGATTACATGTATCCATGTGTATTTAAATTCCAGATCCTTCCATGAGATTTTGATGTCTTCTGGTGTTAGAAAATTTCAATCATTATCGGTGTCAATTGGTTTTGAAGTATCATAGTCTGTTGTTCATTTGTGTCAACATAATGAGGACTCTACTCAAATACTATAAATTCGTAATTTCAGAA
Source organism: Ischnura elegans (assembly GCF_921293095.1). Taxonomy (NCBI): domain Eukaryota; kingdom Metazoa; phylum Arthropoda; class Insecta; order Odonata; family Coenagrionidae; genus Ischnura; species Ischnura elegans. Next base: position 85,957,455 of record NC_060251.1, on the reverse strand, counting down.
TAGTCAGGAGTTTCAATGAGAAGTTTCTTTGCAATCAAGTGAACTGTGTGCTTTAAAATGTCCTCTAAGTATTAAGAATTCTGTGATTGTCAAAACAATTGCGTAGTAGCCTTGCCAGTTTTGTATTTACTTCCCTTTCCTGATTAATCTTTTTCTTGTCTCAATTGCATTGGATTTAAGGCTCAATTATTGTCTCACTTTGATGAGTTTTTGAGGACAGTGGACTGATGCTTGATGTCTTGTCAAATGTGGATACCAAAGTAAGATGATTCCTAAATCCTTTCTAAAAATGTGTGTAAGTGGATATTTTTGGGAGTTTTTAACTGGGTTGCTTATTTCTAAGATTACTTTGTGATACCTATGTAATTAGCGTAAATTTTCATTAGAAAATTCATATCAACACCAATGTATTGTATGGGGATTATTTTCAGATTCCCTAAATGTGCCAACTACTTCAGCAAGGGAATTGGAAATATTTTTTTTAGTGCCTGTGCATACATCTTTTAAGTGTGTGCTACTCAGAAAAGAATGCATTTTGCTTGTACAGGGTTGATTACTTACCTTATTGCTTTTAACGTATAGAAATGTAGTAGTCACAAATTTCCCTTACTGATTGTTCAAACTTTTAAAATCCATCCAAACTTAAGATATAAAATGTTCATGTACAGTGGTTCAGCAATAAAATAATTTTTTATTTCACAATGATATATACAGTATCAAAGTAAAATTACTCATCAGGGATTCAACAAATATACACATATGGCCCTCAAAGGTTGACTGCCAACCAGCAAAATGTGTGATGCTCTACCACAAGTGACAATGTATGGTTCAGCAATGAGTTATTTAAATTTCACGATGAAATGTATCAAAAATTAAGTGACCAGAATCAACAAAAAATCTTACAAAAGTTAACATTCAGAGGAGCATTGCCAACCATCCAAAAATAAGTAATGTTCCACCATAGGGAGTAAACTGACGAACTGTAGGGTTCCCAGTAAATGCATAAGCATAGCAGGTGCCACAAAATATCGTCATCCCAGAAATCATCAGGGTTCCCACCTGAAAAAGGAGAAATTATTGCACAAGGTGCTCCACCCAGATACAGAAGAGAATTAAAAAGAATGAAATACTACATACCAAATGCGGTCGCCTCACCAAAGGTAAGGCTAATAAGGGAATAGTGTGAAGAAAATGGTAACGATTGGCAGTCTCAAATGCCACTTTCAGTTCATCACTTTTCGCTTGCTTGTTGAAAGCTGTAAGGGAAATAATCAAATTGAAATAAATTATAAAATTCAAGAAAGGAGAGATTGTTTTTGCAGCTTCCATGGAATAAAAACATCTACAAGAAAATATCAAACTGACTATTGCTAAGAGGAACAAATTAGAATTACTATCGGCCTATAATGAAATATAATCGTGTCACACAAATACAAAGGATTATTTCTTCTTGATAACAACACAAGGAGAGTGCGTTTATCATATAAAGTTTGGGTCAGCTTTTACTTTTTTGTTAATATCAATAATTACTCTATATAGTTCAGTTCCTCGCCTAAAGAATGATATTTTACCAAAGCATTCCCTACCTCTAAAGTCACTTAATTGGTCAGTTTCTGTTTTGATATTGCAATCTTGATCTATTTTCGTGAACGTTTACTATATTTTCCTTAGGTTCCTGCTTTTTAAAAATGGGCTACAAATGTAACAATGTAATCATTTTATAAAGTTCATACCCACGTCCTGAGCGCAGGTCATGACAAGAACCAGCTAAACAGAATTTCTCCCGACGATCGAAATTAATCGTTTTTTCCTTAAGGTGCGTTTACACTGTGTAGCATGTTATGTAAAACATGTTATACGTAACTTGTATTATATAACATGCTACACAGTTTACAGGCACCTTTATAGTCAAGGGTTAACATAATAAAGTTTAATGTTAAAACACTAACTGTGGGCACCGTAGGCTCCAAGAATGACCGCAGAAGCTCCGAATACTCCAGCTAGCCTGATGTATTGATGTTGTCTCTCTGTTAGTTTCCATAGGGTGACTTCTACAGGTTTCTTTTGCTGACTTCCCATCACTGCGGATCCCTAAGATAATGGAAGATAAGCCATAGATTAACACCTCAATATTAAAACACTTTTGATCTAAAAAAATAACTAAACTTCTTACAGCTTTCACCACCGAACTGGCAAGTCCTCTTGTAACAGGATTGTCATACAAAGAATGAACCAAATCACCTAAATTCATGATAGGGACTCGCAAGTATCCCGATACCTCGAAAGTAGATGATGATGTAGAATTCTTTTTCAAGTATACTTCTTCCTTGCCTCCAATAACGTCCCTGGCCGATCGAGAATATTTACATTTGCGCAGAGGTGTAGTAATTTGTTTTGACTGCACAAGAATGGTGATGGCGGAATGGCGGCGTGACGTTGTGAGGTGAGAGAGGTGAAAAGCAATGGATAATCCGCTTTGGAATTAAAGAATATTATTCCATTCATGAGCTCTTATTCTGGTTAAATCATGAAAAATTGAAGGGATTTTTATTTATCCAATATTTACTATTAATAGCTAACTTCGCACGTCTATCTGTGAAATCATGTTTCTTTCTACAAAGCCATATCACTGTCAACTATGATTCTTTGTAGTATCGGCCGAATCCTATTTTGCCATCTATCTGCAGATGAGCGGCACCCAAAGGCTTATACTCTCTAATTTTCTTGGAACTACGGAGATCACGTGAGTTTAGTTTGGCTTTGTGCTCCGAAAATGTTGTTAATGCCTATGATGCTGATACGTATGGGCAATATTGATGGAAACCGGTATAAAATATTTGTGCGGATAACATACCTGAGAGACTGTGATTTCCTTTCCTACAGACACGCCTTTTATTTTAGGGATAATTTGTTGCTAAGTTTTCCCTCGGAGTTGTTCACCTAGTGCAGAATTGCAGTTAATCTTTGTGAAAGCTCCATGTATTTTGTTTGTTTGATAGTAAAAATGTACTTAAGTAATACTCGAGGCAGTTCCAGGCTGTTCATCTCTCTCAATCATTATGAGATGTCACCATTTTCAGGTTATCACAATGCTAGATATTGGGCATCGACTGGTGATAATATCAGCCGAGTCAGTCAATAAATTCACTTGGAGGGGTGACGATGCTTTGTATAGCAGCGTTTGCCATTCATTATTAGATAGTACTCTTCACCAAAGCCTATTAAACCTTTTGGAATGGTGGACGTCTTCTTGCAATACTCCGAGGCGGTATTAGTATTGGAAAGTGTTCACAAACAAATGTAGCAAGCTTCTAGCTACTTTTTGGTAGATTATCATCCTCCTTTGAATGCATTTCACTGGGTTCGAAAACTCGATTTAACTCTTGTCTGAGTTATATCAAACTGTTTTACTTTCTTTCAATATGCATTCTCAGAAACGTGTCTAATGTCTCTGTTGTTATTTTTATCTCTTTATTCAGTGTCTCAAGGATTATGTCAGTTTCAAGTTAAAATAGCAAAATATGTTACGTCTGAGCAAATGGTGTCCTTCAGGTTTCTGTCATTATCATTCCTCTATGTGGATAGATACAGATCTATTTGTCAATATTAACGAACTCAAAAAAATATTTATTGCAAGACTTCAGAGTCTGTTATGCCATAGGGCTATGGCTGAGTTTGCTCAAGTTCGATTCCCTATTGAAAGCACTGAGGCAATAGATGACAGGTTTTCAAATGCTTGGAAAGTAAGTGAAGGTGCTTGTAAAGGTTTTGTCATGCATTTGAAAACCCTGTTGCTGTGCTTTCATTGTAAACCTCTGGAATCACCACAAGAACTTTTACAAGAGGTTGAGGAGACCCTCGTGGAAATCTCTGAATTGACAGTTACAAAACGTCCACTAATCCTGTTGAAAACCTACTCTTAGCATTTACCAATCATAGCCAGCACCTTTCAATTAGGCACAACAGACTTCCTGCAAGTTTTTGGAAATATCTGCCTGTAGGTATTCAAGACATCATCATTAGTCAACAATCCTAAAGGACTGGCTACATGGTACACTAGCATGTACGAGTTAATGTCTGTTTGCGTGAATGACTTTCATGGACTGGAACATACGTGAATGCATGAACCAAATTAGAACAGGTTCTACTTTCCGTTCACGCATTCGCATAAGTTGGGTGGTCACACGGTGCATTTTCATTCATACATTTACTTGTATGTGTTAATGTATCATGTAACCAGGCTTTTGGATAGGTTTGAAGCAGCTCTCCGTTCCTGTTATCTGCTAGCCTTTTAATGGTTACGTTTTTTACATCCTTTTATAATCTTTCCTAAGTAACTTATTAGATGCCATTTGTTACTCTTCTTCCCCTCCACCAGGCCATCTATGATTGTTTTCATCTGGCCATCATGTCTCAAAATGTGGCCAACTAAGTCGTCCCCTTTTCTGCTTTAGGATTTTAGAAGACTTCTTTTTTCTCCCACTCTTCTTAGCACTTCCACATTACTTACATGGTCGATCCATATAATCTACATCATTCTTTGGTAACACCACTTTTCAAGTGCTTTCATTCTTGACTTCTCTGTTTTGTTACCCTCGGGATGGGGTGACGTGGGTTAAGTTTATAGGACCCCATAGTCTCACAAGAAGAAAAATTCACCTTTCATACCAACAGGAATCATACATTAAAGGTGAACAGAACTATGTAGGATTTATTGCTTTTGTGGAGGATGATACAAGTGATATTACCTCGGAATTCTAGCCAGGCTATGATTTCAGAATCTAACACTCTTCCACCAGCATGTTGACTCTGCAAATCTTTACCTGGATTATAAAAGCATGAGAGAACTGAATGAAATAAGTTTACGAACTGACAATAATAATTTTATGAATAAGGCATCATGAACTCTTTTATTTGAAATGTACTAAATCTCCTAATGCTTCACAAGAAAAGGAATTCACAAAACTTCTAGTATTTTAGGAGGTATGATACAAATCTATAGAGTTAATACAGACTTTCACTTCATTCTTATTTTCACAAACTCAAATTTTCATAACCCTGATGAAATATGTACAGTTAGAGACAAACCAGTTGTGTTTCTTGAAAAAAAATGTTGGTCAAGAGCAATATCTTGATACATACCTTTGCAAAAATGCCAAAATTCGATCAAAGAAACAAATGGGCATCTTTGATTAATGTACAATAATATAGTAATTAAATGGAGAAATTTTTAAAATGTGATTCTAATGCTGCATGAAATGGGATGCTTTCAACAGTTTCGGAGGACCAAATGTTCTTGAGGCAAAGGTTCACATGCACACACATACATTGTCACTTGCACTTGCACGAAAGTCAACTTGACACATGTCTGCCTAATGCCTCAAAGGTGGTAGACCCAGTTTGGCCCTTAGGGCATTTGCTTCATTCACTTCATTGTTTGCATCACTCCTCCGACCAGTTCTCGCATTCCGTTCACTACGGTGGCGATTGCTTCCACTCGTCCCGTGACGATCCCTCTCCCCTCCCCTTGAGGAATTCCAATCCTTGCTTGACCTGGTGTCACGAGCATTGTGTTGTGTGCGACCATGATCCTCATCACGATGCCTGTGAGTTCGTCCTGAGGAAATACACAAAGACTATGATTAATTGTTGTTGAGACGTTAACAACTCAACATTACTTGCTTAGTATTTCATCGTACCACCAATAATTTCCATTTTATTTCACCAAACCACATTGTGTACACCAGTGGCTTTACTAGGAATATGGTTTGGGGGGGGGAAATGAAGTGGCCTGTCGTGGCGACCCCCCCCCCCCCCTTCCAGGCAATGGGTTCGGTGAAAATTTTTGAAAAATGACATACCCGGAAATACATTTTACATCATTTCGGCACTAAAAATTTAACTTTAAGCAGATGCAGTTATTATATGTCAAAACTAGAAAATAGTTTTAAATAATTTTTTTATTTCTCTGAGGCTTTGGGGGGGATCTATCCCCTTATCCCCCCATAGCTATGCCACTGGTGTACACCACATTATGAATATGTATGTTAGTTGGGAACCACAATATGATACTATACTCAGAGCTGGGTAGTATTTCAAATACATGTCCTGAATGTATCTTGTATTTTGCATTTCAAATATAGATTTTTGGTATTTTCCCATTCCAAAATAAATAATAAATTTGTAACGTAGGTGATTTTTCAGTAGCACTGATAGGCACTTCTGTGACATTATGCTTAAGAGACTGCTTCGTTTTCGTTATAATCGTTTTCCTCATATTTGCAACCATCCACAATGTGGCGATGCAGATTATATTTGTTAAAGATCCCTTAGTTTCCGTACAAAAATATTTTATTTTAAAAGGTATATAATATATTATTTTTCAGTTTTTTTTCAAATACCCAAGTCTGAGGTACTTTGTATTTTGCATTTCAAATACATTTGGAGTGGTATTTTGCAATTACAATGTATACTCTTCAGCATGTAAGTATTTTGCCCAGCCATGACTACACTGTCATATGGAACATTAATATCATATATCTTAAGTGGCATACCATGTAGAAAAAGGATACATAATGAAAATGCCAAATGCATACAGTCATGGGCATTCCTTTAAAGAACAAATCAAAGAGGGGACATAAACGATTTATATAATAACTATGTGGCACAGGGGTGCAGCTAGGAATTAAGGCAGGGGGGGGGTTTAGGTGCAACTAATACCGGAGTGTCTGGGGGTATGGAACACCCACCAGGATAAGCGGTAGGTGCGAGATTAATAAATTGTGGAATTTTAAGATAAGTGGTTCAAAATGGTGAGTTTTACGGCTTTCTGAGGGGTAATTTATTCATTCTTACACTATTCTATCAGTAATATCAATCTAATTAAGTGAAATGGATTAAACTTATAAATTTCTCTGAGCTCTGGGGGTGTGGGGGGGTTTATCCCCCAAAACCTCCCCCTCACTGCGCCACTGATGTAGCAAACGGGTAGAATAAAAACAACTATTGACACATTCAGCCTACCACATTTTCTGCCAAAAAATCATAAACACCAGATGGCTTTCTTCATTGCTTGAAAAATTCTTTCAGAAATACAAATGTGTGTCCCTCGGAATCTTGTAAATGCAGCCGAGACGCTCATTTGCATCACTTGGGCTGAATGTCTCAATTGTAGTTTGACCATTATAAATTACTACTTGGCAGTTCAAATTTCAGGGTACCCATGCCAATTAATACATGAAATAGCACTGGTCATATCACAAACTAGGTGTTAATTTTAGATCTATGATACAGATTTGTACGACATTAACAAAATGTATGCACTAATCACAATAACTGACATAACATACCTACATACTCCGTTTCATTACAAAAAAATTCCCCATTCTACAAGAAATGGGAGTAGAAGGAATTGGGCTTTGTCAAGGCAATGGAGCTTAAATAAATCATAGCTATATAGATAATGCATTCCTAGCCATCAAAAAAACTAGGTGAATGTACACTTCTTGACTAGGTTTCCTATATAGGGAATATCAAGACTAGTTACTGATAACCTATCACCAAAGATTCCATTAATTCAGACAGCAGAGGAATTCAACTGCATAGTATTATTAAATTGTTTACGACTAAAAAAATACAATATTCCCCTTAGTTAAAAATAATTGAAAGAGACGACCATATTCTATACACTGTATTATTTTTTAGTCTTAGACTCGTACCATAAAACTAAAATCACTCAGGATACTACCCAACCCAACTTAGGTCTCGACTATGCGATGGTTGCCTCAACAAAAGAGAGGGGTGAGCCAACATTTCACTGGATTTAGGTTGATTGATAATGGTCAGAAAATATTTGAAATCTTGCTATGTTAAAACATGATTTTCTTAATACAGAGGTTCTCCACAAAGATCAACAACCTTGAGTGACAAAGTTTCAGACAGATTTACCTGTAGGTGATTTTGATCGTCCACGATGATGCCTTCTCTCCCAGCTTTGATTTGCATCCCACTTCCGTTCTCTCTTGTCTGAAGGCCTGTCTCTTTCTCGACTCCTATGGCTGAGAAAAGTATTTCAGTCATTAATATTATTTTCCAGTACAACAATTATAAGCATACAAAAGTCAATGCACACATGATACTATCTAAAACTAATATTTCTAACATTTAGGCTTAAAGAAATGACATGTCTACAAATATGAGGAAGATAGTAAATATACATTCTCAACATAGAGAGAAAACATGGAGAAAAATTTACTAGGAACCTTATAGAAAAATTATGGTATGAGAAGAAATGATAATACAATCCCAGCACAATGGTAACATCAAGTAACAAATTCTAGGAACTATTGAGGCAAATGAAATATTCAACATAGCTTCAATTAAAAAAATTATAGGCAGCCACTTTCTTGGACACTCTGTGTGCAGAGGAGTAACACTAACCTAAAATATAAACACTTCTATAATCAATTTTAAATTTAACTTAAAAATAACAGCTTCCTAGGAACTTTTTATAAGAAACTTAATAACACCATTGTTGACAACGGGAGCAAAATACAAACTCGAAAACATTTCCTTTGTTGAGTGCTTAACACATTCAATGTGGGCCCGATTTTCATGACAGTCAACATAACGAAGATACATTGTTGTGCAGGGGCGCAGCCAGGAATTAAGGCTAGGGGGGGTTTTATGGTAACTAATACGGGCATGGGGGTATTGCATACCTACCAGGAGTTGCCGGTCCCTGAAATTCAAAATTGCGAGTCTGACGGCTTTCTGAGGGATATTTGATAAATGCTAACACTATTCTATAAGTAATACTGATCCAAATAAGTAAAATAGATTAAACTTAATAATTTCTCTGAGCTCTGGGGGGGTTTTTATCCCCCAAACCCCCCCCCCTCTTGCTGCGCCACTGCTGTTGTATGTTCCACAGAAGTCTTAATAACCGACCCAGGTTCCGACAAATACACTTCGTCATTTTCAAGGTGTATTTGTATTGTATGGACAAAGTGTTGTGCCATAATAACTCAATCCCTCCGAGACTTCATCACGAGGAGACGATTTCGCGAGCGCCTGAGTGCCACTCTCGCGAAGCGCTGGAGTGCGTCGTGCCTGCCTGATCCACGCATGCCGCTGATCCTCGCGTCCTGTGAAGTGCTCACAATTTATAGTGAATTCACCAATGGTGTCGGCCTCTTTATGCCATATGTGAACTTCTATTACTTTCCGCCACCACCTACCCAATTGTAAGGTGAAACCTCAGTGTGAAACCTGTTTCCCCTACTCTGCCTACACCTCCCCTCTCACGCCTGCTTCGATCACGGCGGCCGGCTGTAAGCCGCCTGGCTCGCGCTCTTTGATTGCTGACCTCGGACAGGAAGGAACCTCTCGTGCCCGGCATCTTCCCAACGGCAAGAGTACATTAACCTCAGGCAATTTAGTATTTTATGTATTGTGCTCCTAAAGCTTACTTTGGATATTAAATGTATTAATACTGTTGGAAATCAACCATAATTGTTTGTTATTTGTTTCACTCCTAACTGCCTATTTCTCGTCAATTCATTCTCGCGACGTGTGTGCGTTGCAGTGTATTTGTCGAACTTACTTTGGATATTAAATGTATTAATACTGTTGGAAATCAACCATAATTGTTTGTTATTTGTTTCACTCCTAACTGCCTATTTCTCGTCAATTCATTCTCGCGACGTGTGTGCGTTGCAGTGTATTTGTCGAAACCTGGGTCGGTTATAAAAACTTCTGTGGAACATAAAACAGTGTATCTTCATTATGTTTCCTGTCAACAAGTTCCACCAAATATCGCCGTCCAGCCTTAAGTTGTTCCCGAGTCGTCAGAATCGGCCGATAAAATAAGAAAGAAAAAATAGAGAGAGGTTTTCGCGCCATAACTTCCGTTCAAATACTGCTATTTTCAAACGGTGAACACGGGTCGAAAGAGGAAAGCTTTCTTAAGGCCATAAACATGATCGGAAGACTCGGAATTGGATATTAGTCACGTACGGAGGCGGAGAAAGGCAGAGCTCCGTATCTCGGCTTGGACGGGACCACGTCAATTGACGTGCTCAGCGCTGAATGTGTTAAGCACAGGATGACATCTATCAATGCTAAGTATATATAGGCATAGCTAACAGTCACCAATTAATTTAGCCACTATTAGTTAGATTAGCATGATGCAAACCTAATGCCTGGCTTATAATGCCCAGCAAACCACTGGTAGAGTTTTCTAATTATATAAAAAAGTGATGAAAGTTACATGTAATTTATCATGAATAAAAGACCACAACATAAATGGATGCTAAATTAAGTTGAACATATAATTTTCATAATTTGAAATGATTTAATAATCCACACTTACATGCGTACCAACCTGGAATTTTTAACAGTCCTTCAGATTCTGAATGACCGTCAAAACCCATGATATGATCTACACATTAATGTTGAAACCCAAGTCAGTACGAATTAAAATGCAGATTGATAAGAAAAGAGATACTCATGGTAAATGTACACTCAATTTTGGCCCAAAATGTTAAGCAGCACTAACCGTTTCTCGCGCTCTTTAAGATCCCTTTCTCGAGACCTTGATCTTCTCGGTCGGTTCTGAGGTGTAGGCGATGGCTTTCTGCCCTTGTCCTTTGTAGATTGCCTCATGCTACTTGGGTTTGCTCCACCGTGATGATGGTGGTGGTGATGACGATGGTTCCCAGATGACATGTTGGAATCCCCTCCCCCTTTCATGTTACCTCCAGAATCCCTTGACTTGAGGAGGGATGGCACTGAGTTTCCTGATGAGAAAAAACCTGAACCTGGCCCCATGGAACCATTTGCCATGGCTGCGCCTCCATCCTTCTTCAAAATGTCACCAATTCCACCATCCAGCTCTCCATCCTCATCTGATTCCATGCCTTCGTCCAAGTCATCATCCAATGCTGACACTCTTGGATCTGTTTCATTGTTCTCTTCCAGCACATAACGCTTCTACAATTACAAGAGAGAAGGAAATTAATAACTTAAACGTATGAACATGACTTAGTTATAGAAAACTATCCTATCCTCAACTACTGCATTCTAAGGTCTGATTAAAGGATAAGTTAATACATATGAGTTGATGTGTGAAAAATGAATGATTAAGGAGGTCTAGGATGGAACATGAACAAATGGACGAACCAAATTAGAGCATGTACAATTTTCTGTTTATGTCTTTGTACGAGTTGGGTGGTTTAATTCCATGCTTTCTTCCAAGTCATCATCCAACGATGACACTCTTGGATCTATTTCATTGTTGAAGTTTTTTACATTGGATCTTATTTCCATGCATTCACACATTGACTCATAAATGTTAATATGTCGTGAAACCAGGCTTTAGGATGTGTGCATCTTTGATTCCACAAATAATATCTGATGCTAACAGTTTCAAGTGAATAAGAGGGTTAGTTGTCACAGGATTTCTGTTCCACTGAGACACACTTGATCCACATGGAATTATATATTTTATTACATTATTTTTCAAAAGTATTACTAGACATTCCAAAAACATATTTACCTGTAACCTTGGTAGAATGACATCACATATTCTATCCTCTCTCAGGAGTTCATCAATAAACTCATCCACATGAACAAGTTCAAATTCTGGAACAGAATAAACATTCAAGGAGTAAATAATCACATTTCATTGAGAATAAGTTGATTTCATCCACAGGGGTCACTAATAAATCAAGGTACTCACGTCCGAGTCGATTTTGTCGCCTTAGTTTTCTGTAGTCATTAAGTAAAGGCTCTAGGTACTTGTAACAATCGAGAGATGTTCCGACGAGTCTCATATAGAAGGCTCCAAGAACTCTCACATATCTGTTTAAAAGCCGACCGAGAAAAATTTACATTAAAACTCAATCTTCACGTGCTTACATATATTCACAAAGCAGAAGTACTGTGGCAATGGATGTTTAATTCAAGTGAAAGATAAAATACTGTGTACTTTGAAAATCATCTGATAAAGTAAAGAAGGGTAGATAATTTCGAAGAAGATATGTTCACTCACTTGAATTCTTCGTTTTTGATGAATTCAACGATTATATCCTTCTCTGGTTGTATCTGCAGCATTTTCAGAATGAGACATAGAAATGGAGACGGCTTGATATTACCACCATAAACGCCTCCAACATACCTAAGCTCCATGGCTTTATCTACCATCAATTCCGCTGAAAGTCAACACATGGGTCAAACTTTAGAAGGAAGTAGCTTAAGGTACAAATGAACTTAAAATTATGACAATCATCGATGAAATTCTACCTCTTTATGTAAAATATCCATTTATAACTACGAAAAAGCTTTAAAAAACAGAACTCATCCTAACAGGAGAAGAATTTACAATGAATTATATCATCACTATGGTTTATATAAATATCATTAAAGGCATCTACGACACTAACCTGTCAAAGCAAAGCATTCTTCTTTCCAATATCTGCTGTCATAGATTCGAGACCTTATTATTTTTTCCACCAAATACTGGGGATTTGTCCCACGAATGGACTTAGCATCTTTTACAGTTCTGTTGGCCATGGCAATATGCTCTGTTTTCTCAAGAAATCAGCAAAAATGTAGTGTCTATCGACAGACCATGAGTACTCAGATTCTCTTATATCACTCGACTTTGCTTCCCTCACACATTTCCATAATATTCACCCAGGAATTGTCTTTACCTATTTTTCAATAAACGTTAACATAAACAATTCTCTATATCATTTCTCAACTGTTGAAACACGTTTTGATAACGTGACGCTGAGTGCCGCTAGTAGCGCAGATGTGTTTAATTCTTTTGGGCGGCATTTTCGTGCGAGTTAGTATATTCGATATTCCGTATATTCCTAGTGATATTTTGTAAACACATGTATTCTGACGTTATCTGGGAAGTGCTATTAATGGTAGTGAATGCATTTTTAACGATTAATATCATGGAGCGTTAAATTTATTCGTATGAATCTCTTATTTGATGCTATCAGTTAGCTAGACAGTTACCTTACTATAATATTTTTCTAGTTCTCTTGAATATTTATTGTATAAATCTTGAAATAATCGTAATACTGTCGAATTCCATACTGCTTGCTTTCTTTGAAGAATTTCTTATGTTGATAAAATACTCTTTTAGGCCTCAATACGTATTGCACATAGATGACAACAGGAGAACATGTGGAATGAGGAAGTATTCATGCCTCAAATATAGATTCTCGGTGGAAGAGAGAACTATTATCAGAGATTACCTGTGTGAGTTTAATGGGGATATTTTTGTATTAATACCTACCAGATTTGTGTATTCGTTATGCACAATTGAAAATGCCCGAGAGAAGTTTTGATACTTATAACGTCTCATTCCACATTTCATGAGTGATTATGTGGATTTTAATGGGTACCTTTATTATTTATCTCGCGCTGGAAACCTGTTTCCACACGATTGGAGCTCTGATTGTGATTTTATTTATTTTTTCATTTAATGGAGGTGTGTAAGAAAAAAATTTCTCATAACCAAATATTTGGTAAATAATATATATGTAAGCATACCCAAGCTGAAAAATGTTTGCTCATGGGCTACTTAGTCATTTAGAATAGGGAACTTGCATATATTTCAGATATAATCAATAGCCCCAAAATTATATAAAAATATATGTTTGCATACCTCGGTGAAAGTTTTTTTATTATTTTATGACGTGGTTTGCGATATTTAATGCATCAAAGTTCACGAAAATTTTCAAATTCAAGTGAGAAGCGAAAACGCCCGATGATTGGCTGGTAGAAAAGTGACGTCATAGTTCAGTACGAGGCACGGCGGCACGGCCATAGTAGAGGTTGCATAATTGAATACATGCGACGGCGTGGTTATGATTCATTTATTGAAGTGCAGACGTATCGGAGTTGTTCATTGTGACTTCAGGGCTATTATTTGATCTATTTCTCCTCCATCGAAAGCGATAGATTGCGTAAAGATGAAGGCATATGGTTATTCTTACGCTGATCCTAGCAAGCTCCCTGTTACTGATTCCATCATGATAACAGGGTATTTTAGTGAAACTGTAGACTTCGTCGGCTCGGAAAGTCGATGCCGAGAAATGGAAAGGTAGCTGATGTGCATCTGTAATGTTCTATAGTTCATAACAAAGTGAGACTTGCGTATAATATTGGCGAAAGCGTATACTCATGTGAAATGTGTATTCTTTTGGCAGTCCGGTAGAGTCTTATGGTGAACTTATTTCCACCTCGAAGCTGTCGATGATACTTTCAACTTAAAAATACCTTGCCTGGAGGGCGACAGGAAGCTCTGAGGAAGCCAGACTATCAATGTTTCAATTAAGTAGCGATAATATAGACGAACTTCCAACACAATCTACCATCTTGTGACTAAAAACCCCGAAGCCACTTCCTATTCTGCAGAAAGAATCGGTCAATCGCACTTCGATCAATATAATAAACACAACGTCTTCAGGTGTTAATAAGTTACTTTTGAAATGAAATACTTCCTAAATTAGCATTAAAATGTGCATGTTTTCCAAACAGAGTCTTTAATACATTTTGGGAGCTTTTCTCACGATATATCTGAAACCTACTCTAAAGCCCGTATGACACTTGCCAATTTATTGGCCAATCCTTTAAGCCTCTGAAACCTAAAGGCGAGCTCATCGTCATTGCGATCGGTTGTCACTTAAAAATTCCATATCGGAAATCCTAGAGGGATGACTTTCGACGATGACCGTGATCACCTGCACTCTCACTATCACTGGAACCCGTGGTGAAAATATCATCCCAATCCAATTTCTATTTGGTTTTAACTGGGGAAAGAGCAACATAAAACTGCGCATTCTTTGGGCAACTTTGGGTTTGACTTTCCCTTAAACACACCATTTCCCCTGTGGTGCACATCAGTCCTATCTTTATACGATGGCCTGACAACCTTTAAATGGATCCTTGGTTTATCCTGACAACCAACTAAATGGAAATTGCTGATCCACACATGTCCATTCTTATCTCCATAGTTTCCAAATCAAAGGCAGCGGAACATTCCTCTTGTGACTCAACGTTTTTTTGAAAAGCAAGCAACGGCGTAGAATAAAATCAAAGAATGCTGCGATTCATTTTTTGTGACCACCTCTGGATTCCATTCTTTTTCCATCTACAACTTCCTTTATCTTTCGGGGTAAACCATGGGACAAGATAATGTTTAAATATTTTCATTAATTTATAACAAAATATAAGTTCGAAAAATACCCAAAAGCCATTTTATTAATCCGCACTGATGAGTGTAAATTAATGTGGAAGATGAATGCTGTAAACGTAGTAGTTTTCCTTAGGTTGAGTTGCAAAGTTCATGAAGTTGACAAAACGGCTAATTTTTCGGTGCGCGGAGTCATTTATTGCACTGACCGTGTCTACATTTTTCAATTTTTTTGTAATAAAATAAATCAGAATTTAGGATAAAATTTCCTTTAAAATGACGTATAGTTCATTATTATAGCATGTAGTGAAGCCAGGATATAAATTTGCCAAGTACAGCGGCACATCATTTTGACGCCGACAGTAGAAGAAAACGCTGTCTTCTCGGCTGGCACTCGAATGCATGAGGATCAACGTTGCTCTATATTTTCATATTTCCTCCCTTGATTTTAAACATCATGGAATTTTCTATGTCCTTCCGTAACTGAAATTTGACAAGTGCCTTAATAATTTGAGTCCATCGTAACGATCGTAACCATCGAGAAACACCTCAGGGAAAAATTTCTGCTGTGTAAGTCATTTGGAACTGTCATCTATCTGCTTTGTACCACTGATTTGTATGTGCTTTTGAACTACTGTGGAATTGAAACACGGTACATAGCAGTTCATGACGTCATAGCATCCTACCATGTCATCAACTCATTTGAAACATATTTTGAACTGCCTTGGATTTCCATTGGAAACTGCTATGGGACTCATTTGGATTTAAATTTGGAACTCGTTTGTACCACTCGTTCATCCGTTTTGTAACTGATTTGTACCAGTTGGAACTCATTTGTACACCATGCCACCTGCTTTGGAGCAGTTCAAGATGGCGTACTCAATTTTCTTGAAGTTTATTTTAGTCTGTTTCGGATATTTAGGCAAGATGAATACTACGAATTGAAGTGCGGCAGTGCCGCCATTTCGCAATAGCTCCATTGCTTTCCAAAGCATTAGTCATAAACGAAAGACCTTCAAGCTCGTCAAGCTTAACACAAGGTTCATGTTTTCAAATTGCGGAGTGAGGGGTAAGTCACTTGGGTGGTCAAGAAAGTCCTTATCGAGAGCTTAATTCCGATCTTACGTAGTTGATGTGGATCATTCAGTGTCCATTTTTGAGTGAAATGCCTTCGTTTCTGGATATTTTTTCTTGAAAACCGTCATGTTAAATATCTGAGAATGCAATGGGAAATGCGAAAAAAGGCCTTTCCGGGTAATCGAACTTGTCAACCTCGACATTGAAATATATTTTCGAAGGAGGGATTCATGGCGAAAAAATTTAGCCCTTAAATACGGATCCAAATATGGACATAAACCATTTCCTAGGGATCGCGAAGACAATACATCGGTATGTTTTATCATAGAGTAAGTATATTATATATGGTTTTATGTATATTAATCTATGCAAAATACTACTTTTCCGGTAATATCAAAGAACGAAATCAATGAAAGAAAAGGTTGCAAATATGCCGTAAAATTCGCAATATTTATAATTGCGAAGTATACTTTGAAAGTATAGACATTGAATTTTTACGATAATAATATACTTGGAAACGCAAAAAAACGCGAGCGCTATGAATTTGTTATTGAATGCCTTTATTATACGCAACCAAGATTCTCGGTATACGTAGTGAAGATAATCTTGTCGCATTTCAAATCGGACCCAAAAATACGATTTAAGCCACAAGGAAAATAGAATAATTTTAAAACTAATTCGAGTGATTATTTGGGAGTTCCGTTTCTATTAACTGACTTGCGATTATTTCTTATTAAACTACTAATGCATTTTTATTGCATATATTAAAGAATTTTCGTTTTCTCGACCAAACGTATCAGACTGAACCTGGCGAACCTGGCCATGGTATGTTGGCGCGTAGAAGACAGTTCCAAAACAAATGATGACGTATATAATTCGCATGGATTTGTTCATAAAGAATTACAAACGTATGGAAAGCCGTTATACATGAATCTTCTAAGTACACAACAGTTACAATACGAATGATGACGCCCGGAAATCCTGTCATCTCGTTCAAAGGGAGTTCCAAATGAATTTTCTCCGTACACAGCAGTTACAATACGAATGATGACGTCTGGAAATCCTGCCGAATCGTTCAAAAGTAGTTCCAAACGAACACACTCTGTACAAAGGAGTTCCAAAGGGGATCACAAATGAGTTACAAACGTCTTCATATTTCTAATTTTTGGTACAAATGAGTTAAAATGAGTTTCACAGCAGTTCCAATGCAGATTTTGGTGTTCCAAAGCAGTTTCAAAAGGGTTCCAAAGCAGTTGCAAAGCAAAAATTTTTCCCTGAGACCTATCTCGATTTTTGTTCGGAAGTTGAGTTTTTATTCTACGGCGGCCGAATTATCGAATAATCTATGTTTCAAGTTATTCAGTCAATGAAATATGGAAATATTATTAATATTAAAGTTATCTTCGCTCAAATAGCACACGGGTTTATCATTCCGTTTATCATACTCTTATTTTTCCGAAACGCTCATCCCGACAGACGGCATACATCGAGGCTTTTCTTCTAATTTCCTCCGTGGGAATGCAGACGAAATTTTTTTCTGGGGTGTTATTGCACAGAGGAACAATGCACCACTTGTATGTTTTCCTTATTTCACCCATGTTCTCCTTTAAACGCAACGTGGCTCTTCCAAACCTGCAGTTACTGGGCTTGGATCTTGGACTCGTACTGAACTATGACGTCACAGCCAAAGATTAGTGGGGGCGGTATTTTTTAGCCCGCGAAACTCGGGCGACTTTTGGGAGTCATTTTCTAGGGTATAAACTGAATTTTAAGCGGAAAAAAGTATATTGCTGTACTAAGTGTTTACTGTAGTATATCAGCATACTGTTTATAAAAAGTATGCAATTTCCCTATTGTATGTGGAACCAAATTTCCAAACCTAGGTTGACAGAGCATGGTGTGCTGAAGTGTTCAGAGCTCTTGAGTACTTCAGTGAAACTTGCTCTGTGCAAATACAGGCTATTTGTCATTTTTCCCTTATTTCTCAGAAACCTAAAATCTATGATTAAATTATTATACATTGTAAATGTTGTGGTGAAATCACGAAGTGTATCGCCACTATCTTAATGGACATTTCAAATTGCTATTAAGGCTCAACTCTAGTTACTTCCGGATCAGACTAAATTCTTACATTAGTCCTCTTACAACCTGAATGCATCTAGCTTATGAACATTGAAACAAGACTGTGAATATGTAGTCAAACTTAGCAGAATACTGCTCATGTTGACAAATACCCTATTATTACTTCTTATTACAGCATTAATTTTGATGTGTAGGTTGCAAAATTGTTGCAAATACCTTCCCATGAGATGTACTTTTCAATGCAACCTCGCTGTAATATTGACGATTCTCGCAACTACCTGCATGCCCCTTGTCACTTCTTGCATTCGCCTTGACAAATTTTGTATTTACTTTAATACATTTTATATCCATCTTGCATTCTCCTTGATTCTTTGCATCTTCCTGGGTGCACCCTACATCCTAATGGTGTTGGCCATTGCTGCTGACTGTGCAAGGCTTTTGATGGCACAGATTATAGAAAATATAGGCTCTCTCTACTTGATGGAGCTGTGGCAAACCTAACAAATCAATCCGGAAAAATGTAAATTCTCATTCAATGTAAACATTTGTATTTGTAAACAAATTTGAATGTGTAAATGGCTAGGGAGTAAGTGCACATGCATATGTACGTTTCTCAAAATTCCAATGGTGGACATTTTTTCATGCTAAGGAGGTACATATGTATTAACCTCTGGGATTATCGTAAAAAAATATACTAGTTCCTCATTCAAATTCATTGTGTGTACACATTGTATCAACAAGCCCTGTCATAGTAGTGTCGAGCACATTTATTTATAATTTTTTATTATGGGTTTTTATCACCAAGGCACTGAATGGTGCTAAATGTGCTCACTAGCTTCCAAAATGAAGTGTGTATGTAGGGGACTGGGATTATGATGACGAATAATGGATCTAAGTAATGATGACGAATAAATCCATAAGCCCTGGGGTGTTGCCAAGAGGGGTAAAGAAAAGTTGCTGCCCCCTCCCCCTTAACCCTTATGAGATGGCGAAGTTCTCGCCTTAGCGTGACTGCTGTACTTAGCGCCGAGAGATTCTTCCTTCCCCTCCGTACGGAGAATTTTTGCAGGACATTCGTGAAGAAGGGTGTTGCGGATAATCCACACACTCTCAGCACCAACCTTTTTTGACCCTTCCGGGGGCAACCCTAGCGGGGACTCCGCATCATCTCAGGCTCCGAGAGTAGTTGGGCTCCCTCCTTTCGGGGTTTACAACCCTACCAGCGGCATTGGTTCACGGTCAATCATCCTTTGTTTATATGAATTAGCTATATGGATAATTGTTGCTTGAATGTAAATTGCGGACTTCGAATTGAATTCCTCGTTTTATTCTGGAAATTTCGAAATTTTGAACGAAGCTCTTCTGTCAATATTAATGAATTTAATGCAGCAATAATTTCCATGTTGATGTTTGATGTGTGAAATCGAGATGTAAGTTAATATTTATTGAATAATTTCGTTTAAAAATTGTAAACAGTGCTCAAAAGACAAATAATTCTATTCTTAGTTTATATGTTTTGAGAAAGGAACAAATATTTATTTTGTAAAACGACTGAATAAACAATTTTATGACTGCAGTCCCTTACCGCTTAGAGGGGTAATATAAGATGAGGGGTCTGGGTACCTGCTCCCGGATTTCGAGGGTACAGCCTAAGCTTTGCATTGTTGGGTGAGGAAACAAAGACATGGCACACCCGCGACCGTCATAGAAGAGGGAGAGCTAGGAAACTTATATATTTGGCATTCGTTCACCTGCGTAGGAAAATCTCCGATGAAATATACGGGGCATCCAGATGTCCTGGGAGAAACGTCTGGATGCATATTTACGTCTTTAGTAGGGAAAAGGTTAAGGTGCAATTCCATTGCAGCAACTGGAGTGGCTGGAGTCCCATGACAGCAATATTGGACGCATGGCTCATGGCCATTAAAGACGTTGAGTGAGTTGCGCTGTTTGGGCCATCGACTGCTCTGATTGGGGATAAATCTGTCAGTTGATGGATTTGCTCTGTATCTCTGGCCACTGTTGTGTCATTGGGGTGGGTAAATGAGTCATTATTCATGAAGGCATGGTCCCCTTGGTGCCTGTCAGTAACCCATTCAATGCTTCCATGTTTAAAATGGTTCACGTTAAGAATACCAGGCCTTTTCTTTACTTGCTTGTATGAATTTAATCAGAATTTTATTATAAAATCTACGTGAATGTGTTTGAGCTATTTTTTAAAATAGCTTAACGTCTTATACTTAAGTTATCAATAAAAATGCACATTTCTGTTGTTATCGCTTCTGCACAACTTGGGAATAATAATTTATTTCAATATTTACGGATAAACATCTGGCAGATAAATCGGCTTGTCTTAGCGTATTCCCTTCGGGCCCATAGATCAGGCAGCTGGCACTTAAAGGGTTACAAGCAGGCTAATCCCAATGCGGGATTTCTCTCCACCCTTCCATCAAATAATATCAGCCATCAATCACCTCCTCCAAATGCCATAGCATCCAGTATAGGCGTTTTAAGTGAGGGTGGACATTCTCAATTTATAAAAACAATTTTATTTATAAAATCTACATGAAGGAACATCAAAATGGAAATCAAATCATGAAGTGCATTTATATAATGCTGTGATGAAGGCTTCCATCCCAAAAAGGATTGTAAACCAATGGGTGCGAGAAATGATTAACAGGAATTTCTTGTGCAATATTTTGGCCGATTGCTAGGTCTTTATGGTGGGAGAATTGTGTCATAAGGAAGTGTGGCCAAAATTCTGTTGGCTACTTGTTGAACAATTGCATCGGTTGTTTCATCTGTTACTGGGGCAATGACATCAAGAACTTGCCTCTTATTATTCTCCCAAAAGTCCATTGCTGATTGAGCTAGAAACAAACAAAGACGTGTAAAATATAATAATGTACAAATAAGAAAATTTTTTGCCTTAAAACTTAAATTAAATATTTTATAAGGAGACATGATGTACATGTGCACTTACTAATGAGGTCATTTCTTGGATTTCCAGTGGAAGGGTCTACTTTCACATTTCCCACCTTTACCTTGGATGAAACATTGGTCACTTCCAAATACTTCTTTCCTCGTTTTTCTATCACTTTTCCGGTCATCTTTATGTCAGCCTGCACATTAGCTGAAGAAAAAATAATGATGGATATAATGTGTGGTATTGGTGTCTCAATCTCAAGCAGCAGAAGATATCCATCAAATATCAAAATAAGGTTGATATATCCAAAACACGTTGTTATTACACGATGGATATTTTGGTAACATTACATAGATATCCAATTTGTAGCGTCCACGACAAGTTATTAAAATAATGCCTCATAGATATCCAAATTGTTGTATCTGTGATATTAAAAACTTGTTATTTCAAATAGTATCTGTAGTATTTTCTGTATAGAATTGAAGAGCATAAATGTTTGGTTTGTATGTCTGGAGATAACCAAAAACCATAACAAGCATACCCATTATCTACTCATTAGATGTTTTGAAGATATCTAAGATATGCTGTAATGTGGACCTCCATGTCTACTGTTGGACATTGCTGCAACGTTGTTCGGTGGGTCCTTTGAATATCAGACAGATATCCAAACAAAGATTATTGGATGAACATGGATATTGCATGGATGTCATATGTTAAAGCCGAAAATGTTGTCTGGATGTTGTTGGGATATTGATTACTGCTTGTGATAGCACTGAGGGGTTAGGGCAAATTGAAGTTAATAATGAATTTATTGAGCCATAATAGAGGGTAAAATTTTCAATAACCTTATGACTGGAAGTGAATAAGTTACAATTATTGAGGGCACAACCATGAATGGATTGGTTACCTTTCTCCTTCAATTACCCTTATAGGGTTTCCACTCAATTAGGATCAACCTCTTTTGACACGCTTACTTAGCTTCGACAGTAAACAACAATTGTGGAGCCCCCAGTGGTGGATACAGATGGGGCCTCAGGGGGTGCACGCCCCTCCTGTGCGGGTCTGCCCGTATGTATTGCCTAGCATTGCAGAACCACAATTGTGACTTTTTTATATCATAAGTTGGCATTGTCTTATGTATGTGCATAATTACTTTATTTAAAATTTTCTTTTACTCTGCCTGTCACTTATTTTTTATTACGATAAAAGTAAAGGCAACTCAAGATATCTTTTGCACCTTCCCCTTGAGTGTTTTCTATATCCACTACTGGGAGCTCCCATGAAAAAACTAGTACTGCTCCCCGGGAACCTTTGCTTTTTACCTTTGAATTTGGCCCCTATTTTTGAGTTTTATCATTTCCATTCTTTACTTACTTATGTCAGCCTTGAAAATTCCTTTGCCGTTCAGGGGTATGACAAGTACTCGTCCTTTGACATCATATTCGGTGGTGACCTTCAAGAGGGGCAGCAATACACTCACCTCGACGGCATTGTTCTTGATGTCAGTTCTGAAACAAACAGGGAAATATGTATGTAGAAATTTCCACTTACTGACAGGTATATGCATGAACTTGGAGTGAAGCACATGGATCTTATAATAAAAAATTCTGTTATACATTTTGGTAATCAGAAAACCTTGACTAGCACATTTTCCTTTTAATATAACATTACAAAACACCACAAACAATTTTGACTAGTCCCTTTAATGCACCAGAGATAATTCGCAAAAATAGATTGATCACTTAAGTTACCTTAGCAACTATGACATGCTGATTGCACTTAAGCTGTTGTACCATATATGTACCTTACCCACAGGGTTATGCATTTTAATTAGAAATGGAAAGATATTGATTCTGATTTTAATTGTTGGTGAGTATGCAGTGACAAGGAAGAGAAATGATCTAACTCACTCATCATGCCCCTAAGAACAATATAGGATGTCAGACTTTTGCCGTGATATATATTTGACAGTATTTTTATGATTTATAAGAGGACCTGAAATGAAACCAATGTTATTGTCCATTTTAGGGACATGATGAAAAATATATTTGTCAGTGATTGTGATACTCTTTGTTTCGATACCTTTACTGCACAAACTCTCAACAATCGCCCACCGAATCAAATCCGCTCATCTAGTAGC
Source organism: Ischnura elegans (assembly GCF_921293095.1). Taxonomy (NCBI): domain Eukaryota; kingdom Metazoa; phylum Arthropoda; class Insecta; order Odonata; family Coenagrionidae; genus Ischnura; species Ischnura elegans. The sequence goes on along the minus strand of NC_060251.1, from coordinate 85,934,016 downwards.
CCTTCTAGTGCTAGATGAGGGGATTTGATTCGGTGGGTGATTGTTGAGCGTTTGTGCAGTGGAGGTATCGATTTCATTTTAAGGCAGGTAGAGTGTTATTGAATCCTATCCTTTCATTCACCACGTTAATCCTTTCCAGGCGGTAATGCTGGAATTGTTCAAGATTAATTCCTTCATGTAACCAAGGAGTCACCCAATATGAAGTAGTGGACATTTAGAATTATTCTGCAGCAGAATATAAAACAATTCAAGCGTATCCCCCGGAGATTTGGCAAAAGCCGGGTGGAGGAGCATCTTCTGAATGTCATTGGGTTTATCAAGAATTGCAAAACCAGTGGACTGTCCCTCCGAAAGTGGTACATATTGGCCAGGTTAGGTATACTCTAGGATGCCTCATTCTACCAATTTTTTCTTGGAGTATATTCTAATTTCCACAGAAACTTATCACCCTATATTGATGACATACATATGATTATTTTTCAAATCAGTTCATATCCTATGTCAGAATTTTTGCCCCTACATTTTGTAATGTAAACAGAAAACAAAAATGTTGTGACTTTCTTTTTATCATAGTGACCATTGTAGGAGGCAGAAGGTGTGGATGGAGTGAGTACTGAGCAAGGAGGGGATGTTGAAAACACTGTTAGAAGGTAGAATGTTAGGTAAACTAGGGAGAGGAAGGATGAGAATAGGGTTTTTAGATGGAATGAGAAGGTGTTGGTCTTATTGTGAATTGAAGGGGGAAGCACATGAAGGAAGGGGAGACTACCAGACGACTGCTTAAGTACTCCATGGAAACCTACCTAAGTCGGTAGAATAAATTAAGTAATAAATAAATAGTGACCATAGAATGTTGTTATTTCCACGATCAATAAGATACTATGGTATGGGATTTGGAGGTGGGGACCAACAGCTGTGGTCATTTGCGCCATGAGGGAAGGGTGAAGAGAAACCAGGCATTGACATTAGGCTGCTCTTAACAAAAGGCGCTAAGGGTCTCGTCCAATCTGACGGACTAAGTGTTGTACTTGAAATGTCCTCCTTACAACATTCAAGCAGGGATTGGGCAGTCTCTGAAAAATTCTCTGCCACCATCAGGATTTGAACCCAAGCCCATGGGGTGGGAAGCCAACACTCTAGCCACCACACCAGCCCGATCCACGTGACCATAGTTTCTGGTAAACAGACTTTAGTTGTGAAGAATGTTGGCATGGAACCCCCAATATCCAATTTTTAATCATATTGTCAATCAATTATTTGACTTAATCTGATCCCCTCTACATCAGAATAGCTTTCAGTATTGGAATACCTCCTCGTTTTCTCTATATTCGGTTTTTCCTGGCATTTCCTCTCTCTTCTCTCCTGACTGTTCTAAATCCCGATAATTAACTTCCTTCCACTCCTCTCTATTCCTGCCTTTCCCATCTCCTTCCCCTGCCATCTCCCCTAATTTCCTATTTATTCCGTCAAAAGTTGTTTTAATGTTTACACTTAACACCACTAATACCCTCGTGATGATGTAGTAACATTGAGATTCAGGGGTATTGGGTTGGTGTGGTGGCTAGAGTGTAGGATTTCCACCCTGTGGGTTCGGGTCCAAATCTTACTGTTGTCAGAGTTTTTTCAAAGATTGCCTGATCCCTGATTGAGTGTTTTGTGGAGGGCGATTCAAGTAGTACAGCACTCTACGCATCAATTGGAAGATTGAGCCGTGGTCCCCTTGGGAGCCTTTCGTTAAGAGCTGGCTAATGCAGTCTGCAGTTTTCTCTCCCCCGTCATTCCGTATCCTTCCCTCATGGCACAAATAACCTCCACTGTTGGTCACCTCTTCCAATTTACATACCATACATAGAGGCTTTGATGGAATTAAAAGTTATTGTGTAGAGGTTCCTGCTTTGGAGGAGCATGATCCTTTTGACCACAGACAGTGGATTTTACTTTTGATCACAGACTTTTGATACAGAACATGATCCTTTTGACCTCCTCCCTTTGCCGGCCTAGGTGGCACCGGGGTAAAGTCCCCGACTGCTAACCTAGAGATTGCGGGTTCGAATCCCGCCTGGGTGGCTTGACCACCATCCAGGGCATGGATGTTTGTGAATGTCAATCAAGTTAATTGTAAGAGAGGACAATGCTGTACTAAATTCGCTTGAAAAATAAAGACGAAATTATTATTATTATTATTATTAATTATTATTATTTTATCCCAATCAAAAGCGAGTTGCCTTCTTCCATTTATGATGACGCTGAGAGCAGTGTATCAAGTCAACTAATTGATTAAACCTAACATAAACGTTTCATACTGGGATTTAGATACCATAAGTATTCACAATTGAAGCCCATTTACCCAAAAGTGTGGTCATTATGGCTGACAAAAATTGGTGACAAATTTGGTGTTTTTTTGTCGAACTTTTTTAAGTCTAGGCAAATACTTAGTCGGAAAGACAAAGGGGGGTTTGTGCTTCTTCGCCTTACACGGGCATTCCAGATTGCCTCACCTCAGCTTGGTGACTTGGTACTGGGACGCTCCATATGCCTGGAGGTTCTTGAGATTTGCTCTCAGCTGAAGATTATCCGTGTCTCGGTTGAGTTGCAGCGCGGGGATCACAAAAGGGTCCAGGGAAGGTGAGTGGATCTGCGGGACGCCTGCAGGAGAGAAAAAGAGGATTCAACTTTTTCCAAGCAAAACATTGAGATTCACGAATTATTCCATACTCATATCGAAAGGAAATCACTTCTACAAGTAAGCCTTAGCTAATTCGTTGTCCTTCTCTCCGAAGAGGTGGGCCTGAAACTTCCACCCTGGCAGGAGTTGGGTATAGATTTTCCATTCCCTCTTTCAGAAAAAATTGGATATTCAATCTTATGAGGACGCATCACGCTCTCTCTATCGGTTGTATTTTGAATTTCTCTTATTTTATTATTCATTCGAAACTTACGATTTCCTCTTGAAAATTTCAGAGCCGAGTAGACCTTTGTCAACATCGCCTGCCCCTCAAATAATGAACAATAGGGTGGTTTCCTATTATTTTTGTTGCCTAAATCGAAAAATTATTACTCCTAGAGTACGTATTTCACGCTTTTAGATTTTTAAATGACAATATCTATTTTTCGCGATTGAATGAAAAGTGAAAATTTTCAAGCGCGCGAAAACGCGACGGGTAAGTATGAATGCCGGGAAAACTCCCGTGTGACGTCGTTCTGGTTCCCGCTGCCGCAAGTGAGGTGACCTTGGGGCGAGGCTCTGAGCGCTGATACGACGCAGGATGCTAGCAGGTGGCAGAGTACCACACTAGCTGGTAGCGCTTGGCTTAAATTATTAAACGAGGAAAACTTTCCGACCTTAGCCAGTTTTAATAGGTGATTATTAAGACATGTTTCCCTGAGCTCTGTGCCTCATGCATGAATTGGTAAGGATAAAAATGGACCATTGCCTTTCGTATAAATCGGTATTTCTGAAACGAAATAATTTGTATATTATGAATACACTAGTGGTGGGTAACGAATCGCAATCAATGCCTTTCGTTTTCTTTGATGAAGGAAACTACCCTATTGTCCAGCCACTTACTTGCACGGGTAAATGTATCCTGTAAACATGACTTCAGATAAGAAATTTTGTGATTTTTGATGCTGAAAACGTGATTTTTAGAACTCAAAAACAATTATTTTGCATGATTGTTTATTAGAATAAAGTATATAAATCGTTTTTGGCTCAAGGGGGGAGTTGTAATCCGGAAAACCCTCCCCGTGCCTATTTCATTGGCGATACATGTCTGTCAATATGGAATTAAATTTGCATTATTTGCGATCCGGGATTTCATTCATGGTCTCTTGGGCAGAAGCCGGAAATCGCTTTTGTTTATATTTACTCCGAGGTGTGGACGTGGTATCAGCTCGCCTTCGAATCAGTGTGACGTACCGGACGACTAGCTGCCTCTGGGCGTAATTATCTGCATGGAGTTCGAATTTTTATGGCTCCGAGGTCAATAAATCCCAGCCGCGGTCAGTGGCGTGTCCACAGCTTTTCCTCGCCTCGCTTGGGCACCTCCGCCGTCGCCGGCTCCGGGCCTTCAGACGCAATCATTCACGAGACGAAAGTGAAAGTGGCAGAATGGCCGTCGTTCGCACGTTCTCATTCGGGACACCACCGTCGGCTTTCCGTGTTAATAACACTCGGTAGCCACGCACGGCAGTGCGCTATCTATTTAATCACTGCAGGTTTTGTTGACATCGCGCGCGAAATCTGGCGGGCGTGGTTGGTTAGGGATGGGCCACGCGTCCCAAGATGTAGGTCGAGGGTTGACCTTTCTTATTTGGCCTCTGATTCTCCTTTCCTCCCCTTCAAGGGCCTTTCCGCTGGAGAGACAGCTCGCTTCATTGGTTTTAGAGGGTTTTCCGTTAGTTTTGAGAGGAATGAGTTTGATCTTTTGCTTTTGTTTTATCTATGATATAATGTAGTAAAATTTGGCATTATTAGATCCAGTGGCGTAGGCAGGGGGATTCTGGGGGTCCGGACTCCCCCCCCCCCCCCCCGAAATATATAAAAACTCAATATTTTTCCTTCATAAAAGAAAACAAAATATTGAAAAACCATGAATTTACATAATATTTATTTAGCAAATGAAGTTTTTTCGATTATGAAAAGTGTTAAAATTAGTTTAAAATTAAGGATTAGTACCCTGTTTTTCAAAAAATTTCCCCCCTGGTTTTGCCCCCCCCTCGAACGAAATTCCTGGCTACGCCACGGATTAGATCACTAGTTCCTTTATTTAATGCTTATATCTCAATAAGTTATCCGCTAATATAGTGTTTGATTTAGATCATACTTCAAATAGGATTTTTACCGAATTATGTCATCCTCGATCCAGGGGGGAGGGGAAACATTCTCAAACCATTGCGGCGAGCTGTAGGTATGCCTGCTCTACGATCCGTTAAGGGGGCATACTGTCTCGGCTGAAAGTGTTGCTGCATAATAATACACTGGTATGCTTTTTCGTATCTTGTCGTTACCCTGGGACCTTTATTGGATTCCATAAGTTATTTTTTGGAAAACGACGAATATATCCTATGAGACATTGGTTATTTCCGTATTGATGTTGAGGAAAATCCCTCTAACATTTTTTTCGTTGTTCAGCATACTATCATCTAATTATGGAGCTCAAAAAGAAAATTTTAGCCTATAAGATCAATTTTGAATTTTGTCAGTTTGCCGTCCTGCATTTTTATGCATTTTTCACGAATTAAAATCTACAATATCAGATATTTTACGAACGTAGTTTTTGATTTTTTTCACGAACGTGTCCAAGGTGTTCGTCAAAAAAATCAAATTATGTGTTCATTAATCCCAAAATTCAAATTTTTATTCATAACTTCAGTATTGATAGTATTGATATTTTTACATGAAGATATGGGATCATTTGCTGACTTTTTTTATTTTAAACTTTTTTTTCGAGATATGGAGACCCTCTATGAGGACACGATAACGACAAAAGTCGGTTATCTATCTGCCGTAACTACTTCGTAGCGAGTGCTTATATTCTAAGAATATTGAACGACTTTTTTGTGAGAACGTATTTACGTCGATGGCGTAAAAACGTGGATTTAAATGGTTTCAAACTGTCCCGTAAAATTTTGAGATCATAAATCAACAATGTGGGAGGTATTTGCTGAACTCAAAATGAACACCCATCCCAAATGAAAATGCATCCCACCTCAAAGCGAACCCCCTTCCGTTAAAATTATTGTGGTTGGGCCTTAGTACGTGGTGAAACTTTGCAGTAACTCGTCGTTACGAACCAAGGCACGAAGTCGCCTTCGATTAGCTCGAGAAAGAATCGTCAGTATTGAACCGTGGCAGCCTGAACTTTGTACCATTACTCGTGTTATCTGTAGTTTGAAATTTGTTAATAAAATAAAGTAATAACCTGCACAAATAAGGTAATAAACCAGAATATACAGCAATTACACTCCACGGATATGACGGCGGAATATATCGCTAGTGTAATTACAGGGTAAGGATTAACCTAAATTTTCGATTCGATAGATCACTTAACGAGGTTGTTTTCTGATTGACTTTCAATTGAGGCCTTTTCCTTCAAGGCGTGTACCAAAATCCCTCTCTTGTCGGGTGAAAAAATGGTTCACACTCTTGAAAATTTTCTTTTATCCTTTCCCTTATTTCCCTATGGCTGAAACTGGAATCGATAAATGCTCAAGTCTGGTTTTTCCGCCGTGAAAATCCCCCTCTTCGCTGACGTAATCGTGATCGTCGCTTATGTTGCACTCACCTTTTGCCACATTTGGTTGGATGCTGTTCAGTAGCCTCAAGGTGCAGTCATCGAAGTTCGGGTCGCTTCGCTTGCAGAATCGCAAGTAAGACGCTGGAAATGAAGATAAAAATTTGTTAATGGCAACAGCATTCTGCGTGGTCCATGACAAAGTGTTAAATACAAATAAGTCAACTTTCTCTAATTTCTATGAAGGAATGGATTTTAGCTACTTTTGAATGCTCTGCAACTCTTGTATTTTTAGTGGGGGTTGCGGCATCTTGATTGAGCCGGAGTGGTCCTTTTTTGGCCCAGATAGGGCATAAAATTACTACATGGAATTTATTGGTTAGAAATTTCGCAGCAGAGGCATTATTCAGTGCCCCAGTAGTTTCTTTTTCCAACCTTTCGAAAGTTCTTCTGGTTTTGTTGGGAATTGAACTGAACGCGAATGTTTTTTTTTCGCTTAGAGGGAATAATTCAGGTGTTCTTTGCCCTGCATTTGGTGAACGGTCCGATCCCAAGTTCCATTCAGTCGGAAATTTCAAGTCACGTGACTCGTGTATGCAGTTGGGTGGCACTGTTTGAAATCGGGAAAGTCCTGTCACGCTGAGATCGCGATAAAACGCTGTCCGGTAGTGGAGCTCCAGCTTTCACGGGCTACTCCAACAGTGTCTATTCAATTGAGTCAGTGCTTTGGCCTGGAGGCGTGTATGGAATTATTGTACTCACCAGCTTCGTACAATGCGTTGAGAAGGGGAAGAAAAAAATCTTGGCTGAGGCAATGGATTCGGGGAAAGCGAATGAGGAGGAAAAACGAGGGAATCGGAACTTAAGCTCCTTTTAAAAAGCAGCTGTGTAAACAAAACTTGTTAAGTATGCGTTGTTCGTCCTACATGCTCCTGCTTTCTTGGGAAGCTTTACAGCGCGCTGGAATCGATGTCCTTTGATTACGTAAGACTTACTGATTTGGTAAACAATCCAGTATACCCCAATCTGTCATTGGTCTTTTCAGAGTCGAATATAGGCAGGGGCCCAGGAGGCCCACCCTCCCCTACCCCCCCGAAATGGAAAAAAATATTGATCTGAATAAATATTACCATAATGCGCGTGAGAAAATTGTGATACAAAGTTATATTATCATCCTTTTAAAATAATAGTATTTTAAGAATCAACCTACTAATTATTTATTTTTATTCACCTTATGAATTTAGTTACCAAAAACTAATTCAAACATTTATTGTGATCACTAATAAATTATAATTAGTATTGGCCCCCCAAAAATACGAACTATATTCACTACTGGTTCTTATTAATTGTGAATGGATTTGGATTTGACGCTTTGCATATAAAAAACCTTAAAAATTGTAATTCTAAATGTTTTAGGAATGAAATTATAATATACCAATGAGAGTCCTTAATTGCGCAAACGAATAATTCAGTTTTTGAGTGATATTTAACGGTATGAAATGGTAATAATTCGAGTTCAAGGGTTTATGCGTAATTTGTATTTTGTTGTCGAACCAATTTTAATATTGTGGCTGATAAATCGGTCAAGTAGAACTAATTGGTTGTGACTGCTTCCCTTAGTAAAATAATTCGTATGAAGTTACATTTATCTGTTGTATTTCTTAAAAATTAGTTGTTATAATTTGTTACTTTATAGAAATTTAAGCAAGTTGACCTATTTGAATACATTCAGATAGATTAGGAGAAATATGTTTAGAAATTTATATAATAATTTTTTGTTAGTTTAGTAAACCATAGATTTCCATATAGATTATGTAAACAAGTTGCGTGATGTATTATCAGTAGCAACACTCATTGAGTAATGAATACGATATATACACCGGCTCTTACGCGATGCATAATGATACTACGCCTATGGAAGATTATGAAAGAGTAAGGTATCCACATTTCTCATTATGGTAGGAGAAAATCATTGAGTCATCAGATTTATATTAGTGTCCCGGCAACTCGAAATAAATTCCAAAAAATCTGAGTATTTGCTAAATTAACCTTTCGTAAAGAATCGCTGAATCACTTGCGTCGACTGAAAGTGGATATATTTTAATTTTACGCTGTTTAAATTGAATTATTGGAATTTTTACATCAATGATTTACGTGAATGAGAAACAAGGGTTACAAGGTATTTTAACATCATCATTTTACGTTCTTGCTTTTCCTTTCGGTGCGTATGTGAAGCACGTTTTAGTATGGGTTGTCAACTTTTTATGGCTATGACTAATGCATCGTTAGAATTTGTATGCACGTTTTTTTACCATCCCAGAAACATTTAAATGAATTAACATTCCGGTGAAAATAGAGACCATCCTAAGGTCTTTTATAGTTCTTTCTTGTCTTTATATGAACGAGGTCCCTTTGGAAATTGGGTGGCTAAATCCAAAAATATCTGGTATAAATGAGAAAAAAATTAACCAACTGTTTTTCATTAAATAAAGTGATAAAGTGTGGAATATACTTATTTAATTATTCGTCATATTTGTGACTTTATTCCAAAAAGTTAGGCTTTCAACAACTGTTATTTTACTAGAATTATATAGTGTGTTGTACTCAGGGGCACGAAAAGTCCCCTTGATGCATGAAAAATATCGCAGAAAAATATAGATGTACTTACGCAGCTTCTTAGGTGCACCGCATGACAGAGATATCAGTGCCAAGAGCACTATCGTCGTAAAAGCCTTCATGACGAATCCGTTGCTTATCCGCCCGTTGAAATCACTTGCCCGAAATGTTACTTTGGGGGACGGCTGCACCGACGTGTGTTTATATCCTCCCGGCCTCGCTGGAAGACGCGAGGGTCGGTCCTACGGAGAAGATGGGGCCACGAACGACGTCCTTGAGTGGTCTGAGTTGCTCTGGTGCGTGTATCGCGAGCGCCCGCATACGTATGACGAGGCCAAAACTCTCACTCTCCGTATTTATACGCTGCCGTGTCTGTCGTGAAGGGGGTTGAGTGGAGGGTGGGCGGGAGACGCGGCAGCGGGCTTCGATTCCTTCCCTGTCTCGGAGGACGGTCCTTCTCCTTGGGAGGGCTGCCCAGCAGCTTCTTGTGGAGGATCGCCACCTACCTTGCCTATTTGGTAAAGCTCCCCTCGATAAGCAGTTCTCGGAATGTGATTCGCTGTTTCCTCTGCGGGTGTCTCTAAAAGTCGCTGTTAAATTGTTTTTGTTGCTTAAATGAAATAACTCGGTGTTTTTCTTCAACATGCTTCCATCTATTGACATTTTCACATTGTTACATCGCTTCGTAACATCGCCGGCCTCGGTGGCGGCGGGGTAACGTTCTCGCCTGCCAAACAAGAGGTCGCGGGTTCGAATCGCGGTAGGTTTCGGTCGCGGTAGGTTTCCCCGGGCATGGTTGTTTGTGTACGTTAAATTGTTACATTTGTTGAACACCCCGGTGTAAAATGGCCAATAAGAGCTGTGTCCGGTGGTTTGAAAATAAAATAAAATAAATAAATAAATTTTATGCAATTCATAATGAGTGTAATATCATTAGTAGTTAATGCACACTCAACAAGAACGTGATATACATATTTCAATAAATGGATGATCTGGGTTGCAAGTAGTTGTTACCCTAGCCAACCTTATATTCAAATATATCCATTTATTTCATTTCGTTTTTATATATGTTATTGTAGAAAATATTTGGTTATTAAAAATGCATTAAAAATTTATCGAAAATCTAAGGCCCTGGAAAATTATTGTTCGTTTAATTGATTTAAAATGGCCCACGTGTAGTTAACATGTAAAAAAGGTTCAGGCTATTTAATCCCGAGTATTGGTATAATCAAGTTCTAGCGACGCATGGATCTTTTACAAATTGATATTATTTACTTTAAAACTTAAAGAAAAGTAGTTATCACGCTCATTTTTGCGAATATTATCGAAAATTGTATCATATCAAAATTTTGTATATTTTATTTCTTGAACCAAGTGCCTGGAAGTTCATGTACGTACAAGTTATGAGCTGATGTATCACAAATATAAAAATAAATAAATTACATATTTGCACGATGTATTTACCCGCACGGGGTGATAAGTAAACACATTCACTGTCAAAATTGCACCATTAAACGCCCAAAATTGTGCTAATACACGAATGCGCATCCAGGAAAAGCCCCCATTCTAATCTCATGCATCCATCCGCACAATAGGGTGGTTTCCTATTATTTTTTTATTGCCTAAATCGAAAGATTATTACTCCTGGAGTACGTATTTCACGCATTTAGATTTTTAAATGACCATATCTATTTTTCGCGATTAAATGAAAAGTGAAAAATTTCAAGCGCGCGAAAACGCGACGCGTAAGTATGAATGCCGGGAAATCTCTCCGTGTGACGTATTTCTGGTTTCCGCTGCCGCCCTGTGAGGTGACCTTGAGGCGAGGCTTAGCGCTGATACGACGCAGGCTGCTAGCGGGTAGCTGAGTACCCTGCTGGCTGGTAGCGCTTGGCTTAAATAAGGATTATTAATACCTTATCAAATGAAGAAAACTTTCCGACCTTAGCCAGTTTTAATTAGTGATTATTAAGACATGTTTCCCTGAGCTCTGCGCCTCATGCATGCAATGGTAACCTCAGACGATGTATAACTCCTATCTTCTCGTATAGAAACTAGGTCCCTGTGACGTCACGTGGAGTGGCATCGCATGGGCGCCAATCTGGCCCTTTTCAAATAAGGATAAAAATGGACCATTGCCTTTCGTATAAACCGGTATTTCTGAAACGAAATAATTTGTATATTATGAATACACTAGTGGTGGGTAACGAATCGCAATCAATGCCTTTCGTTTTCTTTGATGGAGGAAACTACCCTATTGTCCAGCCACTTACTTGCACGGGTAAATGTATCCTGTAAACATGACTTCATATAAGAAATCTCGCGATACCCTGATCTAGAGGACTCGATATTGCCGATCTATCAGATCAATGCTTGTTTTCCCCAAAGCTCTAACTTACATATACACAAAATTCAGACAGATTTAATTTAGGTAAGCGTATTATTTTTTTAAGAACTCATTTAAAATGAAGTTGCATTTCTGTAAGATCTGTAAGGTAAGAAGTTGCATTCAGCAAGTTGAATTTCTGTAAGATCCGGCCAATCCTTGCTGTGTATGTAGCCGGATGATCACTTTATCTGCCCTTAAATTTATTCCGATGTCTCGTAATGGCTCTGAATTGGAAACAGTTTTCTCTAAAAACATATGGAATTCATTTTAAGCCTTTTTTACTATAATATTTTTCTACCCTTCTCGAGTGCAATGGTGCAGTAAAGTCATAGAATGTTTTTATTTTATTTGGGAATAATAATTTTTCATTCAGCGACGAGGTATTTTAATTGTTTGCATTTAGCATATAGTGTTATTCATAGATTTGTGCCATAGGTTCAGCTCTATCTTAGTTCATTCTTCTATTTTTAATTTTTAAAGCAGCAGCTGCTAAATATGCCACAAGGCCGTTTTATGCGGTGCAAGATTTTGTGCCGAAAAATATTCGAAATTGTATCTTTTTCCCTAAGATATTAGAACAGCTTCGAATTTCTGTTTAGCCGCCGAAACAGCCGCAAAAGTGTTAATACACATTTCTGGTTTACATTCTACAACATTTCTCATCCAAAAGTTGTGGGTAGAGTTACTGCAAAATCTTACTTCGCGTGAAACGGCCTTTGGATTGGCTTTATTCTGCTATACGCAAAATAGGTCTTAACATGAAGCGTAACCCGATTCTGTGTTAATTTGGCAATTTATTACTGCATAGGAAGGGCGTGGCACAATTGCTCGCTGATGAATGTAACTTGCTGTTAAAAATTACTAAATTAAATAAATTTAATAATAATGATTAATGTAAATTAATTCCTGCGGATTTCAGTTCGTACACTTCTTGTCAGAAAAATTTTCGATTACCATCTTCCTTTGGAATTGGCTTAAAACAAAAGCGTTCCTGTGCACTTTATGTTGCCACATTTCAATCTCTTTTGTTCAGCGTATATTTTTCAAAGTTTATTTATACCTTCTTAGCACATTGTCAATGAATTTTGGATGGTAGAAAATATTAAAATCTCTCCGCCGTGTTGATTACGTCTTTTCAATTACTGATGCATATGATGAGTGAAAGAAGATTTTGCGAAACAAGTTAGATGATGGATATTTGTAAGGCATATCTATTTTTAGGGACGCATTATAACAGCATTGATCTTGGTAAGCTTCTTCTTAGTATGCACATAGCGTGCATTAGCATCTCCACCTAGAAACATATTGTGTATGCATGTACTAATGGCTGTTCGTTGAAACACTTATCTTGAAACTTTGAAATCATTCCTCCAGTATTTTGCAATTGCGTGTGGAGATGGTACAGGTGCATCATTTTGTTCAAGAGATGAAGCATAAGTGATGTAAATGCTTCAATTTGAGCAATATACATGAATTACATGCAAATCAAGGCAACCAAATGTGAAAATTGGTTGCTGTGAAATTTACTCTTAAATATTCCTTTTCATTGGCTATCTGCATTTTTTGTCAATTTATTGTCTTTCCATTTAAAACGAAAAAGTTTATTTTCTTCGAATTTTTCGCTGAGCTATCTTTTCACTGCCCAGTACCATGCAGAAAATATTACTTTTGCCATTTATAATCTACCTTGCTAGAAATATCTGACTAATTGATTATAAAAAAAATAATGTTGTGTTCTTCAACTAGGCAGTCGCAAAGAAGCGCGAGGTATTTTAATCCGTATTTTCCACAAAGTTTCATCTATGCCATTTCATTACTTCTCATATTACAGTCACAGGAAAAGTACCTGGAGTAAAGTTCTAGGCCAGGGGCGTCCAGGATCTACCCCCAGAAATGAGGATAATTTTTATCGTCTCAGCTGTCTCCCCGCCCGCCGCTTATAGCTATCTTAGTATATTATATCCATCAAATGGTTTTATCTCACATCATTATTTTTTAATTAAATATTTCTTAAATATAAAATAAAATTAGCTGTTCTTATTTGAATTTACTTAACCAAACCTTATCTTGGCCCCAAAGAAATGATCTACATACGTTAGTGCCATTTTAAGTGTGCGCTTGTAATTCATCTATATATATAAAAGAAAGTCGAAAATCGTGTTAGTTAGAACACTTATAACTCGAGAACGGCTGCACCGATTTCAATGAGATTTGGTTCTTTGGATTCGTCTCAGGCGGGGTTAACATATAGGCCATTAAAAAAGGATAATTTCACAAAAAAAATTCATCTCTTTCCTATGGACATGCTTTTAGGAGTTTTAGTAACACAACAATTGATAAGTCGGTCAAAACTACAAATTAAATAATTTGTTTTGTTTTTACCACTTTAATAACTGAATTTAGTAACAATACAACATTTTAATTACTAAATATATTCAAAATATTAATTAAATTGAAATTACATTTTTTAAATTTAATTCGAGCTGATTGTAAGCCCAGCCGTGGCCCAGCTCGAGTTGACACTTCACTACCGTGTTTGTAAACAAATCTCCAAGCAATTGTTGACAAACGGTAATGTCCGTGTTCCTGTCGAGGAATCGAGTAGTTTTAACTCATTTCCTTGGAATGATTGCAAATTAGGTACAGCGGAAGGTGAGCTCATCAACAAAGAGTTCCAGAATATGATTGATCACCAAAAGAATCAAAGATGGTTGATTAAGCGAGCAAGAACGAAGATGTGGATGACTAAAACGAGGTAAATTCAAATAGTTCGTACTCTGCATGGATTCGAATCTTATAAATGTGTAACAAACGAAGACGAAATCACCAACTATCTATCTGAATATTTTAAGTCCTTGGACGTACCTGGCTTACCAAGGCACGATTTACAGAGAAATATAGTTTCTGTGCTCATGATCTTTCGAAGCCTAAACCAACCATTACTATCCAACGGAACGCGTTTGGTGATTAAAAAAATTGGTAATGAATGTGATTCACGCAACTTTACTCAAAGGAAAATTCAACGGCGAGGATGTCCTCATTCCGTAGATTCCATGATCTCAACTCATATTCCCTTTTGAGCTTAAACGTATTCAATTTCCAATTCGTGTTGCATTCGTGATAACGATTAAAAAATCGCATGGTCAGTCTTTCAGTTTTTGTGTTGTTTGTGCTCATGTGCTAATGAAAACCCATGATTTTCTCATGGTCAATTTAACGTGCTATGTTCACGAGTCGAAAAACCATCCTCTGTATTTCTTCCTTCGCTTCAAGTGCGTAGCTGGGATTGGGGGTTTTGGGCGCAGCTAATACCACGGGTCTGTAGGGTATAGAAAACTCGCTAAGGTAAGCGGGAAGTGTGGGGGCACTTGCCCCAGACATTTTTTAAGATTAATGGTTGAAAATAGTGGGTTTTACGGCTGTGTGAATAGTTAAATATGTTTTGTTTGTTAGTCATCCGTCCCCCTAATATTAATAACAAAATCTTTCATTAAAAAATTCTCTAAGCTCTTGGGGGAGGGGGGGTTTATCCCCCAAAACCTCGCCTCGCTGCGTCACTGCTTTGCTTCGCTATATTTATTTAGCTTCATCCGCTTCATCTTGCGCCTGATAACAAAACAAAAACTGTTGTTTATCAGAAGGTGCTTGACGCAAGACATTAAACCCGAATGTGTAGGGCTCACCGTGGTGCGTTTACGCATGCAGTACGTTTACACAGTGCATTTTTTCCAAACAGAGATACTAAAACTGGCGCGCCTTAAGTCATTTAATGCGAATGCTGCTTCATAGGGGCTTTTCTTGCACGATTTTGAGCATCAGTCAAGCGTCGGTCTGGGGTTGTGTCAACCTGACCCCTGAATGGGCCAAGTGTAGGTATGCAACAGACTTGGACCTAAAAACATTTTTTTACAGCTAATAACGCAAATATCCAACAACTGAATGCGTATAATTTTTATTTCATGAACTGCTTTATTAAACCACAATGCCCAAAATTTCTTGAGCTAAAGCGTAAGAAAATTTGTTGAAAAAAATCCGCGTAAACGTGCTCCGATTCACCCTATGTAGATTCAATAAAGAAAATGTCTTTCTGACAAGCAATTTTGGTACTCATTTACGTAGTTTTATTGAATTTGTATCCTTATTTTATTATAATAAATTAAACACGATTAAAAACGATACAGCCGCTCTTGATTTATAAATGGTGTAAGTAAACTGTAAGTTCATTGATTTTTAGGCGGTACGAAGTTCGCCGGGTCAGCTAGTTGAATATAAAACAAACTATAAAGTAAGTAATGGAATTTGAATTGGCCTATATCTTGGAAATTAAAGGCTCGGAAGTAGTGAGAGTGAAATGATCAGATGGATTTGTAATGCAGCGTTTGACGGTAGGGAAATGTGGCCTCTTAGGAAAGAGGAATAGAAGAGACTACTGGCGAACGAGTCGTGGGTGTGCAGAAAACTTTCCCGGGTTTTCCACCGGTTGATGTTTTCCATGCCTCCCGACGTTTCGAGCAGCGACTTGCTGATCATCCTCAGGGGATCTTCGGAAGAAAACGTCGAAACTCGAAACGTCGGGAGATATGGAAAACATCAACCGGTGGAAAACCCGAGAAACTTTTCTGCATCTGATACGCCGGGAAAACGTAGGATCATACGAGACTTGGGTGTGTTGGATACTAGCCCTTTGAGTGCCAACAGATTTTCTAGGTACTATGCTAAAAGTGCCAAAGCATTTTTTCTGATTTTGCAGTAGGCTAGGAAAAAAATCAGGTCTCAAAAACAACCAAAGGTTTGTAAAAATTTGTAAAAATATTACCTAAGCCTTCGGTTGGCCGTCGAGGAAAGTTGACGTTTTGCCTATCTTTCTCGGGGTACAACTTGAAATAAACAAATTAATATTCAGTGTTCAGTTGCTTGAAGACCATGAGCTTTATTCATTTTGCTTTTTCATATTAATAACATAAGCTACATAGGAGAAGGAATTTTTTGTTCATTACAATCTAGTTTGTATTCATATATGTGGTCTTATACAAGATTTATACTATTTTTGTTATTATTTATTCAGCTTTTATGCATATTACCTATTTTAATACACTTGTAAATTAATGTATAGAAGCCAAATACTGTTACTATCATTAAAAAAACACATTTGACCAAATTCCGTATTGTGTCATGATTAACAAAACAAATTCCAAAAAATCTACTTACACTACCTAAGATAAAAGTTGATTTCTCGAGAATGGTTGAACATAATTTAGTACTTTAAAAAAGCAATGTACAGCTGAATGTCGGGGCTAATCGCACTTACCCCATGTACTGCGTACCGCATAAATATATTGCACATCAGCCATGGGACGCACTTGCCCCATGTACTTGCCACATAAGTGCGATCCTTTGACAAGGTAGTAAGAAAAAATTTATAAAAAGTACCACTTTACAGAGAGAGGAATGTAAATCAAATTATCTTTTTTGGTGATACACATATATATTATGCATTGAATTTCATGTTTTTAGCAAGCCTAGATAATTTTCCTTAGCTAGTTGAAATTGATCTATGCTATTTAGGGGTCGCACTTACCCCACCTTACCTTACTCAAAAACTTTAGGAACTCTTTATTCTATGTGGTTTCACTTTTTAATGAATTATTTGACGAATGTTCGGTAATATGAGTTAATTATTACAATTTAAAGAAAATAGCGTTAGAATAAAATGAATGTTGACTTTTGAATGATTAGTGAATTATCAATATCTAAGAGTGGTATTGCAGGCACTTTTGGAGATAGTAGGAGCGTTCCCCGGCTCTCTAAAGGCTAGAGGAGGTGAAGCGGACGGAAGGAAAGAGGAAGGTCGAAAACTCCTTGAGGACGTATGGATGGGAGAGAGAGTTTGAGTGGAGCGAGTGTTGAGGGAATTCTGGAAACCGTGTTGAAGGAAGAATTTTAGGTAAGGGTCAATCCATTTCAAATCAACCAAGGCAATGTTACTCAACATTTTCAACTATCCCGATTTTTTAAATCATTTGTTTCCTACAAGCAGACAATCGTAAAACACCATTTGAAAAAAAATTACAAGACATACTATTTTTTTGGCAGCCATTTTTAAAAGGGCGGCTGGGAAAATTTTGATGAAAAACGTGGTTTGCATAAAGTTTAATTTCGAAACCATTTTAAAAGATATCTGAAAAATAAAAAACAGTGTATTCATAATAAAAAGATCTTTTGGAAACCATTTTTTTAATTTTTCTATCGTGAAAGGCAGTAGGCCAAAATCTTTCCGTAAAAACTCTGGAAAAATTTGCTAATACTAACTTTTTAACGCCATAAATTTTAGCGAAGGAAACGAGACTCACTTATAAAATGTCATTTTTGAGTTGGATACTTAAAAAACTACTTGAAGTATAAGTTTTAGCTCTGAGAGTGCACTTATTTTTTTCTAGAGCTTGTCAAACAATGACGAAAGCCTTTTAACGTCGATTTTCGCAGGACTGAATGAAAACGAACATTTTACAGAATATTCTTTACACACATATAAATATCTCAAAACAATTATGACTGAGACTCTACTATATTTAGAGAAGTGGAACAGTGAATTTCAATAAATATGCAACCACTTTACACGCTCCTGCAGTGCAAACAAGGGCTCGCGCAGTGCAAGTTAGCACCCAGGGGCTTGATTAAATAATTACTTAAATTTTTCCAAGTAGGCTTCCGCGGAGATTATGATGAATTCTGCTGGTTTTTCCGGGTATTCTTCCGCGTTTATCCATTTGTAGGACGATATTTCGCCAACGTTCCAGTTGGCTTCCTCAGGTCCACTGAAGTGTTGATTTCTTCACTTCAGTGGACCTCAGGAAGCCAACTGGAACGTTGGCGAAATATCGTCCTACAAATGGATAAACGCGGAAGAATACCCGGAAAAACCAGCAGAATTCAATTACTTAAATTACTTAAACTCACAAGTGCGGGAAGATAATGCGATTCATAGATAGATTGAAAAGAAGATTACTTTTAATAGCTGAAAATAAAATTAATAAGTACCAATTTAGTATGGCAACGCAATATTCTCGTTGAAACACTGAAGAATAGGAGGAAAAACCCAATAAGGTGTATTCCGAGTTCCCAATGGAGATAGTTGGCGAAGAAAAGGTGTGAGCTAAGCTCTTCAGTGGGAGGTGTTGGTGATTCACCGGAAAAATATGAACGATAGCGTGGAAAAGAAATTCAGGGAGATGAATGGATAAGTGGGAATGAGAAACGAGTTGAAGGCTAGGTTAAACCAATCCCAGTGCTGATGACTTCTAATGATGATAGGAGGAACTTACTGTAGGGTTGATAACATAAACGTTCTTCGTATTATTTCAAATCTTCGCCACACGAAAGAATGGGATGTGTTGTTGTGTGTGAAGTGGGACAACAGGAAATAGTGTCCTGTTGAGGTTTAAACTGTGAGAATTTGTGTACAAGCCCCTAATTACTATTGTTTAGTTTGAGGACGGTGTCTTAGGAGTGTATCACTCGGCGACGATCCGAAAGAATGGTCAAGGTCGCGGAAGAGTTTTCCGTACTGTTGCGTTTTTAAGGAATGCACTTCATCTGGTGATAATTATCTGGGGTCCGCCATTCAAGATAGTTCTCACCAGATAGTAGCCTTGAACTCCATTGCTTATTAAAGAGAATTCAATACTTTTCGGGGATAGGAAGGAGGTGTTTTGTCACTCCAACTAAATAGTGTGAATGGAAATATTTTGCCATCTTCACGCAGGTATAAAATTGTTCAGTGTAAAGAACCAGTGCGTAGTTTTAACAAATAAAAATGAAAATTATAGTGTTAATAACCTAATTTTCTCAGAAATTATATTACGCATTATTTAAACGTTTACAGAATTTACATTTTCTCTCTCCTATTTACTTTTCTTATTTTTATTGACAGATATATTTTAATCACATAAAGAGGTAAATTTTTAGCTTTTCATCAATTAAGATTTCATTATGTAGTGCTATATCCCGAAATTAAGCTATCGCGAAGCCGTCGACGGTAGCGGCGGGGTAAAATCCTTGCCTGCCACAATAACGGTCGCGGTTTCGAGACCCGCCTTGGTGGGTTGCCCCATGGAAGTTTGTTTACATTTGATTGTTAAAAACCCCCATGTAAAAGGCTAATGGAGCTGTTTTCGGTAGTGCAGGAATGAATAAAACTGGAAATATTGAAAGACCGAAGTAGAAGGAATTCAATGTCCTAAACAGAGACAATCGTCTTAGACGTTATATTGAATGTCTCCACATGGACAATGATTCTGTTTTCCCAATATTCTATTTGCATTATTTGATCTGTAATAACTGTAACGTGACGTTAATATTGTTGGCATTACGTACAAAGATAAAAAATTTAATATTAGCCATTTTGACCGCCATCTGGATTTTAGCTCTCTGAGCGAATAGCTGGTCACCTTTGATTTTCATGGTATGATGATGTGATCCGACGGACGGGACGTTAACACTAGAACCGCGGACTTTTTCGTATACCTAGAACCGCGGAGGGGGTCATTTTGACCCCTCGTCTTTTCTTGCCATATTTTTAGTATTTTGGGTTTCTTTTGGATACTGCTCTATGTGAAATGAATTGTCTGAGATTTGCAATGAAATTTTTATGATATGTGGGCGGTATAAACGCTAGATAGGCTACCCGCCTTGCACAAATAATGCGTTTTTCACATTTTTACTATATGTTCGGCTGAGGATGGGGGAAAAATGTAAATTTATTTAAGAAAAATAAACACTTTTATTGGTGTAGAGAAGCATACAGTAATGAAGAATGTCAAGTCAAGCTCCAAGTTCCTTGCTCCGTACGTGCATACAAAACTGCAATGATAGCTTCCAGTTCATCCATAGATACCGACCAGTCCTTCTCCCCACTTTCTTCACGAGCCCGATTTTCCGTGCACGTCTTCATGTGCTTCAGCATAGTTGGAGTTATCACCAAATCCCATGCTGAGCGAACATCACCCTCAGAGAAGAAGAAGATTGAAGACTAGCACGCCCCCGGCGAGAACCACCTCGTCCTCGTACCTGGCCACGAGGAGCGGCAGCAGCAGACTCAAGCGGCTCGTCGTCTTCAGCAGGTGCGACTACAGCATCGCCACCCCCACGTCCTCGATGGCCCCGAGCACCACGGCAGAGGCCCTGGGCAGTTACAGGGCGACCCCGTCCCTCGAGCAGGAACTGTGGACGCGACTTGGTCCACGGGAGGCTGTATTAGGGGACCACGTCCACGTCGTAGTGTGCGGGTGGTTGGCGGCTGATAGGGAACGTACTCCTCACCTTCATTACCTGTACCAAACAAAATAAATGCTTTATGAAATAGATTTGTAACAATTATCAAAGAATGCGAGTAAAATAAAAATTGGAAACTTACCAGTGTCTTCGCTTGAATCTTCAGTCAAGGACTCTTCACTGTCTTCCTCAGCGTCAACGCCGCCGTCATACACTACAACAGGATCATCCTCCGCCTCAGAGCAATCCTCAGGCGCATCCTGAAGTAGCTCGAGAATACGAACGACCTGGTCTGCGGTGTATCCCTTTGACCGACGCATCGCTGGGCGTTGAATGGAGTATCACCCTTGAAACGGTATTGCCCTTCGTTCAGCGCTGACAACAATCGAACGGGCGAGACGAACTACCGCGCAAACTGATGAATTCGGGTGAATTGCGAAGTATTACATTGTAATTCATGTAATGGAGCTGGCAACTACAATGACGCCACACTGGTAGGGGAGGCACGGTAGGGGAAGGAAGGAGCCTTGAGTGGGGGTTGCCGAGAAAAGGGGGGTGCACGGAAATTTTCGCGTAGGTCCATTTCTACGCGGCTCGACTCTCACATTCTTTCAGGCGTCCGCTGGGTGGGTTGCCTTTATCTGCGGCCTAATAAGAAACGACAGAGGTAATCCATGCCATTCCCACACATTCGACCTCCGAAAATTAAGCTTGCGGTGAATTTCTGCTGCGAAAATATAAAGTTCGGGAACGACAACAGAGCAGGGGTCAAAATGACCCCTACCGCGGTTCTAGGTATATTGTTGTCTAGTGTTCACCAAAATAGTCCTAGAGCGTCGGAATTTCGCACGAATACGCCTTTCTACAATTCATTAAAAGTCAGAAAATGTCAGGTTTGTGAAAAAAAAATTAAGTGTGAAATATACATGTTGAAAATCGTAAGGGGTCAATTTGACCCCTTCCGCGGTTCTAGTGTTAAGCTGTGGTCCCTTCGGCGCCTTTCGTTAAGAACACGCTAATGCCAACGCCGCACAGTGGGCTGAAATCGAAAAAAGCTGGCCAAAAATCACATCTTCCCAAGTTTTATAATTAGCTCGATGAAATATTTCCTACTAATCTTGTTTAGGCTATATAACATGGATATAATGACATTTTCCCGAAAAACGATCCGGGGAGTTTTTTAAAAACAAATTCGAGGAGATGGAAAAAATCGGCTATTTCGACCGCTTCATTAGAGAGGGAACAATTGAAATTAATAGTTAGGAATAAAAAAATAAGTAGTTTAACATTAAATTTAATAATTTAAATAAAACTTTTTATATTAATTACATAAAATAATTTTTTTAACGTTATTAATGATTTAGTCAATTAACTTTGCGTCAACATTTTGTCTGAGAGAACACACATAAGAAATCACCGAGTAAACAATTTATACCATAAACCACAATGCCACATAAAATTATTTATGTACCATAATAAATCAACATAAATATATAAAACATGAGGATACATAAGGGATAAATTTCCCAGCCCACTACCACTTTTCATCGGATTCCAGCCGTCACTGTCCTCATCAGAAGTTGGCTACACCAGTACAAGTAAGTTTCGTATATCCTTTGAAACATTTCTTTTAGCATTTATACAAACATAACTGTTGCATATTAAAGGATCCGAATTAAGGAGGTGCCTTCGGAAAAGATCTCCCATTTCAGCTAAGCGTGAAATTTACCGCGTGTGGTGCGTTCGGAATCTTCTGATATCTTTGTGGCGAGATTCCTAGTAAGGAAAATAAGTCAGTTACCTTCTTAATTAATGTTTTAAGGAAAGTCTTTGGACCCCCAAGAGAAAATGGAACTTGGAGAATAAAACAAAACAGGGAAATCATGGACTTTTTTAACCCACAAGACGTTGTAGCTGAAGCCAAGAGCCGGAGATTGCGATAAGCAGGGCACAACACGGGAAGAGAAGAAGAGACCCGATAAAAACAAGTCTGAACAGAAAACCCGGATGGAAGATGACCTCCGGGACGACCGGAAAAGATGGAAGGATGAGGTGATCACTGATATGAGGAGAATGAGAGTCAGCGTGGAGGATGCTGTAGGTAGGAAGAATTGGAGGCAGACAATAGGGTGGTTTCCTATTATTTTTTTATTGCCTAAATTGAAAGATTATTACTCATGGAGTACGTATTTCACGATTTTTTATTTTTAAATGACGATAACTATTTTTCGCGATTAAATGACCAGCGAAAAATTTCAAGCGCGGGAAAACACGACGGCTAAGTATGAATGCTCGGAAAAGCCCTTGTGACGTCATTCTGGTTCCCCCTGCCGCAGTGAGGTGACCTTGGGGCGAGGATTGAGCGCTGATATGACCCAGGCTGCTAGCAGGTAGCTGAGTACCCTGCTAGCAGGTAGCGTTTGGCTTAAATAAGGATTATTATTCCCCTATCAAACGAAGGAAACTTTCCGAACTTGGGTATTTTTAATAGGTGATTATTAAGAGATGATTCCTTGAGTTCTGTGCTACATGCATCGATTGGTAATCTCAGGCGATGTAAAACTGCTAACTACTCGTATAGCATCTAGCTCCCTGTGACGTCACGTGGAGTGGCATCGCATGGGCGCCAATCAGGCCTTTTTCAAATGAGGTTAAAATTTACCATTAACATTCGTTTAAACTGGGACTCTAAAACCAAAAAATTTGTTTATTATGAATACACTAAAGGTGAGTAACGAATCGCAATCAATGCCTTTCGTTTTCTTTGATGAAGGAAACTACCCTATATGCGAGGCCAAATACCATCTAGGGCAGAGGTTGGCAAATTGCGGCCCGCGGGCCACATGCGGCCCGCCACAGAGTTTGTGATGGCCCGACACAGAATTAAAAACAAGTGATAGGGTACACTTGTCTCATTAGATTGATTATATAATGAAATGTGCGAGCAGTTAGAAATTAAACTAGTATAAAATTAACCAAATAAATAAGCAGGATAGAACTTCCGCTATTGTTTCATTTTTATTTTAAAATTTATTTTACAATTTATATTTTTTCTGAAATTAAATATAAGGTTAACTGATGAATAAAATCATTGTAAACAGTGCGGCCCGCCGATAATCTCCGCTCATACAAAGTTGGCCTCGAGCCCAAACAATTGCCCACCCCTGATCTAGGGTATTAATGGCCTTGGGGAGTAAGTGATAAAAAGATATGTCAATTGGAAAAGGTATGTCAATAACATCTAGAAACGTGAACGTCGGTATAATTGCCATGATATAGTTTAGTGGTCTATTTTGTGACCCGGTTAGCCACAGGTCCGTGGTTCGATTCCCGGTTAGGGGAATTTTTACCCATTAAATTTATAGCGAGGGTGAAATCCACCTTCGTTTCTCGCGCAGGCTTGAAATACACCGAAATAATGTGATGACACCTCCTGTGTTTTTCCCTGTGTTTTCATTACGTAAGATTTATTATATTCCCCAAGTCAAGCGTTACGACTTGGATTCAACTTTTCCTCTCCCTCCCGTGTTCTTCACCCGTAGGCGTTCGTGTTCAGCGCAGTATATTTTGACCGAATGTTCCCCAATCTTCTCTTCTCCCTTACGACGCTTATTTTTCCTGCATGCGTCACTAATTTCCCTCCGTCCGGTGCTTGGGAAGGTTTTCCGGGATTTTTGATCTTTTTTACCCCTCGTCCTTGTATTCAGAGTTACCACCCAGGGAAAGTGATGAGGAGGAAATATGGAAAATGGAGGGAGGTTTTGATTTCGGATAAAAATGTGGCATCAATGCGGAAGAATTTACCGAAAAACAACAATAAAATACGGCAAGAAACCAGCATACAGCCAGTACCGATTGTAATAATGCTTTAGATTGATGCTCAAAATATACAGATGGGGCAGTAAAGTCACGTTGCAGCATGTAGTATTTTGTGTAGAGGAAACATAAGCGTTACAGACTCTAATAGCTTCGGTGTTTTTTGGAATAACCATATTTTGACCGACAAGTTATACCGGCATGTAAATAAAAACGGTGGTTTTAGTCGGCACAACGTTAAATTTGAAATGTCATAAAGTTTTTTTTTAATACAATGACATGTGATAGAGCTGTTTCGATCATTTCGGTGCCGAGAGGCAATTCAAAATTAACATTTAAGTATTGAGAAACGTGAAAATTTAAAGAGACTGAGGATAGTCGCTGAATTAATGTGTAGAAAAACAATTATTGCCCTTTTTCTTGGTTTAGATGACGCATTATGCCTTTGGCTTAAAATCAACAATTGTTATAAATGTAAGGCTCATCTCGTATCATCACGATCACGATATTATCTTTTTGCATTTCTTATTCTGCTCTTGGCATCTTCTGTCAAGGACTTGGGTTAGTGCGTTTGCAAAGGGTTTCGGAATTTTGTAGGTTATATTTTTTAAATTGAATCCATGGTTAACTAATGGTTATTGTGACAAATTATCTCCTTAGCAAATAATAAACCATTAGCACTCTTACCTCAGTGGAAGACTAGTGTGCAGAGAATATCGCTATTAAGTTGGGGTGAGTTCTATCCGAATCTGACTAAACTTGCCTTGGATTGAAGCACTGTGTGTGTAAACGTTCTCGAGTTTTCGTGTGTATTTCATACCACTCTATCGCGATACTTTCGCTTTCAATTCATGGTAAACAAATCACTGCGTTTTGTTGTAGCAAAGTTATGATTAGTTGCGGATATAATTATTTGTCATCAAATTTCGATGCATATGATACATGTATTTTTGGTACGAATCGTTTTTTTTTCAATTTAGTGGAATATTGATACTGACCGAGGGTCATTTCATCCAATTAAATACTCCAATTACATACGTACGTCATAAGAGCGATTGGGTTTAACTGCCTTACGTGTACATTTAAGGCGGTGAACCTTGCGGCTACTGGTGAAGAGAGAATTGCCCACTCGTGCTGAATATATCTGTTCCATTATATCCGGAGTTTGTTTCTCGCCGTATGTCAGCTATTATAAAGAAAAATAATTATCGTCACGCAAAGATTATTATAAAATGAAGTTTTGCTAGTAATAGGCCACGCGCGCAAGTATAGTAAATTTATTTACGAAAGGCTTCTATTTTATCTATATATCTATAAAGAAACTTTAGCAACTTCTAGCCAGTTCACGTCGATTTTATGATATAACTGAAACAATTTAATAGCCCCAAGATCATACTAATGTCTACATTGTATTACTCGCCAGGAAGGAAATCAAGGAATTAACTTTTCGTGGGTTAAATTTTAATTTATGATCGGGATAAATCTCAAAAGCTGGAAGATCTCACTTTTCTTGCCAATTTTGTTTTTCTGAAGTGAACAACGACCTCAATTACCATTAAAAAAATCATATATCACATTTAAGTCCTGCAATCTCGTTGTACGTGAATGTAAATAGTTGGATTACGCCGAACCTAAAATGGAATTCGTTAATATTATGTAATTTTTATTATTTTGTTCCGAGTTCCTTCTACTATACATGGAAAATATCTCCAAAAATGTATTCTGATAAATAAAACCTGAATAAACGCATTGTAAAATTATATTAAAGTAGTTTATTATAGTAAAATTATATTAAAGTAGTTTATTATAGTAAAATTATATTCAGTTTTGGAATATTCTTTCTTGTGATTTATAAAACTTTAAGTGCAAAAATTTAGCAACAACTTTAATATCTTGCATCGATCAGCCTCCCAGGTGGGAGAAATTCCTCTTTTTTTCTGAAAATCTGCAAGTCCTCACTTTTTTGTTGCCAATTTTGCTGTTCTGAAGTGAACAACGTCCTCAATTATCATGTTTTTATTCCTATATCTCATCCAAGTCTTGAATTTTCGCTGCAAGTGAATTTAAATCGTTGGATTACTCCGAACCTAAAATGGAATTCATAATTATTTCGTAATTTTTATTACTTTGTTCCGAGGCGTTACATATAAGTCACCCTCTCGTTTCTCTGCTTTCCTTTTTATCTTTCTTCTCTCTCCCAATCAAATTGAAATTCAAGTCATAAGCGTTGCCATGCAGTCAGTTTTACTTCCAGCAACCATCAACCGATATAAAGAACGATCGGGAGAATAATGGCTGTTGCCAAGGTTCGTTGACGGGACCATATCTCTTTTTTCGAGCAAACTCGTTTTTGTATTCAAGCGTTTTGCCGCTCTATGTCACATTGTGCATCGACACTAGCGCATTGTTTTGTCGCTATGGAATTACGACACCCTGTCAGCCTTCGGATATTTTGAAGATATGTACTCATAATCTATAGTTGAATGATATTTCCTCGTTTCAATGCAATGAACGGATTCTTAGCTCTGATACAGATGTATGACTCATACGTTTGACATGTTGCGACAGTTTTTTATTTAATTTCGTCAAAAAATCAATTTATTTTTCATTTGAGTGGCTGTACGCTTTTCCATCTCCTTACCACTCTGCTAAAATGAAATCCATTGCTAAAACGTTTTCAATGTGTGCAAAGTTTTCCAATAGAGACTTGACTATTCCAGATTTTTTTGCATTAGTTTCTCACCTACGCGTTGCGAAATGCATCGAATAACCTGGAGTTTGCAAAATGTTATTTGCCTTCTAACTGATAATTGCATTTCAATGGTTTTACCTCGGTTTATACTCCGTTCTTTAGACGGCTGGTAAAAAAGTTAGGTGTTTCGGTGCCTTAAAATTTTTTAATGTTCATAACCCCATTGCTGATTAACAGCTGTACGTAACATAAGTAAAAATATCTTTTGGCGTATTTTATGCATTCAAGTGCTTATAGAATTAAACACTACAAGACATTTATATCGGGTTCTCACAGTAAGTAACTCTGTGGCCTATTTATCATCCTTAGAGGTGCATTTATTTCTAATTATATTTGAAATGCATGGTGGTAGGTTGTGGGATTAAGGTGAAAAGATATTTAATATAAACGGTGTATATCATTTAATAATATATGTAAATGGTATTAACAGACGTTTGAATCTAACGAGGATTTAGCAATCGTGCTACTTTATACTTCGTTAGAATAAATGACTTTCTTCACTTCCATCGATCTAAGTATTTCTTGGTTCGATTGCTTTATTGTATCTTATTTCAATTAATTAAATTGTATTTTACCGTCAATTAAGCCTGTGGAGACGTTGCCTCCCTCTAGTTACTTAGCTAGGGCGACGTAAGGTCTTATTTTTCTCTGACGTTCAAGGTTCAGTTCACTGTTTTGCTTAGCAAATCTCTTTACTGCAGCGACGTATGATTTATATTTTTTTTCTGCAACGTAATTCCCATGTTATTTCGTGCTCAGATTATGATTAATATCTTTTCCTATCCTATACAGTGCCTCAAATATACCGCTTTATTTGTGATAATTTGCATACAGTCGTAAACAGTGTTTGTTAACATCTAAAACAAGGCCTTCCGCTTATTTCTCCTCGTCCGTTACCATTCTCTTCTTTTACCTAGCGAACTTTTAAGTACTAACTAAACCGGAAATAACTGATGTAAAAATGCGTGGAAAGTGCCTAAGAAAAACTTATGTCCTCAAATTTGAATATACAGGAAGGAATCAGCATAAGATAACCTTGGCAGTATCGGAGTTGTGACGGCAGAGCTGCGGCCGATCTTAGATTTTCAATATCACGAATGGGATTTCCCCACAACCTGCCAGTGACGTCTGTGCTATCGAGTCATTCTCAGGCTCAGAGAACCCCTTCCTGAAGCCTTGGAGCCTTGAATTGACATCCGAGGCGATATTTCTTAAGTTAGCAGAATCTAGTCGTTTTAAGTATTTTAATGCTTAGGTATACACATTGGCATGCTTCTTCCGTTTTCCTAGAGATTTTTTCTCCTTCGTTTCTATGACTATATTATTTTTTAAATATTATATTAGTATATAAGTTTCATATTTATTCTGTTTCGCTCATTATAATTGAATGCATTATGTATAAATCTCGCATTGTGTAATAAGACATTGTGTATCTGGTATTAGTGTCAGTTTGTGCTTGTCAGAATTATGGAAAATCGCGAAAAAATTATGTACGAATAAGTTAGCCTGGGGGTGGTGAAAGAACTCTCTGTGATTTTAATTTGAGGAATATTTGGATAAAAACGGGTCTCTCACTTTAAGTGAGTATGTATTTTTATGAAAATGAAATTCCATAATTCGACCGACGAATTTATTTTTATATGTTCTCTTCGGAGAAGGCTTCAATTGGGTATCACCCTATTTTCGTTATCCATTTGCATGGGTTAAGCTGTTCAATGAGGAAGATAACTAGAACTGAGTCGGTTCTGAGTATTTTTTGGTGTATTTGCTATTATTTTAAACTGTATTTTACGTTTAATGTCTAAAGAGTCTTTGTTTTGGAAATTAAATATGAGAGAAAGAGAGTATTGTAAAAAGAATGTTTTATAATAGTTGTCAAGTTTCCCTTATTTACATTCAAGGTTTTGCAGAATGTACAAAAGTATTTCGAATTTTTTGTATTATATAAAGTTTTGGTGGTTCGTATCACACCGTGTGAAATTCTACACGATGGTAAAGGAATGGTAATGGTATTTGAAATAGGAAGCGCTCATGTACCGGCTGAATTCCTTGAAATAGGAAAACTTCTATTTTTGATTGCTTCATAGCCTTCCTCATTCAGTTTACCCAATTCAAACTCTTAACAAAGCATGAGGTATTTGCTCGATTAGCAGGGACATGGCGGAGTCATTATGGTGTCGCACTTCTCCTATCCGTTGCATATCAGTGTAATTGATTTAAAGCGTCCTTCGCCGACTCTTTCCACTTCCTACACCGTCGCGCTCTGTGCTCTGCATCCGTTATTAGTACCCTCTCATGCATGCAATCAAGGAACCTTGTTAACACAATCCATTTTCAAATGTCTTACAGGAGTGGAAATATTTGTTTTGTGAGGGTTATTATCATTATATTCTTTATTTTTCCTCTTAATATCTGGAAAGGTTTCTCCACAGTGAATGGACCTAGTGAAGGTCGATTGTGTTTTGTCCAGCTGTCATACAGATAGGGACCGTCGGACAATATGCCAGGTGTACGGGATGACTGTTTTTTTTGTATTTTTCCTAATATGCCTTCCAAGTTTAGTTTTTTTAATTTATGAAGCACTTCAAATGGTGTATTCCAGTTGTTGTTATGGCAATTGGGCATATCTCTACCGATTGCATTTTCCACATTTCTTGAACCTCTGCTGCAAGTGCGGCATATTTATTAATTTTGGAGGACTGTGCTCTCTGGATATTGTGGCTTAGTGGGATTTTTACGTCTATGAGTCTAATGTGCCGCTTTATTTTTCTGTTCTGACTATGTCCGGTCTATTGCTCTGATTTGTTCGGTGAGTTCTAATTTTAGCATTCCAATATATTTTGCTTTTATCATTTTCCTTAACATCAGGTGGATGGTATTTGTAGCATGGTGCATCGGTGTCCAGAACTCCATTTTTTCTTGCCCGTTCCTGATGTATGATTTTCGCCTATTGCGCTGATGTATGATTTTCGCTGATTGCCGTGCCTACTCGTGTAATCCTTAGCACTTAAGGTTATGAAACTTCCCATAATACGCCCTATTATTTCAGCTTACTTTTTACAACTTCTACATTGATCATTGGGCATTTTTCTTTTAATATGAACTTTCTGTAGTTCTTCCGTATAGTACGATCTTGAATGTTCCTCATAAAACCAACTGTTTCTTGTGTATGGCAGGCTAAACTGATGAGGGTGGTGCCCATGTAGTTCTTTATTATCATTATTATTTCGGCGGTTTTCGAACCTTCTAGGAACCTTCCGAGCCCTCTCCACTTCGTTCACTTTTATAAATTCATTTCAATCCGTCAACATTTCTATCAAGGAAGCACCAACGCGTAGAAATGGACCCGCCAAAGGGGCTGGTTACTATAATCTTGGGTCCTTAGCTCCCCCGCGCATAAGATGTTCCCTTCTTTCCACCCTGTTTTCTATAACATCGTTGTCGACGAGTAATACATTTTGTAAATTGCAAATAATCCCTCCTATAGCCCACGTTTTAATGAAAAACTTTTTTTATTTGCGCTGTAAAACGCATGCTCTCTCTGTACCATTTTTCTTAGTTTTATTCTTAACGATTTTATATAGTTTGCGTCTTCTCAATATCCCTTTTCGAACGCCGTAGAGCACGCATTATATGACGTGTTTTGTTAAAAGAAGCAAGCAATTTGCAAGGTTTTCTGCCGCTCGCTGGCTCTCTCAGCTTGTTACCGATATGCAGGTCGTGTAGAATAAGTTTTTCCTTTCCGGTTACTTAAAAAAATATAGGTTTCAGATATTTCCATGGAGCTGTTGACTGTTTACACTTGTATACGATTTGCCACGATGAGGCGGTGTTTTCCGGACACCAAGAGCACAGGTCGTAAGGGAGTGGAATTGTACGAAAACATTTTTGTAGGGTTCCTGAGCAAGATGTGACTGAAGGATTTGATTTACAGAGTAGTCCGTTTTATCGGTCAGTCAGAAGTAATTGTTCTCACAATGTTGTGATTTGCGTGTGTGAATGAGACAAGCCTATGGAAAGGGGTTTTGCAGTTATCTTTTAGCTCCGTCGATGTTGTGCAATGGATCGAGACGGGGAAAATTTATTCCTAAAAATTATTAGTGTTTCGTCGGGAATTGCGTTTGACGCTACCACGATTAATTTACTAAGAGTTAGTATGCAAGTAAGAAATAGTAAGAGAAATCCATCGTAATAATTAAGTGGGACAAATTATTATTTTCGTGACGAGAGATTGGGTGCTGCCAGTTCTAGTTCTACATTTTCTACGTCCAATGTAGTCTTAAATATCATTTCACCTTGTCACTGATTACGAAAATTAATAACTGCGACTATCGGACAATATTTTTCATGGATTTGTTTTTGTATTCTCACAATGAAAATACTGCAGTAATGTTGAATCACATCAAAGTTGCTGTTTTTTCATAATTTACTTTTGTTTATTTAGACCTATGACGTACCCATAATAAGGTTATTGAATTTCTGGACTGTTAGTTTACAGCAAATTCTATGGCTAGCCCTAGATTTTTCGGTGATGGTTGGAAGTTAAGATTGTGGTATTCTCTTCTCTTCGATGGAAGTTTTCTGCGCGCGGATCTGGCCTGTTTTCCCCAATAAGTCCAGTCTTCAAGCAGTTATTTTATAAATGTCAATATATTAATAGGTGATCGTTTAGTTTATCGTAATTGTCCTTTTGCAATATCTTGACGTTTTGTCAGACAGAATGATTATCAACAATTACTGTATTCCATCCATTCATAAACATCCGTTTTGGAAATAACTCGTTGAAGAATATAATTAGCCGATTTTAATGAGTAAAATTTGGGAAACAACCTTGCTGCCAGTTAAAGTGATGTGTGTTTTAATTTAAACAGTATCCTGCCCTTTTGGTGGGCTCTACTTTTATTTAACTCTAATGTGTACATTTGAACCATTTAAGGCACTTCCTTACGTGTGAAATTGTATTGGCGAGAAGCAAGGGCGTACCCAGGATCAAAACTGGGGGGGGGGGGGGAAGCCATGGGTTTTCAAGTTGTAGGTAAGATTTAAGCATGGAAAAGGTGAATGAAATCAAAATTTTAAGGAAAGTGTGACAGCTGTTTATTAGTTTTTAAAATTATTTGCTTGAAAAAATATTATTTTCCTTGAAGACATTTGCGATTTTTGCTTCTGGGGGGGAGCAGCTGCCCCCTCCTGCTGGGTACGCCCATGGCGAGAAGCCCATGTATTAATTTTATCCCATTTACAGTATTGATGCACATAATATCTGTTTTTTTAAGAAGGTCATTTAGATATATTACATTTACAATAAATTTTTTTTTCTACACACGGTAAAGCATTAGTTATTGGGCCATTAAAAAGTTGTAAATTTTTATTGGATAAATTCGAAAATAGACGTTGGAAGGCCATTTTCAAAAATTATATTCTTACAAGAATTTTAGGGTTTATAATACCTATAGCTTCTAAAAATCTAATATTATCAATAGTTCAATGTACATGCCTCCCTTGCCCCGTCTCCATTGTTCCTTCTTATCGATTGTGAATGACGCGGAATCGATCAGTATTTCATGGCTTTCTAAGCGTGATATTCTTTATCTTCATTCTTTATTCATGAAGGAGTTATCAACACAGTATTTGCGACTACCTTTAGATAGTTTTTATGATGTTGAAATTGTCCCTGCTTCAGACAGAGATGCGAATTCCAGAGGAATTGATCAATTTTCTTTTCTTTAATGCTCAACACCAAGCATGAAACGGAAAGTTTTTCAAATTATGTAACGAAGATTCTTTAGTTGATAGAATGGTTTCATTTTATTTTTCCATGACTACTTAAGAGCTCTCTATTATCTTTGGCTTTGTATCAGTTCCCTACATTATTGATGCAGATTAAGGTTTATTTGAGAGTGAATGTTAAAGTAAAACTGCAAGGAAAACTACATCGTTATACTTTTCTTGGTTATTCTGTTTATTTTTCTGCGCTTATGGTAATAAATATCTACCATTACTTCGATTTATTTTCACTAAATAAGTTTTTACTGTTTTCATTAAGATATTCTCTTACCTCACCTTTCTGACTCCCTGATCATTAAATTTCTGGAGTTTCCTTGAAGCTTCCATTCAATTGTAATAAGGAGTGCGGTTGATTGAATAGAGATTATATAATTTTCATCGATACTGCTATCAGTGTTGAATTTTTGGTGTAAAGAAAATTATATATCCACTTGGATGACAATAAGTAAACGACCTGGTGAAGATCAATGTACTATGAAAAATTACTGAGTTAATTAGTTTCTCATACGTTTCCTTCTACGAGGGTAACGAGGAAAGGCCAATTATTTCAATCTTGGGATTTTTTCAATTTCATAGGTATGCTTTAAACTTCTTTCAGGACAATATATTTGAAAAAAAACGACGAATTCCAATCGTTCATTCACGTTGTTTAAGAAATACCACATTAATAAATATAATCCCCGTTTTTAATTAGTAAAATTATCGGAGAAATTTTCTGAAAATTTAAGTGATGTGTTTCATTCGCTGTATTGCCTTTTTACGATAATGCTATTTATTTTATGAATCCAAATTGAGGATTACCTGATATTCCTATTCGCGAAGTATGTATACTTAAGAGCTTTGATAGGGCCCTGGGTGGTTTATATGTGGAGGACTCGCTTTGTTCGCTGGGGGGGCTCTACCCCCCCAGTCCCCTCCAAAAAATGCCTGCGGCCTGTTATGGTCGCTGTGGGAGGTCTTGCACTTTTTGTTTGCCACTTGTTACTTAAGGATCGTTTACTTTTAAGTTGGCTTGCTTAGGCATAAGCAATAATTCCACATTCACGTAAAACGAGCGCATGGTACGTAGGCTACAATACGAAAATAAATATTTATAGAAGAGAAACGTTTTTATGAGGGGTTAATAATGTAAAGTAAATTTCTTCGAGTCTGACCGAGTCTCTAAATTATTCAATTCAAATACAAAAAAAGGTTGATTACCATGTTCCACTGTAACACCCAATTCATACGTAATATCATAAGAACACGACTTTACGCATTACAATGAAAAACACGTTTATTAATTATTTTTCACATAACTCAACCAAATTCTTGATATATGAATGAGATGTGACAGATGTTTCCCTTTGTAAGGTTTAGAGAGAGATGGTACACCTAATAGTATTACGTAGGAACTGAATATCAATATATAGTGCAAATGCGACAGATGGAGTTCCTTAGCATGAATTGGGGCTAGTATGACGAATTTTATCGAAATATTATTTATCACGATCGCGAATGATTTCACTTCAGAAATACCTCATAATAATCAAAATCAAATTTTTAATGAATCAGGATACACAAATATCTCAGCTCACAAATATACAGCAATGCGCAATAAATCTGGTGAGTAGCAGATGACAGCCTTTGGTGAACAAGACATTGTGAATGTAAAGATTTCGATAATGTTTACAGTTGAATAAATTAGTCACTCAAGGAAACATGATTTTCGCAAGACAAATAATTGAATAAGGAGTACCTTTTGTTGCATTTATCCTCTATATTGTATTATTCACTGTCTTGGATCACCAGCTCACGGATAAAATTGCACATGAAAAAGGACATTGACGGAAAAAAAACGTAAACAAAAATTAAAAGTTATCGCCATCGCAAAAAATGAAAATAAAATCATTTTTACCTACCTATATTTATGGAAGTCTTGTATAAAAGTCTTTCTGCTACAATCGTGTATCGCCAACAAGACACGAAATACAGTCAACAGCACGAATCATCTTGTAAAAATGGCATTATGGGCACTTGTTGGCTATGAAATTATTAACAACCACACTTTCGATGTAATATATCAAAAACAATTAGGAATTTCCAATTATATTTTATATAAACAGATGTTTGTTCATGTGGAAAGAAGACATAAAGAAATAGACATCTCGAAAATTACTTTCTAAATTTCCTACCTTATCTTTATCAGTTTTTCGTTTGAATTCCTTTATCTTCTTTTCAATTTTAGATTCTCTTGCTTGCATAAACAAAGGTGTTACTACGATGATTTGTTTTTATGATTGCCATGCCGTCATTGGATTTTGGTGGCCATTTTTTAACTGATCCCCATACTCAATTTTAATTGAATAGACAGATAATTAATTGGAAATTTATTGTTTTTATAATTTTTCCTTGGGTTTCAGACAATTTTAGAGGGGGTCTTCATAAGACTTTTTGTCGTATCTCGTCTCGTTCACCCCAAACATTTGTATGAGTGAGTGAATGAATGAATGAGTGGTCGTTAAGGGGCTTTATAGAATATAGATGCGACGGGAAATTCCTGCAAACATCATCTAGAACCGCGTTGGAATTAATCTGCTATTAAAGAAAGGCGAAAAGGGAGCACGATTTAATGCCATTTACGAGGAATGAAAAGATGTACTTTAAGTAGCCTCCACTTAACGCTCACGTTGGCTTCCTCTGAAAAATCTCTGCCACCGTTGGGTTTTGAATTCCTATCCTCGGGATGGCAAGCCATCTCTTAGCCTTTGGAACATAAATGTTCCATGGTAATGAATGTAAACCTCATAATTCTCTATTTTCCACTCGATTTTCTGTGCGGCTATTCATTGCATAAAAAAGTTTGTGCTGGGAGATTAATGGACTTGATTCGAGCGTCGCAGAAGTTACAGCAGCGAAATTTACGTGTAATATGTTTTGAGCGACCCTAATTTCGTAATTTTTAGCTGATCAGAGTGTTAGTAAATGCTCGTATCGAATAATTTGTAATAATTCAGGGATAATTTCTTGTAATGGAATTTTCCATTCTAAAATTTGTAAGATCTTGAAGTAATTGATTGTGCTTTTTTTAAATGCGCCCTTAGTATGTATAGAATGGTGTCATTATTAATTTTCCATTATTTTGTTTTCCGGCTATTAAATAGCTAATTTCTTGATCGAGAAGTCGAGGGATGAGATGAGTAAATATCGTTTTCCATAAGAAAAATAAATTCAGTGACATTGGAAACGCCTATTTACGACATCCATAACTGTAGGAAACCTTAATTTGAGTATCGCAGTAGTTACAGCAATAAATTTATCTGCACTCTATTTTGAACGATCATAGCATCGTGTTTTATCAGCTCATTATTGTGTTTGATGTCAGTAGTCGCCGGGAAAATATCATCATTTTTGTTAGTACTTAGCATATGAGATCAGTTGCGCAGGTAGGATTAAGTTACCGCATGATAGCGTTCTGTTCATTCCTTCATAACTGGTTATTAGTCAAACATATAGTCTCCCTTTTGGTTTCCCAAATGTCAAGCATCTTGATTCAGGATTGAGGACTGATGTTGATCTTTTATCTCTTTCCATGCCCTAAAAATATGGGTAAAGCATTTACATG
This sequence comes from Ischnura elegans, assembly GCF_921293095.1. Lineage (NCBI taxonomy): Eukaryota > Metazoa > Arthropoda > Insecta > Odonata > Coenagrionidae > Ischnura > Ischnura elegans. The sequence continues at coordinate 85,897,546 of NC_060251.1, read as the reverse complement.
CTGGTGCAGATATACTTGATGGCCATGGAACCGGCCATTTTACTGCTTTAAACCGCTTGAACTGCTGAAAACTGGGAGAAAGGGGTAGATACAGATAACCTGGTTTCAATCTGAACCCTCTGTTGCGAATAATGTTCAATCTTAAATCTTCTGGGTCAATTTTGTTTGCAAGGACGTCGAAGTAAGTATTTAGAATAAAAATGGCATCAAAAAGGAGGCTGGCAATTCTATTAAAATTTCAATGTCTGTTTTCTGCTTTATCTCCGCCCTGATTTATCATGATGCATTCACGAGGGGTGTTTCATTATTAAATTCATGGGATTCAATAGACATGGCTTCATTGTCTGTCTGCCTGAACTTACCTCTTCAACTCACATCAAAGCCTCATATATACTGCAGCAATATTAATGGAATCGCATCAAAGTTGCTGTTTCTCCATATTTTACAATAATTTTCTTTAGACCTAAGACCTAAACATCATTAGGTTATTAAATTTCTGGTCTGTTGGCCTACCGCAAATTCTATGGCTAGCCATAGATTAAGACAGGATAAAACTATGATATCCTCTACTTTTGTCATTCATAGACGATCCATGATTATCCCCTGATCACTTTTCCTTGGTGTTGGAAGGATCCTGCGCATAAATATGGCCTAGTTTACCTAAAACAGTCCAGGCTTCAAGTAGTTCTTTCATAAATCTCTACCTATTCATCCTTGGTCGTATAATTATAGTATTTGCACTTTTTCAGTATTTTCTGGTTTCGTAGGACTGGGTGATTAAAATCAATTACCACTATTCCATCCATTTATACATTTTGTCTCGGAAACAGCTAATTAATAAATATCATCCGCCGTTTTTAATGAGTGAAATTTAGGGAAAAACTCTACTGCTAATTTAAGTGGTGGGCGTTTTAATTTACACTCTGCCCAGCCTTTTTGGTGGGCTATAGTTTTATTTAATCCTAATGTGTACTCTGGCGCCATCTACCCGCTTTACCTACCTATCAAATTGCAATAGCAGGAAGCCCATGTTTAACTACTATTACAATTACTGTATTGACGCGCATTAAAGCAGTTTTTGTCGGAAGGTCAAGCAGATATATTATAATTATATTCCAAATTTCGGCTGACAGCGTGATTACAAATGATTACTATATATTATCCGTTCACAAACGTTAATTAAGTTGTTTTTAGAAGTTAATTGCTCTCTATAATTCTTTCTATAGATATCTCTTCCTCTTCTTTCCCGGCCCGCGTTGCATTTTTCCCTTCAATGCAGTTTTAAGCAGATAAAGAAGAAAAATGGAATTGGACGAATGATGTGAGACAAGATGGGAAATTTAGGAAATGGCATGCCTTTGGTACATTCGAAACGGTGCCTTTTTCAATTAGTGTAACGTGCTCTCTATAATTGACCTCGTTTACATTTTTATTTTGATTTTACTTGAAGTAAAGCAAACAATGTTATAGCTGCGAAGTCATTGAAAATCTGTTCTCCAGGTAGGAAGTGCGGTAGCATGTGTGAATGGATGACCTCACAATCAACAATTCAGACTCTCACCACGGCTATTCGACTTCTATTTGGAACATTCTATGAAAGAGTCATTAGGAAATTGTGAATGTCTCATTTCATAGTTGAGTGAATGGAAAAGTTGCATACATTCTCCATTTTGCTAATGATATTGCAGTATTACAAGGGAGCGGAGAACATTTACCGGCTTCTCTAGGTATAGAGCCAAATTTTTCAATAATTCGAAGTGAAAGTCAGTAGGAAGCAAGTTAGAACACTCTTACGTCAGAGTGTAATCGTAAACCGTATCATTATTGAGAGTTATAGAGGGAGAATAATCATTATCCTTCGCAAGTGTTGTATGGTTGCTTGATTCTTTTGTCCCAAGAGCTCTTAATAAAGACACGTGTAATTAGTCTCTAATATAATAAATCGTTATTAAATTAAACCATATTCTGGAAAACTTTAATTTTAATTGAATATACCCCAATTTATACTTCTATATCCAGGGGAGCTACCTTGGAAAAGCCCAGGCAGTCAGGGAATTTCTTTATACTTGGAAAGTCATGATATGCTAGAGAAAATTACAGAGAAATATGAAAAAATGATTTTTGCTGAATGCAAATGGTGATATTACTTAATCCTCTTTCGAATTTATTTATCTTCGATTTTTGAGCAACGAATTTTTATCAGACATTCGCGTGGTGCTCCATTGGTGTTAACTTATATATTTTTAATCTTTGATTTGACATGATTTGTTTTGAGGTTATCCGAATGTAGGAAAGTACGAATGGCAATTAAAATAGGAAAAAATATCTCCTTAATCATGTAATACAGAATTAAATGCAATTTTTGACTTTTATCAAACAATTCAATGACGAATATTTTCGATACACTGTATTGTTTTCGAGTTCAGCTTTCATTGCCAGTCGTCATTCAATTTATTTTTAATGGTGGGAAATTGCACTGTATACTAAAGTATATAATGGAACAGTTATACCACATCGACCTTGGTACACAGCTCTGCTTTCTCCAAAATCAATCTTAGTACAGCCTTTGACGGGTAAACATCTATTCCCTTCCCCGTAAATAACTTCCGAGTCAATTGGAAAAACTGTTTTGGTTATATTTACATTTTTTCAACTTTAATTTGCCGTCAAATTCATTATTCTCATAAATTTTCACCTGAGCCAATTAGCAGCTTAAGTCGTTTATTTTTAGGTTAATGCTTTTATTTAAATGCACTCAGTCACATTTTTTCTCTCATGTAAATGTAAATATTCGGTAATAGTACTTGTTATTAAACAGACTGGGAAATTGCGATAATGGCCTGAAGAGTCTGGATAAGTTTGGTCATATCTGATATGAGCATGGCCAGCCAGACATCCCTCCATCCAGGCCGCTGGAACCATTGTTTTCGTCGATTTCCTTATCCTTTATGCCGTAGGAGGTACGATGGGACCCCTTTGTTTATCCAGCGTCCGAGGATTGCCCAACGGGCGAAGGTTGTCATGTGATCGCTATCCCGACAACCGAGAAAGAAAATGGAAGTCCTTTGTGACACAGTTTTGCTCACCTCCCTCTGCTTTGCACACCTACGCAGGCGATACGTTCGAATATATCGAATAATCCTCAGCCTGCCACCCGAGGCGCACGCCGTCCTTCGACATCTTGCGGAACCCGTTTCTAGAGGACGCTGCGACCGTATGTCATCCTCTCGAGAAGCTTTCGGTCACTTTTTCGTTTTCCTCCTTCGGTTACCACTTTTCGAGTGTTGTCTACTCTTGGCAGGGTCCGGGAGATAAATAAAAGTGGATTCGAAAAAAAAACAAAATAGCAGCGATTACTAAATCGACTGTGGTGGCTTCACGCATCGTTGGACGGGGATTCCCGGAACGTTCAACCCCACGAAGTGGATTCTGGGAAATGGGGCGAGGTAGGTAAGGAGGAGATGGTTCCCTGAGGGGACTTCGTGATAGAGTGTGAAGACGCGAAGAAGAAAACGATGACACGTAAAGATTATGGGCATTTTTCAACTTGGGAAGGGATTTGAATAGTTAAAAAATTGATGATAATAAATGCGAAATATCCAAGGACGGTATATGGAAATGGGGGCGAAAACGCAGTCGACCTAATTATGGAGATAGTGGTGGCTACTTGTCCTCAGCCTTGAAGTGTAGTTGGGTGTTTGGCGTGCGGCCAATCCGCACCGTAAATATATAAAAAGAATATCCCAGTCAGTATGAGCAAGTAGATTTCACAGTATTAATACACCGAAGTGCAGAATACCTGGTTGTATTGCAACCTGATATCCTTAGAAAAGAATTAATGTTATCAAATGAAGTGGAATTCCCCCGATATTATCTGAGAAAATGCTTGGGTAAAAAATTTCAATGAAAATAATAATATATTAATTAGTAAATATACTAGGTCCATCGACGGCAGAAGTCATTACACACCTACGCAGTCTAGATTCTCTTTTGTGGACTATGAATGGGCTGCCATTACAATAAGTATTATATGTTATAGTATTCTACCGATTAAGGTAGGTTTCCATGGAGTACTAAAGAAGTCATCTGGGAGCCTCCCTTTCCTTCCAGCACTGCCTTCTTCAAATATATTAGATAATAAAAAAATATCCATTTCTGTAGGATTGTTAGGTGACATATTAAAATGGTTTTTTGATGTTTTCTCTTTTGGGACAATTGAAGTTGAGATTTTATTTTCGACCTTTGGAAGGAGAAGCTAAAAAATAAGAACATGTCCTTCCACCAAGTTCTGCTCTGTCTCCCTCCGACGCTTCGACGTCTGGGGCGATTTTTTTCCAAGCGGGCTTGTTCTAGCGACAACGTGAAAAAGAAGAAATATAATATATCGAGGAATGCAATCCACTTAGTTCCCTGAGGGTTCAGATTCTCGTCGAACAAGTTTTCGGTACTCGTGTGACATCAGACGGTGAGACGGCGAAATTCCAAAGAGTATCTCTCAGCTCAAACCGTGCCGATACATCGGTGAAAAATCTAGACGATTTTCTTTTGTTGATCCCCTTGAGTCTCATGAGTATTAAAAGATAGTCTGAGGATTTTGATGTGGGATTTGTTGAATATGAATTGGTAGCATGTGTCGTTTTTGTTCCTCGGCCGAATTTCGAAAGTTCTTACTCCTCAAAAGTGTTCCGTATCTACTATGGCTGTTTAGCACTTCCTGTGCAGTTAAAAAACTAACCACTAATTCCAACTTTTCGTAAATCAGAAAATTGATTGGTAGAGAAGATTGGAGGCATTCGAGACGGAGGTACGGAGAAGAAGGGAGAAGGTGAAATGGACAGAGAGGAGGAGAAACGACAAAGTGCTGGGGATTGTGAGTGAGGAGAGGCAACTTTTAGATGAGATACTGAGAAGACAGAAGGTTTGGATGGAGGGAGTACTTAGCGGGGAGGGGATGTTGAAAACGATGTTTGAGGGTAGAATGCTGGGGAAACGAGGGAGGGGAAGGAAAAGAATTGGATTTTTAGACGGATTGAAAGGGAAGAGGCCTTACAGTGAATTTAAGAAGGCAGTGCTGGAAATAAAGGGAGGCTCCCAGATTACTTCTTTAGTACTCCATGGAAACCTGCCTTAATTGGTAGAATACTATAATAATAATAATTTTTCTACAAGGGCTCTCGTATCAATTAACCATCCACATAAAAATTTCCTGCGCACATACGGATTGGTATGTGTGCAATATGCACCATTAAAGTTACTACGATTATGTCGTTCTTCCTTTTTGCCTGGAAGGAAGTGCTGATAGAATTGCTCAGTTTTATCGCTCTTTGCACCACTCATCCGAATATATTCCAGAGTCCCGTCATGAAGAGGTTCCAAATGAAAAGAAAACCTTACGAGTAGCTTTCAAGCTTATATTTGCACGTTAATTCCTATATAGGTATTTACTCCTCTGAATCTAAATTTGATGTCAATTATCGCTATTTTTTGTATTATTCTTTTTATTATTTCAATTAAACGTTAAGTTTAATTCTATATTGACATCGATATTTTTGATAGTCGTAAAGTCACATTTCGAATTTTTACAGTTAAATTATCTCTGCACGTATTTGTAATAGAGGGTTTTACAATGAAAACTGTAAAAATTATAAAAACGCGATTTAATCATTGTAAATCAGTGTCTCTCTTCAAAAGCTTCTGATTGATTTTACGTACATTAGGTCATCCTAATTTTAGAAAAGTAAACGCCACAAAATACTTTAAAATTGACGGCGTGACAGATAATTTAATATATTGCATATGGCAGAGTTTGAATTCCTCGTACCCCTCTGTTCCGACAGATTTTTAAACCTGAAAACTTCCATGAGCACTCTTCTCTTTAAAATCCTGTTGTTTTTAAATTCATGTAGAACGCTATAAAGTCCTGTTTTATTTTTTTAATAATGTGAATATGACCTTAGCAATTCATTTTGGTGTGCTTCGAATTCCTTATAGTGGCAACTTTGAAAACATGACTTAATTTAAACCTAAAATATATGCAGAAATTCAGAAAATGGGCAACTTATGCAAAATTATATTTTTAATGATAGTTGCCCGTTACATATGGATAAAGCATAAATAAATCAGTTAAATTGGCAAAATAAAAGGAGTCAGCAGTGGAATCGAGGATTCTCGCTTATGCTGCCTTTATGCATGGTTTCGGAAAACGAAGATTCTCGTGATTCGTACGCAACGTGTTACAGGTATCGTATCAGTCAAGGTCGGTTTACAGAGAACCTTTTGCGAATCAACCCCGCTTGTTCCTCCTCCCGAATTCAAATTCTCTCATCCGTTTACTACAGTGTCCACCTCCTTTCATTCTATCCATTAATCCGATTTACTTCATCCATCTTACCCGCTTTATTCCTTTCTAGCAATATCACGGTGTCCATGCAAACCATTTCTCCTCATCTACTCCAGAACTTTGTCTTCTCGTGCACTATATTCGATACTCTATTCTATATGCTATACACGCACTATATCGATCCTCATTTGTAAAAGGCCAATTTCGTCTAATACCCAAGACCACTTTTTACTGTTTCTACGTAGGTACTACCCGCCATCAATAGGGAGTTGTGAGGCTCTCCCTAAGAGACACTGGTGCATCAAGGAAATTGGCGCTAGGGGGCAAAATCTGCTGGAATAATAGGGAAGATGTTAATTACTAAGGTGGCTCTCCAATGAAAGTTTTTATTTCACCAGCTCATTGACAGACAAAGTAAACAATGAATACTTCTGAAAATTCAATTATAATTCACGATCATTTTACCGAAATAATTTCTAAAAAATGACGGTCGGAAACTAACTGGCAAAAAATTTAAAATTTATTTCCTGATATTTTCTGAGCAAAGCTGAAACCTGGTGGGGCAGTTACTTTCCCTGGGCCACCAAGCAATTCAAGGAATGGTATTGGGGTGTCCAAAGTCTTCACGTTGGATTTGAACCTGGGATACTTAGAGGAAATATAGTCTAAAACACAATGCTTTAAGTATGCAATATACTGTCTTTCAGCGTTTCGACCCGAGGGCTTGGGCTCACTCCGGGGCGGACTGGCTAGGGAAGGCTGGAACTCCTGTCGTGCTCAGACGTCCTCTACCCTTTTTTGCAGGATTGTTCGGTGACACCGAGAAAATGTTTTTCTTCGTTGCGAAAATTAGCTCAGACATTTTATTTTCGGTATTTGGAAGGAGGCACTGAAAACGGTAGAACGGATCCCTCGAAAAAGTTCTTCTCTGTGCACCTTCGAAGCTTGGGGTTAATTGATAACACCAAAAGAATAATACTCCATAAAACGGTAATTTTCAAAAAAATTAAATTTCGAGGAACGAAATGATCTGAAGGGAATAGAATTAGTCAGTTTTATCGTATATTCGTACCGCGTCCCCATTAAAAGCTTCACAACTAATGCATTTTTGCTGACGGTATTGTGTGCCCAAATGTCTTGTGAGCGAGTGTTCTTAAATCAAGATTCTAATAATCAGGTTGCGTAGCACTTTGTCTTGCAAAATTTTTAGTCCTTAGTCTTTATGAATTTTGAAAAATGTCTAGCTTATTGGGTAGAAAAAATTAAAGTGTGGACATGTATACAATGAAAACACCTACCGTTACTTTGAATTGTAAATTGAAATATTTTGTTTAATACATTAAAAATTCTTCATCTAAATGTTTCATCTCACTTTTTTATGGAGGAATTTGTACTTAGTGACCACTTCGTCGCCTGGCGCCGGTGAATTTGGGTAATTCAATTCAATTCAAAAAAGGTTTATTTCCATACTGCAAGTTTTACATGAATATTTACATAGTGAGGTAGAGTATTATAATACATATATACAGTAGGTCCCCGTTATAGGAAAATTTCCTCTTCAGGGCATGTCACAATTTGTTATTATTTATACATTGTTTGTGAGCATGTAGCAGATATGGCAAAAAAAATCAGAAAGTCTGGAACTCTTTTCTTCCGGGATGGCTATTGGTCCGACATTTGTCCGAGACGTGAGGGAAACCGGCAAAACCCCACGTAGACCGCCGTGTAATAGTGGTGTTGTTGCTGGTGATGTTGATGTTCTCGCGGTGGTGTTGGTCGTCGTTATCCTGGTGTCCTTGGTTTGCTGGTGCGTCCGGTATTTGGGTAACCGCTTCGCTACTGATATCGCATTAGCATAGGCACAGGCGCGTGAATGTCACTTATTCAAGGCAGTTAATTTCCTTGCTCTGAATGTAATCTTTTGGATTTGTTCAAGTGACCGTTCGGTCAGTAGCCCAACGCGATCTACCCACTATACCTCTGCGCTCTCCGTTGGTATGCTAGAATCTCCAAATTTACGAAAGAAATTGTTTCCACAGTCACGTGCTATTAAATATTCCATTATTCAAAAGGGAAAAGGAGCACTCCAACTCCGCTTAAAATTTTTAGTTTACGAATTAAATTATATATTTATGTGTAGTTCCCGTATTTTTCTCTTCTCCACTCGGAATTAATGTATTGCTCTGCTGGATGTTGATGTGATTTACATATCATGGCGTTACTTTTATTTTGTCAAAACAGCAGATGTACTTCACGTGTAATCGAAATTTTTCCTTATCAATAAATGGTTTCGCGTTCAGAGTCTATGGAAGTATCCTGAATTTGAAATGAATATTATAGAAAATGTGGCGTGGAAACGCCAAGTTTCGGAACGAAAGCAGCATTACATGAAGGGCCTTCCCGCTTATTTTGAATAAAAAAAAAAAAAATGACGTATGCCTCGTTATCGATTGTAATCTCTTTAAAACCTTAACTTGTTAATAATTCATGTCGCTCCCATTATTTTGCTGTTGTATGACTCATGTTTTAAATGAAAGGAGGGTCAAAAATACCACATTATAATGACCATTAGTGAATAATTTCCGGCGCGAATCTTCACGAACGAAGAAAATATCACAGAGGAAAAATCATTCACTCTGATGGGCTCTAAAATATCATAGGGTTGGCGATTTCCCTGGGCGTCAAGAATTGTATGCGACTCATGTTTCGCTTCTCAAAGCGTATTCAAGTACGTATACGGTGTCCCGTTAGCCCACTTTCTCCGCTCAATGTATGCGACCAGTAAGAGCTATGGGCTCGTGTATGTTTTGTGTTTTGTGATAATTGAAAAAATGATTGTAAATATTGCCCAGCGTGATCATCACGAGTATATTCGTAAATTTCTTCCCATTTCAGTTTTCAGTCGATTTTATTCCTCGATTTTCAACTTATCCTTCCTCACACAGATTAGTGTGGACGATCGAAAAAAACCATGGTGCTAATTCATACAGCCTGCTCACGTAAAATTGGCCGTAATTGAGGATAGCAGTTTCACTTAACATCCCTCGTCAATATGCCATATTCAACTGTTACTTGCTTCTGTAACTGCCTTATCACATCCTTTCCTACCCTAAGATTAATTTCATTACCCCATGAATCGCTGAATTTGCCATTTTTCCTGTTTGAAGTTATATAACGTGATGTTAAATGCGTTGAATTTTTTTTTGACCTCAGCGAAAAGGTCCAAGAGGACCACACCAACTGGTTTTACGTTGCGAAATCCATCACGATAATTGATCCATGTATTTCGTCAAGGACTCTCGCATCAATTAAGCATCCATTTCAAAATGTCCTTGAAGAAAACGTATAGGGATGAGTGCAGTATGCACCATTAAAGTTACTGCGATTATGTTGTTTTTTCTATCAGTCTGGAAGGAAGAGCTGAGAAAATCGTTCATTTTTATCGTCCTTTGTACCACTTATCAAAGTATCTTCCACACTCCTGTCATAAAGAGGTTCCAAGTTGAAAAAAACACCTGCTCAGTAGCTTTCAAGCTGATATTTGCGCATTATTTCCTGCTTTGGATTTTTTCCTCTAAATCTAAATTTGATGTCAGTCACCGTCATATGGTGTATTACCATTTTTTAGTGATCAATTAATTGTTAAGTATTAATTGTTTTTTTAGTGATCAATTAGTTGCAGATTGACCTCGATATGTTTTTCTGTCGTGAAGATACAATGTCGAGTAATTAAATACGTATTTAAATTAAAGCGATTCACAATTAAAACTACTTTTTCTAATTTGTTTGATTTTCATGCATGAGGTCATCTTACTTTTAGAGATGAAAATGGCACGAGAACTTATTAACGCTTCTTTGACATTGGCGGCTTCAGAGATCAATAAAATGTGTTATAACGGTCAAGGTAGTCTTACAGGGAACATTTTACGAATCATCCCGGTTTGTGCCTCCTCCCAAATTTAACGTCTTTCTTCAATTAACCATAAGGTCCTCCCCTTTTCATTCTATCCGTAAATCCTATATTATTCCTCCCTCTTTTCCGCTTTATTCATGTCAAATAGTGATGAGCGGGACTATGATTTCCCAATCACTTCGTTAGCGGTGACTGCTTCTCATCAGTAACGGTGATTCTTAACTGTGATTGCGATCACCGAGGAGAATTATGGCTCTTAAAAGTCAAAGGAGATTTATTATGCTGCTATTTCTGCTGCTTTGTCCAATTCCAATGAATGAGCTCTCCAAAAAAGGAACGAATAAACTTATTGAAAATAGGAAAATTAGGCAAAATATTTTTTGAGGGAATAGTTCTGATTCTGAGTCTATATTACGATAATTAAGTAAATTTGATACGGTAAAGGAATTGACAAGGGGCAATCATTAAAATTCCGTCGGCATGTTTTAAAACATATTTTATATTCAAACCATCATGATTCAAATCGCTAGCTGTATATTTCGTAAATAATGTCTTATCATAAAATATGAATAAGACATTCGTTATTATACTGTTTGTAGCATTGGTAGCAGCCGGAGCTATCTTCATCGTATTCACAGTCGCAGTGATTTCGAGTATTCAGTGATTTAGTAACCGGTAGTGATCGGCTGCTTCTTTTCAATCACAGGTAGCGATATATCGCTTATCACTAATGTAAATCACTTTCACACCGTCCATCCAAACCCTGTCTCTCGTCTAATCTAGAAATTTCATCTTCTTGTACACTATATCAAGCGATTCCCGCCCCGCTTTTTGAAACGGGCCCATTTATTGGCCTTGAAGGATAGACTATTTTTTTTACTGTTTCTACGTAACACCCCGAAAGCCGCCTCGTTGAGAGGGAGTTTTGAGCGATTTCATTAAAGTTCTCCCTGAGCGACAGTGGCCGATTAAGGAGCATTGGCGGGATGTGGGCGGGGGTCACATTTCCGGTGAACTGGAATAATGGGAAAGTTGGTCAAAGTTGGTCATCACTAAGGTGGCTCTCCGATGCAATTTTTCATTTCACTAGCTCATCAAACAATATCTAGTAATTCTTTCCCGTTGAATCAATTGCGTGGAGGTTTCCCGTGATTACTATCGGTGTTATTCATCATATACAGTGGCGCCGACTCCATGGGGCCTGAGGGGGCTCGAGCCCCCTCAAAGATTCGTTTGGGGGGGCGGAGCCCCCTCAATAATTCAAGAAAATAATTAAGTTATATTATGCTTTGTGAAATCACAAAAATATATTGTTAATTTTTATTCCCCATGTTTGACGATAGTTACCTTTCAAAATAAATTCAGCAATGTGTTTAAAAAAATAATTATTAGGTAAAGCATGTTAACTGAATCAAGTGGTGTGAATCATGATAGTTTCGGTGCTGCGACACAGTTGGAATTTAACCTCTTCCCGGGGGAAGACCCCCAATATTTTTTATAAGTCGGCGCCCCTGATCATATATCACCAAAGTTTCAATATATACGTCCATCGTCATCAGGGTGAAAGAATGTTTTCGATTGAACCTGATTACACATTGTTTCCGTTCAATTGGATAATATTTATTTCTCTTAGCTGGGAGGTATTGCATATCGTCTAGGCGCCGTGGAGAGTATTGAACTCATCCCAAAACAACGACCTTAATCCTTAACTGCTAGGCGAGCAAATGAACCAGAACTCTCATGATGTTACCAATGAATGAAAAATGTTTTTTTTTCTTATCAGTGCAATCTTGAGAGAGAATGGAGAAATGGGGAGGATTTTTTTCGCCGTACCTTATGCTTCGCTTCCAAGGACCGAATTTTTTAAACGAATTTCGATATTGGCTCTGACAAGGGAAGTTAATCAAGTGTCATCTCCAAATTGCGTTCAATCTTCGCAGGGTGATAGAAAGTACTAGTAAAACTCCTAGATTTGCATCCCTCGACAAAAAAACATCCCAGTATATAGGCAATATAGCCCCATTTGCATTTGCGGAGACTCTTCAGATCAATTGGAGGGTCGAGAAAATTGCGATAATATTTGGGATATTGTTGTGTGTCGAGTTGCATAAATACATAGCGTTTCTTGTGGAACCTGCATAACTTCAGGAGGTGGTAAGGGAGACAATTTCAAGTTATGTTTGTCGATAAACATAGGGTTGCAACTTCTGTGTTACTGAGCTATGGCGATGAAAAATTTTTTGGATGCACATTGCAGTTATAATGAAAACGGTTTTCTCTCAAAATGGGTGAGATTGCGAATTGAGATTCGGTATGGTTGATACTCCCTCAAAGCTCTCGAGTAATTAAGCTCAAAGATTAATTTTTTTCAGGCAATTATAATCGCGTATTTTCGTCCAACCTTAATTGTTAAATGTCCTTCAAAATCCATTGTATTAAATAAAATGTGAAATACGCTGGAAAAAAAAACTTTTCATGGTAACTGAAAAGTATATCGAAAAAATGTTTTCGTTGCCATAGCTCGGTAAAAAAAAAGTTGCGGGGCCGTGTTTATGGACAAAAACTGCTTAAAATTGTCTTCCGTATCACCTGCTGAAGTATTTGAAATTCCTCCTGAAACATCCTGTATAGGGATTTTACTAGTACTCTCTATCAATTGAGGAGATGAGAAGCCAAGGCAAAAGTAATTTTTTATCTACATTGACAGGTGAACTTAATTGTTAGAAGAAATACACAAAAACTTGGTTGCCAAGGGATACGACTGAGTCTCTGTTCTGTGCTGACATCGAGTGGAAAATCAAATGCACCACTGAGCATCTAATTGATCTCCTTTGTTATACAGACTGTCCCAAGGGTCGTGTGTCATTTTTGACCTTTAATTTTAGTAACTTTGCATCGAGCAATATTAATGAAAATTGGCACACTTATGGGGAAAGGTCCTAAGTTTTGTTGAGTGTAAGCAAAATTTTACAATTTTGACCTTTTGACCTCAAAATGTGGGTCCAAACAAAAAATTTGAATTTGCCTTATGGGGTTTCAACGTTAAAAAAATCGAGATAGAAAAAAGTCAGAATTTCATTGACCAATATTTCAATTCTTAGGTTTTCGGACACGAGAAACCTGAAAATAACACTTTTATATACGAAATTTCAACCGTTGACCCAGTAAGGTCGCCGTCAAGGTCATAAGGGTGACAAAAGAAATAGCATACCAACAAAGGTGTCGATCCATGGGTTTCATAGGGTGCCCAAGTCATTGGTATTGTCCAAATACCCGTATTATTCACTAATTGACCTCCGAGGGTCACCATGGGGGTCAAAGGTTGTAGAGTTAAAAGTCGGGCCATCATGAAAACCAAGGTGTCAAACCATAGGTTTTGATGGGTGCCAAAGTCGGTTAGGCAGTTCATAGATCCGTATTGTTGATTTTTGACCTCCAAGGGTCACAATGGGTGTCTAAGGCCATAGAGTTAAACGTCCGGCCACCATGACAACCAAGGTGTCAAACCATAGGTTTTGAAGGGTGCCAATGTCGGTTTTTCAGTTCATAGATCCGTATAACAGATTTTTTTGACCGCCGATAGTCATAATGTGGGTCAAGGGTCATAGAGTTAAATCGGCCCACCATGACAGCCAAAGTGTGGAACCATGGGTTTAAAAGGGTGCCCAAGTCAGTTTTGCAGTTTGTAAATCCATATTGTCGATTTTTTTACCAGCGAGGGACATAATGGGGGTCAAAGCTCATAGGGGTATGTTTTGAAATAATAGGAAAAGTAATGTCCCCAACCAAAGGTTTTGAAGAGAGACGAAGTGAGTGGCGTAGTACACATATCCACTGTCTTTTCCGACTAGCCTACCTTGCCCTCTTAGTTTCACGCCGTTGTTGATTATTTAACTCCCTAGGCATCCTTTTGTCCGACTACGTGTCCACATTCTTCCTCTAATTCTCTCTTCAAAGAAGGTCAAATGCCACGTAGGACTTTCTCGATAGCTACGCTGAAATGCCATTGGTTTTAAAGATTACCAATCAAATAGCAATACCCATATATGCCGCTTTTCAATTATTAGACCTCCATTGGTGACGCTCAAGTTAATGGTTGTGATTTTCTCCCATGAAAGTCCTAAAAATATGTTAAATAAGTAGGCTAGAAAAATTCCCAGTTTGACTGTAAAGACCGCAAATCCCCTGTCCCTCGTCCTGCAAACATTACCGGCAGCAAATTGATCAGGACCTCACTTCACATTTAAAATTGCAAATTGGTTGGGTATATCTCTGCTTTGATGAGATTGTTGAACACCCAACAATCTCATGAAAGCAGAGACATGCAGTTGTGGCTTCGTCTTGGCATCTCCATTAAGATGCATTTGCCGCTGCGAATTATTGTCCGCGCAGCGTGTACTGGACAATTCCAGGTATGCGTTGTGACGAACTTTAAATATCCAAAACTTGAAGCCCTAGAAAGTGTAATCGTGCAGGAGCTTCGAGAAGAAGAGCATGGCAATCGATACCATTTCTGCAATTGAATGATTGACTAGCACAATGAAAACTCCATGTTCACATTTCAGTTTATTATCCTATTAATTTTGTCGTTTTATGATAATTCTCTTTAATCGTCAAATTTTTATCACATTGCATGATACAATCAAAATAAAAGCTGGATTCATCCATTTCTTTTATGTTTTGCCTAATGGTTTCGGACCTAGCCAACATCTTTTTAAACGGAGTTTTGTCTTTCACTTTGGGCGGCAAATCAAAAGAATGTTTAGAGAAATAAATAATCAACTGCGGCGTGAAAATAAGAGGGCATGGGAGGCCTGTTGGAAAAGAATGCGAGGAAATGGAAATATTTCGGAAGAAAGGGGGGTTTAGCGCGTTGCATATTTTCTATACGACCTTTGACCCCCATCATGACTTTCGGAGGTCAAAAAAATCTGTTTTACAGCTCTATGAACTGATAAACCGTCTTTGGTACCCTTCAAAACCTATGGTTCCACACTTTGGCTGTCATGATGGCCGGACGTTTAACTCTATGGCCTTTGACCCCCATTGTGACCCTTGGAGGTCAAAAATCAACAATACGGATCTATGAACTGCCTAACTGACTTTGGCACCCTTCGAAACCTATGGTTTGACACCTTGGTTGTCATGATGGCCGGACGTTTAACTCTATGGCCTTTGACCCCCATTGTGGAAAATAATTACAATAATAATGGAAAACATATTACAAATCTCACCAGCGTGTAAGTTTATGGCGTTAAAACGAATCAAATACTTCGTATTCAAGATATTATTAGAAAGGCGGCAAAAATTGACCACGGGGAATATTATGACCTCCTTTATGATCATTCCAATGATTAAAATTGTAGATTTGGCCGTGATTCGAGTCTGGTGGATCTAGGGAAGAAATGAGATTGCCTGAGATCCAAGGTAAGGATTCTAATCATTAGTTTTGGGCGTTATTTACTGAAATTGCTTCATATTAATTAAAATAACTTTGTTCCACCGTCGTCATGTAAAAATCCGCTCCCCAAACGTGCGTTGTGGTTTTGGTAAAACTACAGGCTCTGTGCGCTGTTTTATTTTCCTGTCCTGTGAGTGTTTGGCTTCAAAATGTCAAATGAAATGGAATTTCGGTGAAAACGTTAATGCTTATGATATTAAGTCAATATCCGCCTCATATTGCATATTCAAGCATATAACGGCGAGTGGATCATTTTGATCAAGAAAAATATTTGCTGGCTTGGACGATTTCAAGTAGCATGTACTAATAAGTTGCTAATGCAAAAATGTTGCTGTTGAAAGGATCTAGTAGGTTAAGATGGTGAAAAGTGCCCCCTGATATTTTGAGAAATGAAAAATATACACTTAAAGTGAATTAAAAATATGTGTTTCCCCAAAGTTTCAGGTCTCACCAATGTTAATAACCCCAAAAAAATTGAATCACGATTTTTAGTTTTTTAACCATATGTCCAGTGTTTATTTTTGTAAAATCGTTTTATTGATTTTAAAGTGACTATAATGTGACTTTCTACCATCCTAATTTTTTTCAAAATATTTGAATCAAAAAAACCTTTACATTAAGTTTGAAATTTTCAAAATTAAATTAAAAATTTTAGGAAACAATAGAATCGCCGAAAAAGTATATGTTGTTACCCCCACCTTAAAGTATAATGTTAATTTTTTGTCAGATTTTTAAAATTGGTGGAACACGGTCAAAAATACCAATAACTGCTTTGCGCCATTTGCATCCATGTATTCCAGGAGGATACTTATCGTAAAATTAAAATTTCAGATACTGTACGATGAATTCCTCAATCGATAGGTTCACATTTTTGTGTTTATTTTATGAACCACTTGCAACCGCAAATAAAAATTTATTCCAAAGGGAGGTTCGATGCCAACGAAGGCTGAAGACCAATTTTTCCCCAAAAAATTGTTTTTCCATGAGATATTACGTTAATAATAATTCGAGCAAGCTGTTGAAAAATATTTCATTCGGTCTAGATGAGTTCTTTTGCCTTTCCTTAGAACTAAAATACCATTATGCGAAACCTAATGAACTATCTGATTTCAATAAAAACATAGTTTTTAAGAATATTTTTGTTTGATATTTTTATTAAACTTGTATAATGCTTCTGTGGCAGATGTAGTAGTGACGAAAATTTCGATATCACGATGAGTTTGCCTTTCGTTTTGGACCAATAAGTTCAAGCAAATTCCATTTTTAAGACCTCCGTTGTTTAGAATAATATTAAAATATTCATACCTATTGTTATTTTTACTGAGAATCGCTACAGAATTTTCAGAATTATTATAGCTAACACTTATATCAAGTAAAAGTATTTTTGAAGGTAAAAATATTTTCTCTGCTTGTGTCATCATTGGTAATAGTAATTTTTTCTACACACCAAAAATTATATTTTTTATAGCATGGTTCAATTACGGGAAGTAGCCGTTCAATAATTATTACAACTGTGAGACAGGGAGAGCTGAGCAAACAATACATGAACAAAGAAAAAGACACCATCACGTATTTTAGGTCCAACGATGAAATACTTGACGTATGCCTATTTTCTTCCAATATGCTGTTGGTGCAGGTGAGAGGAGGGGGGAGTATGGGTGGGCAAGGTAAATTTATTATAAAATGGGCGTTGTCATGAGGAATTTAAATTATTATGATACAGGACTCTATTATTTTAATTAATCAATAAAGGGCACAGACTATTTAGAATTTAATAATCATATAAGGTAAGGGTGAAAAATCAGTAGCCATTATTCTAGAGTTGAATAATGGATAGTTGAATAGATAATGGAGATACGTTGATAGTTGTGTACGCTGATATACGTTGATACTCCGCCATGCTGGTACAATCCTTGGATCTGTGAAATGGAGGTTTTATGAGTATGGCCTTTTGGATTTAACCGGTTTTGGTAATGGTGGCTGTTGCACATGATCACCCACGGCTATGATACCAGGAAATGAAGGGAAGTTTGAGATTATTGTCGCAGTAAGAGTGGACAAGGCTTCGTTTTGTTCTTCAGGTGATTGCGCAAACGTTTGACGTAATTTGATCGGGATAATATTATTTGCAGTAATTATTTGACGTTTCAGTCAATTGTACGTATCACTCGCATGTCGTATTTTCACGCACTATTTTAGATAATATTTTTCTTTCAAGAAGTATAGGAAATAAAAGAGAGCATTTGGTACTCCACAGGCTGCTTTTTTGGCTTGCTTTTGCACGACTGATCATTAAACTTTAGATGGTAAAATGCCAATGTACATATTGCTTTAATTATGTTTTTGTTAATGCTTAGTGCTCGCAAAACCTATTCGTAAACCCTGAATGTAAGCACTGAAAGTGGTGAACATGAATAGTATTTATGTTTCATTTGAAAAGGTGTTTAATTTGAGAGCATTGCGTTGGAATTGAAATGCGACTTGCCTAGAAAATAAACAGCTACGTCACACTTTTCAAGTCTTTATTTTCAAAATATTGATTATTGTTTAGTTGACCTCTTGTTTGTATAGTTATTCGGTTCTAAAGGGGTTTTGTCAATTGATAACAAATAGTTAAGTTCTCAACATTTTGCACTTTTATATTTACAACTTTAGGGTCACAGTCACGTAAGTAAGAAGATATTTAAAAAGATCGCAAAAACTAACGAAGATGATTTGGCCCTTTTGAATAAGCAGACTAAATAAAAGAAATAATGGAGAATTCATGACTCGTTGAACTTGTTATCGAAGTAATGACTCCTAACCGACCCCGATATAATTATTTCTCCTTCCTTACTTGTAATTTTCCTTTATCCCGCATAATTTTAGTTTTCCATTCGTATTTTTTCCCTTCTCATTCCAATTACACTGTTTCTTCATCTTTCCATTCTTGCGTGTTTTTTTACCTTTATGTCTTTGCAGTAATACTTTTTTAATTCTAAACTTGCATGAATATACTTATTTTAATTACTGACCTAGCTTTTGGTATATCTGTTTTATAGTATTTCGCTGCATGGAGCTATTGTACTTCTGATCGGAGCTCACACCACGGGCATGGATGTGTTCGTGTTATTTTGTTTTTTTTTCAAAACATTTAATGCATATTTGGTGTACTTCTTGCATGATGCGTGCTGGTGATAACTCACCCCCTGCCAAACACCCTCGGGGTGACTCGCACGGAATTATGTAGCTATGTAAGGGTGAGCATTTCTGTCAAGAGGAATGTAGGGCATGGTATCTTTCGTGACGCACGGTGGGTTGTGAAGACAAAAGTAGCTGGTAGTTGGGATCTGAGTGTATAAATGGCTCGACGGCAAAATCGAGGTGAATTGCGTCGGAAATGGCGATTCTCCGAAGGATGACATTGAGACGGGTCACGTGCTGCGGGAAATCGAGGCTTGAGGAGTTGTTTGTATACTCTCCTGGGGAAAAAACGTTGTGCAAACCTACTGATGATGGCGACCTCGTAGGGATAGAGTGGTAGTCTGGGGTATGAAATAGCCTCTCTCACGGCCCTATATTTTATTTGGATTGGCATAGTTGTTGGATGAGGTCTGGAAAATTTTGAGCAGTCATGCATTGCACGCAGATCTCGTGTGCGTCAAGTGACTGTTAAATATTTGTCGCCAATGGTTTCACGAAGAATTTCATAACGATCGCCTGGGATGGTTGTATGGATTTCCGTGTGAAGCCTCGAAAAATATGAGACGAGTGTTATTATCCTGGTGCATTCGAAGGGGATGCATGGAGTTCACGTTCATGACAAAACTTTCACTCATTTCTCGCCTTGTTGCGTCATGGTGATGAGGAGATTGAAAGCGTGCTCGATTCGAGAGACGGATCGGAATATTATGTCAAAGTGATGTGTGAAAGGAGAAGGGTAAGGTGTGAACTTTGGTGAGGTGGTATTACAACTTGCGGAATTTGAATTTGGTTGATGATCTAAAAGTTGCATTGTCTCGACTGGCAAAACCCAAGGCAAGCGGGAGGGAGGAGGTTGAGTAATTTTGCTCTGTAAAACTGTCGAAAAACTTACAACAGACGAGTCAACCGTCTCAAAATTGCCTCACAGTAAAAATATCAAGAAAAAAGTCGACTGAAATAAAAATAACTAACGCTCACGAGTCTACTTCTTAGAAATGATTTGCATGTTTCAAGTTAGGAGTTTTGACCCTTTCGGCGGTATTTTTTCGCTCAAGATTTTTTCGCATTTGTAAAATACCTCGAATTCCGGACTTTAATGAGGTACTCGTGTGAAAAGTTGATAAATTATATTCTCTGTTGAGTTAAAAAACATTCAACTAGATAAATTAATTATTACATTAAAGGTTATGAGCAAAGATTTTCACGAATCAAACTAAGTATTTCAAGCAATGTAATTCGGATAAATCTTACGTATGTAGATGACTCACCTTTTCTTATTGAGCGCCACGCTTAATTTTTTTCTTCACAGGTATTATCGTGCACATGTCACTCCACTTCAATAGGTATTGGAAGATTTTTTTACGCCCTTCATGATATCTTCATCTAAATAGGATATTCGTCATTCCAAATATTTTTTCCTCACTAATGTATTCGAGACTAAAAAAAATCATTCTACTGCTCTAAATATAGTTATGAGAATTTTGTTTGGATTGTTTTTTAACGTTTCTATTCTAGATCCCTACCGACTGCGTTCAAAGCACATGAGCAGGTTACTAATACATGTTGTCAGTTATGAGAAAAGTTAAGATGAAATGAAACAGTTATGTGAAAACTTAAGATGAAATTATTCTTTATCATGAGATATGCTGGCAGTAGGTAACGGGGAAAAGCAGAGAGTTGAACCCAAATACTATTTCGTGACATCATATGCTGGTAAGTTCCTTCCGCTCCGTCGAATAGTTTTTCCGGTCGGCAGACTTTCTCCCAACCCTGAGCTTAAGAGGGTATTGCTCCACAGGGGTGAGAATTGGCTTTCTATCTCAAGTCCTCAGTTCCGGCCTTGGGAGAGATATTTTCACCAAGTTCCAACCTCGAGTCTGCATTTAATGTCACGGAATATTATTTTGGATCAACTCTCTACTTTTCCCTGTTCCATACTGCCTGCTTATTTATAATAATAATAATTGTTTATTACTCCAAAAAATAAAAAGTACAGAATAGAATTAATTACATAAAACGGAGTAACTTTAGGTAGCCATTAAGGACAACCTGTTTTTTGGCTACCATCATTTACATAGGATCATGCTGACATCTAGACATTTTAAGCACAACATTTGAATTGAAGTAAGTACGTACATGTATTACATGGTATTACATCAAAGAAAAATATCCTCCATACTTTGCATTCTAAACAACCAAGACTGAATATTTTTCATAATTACGTTATTATTTTTTGCTTTCAGACATGAATCAGGTAATAATTTGTACACTTTTGGGCCTATAAACAAGAAACAACGTTTATACAGCGTAAGGTTAGTCCTTGATAAAGTAATTCGTGATCTTCGTAGGGTGAAGGAAGGACGGTTGTATAATAATAACCCTGTATATCCACTTCTCATGAAAAATCGACGTAAAACCTTGTAAATAAAAAGATGTCTCAAGGGAAGCAAGCCTATACTACAAAATAAAGGAAAGGAACTTTCAAGACGGCTCTTTATTAAAATTACTCTAATAAGCCTTTTTTGCAGTACAACAATGGATCTTATAGAATTTTTATAAGCTGCACCCCAACTAAACACACCGTAGTATTTCATTGTAAACTATAATTTCATATCATTTCCCCTTTTCTCATAACTCTCGTAATACATTATTACTAAGCATCAGCATAGATGTTTACAGGATACACAAGGATACTGTTCTGATTATGTGCTTTGGACGTGGTAGGTGAGAAAAGATTAATTGCTTGAGGAGTGTAAAAGAAGTTAGAAGATGTAGTTGGATTGTGCACATAGAATTTTTTAAACGGTGATAGAGGTATTTTATGTTGGTGTCTTGTTTTTTGCTTCTTCTGTCATAGATTTCGAACATGCTATTATTTATAATATATACGTTCCTATGTAATTATTTCTTGGCTATATATTAATTTTTTTAATCACTCTCTGCAACGTGTGCCAACATTTAAGGACCTAGGCATTATCACTGACGATAAATTAAATTTTTCTCCGCACATACAATCCATCAAGTCTAAAGCAATGTCCCTCTTAGGCCGCCAGTAACATATCACTGAAATTAAGGACCCCCAAGCACTTCGAACTTTTTTTCCTCTATCATTCTTCCAATTCTTACCTACTCCTGTCCCATCTGGTCTATCTCTTCACAAACCAACCTCTCATCCCTGGACTGTGTCAGCAATTCCTTTGCCAAAATAGTAAAAAATAGATTACAGCATTTACGCAACATGTCCACTAGTGCTATTCTCTCCTCCCTCTTCATCCCTAATCTCACGACCCATAGGCTCACAGCTGATTTAAAACTTATTATAAGATTCTCAATTCCAACATCAAATGCCCTGAATTGCTATCTTTTATCAATTTTAAAGTTCCACTCCGCTCTACCCGTTCTCATCCCCTAATCCACATGCCCATTCCTAGACTTTCACTTACTAAACGTTCGCTTTTCTAGCGCATTACTTCTGTGCTGAACTCACTCCCTCCACACATCGATCCCTTTGCACTTCCATTGAAATTCTTCATAGCCTTTTCCTATCCTATCTGTCGCCGGAGTAGGCTGTACCTGCATATTCTTGTTGTTCTTTTGTTTATATAAATTTAATTATTGTTTTCTACTTGTCATATTGCTTTTTCGTCCTCTAATCATGTATTTTTACCTGGCCACTATAAAATGGCAACTATATGCTGTATGTAGTTCTCTTTCTTTGAAATAAAAAATAAATAAAAATTTGTACAGTTTCAGAGTTTATTTCAATTTTGATGTTGAGTAAGCCAAGAAGGGGGAGAAAGAGAACTTGATTTATGAAAAGAGAAGATAAACCTCATTGAGTGTGTAGGATGGGGACTGGAGAAGGCAATTAGCGAAATTTTGTGTTATGGCCTGTGTGTAACAAGCCTCTTTCGTAGATGTGAAGAGAAGTGGGCAAGATTGAAGGTGAGTGGATATAGTGAGAAAAGAACGAGGAAGTGCGAGACTTGGTGGATGAGGCTAAGAAATAAGGATATATTGGAGGCAAAGAGTGTGCATGGAGCGTGTACGTAGGAAATATGGGATGCTGAAAGAGAATTGAATTATATTTAGCTTGAAAAGAGGAACGAAGAGGGTAGGGTTCGCGATAGAATCAAATTATATTGCGTCATGCTGAAAAAAAGAAAGAAATGCTGATATGTGGAAATGGCGGCGAAAAGTAATACTTTTGTGGCACCCTCCTGTAAGCTTACCTTAACAGAGAGATTAGCTTTTAAATTGTTATCGCTGTTTAATTAGTTCCTTTGCTATTTTTAAAAGACGAATATGCCTTAAAACTCCTCGAACACAACAGCATCCATTGGTAACTTTTTCAGTACACAGCAGTGGTTGGCCTCGAATAAAATAGGCCTCACTCTAATGGATTTACAGTGATACATTCATGTTTTCTTCTTCAAAAATAGAGTTTAAAGTTATGTTATTTATAGTAGACATAAAAATACTTCTTTGTATTTAATTCTCGTTTTATGTTAAGTTACCCAGTTTCTGACTTTTTAAAATGTGACCCTTTTCCATGACATCTCTTCGAGCGACTCTCTTTTGGCTATTGGAATATAAAAATTATTGTCATAATTATTCGATAATCTTCGCTCGCCCTTTGATAATATTTTACTATTATCTGTAGTTTATAATCTTGGATCGCTTAGAAAAAACTGCATGCGGTCAAATGTCCGTACGTGGTAAACGTTTTTCTTTTGGATAGGGTTTCTATAAATAATTAATTTACGTAAGTATGTGTGTGTGCGCTCCTCCAATACACTCCTTGTACTATGAGCCATAGTTCTTCTATTTATTTTATTTCAACATTCCAAGATAAAAAAGCGTCCGAAATAATGTGGTATGTAAAGAATCTGGCAAAAGTATTCCTCACGGAATTGATAGCTAAACATAAATAGGTACCGATATTTTGTGATAATTGCAGTATTAGAGTGATTTTTGCTTGATAAAACTGTTCAAAACACTTATATTTAGCGTCAACTATCTAAAAATTGCTCACTGTGGAAAATTAAAAATAAGGCAATGCACTGCAATAAAAAGCTAAGGTGCACCAATCTATTGAATGGATGGATGTGATTTGCCATATTCCAAGTTAGAAGTTTTGACCGTACCCAAATGATTCAATTTTCATTGGTAGATACTTCCTTACTTTCGTGGTTATGTCACCAGCTATCAATTGGCCACTTTTCCGGCGGGATGTTATAAAAACCTTATAAAGCGGACGAAACGCCAGAAAAATAATTGAGTCATCCTTTCTATTTCGAATGAGAAACGATCTAAGATCTCGTATATCCCTTAAGTATTGTAGGAAGTAGCATCTTGTATTCCGCATGTCTAATGGCATCTTCTTCCGGTCCGGTCTAGGAAGTCGATTTCCCGGGACTTCCGATCCGGATGTCCTTTCTCTCCTGTTCTCGGTGTTCTAGAATACCATTTTGTATCGTAACCTCTTGATTGAATGGGAAGACTTGCAACTATTACCGGCAAATTAAGCAGAATCCGGACGCCCGCGGTGCGGTTTCGTTCTTCCGAATGCGATGTGCGTAAGGTGTTACAACATTCGGGACTTTGAGTGATGTAAATTACTTGCCGAGTCGCGAAGCCATAGTTGGAATCCCATCTAGCAACTTTCAGTTCAGTCGCCCGTATTTAGATGCATCTTGGGAGTACTTTCCCGACGAAAGATAGCTCTTCTCGTCTATATGCCTATTTTATCGACGGAAGTGCGTTCACCATTTTTTTAAATCATTTTCGATTGCAATTTTTTTTATTAATTAAAGTATTCTACCTATTAAGGGAGGTTTCCGTGGAGTACTTAGAGGCATTCCGACAGCCTCTCCTTCCATCATGTACTTCCCTCCTCAATTCACAATAAGGCCAACTCCCTTTCATTCTATCGAAAAATCCTATTCTCTTCCTTCCTCTCCATCTTTTACCCAACATTTTACCCTCTAACGTTGTTTTCAACTTCCCCTCTCCGGTAAGAACAAGCTCCATTCAAACCTTCTGTCTTCTCCGTTTCTCATATAAAAGCTGCCTCTCTTCACCCACCATGTCCTCCACTTCGTCGTTCCTCCTTCTCTCCGTCCATTTCACCCTCTCCATTCTTCTCCATACCCACATCTCCATCGCCTCCAGTCTCCTCTCGTCCTCCATCCTAAGTGTCCACGTTGCCGCACCATAAAGCGCTACAGTACAGTCCAATTGCAATAGCTTTTTTTTAAAGAGTTTGAAAAATGAACAGACCCATATTTTTCGACCCATTCCCACTTCTCGAAATATTTGCGGCAAAAAGCGACGGGCCCTTTCATGACGGGATAAGTTCATGACGTCACTGCCTCTCGCCGAGCGCATCTGTCTCAAGTGGTTCGTCGCAATGTACACTCTTTTGAGCGATTCTTTTCTGAGGTCTCCCTGAACGAATCAATGAACCCGAAATGTAATAGCGTCACCTGCTCACGGAAAAAGGGCGGCAAATTCGTTCGTTTTTTTTAATTTTAAAGTTGTGAAAAACTGGCGGAATGAGGAAGAATTGTTTTCCGACATGAATTATCTTTCCCATCCATCTACCGAATTATCTTATTAATTGCAGTTTCGGGTCCGAGTGAATGACCACATTCTTTTAAATATTTTAAACCCTTTTCACTCCTGGTTCCCAATTAATGTTTATACTTAACTAACGCAGTTTATGTTTTTCATTCCAAACTGCGAGCAACAATGTTGACAGTTATATGAGAAGGCTCCATCGTCAGTTGTAATAAATTGAAATTTTCAGTGAATGGGGAAGTAAGGGTAATGGGCATTTCTAAATTAAGTGTGCCCTTAGAGATCTAGACATATCAA
This sequence comes from Ischnura elegans, assembly GCF_921293095.1. NCBI lineage: Eukaryota > Metazoa > Arthropoda > Insecta > Odonata > Coenagrionidae > Ischnura > Ischnura elegans. Next base: position 85,871,770 of record NC_060251.1, on the reverse strand, counting down.
ATGGGAGCCTGCTTTATATGCACCTCTAGGCAGACACGTACGCAGAAATTTTTGGAAGAGCCATTTGAAAGATGAAGCGAAAGGATAGCCTTCCTCCCTGTTGAAGTTCTTCCGGTGATTTTCTCAAACGGCTATTCCAGTAGTTGGATCCAAAACGAGCAAAATTAGTGCGCCATGGCTAGCTTTATATATTAGTACTCGAAGCTATGGAGATTATTACTACCCAAAGACGAGAGCTGGAATGTGCCCGAAACTCTCGTCCGCTAACATGAGTCAACGGGGCGAGAATCAGGAAAACATTTATCTATTTATTCACTGCGGAAGCCTCCGAACCCGTTTTAAAAAACTATTTTGAAAATTTCAGAATTATGTAATATTTTGTCGTGCTATGATTTTACGTTACTTACTGGGTTTCATTACTGAGCTATTGCTATTATGCTAGCATTGATCCGACATGAATTCTGGTGTTTACAGGGATGCATTCGGTGATTATAATTTATTTCCCACCATGATTCTTCGTCTCGAAACTTTTGAGGTTGGCAACAAGCCCTTTCAATGTAAAAAGTCATTACCGTTTGATTTTTCCCATTGTGCACGTACATGTAATGCATTTTCATTTCGTACTCATTAATATTTACTTACCAACTTACAGAAACATACAAAGGATTGTCTACTTGCCGGAATGGATGCCACCACTAGCAAGGCCATTGCTAACTTCTTCCGCTGAAGGACATCCTCTCCTGACTGCAAAGTAAGATGCTGTGGATCGCGAGCCAGAATGGTAAACAATCCCAGGAGATAAAAGATAGCGATTTTAGTTTAATAGGATTTTTCCTTCTTGCTCATCATATACATCGGATGCATTTCACCTATTTTATGCATCTCCTTGACCAGTTGTCATTTCCTTTTGTTCATTATTGTGTGGTCTTCTTCTCTGTCTGCCTTGACTTGTCTTATTAGTTTATCGATTCTTTTGCCAATCAAAACGGCAATTTTTCAAATTCTCGTTATAATTTGTTTTTAGTATGCTTAATTTTTAATTGATAAACGAGGACTGTATATTTTTCGACCCATTTATTAAAATTCTTGCACTTCGTGAATTTGTCGCAATTTTTTCTGGCTCTTTGTCAAAATTTTCTCAGATCTGCCAGAAAAATTTAGCTCTTGCATAAATAATTTTCATGTTCAGTTCTCATTCATATATTTACTTTATAATATGAAACATTAGATCCACTTTGAAGCAACAAATGCTTAATGTTGCCGGTGGGCTGTCTTTAAGTATCCAATTGTAATATTCTTGGTTGGTGTAATATTCTCGGGGGATTAGGTGGGTACAGTGATAGGCTTCTCATCCCGTGGGTCGGAGATCAAATCCCGGCAGTGGCAGAGGTTTATTATGGTTTTACTGGTTTAGTGGCGTTTTTATGGGGGCACCTCAGGATCATTTCTCCGTCCGTTGGATGGGACGTTTAATAAGTCGTCCCTTTGGCGTCTTTCATAAGGAATAGGCTAATTAAAAAGCGAGGATTCTCCCCACTCCTCCTTCCCTACGTCTCCCTATTGTTGCAAACGATCTCAGCTGTCGGTCGCCTCCTGCAAGTACCATTCCTTATTAATCAGGCAAAATTTTCACTTTGTTCGTATTATTTAAAAGGTGCAGCATTCTCGACTTGAATTGCGACGTGGCGAAAGTGAAAGATTTTTATCTTTGCAAATGAATGTTTGGCCTTTTAGCACACATAAGTTTATAGGAAAGTTTATAGGAATGCTTGTTTTTTCCGTTAGTGGTGGCAGGTAAAATTTATTAGTGTGGAGGAAACTTTGAATTTCTTTTTGGGAATGTGTGAAATCATTTTACTGTATAAAATATTCACTTTCTCATGGCCCATATAACTAATGAGAACTGATTTATTAAAAAAGGCTCAAATTCAACCGCAAAAGATAGCTTGGCATACTAGAGAGCAATATATCATGGCCATATTAATACCTTGATTGGGTGTTACTCTCTAATCTTGAGACTTATTGACACTGAGAGTTCGTAATGCCAGTGTCGTTGTAATGAAATTGCCCAGTGGAATTAATGTCAATTTTATTGTTTATCGTCGGTGATACCTTCATGCACATGGAAGAGAGAATTTTCTATTATCCTCTTTTAAGCTATTCTTATGTGAGCTATAACTGAGCTATTATGATCTCGTATATAATTTTTTTCCAATTCTAATTATTTGGAGCCATATCGACGCTATAATTTTTCCTTATACAATCCTTGTAAAGAAATTCCTGTATAGGGGCACGACCTCTTTGGGGTCGTTGGCGACGATTAGCGAAACAGTAACCAGGTCACTTAACTAAATACGAGAACTCATAACATTCATATTAAGTCCTGGATGAATGGGACCAATAACACACTTCTTTCAGGCATTTGGGATTACGATCCAAGGATCCAAATAATATATACACTGCCTCATATAATTACTGTTCTATGACACTATCCTATGTCTTTAACTCCTTCTTTTCTAAGGTTTGCAATTCTTAAATTATGGCAAAAAGAGAAAAAATAATAATGGAATTATCATGAATTATATTTAAAAACAAAAAAGGTAAAAATTAATAAAATAAAAAATTACAATTTGGTGTAAAAAAGGGAAAAAAAATGAATTTCAAAATAACGATGCAGTAACGATATTAAATTATAAGAAATGATATTGAATACCATTTATTAATGTACCTTATATGCTATCCAAATCGTTCAAACAATGCCCAAAATGTACTTATTCACACAAAAAAAAAAACACAGTTCCGAAGACGCAAACATATGCGCAAATGTTTTATCGTAAACTGGCTGGTTTAAGGGAGGAAATGGGCTCACGGGCACCTTTAGCTGATGAGGGCTCAAAAGCACCGATAATCAGTTAGGAGTCTGGTTGTTTCAACGTCATTTCCACTTGGAACCATTTTTTAAAGTGAATATTCGGGTGTATGCTACGCCTAATGATGGTATTAACATTTAAAGCATATTAAATAATTTTTTTCGTTATTTATCTTCGTATATTTAGATACATAAAGCATTTTTATCCGTAAATGGCGCCTGTTATCTCACAAAGCATGTGGTATAATTAATTTATCGTGATCAAGTTTATATCCATTTCCGGGCGTCGATATGTGAATTTTTTCGGATGAACTTAGTGAGCTAGTGTAGATTTTTATTTAGTTGAATGTTGTGCATTACTGTATTCATGACTCATTATTAATTCGGTATAAGGCAGAGAATGCTGTGTAATATTGGCCATCTGATGATATCTTCATATCGTACAAGCTTCTGCTGAATAATTGACGATCTTTTTTGCTATAAGAAAATGTGGGAAATCCTCCATTGGTATTCATGTAAAAATAAGAGTTCCTCTTCACAAAATATCATGTTTTTGCTGGTTACCTTCTAATACTTCTTCATGAATTCTGTGCGGCAGACGTTTTCCTGTTTTCATTACAAAAACACGTCACATCAGTTGAAGATTCGTCGTAAAAATGTAATGGATTTGCCCTTACAGGTGAAGAACACGAAATAGATGTATCGATAAGTCACGTTCTTTCAAAATGTTGACACTTCACGATTAGAATGATTTAATGTTACACGTGTTAAATATTTTACAAAAATAGTGTGCCAAAAATCTTTGCAACTAGTAGTGTCATGGTTGTTCACCATCGTAAGTATTCGTTACCACCTTGAAGCCGATTTAAATGCATGCAGTTTTATTCCAATCTTCAAGCTGTTTAACTAAAAGGGGTAAATGATTATTGCTACTATTGGTGCAAAAACTTTTATTACAAAATAACTCCATACAAAAAGAAATACCATGATATAATTTCTGGAGTAAGTGGTTGAGCAGAATAACATAAATTTCCAAAATTATGTAAGGGATGAGACGAAAAACAAATCTGTTAGTGAAACAGACCGTATAACCGAAAAAAATATGTTTTTGACATCTATTTAAAAAATTGAATTTCTGCCCAACTAATCTTACAATCCATACATGTCTTGGTGAAATTAGATATAAACACAAAAAGTTGAGTGCATGAATGCGCAATTTCTTATTTAATTGGTGCCCTTGATGGCTATCGCGATGAATTAAGTCTTTTTGACACCTTATGTGACGGTGTCTTCATCATCGGCAAGCCATCGCGAAATGACGCATTCTCTGTCGTTAGTGATGGCAATAAATAGGCGAAAATGAGTAGATACACAAAAGTGCGGTGCTATATGCGATATTTGTCGCACTGTGTTGCTGCACTGGGTTGCAGCGGTGGAATATTTAACCTCCTCTTTCTGAGGGTGCCACTTGATAGCACTCGCGTGCAGAAGGAAAATAACTGTGCTCTCATTAACATCGGATATACAATTCCAAAAATACGCTATAGATCACAACCGTGTTTTGATACTCTTTGAGCGACACAGCCAAGGTCTGATGATTTTGTCACATAATTCTTCTCGAGGTAAACCTACGTTCTTAATTTAGTTTTTTTTGGTATTAGCTCATCTATTTGGGGTCAACGCTAATTTGAGGAAATATGTGATGTTTTCTCTCTAGTGAAGAGATGGAAGTTTTGGTTTTGCTCGTGTAAGCGATACTGTGTCAGTGACAGTGATAAAATTCTGACATTGAGGACAATTACGGGAACACAGGATTATCGTAAAAGAATGGTTTCATTAATTTATAGTATGTTAGGAGGGATTGGGTGGCAGAGATTTTTTCAGAGGCTGCTCTATCCCTATTTGAGTGCCTTGAGGAGGGTAATCCAAGAGCAGCACTCGGTCTGTCGGACGGGACGTTAAGCCGTAGTCTCTTTGGCGACTTTCGTTTGACAGAATGGGTTTCTCTCATGTTGACGATTTTTGAAATTTACTAAATATGTATAACAACGGTTTGAAATGAAAAATTCGATTAATAAATAACATTAACTGTAGGCAATTTTGTTTGCAATGAAACCATAATGGCACCATTCTTTTATGATAACTCTGTATAGGGCCATAGTACTCGATCAATGTGTTTGGACGGAAACAGATCTTTGTGGCGTCAAATGTGCGGTGCTTTATGCGATATTTGTCGCACTGTGCTGCTCTTCTTCAACAAAATCTTCGAAGAAAAATTGTGGTTACAGCGGTGGATTTATCATCCTCCAATTTCTGAGGGAGCAGCTTGATACCGTATCGCTAGAATGAGCTAAATATAAGGATTTGGCTTTTCTGTTTCTTAATAAGAAACGGCAAACATCAAGTTGCCATCAGATATTATAGTCTCACTCACAATCGTGATGGTGAAGTCATAAGGAAATAAATTTTTGCGGAGGATTTCACTAGTGCTTGAAAATGAATGCAGAATGTTTTTATGTTCTTTCATGGCATATTGAGGTACCGAAACAGCGTTGAAAAATGAACAGTAGGGTCGGTATTAATGAATTATCGGTGCTTATTTATTCCTTCTGCTTACTGAAGCCGCGCGAAGAAAATCATTCTGTTTTTTGCCATCGTTGTCTTTCTAGGACAGAGGATATATCTTATTTTCTCCCTAATATTGGATAATTCGCAATGAATATGCGTTAAAAAGCAAATACTTTATTTTAGCGGGGGAAAATTTGATTTAACTTACATTTTTAAAATAGTGAGTTCTTTCGATATTAGGAAGCAGTGTCAGGCAGCGAAGTATGGAGATTACTTTATGAATGTATTTATAACAAGCATTTTTCTTCAATTCTAGTGGAATATTTTTCAAATGCCATTTCAATACATTTTACTTGAAATAATGTAATTCTTTTCCAACGCACTGCAAATTGTGGTGAGGTGGCTAAGTTATATTCATATCATTTTTGTCTGTCATATTTTTTAAAAAATCAACCGTCATTATTGATATCAGTTTTTATCGAAACTAAAATTATATTCTGAATTTCATCTTAAGGTATTCTACGTATAGACTGGTGCCGTCATAAACGTTTGTAATTTTTCTACGGCATTAAAAAATATAGCTCATAAATTCAAAAAACAAATGACAGGCGATAGATCCTCAGTAAAAGTGCAGCCACTGAATATTTTTTTAACGTTTGAAATGTTCCACGTGTTTGAGGCCGAATGATTTTTGCAGACGAACAATTATTTCTTGAATGGAGGCACATTTGTGCTGACATGACCAAAATCTAATCATGAATTTCTATTCAAAGCGCCAAAGAATTCTTTCAAGCAACGGAACCTGACGTATTGATAGGGAAAGCCCTAGTAAATGAAATTGCTCTTTTATGCAGAGTAATGCTTAATATGTAGTTTGGACAGCTTTGGCATCATCAAGTCGTGTGTCTTGACTCAATAATATACATAATAGATGAAGAGATATGATATCAAGTATACATTTCCCTTTGGTTAATTCAGTTAATTTTATCTGATCCATTACTATTGAACGCTTTTACCATGCAGTGATTACTACCATGATTTTGGTTTTCATGCATTATAACTTTTCCAATTATTTTCCGCTGTTTTCTGTCGGTCCGAAAACTTTCCTAGGAACATTTTAGATTTTCGTGTAAGCAATAAACTTTGGTTTTTGTTCTGACCGTATGGGGTTCACCTCTGATGTCAATAATTTCTGTTGGAAATCTCGTATGTGGAACAAACACGAAATAGTAATAACTAAAAATTCTCTCGGCTTTAATCGGCTTATGCGTGGCAAGAGTTCGCTGGATTTCAGTCTTTGGAATGACATTTAGTACTTGGAAGATTTAAATTGCCCCATTCCGTCATTCACAGTTGCTTACCTTTGTTCTTACCGACTGTGAGCAAAGTTTTCTCTTAAACCTAAGTTTACCTAACCTTAATGGTACACTTGAGTTTAACATTGATGATTTTCTTAAAGAAAGTGTGACGTCAACCTTATCTTATGCCGAACGCTCTAAAGAGTAGTTTAGTGCTGATGAAGTGGTCTGTGAGTGCATGCTCGGTGTAAGTCCCTGGGTGCAGTTTCTTTCGTTGCGCTGCGCGCCATCTTTCCCTCTCTGACGTCACCACTTCTGTCCATCCACGTGTCTTGTCAGTCTGTCAGTTCAAGGGTTGGAGGGAGGCGACCGGTTCACTTCTCGGGGAAGAGCTCCTTGTAGGTGAAGGTGAGGGTGATTCTGTTGGCGATGGCCGTGAACAGGTCGGCCAGTGTGTCCTCCAGAACTGGACTGATCTCCTCCAGGAATATCTTGGAGTTCTCGTTGATGATGCGGTTCGTGGCTGGGCCTATAGTTGGAAGAAGAAGGGATTTTCTCATTTTTCTTGGTTGAAGCTCTCTCGAGCTGTTGGTGATGTTTTTTCGGGTGTACTCCACGTAATACTTGCCCTTTTTTTCGACGTTACAAGGCCGTTTTTGGTCACTTTTTCTTTAGGGTGAATCACACGATCATTTTTTTTTCGTAATTTTCGCGTGCTCATTTCACTTGGAAATGATCGTATTTACCGATTACTGTATTCAAGATGATTCCCATATCTTTTTTCATCACCTGGCACGTCGCTTTTTCCGTCTCTGAAACCGTCACTTCAACCTCATATCAGCCAATCAGAACTTAATGGCCGAGTAGAGCGATTGCAGCGCAACGTTCGACAATCGTAAGAACGCGAGGAGGTTGTAAATATCTGGTGGCGCTGTTTTCGGTTTTTTAGCGTGGTAAAACTTCCGCCATTTTGATTTGACAATTTTTGGTCTCCGACTGATATTTTGAGGTGGCTAAGTTTTGTTCTGAAAATGAACTACATTCAGTGAAAAATGATACCATAATCATTAGTATTTCGCCGGTGATTGTCATCGAATTTTTCTAATCATTCGCGATCCTACTATTAATGTATTAGCTCTATGTCTGTTAGCCACTTTGTTGGTGGGGATAGTCTAAAAATATACATTATTACACTAATTGTTAGATTTCCGTTGGCTGTAATAAATTTAAACACCGGTATAAGTGCAGGTAAATGGCTAGCGTACTCTCGTAAAATTTTATTTTCAGCTGAGCTGGTTGTAGAACGTAACCGTTGTGACTGATACAAATTTTTCCCTGGGAAAAGATGTTTGAGTCATTAATTCGCGAAGCCTGCCAATGAAGTAAGAAAAAAAGGTTTACATTGTGGGTGACATAGGTTATTTTAATGTATTGACGAGTTATGACCAAAATTTTCACCAAATAGTAAGCATTGACCCTTATGGGATTGTCAAAGTGGGCATGGCTTGTCCTACCCAAGCACCCCCATTCCAGCCACACTTTGCTCCACGCTCGAAACCAGTGGTGCCCCCTCCAGATGTTTAAAACCTCCTTGTAAGAACGAAATAGGCAAACATGAACGAATAGCTCTGAGAACGTCGAAAGTGACGAACGGAGTGATGGAAAGAGTGAGGGAAATAATGACCGTGTGATTCAGGCTTTAGGAAATAAGGATGGTTTTTCCATGGTGGGTATTTATAGGGGTTTATGTAGTTAAGGAGTTGATGAAATCTTCACAGGAAAATAGCCGGGTAATGATGGTCATTACTGCCAACGTTTCGATGGCCTTCTCTGCCATCGTCTTCAGGGCGAATGGCAGAGAAGGCCATCAGTGCGAATCAGGCTTAGACGATGGCAGAGAAGGCCATCGAAACGTTGGCAGCAATGACCATCATTACCCGGCTGATTTCCCGTGAAGATTTCATCAACAGCATTCGCCGGGAAAGCACCAAATTCTTCTAGTTAAGGAGGTTGAAAGGGGAGGTGGTAAAAGAGTTGCCATTAAAAATTTTTTTTACAAAAATTAAATGACAACTCAAATGATGTTGCAACCTTTTTCTTCTGAGACAATAATAATCACTTATACTCTTAAGCGCTTTATTTCATCCCCTCCATTCAAAATGGCTCTCTCTCTGATAATCCTCTGTTTACTCCTCATCACCATAGCTCCCTCAACTCCAAAACATCATTTTGAAATAAATATAAATATGCATAAAAAAAACAATTTAAACATCAGTGCAAAATTAATTACCCAAACATCATGGAGACGACGTTACACTTCCCTTTCAACCTCCTTCCCTCCATGAATCCTTATAAATACCTTCCCACGGAAAAAATATTCTTATTCCCAAAGAAAAAGTGACCAGCAATTGCCACGAAACGTCGAGCAACAAACGCGGGGAAAGCCCGAAAAAACATCACCAACAGAATTTTCTCACGAATGCATTTTAAATGGTAGTGACGATAGATATTCATTTCGGGGGGACCCGAGCCCCCTCCCTCATATTGACCCCTGATTAGGAACTCAAAACGTTCGTTTGGCCCCAGTGTAGGTAGACAAACTTTCATCATCATAGGTAACCGAGGTTACCATGGTGATGAGAGCCGATTTCGCCTGGTGAATCAGTGTTAGAGGAGTTGTTTATATCTTCATCCAGTTCTTTGCATGGCTCATCGTTGGACGAACAATTCTTGTGGCATAACTCTACACATCCCAATAATGTATCATTAGTTTTTTATGCAACTACTTTGAATGCTAGAACAGATTCTTATTATTTTGATTTCCTACATATCTTGAACGCCTAATAATTTAAAAGTTATGCAAACGTATCTTCATAATAGGATCGTATTAGAACGTATCTTACGGTAGTGTAGGCAGATGGTTGAAAAAATTGGATCACGTGTAACTTAGTAATAATTTGCTCGATTATAATAACTTGAAAACAGGCTCAGCAAAGATTATTTTGGTAAGATAAAATCTTCAGAAAATAGGACGTATAGCAACAAGAATTCTATTCAGTTAATGTTTAAATTTCAGTTTCGGTATACTGATGCTAATTTACTTTCTTTCCATTTATTTTGTCCTATTTTGCTGCCGGGAATGATTCAAGATACTTACCAAGAATGGGGTCTCCGTCGAACAGGTTTGACAAGCTGATTTCCGTCTTGCCCACATTAATTTTCATTTGCATCTTCTCCAGTTCCAAATACTCCTCACCGTCCTTCTTAATCTTCTTCCCGGGCATGTGGACGTCCGCTGCATACTGGGCTATTGGGAAGTTTTCGGAAAGAAGAATTATTATTAGTCACGTAAGACGTGAAGCTATTCGTGATCGTGACACATAATTCCAAAAAAGTTACACATTAGAATTCCTAAAACCATTGTGAGAATGTCTTTGTTTAGGGTATAACCCTTGGAAGGGTTATAATATTGACCTATGCGATATATATGTAAATTTATTTGTCTTGTGGAGTTTTATCTAAGGCTATCCCGCACTTTATTCATACATCACCTATTAAAGCATAATTATTGGTAGGGTTGTAATACTGACCACTGTTATATATATACATAAATTTATTTGTCTCATGGAGTTTAATCAACTGCTATCCCGAATTTTATGCATATATGGACATTTTTACTTATTGAAAGGAGGATATCTTTATTCATATGTGATAGTTATAGTCCATTCGGAATATATTTTGTGGATTCCGAGATAAATTCAAATCTAATTGAATAATTCTTCCTCTCTGAAGTTTTCACAGATAACGAGAAGTATATTTATGACCCAAAGAGGTGAATTTTGAACAATGAAGCCTCGACAGTGATGTATTCTCCCCTTTCGAGGTGGCCTTCATCTCTGAGGGAGTGTTTTCAGTTTTTGAATATCATTTTCTGACGGCTACTTCATCAGCTGGATATATGAATATTTGAGAACACTTCTAGGACGTCTTTGAGTCTCACAAGGATAGTCGTATCGTTAGACACATTTCCATGCTAGGTACCCTTCATTATGTTAATGCGAACAATTATTAACTTACGCTAAATGAGCTCTCACGGTCTCTACTGACTCACACGCATGGGACGAGCGGTTTCTGCAGCGCCAAGTCGTGAGGGTGACCTCGACCTTGTCTCATTCTCAGAATTGGGACGCAAATAGTCCTTCGTCAGGAAACCGCGTTACGTTTTGAACGTTGTAAACAAAACAAAACAGATTTGATCGATCACATTGCTCTAACGAAGGTCCATCCTTCTCGATATTTTGTGTTGGGAGTACTTGTTTATGACATTGTGTTTATACTTAGTTTACATGTTATGTACTCGATTTCCCTCGCTGTTTGACTTAAATGCCAATAATAAGCTTCTCCGCACAGTTCGAATTCCTCATTTCCATCGATTTTCGACCCCAAAAAGGTGAAGGAAGCTGGAAAAATATATAGAAAATTTAGTTTCTGAGATCTTGTCTTAGGGTTTCCGACGATTTTAGAATGGTTCGATTTTAGCTTCGATTTTAGGCTCCCAGTCTAATTCGTTTAACATTTGCGTTAAGCTTACTCGACACCCGTTGCAGTTCTTGACGAAAAAAAATTGCTCCAGGTGAGGCTCGAACTCACAACCCCGGCATAGCTCACGACCACTGTCTTATAAGTACCGTGCGCTAACCAATTGCGCCACTGGAGCGGTGATGTAATGGAATGGGTTGCCTCTACTTTGCCATTTCTTGTTGTACCCCAAACATTTGTGTGAATCGGTTAGTCAGTGGTGGGAAGAGAGTTTTATTGAATATAGTTGTACTATAGCATATACTAGTTTTGTGTTTATTCTTTGTTTTTACGCTATCATTTTGCAATGTCCTGGTTATTAAGACTGGCCTGTTTTCAATAGTTGTCTGCGTTCAAAATTTGTAATTTTTTCCTCAATAATTTTTTTATATCTTTTGAATTAGAGGTAAATTTTTACTTGGGACTACTTTATATATACGGGAAATTTCAAGATGACTGCGTAAATTTCAATGAAGCCCTACATCACGTAAAAGGATCTTACACGAATAGTCGAGAGGAATTGACGCGTCCTTAAAAAATGTATTCTCCATAAAATTTACGTATCTCTATAGGAAGGATCGTCAAGTCTTCTTGGGCAGGATTTTTAACTATGTAAGAATGAGCTATGATACTTGGAATATAGGATTATACTCTTGATTTGCGGCCACATCATATGAAATAGAGGGGTAAATTATTTTTAGGAAGTATATTCTAGATTTTTTTTGCGTAAATATAAAAAAATCGTGTTTGCACTCCTTACGATTTTACTATGTACTCCGTGGTTAATTTTCCTAAGGTCATATTCACCAGTTTTCTTTTAATATTATAGATGTGAATACTATATTTAACGTGCGATGCAAATTGCACTATTACATTGTGCACTACAGTGCGTAAGTAGTGACACTAACAACAAGTGATTTTTTGTAGCGACTCGGAGGATGGTGAGTTCAACGTCTTGCGGAGTCCGATAGACCTCCAATCATTTCATTTGTCTTGCTACTAATATTAAATCGAGCGCTGCCATTGGAAAATTTTGGTGATTTATACGGCGTTTGTAACTACGGTGTCATTGAGGACTCTTCGGATACTGATCCCCTGAGCGCCACAAATGAAACTTTTAAAAGTATTTTAATTAAAAATTATGTTGAAATCATAGCTTTCTTTCATGTAATTATCTTCCATTAAGTAAGTTTACAATAATGCTACCGTTTTGTAACTTTAATTTCTACGCCAAAACCAAAAAGGCCTTTTATAGCTTTAGGCTGGTCCTTTATTGTATTTTATTTTAAGTGTTTTCGGCCAAAATGTGCCGCACCATTTAATCATGAATACGTCATCCATTAGCATGATTGAATTATTTAACGAACGATATTGGAAAATTCAAGGAAATAAACTAGATCAAATGGCATTATCTACTGATTTAGTCTGAATCAAGTGGAAGATTTACTGTTCTAAGACCAGTGGTAAATAATATTTTAATTACCCATTCACGTTGCTTGAAGATAGCATTTCCGTTTGCAATGCGACTACAGTTTTCTTGTGGCACAAATTCAAGAGACGATAAATACAAACACATGTTTGTTGGATAGTCGAACTGTCTTATTTTGCAGTAAAAGTGTCAGCTATATTAAAAGTGGCTGAAAGATTCTATTAGAAAAAAGAGGAAACCTACGTGAGGCTAAAACTGACTTTTTTTTTCAGACATTGGTATGGAATGTTGCTTGCTGAAAAAGAATCCCCGCCGTTTAGTTCAGGTTTAAATTCTCACTTTTAAAGTCTTTTAGTTTATTGAAAGACTACTAATCATATACCATTCACTATTGAATCTATTTTTGTTATCTCATTTATTATAAAAAACTCCTGGAATGAAATACTATACGAAAAAATAATGAGCATTTGTATGGTATTTACTTTTGCTAGTTGCTTAGCATGGAGGTAAATTGTTTGCATAGATCTTGGTCAACATTTCCTTAAAATAGTTATAAGAATATATGGAAAACGCGATTCGAAAAAGAGATTTAAAAATAGTGGTTTATATTTTAGGTGTCTAGATAAGGTGTCTAGGTTCTCTGATTCATTGAAGACGCAAATAAATATGCGCCTGTCGCTAGATGATTCATTCGCTCGCCCCGCCCAAATTCTGGTCACTGCTTTTCGTGGTGCACCACCTTCTCTGAGGTGACCGATAAGTCGTTTGTCGTTGGCCTTTATCGCGGATTCAGGTCGAAGAGTTGAGGTCATACCTTCGGAAAATATCACAGTTTATTCTTTTGTGCGATACGACCTCGTGCTGAATATTATAGAAATTTTGTGAAATGGCTCAAACACCTTTGCAAGTTAGCAATGGTTCCCGCGTTGAATAATTGTTGGCATCGAATGCGAATTCATCCAGCTGACGTCATTGTTAAAGAGGAATGATGCTTATTATATATTTTTATAAAATAGTATGGAAATGGTTGCGAATTACTGTTTTTTCGTGTGCAGCTGGGGGTCATTTCCGGAAGCTTTCATTGATAAATTTATAAATTAAATTCAGGTAAAGTCCCAAAAGTATTTTTGATTCAGTTTAAGTTAAAATGCTTTTTATGTTTAGATTCGTCCACTGCAAAACGGCAATTACTCATCTTCACAGTAAGGTCTATCTTCAACCGCAACAGTCTTCTTGTAATAGAAAAATCATCTCTAATTAATGTACCAAAAAAATTATTTTGCCAACGGAGAGAACCAATTTCAGGCTAAAACTACAGTTTTTTGAATTGGCAGATATGGGGATGGAATTTTTTGTTGTAAAAAATTGATAGTGACGGATTTCGTTTAAATGCCAGGATGATATGAAACATTTTGGCCTACCTCAGAGTTGAAGTTTATTTTATTTGGGAGTGTTTCGAAAAACAAAAGCGATGATTTCATAAATTATGTCATATAAATGAGCCCCTCAATTTTGAAAATGATTTGCACTATGTTTTATTACCTCCATTAATATTATAGACTGGGCTTTTCCTACTAGCTGCCCCCCCCCAGTCGCAAAAATCGCAAATCGCCTCTAAGGAAAATCAGGACTGGATCGAAATAAAATTTTTCAACAAATTTTCTTTAAACCCTCGAAAGATAATATTAGCAAAGACATGTAACTTAAATATTATTTTCAAGCATTTAATTTTAAAAACTAATAAAGCGCTATTATAATTTTCTGAAAATACTGGTTTTATTCACCTTTTCCATGCTAAAATGTTACTTGTTACCAATGTTACCATGCTAAAAACTTGATCGCCCATGCCTTGCCCCCCCCCCCCAGACGCCCTTGCTTCTCAGCGCTGTGTATTAACAATTGACACTTGGCAATAATTTAATTAAATTACCAAAATGTCAGAAAAATAGTTTGGTGTACCCATATTCCGAGCTTCATGCTTTGAAGGCGTAGATCGCAATTGCTTTCTAATTTCATTGTTATTGTTGGCCATGAAAAATTGGAAGAATACTTGCAAATTGTAGAAGCTCGATCACAGATTTCTTTTTTTTTATCCAGGTAACTTTATCGTTTAAATTTTACTTAAATATCATTCTCTTACTCTGAAAAATTTTTTCGCCATTTAATTCACATAATTTATTAAAAAATAATAGAATGAATTTTCTGATTGATCTCTTGTCATATTTGTAGACTTGTTCTTGTGGAGTATATTTCTTAATTTTTTTATTATCTTAAAAACTAATAAAAAAATAAAATTCGAAAATTTAAAAATTAATTACCGAATTGTTGGCGGTATCTATACTTTTAATGCATAAAAAAGTAGCAGTCTATACTCCAAGAACAAGTTAAGAAAATAATGGCAAATCAATTGCGTATCAATAAATTGGTATATGGATGAAATCTTTCATGTTCACTTACTGAAGTTCCCGCTGATCTTTCCATTTCCACGGATGGGCAACAGGAGGATGTTGACATCCAATTTGTATTCACCTTCGAAGTGCAAATGCGGCAGCAGCAGCTTGAAGTCGAACACGTTCCGCGTCAGGTCCGCCCTTTGTTTTTGCGTCGGTCCACCAGGTGGAAGCACCGAGGGGAGAGAACAATTGGAATCGTTAATAACATGCATGACGTTCATTACGTAGTGATGCTAGGCGTGACCTAATGACGGGGTGTAGGGCGGGTATCATATTGGGATCCTATTGAATAACATACCACACCGAGTAATAAAACCGGGCAGAGCGACACCTGTGCGTATTAATTGAAGAAATGTAAGAATTTACTCGTTATGCTAACAAATGACTGGTTTGAATAAATTATTGAGGTCAAACTAAAACTTAAATATTTAATTTATATAACTCGGAAGAGGATTGCTGTGATACGAATATTTCTTTATCTTTGTAAGGCTCTGGGGTGGTTTTCTCCCCATTATTCCCCCATTGTTACGCCACTAATGCTCAGGGTGTATATATGTAAAAGGACGCTCAAGGAAGCTGAAAAGTAATCATATCTGAGGCCAAAATTGACACCCCTATATTGAGTATAATTTTAGAAATTCCAATCGAAAAAACATCCGAATACGTAATACGGGGTTTTGTCTTTTCAATCTTGATCGAATGAATAGCTGCCGAAAAACGCTTTTGATGTGATGGCGAGATTATAAAAATACTGAAAGTGTCTAGAATGTCATCAGTGAAACGGAAATATAATTCTGGCAATAAATATACAGAATTTAATCTATCGCAAACATGCGTTAAGCTGACTAGAACAAGGAAAGTTACTTCGGAACTTCGACTATATCTGTAGAGTGAGTAATGGCCGCTTGAACTTCAATTTTCATGGAATGAGTACTCCCTTATTTAATTATAATTAATTTACATTTTCATCTTTTGCTCCCGCTCTCCCGCAGTATGCTCATCACTATTATTTATGAAGCCAATTTCATATGATACAATTATTAAGGGCGATGCGTTGATCATAGAAATAAATATTAATATGAAAAACTGAAGTAAAACTTTTTAAAATCATTATCAGTAGCAATGTCGTTACTAATCCTCCCCAAAGCCTCAGAGAAAAAAAATATTTACAGCTATTGTCTAGTTTTAAATGCAGTAACTGAATCTGCTTAAAGTTGAATCTTTAGTGCCAAAATGATATAAATTGTATTTCCAGGCATGCCATTTTTCAAAAATTTGCCGTTGACCCCTTCCCCCTCACCCCCGTCGCCACCCCCGGCTATCCCACCCCCCCAAAGCGGGGTTCTCCTTGGTTAATCCACTGATCGTTAAAATGCCTTTTCAGCAACACATTGCATTGTATATGGTTGAAAAGGATTTAGGTAAAGCTTTTGACTCGAAAGGAAGGTATAAATAACAATCATTTGAACATTATAAGTATATTTATTCGTGAAAGGCCATTTTATGGAAATCATTTTCTGTCAGCTAGATAAAATCTTCACACTCCTGTATATATACATATATTTTTTCTTTTTTTGTGCTGTGTTAATACGAACTCATCGATAGAATATAAAAAAAAATATAAAATTGGGAATGATGAATATATGCATGGTATTATATTGATAACTATTATTTTAGCTGAAGAATTGCAATTAAAGATGAAGTGTTTTCCCTTTCTCTGCTCCAGTTAAGCATGGTTATAATTTCTCATGCTGGAAAAGACCTTTTCTTCAAACGAATATTGACGGAATCAATCGGTTGACCATTCAGTCATAAAACGGCTACGCAGCTCATTCGTATTCTTGACTTTATATTGCAAAGCGCTCTTTTAAAGGATTTAAAATACTGATATTTTCAGAATAAATATTTAAAAAATACTCCTTAAAAAGCAGGTATTACCTCAATGTATCAATTGTGGGATGGGTAATAATTAAAATGAAGCCACAATAAATAAGGATTAATGTGTTTAAATGAATTGGTGTAGGATTACAGTAGAATTTTCTCCAAAATGGCCTCCAAGAACCTCATTGAAATACTTTTTATTCCTTATTTTTCTTTCCTTTTAATTATATATAATCAAACAAAAATCTGCCAATATGGCTGTTGATATTTTAAGCACTAGACATAGAATGTATTGATGGTTTTGCTTTATATTCAATAGATTAATCTTACTTTTGAATGATTATCATTTTCACGTGTAATATGATCCATATTTAGTAATTATTTATAAAAATAAATTGAACCCAGTAGTTTCACAAAGCTGGTAAATCAACTATTCCATTTTCACCTTAATTCATAGTTCTCTAGGTACACGATCTTTTGGCATCTGACCATGTTAAAAATGCGCTAATCTCTAATTTGTTTGTGGCTTATTCCATCATTATTGAGATAATAAAATGTCATGATTATCATTAAGCATACAATTGACGTATTTTCATGTAGTCACTTACTTTTAGAGATAAACATTATACTTTCATTTCTAAATAGTTCTATATGAGTTGATCATCTTTAATATCATCTTTTATTAGTTTTCAAACCGCCCGGTTAACACAGGTACAAACCTGCTTCGTTAGAGGGAGATAGGCTGGATTTGCCGTCGTAGTGTTTGTAGCGACGTTTAATAGAGGCCTCTGAGCTCGCGTTACACTGAGGCTCTCTCGCGTTCAAAAGCAGAACTGCTATCACCACTCTTACCTGAGCTCCCGGATTATGAAATTTCCAGGACCGTGAACTGTTATTTTTGAAAGCGTTGCGTCGAATTTCGCAGCTTGAGGACCGGAGCTGAACTTGATCTGCGGTATTCTCAGCGGTTCCAGTGAAGGGACGTTGAGCTCGGGTATGCCTGTTAGAATAATGAAAATTACCATTAAATGATATATTTCAGCGCAGAAATTTATAAGTCATTCATACTGAATGATTCAGATTGAATGGGCATAATGCATTCATGGATTGAATTTCAACAGTTACAGCTAGAATAATTTTACAATTATCACGCTCTCAACTAAAAATTCCACAGAATGGCAATGATTTTCATTATACCTAAGGTAGTTACTTATTATTATTACCCAATTTAGTTCACTCAAAAATTTTAGCGATTTTCGCTGTATTTTATGAGCTGAAGAAAAAAGGAATTACGGAAGGATTAATCTTAATACAATAGATTTTTTCATTTTTCAAAAATAGGAACACCTCACTAGATTAGATATTTTTCCAGTGAAAAAATCAAGTAATAGATTGGTGGGGACTCGACCAGCGTAAGGAATACCCGTTCATTATTTTTATCCTTTTAACTATTAAACTTTTTACTTATTGAAAGACTGTGCAGTAAAAGTTTAGAGCATGAGTCATTTATTCATGAGTAAATCATATTTGTACCCCACATGGATATGTAATTCGTAGTTGAACAAACAGGTAGTAGGTTGCTGATCCATCACCTTTAGGATTATGATAGATATCGATGAATTCACTGTTGGCCTCAATTGCAGCGTCAAAGGAGGTAAACATTTTTATGATTATTTAAAGATATTTTGTGTCGTTGAAGTGATACAGTTAATGGATGAAAGAGTTTCTTTCCACCAGGACATATTCTAAACCGGGTGATTTTCTCAGACACAGGAAAGAAAAGACGTTTCAAATACACTTTTGATGCAGTACACTTAACTATCATGATTTCCTCGATTTTCATTCTTCCTCGAGAATACATTTGGTAGAAATTAAATTCGAGAAAATAAGGTTTCGGGTTAGTGTGGAAGAATTTTGGCTAGTTACGCTCTCAGAGTAAGGATGGGGGATAGTGCGCTTTGGCTACTGCGCATGTAGTCAAGATCCCGCACTAACATCCCACACTTCCCGCACTTCTTCCCACGATCACGTGGTAACCATGTTGACCACAGAATCTGCTACTGCGCAGCCTGAAAGCGCCCTCTACCCCAATCCTTACTCTGAGGTTACGCTGAGTTCTTTGCCTGAAGAAAACTTCCTTGTGTTAGCTATCTTCATTATTCTCATCCCTCGGGTGAAATATTATTCCACGCTGCTCCGTATTTATTTCATTCGCTATTAAAGTGAAGAAGTACTATATTTTAACTATTTTATCTTGAAATTATGAATTTGATTAGGATTTCGGCTTTTTTTAAGGTGATAAATCGAGCAAATAGCCACGATAATTGTTTATTTAATAATAATAACAATCGTTACCGCGCCCTCATCAAATTATTTCGTTTTAGAACACTTCAGTGGAATATGAATAGACTGAAGCGGAGGGTGAAATAATATCTCTAGAAAGTATGTTCCATGTTTCATTTAGTGATTTCGAACGTCGGTGCTGAAAATTGAAATCTATCATTTAATATTTTCTTTCGAATTATCCACAATTGACACAATATACTCCTCCTCACACTCGCGAGCATCTAGTATCTCCTCTCATTTTCTCTCTCATCGATTATCGTTGTCTGGTCTATCAGGATCTAAATGAAGAGTACATTGCTAAGCTTTAACGCCTGTCAATTATGTGTGTTAGGTTTATTTTCGATGTAAATAAGGATGGATGAATTCTTCTCGGGTTCTCAGCCAGATTAATTCTGCCGCTTCGCCTACATTTCGAGAGACGACTTGCCTCCTATCTTCAAGGCCGTCTTACTCTTTGAAAATCCAATTTCACACTCTTTCATTAAATATATAAATATAAATTCATATAAATTCTAATTTCATATAAATTCTATTGTAACTTCTACTCTTATATATCCACATGTTATTTTCTCTGTGATTAATCCAGCCATCCCTATATTTTACCCTTGAAAATATTATTATTTATTAGTTATTTGCATATCACGAGTGTGAAATTGGACTTTCAAAGTGTAACACAGCCTTGAAGGTGGGAGACAAGTCGTCTCTCGAAACGTCGGCTTATAAGACAGAATTAATCTGTCTAAGAACCCGTGAAGATTTCATCAATACTATTCACCAGGAGAAATTAAAATCGTTTATAAATAAGGATGATTATATTTCCCTCTGTTTTACGCGTCATAAATGGCAAAAAACAGGAGAAAATACCTACTTGGTACATATCTCTATTGTCATTTCACAAATGAAAGACCTAGTCACGTAAAATAATTTTTTAATATCAGAAATAATAAGTCCAGCATTTTCACTGGAATGGCTTCTGATGTGCTCATCACCCCCAAAACAAAACGAACACTCATGAAAAATCTTTCTCTGTTGTCGGAGCACTATTATGGAATAGTGTTCCAAAGGATGTGTGGAATTTTGTCTCTTTTCAAACAAAGATTTTTTCGCTATATACAAACCCTGGAAGTGTATAAATTCTATTAATGATTAAGTAATTCCTGGAGTATAGGTCATATAATGCAAAACGTTGTTTTCCAACGTTTCGGTTTATGTTAAAACCTTCATAAGGGCTTAGCTTTGCACAAATACAAAAATAAACAAATTTGTGCAAAACTAAGCCCTGATGAAGGTTTTAAAATAAACCGAAACGTTGGTAAACAAGTTTTTGCATTATATGACCTATAGTGCAGGAATTATTTAATCATTAACTAAAAGAAGTCAAGACAAGAAAAAAAGAAAATCTACTTATAAATTCTATTGTTAGTTCTTCTCTTTTATATTCTCATTTTATTTTCACTGTGATTAATCCAGCCATCCCTATATTTTGCCCTTGTAAATTTTATTATTTATTAGTTATTTGCGTATTAAGAGCCCTATTGTATTGTATAAACCCATTTTGTTCTAAAAGGACAAGTCCAAGAACAATAAACCATATTATTATTATTATTATATTACCATGACCATTGCTTATTTTCCTTTAACCAATTTCACATTACACACCGTGAGCATATACCTTCAAGAACTTATCGGCGTGTCCTCGTGTATGGAAATATTTCTACGAGTACCGTTAGTATGTTACCATCCTTCCCCCCAGCCATATATAACTCCAGCACCACCGAACGAATTCGTGCACGGAAATCGATACCTCGGTAGGATTATAAGAGACTAAAAATAGTCCACGATTGTGGTTATCTCTTCTATAGCAGGTATCTTAATGGCCTACAACTATTGATAGCACTGTTCGGCTCGCAATAAGAGCAGATCTACTGATAAATGCCAGATAAAGAATCCAGATACTCCGTCGCTGCTGAGCCGAATTCAAGCTCATTAGAATATCTTGTAGCCTTTCACTATAAAAGCTTGCTAAATCTGTTTTGAAAATATTAAGCATTATTTATTTTATCTGTATTAATTTTCTAAACGTGAGCATTGTTGCGGATAGTGATTGTTAACGATTTGTTACATCTATCTTCCGCCGCGTAAAATCGTTCTATGGAAATGTCGTAGAGAGCCTTAATTATTTCTTTCATATAAGCAGTAGCAAAATAATGTGACTGTCATATTAAATTTTGATTGAATTTTTAAAGAGAATTATTAATGAAGGTTATAGTACCTTTATTATCCTACACACCACGTATAAAATTTTGAGTTTTTAATTATTTCGTCGATTCTATGATGGTAGTATGCATTAGCATATAAAACTGATTGTGAGCTTATACTCTAAAATAGAATTTGTATTGTATACTGATTTGTCTTAATCTACACGGTAGCAACTGTGTTCAAAATTCTCACTTAATCTGAAGTATTTTCTCTTAAAAATGCTTTCCTCAGTGGACAACCTCACTAATTCTAACAACACCGCACAGAATGACCTACAGAGTTGTTCCTTTGCAATACAGTTAATGATACGTTTAATACTTAAACTCAAAGTTTTTCTTCTATAAAAAGTTATACAGCGCATGAAATTGTGGAGTTGTGCTATGGTAAAGGATTGTGGTTTAGAGTGGATTTTTAGGCTTCATTGGCAATTATAACACGTACTGATAGAATTTTAATGTATGTAAAAATTGGTTCGTACTTTAAACTTGAAAAATCTTTTCGTCCAGCCGTACGCTATTTTTATTCCGTGATGTCTGAAAAGTATTTGGAACTTAGGCGACATGTACTTGATATATCTGATTTCACTGAAAAAAATGACTTACCTATCTATTGGTATCTATTAGCTTTTTATTTGAGGAATAATTTTTCCGATAAAATTATGTCTATTAACGGATGCTCATCAGGAAGTCGCTAGGGAAGTTTATTAACTGCCCATGAAGTGTTTTCATATGCAAGCAAGCATTACTTTCACCTTTTATTTTCACAATTACAAGACATATGAACATTGAGCACCTTATATTTATTTCGGACTTGTGAAATGTTAAATTTTACATAAAAGGTATTATTAGCCTTTTCAACGCCCTTCCACTCGCAGTACTCACTTGTAATTTCACCTTCGGTAACGGTTTTTTGAGACGGGGCATTGTTTTCCCACCTGTACAATATGAATCTCATTATCATCGTTATAACAATTGAAGGTAGTCATGATAGGAACATTTTTTAATGAAGCTTCAGTCATAGATTATTGGGTAGTCCAATCGGACGCGTTGGTATAATGAGTATAATAATCATTATAAAAATTCAGTAGATGGAAAGGTCAGTCACAATCAGATGAAGTGTTTTGCTTATTAAACTATTTTTAAACCGTATTATATTGCCACTAAATACATTTTGGAGATGTTAGTAATATATTTAGTTTGCAAATAGTACAAGAAATATCAGCTTGATGATACTGTTGCTGAGGTTTTGTCGCCATTTTCAGTTTATGTATTAATATTTCCTTCGAAACTTACCCGCTGTTAATAAATTACTTGCTCGATTTCAAGGTAAACGACTCAGGGTAATTGTAAGAAAAGAGGCGTAGATTTAAATTTATGAGCTTTAGACACTTCCCTCATGGTCAGGGGAAGCATTCAATGGGAGATTTGTCTGGTTCACTGAGTGAACCTCATTTTCTTTGATATAGGCAGGCTGTTGGCATGGAGACCGGTTGCGTTTCTTGCACAATTACTCGTCATTAGGGTTACTATTTCTCATGGAAAAGTGGAAACTTGTCTACAGTACCTACAATGTTTAGCGGTGTTATAAATACTTGGATCAGTTTCCTGACTGCAGTGCTTCATGTGGACGGGAGCAGGAGGACATGGTTTAAGACTTGAATTATTATTTTTAGAAAAAACCGAAAAGACCAGGAAGTAATGCCCATGTCTTGGCGAGGACTCAAGCATATGCTGTAGAGGCCATTTAGTGCTGATGCATAACGTTCTGCGGAACTCTGAATGTTCGCATAAACTTTTAGTATTTTCTCTCTGTCTCACAAGCTTCCTTGGGCTACATTAGGAGGCCGATTGACATCAAGCGTTGTGTATCCAGTAGCGGATTCATAAAACACTCAAGGGGGAGCGCAAAAGATATTCTGAGCCACCTATACTTTTATTGTATAATATATAAAATATATAATCTATAAATATTAATCTATATATATTAAATCTACTTAATTTAAAAATAATTAAGTTATATCCAATGTTTAAGAAAGTTTTATTTAAACTTGTTATACGCATATTCAAGGCAATGCCATCTTATGACGCACAAAAGTTACAATTGTGGTTCTGAAATGTTCGTCAATGAAGGCGGCTCCGCAAGGGGGGGTGCGCGCCCCCTGCGCTTCCCATATGTATCTGCCACTGTGTGTATCCCATGATAAGATATCATTCTTGTCAAAAAGGCCACTACTCCGCTCTTAGACTGTAGTCAAGGTAACAAATGTGAAGACATTTTTGTTGAAAATGCCACTCTATGATTCAGAAACGGAAACTACTTGAAAATTTGATCCGAGAAGAATAGATGCCTTCATGACTTAGCAACGGGAAGGAATAATGAATATCAAAAGGACGGATACAGTGAGAATCTAGGTACGCAGAGAAATGGAGAAAACCAAGGATTATTTTTGCCACGAAGAAATCATTTTGCTTAGCCGATATCCCAATTGCCAGTCAAGTTAAGTATGCTACCTTCCATCATCTCCTAGCCATCTTTCCCAAGGGGATTATCAGACTGGGTTTCCCGAACGAGGTGTTGATTTCTGCAGTGAACATTATCGCCTAGGAGACGGAGGTCGAGCTTACTATGCCGCTATCGGGGAAATAAACCTTAGTTTATCGCTATTCCGCCACGGACATCATTTTTAAGTCACGTTGATTCAGTGGAAAAATATGATGTAGGAAAATATTGAAGGAAAATTCCCATCAGGGGTACTAAGAGATATACTTGGGGTGGATCAAGAGGGAAATGAATCAGGGAACAAAATGAATTGTCTCGGCATAAGAAGAAATGGAGGGATGGCATGGGCGCACCCAGCGGGGGGCAGGAGAGGGCAGCCCTCCCCCTAGAAGCAAAAATCACAAAAGTCTTTAAGGAAACTCTGGACTGGATTTAACGAAAGTTTTCAACAAATTTTCTTTAAACTCACGAAAAATGATGTTAGTATAAGACCTAACTAAAATAATTTTTTCTAGCTAATACCTTTAAAAACTAATAAAGGGCTGTTATAATTTTCTTAAAATGTTGGTCTAATACCCCTCGCTGGGTACGCCCATGATATGAACTAGATATTTAGTAGTGCATTTTATTTTCCACTCGGTGTCAGCGCATAGCAGAGACTCACTCTTATCCCACGGCAACCAAGTTTTTATGTTTATCTTCCAACAATGAACTTTACCTACTTCTGTTCAGGAAAGAATATCAGTTATACCCTTGGCTTCTCATATGTGCTCTCTTACTTTGGCCCCGCATCCCTTTAAATGTATTCCAATCTATCCCTGATCCTAATTAGAACTTATCGGCTTTTTTTACCA
Organism: Ischnura elegans; assembly: GCF_921293095.1. Taxonomy (NCBI): domain Eukaryota; kingdom Metazoa; phylum Arthropoda; class Insecta; order Odonata; family Coenagrionidae; genus Ischnura; species Ischnura elegans. Next base: position 85,846,736 of record NC_060251.1, on the reverse strand, counting down.
AGATTATTTAAAATGGTTATAGCATTACAGTTTTTAATGAAATAAATTGCATAGTGACAAGAAATCTTGGGTGGCAGATTCCAGCTCTAAGTGGGTTAAATTTTTATGTTTATCGCTAAAGATGAAATACTATGATAGTTATCCCCATGACTAATACATCTTCCATTGAAAAGTATATGGGAAGTAAGCTTCAATCTCTGTATTCGATGTTAAAATACAAATTATCTCTATTATATTATCTCTATCTACACATTATATTTGTATGCCTATCGTTTCCAAGCTGCTGGAATTTGACCAAAATTTTAGTAAACTTTGTCGTGACTGCTGGTGGAGAGTCAAAACCATTGACTTTAAATTTCAAGAATATTCACTCTCCTCAAACAACCAGGGCAGCAGGATATTTTTTTTTGGTGTCTATAAACTTATTTCAATGGTATCATTGCATAAAAATGATTTTATACGTAGCCACGCGCCCAGATACACCGTGAAATATATCAAAGATGAGATTTTTCGTGAATAATTTATTGAACTTTATTGGGATTAGACCTTTGATCTCAACCTTCTACCTTGAACGGCCGTGTGCTTTCTTTTATAATCGAAGTCACCTGTTAGATCAATCTTCGGGGAATCTAGATTCATAGTCTAGGTAGTGGTTTGTTTTCAGTAGATTTCATTCTTGATGAATCCTGTCATATTTTCAGTGAAATATATAACAAAATAGACAGGATTAATGGGATAATATCGTTGCTGGAATATTTATAACTCCCTTCATGATATACGGTTTCATTTTTTGACTGTACTCCCGTTAGTAAAAGTCTTAAAAAAATCGCCGAGGACGATATTGATTTAACTCCCTCTTGTAATACATTTTACTCCGGCATAGGGGTAATATTATAGTTATTCCGATTTATGAAATACCCATGAGGAGGTCGTACTTTGCCGCTGTCGGAGAGGAACACCTTAATTTGACGCTATTCCGCGACAGAAGTCATTTCTAAGTTCGTTGATCGCGTTGACTATGTGGGTAAATATGATGTTATGAAATATTGAAGGAGAATTCCCATCAGGGCGAACAAGATATGTACCTACTTGGGGTCGATAAAGAGGAAATCGAAGAAGAGAAGAATCAGGGAACAAAATAAATTAGCTCGGGATAGGGAGAAATGGAGGAATGTTGGATACCAATCATAGGAATTCCGTACTATGATCGACTGAATGGGAACTAATGAGTAAACCTTGACGGAGTGAGATCAAAGTCGCTGAGAAAGTTCCTTTGCTCTTCACTTTAAAGCGGATTTTATTTCGGTGTAAATAATGCTTTTTTATTTTTATAAGAGGCATTCTATAGTGTCATATAGGATTGTGTCCAATTCACTTCCTCTTATTGCACATTTGTAAAAGGGATGGTAGCAATCAACCGTCATAGTGCAGTGTTGGCGGAGCAGTGCACATGCGCCTACTAATTTGGTATTCCATTTGAAAAAGTGTCTAAGGTCCGTGGACGATGGAGAAAGCAACTTTTCTCAATTAAAGCCTCGTATTTTCACTTCCGCAAGTGAATAGACACGCAGACGCTTCGGATAATCGCAGCTCATCGTCGGTGCGTTCAACTTGCCTGGCGCCTAGGAGCTTCCAGTCATCTCATTCAAGAAGCGTTCAAGATTTCTCTCACCGTGCTACTCCGTCCCACCGTCTGGAGGGATCTATTGAGTGCCTATCAACTTATGTTTTCATACGTTTGTCGAAGTTCCTGCCTGTCTGACCGATGTACACTATTTTGCAATCCCTGTAACTTACTCCGGTCTCGGTGGCGGCGGGGTGAAGTCCTCGCCCGCCAAACCAAAGGTCGCGGGTTCGAGTCCCGCCTTGGTAAGTTACCATGATCCATGGATGTTTGTGTACGCTTGATTGTTTAATGATATCAACCCCGATGTAAAAGGTCGAATAGTGCTGTTTTCGGTGGTGTGTGAAATAAATATATAAATCTATATATATAAAAGAAAGTCGAAAATCGTGTTAGTTAGAACACTTATAACTCGAGAACGGCTGCACCGATTTCAATGAGATTTGGTTCTTTGGATTCGTCTCAGGCGGGTTTAACATATAGGCTATTAAAAAAAGGATAATTTCACAAAAAAATTCATCTCTTTCCTATGGACATGCTTTTAGGAGTTATAGTAACACAACAATTGATAAGTCGGTCAAAACTACAAATTAAATAATTTGTTTTGTTTTCACCACTTTAATAACTGAATTTAGTAACAATATAACATTTTAATTACTAAATATATTCAAAATATTAATTAAATTGAAATTACATTTAAAAAATTTAATTCGAGCTAATTGTAAGCCCAGCCGTGGCCAAGCTCGAGTTGACACTTCACTACCGTGTTTGTAAACAAATCTCCAAGCAATTGTTGACAAACGGTAATGTCCGTGTTCCTGTCGAGGAATCGAGTAGTTTTAACTCATTTCCTTGGAATGATTGCAAATTAGTTTCAGTGAGCTCATCAACAAAGAGTTCCAGAATATGATTGATCACCAAAAGAATCAAAGATGGTTGATTTAGCGAGCAAGAACGAAGATGCGGATGACTAAAACGAGGTAAATTCAAATAGTTCGTACTCTGCATGAATTCGAATCTTTTAAATGTGTAACAAACGAAGACGAAATCACCAACTACCCATCTGAATATTTTAAGTCCTTGGACATACCTCGCTTACCAAGGCACGATTTACAGAAAAATGTAGTTTCTGTGTTCATGATCCTTCGAAGCCTAAACCAACCATAACTATCCAACGGAACGTGTTTGGTGATTAAAATAATTGGTAATGAATGTGATTCACGCAACTTCACTCAAAGGAAAATTCAAAGGTGAGGAAGTCCTTATTCCGTAGATTCCATTATCTCAACTCATATGCCCTTTTGAGATTAAACGTATTCAATTTCCAATTCGTGTTGCATTCGTGATAACGATTAAAAAATCGCATGGTCAGTCTTTCAGTTTTTGTGTTGTTTGTGCTCATGTGCTAATGAAAACCCATGATTTTCTCATGGTCAATTTAACGTGCTATGTTCACGAGTCGATAAACCATCCTCTGTATTTCTTCCTTCGCTTCAAGTGCGTAGCTAGGATAGGGGGTTTTGGGCGCAGCTAATACCACGGGTCTGTAGGGTATAGAAAACTCGCTAAGGTAAGCGGGAAGTGTGGGGGCACTTCCCCCAGACATTTTTTAAGATAAATCGTTCAAAATAGTGGGTTTTGCGTCTGTGTGAATAGTTAAATATGTTTTGTTTGTTAGTCATCCGTCCCCCTAATATTAATAACAAAATCTTTCATAAAAAAATTCTCTAAGCTCTTCGGGGGGGGGGGGGGGGTTATCCCCCAAAACCTCCCCTCGCTGCGTCACTGCTTTGCTTCGCTATATTTATTTAGCTTCATCCGCTTCATCTTGCGCCCGATAACAAAACAAAAACTGTTGTTTCTCAGAAGGTGCTTGACGCAAGAAATTAAACCCGAATGTGTAGAGCTCACCGTGGTGCGTTTACGCATGCAGTACGTTTACGCAGTGCATTTTTTTCAAACAGAGATACTAAAACTGGCGCGCCTTAAGTCATTTAATGCGAATGCTGCCTCATAGGGGCTCTTCTTGCACGATTTTGAGCATCAGTCAAGCGTCGGTCTGGGGTTGTGTCAACCTGCCCCCTGAATGGGCCAAGTGTATGCAACAGACTTGGACCTAAAAACATTTTTTTACAGCTAATAACGCAAATAGCCAACATCTGAATGCGTATAATTTTTATTTCATGAACTGCTTTATTAAACCACAATGCCCAAAATTTCTTAAGCTAAAACGTAATAAAATTTGCTGAAAAATATCCGCGTAGACGTGCTCCGATCCACCCTATATAGATTCAATAAAGAAAATGTCCTTCTGACAAGCAATTTTGGTACTCATTTACGTAGTTTTATTGAATTTGTATCCTTATTTCATTATAATAAATTAAACATGATTAAAAACGATACAGCCGCTCTTGATTTATAAATGGTGTAAGTAAACTTTAAGTTCATTGATTGTTAGGCGATACGAAGTTCGCCGGGTCAGCTAGTTATTCTATAAAACATTCTTCTAAAGCCGGCCTTGGTGGCGGCGGGGTAATGTCCTCCTCTGCAAAGCAAGAGGTCGTGGGTTCCAGCCCCGCCTGGGTAGGTTTCACCTGTCCAGGGCATGGTCGTGTACGTTTACTTGTTAAATTTCTTGAATACCCCGATGTAAAATGGCCAATATGAGCTGTATTCGATGGTTTGAGGATAAAATTTAAAAACAATAAAAATGAAATGAAACCCTTGATTGTTTAGCACAGAAAGGAGCGCAGAAAATGCTGAGAGAAAGGGGATATCACCTCTCTCGTGGCGAAACACCTCCTTGAAGAAAACAATTCGTGTAATTTTGATTCGGAGATCGTCCACGTAGAGAGGAAAGGCCGAAGACTGGTCACTTTGGAAAAATTGGAAATTGTGCAAGATGGAGGCATTTCTCTAAGGAACGAACAAACATTTTTTGGCCACTCCCCACTCCTTGCCATACCATTCCCCAAGCGCACCACCCAATAACGCATACCCTTCATAACCTTCCCCTTCCACCCGTCACCCATCCGTTTTGTATGAATACAGCTCCGGAACCAAAAATCCTCATTGTACATACTTCAATCAAAAAAAATATAAAATTTTCCAAAGAAAATTTAAGAAAATGATAAAAATGAGAAAGAAATGCAAAAAATATACAAAATGAACAAAATGCATTCTAATATACCAAAAAAATGAAATAATTGAGAAAAATCCTGCAAAAATTGAAATTGTAAATTTTTCATGTTTTTGTTTTTGGCTCGGCTTCCGATGTCGGTTAGGTTTAGTCTTCCCAATTTTAGAGTGCTCTTGCACGCGCTCACTGGAAGCCTGTTTTTCTCATTCTCCTTCATTAACACTGGAAAGTTTATACTTGTCCCTTACACACTTGTTTTGTCATAATTGTCCCGCGTACGCACTTTACGTGCAATCACAGGGGCGCAGCTAGGAATCAAGGCTGGGGGGGGAGGGGGTTTAGACGCAACTAATACCGGGGTGTGTGGGAGTAAGGAATACCCACCAGGATAAGCGGTATTTGCGAGATTAATAAATTGTGGAATTTTAAGATAAATGGTTCAAAATGGTGAGTTTGACGGCTTTCCGAGAGATATTTTTATTAATCCTTACACTATTCTATTGGTAATATCAATCCAATTAAGTAAAATGAATTAAACTTAAAAATTTCTCTTAGCTCTGGAGGGGGTTTTATCCCCCAAACCCCCCCCCCCCCCCTCGCTGCGCCACTACTCACCGGCAGCAGGACCATCCACGGCTATATAAGACGGCCATTTTTGAGGATCGTCGTCGTCGTAAATCCTCATTGTACTTGATAATGATCTTACGGTCGAAACGCATCGTACTTTCAATTACAAACCTGTGGAAAACTACCATCTCTCTATTCTTTCAGTACTTTGGCTGGTAATTGGCAGCAGATGGATCATAGGCAGGCTAGGGCCGGAGAGCAGAGTTTACCATATAGATGGCTAAGTTCTAACAACACGCATCTCAAAAACAGCAACTTTTCAGGAGAGCAAAAAAAAAACTGTTAATATTTTTACTTGCACACTGAAATTAAAATCCAAAAGTTCAAAAAACTAAAAAAGGAGCATTCATTTACATCAAAGAATATTTTTTTGCTTGTATTTTATTTAAAAATTTTTTATTACCCTTTATTTAAGATGCCTGTCTCAAACTGGCCGAATTCGAGATACGTTATGTTATAACTTAGCCATCGATATGATTGTCTGATAGAGGTCTGGTTAAGGGTCAGAGGGAGAAATAAGTAATTAACTATTCTTTTTGTTAATTATATTATCGAATCACTCTCTCTATAAAATATCATGGTAGCTACCCGAGACTCTCATGAGCACTCATGATAACTAGTCATAAGCGTATATATTGTATTAACATTAGCTTCCCATAGAGCACTCCAACGGACAGGATGTCATACCACTATATCTCGCCTGCTTTTGTTACTTTTGTTTTCATCGTTTTCATAGTTTTCGCTTCTGGGTCATGGCGTGTTACGAGTGCGGGGAATGCGAAAGCTTGCTAAGATAGACATTCTCTTCTCGCATCAATTTGAACCTTTCAAACGGCGACTCAGATCTCGACACTCTTCCACGGGACGCTAAGACGATTCAGCAATACGGGCCCTGATGATGATCGATTCCCAATATTTTTTCTTCCTGTGTCCTTCTTGATCTGCTCTAAAAGTTTATCGCTTCGTCTTTCTCAGGGTTTTTTTCCTTCAATTTACCCCTCCGTTATATCTCCCACGTTATCGATGAGTGGATCGTTATGCAAATCTGTTATGATCGTGGTGGTCGCTCAGAGAAAAGGCCAGTGAAGAGTTCTGATCGGCAGTGTAGTGCTTAACGGTGCGGATAGTGTGCTTAAATAGAATATGAAATTCCTTTAATATGCTATGTAGCGGCATGAATTTATTTGAGCATTGAAGGAAAAGTTGCTCGAAGGTGATGGAAATATTGTACAAAATGAACTTGTAAATAAAATATAATGTAGGTATGTACACGACTAGTCTGACTCTAAAATATAGAATCTGTATTTATTTTTGTTATAACAGTTCATCTGTAATCGTATTTATACGTTGGATGTACCTCAACCGCAATAAATAAATAAATGAATAAAAATAAATTAATAAGAGACGAGAAGTTTTCGATATGTGTGTGTGAAGGAGAATGGAGACTGTGAAGTGGACAGAGAGGAAGAGATCTGGTGCTCGAGGTGAAGAAACTTATAGATAAGACAGGGAGGAGACAGAGGGTTTCGATGGAGCGAGTATTGAGCGGGGAGTGGATTATATCAACCGTGCCAGAGGGAAGACTGTTTAGTAGGCAGGGTTCAGTATTCAAGAACCTTATTTAATCTTGAGTTCTGGGTACGTTACGTATACGGGGGTAGTTCAGATCTCAGTCTTAAGCTGCGTTTGAGTCAGAGTCAAACTCACTTAAGCTAGAGTAATTGTGGTTAAGTTCAGCGGTAAATTTTACATAACCTTACCTAAACTTGCGCGCTAGGCTTAGATTGCTTGAAAATTTGAGAATGGATATCTTTAAGAGCGACACAGAGAACATATTATTAGAGCCACACTATATCTCCAGGTCCGATAGAAGCGATAAATTAAGAGAGATGTTTTGCCGAACGGATAGATATGGGAATTCGTTTTTCCCCCGAACCATAAAGGACTTTAATAAACGCTAGTCCCAACCTCGTTAGAGCACTTCTTTTTTTTTATAGTTGTAAACGGCTGGTGTCCTAACACCCCCTACCACACGCCTTTTAGGCGGCTCGCGGGGTATTATGTAGATGTAGATGAAACTTGCCGAGAAATAAACAAAAAATGCCTGCCTCAGTGGCGGCTGAGTAAAATCCTCACCAGCTAAAGCGTAGTTCGCGGGTTCGAATCCCGCCAGGGCAACATACATCTATCGGGAGCTTGGGTTCTTGTGTTGTACAGTGTTAGTGTCGGAACCCCCATTGTAAAGGCCATTATGAGCTATTTACGGGGGAGACGACGGTGGCGGGCATCGTGGAATTTGGCAGCTCAATTCGAGTTGAAATTCAACTTAACTACTGCCGAGTAAATTCCGAGCGAGGCTTGGAACTCGATAGAGTTTTCGTAACGCCAGCGTGGCAATTGAGTCGAGTTTAAGTTAGAATTTGAAGTTGAGTAGCGTTCTGGAATATTTGTATGGAACACAATCCTATATTTATTCATGAGAGTGAATCATTTGTTGAAAATATGTTAATCCGTCCATAATCCGACTCATGCACTAATAATATACCGATACTAGGATTTTAATATTGCAACGCACAAGTTCTCCGTATCGCAAGCTAGCTTGTGGAATACAGGACAGCAGGAAAACTGCTCATAAAAATTTATAAATCTCACGAACTACTGAAGATAAAATGGGAGGATAGCGTGAGAATCATAGGCGTATGTTGGGAAGAATGGGAGCTTTGGACTACTATCTTTAGTGCCGAAATGATGTAAAATGTATTTCAAGGCATGGTATTTTTTTAAAAATTTGCCGTTGACCCCCCTCAACCCCGTCGCCACCCCCGGCCATCCCATCCCCCCAAAACATATTCCTAGTTACGCCACTGATCGTTACAATGGCTTTTCAGCAGCACATTGCATTGTATAATGTATATGGTTGAAAAACATTTAGGTAAAGCTTTTGACTCGAAAGTAAGATATTAATAGCAATCCTTCGAAGATTATTAGTATATTTATTCGTGAAAGGCCATTTTATGGAAATCATTTGCTGTCAGCTAGATAAAATTTTCACACTCCTGTTTATATATTTTTTTCTCTTTTACGCGGTGTTCATATAAACTCATCGATAGCCTTTTAAAATGTATAAAAGATAAGAAATCTCACGAACTACTGAAGATAAAATGGGAGGATAGCGTGAGAATCACAGGTGTATGTAGAGAAGAAAGGGAGCTGTGGAGTACCAAAATGCAAAGGACTCGGAGGATAGGCCGTATTATGAGGCAGTATAAAAATCGCGTGAATTTTTTATTTATTAAAAGGCGGACAGAAAATTATTTTCTGAATTCAACAAAGAAAACTGCATGTTAATCTGAGTTTTCCCTCGCGAGATATTCAATGATAAATATAACGAATTTTAAGGCGCGCCAAAAACTCCCTCCTCCCCCAAGCCACTCGTATCCACCGAGCCACTGCCGACGAAGCCTCGATGACGTCTAAAACATACGAAGTGAAACGCTTGTCCTTCATCATCCCGATGTCGCATTATTAATATCCCAAGTAATAATCGAGGCACAATAGCAATAGAAAAACTTGCCCAAGAATAACAGAACAAAATAAAGTGACGATGAGCGGCTAAATACTCTCTCAAAATACATTTTACAGCATGCGCTCAACGTATTTCCCAACTCCCTACTGTTGTTTAGGCACCTATGACGTCACGCCTGGCCTCGGCAACGCTCAGGTGTCTTCGTGCAGTGGTCGGCTCAGAGAAATTTTCCTCGATTTTAAAGTCAATTTTTTAATTTCTTTTGATGATGAATGGAGAAACTTAAGGGATTTTTGCGAGCTAATGTATCCATTTTACTTATTCAAAATAGCTTTTAGAGCAATCGACGACCCATGCAAGTTCCCCATTAATGCTTCGTGCTCGGAAGTTAATGACTTATTCCAAAATCTCCATTATTTCAGTGCTACCGCGTCGGTTGTCCACAATGTCCAGCTGTCGGCCATATCGGAGTATGCCTGGACCCCGGGACATGACATTAAATTTGACGAAGCCCGGATAATAGTAAAAGAAGGCAGATATTATCCCAAACTTATCCGAGAAGCAATTGAAATAGCCCGGACGGACACTTTTAATAGCGACGAAGGCTACCACTTGGATGTCAATTGTAGGAGACTAATTAAACGGACCAATGAGAGAGCAGCAGCCACAACTGGCGGGACTGAGTCCGTAGAGAACGAGGACAAAAATCGTGGACCGGCATCTTTGACCTGTAGACGCTGCCAGCGAAACTGTTGTCATCAAGAAACAACCGACGCGGTAGCACCGAAAGAATGGAGATTTTAGAACCTCGCCACCGCGGAAACCTACGTAGTCACTTAATGACTTATTCCCCTTTATTTCCTTACCGGCCATGAAGCCATTTTTGAAAGTAAATATCAGAGTAAAAATTGTTGAAGTATGATTATCAAATAAATCATTTAAAAGTCAAAGACAAGTGCAATTCTTCCACTCTTAGTGGAAATATTTTGCAGGTGACGCGAAAAATGAAAAATTTCCATAAAGCTTTAATGAATATCGCCTTGTATAACAAGAGGCATTCTTAGTAGGTGCACTTTTAATTTATAGAAGTTATTTATTTTATAAAATAATTTTATAAATTTTCATAATAGTTTTGACGATTTAATTATTGATTGCGTCTTTTAGACCATGATTAGTTCATTTTGGCACATCAGAGATTTCAATCTCTGTCCTATCCTAGGGTGAAATGGTAATAGGTATAAGTTATGGTTATACCCCTCTTCAATTTTAAAAGCGAAAATTAAACTGGGGGATTTAATCCATGCTCTCGTTAAAATTAGGACAAATCACCTCAGCTGTTCGTGAGAGGCTGTTTCGAGCAAACGATGAATTCTCTCATATTCCATATGTTGCCATTTTTGGTAAACCACAAAGGCACAAAGACCAATGTGGCTACTTTCTTGAGCGAAATTCTGTTTTGCTTATTTCTCCTCCACCTTTAGACGCCTTCAAGTTTCCGAATTTGTTTTCAAGTGAGGTTGAAAGTTCCTTTTTGATGTAATTTACCGGGGCATGATTTCTGATTTTTTGATATCAGATAAACAAATAAAAGTGCGTAGTTTTATAAAACTTAAGTTAGGCCATGAATGCGAATGGATGTGGTAAATAATTTGAGACTCACCCTTAAGTAGCTTCGGCCGAAGTTCGTAAATTGAGTTGATGATGCACTGATTTGATTTTGGGTCATTTTTCTTGCACACCTTTATATAGTCGGCTGTAAGAAACACAAAAGAGTTAAATTATTATTCATGCTAACATTGAAGAATTTCTATTGTGAAGTTTTTATGAAGATAAAAATGTTTTAATTTGTTATTTACTCAGATGTTCAATCTCGAATTTTAGTTCTCAGCGGTCATGAAGCCATTTTAAAAGCAAATATTAAAGTAAAAAATTACTGAGCGATTTCATGATTGCGAAATAAAACCATTAAAATTCATTGACAGATGCAATGCCTCAGCTATAAATAAAATTATTTTGCAGTTATTGCAACAAAATGAAAAATTTCACCATAGTTTTGATGAATATCACCAAATATTGCAAGAAGTATTTTCAGTAGGCTTATTTTTCATTTTTACTAGTGATATATTTTCTAAATACATACGAGGCTTGAAAAACATTTAGTAGCTATTGCTTTGCTTGTAATAACCATCTGCGCCCTTGCAAATGGCGCATTAATGACTAATTGTCTGCAATTTCCGAAGAAATAATGCGGCAGTGAGTTCTTACGAGACTGTTTCTCAACGCCACCAACCCGTTTTTCTCGGTATTCATGACCGTTCAGTGAATGTGTTATCACAGTGAATGAAAATATTTATGATTTATTGTGCTAGAGGGATATTTTCATGCTCGTTAACATACTCGGAAATAATAAACTGATAAATGTAATTCTAATTAAACCTTCCTATATTGTGTACCATTTCAGATTGTTTTTAAACATTTTGTCTTCATTTATTTATACCCGTTTTAATCCCTTCGAAAATGTTAACCGATTATCGTGGCTAAGATGAAGTTTTTGGAAGTTAATTTTAATTGGCCGATTTGGAATTTCATTAAATATTTAATAAAAAGTACTATTTAATATCAAAATTTGCCAAATGAAAGAGAATACATGTACATAACATATAGTTTCGCAAAATGTATGTTTCACATGAGGGTGAAGCGAGCAGCGAATTAAACCAATAAATAATCTCTTAGTCATTCATCTGAAAGAGCAACCCTGTTAAAATTAATTGAGTACTCATGTTATTTTTAGTGTTCAATGCTCTATATTACAATAATATTGATGATTTTTCCTCAATGCTGCGGAAAAATTATGGATGTAGCCCATAATATTAAAGGCTCAAAAGCGAGTCACTATCGCTAAAAACGCAGACGCACAAAAAAAAATTCATTAGAAAAAATAAAACTCGGAGCTTTCTAGGCAGTAGCCTCTTCCTCAACCTGAGCAGTAAAATGAATAATAGTACATTTTTTATTAAAAATAGCTTTTATTTTATTAGACAAGGCAGTATTTATTTTGGAATTGATGATCTTATCATGAATATTCCTGCATAAATTGGATTTTTAAATAATTAATTTAGTCCTTGTACATACATTTAGTTAGACAGGGGAAATGTTTGTCAGTGCCCTTGAATTTCTGTCATCCTTTCTTATGTGGTGAAATCCTTTAAAGAACAATTATTTCATTGCACATTGAGATGATGAACCTTGTCCTCCCCTTGCCAACAGACATATGGGATCTCTTGGAGCTTGCTTCCCTGGAGTGTGCTCTGGGAAGATTAACCTTTTGGTCGTTGCCCAATAGACGATTCTTACGTGCCTACGATCTCGCAATCCGTCTCTCGGTGTTCCTCTTCTCGATCCTCGTTTTCCGAAAAGCCGTGCTAGCTCGCGCACGCAGTAATCAATTAACGCAACCGCTCGCGTAATGTCGCTCAGCTGCACGCGCCGCTTAAGGCGGCACAGGGCTTCACCTTCGAGTCGCAAATGGACTGAGACGCTTGCTTCTCCGACATCTTGATAGCCTCCAGCTGACTTCAAGTGGGATAATATGTGTACGTGCCTGTAAGATATTTGTAGCGCCTTGTTTTTTGAAAGATTACTCATTCCGTGTAACCTCGAAGAAAATGGGTATTGTTCATGTATTTCAGCTTGCTGAGAAACTATGCGAAAGATCCACAGAGAAACAAATCATTCGCCTTGACTGGGATTTGAACCCGTATCCCCGATTTCTGGCCAGGTGCTTTAGCCTAATTAAACTACAGAGGAGACATTCCTCCCTGTAGATATTCGTGGCCCCCGGGTTCGTATTTCTTTCTCTGTGAATCTTTCGCATTGCGGGTGGCTCCCGTAAAGTTATCACCATAGCTATTCCCGGTATACTTAAGTTTCTGAATGACGATAAAATGGAGAAAATTTGAATGTAAACTTAGTACGAAAAAAATCTATCACAAGGTACCCAATGGTACATCGTGAATCGACATAAACCAGTATTTTTTTAGAAACATTTTAATGAAAATCAGGAAAACCAAATGAGTAAATAAGTATTTTTTTAGCCTTATATCTTATACAGCGTCTAAAGTGTTCATTAGGTTCAACTTTAGAGTCCTTATAATTAATCAAATTTAAATTGAACGAAAAATGAAGCATTTCCTCTCATAAAAAAAGTATGGAACATGATGCTGATGAAATGGTTGCATGAAAATTTGTCAGTAATTCGTGCTATTCGACTGAAAAAGTTTGATTTTGAGTTGGGTCGAGTAGGATCGAATATTTATCATGGAATCGAAACAAAGAAATGTAAAAAAAATTTTGGCGCAATCTCTATGCATTTATATGCTTTTTTGGGCTGATATCCAGGGATAAAAAAATTCGTTTTGATTTCTTGAACTTTCTCATTTAGTATATAAGTATAGTCTTCCACCTTATTTTTTCTGTATCCTTTTGCAGCATAAAATTCTACCATAATTTCATTAAGTAGTATATAATTTTCATCAAGCGGTGTTAGTGTTCAAGAAAGAAATGTCAATTGCGAGAATATTTATTGATAACCCAGGTGATACATTGCAATTCAGCAGAAGCATGAAAATTTATCCATTGTGTTGAAGCGTAGATCCTTCTCGTGACACTAGTGACATATTTTCCTTTTCTGTGTTTTAGCTGAACAATTCCTGTTATTTTGCGGAATGTCATGATGACTTGAGGTAGTAGATGACTCAGCTTTCATTTTGCCTGTTTTTTTGTAAATGATCAACTTAAGGGATATTATCTTGTCTTTTTGAATTATGTCAAGGACTTAATGGCAAAGTTATTCATTAAAGTGTCTTAAGTTCCCAGTTTACTAAAATATGTGAGGACTGAGGCAACAGAGGTATTCAAAGCGGTGATGCCTGGCAGTCGGACTTCCGGTACAGGATAAAAGAGTTGGTAAACCAATCAGATCTTATCTTGTATGATGTTAGGCACAATGTGGTGGAAGTTCGTAATATTATGAAAATGAGACATTGCAATATTTCCTCTTATAGTTTTATCTTACACAACGCGTTTCGTCGTTACAAACAACTTGATATCGTTACAAACACACTTGATAATGTTGTTTGTAGCGACGAAACGCGTTTCGTAAGAATAAAACTATAACCCCAACGCAACCCTCCCCTACCAACGCTTATTAGCGACCGGGTAAACAACAACAAAATAACTGTTAATATAACGATTTCTGTACCTGATGATGTCGCCTCTGCGACGAAACCGGTCGTATTGAATTAATCGTGTGAAAAGGTACCATAACTTTTTATTGCTCAGAATGGATTTTCACAAGGTAAAGCCAGAAACAATCGAGTTTACTAAAACTATAAGTGGAAATATTGCAATGTCTCATTTTAACAATCAAATCTTCACCACGTGACCAAATTAAAATTCTAGATATGACTCATAACCAGAAAATGACGTTATTATCAATTAAAGCCTCACCTGAGGAAATTATCTCCTAATTTGAATTTCAGGTTCATCCGAAACGTATCAAATGTATCTGCTTAGTGTTTGGATAATTCGGGAATTGTTTATACATACTTGCTTACTATTATAATGCCAACGAAGCAAAGCCGCATAATTTTCTTCTAACTCTACAGGAAAAATAGGAAATGGTTAATACCAATCGGATAAATGATTGTGGAAGTTAATTTTGTACCCGACAATATCGCAAGATGTGCAGAGAATATAGAGAAAGATCGAGAATCGTATGTTTTCCAACCAAGATATCAAGTTGAACTTGAGTCAATTTATCTATCTCTTTCAGTGCAAGTGAAATAGAAGAAAAAATTCGGTGATGACAATTACAGGTATAGAAGATGTCTATTTGAATTCCTGAAGGGGAATCAGTTTTCCGCGCGCGAGTATGTATGTGTGTTCCTACATAGAGACTCAATAAATGCACTAATTTTGATAAATAAATTATCTTTCGAACTACTACGTTTACACAAGTGTTATATGTATTAATACTGGGCATTTACATCCGATTCAACCGGAATTGGCTCTTTCGCATCTATATAACCTCTTTTGGTATGAATATTTAAACGCACCAGTGAAAAACATGGTGGAAGGTTGCTAGGTAGGAGTCTACCACATTGCTAGTTTTCTTGCTTGAAGTTTCCCACAAAATAAACCTTAATGTTGCCGCGAGTTTCATAATATATATGTTAATGTTAAATCTGCTACGGATGGGTAATTTGATGTCGATATTCCAACTGTTTAGAATATGTTACTTTTTCATTTTAGTTTAGGTGTTGGTTTTTATTCTCTGGCCTTAAGAGTGGCGTACCTAGAAATATGCTTTGGGGGGATGGGATGGAATGGGGCGGCGACACCCCACCCCAGGCAACGGGGGGTCCGGAAATTATTTTGAAAAATGACATGCCTGGAAATGCATTTTTTATCATTTTGGCACAAAATATTTGACATTAAACAGAAGAATTTATTATATGTCAAAACCAGATAATAGTTTTAAATAATTTATTTATTTCGCTGGGTCTTTGGGAGGGGGGGATCTATTCGCTCATCCCCCCCGTAGTTACGCCACTGGCCCTTGACATTGTCTCGTTTCGAATTTCGGCTTTTAGGTCTAATCGACGAAGGCTCTTCTCGAGAAGGTCTTAATATTCTTCGCACTGTGAGAAAGAATTCTGTCTCGGCAAAGTCATCTGAGGTAGGTCATGATCTAGACCTTGTTCTTGCTTCGAAAATCCAACGGAATAAAAAGTACGATGGTAAATTTTTCGATAACGAGTTAGAATAGAGTTCTCCCTCAGTAAGATTAGATCCTCTCTTGGCATTGCTACTTTAGCTGATCGCCGTATCCTCAATGACCGGAGACTCTTCTTAAATATCATTAATGGCAAATACAGATCCTCTGACCTTCTTTCTTTTTTTCCGCTTCGTGTTCCTTCGCGCACGACGAGGTCGAGTGATCTATTTCATTTTTTCACCCCCCGCCTTTCTGTTTCTAAACGTTCTTTTCTATTCAGACTTCCTTCTTCCATTAACTCCTATGCCAATTGTGTTCCAAATTTTGATCCTTTTTTTTCATCCCTCATCCAACTTGCACCTTCACTATCGTAATTTTCCCCCTATTCCTCACACCACTCGATGACTATTCTTTGTTATATATTTGTAAATGCTGTTAAATATTTTTGTTATTGTTGTTTACGTTGCTTAATATTATGAAATTGTTTCTCCAGTCCTCTGTAATTGGCCTCGTGCTGTTTTTGGATTAACTAAATAAATAAATAAATTTATTAAAATTAGAGTCTAATCTGAGGTCTAGATTAAGTGTACATTGTTACGTATAATTTTAACTCTTTAACGGAATGCATTTCTGGGGAAATGTTATGAGAGGAAGTGGCGTACAGGGCGAAAAAAAATTATTTCACGAAATTTTAACATTCTATAGCTGATAACCTTGGATAGTGATGTTCCAAGGGGGGCCCTTTGAAGGATACAACACACCGGGACCCAATAATTTAATTCATACGCCAGGACACCCGGGAGGGGAATGGATTGGAGGGAAGAAAGGAGGGAGGCGCAGCCGCGATAGGAGCCCGTCGACGCCTTCAGGGAGAGGATATAGATGGAAGGTAGGGAAAAGCTACAAACCCGCGTTGCCATGGGGTCAACGGGGCCCAATAGTAGTGAAACTATTACTTAATTTACCAACAAAATTGGTAAATTTTTCTATTATGAGAAAAATCCATCGATCATTCTGTTGCATATAGCCGATGACAGTGGAATCGGACACCCAGGGCGGGCCCGTATAGGGTACACTCTTGAGGACCGGGAACCATGACATAGACTTCTACGCCCGCGCCATCCCAAGAGGGGAAGGACAGAGGAAGGAAAAAAGGATAGGAGGGATCGACGCGATGAGAGCCCGACGCCACCTCCAAGGAAGGGATAGGTTTGGAAGGGAGGGATAGGGAATACCCGCGTCGCTATTGGGACGACGGGGCCCTTCTACAAACCATGATTTACTGTATCTACAGAAAAGAAAAAAATACCTATGAGGAATGAAATTTCTACGATTCTTCGTAGATAATATAGTTGATAATAGAGATCAGGACCCAGGGAGGGGTCCTCTGTGGGTTGCAACGCACCTGGGCCAGGAACCAAGTCAGGCGCCGCGATAGGAGCCCGATGACGCCTTTGTGATAGGGGTGGGGTTGGAAGGGAGGGACGGGGTACACCCTCGCCGCTATAGAAGCGACCAGGGCCCACTAAATAGCGAAACCCGGCATCGGATTTTTCTATTAAAAAGAAAAACCCTTCGATCAAATCGTTGGATAATGTAGTTGATGACAACGAGTATAAGGGTTCAGGGCGAACCCTTCGAGGATACAACGCATCGGGGCCGGGAACCAAGCCAGTGGCTTATACGCCCGATCACCCGGGGAGGGGGAGGAGAGGAAGGAAACAGGAAAGAGGCGCCGCCGCGATAGGAGCCCGACGACGCCTCTGGGAAAGGAAAGGTGCGGAAGGAACGGGGGAGGGAAAAACACCTCAACGCTATAGAAGCGAAGAGGGCCCACTAAAAAGCGAAACCAGGCAAAGCCATTAATGGTCTAACGATCACGGAGGATCATTCTATGAGGAAGAATAATCCAACGATCAGATCGTTAGATAGGAGCTAAAATTACTGGTGACGTTTAAGTCGGAAACGCACACTTTTTAAACTGCAGAAACTTAGAGCAAAGCGCTCTGATTGGCCGCGAGTTTGCCCTGTTGCCGGATGCCTTGGATGCATCGCTATCTCCGGGAGGCAAAGCATTCGAAGTCATGAGTTGTCCGGAGCATCCGGTGACAGGGCAATCTCGCGGCCAATGGGAGCGCTTTTCTCAAGTTTTCTGTCGGTTAAAAATGATAGGCAGGCACCTGAAATCAGTGGTGGATCAATTGTTGGGGCTAACGGGGCTATAGCTCTCTTCTTGGGTATCCAATTTACACTAGATAGAATGGTAATTTTTTTCGGACCCCCACTACTGCTGGGAGATTATTTCCACCTCGCCCCCCTTTGTTCCTATCCTGGACCCGCCACTTCAGCAGACTGGTTTTCGGGGTTACTACCGCGTAGATTAATCTCGGTAGTAACGCGGTAGTAACCACCGAGATTAATCTACGCGGTAGTAACCCCGAAAACCAGCCTGCTGAATCCTCACCACACCGCGAAAGCCTACACAAGGATTGGATCCGCCACTGCCTGAAACCTAATTGTCACAAATTTACTCACCCTTTTTCTTCTCGTTTTCTTACCATTCTTACCTCAAGTTTCCTCCAGTTACCCTCGAATAAGCAATTTGATGTGAAAAATCGTCGGAGAAAAACGTAGCCCTAAACATTCACTGCGTGATAATAATTGTATTATTATTATTATAGTATTCTACCGATTAAGTTAGGTTTCCTGGAGTACTAAAGAAGTGATCTGGGAGCCTCCCTCTCCTTCCAGCACTGCCTTCTTTAATTCACTGTAAGGCGTACTCCCTTTCAATCTATATAAAAATCCTATTCTTTTCCTTCCCCTCCCTTGTTTCCCTAACATTCTACCCTCTAACACCATTTTCAACATCCCCTCCCCACTTAAGTACTCCTCCCATCCATACAGGCCTTCATAAAATGTAGGTAACAATGCCATTTTAAACTATGATTATGCAGGTAAAAATTGTAAATTAATCTTGTGTGCCGATGCGAAGTTTACAATTTTAATGTGTTCAAAGCGACAGTTCCATAAGCAGAGCATGTTTGTCCCTAAATAGTTTAATTGAATTCCGTTTTAAAAATATAGGTTGATATAGAATGATTGACGGTCAATCGATATGTACTCATACTTAAAAGGGCATGGATATGCAGTTCGTGTATGTATTTGGATGAGTATACTCGCTTAATAATATAATATCGGTATTAAATATCATTACACGCATTCGTGAGACGGTAAGAAACGTAGAAATCCCTCATATTATTCATGCCAGTGTCATTTATATCAAGAAATGTGAAAATCCATGTTTCCTATCTGCTTTTTAAAAAATGATACCAGCATCTTACCACATGAATTCCAGTATTCTTATGTAATATTTTGTCGTCGGGCGATACCTGAGCTTAAAACGCGTGAAACCAAAACGGAAAGTTTGATAGTTTTCGCTCAATACGTCCCCTTAATTCGTCACACGCTAACTTATGGAGTCGGTGAAAAATCTGACCGCAATAGGCACGATATATACCATTTTTTAACTTGCAATACATTGAAGGTAAAGAAGGGAAGGAGGGTAGTTACTCAACTGCGATTGACCGCGAAGGAAAAATCCTTGGGAAACCGGTTTTTTTTACATCGTTGAGGGGAATATTAAACAGAACATATCGTAATGACCGTGGAAAGTATAGAAACAATCGTTGTCGCAACTTCTGTTCCGCAGTCACCAATGGGCGATCCCTGGAAATGGTAATCTCGTCCGCTTATGACGGATGTCTGGTAGGCCCGATGTCACGTCGAGTGACTTGATTCACGACACATCAACGAAGCAGAGATCGGTTCGTACCCGTTTCCGTAAAAATATGAATCTAAAATCTTGAATGCGTTCTGCACTCATTGTCACGTATCTAATAAAAATAATTTTTAATTTCATCAAATTCATGTTTCTGAAGCAGGTAAACTCAATCCAAGATAGTAATATACCGGCTTAAGCACACCGTGTGAAAATTTACTAGAGTATAATTAAAACTTAAAAGTTATAAATTTTCCAGTTAATCTAAATGGATGTTCTCCCCGCATTTCATAAATCAGATATGCTTATGTTCTATCTTCCTGTAACACAAAATCATGCCATATTACTTTCGCATACCCAAAACTATTTTTGCGACTTATTTCCTATCTGTTATCAAGAAATTCAGCGACTCCAAAACTATTGCACAATTTTACATCTGGAAAAGGTGGTGAAGCTGAATTGTAGGAATTTGCGTATTTATGAATATATTTCCATTTTTCAAAAAATGATTTTAACTTTCCTTCATCCAAAAATATGCTTCCCTTAAGATTTAATGCTATTTTATGCTGGTATGAAATAGATCATATTAGGTTTTGACTCCGCCACCACTTAGTGTAGCCATGTGACCACAACTCATTCTTAGAAAACTGATTGATGAATTATTGACGAAAATGTTCAATAGGGTTACTTGAGATGACCTTAGGAGCGAAAAAGCTAATTATCTTGAAAATCGCAAGTAGACTTCTTTCTGAGCGGAAATGGGTAAAAATTCTAGGTATTAAATCTGCCGAACTCTTATGACTGTAAATAATTGCTCCTAAAATATCTTCAGCTGAGAAGAATTTAGGGTAATTTACTTGTCATAATATTAGCTGTAACAAATACCAAGTATATTTGCAAGAAATTTGGAAGGCCGATCCTGGTTACACTTGATGACTACAGTTCTTTCAAGATGTAATTTGTGAAAGACGTAAGGAATTATTCGTCTAAATCGAGAAAAACCTGATATCCGGTGGTGAGTTTTTTTATTTTTAATTTTTCCTGGTTTGATTTAGAATCTCAGCGCGTGAAAATTAATTATCTAAATCTAAGAAATCTGAGGATTACGCGACCTGAGAATAAAATGTTTTAAAATCTAGGTAGATCGAATTTTAGCGGAATTGTTTGTTCAATTTAATAAATTGTTTTTTCATTTACCGCTTATACCGGAATTGCAGGTAAGCACACCAGCACTCAATTACCAGATACTGACCTCACAATTTTGAGGGCACAATGGGAAATGTCTATTAAATGGAAACAATAGTATACATTTGGATGTAGTGAGTAGATGTGTGAATGGCGGTATTATCAGCTTCATACTTGAAATGAAGGTCAATCAAGTCATTGAAGTGTTAATTGACATCAATTTCTTTTAAATATTGTATGTATTTATAAGTGGATAGCACGTTGATTAAATGAATTAGTCTATTTCAATGACATTTATCCGATAGGCTAAATTGTCTCAAGTATTAAATGCGTGTTTGGTTGGAGAAAGGCCTGAGAGGAATATCCGATGAATTTAATTACCTGGGAAACTCCATTTTATTGAACAATGACGTAATGGAATTTCCAGCCTCGGAAAAGAGGAAAATTTGTCGGTTCGTTTTGATGGATCCTCAGTTTACTTATCTTTTTTTACCATATTGTCTACATTTTTTATTAGTTTTTAAAACCTGAACAGAATGGAGAGATTTCTTTTATCCCGCAACGCAAGATGTCTAGATGACCTATCAAAACGCCGCAATAGCTCATGAATAAGCATGACGAAGAGCGATTGAAGATAAACAAGCACAATAATAATAATCTATGGAGACTAAAAATAGCATAAGCTGACTATTCAGAAGGTGGACGTCGCTAAAGAAAGATTTTGATGTAAAATCAGCAATTTTGAAGCATCGGGTTGTAAGGGCGAGAAGACATTTTATTCCAAGTAAATCTGAGTGACATTAACTCAAGAATTCGAATGGGGAAGGGATTTATTAGTTTTGACGGGATTAAAATAGAGTATTATGTTTACTTCGTTTTTTGAACATTGCATTACATATTGCCCTATATATTTTTTATATATAAAATATAATATTATACACATATAATTTATATATATGTATTGTCTTTTGTATATTTCATAGAATTGCATAGCTTGTTACAAAAATCCCTTTGCTGCTTGACGTAGAAATATTCCACGCGCACCACTCATAACCTGAGGGAAAATTTAACTTCTATGAAAAATTTCAATTTTTATCCGTTTTTCCGTAACGGAATACATTTTTGCAGACCAACAATTTTAAATAGCTTTCAAAATTCCAAATCACGCCACATTTTGACATTTATCACGAAAAAACGAAAAACTTTAACATTGAGTTACCAATAAATCGTGTGACAGTGATGTACGAAAATAGGATATTATAGGAGGATTTAAACAAAGTATAGTGAATTTTCATGCGTTATTACTTAGCTTATAACGGAATGTGTAACATCATTGAATTTCTGAAATAGTCCTCTTGGGAAAAGGTCTGCGAGGCAGATCTATTTCTGTTGTCCTCATGATAAAAAAAACTAAGTTTTATTCAGTTAGTTCATTTTTATCAAGTTGGTCAAATATATTGATTAGGTAACGATTGAATTGGAGAAATCGGTGGAAAAAACGAGATGCCTTATAGAAACTCTATTATGAATAGGTATCCAAAGTAATTCAGGCTTGGTATCAGGAGAAATGGAGTCTATGGTGAGGAAAGATACGGTAAATTGTATTACGGAGGCAAAAAAGAAAGGCGGCAAAATACTGTGCATTGACCACAAAAATAGTTCCTATGTGGTGATCGAACTTAAACTAATGCATGCCGCCGAAGCCAGAACTAGTGGTAAAAAAAACTATGTGAGCGGAACAAACGGTATGACCTCGTTCAGTATCTAGTGAAAAAGTGAGTTAGTGCTTTAATAGGTGTGGATAAAAACTATTCTCCAGGGAAAGGAGATACTGGCGATTAAATCTTGAAGGCTAGTAGAGAAAATATGAAATTACTCTTCGCAGGGGGCAATCAAAGGTAGCTGCGAAAGCGGAAGATTGTCGAAGGACATCGGGGCCAGTACATTGATTGCCAAAGTGGATAAAGAGATGTCTGATAGATTTATAATAGTTCTATGAGTATGAAAATAGATCCAAAGACGCGTAAATTGTCGGCTTATGTGTTAAGAGCCTTTCTTGTTTGCGGCTCACGGGTAAGACTTTCTTTTTTTTTCAAGGACGGAGTTACACGAGAAGAATTTTTTTTCCTGAAAATTAGATGCTACATATGAAGTATGTTTCTCTATGGAAGCGAGGCTTGGACGTTGACAGCAGCAGAGAAGTCAAGAGTGGAAGCATTCGAAATGTGGTGCTACCGAAGAATGATGAAGATAAAATGGATTGACCGTGTGAGTAACCAGGAAGTGCTAAGAAGAGTGGGAGAAAAGAGAAGCCTCCTAAAAACATTAAGCAGAAGAAGGGACAACTTAGAAGGCAATGAAGACAATCGTTGAAGGACAAGTGGAAGGGAAAAAGGGCAAGGGACGGCCCCGAATGAGTTATATAGGACAGGTTATAAAGGATGTAAAAGAGAATAAATATGTAGCTATGAAGAGATTAGCGGATAGGAGAGAGAAATGGAGAGCTGCGTCAAACCAATCTTAGGATTGTTGACTAATGATGATGAAAATTAGTGGCTCAAAAAATCCGTTACATGATTTTAGCTGGTTTATATAACCACAAAGAGTTTAATAGCAATTTGGGAATTTATTCCGCACGAGTTGAAGGGTCACCTGCACTTCTAATGTCTATGATTATGATTTTCCTTCACGTTTTCCTCACATAACACATTACTCTCGCTTGAATGGAATTTGTTCGTGAAAAACCGTACCTTAATATCATCCCATTATCTTTAGGTTTGCAGATTATACAGGGTTATTAAAATTTGTATGCATCAAAATTTTAAAACTTTTATATCAGTATCTTATAGAAGGTAAAATATTTGCTTTTGAGATTGAGACAAATTTTAACTACGATATACAAGATCTTAAAATTTGATGTGCTAGCATAATTTTTAAACTAGCAATGTGCCGCAAAAAAAGAGTAAAGTCAAGCTGTCCTCTTATCTACCATAATGAATTTGTATTCATAGAATCAAAGACGAATATTTTTCGAGAGCTTTGATAAAGGCGTTTCCTTCTCGGTCGTGCGAGCAAGCGTAATAAAAACAGTAATCATAAATTAATTTTTAATATTTGTTAATTTTAAGATTTGGAAAGATGATAGGCTGAACTTCTATGAAGATTTGTGTGATGCAATTATGAAAATTATTCACATATTATGAAAAAAGAAATGTTTTAAAGTCTAATAGTACCTACTATAATAGTATTCCCTCAGTTCTATATTTTCATAGCTTTTCAAGAGATCGAAGAATTTATACTTTCTGAGATTTGAAATAAGAAAAGTTTTATTTACGATTGAGATTCTTGAAAAATGCGTGTTATGATAGCACAGACAGCAAATATTTCTATCTTATTTTCATTTTTGAAGAATAATTTTCTAAAAAAACGTCCTGAAGTCTATTGCGACTACGGTATCCAATTGTATTTGGAGAGAGGAATGCCAAAGGAATTATTTCAAAGTTCGAAAAGTTATGCTGAAAAATGTTCTTGTTTGATGCAAAATGCTTTTGCCGTGCTTTCTGAGAAATAGATTATTTAGTTGCCAACAGCCTCTTAAGCACATGTGGGCGAGACATATCTCGACAATTTTTACGTAACATTCATATTTCATGGCAAATATTTCCTTCTCGTCTCGTTTTATTTTTCCACGTCATGTCATTTTGTTTGTTAGACAATAATATTTATATTAATTTATCCGTGCATCACAATTGCACCAAATAAAATACTGTCCCAATATTGAAAAATAACTTAGAATTTTTATGTTTTTCTGGAATATCAAAATTACGTGATAAATTGGCTCACGATTACCCCTCCAGCCACCTTCGTTGCGATATATCCGTGGAATCAGGCCAGTATATCCATGCTTTATAAATACAAGTGGAAAATTCTCAAAGGAGCTTAAAACACTCGTTGCACCGTGACATTCATGCCTCGCGAACTCATTGCTATGAGGCTATTGAGATAGGAAATTGAAATGAGAAAATCTTTTTATTTATTCACTATAAATACTCTCTTTCGAAATGCGTCAATCCTTTGGGTTTTTTTCCTGACGTCCTGCGGGAGATATTACCAATGAGCTCCACACTTATGCTTAAGATAAATTTTTATCAGTTGACGTTCTTAGTGTTCCATTAAATTTTTCCGGCAAAGGCTGAGAAAAAGTTATTTTGATTTAGGATTTTCTCGCTTTAACGTCCGTCAGTTTTAGTCACGTTTGGCGCAATAACTCTGTGAGAATGCACCATGGCCGTGCTCGAATACTTAATTCGTAGTCTACTCTGGTTTGTGGTAAATGTGGCATTCTGAAGATGGATAAAATTGGCAGCCTTCATGTTGTATTCTTACTAACTATGTAATAGTTCCAGAAACTGTATATAAACGTAGCTGTTGGGATTGTTTTCTTAATTTTCTTTTTTGTCTTATAATTTGTACTGAATTGATTGTTGTTTAGGTTTACCCACATTTAATTCTGGTCTCGAGAAATACCCTCAATTTTTGATTTGGATTATTTAAAAAAATCAATTCGTGAGGACATTTGCCTGGTTTCACATCGAAACTTAATATTAGTGATATTGATGGTTCAGAAGTGTTTTGTTATCCAATTTTCGTGCAAAAGTATTCTTAATAACTTATTCGTAAATAACATAAAAAATTCAAAAACACACTTTTTCAAAAAACATTATGCTACCTTCTACAAAGTAAAATAGAATCTTTTCATTGCTCGAAGAATAGAGCGTAGGTGCTGATTAGGCCTTCATATTAATATTGCTTGTCAATCCTAAATTCCCTATCTCACTCGCTCACCAATACTAATTTCTAAAGAACCTACCTAAACTCACGTCTTTTTATCAATAACACTTTTGCTGCCTTCAATTTCTCTTCCCTCATCGAACCTCCCTCTTAAATAAACATCGAGGACTGCTTTCCTTTTCCATCTCCCCCTTTTACGCAATTTTCTCTCGTCACATATCGTGTATTGTTATCTCTCGTTTCATTTTCTCTCCTTCCACTTTTTCCTATCCTTACTCCGTGATGCCCACATCCTACGCCTCTTCTTTACACGCATCAGGCGTTTCCTCTTTACACGATGGATATTTTGACACCATTACATAGATATATACTACTTGAAACATTCACAACAAGTTGTTAAAAAAACGTTGCATAGATATCCAAGCAGTGATATCCGTGATGTTCTTAATTGACATTGAATAGATAAAGTCCATACCTATTAAACTAATGAAAGGAAGGAGAAGACTAAGTCTTAATACAATAAGGGTCAGCAAAAAAATACTAAGGAAAAAGTTAATGCCCTTGTTCTTTTTTACATCTAACTTTTTTACCTTTACATCAATTCAAGAATTTCTTCTGCTCTTCAATTCTTATTTCCTTAAGAAAATTATCCGAAACGATATCCATAGGTAACACATGCACTGTATAGAATTGAAGAGCACAAATATTTTTCCTGCATGTCTGGGGATTACCATAAACCATAATTAGCATAACCATCATCTTCTCATTAGATGTTGTAATGTGGACCTCCATGTTCACTGTTGGGCATCGCTGTAACGTTGTTTGGGGGTCCTTTGGATATTTGACGGATATCCATACAACGTTAATTGGATTGGCATGAATATTGCACGGATTTCGTATGTTCCCTGGATGTTTTTAGGATTTTGAATGATGCTTTGGCAACGTTTCCACTCCATTAAACGCTACTCTGTATCCCGACATTGGACAGCTTTATCTCTAAACTCCTATACTCTGAACCACTCATAAAATCTTTCCTATAGGGAAGATCTTAGATCATTAGAGAAATCTTTCCTTCCCCTTCTTTTCCCAAGCCATTTTCTTATTTGTTCACCGCTAATCCGTCCAAAAGCTGTTGTTTTTGTCCAATTTACTGGTCCCTTATCTTCAAATAAAATTTTAAATAACTACCTCTTACAGGTTCATTTTCTGGCTATTCTTTTCAGTTTCAACGTTTAACCTTGCTGGAAAATTGAATGGGGAAGTTCTGTTTGGAGAAGAGAGAAAGTCTGGGTGGTTCTAAAAGTGCTCCACGTAAACCTAACTTAAATAGTGGCTATTATGCTAAAATAGCCATTTATGGTAATTTTAGATTCTAGTTTTTATGTGCAAGAAGTAACCACAAGCAGACGGCTATGGAGAAATCGACGACATATCTAAAGACAAGGAAAACGAATCAGTTCCACGGAAAAGTAATACTTTGGTGGAGTGCTATAGTTTCGCTGCATGGCATAGTGATCCTGTGCAAAAAATAAACTAGAATTGTTAATTCTTATGTTTTCGAATTGTTCGTATTGTCCTTTGATACATCATAATCGAGAAATTTCGCTTAGTTAGGACCGTAACTACTAATTTATCAGTGAGATCTGAGAGTTTAATTCTTTCCCTTTAAATTTTCATTTTTAATCCCAAGATATTTTTCTCCATATTTATTATTTTCGGTTTATGCGTTTTCGTTTACATTTTTGGAATGAATTACGTTCTGTGCAAGGATACGCTTTAAGAACTACTTTCTGCTAAACATTTCTTTTGGATATTTCTATTGGCATGGAATGTATTAAATTCGATACATCACAACATTCCTGCGTTCAAAATGGGATTTTTTGGAAATATCAGATGTATGGTGACTTTAAATTTAAAATTTTGATTGAAAATTTCCATTCAGAAGCACTGATCTCCGAAAATACCCCCCAAAACGACTTAGCCCAACTAAGATACCTCAATATCCTTTCATAGCATAACTATGCGGTCAGATTTGCAGACAACTTACCAAAATCCTTTAAAAACAAATGTTAAGGTGCAATCCATTCCATACTAAATCCATACATCCATATCCATTCCATACTAAACCTGTGGAATAAGCCCATTTTTCTCGTATTGTTATCCAGTATTCTACGAAAGTATAGCGAACGATTCAAACTGGACGTTTTCGACCAAGATTCCTTGTTTATGTGCCATCAAGAAGAAGTTAGTGTTGACATTATATAAGGTGATCGATTTTCTCAGCTGTCATGAAGTAATCATTATGCAACCTCTGGTTGTGGGATAGATGATCTGAGTGATCTATTTCATTATTGTTTTCTGAAACGTTCACGGAAGGAAAGGCACGGTATTCGAATTCTGTGCTTTCACTTTCGCTTCTCAATGGAGATAGGTTTCATAAAATTACGGCTCTTCATCACGTTCCTCTATACCTCTGCTACCTCTCAGCAACTTAAATTGATGTTGAACAAGCCAATAAAATTGCAAATAAATGCCTTTCATAACCTAACGTAATCCCCGCATCTCACTTGGATTCTATCTATTATTACACCACGGATTCATCATTTATTAAAGTTAAATATTGCTTTATGAACCAAATCCTTTTGAGTTTTGTCATAAAGTCAGTAATTAGAAATATGGGCACAGGTAACATGAATTTATCCATGGAAAAGTGCGAGATTCCTTTTGCAAATATCTGAGGGCACAGGTCTTAATGTAATAGTCTCCTTATAATCACTGTAATTCTCTCAAGCAATTTCGAAAGTTGAGCGAGAGAAGGGCAATGTGACTTTGCGAATGTGCTTATTTACCAACGGTGTGAAGGATTAGAGATGCACTATCTTTCTATTTAAAGGAGGGCAGCGACCTTAACACGAGGGACTAACACGAAAGAGTCGCCATTATAAAATGCTTTCTTCTCTCCGTTAACTTTTAGTATGTCTATATTTAGGACAACTATACTTAGTGGTCTCTTCTTACTATAATTTTAAAGCTTACTTTATCAATTATATTTTCTACTCACGTAGCAGTGCGTTGGCATTATCTGCCAAATAGAATATCGTCATGAAGCAAGCCAGAAGCCGGGAGATGAGTCGTAGTATTTCTTGCCTTTCCATCTTCAGTTCAACCCTGTGTCGCTTGTTTCCTGAAGTTTAACTGCGGAACTAAAAAATACATGTCACCATTTTCATCATAAATTTGAAGTAAAAATTTGTAAATCATATCGTATAGTATGAATTTTCAGCTGGCATGTACAAATAATCTGTCATAGTTCATTGATAAGGAATTATTTTTCCCATTTAAATGTTAATATTTATAAAACATTGTGATCTTTCTTGTAATATTTTCATGCTATTTTTTTGAACTGTCATTGCATTTAGAATGCAATGGCAGTTCATAAAAATGCTAAAAAAGTCGAAAAATATGAATGACACTATTTATCATTTCACTCAGTACCATCCCTCACCATTTAGATATTGACTGTTTAGAACTGTGGCGTTGCATCTTACCTTTCAGTATTCGTAATCCAAGTCGATCGATTTTGGAGCAATAATAAGATAATTGGACTCGTAAAATAAACACCACAATGTTGAAAGTAAATGTTGTTCTCTTATGGTAAATGAGAATGGTTGAGGATCGTGAATAATGCAGTCTATTCGATGTTTCGTAGTTAACGTAATACTGGAGTGGATCGTGGACTTCGCACAGTCCTAAGGCTTCGTAATCTTGCGTTCAGAATCACTTTTACTGAAGAATATTGTCTGACCAATTTCCTGATGGGTCCAATTCTTCTGGATAGCTGGGATGAGACCGGAATATTCGTCCTGCTATCGCCTTCCCCCGGTTTATGTCCAGCCGTGGAGCAGGACCAGCGGCTTCCCCTTCGATGGTGACTCGAGGGACCGAATGCTGGCCGGAGACTTCAGCGGTGTACTCCGCACTCCTGGACTGATGAAAACCCTTCTACCTTTTGATCCCTACTCGCCGGCTCCTTCCCTACCTCTTCGTCAATGAGGTTGTCGTTCCCTTAGTTGCGCAGAGAATGCAGCTGTGGAAGCCGGGCGAGGAGGGAGGTGCTCCGCCTCGAGAGCTCTCTGGCCTTATAGCGTGCGGTGTGGAAGGAAGGTGTCCATGGGGCTCTTAAGTGGGGGGTTGTAACCCCATTTCCCTTGCCACACATAATCGGGGAGGTTGGTGAGAGATCTTGGTGGTCGTGGTGGGGGAAGGCATCGAGGTACCAAACGAGGGAGAGGATACTATGTGTTTTCGCACGCATGGTTAAACTTCTTCGTTATTTTCTACCTTGAAAATTGTGAAAAAAAGCCCTGTATTTTTTTCCTTTCATCATATTATAATCAGTGGCGTAAGTAGAATCCTAAGTGGCAGATGATATCCATTGGATATCTAAATAAGGTTGATATATCCAAAACAAGTTATTATTGCAGGATGGTTATTTTGACGACATTACATACATACCATAATTGTTACATCCACGATGAGTTGTAATAATAACGTTACATAATATCCAAGTTGTAATATACGTGATATTAAAAAATTGTTTTGCCAAATATTATCCATAGGTAGCGCATGTTCTGTATCAGTGGCGGATCTATGGGGGGGGGGATACCCAAGCCCTCCAGGGGGGTATAACCCCCCTGGAGGGCTTGGGTATCCAATTTACACTAGATAGAATGGTAGTTTTGTTCGGACCCCCACTTCTGCTGGGAGGTTACCTGCCACTCCGCCCCCCCCCCCCCACCTTGTTCCTATCCTGGATCCGCCACTGTTCTGTATAGCATTTAAGAGCACAAATGTTTTGTTTGTATGCGAGGGGATTACTAAAAACGATAATAAGTCCACCCTTTAACTAATCATTAGATATTGTGAAGATATCTAAGAGACGTTGTAATATGTACCTCCATGTCCACTTTTGGGCATTGCTGCAACGTTTTTTGGCTGGTCCGGTGGATATTAGATAGATATCCATACAGCATTAATTTGATTAATATGGATATTTCACAGATGTCATATGTTAACGCTGAAAATTTTGTCAGGACGTTGTTAGAACATTGATTGCTACTTGGGATGGAGCAGAGGGAGCCCCTAAGTTACATCAATGATATTTATATCTGGGTTTCCCTGGCGTTTCTCCAAATCAGTAACAGCTTTCGGGCGTTCCTCCGCGTAGTGTTGTATGAAGGAGACGAAAGTTTCTCCAGTCATCCTGCTGGCGTCTTCAGGTCAGAAGTGAAGACCTGACTGCCTTCTTACCTAAATACACCAGCATGATGGATTAAGAAACTGTCCTGGAATTTAGACGACACTACGGAGAGAAACGCTTGAAAGCCGTTACTAATGTCAATGATACTTCCACGGAAATTTAATCTACTTATTCCTACACCGCAGAAAACAGCTCCATATGGCCTTTTTACACCGGGGTTTTCAGCATGCTAACAATTTTAACGTACCTGCACTACCATGCCCTGGATAGGAGTAACCTACTCAGGGGTGACTCGAACCCGCGACCTCTTTTTTGGCAGGCGAGGACTTGACGCCACCACCACCTAGGCAATATTAAAAAAAAATGGAAAATATGTATATTAGGGGATTGATTCGACTCATTTCGAGATACAGCAATGAAAATGGGTATCTGATAGGTGAATAAAAAGGGCCTACACGAGGATAATGTGGGGGCCACATCATTTATCTAATCTCACTTCCTAGAATCTTGATTATATTTACTCTGGGACAGTTTTCCGCGTCTTTTTCGTGTATTATAACCAATATTCTTCGTTTCGTATTTTAAGCTCTCTTTTACCCTGGCACATTCCTCATCATCATCATTAGTCAACAATCCTAAGAAAGCACTTTATCTTTGCATTTATCAACAGTCAACTAAAGATGGTTGCTGTAATCTGATGGCTAGTAATAGCGTTGGGGTGGATCAGGGCCAGCTCAAGGCAAAATACTTACCGGGAAAACTGCTGTTGTGTCGCCCCCCTTAGCTTGGTATGTCACCATTGCTACCAGGTACTGCTACTAGGTACTGCATGCTAGTGGCCTACGTATAACGCTTTCTTAGTACATTCAGTGGCGGTCGTATAACTAAAATACATACAGAGTGTGTTTTTGCGTTATCTTAAATTTTAAAAGTTTACAGAAGTAAATTTACCTAAGAAAGTTGTATAAAAATATTAACTTTATAAATCGAATTTTTTTGCTGTTTGGGCGTTGGCTCACCCCCTGTCTACGTCACCCCGGACAGTCGTCCGATTTGCTTGGACCTGGGGTGGATGTTCCAAAAGTGGAACCGGCATGGTGTGGGATAGTTTCTCATGTATGCTAGGACTTTTCCCTATTTTCTAAATTATGGTTGCTAAATAGTACCCCAATAGAATTTTCTATCCTAGAAAATTGACACTTGATAAATATCCCTGTTTAGTGCTTGTTGAACCTTAAGGTTGCGAATTTTTAACTACTGTCGGGTTCTGCAAATGTGTGTTACATCCCATGGAAAGGAAAAAATAGTTGCCCTATCATGTATAGTATGTCAGCATTGGTAATTACCATATTTTCAATCGCATATTTCATTTTAAATAAAATACATCCTCTTTCCATAGTATGATGAATTTGTACGTTTTAATTTGTACGTTTTAGGAAGCCGAAGGAGTTTTGATTTCATCCTCCTACATCAAGGTTCATGAAACTTCAAATATACAAGTATGCATTATCAATTGGCTGTAAGGACGCAAATGCATGTGTATTATGAGAGTATATATACTTTTTAAAAATAATTAAGGCCATAATTTAAGTTTTCAAAACTTCTGAAAAGCTCTCTTTTATCATATAAAGCACGAGTCGGCAGCCTTTGCACATCCGCGGGCTGAATAATCAAATTGGCATCACCAACTGGATTGGAATGAGCTGACTTTTGGCGGCCAATTTTCATGGAAAAATCATATGTTCCTTATTTAAAGAAATTATTTACTCTTAAGCTCTTTCCTTTATCGGGAATTTAAATAATCATTAGCTAATGGTTGTGCGGGGCGCATGGTATTTTCTCCACGGCTGCTTGCGGCCCGCTTCCGCGAACTGAGGTAATAGAAGCTATTATAGTAGAAATTACTTATGAATAAAGAAATATTTTTCAAGGCCAGCATAATATTGTTTTGCGAGCTGTGGGTCGCTAAATCCTACCCTATCCTAGCCTATATCAATTGATATACCTATATGTTCTTTTCTGCGTTGTAGAACTGCTGGAGAAAAAGGGAAATAAATGATTTAGTATGAAATAGAAAAGCTTCTTCTTTTCATACCAATGAAGAAGGATCAACATGACCTTTCATAATTTCATATGGACAATTGCTCAACATCTGTCCTTGATGCTTGCTTTCAAGCTGGTGAGAGGGCAAAACATGTAATTCGAAGTCTTTAAATCTGTTTCAACTGGCAAAAAGCCTATTTATTCCTACGCGTCAGCATTTTGCTGACAGTCAGTCACGCATGTCCTTCGCATGAAGGGGTGGAAAGTAGATGCACGCCCTTTTCAGCTATGCATGTCATGGTGGTTGCTTGTGGCCATCACTGGCCAATTGGCGATATCATCGTGACTATGTAACGGGATAATGCCATTCTTTGGCTTTGAATTCTTTGACCACACCCTCACAGGGAAGTACGAACTGTACTCGTTTTTATACTAGTGGATTGTACAATTACTTTGCAAAATGCATTGATGCTGAAAATATTTTAGGCAGAAAGATGCCTAATTTATGAAATGAAAACATCGATTAAATAATTAGGTTTTATATTAATTAGAAATTGATAATAGTGGTGTAGATTGACTCATTTTAGCAGTTCAAACATTTAACCAGCAGTTTAGCCTATTTTAGTCTCAATATTTTAGCTTAAGTTGTAAATCTTGCTATTTCCTGTATTCTGGTCTCTGATTTTTCTGTCCGTAGTTGATTTTTCCTACCCTTTGTTTCTTAGATATTATTTATTTTCTTTTAATCTCGGCCTTACTGTTATAAATCTCATAAATTAATCTCATCAATGAACAGCACAGTAATTTGAAAACCTTTCACCGAATACGTTGTATAAATTTTAAGGGCCAGAGATTTACTTGAGGCTATCTTTGGGTACAGAATTGTTATCTATACGTTGAATGTAAATATTAAAATCTATTATTTAATGGATATTGGTTATAACATTTCAAATCAGCACATTGCTCGGAATTTGTTCACCTAGTAATCAATTTATGATTTCCTAGCCGAGCATTTTTCTTGCTAAGTACCTATGTATGCTAAGGTCACAGTGAGAGGTAAAGGGTTTGTTGGTCACCTTCTTCTTAATAATAGTGAGAATCTCCAGCGTATAAAGTGGTTAAAGGAGGTAATTATCTGCCTATTGCGACGGAATAAATACGCATTAAAACTGGGCAAACGGGTCATGGCCATAGAATCTTCCTAAGGGTTAAATATTGTTCATATAATGAGAAGCTCATGTTAAGTACTCTTGATTAGGTCAATGAAGAATTGACTCTTAATCTTAAAAGAGTTATCTTTTATCGGATTGAGCAATGATTTCCATGCCATCCTCGGGAGTAGTTCGTAATTGCATTTTCAATTATTCCACGTTTTAGGAAAGATCACTTTCGCAGGTTGGTTTCATTATGAAGTTTATAGAATGCAAATCCTTTTGTGGTCTTCTCTCAAGAGATATCAAGGGGGTTAAAATGGTGATATCCTTTTCCATAGTGTCAAAAATGGTGTTCACTTGACATAGTATAAACCTTTGTTTATTATAGGGGAAAATGGAGGTTATTGGTAAAATTTTATAAAATATTATTATACATAATTATTTATTACTAATGTACTCCTTTTTGTTCAGTAGTAGTGAAATTAAATATGATTTATGCGTGTTTTGGAAGCAGAACTCCGCGCGAGTTAATCTTCTGACCTACAGTCCCCCGAGAAGAAATAAAGTGGTCGGATTGAGCAATGATTTCCATGCCATCCTCGGGAGTAGTTCGTAATTGCATTTTCAATTATTCCACGTTTTAGGAAAGATCACTTTCGCAGGTTGGTTTCATTATGAAGTTTATAGAATGCAAATCCTTTTGTGGTCTTCTCTCAAGAGATGTCAAGGGGGGTTAAAATGTGATATACTTTTCCATAGTGTCAAAAATGGTGTTCACTTGACATAGTATAAACTTTTGTTTATTATAGGGGAAAATGGAGGTTATTGGTAAAATTTTATAAAAAATTATTATACATAATTATTTATTACTAATGTACTCCTTTTTGTTCAGTAGAAGTGAAATTAAATACGATTTATGCGTGTTTTGGAAGCAGAACTCCGCGCGAGTTAATCTTCTGACCTACAGTCCCCCGAGAAGAAATATCACAGTAATAAAAGGTTAGATAATCATTTCTGAGTTAATTTAATGCAAGCCACTTTGAGGTTTTATTTTTTAATTTCAACGGGAAAACGGTAGTTGCTTTAGGGATGGCCAAAGTTACAGCATCTAAACCATGAAGTACACCAAAAACCTGAAAATGTTGGCTGGAATAATATCTATTACTATCATTTTAGCAATATACTGGCTCCATCTGTCTGAAGGATTATTCTGGGAAGCCTACAGGAATAAAGTAAGTATTGTTGAAACAATGTGGCCCAGGCCTACTACTGGCTAGCTAAGGAGCAATGTGGCCCAGGACTTATCTTTCGTAATTTGAGCTTGTGTTTTTAGATTTCATTGATTTCTCACGCTAAATTATCCAAATGAAAAAATCTGAAAGCTTCATATCCCACCTCCACTGGAATAGTGAGAAGATTTTAAACATATCTGAAAGATAACTTAAGGGGAATTAAAGATAAATGACCACAGACTGATATGTATGTCAATAAGAAGCTCGTAATATTAATATCCAAACAGAGATTGGATATGAAAAGCGCGTAATCTTGTTTTGTGAGCCCAATAAACAAGGGAGAATTACGACAGATGGCTAATATAATGAAAACGGACGGCAAAAACTGTGGAAAAAGAACATCCCGTGAAAATACACTCTGTCCTCACATGGAAGGATCAGAAGTGAATCGAATTAAATAGAATACAATCCGTTTGTAGTATTCACCCGATAAACGTCAGTGGGGGTTAAGGTCAAGATTTCCCCTTTCTTATTGTCAAAAATGGTTTTATTATTTATGGTATTTAATAATAAGGTCGTGAGAAAAAACTCTGCGCAACGTTAAACATAGTTTTGATTTATTTTAAAATGTATCATATATGTTTATTATCCTGTTTAGTGTAGCCCAATGCTCATTTACCCCATTTTCTTGTCACTATCGCTAACCATAGGTGGCCATTTGCTATCTCTAATTGCGTATGTGTTAAAATAAAAAAGAATGAGGAAGAATCGGATACTTAAGGGATTTAATATTTCCATTAAATATTTTATTCTTTTACAAATAAAACCAGTTGGTAACTTCTAGATTCTATGAAATCCCTTGAAAGCATTCTACGAAATTGATTAGTAAATTATGCTTTAAATACTAACTCGAGGTGTCTTTTCTTTCAAATGATTTATTAAAAAAAATACCTATGTACCCTTGACCCTGAACTTGACTGTTGAAATCTACATGGAAGATTTACCCGTAGTGATACAGTTAACTATTATTCCTTCCACGTTTTCAGAATTATTATTAAACAAAACCCTTCAAAATTAGAAATCTCGACTCTCAAGTATATTTAGAGTAGGTATATTTTACATTATGACGTGCAGAGGACAATTTATGCATGTCAATGAAATTATATTATCCATCGTAATCCATCAATATTTTCCATTTCTTACCCCGTGCATTATAAGGAAAATATATATACGATATAAGGAAAAACTGATTAAAATTTTGAAAATTCTAAACTTCCAAAATTCCAAGTTCTAAATAAAAACATTTTCTACCGATCGTCTTATAAATTTATTCAGGAGAATTGTTAGTTATTAGGCAAGTAATGTGCATCAGAAAAACTTCCTACTAATGTTAATTATTGAAAATCAAAAGATTTTCCCGTGTCGTGCCCAGATATTCAACCATATGAGAAAAAGTGTGTGCATTCACATTTAAAGCCGATATTTTCACTCCAGCATCTCCATGGTAGACATTCTCTTTTAATACGACAAAATGCTTGTTAGAGTATGTAATTTCGTTAATTTATCATTCCTTGCAATATGTATAGCATGATTCTTTTTCTGCCAGAGATGATACTCGTTGCAAATGCCTTTAATTCTGTTTATCATCTGCAATCATTTTTGAAGAAAGTGTTCTTTTGATAAAAACTCCATTCAACCAAAAAGTTTTTGGTGCTCATATAGCGTGAGGTATCCTCAACTATAACATCAGACTTCGATGTTCGAAGCGTTCATGCTGTACGTCTATACGATAGTAAGTAATCGAGTTGAAGTAATCGGATTACTTGTAACGATTACATTTGCTGTAATTTGTACTCATAAAGATACTTTTTACGAAATGTAATTTTTACTCGTAATTTACTCCTTCCGTTGAAAGAGGAATCGTTACTTTCGCTGTAATCAGTACTTGCTCGTAATCGACGATTACTTTACTGATTTCACTGATTTACCTAGGCCTACAGATAACCTTGAGTCCCCTAGTATCATAATTTGCTTTTTTATGTTCACCCACTCTTATGTTGTAGCCAACTTATTGTGGGTACAAAGTACGACACCCCTTTTGTTGTTACAACAGTTATAATTGTATGTATCGCAAGTAAAATTGCAATTAGCAATTTCTATGACTCAATTATTACAAATTTTAATGAATTATTCGACAGTGAACAGGTGGTCTCTAGAGTGGACTATCTTACAAGAAGTAATTGAAATTGTATCTGCTTATATTTTAATTTTTCTGATTACTTTAAAAAATCATTTATTTGTACTCATAATCAATTAATTTTTTACGAAGTAAATTTTATTGAGCCCTGTTACTTTTTCTCAATACTATCACCAGCACTTTTTACGTCTTCTCTTTGTGGATTTCTGGAGGTTTTATTGCCCACCTTTGTCCTTTTGGATTGTAAAATATTTGGGGAATGATGTTTTTGTTTTTAATGATCAAAATTCCTGGAGTATAGGCTATTTTAAATTATATATTATAGGTATTTGCATTTTATGACCTATACTCCAGGAATTTTTTATCATTAATTAAAAGAGGTTTTTGTATATATTTTTATATGCAAATACTAGTAGAATTTTTCTTAAAATAAAAAAAAAACTTCAGAATCTAGGCTGGAAGCCACAATGACGGCGTGAAACACTTAACATTTTATTGCCTATTTCTTATTCTAATATGTGCTTCCAATCACATAATCATTTTAGCAGTTAATATCCTGGATTTCGTTAAGAATTAATCAACATAATGTCGCAAGACTCTAATGTTTACAGCTGACTGAACTGTTAGAAATGGGGCCTTTGTCGTAATTACAGCTATTGTGATGTTTGCAATGAATATCTTTTATTGTCACTACATTATTTTCCCCCATTCTCTTCCGCTATGAAATCGTTGGGTAATACTTTTCGCATGGTTAAATGGGTGGTAGTAATAAAAAACAATATGGCCATAATTAATGCCGTATCATAAGAGCTTATTAATGGGGCATGCCAGTCACGTTAAAGTCGTGTATGACAATAATATGGCTCTCCTCATGAGCTTTATTTCTGATAGAAAGTTCAAGATTTTAAATCGATATTTTTATCTTTCCTAAGATGGGATTATTATGCACCATTAATTTAACGCCGTCAAATTTCTGCCCAGGTATTTCTGCTCAGGTATTTTATGTGAATTTTATGATTAATGAGCCTGTGATTATTATCTAATATTTTGTCACGGTTAAGTTATTATATTTGGTTTGGACGTAATGACGTTTTATTCAAGTAAAGAACATGAACAAATCATGTAATTTTATTTGAATTTCTCCTTTCTTGTGGCATCATAAGTATTGTGTGCGTATCTCATGGTCAAGTTATTACCTGACATTTATCTTACAAATCCTCTTGACTGTCGAAACTATCAAATTGACTATATTTTTAAAAATCATTTTTTACGTCTTATCTGGAGATCAGCCTTTTTATTTAGAGCTTTATTAGAGTGGGGAGTGCGACATAATAATAATAAGGAACCAATTGCATAATTTGTAAAGAATGAGTGTTTGGAAAAAAAAGAAAATCGCCAAAGTGTTGACCGCACTAGTGCTACGTAATAATGGAAACGCATATGTGCTCTTAAGGACGGATATTTAGAATGAGTAAGAAAAAAAAATAAAAAGAAAATAAAGCCGCGCGGTCGTAATCGCTTCGAGAGCCTAATTCTAGGATGAAGAGAAAAGTGCAAAAATGTTGCAAGAGCTCTCAAGCTCATTGCGTGCAGTCACGTGCTCACTCAAGGACGTTTAGACTTTTTCTCGCCGCGGGATCTGGACTGATCGTTACTAGGTGTGTGTGCGCTCACACGGGAGCTTTGTCGATTATATATATATATCGACTCCCTCCCAGATTTATTCCTCGTTACCAAGAAGTGCTAACGCCCTCGTAGGTGGAAACGAATTAGAAAATGTGATTGAGCCGTCAGAAATGGGAGCAGTGACGTAATTATAACTAGTGTGATATTTAAACTTGTTTTTCCTCAAAGTGTGTACATTTTGGGTGCAATTGAGCGCTGCGAAACCCGACTGCTTTTCTGTATCAAATTACTAACTGTGAAGGGAAGGTAATGGGGCTGAAAAATAAAATTGTATTTCATGCTATCACTAAACGCTTCTGGGAAATTAAGATTGCTCTATACTAAGGAAAACTTGAGGTGAGGAATGTAAAAATTCCTTGATTTAACTTCTAAACTTAATTTTAACATGGCTTAAAGTCTTATCCAGGATCCTAGTGCTTAATAAGCGATGATTAACTTGGAGTTTACAGGAGAATACTAAGCTCTAATTCCGTAAGAAGTCTCGACTTTGAATATTTTCTTATGCGTTGAAGTAAAGAGAACTAGTTGAGTTACATAAAATCATATCCTCAGGAAGAACATATTTTAGATTGTTTTTTTGATTTAAATTTGTGATCTTAAGTTTTGGGATAAAATTATGGGGAAAACACTCATGTTTAAGGAGAATTTTTTTAAGATCTGTCACTTCCGCCTGAGAATTTATGGTATTCGTCCGTCAAAAAATGTATCAAATGAGTTCATAGCGGTGAAATGTATACCTTTTTCCCTAATAATTATCCGAAATCCTTCATGTAACTCCACAAAGAACTGCTTGTGAGCTTGGAAAAAAATTGTGGCATTACTACCTGTGGCATGTACGTGGGCAAAATATGCCTCAAGGGGGTAGGCTGTCTTTTGTAATAAAGCTGATGACGATGCTCGAGTCGAGCCTTCGGTGGAAAACCCGAGAAGAATTCCTTCAAAGATAATCAGTTTTCTCCTTTCAGTATCCAAATAAAATATATTTTGGGCTAAGGCCACTTTAGTGTCATAATTTTTACTACGAATGACAAGAGTTTGATATTTTAAAGGAAAAATGTTTATTGTAATGTTTTTGTGCACTCGACATGGAGTCACTCGTTATCACTGCTTATGGGAAAAATCGAAGCCTCCCCTCCTGCTTACGTGGCTTATTTGTGGCATTTCCGAATTTTCCTCCCTAAATCTCTCAGATCTGATTTCTAATTACAGTTATTGGTAAACGCGTACCAAAAGCTATGCACAAGAAATCACTGCGGATGAATTAAGTTGACGTTCGGGTGTGGAATACCAATGCAGAATATTATACGTCTTCAGCTGTGGGCCTTTTCAAATTTGATCCGTTGGTGTGAATCTAATATGTGGGCATTATTTCGTTATAGAATGGGTATTTAGAACTCATTCATTGACATTTCTTGCATTTTAATATGTGAATATTATAAAGGCATATGCTATTGAATTGTAAAATATGCATGATCTTACTTTTGTGAATTTTCAGTGCCTTTTTGTTTCATCACCCATCGAAATTAAACAATTGAATTTTATATGTATTTGTATGTCCGTAAATTTCGTGGACATCATATGAATAAATTTACGGCATATTTCCATGCAGCGAGTACTTAGCAGGGAGAGGAAGTTGAAGACGGTGGATAGGGAGAAGGTAAGGTAAACGAGGGAGGGGAAGGAAGAGAATAGGATTTTTAGATAGATTGAAAGGGAGTAGGCCTTACAGTGAATTGAAGAAGGTAGTGCTGGAAGGAAAGGGAGACTCTCAGATTACATCTTTAGTACTCCATGGAAACTTGCCTTAATTGGTAGAATACTATAATAATAATTTCAATTCACTGAATTTGACATCATAAGGGAGATCTATGCATACTTGGGAGATAACGTGATTATATTCTTTATCTGAGGAAGGAGCTTCTAAGAGGATCGTTATGTAAGAGTTTAAAGAAAAGGTTAGTGAAGAGTTTGATCTGGAGTGTAGCTCTCTACGGTGCGGAAACGTGGACACTGAGGAAAGAAGACGAGAGAAGATTGGAGGCATTCGAAATGCGGGTATGGAGAAGAATGGAGAGGGTGAAATGGACGGAGAGGAAAAGGAACGACGAAGTGCTGGATATGGTTGGCGAGGAGAGGCAGCTTTTAGATGAGATACGGAGGAGACGGAAGGTATGGATGGAGTTAGTGCTTAGCGGTGAGGGGATGTTGAAAATGGTGTTAGAGGGTAGAATGTTAGGGAAACGAGGGAGGGGAAGGAAGAGAATTGGATTTTTAGATAGATTGAAAGGGAGTAGGCCTTACAGTGAATTGAAGAAGGCAGTGCTGGAAGGAAAGGGAGGCTCCCAGATCACTTCTTGCGTACTCTATGGAAACCTACCTTAATCGGTAGAATACTATAATAATAATAATAATCTGAGAAGATGATGGTTTTCGGTGTTATTTCACGACGTAATAATTTTGCTCACATCATTAGTTTGCGCGTTAACTCTAAAATTAACATTAAATTTCATAGTTTTTATATCGACATGATTTCTTTTAGAATATTTGAATTTTCTCTATCTTTGCCAAAGTCCAAAGTTTTGGAATAGTTTCTATGATAACATTAGATATCGTTCATGAATGTTGCCTTACTAGTAAATTCCATATCATTATCTTTAATCGTTAGTATTTATCACAAAAGCGAAATAGATCTAGGTACCATCGCATGGGATACATTAGGTGGGTACAAATTATTTTTACTTTGTCTGTTATCAGCCATAAATTTAAATTGGAACACTGGGAGACCGTTATTTCAAAACGATATCATATTAAACGCTACAATTAATTCAGTTGTTGGGTTCATGCGTTTAGAAATCCTTACTGCAGTTTTAACGAAGCCGTATTAAATAAAATATGTACTATCAACGCTATTTCAACGATATCATTTATTTATGGCTGTTACATAACCGAAATCGTACGGTATATGATTCTTTCATTCCTTTGTCTTTCGTCTCGCGGATAGATAGAGACGTCTTCTTGAAATTCACGGATGCGTGACTATTGTTACGAAGAACAATTACTGTTTCCAAGGCCAACTAGGGGTTGGATTGTTTTTACTTATGACCTTGCTTTGAAATCTATCATCAGATGTAATCATAAGGATAATAAGGGAAACTTCTCTTCTGTATTTCCTAGGTTTCTCTATTTCTAAATTCTGAAAAGCATAGTTATGCGTGCGCATTGTGGCCTGTTCCTTTGTTCCTTGGGCGTCAAGAATACATAAACCAAGGAGAATCGCTGGTCGTCCTTAACCCTTCTGCAGTTCCGTGTATAAATATATTCACGCATTTTTATATACCACAAGTAATGGGTGGAATAATGGTGTACTAAATAACAATGTCCTAAATCACGCCACTTACCGTTTTTCTTCCGTAGTCATGCAAAATTGTCTTACCTTTTTGGACTAACAAAGTATCATTAATAGGTTCCGAAGAAATCGTGTACAGTGTATCGGGAGTACCACAGAGGTAATGTTAAAATAGAATTCGCTTAATATCGTCTTCTTACCGGAATATTTTGCTTATCATCGTTTAATTGCAAAAATTTATTCTTAACTCAACCATTGGTAATTCACGTCTTAGAGCCCATACTTTCTTCTTTTTCTATTACTCCTTATTTTTATTTATTTGATTTTGCAGCTAAAAAACGTGACTTAAGTGGGCGCGTGAGTCCAAATTATTCCTTACTATCCGCATTCACTCTTCCTTTGATTTCTAGGCTGTTATCGCTATCCTGTTCTTCCTGGGGAGCATGCGGGCAGATAAATGTAACTGTGAAGAATTTGATTTGGACGCTGCTGGTACATAGCCGTAAGGGTATTAAAACAACCTCACCGTCCTCGCAAGTGAGAAATGTTACAAAACTAGAATTTTTTAATTGAAGCCTTAGAGAATCAGTAGAATCTCGAGAATCATAACAAAATGTTCAACGAACATAACTGAAAAAGGCTCAGCAACCCGTGCCTTTGTGAAATTACCAGAGCAAGAAGCACCGAACGGAATATTCGAAATCCCCTCCCACAATCAGATACATTGACGCGCAATATTGGCGTGAGAAAGATGCGTGAAGTGGCGTAGCTGAAAGACGGCGGGACGACAGATGAACCGCGAGGGTAGGTAGTGCTGTTAAGCTGCAAAGAACGCAATCTGCCAGGAATAAGATCACCCCAAAATCAAAATACCAGATCCTCACCCAGTTGGGGGTTTGGCGTGATGCTAACCCCTCACTTAGTAAAAATATATCGTTAAGAAACCAAAATCAAGCTTTGGAAAGGACGGGGCCTACGAATAATACTCTCTGCAAACGATTTGAATAGTGACATGGGATTTACGAAGCTTAAAGAAAGCAGGAGCATCAGAAAATTTAATGTCTAATTGATTAAGTACAAGGAGGAAATAGCTGCACCACAGGAGGTAAGGTGAAAAGGAAACGACATGATAAAAATAGGATGTTGCTCAATATTTTACATTGGCAGCACAACAAATACTTTTGGGACTGCTATTGCGATACGTAATGGAGCTGTTATTCATTTTTAAAGTTGCGTTTCAAAGTATAGATATGGACCAGTTTTATTTAAATTGTGTTAAATTTTACTATTTAATAATGCTAATTATCTTTCATAGCTTGGATAGAATGTAGATGAAAGGATTTATAAAGAAATTTGATCGCAAGGTGAGGCCCCGAAACTAATATTAACGTGAAAATACGACATGAAAAGCAATTGAAAACATCATAAGAAAACCTTGGTCCCTACTTTTTCAACGGCTTTTTAGAATTATAAACATTTTTCGGGAAGGGCTCAAATAGTTTTGCTGGTAGATCGTTCCTGTCCCTTATGGTAAACCCTTTAAAAATAAATAAACAAAAATTCAAGAAAGAGAACTGCTTTGCATTTGTCCTTTTTGATCGGCACTTTATCTAGAATTAGTGATATTTTTTCCTACAAAGCTGGGTTTTAAAATGTCCTTTCCAAACTATTACCATGCTTTTTCTCCTCTCATTATTTTACACATACCACATAGCCTGCTCCTTTTCCTCCTCTCTTGTAAACTCTTCCACCCCTGAACTTTGAGCATTTCTGAAACGCTCTCCGTTTTCTTGTGCTTTCCCAACACATACCTAGCAGCTTTTCTCTCCACCTTCTCCAGTTTCGTCACCTCCCCTTCACAATATGGGTCCCAAACAAGAAATGCGTACTCTAAGTTTAGTCGTTCTGGAGTTGTATAGTCCATTTCCTTAGTTACCCTAGTGCCTCCTCTGAGGTTTCTCATTACCCAGTGCAATATTTTCAACGATTTTTTGATCGTGTGTTCGACGTTTAAACGCCATCGTAAACTTTTAATGAAGTGGACTCCTAAATATTTAAAGCTGCCCGATTATGGAATTAAACTATCCAAGAATCCATAATTTTTTTCCGCACTTTTTCTGATACTGAAGTTAACGCATTTGCATTTATTTCCATCCCGCTTCTCGATAGCCAATTCAAGAATTTGTTTACCTTACCCTGAAGATCTTCCTGATCAATTTGATTTTCTATTTTCCTATAAATAATGCAGTCATCCCAAAAAAGACTTACATCGGATTTTTTTCCCGGGAGATCATTTAAGCATACTAAAACAATTAAGGTCCTAAGACGCTTCCTTGAGGAACACCGGACGTTACCCTCGCTGTCTCTGAGCATTCACCCCCTACCTTAATTCCTGCCCTTAAGGAATTCATCGATCCACTAGCTGACTCATCCATCTATTTCTATTGGCAACTGCCTTATCTTAAACGTAAGCCGTTCGTGATCAAATTTATCAAAGGTCTTACAAAGACCGACTATTACCGC
Organism: Ischnura elegans; assembly: GCF_921293095.1. NCBI lineage: Eukaryota > Metazoa > Arthropoda > Insecta > Odonata > Coenagrionidae > Ischnura > Ischnura elegans. The sequence goes on along the minus strand of NC_060251.1, from coordinate 85,801,844 downwards.
GTCTAATTCTTTTCCCACATCTATAGAGTAGGGAATTTTATGACAAAATCCTCCCAGTTTGGTTTCAGGAAAAAAAGTTTTAGGTTTATAGAAAATTTTTCATAAATTATGAAGTGTTTCTATCAATTTCATTTTTTCTTTCAGGATAAACTGTAGGACTAGATATTTTTTAAACGTTTTCGTTATTTTACAACAAAATATGCGTTCCAAAAATAATAAAAAGCAATTTTATTTATTAAAATTAATTATTGCAACTTATTGTGGAAGATGAATGTTGTAGGTGTAGTAGTTTTCCCTAGGTTGAGTTACAAAGTTCATGAAGTTGACGAAACAGCTAATTTCACGGTGCGCTGAGTCATGTATTGCACTGGCATGTCTACATTTTTGTATTTTTCATAAAAAAAAATAAATCAGAAATGAGAATAAAATTTACTTTAAAATGACGTAGTATTCATAATTATGGCATGCACTGAAGTCCAGATATAAATTTGCAAAATACAGCGGCACATCATTTTGGCGCCGTCAGTAGATTAGGCATTGTTGTTCATCGTAGCATTTAATGAATGGCATATGTAATTCGAAACGGCCAAACCACCCAATTTCAATAAATCAATAGAAATTCCATCGAGACCTACTGACTTATTTTTTTTCTCATTTTTCTAATGTTCAACTTAAGGCTGAATGGCGATACTTGGTGGAACTTGGTGACGGGAAATATAATAAAAGGTACAATGTTGTATGTTCCACAGAAGTTTTAATAACCGACCCAGGTTTCGACATTACGATCATTTCATTTTCAAAGGTCGTAGTGTATCAACATGCAACAGTGTATATTCTATTATGTTACTAATGTTGCCGAAAATTTCTGAGCTCGAAGTTTTAATCAGTCTCGAAATAACTCTATTTCGCACCCGATTGTTTGGGTTACATCAGTAATTTTGTCCGTTATGGTTTCCATTCTTGAAAAAACGCTAGCGTACCAATTATTGAGGGTAGCGGCCTTCTCTTTGCCATCTGTGATTATGGTTCCTTCTCCGTTTTTTTTCTAAATTCTATTGTTTCCTTATTATCTCTCCTCTTCCTCATGTATTTAAAAAACAGGTTGCCATTATCTTTAGAAATAAAATATCTTTGCAAAAATTATTCCCTTGGCTATTGATTGATATAAATGAGGAAGTGTATAAAATTTTTGAATTAGGTAGTATGTAACATTAAAAATGGATAAAATAATAAAAATATTTAATTTTATTCGAAATTTAAAAAAGATATATCCGAGGTCAGCAATAGTGCTCAGTTTAAAAGTAAGTGTGGGTGCTCCCGCCTAATTCTTGGCTATCTCATTAGCCCTCCTTATTTCCGCAGTTTATTTAGCTGTCAATACATTATACGTATCTTCATAGTTCTTTTTGAATCCTCGTTTATTTCTATATTTACTCTATTTCGCGAACCGTTCCGAATTTATTTTTTTCGGCCAAATCATCCTCCAAGTGGTATTTTTTTTATAAAGAATTAAATTCCTAAGTGGGATAATGTAACAGACGTCTCTCACTTAGGGAAAGAAACACTTTTATTTTCTCGCACTTACTTCACGTCTCTGACCTAGCCTTGGGTCGCTGAATTAGGTCACGTTGGCGGTGTAGAAATCTAAAGACTTAAAGCGCGGCTCAGTTCAACAAACTCTCGTACCTTGAAACGTTACATGTTACCCATGGTCGAGCTGAGCTGCACATGTGTTTCACGACCCTCCATTTGGCTTGATTCGTTTTTGGTAATGGAATCACTTGTTCCATCGATAGGAAAAGTGAAAAAAAAGGACTGTCGTTTAAGTGCAGTCACGTCTGATGGATTTGTTACGGATAGGTTTTGATCGCGGTGCTGTACTAAATAGAGATGAAGTTTTCAAGTCTTAAAGCGTGGTAAATATTGTGGAATATATCTAGATGCTTTTAAAATGTTGTTAAATGTTTTTTTATGTACTAGCGTATATGACTGAGGTAATGTAACACAAAAAATGAAATAATCGTTATGGATAAAAATGCCGACCAAGTGAATATTTTTCACGTATAAATCCAGCGATCATTTCAGCTATGATTGAATGACTCTTTTTCATACCTCACGGTTAGTTGAGTCCGAATGGAATAGTTCTTTGATTTGATCGCTCTCATTCAAAGAAGTGATATTTACGATAACTATAGTGTATAGTTGAAATAAAGTGAGGCCATGGCTTGATGATAGTATTTTAAACACTCCTCCACTTTTTCCCTGTTGGAAAGTCGAATTGAAAACTCAAAGGACCTTTGGCATTGAGCATTGAAAGCATTTATCTTGCTTGATTCACTCGCTAAATTCGCGGGATTTAAATACTAATCTTACTACCTAACTATGCCGATGTCTTAAGGGATTGATGTCGCTAAATATCAATGAATTATCGATTGCGTTCATTATTATCGTAAATTTAGGTCAAAGTTTCTCTGTTAATCAGCGATTTCACCGAAGAACGAGAAAAAAAGTAGACGAAAGTGAAAGCGTGTTATGAATAGCATGTTTCGTTTTCACTGCCTTCTCAAATTTTTCCTCTGTGCCAGAAAAAAACACATTTCATTCATTACTTTTCTCTGCGAATATTGGTTATTGATTGTGTAGAGAATTGTAAGACCGTGAGCCTTCACCATTTATTCCGACTGCACACCACTTGCAGTTGTCATTTCTCTTATGAATGTTAAAAGCTGTGTTATAAGATTTTATATAAATTTCCTGTAAGATACTTGGAATGATGGGGTGGAATTTATTAATATTAGTTTAATAAGACATTAAAATTTTTCCTCTTAATCATTTCCGCACGACACGTTTTGTTGTTACAACAACATTGCATGATGCAACATGATGCATTTGAAAATGTTTTTGTGACAGGAAATGCGTCGTGCGGAAATAAATTCAGTCCAAATGTTGAAATTACTTATCTAATTAACATTTCTTGTTATAATGTTTTTCATTAAATGCCATGGAATCGTTTGAAGAATACACCAGTTCATTGCTTTTACATAATACGTACGATATTTAGTTTTTATAAAACGGTCTTGGAGCAACGGTTTCATCTTTATTTTTGTGTAACCCATGGAAGGTAGGTTGGCTAAAAGTACCGGAGAATGAGAAAAAAATGCTGTAAAGACGTAATCACTGAAATTTATCTATTAAGGAAGAAGAATGAAAGAAAGATGTCAGTAAGTACAACTTTTTTACGACTTATTGTTAGACAACGGATATACGTAGGATGAAGATGTACTTTCATAAATAAGAGTAATCATTTTTATATCTCGGTCATTAATTTAAGAAATATGTGTTTCAAGGTACACGTTATTCAAATTATAAATTTTTTCAATTAAAAAAATGAATTTTAAGTTACAGTCTAGTATTAAGTACTTATTTCATTTCCTTTGGAATCAAGTTTAAATGAATTATTAACACTAGCTACAGCGCCAAATTCATAAAGTATGTTATTTTTGAATTATTATTTACAATGACTTGCTAATTTTACTTAAAATAGAAATACTATAAACATTGTATGCTTCGTTCAGCTCAATGAAGAAATTTACGAACATAATCATGGGTGCAAAGTCAATTTTTACAATTTTTTATCACTTCGCTCCTTCTCTTGCGTGCTGATCTATTTTTCTTACTTATACTCGCAGTTCAGGTCATTGATATTTTAGCTCACGTGCCTGAAAATGTTTACTTGGCGGTGCACAAATTCTTTGTTTTCAAGTAATCTCTATCCATCTATTTGGAGTGTAGCTCTCTACGGTGCGGAAACGTGGACACTAAGGAACGAGGACAAGAAAAGATTGTAGGCATTCGAGATGTGGGAATGGAGAAGAATGGAGAAGGTGAAATGGACGGAGAGGAGGAGAAACGACGAAGTGCTAGACATGATGGGTGAGGAGAGGCAACTTTTATATGAGTTACGGAGGAGACAGAAGGTTTGGATGGAGCGAGTACTTAATGGGGAGGGGATGTTGAAAACGGTGTTAGAGGGTAGAACGCTAGGTAAACGGGGGAGCAGAAGGGAGAGAATAGGATTAGGGAGCCTCCCAGATTACTTCTTTTGTACTACATGGAAACCTACCTTAATCGGTAGAATACTATAATAATAATAATAATAATCCCTCTATTTAGCTACAGTCTCATTTGCTTGTCAATCTTAAACTTTTTTACTTTAATCGCTGGGATTTTAAATGCTGATACAAGTTTAATACGTTTTCGTGACGCATCATTGAAGAAATTGCCCGAATCATTATTCCACGAATAACTAATGCGCATTGGTAATCAAATGGCAGTGATGTGCAATTATCTTCGACCTTTGAGAACGAGACCTGATCTATGCAAATGCTGTGGACTTTGCAGGTTTATGAGATGAGGGTATCATGAAGAAGGTTTTTTCATCGATGGTAGTCATTTTGATAGACTGATATGCCCAGACGTCACAATTTCCAATCGATCACTTATTATTACACTTGGCCTCTTCGCCTCTAGACATACGTCTAATCGATTGGCCAAATAATTTTTCCCCCTTCAATCTGTTAGGGAGTATGGCAGGGGAAATGACGACTAGCAAAATCACTATTTAAGGTGTTTACAAGTGCATTTAAGGCTTAATACATAAAACTTGACATGTGGTCAAAGAGACCGAGGCCACACGCACACTAGCCATTGGATACAATGCAATGAACAACAGAATGTCTAAATATAGATTTAGGATTCAGCCGCTGTGGCACTGCTCTTTGGCGCCCAATACAAATCACTGGAAGATGTTGGATTACACCGCCATTAAAAAACAACACAATCAAGCCAGTGAAACATTTATTCATTCTAACAAAGTATTCCTATTGAACCCCTCATTACCAGTAGAAATAAATTTGCTCTAGTAAATATACTAATCATGTAATTTATCTGAGCCCAATAAATGATCGGATGCGGGTTATTCTCATTTCTAATTTCATCCGAGTTATAGTTTTTCTATTGTTTCTTTTCGGAAGAAACGATTTGCCTTCTTTTTCTCAAGGCAAATTATGAGTTTTTACTACTATTTTGGAATTGATTACTGAAATATGGCTACTATTATGCTAATACTCAGTTTAGCGAAGGAGGAGAAGGATGAACCTGCAAAATTACTCGTAAAAAGGAAATGTTTTGGCGACACTGCAGTAAAATAACAAAGAAAATAAGGAATGGCGCTACGGTAGAATGGTATTGTGAGCTGTGCGAGGAAGATGAAATGGACGACATGATAAAGTGTACGAAATGCAAAATATGGATTCATGCTAAATGCGCGGAGGTGGAAAAAACGGTGAAAACGTTTTTCTGTAATATCTATAAATAGATGTATTGACTAGTAAGGTACACTAAAACGCTTATATTAATAAAATTGATTTGAACTACGATGGATTTATTTAGCTTCGGCAAAATAACTGGTTAGAGTAAATGTGGTCTAATGTAGGAAACCACTGGTACTAATTAGGAGACCTGCTTCCTAATTTGTACCACTTGCAGATATTTATAAATTCAGAAATAATTTGCTTTTAATTATGTGACTCTAAACATTTTACTATCGAATTCTGTTCTTAAATCACACTGAATAAGATAAAAAAGTATCAAACACTTTGTGAATTACCTATTATTTGAGCTACATAAAGTAAAATGTAAAAAGTTGCACAATATAGGCAACTCTCCCATATAGTCGATCGCAAATGAGAAGGTATTTTATGCAATTTATCCTATAATCTATGAGGTACAAACAACGCAAAAGTGTGTCTGATTTATTCACATTTTTCAACATTTTGACCTCTTTCATTTTGATAAAACGTAGCAACATATAAACTTTCCCGTAATTAAACAGTATTGCAATGGACATCAGACTTCTAACATTCCTGGTACGTCTATAGAAAATATTTCTAGAAAATGGTAGACTAACTAGAAACCTAAATAGCTATTCGAGGGATAAATTTTTGACGTGTGGAAATGGAAAATTCTATCTTAAATACAGTTGTAAAATATTTTTTAAAGTAAGCTCAAATATATCTTACGTTCTGCGTATAATGTACAAATAAAAGCAGTCTGAGAAAGTAATAGCCAAAGAATAAATTAGAGCTCCATGAATTGAGGTGCCCGTTACATTTAAAATAAAAACATTGACTTTTTACAGTGAGTGAGTTGAAATGCTTCTAAACGGTGAGTTCAGACGTTTTTTAATGAGCCTATTGAAGGTAAAAATTTTATTTGTAGTAAGTAGAAGTCATTCAGTGGAAAGATTTTTCCCGGAAAAATTTCAAGCTCAAAATTCAGAAATTGAATTAATGTAAAACTAAGTTCAAATATCTTATTTTCCTGTTAAAATTAAAAAAAATTCATCGAAAAATTTTTCGTTCTCTCTAAGAATAATATTCTGATAATGAAGAAGCCAAAGGATAGATAATAATTCTTTGGCGTGTGCGCCTGAAATCTCACACCAATTAAAATAGCATTTAAATTATATGGATCAATTCCAATGACTTCAAGTATTTTCAAAGATCCTTGAAAATCGGAGCGGAATTTATTCAGTGAAAGAGGGAAAGATAAAGATTCTTGACGGGATAGGTAGGAAGATAAAATGGCAAATACAGAGCGGCTAATTTATTTCAACTGTGAGTTTGACGGTTTCTCATGATAAAGATGAATGTTGGGAATTCATTCCCTGAAAGTAGTGACCAAGGGATTGACAAGAATATTGATTGAAGCACAGATGGTACCTGGAAAGGGTATTAACTCGATTTTTTCGGGTCTTCTTTTACAAATATAACGTGAAGGTAGCTAAAATTAATTTATGTACCTCCGAATTTTCAAGACACTTTTTACCAAACTTTTAGCGATATTTTGGGCGAATAATCCCTAAAATTTCAGACTTTAAAATTTTCATTTAAAGGACATAGACTTATCATAGACTTCCCAGATTTGCTTTCCCTCTTTAATTTCAGACTTAACTCTGAAATAAATGAGGGACGTTATTGTTTATTTAAAGTAAACTGTGTTAACATGTAATAACAGAACTTTTTGACGCGAAATACTAAAAATTCAGCTCAAAAAGTACAACTGTTAAAAACTTCAATGGTGAAAAGAAATATGAATGTCTGAGGCTACCGAATTCATCCGAAGAACGAAGTGATCAGAGGATAAATTGCGATTTTTTTGCTGTTGCAGTTGAAAATATCAAGTGCAGAAAATACACGAGTTCAAATTTTCTTATATCCGTCCCATCGCGATCTATTTCTCACCGGTGGTCTGACCGACTCACCGAGATTCATTTTGCGGGTCATCCCCGTCTGTGACGAGGGTCGTGGCGCAACGGTCATCTAGCCGCGCGCTTGCACCCTGGCCTTGGGACCACTTTGGCGTGCCCGACCATCGCGGGGGGCGGGGTGGGGGAGGGGTAGGGGTGGAAGGCGGCACATAAGGAGGAGGTCTTGTCTCCGCAGGCGCTCCAATTTGTACTGCCATATGTGGGAACCTCTTTCAGCAGTCTCCAGTCGAAGTGCACAGCTTCGTAGGGCAATCCTTGCGTTATTTGTGCACAGTGGCGGATGCAGAAAAAACTGAAGGGGGGGCGCAAAAGATATACTGAATTACCGTTACTTTTATACTAATAAAAAATAATCAAGCCACATGCAGAGTTTAAGAAATTTTTAATTAAATTTATTGCACACATTACAAGACAATGTCTTCTTATATTATAAAAAAGTTATAATTGTGGTTCTGAAATGTTTGGCGGGCCCGCAAGGGGGGGGGGGCGCCCCCTGCGCCTCCCATCTGTATCCGCCACTGTGCGTGACTTCGGCGTAAGAGAAAGGTGGACGTCGAAATCTGTAGAAACTGAGAACCCTAACTTCAATCAAATCACTAAACTTAGTTATTCTCCTTCCTTGGCCTCTATGCTTAATGTTGATTAAGAGTCTTGGAGTATAGGTCTTGAAGACTTTAAATACAAATTTTGGTGAATTTATATATCTTCTTGAGGGCTTTATTTGCAATCAGTGGCGTAACTATGGGGAGAGGATGAGGGGATACACCCCCCCTCATTCTCTCCCCATAGTCCCTCCCTCAAAGCCTCCCTCAAAGCCTCAGAGAAATAAAAAAATATTTAAAACTATTGACTAGTTTTGACTTATAATAGCTATATCTGCTTAAAGTTAAATTTTTAGTGCCAAAATGATGCAAAATGTATTCCCAGGCATGCCATTTTTCAAAAATTTGCCGTTGACTCCTTCCCCCTCACCCCCGTCGCCACCCCCGGCTATCCCACCCCCCAAAGCGTATTCTTGGTTACTCCACTGATCGTTAAAATGCCTTTTCAGCAGCACATTGCATTGTATATGGTTGAAAAGGATTTAGGTAGGTAGGGGTCGCCATCACATACCCCCAAGGCATAGTTATTCCTAGTTACGCCACTGTTTGAAATGATTTGGATATGCATTTAAAATTCTTCAAGACCTATGATACAAGACATTGAATCAATATTTAGAAAACTAGCTAAATTTTGTGAGGATGAATTTTAAAATTGACTATTGATGTATTTTCCGGTTGAGGTACCTAATTTAACATGCAAAATTTATCGAATTACCCCAGCCTGCTCCCCCTACCAGCAAGGACATGGACTCTGCAATTCATAATAAGGCTTACCCCCTTTCATTCTATCTAAAAAGCGATTGCATCCTACCGATTGAATCCTAATCTTGTAACCGATTTAGACTAGTTGTTAGAGTCCGTTGACACCACGCGGCTGGCCCACGTTCAATGCTTCCTGAAGTCGAATTTTTTGCCGGCCTCGGTGGCGCTGGGTTAACGTCCTCAACCTAGAGGTTCGAATCCCGCATGGGTGAATTTATCACCATCCAGGGCATGGATATATGTAATTATTAAACAAGTAAACTGTAAGAAAGGACTAAATAGTCCTAAAGTCGCTTGAAATAAAGACGACATTATTATTATTATTATTATTATTATTAAAAATCCTATTCTTTTCAATCCCATCCCTCACTTACCTTACTCATCTCTCAATTTCAGTATTTAGCATTGTCTCTTCTCGTAGCACTTTACTAGAAGTTCTTTTTTCTGCTGTATTAATTTCTCAATTTCATAACCATTTTACGAAACATGGGAACTTCTGGCATATTTGTTAAGTTTCACTGGTTCAAAAATCAATTTTTTCTCTAAGTTACTGATACCTACTTATTTATTTCATAGCATGCAACGTATAGCATGTATGGAGGTTACCTGTCGCATCGGATGCTGGCGTTGGAGGGTGGAATCACGCGCCTGTGCGCCCCCTGACTTGATTTCAATTAGAACTTGCGAAAATGAACTTTTAATCGGCATGCGTTCCTAAAACTAAAATTAAATACAAAACCTGTAAGAAATAAGACACTTGGTGGAAGAGCTCTGGCCCAGGGGAAGATGAGGCCGGATTGTGGCCTCACCTGGTCCAGGTAAAATAAATGAAAAGTCAAGCCATCCAATCCCTCTGTCTCTTGTGTAAGTCATATAGAATTTTTAAAAAATCGGAAAGAACAGCATGTAAACATATGCTACCTTCAAATATTGAAATAAAAGTTAGTTGCAATTTTCCACAATTATTTAATAAGTACGACGCGTTTCGGCTCATAGAGCCATCATCTGGTTCAAGGCATTATAGAATGTACAAGAGAACATCGCGTCTATACCTTTGAGGAAGAGTTGGAGGAGAATTGGGCGAGTTAGGGGAATGGGTTGGGAAACAGATGCACAGTGGGGAGACAGTGAGAAAACGTACAACGAAAGAGATACGGAAACTACCAAGGGTAGAAGGAGGACCCTGGTCATAACTGTAGAAGAACGACACCGGGGAATACTGAAATGCACAATGACGTCTTGTACCAGATGACGACTCTGTTAGCCGAAACGCATCGTACACATTAAATAACGATGGAAAATTGATACTAACTTTTATCATTTATTCAGTCTTAGATCATAGTTCCTGGAGACTTAAATGAAAATTTTGGTCTACGTATTTGCACGCATTCATTAGGGCTATGAATGTATATGAGCACATAAATTTTATACGTAAAAGAATAAAAAATTATTACACTATTTTTACAATAACAAAATAAAAAATAAAATTACTTACGGTATAAATCAATTAAAAAGAGGAAGGAAGGATTTTGTCACTTCTAAAATATAAAAATGCTAAACGTAGGGTTAAAGAGGAAGTAAAAAACCTTTATTTAAATATTTCGAACTTTCACTTTATCACGCATGAATCGCTTGAGCTATCTTCAGAGTCAGCGATCTTTCAACACATGGAAGGGACGGAAGAGATGGAATAGAAGGTCGCCCGTTCTGGGGTTTTTCTTTTTCAGTCTTTGCTTAGTGTGCGAAAGACGAAAATCATATATTTCTGTCTTTACGGTGAGGCCCACCGAGACCTCATCGTTAAGAAGGAAAGATGGAATACTAGAAAGTGTGATTGAGATAGGGATGCCGAGTTAGTCATTTTTCAAACGTTCCGTTTTGCTATCCATTTCTCACGCCTGTCATTGACATTAAGTTCAAACTTATACAAGTTAGGCTTTACTCGCGGATTATTAATTAAAATTTATTTAATTACTTTCCTATTTCCTTTTCATTGTAATCTCCGCGCATGCACAAAACGTGTCACTGAATTATTATTTTTATTAAAGTATTCTAACGATTAAGGTAGGTTTCCATGGAGTACTTCAGAAGAATTCTGGGATCCTCCCTTTTCTTCAAGCACTTCCCTCTTCAATTCATTGTAAAGTCTACCCCCTTTCATTCTATTTAAAAGTCCTATTCTCTTCCTTCCCCTCCTTCGTTTATCTAACATTCTCCCCTCTAACACTGTTTCCTACATTCCCTCCTCGCTAAGTCCTCATTCCATACATGTCTTTTGTCTCCTCCGTATCTCATCTACAAACTGTCTCTCATCACCCGCCATATCCTGTCACTGAACATGCAAGTAAAAATGAGGGATTGCATAGTAACCAAGTATTGATAGGGGCTGAAGTAAATACGATTTACGGGTAGGATTATGGGTAATGTACCTCTTGCCATACTAAGGAAGGAATAGAAGGAATTAAATGTAAGAATAGCGAACAGGAAGGTGAATTGTGTTATAGTTGGGAATGATTATTTGCAAAATAGGTAAGTCATGTTTCATGGAAACCTATCTTAATTGTTAGTCATAATAAGTACATACGGTGTCCGAAGATCATTCGGGTGGCTAGCGATTGGCGTTGTGCGACTGTTCACCTAAGTGTTAATTGGAAAAGCAATCGGGCTTGTTTTAAAGATGATGGAGGTGTAGCAAACATTGCGAATTCATGAATAAAATTCTCTCGAGTTTGCGCGCAGGTCCGAAAAATCAATAGCCTTTTAGAATGGGTAACGAAACGGAGCCCGAAACGTCCGCTGCTTTAATTTTTCTGACCCGGGCGCAAATCCGAGAGAATTTTATTCATTGCATTCGCCGGGAAAGTGTTAAATCATGCATTGTTAATACATTCTTACGATCGGCATACATTAAGTGAATAGAAAATATCTCCGAAAAAAACTGAAATGACTTCAATTGAGCCTCCTATCTCTCCATCTATGTATCGTTAAACTTTAATGGGGAAATTATAAACAACTGCAATGGGGAAGTTCAGTCCTAGGCTATCGAAACGGACGTGTTATACGAATAATTCCTCCCCAGAACAGTGACACGTGGTATTTTTAATGAGTTATGAAAATGACATGTATCTCATTTGCAAGGTACCAAAGGTTAACAGGAATTAGACTATTCCACTCTGCAGGAAAGGCGATAAAAATGAAGTTACTCAGCAGATTTTTGTCCCCCGTCAACTAATTACTCCGCGAGTATAATGTTTGTTTGAATGGGACTTTTCAAAGTCAAACGCGGTACAATCAACAGCGTTGTCATTTCTATAGATAAATTCATCTTCCAGATCGGTTGTCAGATAAGATTGATGGGTAATTACGTTGAAGACGCCAATTACGAATAAAACTGACTGTAAAACGTACTCGACTTCGAGTTTCAGCTCAAGATCCCGTTCACCTTGCTATTTTGACCTCAAGAGGCTTGTAAATGAAGGCTTATATTATTCAGTACAGTGCCAAAGTTTTTCAAATGTGACTCAAATGCAAATATGCCAATAACCTGAATCTCGTGCTTAGTTTACGCGTGGAAAATGCTCTATCATCTCATACGTGAATTCTTTGCTATCAATGTTCTCATTTTGTTGACGCTAGTTCTGAATAATCAAAGATTTTTAAATCCGATTAGCTCATTTTTACACTCGTAATTTTAATTGGACTGAAACACGAAAGCTGGCATGTGAAAACGTGAATGAAAAAAATTACGCTCGATTACTAAGAATTATTTTATTGCCTAGCCAACGCCACCTAAAGTAAAACTTTTACTTATTTCTCGTGACACCAAACATATGTTTGTCTTGGATTCATTCATTTTAATACTTTAGAGAATCACCAAAAAATAAAAAAAAATTTACTTTAGGTGGCGTCGGCCTAGCTCACTCTTAAGTCAAACGGATTTATCGTGTACAGCATATGTTTTAATGGAATTCTTTTACATTCTGGCCCTCACTCAATCACTACAAGCATTAAATCACATCATATTTCAGGATTGATTGTATCTCAATCGGTGAACCGCAAACAGAGCTCGTTTTTGGACTATGATTTTCTATGACCACGTTCATTCGTCACTCTATCTCTAATAAATCTCTAAGCGTTTCTTAATAAAAGCTGTTTTCTAAGTTTCGTAAAAATTTTCTAAGTATCATGATCAATTTATGTTTGGAAAGGCCTCTGTATTATTTTGAAATGTTGCATTGCCAATTTTACCAATTTTGTAGGATAAGTTAATGAGTCTATTATTTCACGATGGAAAACATTACATGTTACTGTTGCTGGGAAAATCGTTCTATTCCGAGATAAGGTTCAATTATGGAAAAACGTCCTGGCTTGCGGCTGGGTCACAGAGGTTTCTGGAGAGTTAGCTACTCAATTATGTTGTTCGTATAGTGTAAAACGGCCTCACTCGTCTATCATATTTTATCCCACTTTTGGGTAAAAAATACCACTTAAGTAATACATATGTACTTAAATTTCAATGGGTGTGCGTATAGAAAACCTCATAATTGGAGAAATAACCAAATTTGCGGATTTACTCTTTGGACTTCTTCACATTCCATTCTCGCAATACTTATTGTTGGTATGAATTTTGTTTTGATAATATGACAAATTGTGAAAAAATTGCCTCAAACGTCTTTAACGATTTATTTTTATAATCTGCGAGTCTGTTGGCGTGCTCTTGTGGTCTTCGCCGTGAAAAACTTTCTCATTCTTAATTCTTTCTAATTCTTAATTTTTGCGCATTTGTGAATGAAAAGCTACTGACAATTTTCTGCAATTACTTAAATTTTCTAATTAGAGAATTTGTGAAAAATTGCCTACAAATTTTAATTTATTGATTGGTTAGAATTTTATCAGAATAAGCCGGAAATAACTGTTAATTTATGCAATTTCTTTCAGTTACTCCCATAGGGGGAGAGAAAAACAATCCATATCCGTTTACGATGAATAAAATACATGAGTGTAAACTACTTATCATTGAAGGAAAATTTTCTAACTTTTTTCCGGCAAAATTCTCCTGCCTTCTCTCCCCTGTCGTTTCGTATTCCTAATGCAAAACTCTATTTATGTCCATCCCTCCCTTCTCCGACTGAGGCGTTCCAGGCCCCCATCAATATATTTGATTTTTCTTGCCTGGGATTTCTCTGATTATTTCCTAAATTTGTTGTTAAACATCTACTTCTTCCTCCCTATAATCGCTTGTGGGCATGTAAACTTGAAACACCTCAAGGGTGGTGGGTCGCGCCTCAATTTCTACCACCAGAATCCTATCGCCTACCTGGTCTATACCTACCACCACACGCTTACTCAACATTCCATATGATACTAAAGCTACCCCTCGCTAACTTTCCTCCCGACCGCTATAAATAACCCCATAACCATCACTCCAATAGTCCCCACCATCCTTCCACCTCACTTTGCAAAATTCTAGGATATCTATCATCCCTTTCTCAGTTTCCCTTTTGATATTTTCTAGCTCCCCCGCCCTCATCACTGTTCTCACATTCCACGTCCCTCTAACTTTATTGTTGCCGTCTTCTTTTCCATCTTTTTGGTCATTTTTATTCTTTCTTGATTGTTGCTGCGGCTGATGATAAGTCTCTTCATGGATTTCGCATGTTGACGACCCCGAGGACCTTGCCTACCTCGCTGCCATGGACGACACCCGCGCTTTGCGGACGGGTCCTGTTCGATGAGTTTCCGAAATTCATTTGACTGTACTTACTCAATGTTTTCAGGGAAGAGATAGTTGGTTGGGCTTCCTACTTCTATTCAAACAGTGTTTTTTTTGCGTGAAACCATCACGTGGACGACCTTTCGTCTGGCTCCTACCCTTCAATATATATGGCATGGCGGGCCCTGGCGGGAATAATCGAGAATTAATCCCGCCATTGTTACTTTAGGGGTCATAGGAATACGTAGGTCTTTGTACCGCGGCGAGATTTTAGCAGATCTGATAGGCGCATGAGTGCTACTACTTATCAAAAAATTATCATTTGATAGATGAACAATGTTTGTTCCTGTGAGATCTTACAACAAAATATTCGGAGAGATTTCTTCTAGTTTTGATCAGATGCGGTGGGCTAAATGGCGGCTCAATTGTTGCACCAATTTAAGTGTACATACTCAATGGCGCAGCGAGTGGGGGGGGGGTTTTGGGGGATAACCCCCCCCCCCCTCCCAGAGCTCAGAGAAATTTTAAAGTTTAATCCATTGTACTTAATTGGATTGATATTACTTATAGAATAGTGTAAGGTTTAATAAATTATCCCTCAGAAAGCCGTAAAACTCGCCATTTTGAACCATTTATCTTAATATTCCGCAATTTATTAATCCCTCACGTATCGCTTATCCTGGTGGGTATAACCTATCCCCATACACCCCGGTATTAGTTGCACCTAAACCCCCCCAGCCTTAATTCCTAGCTGCGCCACTGAACATACTATTGTTATATTACTCACGTTTCGAAGAGTATTATAGGATGAATACTTCTGAAGTATCACATCCGGTTTGGACCGGAGTTGGTATAGAGCTACTTTACCACAACACCAATTACAATGACCAAACTATCGCTTGGCTTATTACGTTTCTGTAAGTTTTATGGACAATATGCATTGATTGGGAAGGAATGAGTACTGCAAATTCCGAAAAATTATATAAATGAACCATCAGTTTTTCGATGACAGTTATTATAATAGTATCCTGCCGATTAAGGTAGGTTTCCATGGAGTGCTAAGGAAGTAATCTGGGAGCTTCCCTTTCCTTCCAGCACTGCCTTCTTCAATTCACTGTTAAGCCTACTCCCTTTCATTCTATCTAAAAATCCTATTCTTTTCCTTCCTCTCCCCCGTTTACCTAACATTCTACCCTCTAACACCGTTTTCAACATCCCCTCCCCGCTAAGTACTCGCTCCATCCAATCCTTCTGTCTCCTCCGTGTCTCATTTAATAGTTGCCTCCCCTCACTCACCGTGTCCAGCACTTCGTCGTTTCTCCTCCACTCTGTCCATTTGACCTTCTCCATTCTTCTCCATACCCACATCTCGAATGCCTCCAATCTTCTCTCTTCCTCTTTGTTTAACGACCACATTTTCTGAGATACAGAGAGATAACAACTACAGTTTCGAGCTGATGCGGCGGGCTGAATGCTTATCGATCACATTTAGGGTTTCTGGTTCATTTTCGCTTCGAATTTTTTTACATTACACACTGTCAGATTTTTAATGCCGATGGACGGACGGCGGTCGTTTAGTGATACGCTTCGCTACGCTGAAATTTCGCGGACCTTGATTGTAGTTCAAGTTCCCAGCTGATTTTGCTGTCTACTGAGAGGTTCTAGACTTTTTATTGTTCCTAGCGTTTTATTTTCGCGGTGTGATCATTCGTGTGTCATAGGCTAGATTAAGTAGGGGTGGAAATGTGGGAGCGAATAAGGGCAGTCTTGGGGACGTTGTGCTATGCGTATGGTGACGGTGTATAATCCCAAAGAGTTGTTAGACGTTCATTTTGCGTAGCAGGGAGGGATTTCTCGAACCGCGGAAGGTATGACTTCAAAGCGGAAAGGAGAGGGGTTAGTTTTAGGTCTTTCCTAATGTTTTTGTTCGACATGAACCAAGGTGCTCGGATAATTCTTCTAACGATGACGTTTTCTGCTGATTGGATGCGTTTGAGGTTCGTCGTAGCTGCGTGGAGCCAAGCGGGGGAAGCATATGATAGAAGAGGCTTGATGCAGCTGTTATGCAGGAGCAGTTTGGTTTTGAGACTTAGTTCGTTTTTTGGATTTCTCACTTGTTTAAACTCTCATTACGATGACTGAGCGAATATGAGGGATACTGCCTCGGAGGTAATGTGCCATTCACGCCTCTTTTCTTTGATCACACGGTGCAATGCGTTCAACAGCGGATATCAATTAAAAAGGACATTGTGAAGGGTAAACGTAAGCTATATGCATGCTTCCCGGTTGCATCTTTTGAGAAAAGTTTATGGTCGTGGGTGTTGGGCAATATTCGCAATTAGTCTGTGCGGAAAGAAAATTACTCTGCACGGAAAGGAAACAAGGGTATTATGACTGGTAATTTACGTGCCCATTACACTACAATATCTACCTTACCTACCTTACCTATGTGGCCACTCAAACCTCAGGAGGTTTTTGGCCTCACCAACAACATGTCGCCATCTATCTCTATCCGCCATCCATTCTGCATCTGCTCTCATCTTCCCTAAGTCCCTTTTCACTTGGTCCTGCCATCTTAGTCGGGGTCGCCCAAGCGGACGTTTTCCTCGGGGTTGATTTTCAGATACCATTCTTAGCATGGACTCATCTTTTCTCCTCTTTACATGACCGGCCCATCTTAATCTCCTGCTTTTTATTTGCGCTATTATATCCGGATCTGTATATAATTCTCTGAGCTCTTTGTTGGTTCTGATCCTCCATACTTCATTTTCATTAATAGGACCATATATTGTTCTGAGGATCTTATTTTCAAAAACTATCAATTTCCTCTCCTGGTTTTTTGTTAAAGTCCAGGTTTCGGATCCGTAGAGTATTACTGGTTGTATTATTGTCTTGTACAGTTTTGATTTAGTTTTTCTTGACAGAAGTTTACATTTTAGCAATGACTTAAGAGCCCAATAACAGTTGTTCCCGAGAAGTAACCTTGCATTTATCTCTACCTCCTCTTTATTTTCCTGTTCTATGGTTACTCCTAAGTATTTAAAATTTGTTGTCCTTTCAAAGGTATAATTTTGGACTTTTAAAGCCTCTGCTTCTATATTTTCTGCGTGTCGACCAACAATTAAGTATTTTGTTTTTTCTTCGCTAATTTCTAATCCTACTTTTTTGGTTTCTTTTATCAGAGACTCTGCAAGAGTTTTTAACCCATTTGCATCCTCCGCCAATAAGGTCACGTCATCTGCAAAAGCTAGCAGATTTATCTTTTTGCCGACTTCAATCCCCGGTTGTTGCTCCTTTACGGCTTTAAGTGCATTTTCTAATGACAGGTTAAAAAGCAATGGTGCGAGTGCATCTCCTTGTCGTACCCCCGTGACTACATCAAAACCTTCTGAAAATTCATTATTTATCTGTACTTTGCAACTTGAGTTTTCTGTACATATCTGAGCCAGTTTGACTAGTTTGTTTGGGATTCCCATTCTCCTGAGATATTTCCACATTTGGTTTCTGTTGATACTGTCGTACGCCTTCTTAAAATCAATAAAGAGGAGGTGCGCATCTCTATTAAACTCCCAATACTTTGATAAGATTTGTTTAATGATAAAAATTTGATCAATCGTAGACATTTGTTTTCTAAAACCTGTCTGGTGCTCTCCTATAATTTCTTCCGAGTATTCCTGTATTCTGTTATACAGTATTTTGGACAGTACTTTGTAAGCCGTGTTTATTAAAGATATTCCCCGATAATTGCTGCATACTAACCTGTCTCCTTTTTTATGCAGCGGGACTATTATAGAGAGGTTCCATTCTTTTGGTATTTTTTCCTCGTTCCATATTTTCACTATTAGTGCATGCAGCTTTCTTAAGAGAGCATTTTCCCCGGCCTTGAGGAATTCTGCTGGTATACCATCCTCTCCAGGAGCTTTGTGGTTTTTTAGAGCTTTTATCACGTTGCATACTTCCTCCTCAGATGGATCTTGGATCTGTATTTGAGGATATATATATAATTCATCTTCTTCTTCTGCTGGGATCCTGCCCGCATTAAGGAGGTTGCTAAAGTAATCCTTCCATATATTAAGGATATCTTTTTGGTTACAGGTAATTTTACCATCTTTACCTTTGACCCCAAATGTTCTAGGTTTAAAACCCTGTTTGAAATATCTCACCGAACGGAAAAATTCTCTAGAATTGTTATTTGTTCTGTCTTCTTCCGCTTTCTTTAACTGATCTTTCACAAAATTTCTTTTAGCGGTCCTCAGTGTCTTGTTTGTCTTTCTATTAATTTTTAAATATTCTTCCCTTTTTTCATGGTTGTCATCTGTAAGTAGTCCTGCCTTGGCTTTTTTTCTCTCCTCTATCATTTGCCGGCAGTCTTCATTGAACCAAGTTTTCTTGTTCTTTCTATTATTTTGGAACCCAACTACTTCCTTCCCTACTTCCTGAATTGAATCTCGAATAACTTTCCATTTTCCTTCTATAGAATCCTCTTCTTCCTTTTCTAAGGCTTGGAACCTGTTAGAAAGTTTAATCATGAACTCTTTCCTAATATTTGGGTTATCAAGTTTTTTGAGATCAAACTTTTGTTTTGTCTTTTGTATATCTCTTCTGTTTTTGCACACTTTTTGCCTTACTTTTATTATTATCAAGTAATGGTCCGTTCCACATTCTGCTCCCCTCTTGCTTCTAACGTCTGTGATGCAGTTTTTATGTCTATCCTCAGTCAAGACATGATCAATTTGGTTTTTTACTTGTCCATTTGGAGAGACCCATGTATACTTATGAATATCTTTTCTTGGGAAGGTGGTCGACATGATCTTGAGATTTTTTGCGCTTGCAAAGCTTATGAGCCTCATTCCATTTTCATTAGTTGTTTCGTGCAAACTGTTTCCTCCTGTATATTGTTTCCAGCTTGGTTCATTTCCTACTTTTGCATTTGCATCACCAAGTAGAATTTTCATATCATAGTCTGGTATATTTGTCATCAGCTGATCCAGATTGTCATAGAAAAAGTCTTTTACATCATCCTCTGCATCCTCTGTAGGTGCATAAAAGCAAATCACAGATATGTTCTGAAATTTCCCTTTCAGCCTTATGTAGCATAATCTTTCATTTACAGGTTCAAAGGTCATCACAGATTCCATAAATGTTTTTCTTACAGCAATTCCTACGCCTGCGTAGTGATTACCATCGTCACAGCCACTGTAAAAAAGGGTATGACTAGATGAATTCAGCTTGCCATTGAATGGCCATCTTGTCTCTTGGAGACCTACTAAATCTAGTTGGTAACTATCTAGTTCTTCCATGACTAGTTTAAATTTCCCTGGTAAAGCTAAGGTTCGTACATTCCATGATCCGAATTTCAAATCCTTAAAACGAAGCTTTGGTCTAATTCCTTGATGTCCGTCCTTTTCCGAGGCTTGTTGTTGGTGTTTCTGAACAAGATTTTTTTTCTGGTGTAAGGTTGTCAGCCTTACGTCCAACCCCCAACCTGGGGGACCAGGAGTTTGTGATCGGAGTCCTCTTCTCCTAGACCGATTGCTTTCACTGCAGCTTGAAGACCTTGGTCTGGCCTCGGTTTTACCTGGGAGTGTCCTTCTCCTAGCCTTTGGGTACCCAAACCCTAACGTACAAGGCAGTACGGCTTTTATACCTACAGCCAGGTTTATACTGCAGCCGGTCCTCACATGGACAACAGACGCTGACCAGGATGTCGCCCAATGTGGGAGCACACGCCTGGATTTTGGTTTCCGTTTTGGTCCGCGGGTGGTATTTTATTTCCCACCTACCCTGCATATCTGCCGAGCATTCCCCTATCCGCCACCTGGGGACGCGCCCGATGGGGGACGGAAAACCCCACACGGGACTACAATATCTAAGAGGAGAAAAACTCAATCTCGCATTGAACTCGTTTTGTGGGTGCTTAGCATGACAAAAAAATGAAGAACCCATAACTCATTAGTAAGAGAGTATATTTTTTAATTCTCATATTTTTTATCGATTCTATTTGCTCCTTTCTATTCTTATAAATGGGAATACAGGTTTATCAATAATATCTTTCTCAAAAAAATGTACGCTTATAACTGCCTCATATTTAGAAATCAACTCACTATCTAATTCTAACTAGTGAAAAGTGCATTCCTAGAATGAACCTATTTACATTTCATCAATCAATGGACTAATTTTCATTTCTTTTCGGTGTAAAGTATTTTATATAATACCTGAATAACGGCATGTAATCACTCCAGACTAATAAATTTTATTATAGTTGACGTTGTAATATTTGTAATTAACTAGACATACAATTAGAAATTCATACATTTAATGTGTTGTGTTAAAGCATGTATACATCTCTCGCAAACTTATAGTATTAGCTGCCGTTATAGGTTATCGATTTCCAGGTGAAGTGTAAGGCTCAATCCCACATACAGTAAGCTTCCTTCATGGTGAAGGAAATGAACAAGTGTCATTCGACGTAAAATCTTTTGAATGCAATACACAGGTTGCAATTGTGCAGTGTTATTTCGTTTTAAAAAATGGCATCCAATGAGTTTTCATGGGTTTGAACCTAGAGAATTAATTACTTGACTAATTTTTCATTTGAAGTGGTGTGGTATGTATGAGTGCTCTTGGTTTAGAAAGTATTTCACACGGAGCATATGACTTTCCACTCTTCTCCAAATGTATATTAATTTACTTCTAAATAGCCTGAAATTATCTATATCTAAAGAGTCGTTTATGTACTATTAAAATTGTGTTAAGTAAAATTGTATTTAACCCAAGAATTTTGCGACGTGTTTTAAATTCTATGCTAATTTATTTTTATTAATCTAGAAGGTGTAATACATGGGTCATCAAACTATATTCTCAAAAAAATAATCAGTAAAATTAAATGAAATCTATCTAAAAAAAATCATTCTCGTACTATCGATCTCTTTAAATTGAACTTCGATAAACCCAAGAAACGCTCGAAGGGAGATTTTGATCGTGACCGAACTTGGCATCGAATTTCCGATATCTGTTTGGCGATGTCTTTTTACGTTGTAAGTTTCAGTACAGTAAGTTCAGAAGTGATGTATCTTTATTGAATCGACGTTATCATTTTCAAATTCTCTCTTTAATAACGACCATGCTATATGATTTCCTCGTCGAATCTAAGTATAACACTGCATTTTACCATTTTTATATTCATTATCATAATTTTTTCTCATTTAAATTATGCGTAGGTGATAGAATTACTTTAATTCACGCTCTATGTCACCTCTTGAAACCATATGCGTTGATCTTTAAGTTGAATACGATATTCTCTGTACGTATGGCTGATAAAACCGTCACTCCTCCGTTAAATAGCCCATAAACCTGAAATGTTAATGAGTTTCATTGATTCGCAAACGCTGATGACGCTGCACCTCATAATTCTGAGAAAACAAGCATTTGTTCAACCGATGACGCTGTTGTGAGAGACTATTATACCTTTCAAAAATATCTGCGTCGAATATTCGTTCATACCTCCGTATATCTTAGGAGACCACGTACCTTGCCTTTTTTATAGCCTTACTCTGCCTTTTTTAATGCCCTATTTTTTATGGCATTCGGAATGGTGAACACATCTCTGAACTGGTAGTGGTTCCATTAAATGGGCCTTATTTTGGCTGTAATTAATTAATTTTAATGCGGTATTTTTAACAAGCCTTAAATAATTTCAAATTATCATCTTACCGTATAGACGGATCAGGTGGTGCAGTGGTAGCGTGATCGACTCGTACCTGGGGGGCCGGGGTTCGGGACTGCGATAGGGTTGTTTGTTTTCTAGTCTTCATTTTGATCATACGGCGTTAAGTTGTAAGTGCAATCTCAATTACAGGGTGCATTACAGTAACATTTCTTCCAACAGACTAGATTTCTCTTCCTAATCTTTTCCTCTCTTAAAATTACAGTTATTGCTAATCCCTTGTAACCAACTATAATGCCAAAAATACGCATAAGAGATCAAGAAAATTACCATCTCTAATTTAGACTTTCAACAGCTAACACCCTCTTAAATTATAATATGTAAATTTTTCCTCAGTATTTTTCTACAAGCAATAGCTGCTGCAATGGTGACATTCCGGAGGCGTGTATATACCAAGTAAGTTGATGCCTAGAATTATGGTATTTTTTCTCGCGAAACATGTGTATTGCAAGATATGTAACTAATAGCCTGGAGAAAATGTGTTTGAAAACATCACTGTCCGATAACTGGTGAAATACGGCTCTCCGTTAAATTTTAACTGCACACAAAACTTAGGTAGAAATTTGATGTATTGATGTCTTCGTGTGAAAGTGAAAACATAATGCAAAATTACCTCTTTTCTTGTTCTAATATCCAGCAAACATTGCTTCAGTTTCTTCGTCCAAACATGTACAGCAGTCACTGTATTTCATAAACTCTCTTGTAATTGTCTCTCTGTTATCGGTAAGTGAAAAGCAACTTATGTGATAAATACATACGTTAGTGCGTTTCGTTACGAATGGAATTCTAATCGGTTCTTGGGCGCGTTTTATGTATTTTTATCCGCAATCTTAAATTAAATGGCTTCAGGAAAAAATTTCTCACTTAGTAACTAGACATTCAATAAACTACGCGTATTTCGCACTGAAAACAGCAATCCTTGTCTCCTCCCATTTTTTATGTAACTTCCTCATTCAAACTCCTTTTTTAAAACTATTTTCCTCAGAAAATGAAAACGTTACGTCCTCTGTACTTTTAGCTTATGTAACGAAAAGAATATTTAACTTCATTTTTTCATTTGAATTTCTTTTTCTGAGTTCAGGTGGTGACGTTCTCAATAAATAACCTACTATTCGGTGACCAACGATTGGGTTGACGACCGAAAGCTGAGAGATTAACATTATGAGGGATATATTTCGATTGCCGGAGAGGGGTTTAAAGAAACCTTGACTTAAAAATCGGTTAATTTTTAATGAAATTCTTAAAGACCCATTATATCTGCTACTTGCTCACTTGCTGCACTAAAATGCTGTCCAATAGGTGGATACAAGCAAGATATTTGGCAGCCATCGCGATTAAATGTGTGTCGTGTATTTTTTTCACAATTATTTGCTTGCCCCCCCCCCCCCCATTGAATTCTGATCTCCTTATTCTTTTTATTTAAGTCAAAACAAAATGACGCGTCACAAATTAAAATCTTGAATTTATACCTCGCTTATCTCTACGAAAAGTGACCCAGGTTTCGAATTGTCACGCCCTTTACAGAGCCTGACGTTCTGGAACCACTTTAGGTTTGTTTGCGATGAAGTATGGAATCAGTGTATGTTATGATTTTCACTATGAAGGCTAAAAATTATTTATTCAGAGCAGGAAAATGAAAGTATAAAATATTTAGAAGAAAGTGCGAAATCAAAGTGCAGGTATGTCATTTATTTCATGAATAATGTGCGATAGATTTCAGTTAGGTTACGAGTTATTTAAACTAATTGTTCTTAGTTTTGATTTAACCTTTTGTTAAGACGAGTAGCGTATTCAATGTAACGATATATTTTACAATGTATCATGACGACATATTTTATTCAAACTCACATTAATTTATAAACTGAATTTATTTAAGTTTTGATAAGTTATTCACAATTATTGCATGTCTCATGGAGGTCTCATGGGTCCAAGGATATCATGTAATTTTCGAGCGAAGCGAACATTTCGGCTATATATTTATCGTCATCAGGGCCTACTATATTTTTACTACAATTAAATCATGAAATAATCGTTAAAATGATTCGTTTATGAAACTGTTAAAATATTCGGTTAATATTTTTTAATCCTAGGTTAAAACTCCATACGAAACACAATAAACATCATGCAAGTGGTTGCTAATTATATTATTGCTTATGTTAGGTTGTTAGTGTGTGTTTAGTTTTTTTTTTTCGTTGAGAGAGTTGATTGTGTAGGAGAGGTTGGAGGAGAAGTAAGGCGTCAGTTTTACTCCATTGCACGCATGGAAAGAATATAAACGGTAAGTGTCATAAAATATGGTCGTTACATTCTCTTTTTGCGGAAATGCGACGGACCTTGACTTTGTTCTTCTGGCGATGCTCCTTCCTAGGGATAGGGGAGGGTTGGTGTTGCAAATCGGGAAGTATGATCTGCATTCAATCAGACGCCCCCGCCGCCGACGCGAAGCTTTACGCAAGAGGATCGCCGCTTTGATTCCGTCTAAAATCGCGAGAGTGCACTGCCTGGGACTAGTGGATTGACCTTCCTCACTCCCTCCCCTCCCGCTCACGGCTAACCTCTGCTCGAGTCCCGCCACCATCACCAGAACATCCGCATAGCTAAAAATTATTCACTCAAACATATCTAACTACTCTCCCCTAATGAATGGTAACAATAACCATTACTATGAAACAGAGCGGTCTCCATCGGGCCGCCAATGGTCCTGTCACCCACCGCGCATTTAAATAGGTTTACGACAATCGCCATTCGCGACGTTGGCTGCAGCAGGGGTGCAGCTAGGAATTAAGGCTGGGGGGGGGAGTTAGGTGCAACTAATACCGGGGTGTTCTGAGGTATTGTATACCCACCAGGATAAGCGGTACGTGCGAGATTAATAATTTGCGGAATTTTAAGATAAACGGTTCAAAATGGTGAGTTTTACGGCTTTCTGTGGGATATTTTATTAATCATTGCACTATTATATAGGTAATTTCAATCCAATTAAGTAAAAGCAAGAGGTCTCAATAGACGTGTGGCGAGTAGGGGTGTTGGGACACTAGCCGTTGGCAAATAAAAAGGAAATTCTCAAACGAAGTTCCGCTAAGCATTTATTAAAGTCCATTATTTCTCGGGGAAAAATTCGAATATCTGTACCTATCGGCTCAGCAAATATCTCTCTTAATGTATCGTTTTTGTCGCACCTGGAAATATATTGGGCAACTAATTTATATTTTTATCAGAAAACAAACTAATTTTA
The DNA here is from genome assembly GCF_921293095.1 of Ischnura elegans. Lineage (NCBI taxonomy): Eukaryota > Metazoa > Arthropoda > Insecta > Odonata > Coenagrionidae > Ischnura > Ischnura elegans. The sequence goes on along the minus strand of NC_060251.1, from coordinate 85,776,476 downwards.
CTGCTAATTCGAGTGCATAGATCAATAAATATAGTCGGTCGAGAGGGATTAATATGCGTCCATTCTACGAAAAGTCTCTTCCTGAATCGACATATCTTGTGACCTCTAACGAACGATCTCCCTTGGTCACCGGAGAAAATGGAGGGAGAGAGGGTGATTAATCTACCGCCTGGATGGAAGTATTGGATAGCATAAAACTTCACCAAGCAGTATAACCCCTCTCCCCCCATAAGTGTCGCCCACGAACCGACAATGCACTCCCGCATGCTATACATCATTCGCAACAACCTTCTCCCCCTCCTCCTGCGGGGGAATACGTAGCACAACTTAAGTAACGTCCATCTTCCCCTCCCTCGCTCTGGGGACACTTTATAATATAAGCGTCGGATCTGCTGGTAAGGTCTTCTGTTCCGCATCTCGAGTGGGTTAGAGTGGCGGATCTGCTGAAGTCTCTATTTGCTGCTGAGGAGGTGTTAGTTCTCATTTGGAGCACTTGAGATTTGTTCACTCCTAAAGGTGCCAATCGAGGAAAGGAAGAGCAATGGAGTCCCTGCGTGTCATGCTCGTCGTCTTCGGTATCCTGGCTCTGGAGACTTCAACGCCAGCTCTCGCCAAACCTACCGGAATACGTGAGTGTTACCTTAAGCAGAACGATGTATCCTGCCTCTAAATATTCGTTCCTCAATTCTTCTTCTAAGTAGTCAACCCTTGGGTTGGTTTGCAGTAGCCTTCCATCGTTGTCTGTCTTCCGCCAGCCTTTTCAGCTCTAGGTAATTGTTGCAGCCATTGTCTTTCGTTACTTGGGTAATGAAATTCAACCTCGGTCTTCCTCTGCGGTTATTTCCTTCCACGGTAGCTTCCAAAATTGTCTTTACCAATCCATCATTTCTCAGTAAATGACCAACCCACTTATTTGGTTACCCACAAGGTGGAAGGCTTTCCAATTATTATTATCAAAGTATTATGCCGGTTAATGCAGGTTTCCAGAGAGTATTTTAAAAGAATTCTGGCCGCCTCCCTTCCCTTCATGCACTTCCCTCTTTAATTCATCGGAAGGCCAACTCCCTTTCATTCTATCTAAAAATCCTGTTCACTAACTTCCTCTCCCTTGTTTACCTAACATTCTACCCTTGTTTCAGCTTTCAACTTCGCAATTTAAAAGAAAATAATTTTCGCTTTCATTATTGAAAAATAGTTAAGCCATTATGTACGACAACCAACTACGTTAAAAACCAAAATTGCGGTACTCAGAATACGGATAATTTTCTCCATATATTTTTAGATAGGCTTTTTGCACCTAATTGAACCGACTGTAGCCAGTTAATAGCGAAATGTTCATGAAATTGACGTGGTTTTGAGTCCAATCAAAGAACTCATGTCGTAGTGGCTCAAAAAGTAGAACGGCGACTTATCTACATTTTATTTTTATCATTATTTTCATTATATAGTGAAAAATTTATTAGTTTATATCGAAGCGACGTATGTATTTTAGCTGTTCTTGCGGTAATTTGACAAAAATATCGCAAACGGCCTTTGTAAAATTGACAATTTTCAAGTGCAATTTCCATAATTTATAGGACGAGAAGCCTGTTTTTTTTTTTGTAGCCGCCAGTCGATGAAGTATATTAGAAGAGCATATTTAGCCATTTTTGAGAAAATGATATATAGTTCGTTTCTTGTACCAACCTCGTTAATGTATTTAATGGTAAAATTGCGATATTATCTTAGTATCCGTATGCAGTTTCCCTTGAGCCTGACCTTAACGAAAGCCGCGAAAGGGACTGTGGCTGAACGTCCAATCCAACTAATGGGATGCTGTATATGAAGTGTCCTTCTCAAGCAGAGGTGAGGATAACCTCTTTTGTAAAATATGCACCACTTCTGGGATTTGATTTCTGGACCAAGAAGGTACCCAACAGTAGTTTCCAAACCAACCTGACCTGGATTTGCGGTTTTAGTTATTTTTTCTCGATCCGGATGTTTACGTTGGAACTCAAAAGATTACGAGAATAGGAAGCTAATGTGGCGAGGAAGACTAATGAGTTACAGAAACCTTTCCCCTTGCAATTAGTGCTGATTTCAAGCTAATAAATAATCCAAATTTCCTCAACTATTTCATTTTGAAACATCGCCTCCTATTAATGAAAGTAGGCGGTAAGCAGTGGCTGCCATGTTTGTCAGTCATTAACTGAGAAATAAATTTTTGCTTGCTACTTGCCATTGATTTGTTGCCGTCGCCTTTGCGGTGATAGGATTCTCATCCCGTCATTCATGCCTTCATTTCAACAAATAGCGTATTTGACTTTTAATTTGTATCATTTAATTTTCTTAACACCTCATAAATTTATTGAATTTATTTTTGTAAACTGTTCTCGCCCAATTTTGTGCGAGAGTGAAAGGACAGATAATCGGATTATCTATGAGTATTAGGGATTCACACATTTATATTTTCTGTATTGCGTTCTTTGCATGTCCATGGAAAAATACTTCAATTTATGTCAGCAATTGAAAGATTAATATTAAGATCACATTGTCACAGAAAGAATGTCATAGAGAACGCGCGAGCATAGTGGGTAGAGTGCTTGGCTGCCGACTGAATGGTCTCGAGTTCAAATCTTGAGTGTCTCCGGACACCCATAAGCAGATCCTTAACCTACGAGGTGGCTCAAGGGAAAGAACTGGTTCTCTAGCCTGTTGTGTGCTATTCAAATGCCTGAGCCGTATCCGGAATAAGCTCTATCTTCACTGGCATTAGTGCCAATACAATGCTTTTAAATTACCATCTCCTGTAAAAGCCCTGGCCCGGGGGAAGAGTGGACCGGATTGTGGTCTAATCCGGTGCCAGGTAAAATAAAACCCTAGTTAAGTCAAGTTAATACAAAATCCTTTTGGTTGACTCACTAAGTGATTATATTCATGGCTTGTATTTTTTCAAAATGGATTATTTCCAATGGCCTTCCAACTAACAGCGTTCATTTGCTAAGTACGACGCCATCCTTCACGAATTAATCAAAAACTTTTCTTTCAAGTAACCTGAAGTCCTAAATTTCTTTTCGATCTGTCCCCACTATAAAACATTGAGTGAATAAAATTTCTTTATTTAATTTCGTGAATTAGAGTAAAAACCCTTAAGGGTCTCCTAAGAATTGACGCTAATTTTGTGGTGAAATATAATTGAATATCCATCCATTTGTAACGGGTTTCTTTCCGATGACCGTGCTTATTCCGAGGGTCGTCTCTTCAATGGCAAAAACTAGGTGTGTGTGAGCATTAATCTTTCGTTTCCTTTCCTTACTTCCTGCTCACACTTTTTCCATAGGCATGTTTCCCTTGTGTATGCACCGTTATATGAGTTGCCGCAATACGGAAGAGTCGAAGCGGTAAGTAAACTGAAACGGCAAAATATTCAGAGAGCATCATGACCGTCATTTCAATTTTTAATCGACTTAAAACTTTTTATACTTCAAGGATTTCAATGATATTGGTCTTCTTGATTTCATTTTGTAGCAGGAAGTGAATTTTAATTTGAATTGAAGAGGGTTGGTGTAGTTAATAGAATTTTCTAGCGTCAGTAAATATTCCGCGAGAGCAGTTGCACTCGGGTGTGACATAACTCTCTGAAGTCTCATGGTCGAAGGACAAGGCTACATGTTGCTCTTATTCCCAACGTCTGATTTCTTAGTATTGGCTGGCGTTGTGTCGGAGCCGGTTGCAGATGGAGACAAATATGTATTATTTTTCCAATTCTGATACGATGCTTTTATTATTATGCTATTATGCCCCCGACTACTAGATGAAGAATTGTTCTTGTGTACAAAATAAATACCATTCACTCTGTGGTTTGACCCGAAATATGATTTGGATAAGCGAGAGTTTATCTCTAGTTCCAAGTCACGGGAATGTGACACTTAACATTCAGAGCAGGGGAAGAAAGGAGGGTTCTTCAGCTTAGTAAAACCACTTGTCTGTTTCCACACACTTTTATTTAAACCGACCATGGTTTCGGCAACTCGTGCCATTATCAAGGTACATAGCCTTGGGTGACAGCCTTTGTCACCCAAGGCTATGTACCTTGACACCCAAACACCGACACCCAAAAAGGCTGCCCAAAAGGCTGTCACCCAAGGCTATGTACCTTGATAATGGCACGAGTTGCCGAAACCATGGTCGGTTTCGATAAAAGTGTGTGGAAAGACAAGTGGTTTTACTAAGCTGAATATCAAAGATTTCCACCGTATCACGCCGGATACTGTATCTTTTATTTAAAGGAGGGTTCCTTTCTGTGGACTATCTCGCACTTCTGGGATTTTATGGACAGTAAAAGAATAAAACTTTGTTAAGAATATTTGTATATTAAAAATAGGCACGAACCGGGTTTCATAACATAGTAATATTTGTAAACCAGGGCCGTGCCTAATTAAATATACAGGTGAACCTAACAAAGTTTTATTATATTATTGTCCATAATTGAAAGGTTTCACATTGCTGAGCCTGAAGTTATCAGTTATATATAGGATTTTAGTTTTGGGGACCGCGAAGGTTTTGGCCGGGATTCGAAGCTCAAACCTTCCTATCAGTTGCCGCTTGGAAACACCGCCTTCCATTTTCATGCCTCTCTATTCTACATGAAACATTTTTTAAGCTCATAAATCACGCTAAGCGTTTTGCACTATTTATTATGAAAGAGGAAGTGATATTAATGATCGATTTATCAAATTCAACGATTGGTTTTAGAAAATTATTTCACAGTAAAATCTTTTTGTACACGCAAACTTTCTGGATCAGTGATCATGTTTATATGAATTGGATTGTTTTAATTTTTCGCCCTGTTTTTAAAGCATTTAGAATATTGTAACTTGACAGATGACTCCCATGATGTTCCAATCCGAGTTTATTTCCTAAAGCCCTCGCATATAGATTTCATTACACTTTGAAAGCAGAGTACTTTAAGCATGAATTTGTCACAGCATTTAGTTGGATAAGCCAGCTATTTATGTAATTGCGCACATTTTGTGTGAAGTTCACTTCCGAGGTACCTATTCTTTTAATATATCGATCGCCGAATATTTTTCTACACGTCCATTCAATGAAATTATGAACAACAATTTTTACCGGAGGAGGTTTCATGGACCATTTTGGAAATCACACCATCCTGTCCTACGTCCCATATTGAACTTCCCTCTTCGATTCCCAGCAAGCCCTAATCCCTTTCATTTTATCAAACAATCCTATTCTCTTACGCCCCCTCCTCGGTTTCCCATCGTTCTTCCCTCTAACACGACTTTTAGCGTCCCCTCCCCGTTTAATACTCGCTCAATCCGAACCCACTCTACCCTCCCTATTTCATTTAGGAGTTAATTCTCCTCACCCTTGAAGTGCACCAATCAAAGTCGTAGAAATTGCTTTGGATGAGGAAGCGCACTGTTAGTTAGGAATCTAGAAGCATCTGTTTTTAAAAAATCCACACGTGGGGAAACACGTTGAACGCCGTGGTTTACTTTTTTATGCCCGTATAGAAAGCGTCTCACAGACGTCACTCTAAGCCTTCCGCGTTCGCGAGAAACCTAATGCCAGACCATGTGCGATTGATTGCCGACCTTCAGCCAGCGCGGTAAATCCAGAACAAAGACGGATTTATGAAAAGCCCATTACGCTGGAATATGGAGGAGATATCTCGGAATATCTATTTCTCATCACGCATCGCGCTTCTCTCTATTTTGTGTCGCAAGTTACCTGTCGTCTATAAAGTGATAGTGAGAGAGCAACTTTAGGCATAAAAGGAAGCGATTTTTCCGTAAAAATCGCTGGATGCTTTCATTTCCCTTAGTTTCATGACATTCCCATATTGTTTTTAGTTTGAATCAGAATTGGTATTACCTATCCCAGTAAAGAATGCTTGGAAATGAGTTAAGAAAAAGTCACGAGCCTAAGGTGCGATCTCTAAATGCACCATAAATCATCGCCTACAGTCCGTAAGAAATTCTATGCGTCATAGATTGAATTCCAATATCGGTTACATATTGGCACATTTTCTAATCAACGGGTGTTGGTTATGTGAGAATTATAGCATCATTCTAGATTCAGTTTAGCCACTAGCCGAGATATAGAATTGTCCTAAAAGCATTATTTATGTAAACAGGCGAATAGAATTATAAATTGAAAGTATTTTACATTTACGAACTGTGCCCTTGAGTACTTTTTTGCTTTTATACGATTTATCGGAAAAAATGGCATTTTATGTGACGTTGTGAATAGAATAATACTCTGAAAGTTTTATATGAATGGCGCTATTGGTAATCAAGGCATTTCGAGTGAAATGGATAGAAAGAAATACCAACCCCGCTGCTATCGACATGGAGGTTGTAATTTTTGAGTATGGAAATGGATACTCCCGGTTGTAATTTTGACTAAATGGATCTAAATGGTGTTTTAAATTTATCCCATTAGAGATACTTACCCCTAGTTTTAAAATTTTCTTTCGTTTGCCATGCAGCTCTTATGGCCATTGATGATCGTACTGTTTTTCAAAACTACTATGTATGCTGCGTGTCATTATTCATTTGTAATTTTCAATATTGCTTTATGGAAAACTGCATCACTAATTTCTTTTCTCTTCTTTTCCCGGGCGTGCAGCAAGCTACATTCACATCTGTAAGAAGAGTGATCCCAATGTAGAAAACTGCATCAAACATTCCATCGAAGATCTGCGGCCTCAACTGGTCAAAGGTAAGATTTATAATCATGTTTCTATGGTAAATGCTTGTGATTTGTCCCTCATCAATTGTAAATGTTTTTCTAAGTTAAACCATAACTTCTATTAATAGCATAAATCATTCCGATATTATACTTTCAACACGACCCTATATTAAAATTTTTCTTAAGTAGACTGAAACGACCGCCAAAAATATTTATAAGTCTTTTGTGGTGTAATTTGTGTTGCAATACGCCTTGTAGTATTGGCTTTGTGAAATAGTAATAGATTCTATCAGCTATGATTCTCATTTTTCACGCTACGGGCTCAAAAGACATTTGTCAATGACCAGTAATAACAACGTCGCGCTAACCCCTTTTTAAACCTTCGTTCAAATTGCAAGTGTTGTAGGAACCTACGATATACCTTCAGGAACAGCTTGGGGAATTCATGAGAGTTAATTGCTTGTTATCTTGAGAACTACTTTCGCATTAATTCTTCTCTTATGTTTGCCTCGTTGTAACATTTTAACATCCCGCCCGCCACGAAACATCACCACCAAAAAATATCAGTGCTCGATAATAATTTTCATCTGATCAACTCAATATTCTTCCATTTGATTCATAGGTATACCTGAGCTCAATGTACCAGCCCTGGAACCCCTGGTGCTCCCTGAGGTGGTCGTATCTAGAGGTTCGAACACTGCTAATTTCAAGGCTGTCGGGAAGAACGTTAAAGTTTTCGGCGCTGGGTCATTTGAAATCCAGGATATCAAGTGAGTACATATCAGTTTACCTTAAGTTTGGCTGCGTATTAAAATGAGGCTCCCAGTTAGTATACGGTGTAGTTTATAAACTACTCAACTTAAGGCTGGTCGGCGATATTTGGTGGAACTTGGTGACAGGAAACATAATAAAGATACACTTGTATGTTCCACAGAAGTTTTAATAACCGACCCAGGTTTCTACACTATGTCATTTTCAAAGGTGACATAGTGACATAGTGTATTGTCGAAACCTGGGTCGGTTATTAAAACTTCTGTGAAACATCCAACAGAGTATCTTTAATATAAACTACTGTCTAGCTATAAGCACTGAATTCCAGTAGTTGTAGTGTCTAGTGATAGGTGTATCTACGGAAAATCGTTAAAATTTCCTACCTCATAGGATTTTTTCCTCTTCTGTAGAAACATTAAGGCCCGTATCGTCAGTCGCTTCTTTAGCCATCCTTCATCTTCCTCGGCTCCTAAAGGATAGATTTCAGTTCGAGAGACGTCCGAAGGTCTTCTTCAGCGCACTTTGCTGGTGAAGGACTCCTCGCCAGCGTAGGTTGGTCTGACCCAGCCTTCACAACCATTTCATCACTTTAAATATTTTTAAACAGGCCTTACATAAAAGATAGGTTGGTAGAAATGATTTTGTTTTTATTATTTGTGATGGCGATAACGTTTTAATTTTGTTTACGTTCATTTTTCTGTTTATTTCTGCTTTACATTGCAATGTTATCCGTTGGCCGGTGCATCAAAGGCAATGATTGAACAGCGTATTATCATGGATATTAAAGCTGTAAGGAGATGTTTGTGTATTTCGACACATAAAAACCTTAATTAGAGGTATTCCTGAGGCATAATCATTCGCGATCATGTTGAATGACATGTGATAAAAGTCGTCATATCCCATCACCCAGCACGTAAAAATCATCTCTACATCGATGTAAAAAGCCTACAAATAAAGTTTTCTTGCGCATCTGCACTAGAAATGGATATGGAGTAACTACGTAATGCAATTGTGTGCATCAAGTATTCCTCTTAAGCTTAGAAAGGGAAAGTTTAGTCACTTCTTATTCACATTTCAACGCAAAGGTTGATTATTTACATTAATAAAATATAATTGCCTTTGTGTATGACATCAATATTGTAACCGACTTAGCCCAGTCGTTAGCGCCCGTCGCTACTACGCGGAAGGCCCACGTTCGATGCTGCTTGAAGGTGAATTTTTTTTAGCTTTTTTTTGTATTTCTTTAGCATAAACTTACGTTAAACTATTAATTTTATGATTTTAAATCAGAATAGTGTTTTCTGGATTGAAACTCTTTCACGCGCACTGTGCACGCTCTGTCGGTTTTATTATCTTTTGATTTTGATAGTTTTTATCGAACTGCTGTGGCCATTTCGGTATCAATTACCAAACCAGTTTGATATAACTTATCAAACTGGTTTGATAATTGTTACTAAATTTTTCAATGAGCCATATGACGACCGAAAAGTTTGATAAATTTCATCAGAATTCGATAGTTCTAACTAAACCTTTTTTCCGCGTACGATTACTTATCTCGGCAATACTTGAGGAATTGCCAAAATCCAGTGGAATTTTATTCGGAAAGGGAATGATGGCTTTAAAATAAAACGACACGTTGGCAAACAACTTTTTGCATTATATTACCTACACCCCAGGAATTATTTAATCGTCATGTTGGCTTACGTTAATGCTGGATTGTTTAGGTGTACGTTTCGACTACTAAAGACTATAGTTGATATTTACTAATCATCTAACTGAGGAAACTTGTTGCTTTTTTCCCACGCTTCGGTCTGTTGTATATTTGAAGTATGAATTATCTATGAATTTTCGGTGAATTTAATTTCTGATTCCAATGCAAACTGTCACTGCGTCCGTTTTCTTATTTTCTTGAATATCCCTATGTTTGATTACCAAATTAAACAGAAAAACTCTTTCCGCGTTACCCATTCGCTCCATTTCGGCATATTTTGTGGCCCGTGTGACGCTGGGCGTAATCCAGTACACGCTCCCAATGCTCCCGAGTGCTCCCGCTTCAGACGCTACAGATTCGTGGTCCACTTTCGCTCCTATCGCTCCCAGTGCTACCCTACTGGATCACGGCTGGAGCGATTGTAGCATTTGTTAGTCGTTTGTTTTACTAGTATCGTCTGCTCGGATATTAGATCGTCTGAATTAGGGATTGTTATAGCCCCTTGTACTTTACTTAGCGTGTTAGAGAGGTCAGTAATATAAATGACAAAAAGAATATGACCATGGGGTACACCACAAGAAATCTATTTAATATTAGATCTTCATTGGATACCATGATCGGGCACCACAGCAGACCGATGCTTGTCCTGAAGATTTTACCCACTGGTTTGCAAATCCTCTAACAACAAGGTGATAAACTTAAACTATAAAGAGCAGATCATATGATACATATTAAAGAAGATAAGACTGATTAAATACCTTATTAGAGAAATTTCAATTAAACGAAAAATAAGCCTAATTAACTTAACTCACCTAAAAGCCTGCGTTTAAACGATACAGGTACAAGTTAATGCCTATTTGCGTGAATTATTTTTGTGGACCGAAACGGAACATGTACGAATGTTTGAACCTAGCTAAAATAGGTTAAATTTGTCGATCATGCATTTGCACAAGTTGAGTGGTTACACGTGAAACCACTTAACGTGCAACAACGCAACCGTACGGTACATTTCGTGTTCTTTCTCGCGTTCATACATTTAGACTTGTACGGATTTATGTAGGTGTAAAAAGGCCTTAAGTGGAGTGTCCTTTATACGATTTATCAATTGCACTCATGACATTGTATGACAGTCTCAAAAGCAGTCCTACACTTGAACCAATCTCGTCAACAACGAGCCTTAAGTCTAAGACCGTGGCCTTAAGCATAAATGCAATGCGTGTCAACCTGACCTTAAGAAAATTACATAAGTAAAATACAACCGAACATCAATAATTGATTAAACTTCAGTTGAAGATTAGAGGAAGATATCATCATTTAACAGAGAATACAATCTTCATGGGAAAAGCTTGAAGAAAACCTTATAGGTTGGCCGCCAAAAAGCAACAAACGGAATGCTTTAACTAGAAGTTCACGTACCCTAACCTAAGAAGTCATATTCTATCTCAATTTCACGCAATATCAAGTTCAAATAACTAATAATTGATCTAAATAACAAATAAATCAATATAACTTACAAAATTAACATAATTCTTATATGTAACGGACGGAATTAATGCTTCGACCGGAAAGTTCACTCACTACATGTCTTATTAATTTCGAATAGCCATTTTCTATCTCCCCTTCTCGCTAGCTCAAGCTTAAACCACTAATAATTAAATAATATTATATATAATTAATTATCACAACAACAAATTTTATAAGATATCTTGGTCTTGCCGCTCAATTTCTTCCCCGATCTGGCCCGTGGCGACTCTGAATTGTGAAACCATTGAGTTACAGCCATTTGCCTCACCGTAATATCCCCCGAATAGTTCTTTAACCATTTGTTTTTAGCATTTACTATCCAGGCTCTCTTAGCGACTTCTTCCATCAACTCCAAATGGTCATATTATTGCCGGTCAGGTCCACAATTGTTATGAACACCATTTTCTTTTGCCTTCCTTCCCGTTCAAATTCGCGCTGAAAACCGGTTCGCTCCAGCCTACCTACCTATTTCTTGGGAGCGTTTGTAGCGAGAGAGAAGCGAATATAGTGACGTCATGCGTGACGTACGAGAACGCTACGGGAGCTTTTGTAGCTTCTACTGGACCACGCAAAGACTCGCTTCCAGCGCTTCGGAGCACTGGGAGCTTGTACTGGACTACGCCCGCTAGGTGAGTTATGCTTTGTCTTTGTTTGACTGGATGAACGGATCTCAGAACCGGACATTCCATGAGCGACGAAAATGATCCAAAAGACCAGCTTAAGTCGGAAGATAAAGAAGAGCTTCACTGAGGATCGTCTCTCGAACGTAATCGCGTCCTTCGCGAAGGAGGCCGCCGAAGGAATCCTAAGTGAAGACGAGATCTGAAGGAGCGACTGACGATATGGGCCTAAATCATGGTTTCGCTAGTAGTAGGACCCGCCCGCCTCTGCGACGGTGCGGGATTCCTCTTCCCTGCCCTTCCAATCAAATCCACTCCTTGGACGCGTCGTCGGGCTCGTATCCTCCTTCCTTTCTCCTTCCATGTCCTCCCCCTTCCGTGGTGAGGGTGAAAAGCGAGAGCTTACTGACCCTGCCCCGGGGCTGTAACTCCGCGAGCCCGCCCTGGGGGGTTGTGTTTGAATCGCTCGTAATAATTCCACTCACTCACCATCACGAGCGGTCCATTACGAGTGCTCACCAACACGAAGGGTAATTGGTGTGTTTGAAACTTTTCGTCTCGAAGTCGTAATGGAGCCTTCGTAATGAGATGGATCACGAGTGGTGGTTGTGGCAACGTTGTAATTTCCTTCATTTGTTTACGAATTCGTCAGTAGCGCGGTGTAAATTAAAGTAAACAAAGGCGTAAATATGAAGTTATCGCTAAGCAGAAATATATGCTTCGGCAATTCATTCTGAAGGTACACTATATAAAATGAAACGTGTTGCGACATTAATGATTAATTCATTATTAATAAACCATTAAGCGTATTAGTTATTTATATTTACGTTACATTAGCCTCTTATTCTTCCATATCTGATCCATATTTTTCGGTAAATGATCGTTTTCTTATAAAGTAATTATTTTTTACAGAGTGATTAGCTTAAATGAAACGTAAAAATAACTACTTACTCAAAAATAGAAAAATATGTAGCATCGTATATGTTGCTGAGAAACTATGTTTCCATAAATTGCCATTTAAGAATCTCATAACATTTGTTGTGATTAATAAATTTTCCCTCAGCGTTGGCAAGATTTGAAATCTGCCGCTAAAGTAGCGTGTTACAATCGTGAGGGCACCCAGACTGGGAGTGGAGCCCTTAAATTTAAGGAGCTTAATCATATTAAAAAACGTATGATAGCACTGATAGGGAAGAATGCGACACACGGGCATGAAGACTTGCAGGAAATACTAATCATTTTCGATATTGAGGTAATACTAACATTAGCGTAGCAGACCCCAAGTGTAACTAAGTTGAGTATGTCACAAAATAGAATCATTGGTTATTTCAGCAACAGAATTCTTCAGTAGGCCATGTAGATGAAGAAAAAAATAGTCAATCTGTAGATTCAAGTAATCTTTCTTCCTTTGACCCGATCCCATCAACCTCAAAATCTCCTTCCACATCTACTATGAGTGTTTCAACACTTATTTCCACTTCTAATCCACTTTCCATAATTATTCAGACAGTCTCAATTTCTAATCCCGACTCAAGCTCACTCCCTCAAATCAAACTACCACAACAAGCACCATTGTTTCAATTCTAAAGACGAGGCGGACGACCCTAAAGCAAGTCTTGCATAATATCCCAAGAGGAAAAGCTTATACAGCCTGTATGTGCGACTACATAGTATGTGCAGCAAAATGGCCCAACTTATGTGGCCATTTCCTCTTGGGATTTTAGCCTGAAATTAGCTCTGAGCTCTATTTTGTGTTTGAGTGAACTTTCCAGCATATTGTTTTTCATTGAAAGTTATTCTGTACCATAAGAATTACTACTGCTGTGCTGAATCCACTTTCCATAACCTAACACTCATACATGTCCTGCACATTTTAATCAACTTTAATTATACCAAGGGCAAAAATTAATGCTGGAAGATAGGAGCAATAAGAGAAATGCCCATTTTTCAAAGTTCAAGTTGAAAAAATTCCAGTAATGAAAAGAAAATTAGAAGATGAATAGGAATGGAGGGAGGTTTAAGATGTGAAAAAGATAAAATAGAATTTGATCTACATAGGGAATTTAGTATCCAATAAGACCTGCAAGAATATCCTCAAAGCAGTGCATATATACTTCATGCCCAATTCTAATTTCTAGTAATTAAATAGGGGAAGAAACAATATAATTGTTTCAAAAATTTACTCTCCTATTAAAAAAAATCTAATTAGCCTCTTGCTTAATCCTATTGGTTCAATCTAAGACTCGACTTGGTTTATCAAAGATGCTGTTATAAAATTAATGCTATTCTAATCCATTAGGTTTGTCACTATTTTAGGAGAACATTTAAATTTATCTTACACAAGGTCTAGGTTATATAAAAAATAGCATCAATAACATGCATCTTGGCATTGAATTGTCTTTATTTTCAAAGAAAAGAACAACACATAGTATCGTTGATGTACTGCAATAGAAATAACGTTATACAAGGAGTTGGTATACATCACATTCATGGATCACATTAATGTGAAGTTGAGAAAGTAGAGCATATCATAGAAACATAAAGTTTTGTATGCCATAATGGATTTATTATTGAATATTGAGTATTAACAACCATTATGGATGGCAAACCTGTGATCCTCATTAATCATTTTCACAAAAGACAAATAATGCAAGCAACCATCAAATTTATGAGTAATTCCATTCCCATTGGCAGAAAGTAATCTCCGCTGCATACCACTGCGGACATACCTACACCTAAGTAGGGAAACCAAATAGAAAATGAAGCAGAAATAGTATAAGCAGAGGAAAAGTAAGAAAAAGTAGCAGTTGAAGGAGTAAAAACATTGCTTTTACCACATGGTGATTAATTTTGTCTACCATGGTCTCATTACAGCTTACCATTTTAGAGGTCTCACCTTGAACATGTTACACTGTAACGAAACCATGGTCAGACACAATAAATCACCATGTGGAATTAGTAAAGTTTTTATTCCTTCATCTCCTATGATAAAGCATTTCCACCGAGTTACACCCACTACTATTAACTATAGTAAAAATAAACCTAGACCACACATGAAAGACTGTCATTCAGACTCCTGCTTATTGTACAGTGGGTATGCCTTGGGAGGCTCAGTATGAAGAGGGCCAAAAAAAAATGTTTCAGCACATTTGAAGAGAAAAAGTGGCTTGGACATCAAAACTGTTGGTATTGAACACCAATGTTTGTTGGAAACCCCTAAAAATTGATGTAACTGTTTCGATTAGTTTTAGATTATGAAAGATTAGAAGATGGGTTAAGTGAAACAAGGTACATACCAAGCTTGTAGTGATAAAAAGTCACCAAGGAGTCAAGCAGTTTATCCTGCAATCTGAAGGCCTGGTTACACGGTACATAAACACATAGTTAATGCGTGAAATCATAAACGATTGTGGTGGACCGGAACAGAACATATACAACTGGATGAACCACATAGAACAGGTTCTATTTTCTGTTCCTGCGTCCACACAAGTTTGGTGGTTATACAGTGCATTTTCAAGTTCATTCGCGCATTCAATCATTTAAGCATTAACTTGAGCATGTTAATGTATCACGTAACCAGGCTTTACAGATGATAGACTTCCTAGTAGATCTAAGAATTATTATTTATACATAGATTAGTATTCTGAGAAAAATGCACACCAGAGTATTTCCATTGAAATAATTAGTCAACCAAACAACCACTGAACAGCATCCTTTGGATTAGTATTTTAAATATTACGATTTAGAAGGGGTTGTCCAGAATCCTCACCCAAATTTGAACCTGGGAGAATCTGGTTGAGTTAGTCTGAAAAATTAAAAATACAACAGTAACAGAAAATCAACATATCAAAACCTTCAGATTAAAAAAATGAACAGAAACCATTAAAATCAAAGCAAATTAAGATGAGTCAAAATAATCTTATTCTAACATGCCTCCCATTCCTTAGGCTATTCATTGCTATTTGAGGATCTATTGCTTTGGGGATATATTGCTATAGAACATGGCAGATATGCATGGTTTCAATTAGTATAATCATGGATATATAATAATTATATTCTATTTTGGAAAACCAGTTATGTAAGTCAATGTAAGAAGCTCATTAGGCTACTCATTGACACTAAAATATCATTCAGCAGGTAATGGGTTACAATGTAAATTTCTAAAAAGTAATTGACCCTAGTTGCTTCAAAATAAAATATTATTACATCACATGAACTCACCACTTGCATATTAATCAAATGATATATGTTATAATTTAAATAATCCCTTTCCTTTATCACTACATGATTTTTTTGGAGATGCCACCATGGCAATGTGAGTTCCATCTATTATTCTGATTTTCATAGGGAATACATACATCACATATAACCAGTAAAAACCAACCACTTAATGCATGACGCGTACATACTTGCCTAAGAAATATAGCATTAGGTCTACTGCGTTCACTATTCACGGATGTTCATAAATTTTTAAACCAAGTTAGTATATACCTACGCCAGCGCTATGATATTGAATTTGGGCTATGGTCCACGGTCACCCATCGTTAAAGAGATAGTCATTTATAGTTTTTGTCACCTCTTCCACCCTCCGGCACAAAAAGCTTCTCTCCATGTTCATATATGCATCATAAGCTATGTATGGCACTTATTGTCCAACAGCATTGACGGTAAGAGTAGCCAATACCTGTAATGAAATGAGTGTTTATCTTGAGGCAAAGTTGAACATTTGTCGACACACACTGTTACATGCGCGAGTGAGAAACAACCTTAATGTATTTTCATGGTTATATATTCGGCTATTTTAAGTTAGAGATAAGCTAATATGTAATGAGGCCCATATTACACAATTAAATACAAGATACCAATACTCGGAATTAGTAACACAATAAAACTATAGTAATCAACGTCCCGTCAAAAGAAACTAATGACCGAGGATATTTTTCGCAAAACTACCGTTCTAATACGAAAGATCAAAGCCAAATTTGAAGAATAATAAATAAACTTATCCTAAAATAGCGAAATACGGTAACGGAAGGACATTAGCACTGTTAAAACACTTTTAAACGAATTATTCAGGATGAACGGTAAAACAATTCAATTGCACTTATCGAGTTTGAGTAAATAATCATTCCAGCAAGGCACAATTTGCTTCTCAACAACCAGAAGTTGACTCTCCACCACATATCCCTCTCTGCAGAAATGAAAATGTTGGGAAAACAACAGGAGAACGTATTTACATTGTACGCGCTTTGCGTACGGCAGTATTTGTTTTGGGGGCAAATTCAAATACACCAATTTAAAATTAATGTCATGATGCCAGCACATCGCTTTTCGGAGTTCCTCATTCTCCTTCTTTACTTGAAACATGATCTTTTTTAATGATTTATTAAACTTTTGCACTCCAACTTAGCAGAATAATGTCCTCAATTTATTAAGATATTGCAAGTTAGAACAGCGGTAATAAAGTTAGATTTCTTCGCGTTTCACATCTTATTTAACTTTGGATCACAACCAGAAATCGGTGTAAAATTTCTATGATTAAAAACAATAAATATTCATACATGGAACATGTGTACTTACTTTGTTTACATTACTTACAGCTGATGTCCGTGAAGCTTCGGAGATGTATGGCATCAATCAGATTTTGCGTTCAGCGTTCATTGAGGCGAAAAAGGTTTCTGAATTCCTTCTCACTCAGTTCAAAGGCGTCTCCTCTTCTCCTGAAATTACGCTGTGTTCTCTCCGCAGTTAAATCCTCGTCGCTAAAATTCTCATGCGCGTACATTAACATCATGAAATCCGCCATGTTGTTTACTTGGTATCCATCGTAGTCAATCCTTAGTAATCATCCCGACCGGTAGCTACCGAGTCAGATAATTACGAAGGGTTTTTACGAGTGAAATTTTTACGAGTGATTCAAACACACCAAAATCCCGAATCGCTCGTAATTGTACCACGTGACTCCTTGGTTACGTGCTCGGAATAATTACGAGCGATTCAAACACAACCCCCCTGGAGTCTCGTTACCACTGGTGATAGGTATCCAACGAAATGCTCGATGGATTTTTCTCCTCACAGAAAAATTTGCCAATTTCGTTGGTAAATTAGGTAATAATAGGGTAGTTTGCTTCATCAAAGAAAACGAAAGGCATTGATTGCAATTCGTTACCCACCATTACTGTATTCATAATATACAAATTATTTCGTTTTAGAAATACCGGTTTAGACGAATGGCAATGGTCCATTTTTATCCTCATTTGAAAAGGGCCAGATTGGCGCCCATGCGATGCCACTCCACGTGACGTCAGAGGGACCTAGTTTCTATACGAGAAGATAGGAGTTATACATCGTATGAGGTTACCAATGCATGCATGAGGCGCAGAGCTCAGGGAAACATGTCTTAATAATCACTTAGTAAAACTGGCTAAGATCATAAAGTTTTCTTCATTTGATAAGGTATTAATAATCCTTATTTAAGCCAAGCGCTACCAGCCAGCAGGGTACTCAGCTACCCGCTAGCAGCCTGTGTCGTATCAGCGCTCAACTCGCCTCAAGGTCACCTCACAGGGCGGCAGCGGGAACCAGAAATACGTCACACGGAGAGATTTCCCGGCATTCATACTTAGCCGTCGCGTTTTCGTGCGCTTGAAAATTTTCACTTTTCATTTAATCGCGAAAAATAGATATCGTCATTTAAAAATCTAAAAGCGTGAAATACGTACTCCAGGAGTAATAATATTTCGAATTAGGCAATAAAAAAATAATAGGAAACCACCCTATTGAATTATTGGGTCCCGGCCCCCGATGTATTGTATCCTTCAAAGGGCCCTCCTTGGGCTCTCATTCGCTGTCTAGTAATAGGACAAGATAATTTTAAAGATGTTTTTAAAAAATTTTCAATGCACGTATGCAAATAAGTACACGTTGATGTTTAAATATGCGGGCTATTGAGTAATACTCACCATCTTATTAATGTAATTTTCTGGATAAATAAATAAAAACTTCCAACTCCTTCATGTGAACATCATAGTGATAATTTCATTTTTCCTTAGTCATCATTAAAATCATCCCATTTTTCACTCGTATATTTTTGAGAGTCATGATTAAATTTTCGGTTGGAAATCTTCGGAAATTTATGCTTTTTGATACAGAATTATGATTTGAGGACTCCTTATCGTTGACTATTAACAATTTTCGGAATCTCATGTAGGCGCATCAATGAAAGGTTTAAAATTTACGGAATGCGCATAATCACGTAGGTGCGTATGCTATGGAATCCAAAGTGAGACTGCAATAAAACATTTAGCTGAAGTATTTTGAACATAAAGGGATAATTATTTCATTCACCATATAGTGTTGAGCGAGGCCATATTTTTCTCCTAAACTGCAATTATTTCCACCTTAACTGATGATTTTAGCCTAATAACTCAGATCTTCCGTTCTGTATCTTCTCATTAAGCGCTTAGTTAAATATAAAACATCATAGTAGATACGATACCTTTCATAAAATATAGAAAAAAATTACAAATGAAAGGAGGGTAAACACTAAAAAACCGTGTTAAGAGAATGTGATATTGCCGGCTAATATTTAATATCCAACTCTGATTCTATTGGAGTGTTATCATTGCTCTCAGTTATTATTTAATGGTAAGCTAAGTTTTGGAAAACAAAAAAGTTGAATTACGTATAACGCAACCGATTCGTTTTGAACATACACTCCTTTTTAATCTTTTTAAAATCCATAGTGCCTAAATATGCCTTGTGTCAGATAATTTGTTCTTTTCAAGTCATTTTATCAGGCATTTAGTCCTTGTGTAATGTAATTATTGGCTTTCAGTGGCAATAAATCTCGTACAACATTATTCCCGCGCAGATTTTAATGCGTGTTTGGATACTTATGTTTCCGTTCCTAATTTCGTCTTCTAATGGTTGAGCATTAAATAATCCCCAGGCAATTAAACATCCCTTCCACGCTCAGTACACGCTCCATCCACACCGTCCATTCATTGTCTCCTCCGTATCTCAATTAAAAGTTACCTCTCCTCACCCACCATGGTCAGCACTTCCTCGTTCCTCCTCCTCTCCGTTCACTTCACCTTCTCCATTTTTCTCCACACCCACATCTCGAACGCCTCCAGTCTTCTCTCCTCCTCCTTCTTAAGTTTCCACGTTTCCATACCTACCGTAAAGCGTTACAATCCATATCTGACTCTTCACTAGCCTTTTCTTTGAACTCTTACATAAAGATGCTTTCATAAGCTCTGTTGAAAACCCTTCATATTTTTGAATAATTTAAACGAAGATTGTGAAGGTAAACGTATTTTGTGTGTTATTTTTATGTGTATCGAAGCCCTATTCATTCCGTATATCGTTGCTAATCCACGATTATGTGTGTGCACACGAACAGAGCATCCGATCAGCCGCTTGCGAGGCAATTCGAGGGCCTTAGCACCCGCAATCCAAGCGATCAACCGGCGAGGACAGCAAAACCCAGCTCGGAGACTTCCTCGTCGACGCGGACGAAAGAGATTGCGATGCAGCTCCCAGATGAGCCCGGATTCTTCTTTCTACCCCTGGACGGCGTAGAACAATTCTTTGAATTTCCTGCTTTTTCACTTTTTATATTGTAGTGGCTGAGATAAACTCGATGATCGGCAAGGAATTTTGCTCAAATTACGACATGACTACAATATAGCTTTGTTTATTCCTCATACATTAACGATTTCTACTCAACTGGTTGCCGCCAATTCTGGTTATCCACGGGAGTCCTCAGTCTAATATGAATAAAATTGAAGTATTTACTGTATTAATGGCTGAAATATTGCAGTCATTTTACTAACGGTTGCGAGGCGTGATTTTGTCTCAGTAATCTTTTCTTCGCTTCACGATCCTGAGATTAATTTGACTTAGCTCTCCATTAGATTTTTCCCATCAGCTAATCTTTTCATGCGACACCTCATGTAAATTCTTGATAGCTTGTCCTTTCCAGCGAATTCAAGCCCTTCCGTAGCCGATCCTTCTGTCTATTTGCCCTTCAAAGATTATCTCCATCATATACGTGGCCGATGCACAGTTCCGTATTTTTTTCTTTCTTCTTAGCAAGCTATCTTCCATTCACTAATTTCCTGTCCACCACGCTAACCAAGTAGTGTTAATGGTCCACGCTCTCCTTAAAAATCATTGCCTCGTTGTTTACGAACTAGTTTGGATTGAATAGGTCATTTATTATATACTCCTCTGTCTGGAAAACTTTTGTCTGGATATACTCTTTTGTCTGGAAACAGGAGCTCAATGACACTTCATTCAAGATCATAGTTTACCGAATTATGGTTGCAACTTTAATATGTGTTGCTATAATTTATCCCCAGTATCCGTGTTTTATTTATAATTACGTGCATAGGTCGATTCAGGGGGATACGGGGGCACGTTCCCCCCCCACACGCTTAAAAAATTGACAAGATTTTTTATACGGTTATTATTACGTTCGTTTTATTTAATGTATAACGAGCTTCAATAATTTAATTTAATATTAATAACTTTCATATCAAAATAAAGAAAATATGTTTTACAGTAATTGTTTTATTTTTTTAAAATCTCAAATTTAAAAAGATCTGTGAGACCCTTCACCCCCCCCCCCCCCCCCAGAAAAAATCCTGGATCCTCCCTTGTGTACGTATGAAGCGAAAATGTTGTTGTGAAAGAGGGCAAGTTTGTGATTTATTCTCATGCCGAAAAAAGTATGATTCGGTAGTGGTAGATAAGTATATAGCTTGTAATTTCTTTCTGGTCATTCTGCGTTCAATTTTTTATTGGCTGTCATGTGATGCTTTGAATGTATGAGGAAGTGAAGAATTTCTTTTGTCATCAAGGACCGAAGCGATGGTGGTATATTGAGATAATGCGAGGACGAAATTATAAGGTAATCTTCAACGATTCTCGGGAATATTCTATAAATGAGTCGTGAAAATAATGTAAGCTTGTGAATCTGACATTTTCCAGGAATATGTTTTGTTCTTGTGTTGTCTCCTCTTCAAAAACTCAGCAATTTATTCAGGAAATAAATGCACTTTAATATGATTGTTTTGTCACCAGTTATTTATTCACTGCATTTTAATCTACCGCCATTCCCCGTTATAGTTCGCATTGTTCTTGCCCGTTCGTTTGCACGTAGGTAAATTTGATTAGTTTTCCTCCTGTTCCAATCTGTTTGCGGCGCTATAACTTCTCTATTAAGATTTGCAGTCATATGTAGCTCATACGTGACATCATATCATGTCTTAAATTTCAGTTTTCCCCTGAGAAAAATATTGCGACGAATGAATGGAATTGTGGTCAACCGCCAATAAATTCTTTCTTTCCATGCCTATGCACCTGTTGATTATTATTTTCCCGCCCTCGCACTGCTGCCAGCAGTGTTGTGGAACACCATAAAGAATGCGAAAATCCGACGGAGTAAAAAATCATTTGCCTTGATCGGGATTTGGACGCGGACCCCCCTAACTCACGCCAGATGTTCTGCCACTCTAATTGCCTTGGAATATTTTTCTAAGTTGGAGTTTTGGCAGAGCAATGACGAAAATTCGGAGTGTCCAAATGCCGATCTTGGTGAAGGCACGCTTATTCCTCAGTGACATTTTCGAGCTAAAAGTGCCCTTGCGAATGGCTCCGTAGTGGGTTAACGGTTATGTAATGAAATCATAGAATTCTACTATCAATATAACGCTACCGTTAATTCTGCAGCATAATTAATCTGCATGGGATTTAATGATCTAAATTATAAAAAAAATCATTTTTCGAAGTGGGGATTGCCTTGTGCTCAGAAATTCTTCTCAGCAATATATTCATCAAATTTGCACTGGTGGTGAGTTACATACTCAATATATGCTCGTGTCGTGAGTACTTCAAAATTCAATGGAACTATATGCGTGAAGCAGGTACGCAATGAAAAGACCACGACACTGGCTAACCTTTACTATAACATTTCCTTAGTAATCCATTTTATAGAATATTAAAACTCTCTTAGACAGTCAGGCGTCACTTCATATCCAGATATTCTTCCACTTATTTTACGTGAATATGAAGATGTTTCATTTGTTTTTCAATCTGCATTCCCTTTTGGCAGATACTTAAGTACAAAACTGTATATTCGGGTCTCCTCAGCTCTACCTTAAATTTCGGGCAGTTTCGATGCATTTTGTCGCTGAAAGAGAAAGTTCTACAATTCGGAAGCAGTCAAAAACCCTTCATCCTTCTGGAATAATACTATAAATAAGTGTTAAGTGATGATTTAACTAAGTTTAAATCCTTGCAACACCGCTAATAATTGCTACTCATAGTTCTCCATGAGTGGGATAGCGTTTGCTTGACTGATAACGGGTAATTTCAAAAGATCTCTATTTCCATATCTATTTCAAGGTATATCATTAATGCCTTTCAGACTTTTATCAGTGTCTAGATTTATCATATTTTCTGTTCTGCTTGTTTTTATTTTCCAGGGCGGATCTTGACAAGAATATATTCAAAGCTGTGATAACTATCCCAAAGCTGTACTTTGATGCTGATTATGAAGTTGATGCGAAGATCCTTGTACTCCCCTTGAAAGGCAGAGGCCCTATGACAGCAAATGCGAGTGAGTATATCGGAATGAAATGATTTTATAGTACGTAATTTCGAGAGATGGCTAAAATACCAAAAAATATATCTGGGCTCAATAAGAGTTAATTTTTAAAAATTGGAGTCAGTTAAAAGTACAAGTTACAATTTTCAGAAGTAACCCCTTGCAGTAAGAAGTACGATTTCATTTATTTTCGGATTTTTTACATGTCTCGTGAGGGCTACGCACCACAATCAGATGAGTTTTGTTAACCTACAAGTTAAAAATCTATAATTTGCATTTACAAATGGCGCATTTTACTAATAATCCGCAACATTTAATGAAAAGTAGAGAAAAATATATGATACCTTGCGTAAGACTAAGACGGATGAGGTGAAGTTTGAAAAAAATTTGCATTGTCTTACATCATGGGAGGGGGATGGTCAAAAAATGTAATAAATCAACGAGAATAATACTTACACGGCCTCAATGGTTACATTTCTAGTTTGTCATATATTCTTACCATTTTTCTTCGACTACAGCGCCTATTACCGTAACTTAGCCAATTTAAGCGTGTGTGGATACACTCGTGCATACGACGCGGGCTTTTGGAACTAAGCACTCCGATAGGGCATGAGCCAAGTAGTAGCGATTACTTTTAGAAAGCAAATAGTATATATCAAGTAATAATTACATTATTGAAAACGTAGTGATTAAAAGTAAAAAGTAAACGAAATGTAATCATTTCCGATAAATCAATTATTATTACACAGATACTCCTCAAATCGGGTCATTTCCTATAAAATACGGATTTTCGTTTTTAATTTCCTCATTTTAATATATTTATTTAATCATGAATATCCAATATTTCTATCATATAAAGTATTGAGGAATGCGCACTAAGCGATAATATAAGTATGAGGCCGATCGAGGAGAACGGACAAAATTGACATTTAGAAAAACACAGAAACACTTAAAGAAAGACACTCACAAAAAACTTTTCAGACGTTTCAGCGGGTTGACCCGCTATCCTCAGTGCTGAACTTCCACTGCCGCAGCAGTTCACCTTCCACATACCAATATTTCTATCATGGTACACATGAAGCAATCAAACCATTTATGTTTTTCGAGTTCAATAGTCCTATCGTTTTTTTTTAATACTGTGGTTTTATATTTTACAGCAAACGTGAAGGGAGATATTGAGATGAAAGGAAGCATCGTGGAGAAGGATGGTGAGAAGTACCTTAAATTCACTAATACCAACTTGAAGGTGGATATAGCCAACTATAGGGTTCACCTTGACGGTCTCTTTGGAGGAGACAAAGTGCTTGGTAAATATTTACTGTTGTTATGAGAATGGTTTTACAATAATTGGTTTCATTGTGAACACGATCCATAAATATCATCTTAATGGCCAGTTTAAATTTATTTTCTAGTTCCTGTACGTATTTTTAAAACTTATTTACCTGAATTTTCGATAAAGAACGAAAACACGATGCTTTTTGTTTCCTTACGAAAGCATACCATTAAGGGCTCCATGGAGATTAGTTCTTTATTCAGTTCAACGATTGATGTTATCAGGAACAATTTTACTATTAGTAAGAAAAATTCTTTACTCGCATTCCTTACGCAATATGATAAGTCTTGTGTTTTGAGTGATGATTCCCGGCCGCAGATAGCAGTGTCATTCATACCCGTGAGAAATAAAAATAAAGCTATCACGTTTGATAATACTCCAAGGCAGGTACGGTTTTCCCAATCATATTACGAGACATATCCGCATGCGAATATTATATGGACTTTTTTACGTAAATTTGTTTAAGATATACCTTATGGCTCTCTGTCATCCTACTCCTCAAGTATTTGTAATGATAAGATATTTTAACTGCTGTGTGGATGTATACCACGATTATAATTTATTTATTTTGCGGAGAAATCAGTTCTCTTACTTTTCACGTCAACAGCTACATGTTATTAAGTAAATTTCAATAAAATGTATTCTTTCAACAGCGGTGTAAAAATACTCCGTTTCTGTTCATTCTGTTCTGAACTTAAAATGAAAAAATACGTAAAGGAATACTTTAAAAAATTTGTATCGGCATATGTTTAGTTTCGAATAGGAAAAATGATCGAAATGATCGGATACCGCAGTCGAACCCCTTATCGGACCGCTACGATATGTTGTTACAGTACATCCGCATGTTAATAATCAAAATGTCGGTTAACTAAGGTTGTTGTATCCACATTGCACAGATTTAGGAGAGATTTCTTGCCAATTTAGCATGTAAGAAAAAACGAAAAAGCACTGATTCCTTTATTTCTTTCTTATAGGCGAGGCCACGAATGCCGCTCTTAATGAGGGCAGCAGGGACTTCATTCAAGCCTTGACGCCTGTTATTGAGAAGACAACGGGTGATATCCTGATGAAGATAGGAAACCAGATTACAGAAACCTTCACTTATGATCAGCTATTCCCGGAAAACTAATTCAACTTGTTGTTTTTTTAAATTTTACATATATTGCAAAACAAAATTTTATACATTCTTCATTTTAATTCCTCTCACACTCGGAGAGAATTTTGTTAGGCAAAATTTTCACCGAAGTGTCATTGGTTGTAAAATTCTGTGGAAAATGTGTATGAAATAATAATTCCAGTATTTCTTTATTCATTATTTTTCATACGCTGAAGCCTGAAAAATACGTTGTACCTTATGTTATTTACCAAAGAGTTTATATCTATGTTATCATAAAAAAAGAAACTGGGCGGTCAAGATAAAGTAAATAAGTTCGATTATGTTTAAATGCCAAAGTTTGTACCTTAAGTCTGTAAAAAGGTAAAATAAAACTGTTGACGTCATACCATACTTCTAAATCATTAATGTCAGTTATTTAGAATGAAATTACGAAAAAAATACGCCAAGATGTTATCTTTGACACTCAGAGGAGATATTGATGGATTACAGGATTTATTGCAAGCTCGTGTAGAAATTTTATTGGTGTCAATTTTACTTTTTTGCATGTTGATAATTATTGTCACTAACACTATTGCTTTGTTTTAGTTTGGTAATTGAAAATGGTTTACTGTTAGACATGCCAAATGTGACAATGTAAATGAAGCGTTACTCTTTGTTGATGACTGGTTAGAATAAAAATAAAAAATAAAATGGTGATTATTATTGATTTTCCTCCCAAATTTATTTATGACATGGTGCGCAATTTCAATTCATATTAATGTACCGCAGTTTTAGAGTAGTTGCACATCCGATAATAGGTGATTTCATGATAAATATAATTTACATAATTTTTTAAATTTAATAATGTAATTTTTTATTACGTAATTTATTTTTTTCTAAAATATTGCTTCAATTTTTAAAGGTGTTTTTTCAACAAAGTGATTACGTAGTTATTCACTTTCGTCATATAAAATGTAAATTCCTTGGAAAAGCTCATAAGTTTACAATGAATTATAGGTATCCGGTATGCCGTGTACATGTTTCCAGCACCAATGGTAATTTTTGCACCCGTGTGCATGACTGAGCGCGAAGTCTCTTCTTATATATACATTGCTTCGAATTAACTGTAATACCTGGAGCGCTTATATTCCCTCTTCTCTCTGTTTGCTGGAATGCAATCACATCATTGAATATAGGCAAATGGACTTGCCTATCCATAATCCACGATTTTAATAGGCTCAATTTTTTTTCGTAATTTACTACTGCGGTAACAACAAATTATTTTGACAGTTATTTCATGAATTCCATCATATTTCTTGTTAAAATTTAATATTTTCATTCACTTAAATGATGTAATTCGTCTAAATTTTAAAAATTAATTAGTGAAAGTCGATCGCGAGAATGGCATATTTGCAAAACATCCAAAGAAATAGAAAATAACATATTATAGGAGCGAAAACATCCGAAAATATTAAATTTTTTTAGTTGGCTGTAATAGTTTATCTTTTATAAATTATATATGTGAAAGCTAAGGGCCCTTTTAACTCGTTGATAATTGTTTATAAATTGTGTTCCTAGCTCAACGTAACTTAAATAATGCGCCATGAGTTTTGCGAAAACAGCGAAGTATCGTAGAGCGCAATATTATGATCGAATTGGTGTGAGGGTGTGAGGCACTTGGGCGGCGTAGGTCTCTCTGTAAATATGAAATGGTTTATTTTGGAAGGAGGATGAAAAGATTAGTCATATTATTAGTCTGCTTACTTGCAGGTAAGTAACAGTCATTGCTGAGGAAGCTCGTGTACGTTTTAGTGTGTTGTTTAAAGTCTGTTGCATGTAGATGGTTGCTTTGCTCTTGAGTTTTTTTTTCAATTCATGTTACTGTTATTCTTGAAAGTGATTAATTTATTAGTGATTACGGAACCGGTTCTTGCAAAGGAGCTAATATGTCACCCCTTTTCTTTGCAAGTTGTGTGCGTATATCGGAAATGGGTTGTTAGTGCTGAAATCGAGTCAAATATTAAGTCAAGTGCACTAGTGGATAGTGTTCCTAAGTTAGCAGATGGTAACCTGAAGGAAGCTGAACGCGAATCCCCAGTCTATGATGTTGACGAAGCTAGGAAACGCATCAGAGAACTGGAAGGAAAACTCCGGGAATTAGAGGCAAGAATACCGAATAAATTCCCTGATGTAAAATTTTTGGGATACAGGTCCAGAAAAAGGATATTGGTAAATTATTCATTGTATTTTTCTTAAGCAGTAACTTAATCTGAAATTATCAATCCTTATTCATCATTGAATGTCAATATTTTCCACATAGGTGACTGGTGGTGCTGGATTCGTCGGATCTCATCTGGTGGATAAGCTAATGATTGAGGGGCACGAAGTCATCGTTGCCGACAACTTCTTCACGGGTAGCAAGAGAAACGTTGAGCACTGGATCGGCCACGAAAACTTTGAACTAATTCATCATGATATCGTTAATCCGCTTTTCATTGAAGTGGATGAAATCTATCACTTAGCGAGTCCAGCATCTCCACCTCATTACATGTACAACCCTGTGAAAACTATCAAGACGAATACAGTTGGCACCATCAATATGCTCGGTAATTAGTGCCTAAGGATGATCGTTTTCAGTTGCATTTTTAAAAAATTCTTGCAGTCATGACGGTTTTGGGGAATAAACTCCCCCCACCAGAACTCAGAGAAATTTTTAAGTTTAATCTATTTTACTTAATTGCATTGTAGAATGGTGAAAGGATTAATAAAATATCCCTCAGAAGGCCGTAAAACACACCATTTTGAACCATTTATCTTAAATTTTTTTTGGAGGTGGGCCCCTCCACCTCCTGCTTACCCTGGTGGGTATGCAATACCCCCAGGCCCCCCAGAATTAGTTGTGCCTGAAACCTCCCCTAGCCTTAATTGCTACCTGTGACCCTGCTACCAATAGCTATCAATATATGGCAATATCAGTGTGTGGATAAGAATATGGCCAGTATTAAAGCATGTTGCTCTTTCTTTGTTTGACTCTCCTCTGGTATGGAACCATCGTTAGCTGTGGATAGGTTGCCAATCCCCTAATTAAATTCCAAACATCTGTAGTATACAATCATCCACTGATTATATTTTTTTGTGCATTGGCAAAAATGGTAATGAGGATATTTTACTGACGAATGGAGGGGAGGGCAAATGAGTATTTGGGCGAATACGAGTTTGGTTTTAGAAAAAGAAAGTCAACCTGTGATGCAATCCTAATAATGAGATCTTTGATTAAGAGGAAACTAGAATATTACCAAGACGTGAATACCTGCTTCCTTGGATTTTGAAAAAAACATTTGATGGACTGGATTGGTAAAACTATTGAATATTCTTAAGAAAAAAGGCATAGATTGGAGAAATTGGCAACTAATTCATTATCTGTAAATGATGTTTAAATCAGTGAGAGTCACGCATGATCAGCCAGTCAGCAAGGGGGCTCTCAGCTTTTGTGGGTGGCAAGTGTGCTGAGGAGTTAGGCATGAGAATTTATCAAACAAAGACCAAGGTTATGTGGTTTTATAAAATATCATGAGCGAGGAATGTGAGACTCAAGATAAAAGTGGGTGGGGAAAAACTTGAGCTGGTAAAGCAATTCAACTATTCAGGCAGCACATTGGAGGAAAACGGATGCAGCAGTAAGGGCATCAGGAAAATAATTGAGTTGGTAAAGGAGGTGTTCATGAGAGGAAGTTGCTTTTGAGAGGATCTTTATGTAAGAGTTTAAAGAAAAGGTTAGTAAAGAATCTGATCTGGAGTATAGATCTTTATGGTGCAGACACATGGTCACTTAGGAAGGAGGATGAGAGAAGATTGGAAGCCTTCGAGATTTCGGTTCGGTGAAGAATAAAAGGAGACAAAAATAGAGTTGTAGACGGTGAAGTGGACGGAGAGTGGAGGAATGAGGATGGAGGGACAAGGAAGTGCTGGATATGGATAGGAAGCTTTTAGACGAGGTACCCGGAGGAGAAAGATGGTATGGATGGAGCAAGTACTTAGCAGGGATGGGACGTTGAAAGCAGTATTAGAGGGTAAAATTGGGTAAACGGGGGAAAGGAAGGAAAATAATTATACTTTTACATAGAATGAAAGGAAGTAGGCCTTATTGTGAATTAAAGAGAGAAGTACATGAAGGCAGTTTTGCCTTTGATATTAAGTCAGGGAATTGAAAACTTTTGGGTAGAAATCTAGGAAATGTCAGGGAAATTGAAAATGGAAAGTTGGAATGAGTCCTTAGTGGGTCGATGCTTTTTCCCCACCCTTTAGATAATTGCCTGGGACAATTGAAAAACCAGTTTAAAAGATGGTTTTCTTTTCCAACCGTTATTTACATCTGGATTTCCATTTCTTCATACATTTTTATCTATTGGATTTGTGCTGACTATTTATATTCCTTTGCTAGGACTGGCCAAAAGAGTTGGTGCTCGTGTGCTGATAGCCAGCACGTCTGAAGTCTATGGTGATCCTGAGGTCCACCCACAGCCTGAAACGTACTGGGGACATGTGAATCCCATTGGTAAGTATTTGAAGTGGCATATTGGGCCTTCCTTGGATTCATTTCATATTCATGTTTGTTGTGTACGTGAGGGAAATGTGGTGGCCTATTGGGTAGAGCATTTGGATCTTGATTGGAGGCCCCAGGTTCAAATGCCTGATGAAGGCTTTGGACATTCCCAAACAAAAATCCCTGAAGTTAAAGGTGGCTCCGGGAATGGAATTACTAAGTGTAGCAAAATTATGGAACTTCCGAGGTTTATGTCTTGTTGTCAAATTGAATCATTTTTTTGTGCTCTTCACTACTAAGTATATAGTAATCCTTGACACCTTTTCCTGTTTGACCTTTGCAAAATAAGGCTGAAATTATCCTGAAGTAGAAAGAAAACCTATAAGTTATATGCGTACATGTTGGCATAGTTAAAATGTTTTTTTTTTGCCTCTATTACCTCTGAGAATATTTTGCTATCATTTTCGCATCCATTTTGATGCTATTTAACAAGGGAGCTTGAGGCAATGGTTCCTTTTTGCCCCCTCCCTCCTGGTACTGCCTCAATTTCTGTGATTACATTGACAGTCTAATGAAGGTAGTTATCTAAAATGCAGTTTATATGCTTTTTCATTTATTGAAGGTCCGCGGGCTTGCTATGATGAGGGTAAGCGTGTTGCTGAAACATTGAGCTATGCATATGCAAAACAGGAGAAAGTAGCAGTTAGAGTGGCCCGAATATTCAATACTTATGGACCTAGGATGCATATGAATGATGGTCGTGTTGTATCTAACTTCATTCTTCAAGCCTTACGTAATGAAACTATAACTGTAAGTTTTATTTGCATGCTTAGTGTACATTTTTTAATTTAGAAAAAAGAAATCAGTAAAACATCATGTTGAGCAAGAGATATTTTTTTAAAGAAATTTTTTATGTGATTATGTTTAACAGGTGACTACATATTCCTTTTGGAATGCATTTAAGTTATTTTTTCATAGTAACTGGGCAAATATGTATTTGACTTTGCTCTGAGTTCTAGTTCCATTTTGTATCAAATTTCATTCTTCAAGCCTCGCTCATTTCAACAATACAGTGCAACCTCGATGTAACGACACCCCACGGTGCACTAATAAACACTCGTTATAGCGAATTGTCGCTTTACCGGAGGTGGAGCAAATAATAGCCAATATACCTCTTGCGAACAGATATACAGGAACAGGAGTGGTGCGGCGACAGATAAACATCTATCCGATAAACGTAAGCATAAATCCAGACGAAAGGCGATGTTTTTTTGCATCACTAAATTTCCTTACTCAAACAACGACTAACTATTCGAACAATTTATAAGCGCCGCACTGAATAAAAATCATGCAAAGCATTGTTTCGTCAATCATTATATTTATCGAAAGACAGTTTACCACATAAATTTGAGACTGAGCACTCCATTAACTTCATTTCTAACAGATCGCTAGCAGTTACAGAGGTTAAGAAGTCTTGATGAAAGTCTTCCGGCGGTGAAACCCTCGCTATGGCGAGAGCCAACACCGAAAGGGTCTCGTTAAAACGAATTTTTTAACACCCTTATTACAGGGTCAATTGACGGTGCATCGGCTATCTCTCGTTATAGCGGGGGTGTCGCTATAGCCCGTACTCGCTTTAACGAGGTTCCACTGTAATTACAAATTGTATTTGCATGCTTAGTCCAAAATGTTTTTGCCAATTTCTTTATACTTTCCTCTGTAATGTGTTTTAATTTCTTCCTGTAGGTATATGGCCATGGAAAACAGACACGGTCATTCCAGTATGTATCAGATTTGGTGGATGGGCTTATTGCTCTAATGGCCTCAAACTATTCTTTACCAGTTAATATAGGTAATCCAATTGAACACACTATTGATGGTAAGTTTTCTGCTTAGTTATAATTTTATCTCAAATATCTTCTATTTTATCTAATTGAATGTTGCAGGCTCTTTTTAGTTTGCTTAGAATCCCCTACATTTAATTTTTTCCCATGCACTAACCAATTTAGTTTCACGTTGTATTCTCATATGGTATTGGCCAAAAAGCCTTACTTACATGATTACATGTATGTGCTAATTACTTATGAAATTTTACTTCATGAATTAAGGGTCTCAGTTTTCAGCTCTCTTTTATAAAATTCATGTTAGTTTAAGATTCAGTTTGAATACATTTTACATTTCTTTTTATATACATACCTTTTGCATTTCCTATTGTAATACTGGCCTTGAAATATTTTCTTAATCCATTTGCCAATGTCTCCAACGCATAATGCCTCATTGTTTTCTCTCAAGTTACATGTTGCATTGGCTAAAAATCCGTAGTTGTTATCACCACTATACCTTTTACTGTTCCTTGGAATTCAAGTACTTTTTTCATGATATTTTTCTGAACACTTGATTTACCATGTCCAAATTAGTCCTCTGATGTTTTCAGAGTTTGCTGTTTTGATCCGCAAGTTGGTAGGAGGCAAGAGTAAGATTAAACAAGTTGCAGCTGTTGAAGATGACCCTCAAAGACGAAAACCAGATATAACTCGTGCAAGGGAAATCTTGGGATGGGAGCCAAAGGTATGTGAAAACTAATAACTCACTGAAGAACTACTTGTTTCTTCATACAGATTTCAAATCTGTGTACTTGCAGTAGAGTTTCCATTACATCTCCTTTAACCCATTTATGCCGAAGGTTTGAAAAATGCGAATTTTACCCTGATATTTACATATTGTCGATAAAAATACGTATAAAAACAATATCTGAAAGAAAAAACAATGTATCTCTTGCAATTATCAATTGCGAGGTGTTCCAAAAATGGAACACTAGGCAAATCCACTACTATGACGTACTCATTAATAGCATGCAAAAAAATTTGATTCAGACTCTTATTAACTCACTATTAAGAATGATATCCAGGTGAACACTTAATATGCAAGAATATATATTACAGTTTTTACATTGAAAAGTGGTATTTTTATGGCATTTGACACAGCGAGTTTGCTTTCCCTGCTTCACATTCTAATAATTCATGCCGTCAGGACGTGAGTCAAGTTTACGATTCATAGATTTCATGGTCTCCCTTTCCCACCAGGCTCAGCAGAATTACCGTATGTCTCTATATAGTGACAGGTCACACGGCGACGAAATTCGAGAAGATTCATTGGCTTCACATTGTTTATTTTATGCAATTGCCAAACATTTTGTAAAGCCAGCTCAAAGCAGAATAACCGGGGGGATCGAGTACCATTTCTTTCCACGGTTTGATGCTTGATGCTTGTCAATACTTTCATCAGCTCAGTCCACTCCTCCCAAATACTGATTATAGACCTTGATTGAATTTGGCAGAGAAACTCGTATCTTTTTTTCTGCTTTTGAGAATAACGTCTGACTGTTGCAAATGGTTGACACCGTCACCAGAAGATGCAACAGTTACAACGCTTTTATCATTTCATCTACAAACAATATTGCCTTTTCCATTAATTTGGTAATCGAATGTGCCCCAATCTTTTTTATTTAGGGTAGCATCAGATAGTAAAGGAGGTTTGTCTACGCGATCTTTTCTAGCTACGCCAGTTGCTTGGTGGCCCATTGAATGAAGTTTATCAAGGAATGCAATGCTTGTAAACAAGTTGTCGAACACAAAATGATATTTCCCGGGATACTGCATTGTGAGTGCCTCAGTGAATTGCAAAACAATTGAAGCTCCTACACCATATAATTGGTTTGAGTGTTCGGGTTTTTTCTTTGATAAGGCTGAAACCAGCAAATGTAGCCTAGATGCACCAGAATTTATACCCAAACCTAAAAAGGCTTACCCCAAATGAACTCTTTGCACTCGTCACGACCAAAATAGGGAATCATGGCCTCAACAAAGCTGAAGTATATTTCATTTGGCACATTTCATACATTTGTCATTAAGACGCTAAGTTAGAGGTCGCAGCTTGGAAAACTTGTCCGTGTGGTTCAAGTTAGAATTGTCAGCAAAATGCAAATTCAAATTTGAAAATTTTGTTTCAAATTTGTCACCTCTCATTGCACCACTAACTAGAGAATTATGCGAATCTGGTCTTTGCTCCCAAAGCATACGTCGTCTTTACAACATTTGGGCGTAATGGCAAATAGTTATTAATATAACATTAGAGATGGTCACAGAAAAACTGCCTTGAAAAAAAAGACCGATATTTCTCAACACACTGGCTGCGATGGGTTGGCAAAACTGACTAAATCTTTGCACCCCTTAATACAATATCTTCATAAAGAGGTACAGAAAGAAAAACCGTGGCATATTTGTATATAATGAGTCGTAGTCATTAAATTAGAAAGTCACATCAGGTGTTCCAAAAATGGAACACTAGGCATAAATGGGTTAATGAAGGGTCAAACCTGATTGGATAAACAAGAGAAATCCGTTCATAGGTAATTTTGAATTATTGTGACTCACCAAAGTCTCAAAATCAAAAAAGTATCTTTCTCATCTTATCGTTTCTGTCGGAATAGGAAGTATAGTGTACAGTGGAAGTTCAGTTTAACAAGTTCTCATAATCTGTGGATAATCGCTCACTAGATCGAGCACTTGTTATAACTGGCAAGGGTGAAGGTTGAAGTCCTCAATTCCCATATTCATTCTTATCACTTCTCTTCCTTATTGGTGCTATTTTACGGAGGCTGAAGATCCACATTGGTGTTAACTTGCATATTTACCTATGATTTTGCAATCTTGTAAAACAATTATTTCAGCTCATTACCAAAAACCATGTGACTGTGGCTGCACGGTTCACAATATGTGGTGACATTATCACGGGTCTGGGACCATCTAGAATTAGTGTGATACTTCAAATTGTTGTGCGTCGGCAGAACACATATTCTAGACACCAGGCCAAACAGTCGCATTGCATGAAGTTGCATTAGAGGGAGTCACAGTAAGATTTGGTTCTATGAGCATGCAGTGAAATTGCACCATCTGTTACACTTGGAAAGGTCTCGTGAGTTCAGGTAACTCCAGATTACGCATCATGTAGCCATGAATGTGCAGTTCATGGATGCAAGTACTTAATGCCGCAGATATTTTCATAGGCAAGGTTTCCCTTGCTCATTGCCATCAGCGTTGCTCAACTTTTTTTTCTGATCTTAAAGATAGTGAATGGCCAAGACAATCTGCCACGGAAACACCCTCTGAAATCAGTGCATGGAGATGTCACTTTTGCGCTCGTGTTTAATTTTAATCATGAGGTATTGATCTGAAGGCTTAATTTCCTGGGTAGTATGCTACTGAAGTTTCATTTAGTTTCATTAATTGCAAACTGAATTCATATGGGAGTGGAATCAACAGAAGACAGAAGAAACCATTCAAAGGCGAAGTTCGGTAGTAAGGTGAAGGTGGTGGTCGACTTGATTCTATTCTGATTGTCCATTTTCGACCAGTCCACCCCATGCAAGCCCATCACAAATCCATGTTAATTCTGCCCTTTATTCATACTATTTGTCTCTGCTGTAATGTAATTGACTTGATTCGTCTCTGCATTTCACCCATTCCACTCCTTTCATCCATGCATTCAGATTATAGAAAAACTGCAAAACAGTGAGATCTCATGACAATAGGGAAGTGCACTAGTGTTTCAAATGCACCAAACACATTTTTTAAATTAGAGTTCAGAACAACATAATGTCGTGAAACCACAGTTTAAATCCTAATAGTGAATACTTTATTCGAGATGACCGTCTGAAATATGGAAAAATTCAAAGGCCGCGAAAACGGGTGTCCATGTTGAATATTGGCCGTGACGTCACAAGGCAGTAGCAGAAGGCAGCTTCTACACCGTTTAGTTCTACCACTATTATTGCATAGAAAAATTACAGAATTTGAGGGTATCCGTTTTTTGCTGTCATAAAATATCTTCAGAATATATACGTGGCTGCTTCTCTTTTGAGTAAACGACTTCATCATTGCGTAATATATTAATATTCATTTACGTGTCAACTTCAAGTTTGGAAAGAGTAGTACGAATAGCACATTGAATCTTTAATAAATGCATGATGGCATTTATTTTTAGCTGGGTATATTTTGGCACAATGCCGTTTATCATGCCAAAACTTTTTTTGTAAGAACCGAGTCAAACTAATAAACCTATTTCAGACGTTTGCTGCAAGACTTATTCGTTGCGTATGTATTCACGCCGGCCGGAACGTTCGCCCTTCGCAACTAGAATCATGGGATGTTAGCCTTATTTCCGAGCTGGCTGGTTGTTGCAATGGTTCGCTGTCCAGGATGGGATCAAGAAAAGATAATCTTGGTTGGGAGAAGGAAAATTCCAACGATTTATAAATGGTATACCAAACTTTGATGTATTTATGGTTACTGAATTTTTGAATAAGGAGGACAGGTTCAACGCTCCATAGAAATGCGAGACGTTAAGGCTAACAAGGGGAGACCGCGTACCTTGCTGCATCTTTTTCAATTAGGGCGTTAGTTAGGCTGTAATTATTTAATTTTCATGCGTTACTTTTTACAAGTTATATATATAAATTCTAAATGACCACTAATCTCCAATGGGTCGGTTGGGGTAGTGGTAGCGTGCACGATTGTAAGAATAAATCTCATTCGAAGGACCGTGGTTCAAGACTGCTTCATGGCATTATTTTTTGTTGTCTTCATTGTGATCATACGGCATCAAGTTTATCATTAATTATATTTGCAGCAATCGTTGACATGAGACAATTTTTACAAACGCAGAGATACGATGACTACAAGGGTTGGTGTGCGCTAAAATGTTAATTCTTTCTTTGCTTATACTGACCAACTTCCACATTAAAAATGAAAACCACTCTTGCAAGAGCACATACCATTAAAGGCTCGCGGCAAGCAACAATATGCGTACAGGCATAATTAATAAGAACACAAAGCGAATATAAAATGCCATATATCTCGAACACTTGTAATTCACATTACTCCAAAGGGAGTTTACTTACTCAGTTCATACCTCAGTACCTTGTACTCAGTACCTACCAGTTTACCTCAGTAGCAGTGCTAAAAGAACCATTCTGAAATATATAATTTCAACTAACAAATAGGATGAAATAAAAGTTGATAACCCTGGACCGGGCGTGCTGGCGTATAAAATACGTCAATCTTTGAAAACCAAGGATTTCGACATTGTACGTACATTCTGGGCTATAATGGTTTCGTATATTCTTACAATGTACTTTGACTGCCTATATTGCGAGTTTTCAAAGTTCGAGGTATTTTAGCTAATTTTTTGGATCAGCAAGATGAACCCGTCACCAGTGGAGTACAAATTACGCCGCGCGACCTGCCGTGTACCTTTATATCTGTATCACCTATAAATGTACTAATTTCAACAAATAAAGATTAACTTTAACAAAAATCGTTTGTTATCATATATGCACATATCATGGGCAAAGTACGCATTTTGCCCGGTCGTGTAAAAAAACAGTCGCGCCATAATTCTTTAACCAAACTACTTTCAGTTTATAAATTACGTAGGTCTACACGGAAGATGCTATATTTTGACTCAACACACTTTCTGATGTGACTGAAGTACCTATTAAGTAAATTATTATAATATAAATATCAATTTGATCTTAAAATACCTTCAAATGATCTTCAAAACAGAATATCATCGATAGGTAAGAGTCAGGAGCAGCCTTGAACCATTTATTCCGTATAGCTTGTGCTTAAGGCACGGGAATGAATATCTTCTCCAGGCTTTTGTTTCGACGTCGAGATGAAATTTGGAACAAAAAATCATTTATAATTCTATTTTGAATTCATGTTTTCGATACTAGACGACATTTTTAGGAAGCAAACTCCACCGATTCCCGGAAACTCTCGCCGCGCTAAAGAAGGCGACGGAATTCAGCGATACTCCACTGGTGACTACTGCCTTGTGACGTCACATCTCAATCAAGATGGAGGCACTGTGTTTCAGCGCAACATGAAATTTTCCGACTTTCAAAACGTTTTAAAGTGCATACCCCAGATGCAGAAAATAAAAGTGACTATGCTAATGTTTCTTTTTTAGGCTAAACTTTCAAATTCAGCAATAAAAAAAAATTAGTGCACTTCCCTATTACATCAAGAGAAGCTATAAATATCCAGTGAGTGAATTACCCGTGCATCTCAGTGCATTTGTCATGCCTGAGATGGCACTCTTGTACCCACACTGTGGATTTGTACAGCATTAAATAGGTGATAAACAACCAAGAATTTTGATTATAGAAATAAGTTGTGGAAAAACAAGTTTGCCCAAGTGATGAGCCGATATATGCTGTGAGCATCATGGCCGAGATTTGAACATTGTAATGCAGTGTCAGTCACACCAATGAGTGGGTTTGGAGTTGGCAGTGTGGCTTGGACAAGTTGTCGATACTTAGGCAATGCTGTGACTCTTCATAATGTAGACGTGACTAAAGTATAGTATTCTACATTGTAATTTACTTACAACTGATAAAAAGCTCGTGAGTTTGTGGCAAGATCTCTGCCTAGTTTCAGTGTGGTGCTGATCAGTCCAGTGCTCTGCCTAGACCAGCTGTCACCACTACTGAGGCATGGTGCAAGACATCCGAGCTAGCTTCCAACACTTTCAAAATAAAAATTAATGTATATTTCTAAAACTTTTCCTTGAACTACAGCTAAATCAGCAAAATGCCCTGTTGATTTTAGCATACTTAGTCCCTACAAAATTGGTCTACACTCGAAAGATTTATAGAGTTTCTCGAATTTTTAGACCTGCTTTTGTTATAAACTGATTGTGAGTTAATTTTGATGTTTTGTTTATTGAATTGACGGACTTACATTACTCTTTTGATTTTTATACTCTACACAGATACCACTGAAAGAGGGTTTAAGGAAGACCATAGACTATTTCCACAAGGAATTACTTCGCTCTAGCCATGGTGAACGAAATTATTACAATCCTGAGGTATCTAAAGAGCCTCGCCCCCTCTGGTCTGGGTCATCTGATCGAGGGAATCACCTGCGGTGAGCATGGTGATTGAAATATGTTGCTCAAATGTATCAATGCACGGAGTCCAACAAAAAAAAGTGTGGCACCAATTATTGTGGAAGGAGCAATGGCAGCTGGTCATGCCACATGTTTGACTCCATGACTCTACAAGAAGATCTGAGAATGGCTCTGCCAGTCTGAATTACATATTTCTGATAATGGCTGCAACCCAAGAAAGGCACGTATTCACTAGAGATCTTTGTGTTGGTTATTGTAACCTGAGGGTCTTCATGTAAAATGTGTGGAAAAGAAAGGGATGTACTCATATTGTTAAGACAGCTAGTTTTATCTTAAGTTTTTGAAGTGATGAAATTTTATGCTATAAACGGAATTACACATTTCAATTTAGCCCATTTTTCTTGTTAAAGCTATTTTTAGTGTTCAGATAATTGTCAATAAATGTCCCCAAAATTTATCCCCTGAACTAAAATTAGAGTAATTTTTGTTTTGAATATTTTTTTCATACCCGAGACAATTCTTGCTACTTCATCACTCTCTTGCCT
Source organism: Ischnura elegans (assembly GCF_921293095.1). NCBI lineage: Eukaryota > Metazoa > Arthropoda > Insecta > Odonata > Coenagrionidae > Ischnura > Ischnura elegans. Next base: position 85,737,047 of record NC_060251.1, on the reverse strand, counting down.
GTGTGATGTAAATCTATCTAATGTGTCGAAAATAGTTTTAGTGAGGATTTGTGAATGGAAAAAATATGTTATCATTTTGAGAATATTTGAAAGTCTGTAGTTTTGAGCCTGTTTTCATGGCTGAAGTGAGTTATGATAACTTTTCGTAAGAAATTTATCTAGTGATATATATTTTGATATTAATACATTTCTAGATGCGAGAAGGTGTTAGGAGAATTCAGGATGTTATTTGATCAGAAAGTCTTAGATGACTTCACTTTGATATTTCACTACAATGCCTTTTTATCTTATGTCTGCCAACATCATGTATCTTAGCCATTTCCTGTGGCTTTTCAGAAATAGCAATGAGTTTAATGTCTATTGCATCAAAAATGTTTTGCGTCCTTTGCAGGATTTTTTTCTTTAGCTATGAACAAATTATGAAATAGGAGGTGTATATTTTATTTGTGCCATATGTAATCCTCAGAAGAATATTTTATTAAATTATGAGTATCAAATACCTTTTTAGGTTAAAATGTGAAGTACAGATACATATGTTTTAGACAATTGATTACCTTCATTTTTGTGAACAAGGTTGTGATGACTCTTTCAACTTTAATGTATAATTTATATATTATAGAAAGTCATTGGTACATACCCAGTCATGACCAAATGTTCAACAGTATCCAATGGAATACTGTGTTCACATTTAAATTGCCGCATATGTACTACTATCTTTACCTATAAATCCCATATTGATCTCATCTCAAATTGATGTGAAAGTCCTCAAGGGAACTGACTCTAGATTGCCCAGCTCAACAATCATTAACATACATAATCAGTTTTGATGTGATTGAAATTTCCTTTCTTCCTCTCATGTTTTTTTTTTAAAGATTTATCTTTTCTTCCATTTTTCTCATTCAGTAAGGTGTATTTAATTGAATTATATGTATTGAATTGCATTTCAAATTGGACTTAACATGCAGACCATAATTTTGGCTTAACATTATGAACTGAAGATGTTAGAGCTATGTTAAAAATCTGCACCTGCACAAAAACCTCTTATTAATCCAACGAACTGCAGGGAGAAAGGATTGTGGATGAAAGTAACCATTCTCATTCAGGACTCCATTGAGAGCTCACACTTGCTACCAACCATGCGACATCATTACTTTCCATAAGATGAGCAGCTTAAAATTACCCCGTTTTTGGCTGATCCTGCCTTTCTTTTGAGGCCAAGAGCGGAGGGGAACTTTTGCCTTCTCCTCCAAACAACCTCCCCTGCAGTCTTTTTCTTCTACCTCCCATTCTGGGCATCTATGTGCCACAAACATTTAAAAGAGCTGTTCACCTTTTGATGTAGTCAGCATAGTCGCCTAGTGGGTAGTGCCCTTGTCCTGTCCTGTGCTTGTGCAAAAACAAAATCCTTGCATTGCAAAGCAGTTTTTGGAAAGTAACTATTATTACCTCTACTCTGAATGAGTGATGATCACATATGTATGATTTGGCTGTTTTTGGAAGCACCAAACACCTTATTAACTTGGTTTTGAGTTAAATTGAAACTGAGGAAAGTGATATAATACGACCTGATTGAGCTAGTTACCTCCAAGGAAAGAGACATCACACGATCAATGCCATATTAAAGAAATGAGCTTTGAAATTCCAAAAGCACCTTAGACAATTGCTCCACAGATATTTGAAAATGTTATTCTCCATGCAATTGACTGTAGTTGATAACTAAAAGACTTTATCTTTTGAATACCTTTGACCGTAACAAGTTGCATTTCGACTTTTGATGTGGCTATTGTCGTGTGATTTCTCTTCCTTTGGAGGGTCCAAAAGTGTCATATGAGATCACTACCTACAAGTTTCAAGTGAGTCCAACACCAAGGTAACAAGTTGATATTTGGCACTTTTGGAAATGGCTTCACTCGTAGTTGAGCTCGCCTATGTAAGGCAATTTCGGATTGGAAGATAGTTCTAGTATCCGTTAAATGTTGTAAGCAGGAACAGCCACCCTGAAATGGAGATCTAGGGATTATGAGGTGAGGGCTAATGTGACTTTGATAAAAGGTTGTATTCTTTTATACCAGAAAACTTTTTTGAGTCCCCAGATATTTCGTGTACCTCATTTGTACATTTGCCCTTTTTTGTCCTGTTACTAATGACTCTCTCTGCATTTTCTCATATTTTACACATTCCCTCATTCTTTAGGGAGGAATAGAAAAATGTGATAAAAGTTTTTCTGTAGTTGCAAATTTTCTTATTAGTCTCTATTTTCTCTTTGATTTCTGAATTGTGGAGCTAAAATAAATTAAGTGAATGTGAATTTATGATGGTACTGAGAGTGTAGAATATGATTTTTTAATTTTTCTTAGCCAGGCTAATATCAAAACTTGATTTTTGTGATCAAATTGTCTTTTAATGTCATTAATCAATACTGGGATAGTTTATGCCATAATATGATCTGGTTGTAGTGAATTTTGAGATAGTGGTAATGTTGTATGTTGATAACTGCTGAAATATATATATTTTTATACCGCACTGTCTTTTGTATAGGTCTATGAGGTTTTTATTTACTAAAATTAGGCTTGGTAAATATTTAGCTGGTAAATGGAAGTGAATTTGCATTGGAATAGCTTTTAAGTTAGTTTGCCTTGAAAACTAGCTGAGGGAATGTTAACAGTTAATAAATAGAAACACTTATTCGTCAGTGGAAAGAGTTTCATCACAAAATCTAATACTGATGTATTCTGCGTACACATACCAAGTTCATTTTTTCCTAATGATTGTGATAAAAAAGCTGTTTTTGTGTGGCCCTGCAGGTCAATTATGTAATTATCATTGGTATAGTAAGTATTGTCGTTAGTGGTTGGTATTATTACAATGGTTAGTCATCAATTTATTTGATGATCGCTTCATTATAAGTAGCTATTGATTTGACATCCTTGATGTCTACATAATTCACCTGCTGGTTACCACTCACTTCCACTATTATGCTAAACATTCAAAATGCAAGTAAGAAGGTATTATTTTTAAATTTTATTTTATTACAGAGTTCAACTATAGTATTTGATGTGGTTTTATTTTTACTGTATCAGGAAATTAAGATTATATAGTCATTATTTTAGGGATTATGTTTTACCGCTACACTCATATCGATTGACAAAACTGAACATGTGTCATTAATAAATCCTCTCCATATTGTTGATTTTTTAATGATTTTTGTCCTTGAAACTGGTCAAAGTACAAATATTTGGATTCACCTGTTGCATGTTGGTGATGACTCTCCTTATTTTTGACTCAGATAACATTGTGATATAGTTGTGAACTTTTGATTTTTACGTGTAAAAAATAAGTTGTAGTCCTGCTGGTATCAATTTTTTTGTAAGAAGACAAGCCTGTTGAGAGCCAATCCAGGCTGTGGGTCTAAAGTAGCAAGTATGTTCTCCATACACCCGGTGGTCCTCAACTATAAGTAACAATACTGTAAGATGCAATCCTGCTGGGCCTTGTCCCCTGGAATTGTGCCCCTTACCTTTCCATCTTTGCTGGTCTGTGTGAACCTGTGTTTTCTTGAATGACAAGAGCCTGATTTACTAGAAAAGGATGAATAGATCACAATGAAAATTTGAAAAAAAGTGTCTTTTATGTGCAATACTAATGTCATTTATACTTTTATATTGAAATTCCCCATTACTATGTGCAGTTACACATTTCATACATGTAGTAAAAAAGTCATATTATTGATCAATGCAAATGAATATATTTGTTTCATTAATTGTTTCAGTGCCTTGGAGTGTAATTCTGCAATTATTGATGTGCTTAAAATCAGTAGATCTAAATCAAGGATATTTTAGAATGCATATTTTGAAAATGGGAATACATATGAGTACCAGTGTTCAACTCTTGTATATTTATTGATTACTAATGGTGTGTTACAAATGCAATTCATTTTGTTTTCAATATGTTTTGTTTGTCATTGGTTAAAATCATTAGTGTCATAGGCGGATTTTGGGGGGTGAACAGGGGCACATGCACACCCCAGACGCTTAAAAACAGATGAGATTTTCAATACAAATATTAATAAATTTTATATTTTAATATAAAAGTTGTCAATACTTACATATTAATAACTTTTATATTAAAATTATGAGTGTATTTCGTAGAGTAATTGTTGCATGTAGTTTTTAATCCCAAATATGAGAAGACAGTTTGCCTGTCAGTCCTTGGTGCCCTTCCAGAAAAAAATCCTGGATCCGCCCTTGACTAGCATGACAGTGGTGGTACCAGTGTGCATAGACATAGGCCTAGGGAAAAGGTGGTGCCAAAGACGTCAATTTTTCTCTTTAGTGCGGAAACTGTTTTATTCCTTTATGTAGTTATGTTCTCTATCAAATTTAAAATACCATTCTTGCCTCTTTCTTGCGAATGACATTCTGTTATGTACTGTGAGACATGATTTTGTGATTTTGGGTCACTTTAACCCACCATTCCTATCATTTATTTTTCTTATCTTTATCTGAGTCTACATATACATCTATTTTTTCGTATTATCAGCTCCTACATTTAAATAAACATAATTTTGTGGTTACCATTTGCAAACTATTCTGAATGATATCAATGGATACATGTATAATCAATATCAATGAACACTAAAGTTATCTTCAACTCTGATATTCTTGTGCTTAAAAAAATTAAAGGTCATTGAAGGCACATTTGAAGAGAAAATGCCATATTTGGAGCACAATTTCTTCAATTATTCACACCTCCTGGTGTCCTTGTGTATTTTTTCTTTAAAACATGAGGCAATCCAAATTTTTTGAGAGTACGCAATGCTTTATTGATGTTGAGGACTATGTTAATGGTGTATATGGAGAGGTAAATATGTCTTAAATTACTATTAGGGCTGAAGGTTGGATGCCGTCATCACATGCTTTACAAAGATTTGGGAGATTTATCATTTTTGTGATAGGAGTGATATTTTTTAATAGTCAATAATTGTTTTTGTTGGAATGTTATCATCTAAATAAATTCTTATGTAAAGAATATTTTTTGTGGTCTAGTCATTGTGATATTTTACTCTCCCTAAGAAAAATATGGACATGGCTTCAGCACTGTTCTGGAACTGATATGAAGAGTCTCTCCTTTTCATACTTTTCTAAAATTTCTTATGAAAAAACATTATTTTCTGTAGTCTTAGTGTGTGAGAACTGAACTTATATCTTTTTACTGGCCTTATTTAAAGTTGTTTCAAGTCCACTGCTCCTGTGGAGCTCCCATGCAGGTCAGAAGGAGGTTTTTAATGTATGCTGTTCAGCTTGTTACATTACAGTATGTGGGCACTCATTCTTGATAGTTTGAGGTATCCTTTCCATCAAACTCATGTGTAATCATCCAGATGAACATCCCTTGGTCAGACCCAACCTATTATTCTCCATCTGAGGCATGCTATTGTCTTTCATCATTATTCCTTTATTTCATTTTTAAGGCTGAAACTTATTTGACTGCTTGCCTTCATTTCATCGATTTCAGCAATTTGCTATTTAAACTACTGAAGTAATTACTATCTTGCACCCACCCAACTTCATTGCGTTTCCTGTACAAAAATTCATCAGATGAAAATCATTTCCTGGATTTGGCAATGAATTTTCTCTCTTGGAGTCCCTTTTTGGTTGCATCTACAAATATTTACTGCATATCACAGTGATTGTCGATTAGTTCTCTTTGTGGAAATTCATCGATAGTAATGATACAAACAGCTGTAGTAATTTTCCATTCTTTTTAGTTTGCTAAACCAGTTTCAATGTTTTCATATGATTATCATGATCTGTCTGATTGCATATTCCAGTTCTTTTCTAAAAAACAGTAAATATATACTCTCAAGTAGGATCACGTCCTTTGAGTGGCCCAAAAATCTCTGATGCATAGAAGCATAAACCAAAAATGTGCGGTGAAAGTGCAGTTATTAATACTATTACGGAGTGATTATGGTAAACTTACGTGACCAAGCATGTGTAGTAATTTTTTAAGTGGCCTTTACATATGCCAATTAGGAGGTATTATTGAGGTAGCAATGAAATGGATCTTCAGGACAAAATATTTTCATGTGACTTCAAGTTTTGTTCGATCTTCTCAGTCCAAAAACTCAACGATCAACTCCAAAGTGAAATAAAATTCTGCAATTTTTTTGTTTAATTTTAGGTAAAGTCAGTGTTTTAAAAATTTATTTGTTGCCTTATTTATCTTTAATTTCTATTCTTATGATTATTTTCGATCCGAACGTGATTTATAATGCTGCAGAAGCAAAAAATGAACATTTAATTTTAATGATGCATTTACGCGTAAGCCCCTGGAATATAGGCCTCCATGTAGCTATTATTTTGGCGCACGCATTCAAATATTTGCGCAATGGCAGAGGCCGTCTCATTTTTTTTTGCCGCTATCGGGGAAACGAGGTACTACCTGTTCCCATGAAGATATTTCTGGCATCGCTGGTCTCAGGGAGATGCATACCATTGCGACAGTTATAAAAGAACGCGGAGGTGCAGGCAGGGGATTTGCCAAGGTTGAAGTGTTTAAGGGCTAGAATGTGGGTAGCTTTTTGACTCCCTAATTCCGCTTATTCCATCGTCATTGCAGTTCAACGGTTTCATATTTCCTATTTGACAATAATATGCACTGAATACAATCTGTTCGTTGTCTGAATTCTTTAAAGCGTTTGAAAAATATGATGCAAACCCTTAATCCATGATTGTATCGTGGAATCACTAAAAAGATTTTAAACGCAGAGCAGCCTCAAAATATATAACGGCCATAGTCAATAGCAGACTGCGCATCTTGTTTCATGGTTAAAAAATATAGATTCAATTTCTCGTTGTTAACAGATTCAGGCGTTGCATAAAATCTCTCGGAGGATAATAGTCGGGAATTACCATGCAGTCAGGATTGTATCCCCTGAAGAGATGATTTCAAGAAATCAAGGAAGCTTTCTAATTTCTTAGACTTATATCCAACGATAAGCCCTGGTCCTTGAACTTTCTCTGGATTTGGGCGTAGTCAGGGTTCGCCCACGCGAGAGCTCGGCTCCTAATACGGGTGGTGTTCCTTCAAGCTGCATTTGCCCCCGCTATCATGTTCTCATCCCACGTCAGATTCTGGTGCAAGGTGTATCGCCCGCCTCGCAAGATGCCAGTGTTTTTATGTCAAAGAAATAAAATGAAACCTGTTGAAAGGATAGTTCCGGGATTTTCATGACGACACAATTATAATTCGTTATTATAGAATTTTATATTATATTTCTATGGAATTTCTATGGAAGTCCATTTTACCCGGTCATTGCGACAAGAATATGCAATTTCTATGAAATTATGTCGACATTGAAATTTAAACCTAACGCCCTCATAAAATTAGCATTAATAAGCAATCCTAACTCCATTATGAAGATCAATCGTTCTTAACCCCTACACCCAAAGCGTTATAATGGTCAAACTTAGCGTTATTAAAAAATGGATATTACCTTTTAAATGAAGAAGAATGAATGTGGAAGACGACAGCCATTATTTTTCATAAAAACACGAGTCAGCTATTCTTATATCATTATTCAGATGATAATTGAATGAGAATGCCTATATTAGGTTATCTCAGAAAAGTTTACACGGTGCGATACTTCGTTTTCAATCGTTGTCGTGGTTGCCGCCTTTAACGCCTACGCTGAGCGTTCGTCGTTTTTCATTGGAGAACGAAGCAGGCAGGAGGAATTCCATTTGGGGTAGGAGTGGTGTTGTTTCTGAGTTGATGTACGCGTTATTTTCAGAGTAGCTTTCTTACCTGTGATAATGGCTGCATTTACTGGAGAGAAGAATTGGTCTTTCAACTTCTTGGCTACGTTTAAATGTCGCTGATGTGAAATTAATCGTAACAGAATGTCAATTCATGCGCTATTTTCGGGAAAAGATCCTCCAGTGTTGGAGGATTTTAATGAGGGGCCCGAGTTCTTTGATAAATTTCTTCAAGAAAGCAATCAAAGGAAATTAGAGGTGATATCCACACATGTTGGACTGAGGTTAGATATCATACTTACCCTATTTGGTTTTATTGTAGTATGTATTGAAATGATACGTAGGTAATGCCTAAGGTTGAGTTTTCACCCATGACCTATTTATCCTTTTTCTATTACTTGTTGGACTATTTTGCCGTAAGTAAAACTAACTGATCCATCCTGGCAATTTCAGACGAATTTTGGATAAGATTCTGTCTCTGCCCGTCTCTTACGACAAATCCGAGTCCTATGCCAGACATCTACTCTCATGGGGTAATCGAGAATTGAGCCCTCAGACTTTGACTGCAAGTTACAAGGCTTTCTGTCATGCAATACCTCACGCCACTGGAGATTTGTTGGTCCAGGCACTGGATGCGAGATCTTCAGCGCTTTTGCAGCTGGGACTTAACGAGGTAAGATTGTTTCATGCGACGCAATGGTTGAAGTGAGCAGCAGTCACGAAGTTCATTTTATGCTGTTTACTATATCATTTGTCATTAAGATTGGAAGACCTACCTTGTTTGCAGTGAAAGTACGCTTGGTGCAAACGAGGTTTTGTCGAGCTAACTGTAGTTTACATTGACTATGCCCTTGTCTTTTGACTTCGCCTGTATCTTACTTCAACTTGACTCCTTTGTGCTAGCTTGAAATAAAATATAATGATGTGCGGTGAGAATCTCTTGAGTTCACTAGCATGAAAGTTAAAGCCTCCCCGAGTTAGTTTATTACACATGGATTGAGTTACTCTTTTTATTGTGTCATGGGGATACCCTAAGTCAATAATGAACCTGTTTTACACATTTTAGGAGTTAGTATACATAGTGTATATTTTATTAGACGTTCATGCTCAAAATAATGCTGTATTTAACTCCTTTTTGTGCTCTCATCTTAAATAAATTTTCGAAATCATGGTATCCGTCAGGATTCAAATATGTCCTTGACTGCATTTAAAATTTATTTAAGTAGTTATTTCATACTTCTTTACCTTGAACGATTGTCTCTGAATCTGTCCGTCTCACTGTACTGTATGAATCAATATTTCATTTTCATCAATGAATGTTATTCACCTCGTTAGTGTAGGGCGTTTTTCTTTTATTTTTTTTTCATTAAATTGATGTTTTTTCTTGTTTATCTCAAAATTGATGTTTTAGCACGTGGATTGGGATAGCGTTTATGTTGAGGATGTTGTACTTGTAGGAGTACTTAATGTATCAAGTGAGGTTTTCCGCTGGAATTGTGTACTGTTTCTAAACAGCAGACATTTCTAGCAGACTTAAAGTCTCATGAGATCAATGGTATTTTTGGCACATTGCAATGTCATATTTAGGTCTAAAATACTATGGTGGACTCTTCAGACCTGAGACTGACTGCAAGCATTGCCTCCAAAATGTCGTCAACCTCTGGAAGACTTGATGATGGAAAATTTGTGGAAGCAAGACTTTATTCTTACAACAATGCTTCAAAATCCTCCTGAAGAAATTTTGGCTGTCAACTACAGTGCAACCTCGATAAAACGACACCCCACGGTGCACCAATAAACACTCGCTATAGCGAATTGTCGCTTTACCGGAGGTGGTGCAAATAATAGCCAATATACCTCATATTACTCCTTTATTTTTATTTTATCACTTAGACGTGTTTGGTGTTTTTTTTGGCCATGATGTGTTCCATCAAATGGTTCCTATTCACGCTACTCACGGACGTGCGGGTATGCTGCCGTCTGCTTTCTGCCGCCCGAGGAACAAAAGAAGATCAAGCATTCGCAAATGCTAATGCCACAATATTTTCACCAAAATTAACTACTTATTTATCGAACGACAGTTTACCACATAAATTTGAGACTGAGCACTCCATTAACTTCATTTCTAAAAGATCGCTAGCAATTACAGAGATTAAGGAGTCTTGGTGTAAGTTTTTCCGGCGGTGAAACCCTCGCTATGGCGAGAGCCAACACCAAAAGGGCCTCGTAAAAACGAATTTTTTAACACGCTTATTATAGGGTCAATTGACGGTGCATCGGCTATCTCCCGTAATAGCGGGGGTCTCGCTATAGCCTGTACTCGCTTTAACGAGGTTCCACTGTAATACTTTAGGTGGATATTTCTGTCAAAGCAAAGGACGGCATTATTTGATTAGTCTTTTTATTTGAAGTTAATCGTTTAAGACTTTTGAATGTATATGCTTAATGATTTGCCTGAATGACACAGCATTAAAGTGTATGATAGGTAGTGCATTGCTCCGTGACCAATTAGATACCCAGGGTTATTGATGCACCAAAATTATTGCTTCATAGTTAGTAATAAGTTTATTCCCTTTTCTCTCGATTATTAAGTGTGAAACCAACATAGGATGTACCTAGATACAAATGCAAGGATGTGTTGGTGACCAGTTAAAACATGATTACATCAACCCTTCAAAAATGTGCTTAGTCTCGGGTGCCATTCAAAGACTCAAGTAAAACTTTATAGAACTCAAGCATATGGGAATATTATGAAATTAAACCTGCCTTCGCTCAGCTCTGCAGAACTTCCGAGGAATTTTCCCTTGAAATGTAGGAAGAGTAGTAGGCCGTGACGCATTTCACATAGAGCTAATGTTAGGGGCCTTGAAGCTGGGTTGGACGACGTGGAAATGGTAGTCGAAATTCACTCCACAGTCAACTGCCCTAATGGTTATGCCATATAATAGTTGAATTTCAACAAACAAATAAGCGCGTGAGAATTCAATAGCAATGCAACATCCTACGGACCATGTGATAGGTATTGCAAAGTTTTAAGATCAGAAAAATGTTTAAAGTGTGTGTATGCAGCATCAAGTCATTCGTCATTGGGACTTGATCCGTGGAACATCTGATTCGTAGCATGATACTTTACCCACTACAACACTGGAATGATTGGATTCCAAGGCAGTCTCAATGCCCAATATGTCGGCTGTGTCCACTTATGTCCCGACGAGAGTAGATTCCATTCTAGGTGTGTTGTGGGCAGAGCCGGCCTTAGGGCGGGGCGACTGGGGCGACTGCCCCAGGTCCCGCGCTTTGGGGGGCCCCGCGTTCGTGAAAAAAAATTAAAATATATGATAGTTTGAAAACGCAATTTCAACTATTACTGTATTGTTAAGTCCGTGCGAGACAAAAAATAATATTATGAAAATGGAATAATAATGCAGTAATTTAACGTAAAAAGCGCACTTTTTATGTTTATTATACGTTACAATTTTATGAACAAATATAATTACAAATTTAATTTGTATTATACTATTTTGAACTCAAAGGCGTGATGGTATCATAACGGCGTAATTACGAAGTCTGAATTTGGGAGGGGAACACATACTTAGCCAGAGAGTGGTAGGGATTCAAAATGCTCGAGTTTGTAGATGGGGTATAGAGTTTAATATTTTAAGTGAAGGGCCCCGCACTGAAGGTTTGCCCCTAGCCCCGCACCTGCTAGCGCCGTCACTGGTTGTGGGCAAAGCATACTTCGGAGAATATGGCGAAGAATTCATAGCTGGATCTTTTGTGCCTTGTCATAATGCGACGGGCATGATTATTTCCCCGGTATGAGAGATATATTGCTTTTAAAATTGTTTCAAACCATTTTTGCAATTTCCAGGTCAGTACTTCATTTGCAATGTTCAGGCTGTTCATAGTTCATGGATCATTTTAGGAACTGCTTCTCATTTATGGGAGTTGATGGAGCACAGGGAGTGAAGACCTACATCTGAATGTACAAAATAATGAATCTTAATTTCGAAAGAAAATTGCTTGCCAGAAACACATTTTCTTTTGAAATTTACATTGGGTGGATCGGGGTACATTTACGTAGATTTTTAAAAATGAATTTTCTAATTTGGATGTTTTAACTGAAAAAATATTAGACATTGTGGTTTTACAAAGCAGTTAATAAATTCATCATTTTAAGCGTTCAGTTTTTGGCTATTTGTGTTTTAACCATTAAAAAATGTTTTTAGGCACAAGTCTGTTGCATAAACTTGGCCCGTTCTCAGGGCAAGTTTACGCAATGCTAGACTGATGCTTGACTGATGTTCAAAATCGTGTACGAAAAGACAAAAAAGTACCAAGGGTAAAAGTACCATGGTGTTCCATTCATATTCAGGTTGAATCTCTTTAGTCAAGCACCTTCTGATGTAAATCAGCTTTTGTTTGTTATCAGGTGTAAGATAATGCGGATGAAGGGAAATAAATATAGCGAAGCAAAGAAGAAATAAAGTAGATGGTTTACCTACTTGTGAAAATACCACACATAATTGACCATGAGAAAATCATGACCACATGAGCATAAACATCACAAGCACTCAAAGACTGACCTTGTGATTTGGTAATCGTCATCGCGAATGCAACACGAATTGGAAATTTAATTTGTTAAGCTCATAAAGGCATATAAGTTGGGATCATGGAATCCTCGGAATGAGAACTTCCTCATCTTTGAATTTTCCTTTGAGTATAGTCGTGTGAATCACATTCATTATCAGCTTTTTTAATCAACAAAGGCGTTCCGTTGCATAGTTTTAGTTGACTTAGGTTTCGTAGCATCATGAACACTGAGCCTACTTATTGCTGTGAATTGTGTTGTGATAAGCTAGACACATCCAAGGACTTTAAAAATTCAGATGGATAGTTGATGTATTTGCCTTCATTTGTTACACATTCAATTGATTTGAAGGAATGCAGAGAACCAACTATTGGATCCTGATATACCTAGTTTTAGTCATCAACATCTTCGTTTAAGACCGTCAAAATTGCTCGCTCAATCAACCATTTTTGATTTTTGTGGTGATCAATTATCTTCAGAAGCACTTTGTTAATGAGCTCACTATTCGATGAAACAAATTTGCAAAAATTACGGAAATGAAATCAAACTGCTTGATTCGTCAACAGGAACACAGACATATCCGTTAGTCAACAATTACTTGGAGATTTCTTTATAAACATGGTAGTGAAATGTCAACTTGTGATGGATTTCAATTAGCTAGAAATAAATTTTTTTATATAATTTCAATATTTTTAATGTATGTAACTATTAAAATGTTATATTGTTACGAAGCTCAGTCTTTAAATTGGTAAAAACAAAACAAATAATTTTATTAGTAGTTTTGACCGACTTAACAGCTGTTGCAGTATTACCAACTCTTATAAAAATACCCTTAAGTTCAAGATTAATTTTTTTTCGTGAACTTTTACTATATTTTTATTCTGTTATCTGGGGCTGAGACGAATCCAAGGAACCAAATATCATTCAAGTCGGTTCAGCCGTTCTCGAGGTATAAATGGTGTAACTAACACGATTTTCGACTTTCTTTTATACAGCAGACTTGGGATTATCCAGCTGCGGTGTATCCATGTTGCGGATTATCCATGCATGATTTTCACTCTCACTCAATATTTTCCGCGATCATTCTAAAAAAATAAAATCTGATGCAAAATCATCGGAATCACTGCATTGATGATAGGATACACTGGTCTTATTATTTCTGTTTGAATCCTTTCGTAAAACTGAAGCGCTAGCTGCATTCACGGGAGCACCGTTTTCCTGTTTTTGTGACCTCGCAGTGCGTGACCGCACTCAGTGATCACAGATACACGTCCCGCAGCAGTTGCAACCCAGGTAACTGGTGCGAGACTCGACTACGTGGTGTTATCAGGTGTAAGCCTTGACATCATAGTTTCCGATGTCGAGAAGTGGTTTTGAAGCATTTGGGCAAACCATTTTTCTGTATCCCTGATCACACAGCCACGGATGTGTGGTTTTCGAAACCAGACCTTGCATTGAGCATTAATTATACAAATACAATCATTTTATCGCCGCTAAAAAGATTGTGAACTTGCAAAGAGAGCTCTCAATGAGTCGAGGAAGCACTCTAAAATAACAGAATAGTGGAATTTATAATTATATATTGTTTGTTTTACGTAAATTATGAAAATTACAAGACATTAAAGTGAAAGTTTGGGTTATCCATATGTGCCGATTTCTAAACTATAAAATGAATTCTTCATAAAAGAAACTATTACTGTACTTCAAGAATTTGGCAGTTGTGAGTTTCTGGCAATGTCCAAAAGGTACAGGTAAGGTTGTACAGGAAAACCTGCGGAAGGAAGGCAAACAGAGGAATCAATAATTGAAAGTCAATATATTAAATCCATGTTGGTAAAGGCCACACAGTGGGCTGACTTTCTCATAGATGATTGATTTACGTTCAGACCGATTTGAGTGCTGTTGGTATTCGTTGCCCATGTTAGTTGCCATGTATATAATGAATTGATGAATGATGTTTCGTCTTGGAGTCATGTGAAGTTATTGATTTTAATCCATAAATCATTTGAAGAGGCCACAGTTTTGCATTAAAAAATAGGTGTTCGAAATATGTATTTACTTTTATCAAAGTCATATACTTAACTTGCTTGTTCTCATTTTTTCAGGCATGTATCACGGACATTAAAATGGCATTGGAGATGGAGTGCACGGAAGAGCAGACATTTGTTCTGAATAAGAGACTGGGAATATGTCTGACTAATTTAAATCAATTTAGAGAAGCTCTAGAAGCTTTCAGGAATTCCGAATCTGCATTGCAAAAAATGAATAGTGTTTCATCAGAAATGAAACGTAAGTAACTTTTCATCTTGTTTAAAGATTGCAAAATATTTTAAGATTAAGTTTTATCTCTTCACTATGACTTTCTGAATTTGTAATAATTTTGGTGTGAAATATGCGTGCACTTTTGTCTACGTTTTACTGCAGTTTGTATTTACATTTTTGGTCTGTTATTTTGTTATTTTTTTCATCAGAGGAGATGAAGCAGCTTATTTTCTCCTCCTTGAGCAATGCTGTAACCATGGCTAAGCTGACTGGGACTCATTTGCCTCAAAAGGAGGAAAACCTGCCTTCAGTATCGCATGGAGTGAACAAAACACATCCATACTTATCATCTGCTGTTGAGCTAAGGTACTGTTACTGCACTGCCCATGGAACACTACAGTAAAACCTCTTTACATCATAGTGGAGGGGACCAAAATTTGGGCAATTTGATGTATGGAAGTTCACTTTATAGAGGTTTTAGTGATAGGCACCATTTTTTCACATCCTTCGGAAATGAAAGGCACTGCTGTCTTTTAAACCATAGTATTTATGTGTTTAAACTAACATGCATGCATTAGTGAACATGTATTTATTATTTAATGATAACGGAAAGCGAGCGCTACTGAATGATTTTTTCCATGATTTGAGAGAAAACAATGTTATCTCTCTTAATTCAACAGTCACTTAAAATTATTAGGATAGTTGGGTACTTTTTTTCTTATTTACTGTTAGGTATGCTCTCATATGGAACAAAATGGCCATAACTAATGGTTTACGTGAAAATTACAGCATATTAAAGGTGTGTAAGAAAAAAAATAAGCGTGAAACATTTATCGCTGAAAATGTCACTCCATGTACGTAATCGCGGCTACATCAATGGTCTCTAGTTGTCTCGGTACGATTTGCGGAGGTAGCTAGGCCGTCTCGGGGATGTCTCCTTGGTATGATAAGTGGAAGGTTTTAGGAGATAAAGAGGTTCACTATATAGAGGTTTGCATATAAATTTACATGTAAATCTGACGGGACCGTAAGGGTGGTATGAAGTATGGAGGTTTACGATGTAAAGAGGTTCACTGCATAGAGGTTTTACTGTATTTGTTTTCTATCACTGGTGTTGAGCCTAAATGATATCTCATATTCCCTATTTTATCCATAATGTTTCCTCGGGCCATTGTTAGGATATTTTTATTTAACCCTTTTGAGACAGTGGAGTTCTTGCCTTAGCACGACTGCTGTACTGAGCCCCGAGAGATTCTTCTGACCCCTCCATACAGAGCATTTTTGCTGAACATTCATTAAGATTTTTCATGGGTTTCGCAGATATACTCACACACTCTTGGCACCAACCTTTTTTTACCCTTCCTTGTGGGGACTCCACATTATATCTGACTCCGAGAGTAGTTGGGCTCCCTACTTTCGGGGTTTATAACCCTACCAGCGGCATTGGTCCGCGGTCAATCATGCTTTGTTTATAAGAATTAGCTATATGGATAATTGTTGCTTGAGCGTAAATTCCAGACTTGGAAATGAATTCCCTATTTTATTTTGAGAATTGTCAAATTTTGAACGAAGCTCTACCATCAATATTAATGCATTTAATGCAGCAACAATTTCCATGTTGATGTTTACACTGAAATCGAGATATAAGTTAATATTTATTGTAGAATTTCCTTTAAAAATTGTAAACGCTGCACAAAAAAACAAATAATTCAATTCTTAGTGTATATTTTTTGAGAAAGGAACTAATATTTATTTTGCAAAATGACTGGATAAACAATTGTATGACCGTGGTCCTTTATCGCTCACCATCCCTGGTCAACGATCCTAGGATTGGTTTGACGCAGCTCTCCACTCAGTTCTCCTATCAGCTAATCTTTACACACTTACGCATTTCTTCTCTTTCGCATCCTTCTTTACTTGATCCATATATTTTGTTTGAGGTCTTTCTTTTCCTTTCTTACCTTCCACTTGTTCCTCGACAATTGTCTTCATCAGGCCATCATGTCTCAAGATGTGGCCTATAAGGTTGTTCCGTCTTCTTGTTAAGCTTTTCATGAGGCTTCTCTTCTCTCCTACTCTTCTTAGGACTTCCTCATTACTAACTCGGTCGATCCATTTGATCTTCATCATTCATCTGTAGCACCACATTTCAAAGGCCTCTATCTTTGCTTTCTCCGCTGCGGTCATTGTCCATACCCCATTTCCGTATAGGAGCATACACCAAATATAGGTTCTTTTAAATATTTCTCTACTTCCATTACTATTACTAGTTTCAAACTGTAAGCTGGTATTTCTTTTGGTGGAATGCTCTCTTCGCCTGGGCTATTCTGCTGATAATTTCTTTCTTACTTCTCCTGTCACTAGTTATCTTGCTTCCCAAATAACCGAATTCATCCTCCTCTATCAGTTTTTGCTTCCCTATTTTAATGTTAGTCTTTACTTCTTCTCTTCTGCTGCATGTGATGTTATTATTTAATATAAAATTCTCTTTGGAATCTTGGTGTACTTAAACCATTACTTGATGTTTGAAGAATCAATTGTGAATTTTCAAAGCAATATCTGCCTATTTTTTTAGATCTCTTCATTTGAGTAGCTATAGGAGAATATTTGTCATTTTGGTTATGTATTTACCAATGACGTCAAAGGCATTAAATTTTATAATGATTCAGTTCTCTGCGGTTAACCTTGTACACATTTATGGAGTCCATCATTTTTTTAAGGTGTGTTTTATTATTTTATTAATTTTGATGATCTAATGTTATCTCTGTTTTTTATGTAGATGGAGTGAAAGTAGAGGCAGAGAATTGGTGTCTAATAAAAAATTAAAACCTGGAGATGTGCTTATAGTCGAGCCTTCCTATGCTGCTGTGCTGTTGAAACTTAAAGTCCAGACAGACGAGAGTGAGGCTCGGTTAACTCGCTGTTCTGAGTGTATTGACACTGTTGTTGCTTCAATCCCGTGAGTATCATTTCCCCCTAGCTGTTGTGAACAATGATAATTATTATTTCAAAAGGCAAAGGAAAGGTAAATCCTGTATTTTAAATGGGGTAGCCTCATTTTGTTACGTGAAAAAATTGTTCACTTCAAGTAATTTGGAGGTTAGACACACTTGAAATTAACAAATATTTATACTTCCAATAGCAACTTTTTCTTCTGTAACTTCATGCACCTAAACGATTTGCATGATCACTTTTTGGACCTCAAGTGGTGGTAGATGTAAGTTTACCATGTATGTAGTTAGATGTACCCATCTTGTGCACTTACATAATGCTCAGAGTAAATGTTTAACTCTTTTTTTGGTCATCTCAAAGCTCTGTTTTACCATTGCCAAGTATTTTGTATCTCACATTGCCAATTCAACCTTGAAATATTGCCTGTTCACCCCAGGCATTTCAGATTGTGATTGGATATAATGTTTTGCACTTTCAAATTTTAATATCAACTTAAATGAATCGTAAACCTTCTTCTGTTGAATTATAATCTTGCAACTTAATAATTCTAATTAAATCTAACAATGAAGGGTTTTTCGTTGTGCTCTTGAGAATTCACCATTAAAAATCCCTCAGTTCACAAAATGAATAACATTTTTTCTCCATTTGCTGGGTAGTGTTTGTTTTCTCTCGACTGACATATTGGTCATTAATCTGTTAAAAGTGATACTATTTACCCAGCCATATTCCTAACATTCTGCTTGTTTTTTACAGTTGCACCCAGTGTATATATGTATCCTATTGCTCAGAGAAGTGTCGTAGCAATGCATGGGAAAGATTTCACCGTTTTGAGTGCGGTCATTCAAAGGTGTTGGGCTATCTTGATTGGGCGGGTAGGCTAGCTTTGCGGGTGATGCTTTCCATTGGTGACACTTTAGTGGCCCAAGTAGCAGTAGACGTGGGCTGTTATGATGAGCTCTCTAACGTTTGGGAACATGACCAAGGGGATGATTTAAGCATTAAACTTCAAAAGAGATCTGAGCAAGAGGATTGCTATCGAAGAATCTATGGGATGGTGTCACACCTCGGAAAGGAAAGTGCTTGGAATAACTTTAAATTTCATTGGGTAAGCAGTCTTTTTTCGATGATGTTCAGAGTACAGTCCACCCATAAGATTAGGCATATTTCGTTTTATTGTTGAGTTAAGGTAATTAAAGTGGACATCATGTTCATCAGTTGTAAATTGCTCATACCCCATAAGTTTCTGCTTATATTTATGGAGTAATGTGTAGCTGTAATTAGTGTGTACTTAATATAGCCCGAGGTCATGTTATGTGCATATTCATGAAATCAGAGGAATCTACTGCAATGGGAGATAGAGTTGAAAATTTTCTGCCTTTAATTAATCCATCCTCTCCCTGAAGTAGGTTTCCCATCCTGGAAAGAATCACTCAAAATGTATGCGGCACTTATAAAAACGAGGGCAAGGTGCATATTTCTATTAACAGTATTTAACTATGGGATCATATGAGGAAGCCTAAATAATATGCAAGCTAAATTAACTAATCATTAATATTAGAGTAGCATACTCAAAGCTTCATCCCTGGTAGAATATTGCTCCTATAAATTTCAAATAATGGGAATTTTACTCTATGTCGATGCCTCATTTGCTTTAGGTTTTTCATCCATGTTCAGCTCATTTAATCTCATCTTGGGAAACCACTGTCAATCATCTTCATTTAGTAGTATTATCGACTGTTGAAGCAAGCAGTTCATTTTATGTTAATTTCGTGAACATAACATCACTGTGCTCCTTGTTGTTTAACATTAAGATTGTCTTTAGTTAAATTGTGGTTAAACCTGCTTAAATATTTCCCTATGATTTTTTTTGTCTGTTTCTCTGTAGTGATCATGATTTAATATCTCACCATTAATATCTACTGCTCAGATTTTAGATGAGTCAGTCTTGAAAATGTATTACGTTTTTCAGGTAATTTTATGTGGTAAAGTATTTACTAGCACCCGTACACTTATACAAATTATAACAAGGAAACTTGAATATTCTAATTTTTAAATTGTTACATTTTTAAGCAAAATTGGAATTTGGACACCATTAAATCGAAATACAAAAAGTGTCCGGTGTTGTTATCAAATATGGGGAAGCAAAATATTACGATAAGATGAGTCACACGGCTTGTGAGTCGAAGGTCCCGGCGCTGAATTTACCATAAATCCTCACATTGTTGAACCTGATCGAATAATCTGATTGAAGTAAAGCTGAAGTTACTCTATTGATTAACTCTTTCGTGCCGAACGTCGGGTGGAGCTGACAGGCATTTTCATGCGCAGAAGACCTAACATCAGGTATAGCTGTCGTGGATTTTTCAACGCAAATGACCGGACATCGGCTCTAGCCGATGTGAGGGAAGGGAAGGGACTGCTGAGGTAGCAATTGTCAGATCCATTCGGGTCCGCCCTGAGACCCAGCTTAGCAAGACCTTAGGGCCTTTCCTCGGCAATTAAGTCTGACCCTCCCGCTCATTTATGATTATCCCCTATGCAGGAATCCGTTGGGAAGTGGTTATATTGTAAATGGTTTTATATATACATATTTTGTTTCATACTATGTACAATTTTTTATACTTTGAAATGAATTCTTAGTTTTTTTTCTGCACTTAAGCAATTTTAAAACAAAAATTTACTGCATTTGAACAGAAAATTTTAACTGGACGACCATGATTTCACTCTATTTCCGTTATTAAAATTTTCTTTTTCCCCTCTCCAATTCCACGAAGTGACTCTGGAAACTGTTATCTCTAG
The DNA here is from genome assembly GCF_921293095.1 of Ischnura elegans. Classification (NCBI taxonomy): domain Eukaryota; kingdom Metazoa; phylum Arthropoda; class Insecta; order Odonata; family Coenagrionidae; genus Ischnura; species Ischnura elegans. The sequence goes on along the minus strand of NC_060251.1, from coordinate 85,716,683 downwards.
AAGCATATTTATATCAGCAAAGCAAACCTACTTATTCATCAATCCTTTGTTAATATCTCTTCTTGGCAAATCACTCTTTCAACAGGGGATATCATGAAGTGGTTTGTCTTATTATTGAATTTAATCTAAGAATATGGTGGCCTATCTGCATTTTATGTTGCTTCCACATGGCACTGAGTCACAGTCTTCATTCATCTTAGTTTTGATGGAATTATTTATTTGCAATGCCAGCTTAATCAAATGGTATTGTTTAATTTCAATGCAATTAAGTTGAAAGTGCTGTTGAGTCTGGTTGGGAAGTTTGCTTGGATCCTGTATTTTTCTGCAAAAGACATTTTTCTTCTTGTATTCACCCATAACCTGAATTTGTATGCCGAAAAATGTTGCTTAATTCTCATAGCCTTGTCATAGTCATTAATTGATTAAGTATGGTATTTGGAGGAGGCGACCGACAGATGAGGTCATTTGCGCCACGAGGGTGTAGGGTATGGAAGGAAGGGTGGATAGAAACCCGGTGTCGGCATTAGCTTGCTCTTAACGAAAGATGCCAAGGGGACCACGGCTTAACGTCCCATCCGACGGACTTGTGACGTTGTGCTTGAAATGTCCTCCACACAACATTCAAGCGGGGATCAGGCAGTCTCTGAAAATTCTCTGCCACTGCCAGGATTTGAACCCAAGCCCGCCGGGTGGGAAGCCAAAACTCTAGCCACCACACCAACCCGATCCCCTTGAATAAGTTTAGGTAATTAAGTAGATTTTGGTGATATGATCATTTCAATTGTGACTGGATTTGAAAGAATGTGGAATCCACAGCATACCTCTGAATGTATTTACTCATCTCAATCGCTTGTAAGCTGGATGAGATGCAGGTTCTAGATCAGATACGCAGGAGACAGGAAGTTTGGATGGAGTACTAAGCTGGGAGGGGGTGTTGAAAATATTGTTAGAGGGAAGAATATTGGCTAAATGTGGGAGGGGAAGGAAAAGTATTTTTTAGATAGTATGCAAGCGGTTAGGCCTTCGTATGAATTGAAGAGGGAAGTCCCTATAGTTAGGGGAGATTGAGAGGGATGAGGGAAGGGGTGGTTGGCAGAATGCTCCATGTAAACCTACCTTGACCTGCGAAATACTTAAATGAATTCTATAATGAAAGCAATGGAATACTGGCTATAGTTAAATTAACTCATCGAGTTGGGACGGTACTGAGCTCAAAAATCATGTTGACCTCAAAATTTTATTATACAGTGAGTCCTCGTTCTACGTCACCCCGTTTAACGTCATTTCGTGATAACGTCACGAAAATTTTGAGACCGTCATTCGTTTATCGCACCTTCGCTTCGCGATAACGTCAGGGCTTTTAAATTTTGCGCGAGAAAAAAATAAGAAGCGGCGGGCGTTGCAGGTTGTTCGTTTTGTGGGCGTTAATACAGTCAGTCTAAACGAAGTGTAAAACAGTGTGTTTATTGTTAATTTAGCAAAATTTCGGTTTTAGCAAAATTTTTGAAAAATGAATTCTTAGGTTCGGTGCGCAAGGTTTTACTTGACATAATGGTTTTCAGGAACCTAAAAAGTGATTTCAAGGAATTTTTCCGTGTAAAACTCGGAGTTTTTGTCGTCACTTTTTTCGCCGTGTTCACAATAATTTTGGTTCCTGTAACTGCGACGATGTTTCAGCGATGATGATGCCCAGGCGACGCTCGCCCGGGCGACCACCATAGTGAAGCCGAAAAGCAAATGCGGGAAGATACAAAAATGGAGAAGGACTTACGTCAGTGCTGCTATTGTCGTCGATGAAGATAGGAACTCGTATTTATGGCATAGCTTGGCATTCCCACCGTAAAAAATGCCCCAGATATGATACGCTAAATTTTTTCGCGTAGGAATTGTGAGGTTTAGGAGCCGATATTCACTTTTTACATTGTTTCTTATTGGATATTATGTTTCGATTAACGTCATTTCGTTTATCGTCACATTTTCCAGGAACGGTAAGTGACGAAAAAACGAGGACTCACCGTATTGGTGTATTGGTATTGGTGTATTGGTACTCACTGGTGTAATTTTGAACCCAGGATTTTACATTGTATTGACAAGGGGATAAAAATGGACTTTTTAGAACAGTTTGAGATTGTGAATTGCACCACTAAACTTTGTAATGACCATATGGAGCATCCCATACCACCCATCTAATTGTACCTGATGATAACACTAGATGTTGAAACCCGGGTCGTGCTATTTAAAAGAAAGTGTGGAATAAAACAAAGTTATTTTATTTCATTCAATAATGAAGCAATTCCACAAAATAACGCCTGAGTCCGTGTCTTATAATAATGAATAATTGCTTATGTTGGTACTTTTAAATGAAAATAGAATCTTTTCTGGTGAAGACAGTCATGATATTTTAATGAACATTCCTTTATTCCAACAAAGCCAATGTGGCCATTCAGTCAGACATGAAATCACTTTTCCTTTAAAAAATTCGGTAATTGGATGGGAAGGATATGTTATAAAGGAAAAAAATCTTTCCAATGCAGCCATTTTCTCTTCGAAAATGCTCATTTTGCCACTCTCTTTTCATGTATTGCTGATGTCATAAAATTTCTGGTTCATTTGCTCATTCAGGGAGAACCTTTCACTGAGGGAACAAATCCATGGAAAGAGTGTAAACTAGAGATGTGCGAATAGTATCCGCGAATACTCGAATACCTCGAATACTAGAAAGTATTCGATATTCGAGATCTCGAATAGTTATGCCAAAGGTACCGTCTCGAATACCTCGAATACTTTGAATTTCGCGTCATACGCTTTCGCTCGCACGTCATTGGTAGTTGACTCAGAAAAATGAGAACTCTAGTCGTTAAGTGCATGCAGCGACGATTTAGGCAAACTGACGAACTATATCAAATTCGCGGGTTAGAGCGGTGAAAAGAGTTCGACGTGGGGAACCGAAATTGATAGGGTGAAAAAATCCGAGAATCCCAGGTGTCCCCCATCAGGAGTAACTCAATGCCGTGGGATAGCAACATAGGCGCATTTCCCACGATCCGCTATTCCCTCCACTCAGCATTCACCCCACCCAATCTGACAATTTCCTCTTCTCCGAAATCAAACAAAAGGTCCCAGCTCGTGCAGGGATCGTATTACGAAGACTTTAGCCCCGAAAAATATCAAGTTACCGGAAAATAATAGAATAGCGTTTTACCCTTCACTCTTTCTCCCCCAGTGACCATTTTCCCGCATTCATCTTTTGATAAAAATAAGACGAGGTGTTTACCATGTGTCCTTTGTGGCTAATAACGACAGTCACTTATTTTGAATCTTCCCCAGGAGATGAAACTACCACAGGGAGGTACTCAGTGCCGTGGGATAGTGACATTGGCGCATTTCCCACGATCTGCTATCCTCCCTTCAGCATTCGCCTCACCCACTCTGACGATTTCCTCTTCTCCGATATCAAACAAAAGATCCGACCTAGCGCAGGGATCGTATTACGAAGACCTTAGCTTCGAAAAAAATATCAAGTTACGCGAGAAAAATAAAAACGTGTCTCGCACCCACCCCCTTTTCTCACCAGCTGACCTTTTTCTACCTACCTGCTTCGAATTTCCCCCTTTCTGGAGGTCGACTGCTGCATGAGTCATCTACTAGCCCGAAAGGTGTCTAACAATGACTTTCGGCAATTATTATTACACTGTTATTGGATTGAAATATTAGTAATATGCGCGTAATTTAAGAAAGAATAAGATTAAACACGACATATTTATGACTTTATTAAAGCATTTTACGCAGGAAAATAAATGCCGGAAAGAGGAAGAAATACGACGGGGGCTTAGCATTTTGGCGTAATGCTCAAATAGGGTGCTTTACTATTATTTTTTTATTGCCTAAATCGAAATATTAATACTCCTGGAGTACGTATTTAACCCTTTTAGATTTTTATTGGACGATATCTATTTTTCGCGATTAAATTAAAAGTGAACATTTTCAAGCGCGCGAAAACGCGACGCGTTAGTGGGAATGATAGGGAAAAGTCCGTGTGACGCATTTCTGTTTCCCCCTCCCGCCTTGTGAGGTGACCTTGGGCGAGGCTCTGAGCGCTGATACCCTAGCAAACCTTACCTTATCAAACGAAAACTTTCCGACCTTAGCCAGTTTTAATAAGTGATTATTTAGACATGTTTCCCTGAGCTCTGTGCCTCATGCATGTCAAGTGGAGTGGCATCACATGGGTGCCAATCTGGCTTTTTTAAAATGAGGATAAAATTGACCATTGCCATTGGTCTAGACCAGTATTTCTAGAACCAAATAATTTGTATATTATGAATATACCAATGGTAGGTAACGAATCACAATCAATGCCTTTCGTTTTCTTTAATGAAGGAAACTACCCTATTGTTTACATAAAATTAAAATAGACCATTAATAAGCTAAATTCCTGTTTGAATCCTTTAAAGGCAATCACAATTACTCGCCAAAATCTTGGGTTTCCTGCTGCATAGGCGACCTAGTCAAACATTCTCACATTCATAGTTTAGTATTCGAAATTCGAGATATTCGAATATTCGAGCAATGATTTGATATTCGAATTCGATATTCGAATTCGAGAAATCTACTATTCGACCCATCCCTAGTGTAAACAACAATAAACCTCATTCGACTGAGGTGTTTTTGAAAACCATTGACCCACTCAGTTCGTAATACCATCAGCTTATATGTAAATGGTTGAAGGCTGTTGGTTTTTCACTGCAAATAGTTCAAGAGGTAAAATGATTGGGAAACGGAAAAATGTATTTCTTTATTTCTCACACTCCGTTACAATCCATATTTAAAAAAAAAGTGGTGAACAAGTTACTTGTGTTTTTTTTCTATGCTTTCTCGGTGAAACTAAATTTTTAGTTAGATCAGTAGGTGTGTTTAGAGAGAGAGACTATCTGTAGGGGCAACAACAATGGTCAACTATGTTTTCTTTTTATAGCCACCGTGAGATATTGTCTGACTTGTGAATTAATGATTTCTCTCCAACAAAAATTATTGTCCATCTAACTTTTAAAATTATATCTATTTGTGAATTTGAAGAGAGTTAATTCCTTATTCATCTAGCGTAAGATATAAAGGAAAGGTATTTTCATCATTATTTTATGTATGTATAGAATTAAGGTATATTGCCATTGGCATTTCATGTGCTGCATTATTTTTTACCTTGCCACTTATAGTTATTATTTTTTTGTAAGTTTGATGGATTCATTTTGAAAATTTTACCTCTAGGTGTTTCAGTATGTTGGTTGCAGTCTTTAGATGTAAGTACAGGAGCTGTGTTTGCATAAAAATCACTAAAACACTTAATTACTGTTACCTTAGCTGTGGAAAATAAGTTTTGGCTTGTCATGAAGCTTATTTTAATATTTATAGGATTATTTATGTTTGTTGGCATTGCATAGCGAAGCTCATTGTATGAGAATCCTAAAAATATTTACCTTGACTAAAACAATGGAGAGATGCACTGAGTATGGAGTGGGCCAAATGGTTGAGAATTAATTGTATGAACATGATTGGAAACTAAAATATAATTATGTGAGTCCGAAAACTTATTAATATCAATGTAACCATTAACTTTTTATTAAATATTTTGATCTCTTTATTTTAATTTATAAGAGAAAAAAGCTGTTGCTTTTTGTTTATGTTATCATATCACCATTAGACATAGTTCTTATAATTATTCCATCAGTATTGATTTGTGCTTCTGCACATTGGTGGTAAGTAAAGTTTAATTATCTTGTATTGTTGGATAGTTTATTTTATTTATAATGTGGCTCTAATATGTGTCACTATTAAAGATATCCATTCTCAATTGTTCAAGCAATCTAAGCCTAGCGCGCAGCCTCCGAGTCTGCAGCGGCTCCCAGACTATTTTCCTTAACGTCTGGGTAACACTGTCTGTACGTCCGTAGCAGTTTTTGACGAAACGCACAGCCTTTCGTTTTGCAGTCTTTCTGCACAGGATCCCATAGGCTCACTGCATATTCACGGTGCAGTCGGACAAGTGCGAAATAGCACCTTTCTTTTACTTTCTCATCCCAAAATCTTCCCACAATATGCTTGGCGATTACTATGCCGCAAATATTCCTTATATGTGCTCCCCAAGTGAGGTTCGAGGTTATCGTAACTCCCAGGTACTTCACTTTGTCTGTTGCCTTTATGTTAATACCATCCACTGCATAAACATGGTTATAGTTGGACGAATTCCTCAAGAAATGTACCGTCATGCATTTGCTCAGATTAAGTTCCAGTCCCCACTCTTGGCTCCACAAATGAATGTTGTTTAAGTCCGATGATGGAATTTCATAGTCAGAGTGATCACTAATTTCGCGGTAGATGACAGCATTGTCAGCAAATAAAAGTTTTTTACTGCTTATGCAGCAGCAGAGATCATTAATGCATATAATGAACAACAGGGGGCCGACTACGCTTTTACAACATCAGAGCTAATTCCATCAAGAACTACTTTTTGCTTACGATCACTGAGAAAGCTGCGTATCAAGTTTACAATTGTTTCGTTTAATCTGTATGACTGTAATTTGTATAAAAGTTTGTTGTGAGGTACCGTGTCGAAAGCTTTCTTAAAATCTAATATTGTGCGTCAGCTTGTCTATTCAATTCTCCAGATTTTATAACATCGTGAAGAAAGAGCACGAGCTGTGTTTCGCATGATCTTCTACCTTTTTGGAATCTGTGCTTACAGTCATGGAGGAAGTTATGTCTGTCCAAGAAAGTCATGATATTGCTAATGACGATATGCTCAAGTATCTTGCCTATCTATCAATAGTGTAAGGATTAATGAAATATCCCTGAGAAAGATGTAAAACTCACCATTTTGAACCATTTATCGTAAACATTTTCTGAGGGAGGGGCCCCGCAACTCCCCCTTACACTAGCAGGTATTCCATACCCCCCAGATCCCCACTTGCACCTTAAACCCTCCTTAGCCTTAATTTAAGCTGCACACTTGTCTCTGAAATCTATTGCTCTTGATAGTACACCATTGCAATTCAAGAAATTATTTATAATTATTGTTGCACAGATCCCTGTGCATTGATTCAGTTTGCACAGTAAGGTTACATTGTAAGAAATGAAAAACAACATGAAACATATACATGGGACCAAACATGTAGTATAAAGAAAAGTGACATTGTAGGCAGCCTCGTGCACTGTTACAAATTTATGTACACAGAGGGTGAAAGTTGCCATGAAAAAATATTTGCAAATATTTTTTCATGGCAACCTTATATCTATGTTGAAATTTCATAAATCAATGATCAATACATACATCATATTTATTTTTAAATGGTTGTATGGTGCAAGTTAAGGGTTTAAATTGCATCCCGGGTAACTTGTTCCTCTCTTTATGGTCCTTTTGGGGAATGAGAACTTGCTGACGTTTGATTTTTGTGATCTCTCTTTTACTTTGTATGTATGGTCGTTTTTGCCAAAGAAGCAATTCAGATAGATTCTGCTGGTTGCATCATTTACAGATGCGATTGCTAATGTGAGGAAACTGGCGGACTACTTAAGTGACTTAATTTCCATTTTTACTTAGCGGATAACTATTTGAGGGCTTGTTTTTCTCCTTTGAAACGTCTAAAATTAACTTGCTGCCATAGGATTCTGCAAGTTCTATTTTGCTTGTGAAAAATAATATTTAAATAATGGTGGTTTTCATAAATTATATCATAATTTGGCTAATGTGTGGTTGAAAAATGTGAAGGTTGAAAAGAAATGCAAAATCAAAGAACATATTTTGGAGCCAAGTAAGTTTGATCATTTCTGATTTCAGTAAATCTCAATGATATTATAATTATGATGGATTATTCCTATCCATAAAGTTATCCTTAAAATGTAGTAATAGTGGGAATTGGAATTTTAAAAAAATCATATTGGCGATTGGTGAAAATTCTTAGTGGTACTGTATGGTTCATATTTCTTTGACCACTGGGTACTTCTGAGTTTATACTCCTTTGTCTTTCCTTAGGTGGCATTTTTCATCTCACGCTTCCTTCTCAGAAGAACTGACTTCTTTGCAGCAATTCTCCCAAAAGATCAGTTTGATAGGCCCAAAGCAAAACTGGTCGAGTTGGCTGTTGCTTTTAGAGCCTTACTCCATCTCTCTCAGGTAAAGTTATAAGCCCTTTTTTTTATTATAAATTTTGGCTTCTTTCGTCTTAATTATTTTGTTTTTCTTGATAGAATGATATTTTTTCTTTGTATAATCATTTCTCATAATAGCAATAATAAGTTTTATTTGTCCAGGAATCAAGTAGTTACAAAGATTACACCGATTTAGGACACATTAGGTTAAAGAAACTAAATACATTGGATACAGGACACTTGTTAAACATTGTTATAAAATACATCAATGGAGTAAACCATTTTTGATTTCAGTTACAGTGGAGCTACACTTTTCTAAGCTATAAGCTCATCTGGCAGTTTATCATGTTGTTGAATCATGAATTACCCTGAATTTGAAGCTTTGCATACTTTGTGTGTACTTATAAGTCGTGCAGTGGATCATACCTTATTGTAGAAAAGTGGTGAATATCACCATTCTTAACGTACTGAGATAATTTCTTTTTTTACTGAAAAGAACGTGAAAATTATGTGCACGATGCTGGTAATATATTTAATTGTATTAATAGGGTACATGTCAAGTTTATGTAGAAGATTAAGACCGTTTTCTAATCCACGTAGTATGCACTCATTCCCTTGCACTCTGCTCCCTTACTAATGCTCTACTGGCGCCATAAAGTGTGAACGGAAATAATGCGAACTCTTGACAGTAAGGAAATGTGACGCACGGGGTAGTGTTAGGACATCTGGTGGTTGATTTAAGATTCAATTTCACCTTTATACTTATATTTTTGCATGTGAAGAGCAAGAATTCACAATGCCGATATAATATTACGTAAAAGAGCTTACATAATGAACACAAAATTACTTAAAACTCCAGTTCAAGATTTCTGAGTTTTCCATTCCCGCCATTTTCACGTCCACTTCCTATGAGGGCACGTGAACAAGGGAGCATCCACGTTCCCTTGTTCACTTACCCTTCGTTCCCTTGCGCCCTCGCCAATTGGATCCACCCTTGCTGTCGTCACATCCGTAAGTTGACGATCGAAAAGTGCACGAGGGGTGAATAATTGCGAATTGGAAAACGGCCTAAACATTTTCATATAGAAGTATAAGTGTCAATGTACCCTGCAAGGTGATCATGTTTTCAGTTTTTTTTATACCACTGATTAGTTCCCTGTATTCCTATTGGGTGCACACAGTCACCCATTGATCCATCAGTTGGATGGGTGTGCATATTTGCTCTCAGGAAATACAGCAGACTCCCGATTATCCGGCTGCAGTATATCCGTATTGCGGATTATCCGTGCATGATTTTCACTCTCGCTCAATGTTTTCCGTGATATTTATAAACAATAAGATCGGACACAAAATCACTGGAATTACTGCATTTGAATGCTAGGATACACCGGGCTAATTATTTCCATTAGATCCCCCTTCGTTAAACGGAAGCGATTGCGCGCTAGCTGCATTCACGGGAGCTCCGTGTTCCTGTTTTCCAAGCCTCACAGTGCGTAAATGTGCTCCGTGATCACGGATACATGTCCTTCAGCAGTTGGAACCTGGGCAACTTGTGCGAGATGCGACTATGTGGCATCTGTGGCGTGGTGCCTGAAAGTGTTGATGCCGACGTTGCGCAGTGGTTTTGAAGCATTTTTCCACTTTTTTGTATCCGTGATCACACAGCTGCCGATGCGTGGTTTTTGAAACCAGTACTTACGTAGAGCCGTAATAATGTGCGCACAACCTTGTTATCACCGCTAAGAAGATCGCGGGCTGGAGAAGAAAGCTCTCAATGAGTCCGGGAAGCACTCCAAAATAACAGAATAACTATATAAATAATAATACAGTGAAACTTGGTTATAACGGCATCGGCTGTAACGTCAACTCGGGTTTAACGTCACATTTTATACAGGCCAGCCAAAATTGAACATTTTATATTGTACGAAAACCCGTTTATATATTGTCAACAAATATTGCGACGCTCGGGTATAGCGTCAAAAATTTTGCGATTCTTAGGTTGAAAAAGTGGTAGTGTGATTGTATTATGTCCCAAAGTTCATAGAAACCATGTGTAGAAACATCAAAAGCAAAAACAGGTCACAAGCTGGACGTTGAGCTGGTGACGGGATGCAACTCTTTTGTTTAATTGGTGTCTGGACATATTCCAATGTACGATTTACGATTCCAATGTAGATTTCAATAAACAGTGTTGTATATAGCAGAACATTTGCGTTTTTACTTTGTCCTCTCACTCAGATTTAAGGCTGCTTTTTTTATAACGTCACTCGGATATAGCGTTAAAAATCTTCTGGTCCCTTTGATGACGTTATAACCTAGTTCCACTTTACATTGTTTGTTTTACGTAAATTATGAATATGATAAGACATTAAAGTAAAAGTTTAGGTTATCTGTGTTTTCTATTATTTGTGCCATCTCTCCCCATCATTAGCTCGGATAATCGGGAGTGTGCTGTAGTGACGTCAGTATCAGGATGTTCGTTCAATCCCTTGCATCATAGAGTTCACTTATGGTGTGGGTGAAGGTGAATATTTAATATAAAGAATACTTAATGTGGCTGAATGCACCCAATACTTTAACCGTGAACATGGAATTCACCGTCAATTTGGTGCATCGTCAAATCTTATTTATTAACTTGGACATCATTCAATGAATATTGAAAGGCCCATGCGATTTTACATGCAACATCCGATGCAAGTTTGAAATTATTTTCTCATTTCAGCTCAGTTTCATGTAACTCACAGTAAGGATTGACATGCTTTTACATTGATGATAATTACTCCAAAATTTCTAGCAAACAATATGATGATTATTTAGATGTATGATTATTGGCTTGTCTTTTTTGTTTTAAATGTGAATTATCACAAAAAATCACATTTTTCATTCCGAAGAGTGAAATTATAAAGCTATTGCTTTCTGTCATCATGGATTACCCCGAAATATCAGTGACAATTTAACATTTTTGCGATGGGTGGGTATCTCATTTATGAGTCTGAATGTAGATTCAGATACTTATCAATTTAGAATTTTGAGAAACGTATGTACTCATCTGAGAGGAAGCTGTCATTTGATTACACTTATTGTCAATTATTTGCTAGGTGTAATATTGGATGAAATAACATTTTTATAGCTCATTATTTTTGCTCTTAATTATCTCAAGTAATGTCATCATTTCCTGCACCAGTAATAACTGTCACTGTAAAAATTTTTTGGCAATGCATAATTTGCTTCTCTAATGTTTTCTTAACTATTTTGATTCTATCTATACAAGTGCTTGATCAGCACATATTTACAATCAGCACTGAAAAACTTTTCCATTAATTTCTGCTCAGCTTTTTCAAAATTAACATTTTAATTTAATTTATCATTAATTTGTCAAAAAATTGGGATAAGAAACATGGTGGAATATCTAGTTAGGAAGGTCACTGCTTTGGAACTGCATATTCTTGTTAAACTTAGCAGCTGAACTATAGTGTAAATGCCATAGTTCTGATAATATATGAAAGGTAAATACCAGGAAATCCCTCCACATTTTATTTCACAAAGGTTGGATTTATTTGGTATTACTATTTTCAAAGGTATTTTTGGGGTGGTCAGAGGTTGAACTACATTGGAGTTGAGGATTTCCATTTCGTTACGAAAGAATTGTTAGATAATTGTCAGATTGAATGATTTCATGTGGGATCATTGACAATATTTCATGTTTTTGTTTTGACTTCATGTACTGAAAACTCTGATTTAAAAAATAGGCTTGCTTATCCTCTCCCACAATTATTCAAAATGTATTTCCCTCGTGAGGATCGGTTGTAGCAAATTTTTCTCGTGCATCTGATATATGTATGTTGGAGGGAATTCTATGTATGTGCCAATTATTAGTTGTGTAATTGCTAATTAAATGATTATAATCACAGTTTCTGTTAGAAAATTTTTCTTTACATGCCAAAGATATAGGATTGTATGCCTTAGATAAGATTTTAGCTTCCATTTTACGTGAGAACCTCATAATTATCGGTCTACAGGGCAGGACGATTAAGTTTATTATCACTTGTTTTATATTGTGAAAATAAAATTTTGACGTAGTTAATATTTTCTAGTTTTACCAAATGATACCTGAAACAACTTTTCATATCATCTTCTTTATAAGTAGGCCTTAAGGAATGACATTATTGTCTTTTTTTATACCACTGAGTCGACATTGTGTTCCTCATCTTGGGTAATGACATACCAAATGGAAGATGCCAGTTATTTGTGATTCTAATGCTAAAATGAGAAACTTATTAATAACAAAATGGGGTTTTTAGTGGGAACATGGAAAGTACTGATATAGAATAACTCTGGTATTTAATCCTGCCAATAATTCCTCAGCAAAACGTGTTCCTAACATTATTTATGGTATTACATGAATGTTTTTTGGTAACTTCAGGATAAAATATAGTTAAATCACTAGTACATGGTAAATGGGATGCATGATTAAAATTCACAGGTGCATGAAAATAAGAGAAAAATGATTAAACATGAGAGTATTCTACTTCTTGGATACGCAGAAGTTTTTTCTTAGACCTTGGGATACCTGATATGTAATAATTTCAGGATAATAAAAATACACTACTTTGATTAAATGCTAAATCTAACTTTAACAATTATTACTGCATCATTTGGTTGGTTATTCATTTTGAAGTTCTTTGAATCTAATTCAAGGTAGAATTCATGAAGCCTTAGTAAGACTATGAAAATGCAGGGGTGTGGCGAGGAAATATGAATTTAATTTTCTTCCTTTTTTATGAAGTTTTAACTTTGAGTTAATTTAAGTGCATATTAAATGCCTATTATTGGTTTTGACACAAACATTTCCTACTTAATACATTAGTATAACTTAAGAGGTGTTTGGTTCCTTTCATTTTGTATTCATGTTTTTGTCCTGGCAGTTAGTGTTGTATAATGTTATTCAAATTCTTTAGTGTCTTATTATGGTAATGTAATAAAAAAATTAATTACAACTTCATCTCCCTGTCAAGCCTGAAAACTGTAACAAAGCATGTTGTATCTAATAAGGTCATGCAAAAATAAAATTGACCATTGCTCATTCATATTTGTATCCCAGCTGAACTAAAGTGCATTAACATTTTAAATTTTAGCCTCAAAATAATTGCTTAACAAATAGCATTTGCACATAATTTTGTGCCTACTTCTTGATTAAATCATTCAAGTCAAATAAAATTTTAAATGACTTAGAGTGTTATATGTTAATCATTTTCGAAGAGTGTCCTAATCTAATAGTCTAAAACTCCTGTTCTGTATTCCTATAATGCCTTGTCATCCTACCTGTAACCTTACTCCTCTCCTTCATCTTACTATGTGTAATTCTTATATTTCTGAAATCAATTTTTGTCCCATCGAAACAACATCAAAACTGACAAATGTCTAGGTGGTCGTTAACGCCATGACAGTGCAAGATCTGTGGTCCAACCCTTGCCTATTATCTTCAGTTGGATGGGGAGTAGCTCATGGTAAGTGAGCGCAAAGTTATATACTGCCAAAACAGTCTTCATTCTCCTAATTGTCATTTGTTCTGAGTGAATTTTGAATGCCGTGTTGTCAAGTCTTTGGTTGAGCCCGGAATGTATGTAAGGTCAAGCAGGGATTGTGTCCTCCCTTGGGTGAGCATGCTTCATATTTAGTTGTTTTGCTTATTGGGTAATTTGGTCTTTGTTTTGCGTTTTACTTTGCTTTGTTGCATATTTAATTTCGGTTTTTGTAGGTTTTTTTTCCACGGTCAATTATTATTTTCTTGATTCATAAACATCTATAAAAATTATTACTCTTGTGGTAAAAAGTAATGTTGCTGTGTGGTCTAGTAACTTAAATCTTGAAATTGAGAGGTGGTCAGTGATAAGTTTGGTAGGCTGGTATGATGATAAGTGTGGTACAAAGTGGGAAGTATTGTAGAATAAATTTTGGGGTTCTTGTTCTCCATTTTCTACATCAAGTCACCTCCAACTGTGGGTTTATCTTAAATTTAGGTGAAAATGGTGTCAGTGGTGAAGGAGGACTATCAATTGAAATTTAATCCATTCTTTTACCTTTATTGTAATTTAGTCAAGCAAGAGGGTATGTTTTGGACACATTTAAATATTGTGAATGCAGAGTATTGATGAATAGTCACTTCTAAGAAATGGATAGGAGTATTGTTTGAATGTCACTTAAAAAAAATGTATACATTGGTTTTGGAGTACAGACGTGTTTAGAGTGTCAGCATTCCAGTCTGAGGGAATGCTGTGATATCTTGTTAGTGTAATCAGGATATGTATTAATATAGGTTTTTTTAGATGGCTGATGAAATTTCAATCCATTTTAAAAGTAGAAGATGCTGATGTTGGGTTTCCATTCTCCGTACCTCCTCTCTTAAGTTTAGTGGTATTAGACCTTATCTAGTGGGCTTCCATCATTTTGTGATAAAAAGATTTATTTTGAGAAAAGATATATTTAGAGATATCGAAGGAAAGATCAAGGACATACATATTTATTTTACATCTAGGTGTTGTTAATAGGTGGACTTAGACAAATGTTGCGGTAAACTTTGTTTGTTAAGCTTTTTGGGCCCTCAGAGATGCAAAACGGGTTGATTTGTTCTCTGTTAGTGATAAGTTTCATTTTTTCAAGAACTTTGCGATAAAATTATCATAATGTCCAATTACATACTTGTTGATACATGTACTACATGTTCGGTTGATTTTGTCATGGCAGTACTTCTGTTATATGTGTTTAAATTTTCATCTTTTATTTCAAATCCTATATGCTTGTGCCTACCCATTCTATCCTTCCCCAAACTTTTTTGTTTATATTTTGTTTTTTACTATTTTCCTTATTGTTTCTTATTTTGGATAGCTTTAGTTGTAATGAATTTTGTAATAAATGTTTGCATGAGCAGTCGGTTGTCATTTGGCACAGTGACTCTCGACTGAACTAGTTGAATTAATATTTTTAAATAATCTTTTGGCTTTGCAATGCTTGGATTGCATGTGATCATAATTTCCTTGAATATACCATGGTTGCTTCCTTAATTGCATTGTTATAGATGGAGTGATTCTTGGCCTTAGTACTTTTCTGAAATCATATTTTATTTCATTTGATAAATAATCATTAATGCCGTCATTAATATTGATACTTAATGGCTGTTCAGCCTAGTCATTGCATTCTTCAGTCTACCTCGGTGATGTTACATTAAGGTTGCTATTTCCATTTCCTATGTTATATGGCATTGCTTGCGTCCAAATTTTTAGGAACTTGAATTTCTTTTAGTTGTGTTTTTAGCATGTATGCTGTTATCTTTTGACATCAAATGATAGAAGTTTTTTGGCTGTAAATATATTTTTAGAAATTTCTGATGCATTCTCCTCAAAAATGTTTATAGTCTTGGATAAAAATTTCTTGTACATATTTGGTTCACAGTTCAGAGGTAAGATTGTTGTCCTTTTTACTCTTCATTGGGTACTGAGATGTATACGGGGATAGGAGAATGATATTTTGTTACCTTGAAGAAACCAGGGAATTTTCCTAGTGTATATTTAGAAAGTTGTTCGAAGTTTGCAGAGTCAACTTGGGCATATCTGAAGCTATGTAGAAATTGCAACTGTGGACTATGTTCAAGAATCATATAAGGAGCCAGTATTGTCCTGTGCCCATAAAATATTGAAGGAATAATTTTTTATGTGTTTAAGAATTTAAGGGGGTATGACTGTATAAGTCATGGCCTCGGTGATTTTCAAGGGTGCCTGTCGTATGGTGAATCAGCCTCACGTCATAAATGTTTGATTGCCATAAAATGAGTAAGTAAATGTATGGAATTTTGTGGGTTTTAAATGCATATTTTTTTATTATCCTCTGAGCTTTTATTATGAAGTATGAATGGTTCACCAATTCACCAATTGTTCACCAATCTTTTTAAAAGACTGGTGAACTGGTATAATGACCGTTATGGCTTTCAACCTCAGCATAACTTGACATCATCTTGCAGCAGAAAGTCAATGGAAATTTATGTGTAACCTGCCCATGCCTTTAATCTTAGATAATTCTGATCAGTAATGAATTGCAAAGTGGTTTAAGCTGAAATAAACAATGGGATATTTTTCATGGAGAGTTATGAAGTTACCCTTTTAATTCATTCATTAACATTCAATGGACTTAAGTTGTCAAAACCTATTTTGGAATAACAGTTGTTGAAGACCATTTGCAACGTTAAGGGATTTTGTTGTGAAGCTATTATGATCAGTCAATTGTAAGAAGAGATGGATTTATATTTGATGAAAAATTTTAGGAATGAAATTATCTAGTTGGTTCATAAGTGAAGTATTCATTAGGTATGTGGAGATGTTGGAGGATGATATACGTTAAAGCTACTTTGACTTGAGGCTAGCTTTCTCTCTGGTGAAAGCATTTATTTTTATTTTTTCTCTACGGTGAGGTAGTATTGGAAGGTGATTAATAAGTTTAATATCAATGAATTATTTAAGTAGAACCAAACATATGTCAAAAATATTTCTTGCCAAACACACTTAAGAGTAAATTATGTCATTTCATATCAGCAGGAGGTTCATTTTTTCATTCAAAATGTACTCAGATTTATGAAGTTCTTTCGATGCTAAGAGTTTCAACCTAGTTATTGTAGTACAAACACTTATCAGATTTTTTATGTCTGTGTGATATGTTATCTGTCAGCATTATAAGAAAATAATGAAGTAAAATATTAAGATACTATGGCATTACTTGATAACTCTGATAAAATTATTTGTATGAAGATATGTATTAGTGAAGGAGAATTGAGGATGAAAGATTGTTTGAACTACATATTTATTCCCTGCATTCTACGCATTCAATTATTGAGACTGCAATCATTGTGGCAGCCTTCTTTCATGTATCAGTTCACAATTGATGTCACCCTTATGGACAGGTATCATTTGCATGGCAATAATGTACAGCTATTCATGATAAAAGTAGTCTTTGTAAAGGTCTTGTTTTTCTTGTATTCCTCCAAGAAAAATGCCTGATATTTCCATGTCTCTTGTTTTCAGGTCAGAGCAATCCAGAAGAGCATAGTTTTTCAGCATTAGGATGGAATATTCCTATATCTCGTGCCATATATCTGTCTGCTAGTGCAATTAATCATTCTTGTTATCCCAATGCTAAGTGCAGGTAAGTTTTTATCGAATCCTTGATTCTTATTAGTGCATGCATATTTGAAACATCCATACATTTTATATAGGGATGTTCAACTACTCAAAAATTTGAGTCGAGTTGAGTACTAAGAGTACTATTATGAATGTCGAGTCAAGTAGTTTTGGTAACAGAGCTTTCGAGGCCAGTAGGTAGTGGCACTGACTCCATGGGGCCTGAGGAGGCCCGAGCCCCCTCAAAAATTCATTATGGGTGTGAGGAAAAAATGTGTCTGGCTTGCCGATTTTCCATGGAGTGTCCAGATATCGAGATTAGAGTTATCAGGGTTCTAATGTTGATCATATGACTCTTCTAAAATGCTTAAAAAACGTAAAACTTACTACTTATAAAATTTCCTGGGGCAAGATCCCCGGTTTGGGCCTCCCCAAATTTTTTGTAAGTCAGCATCCCTGCCAGTAGGTACAGAATCTGCGAACAGTAAAATATATCATCAAAGTTGTGTGAGAATCTTTTCAAAAAATAATAGATCATTTAATTGCCTTGGCCGGGGAGTTTCATCTGACTGTATACATAGCAGTCAACTTGTTGACAAGGGTACCAAATACATTTTTTTGAGATGTAATCAAGTTTTAGAGTTCTCAGGACCAGAAGGGAAAAAGGTGGGGGTTAGCTCAAAGAAATAATATTTTCCAAATTGATGCAGCAGTTCATTCTGGTTTAATAAGCCTCTCAGCAGTGATATATAAACTGGCCAATGAAGTAGATCATCTGGAATGTGAACCTACAACCATTGGGGTGCCCCGTTTCATGAGCCCTTGCAGTTGAAGCTGAGTGGGATGGGTAGCTCCAAATATATTTTTACCTTTTAGGTAATCTATTGTTTTTCTTATTCTTAATGAAAACCTGCATTCAATGGCAGATCCAGGATTTTTTCTGGGGAGGGGGAAGAGGGGACATGGGACTGATAGGCAAACGGTCTTCTCATGTTTGAGATTAAAAACAGCATGCAGCAATTACTAATCAAAATATTCTCATTTTAATATGAAAGTCGTTAATATAAAATTAAATGATTGAGGCTCCGTAATACAAAAAATAAAACGAATGTGATAATTACCGCATAAGAATCTTGTTTATTTTTTAAGTTTATGGGGGGAGGGCACGTGCCTTCATGATCACCTATATTGCATTGCATTGCATTCTAATGAATCAATAATACTTCCCATCTTTTCAATTTCAGTTGGTACAAGAACTATGTGATAGTTAAAGCAACACGTGAAATACCTCCTGGAGAAGAAGTGCTTGTATCTTATCTGGGTGAGTAATCACAGATTTTTTTGCTAACAGTCAATTATTTGAATTAACCCTTTCGCACCGAATTCCTCACCTGTGCAGCGAGGATTTTCTTCCTTAAACAACAAATGCCACACCAGTGCGTCCTGAATGTTATTACCCTAACCAACGAATGCCGCGCCTGTGCGGCACAGGTCGAAAAAAGTGACCGTCGCGGACACAATAGACCCACGGACGCGGTCGCCCCTCACGATCCGCCTTAGCGCGAGCCCAGTCCCATCTTCGGCCGCTCAGGTCGACCCTTTCCTATCCTCTTCACGCGGTCAACTACTGTTATTTGCAGTGTGTTTTCCAAAAAAATGTTTGTTGCTTACTTTTGAAATTCAATGCTAGAAATGAATTAATCTTTTTTTGCTGACCACATGGAAATTTCAAACAAAATTCTAACGTTAATCTCAACGGAGTTATAGAACAACTAGTAAATACATTAAATCCATCTAAATCAACGTTAGAACTTCATTTAAAATTTCTGCACGCTCAGAAAAAAACACAAAATTCATTTTGAATGTAAAAAAATCAGTGCGAGCAACAAATATTTTCATATATTTTGCATTAACATTTTAGCCAGTTGACCGCGAACTCATGCTAGGAAGGGGCTTTTAATCCTTCTAGGGTCTGGGACAGAGGCCGAGGAAAGGGATCGGCGCCCTCTGAGTTGGGTCCAAAAATGGTTAGGGAGGGAACCACTGCCTTCAGTTGACACGAAAACGCTTTGTACAAGGGAGTAAAGAAAACTTTCAAGAGACTTGTATTGAGGAAGAATTTCCCTAAACCAAGGTCCGGCGCGAAAGGGTTAAGGATGAGTCGGTTCTTAAATTTTTTCGGTTCTCGATACTCAGTTACAAGGATGAACTCTTATTATCTGAATTACATATTGGGAAATGTAAATGAACAACCACAAGAATTGAATGAAAATAATTTCACTAAAGATGTAAATTAGCAGGAAAGCTCTGTAAAAAAAAAACTTAAGATCATCTCCATAATTTTATTTGCCAAGCAAAAAAGTTTAAATAATACGTTGTGAAATAATGCATGATTGGCCAATACGTCACATTACATCAGGTAGCCACTGGTTTTTTCTCCAGGTTTTGATTTAACATATTTACCCTATTTGGGTCAAATCTATTCTTTTTTTGACAGAAATATTGCCATGATCAGGCATTTATTGAAAACAGTAGTGAGTTAATGCAGTGTTGCCTTCTGCATGATAATCACACCTTTAGATGCCTTGCATAGGTTTTTCAACTTACGAACAAGCTCTTGGAACGCATCTTGCTCGTATGTCAAAGAATTACTGTATATGTACATGATTCAATTGTAAGGCCACGTTCAGACAAAACTATTTTCCACCGGCCACCGTTCACGGCTGGGCACACGACATTGCAGAGATTCGTCTCCAGTCGTCTCATCTGAGAGCTGCCTGAATTTTACGTGAATGGCTACCGATGAAAAGGCGATTCGTATGAAAGCGGACTCAATGTATTATTGTCTGTATTTCACGCTGTAGATGGCACATCGACGGACCAAATGGTTGCCACAGTCAAGAACCGGCAGTACGGAGAACTGGGTACCGAAACCGACCCATCTATAATTTGAATAATTTGTTTGGAAGTTTTTTGAATGTTTTAAGTTTTGCTTGCTCAAGAACACCTGATGGTTAAAGTAACTGTTTGATGTAATAATGAGGATATGTGGCTGTGATTTTAATGGTCCAATATTTGATATTCATGTGAACAGCTAGTAATCACCTATTAGGATTTACTTACACGCATTTGAAAATAATTCAGCGCAAACTCGTCAATTATATTGGCTGGGATATGATGGAGAAAATCAATGATGACTATTTGGTAAGATTACTGCCTTCTGGTGGTGAATTTTTTATCAGCATCTAAAGCATCATTGCTGGAGTGAAAGTGGGAGGAATGATGTTAAAATCGGTAAGGTTCGCGGATGATCAGGCGCTGATTAGCCAATCAGCGAGGGGATTACAGGCTCTAGTGGATGCGTTATATGAGCGGTGCGAGGAGTATGGGATGAGGATTAATCACAAGAAGACTAAGGTAATGCGGTTCTGTAAAGTATCGCGAGCGAGGAATGTGAGACTCAAGATCAAAGTAGGTGGGGAAAAACTTGAACAGGTAGAGCAGTTTAACTATTTGGGCAGCACATTAGAGGAAAACGGACACAGTAGCAAAGACATCAGGAAGCGAATTGCACTAGCAAAGGAGGCGTTCATGAACAGGAAGGAGCTTCTTAGAGGATCGTTGTGTAAGAGTTTAAAGAAAAGGTTAGTGAAGAGTTTGATTTGGAGTGTAGCTCTCTATGGTGCCGAAACATGGACACTGAGGAAAGAAGATGAGAGAAGATTGGAGGCATTCGAGATGTGGGTATGGAGAAGAATGGAGAGGGTAAAATAGACGGAGAGGAAAAGGAACGACGAAGTGCTGGATATGGTGGGTGAGGAGAGGCAGCTTTTGGATGAGATACGGAGGAGACAGAAGGTATGGATGGAGGGAGTACTCAGCGGGGAGGGAATGTTGAAAAAGGTGTTAGAGGGTAGAATGTTAGGGAAACGAGGGAGGGGAAGGAAAAGAGTAGGATTTTTGGATAAATTGAAGGGGAGTAGGCCTTATAGTGAATTGAAGAAGGCGGTAATGGAAGGAAAGGAAGGCTCCCAGATCACTTCTTTAGTACTCCATGCAAACCTACCTTAATCGGTAGAATACTTTAATAATAAAGCATCATTGGAATTGAAGGGAGTGAGGAAGATGAGATATAAGAAGTGACTTTACTCGTCAAACTAAATTAGAGCAAAGCATTGATACAACAAAGGAACTGCTTGAACTCTGTAGAATTACTATTTTTCCATGAAATTCAAATTTCATATCAGTATTTTATATCAAAAAAATATTTTTCTTAATATTATTTTTCATTTTTAGGCTTTTCGTTGTGTTAAACTCTTTTCTACTGAGTATCGTTAGGTTTGTCTAAGTTGTATGCAAAGGAACAATTTATTTATAGAATTACTGGTATCTTTGCATTTTCCACGGGAGTACTATTACAGTAAATTACAGTAAAACCTCTATGTAGTGAACCTCTTTACATCGTAAACCTCCATACTTCGTACCAACCCTCTGGTCCCGTCAGATTTACATGTAAATGTATAGGCAAACCTCTATATAGTGAACCTCTTTATCTCGTAAAACCTCCGTATATCGTACCAACAAGACAGCCCCGAGACGGCCTAACTACCTCCGCAAATCGTACCGAGATAACTAGAGACCATTAATGCAGCTGCGATTACCTACATGGAATGACATTTTCAGCGATGTATGTTTCACGCTTATTTTTTTCTTATACACCTTTAATAATGTTCACGTTAACCATTAGTTAGGGCATCCAACTATCCTAATAATATTAAGTGACGGTAAATGAAGACGGAACACATCGTTTTCTCTTGAATCATGGTCAAAATCGCGCGATAGCACTCGCTTTCTTTTACTGATGGCTTTATTTTCTTGTAAGTGCCTACATACTATGTTCAGTTAATAAAAGAGGCGACCAGCGCAGCCTATAATCACTTGCTGACGGAAATATTTCAACTAACTTCACTCCCATCCATGGAGACAGAATTACTCGACCGTATTGCTACTTCCGCTTCTAAAATTAAAATATTTCAAGAATTTTCCGCGACTTGAAATAAATCAAATACAGTTTCGCAATTATTTTATTCCCATATTTCCCGGTGTAGCACTTTCTTGCTACCGCCTTGGTAATTTTTTTGATGCTTTCGTGAACGATCGTAGTTTAAAATTTATTGCGCTTAGCGACAGTCATATGTCTTACCTGCGTATTTATGCCGCGAAATCTGACTATTCCATCGGGAGTCCGGGACGTCAATTTCTAGCAATACTGAACGAACATCAATCCATGCGCGGCAGTGTTAGGTGAAGGAGGCAGCTAATTAGCTGATACGCGGTAGGGCATTGAAATTTTTTACCGTCGCCGCCGCATTCTGAAGTAGTTCGCCCAGCATTCTCACCTGGAAATCACGTCCTTTCGCAGACCAAGCGTTTCTGTGTGCCCTAGACAGAGTTTTTCTTCAGAACGCTACGTGCATTGTATTTTGGAGAGAGGGAATTCAACAAAATTTTCAAAATTACGCTCAATTTTTTGTCTATTTTTTGCCGTAGTCACGTGTTTATTTATTTTTTTATAATCTTTAACAAGTCACATGTTATAAGAATGATAAATAAATTCTAAAAGATATAATAAGGAGTATTTTCAATTAATTGCCATAAAATATGAAAAAATATGAAAATTACTTAATTAATCATAGGATGATAATGGATTCAAGAAATAAAAGAAGGCGACTGCTTGACATTGCCACATAATTAGCAATTTTCCTAGTCACCTACGAGGACAGGCAGAAGGCAGTGACCTTTGGAATACCATCATTCACCCTCACATCTATTTTAAACAACCGAGGAAAAACAGAAGAAACTGGCTAGGCTGCACAAATAAAAAAAAACTCAGGCAGTTAAATACGAGGATGAAGAAATTATGTTTAGAAATATAAAACTATTGTTCTTTCCTCCGAACACTATTAGTAAATTACAACCCTTAGACCAGGGAATTATTTCTTAAGTAAAAAGGCATTAACGAAAACAGCTAGTGATTTATTTACAGTGAAAATGACATTAAGAAGTGCTCGTGGAATTGAAAACATTATTTCGAGAGAGTTAGAAAAAAATGTTAAGCAAACCCATTAACTAATTTATTTTCTAAAAAGGCCTCTTCAACAATTTACTTATACCTTTGTGTAATCATTAAATTGTAAATATATGTTCAGTTATGCATACCTATATATTTAAATATATTAATATATTGGCTTAAAAGACAGTAGCACCTTTCATTTCCCAAGGATATGAAAAAATGGTGCCTACCACAAAAACCTCTCTATAGTGAACCTCCATACATCAAATTGCCCAAATTTTGGTCCCCTCCATTACGATGTAAAGAGGTTTTACTGTAGCTACTAATAAAATTCAATTTTCATGGAATTAGGATTGCTTTCTACATAATAGCATCTCTAAGGACTGAATGTTAAAATATTGTATGTAATTGCATTTAAGATATTTTTACATTTAAGCCTTCCTCTGCTCTTGAATACTCTACTTGAGGCTTCTTCTACAAATAGCTCACTCTGATTCTCTCAAAAATAATATAAACAAGAATAAGACATGACTTTTCCCTTCCTATCTGAAACTGTTTACATTTGCTGTACCCTTAAAATGATGCCTATCCTTACAAACAACGCAAGCAGTTGAAAATTCAGTGGCTTTAATAGTTTCGCAGATAAGATAATATGTATTATCACAAGCTCATCCCAAGTGGCTTGCTGCTTCTCCAGTACTCCTTGGCTTTATGAATGGGACTGGTGAGGTTCGCTGTTGTTTACACCCTTGTTAGCAATTCCTTCCCTAAATGAAAAGTTCTTCCCTGAACTAGTAAATGAACCAGAACTCTAATGATGTCACTAACTCATGAAGAGTTGGCCGTAACTTTCATTGTGGACTTTTGAGAGAATGGATGAATGAAGAAGATTTTTTACATCATAACCTATCTATCCCTTCCTTCTACGGAAGTCTTTAAATGAATCATGATTTCGGGTTGGAGTGAACAACCCCATTGAGAGTAGGAATGCTTTTGGAGGCATATGGTGTTTTATTGATAATAGTCATTAAATAATACTGTGTAATCTACTGAAAAATTGCTTTTCTCTGTTGTTCTGCAGGTCATGACTTCCGGGAGAAGGAACTTACAGCACGAGCTAGGTTTCTGAAGAAAAATTTCTACTTCGACTGTGCTTGTGTGGCTTGCTCCAATCCTGCATTATTCCCAGAAAAGGTGAGGAATTCCTGGAATACGTTGTCTTTTGGTGTAGGCTGAATGGTTGCTATATACCTTTCGTTTGAATTGTGTTCTATATTGAATTAAGCATTCTGATATGTGAATTATGTAGCTCTAAACCTTTGGAATCCATATTGATGATTAATATTAAAGAAATGAGGTTTTGTGATGTATCTAGGGGAGCATGGTGCTATGTTGGAGTATTGGGCTATTGATGTAAGGGTGTGAAATACCTAGTTATTTTAATTTTAAATTACGGAATTGTTTGACCAACTCTGACTTTGACTGAAATTTCAACATTTTGTCTGATAGGTAGAGGTCCGTGAAAGTGGTTTTATTTTTTGCTAAAGTTCGTTTTAAAATCATGTGATTTCGGTGTTATAGAAAATCTTGGCGGTGTTATTATAATGCTACAATTTTCCCACGTTTATAGGCATTTTATTATTTTATGGTTCACATTTCATGAATACTTATACTTTTATTAAGCATTTTACATAACATTTAACACAATTTCGATTGTACAAAATTTCTGATAAAACTAAATGAAAGAAATGGTTCTACTTATATTCGTTCAAGGTATGTGAATGGTTCAAGTATTTAGTCTTGGTGAATACGATCGGCAAACGGCATATTCCCACTACCTCATTTGTGTGTACTTATGTGTGTGTATAAGAGCCATTCAAGAAATTTTGGATTGTCAAGTTAAGTAACTAAATAAAGCCTTTAAAAATTTCTATAGTAGCAGCAACGCTCCTTTGTTTTCTTTGACTAAGTGACTGTGTTCAAATGATAGCTGTCATTTAGCGGGTCCCCTTTCATTCGCAGGTTTATGTGTATTCCTACTGATGTGCTTTAACAAAACATCTAGAATGAGAAGCTTTCTCACATGAAAAAACAGATATTAGATTTGGCCAGTGTTAAAATGATTTTTTTTTTGCATTGTAGCTCAGTGGAGAGCCGAATATCCGACGGTCCGTCTGCCAATAAGGAGAACCCCCTCTCCTCCTATCCTTTCTGTTCCTTCCTTCCTTTCCTCTCCTGCTTCGTGCTTTCAAATAACCATACGTGTCTTTAAACGAATCAAATCGCGCAGTTGACGGCATGGCGGCGTTGACGGCCGCCGTGGTCACCACGGCGCCCATTTCAATCCGGCCCGGCGGTACGCCGTCTACGGCGTAAAATACAGGCAGTGCTACATTGAGGCCGCTTTCTGACGAAACGACTTTTCGCCGGTCGCCGTTCACGTCATGACGCCGTGAAATTCAGGCCGCTTTCAGACGAGACAGCTCTCTGCTACGCTGTGGGCCGTGCAGCGAACGGCGGCCCGATCCTAGCCAGCAGCCGTGTTTAAGTCAACGAAATTGTTACATTAGACCCACACTCAAGGTTTTCCTGCAACAAGTTATCCAATAACGCTGTCTAATGCGTCGCCGTGAGTCACCGGAATTACTGCTCGGCATTGACGCGTACCGGGCGCGTGAGCTTGTATTTCCGGTCTTCCGCGGCCGCGTTAAATTTCTTCCGCACATTTTAAATTCATAATATCTAATTCTTCAGGTGAGAAAGCGCCTCATTCCAAATATTTCAAGATTGATACATGGGAATCGAAGAGAGAGGCTGTGATAAATTTAACGGCAAATTCTGGCGCAGAAGTCACTACAGTGCGCGATATTACGCGGGTGCGTTATGCGCGAGACTAAACGAGCCAATTGACCTTGGAATCGTAATGAGATAAAGCAAATGAACGTCAGCAGCGTTAAAAAATGAAGGCTTAGCCTTTAATAGATTGTGACTCATTAGATGTGATTTTTTTCGCTAATCCACCTAAAATCACACAAAACGCGAAATTTCGTTTTTATTCACCGATTTCGCGTTATTTCGTTTTATTTTGCGTTATTTCGCGATATCGCGTCTCGCGAAATTCACGGACCTCTACTGATAGGAGATAGCCAGAAAGTTTTTTGATACATTCATGTAATTTTTATTTATAACTTTTGGGAGTTCTGTGATGTATCAAAGTAATTCTAAGTTACTTAAAGACAAAGTAGTTAACACATGCTGATTTTTAGCCATGCTATGTTGAACATTTTTTCTCTCACAAAATACTTGGGCACTGATGGATTATCAAATTCTGTTTTTTTCCACCCAATCCTCACACACTCTCACGTAGTTATTCTGCCTACTAAACTGCTCCAATGTCTACTGAAGATCAGGGGTAGGTAGAGTTTTGGCTTCCCCTTCTTCTGAACCTGGGTTCAAATCTGGGTGGTTGTAAAGATTTTTCAGGAATTTCCTAGTCCCTGCTTGTGGTTTGTGGAGTGCTATTCAAGTACCGCACTCTGCCTGTCAGGTGAGATGTTAAGCCTTAGTCCCCTCGGTACTCTTTGTTAAGAATAGGGTAATGCCGATACTTGATTTTTCTCCACCCTTCCTAACCTATCTTTCCCTCATGGCACAAACGTATTACTGCTCTTCGTTGCTTACAATTATAGATGAAGAAAACAGAAAAAAACTGCAGGTGATAATAAACTGAATATTACGATTTATTTTTGGCATCAAAAAATGGGATCGGATTAGTAGCTCGTATGCCCACCTAAATTGGATGAAATTCAAACAACGTGTTGCACCAACAAATGTTCGCCTTTATCATCTCACCTGCCTTACATTCAAAATACTTTCTTCTGGTAACCCACCATATTTGTAAAAAAGATTCATTTGGAAAAGAAATATTTAATACCCACCAGAAATCACAATTGACGTTCATATCACTCACCATGGAACATCTCACCTTAATAAATCATTCATGGTAACAGCTGCCAGAATATGGAACTCACTACCGATAGAACTAAGAAATTTGCCATCAATACATATTTAAGACTAAAGTGTATAAGTTGTCTCATGATAGTTCATTGCAATTCCCAGTGTAACTAGCCATGCTGACGTGATTGATTACTGATATGATGAGGGAAGAATATATTTTGCATTCATGATATAATTTCCTATTTGTGCTACGATTTTCTGTTAGACCTGAATGTTTTCTTCTGAATTAATAGTGATATTGTTTCCAATGTATTTAAAATGCATGGAAATTTTTTGTGACTAAATATCCGATTATCCGTATTGAGATGGAATTTAATGTATATGCTTGTATAGGTTTATATTAGAGATGTGCGAATAGTATCCGCGAATACTCGAATACCTCGAATAATAGAAAGTATTCGATATTCGAGATCTCGAATAGTTATGCCAAAGGTACCGTCTCGAATACCTCGAATACTTTGAATTTCGCGTCATACACTGTCGCTCGCACGTCGTTGGTAGTTGACTCGGAAAAATGAGAACTCTAGTCGTCTAGTGCATGCAGCGCTGTTTTAGGCAAGCTGACGAAATACATCAAATTCACGGGTTCGAGCGGTGAAAAGAGTTCGACGTGGGGAACCGAAATTGATCGGATGAAAAAAATCCGAAAATCCCAAGTGTCCCCTATCAGGAGAACCTCAGTTCCGTGGGATAGCAACATTGGCGCATTTCCCACGATCCGCTATCCCCATCCATTCAGCGTTCGCCCCACCCCCTCAGACGATTTCCTCTTCCCCGAAAACAAAAAAAGGTCCCGGCTCGTGCAGGGATCGTATTACGAAGACCTCAGCTTTGAAAAAAATATCAAGTTACCGGAAAATAATAGAATCGTGTTTCACCCTTCCCTCTTTCTCCCCACTGACCATTTTCCCGCATCCATCTTTTGATAAAATGAGAGGAGGTGTTTGCCGTGTGTCCTTTGTGGCTAATAATGACAGGCACTTATTTTGAATCTTCCCCAGGAGATGAAACTACCATAGGGAGGAACTCAGTGCCGTGGGATAGTGACATTGGCGCATTTCCCACGATCTGCTATCCCCCTCCATTCAGCATTCGCCTCACCCACTCTTGACGATTTCCTCTTCTCCGAAATCAAACAAAAGATCCCAGCTCGCGCAGGGATTGTATTACAAAAACCTTAGCTTCAAAAAATATCAAGTTACGCGAGAAAAATAAAAACTTGTCTCGCACCCACCCCCTTTTCTCACCCACTGACCTTTTTCTACCTACCTGCTTCGAATTTCCCCCTTTCTCGAGGTCAACTGCTGCACGAGTCATTTACTAGCCCGAAAGGTGTCTAACAATGACTTTCGGCAATTGTTATTACACCTTTATTGGATTGAAATATTAGTAATGTGCGCGTAATTTAAAAAAGAATAAGACCAAACACGACATATTTCTGACTTTATTTAAGCATTTTGCGCAGGAAAATAAATACCGGGAAGAAGAAGAAATACGACGGAGGCGTAATGCTCAAATAGGGTGGTTTCCTATTATTTTTTATTGCCTAAATCGAAATATTAATACTCCTGAAGTACGTATTTAACGCTTTTAGAGTTTTATAAGACGATATTTATTTTTCGCGATTAAATTAAAAGTGAAAATTTTTAAGCGCGCGAAAACGCGACGGGTAAGTATGAATGCCGGGAAAAACTCCGCGTGACGTCGTTCTGGTTCCCGCTGCCGCAAGTGAGGTGACCTTGGGGCGAGGCCTCTGAGCGCTATTACGACGCAGGATGCTAGCAGGTAGCCGAGTACCATGCTAGCTGGTAGCGCTTGGCTTAAATAAGGATTATTAATACCTTATCAAACAGACTGTGTGATTATTAAGACATGTTTCCCTGAGCTCTGTGCCTCATGCATGCATTGGTAACCTCAGACGATGTAAAACTCCGATTCTCTCGTGTAGAAACTAGGTCCCCGTGATGTCACGTGGAGTGGCATCGCATAGGCGCCAATCTGGCCTTTTTCAAATGAGGTAAAATTGAACATTGCCATTAGTCTAAACCGGTATTTCTAGAACGAAATAATTTGTATATTATGAATACACTAATGGTGGGTAACGAATCACAATCAATACCTTTCGTTTTCTTTAATGAAGGAAACTACCCTATTGTTTACATAAAATTAAAATATTCCATTAATCAGCTAAATTCCTATTTGAATCCTTTAAAGGCAATCACAATTACTCGCCAAAGTCTTGGGTTTCCTGCTGCATAGGCGACCTAGTCAAACATTTTCACATTCATCGTTTAGTATTCGAGGTATTCGAAATTCGAGGTATTCGAAATTCGAGGTATTCGAATATTCAAGCAATGATTTAATATTCGAATTCGATATTCGAATTCGAGAAATCTACTATTCGACCCATCCCTAGTTTATATTTTATTTTCTTTTCTCCTTTGTTTTTTTATTCTTTTTGTATTTAATGAGGCTTGCTGTCGTGTTTATTTTTTTCTTTGTACCTCTGTCAAATATGCTTTTTACTGAATTGTTGTGCTCTTGTGAAATATCTCATGGGTCAAAATGGCCCACAATAATAAATTAATCTGTAATCAATAGTCAAATGGCCTAAGCTTTCGGTCGCCTCCTCAAAATACCTTCCTACCTACCTTCAGTGACTATTTGGGGTGACATTGTCTGAAAGGTGTCACTAATGGTTCTTTCAGGAATGATATTTATATATGCATGAATAAGGTTAAGGGCTTTGTTCTAAGTTGTATGAATGAAGCAATAATTTTCCTCCCCAGTATTTCAAGGCTCACAGATGTCTCGAATGTGAGGGACCAATGCTGCGAATGGAAAACTCTGTGATTTCTTCCAATCCATGTATAAAAAGTGAGGATGGCGATTCGGTGATAATCAAACCCAGTTTCCAAGACAGCAAGAAAGAAAAGAGGAAGAGCAAGTACAAAATCCGTAAAGTTCCACAGAAAAGCAATGTAGTGCAAGACATAGGTTTTATGGACAACTATTTTGTGTGCCAGAACTGTAAAGCTTTTAGGAAAGAGAGTGAAGACTTGCATAAAATCTGTGAAGGTGCTACACATCTTTCCAAGGGTGAGTGTTTTCTCTTGTTGATTCTTTCCTATAGTTTAGCTTGTTAGTTTAGTTCATACCCATAATTTTGAGTTGAATATTGATCAGGGAATGTGAGGATTGTGATTGTAATTTTTGCGTTTTAAAAATTGCATTATCCCTTTTATATTCAAAGAGGAATACAGGCGGTCCTCGACTTTCGTACAATTCACACTTTCGTACGTTCAAAATTTACACCTTTTACTTGACTTCCGTACGCTAAATTTGGACTTTCGGATGTTGGTTTGTATTTTTTTTAAATTCCCGCGATTTTTACTTCGCATCCCAACATTCAATTGTTTCAAATGGCAGTATATGCGAACAATACGAATGTATACAATGAAGGGGATTATTGGTAGTCGACTCTAATCTAGGTGATTTATTTGAGAGAGAGACTGCCTGCTATAGGCTCCTTCATCAAGAGAAGAAGAAAGCCTTCATTGGAGAGATTTTTCAAAAAAAGTTGACTAGACATCATCAAATAGCTTTCAGTAACACTAGTAAGATGTTCTTTCTAATTGTGTTTTTTCGCTTGATTGATGTTTAATTTATGTACACCTTCAGCAACGATATTGCACGAAATATCACCCGAATTCCGTTTTTCTATTGTCTTTTTTGAATAACATGCGAAATATACGCGATCACGAATATCACCTGCCGAATGTCTAATTTTGGTGTAAAAATTAAAAGGCATCCAGAATGCGGGTTCAACAATTACATTTTGTTATACTTCTTGATATGTCTTTTTATTATAGTGGACGTAATAAGTGGAATGTCAACTTAAAACGCTAGATGATTTGAGGAATTTTATTAACATATTATTAAAATTTAGTGAATTTAAATAAAATCCGTGAAAAAAAAGGTTTTAGTACGTATATGTATATCGCTCTTTTGGAATGTAACCCCTAATTAGTATGGAAGTTAATGGTTTGACTTTCGTACAAGTTATCGGGAATGCATTGTGTGCGAAAGTCGGGGACCGCCTGTAAACATACATATATCCTCATTCAAGTTTAACTTCAGCATTTCTTTTAAATAAAAATGAGATAGGCATTGCTGTATATATATGTACATTATTTATTTTTTAATGATGTATTTTGTATGTGGAAACAATGTATGGACGATTCTATTTGTTTTGTAATGAAATTAAAACATTTTAAATTTTAGCTTGATGAAATCAATGGCCCATCCACATTTACCAATAACCAGTTTTCATGATTTCCAGCAGTCTTAAAATTTTCTGAATTCTTTCATATGTTATGTAGGATTTGAAATTGGTAAAGGAATGAGCTTTTTATCTGAATTTTAACCAAAGTGCATTTTTTTCCTTTCAGGGAATGTTGCTTTGAAAAGCCAAATGGTTGATGTTGCTTTAAGTTCGTTTGTAGAGTGCTTAAGGGTGTACAAAAAATGTCTCTATAAAAATCATATGAGATTCGTGCAGATTCTAGATATGCTGGGGAAATCGCATGCTGTTAAAGGTAAGAATTAAAAAAATAAATGTAGTTGATAGAGTTTATCTGCAAATCTGTTATCTGGTTGTGTCACTTGAGGCATCAAGATATGTCAGGCAGATATTGTTTTGGATACTAATCGAATTCACAATTGAAGAATAGAATATTGAAAATCATTTTAATTTTATTGTATGTGTAATTGCTTAGTTATAAGTCATACAATTACACTGAACAAGTGGGTAGCCACAAATCATTGTGTTCTCTTCCACTAATCACTTTTCTTTATTATCTAGTATTATCATTGGATATCAAAACTACTTGCCTGGTTAAAGAATAGGGTAGTTTCCTTCATCAAAGAAATCGAAAGGTATTGATTGCGATTCGTTACCTACCATCAGTGTATTCATAATATACAAATTATTTGGTTTTAGAAATACCGGTTTAGACGAATGGGAATGGTCAATTTTATCCTCATTTGAAAAAGGCCAGATTGGCGCGCATCCGGTGCTACTCCACATGACGTCACAGGGACCTAGTTTCTATACGAGTAGATAGGAGTTATACATCGTTTGAGGTTACCAATGCATGCATGAGGCACAGAGCTCAGGGAAACATGTCTTAATAATAACCTATTAAAACTGGCTAAGGTCAGAAAGTTTTCCTCGTTTGATAAGGTATTAATAATCCTTGTTTAAGCCAAGCGCTACCAGCTAGCATGGTACTCTGCTACCTGCTAGCATCCTGCATCGTATCAGCGCTCAAAGCCTCGCCCCAAGGTCACCTCACTGGCGACAGCGGGAACCAGAACGACGTCACACGGAGTTTTCCCGGCATTCATACTTAGCCGTTGTGTTTTCATGCGCTTGAAAATTTTCACTTTTCATTTAATCGCGAAAAATAGATATCGTCATTTAAAAATCTTAAATCGTGAAATACGTAATCCAGGAGTAAAAATCTTTCGATTTAGGCAATAAAAAAATAATTGGAAACCACCCTATTATCTCTGTGCAAGCATAGAACATGTAGCAAAATAATTACATATTTGATGAATTTGCTAATGTTTTATAATAAGAACATGTGTATTTTTTATGTTGGCCCTGTTTTTACATTTGTTCTGTGGCTGAAGCATTAGAAAGTATGAATAAAATCGGTAGTAGAATACTGGAAGAGTTCTAAAGATATAGTAAGTTTATAGTCCTTAAAATGGTTTTTTTTACCAATTTTTGAAGCTTTTGGATGTATCCTTTATCATGCATAATTTAGTTTAGTTCTTCTGCCATCAGAATATCACATTACAGCTGTTAGGATGAAGTAGTTAAAACTTATATAATACCCCACTCTTGCTTTCCTGTTCTAGGTGATTATTTGTCTGCCCTGGATTGTGTTATGCAGTCTCTTCCCATACTAGAGAAGTTGGATTTTGGCAACATGCTGTATGGATTTCAGTTGCAGAAGTTTGCAGAACTGACCATATTCTCCCTGATGCAAATGGAGCGCTCTACGGTTTTTAAGTAAGTTTTATGTTACACAATGGTTAACTGAAACCATGAACTCTTTTTTTTTTAATCATCGAATTTATATATTTTTCATGCACGTGTTCCCTTTCCCATTGTGACAAATGTTGTGTAACTTTCCTAGCAATTTTGAAAATATCAGGCTATATTCCCGGCCAGGTTCGAGCCATGCTTATTTTTTATTGGATTAGGTGGAGGTAGGCTTGTTGGCATTTTAATTTTTAATTCGGAAGGCGCATTAAGCTATTTAGTGTTTTACTTTATTGCTACAATGTCAGTAAGGCTAATACAAAAAACTCAATTATGAAAGTGCTGCACTGTGTACCATTGTACCAACTTTGGGAGTTTAACCTTAGTGCCAGCAGGCCGATCCGTCGGCCTGGGGGTTTTGAAGAGTGCCAAGGGTTGATCTATTATCCAGTTTTATTTACACTCATGCCTTTTATTTTTTGTGCTTCATGTAGCTTTTGTAACTATTATATACAGTTGAGGATCTCAAATCCGGAATCCAGAAACCCAGAAAACCAGAGATTCGGAAGGTTTGAAAATTCCTTGGGGTAGTGTTTTGACTTGCCACCTCCGAGCCTTGTTCTGGGAAGAGTAGGAAGTTAGCACACGCTATGAACATATGCTAACAACCTAGGCTGGGACACGTAAGGATCTCAAATACTGAGCACCAGAGCCTGAATGCATTTATAAATTACTTAATTAACAAAATATACCATGGAGACCAGGAATCCATAAAAACCAGAAATCCAGAAACCCTTTGGTCCCAAGCTTTCCGGATTTGAGGTCCTCAACCGTAGTATCTGTTATGCTTTAACATATCCTTAAGTATTGATAGCAAATGAAAAAAGAAGTTTCTGAAAATGCCTAGCAAAGGCTAATTCTTCATTAGAAGCCGGTGAGTCAACTTTTAAAATGATACCTTATTTATCACTGCAGTGTTAATGGAACATGTACAGAATTTCAGAAAAAGACCTTTCAGAAATAATATGTAGTATTTCGTCGGTTGAGGTTCCTGTTGAGGGGGTTTGCAATTTCACCTTCTGTTGGCAGGTGAAGCACAGGGGTCTTCTATGTACGCAGTTTTATTTAGGGTGAAGTAGAAATATGCAGGCTCTAATGAAAAATATGGCAACCAAAACTCATCATTTTCTCTTGTGAAAGTACAACAAACCCTTCTTAGCAGACACAAAGAAAGTTAGTTGAATGAATATCTTATTAATACAGTAGACTCTCGTTATTATGAAGTTCACGGGACCGAAAAAGAGGTTGGTTATAACGAAGTTCGTAAGAATGTTTCTTTTAGGAATCATCAAAAGAAAAAAAAAACACTCTGTCAAAATTTCTTGCCCCTTCAATCTCCTACTCGTATAATCTTCAGAGTCAAGTGTATAATATGCACGATTAAATTATGTGCAAGTCCTCGATATACGAAGAAGATGCGTTCCGAGACTTTGCTTGTAAGTTGATAAACCAATACAAGGCAAAGAGGAGAGTTGTTATCCTGCAGAATGCAACGCTGCATCACAATATTGTGTTAACTCACAATTGTATTGAACAGATCTTGCTTGTAATGTAGTCTGAGTTAAAAAAATTGTTGTCCGAGGGAAGGTAGACTGGGCGAAACGCTGAACAGTTCCTGACTTCACACCAGATTAAATGATACTTTGTTCAGATTATACCCAAAGGGCGAGTACCTCTATGCCACGTCGTGTCTCATCGGCAAACTCCAAAGGTGCCAAATTTGAAATTTCAGGCGCACTTGAATTTTTCAAATGTTCATATCTCTGAAAGTTTGTAAATCCAATGTGTGTAGGAAGAGGACTTACTGTACATCCAATTTACGAGTGTTAATCAGTAGGTCACCATAATTCCACAGGAATGAAGCTTATTATATGATGTTGTGTGCATATTGAAGTATCTCCTACTGAAGAAAGAACTAAAATTGACTCTCTTGGGCACAGTACAAGAAGAGAACTTTAACATAGATCAATGTTGATAACATAGTGTAATAACATTGTAATCCACCTAAATGCTGTTGCTTTTTCGCCGGACTTCGTAATAAAGGTCATTTTGTAAACGCCGGTACCAGGAACGAGGTTCGTGATTTCGTAATAACATTTCTTTACTATCGATTCGTGATTTTGTAATAACATTTCTTTTACTATCAATTGAATAGGCCTTTTCGTCAACCTAGGCCTTACCAACAAATTGCTTTGCAATAACGAGAACTTCGTAATAACTTTGTTCGTATTAACGAGAGTTAACTGTATACATAATTTTAATTGCTTGCAAGAGGTAATAGTTTATCATTATGTGGATGATATGTGTAATTATTCATAATGGACTCTTGCGAGAGATTACAAATGTGGTGATCACTGTAATGGCCAAATTGGTATCCAAGTTTCTGCTGGCCTCATTTTTATGCACCAACTGCAGCAATTCTGTAATTTCCTCCATTGTATCATAATTTTGATTGTTCCTTCTTAGGTTAAAGTACAAGCGGTGCAAAGAGTGTCTCTCGTCAGCAAAAGATATCTATGAAGAGAATGGTGGAAAATGGCTGTGGGTGATGGGAGAGCTTGAAAAGCAGGAACGGGTGCTTGAGGTGATTGGTCAGTGGCTCAAGAAAGACAATGGACTCTCCGTGAAGGAGACAATTCAGCAGCATTTCCCTCAGGACAGCAGGCTCAGTCAACGCTTTAATTATGTTTTCTTATACCTAGACTATTGGTTTTCCGAGAGTCTTATATCGTGAGAATTTATACTATTTATGATTACTTAATTAGAAGACTTAAGTGTTAAATGTCTTAGAAAATGTTTAAGAGGGTGTTGCTTGTTATAAACAGGGAGTGACAAACTCAAACGTTTCTGAGTTAGTACAAGTGAATGTGTGGCATTTTAATGTCAATTTCTCCGTCCGATCCCGTATACTGTAGTTAGCTGCTTAAAGAAATTGTATTTTTGTAAGCAGGGCTGCAATGCTAATTTTTTTTCCATGACTGTGGGAGTTTTTGAAGAAATTCCTCGACCTGAAGTTGAAATCTTCTCACAATAAAAAAATTTGTGAATCGTTCTCCATTTCTCTTGTAAATGGGTGTCAAGTCTTCATGTGATGTTACTCAGTGTGTGGATTGGACTTAATGTTTTTGCTTGCGATCTTTCAATGGACATTTGTACATGAAGAATAAGTTTAACTTATTTGAACTATTTCTCTTATCATCCCTCATAAAATTTTTAAAAAATCTCAATTATGTGGAAGGTAAGTTCTTTTTTCAAATCATCTCAAATAGTTTTGAATTTGTCGAAAGTCCCTTCTTTTTGAAATTTTACTGTTGATGGGGAAGGCATAATGTTAGATCTTAAGGGACTTTAATGGTTGAAATGAACTACGTAAGACTTAAAAGCTTATGTTGCTACACCTGAGTAGCAAAAAGCCAAACTTTTTAATGCATTCTTTGAATTTCATTGAAGATACTCAGAATTAGATCTGTGTTCCTTTTTTTATCTCTTTGAATTTAGATGTGTTGAAAGAGTTTATGTGTTACAAGAAAATGTTGGAGTATTTAGTAGAGTGCCATGCATTATAGTCACAAATTTATGCTTTTCATATTGATATTAGTGATACATGTTATTCCTCAGGGTTTTTTTGTATGATTAAGCCATACCTTGAGATTAATTTGCACCTTTCATTTTGAGAAGGGAATATTATTAAGTAGTAGGAGCGAAGTGGTGTTTTATTTTATTTTTTTTTTTTTCCATCGGAGGCCTCTCTTAAGTTTTCAGTCTCCGTGGCTGGGATGCAAATACCTTAAAACCCCCATTATTATATGCTGTATTGCAAAATTTCTCCCAAAATTTTAATGTACGATTTTCCCACTCCTACCTTCAGCCTATTGAAGCAAAATAGGCAAGGGATTTGTAAGGATGTTTAATTTTTCTCATTTTCTTATTATTAAGCTTATGAAATGTGATAAAAAAGATATTATATTTTTCTGGAATTTCCACAATTCTGCGATAACTTAGCTTGCACTTTGTGACTTATTATCAATTATTTTTTTCATTTTGGTGGGGTTTGTTCATTCTTCATGTTCACCTTTAGAAACCAAAATTATTTCGTACTTTGCGTTTATTGATTTTTTTTACACTCACTTGAATCTGTTGAACAACCCCATGTATGTGCAATAATGTCCATAAAGGATGTAGTTTAAAGTTCCCATTTGATTATATTTTAAATATTTAATGGAATTCCTTCATGTGGATTAAACAAGGCTATTTGAATTTTTGATCTTTTTGGAAGGTGCCTTTCGATTGGAGCTACAACCTATTTGTGGAGTTCAGTAATCATCTGAGACCTTTTATTTGTATTTGGTACAGTTCTTGTTACATGATGGCTGAAAATCGATAATGGTCCTTCAATTTCAAAATCAGTCTTTTCCTACAAAATCAATTTTGTGAGTTATATATTTTGTAGTATATATGCTTCCCCTATGTCCATAAATTTTTTAAGTATTGGTCTATTTATGAAGTGGAAAAATTATCTTCATGCATTATGTATGCTGTTACACGTTAACGTTGTCTTCCAATGGGGTCATAGCCATTCATGATCATAAGAGGGAGATTTTCTTTGCAAATCCAAATGTTTGCATATTGTGAACCCTAATGTGCCTTGTGAAGTTCCTTGTTTGGGATGTCATAAATGTGAATATATATATTGTGCTGTTGTTACATTGTTAGGCCAAGGTTCAATGTACAACACTTTGTTTCTTAATAAAAAGAGGTTGAACCCTTGAATCTTTTATTGGTTTTATTAGCTCTTCAGGTTTCTAGCTTGGTCAATTTTGGCCACCACCTGATGTTAATTGTCACTCATTATTTCATGAAATTTTTTGTTGATGCTTGATAGTTATTTTAAGGGATTCGATTGTTACTGAGAGGACGGGAATGGAATTGTTCTCCACTAGTAGGGAAGCAGTTACAACTAAGAGCAGCAATTTGATGGGGCACTTTGCTATTAATCCAAAAAACTGGCAACACTGGGACCTAAAATGTAATATCTTTGAGAATTATTATTATTAGTGCACTACCAGTACCATTACCAGTAAATGTAGGTTTGCATGGAATATTTTGCTGATAGCCGCCTCAATTCTCTTCCTTCCTCTCCTCTACTTACCTCTGTAAGGCCTCTGCTCCCTTTCATTCTATCTAAAAATCATATTCTCCTCCTCCTCCTCCCTCGTTTACCCAACAGTCTTCCCTCAAACATTTTTTTTCAAACAAACATGCCCTCCCCGCTCAGTGTCCATCCCTCTATCCAAACTGTCTCCTACGTAGCTCATCTAGGAGCCACCTCTCTTCACCTATCACCTCTTCCTCTCTGTCTAGTTCACCTTCTCCTTTCTTCTCCATGCCCACATCTTGAAGACCTATTATTATAGCATTCTTCTGATTAAGGTAGGT
Organism: Ischnura elegans; assembly: GCF_921293095.1. Lineage (NCBI taxonomy): Eukaryota > Metazoa > Arthropoda > Insecta > Odonata > Coenagrionidae > Ischnura > Ischnura elegans. The sequence goes on along the minus strand of NC_060251.1, from coordinate 85,677,736 downwards.
TTCCATGGAGTACTTAAGAAAAATTCTGGGAAAATCCCCCTTCTTCAAGCACTTCCCTCTTCAATTCACAATAAGGCGCCTTTTATTCTAAAAATCCTCTTCTTTTCGTACCTCTCCCTCTTTACCCAACATTCTACCCTCTAACTATGGTTTCAATATACCATTCCCGTTAAGTACTCAATCCATCCATACATTCTATCTCCTCCGTATCTCGTCTAAAAGCTGCCTCTCCCCACCCGCAATGTCCAACACTTCCTCGTCCCTCCCTCCACTTCACCTTCTACTACATTTTTTCTCCTTTTATTCTTCACCAAGCTATGGTAAGACAGAATAGGTTTAGGAATAGTGTGGAAAACTCGTGCACCTTCCCTGTAGCGGATGAGGATTCAGACCACAAACTAGTGCTCATGAAATTCAACATAAGACTCAAAAGACCAATGAAAGTGAGGAAGGCGAGGAAGTGGAATGTAGAAGTGCTGAAGGGGACTATAAGGAGAGAATATCAGGCACTAGTGGACATTGGTATACAGGAGATTGGTGGTACACAGACTGTGGAGGAAGGTTGGGATAATAATAAAGCGTGAATAGTCAAAGAAGTCAATTGGCTATGTTGACAGCAGAAGGATAAAGAAGCCTTGGGTTACGAAGGCAATGGTAAAAGAAATGGAGGAGAGATTCAAGTGGAAGAACGTGGACACAGAGCAGGGCAAAAGAAAGTATAGGGAACTTAATAATCGATTACAACGTAAAACTAAGAGGGCAAGGGAGGCTTGGTGGAAAAGGCAGTGTGAGGAAATGGAAAAGTTCCAGAAGGATGGAGAACTAGGCCAAAGTTAAGTTGCTATCGGGCGGCAAAAGAGGACCAGCCATGTCTAAAGTTAAGGCTAAAGATGGGAGGATGCTAACTGAGCGAGAAGAGGTACTGAGTAGATGGAAGGAATACGTGGAGGATCTGTATGACGGAAGGAACTGGCCAGAGAGATTGACTTCAGAGGAGGAAAATCTTGGGCCGGGGATCTCAGATTCGGAAATCGAGAGAGCACTTCGTGATATGAAGGCTAGGAAAGCAGTGGGTGTGGTCAATATCCCGTGTGAGCTCCTGAAGAATTTAGGGAGGGATAGTAAGAAAAGGTTTTTTGAACTATTACGCAGGATCTATGAGGAGGGATGTTTGCCGTAGGATTTCGTGAAGATGGTTCTAATTCCGCTACCGGAAAAGAAGAAAGCTGTGGAATGCAGAGATTATAGGACTATTACCCTAATATCGCATGCAGCGAAAGTGGCTCCTAACAAGTACCTCATTTTATGAAAAAGTTTTTATCTATACTTTAAAACCGTAACCAACGAGTATGGATAAAAGCCACGCAGTTGTGCCTATATTTATATCCCATGCAAAAATTAATTAGGCATCATTAATTCATAATAACCAAAAGTCTTTTTCTGACCCCAAAATATGTTTCGTAATATTTTACATTTTTACTTCTGCTTTTTGAATGGGTTATTCGGAAAGGTTATTTTAGATGTTTATCAAATTCCATGGCATTTTCAAGGAACAAATTCACGTAATAGAAAAAATAATAGATCCATGATACAAATTAAATTTTATGAACTGTGAAGTTCTCATTTTTGTGGCATTTTTCTAACAAAATTTTATCTTGTTTTTAAGAGCAAAAATATCGTCAAAATCTAATTCCGGGAATCCAATTTCCTTAAATTTTCTGGTTGGTGGGGGGGGGGGGGGGGGGGTGCGAATCCTCCGCTGAGGGGGGGGCCATCATGAGCTCCAGCCGAGGGCCCCCAATCACCCCAGACTGGTCTGAGGACTCTCCCCATGAAATAAAATAAGTCTTGGAAATTGTAATTCTAAAGTATATAAACCTTTTTTTACCAATTTTTTCATCCCATCAGGACAAAAAGCTCTAATTACGCCACATGCATAATAGCCTCATTAAAGTCTCTCGGGGACGTATAAAATATGGGGGGGGGGGGCGTTCCCCATAGGATCTACGCCAGTAAGTGCGAGTCTGCTGAAGCCCTCGATAGCAAACGTCTCCGAGTGCCGTATTTCATCGCACGGAAGTGTATTAAAATTCTGGAGATTTTACGGTGGTCGGGCGAAGTGTTTATGCGGGTGTCAAGGATACCAGTAGCTGCGGGGCTTCCTCGGTTCGAAACGCTTTGGTGTGGGGCATCACGGCAACGCTTCCGCCAGTCAAAACAAAAATTTTCACCGTGTGAGCTATCCGAAGGCATTTATGTGGGAGCCAAACGCTTTTTAAGAAAATCTATATCGTGTCGGGGGAGACGGTATTATCTTTCCCAGACTTCACGGCGCGTATCAGAATTTTTTGCCTTCCGCAACTCCGATCATGGAAGCTCTTGAAATTTTATCGTCCTGACCCAAGCATGCACAAGTTGACGTTGAAATTTACACGAGGTAATGTGGATTCAGCGTTACGATTCAAGTTTCCCAAACTGAAAGAGTAAGTCAGTACGTCACTGATTATATCGTTAGTGCTGTTGTACAATTGATTTAATGGCTGCGAAGTGACTGAGGACGTATTATCAAAATATGACCTTCGCACTTGCTACGTTTCTGCGGCCTGATTTTGTATAGCGAGTCATTTCTGTTTCAAAAATAAAATTGAAATAGATACTCTATTTTGTCACCAAAGGATGAATATAAGTCCGTAGCTTTTCGCGCTTCAATTTTCTTCTTATATTATTTAAGTGTTTGACATGGTGGGAGAGGAGAGGCAGCTTCTGCATGAGATTCGGAAAAGACAAGATATAGTTGGAGCGTGTGCTGAAAGGGGAGGGAATGCTGTAATAATTGTTGGAGGGTAGAATGTTGGGCAGACGAGGGAGAGGATGGAGGATAATAGGATTTGTTTTAGGTGGAATGATAGGGAGTAGGTCCTAGTGTGAATTTTTGAGGGAAGTCCAAAGGAGGGAGGCTGCCAGAATACTTCTTACATCTTCCATGGAAAAAACCTTAATTGGTAGAATATTGAAATGATAAAAATAATTATTTATCTTATAATCATGGTCAAAGCCAGGGACCTTGGCTGGGGGGCCATGGGAACATCCCACGGCCACTCGTCCTAAGATGGGTGTGCGGGGTCCCTCCGCTACAAGAGGGACTGTTTATCCCGGAAATATATTTTTAAGTTTTATTAATTAAATAGTTTTGTATCGTTAATGGTCTAAAATTGTTTGATGTAATCTGTTGTTGAAAATAAAAACTAAAATCTAGTCTCAAAAACGCGTAAAAAGTGGATACTTGAAAAAATTTTACACGGGAGAACCCGAGGGATATTCCATTCCATTAGCAAGTCCCCCTAGGGGTATTCCATGGTCCCCGGACCCAGGTCATTACCCTCCCCCCAAATTCGATGACGAATCCGCCCCTGGTTCTGACGTCAGGGATTACGTTAAATGGTTACACGCCTTAAAACATGCATGAATGAGTTTTCTCCGGTCGGGGAGATCTGTAATTCCTATGCTTTTCACGATCTCCGAGAATCGCCACATGTTGACTCAAATGTCATAGTCGGCACTTGATCGTGAAATAGTGATATATTGGATGCGAAGTTTGCATTTTACGATTACGAACCATGGGTGTACCCAGCGAGGGGCAGGAGGGGCAGTTCCCCCCCCCCCCCCCCCTAGAAGCAAAAATCGCATGTCTTTAAGGAAAATAATATTTTTTCAAGCAAATAATTTTGAACACTAATAAAGAGCTGTTACAGTTTCCTTAAAATGTTGGCTTCATTCATCTTTTCCATGCTTAAATCTTACCTATAACTTGAACGACCATGGCTTGCCCCCCCCCCCTAGTTTTGGTCCTGGGTACGCCCTTGTTACGAACTCAAACTTATTGGAAGTACTTACAGCGGGATGTTCATGAGGTTCCATTTCGCTGAGTGCATTGTTACAATTTTGGGCTGGGAGAGGAAGGAGGTCATAAAAATGTACATACCTATACTTTTTAGAGGAATAAAAATAAAATTAGCAGAGCCGGCCTTAGGGCGGGGCGACCGGGGCGACTGCCCCGGGCCCCGCGCTTTGGGGGGCCCCGTGTTCGTGAAAAAAATTAAAATATACGATAGTTTGAAAACGCAATTTCAACTATTACTGTATTGTTAAGTCCGTGCTAGACAAAAAATAATATTATGAAAAAGGAATAATAATGCAGTAATTTAAAGTAAAAAGCGCGCTTTTTATGTTTATTTTACGTTATAATTTTATGAATAAATATAATTATAAATTTTATTAGTATTATACTATTTTGAACTCAACTGCGTGATGGTATCATAACGGCGTAATTACGAAGTCTGAATTTGGGAGGGGAACATACTTAGCCAGAGAGTGGCAGGGATTCAAAATGCTCGAGTTTGTAGATGGGGTATAGAGTTTAATATTTTAAGTGAAGGGCCCCGCACTGAAGGTTCGCCCCTAGCCCCGCACCTGCTAGCGCCGTCCCTGAAAATTAGAATTGAGTTTGAATTTTAAAAAGATATCTACAATCATGGTGGAAAGGGTGCAACTGCTATTGGTCTCTTAAAAAAAATCACCCTTGTGATTCAAAATATTACTTCGTAATTATTAACATATCTCACAAAAACAGCTAGCATTGGATGAAAAATTGGTTGTTGCAATGGATATCCGTTTGGAAATTGCTTCTTAAGGCCAGTTTACACAGTACATAAACCGACACGAGTTTATGTCTTAATGTATGGATGAACACGAAAACGTACCTTGTGCCCACACAACTTGTTCAAATGCATGGACAAAATATAGAACTTGTGTTCTAATTTGGTTCATTCATTCGTACACGTACCGTTCCGGTCCAACAAAATCGTTCATGCATTCACACATTAACTCGTACGTGTTAATCTACCGTGTAAGCAAGCCTTTAAAGAAAAATCTTAAGCGGGACGTGTGGAGCCATCAAGTTTTGGATGGTGCCAGAATATTTAGTGGAAGGGTTACCCTAGTGGGTAGAGCGTTTGGCTTCTACCAAGGGGCAAACATATTGGGAGTGAGGGGCAAGAAAATCTGAAAATGAAAAAAAAAACGAAAATGAAACAAAACCAAAATGAATACCAGAAATGAGGAATATTTTTAGCTCTCAATTCCTATACTACCCGCCGCTAAAAGCTATCCTATTTATTTACTAATTTGTAATTCCGCACTTTTGAAGGTTTTTGCTTTCAAATTCATTTTATCTGTAAAATATCTTGGGGTATTCCCATTTTAAATTAATTAACCTTACATTTATCTTAGCCCGCCGCAAATTTATTATATACATTACCGATATATACGCTACGGCATCTGACTGAAGGGTGCCACTTTCAAAGCCCGCGTAAGGCATTAGGACACCTTCAACTGAAATCGTGCTACGAGGCGGCCCAGGGTAAGGAACTGACCTCCCTACCCTGATCGAAAGTGAGTGTTGTATGAGCTCTACCCTCACTTCAAACTGGCTTTCGGTTGAAGCATTGAGTGAATGAGGCTGTTTCAGTAATTAAGTATTATTATTTTATACGTTGCGGAAAAAAATGGACGCTTGAGAAGAAGAACGAGAAAAGACTGGAGGCGTTCGAGGTGTGGGTGTGGAGAAGAATAGAGAAGGTGAAGTGGACGGGGAGGAGAAGGAACGACGAAGTGCTGGACATGGTGGGTGAGGAGAGGCAGCTTTTAGAAAAGATACGGATGAGACAGAAGGTATGGATGGAGTGAATAGCGGGGAGGGGATGCTGAAAACAGTGTTAGAGGGTAGAATATTGGGTAAACGAGGCAGAGGAAGGAAGAGAGTAGGATTTTTGGATAGAATGAAAGGGAGTAGGCCTTATTGTGCATTGAAGACGGAAGTGCATGATGGAAGGGGAGGCTTACGGTATTCTTCTTAAGCACTCCATGGAAATCTACCTTAATCGGCAGAATACGGATAATAATAATTAATATTTATTTTTAATAATAATAATAATTGGTATTTTTACTGAGAATCACTACAGAATTATTACAGCTCACACTTATTTGTAGGTGAAATATTTTGTCTGCTCATTTCATTATTGGCAATTGTAATTTTTTCTAGGCACAAAAAAATTGTATTTTTTGCAGCATGGCTCAATTAGGATTTTTGCATAGAATGAAAGGGAGTAGGCCTTAGAGTGAATTGAAGAGGAACTGCTTGAAGGAAGTAGGGCTCCCAGAATTCCTCTTAAGTACTCCATGGAAATCTACCTTAGTCAGTAGTGTACGCAAATAAAAATAAATATATGAAATACAAATGGATAGTTCGCCAGCATTTTGTGCTATGTGAAAAACATCTTTTTCCGCGCCCACGACTGGAATTCCGTCCTCCGCCCTTGACAGAGGTCTAGAAGTGGAAGGCGCCCTCCAGTCAGCAGTGAAGGGCGTTAAAGACCTTCGATTCGGCGATCACCTTCTGGAATATCGCCGTTGTACGCATACGTCACCCGCTTGTTTGGATTCAAAGGTCATTCACGTCGTGATTTACCGAGTTAAAGTGCTGATTTTTGTGAGCATTCAGTGGCGCATGCTTTATTAATTATATCGCAAACCGGGTTAAATACGACTGTGCAACTGACGTGCCTTCTCAACCCTTGACCTGAATTCCTTAGATCGCGGTGGCTAATATTAATATTTTCCGCCATGCGAATGATTTTGTAGTAGCAGCAGCTGCATATGGTGACAATTAGATACATGCGTACTTTAGCGGCATCTTCTCTTGCCTCATTATATTTTTAAAATTTCATGATTGGTTGTAATCTAATTATAGGTTCATGAAATGAATCACATATACTGATTTTAGTCGGCAAAACACATCCATGATGAGATAAAGGAGTTTCCTTCCCTTTCTATTTTTTCTATAGAAACAGTTCATAAATAAAAAGTTAGCAAATTGAATTGCAAGTTCGCTATAATCTTATATTGTCAGATTTTTGTAAATAAGTGAAGAAAGCCCTCGCATCATGGCAATGGCTGCTGTCACTAGTTAATTCAATAAAAATGTCAATTATCCATCTTAAAATGATATCACATGTAGAAGCGGAGCTGTAATGTAGTCCAATGCATTATTTTTGCATTTTAGGAATAATTTGAATTAAAGTTTGAAGTGTGTTTGAGTATGATTCGTTTGGTTTATTTTATACACTTACAATTCACACGTAGGATGGCAGATTTAAACGGTGCAGTGAGTATCGGGCAATTTGAATATTCTTGTTGCCTCGGGTATAATTCGTGTAGCGTCCCTTAGCATGGGCTGCTGGACTTGCGATCACCGCCAACCTCAGGTGAGTGGAACGTTTTACTCCCAGTTTAGTTTCCTCTCAGATTACTTTGTCTTGATATTTTCAGGCTACATGGAGTAGATCCTTGTACAATTTGCCAGTAACTCAAATTTGAAAATTTAATCTTTCCCTCAGATGTAAATTATTTTATTTGAGATGGAGGAAAATATCGTTAACAGTGTAGTCTTCTATACACTGAACGCTTCACGATCATAGCGTATGTGCTAGATAAGCAAAACGTCGCAAAAAATAAAAATGCCAATGATATGCGATGATTTAGCCGAAAATTTGGAAAAAATTGCCATGTCTCTTTCCAATACTTTTCATCAATTTCCCCGAATGACTAAAAAAAAGTGTATAACTTAAGATGAATAATTCCCTAATGGGCGCGAGCTCCCGAGAGGGACCTGAAATGATATAGTAGCGTAAAAAAATATAAGGAAAGGAACTTGAGCTACCTATACCTTTATCGTAATGAAAAATAATCAAGTCACATGCAAAGTTCAAGAAAGTTTTATTTACACTAATTATGCACATATGTAAGAAAATGCCATCTTATGATATTAAAATGTTACAATTGTGGTTCTGCAATGTTCGGCAATGCGGGTGGCTCCGTAAGGTGAGGCGCGCGCCCCCATATGTATCCACCACTGGGAATTGCACAGGTATTACTAACCAAATGAGAGATACGCGTACCTTTTTCATGCAAAATTAAGATCATCGAGTAAATTCTATCTCAAAAGTTTCTGTAAATCTATTGATTTCTATTATACCTATATCATGTGATTAACGCTAATGATAAATCACATTCGGTGGCAAAGCCTATTTGGACTTCGAGCGTATTCTCTTCAATATGAAAATAAGTTGAAGCAGTGGCACAGCGAGGGGGGGGGGGGATAAAACCACACCCAGAGCTCAGAGAATTTTTTTAGTTTAATCCGTTTTACTTAATTGGATTAGTATCACTTACAGAATAGTGTTAGAATTAATCAAATATCCCTCCGAAAGCCGTAAAATTAGCCATTTTGAACAATTTATCTTAAAATTTTTCTGGAGGAGGACCCCCGCTTACCCTGGCGGGTATGCAATACCCCCATACCCCTAAGTATTAGTTGCGCCTAAACCCCCCTTGCCTTAATTCTTAGCTGCACCTCTGAGTTGAAGTACCTATCTTGTTTTTACTGCAGTGGAACTGTTCGAGTATCTACTGGTGCAGGAATAGGGTGGTTTCCTATTATTTTTTTATTGCTTTAATCGAAAGATTATTACTCCTGGAGTAGGTATTTCACGCTTTTAGATATTTAAATGGCAACATCTATTTTTCGCGATTAAATGAAAAGTGAAAATTTTCAAGCGCGCGAAAACGCGACGCTTAAGTATGAATGCCGGGAAATATCTCCGTACGTCGTATTTCTGGTTCCCCCTCCCGCCCGGTGAGGTGACCTTGAGGCGAGGCTTAGCGCTGATACGTCGCAGGATGCTAGCGGATAGCTGAGTACCTTGCTGGATGGTAGCGCTTGGCTTAAAAAAGGTTTATTAATACCTTATCAAACGAAGAAAACTTTCCGAACTTAGCCAGTTTTAATTGGTGATTATTAAGACATGTTTCCCTGAGCTCTGTGCCTCATGCATGCATTGGTAACCTCAGACGATGTATAACTCCTATCCTCTCGTGTAGAAACTAGGTCCCTGTGACGTCATGCGGAGTGGAATCGCATGGGCGCCAATCTGGCCTTTTTCAAATGAGGATAAAATTTGACCCTTGCCATTCGTCTAAACCGGTATTTCAAAAACCAAATAATTTGTGTATTATGAATACACTAATGGTGGGTAACGAATCGCATTCAATGCCTTTCGTTTTCTTTGATGAAGGAAACTACCCTATTGTCAATTCCCTACTTTTGAAACTTGTATTTGTGACCGATACCGATGTGAAATGACATGAATGAAAAGTGAGGATTGAGAATTCCATATGCAAATATTGGAATTTGGATTGGATTCGGAAACCAGTTTTATTTAGTGATAGATTGTGATTGAGATAGAAAAATACTGAGATCCGTATTTTCCTTTTTTCCAACCGTCGCATACTTCTCAAGACCAAAAATCGCCAGCCTTGACCCTTTTGCAAATAATTCTATGTTGTCACGAGCTCATGCCGTGCGGATGACCGCTTCTCCGCTACTCCTTTGTTATTGTGCGTAGGCCTCATTTGGTTTTAATTGTTTACACTCTTGCTAGTGACTATTCTCTATGTGAAAGATTCTACCCGATCGAGTGAATGAACTGAACTGACGCGCTAATTACGTCACCCACTCATGGAAAATGGGCGGAAACTTGCGCGTTTTCTTATTTGATACTTGAAAGAGAACGTCTGAATGGTTAAGAATTTTGTTTTCGTCGTAAATTGTCGTCGCCTTCGGTCTTCTACCAATAAATTACGTTTTCAGATCAGTGTTAAAGACCCTGTTGCTGCGAATTCAACAGTTTGCCGCGCCGCGCGAAACATCGAAACGCGCATGCGCGTGGAATAAGAAGGAGGGGGAGAGAGGGAGAGCAATGGTGTGGGGGAGACTCACTGGTCTTTGCTACGGCGACCTCCCGTAGGGGAAGTGAGGGGCGGGAACGGAAAGACACGGCGGAAGGGAGGGGAGGGGGAACACACTAAACCACCGCCTCCTCCTCCTTTCATATCTCCTGGGAGTCGTGCTCAAGGCGGACTTGGAGGAACACGTCCGGTGATCAAAAAGCACATCACAAGCGTGCGCCGTCAGACCTCGAGGACTCCGGGCGGCCCCATCGGAACGAACGAGAGCGACAGAATCGCGCGCGCGCGGCGTCGCAAGTCGACTGTTTTTCGCACTTGCGCGGAAGAGCGGCCGGCCCCGCGGAGAGAGAGAGTAACCTGAGGAGGGGGGAAATCGTCCTGTTTTTGTTTTTTTATTTACTTCTTCGAGATTGGTCAGTAGAGGAAGGAAGAGCAGTCGTCTTCCCTTCAGGCCTGGGCGGATACGTTCCTCGTCTTCGCTGATAAGCTTCCCTTTGTCAACCATCCATCGCGGAGGAGGACATCACCATGTCTTCGTCTTTGGTCACTGTCAAATTGTCCCGTTTCGACGGCTCGCCATGGGGCTTCCGACTTCAAGGTGGCAAGGACTTCGGAGCACCCCTGGTCATTCAGAAGGTGAGTGCTGTGAAAAGGTCTGTTACCGATCGGTGGCATTGTGGAATAAACATTTTTAAAACGCAAACGGAGTGCAAAAGGAACCCCATTGGACACTCAACAATGTGATTAGAATCCTCGCCCCCAAGGAAACCGTGGTCGAATTTGGGGTCCAGAGTGTGTAGGTACCATATATTTGTGTAGTGTTGAACGAACATTCCCTCAGTTTTGGTTGAATTTTAGTCGGACGCCGTGCGATTTTTAAGGAATATTCTTCGCGTACTTCGAGTACATTTTGATGGAGGTGTTGTGCGTAGAGTGGCACGGGAAATTCGAATAGCGTAAGGGGGTGGAGAGGAGCGGTGTTAAGGGATAGGGTTATGGTAGGAGTGGGGTACGTCCTTAAAAGGGCGACGGGATATTTTGGGATCGGTGGCATGTTTCATCCCCAGCAGCGGAGGAGAGGAAGCGGAGGAAGGAATAGCCGCGGCCAGAAAGCCAAGGGGGGTGTTTTAAACGTTGAGGGGCATTTAACACGAGCGTTGTGAGGTTCGATTTCGACTGCCTTACGAGAAAGGACCCGAAAATCAAAATTTGTGAATTATGGAGAGGAAAATATGTTGATAACGAATCATGTAAAATTGAATTGCCCAAAGTAATAATTTTCAAATTTAATATCTAAAATTGCGAGTGAAATTGGCAATTTTCAGAGTGAAACCAAGTACTGAATCAAGGAAAAAACTGATTCATACCTTACTATTTAAAACAGTACTTAAGTGACTGAATTGAAAATAGAAGTTACTAGCTGAATATGCGAATAAAATTATTTATTTGGTTTGAATACATCTGTACATGTCCTTAAACGTTCAGTTAGTGTTGAAATAACTGTGTTTTTGCCTTTAATGCGAGAGGTTTTTGTATTTAATTCCCTCGATTACATAAATTATTACTCCAATACATTTGCTTAACTGAAGCATTTTATTTAATTTAATTATATTACTTTTTCCGTAAATTTCTTTAGGAACAAATATTACGAGCGATATTATTGGAGTCGACATTTACGAGAAAATATTCTATTAGAGATGGATATATTTTCCCTTTTCATCCCAAGAGAGGTGCAGTTCAGCATCCTGGAAATATCTGCCTCATCTTCTCTGTCAGAACAGAACTTTGAGTGCGGTGGGACATGTTTGAATAAAACTATTCCTAATATATGATATGATATTCATAATATATGAATTTATCTCGGCTGATATTCCTTACATTTCATACATGTCGATCTTAGACTTGTATCTTGGGAAAGCCAGATTTCGCCTTCGTGTTCACTGCAGGAACGTCCAAGTTTTTTCTCGAGAATTATATAATTTAACTTTACGGTGGAACTTCTCGGAGGGCGGTGTCGGGCAAGGGTACGCCGAGGTATCATCTGGAAGCTGGACCCCGCCCTAATTCTCTGGAAGTCGTTGAACAGAGGGCACTCCTCTTGAGCAGCCTCCCTCTATGAAGGCATGGAGAGAATGATCAGGAATCGAATCGGCAAAAATTAGTGTTACAAGTCTTAATTGATAGTTCATTTCTTAACACCTCAACAAATCGGAATGGTTCCCATTTATATGAATCGCTGTGATTTGTTTTCGAATTGTATCAAAGAAGTTCGCTCTGAGAAGACGTCTTGGTGGTGTAACTGGTTAGGACATCAGACTGGGTAGCGGAAGATCCGGATTCGAATCCCGGCTAAGTCGAATATTTTTTCATGGGAAACTTCGTCCTTGTGTATGTAACAGTAGGTTTTTAGGTACTCTTGTCGATGCGAGGTCAATTATGCCAGGTACCCATACGAGAAACTTTACCCTCTTTCGTAAATAATTATCTGTAACATTGAGTATTTTTTAAAATCCTCCCGCTTGAGAATGCACGGGAATTTAGTTTTGATTAGAATTTTATTTCGAACACAATTTCCGCACGGTCGAATTAATAATTTTGAAAATTTCCTTTGATTTATCTTTGAATATTATGTGACGGTCCTTAATTTTGTTCAATATGAAGTTATAATCCCATTTTCGCACATGCCATTCCCTCATCGGAAATGCCATCGAAATGCAGGCGAAGTACGTTCTCAATCATTAAGGATAACCTAGTTCCCTGGTGCGACACCGGCGGCGCTGAACATATATATTTTGGGGATACTGTTACACTTCAGCTCACGATCTACTCGGATTGAGTTCCTACCGATTGGAAATAGATTCACTTAAGAAAAAATTAAAAAAGTGAAGCTCTAGTCGGTGCGTTTGTTTCGACTGATTACCTCGTATTGAACCTAATGAAAATCATGCAATTGAAAATAAAGTATTTGTTAGAGAATGGCGTGAACTTCTCAAGAATCCTAGAGCGAGCAGAAATTTTTCTTATCTATCCAGAAAATATTTGCGTTTTTACTTAAGGAATTAATATAGCGAAAGTGAAAAAGTTCTTCTACATAGCGAAGTTGATAGTACGATGTGAGTGAATTCATTTTTCTTCTTGGTAATTTTGGCGATGGTTCCTTTTGATTCTTTTATTAGAAGACGGCGCGTGGATTCATCAAGAAAAAATGTTATTTGTAAGATGCTTAGTGGATGAAGTCGTTTTGTTGGTGACTATTTTAATCCATTAGTCAGTTCATTGTCTCGCCTTATCTTCGAAAACATAATCGTTTATAAGAATCAAAGAGGATATTCATTTTTCTTTCGTGGAAAACACATTCCCCTTATTTAGTTTGATGAATTTGGTGAAATGTCTCCGATGTAATTTCAGCCCATGGTAGGCGTTGAATTAAGAGCAATGACACAAGTAACTGCTGTCATTAAAATAGCAGACGGCGGTAAAAACTTGATCAACTGGATCCAAAAACTGCTATCGGCTCCGCAATTAAAAAAAGAAAAAAAAAGATTTTCGCTGAAATTGATTGCTGGGATCCGAATTCATGGGATATCGCGTCATATCACAGTGGTGCCCCTGTATTTAAGATTCCCACTCTGTAGTCGGCTATTGTACTCAACCGTTTGCATTATTATTGTCCAGATTTTGCGCTCATTCCTCGCTTCTATGTTGAAATATCACGCTGCCATGAACTCCAGCATCTGGGACACGTACTTCGATGTGGTACAATTAACATTTTGCCGACTCCCTCACGTCTCGAGGACATATAGCGAGGAGATTACGTCGGGAACTTTGAATGTGGCATGCCATTACGGTCCGGTGCTGAGTTTTAACTGCCCACTCTCCATTCTTAGTAAGCTTGGTAAATGGCCCACGCGATGTCTTTGCACTTTTCCTCGTATTCATCTTGCACTTCTCGGATACGCGCCTGGGTTCTTCAGCGCATTTTGAGGAATTCGCGTGACGTCATCCATTTTTCGAATTTCCGCCTGGTATCGACGAATTCTTGCTCATCTGCGAAACGGGCTCAGTGATCAGCGCTCCCCACTTCCGTGACAGTGAATTATTTCCTGGGCTCGGCCCCCATTGCCATGTTTCAGAATTGCATATTGCATGAATTTAGTATCAAAGGCTTAGTTATCTCCTCTGTTTCCAAGCTAATGCGTAAATACTGATGTAAAATTCAAAATTTCTTTTATTTTAATATCAACAATGCCTTTTCTTATTCCTACCCTTTGAATTACATTCCAGTTTTATTGACCTAATCCCTGGCTAGGGTAGCTTTTAATATTTTTTCTTAGTATAATTTCCAAATATCCCTCACGGAGTATTTGCATTTCCCATCCCATTGTTTTTTGGAACCGAAAATATATTTTAATATTAATTGAAAGGGGATATACAAAGCCTTCTTTTGATCGGAAAATTTGCATTGTTTTTTTAATGAAAATTAGTTCATTCGTATGTAAAAGTTATTTTAAACGGAAGATGCCCCACTTTTGAAGAAGAGAGATCGTGATTGCTTAAGTTAACGACGGACTGACAAACCTGCGCAGGAAATAGCTTAGATATCCATTTTTCAGACGATGAAATAGTTGTATAAAATTCCCGGGGGAGCCATTTTTGTGAAATGTTGTCACAAAGGTATTACTAGCGTTGCAACGTTAGTTTCATGGGAAGAATTTTGGCCTGAACTCAATGTGCTAGGTGAATTTCGAAAGAACTCTCTTGGTACAAACCGTCGCCAACATGTTGTTCCCTTAATGATGTTCATTGGCCAAAGCCTTTGTTGGTTACACTGAATCCCTGGTAATAATTCGTCGCCGTGGAAACTGTGGTGAAGTTTACATTAGTTACAAGCAAATAAAAACTGTCATTAGTACGACTTTCGCAACTCATGTTTCCTCAAAGATATTCTTATGCGTGGCGTACTAATACAGTACACAGCTTGCCTGATTAATTTGTTCGCGTTGTGGTGGAGTAATGAAGATTAATGTTTAAATTTATTAAGAAACGAATTTCGTTACCCAAATGACGAATCCATGATTACGCTGTGCTAAAAAATATTGCCAGCAGATATGATCTTTCGCAAAACTAAGCTACTATTCTGGCTAGTACATTTTTGTGTTTGCACAGTGTGTCCGATATTTCGTTGCCGTTGTAAGAGAGACGTATGGTGTCGATAAAATTTGTTTGTACTCCAATTGTGCTACCATGATGACTATTCCGTCATTACATGTGTCGTGTCAAAACGGTTATTTTTATATATTTTTTAAATAGTGTCCAGTTTCGGTAGCAAATTTGGCACACGAATTGGCAGGTTTCATAGTGTGCCTGGAATTCGCTGACGTGGTAACAACTGAGTGTTACGGGGTAAAGCTTAGATTTATGACTCAGATGACCAATTCAACACATTGTATGCCGTGTAAAAAGTGTCTAGTGCCGTGATTCATGTTTCCTAAAGGATGATTACGTATCTTATTATACATACTATAAGTATTTACTGATTTTGTTGACAACAACTGTTGCAACTTGTCTGATAATTTGTTTATGCGGTAACTGAGCGATGATAACAAATTTATAATTTTGCTACGACTCGAGTTGTGTTAACGTTATGACGAATCCATCGTTAAGAAGAGGTGGACCAACCATTCGATAGGCATTTGTTTCCTTATGGTGTTATTATTTTTCCTTTCATAATGGTATTTTTTTATCAGTCAAGTTGTGAATAACCTAATGAATTATCCAACGTTAACTAGGGATGTCAAGCCGAAACGTAGCTGTGAATTTTGCTGCCTGTAACAGGTGAATTTGGCAAAAAATTTCAAATAGCACAACCTATCGGAAATTCGTTGTCATGGTAACAGCATTGCTTGGGATTTGCAACCAATCGACTCGAGTTACCCTAGTGACGAATCCACCTTTAAATCCGGCAAAAGGGGAAGCAAAACTGTAGCAAAGAGGCGAGGATAATGTGAGGGTGCAGCTGGCATATGCAATTATTTTCCCGCCTGAGATCCCTGTCACCACCTACGCATTCTATTTACGCAGGGGACTGTCTCGTCCGTCTCCGATTCCAGGGAAGGGCGCCAAAGTCACAAACCGTGTAGCTGTGAAGCCGCGTTATGGGATAAGATCTCTCATTTGGGAGACGAAAGAGCTCTCCACAATATTACCTTTTTCCCTGAGCTTGAAAAATGCAACATCTTCTGCATCGCTTCTCATGGCCTTGACTCTATGTTGGCACGAAAGAATTCGGTTGATATCAGTTTGATCCCGACGGTGGCGAATACATTGTTATTGGTTGATAAACTTTTACTCATCTCTTCATTTTGCGTTGTAAATTGCAGAAGCTGACATGGGCGTAGCCAGGATCATAACTAGGGGGTGGGGGCAAGCCATGGTCTGGGGAAGGGGGGGCAAACCAAGTTTTGACATTAGTTTATGACATTATTTCCTTGAAAAAGTAGTTATATATTAGTTACAGATCTTATACTAATGCATATCATCTTTCGTGGGTTTAAAGAAAATTTGTTGAATGCTTTCGTTTCAATTCAGTGCTGATTTTGCCTAAAGCATTTTGCGATTTTTGCTTCTAGAGAGGGGCAGCTGACCCCCCTCTGCCCCTCGCTGGGTACGCCCATGGAAGCTGACTTGCCTGTTGTGTCGAGGAATCTCAATCCTAATTAAGTACTCCATAAGTGTAATTTGCCTTTCCTCTGATTGGCACATCATGGAGAATCAATATCAGTCGCAAAATTTCGATGTTTTCATTTATCGAAATTTGGTTGGGCATGATATGCGGATGGCATCGGCAAAAATTCCTTGTATTCTGCTGGTATTTATTATGCCTAGCTATGGTCAGTTCTCTAAATATCTCGTTTTTAACTCATAGTTTTGGGAAATGTTGGAACTTTATTGTGGTAACATTACAATTTCAGTTTGCATGGGTTGATTATATCCTATCAATCTGATAACTTGTACAAAATTTAATGCATCTCATATTATTTGAGGTAAACTGCCTTACACAAGCTTCATACTACACCATTTTCTGCATGCTTATTGGACCCACAACCAAAATATTCCATTAACTGGAGCCAATTTCATTGCAGCTCAAATCAGTGACACCCGAGGTCGTTTTGAGCTGTCATGAGATTTAACAAGAGTCACGAGTGAAAGTTATTCTTGGATGATGGTCTTCTTGACACGATGTTAAAAATTAATAATATGTTTTGTTCGCATATAGACATTCTCGGTCCTAATTAGCCGCATGACTTGTCTGAAGGTTCCTCATTCTTCTCACATAGTGGCCATTTAGAAACGCAGTTTAATAGTTGTACTATAAGTTGTACGTGTTTACATACGTGATTACACAAGTATAAAAAATCATATATTTAGCAACACAATTATAAAACTATAAGTTCTTAATTTCTCCAATTAACCAATCTTTAGCTTTCCTCTTGGTTCCTGCCAATCATTTTAAATTACGTAAGTACTTAGGCATACATTTAATTGTATTTGGTACAACACATATGGGAAACCATTTTTCATGCAAATTTCTATCGTTTTTAGAATAGAATGAATGAAAGCTTCTCGGGTTTCAAACCGAGTCAGGGTCTGCATTGTTTAGGCCGACGTTTCGTTGGAAGAATTTCCCAACATTCTCAGGGCTGATTCTTGTTGGTATTTGTAAACTTTGAAAAACATTTTAAAATAAGTACAAATATTTTTTCCCAATAGCAACAAAATTGTAATACATTTTACAATTTTTAAATACACAATAGTTAAAAAAATACATTAATGTATTTTTTAACTGGGGATCGGGTTGGTGGTGTGGCTAGAGTGTTGACTTCCCACACCGTGGGCCCGGATTCAAATCCCGGCAGCGGCAGAGAATTTTCAGAGACTGCCCGATCCCTGCTAGAATGTTGTGTGGAGGACATTTCAAGCGCAACACTCCGTCCGTCGGATAGGACGTTAAGCCGTGGTCCCCTTGGCGCCTTTCATTTAGAGCGGGCTAATGCCGACGCCAGGTTTCTCTCCACCCTTCCTTACCTACCCTTCCCTCATGGCGCAAATGACCTCAGCTTTCGGTCGCCTCCTCCAAATACCATACCATACCACATTTTTTAACTGGTTCCACTTCGTATGTGCGTATTTTGTAAGCTTTTCCTAAATGCTTTAAGTATCGAAGAATTAAAGACTGACATTCTTGGTGTAATTGCCCATTCAAGTGATGACGGGTGGAACTGAAATAGTCGCGTAGCAGTATTTAAGTGGCGCCAGTCGTCGGAAGTGAAAGCTGTGCATTTTTATTCGAAGACTACGGCCGTCCCTTGAATCATATTTGCCCGACCCAAATTTCTTCGCTCACAACGACCGCAGTGTATTCCTGGAATGTTTTTTTTTTAAGAATAAATCCGTTGAGCACCATATTGAGACTTGTTTCGAGCAAGCCCAATCTCGTAGTGGTATAGGAAGCGCGTGCCCCTTTAGACCGTCGAATGTGACCTGCGGAATGCTTTCATTGTGGGTCGAGCTCAATGCGGGCCCAGATATTGGCACGAACCGCGCTTCCGACTGTCGTACGTCATTTCTTTGATCAGCGGTATTCCAGTGGGAATGTCTTTGGGGAACACTGACGCCATCTGCTGCAGAAATCCCATCGCATATTTACATTTTGCATCAATCTCTTTGAATTTGCCATTTGACCTAGTTGCGCCGATGTAAAACTGTTATGGTTAAAATATCAAATACAATATACAATTTATTCGCAATTATATTTTTCTTTAAAACATTATAAAAATTACTTGAACTTCTTCGGTACTCTGACATACTTGCGTTATCTCGGTATCATTATCTCGTTTTGTTGGGACAGTAGTAAGTTTTCAGGAATTGGTGTAAAGCGAAGATACAAAATCGAAAATTGGAACCTTCAATTTTTAGCAGTTTTATATTTATATCATCGGTTGGTGATACAGTTCAATGACCTAGCTGAAGTTCGTTATGATTTCACGATTCTTACCTTTAGATCTGCTTGCGTCTGAAATTTAGGCCATCATGTTAATAATATTAAATGTAGGTTAGTCAGATTTTTAGAGGGTTTTCAATCCATTTTTTAGCCATATTTCCAATCAAAATACTTAAAATATCAGATTTTAATAGCCTCGCCTTAGTTATATGTTGCAGAGGTTTGTAGTAGTTTTATTGAATAAAGTTCAGGTGTTCAAGATAAGATTTTTACGGAAGATTCGTGAAAATCCATGGGTCTTCCGTTTATCTGCTTAAAAGCCTTATCTGTTCTGTATATTTTCTCGTAAAATGTATTTTAAACTCCAATACTTTCACAAAGACCATTTCCTTGGTTTTTATGTTTGATTGACCCAAGGGCGCAGCTAAGAATTAAGGCAAGGGGGAGTTTTAGGCGCAACTAATACTTAGGGGTGTTGGGGGTATTGCATACCCACCAGGGTAAGCAGGAGTTGCGGGGGCCCTCCTCCAGAAAATTTTTAAGAATAATGGTTCAAAATGGCGAGTTTTACGGCTTTCTGAGGTATATTTGATTAATCATAACACTATTCTATAAGTAATAATGATCCAATTGAGTAAAATGGATGAAACTTAAAAATTTATCTGAGCTCTAGGGGGGGGGGGGGGTGTTTATCCCCAAAACCCCCCCTCGCTGCGCCAATGGATTGACCAACATTGTTTTGCCGTTTTTTCTGTAAATCTACCGTCTTCTCAGTCTTTGAAATTATGTTTGAGAACAAAATTCAATGGAAATAGGCAATTGTACGCAATGATTTTACGGGAAAAAATAATTTGCATTTACGTAGACTTAGCGTGCACTTGGTGGTGACTCTATATAGGTGTACCTCAAGTAATATGAGTCCTGCGGTTGATTCCTTAACTTTTCAAAACAATTCAAAATCCTGTCAATAAAATTTGTAATCCGTTCGCAATTTTACTGTGCTATGCAAATTTAATTCAAACCAAACCTGTCAACTTAAAAGGAATCTTAATTCCCACCCCCACTCTGCCTTAACGATTTCTCTTCGAATTACTTTTTTATCTCTCCAACAACATATTCCATTACAGTATTTTTTTAAGTGGTTGTAACATCTACTTGGATCGCAACTTTGTAAATAATAATAACCCCGGTCACTTAAGAGTCAAATGTTTTTATGTTTGGTTTGCATAATTTTGAGAGCCTCTGTATTCATTCCTACCAAAGTGCAATCGATTATATTTTGTTTCATTTTAATTGCAGAAAAATATCATCGGTGCCTAATTATTTTCATTCGGAATATTTCTCCTCCGAAGTGGCTTAGTTGCTGCTTATTATTCTTTTGAAATCAAAATTAATTACATGAGGTGTTATACGAAAGTCATTCGAAGATTTTTTCTTCGAATATATTGAAGCCTATTTCTAACATAAGGCATCGACAATAAAGCTTGAATTACACGTGTTCAAGAACCATTTGTATTTTCAGCCTGAGTTGAATCTTGTATTTTTCCACTATCCTCTCTCCACTAAACACTTTTCTCCAAGTTTTTGATAATTTTCCCCATGACGTGTGCTACGTATTATATTTGAATCTAGATATTTTATTTTTCTAAAATGGATATTTTTTTACCTCGTGGGTATTTATGGTATTTAATCGATGATAAAAAATTGGTACATACCCTTATTTTTTCAGTTCTCTAAGGTTTCTGATGTTTTTTTGCATTCAAGCGTCGGAATCAACACGTATTCTTGATTTTTATGACGAACTTGCACTAATCGAAGCTCGATTCGGTGTTTACTCTATTGTTATATTCCTGACTTCACCGCCACACCATCTTTACAAATATTGGATGGCGAAAATGATCTCATACAATATATGTATAGGAGGCTTCCCGGAAAAAAGCAACCGTCCCATCAGCGCGGAAAATGTTGTGAAAAGCACAGTGCGATCATTGTTCGCAAGTTGCCGCTGCCTTTGGACTTCGTGATCTGCTCTGCATTATCTGTCGTCGTAATCTTGGTGGCACAGGCGTGGGTTGGCTATTTCTAATCGCTGAGGAAGCTTTGAAGGACAGCGTATTGAGTGACTCACGACTAGGTCGGTACATACATGCGTTGATATACACTCTTTCCTCGCTGCATCAGGGAGTCTATGCACTCGGAGGCTTCTGTTGTCATGACGCATCACTGTTAAGGGTGCCATGGTAACGGGAAAGGCTTTGACTCCCAAAAATGGCGCGAACCTTTGTCACGTGACTAGTGGCATAAGTTATTTCCCAGTAAGAATCGCGTGCATATTTGTCTGTTAAAGAATCCCGCGTTTTCATTTCAATGTCTCGCTTCTTTAAGCATTTCAACCGTGAAATTTAAAAGCTGCCTCGGAGCAAATGTAGCAAGAGTGCTCACAACTTATGTTAGTGAGGTTGGTCGAAGATGAAGTAAATGTCATTTTCAAGGGGACTGCATAAAGGAGGCCCAATTCCATGCCATAAAAGGGTGGTTTCTAATACCACTTTGGTCGCATTTTAATCGGTTTTCAAAAATGTCCGCGTCGCGGTGATGAGTGCAATGCGATCCACATTTTTTTCAATATTTTGCATTTGTTTGTTGTTGCGAAGAATAGCACGGGAAAGTTATGGAATTGATGTATTGCATTATCATGATGTATCTAAATTCAGTTAAAAAGCTAATTATACCTTATTTCCTAGTGAAACGCGGATCAATTTGTCCGTCAGCGATGCGAGTGACGACTTTTCTAAACCCATTTAAATGCGCTGTGGTTGGCAACACAATTAGAGGCAGACTTGAGGATCCTCTTTTGTAATATTCGTAGTCATTTTCATGAAGATTTAAAGCTATTTCTTCTCGTTGTCCCTCTTCAAATGACGTCTGCGTAAAAAAGGCTTTCCATTCTATATTTTCTTGAAATTGCATTTAATACCAGTATTTTTACCCAGTTCCTTATGACAGTACTTATTTAATCCATAAACTTCCGTTTCTAGTGCAGAATTGAGTTCAATCTACTTCAAGTTCACTACGATGTAATTCCTCGCACTGTATATGATTTTTTTACATATTGTATGATTTTTCTCTCATGTAGACCGAAAAGGTAAGTCTTTTACCAAATAATATCATCTGATGTTTAAGTATACCAGGATTAGATGATGAATTTACGGGAGTCATCCACGAGGCACAAATTGTGCGAAAAGTCTACAAAAAATCATTCGCCTTGACAGGGATTCGAACCTGGATCCCCCGATTCTGATTCGATAACGATTTTTTCTCATTCTGTATAAGACTTTTCATTTGAAAAATATTAAGGATAACCACATTGGGGTAAAGGAATAATATTGTACACTTTGCTTGTGATTGAAGAATGTGGGTTTTTATAACACAGCTTAACGCTTAGTAAAAGGTACAGCAAGAAATATTGGGTTAAAATTCAGCATATATTAAATTTATTTCTACTGAACTCCTTCGTATTTAGTGTTAATTTATATTTTTGTTAATATTGTAATTTTTAATTATTTTTTATTTCAATTATGTTATATTTTTACTGCAAAAAGGAATTAACACTCTCTGACATTTACTACCAACATGAATATTATTATCGCAGGCTTCCGACCCAGTCTTTCAACACAGGCTTGTAAATCTAACGATGCTCCGAAGAGGAAATCTCGTATCTGACGTTTGCCTCACGGTTGTCGACTGTCAGCGGGAAAAAATGGTTTCTAGTCTTATTTTTATCTTGTGGATATTTATTTTTCTTCTTCCACCGACATAAGATTCCTGATATCTGTCACTCTGCGCTCTCCCAGCATTTACAGTTCGAGTGTGAAGAACGTTGACATTTCGCGAATAGCTAACTTTAGCTGCTCAGCTGGCTAGATATCCCTCTTTATGATCGGTGTCGAATTATAAAGGATCACCGACCCCCTTAATGCTTGGAAAAATCTGGAGAAATGGGAAGGTAGTTATCACTAAGGTGGCTCTTCAATAACGGATTTAATTTCACCTGGTCAACAAACAATTTTAAAGGTAATTGGAGAATATCTAAAAGCCACTCTTTATTAAGCTGTAATATTAACACTGAGAGACATTGCATACCACTAAGGCGCTGCGGCTTCCCCTTATGGCCATTTTTATTCTGTGATGATCCCTACAAACGGCCATTTCTTCTCGGAACGGAATCATTTTCCCTATCCTCCCCTGGAAAATCACCCTGGTTCAGCGGCCACCTCCCACGGGACAATCCCAAGTATACATATAACCCCCGGAAACAGAGATACGGAGAGAAAATGAGGACTTCATCTTGGGGTGCATCTGGAAAGTGAATAAAATAGTAATTTGGATAGGTGAGAGATGAAAATCTTTTATAACTCATTGCCCTGAATTAGCTACTGATTCATTGAGTAGTGAAAAAGACGAAATTAGAACTAAAACGAATGATACATAATTAGCATATATTAAATCAATACCAGTTTTTTAGCGACTAGACAATGGTCAATATGAATATTCAAGGTAGTCCTTCGAAAGGCTGCAAAATTGCGTGTAAAATATTTTTATTAAAACAAAGTGTGGCCATTTGAATAAAAATTACTTGGCCAGTCGTTTCTAAAAAAAAATTTTAAGTTATTCCTACATTTCAACTGAATATATGATTAACAGTTATTAAAAATTAATTTTATTTCCCTTGTTTGAGCGACAGAGGGTATGCATTTATCGCGTCTTCTCGTTATTTTAAGAGTAAAATTCCAAGTCCGAGCAAAAACGTTCTCCTTTGGATATGCAGAGAAAAATTCCCATTACACCTGCATCTACTTATTGTTAGCTAAATTGGAGGGAGCACAAGGACTATATCGCGGAATTCTCACTTGTGTACAGAAAATGATATTTTATACGCCTTTCTGGAATCCCGCGCTCTGGCTTTAAAGCGAGTGTTTTCCTAAATTCATTCGCATTGTCCAATCTCAATGGAAAGTGCTAGACAATCCTTCAAAGCATTTCTTTTGGTCGAATACAACGATATACCTAACGACCAGTGAAATACGCGGAGTCTTTGCGTCGGGCGACGATAGAGTGATTCCGTGATTTAATCACGCTTTTCCCTGTCACGCCATGATCGACCTCTTGAGCAAATGGAACGAAACACGCTCTGTGAAAAATCGTGACGTGATCTTTGCTCACGGGCAGCGCGTTGAACTCGTAGAGGGTGACAGAGCAAAAGATGGAAAAGACATCTCGCTTTGTGCAGGCAGTTCTGGCGGTCTGGTCTCGCGGAAGTGATTAACAAACGAGATGCCATTTCGGACATATGTTCCTGGTGGGACGCAACAAACTCAGAGTTCTAGCGACACACAATGGAAACTTAAGCAGAGCGGATCTTCCCTATCAATACTGCGATATACTTTTATTCAGGGGTGCAGCTAGGAATTATTACTCGGAGGTCTGGGGGGTATGGAGTACCCGCTAGGGTAAGTGGGTGGTGCGGGTACTCCATACCCACTCAGAAATTTTCAAAGATAAATGGTTCAAAATGGTGAGTTTTACGGCTTTCGGAGGGATTTTTTAATTAATACCTACTCTATTCTGTAAGTGATAGTAATCCAATGAATTAAAATGGATTAAAATTTAAATTTCTCTGAGCTTTGGGGGGGGGGGGTTTATCCCCCAAAAATCTCCCCCCCCTCGCTGCGCCACTGCCTGTATTCACTTAGACCCATCCTTCTGAGAAGATAAACATTTTTAGTTAAGAATGCTTGGATAAGGAATGGACACTGAGGCCACCGTTTCGAGGAAATGTTTCTTCCAGCGAGACAATTTTATGAGAAAATTATTTTGAGTATTAGCCGTAAAAGGTTCGATTCTGTAAAGGGTCACAGCTGAATTGTCCACTCTCGTTTCTCAAATCAGCATCTAATAAAAAAATTGAACGTAATAAGAATTTCTAAACTAATGAGAAAAAATTGAAACTTCGCGGCCTTTATATTGCGCACGGATGCGCAGAATTCTCGTCATTTTTTTCCGAGCGTTCCGGACGGATGACGAATTCAAACGCGTCAACTTAAACAATTTTAAAGCATACTAGAGGTGTTTTGTGGTACATTGCAGCTGTTGCTCGTTGATTAAGATGAATGGACTTATCATAAATTTTCATTAGTTCTACACAAGAGGACTGCATTGTGGAGGTCCAACACCAGATTAAATACCCCGTTACGCAACGTATTGAATACCATTTTTAGTAAAACCGTCGTCGAATGTATCATTATAATGAAATTCCGAGATGAAAAGTTAACAAAAAGTTATCTGTAGGTTTTAAACCTCCATCCTTTTGGCAGAAGAACTCTTTAGAACTTTATCATCGGTAAAAGGTTATCATCAAGTCAGAATAAATGACCATGCCCTCCAATATTCCGTATTTCAGTACCTAGTGATTCATACCTTGCTTGCAGATGAATGAAAAATGGTTCAATATCCGTCTGCGATGTGCTCTGTTTGCATCTATAGATTATAGGGATTCTCGACTTACAGCGAGCCTGTTGTCTGTGCACCGAAGTAATTCCGAAGTGCGATTTGGCTCTTGTCGCAATGAGGGCATTTGTAAGACTTTTGGCCGATGGTGGCAAATAGATTCCTTGCCTGCTACGCC
The DNA here is from genome assembly GCF_921293095.1 of Ischnura elegans. Lineage (NCBI taxonomy): Eukaryota > Metazoa > Arthropoda > Insecta > Odonata > Coenagrionidae > Ischnura > Ischnura elegans. The sequence goes on along the minus strand of NC_060251.1, from coordinate 85,652,186 downwards.
CGGCCCTTCTTCCGCTGGGCCCTTGCCAATCTACTAGTGTAGTTCACCTCGGATGCAACAGATTGGTAGCGAAGTCGTGATAAAATCGCTTGCTATCGAAACTCGTAATATTGGAGTTTATATCGGTTTCGCGTCAGAATTTTAATATGATCCATTTTAATTACTTAGCAAAATAAAAGTATTAAAAGTGGGTTTCAATTATCAATCAAATATTCACAGGCATTGCATTATGGGGAAATATAAATTTTCACTTTCACTTCACGCATCACCTCAAAAATTACCCATCTTTTCAATTTTTTCAGAAATTACCGGGGTAGGGGTGGAGGTCCCCCTATCCTACTCTTGCAAAGGAAAAGTATTTACTGTGATGTTTCCATTTCCCATAGCAATACGGGAAATTGCGTTTTAATGTTTTCCTCGGCTTTTAGTAAACGCGGAGCCATAATGGGATATCTAGCATATATTTCCTATAAGTATAGGCATATTATCAGATATTTAATTGGTAAATCTATAAAATGGGCATGAAAAATGTTAAATATTATACAATATAAGATTGCGTTTCAATGTTGGCCTCGGCTCTTAGTTACCGAGTAACCGTAATGGGATCTATAAGTAGATTGTGTTTCTATGAGTAGGTGAACTTTATCAGTAGTTTCCTTGGTAAACCATTGGAATCATATATACAGCAAGAATCGTTTTATTAGAGACATACAAATAAATTCAGGGTAAGGAGAGAAAGGGATAGGAACGTTTAATAGAAAAAGGATGAGGACAACGGTGCTGTGGTAGTTGGAAAAAGTCAGAAATCGGAGGGTAAAAATACGAAATCGAATATCCGGCGAATTTCACGCCATTGTATGGAAGTTTTATTGTATGTATGTACTGGTATGTGTACATCAGGAGGCGGTGACGCTTCGGAGGCCGTGACTCCGTCGGTGTCTTAGTCACGGGTCGCATGGGGGCACCCCTCCACCCTTCAGATCCGCGGCGATAAGACGCGTTGAGATGGATTCGAGTTGGGAAAGACAAGGGAGTTTGTTTCCATGAGTGTTACTCTGGCGTGCTCCTCGCCAGCACTTGGAAGGCGCTATGAAGTTCCCGAAGCAACGTTCCTCTATGTATGGAATGAAGTATCTTGGCAACCACCATTGAGTGGTTCCTTGCGGTGGGGGTGCTTGAGGAAGAACTGTGGGTATTGAGGACGATATATTTTGCTGAGGGCCGTCATTCAGTCATCTGACGGATGGAGTATGCAGACCCTAGCGGACACCATGGGGCGAAAATTTATATAATAATTCATCTCAGTTGATAATGGAGCCTTGGCAGTTTACTCAGGGCCGGTGTTATCATGTCTGGTTAGCGTTAACCGGAACATGATATAACCGTAACCTAAAGTTGAAACTTACAGGAAAGCAAAGTAGCTCTGAATATCTTTTAAAGAAAGTCATTCATTTGAATGGAGAAATTATTTATTTTCAGTTTTCATCCTCACCAAAATGTCAACTGGACGTATTAATACTGACCCTTAGTATTTTACTTGCATGCTCCTCAGTACTGTATGGAAATGACGCATCCATATGATAGTAATTGTCCGTGAATGCAATTTGCGGGTGTGAAATACGTAATATATCCGTGCTTCATACACCAATATTACTAACTTTCGTCTAATGCGTTATTTTAATGAAATATTCAGTAATGCTCACCACCTGCTAGGTGTGTTGGAACGCCAAGGATTCCAGAGCCGCCTGAATTCGACTATAACATTCATTTTCGTTTTAAGGGTCGTGCTAGGAGCTGAGTAACTTCTATTCAACCGCTATAAACACGACCATGAGTTTTATCCTCTAAGGAAGAAAAGTTTCGCAATGCGTGAGGCTTTTTAAGGGCAGGAGACGCACGCCCGCTCGGCAGTATAATGGAAACCCTTTGTGCAGTTGATCGCAATCGGAACTCGTCATCGTCGCATTCGACAGACAGGGCACTCGAGAGATATCGCAGGACGCGAGGGAGAACGAGTGAGTGAGTGTGTATTACGCTGCCGAGATAATCTTCTTCCGCCTCCTCCCCAGATCACTTCACACTACCACAATCCCCCCTGAATACGCCTTCTTTAGGCCAGCTCATAGAAAAATTAGAAATTAATTGACCGTGAGGAGCACTTAGAGCCGGCTTTTTACCATGTCTTCTTAGCACTAACCATAAGATGATACAGCCTTAAACTTTCTTGGCGGTGGCTAAAACTGCAATTAAATGTAAATATTACCTTGTCCCCAAATGATGAAATTAAGACAATAGAATATGATGCCACCGTCGAGACGCGAACCCTTGCCCCCGCAGTGTTATTTGTCGTTGCTAACCACTACACCAACTAACTAATCTACTGTAAAAGGAGTTATTTGGGAATTATATACGGCATGTTAAAAGCATGAAAATTAAGTAATTACATAAAACTAAGGCCCATTCAATGGAACCATTGCCATTTCCGAAATGTGATCGTGATTCCGAATGCCACAAAAATACGGCATTGAAAAGGTACGTGGTCTCCCCTTGTTCGTTTGAAAAGCAAATAACGTACGTCGCGGGTTCACCTCTCGACTATTTTAGGGGACGTTTACGGTGCCTTATTGGGGAATAATTCGTTAAAATTTTATAAAACTGGTTTCGGTTAGGTTCAATATTAATTGACGTTACGGGGGTGTGATCATTAGAAAAACCAAAAGCACGGCAACTAAATTAGCACAGACGCTCTAAAATCACTGTAGCGTCATGGAAAATAAAATAATAAAACATTGATAGGTTCGCTGAAAATATTTTAACTGGCATAACCTGGATTTCGTAACGTGGTTACATCTTCAGGTAATTTACGAAACCTGATTCATGCCAATTGAAATATTTTCAGTGAACATAACGGGGTTTTATTATTTTATTTTCCATAATGGAAAGGTTTCAAAAAGTAAAGCCTGATTGGGTAAGCCTGGGTATCTGTTAGATTTTATTATTAATAAATTGCGGTTATTACAATTAGTAAACAATAATACAAAGCCATATCCGTTCTTGTTGTATACTTTACGTCGCACTCGAAGGAGTATCTTTCTTGAGCATCAAGGGCATTCTTATTCGGCATACCTTCAGCCTTTAATAGGGAAGGTAATTGGGAGGAGGAGTACGGAGGTGAATGTAATAGCGCTCGGATGGGAGGCTGGGAGTGAGAAGAAGCTGTAATGAACAAGGTCATGGTCTTGAAAGGAGCGCGGATAGCGGACCGAAAAGATATAGGTTCCGGGTACTTAATAAAGGTTTTTTGAGCATAGGATTAAAGAAAAACATATGTTTTCCCCATAACTCAGTGTGAATAACGATTCCAATATTTTATTTAAAATCTAATGTGGCGTCATATCACGAACTTCCAATATTTTAATGTAAAGAACCTGGAGCAGTTGTAATGTGTAAAGCCCCCCACCGAAATGGACCGAATTTCATGCGTTTAAGCTGTCATACGCCCAACGCTAAGAGCTAACAAAGCATGTCCTATCCATCTTTTAGTTCATACTGTCGAGGATTTATGTCTTCAAATTTAATATTTATTTTAGTTATTTAAAAAGAGTGTGCTAACTTAGAATTATTTGCTCGATTCCTGACATTGCTATAGCCTTCCCACCTCAAGATATTATCTATATGAGCGACTGTCTACAATAGAGGGATGTGCGAATTGATCTCAAGGAGTTGCAAGTAAGACTTACCATTGGCATTATTAAAATAATATTAGTTTTTAGTTCGCTTTGAAATCAAATGATCGCTTGAATTGCTGGAAATGACGGGCCAAGAAAGACTACATAAGGCGTTGAAGTATTTTTTTCTTTAGAGCGATGACGATATTGTTTACGATGTTGGCGATAATTCGTTGAAACCTTGGTCGCGTGTTTATTATGTACTTTATGCTTGGTAATTTTAAAAACATTATTAAATATTTGTTGTTTTGAATTATCTAAATTTAATTCCCATGGTATACATTATCCCGATTCAAACAGGGCCTCTCAGCTGTGCATTCACTCACCTTACATTCATTGTATTTTGGTATATATTTTTTGTAATTTTCTTGTCTTTACCACCGTTTGTCTTCTATCTATAAGTGTGTGTTGTTTTTACAATATCTGTATAATTTATTCCGATAATCTAAAAAGTTTCTCTCTTTCTGATTGCATTTCAAGCCCCATTTCATCGACCCTTTTGACCGCGCGATTATTTTTCCCTCGTCGCGACAGTCGTTTGTTTGAATTGTGCGAGCGGCGATGCAGTGAACGAATTACTGATTTACTAGAGAGTCGACGGAAGAGACTGCGCTGGCGCGTGAAATCACTCTCCTTCAATGATGCACTCATGAAATAGGCTTCTCTCTTAAGTGTGTGTTGTTTTTACAATATCTGTATCATTCATTCCGATAATTTAAAAAGTCTCTTTTCGATTGCATTCCAAACCCCATTTCATCGACCCTTTTGACCGCGCGAGTATTTTTCCCTCGTCGCGACAGTCGCTTGTTTGAAAGGCGCGGACGGCGAGGGCGTTACTGATTGTCTAGAGAGTCGACGGAAGAGGTTGCGCTGGCGCTTGCCATCACTCTTCTTCAACGTGGCACACATGAAATAGGCGCCGGCGTTGTCCTCCCTTCTGAATGCGCTTCGCTCCATCTTTAACCCTTATGACCTCTTGCCCCATTCCATATCCTCGTTCCGTACTTGCCCTCCCCCCTTCCGTAAGCTGAGTGCGCGGCCCTTGTCAGTTCTGCGAACGGGGCATGGCTTGGGGGTGGGTGGGCGGGTGTTAGTTCCTCAGATAACAGCCTCCTCCCCCTTTGGCACGTTATATTCGCCCGATGATGGCAGTTCGAGTTTATGCGTGCGCTTATGACCTAGGTCGGCCAGACCGCCTCTTCTGAATGCACCCTTCTACCCCGGTGACCGCTGCTCCGGTGGTGGGTCAAAGACCTTGTGATATACGAGTGGCCGGTTTATGCGAGAACCTGGTTGCCGTCTTTACTTGGTCAGGGATCGTGTCGGTATTTCCATCAGAGCAAATGTAAACAGGGGAATGGTAGAATTTATTTATTTATTTTCAAATTCCCCGTAAACAGCACATAGAGGCCTTAACAACGGAGGAATTAACAAAGCATGACACACACATCCATGCGCTGGTTAGGGACCACCTACCCAGGCGGGATTCGAACACGCGACCTACGATTTGGCAGGCGTGGACTTTCGCTCCGCCACCGAGGCCAGAGAATGAAATACTCTCGGGTCTTCCATCGGGTGAGTTGCTGCAATACTGACGACGCTTAGACCAGTGAATCGTTTGTCGTCTTCAGGATTACTGTGATTACCCCCAGCCCTATTTGCAAGAACAACAAGGGCCGTGCATTAAGCTCGCGATCGCAGCATTCCTGATGACGGCCAGTCGCTGGTCGAAAAGTCAACAACAATGGAGGCACTCACCCAGTAGAACACCTGAGAGAATTTTACTCAATTGATCCGCCGGAAAAGCACCAGACCATTTTTCAGGGGAATGATAGCCTTGTTGGTAGAGCGCTAGGTTGCTTATCACAGGGTCTTGGGTTCAAATACCGTGTGAATCCTTAGGGCATGTCCAAGTACAATTCCTCTATCTGCGAGGTAGGATTTCCACCCGCCACTCCAACGTGAATGAGTGAAATTTACATTTATAATGTAGTTTTATCATATTTCTCCATTTCGTGTGAGCATTTTTGTTTCGTTTAACCTTTCTTTGGAAGTCCAATTTATTATCACATATAAGTACTCCTTGAGATTTTTCTGATTACTTACGTTCGTATGGTTTCATGGCGTGATGGTACTCCCTATGATAACAACAACATATGAGCGGCTTTGTCACGTCACCGCCTTGGAGAATCAGGGTGGTGATTAGGATATTCAAGACACTGACGTTATTATTACGTCTTTTCTGCGTCATGGAAGTGCTGATTATTTCAGGAGTGTTCACTTTAGGTGGTTAGTAAGCATGTTTATCTACTTGGAATGTCCATGGGGATGAATCAGTCGAAACTATGTAACTGACGTCCTTTTAAGAATCGCTTCCTACGTAGGAAAGGTTCATCAGTTCCTGTTCTCCTTTATGCACCTAAGATATCGCAAAAGCATGTACGCGGTATTTCTGTATAATATCAACCTATGATGGAGTTTTGTCACGTCAGCGCCTTAAGAGAGAAAGTCCTAATCAAGGTATTGATTGGGATTTTGGCTCTTACTCGTCGAGCTATCGATACTAACCTTCTGTGTCCATACTTTTACCAAGATAAAGTGGGCAAATATTAATTTGAGCGACGCCTGCTAGATAGCACTGGATTTTTCGGGAGCAGATAGGGGCAAGCAGAATATTGTCATTCTTATCCGTTATCGATGCGTGGAGTTATTGCTGATTAAAGACATTTTCGGTTATGCTGTCGGCGGAGTATCCTGCGCTTGGTACTTAATTTAGAGTGCCTATAATGTGTCCATACTTCAGATTTTTCTATTTTTTTAATTGATAAGTTAAATGTCACAAATAATCAGTAAAATGTCGGTAACATCGAATGCAAAAAATTATTTTTTCTTTATTAAAACTTCATAAATAATCCTGATCTACAAACCATTCATCAGATTCATTCACAAAAACATTTAGAGAATTTTTTAAACTGTGAATGTAGTCTTACACGTTGCAATTTCCGTGCATTTTCGGCCAAGTTATCTCCCTAACACGTTGCAGGGAGAAGTGGAGGGCTGCCGTGTACCATTTAATTATTTTTTAACTATGAATTAACAAATTTTCTAAGCGGTATGCTCTAAGATGCGTTTGAACCTTCATAAATTCATTGAATAGTCACCTGCTATTTTGAGCCTCAGGAGGCAGTTTCCCCTATGGACTTCCAACCATCATCTGCAACTTGTCTTAGGGAGATGAATGATTCCGTTGTTCTCGTTGTAGAGGGTGACTCCCTCTTGCTGGGACGCAATGGGTTTCGCTGTATCTCATGCACGCCAAAATGACGTCCGTTATGGGCTCATCGCGCCCGTAGTATATCTGAATGAACCCTTGTTCTCTCATAGTATTTCCGTGAAACCCCTACCGACACTTGTCCTAATCTATCAGAGTCTCCTTTTGGGAGTCACTCCTCCGAATTTGCGACAGGTCAAGGCATACCAACCCGGCCACGTTTTTCCCCAATCACGTTGCAGTACCAATTTCAGTTCACAATGAGGCCTATTTTACTTAGATTCCAAATTAAATCCAATTTTCACCCCTTACCCTTCCCCAATTAGGATTTATTTCTCCAAAATGGATATTTTTGCTGCTATATTTACGGAACTAGCACATGAAAAAATTGAATCTAATAAAGCGTAATCGTATATTTTGTTTGTACACATTTAGCTCCTTGAATCTCGTCAATTTTGCCATGAGAATAAATGAATCTAAGTAGCGTAGTGACCTGCGTGGTCCCGAAACCCAAATATGTGTGGATCGATTCCCGTTCCTGATGAAAATTAAAGTGTGAATTTCATCGCCTTTCATGGGCCAGATTTGTAATTTACCACAGTGAAAGTAGTGTTGAAATACTAAGGGACACGATGTAAGATGACGTCGTATTGAAACGAATCTCTGCCTCATTAGCAACTGTACATCATATTGATAGCGTGATATTTGCGGGCCGGTCTGGAATAGAATTGACTTCAATATACAATAACGCAAATAAGCACAGCCGAGATAGCGGAAAGTGACGTCACCAAATACAGGAGCTTCGTTTTCTGGAAACGAAAGTTTAAAAGAGTTCTGGAATATAATTGAATTCGTGTTATCATGTTTTTATCTTGATTGAATATTTTTCCATAAAATAAAATGCTCTCAAAGAAAAATAAGTGTCATAATTTTTATAAAAAAATATTTATAAGTATTTAATTAGCCAATTTTTTCTCTTTCCCATGATAATTCTGAAGTTGTGGTTTTAGCGTTGGCCCTGTATCTTCTATAATGTACAGATACCTTAGGCGCATTTAATTATATTCGTAGGATAAGGCCTAAACAAATAAATTCGTCAAGGCCGTTATACACGGAATTGCGCAGGTTAGAACTGCATTGATTTCTAAAATGGCGCGAAATTGCGCGAATGCATGAACGAAATTAGAACGGGCTATTTTGTCATCTCACCTCCACGCATTCTCGCATGTGTTCTAGCAATTTACCGCTTTACACTTCGCAATTTTGACTGCGCCTTCGTGCTCACGTCAGATTGTGCAAATACGTGCCCCGTGTAAAACGCTGATATGTTTTTCGGCTTTTCTCGTCAGTTCTTGTTGACTCTTGGGAATTGACCGATTTCAGTAATTTCTCATCGTGGGCAAGAGTCAACGAGACCTGAAAGGAAAGGCCGGATTACAAGTCATTTGAGATGACATACTTTATGGACTACTTTATCATCATTTTCAAAACTTACGCCTCGTAAATGATTTTTAAGGAGCTGAAACTCGCTATTTGCTAAATTGGAAGTGTACGGCAGTAGCTCTAGCCCGACCAATGAAATTTTCAGAGCAGTTCCCTACTTTTGTATGACGTTTGAGATTTTATTGTTGAGTTGCCCACGAATGAATTCAGCTCGCAGAGATTTCGTTATGGCATGCTTTTGCTTAAAAATTGGATTTATTTAGGAGCGTGTATCGGTTAACTCCTAATTCCTGGAAATTTAATGGTAGTTTCTGACTGTATAGTTAGGTATGGGATCAGATGTATGAATCATTCTTACAGCCATAAAAAGAATGCAAAACTCTTTTAAAATTCCGTATCCATAATACGAAGTGCCTGTGTTTGGTGACGTCATTTTCCGCTATCTCGGCTGTGTTTGTTTGTGTTGCTAACAACGTAGCCGCATGGGAATGCGAACTTGCGGGAAGGTAAATAATTCCACCCGGCACGAAGATAATGGGATCAAATAGGTATACCGTGATTGGGAAAAGGGGATCTCAGTCAGTGATATTCGAAAATATAATATACGGCAGAAAAGTTCTCCAATACGGTTGTCCACTAATTTTTTTATTATTGTATTTTAATATTAGTTTCTAACGTCATAAGTAGGGCGTGACAGGTTTAAGTTTTGCTGTTTGTAACCATTCGTGATGTATATACGGGAAATACATTTCTAGTTAAAACGAAATCTGTGGAGTTTGGTTTAGGAAAAGTATTCAGTTCGCTAGAAGAAATATATTTCATGTGACAATCAACTCGAGATATAATATCGTAATTTCCTAAAGAAGTATACAGGGAGCCATTCCACTTACATTCATTCATCCTTAGTTTAATTTGGAATAATATCTTATTATTAGAAGCCATGTAGCCGAGTTATCGAAGTAGACATATTTACACAGTAGACAATTCAAATACATAAATCATCGGGTATCCTTATTTTTATTAACAAATCTACCGCACATTAAGTTTTGTTCCCCTCAATGCTGTTGGTCCCTTCAAATAACGCTCATCAAATTATTAATTTGTGAACTTAAACTGATTGTATACGATGTTTTATTTTCATGGCTACCAACACTTGCTTCCCAAAGTAAGTAATCAAGACTCCTTTCAGTGTGAATTCCTGGGAGTATTATTAAAATAATTTATTACCATTACTCTTTATTATTCAGATAATCCCTGTTTGCCATCTAGGATTTTTAGCCTAAAAAGCCACATTTCTATTGCTCAGATGCGTAAGTGGGCTGTTCCATCCTCGTACCTCTCAGGAAGTATGAAATGTATGAAGTATGATATGTCATTCTACTTTCAACAATATTCTGCGGGAGAAATATTTTTTTGCTGGCCACATTCAAGCTGGGTAAAGGATGAAATTTCCTGCATTGTCGGCAAATCATCCGGGTAGCCAGCTTGCAAAAAGTCCTGGATATTGATGCCCTGTTGGTTACCCTTGAAGAGACACTCCCGCATAGAATTTGGCCCGCATGAAAATGGGCTTCTGAAGTTACATCAACGTGGACAGTGTTCCACCGTGTACGGTACGAGAGTATTTGGTTAAACTCCTACGTCTTTTGTGTTCATGTTTGCAAGTGATGCGCTTATCAACTTCCTTTGTTCGCATGCCCGAAATAGCTTGGTTCACAGGTTTTCACCAATGGGTTAGGGAAAATCCTAAAATAAATATTTTTGGCGGATATTGTTCTTAAATCAAAGTTCTTAATGTGATAATTATTGTTTGGTGACGCCTTTATGCTGAGGGAACACAAATATAACTGATTTTTGATGTTTAAGAATGAAAAAAACTCGCCGTGGACACAAAAAAATTAAATATTTTTAGTATCCTTTTGTCTTTGTCATTAAAATTTTCATTTTAATTTTATGTTCCCTTTGTTGTTACAGCTATTTTTATTTTAGATAAATTTTGCGAGGGGAGCGAAACCTAAAACAGATGACGTAAAGTCTTATTTCATCATGAAAAAATTAAAACTTGACTTTGGTATTTTTTATAATTTTAAATCGGCGACGTAACATGCTGGTGGGTACTTGGATATCTAAGCTAGAAGTGCGTCATCTATAATCCCAAATTTTTATACTCGCATTGCCTTGCTTGTCGATCTCCGGTGTTGGATATTCCACGCGACTAGCGTGTCGACGCGGTTGTCAGGGCTTAACCGTATCATCGTTGAGGCAGACGGCTTAGTCAGCACTCAAAGATAGACGGGTCGAACTGGCACTAGAGAATGCGAGGCCGCGTATGCAAAATGACAGGGGCAGCAGTCCATCACGGCGCCGATGAAATTGGCCGACCACTTCATCGCGACTCGTTATTCAATTTATTTTGATCATTTTCCTCCATGTGCATCAATCGAGACGAAATTTTCTCTCGTTCGGTCACACCTGAAGATGGCCGTAAAATTTGTCGTCTGAGGAGTTCATTTTTTAACAACAGGTCGCGAAGAGATGTTGTCACTTAACATTCATGACTTCCCCAGTACGTTTACTGTGCGAACGACCGCAGTTATTTGCTCAATAAATTCGTTTTGATATTGGGGGACCATTATAGTTCCACTCTCATGCAAAAGATTTTCGTGTTCATACGAATTTGGTGACTCATTGCCCCTTTACAACTTTCAATGATGAAGAAGTATAATTACATTAAGGAATGCTTAACTAGTCTTTACTTAAAATTTGATAGGGATGACTCTTGAGCTGCTTGTTTCTGACTTTTAATCACGCGGTAATCTTATTCATGTCATCATCTGTATGATGCTGGTAAATGTATACTTCTCATTCCCTACTTTTTGCTGCACTTTCTGGATGAATGAATAATTTTCAGAATTCCGATTAAAATTCTACATCATTGATTGAATGAATGACTTCCATCGTCCGAATTTGTTTTCTCGAAATATTTTACAACTTATGATCAACTGTAAATCTTCTGCAAAAATGTTTAATTTTTTCACTAAAAGACATTTACCTCTTAATTTTGATTAGTTTCTTAGCGCATTTATTAAGTGAATACCTGCCTATAATTATTCATCGGGTACTTGTCTGGAGGGTTGAAGGTTTTACACTTATCCAAAGGCTTCGCTGTAAGGGTGTCATACATTCTTCCCGATTCGTGTGAAGTCGATGAAACCTAATGGTCGTTGAAGAATAAGGTACGCCTTTATTTAAGTGTTTGATTATAATTTTTAAGACAAGACTCTTATACCGCTCTTTAACTGTTTATACACTGACTCTCAATCAAATTTACTATTTGAATTGAATTTTCAGTTAATGAGATCTCTATTTTTTATGCTTGCAACGCTTTTGTTGATAAATGAAGTATTTTATTTGTCCCAGCTAAAAGCCTTGATCATGAATAGAACCACAGGTTTCAGAAATCAAAATTAGATTTTGATAGTAAATGTTTTAAAATCCACGAATAACTCATTGAAGATTCATCTATGCCAACTTGTGAAGATGCTGGAAATAATTAATATCATTGTTATTTCTGGAGGTTAACGTATCTATTGTTCTAATTTTATAGACAACTGAAATTATTGTCAGATTTTAAGGTGAGAATGCCCTAAAACATTGATATTCTTACTCTATATGAGATATTGATCAATGAAACGATGCATACAGCTTATACCAAGATTGAACTGAGCATTTGGTAGAAAGTTATGGCCTAGAAGAATGAATTGATTCCATATTTGCTAAAGTTACGTTTTCGTATTACGGTAAATTTTTCTTTCACTGAAAATGTAGTTTTCAGCAGTACACATTTAAAAATAAAGCGAATCGTTCGATATCCATCTTTAGTGATTCGGATCGTGTCCTTGATTAAGAAAAGTTCCCGTAGTATATCTGAATAGTATATTTGCTATTTTTGTGGAAAAAACAAATATATCTCGCTCCCTTATGTTTAGGTTCCGGCTTGAGGCTCTTTTTTTTGTTTACTTTCTTTCGAACGCAAACCGTGGAATTTCTGTAAAAATAATTTTCGGTGTCTTCAGAAAGCATATGGAAATCATTGGCCCGGGTTCAACTTTGGCAACTTCTATAGATAGAACTAATCGCCATCAAAACACAACCGAGAATCTCACGTTGGTCCAGGATAAGAAATGGCGTTTGAAATCAGCTATTTGTCGTATTTAGGGAACAGCTGGTAAATGGCAGCTATACTACCTCTTCATAAACCGGGGCTAACTTGATTCACGTATTAACTAGTATTCTGTGATGGAGGTGTTTGATAAACAAAATCGAATTAGAAAGTTCTGTAAGACGACACCTATATAGTAGTTCTCTTCTTATTTTTCCTAAATACTGTATTCAAAAATTGTGTTTAATTCCCTGTTGGATATTTTTTATTTTTTCAACATTGGTTCGGTATAGTCATAGTGACAGAAAGATTGCTCGTGAATCCACTCGTTATGTTTTTATTTACCTGAAGTTGTGAGAAATGGCGACGTGAAGATTTCCCGAGCTTTGCAACCCTTAATCGAATTGAACATTCCTAACAATTAAGCGTGCGAGATATTTTATCATTTCAGTCAACTTTCAAGACCTTCGTATCCTATTACGTGTCGTGAAATACCTTGATGTGGGTGGAAAACAATACTAAGCAATCATTGTAACACAATTGTGATGAAGATACAATGATTTGACTGTTGGATAAACACTTTAAAATGTAACGTCGTATAATTACCGTGTGTAGAATGTAAAAAAATGTAGTAGCTATCTTCGTTGATTGTCAGAAATAATGCGTTTGTTTTTTCACAACCTGCCTTTTGGGGAAATTTCTTAGGCAATTAAATCGTCTTGACAGAGGTTTATTCATTTGTATAAAAGATTTTATCCTGCTATTGTTGAATTAGTTATCTCCGGCAATTATCTCAAGGACTCCATGACTGCGACAATGTTTACTGTTAAGCTGATATTACTCATCCATTGTTCCGCTTCAATAGAACTCCTTTCCTGTCATGGGAAAGTAAGATGTTCGTATGATTGCATTTAAGAGAGACATCAGGAAAAGCGTGCGGTGTTGCATCTAATCTCTTCTCAGACAGAACGACCTTCAAGCTGGAAATAATCGTGTTGCATTTTGGGTCGACAAGTGTGAAGGCGCCAGCGGTCAAAATGTGACATTGAGTCCCTGTCACGGCTAGGGTTCCAAAAAAAGCAGGCTGGTTTGTGTTCCACCCTGGTTACGGTCCTCATACCGGTTTTCAAGTGTGTTCTCTCCCGCATGGCTACTACGGCTACCAGCGCATCCCCACCTCAAATGCAAACACCCACATTGCGATTGAAAACGGAAGACGAGATGTACTTGTAAAATGGTAATAAAGTGGGAAAACAAAATTCAGGTAGCACCATTCGAAGGAGAAGTTTATCTATCCATTAGCTTTGTAGAGAAGATGGTGTTTTGAGGAAAGTCACGAGGAAGTGAAGAAGAAATAATGTGAATGAGGAAAAGAAACTAATAGATACGAATCTGTGGCTGTTAAAGCTGACAATGAGACTAATTGCCGTGATACTGTCCCGGTGAGATTCTTTGTTTCTCCAAGCAGTTGCACCATGCTAGAAAATTACTACTGTCATTAACGAGTAACTTTTCTGTCACACCTTGAAGGATTTAAGTTTTCTTGATGACTGGCGAAATTGGTTGGAAACGAATATGTAGCCATTATAATCATATCATTATTATATACGGATCCTGTGCGAATTTCTACGAAGTTGACCGAAAGAATTTCCGCCATTTTTGCCTTCTAGTGTTGATTATTGTCAATATTGTTTCCGTATCATGGCGAAAGAAAGATTAATCTTGAATCCATTGTTATGTTTTTATTTATCGATCATCAGCTGCGTGGTGGACTCCTCATCTCATTCTAATCCTTACTAGATTTGTAAATTTTTTGAAATATTCGCTGAGTCAGGTGTCATTCGTACAGAATCTTAAATCTTTCGTAGGTAATAATTCGTTGGGAAGACAGCGATGACGAATTGTTGACGTCACATCTTCGGGTATTTCCTCGGCACTGGTTACGTGTAGGAGAGGACATGAAAATGCCGAGCTTTGAAGATGACGAAATACTGACGTCACTTCTTCGGATAATTCCGAAAGGTGCTGGTGGTGGAAAGCTTGACCTCGTGACCTAAAAAACGTTCTGATGTGGTTCAAATCGAATATTTCCTGAAGAGACTCATTGATTAACTCATTGGTATTTATGAAAAATGCACTGCAACTCAGTTGCTTTTCTCCAAAAAATTTTATTTCTATACCCTGACTAGCGTTGACTGAATTAAGCCAACGCTTTATTTATTTAAAATACTTTCAAGCAGTGGCCATCTCATATCCCCAAAAGCATATTCCTAGTACGCCACTGCTTTCAAGCACCCCATCTTCTCGTGACTTTATGCTGAGAATCAGTCCAAATTATGCACGAGAAATAGTCTTATACCCAGAAATATATTTATTAAAAGATCACTTCTGATCGTCACCGTGTCGAATGGTTAATATCTATTGATTATCTTGTGTTTGGAATATCGTTTCTCAAGTAACAGCTGTGGTTTCAAAGTTAACCATTCTTTTCCCTCTTTAGTTTTTTTTCCTCTTTATTTACCAAGGATAAGCCTGTTTTAGTTGTGGTATGAGTATTGAATGAAGAAACTTTGGGAATGAATCTAATTTATTTATAAAATCATAAAATAATAAAAGTTCAATACTCCCCTCGCCGATAAGTTCTTTTTTCCTTACAGATTGCTTAGCATTCTCTGTTTTATAAATGGTATGAAGGGTTTGAGGAACATAGAAATATCTAGAAGAGGTAAATGAATGACTAAATGAGGTGGATGGATAGGAATCTGTCAGGGACCCCCTCCGGCGAAGTTTCAGTATTTATAATCGTTGAATGGCCGTTACCTCAGTAGCGATGGGTTGGCCGGTCGCATCCGTATTCCGCATATTTTATGACCATCAAAATGGTCCACTAATCCGGCCGGTAATGTGCGCAATACGGCCAGTAGGGTGGTTTCCTATTATTTTTTTATTGCCTAAATCGAAAGATTATTACTCCAGGAGTACGTATTTCACGCTTTTAGATTTTTAAATGACGATATATATTTTTCGCGATTAAATGAAAAGTGAAAATTTTCTAGCGCGCGAAAACGCGACGCGTAAGTATGAATGTCGGGAAATCTCTCCGTGTGACGTATTTCTGGTTCCCGCTGCCGCCTTGTGAGGTGACCTTGAGGCGAATTGAGCGCTGATACGACGCAGGGTGCTAGCGGGTAGCTGAGTACCCTGCTGGCTGGTAGCGCTTGGCTTAAATAAGGATTATTAATACCTTATCAAATGAAGGAAACTTGCCGACCTTGGCCAGTTTTAATAAGTGATTATGAAGACATGTTTCCCTGAGCTCTGCGCCTCATGCATGCATTGGTAACCTCAGACGACGTATAACTCCTATCTTCTCGTATAGAAACTAGGTCCCTGTGACGTCACGTGGAGTGGCATCGCATGGGCGCCAATCTGGCCCTTTTCAAATGAGGATAAAAATGGACCATTGCCATTCGTCTAAACCGGTATTTCTAAAAAGAAATAATTTGTATAATATGAATACACTAATGGTGGGTAACGAATCGCAATCAATGACTTTCGTTTTCTTTGATGAAGGAAACTACCCTGTTGCGGCAAAGGCAGCTTTGGGCACTGTGCGGAAAAAGGACGATCTTATCTACATCTACATAATACCCTGCGAACCACTTCTAGGGTGTTTGGCGGGGGGTGATTAATCACCAGAATGCAATAGGATTCCCACGTGCACACCACATGGTCCAAAAAATGTTACGCATACCAGAAAATTATACTGCCGCATTCATTCAAAGGCAAAACATACTAACTACTCGTTTTCTGCCAATAAGGTCAAAACACACAAAACATGCGGTTAGATATAATAAGAAAATTCATAAAAATGCACTAAGGTTACATAAGGATACATAAGTTACTAGGCTAGGTTGCCTCTTTTTTATACAAACTTTTTAATTGCAAACAGCCAGAATAAATTATGCAATTTTTTCAGAGTAAAGAGAAATATCGCAATGTTGTAACTAGATTATCAGCTGATTTTTTAATTGTTCCTCAACATCGTACCACTGCATTTGATAATTCATTTTCAGTTGTTGGGACAAGGCTATGGAATGGTACTCCAGAACCAATCAAAACCGCAAAATCGCTGATGTCTTTTAAAAATCTAATGTTCACTAAAATGCTATTACAAGATAAAATGTAATTGTACCAATATGCCACTATATTCTGTTACAATTTATTTTTTATTTTTTTTGCATGTATCCTATTCTTCTGTGCACTGAGCTCTAATATGAATGTAAGCCCTTGTATGTTCTTAGTGGACCACAAAGGTCCAAGAACAATAAATATTTCTTTATCTTTATCTTACATTAAAAGTCATCATCATCATCATTAATCCTAAGATTGCTTTGACGCAGCTCTCCATTTCTCTCTCCCAACCGCTAACCTTTTCATAGCGACGTATTTATTCTCTTTTATATCCTTTGTGACTTGTCCTATGTAACTCATTCGGGGCCGTCCCTTGCCCTTCTTCCCTTCCACCTGTCCAACGATAGTCTAACTAGTTGTTTATTTTCTTCTAATGTATTCTCCAAGTTTTTGAAATGCTTCTTCTCACGCTTGTCCCAATCTACTTTTATGGTAAACCTCGTAATACTTTCTCCTGATCATCATCATTATTAGTCAACAATCCCAAGATTGGTTTGACGCAGCTCTTCATTTCTCTCTTCTTTCCGCTAATTTTTCATAGCTACTACACATTTCTTCTCTTTTACATCCTTTATAACCTGTCCTATGTAACTCATTCGGGGTCAGTCATTGTAATTCACTTCAACGATTGTCTTCATCAGGCCGTCGTGCCTCAAAATGTGGCCAACTAAGTTGTCCCGTCTTCTGCTTATGGATTTAGGAGGCTTCTCCTTTCTCCCACTCTTCTTAGCACTTCCTTGTTACTCGCACGGTCAATCCATTTTATCTTCATCATTCTTCGGAAGCACCATATTTCGAATGCTTCCACTCTTGACTTCTCTGCTGCTGTCAACGTCGAAGCCTCGCTTCCATAGAGAAACATACTCCATATGCAGCATCTGATGAATTGTTTCCTTGCTTCTATGCTTGTATTCCCAGCACATTACAAGTCATCCAATCTATTTGTGAGTTCTAACGCTGACGTTATAATCTCTCATTGATTGTGGACATCTACCGCGGCAGGTGAAATTGTGGAGTACGGATGAGCCGTGTTTGCCTGGGGTGAATTTATTTTGGACGCGTCTCCAGCTTGGGATCGCGTCAAACTTCAGCAAAGTACTTATTCCACGTACTTTTTTCCTCCTCACGTCAGCGTGGGAAGGGCGAAGGGGGAGACAGGCAAGAGTGAGGCTTGGATTCCGAGAAATGGGAATAAGAGTGAAATCTTATCCGGTAGGTGCGCCCCCCTCCCTCTTCTTCACAGCCTCCTGGCTCTCCGCCTGCCAAACGGGGGATGGGCGTCTTTTCATTTCTGAGAATATTATATAAACATGCTGACTTCACTTTAACGAAGGTTAGCTAACGTAAGTTTTCATTACTTATGGAAAAAACTAGCATACTTAGGAATTCAGAAAAAATATATTGGGGCTATCAGTAATCAAAAATGGCAATGTTTGGCAGTCACTATTTAACTCACTCACAAGTTGTCAGTAATGAAACACGTTTGATTTTGATAGGTGAGGGTAGAGCTCGTCTCGAAGTTAGCCACTTTCCTTTGATTTTCAAACATATCGGGGTAGAAACTTCAACATTTTTCGAAAAATAATAATCTTGTAAGCTTTTCACTCGATCTTCGATTCAACCTGTATGTTGGTCTGGATGGGTGAAGTTTGAGCTCACCTCGAACTAAGCCGCAGGCTTATGTACGTTCGGGTTAGGAGGGGCAGTTTGTTTCCCTGTATCACCTCGCACTATGAAGTGACTCATTATCTGGTTTAAGGCGGTTAAAGCTGTTCCGGTAAACCATATCCTAGCCAGCCAATTCACATTACAATAATTATTGTGCTCCTATGATCGTGTTGTGTGTTTCGTGTGGTGTTTGTGTGAACAGAAATTTAAAACTAATATTTTATTTGGCATAAGATTTTTTCAAATTATAATTTTATTTTTTCCATTTTATGCCCTTTTTAATTTTTTTTTGATTTTCTCTTTTTTATTGCAAGTAGCAATTTTTATTTTCTTGTTTTGTTATTAGATATTCTATTCATCATTTTATTTTATTTTTTCTTTTTTCAAGTTAATTAAAAAAATTAAACAAATTGTGCAGTGAATATTTATGAATTCCACAAGAAGGAAAGACTCATACACGAGTTATTTGTTGAGGCAGTTTGTATGTTGCTGGAATTGATGGATCACTATTCCATATCCGTGTGAGAAGAGTATGTTGGGTTGCCCCGAGCCTGGACTTAAAGGAAGATTTCAAGCGCTTTATATATGATCGATTATTGACTCGGTAATTAATTGCAAAGCATGTGGTTGAATAGGCAGTAATTGCCTCCTCAACTTTGACAGCGTCCTGTTACCGTACAGACTTGAAGCCGCGGTGCGGTTAAGTAACATAACACTGGGCACGTCTAACCAATGTAGCTCTCGGTTAAACTATGTGACAGCTCGTGAGGCGTGCGGTCAGTTTGCGGTTTTCAGCGGCTCGCGAAAGAATTTGCGAATAGCTCCATTGGTATTTGGTCGATCAATCGATGTGATCGGTGAACTCGTTTTTTCACTCGATTAACTCGTAACGTGAGATGGATCCGCATATGTTTGGTAATTGGATTATGCCACACTCCTTATGTAGAATTTTCGATTCAGTACATTCTTGTACGGCATCTGAGGCGGGTAATACTGATGGATTTTTAATTTTCCCTATAATTAAAACGCATGAAATTAAATAAACAAAAATAGGAGCCTCTGGGTTTTTATCAAGGAAGCTTTACCGCACTACGCAGTACCATCTAATTCCTCAATAATTCAGCAATGAAATTACCTTGTCCAATATTTATTTGGATCCGACCTAGAGGCTGTATCGAACCTTAGTCAGATTCATATACAGTGAGGTATACCATAGATGATAAATAGTTTTCATTTCTGTATCAAGAAGCTCTTCCTCAGAGTAACGCCAGAGACGGTATCAATAATTACTCCATCATTGGGCTACTGTGAAGTCTGCAGGTTACACCATGGTCTGTTGGCCACTTTTTGGCCCCTCTTATACCTACCTTCATGGATATATACATAATCAAGAATTCATTTATGTATACAAAATGTAACATTTGGATTGTTAATTATTTTGGGTTAAAATTGTCAATGAGAGTTATTTTTGCTAAGTATGCCTGAATGAACTCCCGCTTAGATTTCCTGTTGAAGCATGTTTCGTAGTTATAACTAGAAATTCGTAGGGACACCCTGTCTACAGGTTGAATACGGAAGCCAGTTTCAAAGCTTGGGTGTCGTTGTCAAGTACACTGCAGTGGGAATCGCCAAAAGTGAATGTTCACCGGAAAAGGATTGACGGGTAAGAGAAGATGTGAGAATGTTGAGGAATTCAGGTCGTTGGATAAAAACCGTTTTTACAAATCAGACTCATGAGGAACCCCCAAGGGTATGAATCATTTACGCATACCATTTGTTGGTGACGACGACCAGTCGATGAAATCACATGTTTTCAGAAGTCGGAGGGCGATTCTGGTAATGATTTCTTCCTTACTTCTCCTATCGCTCGTTATCCTGCTTCCCAAATGACGGAATTCATACCTCTACCAGTTTTTGTTTCCTAATTTAATGATAGTCTTGTCTGTATAACGTTTCTGTTGTTATTGTAATTTTCAGATGTTCGTTGGTTTGCGACCAAATGTATTTATGCTTACTCTGAGTAACATTACTCTTCTGATCATATGTTAATTAAATGAAGTGTCTTGAGTTGAAGTTGCATTTTTCACTTACACCAAACCAGTGTCTTCTACAAATCAGCGTTAAAGAAACTAACAGTTTCAGTTGCTACCTTTTGGGCTCTGGCATTGGGGAAACTTAATTCTGCTCATCATCTCAGATCGTCAACCATCTAGGCTGTTTTGAGGAAGTCATCCTCCTCATACTCCTTAACTTTAAGCTCCTTGCCAATTAACTCGCTTTTTTATATCTTTCTCAGTTATATCTCAATTGTATCTCGTGTGATTCCAATTATTTCTTGAGAGCTTTGGCTCATTGGCACCTTACGTTGTCCTATATTTCCGATCATTTGATAAAAAACACCATTTTCATTCCAAAGAATGTTAATGACCAACTGTCAGTTTCGGCTGTTAAAATTTTAGCAAGAGAATAACTGTGTCAGCGATTGGATTTGGTTGCAAAATATGAAGTCATTAAATAACTATTTTGCAACCAAATCCAATCGCTGACACAGTTGTTCTCTCGCTAACATTTTAACAGCCGAAACTGACAGTTGGTCATTTATGAAGTCATTAAATAACTATAGAATGGAAAAGGAAGACCCCGAACAAAATATATGGAACAGGTAAAGAGAGATGTGAAAGAGAAGAAATACGTAGGTGTGAAAAGATTAGCTGATAGGAGAACTGAGTGGAGAGCTGCGTCAAACCAATCCTAGGATTGTTGACCAGTGATGATAAATAACTATAGATTTACCAATGTCTTACTTCTATAAACTGTGTCATCTCCTTGTAAAGCTAAATTTCGACTATGAAATTACCTGTTTTCTGCCGATAGCTGTGAGAAGTCTATGCTGACAAATAATTAAATGCTGTTTACTTTTCCATAAATTTTAACTTAAAGCTGGTGTAAACACTTGAAAATCATGATCAAGGGGAAAAAAAAGTTATACTGAATTCATTATTTCTCTCTAATTTGGCGTGTAACTATCAATGAAATGATCTATTAGCTTGTACCTGCATGCATTTATGCTTTCAAAACCGTCAAAATGATCGATCCGATTGATCTATTGCATCTTTATGAATCAACATTTTGAAACCTCGCTATCACCATTGAATCTAGAATATCGGTCTTGGGTCACAGGCAGTGAGTCTTGAAATCAACCCGGAATAATGACGTCACTTTCTTTATATTTTCGCATTTGGAGTCTGAGACCATTCATGAAATGGTTGCTTGGAAATTTTCATGCGATGTTAGATCCAAAATTTAGCCCCAGCAACACAGCATCTACTGCTTACATGATTGGGAGTATTTGTTGTCCTTACCATTTTGTTCTCGTAGCAACGAAATATTTACTTTGCGTCATCTTCATGACTTTCTTCGAGCGACACTAAGATTTAATTATGTGTAGTAGCAGGCGTGAAAAGAATGGTTCCTGAGCGTTTATGCCAGTGTATCCGTATTAAAGTTAGCTAGATCTAACAGTAGCCAGCCATGGGAAAAGATTCCAATAATCTTTGCTAAGTTTCTAATTTATTTGCAAAGTTTAATGGCCACCGCTTTTATTTACCAGAATAACCTTATTATCTGAGTGGGTTATTTTTTGTAGAAAACTGGTATAAAAACAACCTCGGAACGAAAAAATGACTCGCGGAAGTGTCCCCAAACGCAATTGAGTTGTCATTTTTTTCCTCAACGCGCTGAAGAGAGCAACGATCAACGGCGTTGACCGGCCGCGCGAATTCCGCGTGACCCAGCGTCGTGACAGCGCGTTAAACCTGACCTTGTGTGCACCGCGCTAACGCCCGTGTTGTCGTGCACGAGAATTTCTGCCCTACCCCATGCCCTCCGTACACCCCCACTACAGCTTTACCACCTCCCACCCCCTTGCTTGAAGAAAGTGGGGTTGGGGGCGGCATCCTGACATTCCCCGCGGCGTACCGAAGACCTCATCTGGGAAATACCTCATTCCTTCTAAGCGCGTGGTTCGCCCTCGCATAAATATCGCATCTTGTTATTCGCTGGCTAAAATTTATAAGAGTAAGTGCTCATCGACTCTTGGAAGATGTCGTTATTATTTATTTGGGAGAGTTGGAAATTGGGTTATTTGGTTCAAACTTCTTAACTGGGCGTAGTTGTATGGTATTCTAATTAATGTATTTTTTGTATGCTAAAGGTATATTTTCAGTCCCTTTCCTTTGTTCTTAGATATGTAGGCTTTTCATTCATTTATTTTAAATCCCGTGGTACCAAAAGGCAATAAACTACTTGGAGAAATATGTGATAATGATAATAAATAAATAATTAGTGTATACGTGCAGCTTTTAAATGAGGTTCTTTGAGTTGTTGACTGAATAGTTTTGTCATCATCTCCGGTCAAAAATCCTAAGATTGGTTTAATGCAGTTATCCTCCCAATTCTCCTGTCAGCTAAGCTTTTCACACAAACGAACCTCTTTTCTTTCACATCTTTCTGTACCTTTTCCATTTAATTTTTTCGTGATCTTCCTGTTCTATCCCTGCCATCTAATTATCCCTCGACGATTGTTATCATCAAGCCATCATGTCTCAAGATGCAAGTTGTAGCAGGTTAATATTTTCTCCATGGATGTCTCCTGATGCCTTTTATTCGATTTTAAATAATTTTGTATTAAAAAATAACGTATTGACATAATTAAGAGCGGATAATATGGATTTTCCATTCGCCGTACATGTACTTTATGCGTGAAAAATTTCGAAGTACAAATTTCAAAGTGGCACCTGAAACAGTATGTTTTTCCATTAATCCCGTGCACGTTTCTAGAGAGGGCTTAGTTAAGGGATTCTAGCCTCCCAAAATGTTTCGAGACTGTTGTTTTGCTTAGTCGCGCAGAATATAAACCTTCGGAATCATACGAAGTAGTGCAATCTTTATTCGACTAGAAATATTTTAATTTAAATCCATGATAATACGTAGGATCACTGTTAAGGAAAAGCTTTGAACGTGTAATTCCATTTTAATCTGCTTAATACACCCTTGTCGTTGCATCTGGGTGGCAAAGTTCTAAATTTAATTTGTCGCAATTAATTTTTTTCACATTTTTTAGCATGCGACTCTATGTGTGGGTACTATATGGAACGCTATACAAGAAGTAGATGTGTAATTTTTCCCTCGTATCATATCAGTGGTCTATCGGCTACTATCTTTATATTTGGATTATATTACCTATATCGCTGTCCGTAATGATTCGAACCATGTCATTCATATCGTTTCGGTCGGATACACGCGTGAATTGACAAATCGCCAAGTTTAGCGTGTGCCTCTCGAGGAAGAATGCCGGTCCGCCCACCAGATGTCTCCCCGTTGGCGTTTTATTTTTTTCTGCTGCCTTCGCCGCGCTGCTGCTCATCTTGTCAAGTTGTATTCATTCCGCATTTTTTTGTGTCCCTCCATGCGCTCCGTACCCTTCATTTTTTTTCCTAACGACTCTTCACGCGGAGAGACTCGCGTTCGGTTCCACTTCCATCCTCCCGGCTTCGTCAGCTAGCAGTCCTCTCTAGCAGTTGGTTGACTTTCGGTTAAGTTAGCGCCGTTATCGACTAAGAAGGAGAGAAGAAAAAAAAAAGAATGGCGACAAACAATAAATTCCCAGAAGAACTCGCATCGGTTAGTCGTGTGCGCGATCATTAACCCCCAGAGGAAATGTTTACAAGACCGCGCACGATGGCTGAGCGGTAATCCAAAGCCGAGCTACTAGCTCACTACGTGATTCAACCCGAAGGTTGGTTTGGATAGGTGAGGGTAGCGCTCGCCCTGAATTAAGCCACAGGCGCGTGAATTTCATACATTCAGTTTAGAGGGGAGGGGGGTAGTTCCTTCCCCTGGACCACCTCGCATTGCTAGGATTCTGTCATCGTCATTCCAACACTCCCAAACACCCCCTGTTTTCTGACACCCCCAATAGTGTTCGGTAGTGGTGGAAGGCTTCACCCTGGATTTGAGCCCTAAACCCCTTGATCAGCGGCCAAGCGCTCTAACCACTGATCTACTGCTCTCCCTATTGAAACTCTACATTTATTATTAAAATATAAATATTAGAAATAGTCCGATAAAAAGAAAAAATAGTATATTAGTTATCCAAATTGAGAAATAATAGATATTAGTTAAATCCTTATGCCTGAATTTCCTTCTTCGTAAGTATTACATTTGATGTAACTAAATTTTCCAGTCGAAATAAACATGGTAACAAAGGATATAAGTGGTCAAATTCAGCTTGTAAAGTTTCAGAAGTCTCATAAAGATTTTAATTCAGTACCTTGTGATCTTATGTTGTGTCCGTTTTCAAGAGAATATATCGACCTGTATTCACGATCTGGGAGCTATCGGACTATAATCGAAAATGGAATTTAGTTTCCTGCACCTTCGGTTGGGCTCGAGTTTTTAATCAGCGTTAAAACAATGGAGACATTATCGGTCGAGAATTAATAAATCGCTTAAAGTTTAATTTTGAGTGTGACTGCAACGGAGATGTTATCTGCTTATAGCTCAAAAGGGATTCACGTCGATTGGAGTGAATGTACAGAATGTGGACAGGATATGACGCGTCAAGTCTGAACGTACTTTACACTTGCCGAGATGAGTATTTAACTCCCTGTTTTGCATTGGTTCTCGCGTTTCTGCCACGCGGATGCATTCTACTGGCGACAATACTTGCTGAACATGCACCTTTTGGCCATCTCATGCTTATCTCTTACCAGTGGTGTAGGTATTCTCAACGGTAGCGGGAAGTGTTATTCTATTGTATTCAACTGGGTTCACCGTCAGTGTTCGTGATGAAAAATTATGTTTAGCGATCGATGACCTCTTTTATTTTTTCTGCCGTCTTCCTGGTGATGAATCTCCCTTTCCTTGAAGTGAGTGGGTAGGTAAATACGGCGTTTTTTTAAATGAGGAAGTGCGCTATGATCCCAACCGCCAAGCTGATGACTTTAATTAATCATATTAAGTGCATGCAAGGTTGTTTGGGAAATAAATGTGAATATATCGATAAAAGAATATTTTTACGTTTGTAGTGATTGAGGATTCACGCTGAAGTTGGTCGTGGTGTATGTTTGTTTCAAGAGGGAGAAGGTGGATAAATTTTGATCCAGTTGTAGTACTCGCTAACAGCTAAATAGAGCAAAAATTTAAGACGTGGTGTTTTTGGAGCCCCTTTAATCAAATATATGCGACTGTTATAGGCTATCTATACACAATAGTATCAATACGGATTATAACCTGGCACAGGTAATCAGAAAATTCTGTTACTCATTACCTGTGTCGTCTTTGAGTATTAAAATTTTTTCCCAGAAAATAGTGATGCTAAAGTAATGATTTCGTAAGTAAACTGTTCCGTTTACTGAAAATATCAGTATTTTATTTTTTTAACAATTACACCTACATTATATCAAATATTTAAACAAATTTCTATTTTTTCTTCGCGATTCTCCACTTCACAACGTATCAAGAGAGTGCGTTAATATATAATATGGTAAAGGAACTTGCCAACATATTTCGCTTCGTAGCGTTACAAGTATAGTTGCAGTCCATGTTTGAGCTGAGATAAAAAAATAACTGTTCAAATTGTGGGGTTTATTTGGTTGGCGATTTATATATTAAATATGATGCAAATTCAGTTGAATTTTATCTGCCAAATGAGTGAATCGAGTTTCTCGTAAAGCTGGAAATATTTAGATTATCATCTTTAGCTACCAGGGGTGAAAATGACCTGTACATGATTTACTGGTATGTAAATCGCCGAAGGTCACATTATCTTGTGACCCACATCATGCGCATACATTTTTCTTCACTCCCCCAACTTTTTCATTCTTGGGGCAGCTGGCTTCTCTGGACGCCTTCGGCCTCTTCAAGAAACTTCTGTGCCTCGTTGTCCGCGAAATTGGCTTGTGAAGGGAAAGAGCTTCGACCTCTGACACGGCTGCAAATTTGCGTCGTTTGAACTGACAGGGAAGGAGGTGGATTGGACGGAGTTACTCTCCCTTGAACTCGTCGGCAGGGCACTTGATTAAGGGGAGAATCCTCCGACTCCTCCGGGCAAAGTCGAGACAGACTCTCTACAGAGTTAATCCTCCCTCTCGGAGGGGCACATGCTAGTCTGCACCTTCACTCTGTGATTCATCCTTTAGGTTGGTTTGGATGGGAGAGGTTCGAGCTCATCTCTGACCAAGCCACGGTAGTGTGATTATCACACATTCAAGGTTTACTTTCATTTACTTTCCCTGGGCTTCCTCGCACATAAATATTGTATGCATGATTCTCCACTACCGCGACTCCATTGATTCCCACCGGTCGCCGTAAAAAGTGGCGCTCCAGTCGCTCGGATACTAATCAATGTACCTATTAGCCCGCAAGAGATATATGCTACGCGGAGAATTTAATCATTTACTGCTAAATATTAAGCTCGTAGATAGTTGAAATGAGCTTCATTTTAGCACAATCCATTACATACGCCGAGTCGCGTATCTCTTGCGAGGTAATGGGTATATTGACAAATATCCTAGCGTCTGGAGCGCCACTATTTACCGGCGGGAATCAATGGAGTCGCGGGAGAGGAGAATAGTGGGGACTCCTGTAGTAATATATAGTCTGTATACCGTAGGCTGGCGCACGGGCCCGCTGGCTACCTGAGTCGGTCCGCGAGCCACGAGAGCCGGGGGAGTAAAGGACCGACCATAAAAATTCTATGGGACCGACTCAGGTAGCTGGCGGGCACGTGCGCCACCCTAAGATATACTGACTATAAACTCGATGTCGTCGCAATTAAAGGGCTTTTTTATTTGGGGGTGTCTACAGGCTTCTCCCAGTTCAAACTAGGGGCACAAGCAGTCAAGCGTAGGCTACCAAGCAGTCCATCCTGTAGGCTACCACACTCCCCTTTGAACCTTACACCATACTAATGCATATCGCATAAGCGATACCGGGGCAGAAATGTGTCACATAAGCAACACGCCGACGCGTGACGTCAGAGAAGGCGACCTTTCCGATTGTGTTCTCGGAATCACTTGTGGAATTCCACCTATTTTATAATGGCGTTCTAAATGCAAGCATACCCAACTGGACATATATTGATTACTATTAGCGGCCGCTAACTCCTGTTTAAGAATAAATTAGAGTCTATCGCTGCAATTTTCGTTGTATAATCTTATAGCTGGTTCTAACACTAGCTAGCCAGTGTTATTAAAATTAACAATGCTGGTTCTTTCGTTGATATGGGTTAGCTCTAGCTGGCATCAGCTAGCCATAAGAGCCTACAACATTCGTATCAAGAGCCGCTGATTTTTTCGCAAACTAGAGTTAGAGACTGCTAATACTAATAAACTCCCTGGAGTAAATACCCTGGTTTCACAACACATTAGTAGAGTAAAAGTTAATAGGGAAATTTATCGCTATAAATGACAATATTTGCTCGCAATAAGTATACGGGAATTTTTGTCCAATATTCCTGTTTAATTAACTGTAATGTCCACTTTAATAAAAATTACAAACGATTGTTTTTGTTTGTGGTACTTAATGCTTATTTCAATGATGTTGCTATTTCAAAGATAATCACGTCATATTCCGAGCAAATCAGGTCAATAAATAAGCAAAAGTAGCTAAGTAAACACTTTTGTATTGGAGAAACGCAAATCTTACACTACTTAATACTCATTTTTCCCCATTAATTTAAAATCCCTTTGTACTATTCCAAAATATTGGTTTCACAGCGCGATATGAATGCATTCATTATAAGTGCAAATATTAAATTCTTGGAGTGATTCTTAACTGTGTTTGAAATTGTTTTAATGTGCTGAATTTTTCTGTTGTTGCTCATTGTCCTCCATCTTGTCGCCATGAAATAATGGCAGCTGATGGGGAGTCTAATCGTAAAGTCAAGCTTAAGCTTTCAAGTAAAGTTTTCTCCTCTGAAGTATGGTTTACTAAATTTGTTTTTTTTTAAATTCCAGGTGAGTGTTGAAAATCCAGAATACTTGTCTCTTCACATGTGCTGGCTGGTTTGGTGAGTTTTTACGTATCACATAAGAATAATAAGAACAGATGTTAACCAAATCTGTGTCATTCATGAATCCGTCCGTAACCGAATGAATTGAATCATTATATCCAATTAAAATGTTCAAGAAGAATCGTTTTGATTCAATTTTCTAACCATTTACTGAGTGCTCATATATATATTTATTCACTGTGAGGGTATCGTCATTCCATTGTGTAGAGTTTTGTACGCTTACCACACGTTCTCGACCTATTCCTTGCCTCCCCGCGACTGGGAATGGCAGCGACATAGGGTGACCACGTGGTGGCTATCAATCCGCGCCCGGCGGCGACCAGACATTTGTTGTGGCAACCTCACTCCCTTCACTCCGCGCGGCGCTGATGTCATCGGGCAAAGTCAGCGCAACAATGGAATCTCCCGCCAGAGGGGATAAGCGACGGATAAGAAGCCTTCTTGAGGCCGGAATTTCGCCTCAGGTGTCCATTGATAAACATAAACATGGTGACCCATTCTACTTTCTAATCGTGGTCAAACATGTGGACAGTTAGCTTAGGTCCTTGCCGAACGAAAATATTAGCCTAAACGTTATCTTCGATGTCTGCGACAGGGTTTTTGTGCGCGTTCATTCGCGTGCCAGAATAATTTAATTAGGATAGGCTTAACTAGTCGCGAAG
This sequence comes from Ischnura elegans, assembly GCF_921293095.1. Lineage (NCBI taxonomy): Eukaryota > Metazoa > Arthropoda > Insecta > Odonata > Coenagrionidae > Ischnura > Ischnura elegans. Next base: position 85,622,983 of record NC_060251.1, on the reverse strand, counting down.
ATCAAAGCAGTCGACATCAAATAATTTAAATATTTTGTATACTAACATATTTCGGCCCGCAGGAACTTGTTGATAATTATATCCAATTAAAATCACGGAGATATAAAAATGGATGAACCTAAGTCATAAAATTGATCTTGAAAGTAAGATTTTTCGCTGTTTTGATGCACTCATGGGCGTAATCAGCGACGGGCAGGAGGGGGCAGCTACCCCCCCCAAGTAGCAAAAATCGCAAATGTCTTCAAGGAAAATAATATTTTTTCAAGGAAATAATTTTAAAAACTAATAAAGAGCTGTTACAGTTTCCTTAAAATGTTGATTCCTTTTCCATGCTTAATTATCACCTACAACTTGAACAACCATGGCTTGCCATCCCCTTGTTTTGATCCTGGATACGCCCTTGGATGCACTAGAATTTTATACCTGTGAAACGCGTTTGTAAGCACTGTACCTGAAAATTTTAGAAAATATGAACAATGTTATCAGAAACTACGAATTCTAGGGTTATTATCCAATGCGAAGTTCGTGGCTATACCTACATACTTCTCCGCTAGCCAACTCAATAGGCATGTGTTAGAAAATCGGCCATAGAATATTAGGTCAGCGTTGTTAAGGTGATTTGAATACAGCCTAGCATTTCTTTAAAGTCCTTCATTGTTTGAGTGAAAACTGAATTCTCATATCTATTCGTTCGGTAATGTATCTCTATTATGCTTTCGTTTCTGTCAGACGTGTTAATGCTGTACATTTCTAAGATCTCTCCTTGTATCTCTAAAAGATATTTATTCTTAATTACCCTAGCGCTATTAAGCTAGAACTAAGTTATGACTTGTCCTTGACTTGCACCGTTACTAATTGGGTGACTGACTTCTGCTTTCATACCATTCATTTCTATTTGTGACCGGCCCCAAATAAAGCGCCACCTTCTTACTAAGTGAAAGTAGTCTTCATGCTCTTTCCTACATGGTCAGCCGCATATTTGGAGAGGCTCTGTAGCGACGTTGGTCTCATGCTCCCGGAAGCCTCTATGCACGAAGCACGTGCAAGCGGCGCAGGTGCCTTTTACATCGTAAACTGGCTGATAATGTCAGTGGCGGAGCAACGTGATCCAAGGTGGCTCGCAAATTGCGATTCACAATGCGCGCACAATAGGGCCTAATTTACGCCAGTGAATAGTGAAAGACCCTTGAATTTACGAAGAAGATTGAAATGCACTCTCGTATGTAAAAACGATATGGCTAAATTATTTGTGGTAAAAATAATATTAATTACTCTAATGAAGCCCAATTGCTTCAATCCCTGGACATATCGATATAAGTACAGTGTATCAGATTTCATAGACAAAGTTTTGGTAATAAGCAATTTACTGTATCGGCCTGTTTAAATACGGTGTATTAGCTCGTACAAGTTAAAGTCTAAACGAATGAGCGCGAGAATGAACGCCACAATGCACCGTGTGACCACCCAACCTGTGCGAATGCATGAACGGAATATAGAACCTGTTCTAATTTGATAAATGCGTCTGTTCATGCTCCGTTCCAGTCTACCAAAATCGTTCATTCAATCACACATTAACTCGTACGTGTTATTGTATCGTGTAAACAGGCCTTAATCGTGTGTTGGATAAATGGAACGATTTTGGGAACTTTCTTAACGATAAAATACTATTTAAACAATCTTTTTTGGCGTAAATTGTTAGACTTAGTGCATAAAATATGATTAAAGTTGCTTTTTATGGTGTTCAAAGTAACTGTCATTACATTAATATGACATAGCAGGCTGTAGCCGGATTTTTCTGGTTTCGGTTTTAACAGAAATACAAAATCCGGGTTGATACTTATACATTCGTATTTTAGTGAAGCATAGTATGTTATACTACCCTAAAATTTTATTTAATGCAGTAGAACTTACAGTGGAGTACAGTAAATCATTACTGTACATCACTCACTTATGATAAATTTGCTAATTTTCAATGCGTAGCAAGTTAACGGCGATAAAATTTCCCAAACATAGGGAAATATTCACTTTCATTTCAGTTTTCAAGATCAAATTACTTCGTTCGCATAACTGTAGTTATATTTAATGTTAGTTTTCTAAATTTTAAATGATTGTTCAGTGAATTAATTCCTATGATAACTTCTTTATACGCAGGTTGACGATTCTACTTTGAGTTGCATTCTTGAATTTCCCTTCTCCGAGTATGAATTTCTTCGTCACTACTTCTTCGTCATAAATTTCTGTTTTTAAGAGCATTCTAGTTCTTCTATTTGGCTCTGTCCTGCTTCATCAAACTCCACACCTGTGGCTCAGACCTGTGTACTTTTTGTTGCATGAGGAGTTTTCCAACGAATTCTCCTCATTCTTATGAACTGGATTCATCCTCAGCAAATACCGCCAGTTCACTTGAAATTACCTTCGTCATATCTCATTCGTGTGTGAAAAAAGTATACGAAAAACTCAGCTCGTTTCCCTTGTTTTTCCTCCAAGTACCGTTTGAGGTAAGAGGACGATTGTGACCCGCTAAACCTGACTATTTTGCCTTTTTTCGTAATTTATGAATAATTTTTTAAAACATAAGCAATTATGCTGAAATTTTCAGGCTGTAGTGCTGAGCGGGGAGGGGGTGTTGAAACGAGGGGAAGGGAGTTTATATTTATTAGATAGAATGAAAGGGAGTAGGCATTGTTTTGAATTGAAGAGAGAAGTCCATGAAGGGGGGAGGGAGGCTGACAGAATACTTCATAAGTACTACATGAGAACCTACCTTGATCGGTAGAATATTTAAATAATAATCGTATATAAATTTGTCAATATTGGGCTGTATCACAAATACGCGTTATTGCGACATTTTATCGTGCGATATCTTCAAATTTGATGTTGATCTCAGGCAGTATTGGAGAAGGAAGGGTTAATGATTGGTTTACTCATACCCGTTGGTATTTGACCGAGCTATTTGAATACATAGCCATAGAGCTTACGGAAATGCGAGACTTGAAGTGCTTGAAGCCTTCGGTGCTCATTTATGCCTCATGTTTGCACCGCCCACCGGTTAGCTGAACCAACAAGGGCCGTACTTATCGGTCATGGAACATTTCCTGTTTCCTCTGGGTGCTCAGCTTTCCACGTTCATATTTCACGGTTTTTTCTTTTTTCTCCTATTTCTCATCTCTCATTCCATAATTTTTGCCTACCCTCAAGTACCTTTCCTCGCTTCTTCGACCTTCCTCTTCGTTATCAAATAGCGAGGCGAAGGAAGAGTGAACTAGGCGTATCTTGAGAAACTTGCTGAATGTCACACAAAACAGGAATGCGGAAAAAATCGGCTGCTAAAGGAAGTACCTGCTTGACACAGATAATATCAAGTGTGTATAGAATTTAGTGAAGTACGCAGAAGATTATACCTATTCATTTCCACGGAAAAGGGGATGTGTAAAGACTGTTTAGTTCATGCTCTCATCTCTCTCTATGACAAAACTCGTTCGAGGAAATAAAGTGTTCGATTATAATTGAAAGTCCTTCAGACTGTTCAGATCAAACGGCTTTATCTAACCTGTGATTACTGCTCAAGAGGAAATCAGACTCAGTAGGTTAGATATCAGAGAGAAAATTGAGATATTGGTTGAAGCGTTGATTAACTGAAAAGAATAACGAAATTGTTATAGATAATCGGCAGGGGTGTAGTAAGATTAGTAGGATTAAGATTATTAGGATTAAGGTTAGGTTAATAGGATTTTTTAGACATTAAGTATATTTTAACATCTGACTCTAAATTCAAACTCAGAATACCTTTTCGGAAAGGATACGATTTGGTTGCATCGTAAATGGCACTTTAAGAGTCAATGCTTGAATTTGTGACGAATAAAGACTGTCAAGAAATGAATCCACTCTTCCTCCGGATACCCAAACTTCCGTTATTTTTCATGTCCGGTATCAGAATAACTCCCGAAGAAGTTGCAAGGGCCATTAAAATATTCTACACGTACTTAGGGAAGAAAGAAGTGGAAAAAAATCTAATCCATTACTCGAGAAGCTAATGGAATTTTTCGCTCTAGATCATTATGATTTTTTTATTTAAACATACCCTTATTGAGAAAGTGATGTTAGTGGGTGTTTTAACGCTAATTAGCTTGGCGACAAAACGATTTTTGGCCCAAGTTGATATGCTAAGTAAAAACAGGATAAATACACCATAGAGATTATGCAGAAGAAGACCAAGATCATCCTTTTTTTAAACCTTCTAGAAGACTGTGATTCGAGGGAAAATTTTAAAATAGAGGATCATAAACAAGAACAAGTTGAAGAGTTTATCTATGATTAAGGCAGCACATTAGAGGAAAAGTAAATATCGGAGAAGGTAGAATTGAAGATGAGGAAAAGGAACTAGGAAGTGAAAGGCATGGTGGGTAACGAAAGGAAACTTCGAAGAGTGGGTACGGAGCAGACAGGGGGAAATACTAGAAACAATGGTAGATAAAACGATATTGGTTGGGCGGGAAAGGCGTAAGAAGAACAATTCATTTATTGAAGGAGTTAGTGAAAGAAGGCCTTATTTTGAGCCGTTCAATGTGGGAGTAGGACCAATTGAGTTCTTCATAGCATGTTCCATGTTAATTTAACTTAACGGGTAAAAAAATTAAATATAGGCGGATTTAGGAGGGGACCCGGGGACTTATACCCCTCCAGACGATTAAAAAATAGACAAGATTTGTAATACGGTTATCAAGGCATTCGTTTTGTTTTGTTCATTGCGGAGCCTCAGTACACAATATTAATAACTTTCATATTAAAATTAAGAGAATATTACATATAGTAGCTGTTGCATGTTGTTTTTAATCTCAAATATGAGGAAACCATTTGCATGCCAGACCCTTGTGCCCCAGAAAAAAATCCTGGATCCGCCCTTGAATTTGAAAATAATGTAAAAATTACTGCTTATGATGTAACTTTTTTCAGTAGAGTATTATATGTGACTTTAAAGCTTATGTACGATTACTCTTCGTACATTTTTGAAAATAATCAAAATACTAATATTACCTTATTGCCATTCATCTGCGGGATAAAGTTCTCAGTTAATGTTCTTTTTATGTGGACATTTTAGACGTTCTAATAATGTAAGTGATTGTTTTCGATGGCATTACAATAATGTGGCTCAGCGAGGCTCATCCAAATGGGCCTAGTGGTGACTCGTCCCGGTCAAAACAGCGGCATTCGACTTGAGTCGCTGCTTTCGCACCTGTTGCGCCCGAGGCATGCGTCGCGCGCGCTGGCCATATTGGTCACCAACATGGTGGTTAATGCGTCACCCGTTACGAGCGAGTCTCATTAAATCTCTCTGCCCGCTGGGGTGCACTCCTATCTCGCTCTACTTGCTTGATTGATCGGTGAAAGCACTCTGGCCCTTCGTCGCATCTGTCACCTAGCCCAATTCTTACCCATTACCACCACCATCTGCGATCGCTTTCGGCGTAAATACAGGGAATTGTGTGAACAAGAGGGATTTTCGGGTCATTCTCTTGTGAACATGTCTGAAATGGGCAATTTCATTCATCGGACATTCCGTGGTCCTCCACCCTTCCCCCTCCGACCTTTCTCTCCTCCGACTAACTCACTCAGTGGTTCAACACCGAGGTCGATTTGATTGGTATTGATAAATGAGGATACAGCTCATCCTGAACTAAACCGCAGATAGTTACATGGATTTCACACATTCTGGATAGGGAGGACAGTATTGGCATATTAACAATCCATCCAATTTCATTTGAAAAATTTCAAATAAATTAAGAAGTGTTTCTATCAATTTTATTTTTTCTTTCGGGGTAAACTGTAAGACTAGGTAATGTTTAAACGTTATTCGTTATTTTACAACAAAATATGCGTTTTAAAAATACGCCACTTCATTACAAAGTTCATGAAGTTGACAAAAGGGCTAATTTTATGGTGCGCGGAGACAATTATTGCACTCGCGTGTCGACATTTTTAAATTTTTCGTAAAATAAAAGATAAATTAGAATTGGGAATAAAATTTCCTTCAAAATGACGTATTAGTCATTAGTATGGCATGCACTGAAGTCCAGATATAAATTTGCAAAGTACAGCGGCACATCATTTTGACGCCGACAGTAGGTTAATGTTAAGCTCTACATCCTGGATATGTGTGAGAGTTAGGGAGAGGCAAACGCTATTGGCCAAAATTGCCCGACTAAATTTTAGAAACTTTCCTGAATCGTCCTAATTGGTGCCATTGCCTCACGTCACCGTGGTTACGATCAACATCTATAAGCCACTTTAGGGTCTGGTTTGAGTTTTATCCTCTCACAACTAGTCTTCGAATTAAAGTACAGAGTTGGTGTTGTGTTGCGATCATGTTTAACTTGAATCTTCTCCTCCTGTCGTATTCCCCTGCCGATTTTCTCACGCTGTACCAAGGCTTACTACTGCTAGCGATTTCATGAATAGATTTCAATGGACTCCCTTCTGCAGTAGCAAGTTACGCAAGTCCCAAGAAAATCCATCCGCCGCTATTCCGGTGATCTGCTATTACCATACGATTACGGCGCTGTTGGAGCTGATAAATAGAGAAAGCTCAATTCATCAGTTCAACTACTGGCTCTATGTCGCATGAATACAGAAGTTTTGCTGTCCGGAGTGTATTTATGTGTGTAACCTGTGACCCATTCAGTTTATTTTCATTTTAACACTTTTTTTCGCGGGCTTCCATTATTTTATAATATCATCAGACAAGATTAAAAATATCCTAGATTCGTTGCCCTCAAGCTTCGTATTGTGTTCTCCATTTAACATCACTTGCAGAAATTATGTAGGTCATGTCGCTTGCCTCTCTTCGTCAAATGTCAGGAATGCCTACAGGCATTAGGAACGAACTTATCTTATATTTAAATACGGCGATAATTTTCGCCGCTGTGACTTGAATGACATTATTACCCGGCTACGTTACTTCCATTTGCATCCAGGTGAGGTTGTGGGACTGTTTTATATCTTCTATATCCCATTTAGTCGTGTTTGCATATCGTGGGAAAACCTTGTTTTTTCCATGATAGGTTTACTTTGCCGCGTAGATTGCCTACGGTACAAAAATGAACTCTCTCCCGCTCAGTAGATTCGTTAAGGGCTTTCAACACTAAATATCATAGCACATATTGGAAGAGTATCTGGAGTTGTGCTTCATCAGGGGTCGGTTGGAACTAATTTATATACATTTCGTCGCGACAAAAGGATTGATAACAATAGTGATACCCAACGTTTTATAAATAATATTTTGAGACAACTTTCATGTGTGCCATTCTTGAATGATTAAAGCCAAATATAGCTGCATAATAGTTATTTGATGAAATTGTGTTTTTCATTAAAACACATTCCTAGATCGTGAGCCTGGAGAAATTTTCGGATTTTCAAATTCAAGAAAATATCGCACGGATATCCCAATGTTTTGTATGACAGACGATAAAGGGAAATAAGATGATGTTTTGAAAATTACCTGAAAATAACATCAGATTTAAGCGCGATGGAGAGGAATTTTTCCATATTGAAAATACTTGTAATTTTCCACGATTAAAAAAATTATAACGACCTAGATTTCGATTATACTACAATACAAATACATCATCTTCATTTTTACTACACACAAAGATGATATAGTAACATTGATACTTAGGTCGTAATACATTTTTTATAATCGTGGAATATTGAAAGTACCTATTTAATTCAATCTAAAGGTAAAACTTCATTATTTTATACGCTCTAAGCCACGAATAGTAGGCCTCTAAATGTGTTGTCACCCACCGCGCATTTAAATGGATTCACAAACGTCGCCAATCGTGTCGCCGGCGGACAAATTGATTCGAATTTCACGGGAAAGTAAGGTCTAATTAGGGGTATTAACCGGATTTATACACATGATGATGTTGTCTATCTAATTAATTACTTTTCAATGCCATCCCTCGCAACTAAAAATATCATACGGTGAAAAATTGGATAAAAGTGGATCAGATTGAACTCATCACCGCGCCGTTGACTATTTTGAAAATGAAAAAGTCGGTACTGCAATGAAAATCCAATTAAAATGCGACCGAAGTGGTGACAGAAATCAGACTTCTATGGGATGGAATTGTTCGTCCTCTATATAATCCCCTAGGTTTACGCCATGGAACGTCTTTTAAGTTGCAGACAGCCGCCATCCACCTACTTTATTTACTTTGCACTCGCTTCCCACGGTTTTGCCTTTGTTACGACCCTGAAGGAAAAACGTCGAATATGAACGCCGGGTTCTCGGCTACGCCCGAAGGACTTCATGCCGCTTGAAAAATTGCCTTCGTTCACAGTCGAGGAATTCGAAACAGGTGGGGCGGCGTGTTTTCCGTTTATTAACTCCCAGACATGCGTCTTTACTGCATGTTATCGCAATGATTCGCCCTTGGAATACAATTTGACTTGGGCGCTTGGGAAAACGGGGCAGGGCGCGCACACTGGCAGGTAGGTTGAGTTTTTCAGGGCGCCGCGGCGATGCGTAACGGATCGCCGCGCGGAAGGGGGTCCCCATCCATTGTTTCCAAAACATTTATGTATTCATGATTCATGCGCCCTCAAATGAATGTTTTTTTATTGTTCGCCATGTCTGATCTCTGTCATATCTAGAGGAGGGAAGATTTCGAGCAGTATTCAATGGCTAAAACGTAGTTCAATGCATTCAGGTTGGCAAGATTTATCACGTATCCATGCATAATTAATTGCACGGCTTGAATGAACTCTATTGTTGCAGTTTGACTCGTCATCGGCGAACGTCATTTATTTATTTATTTATGTCACACCAAAAACAGCACTAAGGCCTTTACATTGGGCGTATAAACAAAATAAATTATATAAATATAATAATGAACATGTAAAAAAAAATAATAATATCATAAGTAACAATCATTTTCAGATTATACAACAGATACAAAGGTCAGTGTCAGAAAGATAGACTTTTCACTTGGTTATTAAAATTAGAGCGGGAGGCAAAGATGTCAAGAGAGGAAGAAGTAATGGAGACTGAATTGAAAGTAGAAGGTAGGCGGGAAAAGAGGGATCGTTGAGATATTGCCAGACGGAAGTTGGGCTGGTGTAGAAGTTCAGTATTGCGGGTTTTGCGAGCAGGAATGCGTAGGAAGAACCGTATTGTTTTTCTAAGTCAGGTTTCCTAAATTATTAGCCGTGTGGGGCATTGTGGGGTGTTCTGGTAAATGATTTCTATGTGTTCCATATTTAAGCTGGAATAATTTTTGCATGATAAACCAAAATTAAGGAAATTTTTAAGAGTGGTATTTTTTCTATTTCACGCAATATGGTGAAGATTATTTATTAGATGTCAACAATGGGCTCGTTATTCGTTAACCACTTTACGATCATAATAATTTACGATGGAGCTTGAAAAGTGAAGATGACCGTATTTTTCCGTTTTTTTTTTTTGATTCGTCGCCTGCTTTTCGAACCATTTATTCTTGGTGAAAATTGGAGTGCCATAACCTTTTCGCTGATGAGGTCATGACGTCACTGACTCTTGCCGAGTGGCTGACCGCTTTTCTGCCACTTCTCGACCACGCGCATCCGTCTCACGTGGTTCGTTCTTACACTCTAATGAGCTATTCTTTCCGTGAAGTATTTGGTATCTTGATGACTTAATGAACCAGTACTATGACTGTACCAATTCATGAAAAATGGGCAGCAACTAGTGCATTATTTAATTTCGAAGTTAGGAGAAAATGGCTGAATCCTTCCATCTACCGAACTACGTGATTAAATTTGGATTTAGGGTCTGAGTGAAGGACCCCATTTTTGCTCTGAATTTGCCAAATATTGCCCTAGATGGCCATCCTACATACAAGTTCTTCCGATTACATTTTGTAAAACATTGGGAGTAATATATCCCTGGAAAAGTTTAGAAACTGCTTTTCTGTATAATTGTGTGTTACGATGAGACAGGGAAAAGTTTTTTTTTTAACGATAGCTTTTTATTTTTAAACGAAGCTTGTTTTGTAATCCTGGAACGAACGTCATAATGGAAACCTGTCTTAACACTTCTTATCAACGCCGGCCAAAACTGTTTTCTGGGTTAAGTCTTGTTGACCTAATCTTTTTCCACACGTGACGAGAAGACCTTATTTTGCGGAAAAGGCATTGTAATGGAAAAATTTAATGGGTTTTTTGTAGTAATGGGATAATTTTATGAAAAATTATTTGTCAGAGACATTAATTGATGAAAAACTAGCCAGATGAACTAGAATTAAGGACAATCTTTCTTTAGAACCTTTTGGTGACGCTGTTATTATTCTAAAGAAAGTTTTTAGTGGGGTATATTATTCTTATCTCTTGTCTTGGTAGAGAGAAGATGATGCGCTACTCTTGACGTTTAAATAACTTCGTCTTTATCATAAATTGCCTTATAATACTGATGAAAAAGGCCAGTTTAAATTTTAGGGGAAATTATCGAATTAAAAAAACTACTTGATTGAATAAAATGTTCAAGCTTTTACTAAATGGTTTTTTATCCGTAAGAAAAAATATTAAATGCTTGTTTTCGCATCCCTCCTTCCAAATTATTTGTTCTTTATGTAGTTTGCTGTCAAGTTGTCTGTTTTAACTCAAGTTTACCGGGAATAATTTATTTAATTTTTTTCTTACGTAGAAGCGCAGTTTTCGTCAGCGTTTTTGCTGCATTCCTCATGGGACGGTATGAAGTAAGTCCCATTATAACTTACTTCGAAAAGTAAACAAAGCATTAGCCTTAAAGTTTGATAAAACTTAGTTTTTTTAGAGTGTCATTCATTCATTAATAATATACGAATTAATCGGAAGAAAAAATGAAATGGAAAAGGAGCTGTAGGTGAATAAATCAAATGCAAACGAAGAGAAATATTAGAAACTTACCTCAATTGGAAAATAGCTCATTGAAAAGAAGAGTCATTGATTCCCGATAAGCTTGGGTTAAAGCAGACAGTTTGACAATGAACTAAATTACAGAAAGAACAAATCATTAGTGAGGGGGGGGCGGGGTGGAAAATCGCGCAATTAAAAGAAGACAATACCTTAGTACGTAAATATATTTTCACTTCCAATATAATTTACAACTTGATTAATTTCTCTGTTTGTCAACGATGTAGAAAGACGAAACCTTTTGTTATAACCACATAGTTAGTTCTATCTTAAATATTAAGAATTAATTTATGACCCATATTTGGCCTGATATTTTATTCCATTTATGCAGCAGAGATAAATTTGTGGCCCATGCGGAAACGGCCATTGTTGTTTAAGAAGATCTTAATTTAGTTGGTTTATTATTAGAAAATCTTCAATAAATCAAATTGGAAAGCCTCTATGAAAGCTAATTTAAGTAGAGCACGTGCTTGTGACGAAATATTCTGACTAGGATATTGATCAATGTTCAGCCCTGGAGTCGTAATCTTTAACACTCTGCGTGGGTTGTGCTGGATGGGTTTTTCCTCTCTTCAAAATCTCTGACGAGAATAGTCCCGAGGTCGATTATAAATATATCTACTGCTGAGAAAGCTGCCGTCAAGCAACATTGTCTAAAAAAAGCTTTTGTTGGCTGCGTTTTTTTGGCCTCTGACGTAACAATTCTTTGCTGTCCCAGGAATGCTGCGTTAGAACGCTAATAATCCTATGCCATTTCATTGAGAAAACAGCATCTATTATGCCTTTATAATCAGTGGCGGATACAAATGGGGGGCTCAGGGGGCGCCCTCCTCTGGGGGGTTCTTGCATTGCCGAACATTGCAGAACCACAAATGTAACTTTTTAATATCATAAGATAGCATTATCTTGCACAATTGCAAAATCAGTTTAAATGAAACTTTCTCAAACTTTGCATGCGAATTATTTTTCATTCCAATAAAAGTAAAGGTTGCTCAAGAAATAATCTGCCTCCCCCCTTGAGTTTTTTCACTATCCGCCTCTGTTTATAATTCCGTACTTCACATAGTTATGGGGTTTCCGTAATACCTCATTCATTTCTGTAGTGAATCATAATTAATCTACAGTAAAATTCCATTTCTCACGGTTCATCCAAGTCGCAAGTTTCCACATCGTATAAAATATACATGTGGGGTGCCAAATTTTCCTCTTTAAATTGATTTAATTGATTCAATCACAGATGATCGAAAAACATATTGGAATGGTTTATTTGTATGGAAATGTCAATTTTATGGTATTTTTCCAAAAATATTTGATAACTGATTATGTCACTTTAAATTTCACTCGTTATTTACCTAATTTTATTTAGTTAACGTTCTCAAGGTGCTAATCTTGGCGACTTCCATTTTATTTTTCCTTCACTAAGGTCTAAATAGGCAATTGTGTATTTACTCAAAATAAAACCATGGAAGTAACCAGACACTGTCAAACCAAGTCTCCTAGATTTACTACTCCCCTCTAAAAATGTAGAAAGATTATGCTTGCTATTTATTAAATATTATATCTTTTAAAGTAGGGAGTACATGTAGCATTATGCGTATCAACCATCAATCTGTCCATTCTTCCTTCCCGAATCGGTCTTTCCTTTACAATTCAAAATGAAACATGCATATTTTCATTAAGCTCTCTCTCTCTCTCTCTCTCAGAATTTCAACCACGAATATTACAAAAGGGTTCCTTAAGTAGGCCTCTAAACGTGTTGTCACCCGCCGCGCAATTAAATGGGTTTAAAGAAGTCGCCACTCGCTGCGCTGACGGACAAATTGTTTCACGTGGAAATAAGGTATTATTAGGGGTGTCAATCGATATTTACATTCATGGTGATGTTATTTATCAAATTCATAACCCTTTTGTGCAATTCCTTGCAATTACGAACATTATTTTGTAAAATATTGGGAAAATAAATCGATCGTATTGCACTCATCACCGCGCCGCGGACATTTCGAAGGCCGATTAAAATGCGACCGAAGTGGCAACGGAAATCAGCCATCTGCGGAATGCAATTGGGCCTCATCTATGTAGTCCCCTTGGTATTATCCCAAACGTTGGTTTTGTTTTATCCCACACATTGAAGGTATCCTGGCGGGTATGGCGAGGAGGGTATGGCGAGGGTATATTGAGGGTATGGCAAGTTTCTTCCCCTGAGCCGTACCACTCTTCGATGATTTTAGATTTCGGAGGCTTCACCCCGGATTTGAATCCGAGACTCCTTGGCAGGGATGGCACGTGAAACGAAACGAAAATGTTTCGTTTCGACCCGGAGGGAAACGAAAATACGAGACCTAGATTTAGTTTCGTTCTCGCACGAAATCAAAATCAACAAGGAGTTTAGTCTCGACCCGGGGCGAAACATTACCTACTCCCGGGAGCGAAACTAAAGTAATCGAAACTCCGCTGCTCATAGTTAAATTTCGACCCCAGAAGTTGAGTGAAGGGGGATAAGAGGGAATATAGTGAAGAGTTCTCGAGATCGCCACCGAGTCAGGAACTCCATAACTGCCGACGCGTCGCGACGTTTCGATGCCCGACTCGGTCATCGAAACGTCGGCACCTATGGAGTTCCTGACCCGGTGGCGAACCCGAGAAGTCTTCAGTAAATCTATTCGTCGGGAGAGAGGGAATAGTTTCGACCCATTACGTTTGACTTACGTTTTCGTTCTTCGTGTCATTTACCTAAGATTGTCGAGTGAAATATACAGTATGGACGAAGTTGGCCCCTCTTCAAATATATGCCATTCTTATCATTTTATATGTATTTTTATTTCTAAAAATATACAGTCGTTGGTTTGGAGGGAAGAACATAAAGTCGAGGGAAGTCGTGAAATGGGAGAAGGATATCCAGCTTAACGTTCCCTTCCCATAAACCTGGAGTTTTCGTTCAATTAAGGGAGTTTAAATTCTACCCTCAGAGATCGAGTTATTATTTTTGATGCCCTCAGCTCAATTATACCGGATTCATTTATATCCGTCAGACCGTGAAAATTCTTCATGGGAGTGATTTATGGCCGCTTAAACATTTTTACGACTGCTCCAGTCAAAAGACTTCTTTGTCTCGCTGAGATCGAAGCTTCGTCGCGGACGAGGCGTGAATCTAGCTGTCGGCTATGGCGATTGGAAAACTGAACAGTCTCGCCTCTATCCAGTCCAGTGTGGGGAACTGGAGGACTTATAAGGCATTGCATGTGTGAGTGATAAAATATCCCCTCTCGCCATTACTGGGATAGGTAAATAGAGATTACACAGTTATGTGCTTCTGAGTACGGTCGACGGCGCCTGAAAGTGTATTGTCCGAAATAGTGTTTATGAGGAATTTTGACGGCCGTGTTTGGTTAACGGCAACGCGGGAGTTTATTATAGTGTATTGGCCAAAGTCAAAAAGTCAAAGCTCATGTATGCATTTTTCCATGATTAGTGTGATGATGAAAGACAAACTTTTACAGTATATACCCGCTTTATGATGGTTTCGACTTAAGGTGGATTCGCCGTGCGATCAGAGCTGTTTTTATGCACGATTTTTAAGGATTAAAAAAATATTTTTGCTGGATCCACGGAAACATTCAGCGAGAAAAGAACCGGGAAAATTGTACAATATTCCTCCATGTTGACCTACCCCATTCGAAAGAATATCTGTGATAAAATATTACGACGAACCTTATGAGAAAAACGGAATGTACACTGTACCTATTATCTGCATTCCCTCTGCGCAAGGATAAGTGTTCCATTAGTTGATTTTCTCTATGTAAAATTTAGCGAAGTTATATCTGCTGACTTTGATAAATATGTAAAGTTATACATGTAGTTACTATGTATAATGAGGGAGGTAATCCCAATTTTATTCAGGAAAATAGTTGTAGAAATTAGTTGTTGGGTATAATAGTGAATTTTCACGAAAATAAAATTCACACGAATTGTCAGAGTGGATGGTAATATGATAAATGCTGAATTAATTAAGTGGGTCATGTTTTGTAATCATCATGGAAATGCCTTCTTCACCGCTTCTCGGTTTAAACTCTTTGATTCACTCCGGCGGGCATTCCGCATTGCTTGAACCAAACAGTGCAGCCGTTTCCGCTGTTGCTAACCATTTCCGCGGTCACGTTGATAAGGTTTTCCCCCTTTCTCCGAATCCGTTTGCCCCGGGGGCTCCGGCAGTCCGACTAGTCGCCGCTTTCTCATTAGGGTTCACTCTGATCGTTTGTCCCTAACGATCGAGACTCTTAAAAGACATCTCCAAGATCCGCGCCTCTCGGCGGTCACGACTCAATGAGAATAGAATGGCCACTGAGGACCGTCGAGTTGGGTCATCTATTCGCATCGTCTTTATAAGACGACGAATACATTTTGCTCAGCAGCACCTATGTTGGTGACGAATTCATTGTTTGACCAATTTTTGATAGAAAACTTAATGGTTTTGGGGGATAAACCTCCCCCCCCAGAGCTCAGAGAAATTTTTAAGTTTTATCCATTTTAATTAATTGGATTGATATTACTAATAGAATAGTGTAAGGATTAATAAAATATCTCTCAAAAAGCAGTAAAACTCACCATTTTGAACCATTTATCTTAAAATTCCTCAATTCCCGCACCTACCGCTTATCCTGGTGAGTATTCCAAACCCCCACACACCCCGGTATTAGTTGCACCTAAACCCCCCCAGCCTTAATTCCTGGCTACGCGCCCCTGCTCCTTTGATCGTCTTTAGTAATCCAGTGAAATATTTTGGTGATGCATCAACTTGTTTCTTCAAAATCAATCACTCGTAGACATCCAGCTACACTTCGTCGAATTGTCTTCACGCAAATCGCGTGCGTGTTTTGCGATATCTTTGTCAAATGCGTCCCGACTCGTGCTATTCGACCGGGATGGCGTAATCGCCAGGTCGTCTTCGCATCGGCAGCTCCATCTTAGAACGACGAGGAGAATTACAAATGACGCGAGTCAGAACCGTCACTTGTCAAAAATAACGATAGAAAACGTCGACTTGCTTTCAAAGGAAGGGATTCCTCGTGTTCAGCACGTGATCGATGGGTGAAAGCTATGCATTGACATCTAACTTTTTCAAATTTCGATTTCGTCTCATAAAATAGTTAAGCTTGGTTCATTAGTTAGCGTATTATTTTAAGCAAAGCTTGAATTAGAAAAATTGAATTCAATGACGCGGAACATTGTGTCAAATTTTCGAATGAACCTCGAAATCAACTAGTCGTGTATTACCTTTGTATTATTATTTCAAGCAAGTAAGTAATTTTATTTCCACTACAGCTAATAACTTCAAAACGTAATATGTGTACGATTTTTTCGATTTGTCTCGTTCATAGTGAAACCTCATAATTCCGTAGAGTGATGGTGTCCGATTCCTCGAAATTTTGGTCATTTAGTGCATTTTTATACTTCTACTGATTCGCGAACTTGAAGCACTTAATGTGAAGCATGTGCCTCATGTGGTAACCTTCCAAGTTTTCACCGATCGGTAAAACGGGTCACCTGTGGGTCTACATATTATTAAGAACGATAGTGCCTTCCCTCGCTAAAACTTTACATCGTATTTGTACCGGCAGTTAAATTAGTGAAACCAATAAAAGTTAATGTCGGCACAAAATAATACCACCCATTTTCCAAGATGAGAAGAGGGGATGGATTTTCTCTTTCTGATGGGTGCCGGATCCCGTTTCGATCAAAGTGCCATGTGTGTTGCCTTCGATTGTCTTGTGTCTTGCCTAATTCGATTGTATGGATACAGCGTTTAATAGAGCAAAGAGATCTATATTTAACAACGCTTTCCAGTTGAATGCGCAAAGAGAATGCTTCCTTTATTCATCCCTGCGTACAACATCATAAAATTTCCTTTTGAATTCTTTATAAGAGAATTAGGGTACCGGTCAGGGCCATAAAATCTTGCCCCGATCCTTAGCCCATATGTTCGATTAAATGTCGTGAATATTGAATTTTTCAATGGATAATATATGGATATGGTTTTGCATTGTGTCGAGAGAATGTATATTTTGATGTTTACGTTCAAATTATGAATCTGACGAGCTATGTGCTTTCTTTAGATTTGAATCAGTGTCAAAAAATTGTAATGTTAATAGAACGGTTGTGATTTTTGATTTGATAATTCAAATGGAGATGGTAAAAAACTTTCGCTGGGAATCTAACTTAGAGCAGAAATTTTATTAAAAAAAACGAATATCGTTGACGAAGCCTTTGAGTGGAGTTTGATTTAACGTCACCCATTTTGATACACAATAATTGTTTTTGAAAGTTGTTTGGAACAATATTCTATGAGCTAGATCATTAATATTGAAACTACATTCAAATATATTTTTCCCATATTTATTTGCATTGTACCGCATTTTTAGAAAATTAATTACCTTTTTCCGCATTGAAGTGTCCAGAACACGTGTGGTATTTCTCTCACGGACTACTTAAATGTCGTACGCGCCCCGCAGGCATGCTTATTGCATTCGGCTCCGTCTGAAGGTTCGCGTTGGTAGCTGTTCGAAATTCCTCGCAGCGGAGAGATGGAGGCGAAGAAACGAAGAACATACATGTGAAGGCAAAGAACTTAGGCGTCTCCGCTGGTAGCGTTTTTAATGGCTACATCAATACCGAAGTCGTTAAACGTGGGGGAGTTGAACAGTGAAGAGCTTTAAAAGTGGACTTCAAAGGGGGCACCGTGAGACTAAGAAGCTTTGACGAGCGCCGCTGCGCAATTGTTATCCCCCATCATGCCCCGCGGGTGGAATCGAGTGGACGACTTCGTGAAATGAAGGACCTCTTATTTCGCCCTTTCTCTCTCTCCATATAGCGACCCCTGCCGACCTGTAGAGTGCCCGCTCGTAAAAAACTTCCCTCCCTCGCCCGCGTCGTGAACTCAAACATTCGCTCCTCTCTGATCAAAGGCTGCAGAAAGAAAGGAAGAGGTAGTAACGACGTCACGCAGCGAAGCTGGGGCTCCATAGAGGACCCGATTCTTGAAGCTTTCGAAAATTCAGAGCCCTTTCGGCGCTGTTCATTACTGTTGCAGCATTTTTTTTAGTTCGTTCGGCACTAAGCACATAATCTTAGGAGTGAATTAATAAGGAAAAATCGCCTACAGAGGAACTTCTGTGTGTTAGGTGACCGGAGATAGGTCGACCGGTTGCGGCGTGCGGCTTAGGTTTACGGTCCCGTATCATCAGGTTTCTCCACTAAAAATATTTCATATAGTATATCAGCCACACTCAGCTCTATTCACAATAATCATAATGATGAGTGTAGGAATGAATTAATGAGATATTATCGCCGACAGAGAAAATTCGTTGTCGTTGGCGTCTGGAGATATTTTTTTGCGGCGTGCGACAAGGTTTACCGTGTTGTATCAGATGTCTCCACTAAAAATATGTCGCATTTAATACCTATGCAACACTCAACGCACACATTGATAATGTATAATCAAGCGAAATGATTGTAATAGACATGTACAGAGATACTGATTGTGGGCATTATATATTTAAATATAACCAGTTATTTTAAGAAATTATTTGTGAAAACAATTTTTGCGAGAGGAAAGCCTGCATATGAAAACTTTGGAAGCTAAAATTTTCGGGATATGCATCACAATCGTAGGTCATTTCGTACCTTCGAAATCGTATAATTTTTTTCTCAAAAAAATATGAAACGGAATATATACCCCTAAGGGCATCAATTGTCAAATTATTGTTGGATGACATTTTAAGTTTACGTAGAAGAACAAAAGTTTAATTTTGCGGTAATACGTATTGAAACTGGAGACGGAATGACTGTGGCAATGGAACGGTATTTTTATTGACTGAGACTTATTTGTCTTTCTTATCTGATCTCTTCTCCAATTGGAAACCATTCATATGATTTTATCGTAGCAAAACTCCTTGTCAGGTATAGAAATATCTGTTAGATATATGATTTAGATATTTCTGGGTAAGATTTTCGGCAGTGATTTGAAAACAATGCTGTTGTTTGAGTATCCTACAAATTTGATTTTGGTGTAAGATTGACGTGGTTTATTTGGGGAGAACGTCATTAGTTATTTCATTTTATTGTTCTGATTATTTAAAGGTTTCTTATACTGTTCTCTTCTTCAGGTGAGTTCCCGAATTCAGGATAATTATCTTGAGGGTTGGCTGTTGTGGTGAGTTTTTTTAAATTTCAAATTATATAAATACTAAGTATGAATTCAGGAAACTTGGTTTGAATGTCATTCTAGAGGACTTACGTATTCGGTGAAACCGCGATATTATCAATTTCGGGATTATTTTTGTACAGTTTTTTGTTTGTATAGTAAAATTAAAAATAGATAACTCTTTCTGACAACGTTCTGTGGAGGGGGTTCGGACCCCTTTCATTCGAATGAAAAGTCTGCTGGGAAATTTTGTACCCAGTTTTCTCTGGAAATTCGTGGCAATGGGTTTGACTGCTACAAATGCACCTGCCTTGCCCTTTGACATGCTTGGACCCTCTCAAACCCAAACTACTATAGTTTTGCGCCTATGATATGCATTTATTTCTGTAAAAATTCATCAAGAATATTGCTTGCGTTTTACAAATGGATACAAATTCACTCGTTTTTCGCCTAAATGTGTTATCAATCAACCGCACGAGTTTTAAACGCGAAAGCAAACATGATTTCAGATTAATGGTTTTATTTGACTATGGTTAACATTTGATGAAGTAGAAAGTAAGGTAAAAGTCCCCTATAGGTCCTGTCGTAGGCGCTCGATAGGCTGGAATATGTACAAGTATGAACATTCTCCTATTATTCTCGTAAATAAATTTGGCAGAGTAAAAGCCTGTGCATAAAAAATTCGGAAGTGACATTTTTTGGGATATGCATTACCATCGGAGGTCACTTCGTACCTTTGTTATAATAGTATTTTTTTTTTCAAAATATTCACCAGCTTTTCATGCATTAATTCGTCTGTTGAATTCGCCATGTTTTAACTTTATGTGCTCTGACGGAAGGTGTGCAATTAGCAGCATCGAAAACCCATATATACGAAATTTTAAACCTATAAATAAAAAGCTTTCATATATTTTGGCCTTCTTGTTTTGTTTGATGGCTTCCGCGCTAATGATGTCTACCGCGGTAATGGGACGCTGATGATACAATCATATGCATCTTACTCTGAGTGGACTGACAATGAGTGAATCTTATGTCGGAGTATATAAAGTGTTATATTCAGATAATTAAGGTTAGTCCCTGAGAACGTTTTCCGTGCCGTCAAGCGTCTTCATTTTTCTTTCCCTTCCCTCCCCACGTTTCCCCCAGCCCCATGCACCCCCAACCTTCCCCCTCCCTCCCCTCGGTGGCGTAGCGACGCCAGTGCAGAAATAGTGTCCAGCTTTTGGTGATGGGGATTTCGCAACTCCCCCGCACCTCTTCTTCCTTCCTTCGTCCAGCCCCCGTCGTCGCCAAAGGTCGCCTCGTCCTACGCCCTGCACTCCTTTCCACTCAATCAACCCACCGATTTTCTGGACGCCGGCATGTACTGAGAAACTGGCTATATT
Organism: Ischnura elegans; assembly: GCF_921293095.1. NCBI lineage: Eukaryota > Metazoa > Arthropoda > Insecta > Odonata > Coenagrionidae > Ischnura > Ischnura elegans. The sequence goes on along the minus strand of NC_060251.1, from coordinate 85,602,475 downwards.
GATGAAAAATTCGTATAAAATTGTTTAAAGTTTGCTGCTTAATTTTGTGGAACCATGATGTACTTAAGAAAATTCACTCGAAAAACTCCACAGTGGTGGATGAAGGTGATGAAAGGGAGGGTGTCGCCCCCCGTAAATTCTGGAGAAATTGAAAAAAATGGCAATATTTAAGGTGGCAATCCAATGAAAGTTTTTATTTACCAGCTTATAACTAGTGATTGAAAATACTTAAGAATAACTAAAGTCCGTTTGCCTGAACATCTCAGAACCTAAACGAATTATCGCTGAGAAGTATTGCGTACCACCAAGGGACCGCGGAAAGTGATGAACCTCCCAATACAACTACAATGGTTATGATCGGAAATGTAGTGTCACCAATAACGTCATAATAAGGCTGGTATTATTTCTTGATAATGACATAAGAGTCGAAACGATTATTGATGATAAAAATTACGTAGTGAATTTTCCTATCCCGCGCGTATAAAAATATTAAAAACTTTTTGGACCATCCTTTAATTTTCTGCAGGTTTTTTTTAAATTACGTGTTATGGGTTAAAATTCTCCTGTGACAGGAATGGAGCGCAATTAAAAAGGAAATTTAGAACAAAATAGAGCTCTCTGAAATTATGAAATGTTACTGAACCTATGGTATAAAATATTTTTTCCTTTGTGTTCATACTGGCTACGAGGATGATATAAAATATATATATATAAATAGGTGAAATTATTTCTATTGAACTGTAGATAATCTTTGGCGAAACTATCTTTTCGAGAATTATCATAATAAATTTATACCCACTTCATGATGAATGCTACCAACTTTATCACTATTCATTATTATATTTTATTTTAATTATCATATAATTTTTGAAATGCTTGCAAAGCCATTATTTGTCTACAATCTTGTGGTCGGAGCACATAACAACTTCGTGAGGTGGCTGTAGAACTTCATATGGTCCAGAAATTCTCTTACGAAGGAAAGATATCTACTATATAAATTTCTAATTATTTGTTACCTTAGCATGACTATGACGTACACATTGCCAAACAATTACCTTTTGTTCCTTCACTTGCACGGGTGCTGAGTAATATATGCCTTGGGTGATTTTCGCCTTGAAACAATGATTTGGTGAAAAAATCATCCCGGTGGAGCCAAACGATATTTATAAGGTAAATTTTACATTCTTGATATAAATAACATCACATTTGATTTTTCCATCATTTTTTTCTATCCTCAGTGTTACTAATGCCGACCGAAATATTCGCTGTTTTCATTTTATCTTCACCTTATTACGGTATATCGGCAATTATAGTCTCCTACTACTGTAATATTGTTTGTATTTTAATTTAACTACCCTGATTTCATATTCGATTTCGTTTTAAGGAGAGGCTGTCCTACGTGTTAAGCTTTGCCTATTCGCTCCCTGTGCTTCCGCCGCAAGTCCGAATATCATACTTGCCTCTTGTCTATTTTCATCCTCATTCCACGGTCCACGTCTTGGACATTGCGTAACTTGTTTGTTTTGACTCCGCCTAGCGCAATACGTGTACCTCATTCTTAAGCAATTAATATTGTCTCTGGTACACTACGATGATCATCACAGTAAATGTGACCACGGTGATTATTTATTGTCAATGGTAAAATTATCGACATCGCATTAATATTACTATCAGTTCACTTTACACTTCAAAATGCATCTGACTGTATACCCAACCTTATAAAATACTTTTAACTTAGCGCAAAATTACAATAAATCCTTTGTTAGATTATGTTTCATTTTTTATTTGTTCATTTGGTACTCGCATATGCTTGGTGCATTTTTAACGGTTCATTATTATTATATGCTGGATGCATTTTGACCAAAGTAGTTACATTTTTAACGGTTTTTATTATTTGGTAGGTCCGTAATGAGTTTTGTATGCGTGATATCTGGACTAATATATTTTTGAAAAAATTAATATTTTCATATGATTACCCTTAGTGCGACTCTTAGAAGAAGTTTTTCATGGGATGGTTCTATTGTGAATGAAATTATTAGACATATTTTTGGCTTTATTCTGGCCTTCGTGTACTGGAACTTGAAAATGTTTAAAAATTTTCAGGTGATATGCGAAACAAATCCTCCTTTTACTTGACAGATTTATATTTCCAAAATTTAAAAAATCCAAAGAATGATTGTGGTAGGCATTATTTTTCTCTCTATGCTCGTGAAGGTATTTTTAACCTCGAATAAATGCCGACCTGGTATTATACTTGGCATCCATATTTCATTTTAGAACGCTAATTTACTGTATCATCTTTATGTATTCATGGTACTAATCGCATTTAAAAGTCAAATACCCTATCAAGCATGAAGTAACCTCAGAGTAAGGATTGGGGTAGAGGGCGCTTTCAGGCTGCGCAGTAGCAGATTCTGTGGTCAACATGGTTACCACGTGATCGTGGGAAGAAGTGCGGGAATCCTTACTATTCTTGTGGGAAGAAGTGCGGGAAGTGTGGGATGTAAGTGCGGGATCTTGACTACATGCGCAGTAGCCAAAGCGCACTCTCCCCCATCCTTACTCTGAGGAAGTAACGCACGATCCTATTTACAACAATGGCCTTCCCTGAAAAGCTTTAATTTTAATATTGCGTCATTGTTATCGTAGTAATACCCTAATGTATTGTTAGAGAGATTAAAGAGACATCAAAATTATCATTCTACGCAAAGCATGTCTAAACAGTAATAAGAGTTAATCTTTGTTAGGAATAATAATAAATCCCACTATATCAGTATCTCTTTTAACCTCCGTCTGGCACCGTATTATTCCCTGCGAAAGAATTCACCTATGGCTCCTCCCGTTTCTCGACCTTTTTCTCTCGCAGGCCTTTGGCGAGGAACTCCTCCAATTCTTCACATCTTGGCACTTGCTCTGCATTTTCAAGCAGTGTTGTCACTCATGTCGGCGGACGTGTGGAGTCTTGAAGAATATTCTTCCCCTAAACCTTCGAATTCGAGGAGCATCGTTCTATTAGTTTTAGGCTGATTTTTCGGATAAATTTCGATTCCAATTGTTCAATTCCATTTCATTCCGAGCTCTATAGGAAAAATATATGTGACTTGTTATAGGTCTATGCCACCGTTCATTGTCGTCGGACCTGTGATTAACTTGCCGTTATCTATTTACTTCATTCTTTGTCACAATGAGGAAGATTTGGATAAGGGAAGGTAATTCAAGTGCAACGGGATTAGCCACGTTGATTACTTTACGGAGTCACCCGCAATGCACAAATTGTGGGAAAAATCCACAGAGAAAATAATCATTCGCCTTGACCGGGATTCGAATCCGGGTCCCCCAATTTCCGGTCGAGTGCTTTAGCCAGTTAAGCTACCGAGCCGTCAATATTCCCTGAGGAAATTTGTGGACTGTACCGGACAAGATGGTATGGAATGATGACCATATGATGCCGCAAGCCTCTGTGGATTTTTCGCATTAGGGAAGCCTTGGTTTTAACTGCACTAAATGTGTGAAAATTACATTTTTATTGCCATACTGCTCATAATTGCCAGTTTTGACATTAATGAACTGTGTTGATTTGATGTGCTTCAGTTCCACATCATGTCAAATAAAATGGATGTTTTAGTAGTTTCTGAAATTAACCTTACAATTAACAATACTCCCAGGACTTTAAAGCAATTCCTTGTTTCCTATTTATGCTAGCCTGGCTGATTATTCCTTGAAGATTTGTGACTAAAAGGCTAAGATTCGAATTTATCACACTTACATGATTTGTCATCATTACGACGATTGCTTACTGAGAAGTGTCCCCTTAATGATGTTGCGAGCCAGCCGTGCTATTCTGATATACAATCTCATTTAAGCGTCGCAATCTACTAACCCATTTCTGTAAGTAAAATGATGCCTTTCTAACTTTACTTTCGTCTTAATTCTTCACGTTTGAGCGTATTTTGTGTCAACCTTGATGCGGAGTATGCTTCAAAGTTGAGCTGACTTTTTTCCTTAGTTTTCATAATTTGTCTAAAACTTTTTCATAGCTATAATTTATTAGGCATTTTCCATCCATCTGAACCTTGTTATCAATACTAAAGATCTTATTTCCATCGATCATCATTGCTCTCTTATCTTAATCTTGAGACGTTAATCATCTATAGGATCATAGTACTCTCAAGTGCGTCATTGGATTCTTGGTTATCCTGTAGGGATTATTATGTCGAAATTACTGGATTTGTGTCGTCCCCTTCCAAGTTATAGTGTATAAGGACTATCACAAGTTGCCAGCACAGCGGGGTAGTTGTTTTAGGAAGCCTTTGGTGATAGTATTACTTTTATTTTTCTTCTTTATTTTTATATTGTGAATTAATACGCCAGTTTTGATATTACTTGCTTAAGAAAAAAATCATAATTCAGATCGTAAAGTAATCTTAAATTTCAAATTGGTATTTATGTTTATTACAGTTTCGTAAACCGTATTCTGTCTTGATTATATCTGTTTTCAGGGGCGCAACTGGTAATTAAGGTTAGGGGGGGGGGGGCGAAACTAATTCTGGGCGGTCTGGGAAGTATGGACATACCCGCTAGGGTAAGCTGGAGGTGCCTTCCCCAGAATATTTTTAAAGATAAATGGTTCAGAATGGTGAATTACCGCTGTGTGAATTATTTGATGTTTTTTTGTAATTCCCCCGTCCCCCTTATATTAGTTACAAAATTTGTCGCGTTATAATATTTTTATAAAAAAATTCTCTGAGTCCAGGTGGGGGTTTATCCCCCACAGCCCTCCCCCCTCGCTGAGCCACTGTATGTTCTTGTTTAATTTTTAATGCTGGTTAGGATTTTAATCCTGAAAAAACTGTTTTTAAAGGCTAGCTTGATACAAAAGAATTGAATCATCGGCAAAAATTCAATTCTTTGCCATTTTTCTAGAGAAATATTTATCTATACATACTTGATGATATGCTCGTCAGAGGAGATTGTAATCGAGGGTACTTTTCTCATAATTTGGTTGCATCGCCATTTCGGCTGCCTCGGTTGGTAGTTAAAAAATAAAAAGGAGTTAAGGGAGAGTGTGTCTGAGATGGAGACCCCGCTCACTTCCGGTCAGCGGAGAGAGGATTGTGGGGGCGACCGCGGTGTCTGTCATGGCGCACCCGGGAGCTTAGATGTAATTTTAGTCCAATAGGAGATGGAAAGTGGAGGGGGAAATTGGGTTTCGAAGGAGGTGGGGGGTTCCTTGGGGATGGGAAGACGTTGAACGGTTGATGGGGCAGTCAGACTTCACGTCCGTTATCGGCGAGTTTCGAGCTGTGCGATATTTTGATTCGATACTTCTTCGATAGAGATACATTATCGTCATAGGTCGATGAAAGTTGCATTGAAAGAAAACAATGAAAAAACATACTTAATAAAACTCAAAAATTGTATTAAAAAACATTCAAAATTAGAAAAATTCCGTTAGATGTACTTTACTTCTTCTTGGTCAAGCTTGAAGACATTCTCAGGTTTTGGATTTTTCCGGCATAATAAACATATTTTTGGTTTCGGAAGGCTAGGAGATGATCAACATTGATGTAATAATAAACATCGAAATTTATTGATGCTTACATTTCGCTTATAGTTGAGTAAAAATAATGAATTTTTGTGTGTTTTAAATATGGAATTTTTACGTGTATATAGGGCTATTTTAATGACACATTTACCCCTTATGGAAATTAACTAATTACTGCATTTGTTCCAGGCGAAATGAATGTGCAGTGTTTTTTTTTCGCAAAAAAAAACGTTTCGCCTAATGTTTTTTGTGAATATATGTTTTTTAATAGCTCAACTCGTTTTCATCTACGATAATCATTACTAAACAAGTTCTTTTCCCCGACTGAAATTAGTGCATTTTGCGTCCTCGATTATTTTTCTAGCGTTTGAATAAAGGAATTATTCAAAATCTAACAAAATAAATAATCTAATAAAGGAATTTATTTATTTGAGTGGAAGGAATTTATCTACATTCAATAAAATCCTATTTTATTTATTAATCCAAAAATGAGATTCTATAAAATTTCATTTCACTGAGTTTTGCGCTTAATGATTTTGAATTTATGATTAGCGCTAGAGAATTCAAAGTTGTATAAGAAAAATTATGATGAAAAGGTATACTGAGATGATTAAATTGTATTTATGAAATCGAGTCTAATGTTCTGGATACTAACGGAGCTATTGTTTTTTGTTTAGGATGAATCAAAACACACTTTGAATTTATATATAAACTAGCTGACCCGGCGAACTTCGTACCGCCTAACAATCAATGAACTTACAGTTTACTTACACCATTTATAAATCAAGAGCGGCTGTATCGTTTTTAATCATGTTTAATTTATTATAATAAAATAAGGATACAAATTCAATAAAACTACGTAAATGAGTACCAAAATTGCTTGTCAAAAAGACATTTTCTTTATTGAATCTACATAGGGTGGATCGGAGCACGTTTACGCGGATTGTTTTCAACAAATTTTCTTACATTTTAGGTTAAGAAATTTTGGGCATTGTGGTTTAATAAAGCAGTTCATGAAATAAAAATTATACGCATTCAGTTGTTGGCTATTATTAGCTGTGGTTGGTTATTAGCTGTAAAAAAAAATGTTTTTAGGCCCAAGTCTGTTGCATACACTTGGCCCATTCAGGGGGGAGATTGACACAACCCCAGACCGACGCTTGACTGATGCTCAATATCGTGCAAAAAAAGCCCCTATGAGGCAGCATTCGCATTAAATGACCTAAGGCGCGCCAGTTTCAGTATCTCTGTTTGGAAAAAATGCTCTGCTTAAACGTACTGCATGCGTAAACGCACCACGGTGAGCCCTACACATTCGGGTTTAATATCTTGCGTCAAGCACCTTCTGATAAACAACAGTTTTTGTTTTGTTATCAGGCGCAAGATGAAGCTATATAAATATAGCGAAGCAAAGCAGTGGCGCAGCGAGGGGAGGTTTTGGGAGATAAACTCCCCCCCCCCCAAGAGCTTAGAGAATTTTTTAATGAAATATTTTGTCATTAATATTAGGGGGACGGATGACTAACAAATAAAACATATTTAACTATTCACACAGTCGCAAAACCCACTATTTTGAACCATTTATCTTAAAAAATGTCTGAAGGAAGTGCCCCCACACTTCCCGCTTACCTTAGCGAGTTTTCTATACCCTACAGACCCGTGGTATTAGCTGCGCCCAAAACCCCCTATCCTAGCTACGCACTTGAAGCGAAGGAAGAAATACAGAGGATGGTTTATCGACTCGTGAACATGCACGTTAAATTGACCATGAGAAAATCATGGGTTTTCATTAGTACATGAGCACAAACAACACAAAAACTGAAAGACTGACCATGCGATTTTTTAATCGTTATCACGAATGCAACACGAATTGGAAATTTAATACGTTTAAGCTCAAAAGGGCATATGAGTTGAGATCATGGAATCTACGGAATAAGGACTTCCTCACCTTTGTATTTTCCTTTGAGTAAAGTTGCGTGAATCACATTCATTAGCAATTATTTTAATCACCAAATACGTTCCGTTGGATAGTTATGGTTGGTTTAGGCTTCGAAAGATCATGAACACAGAAATTACACTTTGCTGTAAATCGTGCCTTGGTAAGCCAGGTACGTCCAAGGACTTAAAATATTCAGATAGATAGTTGGTGATTTCGTCTTCGTTTGTTACACATTTAAAAGATTCGAATTCATGCAGAGTACGAACTATTTGAATTTACCTCGTTTTAGTCATCCACATCTTTGTTCTTGCTCGCTAAATCAACCATCTTTGATTCTTTTGGTGATCAATCATATTCTGGAACTCTTTGTTAATGAGCTCACCTTTCGCTGAAAATAATTTGTATTCATTCCAAGGAAATGAGTTAAAACTACTCGATTCCTCGACAGGAACACGGACATTACGTTTGTAAACAATTGCTTGGAGATTTGTTTACAAACACGGTAGTGAATTGTCAACTCGAGCTGGGCCACGGCTGGGCTTACAATTAGCTCGAATTAAATTTTTAAAATGTAATTTCAATTTAATTAATATTTTGAATATATTTAGTAATTAAAATGTTATATTGTTACTAAATTCACAATCAGTTATTAAAGTGGTAAAAACAAAACAAATTATTTAATTTGTAGTTTTGACCGACTTATCAATTGTTGTGTTACTATAACTCCTAAAAGCATGTCCATAGGAAAGAGATGAATTTTTTTTGTGAAATTATCCTTTTTTTTAATAGCCTATATGTTAACCCCGCCTGAGGCGAATCTAAAGAACCAAATCTCATTGAAATCGGTGCAGCCGTTCTCGAGTTATAAGTGTTCTAACTAACACGATTTTCGACTTTCTTTTATATATATAGACTAGCTGACCCGGCGAACTTCGTATCGCCTAACAATCAATGAACTTACAGTTTACTTACACCATTTATAAATCAAGAGCGGCTGTATCGTTTTTAATCATTTTTAATTTATTATAATGAAATAAGGATACAAATTCAATAAAACTACGTAAATGAGTACCAAAATTGCTTGTCAGAAAGACATTTTCTTTATTGAATCTACATAGGGTGGATCGGAGCACGTTTACGCGGATTTTTTTCAACAAATTTTCTTACGTTTTAGCTTAAGAAATTTTGGGCATTGTGGTTTAATAAAGTAGTTCATGAAATAAAAATTATACGAATTCAGTGGTTGGCTATTTGCGTTATTAGCTGTAAAAAAAATGTTTTTAGGTCCAAGTCCGTTGCATACACTTGGCCCATTCAGGGGGGAGGTTGACACAACCCCAGGCCGACGCTTGACTGATGCTCAAAATCGTGCAAGAAAAGCCCATATGAGGCAGCATTTGCATTAAATGACTTAAGGCGCGCCAGTTTTAGTATCTCTGTTTGGTAAAAATGCACTGCGTAAACGTACTGCAAGCGTAAACGCACCACGGTGAGCCCTACACATTCGGGTTTAATGTCTTGTGTCAAGCACCTTCTGATAAACAGCAGTTTTTGTTTTGTTATCAGGCGCAAGATGAAACAGATGAAGCTAAATAAATATAGCGAAGCAAAGCAGTGACGCAGCGAGGGGAGGTTTTGGGGAATAACCCCCACCCCCCCCCCCAAGAGCTTAGAGTATTTTTTTATGAAAGATTTTGTTATTAATATTAGGGGGACGGATGACTAACAAACAAAACATATTTAACTATTCACACAGCCGCAAAACCCACTATTTTGAACTGTTTATCTATTTTGTAAAATGTCTGAGGGAAGTGCCCCCACACTTCCCGCTTACCTTAGCGAGTTTTCTATACCCTACAGACCCGTGGTATTAGCTGCGCCCAAAACCCCCTATCCTAGCTACGCAATTGAAGCGAAGGAAGAAATACAGAGGATGGTTTATCGACTCGTGAACATAGCACGCTAAATTGACCATGAGAAAATCATGGGTTTTCATTGGCACATGAGCACAAACAACACAAAAACTGAAAGACTGACCATGCGATTTTTTTAATCGTTATCACGAATGCAACACGAATTGGAAATTGAATAAGTTAAAGCTCAAAAGGGCATATGAGTTGAGATAATGGAATCTACGGAATGAGGACTTCCTCACCTTTGAATTTTCCTTTGAGTGAAGAAGTGAAGAGCGTGAATCACATTCATTACCAATTTTTTTAATGATCAAACACGTTCCGTTGGATAGTTATGGTTGGTTTAGGCTTCGAAAGATCATGAACACAGAAACTACATTTTTCTGTAAATCGTGCCTTGGTAAGCCAGGTACGTCCAAGGACTTAAAATATTCAGATAGATAGTTGGTGATTTCTTCTTCGTTTGTTACACATTTAAAAGATTCGAATTCATGCAGAGTACGAACTATTTGAATTTACCTCGTTTTAGTCATCCGCATCTTAGTTCTTGCTCGCTAAATCAACCACCTTTGATTCTCTTGGAGATCAATCATATTCTGGAACTCTTTGTTGATGAGCTCACTGAAACTAATTTGATATCATTCCAAGGAAATGAGTTAAAACTACTCGATTCCTCGACAGGAACACGGACATTACCGTTTGTCAACAATTGCTTGGAGATTTGTTTACAAACACGGTAGTGAAGTGTCAACTCGAGCTGGGCCACGGCTGGGCTTACAATTAGCTCGAATTAAATTTTTAAAATGTAATTTCAATTTAATTAATATTTTGAATATATTTAGTAATTAAAATGTTATATTGTTACTAAATTCAGTTATTAAAGTGGTAAAAACAAAACAAATTATTTAATGTGTAGTTTAGACCGACTTATCAATTGTTGTGTTACTATAACTCCTAAAAGCATGTCCATAGGAAAGAGATGAATTTTTTTTGTGAAATTATCCTTTTTTTAATAGCCTATATGTTAACCCCGCCTGAGACGAATCCAAAGAACCAAATCTCATTGAAATCGGTGCAGCCGTTCTCGAGTTATAAGTGTTCTAACTAACACGATTTTCGACTTTCTTTTATATATATAGATAATAGATCGCCAAGTGAATTTAGGAGATTTTAATTTTAATTTCAATGTTGTGTGTGTTCATTCATGGACAAAATCATGCGTTCCCTTCTTTTTTATTTGTGTATCTGAATACTTTCCCTAGAGTTACGACTTCCAACTAAGCAATCGCGGTCTGTTTTGTTGTTGTAACAGTTTTTAACTTTTATCTAGACTTAATTAATGTGCCTTATTGTTTTTTGGGGAGTACCCCAAAAAGTGTTTTCAATAATTTTAAATAAATTAATAACTTTCATTAGTATAATATTCAAGGTTTTTGTACCCAATAATTTTCTAAGACTTCTCTTGTTATACCACTATTTTATTTCTAGTCGTCTGTATCAACGCCACATTTCCACCTCCTTATATTTTCTACCAATAGCCTCTCAATAAGTAAAGAATAAATCAATATAGTAGAGTATGAATTTAAAATATCGCCAATACTAAAATAAAGGAACTTAAACTTCCGCAATATAAAAATACGAATGAGTAAGATGTATAGTTAAAGTAAAGATGTATAGTTATAATATAATGTATATAATTATAAAGTAAAGATAATTCAATGATAAATATAGTAAATATATATCTAACATTATATAATTCTTTGTGGTATTTAAGGCTTGGAATGAAAGTTGTTGTTTATTGTTCCGTTTTCATCAGAATTCTTTGGTTAACCCAGAGAGGAGTACTTCAGTACATAGCAGTACATTAAACTGAGCATTGGGACTCCTTGGTTTAATGTACTGCGGGCAGAGTGAGCTAGCCCGTGTGCATTCGTCCTTTTGAGGTCGTGCGAGGAGGCAGGCTGAGTGTATGGGGTTATTTTACTCGATATCACCCTATCAATCAATTTGTTCGCTTGCTTCTCCTCAAGAGGCGCCACAATGGTGTCTGGCGCCAGCAAGGTCCGAGATGCTAGTGAATCGCAAATGTATTCTGATCGGATCGAGTCTGACTGACTTTCGACGTCAATCCATCACGATCTTGTTCCATGGCTGAATTGGCATTTGGCTTTCCTTAATCTCCTGGTCAAGGATTTTTGTGGGGGAGAGGTTGGTGGAAATAGTTCCGCGGACTAGCGGAATGCTCCCAGTAAATGCCTTGCCTTAGAATGATTTCTGAATGTTTTCGTTGCGGGAATCTGTTTGTTTAAATAGAGTTCCTGATTTTTTTCTTTTTGTTTTGATCAGGGCCGGATTTAGGATGTGGGTGGCCCTGGGTCCATTTTGGTAGGAGCCCCAGTGTCTAAAGGTGTTTATTATTTTTTTTAAATAAAAAAAGAGAACCACATGCAGTATACGGTTGCCATTTTATTGTGGCTAGGTAGCAATACATAAATTAGTGGACAATCAAACAATATAACAAGCGGAAATAAGAAATAAATTTACAAAAAAAGAAAACAAGAATCTGCAGGTACAAGCTATTTCGGTGACAGATATAATAGGGACTAATGCATTACAATCCAGGCAGTTTCCTTGTTTTTCGTGCTGCAAAATCGGCGATGATGCCACTGAAATCCAATTCACGGAATTCGTCTGATTCGGTGCTCATCAGACTACATAGCCCGGTCAAAATGGACATTGACCCTTGCATAATTTTCCAACAAGCTGAAAATGTAAAGGAACGTTAGAAATGTCACTCTTATGAAATCCTGGAAAGTCCCCATCGATCCCGTGAGTAAGGTCAAAGATCACAAAATTTTTTTTTTCATTTTTTGGACAAGCGGTTAGTTTTACGATAGAAAGCGTTCAGGCCAAAATTGTAGATCAGGAAATTATGTACAAAATTGTCGCACAAATAATTTTCGGAGAGCGCAACAATATAGTCATGCGTATTACGGAGAATACAGCTGCAGCTAACTTTCGAATGGCTCTTTCTCAGAAATGGTACGTCTTAGAAAAAAATCATGCACCAATTTTGTAGATAATTTCTTGATATACAATTATGGTCAGAATACTTTTTTTCGTAAAACTAACCGTTTAGCAAATAATGCAAAAAAACTATTTTTGTCATTTTAAACCTTGAATACGATTTTTTGCACACACAGGAGCGATGGGAACTTTTCAGGATTTCATAAGAGTGGCATTCCTAATGTTACTGTAAATTTCAGCTTGTTGGGAATTTATGTAAGGGTACCCCTATTTTTTGGACTGATTTGACCGGGCAAACATGTCAGTAAAAAAACAACCCAGCTTCACTTCGAATCCTCTCAAACATGATGGTTTTTTATGTTTTTCCCATTTTGTGAGATTTATCTCTACATTGGCGGAAGGCTTATGCTTGGTGGGTGGCCCTAGGTTGGGGGACCCCTTTGATCCGGCCCTGATTTTGAGTGCATTATTTCTTACCTGACCCTCAGTTCCACCCCTTAAACTGCTTTTTGTTATTCTCGGTCCATTTTTCTACTTGAGAAACTCCATATAACGCTGCCATATTTTTAGGTTACCGTCCTGCAACGTATTTACATAAACAAATGAAGGCATTAGTAAGAGATCATGAAATTAATATCATAGTTGTTTATTTTTTATTATTCGGTGTCAAGTTGCACATATTTTAGTTTTTATCTTAATTATTTTGGACAATTAATTTATTATTAATACTATTAATAATATAATTATAATTATAATTATTTAATTATAATTATATTATTATAATTTATTATTAATAATATTTAGTAATTAATTTTTATTCGTTTTAAAATGAACGAAATAGTTTATACATTTGATTATGATTATATTTATTTGTTAGTTCTCGGCGAACTGTGGAATGAAATGAGAGGTGCTTAAAATTGCAGTTTATTCTTAGTTTAAACTCAATAATTTTCATAGATATACTATTAGCAGATTCTAAACTGTCTCGAAACCGTAAAAAAAACGGTGAATTATTTTCAAAAGAAGCGGTCAAACAAGTTTTCATCAATAATTCATGCAGTTGAAACGGTATGAGTGAATTAAAGAACTTAAGCTTTTTTTGTGAATACTTAACTATAATTGAATACTTAATTGAATGTTACGACACATAGATGGTTTGTTCATTATTGAGTTAGCAGTTATATTCTCGGAATGGCGTTGAAAAAGTTACTCTTGAATTATTGCTTGTGAATTATTTCACGGCTTTGAATATTTGATCAATATGAAGGGAAAACGTAAGTTAAGTAGATGCAAGTAGTTTTTTCGACAATGTCATTAATTACTACACATAATGTTTAATCTTAAATATTAAATCTGTATTTACCGAAAACGTGCGCCATTTTGTGGTTAAGTTTTGGAGGGAGATATAAGTCCTGGCATTTAGTAGGTATGTTACTCAATCTCTTTTTAAGTTTTCCTGAAGATCTGTTCAATCGATATCGATTTTAATCGATTTGGTATCGATTTTTACTGCAAGTGTAGATTGTAAGTCCTCTAAACCTTTGAACTAAGCCATAAAAAGCGTTTTGATTTTCTTCTTCTTGGTCCTGTTCATTGTATCTGCTCTCACAGCAATCTTAAAAGTTCTGCTTCCTTCTTTTACGGAGATATGCCTAGGAGAGCGCATAAGGCACGCTGGAATCTCAAATGTGCACGAATGTGGACAAATGGCCTACAGCCAGATGAATTAAACTTAGAATGGTATTTCTCTCGGAATAATTCACTCGAGTTCCGACGGCAGACAGCCATTTCAAGGTTATTGCTTCGCAGACAACGGATACCGTTCCATTTCGTCGACACGTTTCTCTGTCCAGCTGGCTTTCACATGCGGTGAACTTCTGCCATTTGTTTTTAGGTGAATGCCTTCTGGAATCGTTTACATGGTCAATTAGCTGACGATATGTCTTTGCGCGTGAATGTTTGCGCCATAAAATCTATTGTGAAGTATGGGAGGCTTATTAGGCTTGAAGATATCGTCGCTAAAGATACGTTTGCATTTGAAATGAAACGGATACAGATTCAGAAGAGTTGTTCATAATAAAGGTCCAGATTTCCACCCTCAATATATATATTTGTATTAGAAACAGTAAACAAATATTTTTCGTCGCTATGATGCCCTTGAACGTCATCCTACAACCTTCTCCATGATGACCTTTTCTTTAAACTTTGCCTCAATATCGTAACCTATGGAATTGAAGGTTACATCGATCTTTCACATGCGGTGAACGCTTGCCATTTGTTTTCATGCGAATGCCTTCTGGAATCGTATAAATGCAGAGACAAACATACAAGTAACGTATTGGAATTACGAAACATTTTATTTCATCATGAATTTGCGCAGTTACTTGATCCGATTGGATTTATACCAAGAGTTGGTTACATTTTTGAGTCTACCGATCGGATGCGCAAACAAGCCTGGCCACGAGGAGGGATAATTCTGATATTTTCACGGGATCCTTAATGGTTCTAATAATAAATGTTCCAGATGAAGGAAACACGATTCTTGTAGCAGAACTTTCGCTAGATATGACGCTCTCGATCCTAGAAAAAAACGAAAGTGAAGAGTTACAAAATAAACTCTTATGGTGTAGCTTTTGGTGCCATGCCAGGCGTTTATATTGGTACATCATGATATCGCGTGACGCCATAACACTTTCCTTTATTTTGGTCTTTTCGTCTGTTTCTGCTCACAATCAGTGCGTCACATGTGGTGACACTTTTTAATTTGTTCTAAAACTCATGACGTTTAAACAATTGCATACTCTCTATCTCCAGAGTTAAAATAATGTATATCTGATAGTTTTGCGGGCCTATTTTGTATTTCGGCGACCAGTTTCAACCCTCGGGTTGCCGACCCCTGATTTAGACTCCTTCTTCGTCTTTCCGAGAACTCTTTCTCCTGAGGTTTTTATTTTATTAATGAAAGGAACCAAGGGAATTTCCGGCATGCCCGTTTCGCAGTGTTTTTTTACCCTCAAAACTTTTCAGGAGATGAGTGAGCACCGGCGCAGTTCGCGAATAAAATCGCATTTCACCAGGAATCTCAAGAATCCGGATCGCGGAGAATGTCGTGCCTCTGCGATGCACTTATGGGACTCGGTGGTGCAAACCTTGCAGATGAGTGGACATTCGGCATTCCATCACTTTTTTTTCGTCCTCTTTCCCGAAATTCTGGAGAGAAAGGTTTGTAGTGGGAGTTTGGGTGGGGGTAGAGCGTCTCGTTCCTCACGTCATGGACCGTATTTCGTTTCCGATGCGCTTGATGCCGAAGACTCGCGGCGGACGAGACTCGAATGTCGAATTGGTAGCACAGGTGGTTCGGCCCGGCTTCGCCCCATCCCTTCGTCAAGGGGTAAATGCACTCTCTCTCTGAAATCGCGGTTTGGGAAGCGAGGGAGTCCACAAAGGTGGAAGTAATGCTGTGCGAATGCTAACAAATTCAATCGTTGCTAAATTATGTGAGGGTATCAGGCTTAACTTGGAGGTAATTGTTAAATCCGGGTCAGAAAGTGAAAACACTGTTCAGATATTCCGGGGGTTTCTTGTAGGCATAGAAACTAGCCCTGTGGAAAACCCGAGAAGATTTCACCCGTACCATTCACCAGGAAAGAGTTGTATCATATAGTAAAAAAACTGGTACCTTTTCCACACAGAATGGCTAATAACAAGGTCCCTAACAGTGTTACTAAACCATATTGGTCAATTTAATAAATATTTTATGTTGAAAGCTGTCACTTTTTTCTCTTTGTCATATACTATTGAATTACGTTTAATTACGTGTGGAAATCGTGGTATTTCAGGTTACGTTCAGTCCGCATTCACCCGCACCCTAGACAAGGGATAAATGCACTCTCTCTCCGAAATCGCCTTTTGGGACGCGATGAGGTCCACAAAATTGGAAGTAAGGCTTTACGAATGCTGTGATATTTAATCTTCGCTAAATTATATGAGACTTGGAGAAATCGTGGTAATTCAGGTTAGGTTCATTCCGGTTTCTCCCCATCCCTCATCGATGGGTAAATGCTCTCTTCTCCGAAATTGCGGTTTGAGACGCGATGGGGTCCACAAAAGGTGGAAGTGTTTGCGATCAAACGTAATCGTCTCTAGCATTATGTCAGGCTTAAATTGATGGATATTTTGATGTCGGGATCCCTCAAAATCCATAAACTTCCTTGAAATCTCAATTTAGCATTGTCCCTATCTATTGCACGTCTTCTCTCCTGGACTTTATTTTTAACAATCCCCTACTTTTTATCAACAGCACACAACAGCTTTCTATTAAACGAATAATCAAAAATCTAAAACATCAAAATAGCCAAACATGCAATAATATATGAATCAATAAAATCAAAAACCCAAGTAACGAACGAAATTAAATATATAAAGTTGAATAAAATGAATAAAAAATGGAGTTCGACAAGGCAGGACGTTACAAAGTATGTTAAATCCGGGTCAAAAAGTATAACCACGGGTAGCTTTTCCACACAAAGAGGTTAAGATTAGGGTCCTCAATAGTGTAACTAAACCATATTGGTTAATTTAATAAATATTTTTTTGAAAATCTGCCAAAGGTGGTCCACAAAGATGAAAGAAATGCTTTGTGGATGCTATCAAATTTAATCAACCCTCGCTGTGTCCCTTTCTAATCCAGTATTGCTGCCACGTATCATCAAACTAGCATATCCGTCATGTAGAAAATGTGTATGTACATTTTCAGCCCTATCAAATATAGATCTGAACTAGGTGTTATTTTGTGTAGCAGAATTAAATGATCAACAACTATGAATGAGTTCAAATTTCGAACATTTTTTTCAGTGACAAATCTTCGAATTCGGAAGCAAAACTGGTATAGAAAGCATGATTTGATTTTATATTTTCAATCTTATCAGCGAAGGATACCAGATTCAGTGATGTAGCTAATAAAAAATTACCTGCAGGTCTGGTTTTTTTGAATGAATTAACATGTTTTTGATATCCCTGTTCGGTCCCCGAAGGTGGACACTGATTGCAATAGACGTAACTTAAATCGAAAGAATTACTTCAGTCAACACGAAATTCTGATGGTAAATTTCTTGGAATCTATCTCGTAAACAATCTATGAAATTAGTCGCAATATGCACGGACACCGTAAAAAAAAATCAGAAAAACCACGCGCGCTCAAATAGATTTATTTTCGCGATCTACCTTTTAAAGCTTCGAAAGCTATTTTGGCCGCTAGGTGTCAGACACTTCGTTTGCGTTCGCGGATGGGGGAGGAAAGTGCAGTCGGGGGTGGCAGTTAAGTGATGCGAGAGGAAGGTTGGGAAGGAGCGGGCTGGGAGAACTATATAGCGGACGTTTAAGCGGCGAAGGCAGTTGAGTTTTCGGAATGCGAGGCACGCCGTTCCTCCGTGTGTACTTACATTAAAGGCCTTAAAAAAATAACGATTTCCTCCTTCGAGTACGTTGCAGTGGGAAGGCGCGTTGGGAGGAAAAAATTGCGCGTAGGGGTGGGGTAGGTAATTTGCGAGCGTCATAACGCTCTATGGCCGCTCTGAACGGTTTCGCCTTTCGCGACCACTTCGCTTCTTTGCTTACATTCGCGCTGGGTTTATTATGAGCTGCGGCTTTCCGCAATTTCCACTCAGCGAGGCGGACTTCCATTCACCGACGAGCGTGTCAGAAATGAGCTCCCTTCCCGATTTGGGCTGCGTCGAACGATTTGTGACCCATAAGGTTCCTTCGGCTGAATGGTGCTCTTTGTGATTAGGTCTGGTTTTCGCGTCTCTCAATGGAACCGAGTCTCCAAAGCATGACCGAAAGTCTATATCGCTATTGAAAGCTTTGGTTATCATCTGCAAATCATCTATGCCAATTCAAATGACGAAGTGTAAAATGAAAACGTGAAATAAGTCGTTTGCACAACGTCCGTGGGGTTTCAAATGGACTTTTGGCTAATCGTCGTCTGTTGGGTTTTATTTTCCGCGGTATCTATGATACCTAATAAGCTGAAATATTTTTTTTTCCGCGTAGTCCTTACTTGCTGCCATCTCTTATCATCTAAGCCTTCTTCCAAATCCTTAGGCCAAATGAACTTCCGAGTGGATATAAATTTATTGATTAATTAAGTGATTATTAATTTGTTATTAAATGGACCACGTTGAAATCACCATTTGAGAGTGAGTGCCGTGTTAATTTTTAGTCTGCTTTAGCGTGGGTGACTGTTTTCTTGATTTTGCACAGGTGCTATGTATAATTCAGTTCCTAATTTAATTTTGGCCTTATTCGGATGTGGAAAAAAGGAGGTTCTTGATAGTATTTTATTGAATGACGAATATTTTACCGTTGTATAATACTTTTCCTTGTAATATTTTTTCTTTAAGAAAGCGGAATCAAGTTTGTGTTTATTTCTGTTATTAAGTAGAACCCCACGTGGGATAAATTTTTGCCGAGAAGTTAAATGAGGAGGAAAGCCGATAGTGAGAAAAGTAGAAAAAATCGACTGTAAGTTAATGTCAGTATAAAATCATGGTGACAAATTAAATATTAAAATAAAATAGCTGTATACAAAATTCTCAGTATAACGTGGGAAATGGGCAAACTGCATTCGTAATATCTTTAAGCTGTTAAAATTGTAGTCTATTATGAGGCATCAATAAAAAGATTTCTTTCTATTAACCTCATTAAAGACATTTCTGAAGAGTTTTATGAAAGGTAGTGTCTGTACTCTGGTGGTAACAAGTTAATATTTAAAATTTTAATAGGTACTTCTTGCAAGATAAAAATTATGAATAGTTACTGTAACTAATGCCAGTTACTTATTCTTAGTTCTATTTCTATTTCTGACTATGAGGTCAACGATGATCGTCAAAGCCACACGAGCAGATGAAATCGAATGTGTGCATAAATTTTCCGTCCATCTTTGTTGCGGCATCGCCTTGCATGATTTTTAAATTAGATATCGAGGGAACCTGTTCGTCCGCTGTTTTCATGGATACCGGTACTCGCACGAAGGCATTCCGCTGAGGAGATGAGCGAAAAATATTGAGACGCGAGGATGATTGACAGGCGAGAGCCCAAGGACGCGCTAAGAATGGAAGGGTCGCTCTTTCATTAACTCCCCCATCCCACTAAGGCCTTTGTGCCATCATGGCGACCGCGCGCCACTCAAGGATTATATTTATACGCACGTCCCGCTTCAATTGTCCCCCACGCGTGCCTCTTCCAAAGTCCCTTTTGTGATGATAATGGTGTTGTGGACTCCATTCAGATGTCATTAGCTTAGCTATGCGATCAAACGTCTTGAGAAGAAAACGCCGACATTTAATGTTTGTGTATGACTTTACTGTTAATTCACATGCATCAGAAAACAATTATTAATTATTTATTAGTAGCCGTGAGAATGGGTATCCGGTAGCGAATCGGTACACGAAACGTCGGCGCTCTTTCATAATTTTACCCGCGCGTTATCCCGAGAAGAGTTTATGCATGTTGTTCGCCGGGAAAGTGTTAAATCTTACATAATTATTAATTAGGTATTCTCCCGATTAAGGTAGATTTCCATGGAGTATTTAAGAAGCATTCTGGCAGTATCCCCTTCCTTCATGAGTTTACGTCTTAAACTCATAATTTTATTAAATTTTCCTTATATTTCGCTCGAATTATGCTGAAATTAAAATTTATCGTTGTTTAATAGCATACATGGTTGGTTATTGGCGTGTAGCTTTCAAAGTCCCGTTTGTGATAATAATGGTGTTGTGGACTCCATTCAGATGTCATTAGCTTAGCTATGCGATCAAACGTCTTGAGAAGAAAATGTCGACATCAAACGGCGTAATTAACTAAACAAGTAAGCTTGTGTACATCTACAGTTAGCCGTTTGGAGTTGTGTTTAATGATTAATTAATAAAACCAACCTGCGGGTTGTATCACTGAGTGAGTGATTAACTAGAGGCACCGAATGTTCACGAATATCAATTTTATGTGCAGTTTACCAAAACAAAATGTTTACTCATAGTTGTAAAAGAATGAACAAACTATGACTACAGAGAAGAACAGTTTGAGTAGCATTAATCGCAGCCTCGTAAAGACAAATCGTTTTGCTGCACCCATGGGATTTCGATGATCGCGAAAAAAATATTGTGGGTAGCGCGCATCTAAGCAAACATTATGATACGTGACGATTTTATCACCTTCGCAAATCTAATATCTGTAAATCTCCATGCCTTTATGGAGCACAGTAAAATATTCTCAAGCAAACATCCCTGAGCCTTTTATTTGTCCTCATCATCCTCAGCTGCCATAAACCCGTTGTTTGAAAGAAAGTTTGAACAAGGATTATCTTGACTTTCAAATGTTTCCGTACGCTACCACCGACTTAATTCCTTCATAATTTATTGCACATTTTAATATTTTATTTCGGTGTAAGAAGGATTTTATTGTGAAAACTGAGTTGTTTTTTCAATCCATCCTTGATTTGTACCTTTAAGGTATTGTAATATATTGGCTGAACAGTGGTAATGACGCTCTTGAACTTCGAGCTGCTATTATTATCAATCATCAGTTTTAATTTCGTTCTTACTTCGAATAATTCATTAGCCATTCGCGCTCACATAGTCACTCTTTGTCTTTGTACTGTTTTTTATTAAAAAGCAGATTTTTACCAAAATCTGCTCTTTACGTTTTCAAATTCGGCATTTTTGTATGAGCTATCTCTCTTAAGAATTTTTCCTTATTTTTATTACAAAACTCATGTATTACACGTCATAAATGGTTAAACATTTTTCGAATGACTTTAGGGATCTCAACATCCTGATTACGTTGTTATTAGAAAATTTATGCAGTAACTGTGTTGAAAATACGATGGGTAATTGAATCTGGTTCTATAGTTGACATTAAAACTGCAGAAATGGGTGAATTGAAAAATATCACCGTTGATTGATCTGCATACCACTTAACCTTGCTACAGTTTCAGCATCGAAGGATGGATTTGTATTTAAATAATATGTACCAAAATGTGGAATTTTATATTCACGTGTATTGGTTTGCGTAGTCGAACCGGAAATATCTTAACTGGTATTTTTGTTGTTGATATTAGCCGGATGTGGATTACGTAGTAGAAATCAGCCCCCTTACGAGTCTGTCCGTCGCTGACGCTGATTCATGCCACAACTTCGTAAACTTTCAAAGCAAACTTTCAAGCGGCTTAGTAAGACGAGCTCCTGCCTCTCAGTGGGGCTTATCTCCAAACACGAGATAAAGAGATATTGGGATTTGTTTGCTCGACGAAAATCCGTGACATTGAATCCGCTGTATTAAGTGCGGTGGGCGTCGTAAGCCCTCTAGTGTCGCTAATCAAGGTTAACTCTTGCGCTCATCTGTGCATTTTACGTACATTTTTCGTGCAACCATCGCTAAAAGTGTTGATAGACAGATGCGCTATTGCTCATTCCTACGTCGTTATATATTTTCAATGGGCGTAAAAGCTGAATGTTAGTATTAGGCGGCGTATTTCTTCGGCCTCTCAAACGAGTTTCCGGACAATATTTCACCGTTATAAGTCAAATCTAAACTTTTAATTTGAATTCTCGTAATTAAATTTACATAATTCATTTCTATGCAGACAAGGTTTTCAGATAATACCTTCCACACACTTCATTTTTATGCGTACGCTGTCGAGTCATTTTCTGCTGAATAGTAAAAATACGATCAGTTGATGCTTGATATAAAAGTATTCAACCGATCAAGATTGGTTTCCATGGAGTACTTAAGAAGTATTCTAGCAGTCTCCTCTTCCTTCGTCCTCTTCAAATCAAAATAAGGCCTACTTTAATCCATTTTACCTAAAAAAATTCCATTCTTTACCTTCCCCTCCTCTGTTTAACTAACATTCTACAATCTAACACTGTTTTCAACATCCCCTCCCTGATAAGTACTCCGTCCATTCATATTTTATCTCCTCCATATTCCAATTAGACCTTGCCATATGAAGTACCTAAAAAATAGCTTTTTTTGGAAGCCAAAAGTTGCTCTAAAACAAGTATCATATCTCAACGATAGGAATTTGTATTTTACGGTATTGTCATACAAGCGAATGTAATCTCTTGAAAACTCTGTGATGCTTGATAACCTTTAAATAATAAAGTCAATGAAACCAGTGGCGCAGCGAGGGGTGGTTTTGGGGGATAAACCCCCCCCCCCCCCAGAGCTCACAGAAATTTTAAGTTAAATCTATTTTACTTAATTGGATTAATATTGCTTATAGAATAGTGTGAGGTTTAATAAAATATCCCTCAGAAGACGGTAAAAATCATCATTTTGAACTATTTATCTTAATTTTTTTCCTGCGGCAGGCCTCCGCACCTACCACTCACCCTGGCGGGTATGCAATACCCTCAAGCCCCCCAGTATTAGTTGCTCCTGAAACCTCCCCTAGCCTTAATTCCTAGCTGCGCCCCTGAATGAAACCACGAAGGGCAAAGAGTATTCTGTGTTGGTTATGTGTTTGTGTAACTTCAATAATCTCTTTAATACGTATAAATATCTGTTTTATGCAGACAAGAATTACGTTCAGTGAGCGCGAATTTCAGATCAAAGAATTTGGAGCTTGAACCGGTTCACCTTGGTTGGTATTGCTAAACTTTGTATATTTCGCATTCATTTTTTGTTGCTACTCGATTGAGAAACTAAAGTCATTATGTGGCGGAATTTTATTACATCGCTTAATCTTTAGCCGTTGTAAACTTGCTTTGAGGGCATTTTATACGTAATTAGGACAAGTTTTTTGTTTGCTCCTATTGTCTCTTCTTTGTTGGGTCGGTTTATTGTTGAAAGATCAATTATTGTAATTCGCATGGTGCTCATTTAATAAAAATTTATCCAATTACTCAGTTCCATCTGGTGCTCAAAAATCTCAGCGTATATTGGTTAGACTTCTCCATCACATGTTTTATTGCAACTCGTTAGAATTACTTTTCGTTGAAAATGAAACAAATCCCTTTGCAAGCATTACTTGTGTGGCCGTTATGAATCGTGCATTTTGTTTTGAAAGAAAAATGTAACTCATATCCTGAAGAAGGAAGGAGTACACATTATTTTGCGACGTTAATGGTTCTCGAATCCATGTGTTCCCATCAGCGTCATCGTATGAGTTATACTGTTCTAATGATGATGTGTTTTTTTTACATAAGGTAACAGATTAGCAAAATCATAAATTGGTCATAAGGGATAGTAGAAGGCCGGGGAATGTCGAAGGTCGTGATGCAACGGAGGATGGTGATGTTATGATGGCGAAGAGGAGGAAAAGAATGGTCATTTGGGGAGTCATTAAGCATAGGGGGTGGGGTGGGAGAGATGAAGTGGAGGGGAAGGTGAAGGGGAAGGGAATATATATGGGAGAGAGTGGGGAGGAATAGTGGTAGGGAGACAGGTGCGCTCTCGGAGAGGAAAATAACCAGAAATGGCTGTGAAGGCAAGAGGAAACTTTTGAGGCATATTATTCAAGAAAAAGAGCATTTCTTGATTCTATAGTAGAATTTTTTGGCATACCGTCGCGTTTTTTGGACCCTTTCAATCAGGGGTCTTCAACCTTTTTCTAATGAAATGGTCAAAAATCAATTTCACGTCGTCCGGAGGGGCACAATGCTCCACGTCGTTTTACCACCACATATTATCATTGTATTCTACCGATTAAGGTAGGTTTTCATGGAGTACTAAAGAAGCAATCTGGAAGGCTCCCTTTCCTTCCAGCTTTGCCTCCTTCAATTCACAGTAAGGCCTCCTCCCTTTCAATCTATCAAAAAATCCTATTCTCTTCCTTCCCTTCCCTTGTTTACCTAACATTCTACCCACATCTCGAATGCCTCCAATCTTCTCTCGTCCTCCTTCCTTAGTGTCTACGTTTCCGCACCGTAGGGAGCTACACTCCAGATCAAACTCTTCACTAACCTTTTCTTTAAAATCTTACATAGCGATCCTCTCAGAAGCTCCTTCCTGTTCATGAACCCCTCCTTTGCTAGTGCAATTCGCTTCCTGATGTCCTTACTACTGTATCCGTTTTCCTCCAATGTGCTGCCTAAATATTTGAATTGCTCTACCTGATCAAGCTTCTCCCCACCTACTTTTATCTTGAGCTTCACATTCCTCGTTCGTGATGCTTTACAAACCACCACGTACAAAAAAACCATATTTCAAAGTGCAAAAATCTATATTGGTTAAAAAGTTCAATAAATCAATGCGTTTTTTGTCGTTGTTTATTTCTGACGAGTGTGTCGATATATATTTTATATTGTGTGGCACGACACAATATTGTCGTTGGCCTCAAGAGGGCGCAAGCATTTAGCCGGCGGGCCGCATTCGGCCCGGGAATGAATGGATTGACGACATAATGATAATGTGATTGGTGGAAGTGCAGTTAAAAATTTTTGCTGCTAAAAATATCCCTTGTCAATACAGATATGTATGTGAATTTCGTTGTAACTTATTTTTAAATCTTGAGATCCCGTCCTATTCAAAACTTTTCGTGCTTAATTTAGCCTATAATTATTTCACCTCAGAAAACCCAAGTAGCATTTGTTGATTTTATCTTTGAGTACAAGCGTAATAAATCATCATAAACAAAAGAACGTCGTTGGACTGGTGTTAAATTTTCCTGTAACAGTTTTTTCTTTTTAAATTCCTACGCTATCTCATTTTCCTCCAGGGAAAGGTTGGATCTACATCTACATAGTACCCTGCGAGCCACCTCTATGGTGTTTGGCAGGGGATGATCAATCACCAGCATGCAGCATGCGATTGGATGCCCACATGCACACCACACGGTCCAAAAAAAGTTACGCATACTTAAAAATTAGGCTACCACATTCTGTTAGAAGTAATAATAAAATTCGGAAACATGCATTAAAGTATACATTAGTTAGTAGGCTACGCTACAATGGATATATGCTGCAGTATATTTGTAGAGGAAAAAGAAATTATCTATTTCATATATAGATAGATTCTTGAAGGACGAATTCGTTCCAACAGCTGTATTCAGTTGCCGCTTGTATATAACGCTATTAATTTTGGTGGCGCACGCCACTGGGTCATCGGGTTAAAGAATGCTCGTGGGTGGACGTAAACATGGAATTCGTCCTTGGCTGCGGGTTGCCTTGAGCGAAGGTCGGTTTTAACATTGGTTTTTCGTCGATTTCATTCGATTCTATGTTTGTCTCCTATAGTCGTGTAATCGTTTGTTAGGAGCGAAGTTGAGAATAGGTAAATTCACTTTGAGGAAATTATGCATAGTAATAATAATAAAAAGCACTTTGTAAATTCAACACTGAACCAGTGTGGAAAGAACAAAGTGCTTTGTGCGAAAAATCCACAGAGGAAAAATCATTCGCCTTGACCGGGATCCGAACCCGGATCAAGGCGAATGATTTTTCCTCTGTGGATTTTTCGCACAATTTGTGCATTTGCGGGTGACTCCGTAAAAGTTATCACCGCGGCTAGTACCGGTATACTTAAATAACAATGTGCTTTTTTATTATTACCATCGATTGGAGTGATAGCAATGAACAATTACTTTCGATTATCAATGAATGCAATATGTGGATATATATATGCATACTACCCCGCAAGCCGCCTAAAAAGGCGTGTGGCAGGGGGTGTTAGGACACCAGCCGTCGATGTCAATAAACAGTAAATTTCGTTGGATGATGCATGTTGATTTCCCAAGATTATCGATGTGCGATGGATATCGATTATCAATAATATCCATTTCCCGCTGTGTAAATTCATTGCATTACGTTCACAATGTATGTTATCCTTAATACTTATTCGAAATAATTAGAATATTCGAACGCTGTAGTCTTACTGCATGCAGACTGCAGAGACTTGGGCCATTAGAGAAAGAGAATAAAACAGCAGGAGATTTTACAAATGTGCTTGAGATCATGATGGGTTTTTAATGGATGGATCAAATAAGGAATGAAAAAGTATTTTACCGCTTATTATATGAAGGACTGTGCGAATTAACCCGACCTGTCTGTCTCCCCTTACTTCCTTTCATTCTATCTGTAAATCCTTTTCTCTCCCTTCCACTACCGAGCTCATGTAATTTTCTTCCTTCTAACACGGTTTTTTCCTTCCCTCCCAGTTCAGCTCAATTTCTGGTAACTATTAGTATTTAAGTATTCTACCGATTAAAGTACGTTTCCATGGAGTGCCTATGAAGCATTGTAGGAGCCATCCCTTCCTTCAAGTACATCCCTCTTAAAATCACAATAAGGCCTACTCCCTTTCATTCTATCTAAAAATTCTATTATGTTCCCTCCTCTCCCTCGTTTACCCAACATTATACCCTCAAACTCTGTTTTCAACATCCTCTCCCCGCTAAGTTCTCGCTCCATCCATACTTTCTGTCTCCTTCGTATCTCATCTAAAATCTGTCCCTCCTCACCCACCATATCCAGCACTTAATCTATCCTCTCCTTCCACTTCACCTTCTCCATTCTACTCAATGCCCAATCCAAACCTTTTCCTCTGATGTACTTCCCAAATAGTTTATTGCTCTACCGCTATTGCCAGAAACATGGAGTTCTGGTGATAGCATAAATACGGAACCGCTGACGTCTTCTTTCCCATCACGGCATGTAATCACGTTCCTCGCGAATCCGAAGATTTTCAGGCGAGCGGCCGGAGTCAGTCAGTTATTATTATTATTATTAAAATTGTTACAAGTAGGCATTTAGCCTGGTGGTAACATGTACTTATGATGGAAAAAAAACAATAGAAAACACTGAAAAAACAATAGAAAAATTGAAAAAACAATAGAAAACATTTGAAAGAACAATAGAAAACATTATACAAAGCCCTTGGTCCCTACTTCTTCAGCCGCTTTTTAAAACTATGTAAATTTTTCGGGAAGGACTCAAATAGTTCTGCTGGTAGGTCGTTCCAGTCCCTTATGGTCCTATTTAAGAAGGAGAACTGCTTCGCATTTGTCCTTTGTGATCGGCACTTTATCTTGAACTGGTGATCGTTTTTACCAACAAAGCTGGGTTTTGATATGTCCTTCCCAAATTCTTTCCATGCTTTTTCCCCACTCATAATTTTAAACATGCCACATAGCCTGCTTCTTTTCCTCCTCTCTTGTAAACTCTCCCACCTTAGAACTCCGAGCATTTTGATGGAGCCGAGAATATGCCCTTGACGTACGCCTCTTCCGAACGGCTCGGGCCGGAGTGGATTGTTTATCCACGAGGGAGGGGAAGGAAAGCGATGATTTCATCCGAAGAGTTCGGCTCCGAGCGGCTGAGCCGCTGATTCACGGGCATCCGATCCGGGGAGATGGATGGATTGCCATCGCTTTAATATTTGGTGACCTTCCCGCGGGATATCTCAACCATGCGAGGAGTGAGGAATTTTTCCTCCCCACACCTCTTGACTCGCTGGCCCGGTTTTTCTCTCCGCGACCTTGGCGGGAGAATGGGGGAAGGAGGGGGCCTTTTGAATGCGCGCGTATGTAATTAGCATGACGAGTGAGGCTTCCGCACCCGTCTCGCCTTGATATTTGCAATTGAGACGAGTGGAGACGCGTCCGAGTATCTGAAATCGCTACAAAGGAATCGGAACTCGCTTTTTCTGATGCACCTTGGTACATCAAATCGACACTCGCTTTTTGAGATCAATTTTGATGCTTAGAAACTGAAGTAACGATTGCGAAGTACTCATAAGTCCAAGGAATCGTCATTAGAGGCTGATACAGCCAGGGATCACGAGTACAAGGTGTCCTCATTGGTGGGAAATACAGCTTGAAATCGCGAGTATAAAGTAAATCACTTCCTATTATTCGATACCGAGACAGATAACGATAAATTGTATTTGCTACCAGTAATTAGAGGTCACAAGTACAAAGTAAATGGCCATTCACCGCTTAATGCTGAAATGTAACCGGATCAGTTTAATTCGATACCGAGAAGTAGCATTCAGGGGTACAAAGCAAATCGCTACTCATTACTCGATACTGAAATGTAACAGGGACAATTGTATTCGATACCGGTACGTAGGAATTGTAGGTAGATAGCAAATAGCCAATCATTAATCAATACCGAACTTTTGTTGGCTAGCTGAATAAATGAAGTTTCTAAATGCTTTCAGGATGAGCTATATTCGGTTACAGAATATAGGAATCGCGAGCACAAAGCAAATCGCTACTCAGCACCCTATGCATTAATGTGCCAGGATCAGTTGTGTTCGATAGCGGAAAGTAATCGTTTATCCCCCCCCCCTTTGTTGAGATTCAATCCCTTCCCTTGGCGCCGTTTTCCAACCGACTTGGTTCCGTTCATCCCAATCCGGGAAATGGAGCCGTGACGTACAGCGCGCGGCCAGTAATGCGATATCTTCCAGTTGTAGGAGGACAGCGATATGCTTCCACGTTCGGATTTGAAGGACGACGAAAGGGTGTGTTCCGAGGACTAAATATAAACAGAATGCCCAAGGTGGCTGCGCAGATACCAAAAGCTGAGGCCAATACTGAAACACCAAACCACGAATATAACAACAATATGGGGCCTACTCTAGCATTCCCCTTGCACCTAGGGCCAACATTCAATGGGATATGGAAAACTTTAACAAATCAACTAGTTGTAGAACCTGAAGATGAAGCCACTGCGTCGTTACTAGTATACAGTGAAAATATATTGGTAGAAAAGTACCAAGTTTTTCTTTGCATTTGCTTGAAATGAACTTCCACAAAGTTGAGCGTGAGACAGTAGAGATTAGTTGCATTTCTTGACAATGACCTGAAAAGGTCGAAACCGGATGATTTTTTCATAAATGCCGTACAAAGTTTACTTTTTAATCTATCAAATTAAGTGCTAAATGTATTTTTAAAATTCCTAAATTTAAAAATAAACTATCTTTCTTCGCGAGTATAAAAGCTGATGGAAATAAAATTTCCAATCGAAGTGAACTAAATTTAAAAACTCGCGCTATCGTCTGAAATCGCCAAGTGGACACAAGTGTAGACAGTTTAATTGTATTTTTGGTGTTGCAGATTGTACCCATTCTACTGACGTAGTGCACATACAGTAAGGCATATGGGAAATAATCCTTAAACTGAAATAAATAAATTGATTATAATTGAGGCAGCTCTTTATACCACCTCCTGTACCCCCTTCCCCTCTTATATTTTATGTAATATTAAAAATAAAGGGGGCGGGGGTGAACAGTATTTTGATCCCTTAAAAACTTTCCTATTAGCTACCGTATCATATGCATTAAAAAGCGAAGAAAAATGATTATTTCAGTGGTTTTTAAAGTTTTTTTTTCGTTTTACCCCCTAAATATTTTCAACTCCAGTCAAGTTTGTCCCTTTCATGACCCTAATAGCCTCCAAACGTCAGTTTTTTTTATATCAGAAGCAGATAACATTGGTGAAACTCCCTTGGAAAGCGATAAGTTTACATACAGGGTTGGTTTCCCTAATTTAGGGTTGCCCGCGTAAAAATGGAGGGTGATAGAAAAAAACGGAGGTCATTTTCGTATTCAGCGACCCAAATTAGCCAGAAACACCCTAAATTTTTGCCGATCATTTTTTGAACTTTTTTGCATTACAGTGTTACTTACAGTGTCACAGTTACAGTGTACTTCATGCTATCTGGAGCGTGAAAATTTTCACCTAAATGAGAAATTAAGGTGCAGTCATATTTGACGATGGAGGCCTTTTGGCGTATTTCAGGGATGGGAGGAATTGTATTGTACATATGACTCTTCTGTGCTCTGTTAATTCTTACTTGTTAGTGGAATTGCTAATTTGTGGCGCAAGGATTACCTCAGTTCCTCCCTCATCTGATGACGAGAACACTGACGATTAGCATCGCTCGGTGGATTAACGATGCTAATCCTTGGCTATGACGCAAAGGAAGCATTGGTGATTCGAGACGAATCCATTCCTGAAAGACTTTCGAGAATGTCGCTCGAGAATTGAATCTGTTTGGACATTCGACGCGTAATTTTATTGTGCAATGCGTCTTTCATGGTAATTCATTCTAATTTAGTGTTGAAAAGAATTCCGCATCAGAAAAGCCCGACGAAACAAATACGTGCTACAGGGAGTAGGAGACTTCTTCTTTTATTGATGGGCAAAGGAAGAAGGCTCCCACTGTAAAGATAGTATATTTATTGACATAGTCTCCTATGCCTATAAATATGAATTTTAGTGAATTTATATCAGAATGAATTTGGCTAAGTTGCACCGATAACTTTGAAAATTAAAACATCAAGTTTCGTTCCAAGTAGATTTTTTATACTCAATTCGTGGTATTAGTGGTCCATGAATTATAAGAATTGGATTCAGTGATTTGGTTTGATCATCTGCTTGTTAAAATTACTAAAATTCATGTTAGAGGGCCAAATTTTTGTCGGCTAGCTGGATAAATGAAGTTTCTAAATGATTTCAAGCGATTTTATGACTCGCATTTATCTGGAAACAAAGTTTTTTTGACAAAAAATCACATTTCTTTGTGGAAATCAGCTGTAGCCTATTTTAGACAACCTGTTGTAATGTTGATGACAAATAATTTTGAGTATGATTAGGATAGGAAGAGTCTAGCGGGTTTCAAATGTGACTCCATTTTAAGACGTATGGCTTTGATTGCTGGAGTTTTACATGAAGATGAATTCCTCTTCAAATTAGTATGTTTACATGTATGAGGTTAAATAGTATACTCATGAGGCTGGCAAAACACCGTATGCCAGATTTTGCTAGTATAGCTATATATCTGTGATAACTTAGATTAGGGGGATAGGGCATCAATTCTCATGTGCATGTAATGTTGTAATGTTACATGCACATGAGAATTAATGCCCGATAATGATGATGAGAACTGACGTTGTTTAAGTCCTTGTTTGCTTTTACAGTATTTATGTCTCTCACTGAGTGGATACTTTTAGGCTTGATATGGTGGGCCATTGACGTAATTATAGAAAAGACTGACAATTTTCAACTGAAAGAATTGAGGCCACGAATTCCAAATCAGCACAATTGCATTCAGCGTAGGGACATATTAATTTATCTATGCATCCTCAAAGCTACCAAAGCCATCACATTTCCTCATGTATAGATATGTTACTTTAACTCAGAACCAGTCGTTAAAAGAATTGAATCCCAGTCATTTTAGCCGCAATGATAAACAAAAACTGTTCGTATCAGAATCATGTCAAGTGGACCTCTGCCTCTTTTGGAAAAGATTGCTTTAATTTTACTTCTTTCTGGTTTCAATTTTTTTCACGTGACCTTTATGTGTAGAATAAATAAAAACATGTACAATACTTACAATATATACTTGCTGTGGATATTTATAATTCTATTTTTTATTAATTATGTTAACAAGCCTACTGTGTTTGAAGTGTTGGATAGGGGCTTTTACGTGGCCATTGGTATTGTGCGGTTTATTACCGCGGGAACAGTAATTTTCTCGAGAAGTTAAAGAGGTGCTATTTGAAATATTGACGATTGCATTGCGGAAAGCCAACTCGATTGATCATAAACTTCCAAGTAAAGGTAATTTATATTTTTCCTTTGGCTCAGTCCTAGAGTATTTCCTTCTTGGAACAAAATCAGACTAGAAAGTGATCTGTTTCGAGATTAATTGTATTAGTCGGTATACTGTGGCACTATAAGAAATTCATTATCATTGCTTGATGATAGTGACTTTCCGACGGCAATACTTGCAGCACTTTACAAAACCTTATAAACTAACTTGTCTTAGTCGTAGTTGCCATGAATACTTAGCTTGAGCAGGTTAAAAAATTTTCTCTTTTTTCCTTAATTATTATAAAAATTATCATGCCAACTTTATTTTATCCAGGGTTTGAAAATTAGTGAACAAATTGAAGATATAGTTCTCATTAACTTTTAAAATTAAACTAATTTGAGGTATTTAAACCAATGGAATATATCCGTTATTTCATTGTAGTTATTTGTTATTTAATGACGAATAAATTGCTACCACATATTACTCACTTTCAAACCATTTGAAGGGCAGTAATTTTTTTAATGCAGTTTTTTGGCTCACGACTGAGAAATACCTTCGTTTCTATGCCGAGCTAATTGCATTGTTTCTTTCTTTCTCAATTCCAGGTAAGGATGGAGAAGTTGACGCGTGAGATATGGAAGGACTCTTGTACTTCCACTGTGGAAATGTGTCACAGCGGTTTGAATCTCCTGCAGAGGGCGTTGTCTCGCCTACGTAAGTACCCGCAGAATAGCGCGTGCGCCTATGTCCTCCCATTCTCCAGCTGACAGAAGCTTTCGAAAGTGTTTTCCTTCTACTCACGGTGCACCAGATGTCAAATTGTGTCGCACTAAGGCCATTGCCGTTTGACGCAATCGGGTTCATTTAAGAGAATATGACCTTCTTTTCACCTCTTGCCTGGAGGGCAAAAAAAGTGGAAAATTTTTAATGTCAATTGCTCAGCTCGCGTACTAATCTTCACATTGTTTTTTTTTCAAGCGAGCCTTTGAAAAACGAGGACAATGCATCATTAAGAATTACTATTTTAGTAAAAGACTCTCTTTCAATTGTTGTGGCCTAGTGAAGTAATTGATGAAATTCCGGAACTTTAAGAATGCATTTTAGTAAAGGTGCGTATTTAATCTTTTGCCGGAAAAACTAAACTGCCAGAGTCCAAGAAAAGATTCGACGAATGAAAATCGGGAAGAAATTGAGGGAAAAATCATGATATTACAAAATGTAACAAACCGTTTCCTTTGACGTAGTGGTGAACTACGACCCTTCATGAAAGATAACGTCTTGGTAGCAGATTTGGGCTTCAATCATTGACCGCTAATCATTTGAAACCAATTACGAGGATCCTGTTTCTGTTAAACAGAATGTAATCACTTAGTTTTATTGTCACACTCTCTTATTTCGATCGACATAGGTTTCCGCAAGTAATGCTATTGTCAAGGTGATTTCACTATGTTAAATATTAATAGTTTCACAGAATTATGCCTGAAACTGTATATTTGATCCTGGTTCTAGTTTTGGTCAAAGCAAAACGTTTACCTTTTGCTTATCGTTTTACGTCGCGAACACAATTTTATTCTGGTAATTATGGTCCTAAATGCAAGGAACACAGATAATCCCGTAGAAAAAATGTAATCAAACGTTTCTGTCTCAGGAGAGAGGAAACAGTTTCGAAACAGGTAGTAGGTAACTCTTTCATTGTGGCGTGACTGATGTTTCTGCTTGATCTACAGATCGAGGGTTTCTGTCTCCACGGAGCGAAACTTTTCGGGTCTGTAGTCAGTTCCTCTTGGGGGAAAGTCTTGAGTATAAACAGGACGTTTCAGGAGGAATCTGCAATACTTCAAGAGGTTGTAGGGGAGAAAATTTTAAGAATTGTTTGTCCATAAACATGAGGTCGCTACTCCATAGTTACTGAGCTAAGGCAACGCAAACATTTTTTTGGATACACTTTGCAGTTACCGTGAAAACGGTCTTTGAGTTTCCACCCTTTTCGACATTTTATATTATACACTAGTTTTTTGAGGGTACATATGAAACAGGGATGGCAATTGAAACTTTACGAAAGTGAAAACCAGTAAAATTTCAATAGTTTCGTCCCCAAGGAGCGAAATATAGAAACGAAATGGAGTTAAACTCGGGGAGCTAAACTCAGGGTCGAAAAGAAATCGGAGTCAAAACTACTTCGGGTCGAAAGTAAAGTAAAACTCTGGGACGAAACGAAGCGTAAATAATGCTTCGTACCGGAGGGACCACGTGATTCACCGTCGGAGAGTTGAGTTTCTACCCACACACCGGGTACGAAGCATGGTTGAATGAAGTAGAGGTTCAGCCTGCGGCCATTAGATGCATGAGACACATATTTTTAACACTAACAGGTGAACAGAAACTGGCCATTCGATTTTTATGCTCAATGCTTTAACCTCTCCGCACGTATTTCAAACGTAAAGGATCGAAACTATTCACTATTTTCTCCCTCCACTCAAATTCTGTGATCGAAACTTAATTAGCAGCGGAGTTTCGATTAATTTAGTTTCGTTCCCCGGAGTAAAGTTTCGTCTCGGGTCGAAACTAAACTCCTTGGTGATTTTAATTTCGTGCGGGAACGAAACTAAATCTACTAGTAGGCCTCGTATTTTAGTTTCCCTCCGGGTCGAGACGAAACATCAGACGGTCGTTTCACTTGTCATCCCTGCTATTAAATAATTAAGGATGGACGAAAATGCGCGATAATAATTGTCTGAAACAATCTTTGATCTTAATTAAACGAAAGCTTTGAGTGAGTATCAACAATGCGATTGCGCAATCTCGCCCATTCAGAGTCGCTCCTCGCCCTTCTTCCCTTAAAACTGGCCTTCTACGATAGTTTTCATCAGAGCATCATGCCTCACAAAAGGAGCCAACTAAATCGTCCCGTCTTCTTCGTTAGGTTTTTAGTACAGTTCTCTTTTCTCCCACTCTTCTCAGCACTTCCTCATTACTTACCCGGCCGATCCATTTGATCCTCATCATTCTTCTGTGGCATCACAGTTCGAATGCCTCTATCATTGATTTCTACGCTGCTTTCGTTCTCCATACCTCACTTCCGTAGAGAAGCATATTCCAAATATAAGTTCTGATAAATTGATTCCTTACTTCTATATTTTTTCCGGAATACATGGAATAGACAGCTGCATGCGTTAACGGGTATCTCACACTTTGTAATTTAGTATCCGGGAAAATACTGAGATAAAATTTTCACATTGAGATACCACACAATATGGGCAAAGGACTACTCGAAATATCCAGAATGCTTCCGCTCTTGACTTCTCTGCTGCTGTCAACGACCAAGCCTCGCTTCCAAGCCATGCTCCCTGTGTATTTTGTCTTTTTATGACTTATTGCTTGTTTAAATCTAAATATGTCATCTGGAACTATACGGGGTTAATATTGAAGACCCTTGCAAATATTTATATTCATCTCTAAAAGGGAAATGGCTGTCTGGGCGCGTCGGAAAATCTTTATTTGAAGGTATAAAATCTCACTTCCCAGAATAGCTTAGATTTCTAACGTGCATTCACATTCGAGTATCAACGCCATGAATTACCCCACGCATTTCGTGTCACATCCCCCTGCGTCAGTGACTCCCTGCGTCTACTGTAACTCAGACATGGAGGATGATCGCCGGTCGTAAAAATAGCCACGTGTTTTCGACTGCAAATGAAGTCATGGCTCTAAATTATTCATTCATTCACATTCGACACAGAGTTGGGATTCGGATTTTTGCCGTGGGATGTAGCTTTTCCTTCCGGTCGGACGATGCCGCGTGCGGACCGTTGCCAAAACAATAGAACATCGCTGGCATCTCTCGTACCAAACATCATCCTTCCGGTTCCTAAAAATCGCCAGTCAATTCTCTTCCATTTAGCCTCTCGCTTCCTTCCATGTACATGCTCAAATATCCTTCCCATGCTAACAACAGGATCCCATAAATAATCCTGTGATATACGAATGAAATTTACTCGAGGTGATGGCTAAAACGTTTCGGGTGTGAATTAAATACGCCATATTTATGACAGCTCCGGCAGGTTTGTGGCCTTCTATTTTTAATACTAATTCTTAAGATTCATCTTCTTGCTCATCATGATTTGCCAAACTCCATGGGTTTGGTCTCTTTTGATTAGTCTTTTACTGTTTTCCTCACAGTGTTTGAAATTTAATAGTATGTATCTTAAAGCCAGTGAAAATATCATTGAAATTAATATCTCTGAAATCGGTTTATCGGTTGGCTAGACAAACATTATCAGGGAGGAGAATGTGTCTTTACATCTTATCATTATATCTATTTGTGTCTTAACATAATATCTATTTCCAGCGGGATGTTTTTTTTTAATTTTCTAGCTTCTTAAGCAGATTTACTTCATAACTACGATGTAGTCGATTACGTGTCACATGTAGCGTACATGATGCGTAGTTTATTTTAGTGGAAGTCACTTTTAATCTTCTGGTGCATGTTGGTGATGGATAGCCCCATGCCAAACACCTCTGTGAGTGACGTTATGTCTTTTTTTCTCGGCGAACAATGGACGTTTGTTTTGCACTTTGTTAATCCTCCGTTGAAAAGGCCTCTATGTACTGTTTACGGGTAAGTTAAAAATAAATTAAATAAAAGAAATAAATAAACAAAGTAAACAATTTTTTTAATGAATCCAACGCAATGCAGTATGGATTAACGTATTTTCACTGAAAATACGCATTTTTACGTGAGATTAGAGGGAGAGGGCTGAATTAAATCTCACGATATCTCACCAAGGGTCCAGAAATCGTCAAAGTCACCCTACTTAATCGATGTACCCTCCCCCCCCCCCCCCCCAACCTGTTGAGGTTTGCTAAGAGCGGTGAGTAGCGTGTGGTGTTGATGTGAAGAAATCACGGCCCATGGGGGTGCGATGATTGCTGCCTGTGCGGAGGGGGGCATCTTTCCATATACCTACCCAAGGGGACTTCTAATAGGAGGCCCAATTCCACCCCACAGAAGGTTGATTTCTGTTGCCACTTCGATTACATTTAAACCGCCTTTCAAAAATGTCCGCGGCGCGGTAAAGAGTGCAATGCGATCCACATTTGTCCATTATTTTTCAATATAATCTGTGCAATTGCTAGGAATTGCACAAAAGGGTTATGAATTTGATAAATCGCATAATCTTGCAAAAAATTTCTGATTACACCCCTAACTATACCTTCTATACCCGTGAAACTCGGATCAATATGCCCTTCAGCGACGCGAGTGGCGACTTAAGTAAACCCCTTTAAAATGCGCGATAGTAGACAACACATTTAGAGGCCGAATTGAGGATCCTCTTTTGTAATATTCGTGTCTCTGCCTTACCATTATTATTATTATAGTATTCTACCGATTAAGGTAGGTTTCCATGGAGTACTAAAGAAGAAATCTGGAAGCCTCCCTTTCCTTCCAGCACTGACTTCTTCAATTCAGTGTAAGGCCTACTCCCTTTCAATATATTTAAAAATCCTATTCTCTTCCTTTCCCTCCCTTGTTTGTCTAACATTGCACCCTCAAACACCGTTTTCAGCATCCCCTCCCCGCAAAGTACTCTCTCCATCCAAACCTTCTGTCTCCTCCGCATCTCATCTAAAGGTTGCCTCTCGTCACCCACCAGGTCCAGCACTTTGTCGTTTCTCCTCCTCTCTGTCCATTTCACCTTCTCAATTCTTCTTCATACCCACATCTCGAATGCTTCCAATCTTCTCTCGTCCTGGTGGAATAGTTCTTGGGTTTCCAGCCGGGTCCAAGGGTTTTTCAGCACCGACGTTTCGAAGGCTAAGTCTAAGATTCACCTTGAAGACGATGGCAGACTTAGCCTTCGAAATGTTGATTCTTAAAAACCCTTGGACCCGGCTTGACACACGAAAACTCTTCCTCTAGTCTATTCGCCGGGAAAACCTTAGATCCTTCATTCTCTCGTCCTCCTTCCTTAGTGTCCATACCTTACCATCATCTCCGAAATTCCAAAGCTGTCTCAATTTTCACATCACCCACGTGCCTGCTTCTAACCCACCCCAAGATGCAGATGGGTGCGTGGGTGTGGGCAATACTCATATCCGCTCCAGCGTGGTCTCATCCTTGGCGACGCGACGGCCGCGGGTGTCGGCGGGGTTTCTTCCTCGCGGCCGGTGGCGGCGGCCGAGGTGGGACAGGAATAGAAACGCCGCCTCCGATGCGCTGGAGGGAAGAGTTTTGTGGGGGAAGGGATGGTGGGGGTGAGGTTTTTTTTTAAGGGAATCGGGGGAGGGGAAGGAAGAGGGGAAGGGTTCGAGACGGTGGAGAAAGAAAGCGGCGGGCGAAGATCGAGGTCCCATTCGAATTGGGCGCATTCAATTCAACCTGTCGTTAGAAGATTTGAGGATGGGACATATCAAGTGTTACATCTGGAGCATCGCCGTCTAAGGGATTTTAAAGATAGTAGAGACGTTGCGGCAAGATATTGTAATAAAATTAGAGGCCTAATGGATATGGATTTGGTGGACAGTAGAAAAGGTAAATTGGACATACAGGATAAGGAACGAGGAGGTTTTGCAAAGAGAAGAAGGGAGGTCTATAAAGAAAGTCGTTATTATTATTAATATATTATACCGGGGAAGTAAAATACTTCAATAATAATATTATGGGCTTTTTAGACTTTAATATTTATATAATATTTAATTATTAATTATTAGGATTTATCTTTTGAACGGACCTAATCTCAGTACGACTTTTCAACTTTCTGACTTTACTGAAAGCGGTCGTCATTTGTCAGTTTTCCCTGACGTATTGCTGGGACAAACTCAAGCAACGATCTTGAAAAATTTCGGAGTATATGAAATAGACCCTTGACAACATACACCTATGTCTTAAATTGTAAGATTTTACCTCAGAAACTACACTTGTGCGAAGTTTTAGTATTTTAAAGTTGGCAAGAGTCTGCTCTCTATTCCATATGGATTTTAAGATGACTTCGCAAATTTTAAAGAATTTGTACGCTGCGAAGGGGATGTTGAAAACATTTTTAGAAGTTAGAATGTTAGCTAAACGAGGGAGAGGATGGGGAGAATAGGATTTTTAGGTAGAATGAAAGGGAGTAGGCCTTATTGTGAACTGAAGAGGGGCGTACGTGAAGGAAGGGGAGGTTGCCAGAATGCTTCTTAAGTACTCCATGGAAACCTACCTTAATTGGTAGAATACTTAGATATAATATGACAGGAAATCATACCGGTCGAGCGAGTGTGATGAATCCTCATAACTTAATGGTCACTTGCAATAATTATAATATCAATTTCCTTCCTCCGGCGTCGAGGCGCGTGAAAGTCTCAAGGAGTAATTTCGCGATGAGTGGCGTTTCAAAAGCCACGAGATTTCAGCTCGGTGCCACCCTCAGGCAGCGGGGGCACTCATGGGAGACCACGGGTGGATGCCTACTCGCTCCGATGCCCCTTCCCCACTCTCCTTACCTCCCCTCCTCCTCCCCCACCCCTGTTCGCTTTAACTCACAATCAGTGATCTTCCCTATTTCTCTTTTGGTCTCACTTACCCTCCTTTTCTTGAAAAAAATGAGAAATTGGCTCGATCCCATCTTTTTCGCCGATTTTGACTATCATTATCATTTTTGGTGAAAATAATTATTGTTACCGTTGTGCCGATTTAGGTAAAAATTTTTTATTTTGCGAATCTCCCATATTTTGAACGTTTCCCGTCTTCTCTCGTCCACTTTCCACAGCGTAAACCGCCACACTCCAGATCAGACTCTTTACCTGCTTTCCTTTCAATTCTTACAGAACGATCCCCTCGTCAGTTCTTTCCTATTCAGAAACACCTCCTTTGATAGCGCAATTCTATTCATGATATTGATAATTGAAACATCTGTAGTATTGAAGTAAAATCTGATGCTTTCCTGGCGAATATATTCGAAAAAGGCTATTCGGGCTTCCAGCCGAGTGGTCTCCCTCCATTCTGCCGACGTTTCGGAACCCGAATCTAGTTCCGAAACGTCGGCAGAATGGAGGGAGAATACCCGGCTGGAAGCCCGAATAGCCTTTTTCTGATCAGTAGTATTTTTCCTCACTTTTTTATTCTTCCTCGACCGGTTTCAATTCTAACGCATCATTATCAAGAGCTGTCTAACCCAAGGAGAAGCAAGCCTGGTATTTATATTGAGGAAGGATAAAAAAGTATGGAAACATACTACTACTGTTTCAATTATCACTATCCAGAGGCTTACAAAAAGTCAACTCGTCAACAATCAGTTTTATTCATGATATCCTTATTTATAAACAGTATTTTAACAATATCGTTTATTTTTTGTGAGTGTGGTCATGCACATCTTGTGTATGTTCAATTTACGTGAAATATACGATCTTAAAGTGATAAAAAAAGAAACTTTTCA
Source organism: Ischnura elegans (assembly GCF_921293095.1). Lineage (NCBI taxonomy): Eukaryota > Metazoa > Arthropoda > Insecta > Odonata > Coenagrionidae > Ischnura > Ischnura elegans. The sequence continues at coordinate 85,562,096 of NC_060251.1, read as the reverse complement.
AGAAAAAGTGTTCTCTGGAAATGCATTGCAATATGCTTAACCTCAGATGTCACGGCACAGTGACACTGTCAGTATCCCATCACGTTTCACGTGAAGAGCTCATTTGGCGGAAATGGTCTCTTATATTTCCTTTGAGGAAGGAAATTAACAACCATTATTTTATCCTTCCTTCTGAATTACCCGTGAAACCAAGAAGCGACACAGTTCGGTGACTTCTGTTACTTGAAATGGCATTCAGGTTCAATTGATTTCGTTTATTTTTTACGTTCTCGAAGACAAGTATTTCGTAATAGCTATCATCGCATGTCGACAAACCTGTCTCTGCTTTGACGGAGATCTGTACCCTGTTCCCCTTGCATCTTATCTTTTCACATACATGATTGCCTCTTTTCTTGAACGTAGGATTGACTGACCCACGACAACTAATTGGAAACCTTCCCTTTCGTGCTTCCCGTCCGCTTGTCAGTGATTCTCTTCATCGGACCATCATGTTCCGTTCTATAGCAAATTATTAGCTGAGGTACTTTTTTAAAATATGCGCTTTGGGTGAGCATAAATTTTATACAATTTTGGAGAAATTTAAAATGAATTACTGAGTGATACAATAATTTTCTGGAACGAAACGTAAATTTTACCGTTCCGGGCCAAATTCTATTTTCCGTTCGGTTCGACAAGACTTGCATCTGAGTGAAGATATGGATACTTTCCTAATGGATTTTACGCCGGCCTCAGAATTCGATGGTGGTAGTGCGGTGTCCATAGGTATTTTCGATGTAGATATTCTGCGGCCACGCGCCGAGTTCCATGGCGCAAATTGGTCATGGGCGAATGAATGAGTACCAAACGCTAATGAGTGTAAAGTGAAGATTGAATAATGAGTATGAATCCATGAGTGTGCAAATTTAGGAAGAATCACGATTTGGGGCAGAGTCATCATCGGCGACCAGTAGTCGGTAGCGCAGTATTCAACGTCCATACAATCTATAAATGATGACTTCAAAATTGTGCTATGTAATGCGAAAAATTCCTCCAAGGGAAAATCATTTGCCTTGGATGGGATTCGAACCCAGGTCTCCTGAGTCCCCGCCAGGTGTTCTACCTCTTGAATAACTGAGGCATCTCCTCCCTCTGTGGAATTTTGATGGCAAGTGATTTGTCGTGATAAATGAAAAATGAAAAACTTTGTGTGTGTCTTATTATCGCACGACGCATTTATAAATACTGTGGATATACAAAAAGTTGTTCATTTTTCACTTATCATTACAATATGTTCCACAACATCTCGCCGAACACCGTTGAATACAAGTGATTTGTCCTCTGAGGAATTTTCCAATTTAATGTTCTCTTTCTGGTGTCTCCGTAAAGGCATCTCTGAACATCTGCCTGAGCTGAGTATAGGGATTTATGAAGTAATACGAGATTTAACCAATATTATTCTTAGTTATTAGACAGGAAAATGCACAATCGACAATTGGTAATAATGGTAATGGATAACGGTCAGCCTAACTCTTCATTAAATGGCCGTAGCATTAAATGGCGTGGTTCAAAAAAGGCCGTAGCTGGCTATTCCGCGAATACTCCTTGAATTAATTTATGTAAATATAACAAAGTTAGCCAACCTACTAGTAATTTCTTCTCTGCATTTCCCTTTACCGCATCGGAATCCCATTTAAGGAAGAGTTAGGCTGACCGTTATCCATTACCATTTTTACCAATCGTCGATTGTGCATTTTCCTGTCTAATAACTAAGAATAATATTGGTTAAATCTCGTATTACTTCATAAATCCCTATACTTAGCTCAGGCAGATGTTCAGATAGGCAAGGGTTAATTCCATGTCTCGACGGCGTGAAAGTGGGATTTGCTTGTCGAATCCGCGCGTGGGCCGGCTGTCAATGTCACAATGGCCTGGGGGAGGCGGATGGCATCACTGTGAGTCATTGCCGATTCTCGTTGCGACAAGTGCAGCCCTCAAGCAAGGCTTCAATTCAAAAACCATAAGTAACCAGATATTCAGCACTTATTGTGTTAAGGAGGCGAAGAATACTGCGTTCAAATTTTCCTCTTAGGTGAAATCGACATAGGCTCTGTAAATTTTGACTTATTTGATTTTCTTTCGATTGTATCTCTTGATCGTATTTAAATTAATAATTAATAATCAATTTAAATTAATTAATAATACTTTATTTAAATCTTTCCCAGTTATGAATGAAGATTTAACTTTTTGTATGAGAATGCTGTCCTTTTACGTACTTCTGTGCCGCAATTGCAAAATTAAAGTTCTAACAAACAGTTTTACATTCATGGTAGCATTTTTGTATCCTTACCACAATCCCCAGTTTCTGGTCGGACCGCATCTCGCTGTCATGTGTGCTCGGCCTGCGTCCGGCAAGCGAGCGCGTGTCTAATAAGGCTAGGATGAGTGCTGCATGCCTGGTGCGAAATCATCCCGTGCCACACATCTTGGTGGTACTTAAATGTAGATGAATTTTCGTCGAATTGCGAATTCGGATTAAAGTGGTAAAGCAGTTTTTGATACGACTATTAGTTCCTATCACGAGGCACATCATGATATATGATTACCCCATGGATTTTCCTTTATCTACACCTAATGTCTCATATTATTTAATAATTTCGGTTACGTTTATTTCATTTTATACTATATTAATTTTTTATTATCTTTTTATTTTTTATTATTTTTTTAATATGTTTGCATTGACGCTATCGAGGGGTTAGGTGGAAGAGGGGACTTCTTAGTCTCAACCTCGTCCGAATAAAGACATTTTATTGTTATTATTTTTATTATGATTATTATTTAAGTATTTTACCGGTTTAAGTTGGTGTATGCAGGGGTATAAAAATGCTTAGAAACGATGTGCGGTGACAAAAATAGTCTTGAAATACATTCTAACAAGTTGAGAACTGTTTGGAAAGACTCGGCATTTGCTTTGGTACGATGTTCTATCACCTTACCACCTATAAATACTGACGTCGAAATTAGTGTATGTAGTGCGAAAATTCTTTTGAGGAAAAATTATTTCTCTTTGCCGGGATTCGAATCCCGATCTCCCGATTTCCTGCCAGGTGTTGTACCTCTTGAACTACCAAGGTGAGTGGATACGTACAAAAAATTAGGCTGGTGTGTAGACGGAGGAAAAAACCTATGATTTTATTTACGGAGAGTACATGGCAGCATTACTGCGTTGATGAAACGAAGTATAAGATCGGAGATATGCGTTCGTGAGAATCAGTAAATTATATCCTGAACGTACCACAACCACTGTTTGGGGCACGTGAATACTTAATACACAAAGTACATTTTCTCTTCTAATATTGATCCTAATTACCGCTTGCTCGTTGCAGATTTTCGACCTCCTCATTGGGTTGGACCGGATTACCATCTTTCGATGTTTCTAAAACTGATTGCCCCTTATCATATGATGTTATTCCATTACTATATAGATTATCGCTCAGCCATTTTCAATACCTTAATATAGATTAATATTAGGTATTAAATTTATCATCATCATCATCATCACTGGTCAACAATCCTAGGATTGGTTTGACGCAGCTCTCCACTCAGTTCTCCTATCAGCTAATCTTTTCACACCAACGTATTTCTTTTCTTTCACATCTCTCTTTACTTGTTCCATATATTTTGTTCGAGGTCTTCCTTTTCCATTCTTGCCTTCCACTTGTCTTTCGACGATTGTCTTCATCAGGCCATCATGTCTCAAGATGTGGCCAGTAAGGTTATTCCGTCTTCTTATTAAGGTTTTCATGAGGCTTCTCTTCTCTCCTACCCTTCTTAGGACTTCCTCGTTACTAACTCGGTCGATCCATTTGATTTTCATCATTCTTCTGTAGCACCACATTTCAAAGGCCTCTATCCTTGCTTTCTCCGCTGCGGTCATTGTCCATACCTCACTTCCGTATAGGAGCATACTCCAGATGTAAACTTATATTACTTTTATTTTCAATATGATCTCGTGTGACCTTATAGGCGGCTTATTCACGCAATAAATTTTTCTTTGAATGTATTGCAGTCGATAATAGAATGACGTGTATTTTTAACCATCATCCCTCTGATATCGTGCTTATTTTTATTCCAGAGAGATTATTTTTGTTATCGAATTGGAAATACTGAGTATTCTGGGTCGTATTCTTACAACTGACAATGCTACGATGAGAATCGTCATACAGGACCAAGATGCGTCACTATGTTAGGTCTTCCTTGCACCTCTTAAGTGGGGCGCTATAGTGACTCAGCACCATCACCAGTATGGATGGTAGCCGTCATCACGCAGAAATGAGAACACGAAGCTTGAGAGAGAATCTCGTAATTAATCTCTTTTTCTAATATAAGTTTCCTGTGCTGTTGGTGTAAAAAAAGTGAAATTCACTTTCGTGGCCCTGAAATACATACATGGAAACTTCGATTGTTTTATAAACTAGAAAACCTTCTGTTTTCTTTTGTTTTAATTGTTTTCACCAGTGGTAAGATTGTTTGGAGAATCCATGTCGGATGCAGAGGTTATGCTTGAGATGAGATTATGGTGTCAAGAGCACCTTTAGCCTTATTCTAACTCTGAGAAGATTTCTGGAGTTGGAGTAAACAGAATCTAAAGTCATTTGCCGCGTGAAATCAGAATTGGAGTATTGCCCAGGATATGACATATGCGCTTACGGCAATTGAAGATTTAGCCCTTTTGCGTAACGTTAGGCACTATGCCTTCTTAGTGTTACACGGTGATATTAGCGTAACTCATCTCTGTGTTTAAATATATTATAACTCTTCTTTTTTCAGTCTCTCTGTAACATGTCATGTCATATATTCTCTGTATTGTATTGAGCATAGCATTTTTTGGAGCTTTTCGTATTTTGAAATTATAGAGTTTTTAAAATTTGCTGATTCTCTCAATCATATTTTTTCTTGGTGATACTAACATGGGGATATTTCTGAAACACATATCTATATTTGGCCATGCGATAATATCTTTTATTTTCAGTTACAGACACTTTTATTGAACTCTACTGTTATCTGAACAAAGTCGAGTTTATTAACGCTAAAAAAATATCTATCATGTCTCAAGAAAAATGTTTACAGCTTGTCTTGTTTTGGAGGCAAATACTTTTAAGCTGTCAAGGTTTTTATCAGTAGCATGCCAGAACCTTGATTTTGATTTCACGTTTCCGAGTACTTTAATTTGGATATATATTTATAGACGCCTGTGTCAATAAAATGAGGTGCCATGGAGGGCACGAATCCAATGAGTTCATTAGTAAAATTGAATCAGTTTAGAATCATGGCCAGCGGTAGCTGAGGAATTATTATTCAAAGGAGACTAAAATTCTTCTCTAGAGAAATTGAAACGAATTGAATTGCTTATTGAAAATACGCTCGGAAGTGTTTTCTTTTAAAATACTGCAAGTCGAACGAAATTTCCCTACTTCTCAATTACTCTGACACAGACGAACGCTACGGTTAAAACTCCAGAAGTACTGGGGTTTACGTAAATATATGGCAGTTTAGACACTTTAAAAATCTGTAGCTCTTTTTAAAAGTTAGTTAACCATCAGGCTGAACACTACAAGGGTCAATATGGTACTCATAGAATAGTAACATACATGAATTTTTATTTTGCTTTAAGGTACTAAATGTCGTGCTGGCTTAATCCCTTATCAAGAACACCTTTAGACTTTTCGTATTTTGAAGTTATGGAGTTTTTAAAAATTGCTGGTTGTCCCATTCATATTTTTTCTTGGTGATACTAACATGGGGATATTTCTGAAACACAATAGTAGTCAAGGTTTTTCTAAGTAGCATGCCAGAACTTGGATTGTGATTTCACGTTTCCGAGTACTTTAATTAGAATATATATGTATAAATATATCCAAATTAAAGTACTCGGTGCATATTTTAGAATCAAAAGTTTAGATCCGGTGTTCCTCTTCCGAGAAAAATAAATATAAATGAATTTAGTTAGTTATTTTTCACAATAATTTAATTGTTCGTTTACAACTTTCTCAATACTCAATTTATTGCCTATGAATTGATTTTTATGCTTAATATTGTTGTGATTACAATTCGACTGAAATTTTATGAAAGAATTGTTGGAGTAGCCATAGGTTTCTCTTTCATCCAGAAAAATAACCAGGTAACATAAATGGATTGGATTCCGTATTTTCAACTTTGCTATGAGCATTCTTTCATTAATTTGTGATATGGTTATTTGTGATATGGTGATATGGTTAATGGTGAGCGTCTAATAAATACTTTAAGCTTCTTTTTGAAATATATTTTTAAAAAATCCCAATTGAATTTAATTAATTGTTTCTGAAGGCAACGTTTTTATGGAATTGCTTCGCTTATTTAATTACGCTATTTTTGGTAATAATCTTTAAAAAAATAAAATTACTTCTGTATCAATTTACACATTCCCTAAAATTCCCAATACTCTTCAGACAAATAAAAATACAGTATCACATTATTTACACCTTCTGAACTGAATACCGATGCGGCAAGGGAGGTCATTCCTGAGGTTGAGATAGGCCGGGAGGGTAGTTATTTTGACTTCAGCAGTGGCGCAATTCTTGGCGTGTTTCAAAGGCATTCCGTGTTTACTGGAAAATTGTTGACTTGGAGCCAAAAAATGGAACTTGATTCGCAGATGATATGGTGATGAGATGGTAAGATTACTAGCTCAAAAATCTCAAAGCCATCTCAGCATACCCATTAGTTCTCAGTAACTAAGTTCGTGATGGAATTTTGCCTCGTCGTCTGCTTTATTCATGTCCTCTTTTTTAACCTCAGAAGAGGTTTCGATTTGAATAAGTTAAATACTTATTTAAATTTGTTCGTTTCATCATTACTCGTCAACAGTCTCAAGATAAATTTGTCGCAGCACTCCAATCAATTCTCCTATCAGCTGATATTTCCGCATTTTATGTGTTATTACTCTTTCACGTCCTTCATAATTTGCTTCACGTACGGTAGACTCCCGCTTCAAGATACGATACGAGGGTATACAATCTTGCTGGTTTGTATGCGCTTTTTGAAATGTCAAGTTTAGCCCATTATGTTTCCAATCGCACAATGTGTCACCAACTACATTATTCTACAGCTTATTTGTTAATGAAACATATTTTATTTATTTCCCGCTTCCGCGTAAATAGCTCAGAACGGCCTTTACAACGGGTGTTTCAACTTTAACAAAAGAGCATCACAAAAACCCATGCCCTGGATTGGGACCACCTACTCATGCGGAATTCGAACCCATGACCTAAGGATTGGCAGGCGAGGACTATACCCCACCGCCACCGAGGCCGGCAAATTATTATTGAATTAAAATATTTTAAATTTAAATTAAATTAAGCTATCACCGCCACCGAGGCCGGCAAATTAATTTTTTTTAATTATCTGCATTTACACGTACTTAAATTATTACAAAGTAATAATTTTTAAAGTACTATTATTACTATATTAATAAGTACGTAAAGTACTATTCTCGTCAAAATGATTACTCTTCCGGAAATTATGCCGATTTAACATACCATGGAATTCGCTTTAGTATCGACCCTTCTAGATTAATATCGTATGGAAAGGTTGTACTGTATTTTATCCGATGCATTTCTTTCTTTCCCGTTCTAGCCATCTGTTTGTCTCTCGAGGATTGTCTTCATGAGGCTACCATGCCTCAAGATATCTCCGAATGAGTTACTCCATCTTCTTGTAAGTTTTCATAAGGCTTCGACTCATCTTATTGTTGGTACTTCCTTCCCTCCACTCGGTCGTTCCATTTGATTTATATTCTGCGATACCTCATTTCGAATACCTCCAACCTTGTTTTGTCGCTGCTTCCATTGAGAAGTATACTCTAGATATAAGTTTTAAGGAACTGCCTCTTACTTCTATCCAAAGCATGCATAAACTCTATGCTTTAGTTCTTAAATTTCCTCTATAAAGTAGATCTTTTTTTAATGCTCTCGTTTCCCGGGCTGTTGTTGGTGCTAATTTTTCTCTTGCTACTTCCTTTGCTGATTATTATTATCATCGCGTGATCATATAACTATTATTTTTTTACGTTTCATCTCTTTTGAAAAGTTTGATTTTTCAAGGATATTGTTTATGTCATGCACTATATATATCAAAAATCATGTACCAACTAAATAAATGATGAGGCGATACAATGAATGCGATAGCCTAAAAAGGGTTTTTTAATGCTGAAAGAATAGAATCATCATAATATATAAAAACAGAACCATCATTTAGTTTTTTCGGGGTGTTTATTGCCATCATTATGTTTATTGTTTATTTTGGGAATATTTACTTCGAATGCGCCCCATGGCAAAGTCATTATCCTGTGTGGATGCCACGTTGTTGGAATTTTTTTGGTAACTCCCTTCAGCTATTCTGTAAATGAATTTGTTGAGTAATTATGTTACTGTACTTCGTCGTTTGAGCTACAGTATATTCATATTCTTCATTTGGTGTATTCGAGTGATAAATATATTCTGCGTCCAATGAATTTTTTTCCACGATTCCCTAATTGCTATTTTTTCAAAGTAGTTATCGTCAGAAGATGAAGCAAATTTTATCATGCCACCGGAAGGCGCACTTTCTTCATTACAATTTGGCGGTAATACAGTGGATCCAAGTGAGGCATTTTACCTATCTAGCTTCACACTTGGAGATTTTCCAAGCAGGACCAGAAAGTGCAGTCACTCATCAGGTACTCATAACCGTGTAAACACCTTTTGGGTAGCTTTCTCTTTGGAAATGCCGTTGATGAGACATCCTAGCGGGATTTGGAAAGAGCACAAGTGGTGGGTGCCTCATTCTTTCTGTTTGCATTTCACTTTCGAAAGTAAAATTCTATCCGAGAATGCATCGAGGTAGGTTATCAATGCAACTTTGAAAATTAAGTTATTATTTATTTGTGCAATGCACAGAAAAAGAATAACTTAAATGCACATGTAACTCGGCAAAATCTATAGGCAATGACTATAAAAATTAAATTTTTTGAAATTTGACATCCCCCCTAAATTCCATTTGTCAAAATTTTCTCAAAATTTTCAGGCCTTATTTTTTATTAGTCACCCAACCTTTTTTCATTGGGCCAGATGGATTTGAAAAAACAATCGATTTCCCCTATCCACCCTACTGTGCACCCGACTTTGATGCTTTAATGAAAGAGCTTTTACCCCTTTATGTTCCGCCGTTTTTTCATCTCACGGTATCACCCATTTATTGCTACTTTTAGGTTTAGGCTTGGGTATTATTAGCAATTTTAATCTCCTCAATGTACTCTCTACTCAATGTATGGGTATTTGTCCTTCTTCATGCTTGTGCTCTCTAGTCACCAATTGGGAAGCTCAAAATCACTGCAATGCATCATACTATTGTTGTTTCTGAACATCGTCGCATGTTTTTCATTATAGTGTCACCGTGTTACACCATTATATTACAATTTGTTCCTTGTATTCGGAATTTAGTTTTGAGGCCTCAATTTCTTTCCATTATTTCACAATTTTCCCTGTATTTAAAGTCATGTGGTTTATCTTTATGCTATAGTAAACATACAGCGGATGAGGGCTCAGGGGATACAACACACCGGGGCCGGGAACCAAGCCCGTGGCTTATACGCCCGATCACCCGGGGAGGGGCCGGAGAGGAAGGAGAAAGGAAACAGGCGCCGCTGCGATAGGAGCCCGTCGACGCCCCTGGGGTAGGATAGGGACAGAAGGGATGGGATGGGGAAAACACTTCAACGCTATAGAAGCGAAGAGGGCCCACTAAAAAGCGAAACCAAGCAAAGCTATTAATGTTCTAGCGACTTTGGAGATTCATTGTATGAGGAAGAATGATCCTAAACAACTACTAACTAACTCACTCAACGGGTCAACTAACGCGTCAAAAAAAGTTATTATGATCAGAAGTACGATTTTAACCTTCCCGTTTTGGACGGCCTATGCTTAATGAATATGACATGTTCTGATTGACAATTATCATCAGCTTATGATGTCGAAACTTTGGATATATCTCGATATATCAATGCACAGTTGTCATGAATTGCTAACCTAGGGAAAAATTTCACTTACAATAACGAAGCGGCATGTATCTGTAGAGGAAGTATCTGATTACCCTCATACGACACTCTTCTCTTCTCAGTTGTTTTACCTTCCTTCTAACCTTTTGGCCAAGGAACGTGTGCGATTCACCTAGATTCACCCCGCGCCAAAATGTGTGCACCTCTTTTTTTATTAGGATGTTGCCAAAATCCCTCAGGTCGCGGCTCTTAGTGACTCCTACGGTGTTGATCGTTCCCCCTATCGCTTTTGACTCGCGCCCAACCTAAGGTGCTCAAGATTGTGAAAGAGGAATTTTCAATTTTTCTCGTACATTTTGGGTTACAACCAAAAACGATTGCAGATGCCAATAAAAGCAAAGTTTATTTTGCAGATTTCTGATTTTGGAGAGGTAAAAAATGCTAATCTGTCCTCACTTCCCATGAATTCTCGTAATGTTCGAATTTATTTTACATGCATTAGAGATTATGGTATTTAATTTCGGCAGATTAAAGGAACTGGTCTTTGATCACTACTACTTAAGTGGTACACTATAAATAACTATCGTTGTACTCATTATCGCGAAGAACGATAACGTACTTTTAGATAAGGCGATATTACTTGTTTTACGGACTTTAGGGAAATGTTGAATTCCGGAAGACATGGTTTTAAGTCTGGCTTGCAATAATGGATATGAAAATTGTTGATATGCATTGAAAGTACTGTCATTGTTCGCGAAAAATTCATTGGTGCCTCTTCCTGTTTAGTGTCTAACGGCCGTTTTACACGGTGTACGGAACTGCGCAATCTGACGTGCGTGCGAAGGCGCAATCAAAATTACGTCGTGTAAAGCGGTGAATTGCTAGAACACATGCGAGAATGCGTGGATGCGAGACGGCAAAATAGCCCCTGTTGTAATTTCGTTCATGCATTCGCGCAATTTCGCGCCATTTTAGAAATTAATGCGGCTCTAACCTGCGCAATTCCGTGCCCCGTGTAAAACGGCCTTCAGTCGTAGTGGTAATGTCGGATCCACGAATGCTTGTTTCATAAATTCATGCTTAGTCGTATGAGTTATAAGCGTCTCAAAAAGAATCATCCAAGAGTTCTTTTTATCGATCTAATAGACGCATATTTAATCTGCATTCCAAGCAACCTTGGAATATTCTGGTATGAGTTCAATTACCATTACTGCTTACGTTACTGCTTACTTTTGTAAGAATACTTGGATCAACCATCGCTTACAAAATAAAATTAAGGAGCGCGGTGTTAACTTTCACCTTCTGAATGGCCTAAGTTTAATGAATTTAATGTTAAGTTTGTTTACAGTCAATTAAAATCATGTCATATTTTCCCCTCTTATGTCATCCTCCGTTAACTTATAGCAATCGAGGAGAAGTAGGTACATATCCAGATACACCCCTTCAGTTCCTTTTTTTACTTTCATCAATACTCTTAATTTTTCGCATTTTTTGCCTTAGTTAGTCTATTTATCTAATTTTCTTAATAATTCGCCTTTGAATCCTCCCACTAGTGATGACATTAAAAATCTCGCTCGGTACTTGCGACGGTCTAATTCCGTACGATGTGTTTGGTTGAATGAGTCCCCGTATCCGTTAGCAACGCGGGATTTATATTTTTGAATGACCAGAACGATGAGAGGTGGAGGTGGCGGTAGTGAATGCGGAACTGGGATTTGGAGCACCTCATCCCCCCCCAAACATCCTCCCCTTTGCGTAGTTTCCGCCCCATGTATTGGCGACTCTCCTCTTATGCTGCACACCGTGCGAGAATGTGGCGCCATTTGGCAGTTCGCTCGCGCGCGCACGGGAGGTGTGACAATCGACGATAGCTCGCCCGTTATGCATCTCGCGGCACAGACGCCAAGATACCGGGCGCGGTTTCGGTCTGATTGATACCACCACGGCGGTAGCCTTTTAATTCGGATATGACGGGATGCACTCACAATAATGGAGCTCGGATAATATTATGGACCGTAAGGGTGGATCCAGGATTTTTTCTGGGGGGAGCACCAGGGTCTGACTGGCAAACTGTTTTCTTTTGCAACAATTACTTTACATGCAACAAATTCCTTTACGTAATATACTCTTGATTCTATTTTAAAAGTTAACATTATGTAAATATTATAGTAAAATGATGTTTCCATGTTCCTGGGTTTCACCGCGTGGATTTTCTTTGTGACGACAGTTTCGCCGGTATTCGACCTGAAGACGCCGGTTGGAATACCGGCGAAACTGTCGTCACAAAGAAAATCCACGCGGTGAAACCCTGGAACATGGAAACATCATCTTGACAACGCCGCGGAAAACTACGCATCAATTATAGTAAAATATAGAATTTATTAATATTTGTATTAAAACTATCTTCTGGTTATTAAGCCTCTGGGGGGGGGGGGAGGGGGACACGTGTCTCCGTGCCCCGCCCCCCTAAATCTGCCTATGATGGCCCGTGTAGTATCTGCAGTCGAAGCCAGTTCATGCACCACACGCTAAATGCATATGTAATGATGAGCGAAGATGTGAATGTATTACCAATTAAATACGGTATTTATTTGGAAATTCCTGAAAAATTATTTACTCCAGGATATTATTTATGTATTTTTATTTATTCCAGGATGGAGATGGAGGCGTGAAAATTTTACTGGCAATAGTTATAAAATAATATGTTTTAAAGAGAAAAATCTCTGCGAATATTTCGTAAAATTTCTGGTGTTTAATGATCCATAAAATATTACATTTATTTTCAGTAACTACCTACATCAAAACTGAAAAGAAAGCACATAATTTTTCTGCCAAGCATTTCTATCAACGGGAAAATCCAAGCGAATTTTCCCTCCAAAACCCTTTCCTAAGCATACGATGCTTGTCAGTTATTTTCTCCGTCGTAAATATGTGAAAATAGTTTTTAAGAACAGAGAGCTTTACACTTTGGCAATCGTGGAAGTAAAAAATGAAAAATTTATTATTGTTAGAGATGATAAGACGTTCAACGTGCTTGACGGCAGTACAGAGGGCTCGAGGAGACGTGAGGTCGCACATATTTCAGAGCGTGCATTCTCCAGTGGACTTACGTCGTCTTCGTGATGCATCGCGGTCGACTTCACTGTCGCACTTTATCTCGCGCGCGTGATTCGCGGATGCGGCTGGTGCGTGCCAAATGCAGGACCGACCGCACGCGTCTCTCTCTCCCAGACGGCGCCACCGGCACGTCCGTGCTTCGTGCGTCTTGTCTTGGCTGTTCGGCCGTGCCAATAAATGCGGTATGGCACCCAAGATTTTTTCTGGTCCTTGCAACCTCTCGGAATGAGGTCGTTTATTCCTACCCTATCCATTATTTTACTGAATTAATTGCTAAAAGTGCTTCACATGGTGGGTTGGGAGAGAATAATTCTGGAGAGAAGACGGAGTCTGAATGGATAGCGTACTGATCGAAAATGGTAGGCTCAAAACTGTGTTAGAGGGAAGACATCGGTCAGCGAGCGAGAGGATTGCATTTTTTCTGCTAAATACTTCCCTACTTTCGTACATAAGATGTGAAAGGAGACTTCACAATAATCATCATGATTTTAACTCTAAAACACTGATATTAATTTAAAATATTGTGGTTGTCTGTTATGCTGTAGAATTAAATGTTATAAACTTCTTCTCAGCATCATAGAGATAAATTAGTATTTTTAAGTAAATTAAAAATCGTATTGAGTCGAATTTTAGGGCATGAAAAGTACATTATAATTTTACTTTCATGACTGAAACGTATGATTATTGAACTTTTATACATTCAATTATGTGTGTTGCTCAATCCCAATGGTGGACGCGCTATTACTGCGGTGATTGCTGATTCGTTGGTGCTGATTTAAATCCTTTATTTTCCTTAATCGGTGTACGTATGAGTTAATTAGGGTTATTTCGTGAATTATGGGCCCCATATTCATTAAAATAAACACCCTTTCCTTTGAATTTACCATACTTTCCATCTCTATCGTACGTTTATGTATTCATGGATTATCATGCAGCCTTGAAGCTCACTGTTTTAACGCACCAGATGTTACTGTGACCAAGTTAACTTTAGTAAGGTATATTTAGTGAGGATTGGAGTCAGTCTTCAAAATTATCCTTTTTTTGTAATTCACTGGTTATTTTTTACTCCCATTCATTCTCTATACCTTCAATGAATAAATTCTATTCAATGACGCCGTAAAATAATAACTTTTACTCCTTTGGCACGAGCGATAGCATGAATCCATCTGAAATTTTTACGATGTTGAATTAAATACACTTTCGAGAAATAAAAGCTATGCAATCTCTTTTAGAGCCTACCCTTTGTCTTCCTTTTTGCATGGCACAACGGATACGTGCGTCGAGGATAAAGGTTTGTTTTTATAATGAAAGTGAGGACGATATCTCTCAGCATTTGTAATATTTTCTCCCTAACGCGTCAAAGTAGTGTTAAGTTTCCCTTTTCATCGAAGTTATCTTGACCTTAATTTTACTTTCTCGACATTCATCAACCTTTGCTAATTCATAGTCCACCATCATAGCCTTGCACTAACGATTTTTATTTCTAATAAGTACTCTTAAAATGTTTACTGTGGGGCTCCTACCTCAAAGATAATGTAATAAATAAAGTGAATTTTTTATCAACTTTTATTAAAATAATTTTATTGTTAAAATTATTTCTCTCTACTTGGAAATTTCGAGCGCGGAGCAGATATTACCGAAATCCCGAAGCTTGGTTTACACTTACAATTAGTAATATGTTATGTAAACGAGTTACATATAACATATTTTACGATAAAGTTCCAAATCCGTGTAACGTGTTACATATAACATTGTGTTGTTAGACAAGAATTTTTGTTATATAACACAATGTAACTTGTTTATATAACACTTTACGGAGTATAAACCCAGCTATAGCTATTCCTATTAGATCCCCACCGTGCTTTCCTGAATACCTTGCGATTAGGGGTTGGTGAGGTGAAATACATCTTAGGGATTGATTTCGGCCAGATAATTCCTCTTCGATAACTCTTTTCACGCATGGGGAGGGCTACCGAATGTTGTTCGAGACCTCACCACCCGACTGCGTCCCTCCTTCCCATTAGTGCATACGGAGTGCTCGAAATAGCTCCACTCCTGCGACGGAAGGCGCTATTTTTTCCGTTTCATTTTTCGACGAATTTAAACGTGGGAGGGGAGACTCCAGGCGACACGCGATGTCGCTCGCACTCCCTCGCTCCGATGTCAACCGTTTAAGAAAACTATCAATATGCGCAAGCCCCGCTAATAATAACGCTTGATGCGCTCGAGTTCTTGGACTAACGGTCATACGGCTGCCTGACTGCTTGCCGCCACTTATGTGGAGTTTTTTTTCTTGTCGTAAGACGAGATTATGATGAGTCATTCACAAAAAATGATCTCACTCATACATCTGCATACTACCCCGAAAGCCGCATCAATCGGCGTGTGGCGGTGGGATATTAGGACACTACCTGATTACAATAAAAATGTGTTAGTTGGAGTGATTTAACTGCCGAGTAGTCAAGTTTTTTGTTGCTGTGGTGATGAAGACAATATTTAAAATATGTAATAGGGACGCTTTTTCCAAAAACATTATAAAAAGCACTGCGAATCAAAAAATAAGCCATCCATTACTTACAGAAAAAGCGTGGATGCTGATTAGGTTTCTTGGTATTGAGTGTAGAAGTGCCTGATAAGTGAGGAAGGATTGGTACGCAGTTTTAATCGGGGATGGCCTTAGAAACTAAATGAAAGTAAAAAACAGTACAATTCCAGTAGTTTTGTTTCCGGGAGCGAGATGTAGAAACGAAATGGATTTAAACTCGGGGAGTTAAACTGAGGGTCAAAACAAAATCGGAGACAAAACTGCTTCATGTCGAATTTAAACTGAAACTTAAAGACGAAACGAAACGCAGATATTGTTTCGCACCTGAGGGACCACGTGCTTCACCTTCAAACGGTTTAGTTTCGACCCACACACCGAGCACGAAGAGTGGTTGAATGAAGTGGAGGTTCGGCCAACCGCCATTAGATGCTTGGGGCACTCATATTTTTACCACTAACAGGAGAACGGTGAACGCCAACCAATTTTTAAGCTCAATTTTTTAACCTCTCTACATGTATGTCAAACTTAATGGGTCGAACCTATTCCCTCTTATCCCCCTTCTCTCAACTTCTGGGATCGAAACTTAACTATGAGCAACGCTGTTTCGATTAATTTAGTTTCATTCCCGGGAGTGAAGTTCCGTCCCTTGTCAAACTAAACCCCTTGGTGATTTTAATTTTCGTGCGGGAAGGAAACAACCTAGGCCTCGTATTTTGTTTCCCTCCGGGTCGAAACGAAAAATTTTCGTTTCCTTGCCATCCCTGATTTTAATATCTAAATCTGATCAACACCCACGCTTTTTTTCATGTGATTATGGTTTATTTTTTTTCAATATATTGAATTTTATACTGTTTTTGGAAAAGCGCGTTTTTTCTAATCTTTCTCATTTCATTTTTATTCCACATGGAAATTTAGCTAATTAAGCTCAAGGAACCAAATTTCTAGCGTTTGATCATTGAATATATATCATTGTCATCGGAAGCAAGCGTGTTAAATTTCAAGCCGATTCGATTATGGGAAATGGATTGAAAATCAATTACAAGATCTCATCGATGAGATAGACAAACCAACGCAATAAGTTTAGAAAAAGCGTGTATAAATGAATTCCTATGCTATCCGTTCTGCAAAATATCTCTATCACATTATCATTTCTGCCGGACCAGCAGATATAGTGCAGTTCTAAGATGATCTTCTCCGTGATGCTGTGAAATATATATATATTTTTTTTTTTTTTAATCTAGAGCGTAGACTTAGAGCGGCTTCCTGGTGTATTCATGTAAGTGCAGTGCAACGATATTTGCTCGTCGCAGTTTTTGACGAATCGCGCGGCTTTCCCTGGCATTTTATTTAATTCACGGAAATTTTATTTAATTCACCTGTACTGCATTATCAATTCCTATGCCTAATTTGTATCACGGGTAGTATATTATTTCTTTGGCATCACTTGTACTTGTATTATTAATTCATATGCCCGATTGTTTTATTGTTTTCTATGTTTACAATGTATTGAAGTGCAAATTATTGTGTACCACACATCAATGTTAGCAGTGTATACATCATTTAAAGATTGCCTCAGCTAAGTACTCTTTCGAGGCATCCTAACTAGCAATCATGACATGTATATCTTGTTTTAATTCGTAATAGTTGCAAGCAATAAATCTATCTTTAAATATTTTGGGCCGGATCCCGTACGCTTGCGAGGTGCGGCCTGTCGGGTGCAAAGTAGCACCTTTCTATCAGTTTTTCATTCACGGACCTACCGGCAACACGATTCAAGGACCCACGCTTCTCTTCAGGGTTCTGCCTCAAGTATTTCTTTTGAATTCCCTCGCGGCAAGTTAGAAATTATATTAACGTCTTTGTGGATGCACCGATCAAATGCTTTCGTGAGCATATGATAGTAATGTTAATAATATCTACGCTGGTCTTCATTAGAAACAAATGCATAGCTTTCAGTCTAGCTTGTCATTGAAAACCAATTGGCCTGATAATTTAGCGCAATTTTTTTTAAAGATTGCGTAATTTCAAGAACATAAAAAAACATTCCATTTCTTTCGGAAAATTTTACTGCCTCGCAAAATTACTCCATTGGCAGGTGGCTAACTGTGTGCATCCTTTAATTTTTTCTTCCCTCCGCATGGAAATTGTGTGTTGTAAAGACTCTCATCGTGAGATTTATTTGCAATCGACGAATTTGGCGGAAGTGACTCTCGCTTGAAATTGATTCATTGGTTTTATCTTTATAATATTTATTTTCAAGTACCCTAAAAGACGATGACAATTAGGGCAATCATTATAATAACCTATAGGTTGTATATTTTGAAATGAAATTGAAGTGTAAGAGAACTGGGTAAATTATCATCTGCTTAAATACTTTATTGCCCTACGTGAGCCTGCTTTAGGAGAGTTAGTACATGGGATGAAATTATTCGCTCTTAAATCAATATATTACAGTATAATTGACCATGAAAGAGTATTAGAATTTTATTTTTTCATATCGTTTTAGTGATGGGTGATGATGGCATGAAAAAATAATTTTACTCTGTTCATTAAAAAATTGTATTGCCACAAGAAAATTTATTTTCTTCAAAGGTTGCCGAAGTACAAGGTAATACTTCAATTGAGAAATATTTCAGTACTTTTCTCGAAGAGTTGTCTACCAGTGGAAATGTAAAATATATAATTGTTGTGCTTTCGTTCTTGCGGAAGATCAGCGATTATTTTTATTGCCTTATTTATATATCGTCATTCCTTTATATTCTAAAATCGGCGGGGTGACGCAGATGCGGTGTTAATTTTGTATTTCATTGAATAAACATATTATGTGCGGTCTTAATAGCAAATTGCTTTCCGTTTTGAATGGCAAGGTTTACTTTTACAAAGCGCTACCAATCAGATTTAATTCAAAATGCCCATGGATGGGAAGAAATGCATCAAGGTACGATAGCTCGGCAATATGTAGCTTTAATTTATATTTCATGCGCAGGAAAAACAACGCTTTTGTTCTAGGAATACCTCAAAATTCCTTATAAAAATTTTCGAATTCGTCTCCATTTGACGTAACTGTAACCCTTCATCCTACTCTGTGACGTCACCACCAGACCAACTTCGAAAAATCGGTGACGCCATCTTTCGCGTGACGTCACTATAGGTATTCTTCGTTATCCGTTCGTCGTCGAGAGGAAAAGTTTCGAGAAACCCGTGACGCCACCGAACACACCTCTGCCACACCCTTGACTGAGTTTCTTTTTCACTTTATTTTGAATCCGAGAAAAAAATCTTAAGGGAGAGAAAAAGGCTTAAGGGTTTTGCTTGCGCGAGGCACTTTTTCAGTTTTTCTTCTGTTGGTCACCTTGTTTAATCCCGTCTCGCGTTTTGAATAGGGGTAGGGGGTGTGTGTGTCAGGCATACTTTCTCTCATTCTCCCCCTCCCCTTCACCTCCCCTTCGCCCCACCCCTCCCCCCCGGATCCATTTAAGGCTCCCGCTCAAGGAGTTCCCGCGAGGAAGATCGGGCGGACACACACACTGCGAGAGAGATATCCCCTAAAACCCGAGAGGGCCAAGAATAGACGGACGATCCCTTCTTGCACCCCACTTTGCCCCACTTCTGTCACCTTCCCCTCCCCTATTTCCCCCCCTACAACCTCATTCCCTCCCCCATTCACTCCAATAGCTGCCAGTCTCGCTCTCCTCAGTCTGTGTGTCACGCCGGAGAGAGACGTTTAAAATCCCTTTTGACTTTTTGAAGATGGCGCCCGCCCCGCAGGTATTGGGGATCTTCTCAGTTGGTGTGGTTGCGTTAAGGTAGGGGCGCAGCCAGGTTTTAAGGGTGGGGGATGTTTAGGTGCAACTAATACCGGGTAGTGTGGAAGTATGGAATACCCACCAGGATAAGCGGTGGGTGCAAGATTAATAAATTGCGGAATTTTAAGATAAATGGTTCAAAATAGTGAGTTTTACGGCTTCCTGAGGAATATTTTAATTATCCTTACACTATTCTTTTAGTAATATGAATCCAATTAAGTAAAATCGATTAAACTTAAATATTTCTCTGAGCTCTGGGAGGGTTTTAACCCCCAAAACCCCCCCCTCGATGCGCCACTGCGTTAAGAGGCAGTAGTGGATACAGGAAAAACTCGATTGGGGAGGGGGGGGGGGGGGCGAAAAGATATCTTGAGTTACCCTTACTTTTATCCTAATAAAAAATAATCAAGTCACATGCAGTGTTTAAGAAAACTTTAATTAAATTTATTACACACATATACATACAAGACAATCTTATGATATAAAGAAAGTTATAATTGTGGTTCTGCAATGTTTGGCTAACTAAACGGGCGGGTCCGCAAGGGGGGGCGCACCCCCTGTGCCCCCCATCTGTATCCGTCACTGTTAACTGCCTTTTAACTGGTCCTATTTAGTCATTTTTGATTACGTACTGTGGTGTCATGGACAGTGGCGCCGACTCCGGAACGCGCCGGAACGCCGTTCTGGCACTGGTTAACAAAAGACATAATTGTCAAATAACACTTTTATCCATTTCAGTGCCCAAAAATGTATAATATAAACATTCCTAACAAAAAAAATTGAAATAAAAGGTAAGTAATAACTTGTAATAAAAAACACACACTCTTATTTTAAAAAAGGCTTAGGAAATTGCGTTCTGGCACTGCTAATTTTGCCATGACGCCACCGGTTACGTTATACTCGTTGTTTGTAAGTTCTAAGAGGGGTCGGAGACGAAAGAAGTGTAAAAACTCTTAGAAGAAGATGGGGCAGTTTAATCGTCCGTGCCTCGGTGGCGGCGGGGGTTCCTTGCCGACCATGCAAGAGGTCGCGGGTTCGAGTCCCGCCTGGGTATATTTTCCGCAGTCAGGGCATGGATGCTCGTAAACGTTTAATTGTTAAGTTAAAAACCCCCATGTACAAGGCCATTGGTGCTGTTTTTGGTGGTACTGGGGGATCGGGTTGGTGTGGTGGCTAGAGTGTCGGATTTCCACCCCGTGGGATCGGGTTCAAATCCCGACGGTGGCAGAGAATTTTCAGTATGTGCCTGATCCCCGCTTGAATTTTCTGTGGATGACAGTTCGAGCGCAACACTCCGTCCGACGGATGGTACGTTCAGCCGTGGTCCCCTTGGCGCCTTTCGTTAACAGCAGACTAATGCCGACGCCGGGTTTCTCTCCACCCTTCCTCAACTACCCTTCCCTTATGGCGCAAATGACCTTAGCTGTTGGTCGCCTCCTCCAAATACCATACCAATTGTCCTTATAAACCATGACCTTGGTGGTACAGGAATAAATAAATAATCGGCCAGTCACGTCAAGTAACATGATGACTAGGTGAAAACAATTGTCGAAGTACATTTGGGCGGGAAGAAAGACAAAGGGCAGCCCAGAATGAGTTAATTAGGACAGGTTATAAGGCATGCAAATAAAACCCACTTTTGACCAAAATAAAACCCACTGAACGACTGATTCCTACAAATGTTTGGGGTGAACGAGACGAGATACGACAAAAAAGTCATAGAATCGACCCTTCTAAAAACGTCTGAAACACATGAAAAAATTGACGAAACCCTAAATTTTCCATCAAATACAGTGTTGCCAACTGCCTCTATGCCTCTACTTTTTGGGTGTCAAAAATCGATTTTTCAAAAATGTCATTTTTCTAATCTAGACCACGTGGTACGTCGAGAAAGTAATTTTCAGACCGATCAGAGCTCTTTTCATTGTGACCACATCCGGTGGCGTAGCAAAGATTTTGAAAATGGAGGCAGGGGGATGACAGTTAATTCGGGGCCCTTCCGGGATGTAAACGAAACATCCCAGGTCAAAAGGGGGTTGTAATCCGGAAACCCCCCATGGCTTCGCCAAGGACTCCATCGTGCAAATTCACTATTTCGCGATTTACTATCTCAACAAGGGAGGGAGATATGGTGTTGCGTTATAGGGTTCAACAAAAATTGTAAAGGCCGTTTTACACGGTACACGGAATTGAGCAATCTGACGTGCGTGCGAAGGCGCAGTCAAAATTGCGTCGTGTAAAGCGGTGAATTGCTAGAACACATGCGAGAACGCGTGGATGCGAGACGGCAAAATAGCCCCTGTTCCAATTTCGTTCATGCATTCGCGCAATTCTGCGCCATTTTAGAAATCAATGCGGCTCTAACCAGCGCAATTCCGTGCCCCGTGTAAAACGGCCTTAAGAACTGGCAGATTGACTAATGGGGCAGAGCTCTTCTCCCTGCGAAAGCGAGTTGAGGTCACTCTACGCGTGGCACGTAATTGCCAAGGTTAGAACTGCATTAATTTCTCATTATGTTGTGAATTTGCTCGAATGTACGAACGAAATTAGAACTAAGGCTATTTTGCCATCTCACGTCCATACATTCTCGCATGCGTTCTAGCAATTCACCACTTTACACGACGCAATTTTGATTGCGCCGTCGTACACACGTCCAAGTTACGTATAACACGTTTTACGAACAATTTACAAATCTGTGTAAAAGTGTGTTATAAAACAAAAATTCGTGTTATACAACAACTTTTTGGTTTCACACACGAAGCGGGAATCTGTGTAACATCCGTGTACACGTATTTGTACCTTTTTCATTGAACATGTTATACGTAACTTGTTTATAAAACATGTTACTCAGTGTAACGTACCTAACGCACCTTCTTATAGGTAGACTTCAATTACGTACCCCGTGTAACACGGCCGGATGGGATGTAAAAGAGAAGAAGGCGTGTATAGTCCTTGGTGCACAGTACATCAAGCCGTAAGGACTGGGATCTCTGTTATGTAGACTCATAAACACTATAGAATATAAAAATACTATCAAATATTGCTTTATCCAACGAGCTTTTATTTTCTGAAGAAGTACACGAACTTGTATACCGCGAGAAAATTGGAACCGCATTCGAGAGACAATACGTAATTTGTAGTGTCAGACTTTCCGTGGTTTTAATTTTTTTCTGCTCTCACCATTCGCGATGGGGCGAGAAGCAAGTGTCTTTTGTTTTTGCTTTCGCCATGGGCGAAGTCGGAAGCGGAATGGGGGTGGGGGTGTGGTCAGAGGAATGCAGCCGATGATTATCCCCACCCGATCTCCGCCTGCCACCCAAGGGTTTCCGCCACTCATTTTTTTTTGCTTAAATGAGGTGAAGTAGGTCTGGTGTAAGACGTTTGTGGAATAAAATCACATTCGCTCAGTTAACTAATCTGTTAGTGTTGAGGAAGTATGGGATAAATATCTGCGAAAGTTTTTAAATTCGTTAATTCAACGGTAATTCCTTTTCCGAATGTTTGCTAGAAGGAGAAATATTGCTTGAAATATTAGCCATTTTTTATTTCTGTAATATTATTGAAATCTGTTAATTTATCGCTCTGTTTGTTGACGATGATTAGCTACGAAGCAATTAATAAAGTAGTGCTTACTAAAGTGAGCACATTATGAGGCCGACTTGAGGATCCTCTATTGCTATAATCGAGGCCGAAGCCTTAAGCCAGAGGTCTTTTTGACTACTGTATATTCCGGAGTAAAAGACAACTGTGCACAAAAGACGACCTCAAATTTTTCCAGTTACAATCTAAATTTTGGGCACCGTAGAGACTACCCCTTCTCCAACGTAATTCCACAAGTACTCCATACACAAAAGAAAATTAATAATATCAGATTTGATTTCAATGCGTCGAGTTCAATAATGACAATCAGGTAAACAGCAGGAAAAGTTCACATATTTATTTATTACACTTTGCTGCAGGTAAGCTATTGCCTGGTGGTAGTATGAGATTTAAAATAAATGGATGAACGAAAAGCCTACCGACCGAGGATCAAAGTAAAGGAACAGAAAATACACCTACAGGATACAAAAACAAAAAATACGTAAATTCGAATACCATATAACTAGCAAGTGAAATTTGAACCAAATAACCCATTTTCCAACTCCCCCCAATAAATCGCACTGACATTAACTCAGAATCAATGAACACTTACTCTTAAAAATTTTCGCATTCGCAAACATATGAACGCAGCTCGGCAACCATAAATTCTGCAATCCGTCGCAAAAGTTTGAAAACTCGCTATTAGACCAGTCCGGGCGCATATCCCGTCTTTTGAGAAGATTTTCCTGTGTTAAAAAATCTTGTCTCGTATCATCGTCTTGTATTTATCATATACCCCGGAATGAACGACGAAGTGCCGAACATGGTGGATGAGGAGAGACAGCTTCTAGAGTAGATACGGAGGAGACAAAAGGCTTGGATGGAACGAGTACTGAGCGGGGAAAGGATGTTGAAAACAGTGTTAGAGGATAGAATGTTGGGTAAACGAAGGAGATGAGGATAGAAAATAGGAGTGAAGGGAGGAGATACTCCCAGAATGCTTCTTTAGTAATATATATTTCTCTATGGAAACCTACCTTAATCGGTTGAAAACTTTGCTAACAATAATATTACTATGGCAACTGGAAAAATAATCTTAAATCATTATAAATAGACCTCAATTCCTAATATATCTACTCCTACATAAGAACTTACTAATTCGAATACTTAAAAGGCCGTTTTTAACAGGGCACGTACCTACTTGCACAATCTGACGTGCGTACGAAGGCGCAGTCAAAATTGCGTCGTGTAAAGCGATGAATTGCTAGAACACTAGCGAGAATGCGTGGACGTGAGGTGGCAAAATAGCCCGTTCAAATTTCGTTCATGCATTCGCGCAATTCTACGCCATTTTAGAAATTAATGCAGTTCTAGCCTGCACAATTCCGTGCCCCGTGTAAGACGGCCTTAATAATAATAATACGCCGGAATGTACGGCAACATTCGTGGTTTAATCCACACAATTGAATCCCACCACCTTACCTTTTGGTCATGCGCACCCACCCTTCCCGCCTCACCTTTGGGCGGACGTCGGCTGCTGGCTTCTTGGCACCCGTCACCATGACACAGAGACAGCCTCACACCGGCGGTCGCTGTGTCTGGGACGATATGTTCCATTAGTCACTCCCCCCCTTCTCCCTTCCCATTCCCCGACCCCGTATACCCCCTCCCCCATCCCTCCCTTCCCCTCCCTCCTTTCTTTTCACGGACACTCAGGAGAGGTGGTGGAATGCAGCAGGGCAACATTCTGTTGCGCCCACAGCTCGTCTTTTGTCATCCGCCCTCATGCCGCACCCCCTTCCACTTATGGTGGGATTGGTCTATCCCCTCTTTGATAAGGGAGGGAATAATTTTATGTGTCACTGCGTTCGAGGAATCTCTTGACGCCTTGAGAGTGCCTCAAAATTAAATTGATGCGTTACGCTGTCCATATTTCTCGTCGATGGTTTCCGAACCTCTAATTCTACATTTCCGCGATTTTATTTGATTGCCTACCTGAAAATGGGGATACTTAGTTGAAGTATTTTATGTCACTAAATCTATCTTATTTCAAATCTTGCGTAGCATCTATAGTCAAATATTATTTCTAGAAATCTCTCGGGAGCTATTACGAACGGGAAAAATTTAAGTGCGAACGATTTAATACCTGTTTTTTCGCATCTAATGGTAGAATAGAAAGTAGGATGACGTTTTATGCGAGTGGAAAATGGTATTATCTGTTAAAATTTTTATTTTATTCTACGGAAAATATTTTGCGGCTCTACTTAAAATTTCATTCATTTCGCGTATCTCGAAAAAGTGGGATGGTAATTGTCGCGCAAATGTTTTTAATTACAACTTAACTAATTTTAACTAATAATAAAATGTGATTTAATAATGTGATTT
Organism: Ischnura elegans; assembly: GCF_921293095.1. Classification (NCBI taxonomy): domain Eukaryota; kingdom Metazoa; phylum Arthropoda; class Insecta; order Odonata; family Coenagrionidae; genus Ischnura; species Ischnura elegans. The sequence goes on along the minus strand of NC_060251.1, from coordinate 85,536,616 downwards.
AATTGTTATTCTTAAACAATTGCTTTTTTCTTTTATCCACCGTATAATCGTTATCGAACTCACTCTGACGATAGGAATTCTCTATCCCAAAATGAAACTGCATATCATAGATGTCCAACTCCACGCAAAACTTCTTTGACGGTTAAGAGTTTTACTACTATAAGTTCAGATGGCAGCAGCATCGGCATCTGCCGCCAAATTTAAATCACTAAAACACGACCTCCCTTCCCATTCCATTATTTCAAGTCTATTTGCTTCAACTCAAAATGCCCGCAAACTCGTACGCACAAAATAACTGATTCTCAGGAGCGAATGGGTAGTTTCAAAGCATTTTTATTTGGAGGAAAGAGCCATCAAGGCCTCAGGGCAGTAGCTTATTGTTTATCTTAGGTTATTGCACATAAATTAAAATCGAATATAAAAAGACAAAAAAATATTTATTGTCAATAAGTACATTAATCATGAGAGTAACAAAATTATCCGAATAGTTCTGTGCTACATATTTTTTTTTCATGATGAAGTTCTGAAGAATGTTTCATGAACTCCTGGATAAAGAAAGAATAGAAAGAAACACAATCAGAGTACATCACTTGTAATGTTTCAGAAATTAAAGGAAAATTACACCTCCCAATGAAAAACACAAGAAAGTTATGAGAAATGCTAGGACTTTCAAACAAAATTAGCTGAGTGAATTGGCCATAACTGAGTATTGCACTGTTAAACAATTTTCAGACGTTATCCACAAAAATCAGTTCTGTAAGACAAAAATGGAAGCAGACGCGTAACAATGGCGGTGGGAAGGGGGATAGATCCCCCCCAAAGCCTCAGAGAAACAAAAACAATTGTCTAGTTTTGACATTTAATAACTGCGTCTGCTTAAATTCAATTTTTTAGTGCGAAAATTATGTGAAATGTATCTCCAGGCATGCTATTTTTCAAAAAATTTCCTCAACGAAAGTGGGGTATCGCCACCCCAAGCTATCCCCTCCCCCCAAAGCATAGTCCTAGTTACCCCTCTGAATGGCAGCACGGATGAGGCGATGATTCAAAACTTTTAAAGGAACTAGATATACAGCTCAGTAATTTCTTAGAAGAAAATTATCTTAGACTGTAGCAAAGAGTATTTCAATACCAGGTTAAAAGAAAGAAAGATTCACATGACACCACCACAAAAATGCATAAAGTTAACTTCACTAACAACACAATTTGGTGTAGATAAGTGAAAAATAAAGGCATTAGTTAAAAATGATTTAACTTAATTAAATAGATTTAAACAGTAATTCTAATACATAGTAACTTCAAACCGCCGAGTTTGGATGTTTGGAGCAAGCACATAGAAGCAAAAAACAATATAACGAGCGAAGGATGGACGTTAACTAAGCATAGTAAAAATTATGCATTCCTTTTTCGAGATCCTTGGAATTTAATAATAATCGCTTCAAGCAGATGAACTACATTTGGATTAATCATTCTTAACAGACCTATACTTACTCCACGGGAAAGATATGTCTTTATCAATTGAGAGGAAATAAACTGAAATGTCACCGTTCTTCTAAAGAGTTGGATTAAGTTACCCAAATTTAAACATCCAACAACTACGTTCTTGAGAAAAGTATTTCACAACACATGACAGCAGATGCAATAAAAATAAATGTGACTTACCTGGTACTTGTTGAGGAAAACAGAAAAACTTACAGCCCTTGGAAGGGCAGTCCTTAACTGCGCAACAGTTACGTATTTCTTACGATACTCCAAATTTTGAAGATCTATTACGATGCGATACACGCTGGCAAATGCCGACATTCTTCGATTTCACTACAGAACTCCGAAACAACAACACAGTTCACTTGAGAGGACGCGGATGTCACCTTAATTTGTTTTTCTAATAGCACTTCGACCAACTTCGACCGAAAATATATAAATCATTAGAAAGAGACATTTAGTTATCAGAAGGAAAGGCAATATAGCGTAAATTGGAAATTCATGGCTGAATTATGCATTTTTATGGCTACAAACATTATATTTAACAACAACGTCAAGAATAGATGTCGCAAATGCTTGCGAAAAAATTTCCCCTATCCTGTTGAACTTCCCTGCTGCATATCTTCTTGTAAACATTGAGGTCCTTTATTATTCAAACAAAAGGAAGTTTTTCTCCAGGAAATATCAAGTAATTAGGTTGGTATTGGTAGGATTATTATCGTAAAAATTATTAAATCAAAATCATGTTTGCTGTTTCCTCATAAACAGTCATTTTGTTCGTTCATTGAAATCACTTTGTTTTTTTTTCTGAAATTTTTATTTGCATACCATAGTCATTACTGGAGGAGGAATTTTGCTTGTGTGGTAGAAGGTAAATTTGGAACTATTTACTTTGAAGAGCGATTGTCTTATTCGTTAGCGCCCCTGCACGCGCTATGTAAGTCTCCTCAATGAATGAAAAGTGTAGAATAAGATTTATTTTGGCCTAACGAAATACGTATCGGGGTGACCTAATCACAACAGAAGCGTACCGGGAGAAACTATCCCTTTCATTCATGAGGCCGGAGACCGGATCGCGGATCGATTCAAGAATGAAAGTGGCCTTGCGGATGCGCTAATGCACTCAGAACCGAAGTCAAGGTCACCCGTGAGAAAATGAGACAGTGGGGAAGTCGTCTCCCTTTTCCCCACCTTCCACACCGGTGACTCGTCCGCCTGACATATTTCGGCGGGAAGAATTCACAGCGGAAATATTTGAGAGCAGTGGCGGCGCAAAGAATTCGACCCCCCCGCCCGAGAAAATTTTTGAGTGACCCCTATATAAGCTGCGTTTGTATAAATGGTAATGAATTAAAGGCTTCTTATTCTGTATAAAAATTATTATAATATAATTCTACGTATGATTTTATGATTAAGAAAGTGTATTTTACGATGTCATAAAAGTTGATCATGTGTTCAATTTCATCTATTAATAAAATATTGTCTTTATGGGAGTTTTAAATTATTTTGAAAAATCACACTAAGTAATTGTAAGTAGATACTATTGTTCTTGATTTACTTAAACTATATTTCATTTTTTTATCTCTGAGATACTCTGAAATATTTCAAAGTAATAAATAAGTTATTTAAACTAGTTATTATATTCTTCCTGCTCATCACGGGGCCCCCTTGAGGCATTATTTATTGGGTGTATGTAACTCCCTCGGGGTATATATAACTTCGGACCCATGCGCGTGACTGCTTGCAAAGTTAGTTGTTCTATGCAGTGCTTTGGAATACTTTTTAAAGATATTTCATGAGAAATGTATCCTAATACCATATGATATGCCATTTTTTGTGAAAAAAAGAGACAAGAGTTTTCGAAAATTAGGTGAAGAAAATGTAATTTTGTATTCAGAAGACCTACCTTCATGATTTACTTTTACGTGTTAAATAATGCAACTAAAGATAAATTTGATGTAGAATATTTTTTGTGCCAAATGGGGTAATTGAGAGTAGATGCATACTACATTTGATATTGGAGATATTTTCTTGCGGTTTTGGAAATCACACTCGGTATTATCTAGTTTTGACTTACATAGGTGCATTTACATATTACTTTTTATGATCCACTTCGTCCGATTACACTGAGAAATACATAGGTTGCTTGGAGTATGCCGGATAACGCTGTACAAAAAAAACTTTATATCGAATCAAGGTTTTTCCGATGAGAGACTCGCATTAGTGTTTTTTACTTTTATTTCGACGCATGATTTCATTTTGATGATATGGACTAGGTTTACACCGTCCGCAGAACACTGGAAATAGCTATAAAAAAAGATTGTAAAAGTTGTAGATACTCTCAAAGGATTATCGTGGTATTTTGAACTGTTCTCTCAGCAAAAGAAAAGGAATTCCTTAACCATGAAGAGTTCCGAACTCACAACCTTCAGAATAGCGAGAGCCTGACTCACCTTCTCAAATGGATCCGCGAATGACGCAAGCACGAGAGAGAGGACTGAACTGATGCTGAGCCAGGAAAAAAAAGACTCGCGGGACGCGTAACTAGTCTCTCTGGACCTCTTACTTCATGATGGAGGCAATAAGGGCACGGTTACGGAGGAACCTATTACCGACGGATTACCATTGGAAACCGTTCATGACAGCTTCCACATTAAGTAAGATGGATTCTCTACCACGATGGTATACCTTGGGGGTATGGTTCAGTGACTTTGCCAGGATTTTGAAATTGGGGGGGGGGGGGAGTTTTACCGTAGATTTCGGGGCCCTTCCGGGATGTTTGGAAAACACTCCAGGGCTTCTCCCGAAAAATTTGGGATTTTTAATGTATAAAACGTGATTTTTAGGATTCAAAAACTGTAATTTTGTACGAGTATTTATTAAAAGTTACTTATCGAGGCCATCTACTCGTATTTTGCACCTCCTTTAAAGGCTCAAGCCAAGTTGTAGCCTGGAAACCCCCTGTTGCTACGCCAATGGTATGGTTATACCTATATGGAGGGGAGAATATCATCGTTTCCTAATTTCGGGGGAACCCGGGGCCCCTGAGTCTATCCTTATTACTACGATCCTTAAAAATGAAGTACTTTTTGTTTCTTGGTTTTCATTCCGCAATGAAGTTATATTATGAAATCAATACTTACGTAGTGCTTTTTGTACAATAAACGATTTTGAACAAATTAACACTTTTGGCTAGTAATTTTTAAAGGTTTCTGAAGTATTTAAAGTTTAATGTATTACATATTTCGAGCAAAGGTTACGCTGTGTAACATATTTAATTATTAACATACACTAATTTGTTGCCTGTTATATTATTCCTCCTGTGGCCCTAATCCTTTTGCCCGTCGTAAATATTTGGAGGAATGTCAACAAATTAATTTTTCGACTAGTTTTTGGATCGAAGATCGACTCAGTTAATTTATGCTCTTTTTTATTGCTATGATAGCAAATCTCTCCCATCTACCTATTGATCCCTTCCCTATTTGAATTTGATGAGTCCTCAGCCTATTTCCAAGCCTTGCTCGAAGGATTTAGGAGTATTTTGGTACTATTTACGAGCACGGTGTTTTTATTCAAATTCCTCTAACGAAAGGAAAACAAACTATGAGACGCTCTCCAAAAATAAAATATTCGTCAGGAAAGAAATCTTGCGCTTTCAGTTATTGGCAGAAAGCTCAGAATCACGGGATCATGTGAAGGAGATTTTATTCATTAGTAAATAGTTCGGAAGAAAACGGAACCGGCAGTATTGGTGCCAATGATGATGATTCCGAGATCACCAAATACTTATACCTGATACTTGGGGAATTTGCAATCTGCATGTTGAGCAAAGGTCGTTATAATGTTTTTGTTGGTGATTGTCCTCAAATAAAACATCTTACCCGGTTAGATGCGTAAATAGAAGTTCGAAGTGACGGCCTATGTGAAAAGTAACTGCTATATCGATACCTGGTGAACAAAAGAGTTGACTTAACCATTATGATTTAAAAAATTGTTTTATTTATATTTTATTTTATAATATAGTCCGCGTGTCTTATTTATACTCGCGTGAAAATGACTGAACAAGCAAAGATTTTTTCCGTCTTTCATCTGCTTATTTTAATGAATTGCGATTCTAGGTTTTGGTGAATGACCCCATTTTTTTCTAGATGAACCACCATGACTCACATCTACAACATCACATTGACCTAAGTGTACTATAATATCTCTCTAAGTGCGGTTAATTAATCGCCTTTTTTTCTATTAACCGGCTGTAATTCATATTCTTCAACTACGGGCAGCACAGAAGGTCGCCAAATGTCGGTAGCTCTGCCCCGACTTCTCCTCATTCGGCTGGTAAAACTGGCAAGAGAAGGTAAAAAAAATTGCGGAACCCCTTTTGAGAAAATGGAAACGAAAGTTTTCGGACATTCCCCGAGTGTGCGTAATGGCAGACGGTTCGAAAAGGACTGGCGCCACTCCTGTAGCGAAAGGCATTCACGGAAACCATCAACCCCCTGAGCTCGGAATTCCTGTCTCCCATGAAACAGACCGCAGTCGGCTGATACCATCTCGAAACGAATGAAAACCTTTCCAAGGAAGCTACTCAGCGGTCAAGAGTGATTCGGTTGCTTTGTGGAGTCACCGATACTTCAATGAAGGAATTAAAATCCCTTTTTGTGGCATATGAGAACGGAGATTTCAGCAGTGTGCGATGAAATTCTTCATTTTCGGTTACTACCGAGTCGGTTCATGACCACCTAAATACTACTGAGTATCTAGGTGGTCATGGTCGGTTGCTCTGGCGACGACAACAGTTTTGCCAGCGTCTTCAGGTATTCAACCAGAAATGAAGAATTTCCTTTTTGTGCCTTTGAAAATTAGATATGTGCATTAATTCGAATGAATTTAAAAACCACAAAATATGGAGAAAGCATGACCTACGATTGAATTTTATGGTATTTTTTAAATTTTTGTTTGGTATTTGAGGGCAGCTCCAAATGTAGGGTTTTTATTTCAAATTAATGAAAAAAAACCCTTGGACCTTCCCCAACCTACCTTTTATATCGTGTAGAGTTCTCCCTTCAATTCCCTTGCTTGATTCTACCAAGCGAAGAAAAGACGTATATACATGAAGCATAAACAATACCAGTTCATGATCATGTTCATGGTAACTAGGGTGCCCCGTTATTTCTCTTTCTCATAGTCGGAGAAAGTTTACAGATTCTTTTCATATGAAAGAAATGATTTTTTCACTCCTGAATTGACAAATTTGATATTTTTTTTACAATTTTGTAGCAGCTATATTGGATAGATGATGAATAATAAACTATTCTCGGTATAATTTGTAAATTAATAACTCAACAGAAAAATACGGTGAATTTAAAAAATCACAATTAGTAATAATGCACTCTCTGTATTCTTTAACAGGTCAGAGAATTCACTGGTAAATAACATCAATAACAATAATTTGTTAGTACCCTCAATTTCTTTAGCGGAAAAATAGTAGTTTCCCTTTTTAAAAGATAAAATATTTTTACTGCATCAATAATGTTAAAATTTTAGTTTTAAATGAGTGAAGATGGAAGGATTTTTTATATTTCTTATGGCAAGGGGTTCGGCAAGGATGAGGCTTATGCTAAAAATGAATTATGATTTATGAGATGACATCAGTATATCATTGCGCAGGGTAATATAAATGATAAGGATTAGCTCTGGTGCTTACATTAAGATCACTCGGTTTAATTGCAAACATATCGGTCACTTAATATGGCTCATGTGCTTGAAAAAAGCCATACAAAATTTTTACCGTAAAAATATTGGCTTAGTTAATGTTTAGTGCCACGCAGTTATAATACTGCATGTTTTAAGTATGGAAACTACTATTTTTCCATAGTAATGGAAGTCAATAGCACACTATTCTTATTGATGTAATTTACTTGTTAATTCACTTGCATGTAAAAGAATACTGAGAGTGCATTATAATTTATTGTCATTCTCTAAATTTATCATATTTTTCTTGAATTGAATAATTAAATTACTGAAAAATTTGGAGAATAATTTATTATTAATTACCCAATTCATCTGCAATAAAAATGAATCTAATTCATGGATTATTGTTGTATGCGAGGATTATTGTTTGGGAGCAGGGGTGCCGACTTAAAAAAAGTGTATTGGGGGGGCCCAAACCGGGGACCCTGCCCCGGTAAATTTTATAAGTAGTGAATTTTAAGTTTTTTAAGCATTTTATAGGAGTCATATGATCAACATTAAAACCCTGATCCCTCTAATCTCGATATCCTGGACACTCCGAGGAAAATCGGCAAGCCTGATTCATTTTTTCCTCATATCTGTAACGAATTTTTGGGGGGGGCTCGGGCCCCCTCAGGCCCCATGGAGTCGGCGCCACTGTTTGGGAGTGTTCTTATGGTTTCGTCCGGGATTTGAACCCCGGACCCTTCGATCAGTGACCCAAAGGTTTATCCATCAGGCAACCGCGCTCCATCATCCCTCGCAATCGGATGAAAAATATAAGAATAATGCATTTTCCTCTTCGATCTCCGCTAACTGTGAATTTCTCTTGTCTTCCGCAGGTGGCGGTTGGCAGTTTGGCGGAGAAGGCTGGCCTCATGGCGGGTGATGCTGTCGTGAGGGTCAACCAGACGGATCTGTTCAACCTCCGGCACAAGGAAGCTCAGGACTCCATCGTCCGTTCCGGCAATAACTTCGAGCTGACGGTTCAGAGGTGAGTGAAACAGAGAGACATAGGTGATTGGGTTGGTGTGGTGGCTAGAGTGTAGGCTTCCCACTTCGTGGGCTCGGGTTCGAATCCCGGCGGTGGCAGAGAATTTTTCAGAGTTTGCCCGATCCCCGCTTGAATGCGTATGGAGGACATTTCAAGTGCAACACTCCGTCCGTCAGATGGAACTTTAAGACGTGGTCTCCTCGGTGCCCTTCGATAAGAGCAGGCTAATGCCGACGCCGGGTTTCTCTTCACCCTTACTTGCCCTTGTCGGGGCCTTAATACCCTAAATTTATCTGGTTGCAGCTTTCCGTGGGGAATCCAGTAAAATCCGTGAAAAATGTGCCTAAGTCTTTTTACACGAAAATTGAGGAAACTTTCGTAAAAAAACGTGAAAATACCTAGATTTTTTAAATAAACATGGCCGTTTAATTATTAAGGCAAATTAAACAGTTGTTATTTTGATTTTTCTGTCTACCGTAAATTAAGCATTAATGAGAAAAAAATCTCATTAAATTTTTCTCAATCAGTAAATACATTTCCTTTGAATTTTGAGAATGGATTATCCAGGCCTATAATAAGCGTAACATCAGTCTCGCGGAAAAATTCTCTGCCGTCGCTGTATTCAATCTGTGAAAATTACGTTCGAAAAGCGGATGCAAACATATTTTTTAAAAATAATTTGAATTTGCGTCATTTATAAACTATAGCTATGCGTTCTCGTATTTGAGAGTATCTAAATGATTTCTGCCTCGATAGTAGTTGCATTCCATGTAGCAACTCGGCGGAAAATATGCGGAATGTGAATTGGTCGGTAACTGAGGTAACACTGCAGTGTCCATGGAATTGACTGAAATAACAGTATGTATCCATGTCTCAAAGGTCACCCGAATTCAAGTGTGAAAGAGACAAAATGATTAGCCGTCAGAATTACTTAAAATTCGTCCTTGTATCACCAAGCCCTAAGGGACCATGACGTTGACAGTGACCTGCTCGGGCGCAGGCCTTGAGCTCGGCAACCGTCGGCACCCTCACCCTCAGTGCAGCCCGGAGGGACGCCACCGCCACGGTGGAGCGGGTGGAGTCCCGAAGGGCAGAACGCCCCTGCCATACAGGGCGCACTCCCCTTCCCGAAGTTGCCCCCGCGACGTTAGCGCCAGGGCAGTAGGCACGTATGGAAGGGTACTACATGAGCTCTCTTGGAATTTGGAAGGAAATTTCGCGCATGCGCAGTAATACAAACAGGCAGTTCAAATTTGGGAGGCCGAGAAGGAGGGTGGTGGAACCGGCGTTAACGGTTTGTTAACGGTCGCCGGCGGATTCAAGCAGGGAGAGCATCTCAGGAGGCCAGATATTTGTGAACAAGGTAAGTGATCCAGTGTATTGTTTCAATGTTAGGTTCGTTGAAATTCGGCCGTACTTTTCACTAAGCGTGAACCTAAAATATTGTCATTGAAATCTTTATTATTCATTATACCGTTTCAGACTATCACATTCGCCATCCGATTTGGAGCAGTTACATGGCTGCCGGGAGTATATGGAATTGACGAAAAGGCAGACAGTTTTCAAATATGTCGTCAAGATCAAGTGAAGAATGCAATTTTTAATATCGGGCTTGATTTAGTGAAACTACTCCCCAGCTCTCACAAGAAGAAAACTTTAATGTTACTCGGGCATTGGCGTGAGTATTATTCAGTGATTTGAATACATCAGTTAATTATTTAGTCTGTTTGGTTTTTAGTCTGTTTTAAAAAGTGGGGAGGCCTGCTAAATTTCCATTTGCCTTTTCTCTTAGATTCCCCATTGGATGCCGCTAGAGAGGTTATAATGAAAGAAGTCCCTTCCACCTCCAGTGGGATATATACCTTCTCTCTTGCGTGAGTATTATTCAGATATTTGAATACATATGTTTATTATTGAGTCTGTTTTGTTTTTAGTTTGTGTTAAAAAGTAGGGAAGCCTGCTAAATTACAAAATGTTCTTAAAATCCATAAAATTAAATTTTTATCACACACATGCATTCAGGATTGTAATGATGAAGTAGCAATTGAACTCTGCCTCTAAATAAGACCTTTTCTCCTCATATCTATTTGATAGACAACAATGTCCCTTATTTTTACGGCAATTTCCATGCTATTTTTCCAGCTGCAAATGGAGATCTGGGAGTCGAAGCCGGGGAGACAGCTGAGCTCCTATACTTCTTCGACAGGCTTTTTGATAGCATAAATGGTGATTCCCTGAAGCCACTTGCTGGGAAGCCATTACGGTGTGCAGTGTCTCCTTCATCTCAGCATGTGCAATTTTGGGGTGAGGCTCAGAAACTCCTGCAGTCAATGGTGTTCATTCATGGGCAGAAGGAGAGTAGGACTCCCTCTTTAATTAATTGGGGTAGGGCTAGGAAGTAATATTAAGGCCCTTTGGCAAACTTTACACAGCATTGGATTTAAAAACCTTACCCCAAGGAATTTAAATCCAGATCCACTTGAAAATAAGTGTGGGAGCATTCGAAGCTATGGGTTTCGATATAATGCTCAAACGTGCTTCCAAGTCGTGCTTCTGCTTCCACTTTGATTTCAATTTCATTGAAAGGTTATTTGTTTTCAATGTATTTCATTTTTCATAAAATAGTGGTTTTCTATTATCATTTGTATCATGAGTATATCTGTGTTTCATTTAATTTAAATTTCTAATGTAAAACAAGTGGGTCATAGATGTAGTTCACAAGTCCTACCCCAAGTAATTGTTTCATAGGATTACGATTAGGGATGTGTTGATTCTCAATACCATTGATTCGTATACTTGGTATCGGTATCGAGAATCAATAACTTTAGGCATCGACACATTCCTTAGGATTATAAATTTTGAACATGGGTGGCCAACCTAATATCATTAATAAAACTATTTTTAGTGGTGGTACTAAATTGAACCTAAAAACTGATCAATACAGAAGAATTAACTAATTTTAAAAAAAACTTGTACAGATAATCAGTTATCTTTAAACATACACCTGTTACTGGTGAAAATGATCGATAACCAATATAATTCACCATTTACTCATGGTAATTGACCAGTACTGACGGATTTTGCCAGTATTTATAATTAAATTTTTGTAATTAAATGGCTTACAACAGTTACATTTGTCATATAGGTTGGCCATCCCTGGTTCACTTGGTGATTTATAATGTTAGGAGTTAGTATTGGTGCTGATAACACTGAAGCCTGCATGTTGTGTTTTCACAACCACTTTGTGATGCTACTGTTATAAGCCTTCCTTCGAATGCTACTTACCGTATAAGTTTAAAGTGTTATCAAAATACCACTTTGCAAAACTGAAATCTTCTTGTATTTAAATATCCATGCTTTGATGGCTTTCATGATAAGCCTAATTCAAAAGTATTTTTTATGAATGGTAATGAGTGTTATGATGTGACTTTCCAACACTGAAACCTCCTTGTATTTAAACATCCATATGCTTTTATGGCCTTCCATAATTATAACTGACTTTAATACGTGATATTTTATGAGTGGTATTGTAATATGTAACTTTCCTAAAGAATGTCACTAAGTGTTACTTGTATTTGGTTTAGAAGTCTTATTCATATTAGCGCTTAAAGTCATGATGCGCTAGGATACAACTTAGTATTGTGCTTTATGGGTTGTATAATGAACTACTGTTATTCTTAAAATTTAACTCGATTTCATTGTACCGCATTTTAACTTTGCGTGTGTTACGACATGCTTTCGATGTTTGCTTTCATGTTTTTGTGGTTTGTTTCTGATATCCTGCTTGTAACTACATGATATGTGATTTTTGAGCAATAAAACAAGTAAATGTTATTTTGTGTTCTCATTTTCCCTTTCGAAATACGCGGCAATTGAGGTATCCTATAAAGTAGGCATCTTGCACTACGAAAGGGGGCGGGGCTAAATCGCTCTACTGCTGATAGTTCCCTTCCGCCCGCAGTGGCGCTACAAACGCTGGTCCCGTTTTTTAGTATTGAGTGTCCCATGTATGGCCCCTGCCTTGCTACGCGTCTGGTATGGCCGTGTTTCAACATATGCCAAGGTTTGGGCGTACAGTATCTCAAAATTTATTTCCTGGCCCTTTTACTACTTCGGCTCTCGGCAGTCTTACAATCTACAATTACCGGGCGATTGCTATGACATCTCCCCTAATATTTTCTGCGTAGTTCTTTTCTCGGATAGAAGAAGACAAAAGCAACTCGCAGTACGCTCTGTTGTCCGTTGTTGAACATTGGCCGAATAGGTCGAACATAAGCTGCGCGACTGGTTGGACGCAATGGCTGAAACTTCTGTTCACTGTTGTCCCTGGTGTTGCTGTAACGTATTCTCGGCGACCCGTATATTTTTGTCATAAGTAGGCCTTCATACTGCTACGGTTACATCATTTTCAGTTGCGAGGTCATAGAAGCAGACGGAGACGCAACGATTCTTTTGCGTTTATAGGGTACAAGCGTGTCTCGGATGTTTCGTTTCCTCTAAAACGATTTTCCATGGTAAGTTTGAATGTGATGCGATTAATGCATTTGCCTATTTGCTACTTTTCAGAGGTAGTAGTAGAAAAGATAGACGTAAATGATCCTTGTATACATACCATTTTGCGTAGGCTCGTTAAATTTTATTCTATTAAAATTTATGGAGTAATTTTTAGTATCTCTATAGGATGAACATGCTTTCAAAACATAGTTTAATAAATAAACGGTATTATATTTTACGTTGTTTGCTTAGGAATGAAACATCTCGGACTAACAAATGTCCAAATTTTCTTTCTTTTTAGGGGTGGACAAACAACATGGAAGCCTCAGGTGACTCCTGTAGGCACTATGAACAAACCGAATGCATCTGTGCCCCTCACAAATGTCCAGCCAGTAACGAAGACATCACTGGCCGCAAGAAAACCGGTTTGCATGGATTTTTCTTTCCCAAATTGACACTTAATAGTCTTAGAATGCCTAACTGCAAGATGATATGCTTCTTATTTGGTTTCACGTATCTATCTTTTGTAACATATTGACATCTTATAAAAGGCAGCTTTTTAGTGACCCTTTTAAATTAGAAAATTCTTAAAATTAAATTTTTAAAAGTTATTTCTATGATCACTAACTAAAAATACTTGGATTAAAACAGCAAGTATCTTGAACATAATCAAACTTCATAAACAGTGGATGGATAAGTTTTGTTTCTCCATAAAGCTGACAAGAATTAAAAGGCCACAGTAGTTTAAATAATGACCATTATGGGTGCCTGTTATCCTTGGTTTTGGTAAAGACTTGGTAGGTTGAAGTATACTTGATACCCTGAAAGAAACCCGAAAAATGGGAAGACTATGGCAACACAAGGCTTTAAGCAAAAAAATGCAAAGACTATAGTCTTCGCGTTTTTCAGGTTTAATCCTTGTGGCCTATTGCAAGGTCATGGCCATAAAATATTTTTGAGGTGAGTTTATTTGGAGGGTATTTATTTGGAGATGAGCACACTTAAGGCCAAACATTCCAAAAAATTTGTTGAGCTATTACCCCTTGATCCAGCCTGCTCTGTTTATCCTTGGGTTTTTTTAAATCTAAATATGATGATTTTACATTTTCAAAATCTGAAGTTAAAGCGTATAGGCTTTTATTTATGTTTTCCCTGAATTTTTAATTCACCCAACCATATTGTTCAATTTCAGATACTTTTATGTTAAAAAATCAAATTAACTGAAATACCCTTGTTGTTTGGAACCCATAATAAAGAAAATAAAAAAGATTTAACTATGTCTGGGAGGAAAATTGATTTTAAGGCACTTATAATTAAAGTGAAGCTTTTTTACCTTTGATATGTAGACTTTGTTGTAACTAAAGATGGGTCATTTGAACCCACGAAACCTTTGAAGGCCCTATTAGTAATACCATGATAGCCTCCATTCACTCGACCTTGGAGAGCACCTTGGTAACAACCAGCGTGGTAACCCAATGCTGCTCTCATGTGTCAAAGTTGTGAAACTCGTTGAAATATAAATGACCAGTGGCAAAAAAATTGAATTACACTGCAAATAACTTGACTTATCTTTCTTGAAAATCACCTCCACTACGCTGAAACTTCGTCCTCGATCCATTTTTGCTCTCAGTCTCGATATGATCATATCATTCTTCTTCAAATTTAACTGCTTTATGTGCATTCATAAATTCATTTCTTACCTACTGCATAGAAGAATGAAATTTAGCCAAAGCTTACAGTTGCTCTGTTGAAGCATTGCTTCTTTTTGTAATTTGAATTGCATTTGTTACAGGAGCATTTGAAAATTAAGGTTTGAAGTATTTCAGATATTCAAGAATCTTTTGAGTAATGGAATTGAGACGATATAGGATTCGTTCCATCTCTAGTTACAACCCTCTTGTAATTGTTTTAATAATAGTAATATTCATTTGAGACTTAATGGAATCACTCTAAATGTTCAGGACTGTCTATAAACAGATACCTCCTCTGCAAAAACGCTCAACAATCGCCCACCAAATCAAATCTGCTCATATTGTACCCCAAAAATACGAATGCGCTCAGTTGGCAGCAGCTGGAGTACAAACACTCACCTCCACTTCTCGAAGCTTCGGAGGTGAGTGTTTATGCTCCAGATACTGCCAGCTGAGCGCAATTGTATCGTTGGGCTACTAGATGCGTGGGTTTGAATCACTCGGGGATTGTTGAGCATTTTTGCAGTGGGGATATCGTAACGTTCTACATCACATCTCATGAAATGCTTCTTTTGTTATTTTACTACATCTATTTCTTCATTAAAATGGATGAGTCTTAAAGTTTAATGGCATAGATATAAATTTTTAAAATTTTATTTCAAAATTTTATCTAATGGGATTATTTTTTTTTCAAAATTGCTCAACCTTGTCACTTAGATAAGGCATATGAAACTTTTATAATCTTTATGTAAGGCTGTATAATGAAATAAGGCTGTACAAAAATTTTAATCGAGCTAATTCTCTGGCCTTGGCATAATTTTATTTTCACTTAACTGAAAAATCAGGGGGAGAATTCAATGAATAAATATGATATGAATAGAATGTATGCAAAAATAGTAACTTAAATCATGATGATGCTCATTATACTTTGAAAATAAACATATCCAAAGGTAATGGTTTAATAATTTTCCTTGTTTATATTTTAATTGAATAAAGAAAATGGCTGCCAATTCAGGGTATGCATGCACAACAATCACTAACTCATTCACTTACCTTCGCACAGGAACAAGCACCTATTGGAAGTGGACACAATGTGTCAGCAAAGCCATTCGCCACTGTACCTCAGGTGAGTTAGGAGCAGTGGCCACTACTGCATGGGAGAGTGTAAGAAGTGGAGTGAAGATGGAATGTGGTTCAAGCTTCATAAATATATATTTGAAGTATAAAGTAAAACTTAGCTTTGAGATACACAAGTACATACCTTATTGTTGTGAGAAGTCGAAAGATGCACCTCGAGAAAATGAAGAGCAATAGCAATTACTGGGTATTTAATTATCCTAAAGTTTAAGGGGATAGGAAAACATTTGATTGCACAAAATTAATTTAATTTCAAGATTAATGAACAATTTTGAAGTGGTAGCTTCCATAATTTTTGCGTGAGCGTTAGACTTAAATGTATTTTATAAACAATATTGGACTGTTATGTTCAAGTAAATTGGGAAGAAAATTTACTGTATTACTCCAACTGTGGCTCCTTCAGGAATATAATTTCCCCCAATTTTTGCAGCTTCAATATTGGAAATTTTGTTGTGCTGAACAGAAAAGATTTGCCTTTTAGAAATTAAATATTTATACATACCAAATTTCCTCTTTGACTCCTGCTAGGGCATTTGCTTTGGTGCTTAATGAAAGGCTGAAATCCAAGCAAAGCTTCCGTAAACTCTTGGCATAAATCCTCTTGAAATTTTCTGACTGTCAGAAAACATGAGTAAATCACGGATGACTTAGGAAAAAAAGTTGACTCCTGTACCCTAATTTTTTTCAAGTAATTATGTAGGCTTTGTTCAGGGTGAATCTACGAGTGTGCATGTAGTGGTGAATGAAGGTCATTTGTTTTGGGGATTGGGCTGAGCACCACTTATGGTAATGGCTGTAGTTTAGATTACCTCTGTGAAACAAGGGTTTTGGAGAATCCCCTTCAAAGAATTAATTACCATTAAGTGCAGGCATATATGTATCACTTAATTATTAAATCTGTTACGGATGAAATAAATGTTAGCGTTGGGTAATTGTGTTTGAGACTACAATTTTTCTGTTCACCCAAGCATTTTGGGGTTAGACTTCACTCCTTCTTTTTTCAGCCTGAGCATTACCTTTGCTTATGATGCCATTCATATGTTGAATTGATGTTTGAGATGTTGGCTCCAGACATGCCAGTGCAAGTCTTATTGTTATAGTAACCTGATATTCTCTAATGGAAAGGCAATTTAAACATTTTTTATGCGACTTCCATAAGACTGGCAGATTGTATTTAAGTTTTTAATGCTTTATAGTTTATGATATGCATCATTTCAAATTATTTTAAATTTTAAGTTTGCATAACATTTTTGTGACAGAAGAATGATATTTTCCTAAGTTAATTAAGTTTTCTTTCATTTTTGTTGAGTCTTACTTCAGAATTAAGTTATCTTGTGAGAGGTCACTAAATGTGGAGAGGATATTAGAATAGCACTTGTCAAAAAGATTGTTTATATGAAGTTAAGATTCCTTATTAAAATTAGGTATTTTATGAAATGTTTGGAATTTTTGCAGGTCAATGGAACAGAACCAATTAAGGCCATTGTTAACAAACAGTATAACACCCCTGTTGGAATTTATAGTGAGGAGACTATTGCTGAGACCCTGTCAGCCCAGGCTGAAGTCCTTGCTGGCGGTGTTTTGGGGTATGATATTTCCTCTCCATTGACTGTAATGTGTAGTTGTCTTGTCTTCTGAATGCTATTAGATACTGAAATATCTTTCATTGATATGTATTTCTGTGAGATTTTTTTTATCAGTGATCACTAGTCAATTTGTCTCAGATTGATGTCTTTCTCGATTCCAATAGGTTAGACTTTCCACTCTAGCGTAGTTTATTTCTTATTGAGAATGGGTTGCAGTTTACCTCAATTATTTAAAATGGCTAAAAAATTTGTGCATAAGTAAATATGTGGGACTTTCACAAAGAAATGACTAGAATTCAAACCAATATCCACTATAGTTTTACCAGGGTCTTCGACCATCTAAAAAAAAATGAGGACCCTCTCCCTAGTTGATTTTATATTTTTCAAAAATTAACATATAGAAAAGTATCTAATGGCAGCATAATTTTTCTAAGTATCCAACATGAATTCAAGGAATTTTGGTTGTATTCTTAGCTAAAGAAGGAATCAAGGGAAAACCTCTGTACACTTATTGAAGTGTGCACACTTGTGAGTAATTCAATCAAAATGGGGCAGTCCTTTCCAGAAATAACTGCTATCAAATCTAGGCCTTCTTTTTAATGAAATATCCGATGTAAATGGAATTTTCATGCATTTCTCTATTCAGCTAGAATGTGGTGTATTCCTTGTTATGCTACTGGCATTCCTAGAAAACCTGTTAGGTATTAATATTATTGTTTGTTCCATTAATGTATTGTAAATATATTTTACAGATTCATATTTTGAGGATTTATTCATTTATTCTTCCTATTTTAGTCTAGTAAATATAAAATGCATTTTTTGCATTTTAAAGCTATGTTCTATACATATATGCATTCCAAATATATTTTGGCAGATTTATATTTTGGGGATTTTCCTTTCATTTATTCCTATTTTAGTCCAATAAATGTAACATTATTTTTTTATTTTCGATAAACTGCGTATTTAATATTTTTAATATCTCTGATGCTTGCATTGTAGAGTTAACTTCAAGAAAAATGAGAGGAACTACGATGCTGCTAAGAGTGAAGTTCTGAAGATGATCCACGAGATTGACAAGGAACCCAGGGAGCCAGAGCCTGGTAATGGGATTTTAAGTTGTTCTTTTCCAATATCAAAGTTAAAAATTTGCATTTGGTTTTGTCATTTATGATTTATTAAGGAGCATGTCAATTTTCTGTGTATTTGAAGAATTAATCTGATTTTTTTTAGCATTACTAGGTATTCATTTCATTGGTTTGCATTGGCTTAAGGAGCTACATTTTCTGACTTTATCAAATGTGTTGGATGGGTTTGAGATGAAATATTAATAATTTATTTAGCCTTATCGTAATGCTACTATGGCAGAGTAAACATGCTATTAGCATCAAATGCAGTCAAGTGCAATTTGTGATTTATTTATTTATTGAGGATTGAATCAATAGGATTAATGAATCTGCTTTCAGGATTCTGCATAAAATTAGTTAAAAGTAAAAGTGGTTCTTTAAAGTTGTTGATTTTTCACTGTTTTATCCTCAAAGTAGAATATTTCCCTTTCACTAGGTTTACTTCTTAATTAATTGTGCAAGTCATATTGGGGAAATAATTTTGTGGCGAGTTTTTGGATCATGCAGTAGTAGTTATGTATTAGATAATACAAGGTGAATTTTTCCTTGTATTAGGACCTGTCAAGGTTGGTGCCGGTAGACTTTAAAAAAATATTTTGAAAACAGACCTTATTGATGCCCTCAAAGATCTGCATGTCATTCTATTTCAAGGCTTTGGTTTGCAATGCTGTTGCATTTAGGTTATCATAATTTCAAGTGTTCCCATTTAATTATCATGCATTTTTTTACTGTGCAGTAGTCTCTGAATTAATTTCTGAGTGCTTTCATGCAGTATGCTATGCTGTGTATGGGAAGGCATTGTATCTCACGTTCTACTACATAAAAGTTAACTTTTATGCCCAGTAGAAAAATTTATGGAGGGCTTATGGGTAAACTTTTCTCGGGATTCCCACTGGGTTAAAAACTCCATTTTTATAGGCATTTCGAGCTTTGACTCAGGTCTTATCCTCAGGGCTGCCCTGTTGATCTACAATCGGCATTTTTGTATGCATAATTTGGACATGGATTCTAGATTTTGGTGTATGTTCTCTATGTGTTTTTATATCCTACTCACCATTCAGCTGCTAGGAAACCTGCTTTTGCATATGATTAGGTGATTGTGAAAACATGTTTCTGTTTATTCATCTAGCAAATTCTTTTAATTAAAACAATTGCAGGTCATAGTGAAGACCATATTTTGTAGTTACTCCATCTTTGACAGTAGTACCAATGCATGGAGTCTTTATTCAGATAATCGTATTTTATTGATGATGAATTAAAAGTAAAATTTTTAGGTTTTTTGCACTGGCCCTCTTTTGTATTTTTGATTTAGTAATTTTTTCAATGAGTTATGATGTTTTTCCATGCTCAGATTTATATTTTCCTCTCACATCTTTCTTCATCAATTAATTTGTATTTGAATTCTAAAAACAAGTTCTCCTGCCTTCTCCATATCTATACTTCTGTTTTATGTTTCAAAGGTTTTCCTGGAGAGTGATGCCTGTTTATGGTCTTTATCTCTCTTGTATTTGTTTTACAGCATAACCCCCATATTACTGCAAGTACTTGTATGAAAATGTATACTTTTGTTCATGTGATAGCAATGATACCCTGAAGATTCCCTAAGAAGGATAATTTTTAAAAGTAATCATGTTATCAAAGTTTTGACCGTTATTCAGTCAAGCTAAATTATTAGTCTGTGTTTTTCATTTTGAGCTTTGACATGAATGTGAAAGACAATTGCAAGTACCTGTCAAGAACCAAGATGAAAAGTAGAAGAAAGATGCACTATTTTCCTAAAATGGGAATGAGGTTTTGAGAGGGAGATTTCTTACGTTCTAAAATATCTTCTTTTGATTCTTAACCAAGCATTAGGACTTTTGAGATACTCCTTCCATTGATTTTGGTGTCCATATCCTTTCAGTTTCTCTTAGAATATAATGCTAATATTTGCCATTTACCTTGCTAGCAATAGCTTTCTGTTTCATGAGTTTCAATTTTTTTGAGCATTCATTACGAATTTGGTGAATGTTTCTTATGTGTTTTTATTTCTTGCTCACCTTTCAGCTGCTAGGAAACCTGCTTTCATATTTGAGTAGATGATTGTGACTACATGTTTTTGTTTGCTTATCTACTTTCCTCATTCATTCTCCAAAAAAAATATAATTTGGCCTTTCTTTAACATCTTCGACGTATCAAACTTTCTCTTAACCCATCTGTGGATTTTTGTTGTAGTAATACCAGTGAGAATATTTGTTGATTTTTAAATTGACCTTTACGTTTACCTATTTGCTTATGTATTTTAATTAGTCAAATTGTGTTAGGTCATATCCTAGAGAATGGTAGCTCACTTAAATTTGTATAGATGAAAATCATCTTACTGTTTTCTTTCCATACCTCCAGAGGATGTAAGCATACATGTATGTATATTTTATTATCATAGAATAGATCTCGGGGGATTGGTTGGCTCCATTTTTGTCAGTTCCTGTTATCGGTTCTAGGTTCCTGTTCTTGATTCTGATTCTTATCAAGTGTTTCCTTTTCATTGGTGAATGTTCAAATGCCATTAACACGTTCCCTGCCATGGAATTGAAGACTATTTCACCCATTGCACCGACGTGTTTTTCTTTCGTTTTAATAGTTGGATCCTTTCCATTTGAGTTTTTGTATATATTCGCCCCACACGCCACGTCGGTCACATCATATAAGTGGCACAGAAATAGCTGTGACTGACAGCTTACTATGAGCAGCCAAAAGAAAGGCTCATTCTTTGGTCATAATGAGTGAAGCTGCGTGAAGATGAAGTACATGTTACGGTCATTATGACCGAAACGGCGCTGAACGTGTTAATGATGTCCTGAAGGCTATTACAAAAACTGCCTAAAATAGCACTTGTAGTTATCTATAAACACAGCTTTATTCACTTTATTTTAAGTTTGTAATCTAAATTATGCTTGAGAAAAGTTTTTGAATTGGGTTTTTGAAAAAAGTATTTTGGCACCAATTCATACTGAATTCAGTTCTGATTCCAGTTTTGGACTTAAAAACGTGTGAATATATCCGTATGCAGGATATCCAAATGCTGATGAAAGTTAAAAGGAAAAATATCTCTGAAGCAGGTTTTTTGATTGTCTTATGCAGTCATCAACGTGGAGGGAAACAGGTGGTGTCTGAGGCTTGGCTAGAAGTGACATCTATTCTCCGTCCCATTGATGATTGTCTAACAAAATTGAACCACTGGTTTCGGAGATATTTTTCCTTCTAACTTTAATTGACATTTAGATTTCCTGTCCTCAGAAATATTCATTTTAGCCAATTTGTAACTTAACTTATCCATTCAAGAACCTGTGGAACCTAGAAATGAGGAACTGGACTGACCCATTCCTAGCTTAAAGTATAATAAATAACTTTGCAAGTGTTCATCATGCTACTTGTATGTCTACACCATCAGATCCAGAGGTGAACGCCAGCCTGGGATCAAGGACTGCTGTCTTCCCTGTCACTGGCTTGAGGCATGTGTCTGCTCCTGAGACCAAGGTCCCATCCTCCGACCAACCCTCCTCTCCCTATGCCGTTCCCAAGGCATCTTTGCCCCCCGGACAGAATATCTGTGCAGATTGTGAGAGGTTGATTGTGTAAGTACAGACACAGACGCTGTGGTTGGGGCTACTATATTCTGGCAGCAAATCCCTCCTCTCGCTCTTCCCTCCACTACTCATTAATGGTATGCTTATAATCGAGTTTCTAATAGCTTACTTGCTGCTTCACTCAAGCATCGCTTATGGTGTTGGTGGTGGTGAACGCTCTGGCTATTTATCCTCCCCCAATAATGCTGCAGGCTTGGAGATGCACTTACATAAATCTCACCAGATTTCAACTCTGTATGAACCCTTATATGCTCCGTATGAGTATATAAGTGATCATAAGTTGAATATCTACTCTGTTCTTCTATAATGTAAGGAGAACCTATTCACATCACTTAACAATGTTAAGCTTTAAGGAAGCACTTCTACTAATGTTTTCTTTCTCTCTTTTACTTTTCAGTTACACTATTCATTAATGACTAAGAGCAGATGAACTTTATAATAACCACCATTTTGGTCAGTGTTTGTGATCAATGTTGATGATAACAGATGTTGTATTTGACTCATCTTCTACCTAGCTACGTGTTTTACCGACTATTGGCTATGTTTAAAAATGCTGAACATCGCTAATGTATGGCTGTGTATTATAAAGTTCTGAATGTTCTTAAGTATTTACTGCAACCTATAATTTATTGTCTTGTTTACTGTATCTTTTCCTTAATATAATACTCATTTCTAAAACCAGCCAGCTTTTTTCAACCAAACTAATGCAAGTGCTTCAATTTTTTCACCCCACACATCCGCTTCTTTTACCTGATGGTCACATATTAGCAAAAACTGCATTCTTGGGCAGGACAACATTGAGATTCCCTACAAAATCTATGACTCCCACTCGAGCATATTCTCCAGGCATGCAGCAAATGCAGAAAACTCAGCACTATGAACAATCACAGCAATATCAGCATTATCAGGAACAGTCCCAACAATATCAGGAATACTCTGAGCAAAGAATCGAACAATCGCAGACCTATGAGTCACAGACTCAGAAATACACTGAACAATCCCAGTCTTCTCAGGAATACACTCAGAAACAACAAGAGTCGCAGCCTGAGGCAAGTCAACAACTTAACAGGCCTGCCACACCATCCTTCCGCGCAGTATCTCCGATCCCACCATACATCCCCACGCCCTCTGAACAGGGTAACGCTCCCAGTTCTGAACAAGCACAAGGGAACGAACAAGAATCATCTTCTTCCATGAGTGCACAAAACCCTGGGTCTGAACAACCTGCAACCCAGCCAGAAGCCCAGAACAATCCCTCAGATACTGAGGGTGATCACGGTATGCCTGCCCCCGGAAGCTACCCATCTGAAGCGCCCCCTGTTGAAGTTAAATGCTCGGGTTGCGAAGCCTCAATAGTGTGAGTTGAGTGTAGGTTGCTGCTGTAAAAAAAATATGCTTCACCTGTTTGTGAGGTGTTGTGGAAGTCATCGCAAGTTGCTGTCTGTTCAAGGTCCACCGTACCCCTTCCAAGTGGGACTCTGTTCATTTGTTTCTCGTGAACAGCATGACGTCAAACACATTGTTCGGTACCTGTTTCTCCCTGGGAGGGTTTTTGGATGTTGCCGAAGCATTTCTTAATGTTGTGAAGTTTGGTGGGCATGGTTTATTGTATGTCGTGATGGTGGATGTAAATTTCACATTGATGTATGGAAGCCCTCGCACACTGAACCCCTGCATTTAGTGGACCAAGAAATTTAGTAGATGCCTCCCTCGAATATTCGTTATATTTTTCTAAAAAATTAAGAGGAATGTACTTATGGAATGAAAACTAGTCATATAGCCAATGGTAATATTTCAATTTTTAATTTAAATTTTGCAAGCCGAATACAATTGAGTTTTGAATAGATAGTGTAATATCTCACGTTGTTTTTGGCTGATGTGGCTAATGGAAATTTTTGGCCATATTCAGATAGCTTGAATGGAACCTGAATAAATGATTTAGCGATGTAAGTATGTATATGTACTTCTGTTCAATGTCCCAAACCAGGTAGGGCTGAGCCTATGAACAAGGCCTGTATTCACACATGTTCATTTAGTGATCACTGACCTTCTTCCTCAGTAAATAGTGAACATTCTTATAAACATGCAGCCCTACATTCCTCATGCTTGAATGCAGCTCAGTTTACACTTCACTTTGCTTTGGTTCCCATGGACCTATTATTAAGCTTCTTAACGGATTCATACATATTATTAATTCTCTTCTCACATTAACCTTGCTTTTAAAATACATAATTTTAAAGTGAAATTCTTCAAACTCATTTTGTGATAACTTGTCAAAATTTTATTTGTAGGGTTTTTTGAAGCTTTCACACTTCTTTGAAATAAGTTATTTCGGTTTCTTAATTTCTAGCTACATCTTGCTTATTCATTTTCTTAAACTTCTGTAACTAGTGATATTTATAATCATCTTTTATTGATGTACATGTAATGGTATTAGTGAACAGATAATGCTGACACATGGCCATGGAGACTTTAAAAGTGTATGCTTCATTAATTTCTGATGAAAACTGTTTTTTATAATTTTATAAAATTTGGAACATAAACTCGTGTTTTATTTTTTATACATTCAACATTGACATGACATTGGCATGCCAAAGGCACTGGTAAATTAATCCTGAGGCTAGAACTAAATTGTAGAATGGGTGTGAGGGTCTTGTTGATTCATAAATACATATTATGATTTTAAAAATAATTCTCACTGCTATTGAATTTATAAAAATCATGATTTATCTGAGGTAAATATGAAACTTAATAAATGATCTCGGCTCCCTGAGGGATACACAAGTATTAGTGAAGCTATTAGTGAAAGCCAGAGTAAGATACCTTTATCCTGAACCAATTTTTGACAAAGTAACCTTTTACAGCTGGGTTAAGTTATCGTATCCAAGATTTTGAGTCATATAATTCATTATACTATATTTACCTAAGATGAAATTCTTTGTTGATTTTGGTATTCAATTAGTCGTCTATTTTGTCAACCTTGTAATTAAATATGACATCCAGCCCATTGGAAAATGTGTCTTTCATATGGGGAGACATTTGAGTATTCGGTATTATTATTATACATGAGCACCATATGAGGTTGTAAGAACCTTATGGATGGGTATTTTACGCAGATCCAAGTGCCGGCCAGAAAAAATCAAATGCTGTGTCTGTACTTTGTTGTTTGACAATAAGAATTGTGTTAGTTTTTTGTCTTCAATTCTTTTTATTTCTTGCTCTACTCTTGTCTCTGTGATTGTGTGTTGGCTTCTGTTTTTGTACCTATATGTCTTTTACTTTCTCAATATCTCAGGTGTGAAATGACAGTGGAAATGAGGTTGAAGAGTAATTCAGGATGACTATTTGCCAAACGTAGGAATTTATCAAAATTTAATTGCCATAAATATATTGATAATTAATTGAAAGCATGAAATATTTTCATGTTTGTGATACTTTCATGTATTATAATATAACTGATAACGACCGTAATGAACAAGACAACAGGCTTATTAAAACAAGACTCTAAATTGTGTTTTAATCTTCACATATTCAGTCATTCCCAGTATTTTAATGCAGCCGTGGTAGAGTGGTGGATATTCCTCATCGAAATGAGGGGTAAAAAGGGGTAATCACGGTTTGCTGTGTTTACACTCCAATAGTAGTTACTGTTGCCGCGAATAGGAGTTATTTTACTGATGATTATGAAAGGCCATGAAAAGTAAAGACTTGTATTTTTCTGTTTTTTATTCCATTGAATACTTCCCTAGAGATCAGTGAGATCATGGCAAAATTAGCAGTGCCGGAGCACACTTTCCTTAACTTTTTTTTATAGAAGTAAAATATTACTCTGTTTTTTAATTTCAAATTATTATTTACATTTTATTATATTTTTTTTGTTTGGTTTATGAATTTATATACATAATAGAAATTTTGAGATTACGAAATTGATGAAAGTGTTATTTGACTATTATGTCTCTATGTTAACCAGTGCCAGAACGGCGTTCTGGTGCGTTCCGGCACCATGATACCACTGCAAGAGATTTAATAATCAACAGCATTAACCCTTTCAAAAATACTCATGTATAATTTGTTCTTTGGCAATAAGAATTGTATTAGTTTTGCCTTCAATTCTCATTATATTTTGCTTTATACTCAACGAATCACTTGTGACAAGAAATTGCTCCAACTACCATGCTATACTGTATCCAGAGACCTGGCAAGCGATTCTCTGCTTGCCAGGTCTCCGCTACACTTCAGTCTCATGCGTTGGCCTCACTGTTGTTGTTTTCGACTTATGTGAGTGATTCCTTCCCTCAGTGAAACATTCTCCTTGAACATGTTAATGAATCAGAACTCAGGTTGTGTCATCAACTAATGAAAGGCGGTTTGCTCTTGTGCTTTTTCCTTTTAAAATTATGAGGGAATGGCTGAATGAGGAAGATTTTTGTTGTTGTAACTTATCTTTCCTCTTCATCTACCGAATTCTTTTAATGAACAGTGATTTTAGGTCGGAGTGAATTGTCTCACTGTCAAGAGAGCTGTTAATATTTTGAAGAGTTGCTATTTATGTTTGAAATCTGAACTTGAGGCTGTTTTTTCATGGAAGAAAAGTATCTGGGAAGACAACCTAATTATGTTTTTTTAACTTCCTTCTTTTGGCATATTCTGCATTTTTTACATATTCTACTTTCAATGACTTACTGCTATTGAATTTTGTTTTTATCTGTTGAAGTTTTGAAATGACATTCAAATCATGCGTATCGATATAGTGTTTGCTTTATAATGCTAATTGAGTTCCATCTTTCTGATAATTAATTCAAAAGATCAAAGAGGAATTTAAATAACTCGTTTGGCAAACTTAATTTTCCAATTTCGATTTGTACATTATATTTTGTGC
Organism: Ischnura elegans; assembly: GCF_921293095.1. NCBI lineage: Eukaryota > Metazoa > Arthropoda > Insecta > Odonata > Coenagrionidae > Ischnura > Ischnura elegans. Next base: position 85,509,873 of record NC_060251.1, on the reverse strand, counting down.
TTCCTTTTTTATCATATGGTTACTCTTAATCACTCAAATGGCGCACAATACTTTTGAACTTGTCATTGCATCTAGCAATAGATGTGCATTTGCAAAACTAGTATTGTGAATGTTTTCTGCTTCCTTCTCTATCTCTTTTTTGCTGTTTGTCTTTAAATATTTGTTATATTCTAGCATGCTGCACTGTATCCAGTTTTGGCATATATTCATGTACACATAGAAAGGGCAAAGTTTACTTATGCATTTTTTCATATATTGGGACTTGACATAAACATAGGCCTATCAATTTCCGTTTGTAATTGTGTTATCCTTTTTTGGTGCCTGTTACATATAATTATTTGGCATTAAATCATGTGGGTTAAAAGCTTCCCATTTTCAAACCATTACAAACCCACATGCTTTCCAGCCATTGAACATTTTCATTTTTTAATCAACTTTGAAATATGGTGAACTATTTCAAAAAATTTCTATCTATAAAATAGATGCGTAGAAAAATAATTTGATTAATCTGCCTTTTGCTGTCAAGAATGCTTTAAAATTAATAGCAAAGATTTGGTTTACATTGTCTTTATTGAAGCTGAATGTTTAAGTGGAAACTTCAGTGCTTTTCCTTTACTGTGTGTACATGAATTTTTATGATGTGTTCCACATTGAGCAGTTTCTTCAGAATGTATTATGTGCATAATGTCTGGTTCTGAGCCCAACAATGCACAATCTGACATTTGAATTATGTGAAAGGTTATCTGGGTGGCTTTTGTCACATTCATCGCTTGAAAATGATGGCGTCAGTTTATAAATTTAGTCATTTTTTTTGTAATTTTAATTTTAAATATTGTGTGAGTCTAGCCCGAGTAATCCATTGCTGAAAAACTCATCACTGGAACAATTCTAAGTCTCTGCAAAAGGCTAAGAGAGGGGGAAATATATATTAGCTGTTGAAAATGATGTGCTATTTATTTTATAAACATCCCCATCGATTCACAGTAATTGCCATGAAAAAAATTCCCATGGACTGAAAATTGAACCATGTACCTTTGGCTTTTTGGGCCATGGCTCAGACCACTATACTATCCAGGTCCATAATTCTTATGGTCATATACTGAGGTTCATGATGTTTATGGATGATGGCTCACAATGAAAATTAAGCAGTATTAACCCTTTCAGAAATACTCGTCTCTACTTTTTTGTTTGGTAATAAGGATTGTATTAGTTTTTGTCTTCAATTATTTTTATTTCATGCTTTAATCTCAATGAATCTCATGATTTATTGTTATTGTGATATGATTATTTTGTTGGTTGAAGTTGCTAATGGGCTAGAATGGGCTTTCACAAACATATTCTGCATAGAGACCTATTACTTCACGAAGATGTGTACTAGTTGGCTGAAATTTAATTACTTATCCATTTAAGTAGGGATGTACCTAGTATGAGAATGTAGCTCAATTTTGGAACACATTAGCGAATGGAACATGTTTTGAGGAGGAATTTTGCATGTATTTTTGAATTTCCATTGCAATGCATGGGTATTTCATGCATCTTTGACCATTAGGATGAATCAAAGAAAAGAAACTGCTATTTTTCAGGGGTGTATTTGTACGCATCAAGGACAAGAATCTCCATGTTGAATGCTTCAAATGTGCAACCTGTGGAACATCTTTGAAGAATGTTGGTGAGTTCATCATAACGTACCAGTTTTAAATATATGTGTATGATTCTGTCATAAAATTATTTACGGATGGTTAGGGGACTATTTTAAAATTATCAAAATATTCAGTACAGCAATTACTTTGTTTAAAAAATAAAGATAACTGGTTCTAGCATTCGTTGAATCAAACCAATAGATGTAAAAATTCCACCAAGGAAGAGTCATTTGCCTTGACCAGGTTTTGGATGACTTTTCCTCCGTAAAATTTTCTCAATGTACCGTTGAAGATGTCTCTGTTAAGGTATACCACTGGGTATTTCACACTTATTTCCTTAAAGAATAAACAAAGCTGAAAATTGAAACATTGTGGATGGGTAACCTCTATTTAGGGCTCAATTGACTTTAATCATTGATTGCTTACATGTTAAAATACTCTGATCTGAAAATATGGAGGATGCTTTTTCTGAAACTATTGGAAATATTTGAATGAATTTTTGACTTTTTAAAAATTTGAATCACCATAAATTTTTTGTGTTTTTTAGTGATTGATGCTGCAATCGTCACTGCTTTAATTATGCATGGACAGTACGCTCGATCAGGGGTTTTTTCAAAAAGTTTGTTTTTTGTGTCTTCATATTCTTATGCTTCTGATTTTGGCAAAATCTTATTATGTGCCCACCATGCGTATTTTAATAGAATTTCTTTCAATTTCAAAATGTCATCATTAGCAATGAGACATCCATTTTCGTATAAAAACTGTAATTTTTGCAGTCGGCAAAGTTGTCAAGAGGGTGAGATTTCATCGTTATTCTCCTTGGGGTGTGCTTGATACTAATCAGAATTACTCTGAGACAACTTCAATCCATATAATTAATTCTGATTGAATATCAATGGAATCAGACATTTTTGTTGGAAAATTTTCATTCTGGAAATAAAATATAAACCCTCATAGTGAGTCCTCAGGGTGGACTCCGAACACAACAAATTTCAATCACTTTTTAACCTATTGGAATCAATAATATGGAATGGAAATTGATCAAAATTATTCTGAGAAATGTCAAGCACACCCCCTCATGTGTCAAGTTGCTCCTCAATCGCTGTTTATTGTTTCTCTCGCATTTTGGTGTTTTGGTTAGAAGGGTTAGGAGTCGCATGAGGAAGGAATGAGTTGGAGGCTGTTCACTGAAGTCTGTGACAAATGTGGGGTTAGGGTGTTAGTATAAATTGAAGTTACTGGATAGGGAAAGTTGCATAAGACTGGGGTGGATTGGAGAAGGTGAATGGTTGCATAAGGGGAGGATGGGATGGAGGTTGTTCAATAAAGTTTGGAGTGTTGCATGATGGCAGGGGTGGCATGTAGGATTTTTTCTAGTGTGCCAGAAGTAAGGACTTACGGTTAATGTGAATTTTTTGTTGTGTAAATTTTGGAAAACATTACAAATGACAGTCATCATTAGATAAGACTCAAATAGATAATATTCCATAGAAAAAATTAATGCTAAATTTTCTAACATTTTTGAAGTGCACTTTTTTCCCCTCTACTTTTATGTATTGAACACTAGATTTGTTTTGCTAGATATCTGTTTTCAAGAAAAAGTTGTTGAAAAAAACCTCAGTCATGACCTCAGTATTTTCTCCTCTCAGAAATTTATTTCTTAACTTCCAGTTATCATAAGGTCTTATGCATAGCTTTTTTCAACTGAATGGTAATTTTTATGCATTTTTTCTTGTTTATTTGAAGGCTATTACAACATAAACAACAAGCTCTACTGTGACATCCATGCCAAGCTTGTGGCTCGCCATCACCCACCAGCTCCTAATCTTGAACCAGTTACAGTGCCACCGTAAGTGATCCACTAAGATTTTTAAATCGTGACTTAAAGAAAACTTCAAACTAGAAATTAAATGATGTACTGTTTTTAATCTGTATAACTGATATTAATTTTGGCACCAGCCAAAAGTACTGCAGAAGAGCAGTTCATCTTTTAAAATATTTTTTTCTAAAATCTTGCTTGAAAGCATGGAAGAATTCTTATTAAAGGTATCAAAAGACAGTGGCTGCCTTAGCCTAAGGGCTTAGGTAGCACTTTTTCATAATAAAAAGTAAATTCTCAGTATTGAAGTGTTTTGAATGTTTTAATGATTTTAATAAGTAGAGAAAAATGTCTGAGTAACCTTATCTCATAGGGTGGTGAACCCTTTGTCTAGAAAGAGTAAATCTGGTTTTGCTAGTACATAATAGCTCATGTTGCCTTCATGATGTAGTGAGGTTCTTTTGCCCTTTTTCTTCCTCTCCTCTGCATATCATTGGTATCATAATTGCACTGGTGCCTCTTTCCTTTTTCTTCCCATCTCCAGCCCCTGTTGAGGAGTAAGGTAAAAAAGTCTCGGACTTTTAGTCCCGGTATCAGGAATTTAACCTCACAAGTTTCATGACTTTGTCACTCCTGTTATGATTGAACTCCCCACCATTATCCAGGTTATGTCACATCTATGATGAAACGATTTAATTTTTTTACTGGCAGAGGCGTAAAGGCACCAGCTGGTGCAATATCTGCTGCGTTGGCCCACAGTATGGGTTCCCAAAGTGGGCCCGGGACACCAACTCCCTTGGCAACCCAGCCAATGTCACCACAGCCTGGAACCATGGCTCCCCTACCCTTCCACGTGAGTTTACATCATCATGAACATAGTTTAAAATATTAGATTATTCAAGTAAATTCATCATATGCTATGTTGCTTTGTGTTTTTTGAAGACTTTTCAACTTTTTATTCTGCTGGATCAATTCTCCTCTCGTTGCATGGTTTTGTGTGGTAGCTATCAAAGTATGGTCCATGCAAAAAATGATCGTATCGCTATAGTTTTGGGATATGTATTTTTATATTCAATTCATTCCAAATAATTGAATTTTTTTAAGTTTTCACTGGTATTGCTTTCTTTGTTTATCACTTTTTCTTATTTTTAGATAGGATTTCAGTCGTCAAATTTACTTTGAAATATTTTAGCTTATGCTATGAAACAATTTCACATTTCAGTAGATTTTTAAGATTTAGGTTAACAGTTTTCAATTCCAGTTGAAGTTGACAAGTTTGAAGATAACCAGTATTATAATTAAGAACAACTAGTGTTTAGGAAGTCCAGTTTTTTCAAGTTTGTATTGCAGAGATCAATTTCTGTTGAAGTTTATGTATAATGAGTGGAATCGAGAGTTTAATTTATGCTTTATGCAGAGTTGAAGAAGGAAGTTTATGGTGGGAAATGGTAAAGGGGGTGAATGACAATATTAGGTATTTTTCCAAACAAAAATTACCTAATAGTTTGTGAATTGCTAAGTAATATTGGCTAATTGTGCAAGGGTGTCTCTGAGTAGTGTCATAGAGGGATATGTTTTATGATTTTCTCATAATTAAATAGTGATGAAGGATACTTCTTAGGATAACTATTTTCAAAGAATTATATGGAGAGGAATCAATATTATGTGGCTTGACAACTTACAAAGAAGGAATAATTGAAATATTTAGGGTATGAATTGTCAATTTTTTGTTGGCATAATTTATTTAAATGTGCTCCAAAGAATTAAGTAGTACCTACCTAAAACCTGAGAATAATAATAGATAGTGAAGAATCTTAGGACAAATTATTTTAACTCTCCTTTTTCCATTATTATTTTATTTTGTTATGCTATATTTTTTTGGCTCGTTAAGATTTTTTTTATTTTGACCATCCATGCTTTAGTTTGTTTTTCTGTTCGTTTTTGGTTTTGTATGTGCTAATGTTTTGAAATCCAGTTTTTTCAGTTTCGACTAATTGTAGTTTTTGTTTTTTACCCATGTATTATTTTGAACCACCTTGAGCATGTGTTTGATAATTTCCAGCCTGTCTCACAAAGCACTGAATTGGAAACATCTGAAACTGACTATCCTTCTAATGTAACGAAGCACAAAGAGCCAAACCAGAGTGTGGGTTTGATGCCAACGATGGAATTCCGTGATACCAGGTCAAAGTCTCCAGAAAATGGCATTGGTATCAATTCAAGGATTGAAATGGTAGATCAGAATATAGCGAGGACAACAAGTGATACAGTAATGCAGAATGGACACAGGAGAGTCAACATGCCAACACACTTTGCCAATGAAACCAACCCTAGTTTTCTTGGTACCAACAACAAGGATGTAGTGACTGATGTTATAATACCAAACGAAGTCCAAAAGTTGACTTTGGAGGACAGTAGTAGTAGTAGTCATCCTGCGATGATTATTCATGAGAACAACAACAACATTGCCAAAGAAACTAATTCGACCATTATGACCAATGGCAATGGAAAGGAATACAAGGTATAATATCTCCGTTTAACTTTATGCATCGGGTACCTCTTCCATTCCATTAACTTACAAGGCTTTTGAATGGGCAGGCATGATTTCTTTAGCTGGCTTTGGGCTTTTTATTCTTTTGTACCTATATCAGTGATTCTTTAGGAGTTTGAAAGTGTATTTTCCATTTGGGAGTTGGTAGATATTGTACTAGGTTTGGGACCAAATTTTTACAAATAGCTGTTATTATTGCACTTTATTTCTAAAAATATTAACTTTCATAGTTGTAGTACAGCATTAGAACTGTCTGTTGAGTTTACGTAATATTTTAATTAAGGATGAGTCGGTTCTTAAATTTTTTCGGTTCTCGGTACCGGTTCGGTTCTCCCCCATCTTGTTCTTGGTTCTCGATTATCGGTTCCAAGGATGAACTATTATTATCTGAATCAATGGTAAATTTAAATGAACAACCACAAGAAGTGAATGAAAATAATTTTTTTAAAGAAGTAAATTAGCGGGAAAGCTCTGTAAATAAAACTTAAGATCATCTCCATAATTTTATTTGCCAAGTAAAAAAGTTTTAATACCAGGTTGTTAAAGAAGGCATGATCAACCAATATGTCACATTACATAAGGCAGCCACTGGTTCTTTCTCCAAGTTTTGATGTAAAAAATTCAACATTTTTACCTTATTTATTCTTGTTTTTGGTAGAAATATTGCCTGCAGTACTGAACAGGCGTTCACTGAAAACAGTAGTAGTTGCTGTTGATTTTGATGGCCCGGGTGAAATATGCTTGGAGCATAGTTTACATACTGCCTAGATAGTTAGCATAGCATCAGGATGCATAAAGAAACTCGCCCAACTTCCGACGACATCATCTGTTAATTTGTTGTAACTTGTAAGTCAGTTCAAAATATATTCCGGATTCTGCGATGTAGCTTAAAATATAATTTTAATTGACAACTTATTTGCATGCTTCACTGTCACAGTTTTTGTAACCTCAACAAAAAACTGGTCAACATGCCGGTACAGTGACACTATGGATAAACTGAGCAGCCGTTAGCTAACGCAAAATTGTAATGCGGTGTTGCATTCTGCAGGATAATAACTTTTTTCTATGCCTTCCGATGTTTATCAACTTACAAACGAACTCTTGGAATGCATCTTGTTCGTGTGGCAAAGAATTACTGTATATGTTCATGATTCATTCGTGAGACCACTTTCAGATGAAACGATTTTCTGCCGGCCACCATTCACTGCACAGCACACGGGGTTGCAGAGAGTTGTCTCATCTGAAAGCCACCTGAATATCACGTGAACGGCGGCCAGCAAAAAGTCGTTTCATCTGAAAGCGACTTCAGTGTAGCATTGTCTGTATTTCACAAAGTAGATGGTAGTACCGGACCGGACCTATCTCTAATTTTTATGAAGTCTATATCCCAATCATGTAAAAAAAAAGCGTTAAATAGAACTCAGTTTTCGCTATTTGCAAAAATTTGGTGCCTCTAAGTACACCCATGTCTCGTATAGCGCAAGGGATGCGTTCCTCGGGGTCTTTGCGCTATACGAATTTGCGTTATACGAGAGCGTTTTATCATTGGGAAGATAGGGATGCGTTCCTGGTAGGATAGGTCTTGGGTATTGAATTTCCTCTAAAACATCTATATTCCCATAAAAAGCCTTAGAAAACATTATTTATATAAACTTTTATAGTTTAAAACATCTTTAAAGATAGTATGCACGCATTCAAAGACTTTTATTCACGTTAAAAAAAATTCTTACGTGCTTTTGAAATTCCCTCCTGTCGTGCGGGTGGGCTAACATCTGCTATCTCAGGGGATCGTAATGCGTTGCCGGCAGTTGACGATTTTTCAAACTAGTCTAAAAACAACTATTGTGTCACCCAGGCCCTTTTGTCGCTCATCGAAATGACAGGAAAATGCTACTTTGAATGCCATTTCATAGCTAGCGGAGTTTATGAATGATAAATAATTTTAATTTGAAGTCCTCCGAGTCATTAGCAGCTACGTGAAACAGTCTTTAAATGCCTTGAAACCTGACCCAGGTTTTCCTTCCCTGAAAATGAATGAACGAGATTGCATTCTTTTCCAAAACAATATCGTCTCGTCAACACTAAAAACTAGTTGAGGGGGAAAGGAGCCACTTTCAATCACAGCTTGGAGTTCATCAGAAAATGTTGCGGTGACTGCGCTATCAACACTTGCATATTCACCTGATATCGCCGCACTGAAAATACCTGCTTGCCGTTTAAATGCTGGAACCAACCGGAGCTTTCACTAAATGTCTCTGAGCGATTACCACTCCCGTCTTTTTGTACTGATTCTCTATGAACTTTCCGTATGTGTAGACCGCTTGGTTGAAGTTGGTGCGGCTGAGGTCACTGATGTTTTAACTTCGTCTTTATTCTGAATAAGGCATCGTACGTTTAAACTTCCACGCAATATCGCTTTGACGCTCTCCATTTTCAAAGCAATTGACCTCTTTCAATTCCTCTTCTAGGTTTATAGTTTTTATTGATAAATTCTTGATTTTTCTACACGCATTCCTATTTTTTGCCATATTCTCTTGGTTTTTACTCTGTATGGCTCTATCTAAATCACCTTCCACTGCTGAACTGTATTCCTGAGACGCAGAAGGCCTAAGACTGCGGGGAGGGAACGAAGCCATTGTGTTTGAGACTCTATAGCGGACCCTTATATGTGTTGATGCTATTCATGCGCAACTCGGCCACCGCTCCATTTCTCCCCCGTGAATACCGATGACCTTGAAGGCTTCAGCGTAGACGGCGTAGACACTCTACCTGGAAGTCAATCGCCCGATAACCTATGACGGCAAAAATACGTCTCAAACCGTATTGCTGAAAAAAAATCATTTCCACTAGCCTCACGCTTAATTAACGATCTAAATTATTTATTATCATTCTGTTAAAGAGACGAGATAAATTACTTCGGTAAGCCGGCTATCTGGACCCAATGACGAGTAATACTTTTGGCCATTGCACAGCAATAGATTTCGATTAATATATAAACAAAAAAGAAGCTTTGAGGCAAGCAATAACATTAATATGCGTAAAATGATAGAAATTTCGTTTGTACTTCGCGCAAGTTCACGTTTTATCACGAGAGCGTTCAAGAGTTTTGATTAGGCTACACTGCGTTGCAATGTTTCCCCGAGGAACGTATTTGCGCTATATCGAAATTGCGCTAATCGAAATTGCGCTATACGAGACATGGGTGTATTGGTTACTGTTGCTTTTAATGGTTGTCAGAATATTTTATGCTATTTTTATTTAGTTTATAAGACATCTCTTCATGATTTTCTATTTTGGGGAAATCAATGCTTGTGATAATTGAAGCAGGCTGCATTTTTTGTATTCTGGCTGTGGGCTCTTCTTTTTAATCCTATACTACCTTCTGAAATATTGCAATCTTTTCATTATGAATTGGGTATTTTTTAATCTTACAGTTCTAATTGAATTGCATTGGGTTATGTGATGGTTGGTAGGTACATATATTTTTCCTTTTTTATGCATCCATTTAATAAAAGATTACAAATAGATTTCCCCTCATCCCCCCTTCCCTTATATCCCCCTCATCTTATTCATACATACCATTACAGATTATAGTTCAAGAAAATTTTATTATCTTTACTTGTACATCATTATCTCATTATTAATCCATTGCCATAAAAAAATGTTTAGCCCATGTAAATGTGTCTAAAATATGTTAGAAAAGGATGAGTTTTGGGAAAATGAAACTCATCTTATATGTACTTTTTTTGTTTGAGTAAATAACTGAAACAAAACTACGTATGTATATACCACCAGACACTAAGTACCTGAAGAAACAGGAATAATCTCTCGGACATGTATCTAGCCTTGCATTTACCAAAGCTAATAGTCCCATATTTAAACTTGGGTCTTCTTCTGTTTATGTTTGTTCTATGTATGAAATCTGTCAGAATCATTACTCAAATCATATGTATCTTTCAAATAGCTGTATGAGGTTTTTGTTCTTCTGTTTTGCATTATTAATGTAAGTAATATATTTTGGCCTAATCATGGTGCATGTCCACATTGTGATGGTTAAACTCTTACAGGCTCCCCGGGTTGGAACAAGTCATGTCCATGCTCCCCGCACCATTATCCAGGTAGACAGCAAGTATACACACATAGAGCATGAAGTATTTAGGGCTCTGCATCACCACTCAAAACTGCTTCCTTAGGATGTGCTTCCATAATACATAATACTGAGCAAAGTGTTTTCCCTCCTCATCTTAAAAAAATATTCATCAAGCATTAAAATGGTGTAAATAATCACCTGCTCGTAACAAATAATCCATTAAGTGAACAAAAATATTGGTTTAGTGAGAATGCTGTAAAGAGGATATTTTGTCACATTTACACTCATATTCCACATTAGCTGGCCTGACTGTAGTGCTAATGTTATGATTATTTGATATTGTATTATAAGAATGCATGGCTATTGCCAAAAAGTTTCCTTGGAGGGGGGGGGGGGGGGGGGGTTTGCCCTAAAAATTTTTTGGATAATTAAAAAGGACTGTGTTTTGGTGCGAAAGAGTTCTATGGAGAGGGCACTCTCGTGATCATATCTTGCAAACTTTTTGGGGGTTTGAATGCCCTGATAGCCGTATGCTTCAGCCTTCGTTCTTCTTTAGGAGGAATTTATTTTTAGAGAGACTTATTTGGAAGGTTTTCAGAAATACCATTCTATGTCTAAATATTTTCAGGTTTTAAATCCTACACTCTCCTCCCTGTCTCCCCCTACTGGCTAAATCCTTGGAAGAACATAGGTATTTCTCATAACCCTTCTTCTGCAGTGGCTAGACCACAAGTTTTGCACTCTGTGAGTGAAAATTTGCCGAGGATGCGAGAATGTTTTGTCCACCGGGAGGGGCAGAGCCGGTAAAAGACCTTTGTAACCCCTCCCAAAACATTTCTCTAGGGCCTGCCGAGAGGACCCTGCCCTCAAAAGGGACTGATTGGTGGAATTTTGGATATTTTGGTGAAATTCATTCATTACCAAAAATCTACATAGCAAATATAAATTGAATTTTTCGGTAATTTTCTGTTTAATTTGATACCAAACGTTGAGGAAATCAGTTGATTTTTATCCATCTTGATTTAAATTCTTTTGTGCGTCTAACTATTAGAGCTCAAAAAACTTAAATGCTGTCAAATATACGTCGCGTTAGGTCTAATTCTTTTTAGAACCTCGTGCGTGTCATACAATTGCTGAAAGATATCGAGATATCTTCGAGCTCAGAAGGTGACTCACCTAGCATTTGACCTCCAGAAACTCGGAGAATTGAACCTGGTAGACCGAAAAAGGTCAGTTGGTTAGACGGGGTAGGGATGAAACGCGTTTCCATTGATCCCCTGTAGCTTGATAATTTCCTATTTTCCTATGGAGTCCCGGAAAGGAAAAAAAACGGCCCCGCGCACACACACCGAATTTGGACGGCCGGTAAAATATCGGCCGATATTTTACCGGCGAAGCGATGCTTGCACACACGCCGGATTTTTACCGGTCAAACGATAAGTTGCTATGTTTTTGAGCCGGCGACGGCGATCCACAGTGACAATGTCCGGCAGCTAACCGGCATTTAGCCGGTGCCGGCACGTGTTCGGTACGTGGGCAAGCTCCAATGCTCTCCCATTGTTCACTATTGGAATGTGGACGGCCGATATTTTACCGGCCGTCCAAAATCGGTGTGTGTGCAAGGGGCCTTAAATCTACGACGTGGTTATTATCCTAAGGCGCTGAGATTGCCCCGATTGTTGTCCTATCTCTTGGGAAGGTTCATGCTATGTGCCTGTCGTGTTTTGCCTTAAAATTTTCCACGGCTGCAATTCTATTGCAATACTCCTGCGAGAGCTTTTAAACAAAATTGTTCGTGAGTAGGACAAGCAACGTAGAGCGATGACGTATGCGAAGAGAGGATCGGAACTCTTTCTACTCCCTCTTACGCCGCTGTTACCGTCGCAGTTATCAAAATTTCCTCTTTCAAATAGTACTGAAAGAGGAAATTTCGATAACTGTCGAAATTCCAGGCATACGTCTGCAACACCGCACGATAGGATAAAAAAATACCGTAAAATTTTTTTTCTTTATAGCTTCCTTCCTCAAAATAGGGGTGCGCCTCTTACACAAGCTTATACGGTATGTTGCCATTTGTGATCACATTAACTTTTTTCTAATTGGTATATATTCAATTTTGTTTTTCTATTTCAATAATAATTCTCAATTACCTACATTATCTCAGGCTCAACTTTGTGAAAGTTCATTTTAATAATGAAATGAAAAAACTTTGTTTTATTCCAACTAGTTTTGATGTAGTGGCATCATCATCAGATGCCTTAGATAAGGTCTGATAGACTAGTTATACCTTTAAATAATTGGTAGAATAATGCAAAGGTTTTTCAATATATTATTTGATTCTCAATATCCTAATACTTCTGCTGTGATTTATTTTATGTAGCCTTATCACAATTTTTAAATAAATCAGATAATTAAGATGGTAAAACAAATGTGTGCATATATCAGTGTGCAATATGTTTTTATAATTATTGTATGTTTATGTTTGAGGTAAAAGAGTCTGTGATCATAAAAACTTTATTTAAAAAGTTCAGAATAGAAATCTTGGCTGATTTCCATTCAGCCTCTTATAATATGCTTTTATAATATATTTTTAGTTTTTAATGCTGCTGTTTTAGTTGAAAAAATATTTCAAATAATTTAATAGGGCTAATGGCCTATCATTTTCTTTCGTATCTCAAATTTTGGGTGCTTTGATGTTGCATGCAAAAATTTGCAGGAACTTTCAAATCTTTGTTTCTTATTTTAATCTTAGAATGGAAGTATTGCTGACTAACATATTACCTCATCACTTTCCATCTATTTTTCTTCACCCTTTTAATTTAGTTGTGTTGATACTCTCTGTGGCTAATATCAACATTGCATGCAACAGAATTTGTACATATGTGTTTTGATAAAGCATGTATGAATGCATTCCTAGGTTATCTTTTGTCATGGTATTTGCTAATGGGAACCAGCTTTGCGTAAATAAATCATAGTTTATTTTTTATTGTTTGATCTCTAGTGTAATCAGCCATTTTTCCCATTGGGCTCAAGGAATTGAAAGTACTAACTTCCCCCTTATTTCATTATTTAATGTTTGCATCTACCTCATCTATTTTATTTCAATCTTTTTTACATAATTTTTAACTCGCCAATAATATATCATCTTATTGGATATTAGCTATATTTTTTATTATTTCTTTTGAGCCAGAGATACCTAACATGTAATTTGAACTTGTTTGTTGATGCATTGGATTATTTGGTGTATCCGATGAAAGTTCTGGCTCTCCTGACTCAGGATGGATCTATCCTTTGGCATAACATTCTTATAATGAGTTAATAATAATTGAAATTAGCTTAAAAATTATCCTTCTGTAATTGAAAAAGCACCGTACTTCAGTATCTTTTGGACAACCTTTGAAATTGATGAAAATTCCGCTTCATAATGCACTAGTGGATGTGCTATAATGGACAATCCATTTTATTGCCTAACTTATTTGAAATCAAATTACAAATTTTGTATTTTTAAAGAATTGAAGATATCAATTTTGAAGATGAAGTATGATACATACTGATGGATTAATGAATACATCTCTTATTTATTCCTTGCTGTGAACCAAAGACTAATTGCATTTAATTTTGGTATTTTGCCACAGTTTAATTGTGGCATTTGAATAAATCCTAAATGAATATTTATTTTTATTTTATTTTTAACCATGACCACATTTTACATTATTCACGGACTAATTATGACGGTCATATTTTGTCCATTGACCTGAAGTTTGCGTTAACAATACACTGACTTATATTTCATGGACTTCATGGCTGCCTAGTTCAAGAAATTTAAATTGAATTTGATTCATCATATTTTTTAATGTTTTGGCTTAAGTTTATCACATCATCTATTTTCATCATAGCAAAAAAAACTAATTGTGTTTGATATAAAATCTGAGATGCATGGTTGTGATAAAAGGTTAACTTTAAACTTGATCTCATCAAAATTACTTAATGATTCGACCTAATTAGTTGATTTTGTTCTCTTCCCAACTTGAAAAACAATGGCAGTCCCCTTCAGCTTCTGCTCCAAAGCCATTCTCTTCAGTGTCAGCTCCGGCACCACCTGCTAGTGTCACACGCCCTACATCTGGTGAGTATCAGGGCTTATAATGTATCAGGGTTTAATCAAATGTGTTTACTATCTTTAAGCCTGAATCACATGATCATTTTTTTCATCCTTTTGGAGGAACAGCTCCAGCAGCCGCACCAGCGATGACAGAAAAAAATGACTGTTTCTCTCGATGGCTCGAGGGATGGATGTCCCATCCCTTTTTTCCATCACTTAGCTCATCCCTTTTTTTTGTAGCTGAAACCATAGCTGGCATCGTACTTCAACCAATCAGAACCCAAGGCCGCTAACAGCAATTGTAACGCCATGCTTGGCATTAAATTGAATGACAGTCGTAATTACGGAAAGTGATTGAATTAGCAATGGAAAAAGGGACGGGGCAAATGATCATGTTATTGAGAAAATGATAGGTGGCGCGATCATTCTTTTGATCCCTGAAAACCTATCACTGAAGCCATTACTCTCAGGTATGGAGAAAATGATCGTGTGATTCAGGCTTTAATTACAAATTCATAATTTTACTTTGGTGCCCACTATCGACGCAAAAAAGGTAGAACACTGAACTTAAAGCATTTGTTTATAATCCTGCCGAAGCTCCATGGGATCATATCATGTATAATTTTACTCATAATTTATTTGACTAAAACACTAAATAATTAAACATTGTTTAAACAGATACGTTTAGCTGCTATGGTTGAAAGAGTGAAGAAGGATACGTGAAAAACTATGAGGATGGCAAAATGGTCCTCTTCTTTATCAAGTCACGGGAAAAATATTTGATTGGTGCATTTCATTGGATTTTTTATAGAGAGAACGACATCTTTGCATTACAAATAGCTTTTTAAAATTAAATTTTACCCATTCTTTGATTTTTTTAATGACCAGAAGGTAGATTTCAATTTCTGAGGTGTAGAAAGGAAAATGAATATTAAAGTTATGTATGCTCCATGTAAAAATTATTTCAAAACTTTTCATTTAAGGAAATTTTTATATTTTTCCTCTTATCTAAAATAAATCAAAAAGACGAAAATCATCGTTTTGGTATAGTGCATTGCCGTGGAGAAATTTTCATCTTTTTTTATTCATCGGTTTGGTTTGGTTATTTTATACAAATGCTCAAAGTTCAGCTTTCTACCTTTTTTTGCACCGATATTATGCTATTATTAAAGCATTCACCATTAATGATGCCATTGTGGCATCCTTGTTGTATGACTCGGGAGTGGCTCAATGCCAGATGGCATCATTTTGCTATTTTAGTTATAACTACCAATGAGAGGCTGTAATGGTTAAAAGGTGCTGGGAATGAATTTTTTCTCTGCAATTATTCATTAATTTTAATGGAGCATCAGCAACTACAGAAAGTTTTTTTATGTACACTTTCATCTGAAGTTCACACCATTGCAAGATGCATGCTCATGCAGGCATGATATCATGAACTACCTTCTCACTGATATAATACTTAAACATTTTATTGATAACTCTGTTATGAAATATGTAGGATTATACTCATTAGTAATGCTTCATCATCTAGGTTACTATGCAAGCACTATGAAGCCTTCCACCCAAGGCTACCGTGCAGGTAAAGAATATCCATTTACCTAATCAAGATGTTTGGTAGACAGGCTTATAAGTAGAATGTTAATCTCTTCATTTTTATTTTTCCTTCAGTATTTTTAGTCCCCAACTGCCCTAAATAATTTACTGCTTTCTTATGTACTCATTGCTTTGAGCTCTGGTGCCATTTCGACAAAAGGGAAATTACAATTCATTATGTAACACAGATTAAATTAATTTAAAATTTGACGAAAGCACAATATTTACAGAATCAGCTAATGCTTTTGAGAGCTTCTTTCACCACTTTTTGCAAATCATCTATCACTTAGCATTTAATACATTTAGTTCCGAAGAATTTGTCACAATTCCATTAAGACTAAGAGACCCATTGGTGCAACTTCCTCGTTAAAATTGAAATTGTGTGGTTCATGAATTGGAATATTCTGTCTTGAAATTGGTAATTCTTTGATTATTCTCTGTAACAAGACTTTTATGTTTTTGCTCATTTTTTGTAGCATTTTGAGCACCCACAATATTAATTTACTAAAATTTGCATTTCCATAATTTAAGTCATTACTTTATCCTCACTGATTGTAAACTCGTATGGATTTGAATGTAGATAATTCAGGGGTGCCCATGCTTACCCAAAACTTGATGTGTCATTTCTTTTCCCCCGACCATAAACCTCAATTTTGACTCTCAAGTTGTGACAGAATAAAAAATAACTCACTAAATAACTTGATAAATTACCAAATTAAATCTGTTATTGCAACATTGCATGATTCTGCTGCTACGTATAAATGGGGACACAGGGGGCTACCTAGTTAAGCCAAATAGTACCAAATGAGAGTTCTCTCTCTGCACACTACCGTGACTACCAATTACAGTCCTGAAAGTACCTCCTAAATCTATTTTTATCCCTATGATACTTAAAGTACTTCATAGGGTTTGTTCACAGGTCTCCTCTCTTAAGGCCTGGTTACTTGGTACATTAACACATACAAGTTAATGTACGTTTGCGTGAATGATTTTGGTGGACAGGAATGGAAAATTTACGAATGCATGAACCAAATTAGAACAGGTTCTATTTTCTGTGTGCACAGTGCACAGTGCACAGTTTCTGTGTGTTCTATTGGGTGGTTACACAGTGCATTATGGCATTCATTCTCACATTCATACATTTAAATATTAACCCATACGTGTTATTGTATTATGTAACCAGGCCTTTATGGAGTAAATTTCTGGAAAAGCGTCTCTTTCATTTTTTTTCAACTTTTGTTTTATAACCTTCTCCAAATATTTTTTGTCTTGCCTCAATAAATTTCGTTATTGCACTACCCTCTGTCCTTCATTTCACTTTACCCTCGATGGGCACCCATGAATTAGGCATATTAATGGGGATTTAATAAATTGTAAATAGGAGTTAACTGAAAGCATGTGATAAACCTTTAATCTGCCATGGATGCATCTATAATTCTAAAATATTCATTGCTCAAAGTGTATCCAATGACTGACTTAGCAACTTCATAGTTACTCTGCCTGATTTCATCATCATATTATTATCATTGCATGTAAATAAGTATGAATGAATGTTCCCTTTTACATATCATTCCTATCACTATTATTCCCTATAGTTCGATTGAATGTTAGAATTTCAACAATGCAAGAAAATGTCTTGTGATAAGTAGCGCCCATTTCTAGTTTACATCATACCTAAAAAGTATGCATATGGATGTGATTATGTTGCAATCACACTTTCATTGAAATCTCCTTGTCTTTCCTCTTATTTTCATTGAAATCATTATAAGTACACATTCCATCCTTTCCTTTTTGGCTTAGAGTTATAATTCTGATACAAGGTACTCCATATTTTGATAGAATCAGTTCCCATAATTTATATGCATTTATCCTAATATCTGGGATGGTACAATATGCGACTTTGAAGAATTATCATACTGATTTATTGAGGCAGGCTTGAATTCAGCAAAGTGTCCCTTATGATATAATTATAGCATGAATTTCAAATTAATTTTCTGAAAGCTAAGCAAGTAAGGATAAAAATAGTTGGGACAGCAAATTTAGTAGACATATTATTTATTTAATTATCAGAAAATTGCCATACTTATTCTGTGAACCCAATTTATTAATTTCGATTGATACATATTGGTGTTTAAGGAAGACAGTACTCACACAAATTATGCCACTTATGCGTACAATTCTCATTGTTTAATTTAATTGTTAATGGGCAAAGTTGTGTAATTCTAGTGGCATGTATATTAGGATATCCTCAGTGTACTCACAAAAATTATTTTCATTCCACACCTATGGCAGAGCATTATTTGCTTTGTAAATTTTGAATTAAAATATTAATGATACATGTAAATTTTTACCTTCTCCTTTGATTACATGAAAATTTTCAGTAGCGTTATTATCTTATTGGACTTTATGTTCCTGTACAGTAGACCCTCACTTTAGATAATATGTAGTTTCTGAAGGACTAATTGCTAAGCAAAATCCATTGTGCATCTCATTCCTATATGTATGTTGATTGGGCATTATATCCAGAATAGGAATCAGTTTTAAGCACATCAGTGCATATTTGTTGCTGTGTTAAAAATGTTACAGTAAAAACATTGTGAATAAATATGTAATTGATGACATTTGTGACAATGATTACGTTTGATTGGATATAAAATCAGCAAACTTTGAAATCTTTGAAGCCGTGAACAAAATCAGTGAGATAAGCTGATATGTTGAATCTATCATAAGTTTAACCCATTGTAAAGTTGGAGTCTACTGAACTACATTTACATATTTTCTTGGACTAGTTCTGCTCAGTCTAGGGAAATTTTTCATGACTTCTTGGTGAACGTACACGTATTTGTAATATTAATTAAATGCAAGTTTTTTTGCCAAATTACTTTTTTTAGTGTGAGCTCTCTTCCATTGGCTGATATTTTGCTCTGTATTTGTCATTTTCCTCACTCACAACTCCCTCTTCAACTACCTTTAAACATTATTGTGGTAATCTTTAGGGTCCGTTCAAAGTTACCCTGAACTGTAATAAACTTTGATTTTTTCTCTTTTTCAGCACCAATTACTTCATTTAATCCTAAACCTAGACCTTTTTCCTTGATTAAGAACTGAATACACAGCTCTCAAAAGTGCTTAATGCTTCTTCCTATTAAAACAAGTTTGTTATGACAAAACTTTCCATATAAAAAAAACCCTGTGGCTAGTTAGCCAATAAATTTAGCACAGAGCCAAGCAATGAAATGCATTCTATAGTTTCCTGCAAATGTTATTAGCATGAGCAACTACAGTGTATGATTTTGTTTTAGCACTAATTTGACACCATAATGCAGTTTCAGGAATTAGAAAAAGGCACCCCAGATAATCAGTATTTTCTCGCTTTGTATATATTTTTGCATATCCTACATATCCATTGATTATAGTAGATGATTTGATAAGTATTTGGACTACGGATTTTTAATGATTTCGTAATTTACTCAAATGTTTTTTTTTACAGTTGATAATGACTGTCATCTTTGCTTTTGGTTAGCTCTCTTTAATATCAATCTAATAGCTTCTAATTTAGAAGTTAGTTCATTGTTGCTGGTGTTAAATAGAGTGAAAAGGGACAAATAATCTTATAATAAAGTATAGAAAGTTGAAGTTAGAGAAGTTTCCATGAGTGAGGAATGTACAAATGATGTAACTTATTGTGGCTAAATAATTATTTTCATTTTTCAAATATTGCGGAATTATGATTTGGAAATGGAGTGGTAAAATTGAAAAAAATGGCTGCTTGTAGGTATTTTAATGTTGGTACATTTTGTTCATTTGGCTTATTGTAGGAAGAAATCAACTCTAAGGTTTATTGAAAAGAATTACTTAAAACGAGTTGGCTTCAGTACCGAATGTACATATGAATTACAGGTATTACCAAATTATTGTAATTGGTGTTTTGAATGTGGGGGGGGGGGGGGGGGGGGGCAAGCCATGGTTGTTCAAGTTGTAGGTAAGATTTAAGCATGGAAAAGGTGAATTAAATCAACATTTTAACGAAAATGTAACAGCTCTTTATTAGTTTTTAAAATTATTTGCTTGAAAAAATATTATTTTCCTGAAAGAAATTTGCGATTTTTGCTTCTATGGGGGGGGCAGCTGCTCCTTGCTGGGTATGCTTATGTGTGAATTCTTAAATAATAATTCCAATAAAAATGTTGATTTATATTTTGATATTCTTATTGATGGAATTAGGACTTTGTGATGTTTAATTGGAGCTTATTTTTTCAATTGCTCCAATTAATAATCCTGTACCCATTTAGTGGTGAATGTATTTTGGAAATATAAGTTGCCAAATCACACGTACTGTTAGAACTTGCTGTGCAATGGGGCTCAATCAGAGAAATCATCTTTCTAATTATTTTATTCTTTGTATCCGTGACAGAGCTATAACTTAGTATCCTAAACTGTAATACCTGATTATTGGTATTGATTCTTGGGTGAGCAATATTGTTTATTTCGTTACAGGATTAATATTTTACCTTAAAGTAATAATATTAGCTTGTTCAATTTGGGAATGACAAAGGGTAACATGCAACTTATTAAGATAGTATGTAATTACCTAGGTAATCCTCTAAAGGCTATACTGCTCTTTTTAAAAATTTCATTGCCTTGCCATTACATACTTCCTATTAGAAGAAAAACGCTGAGTATAGTTTCTTGAAAAATATTATAAGAAATGGACTGGTTTCTAACTAATAAAATGTATCAGCATAGATATGCAGGGAAGCTTTGCCTCAATAATAAATAAAAACACTTTACAAAAAGTAAATTAATGGATAACTTTTTATTAACTTTTCTCCAAAGTGACTTGTGTCATTCTTATTGTTGTGATTAAGCTTAGGTCATATACCGTATATCTCCGAATATAGTCCCCCCCCCGAATATAGTCCCCCCCCCAATTTTGAGACCTCAGTTTTGGGAAAAATTTTAAAATGTAAAGGAAGGCAATTTTTCTGTGGTTAGCAAGTTAAGATTCTAGATTCGATAAAAACTATTATTTTCTGTGAAGATTAAGAACAAATCTGTTCACATATTTTCCATCACAACAAAATAACTATACCTAAAACATGTTGTGATCCATTGCATGTGTCAGTAATTTATAGTTCCTTAACCAGATGTAATGAAGAAATGACAAAATTTTTTTAAGTATCCAAGGCTATTGTATTTTTTAAACCTTCACAAATTATTAATATTTTTGATTTCCAAATTACTACAGACAATGTCAATATACAAGCTTTAACTTAAAGCCCATAAACAGTATTGCATTTGGCCCTGAAACTTCCTTAGATCCAGTGTAACACACCCATCAAGTCATCACAAATCCAAGTGACCTGAAGAATTTAGGAAATCTAAATAAAATTGTGTTAAATAAATTATAAATATTATAAAAATATTGCTATCAAATGCCTGCTAAGCAAAACAATTAAACTGCAGGACTTACAAATATCAAAGTAATAAAATTAAGAAATAAACTTTTTCCAACAAACATTAAAACTGAAAAAAAATTATATCAATTTTCAATGCCTCGTCGCGAATCATTGCATAAGTTACACAAAGAGCTTCTGCTCTGCATTTGCGCACAAATTCGACGATATTTTCCTCTAATTCTTTGAATCTGCCGCATCGAGACCCCCGAAATGACTTCCGCGATGTTTTAGCGCTTTGCTAGCGCTGTAAATACTATGATTTACGGCGTATTCTGCAACGGCTATTTTTAAATTGGCATCGAAACTCCGTCTTTGAAGGCCTCTAATCTGCGGCAGGATTGATCCTCATCTTTCTACTTGATCCATCACCTCACTGTTGAACGTAAAATTATTTTTAATAAAGAAAATATCGCGGAAATAATTGCGAAACGTTATGCGACGTAATTTATCGATCCTATTTACCCTGACGAATTGAAGATATTCCTCAATAAATTGATTACACTTTCGATGCTGAGTCGCTGTATTTCGATCAAATGCAGTAATGCCGGCGCTTCTGGTTTAAAGTCGTCGATTATTGCGCCTTTTCAGAAACAAATGCATCACCTATTGCGCATTCTTGTTCTGTGAAGGCGGTAAAGGCAATGGTTGTAAACACGAACCGCACGGACGTATAGTAGCTACGGACGCAATGAAATGCTAAATCGTCACGAAAGGTTCACTTTATCTGTTTATTTTTCGCAATTATTTAAATCGTGTAGTTATTAAATGAGCCACGGGTATATATACTATTGATTCAATTCTAGTGTTCGATTAATGTAATGATAGTGTGTGTTTAGTTTTCATTTTAATTATTTACTGTTTTGCGTCATTAAGTGATCAGTGTCGATTGAATTATTCTAACAATTCTTTTCCAAGAAAAATTAGCGGCTACCCGATGGATTCCGTGAAAACGCATATTCGATATGCTATTTGAATTGGAATAATCGTATCTGTACAACATTTGTGGTAAAAATTGTCTTAATTTCCGGTAAAACGTGGCAGTATTTCCTAATATCTCCGATTATAATCCTCATAAATATACTCAAATAGAAAGACTACGAGAACATTAGCCATTATGCCGTTATTTATTACTTTATGGTCACCTTTAGTATGCTAAATTGGATTACACTCGATTATAGTCCCCCCCCTTACTTTTCCGCGGCCATTTTTGGAAAAAAAGGGGGGACTATATTCGGAGATATACGGTAATTCTTTTTGATTTGATTCAATAAGATTTCTATTCATGATTTTTTAAAATTTTACAGAAAAACATTCTTTTCCTGATTGATTATCCCATAATATACCATCATCATATATGTAGGTCTCTTCTTTGAGAAAATTGTCTTGGTTTTTGTATATCCTTGTTTATGTTGTCCCTTTTCACTCCAAACACTAGCCAACAGATTTGGCTACAATGGTAGTTATTAAAGTCTTATGAGTGGGTAACAATATTAAATGTGATGTATCATCTAATTTTTTTTCTTCAAAAAAGGGCTTTGTATTCCACTGTTTTAAAATGATTGTTGTCTGAACGTATGGAAATAGTATAAAAAACAAAAGGATGAAGTTAATGGCAAAACTCTGTTTCTAGGGTGGGAATATTTTGACTGGGTTTTCAAAATTTCCTTGCAAATGATTTAATTTTATGCTGAGTTTTTATCCTCATTTTTTACATGGAGGAAACAAAATAAGTTTGTTGTTATCAATTATTACTAACATTTACCTCAAATTTAGTGTGTGAGCAGTAGAGGAACTATTCTCCAGCTGTGCAGCCTCCAGTTTCTTAGTACACCTGCCTCAAGAATGAAGAATTAATGCATAATTGAATCTCTTTTTTTTAGCTTTGCTCAACCAATAAAGGATTTCCCAGCTAATATATGTCACCTGATGCTTACATATTATTTGGCATAAATATACATATTGAAAACCCCTTTATTTTTGCTAGTTCATTTTTGCTATCTTGTCCTTAATTCCTGTACTTTTAAGCTTCTTCTGAAAATTTTAGTCCAAGCTTCTGTAGTGGTAGAACATTTTTATTTTTGTAAAGCTTTTCAGTAACTGTCTTTCTCATTTTTTCTTTCTCTTTTAAACCATAATTTCCCTTTTCCTGACATACCTACTACCAAAACATATTCATATGATATTTTGCATGAATTTTATTTTCCTTCATGGCAAATGTATTGCTTACCAACCTATGCTCTTTTTAATATCGTGGGACTTTAAACTCCCAACTAATCCCTGTGATTGTCCATTGGCATATGATTTTTGAACCAACGGTTTACATTTGTGCTACCCTTGACCCACAAATGCCTGTGAATGCATGACAAAAATGCATTCTCCACGTGAACCAAAACCTTGGTGTCTGCATACAACGAACAAAATGGGCTGACCTAACATTCCTGCGCACGATTGCGTGCTCAATGTGGGCGGGTGATCTTGTCTGGTGGGCTGTCGTGTAGGGCCCAATCGAGTGATTTGGCCACCGGTTAGGACGGATGAAGAGGACAAGGGTGCCCCTACGGCTTGCCCCATCTATCAGCCACCAGACATGAAACCCGCTGCGCAGGAACAGCCCAGTGCAGCCCCCGCCCCAGCTCCTGCACCCGCTCCAGCTCCTGCACCTGCTCCGGCTCCTGCTCCCGTCCCTGCACCCACCTTTGCACCCCCTGCTCCCGCCCCTGTCAAGGCCCCCGCACCCATGCCCACCCCGGTAAAAGCTCCTGCCCCTGCTGCATCTTTTCCATCCGCTCCCCCATCCTCAACTACTCCATCAGGGGCAGCACTGAAAGGCGGTTCTTTGGCTGGTACCTCCGCTCCTCGACGAGGACGTGGTATCCTCAACCCTCAGGCAGGGCCAGGCGTCAGGATCCCCCTGTGCGGAATGTGTGGGTCCCAGATCAGGTAATGAGTAGTATCGTCAAGGATGAGAGGATTTTCATCATCGTATCTCGTGAAAAGAATGATTTTTAGATGTGTGACCTGACCCTTGTGTGAGTTGTAGTTCCTCAACTTAAACTGATGCTTTGGGTCAAGAGAGTGACTAACCACATTAAAAAATGCTACTTTCAGCATAAATAAGATATCTACGGATGAATTACTAACCTAGACACCTGCTATTTTGTGTTAGGTCTTACGATATATCGATTTACAAAGGAGGACTTTTGATTTTGTTTTTACCTTGCCTCCATCAGCATGAGTTTTTGTTATTCGTTGATCATTGACATTGTCTGTCTGGCACATCATGAACATGATTGCATGGAATGATTTAATAATGAAAAATATAATCTTGCAACATTATTAACATCAGATTTGATTGTTGGCTAACTGAAAAATGGGAACATCATTGAAATAATGATCACAAAAATTGAGTTCCTGTGATGAGATTGATATCCCAAGTTTCCTCTTTCAGCAGCATGTTTTTGGCTGCATGAATCCTATATTCTAGGTATATGTTTGTTATTATGAGGAGGATTAGTCTCAATGAATAAAATTGACTATGTATATTGCTGAGGATAAATATGGCACTGAGTGCCTGACCTTGAAGATGTCATCAGGAATGAAATAGTGAGTGATTCAGCAAAAGATACATTGTTTTCCAGTTAATTAAGAGGCAGTACATATAATCACCCAAGCTATTTCAAAGTCGTGTATTGATTGATAGTTGCGTAAAATACCTGTTAAATAATGGTTAGAATGTAGGCTTTCGCAGCGAGATGCATTGTTTTGAACAGCTTTCGGAAGCAGCTGCGTCTTGCACTTTGTCATGCGAGCTTTCGCGGTCATTGCCGGTCACATCATCAGGCGATGATTTAAATAATGCTTATTATTGCATAGTAAATTTCATGCCCAAATACACCAGAAGTTATTTGATAAATCTTAAACATAGTAAAATAAGAACATTGACTTCATACTGGGATGCATTTTAATTAAAATAAGCACCTCACTAGTATCAGGTCGTGCAAAGAAGGAGAGTAGTCAGAATTGCATGCTCTCTTTGAGCTTGGAAAATTTAGGCAATGAGCTATGCAATTGGTTTCCATTCACTTCAGAGATGATTTTGAACTTCAAACATGATTTGGTTAGATCTGTATCTAGTTGAAGCATTCTGAGGATATGTGAAAAATGAGGCACAATTTCTAGGGCAGCCAGGTGAGTATGACTGAATGCAAAAGTCCTTCATCGAGCGTAGTCATACTCAACTGAAGTATTCAGATTACTCTGTTGGAGTGTGGGCACTTTGGCCCTTGCGTCATAGAAATGTGGAATGGGACACGACTCAATGACAGCCTACTGGTTGTGACCACGTAGAGAGGGGTTTTACAAGGCTTTCACTCCAGACATGATTTTGGACCCATAATTTTATGATGCTCAGGTAAAATTATCATTTTTTTTTACAGATAGTCCGGTGTCATGCTGGTATATAGGCTATATATCACCATAAACATGTCTTGCAATCTTTTTCAGCGACATTTGGAGGCAGTTCAAACTTTCTATTAATATATACATGTGTAGTTGTGTACTGATGGAGCTTTAATTTGCAGACCATCCCCAGTTGAATGTTTTTATGCATAAATGTACTAATGATGTTACCAATAGTATTTGTTTCCCTTAACAGAATCCCATAAAAATATTTATAACATATTTGCTAGTTAATTAATCGATTAATTTCCTAGGTTTGTTTCTCTTACTTATTTTTTGTTCTAAGATTTCCTTTGATTTTTCTGAGTTGGGCAATGCATGTGAATTGATAAATGAATGTTTTATTGCACTGCTTGTTTTATGGTAGTTATTGTTGCTTCTGTTTGTGCCAATATGTTTATTTGCATGGTTACTTTTATAGATTACAGTGTGTCAACATTGAGGGATTCAGTGACGAAGAAAGAGTATCCTCACTGTGAAAGTTGTGGAAACCAAATCCCAAGGTACATATACTAATTCCTACAGATTCAAAGTGTATAGAACAATGATGATCTCTGGTTTTTAAAACTTAAATGGCATACCAAATTTAGGTAAAAAGGTTATCATATGCCTTAAATATTTTTATTGATCTTAGAATTTCTCTAAATTAGAAAACTGTCTCTCATTTGGCCTGGAAAAATCACTTGTAATATGGGAATTTATGTATCCACAGAGAAAATTGATGTTGTTCTTATTTATTTGAATACATTTTTATAAGATAAAAAAAATCACAAAATTCATAGGATTAAAGTTTTTCTTGATTAGTTTTTTTAACATTTATTAATTATTATACTTACAATCTACAATCTATTTTATCATAATTTTCCTTAATTGCTATCCTTTTTTCTAAAATAAAAATGTTGATTTAAAGTTGAATACATTAATTTTCTTTCAACAAGAGACAGCCAGGTGGCTTTGGAAAACTGATATTCTTTGAAATAGTTTTATGTCTCCAAGATTTTATGCATTATGTACTTGCTTTTTATGAATATGGAGGAGAAATGATCAAAATTACTTTCGAAATAGAATGCTTCACTTTGGTTTGGGAGGGTCTTGCTACTTTTTAAAAATATGTGCATACATTAGAATTTTGCTGGATTAAATGGTTAACGTTGTTGTTTGATTTTTCCAGGGGTCCATTCATCACAGCTTTAGGAAAAACCTGGTGCCCTGACCATTTCGTCTGTGTGCAGGAAGGATGCCGAAGGCCTCTGCAAGACATTGGCTTTGTAGAAGAGCAAGGCCGATTGTACTGTGAATACTGTTTTGAGAAATTCCTTGCTCCAACTTGCAACAAATGCTCTAACAAAATCAAAGGTGTAAGTATGATTAATCACATAAATGTTTTATTTGGTTGTAATTAGGGTTGCCATGCATCGCAATTTCTAGAAGTGAGTAGGAATTGGCCATGATTGGGTATGCTTATCAGAGAGCTATTTCAAGCAGTATCGCCTATTATTTCACTATTTGATAGTAATTCGCTGCTTGTTTTTGCTCACTTGGTTTTCTCTCTACCCATAAAGTATAAGATGAGAAGACTGTTCCTTCAATTCAGGCTGGCTTACCAGCATTTTTGACTTGACTACTACAGAGATGAAAACAGTATGTTGATTTGAAATTTAATAACGTGAGTACTTAAGATCCCCTGACTCGTCCCTTTCCTTCATGCAAAACTTTATTTCTTCTTTCAGTTCAATAGTTTTTTGATTAATTTAGAAATAATTTCATTTGTGGAATTAATTTTCCATACCAAATTAATTTTGCAAATATTCTTTTAAATATAGCCAGAATCATGGTATAAAGCATATAAATATGTATTATCATCAAGATCTGATATAAAGTTTCAGTGCTCTAGCGAGTCGTTTAGTGTGTTCAAATTGAGTTACAAAATTCCACCATAACAAACAGACAGACAGATAGACCGACAGACAGACACAATAGTTAGTTTAGAAAAGCGTTGTAAAATGTCAGCAAATGAGCATGAAAAATAGATATGAACCATAAGAAAGCTCTTTAGAGAGAAGCAAAATGCAATCTGCCCATAACTGGGGTCAACTTAGGGTCTTGGAAATTGAAATGAATCTTTGTTCACCTAGTAATGCAACCTTTGTGTTGCATCACAGGGTGATTGAGTGATAATTTAAAGTGCTATTGAGAGAGATAGAGACTATATTTACCAGAGAAGTAAGAACATGTCAGATAGTTCCCCTAGTCTTACTTCTCATAGGATGGACAGTATTATGGAATCTTATCTAGTTAACCTTGGGTGTGGAAAACTAGGTACATATGTATTGTCCTGATATATATTCCTTCTATGCCTTAATTGTCACTCAGAGGTATTTACACAGTCACCATGGGCTTACCTACTTATACCCATTCTATTTTCCTCTTTCTAACAATTAATTTAAATGTGGTAATTTTGCTAATTTAACGCAAGCATTTCATCACACTTGAAGGAAGACCCAACACTGACTACCAGAGTCGTGAAAAGGGATTTTGTTGCATAAAAATTTTTTTTACAACAAAGCTAGCAAAAAGCCTCAAGTTTTATTTTTACAGGTGGTGGGTCATACCATAAGAAATATTAGAAAAAATAATTTAGCTTGATTCACATATTGCCTCAGGTCAAACTTTGATGTTTTATAGAACCATGTTTTTGGTGCAAAATTTTCTAAAATCTTATGAAACATCTCGATACCTCCTCTGCAATAATACTCAACAATCGCCCACCGAATAGAATCCACTCACATAGATAGCCCTAATAGTACTAGATGAGCGGCTTTGATTCGGTGGGCAATTGTTGAGCGTTTATGCAGTGGAGGTATCGTTCTGAGTTTAAAGAATTTTCAATATCCCCTATGATATTTTTCAATTAGTATTTGGAGTTCTTATGACTTCTATAGTAAACCCGCAAATTTTCATAAGAATAGGATGAAAAGTATGGCTATGGCAAATTATTTCCCTCTGGAGGTAGAAGTGCCTCTGGAGACCGGATTCATTGAAAAACTGCAGTTTCACCCAAATTTCAAATGGTAATGAAAAAAAACTAGAAGAGATAGCCAAGAAATATTATACACTGTTTCATTCCAACATAGAAGGATGAAATTTGCCTAGTTTCATCAAAATCTGAGTCTGTGGGTGTCATGCCTGGATGAACTGACATGGAATAGATATTAGTTAGAACTGTCATTGTCAAAGAAATATGACATTTATTTCCAGTAGCAATTGCTATAGAAATTTACCCTCTTCATTAGGTTAAGTTCACTCGTATGCATAGTTACTACTGGATTATTCTATTTTTTGAACTTCTAGGAAAAAAAACATTTAATAAATGATTTGATAATTTCAGGACTGCCTGAACGCCATTGGACAGCATTTCCATCCTGAATGCTTTGCTTGCGCTTACTGCAGGAAACTCTTTGGCAACAATCCATTCTTCCTTGAAGATGGACTACCATACTGTGAAGCTGGTAAGTTTCGTTATGCTTTAGCTTTTGCCAAATAATTGCATTTTGTTCTACAATGGCCTGAGCAGTAGATTATATTTTGCATAGCTCTCTTGAGAGGCTTTTGATGCAATAGTCTAATTTCTCAATATATTTTTACAACCAATTGTGATAGAGTTTGAAAAATAAGTAGACCACCATTTTAACTCATGCCAACTCATGGCCTTGATTTATACTTTACTCTTTTAGTTATTTTAAACTCTTTTTAAAGTTGTTTTTGTGAAAGAGAAAAAAACAACTTGGAAATAAGTGCATTGCAAGGTTGATTGTGTCACCTTTTTCCCCTTAAGTTAAATATCACACACCACAGTAAACTTGTGGAAAATATGCAGTGTGCTTTTAACTGTATATTGTATGTTTACTATGTACTATATTATATAAATAGGATGTTGAATGTGATATATTTAAATTAACACTTCAGCAGTTAATTTTGTCGTTATATCCTTGTGCATCATGCAAGTTTTAAAACCATTCTATTCTATTTATTGTGCTCCTAAAATTCACATTGCCTACATTTTGCCTTTTTATGGTGATGCACTTTCCTTTTTTCAAAGATCACCCAAGTTTTCCATGGATTTTAAGGGTAGCATCTCTGGAAATCATTTTATATTGTGCATTTGTAGAGTACACATAGTTACATTTTAGAGCTATGAAGTGAAAAAAATACATTTGTGTACCTATAGGTATCTGGAGGTTCAATGGGCTATTCATGGTGCATGATTTTTACTAATATAATCTAGGCTTGAGAAATCAGTCAGAAATTTATCTCTCCAAAAATATTCTGATGAGACCTTCGTGGGTGCCCAGACCTCAAGCAACCTTCAGTTATCAGTTTTACCAAACTACTTTGAGGTTTTTAAATCACCCAAGTTTTCCATGGATTTTAAGGGTAGCATCTCTGGAAATCATTTTATATTGTGCATTTGTAGAGTACACATAGTTACATCTTGTGATTTTCAAACAGATGCTTAATTGGTTTGCAGTCTTATTTGACATTCGAAAAAAAATTTAGCCCAGAGTTTAAATACTTTTTATGCACTATTTACCTCATTTGCCTATAATTTCCCATTTTCAAAATTTAGGAAATAATTATTCTATTCGATTTACAGATTGGAATGAGCTATTTACTACCAAGTGCTTTGCTTGTGGATTCCCTATTGAAGCTGGTGATAAGTGGGTGGAGGCATTGAATAATAACTATCATAGCCAGTGCTTCAACTGCTCTGTAAGTATTTCAATAACAATCAAGCTTAGTCAAACATTGCTTTCTGATTGGATTCAAAGTAGAAAGTTGTGTGTATGAAGGAAAAAAGAATGCGTGACTTGTGATTAAGCATTCACATTTTGATGATTGTCTCAATTCCTACAGAGGAACAAAATAAATGGTTAATTTTCAAATTGAATTCCATTCAAACTTGAAATTTGTGAAGTTCTATACTTAAAATATGAGAAAATTATAAATATAATTGTGAATATGAGTACAAAGTATGTGCATGTACATGAAGGCATACATTGACGGTGGGTGGAGCCAGACAACAAGTGACTGCCATCCAATCCCTGTGATACTCCCTCTCTCCAGTGATATTCTTCCCTGGACCCCTTCATGAGACTACTTAAAATAATAGCCTCAAGCATTAAACATGTGTTATTTAATTTTATGTATTTATTTTCAGATGTGCAAAAAGAATTTGGAAGGCCAAAGTTTCTATGCCAAATCTGGACGTCCTTTCTGCAAAAACCATGCTCGTTAAGGAAGTTCCTGGATGAGAACTCAATTAAATATGAAATTCTCCTGATTGTTTGATATGTTTGTGTTGCCTACTACTGTTGTTATTTTAATCTCAAAGTCAGCTGATCTGTCTCCATGATAGAGGATTGCAATTGGTTTTTGTCAATTGAAAATAGTAAAAATTGCATAAAACTGTGAAAACTGTATTGAGTCTGCTATAAAAACTCCGTTGAGTCTGCTATTAAATTATGAGTCTGACATGTTTCATCTTCTTCTGCATTGATCATTAAAATTTGTACATAACAGTCACTTGCTATGCCAGCAAACAGTTTTTATATTCATGATAACTGATCACTCTTATGCCGAGACTGGAGAAGATGATTCATGGCAGGAAAGCTTTTTCATAATTTTATGGTATAGTGTGGCTTGGATGTGTGTGCTGTATACATTCATTTTTACTGAGAGCTTATTGCATGATTGCACAAAAGGTTTATAGTGTATAGCTGTAGTCAATGATTGATTATTTTATTCAGTGTTTGTCATTGTTCTACCTTTATAGCAGAGATAAAGACCACAAAAATGTGCTATGCAAGGACAGAATAATTGTGCTAGTGCATATCAGATTTTGTTTCCAAATTACTCTTCTTTTCAGTAGGTTGAACTAAGGCAGAGGTGTGTGAGCATGAGGTGTACGAATCATGTAACTGGAAACCAAAAGTATCATTGTCAATCTCTCTGTAATGACTTATGGGTTCCTTTGTCAAAATTTTTATTTTGAATGGATGGGATGCTTCCCTATGTGCTTACATTGAGGAAAGATGTTCCAAGTCAAAGAGAACTGTAGTGTTTCATTTTGAAAAAAAAACCTCAAATGTATAAAGTTATATAAAATTGAAATAAAAAGCTTGGGTGTCCAGTGTCCAAGCTTCCCAAAGCAAGTGCTCCTCCGTTTTCCTGGAGAAATTTTAATTATATATAAATATTTATATTATGTGCCATAACTTATCGAGTCAAATATACTAATATTATGGAATGTTATTCTATGTATAGGTTTTAATAATTTTAATACTTGAGCTGTTATTGACTACATGTGTTATTATGTATATTTGAAATGCAAGTTTGGCTCTCTCTTGGAGTACCTACCATTTTTCATGCTTATTTGTATACCTATGGTGTTTAAACAAGTCATCTCCCATGATATGTGATTGCACCATGGGGCTTGCTGAAAGATTTAGCTTTTGGGCTGTCAGTTTTTCCAATTTGCTCATCTTAGATTGGAAGAAAAACAATAACTGCTGTAATTTTTTAACTACTAAATGAATAGTTTTGAAACATTTCAATATTTCAAATAATTTGTAAAAAATATACCAACATCTTCAATAAAGCTAAGCCAAAATGGATTCTCTCTTCTGTAATGATATGATTTTTCACCATTAAGCAAGTCCTTCTAACCTTTCAGTTGACATACATTGGGTGGATTGAGGTGAATGGATAGAGCACCTCATTTGTAATCTGTGCTTGGTTCAGACCACACAAGTGAGAATTTCTGACGAAGCCCAAGTGTGGGCAAGCTTTGGCCGAGGTTTGAGACAAGGCCGTCCACTATTGCCTTTTCTGTTTAACCTGCATGTATGGAAATGGAATAGGAGGTGTGGGATTAGCTAGAGACTGGAGTGGAAGTGGAAGAAGTTTGTAGACAATTATAGTGTGATTAGCTATGCGGCAAGAGGGCTACAGATTCTTTTGGATGTGTCAAGCATACAATGGGAGATGTATGGGATGAGGATTAATCACAAGAAAACCAAATTTACGTGATTTTGTAAAGCATTGGAAGCAAGGCTCAAGATAAAAAGTCGGTGGTCTCGATTGAGCACGTGGAGCAATTCAACTACTTGAACATAGGGCCAACTTAAGGGCCCGGCAATCTGGGTGACTGCCCTGGGTGATGTAGCTTGGGAGGCGACCAAACGCTCATGCAGAAAAAAAAATTGTTTTTCCGATTTTAAAACTTTACTGTTTTTTTTACAACTTTCTTGTGTTAATTTATTTTTAAAAACTTCAAAAATTTAAGTTCAGGTATTTAAACTCCCCTGCTAGGGGAGCAGGACAACAGCAGTTTGCCCAGGCAAGTATTTTGCCTTGAGCCAGCCCTGATAGAGCTTGGGAGTTATATAGAGAGCAGTGCTTCACAATGTGCTTATATGGACCCTTAGGAAGGAGGGCAAGGGAAAAAACCTGCTGCCATAAATACTCAATGCCATACCATAGTACAGTAAAACCTCTTTACATTGTAATGGAGGGGACTAAAATTTGGGCAATTTGATACATGGAGGTTCACCATAGAGAGGTTTCATTGGTAGGCACCATTTTTTCATATCCTCTGGAAATGATAGCACTGCTGTCTTTTAAACCATTATATTTATGTGCTTAAACAAACATGCAGGCATTATCGAACATATATTTATTATTTAATGATAACAGAAAGCGAGCACTACTGCGTGATTTTTACCATGATTCACGAGAAAACGATGTTATCTCTCTTAATTCAACAGTCACTTAAAATGAATAGGGTGGTTGGATACCTTTTTTCTTATTTACTGTTAGGTATGCTCTCATATGGAACAAAATGGCCACAACTAATAGTTAACATGAAAATTACAGCATATTAAAGGTGTAAAAGAAAAAAAATAAGCATGAAACATTTATTGCTGAAAATGTCATTCCATGTACGTAATCCCGGCTGCATTAATGGTCTATATTTGTCTCGGTACAATTTGCGGAAGTGGTTAGGTAGTCTTGGGGGTGTCTACTTGGTATGGTAAGTTGAGGTTTTGTGAGATAAGGAGGTTCACTACAAAGTGGTTTGCCTATAAATTTACATGTAAATCTGACAGGATCGTAGGGGTGGTATGAAGTATGGAGGTTTATGATGGAGAGAGGTTCACTACATAGAGGTTTTACTGTTTTATGTATCAGTTTCTTTTAAGCCTGCTACTCTCGTTTTCTTGGTTTACTTACCCATCTGCAAACGTTACTCCATTGCTCTTGAATGGTCTATAAGTTGTTGAAATATACAGAAGCTTCCCCACTGCTTCCCTCTACTTTACATTATTTGGATGAACATTGTCTTGCCCCTTTAATTTTGGGTATTCAAATTCTAATAATAATTGGGTAAATTCACATCCTCCATCCCAAATGTTTTCAATATTCCATCTATTTTCATTCTTTGATTCACTTAAAAATGTCCATCCTCGTTTATCTGTTCATATTTGTATACCTAACTAGTTGGTTTTTGTTACTACACAAATCTGTTATTTCAATGTGATGGTTTAACATTTCTCTAATTTTATCTTCATCGTCATGCATTATAATCAGGTCATCTACATGTTGGAGAGTAAAGATTCTTTTGTCCTTTCCAATTTTTGTAAAAAGACATGGAGGTCATGGAGACCTGCCTTGCTTCATAGAAATCCTTTATCAAATGAAAGTACCATATATTCATTTATATATTCCAAACCCTTGCTTTCCGTTTCACTCCAAATTGTTGATTGACTTCCAAAGACATAACTAAAAATCATTTATGCACTGCTACTTCTTTTATTCCTTTCTTTTTTATTTTACTTGTGCCACTCTGTTATTATTTCTTTGAGTTATATTACTCTGGACCCATAAACTGATGGAGTGTGCAACCTCGAAGAAAAATGCAGCACCTTTTCTTGCCAATTTTGGTCAATATTGGTGACTTAAGGGGGATCCTGATCGAATTTGGGTGGAATGTCCCATGTATACATTGACATATAATTGAATCAGTTCCTGGCATACAATACAGGGAACAGGCATATTGACTTATATTACTGTTGTATATCAATGCTCGGATGAACAGTAAGTTCATTATGTAAAAGAGTAACCATTTCTGAGACTGCATGGTTGGGAGTTAAGGTCTGGGTCCAACAATGCTTACCTCCAATGATCTTACTGGAACTGGAGTTTCTAGGTGGCTAGATCCTTGCCCACAATCCCATCCATCCTAAAATCTCTGGACCACCCAACCCCTCCCCCCTCCATTCCCCAAAAACCATATTCTGCCACTCCTTCTCCATCTCCTTCCACCTCCTTTCACCACCATTCTTGCACACTATATATATGTAAAGGAAAATACTACCTTCTAAAACCAGTGTAGATGATGATGAAATAGCATTGAAGCTGGTACTCAATTAACCCTTTTGCGCCGGATGTTGGGTGGAGCCGATGGGCATTTTCATATGCAGAACACCTGACATCGGGAATAGCTGTCCCAGATTTTTCAATGCAAACGACTGAAAGTCTGCTCTAGCCGACGCAAGGGAAGGGAAGTGACTTCTGAGGTAGCAATTATCTGATGAATTCAGATAATTGCTACCTCAGAAGTACCACAATTTTTTAATACTTTGAAATGATTTCTTCATTTTGTTCTGTGCGTAAGCAATTTTTCAACAAAATTTTAGCATTAAAAATAACGGACTTCTGGATTTATAGTCTTAGTAGGTACCTTATGTTCACTAACTTTGTCGTTATTAACATTAGAAATCCCTTTAAATTCCACGATGCTTATAAAAAAATGTTCGTAATTCCTTTAGAGGATAAATTATTGAAAATCAAATGCAATGCATATTTGGATGAAAAAAACACTGGTAATGCAATAAGTTGACAGTGGATTTGAGCTAAGATAGGGTTAGAGGTTCTAGACCAGTGGCCGGGGTAAGGGATGGGCACCCCCTTGAGTTGGGTCCCGAATATGAGGGACGAAAATGCTAGGGTAACTCCACCCCAAAAAAGAGCTTCATACAGAGAGGTTTAAAATACATATTCTCATGCTACTCATAGCATGGAAAATGTTTTCCAATTGTAGGCGCCGACAGGAAAGGGTTAAAAGTGTAAGTGGACATTGCAAAATCTTTTCTTTGTTTATCGTTTGAAAAGATTAGCTGACAGGAGAATTGAGTTACATCAAACTAATCTTAGGATTGTTGCATGACCAGTGATGATAATGACAATGACCAAATTGTGGCAATTAATTAAAGTGGTCATGTAATGAATGACTAGACAATTACTTAAAAATCATGATTAAAAGAAAGAATTACCATAAAAGTAACTATTAAAAGTAAGGTGATATTTTGATTATGCTTGCTTGATCACTGACTATAATTGTAAAATGGGACTGTAGCAGCTAGTTTCATCTTTGATTTTCCACAACTGAAGTTTGTCAAAGGAATTATGCCTTGCCTGGGAGAGGACTTAAGTAAAATAATGGATATTTTTTAAAAAAGAACAAGTTTATTCAATATAAAAACTTTACACAAAACCATGAAACTATCTGTGAAAGAGAGATGAACACTAGAAAAATCGTGATTGCGGGGGGCTTTGAATCATATTCCTAGGAATTGTCTTGAATAGAAGATGCAAGCCAAGTTATAGCTGCATAAAAGATTCAGTAATATACTGAATGCATGACATATTTTCAAACACCAAAAGGAAAAGATATCCCTATCAGGCAGGAGTTTTATAAGAGACCTAAATATGAATGAAATACAATATTAATGAAAGGAGAAAGTTGAAAGTTTAAAAGAAATAATAAAATAATCTTGTTATATCATTTGGTCTTTTGTAGAGTGTTAAAAAGTAAATTAAAATATAGGTTGGGTTGGGGCATCATTCTGAAAACGTTTTATTTACAGTGTTAATAAATAGTCAGTCATTGCACTCATTACTCAAATATAGAGATGGTGCAAATGCCTTCAAAGTCTAATGAATGGAATTCACGCTGCAACAAACCATGGCTAATGAAATTACTTAGTCTTGCATGTACTGGGTGAACACTTCAACGGAGAGACTGGTGTTTCATATTTCCATGGCTTCCAGACTAGCGTGAAGGCAGCTTTGGCATGTCAACAATTTCAAAAATATTTATTTATTTCTTCTCTTAATTTTTCAGTTTTTCTCTGCGAATTGATATTGTTATAATTTTGCCAATATTCTCACTAGAGTCTTTAGGTCACTCCTTTGATCTGAAAATGTCAGTAAAAATAATGGCAAAGCTGATGTCATGAATAGCCATCACATGCAGGAAGAACCTGAGAAATGTCGAGAACCAACCAACATCTCCTCCGTGAAAAACTCAGAACTTAAATATTAATCTGGAACCCTATAGAGTCGAGCCTTCAAAGTTTGCAAGGCACCACTAAAGTATCATCTTTCATATGTGTAGGTTTCGGTCTTTAAAATGATTTCATGAAACCTATAATCATGTCTATAGACTCAAATTTTGCTTAAGGGTATGCCATGATAGGAACTATGGTGGGTATTTTATCCACAGCTGCAATATTGCAAATATATAATGAAAATCTCAACAATAGCCTGTCTTGCACCTTTCAAATGGGCAAGACGTAATTATTCAATTGGCAGAGTTTTCACACGCTTGCTATACACCTTCAGGAGTATATGCACTCTCCTAAACTCTACCAATTTGAGCAATGTCTTGCGTATTGCAGTCAAGAAGGTCTTAACATCAAGGGTGGGATCCATCAAGGATCATGAGGAACCAACAAATATTTGCTCTTTGCCTCAAAACAAAAGATTGGCAATTATTTTCATTGTTTGGCACCTCTCAGACGGCCTTACTGACAGTCTCAACGGCAGCCTTCTTGGCATGTCTTTTAGCAGTTCCTGTCCCCCCACCTCTTCCTCCTGTACCCGTCTTCGTACCGGCAGCCCTCTTCACAGTCCCAGTGGTGGATGCTGGTGAGGTTTCCGAGGCTGGAATCGCAGCAGCCCCCAGGTCGACCACGGGTGTTGCCCGAACAGGCCTCTCTGCCGACGTCTTCTTGCTCATCGTTGGTTTGATGATGACCTTTGTTAAGGTGAACAGACCAAAATTTTCATCAGCAGCATATTTGAAGGCACACTCATGCCTTTTTGAGCCCAATTTTGCTATAGCCTTAGTTGAGGAATTACTAAGTTATTGGTAAAAATTACATTTCATTTTCTGCATTTTTCCGAATATAGTCCCCCTCTCAATATAGTCCCCCCCCCCTAATTTTAAGGCTTCAGTTTCGGGAAAAGTTAAAAAAAATGCATTTGAATATAGTCCCCCCCTTTACTTTTACCACAGGCATTTTTGGAAAAAAAGGGGGACTATATTCAGAGATGTACGGTACTT
The DNA here is from genome assembly GCF_921293095.1 of Ischnura elegans. NCBI lineage: Eukaryota > Metazoa > Arthropoda > Insecta > Odonata > Coenagrionidae > Ischnura > Ischnura elegans. Next base: position 85,471,689 of record NC_060251.1, on the reverse strand, counting down.
TTTACTTATAGTCATTACATTGACACTTTGAGGGTGGCCTGTTTCAAAGGAGTGCTTTTGCTCTTGGTGATCCATTTTCCAATAATTTTGAAAATCTGTCAGTTACATTCTACTTATGACCCTGGGTTGATTTTATTTTAACTTAATTTCTTCTTATTTATTTTTAGTATAGGAGGGTTGATGTAAAATTACCTGTATGCTTGGAGAAAAAATTAAAATTTTAACCGGTGGAAAAGACAATGTGTATTAGGCAAGACGAGAAGAAGGGACTTACAAATGTTTGCTATACACCTCTTGGGTACGCATTTCATCGAAATCCTACCAATTTGAGCAATGTCCTGTGTGTCTTCGAGCAATGCCTTGAGGGGGAAGTTGAAAATGGTTACCAGAATCATTTTTGACTCCCACTCCAACTATGTAAGGCAATGTATATTTTTTTTCAAAACTCCACCCCATCCCTCTTAGTCTTAGGTAAGAGACAGGCCAAAAGGCCCATAGCAAAAAATTTGCTTCAATGGAGCTTGGGTGGTGTGTGGGTTGCCTATGGTGACATTTTTTATTTCAATTTGCCTTTTGAGAAACTATACATTTCATTAAACCAGCTCAACATTTATGTATTTCAATAGACGAAAGTAAAATTCATCCTTGATTACTATCAGACGCTATGAAATGTGTCTTTGCTGAAAAATGTAATGTCCGGGGATATATAGGTGCCTCTGGGCTAGTGGCTTCCTACGCAGATGAATTACAAGAAGTCACCACAAGAGGAAAAAAAAATTAGGGGGGAGTGAGGGGCATGTGTGAAGCCCAAAAGCTATGTGCCTGGAAAGATGTCTCATTTTTTTCTCTAAACTCTTCATCAAATGGTGCCGAGTATGAGTAAAATCAGAGAGGTAAAATTTAGAAAGAGTTTTAAATAATGGTTAAAAAAAACTCATCTGATTGTGGTACAGAGGGCTAATCTGGCATTTAAAAAAATCCAAAAGTAACTCCAACTATAGTTGTAACTGTAAAGTTGTGACTGGTAATTTGTAATTGATTACAAATTTTTAATTGCAACGGTAACTGAGCCCAATTACACTTATGTATTCAGTACGCAACTAATTTCTGGCAATAGCTGATATTCATTTCAGAGGAAACATTACCAATGCAACTCAGCCTAATCACATTACCTTTTCTCTCATTTTACGAATATGAAATAGTCAAGGAGATACGAAATTACTGTCATTTTTTCACAAATTTACATTTTTTTGCCTTGAATCTTTTTTTTTAAACCTTTTCCAAGAGTAGTGTACCTATTTCCTAACAAGCATTTTCATATGCAGAAGCCGTAATGTCAGGTAAAGATTTTTCAATGCAAGCAACTGGAAGTGGGCTATAGTCGATGGAGGGGAAGGGAAGTGACCACTGAGATAGCAATTGCTGAAATGCATTGAGGCCTGGCCTGAAACCCAGCTTAATGAGACCATAGGGCTACAGGAACCCATTGCAAAGTGATTATATTGTCAATGTTTATGCAACGATATATTTTGTTGCATATTACAATTTTCTTATACTTTGAATTGAAGTCTTCGTTTTTGCTGTCCTTAAGCTGTCCTTAAGTCTTTTTAAATGAAATTTTAGCGTTACAAATAACAGACTCCTGAACTTACAGTGTTATAGTACCTTGCATTCACTAACTTTGTTGATATTAATGTTAGAAATCCATTAAAAATATGTACTTCAATGATCTCTGCATTCTCTTCGGGTTTTCACCGCGTTCATTGGGTTTTGGCGACAACAGTTTCGCTGACATTGCAGTCAGCATCTTCAGGTCGAAGGAGCCTGAAGACCTTTGACCTGAAGATGCTGACTGCAATGTCAGCGGAACTGTTGTCAACAAAACCCAACGGACGCGGTGAAAACCCGAAGAGAATGCAGAGATCATCTGATCAACACAGCGAAAATCTTCGAACCTACATATGTACTTCAATGCTGAAAAAATGTCAGTAAATCTTGTAAAAAAGTATATTATTGAAAATCAAATGCAATATTAGGTGAAAAAAACACTGGTCACATATTAAGTTGACTGTGGACTTGTGATAAGATAGGGTTTGAGGGTCTAGTCCAGTGGCCAGGGTTAGGGATGGGCGCCCTGTTGAGTTGGGTTCCAAAAATGAGGGACGAAAATACCAGTGTAACTCCACCCCAAAAAAAGAGCTCTGTACAGAGACGTGTAAAATATTCTTATGCTGATAGTAGTATGGAAAATGTATTCCTCTTGTAGGCACCAGCAGGAAAGGGCTAATGAAGTTTAATGCTTGATAATGTGTGTGTTGTGAAAGCAATATGTCTTAAGATTATTTAAGATTTTTATTTAAGATTAATATGTCTTAAGGAAATTACTTGTGGTCATATGTTACTGGGCAAACAGACTTCCAAGATTCCCTACTACAGTAATTAAGATTGTGACCAGAAAGGGGAAATGAAGCAATGGCCATGTACAAGCAATTATGTAAGTATCACTGACCTACATTCCAAGAAAAATTTGAATTACGAGCAAATAACTACTTTATATATGGTAGAATGTTAGCAAATTTCCTCCATTGCAGCGGGATATATCCCATAAAATCTGGATTCCTAGTCATCGTACCTTTGGTTCCACCTTGCCACCACCACTTCCCCGTCTCCCGGTTGTCCTGTCACTGTGGTTCCGACGAAGGGTTGACGACACCCTGGGAGGGGGTGGAGGTGGGACCCTCCCGGCTGGGGTTTGCGTCTGACAGTCTGCTTTGGGGACGGACACCGTGGTTGGGGTGACAGGCATCGAGGCAGAGGGTGCATGCGTTGGCACGATGGTCAATTGGGATGGTGGTGGTAGCGAGCGCCGTTTGACTGAGCTTGATGAGGCCACAGAGGCTGAAGAAGGCATTGTTTGGAAGGGAGCCAAATCAGGTAACACCTGCAGAAAAGGGGTACAAATGAATATTTATTTTAGAGGTGGGACAAATCCTATATTTTCTCAAATCCAAATCTCAAAAGGTTATCCAATATCTCCAATACTTAAAAGCTTGAATCTTTCGAATACTTATTGAAATGCAATTCAAAATTAAAACAAAAATGCAATTCAAATACAAAAAAATGCAAACTTAGATAAGAAGTAATTAGACCCTAATAATAAGCCCTTATGGCCGTTTTACACGGTACACAGAATTGCGCAATCTGACGTATGCGTGAAGGCACAATCAAAATTGTGTCGTGTAAAGCGGTGATTTGCTAGAACATATGTGAGAATGCGTGAATGCGAGATGGAAAAATAGCCCCTGTTCTAATTTTGTTCATGCATTTGCGCAATTCCACGCCATTTTAAAAATTAATGCAGCTCTAACCTGCACAATTATGTGCCCGGTGTAAAACGGCCTTTAGACTGTCGGAGCATTTTTAAAAGTTTTGTTTTTCTGGGATGGCCAGGGAGAGTTAAGCTGCATTAGTGATCACTACAGAGAAAGAAAGTGCACTTAGGCCCCACCTGGGTAGCAATAAAAGTTTTTGGAAACTGAAGCAGGTAATCGAGCCACTGACCGTTTCAAATGTTTAAAAATGTTCCCACAGTGGGTTGAAAAGAGAAGTTGTAAGCTTTAGCTAAATTTTATACCTTTATGCAGTAGGTAGGAATGCACATTTAAACAAATAATATATTTTTTAAGAGGCTCCTTCAACAGTTCTGAACAATGGTAACAAAATTTTTGGGACACCAAAAAATTAAATGACTTCTACAGAGATTATCATTCAGGAAAACTAGCATGCGGACTCTCTCTGCCCTATTGAAAATTTCTTATAAGTCTTACAGAAATTCTTATAAGAATTCTGTAAGACTTATAGGATACTATAAGTCTTACAGAATTCTTATAGGATTCTATAAGTCCTACATATTTCTTATAGGATTCTATAAGTCTTATAGAAATTCTTATAGGATTCTATAAGTCTTACAGATTTCTTATAGGATTCTATAAGTCTTATAGAAATTCTTATAGGATTCTATATGTCTTACAAAAATTCTTTAAGAAATCTGCATTTCTTATAGAATTCTACAATAATGCTGCGCGGGTCGCATACCTTTTAGGTTTTTATCCAGCAGGCGTGTCACCATAACTTATGTTGGCAATTGATAATTATTTAAGGAATTCTACATAAGATAATTTTTGGAAATTAAGTATAACTCTTTTTTAAGTAATGTTCTGCTAATTTCCTGGTTTTTTCAGCATGGTATTTGACATAACCCTATTGGAAATTTCTTATAAGAAAATTTCCTATCAGAAATTGGGCATTTTTCTTATAAGAAAATTTCTTTTAAGAATTCTTCTTATAAGAAAATTTCTTATAAGAATTTTTCTATAAGAAAATTTCTTATCAGAAATTGGGCATTTTTCTTCTAAGAAATTTTCTTATAAGAATTTTTCTTATAAGAAAATTTCTTATCAAAAGTATCAATTACAAAATGTTATTTATTAGAAATTTTCTCATGGAAATATTTATTATAAATATCATATCATCATGCTTAAAACACTTGTGCAAACTTCTATAAAAAGCTACATGAGATCTACATCCCTCCTGAGAGTACAAAGTTAGCATTATACCTAATTTTTTCCAAATGAAGGTGCCTATATCTGGTACACAGCAAACCTAATGATTTCCCATGTACCAAATGTAATGTCTATCTTTAGTGTGCATCAAGCAAGGACATTCATGTTCTGTAAAGTTCACCTGACTGGCCAGACAATGCGAGATACCATAGAGGTCCTTCAGGTCATGGGTTCTGCATAGGGTTAACGCCCCCCACATTTTAAAACTAAAAAACTAAAAGCAATGAAACCAACGATATCCTGGAATGATGGACTGATAATAGAATATGGCTTTGGCAATCACTACGCAATGAAATATAAAGGAATTGCAATATGGAATGATTTAACCTGGAAAATTGAAGAAGCAAATGAAATAAAATTCAAGTTCGACTTGGGATACTTCAAGAAATTATTTGGGAAGGAAAAGGAAAAATTGAAAAATCGAATACATAGGAGAAATGTTTATTTAAGATACCAGAGAGAATGACCTCTACATGCAGATTTGGATAGATAATGAAAGAAATAAATAAAGTAAAATGGAATTTGATGCCATTTGGAGAAAAGGATAGGTAGAATATGGCTAACAATTAGTGCAAGATTTAGGGAAATTAATAGGAATCCCAGAAACACTGATTGAGAATAATAGTTGATGTATTTTCCATAAAATAATAATTTTGCAGATGTTATTTAGGTTTACTCATACAAATTCATTCTCTCCAGAGACGACTAAATCACTCACTTTGTCCATTGAAACACTGTTTTCATTAAAACTTCCACTTATATTAGATATGTCACAATCTGAAAAATATACAAGTCTATCTAAATTAACGATGAAAAGTTTAAAATTCCACGAAACTGTTTGTTTAAGGTGACATGATTTTAGGAATGCCAGTTTTGTAAGACTTACCAAATGAGGTCAATGCCTTATTTCAGTTAGAAGCACACGACTTATTTCATTAAACAGGTCACACAAAAACATGGTGAATGATTAACATATAAAAGCAATACCTAGCAACCTAACAACCAAACAAGGTTTCCATGGCAACCGTATCCTGCAACGTATGCAATCGTAGTATACATCGTGCTTATTCATGGCCCATATCAAACTTCCATCGGTTAAGTAATCTATAGACTCGAAACAGACAGATTTTATAAGTGTACAATTTTTCGTGTGCTCTTAGGGATATATATTAACAAGTCTCATAAGAAGAAGCCTCAACTTCTTGGAACCATTTATGTCAAATACCATGCTGAAAACGCCAATAAATTAGCAGAACATTACTTAACAAAGAGTTATACATTATTTCCAAAAAAATCTTATAAGAATTTCTTAAATAATTATAAATTGCCAACATAAGTTATGGTGACTTAAATGCATGCCGGATAAAAACCTGAAAGTTATGTGACCTGCGCAACATTCTTATAGAATGCTATAAGAAATGCAAAGTTCTTATAAGAATTTCTGTAAGACTTATAGAATCCTATAAGAATTTCTGTAAGACTTATAGAATCCTATAAGAATTCTGTAAGACTTATAGAATCCTATCAGAATTCTGTAAGACTTATAGATATCTATAAGTCTTACAGAATTCTTATAAGAATTTCTGTAAGACTTATAAGAAATTTCCAATAGGGAAATGGTTCCAAGAATTGCGGAGGCTTCTTTAATGCGACTTGTTAGTACCTATATATATCGCTGAGGGCACATGAAAAATTGTAGACTTAAAAGATCTGTCTGTTTCGAGTCTACAGATTACTTGACCGATGGAAGTTCGATATGGGCCATGAATAACCACGATGTATACTACGATTGCATACGTTGCAGGATACTGTTCACATGGTTCCCTAGCAACCTAACAACCAAAACTTGTTTGGCTGTTAGGTTGCTAGGGATTGCTTTTATATGTTAATCATTCACTATGCCTTTGTGATAGCAGTTTAATAAAATAAGTCGTGTGCTTCTAACCAAAATAAGGCATTGACCTCATTTGGTAAGTATTAAAAAACTGGCATTCCTAAAATTATGTTTTAAACAGATAGTTTCGTTGAATTTTAAACTTTTCATCATTAATTTAGATAGACATGTATATTTTTCAGATTGTGGCATATCTAACATAAGAGGAAGTTTTAATGAAAACAGTGTTTTAATGGATAAAGTGAGTGATTTAGTCGTCTCTGAAGAGAATGAGAATGAATTTGTATGAGTATGCCAACATCTGCACAGTTATTATTTTATGGAAAATACATCAACTATTATTCTCAATCAGTGTTTCTGTGAATCCTATTAATTTCCCCAAATCTTGCAATTATTGTTAGCCATATTCTACATATCCTTTTCTCCAAAATGGCATCAAATTCCATTTTGCTTTGCTTATTTCTTTCATTATCTATCCAAATCTGCATGTAGAGGTCTCATTCTCTCTGGTATCTTAAATTAACATTGCTCATATGCATTTGATTTATCAAATTTTACTCTTCCTTCCCATATAATTTCTTGAAGTACCTATCCCCAGTGGAACTTGAATTTTATTTCATTTGCTTCTTCAATTTTCCAGGTTAAATCATATTCCATATTTCAATTCCTGTATCTTTCATTGCGTAATGATTGCCAAAGTTGTATTCAATTATCAGTCCATCATTCTAGGCTATCGTTGGATTCATTGATTTTAGTTTCTTTTAGCATGTGGGGACATTAACCCTATACAGAACCCATGCCCTGAAAAACCTCTATGGTATCTCGCCTTGTCTGGCCAGCCAGGTGAACTTTACAGGGCTTCAATGTCCTTTTTGATGTACACTGATGATAGACATCTACATTTGGTTCATGGGAATTCATTAGGTTTGCTGTATAAGATATAGGCGTCTACATTTGGATTGAATTAGGTATAATGCTAACTTTGTACTCTCAGTAGGGATGTAAATCTTATGTAGCTTTTTATAGAAGTTTGCGCAAGTGTTTTAAGCAAGTTGATATGATATTTATAATAAATATTTCCATCAGAAAATTTGTTATAAATAACATTTTGTAACTGATAGTTAGAAGAAATTTTCTTATAAGAAAAATTCTTATAAGAAATTTTCTTATAAGAAATATGCCCAATTTCTGATAAGAAATTTTCTTATAGAAAAATTCTTATAAGAAATTTTCTTATAAGAAATATGCCCAATTTCTGATAAGAAATTTTCTTATAGAAAAACTTTTATAAGAAAATTTCTTATAAGAAAAATTCTCATAAGAAATTTTCTTATAAGAAATATGTCCAATTTCTGATAAGAAATTTTCTTATAAGAAATTTCCAATAGGGTGGGCCCTTTATATTCCTTTTTTTATAAACTATGATGATTTTGGATGTGCTGAAGAGTCTTTTGGGAGAATGTTACATATTAACATTGGTGGGAAACTTCCTATCAGGCTCTGTCAAATTTTATTCTTTCCATTGTCCTTCTAACATTTAAAGATGCCTGCAGATGGAGGAAGGAGTATTTAAATAAATAAAAGATCGCAGCAATTTTCCTCAAAATTTGGGGAAAAGTGCTACGATCTTTTACTTATTTTGTGGAAAAGTGCTACGATCCTGCGAAAAGTGCCCTTGAACCTGAGATCAAGTACTGTACTTAGAGCATACAATCTTTCTGTCTCTACATATTGATATGAAATGCCTTTTTAGTGACGAAAGAAAATCATTTCTTAAACCCTGTTCAGAACCAAAAGTTGATTTAAAGTTTTGCAGTGCATGAATGGTACTTTTCACTAAGGACTTACTTCTACAATTGTCGCTTGGCTCGAACTGGCAACTAAAGCAGCTCTTTCAAATAAGTACAGCATTTGTATCACTTTATCCATTGTCATCCACTGTCAACCATAAAGATGTACATATCTGAATGTTTAAATCTAAAGCAGGTAATAAAACAGCTAATTTTTGCTCCACAAGATGATGGAGCATGTGACGCAGTGAGTTCCATTTTGTAGGTTTATTGTATAGCAAAAAATGAGGCTAAATTTGGCTAAAGAAGCTCATGAGAAACTTTCAAGTTCATGCCTTTAGAAGAATTATTAAAATGCTCCACTACACTTTGGCAGCATGATAAAATTGTCTTAACACGTTGCATACGGATGGCGAGAATTCTCGTCATTTTTTTCCGAACGTTCCGGACGGATGACGAAGACTCTCGTCATTTAGGCGCGTCAACCTATACCATTTTAAAGCGTACAATACGTATTCGTTAGTACATTTTCAGTTGTTGTTCGTTATTCATAATGAATTGATGCATCATAAAATTTGATTGGGTAAAGTTATATTGTAAACATTAGCTTTTTAACTATGTTTAAACCAAAGGCATATTTCCAATCTCAACACCTCCACCCAGAATCGGCGTTCCTAGGAATTTAAATACCCCGGTACACAACGTGTTAATTTCACTTGCATTCAGTAAGCCATCCTTTACAACTAGGTAATCAAAAAGTATGAGCCAATCACTTCAAGTGTTCAAAACCTACCTTTGGATAGTTCCTCTTCTTGATGTTCCTCAGCGTTGCCTCTGGACCTTCCCCACAAGGTTCGTCCGTCCGTTCATCCCTGCAGGTGACGTTTATATCAGTCTCTCCCACTGATGTCCATGGTACGGCTGGCTCCCTTGGCTCACCCTCGGGCACAGCGAAGGTGGAGAGGGGTGGCTGGGGACGGACTGCGGAAGCAGCCACCTTACCAGGCACCACCACCACCACGTCTTCAGGGGTGGCTGTTGCTGCGAGGGCCACGGTGATGGCATCATCATCTGGGAGTGTCTGCGTTGAGTCTGACACTTTGGTGACTGTTTCAGGGGTATCAAGTATGCCGGATGTGGCATCCACCGCCACGGAGATCTTCTTGCTGCCACTGCTGCCACCGCTAGCCTTCTTTTTCTTGCCCTTCCTCATTGTTGAGGCAGAGGACACCTTGTCTTCGGACATTGGTGTCTGGGGTGAGGGCGTCGGGTGGGGTGGTATTCCCGGATCCATATTCATCATCATCTGCTCGTCCATGGCTGCAGGTGGGAGGGGAGATGGTGCCATCATTGGATCGCCTTCCGCAGCCTTCTTTCTCCTTAGGAACCTCGGAGAGTATCTCTGCACCACATCGTGTGCTATCCATTCTCTCACCTAAAATTATGAGACATAAGCATATATATAAGCTAAACTAAAGTGTGAATTAAGGTGGAGCGACATGATGAATCAAAACAAAAATTCTTTTGTACTGGTCACTCTTTTTATTGCAGAAGGCTATTACAATACCCAAACATAGGATGCTGTGATTAAGGGTGGAATCAGGATTTTTTTCTGGGGGTCACAAGGGTCTCACAGATCTTTTCATATTTGAGATTAAAAACAAAATATTACAATTACTGTAGAACATATTCTCTTTATTTTGATCTGAAATTTATTCATATTAAACTAAACGATTGAGGCTCCATAACACACAAAATGAGACAAACGCAATGATAACCGTATTAAAAATCTTATCTTAAGTATCTGGGGGGTCATGTGCTCCTGTGCCCCCTAAATCAGCCTATGACTGTGATGATGAATGGGATAAAGCATTGGATGAAATCAATGCACTGTTGTGGTTGAATTATAACTGATGTGAATTTTATATAAGACAGAAACGTTCTAGTGTTACTGTTTCAGTTGAGGCAAACTAATGATGCAGTTGAGATTTCAATACTCACAGAGTGTAATCATTTCATAATTCTATCTTATTTATTAAATTAAAACAATGGCAAATGCAGAAGATGTGGAGAACATCTGAATAAACAACATATCCTTACCATTTGAATCCCATGACAATTAATTTTTATTTGCAAAATGTGAATTCAATACTCAATTGAATTTCAAATAGCTCAAGGATCTAATCCTAAGACCCAGGGAATACGCCTCAGTGAAGGAGGTGTGAATGCTACCATGAATTTCCCCAGCCCTAATCTTAGTGTCTCTCTCTGCCCTTTATTAGTTGTTAATTGTGTATTAATTATTAATTGTCATGTTCCCATATTGCATTGATTGCTGCTGCAAGTTTCAGCTCTCTTTTGTTATTACGTCATCTTTTGGTGACCCCACTTTCGGAATGTGAGATGACATTTAACATTCCAGGATGTCTAACTCATTCCTGGCACTTGTGTGAGTGTATCTTGAATACTAGTTAATTATTCAAGTTAAAGATATTCATTTACCTACTTATCTCTTCCACTCAACCCGCAACAACCTCTAAATGTCATTATTATAAATGGACAAAAGGAAAAAGCTTGGAAAACGTGCTTAAAATATGTGAAGGTTTTGAAACATGTTCTGCAGATAATGAAGTTTTTCAGTCAAACTTGCAAGATCTCCTTTTCTTATGAGAAACCTAAATTTTTATTTTAGTCTCTCACCTTGGTGTGTGGATCCATGGTGCTGGCACTACACTGCCTCGCTAGCCACCGCCGCCTCCTTTGCACCTCTGCTTCAGCCTCATCTTCCTCCTCCTCTTCTCCCCTAGGCACCTTCTTTTCATCCCCCTTCACTCCCCCCAGCCTCTTTAGGGCACCCAGAAGGGGTGTTGTCGTCGAACGTCCCTTTCCCTGCTTCTCTACCGACGCTTCCCCTGTGCCCGGCAGCTTCTCGTCCACTGTCCCTGTCACATCTGGCCTACCTCCACCAGCCCCTCGTGGCCTCAGCAGCTTCCGGATCTTGTCCCGCTGATAGTAGAGGCCCACAAAGACACAGAGGTTGACGGCAAGGAAGCAGGCTCCAACAATCACAATCAGGTTGAACGTAGATGAGTCACTGATCCCAGCAGGCTGAGGTTCTTCCACCTCGGGGGGGATCGTGGTCTCCTCTGGACCAAGCCATGGTCGATGCTCCTCGATGAACTTGGTGGGGGTTGGAGGGTAGGGTGGGTAAGGGATCCAAGGTGGGCGTGGTCTGCTTGGTGGGATGACGGGCGGAGGGAAGTCGGGTGGGTCCCAGATGGATTCCTTGCCTTGATTTCGGTTCCTAGGGAATGGGTTTGGCTTGGGGTAAGGGACCATGGGCTCCGTGTGGACGCCCATGGAGTTGGGGTCAGAGATGAGCCGTGGTATTTCCTTATTCCAGAAGTCGGTAGCACGGCGGCGATAATGGCGCCCGATTGATGGAGGGATTCCTGAAATATGAAAGTTGGAATTTTAATACCTTTCTCAGATTTGGAGTCTTCAGAAAAGTGGTTTTTAAAAAGGATCTTGAAGGGGAAGAGGGAACAACTTAATCATGAGACATGATGGCATGGTGAAGACGATTGTCAGAGGGCAAGGGGATGGAAAGAATTGCAAAGTAAGGTCCAGAATTTGTTATATAGGCTATTATGGCTTAAAAGAGAAGAATTTTATACACATAAAAGGGTTAGCTGATAGGAGAGCAGAGTGAAAGATATGTCAAAAAAATCTATGGGTTATTGACGAATGATGATTAAAATTTCAGCACTCATAATGTTCATAATTATTTAGCCAAAGTAATCTCCCATTCTATTATGTTTCTTTCATTCTAAGTCCATTTCTTTCCTCAGGCCCAGCTAAAAACCCCGAAGAGCAATGTTTTTAAATACCGTATAAGCTTGTGTAAGAGGCGCACACGTGTAAGAGGCGCACCCCTATTTTGAGGATCGAAGCTGTACAGAAAAAATTTTGCGGCATTTTTTTAAATCCTATCATGCGGTGTTGCAGATGTATGCCTGGAATTTCGACAGTAATCGAAATTTCCTCTTTCAGTACTATTTGAAAGAGAAAATTTTGATAACTGCGGCGGTGATAGCGGCATAAGAGGGAGTAGAAAGAGTTCCGATCCTCTCTTCGCATACGCCATCGCTCTACGTTGCTTGTCCTACTCACGAACAATTTTGTTTAAAAGCTCTCGCAGAAGTATTGCAATAGAATTGCAGCCGTAGAAAATTTTAAGGCAAAACACGACAGGCACATAGCATGAACCTTCCCAAGAGATTGGACAACAATCGGGGAAATCTCAGCGCCGTAGGATAATAACCACGTCGTAGATTTAAGGCCCCTTGCACACACACCGATTTTGGACGGCGGGTAAAATATCGGCCGTCCACATTCCAATAGTGAACAATGGGAGAGCATTGGAGCTTGCACACGTACCGACCACGCGCCGGCACCGGCAAAATGCCGGTTAGCTGCCGGCCATTGTCACTGTGGATCGCCGGCGCCGGCTAAAAAACATAGCAACTTATCGTTTGACCGGTAAAAATCTGGCGTGTGTGCAAGCATCGCTTCGCCGGTAAAATATCTCTGCCGTTTTTTTCCTTTCCGAGACTCCACAGGAAAATAGGAAAATTTCAAGTTACAGGGGAACAATTGAAACGTGTTTCATCCCTACCCCATCTCACCAACTGACCTTTTTCGGTCTACCAGGTTCAATTTTCCGAGTTTCTGGAGGTCAAATGCTAGGTGAGTCACCTTCTGAGCTCGGAGATATCTCGATATCTTTCAGCAATCGTAAGACACGCACGAGGTTCTAAAAAGAATTTGACCTAACGCGATGTATATCTGACAGCATTTAAGTTTTTTGAGCTCTAATTGATTGACACAAAGATTTATTGCTAAAACAAGGCTACTAAAATTCAACATAGTCCAAACAGCACAATTTCGGAAGAAACAAGCGTAGCATAAGTGCATTCAAACAAGACGAGACGGACTGGAAACTTCAGGCAACGCAAACTGCGTATATCACATTGCTGCGCCTTCGCCCCTTCGCATTAAAGGCAACGACGTCACATGCAAGATCGGAGGTGTTCTTCCCTTGCTCCTTCGCTCATAGCCTCGTAGCTTGAAATACGGAGGGGAGGGAGCGCGCTCCTTCCCCTCGACCTCGCCTTCAGCGCTCTTCACTTATAAGCATTTCCGATTTCTTCTATCCACCATTTAGTCCAACAATGAACACACTCGTTCGAATTTTTTAAACCGCAGGTTTAGACACCAATATAATTTTCAGTTGCAAAAATCCTCATATTAGCGTCTGAAGATGATTTTTGAAAAATCAGGTGCTCAACGTAATGGAAATTGCTCGGCAAGACAGATGTTGACTATTAACCAGGTATGTCCTTCAAAACGACGCGTTTCTATACGTTTGATAAGCGATTACACTATGCAGTATAAATGCCGCGGGATTCCCACTCGTGGCAGCAAAGTTAGCGCGCGCTCCGGAACGAAAAACCCCGCGCGATCTTTTCAATGTTCACCTCTGGGGTACCGACGTGACGGCGCGATGCTTGCAAGAAATTCAAACAGGAGCATTTTAAAAATACGTCACTAAGGGATAAACTCCCCTGCCTGCCGTTTGATTTTGACCCAGGGTTTCAGATGACTGACTCACGCTGAAAACCAAGGCCACTCAGTTCCCCTTGGACTTGCGACCGGTGAAGGGGAGGGGAGGAGATAAGAAGTTTGTGTAAGAGGCGCACCCCCATTTTCGGGTGCAATGTCTGGGAAAAAAGGTGCGCCTCTTACACAAGCTTATACGGTAAATCAAAGAGAAATAAATTTGTTGAGGAATCCTTTTGAAAACCTCTTCTAGCAAAAATTTGTTCCTTAGAAAGCTTTCATGGAGTCTTTGATTTAGATCAATAAAATCTCTTCAAACTATAACCAAAAACTTTGAGAAACCTCATAAAGTCTATTAATTTTTGTCTGGGGTATCATAGGTAAAAAATACTCACCAAGTAGAAGATATGTCTGATTCACTGTGTCATATTCAGGCCAGTCAATTTGATACTGCATCCATTCTCTCTTGCCTTGTGTGGAAAAAGTTTGCCGCCGTGGAGCATTTGGATTACTGTATAGAGAACGAGATTTGTGATCTTAGTTGCAGTTGGTCCTTAAAATGTGGCCACCTAATATTGGCCATATTTAAGCAGCAAACAACTGACTGACAACAAACTACTCAGCACTTACACGAGTGAACTTCTTACAAAAGAGGGAGATGTTACATTCAAACCAGAATGTCCTTAATATTACACTTCTGGCAAATAATATTTACCTTTTACAAAACATAATGACAGGAGAACTTCTCCCTCTCTTCTACAAAAATACGAGCCTCATTTTTAGAGAAAGAACTAAGAAATTCCCAAAGAAAGAAAAGCTAAGCACCATTGTTCTTGTTCCAATATAATATGCAAAGAGCAGAATTGTGGATGTAGCTTTCAAGTCAATTTAAGATGATGAAACATATAATAGACCACCTAATCTTATGATAAAATGGTCTACATACATATGCAAATACAAAGAGAAAAATGGTACAAAATAATGGTATCATTGGCACTGGCTTACCCAGTCTTAGCAAAGTTTGTCCAGAAAGTCATTACGGCCTCTGCAAAGAGCGTCTCCTGAGCATTGTACTTCCCTGGAAAGTGCGTTGGTATCTCTCCCCAGGTATCCAGTGGGGCCCCAAAAACATATGGCAGCTCTTCTCCAGGGACACTGCCAAGTGCCTGAACAGAAGCAACAAATTATTGATATTCCTCATTAAATGCCTCTCTGTAACCACATGCATTACTCACAACACATAATTTGTTGTGTCAATTTAATGTGAATATACTCTGTATATTGGATGTAACCATCTAAAGTAAGTTTTAAAAATGAATGAATTTTCATAAATTCCTCAACCCCTTCGACACTAAGAACTATTGTATGATAGTCTGTTAGGAAACTCCACAATTTTCTTTCACACCTACTCTTTCTACATTCTTTTGAATAAAGAACACACCTAAAATGAGTAAAAAATGATTGTTAGATTCTAAAAAAGTTGTTCACAATGCTAAACGTTATGCTATGAGGAGCTGCATCAACTGACCAAGGCTCCTGATCGCGTCAGAAGACTATAAAGTTGGTTCTAAAATTATAGCAGTAATTATGGGAATAGATTTATTTATAGAATGAATAATGAAAATACACAACCCTGGTAACTTTTCACTGGAAAATTATTATAGGTGCGACGCATTTACACAAAGTCAAGAAGGGGAGAAAGATGGATGTACTGGAAGAGTTGGAGATTAAAAGAAATTTGAGTTTGGGACATGTTCTTAATGACATCGTCTTCCTGAGAAACTCACCTCTCATTACCACTGCACTTAACCTTCACAATTTACTCCGCTCCAAACCGACCCTTTCCCCTGGCTGAGGAACCCTACCTGCCTCTCCTAGCCTATGCTTAGTCATGCATCCCGACCATTCCCTCAACCACCCTCCTACTCCACCCCGAATTTCCCCCCCCCCCCTGTATAACCCTTCTCCCTCCCCTCCCCTGCTAGAATTTGGGTATTTATTGGATTGTCTGTATAATAAACAGTGTACTTGAGAATGACGCATCAGCATCGAAACTCATCGTACCAATAAATAATTTTCCAGTGAAAAGTTACCAGGGTTGTGTATTTTCATTTCAACATGGATTTTAAATTGAAAGCCGAATCAATTGATTTCATCAGAATGAAGAATTTTTTTGTTAAAATTTGATTTAAGCTGAAATCTGGTTCTTATCAATAAAGCACTTACCCCAGGATAATCCCCAAATTTGGTGCGATGTGAGAATACATAGAAATAGGACTTGGGGTTTACGGCAGAATGGAAGTCAGCTGTCTGCACCATTGGTGCTACACTCCTTGCATCGCCTAGGAGCTGCAGGAGAATGTCCCGGTGCTGCTCGGCACGGGTCGCATCTGAAGCAGCCATACCAGAGTCCATACCAGACCCAAAGCCAGGGTCATAGTGTTTCAGGATGGCAGCAAAGACCTTGAGAAATAACCATCGGAATGAATAGGTTTGAAAAACAGGTAGTAATCATGAGAGATGACAGTACGAGCATTAATATGCAATGGTGAATTTACCCTCTTACTGCTAACGTAGCTAAACCTACTTCCTGGAGTACTAGCAAGGAATGCTGATGGCAATGAAATAGAATGTTGCATATATGGAGCTAAAGTAAGCTATTTTTTGATATATCTAAAAGCAAATTTTTATTCATCACATATTTAGTTTAGTTAATAATGAAAGAATTCTATACTTTGCTTGAAAAATAAATGTAATTATGTACTCCGGTGTCATAAAATTTAATGATCTATGTATAACAGCAGGTCTATGTATTAGGAGATTCGAAAGCCAATACATCAGGCTGCTGCTCAAAGAGGCTTATTTATGCATGTTTTTTTTACCATAATGAAAGGTCTTGAGGAAGTTCTACACATGATGGCTAGGTATAGGAAATTTCTAGAAGAGATAAAAATGAGATAGAGGGCATAGAAGAAAGGATTACATGGGCTGGAGATGCTAAAAGTATGTTTCAAGGAGAGAAGTTAGGCAACTAGGGAGGGGAACAAAGAGATTGGGGTTTATGGATAAAATGACATGGAGTAGTCTTTGCTGTGAATTAAAGGAGGAACTTAAGCGTGAAAGGGGAATGAGCTAGGATAATTTACAAAGTATTTCATGTAATCATACCTCAACTGGTTGAATAATTAAGTATATATAAGTAATGATTTACTGTGGTAATAATCAGGGCTGCTGTTAGGGTTGAAATAAAAAATGGTGGTTATCATCATCATCATTGGTAAACAGTCCTGGGATTTCAAAAGTGCACAAAGTGTTGGAAATGTCCCCAGTTACCTTTTAAGAACATCACGTATCATTAAATTTATGTGATCCAAGCAGTGGTGTCCTGGCAAAATTAGCTGTGTCGGAATACACTTTCTTTAACTTTTTTACAAGTGATATATTACTTTGTGCTTTTTTTTATTACAAGTTATGCCTGCATATTTTAAAATAAATTTTTGTTATAGTTACGAAGGTATATATTAGAAATTTTGTGGAACCAAAATTGATATACCTAAGTAGTATTTGACTATTTTGTTTTTTCTTAACCAGTGCCAGAATGGCATTCCGGTGCTTTCCGGCACCATGACACCATTGGATCCAAGTAAAAATATCCCCATCCATTTTGCCTACCAGTGATTTTGACCCATTCCATAACTCCTTACTGAGACCTCCTTCATTTGACTCATATTGACTGTGGTAATTTGATTGAATGGAGTTCACTAGTTATGGTGCTCACCTGATCAGGTGCTATCTCGTACTTGGCACGTACGTAGTTCTTGATCTTGTCATCACGCTCCCTCTGTAGGAGGCCGTGGGCGAGGGCCGCGGCACTCAAGGAGTGATGTGCCTCCCGCTGTGTGGTGCCAAGCAGCAGGTCATGACGGGAAAAGAGGTCACGGTACACACCCATCAGCTTCATGGGCTCATTGGGCACCACACTGCCATCTACCACGGGGCCGAAAGGTGGATCATAGCGTGGGGAGGAGCCCCTCACCCGTACCCTCATGATCTCTGTTAGGCGCCTTCGTCTCAGGCAAGCAGCCAACTCTTCGTCCCGCTCCCGAAGTGGACAATTCAAAGCTTCTGCCACCTAAAAAATACGGGGCATTGAAATGTATAGCACTGTTATACCATATCCCTGATGAATATCATGTACCAAATAAGCCTGAATCACTCAATAATTTTTTTCATCTGGATAGAGGGACAACTCCAGCAACGGCGGAAAAATGACTGTTTCTAGCAATCATTTTTTACGATGGCTCAAACTCTCAATAGCATATCCGGCATAACAGTTTTGATAGCTGCTGTTATTTCTTGTTTCAGATCATCAATAGGTACTTAATGGTAGAGGTGGTTGAAACACCATATCCTTAACACAATCCTATTTGAAAAAATCACAGGCGATGAGGTTAGAGCTTCTTGGAGGCCAGCGATGAAGTGCACTGTCATAGGCTGATGTAAATATTATGTCTTAATCAAACAGATGAGCAACTAATGAAACTTAAAGAGTTTTAGAACTTGAGAGTTTTAGAACTTTAGAGTTTTAAAAACTTTAGAGCTTCCTAATTTCGATGACAGGTAGTGCTTAGCTCTCCTTTTCTTCTCTCCAGAGTGATAGATTTTCAAAATTATGGTATTCTTTTTGAATCACCCTGTATATTGGATAACTCTTTTCATTCTTAGCATTATTTATCACTTGACTTACCTGAATCGTGGACTTCAGTGGACTTGAGTTCAATGCCCAATCTCCTAGAGCGGTCCCACTCATGAGTATGGCTCGATGGAAGAGTCCTGGGGGAGAAATATGTGAAAGTTGGAGTTAAAATACTGCTTTCCCATTTCAATATTTCTGAGTACAATAAAGTAGGTACATACATATTGATGGCTAAGTTCTAACAACACATTGTTTTCAATAAAAAAAAAGTACTCCTTGTTTCAAGACTATAAATATTGAATCAAAATTAAAAATATAGGCCATTAAAATTATTATGAAATAAGTGTAGGGCTTGAATTAAGAGTAGAAATTAAAACATAAATCATTTACTTGAAAAATTCATCATGCAAAAAAACAGTTATTTCATCCCAGACAGAAATGCAAAGTTGAAAATGTGGCCCTCAAGCATGATGAGGTTGGCAAATAATGCTGGAAAAAGATTTTAATTTTAGAAAATATATCCAGACATCAGTTTAATTTGGAAATAAAATCTCTAAAATAGGCTTACTTGATTGAAATGGACAACTAACAAGGAGGTAGGGACTCTGAAAAATCTGATAAGCCAAACTCAGAGTAAATGGCTTTAAAAAGTTCTCTCCAGAATCATAATAAAACATCATTCTTTAAATTTAATGGAGAGTAAAACCCCCTAAATAAAAATCTACCTTGTTTTAGCCACATAAAGTTGCTGAAAACCACACTGATAAATATGGGGTGGGAAGGTAATACTCTAGCCAACACTCCATCACTATCCTGGTGCATATTTCTTACCAACAGCTAAGAGGTATTTTGAGATTTAATCATAAAATTATTTTCTCACTGATAACATTTTGAAATCTTTAACTCCATCATCAGGGTTGAAGTCACTTCAACTAACATTCAACTATTTCAACATCAAAGATTATATGACAGCCGGTACTTAAAATTGTAAAATAAATGGAAAAAAGAAAGAAATTGAAAATTTAATTGGGCAAATTAAATTCTGACAAGTAAAACCACAGCTTCTTTGAAAGGAAAAAATGAAACACAACCATAAAAGCCAATTAAAAAAATCTTAAAAATAAAAAAATCAATTAAAAGATTTATCAAAATTAACACCAAAAATAAAGTTTTTCTTAAAACATTAGAACAGTATTAAAAGATGAAAATGAAAATTGTTAACGTCATAAAAATATGATATTTTTTCTTCCTAAAATATTTTATGATAGAATTTTCACGTAAACAATGATATGTCTTACCGTCAGCCCCGTGAGACACGGGAGAGACAAGAAGAAGGTTGACACAGGCAGCACCTGTGCCATGACCCATGAGAGTCACACTGGAGGCGTCACCCCCAAGAGTACCAATGTTCTCCTTGACCCACTGGAGTGCAGCTATTTGATCAAGGAGGCCAAAGTTGCTGACAGTGTGCTCACCCACTCCTGGCCGGAGGAAGCCTATAAACGAATTGACAGGAGGTGAGGCATGGACAATGACAGCCAAGGGCGGATACAGGATTTTTTTCTGAGGGGGGTCTGACAGGCAAGTAGTCTTCTCATACTTGGGATTAAAAACTAAATGCAACAATTTAGCTATGAAACGTATTTACAATTTTATTATAAAAGTTAATAATATAGAAATACTTATAACTTTTACGTTAAAATATATTAATACTTTTATTAAAAATTTCATCTTTTTTTTAAGTATCTGGGGGGAGCATGTGCCCCCGTGCCCCCCCAACCCCTAAATCCACCTATGATGACAGCAGTGGCAAAATCGAGGTTAGAGCCTTTTGAAATGTGGTGCAATAGAAGAATGATGAGCATCAAATGGATTGACCGAGGAAGTTATGAGGAAGTCCCAAGAAGAGTAGGAGAAGAGAATATACTACGTAGTGAAAACATTGATAAGAAGATGGAACAACCTAATTGGCCCTTTCTTGAGACATGATGGCCTGATGAAGACAATCATCTGGCATCTGGGGACAAGTATTAGGCAGGAATAGAAAAGGAAGACCTCGAATGAAATATATGGGACAGGTGAAGGAAGATGTGAAAGAGAAGAAATACGTAGGTACGAAGAAATTAGCTGACAGTAGAATTGAGTGGAGAGCTGCTTCAAACCAATCATAGAATCGCTGACCACTGATGGATAGGCAACCCCTCTTACCTCACAAGCGAACCGCCGCACAGTGGGCTAGAATCGAAAAAAGCTGGCCAAAACCTCAAAAACGATTTTTTCGAGCTAGAAAGTTGAAACTTCGCATACATATTTTCAAATAAATTGTGCATAACTTGCCAGATTATTTATTTCCTGTGTTTTCACCTTAACAATGAATGTGAGGTCAAAGTTGAAAAAAATTAGCGAAAAACGACCACCATCGATTTTTTCTGAAAATGGTCAACTTTATCCTCGTGAATAGTTTTATTGACAAAACTGTTATACCATCTTAATTAGCACTTCTTTGTCTTCCATTTGGAGGGTATTCAAAGATTTTTTTTCGTCATTGACCATATATATATAATAAAATGGCGCAGCCTGTTTTCAGCCAATTTTTTGCGCCGGTGCACAGTGGGCTGAAATCGAAAAAAGCTGGACAAAACCTCAAAATCGATTTTTTTGAGTGCGGAATTTGAAAATTTGCACAGTTGTTGTCAATAAATAAGTGCATTTTTTTACGCAAACCGTTTTTCATAGGTAAATTTTTTAAACAAGTTACTGGGCCTCAAAGCTGAACAAATTTCGCAGAAATTGCCCTCATTGAATTTTTTTCGAAATTCAGCATGTTAAAAGTAATGCCACACCTTATGTAGTAATTCAATAGAAACAAAACTTCATAACATTATTCTGTGCTTTATTATTGTTAATTCTTGGCAACTTTCATGACGCAGTTGTATTATTTGTGGCCGATACGATACAAAATGGCGGACCCTGTTTTTCGTCGAAATTTTATGTTCGTATAGGATTATAAAAAAAGGATCACCTAGTTACCTCGAGATATTTACACCACATATACAGCAAAACCTATAGAGTATTATACCAAAAGGAGAATTGCGACCACCTGCGACGCCGAAATTAAGATCGATTTTTCTAACATGCGGCACAGTTCGGAGCTTGCTTCAGGCCACGGGGATTACCGTGCTCGACGGACGTTGGAAAGTGAATCTTTTAGCAAGTGAATTGTTTAAAAGATATAATTTATTTAGTGCCAAATTTATTTTACATTTCTTATAACCTAATTTATTCGCTGTCTTGCGATATTTATCGTCGATACGATACAAATTGGAGGACTCTGTTTTTCGTCGAAATTTGGTGTTCATGTGCGATTATAAAAAAGGATCACCGAGTTACCTCGAGATATTTACGTTGAATCACATCAAACGTTTTAGAGTGTCCATCCAAAAAAATCAACTACGACCGTTTGCATCAAGCAAAATGTTGCCTAAATATTGTTTAACAAATTTACCTATGAAAAACGGTTTGCGCAAAAAATGCACTAATGCATTGACAACAAATGTGCAAAGTTTCAACTTCCGCACTCAAAAAAATCGATTTTGAGGTTTTGTCCAGCTTTTTTCGATTCAGCCCACTGTGCGGTGCGCCGAAGCAAATGTCTGGATACATACCTGAATGGATTACAGCGGTATTTGTGGTAAAAAGAAGGAAGAAACAGGTCTAAATTACCAAAAATACTGAAATGCGTGGATTGATGTCGTTGTTTTGGGGGAGGGCGGTTTCCTCTTTCTTTCCGCTACGCCTCGGTGGTATGCAACCCATCTCACCGATAATGCGCTTGACGTCTGATATGCATAAGGCAAGCGAATTTCAGAGATTATTTTTGAAACATTTCTTATCGAGGAGGTGAAAGCAAAAGTTTTAATTGTCCAGCCGCGTTCAAAATTACCATCTTTTTGATTCTTCCAAAAATTAGGGGGGGCGGCCGTCACCTTCCCAGACGGCACAGAATGACGAAAAGCGACGGAGCGGTAGTCAATGGATACTATCTGCATACGAATTAGATACGGAGGATTCTGTGCCATCTGGGTTCGCTCCTGCCACTGCGTACAACTCACCGAGGATCCCGAGTCGGAAGTTGAGAGTGACCACCACAACTCTTCCATACGCCGCCAGCAGTGAGCCGTCGTATGGGTTTCCGGAATTCCATTCGTACGACTCTCCGTGAATGAAAACGATGACCGGATACTTGGGACCCGCTCGAGCGCCTCCAACTGCAAAGAACGAATCAATCACTTAATGAAACTCGCAAACAATTCATAGTTTAGCCGTCAAGAATTCAGCTTTTTTTATTACATAAAATCAACACCATGAATTTCCATGCAATATTGCCTAAATGAGTACTCATGGATATAAGTGCCGTGTTAAATAAGTACAGAGTCCAATATGAAGGATTAATTTCGAGAAATGAAGATTAAAATTTTCGCGACGAAAGATAAAAAAAATTCAAACCAATACTTCAAAACATTTTTAGGGTAATATTATAGATTAAAAGGCTAAGCATAAAAAATATTTTAGTTTCCTTTCGTTAAGTGAATTAGAATTTTTTTGCGTGAATTGCAAAGAAATTTAAACAAATTGAAACGCGGCGGAATCAATATTAACGGGAAATACAATTTTCCAATACTCAAAGGAATCAGAAGAATTTACTACGGGAAATGAAAAAATATAATTATTACATGAGTAAATAAAGAATTCAAACTAATATGGAAACATTGTGCGAAATACTTCAAACGTTGTGTCGATAAAATAGAAAATAAAAAATATTAAGGAGCTTATTTCGTTAAATAAATTCAAAATGATTCACGTAAGAAAGAGAAGAATTCAAACACATGTGCTAACTCGTTGCGAGTGCTATATTGACGTTGAAAAAAAAATTAAAACATCAAAGAAAAAGGGAGGATTAATTTAGGAAATAAAGACAAAAACTTTAACATTAGTCGATAATAATGCAGTAAATCCAACAGATATTTTAATTACAAATTTTGGCCGCCGGAGGCGTTCGCAGATTACTCACAGACTTAAAAAAATATGTTTCAGTGTTCATTCTGCTTAACAATAGTTTCAAAAATGTGCGTGAAGTGTGAATTTTACTTAAAATTCAATAGTAGGTACTATTAATAAATCTTTGTTTCGTTTCTCTGTGAAATATTAGAACTTGACGAAATTTTTTATATGAAATATTAGTAGAATAAGTGTGGCAGATGCAAGAAAGCGAGTAAATGTAATTTTATTTTCATCCGTAACAAAAATAAAAACAGACTTCCAAAAAAATGTACTCCAGACTAAAATAAATAATGCAATAACATTTATTCACGTTAGCAGAATTTTAAATCGCCATGAAACCAATGGATTTTCAAAATTAAAATTCAATTATTTCATAATTTAGTTTGTACAAAGGAGCACATATACTTGTAAAGATGAGTTTTTATGTAAGTAGTTATATTTAGTAATGGTGATGAACTGCTTAGGATATTAATTCAAAATTTGCACCAGGAATGGATGATACTTCATATTTTAGTATTATATAGAACTTTATAATCATTTGTATGGGTCAATTTCTTGGTAAATATACGTCCTTACAATTTATTTCCGAATTATTTTTCGCGCTCTGAAGATCAAGACTTGGCGAACCAGATACACCTTTCTTAAAACATTTCGTCACCCGGCCACCAGAGGCGTTAATATCCAGGATACACCCCTGAAGTCTTTGCGCAGGGTAGGTCGCTGCTGCTACCTACCGCTGGTTCGTCTTACTTCCCTAAATTTGTAACGAAGTTTCTGAAGATAAAATATCTAGCCACAAACTGTCATTTACAAATTCATGGACCATTTTTTTCCAATATTGAGATACAGTTTACTTGAAACCCTTATAAAGAAATATTGAAAAGCAATCAACTTGGACAAACAGAATAAATTAAACCCCGATAGATTATTAGCACCATTCTAAGATATCCTTTTTCTTCTTTGAATCAGTGGAAATGTTGGTTCACCAAGTAAATGAAGCCGAAGTCGTAATTTTTAACACCATTCAGTTACGTGATACATATGAGTTCTTAAAAGTAGTTAATGTTTTTGTTTCACTTTTTATGCATGATGATGACCATGGAGCCACAAGACGGTTTTTTTTGTTATAAATGTAGCTCAACGCCCACATAGCACAAAATATCTTCTTGATATCTAGAAAATATCTTCAATGTCTTGGATATTTTAAATGTCTGCTAGATGTCTAGAAAATATCTTCAATGTCTTGGATACTTTAAATAATATATCCTACTTTATTATGCCTAGAATATTCTTGTTTCACACAGTGGGGACCAGGGAGCTCGGACCTCCCAACCCCCCTCTAAATATTAAAACACGTTTTTTCGCCAAGTTCGCTAAAAAAAGTTACGGAGAGAAAGTCGCCGCGAAGCGTACTTAGTGTTAGCCTGATTTTCGCGGACCGCGGCTTCAAGGACAAACGCATCCTATCTGACGGACGCATAATGTGCTTAAAGTTTCCACCACTACCCAAGCGGAGGTCCTTTCATTTCTCGAAATTTATCGCCAACCTCAGGATTTAAACTTAGGAAGAGATGACCATCTATATTTTATCCGCCAGATTTTTTTTTGACAGAAAATCGATGCATTGCTACGCAAATTTCTTAAAAATTATCTAGCCATATACCTCAAACAACGTAAAAATTAAAAGTAATCATAACCCTGAGTTACTTGTAAACTCTTGAGTTACTCCTTGTAAATTATGTACGATTCATTTTATAGACGTAATGGGTGTAACAAAAATGTATTACGCTATTTTCAGGACACATTCCAGATACGTAGACGCACACACAGGGAAACATGAAAATATTTTACGGAAACCCTTTGTTTTCGTGTAAACCTCATTGTCTCCAACGCGTGTTCCCTCAGATTTTCATTAATTTTGATTAAAAATAAACAAAATAATTTAATCTGTAAATGCCCATTTGTATAATTAAGTTAAATTCCTGCCTTATATAAATTATTATCCACCAAATATTTGATTTATTAAATTATTAAAATATACATAGCCTGCTTGGTGACATATGGAAGTACAACTGGTGGACGATGTGACATTAAGCGTTTTAATACCAATTTAACCATTATATACCTACGTATGAAACAGCTTATTTATGAATCGCTAAGGATTTGAAAATACAAGCATGTCAATGTATGTTTGTAAACAGTATATGAGTGCCACATTACGAAGGTGGATTCTGAAAATGTCTTCATATACACGCACTCTCTTTCTTAAATGTCTAATTTATATTGAACTTATGAATCTTGGAAGAAATTTTCAGTAAATTATGCCTTTCTTGATCACGGTTACAATTCTGATGATGGTGGAGCAGCGACCATGTTTAGAAAATGTTATTACATTATATTACATGTTAAACGTTAAATTTTCTCAGCAATATTAGCGGCAAATCTTTTTTACTCTGCTGAAGAATAGGTTGAAAGTGACTCTGAGTTTGAAAAAAACTATTCTTACACATAGATTGGAAAGTAAATAAAATATAAATTAATGATAATAATAGTAAATAAATAACAATACAAATAATAATAATAAAATAAATACAATTAAAGTGGTTAGCGAAGGATTATAAAAGTAGAAATGTCACTTTGAATGAAACTATTGTATAGGTTGCTTGATAAAGCATGGAAGCTGGTTTTAGAATATTACAGGACCTTAAAGTACCTTATGTAGTGGTAAAGGAATAAGTAAAAAACGACAAAAAATTACAGCGAGAAAAATCTGAGATCCAAAGGTTCCCAAAAAACTGGCTTACCTAATAAATAAATCGGACTATTTTTCCATCGCGTTATACCTGACTTGGGTAAAACATAAAATTTGACTGAGAATACCCAGGGTTTAGTCTCATTTACCTATAAAATAAATGGAAGGCATATAATTTTATAGAACTCTATGATAATGTCGTATAACATTACTGAAAGTGGTTTCAAATGTGAAATTTTATCAGGAATAACAGCAGAAAATTTTTATTTTTATTCTGCATTCCCCAAGAGTTTAAAAAACTCTTTGTAAGAAAACTTGAATTTACTCACTTTCAGCTGAATTACATACCACCACATAAAAGCTGTAAGATGTCAGCCTCTCATTCGGACATTTTTATTTTATCCCTGTGCATGGATATAAATCTAGTGGAATATGCGATATGATTCGTTTTCAATAGCAATTTTACCTTAAGATACATTAAATAGCAAATATGGTTTAGTTATTAGGTTTTTAACCTTAGAATAACAATACAAAAATACGGCGGAGTAAAATTTTTATTGTTCCTTACAAATCCATTTAGCCACCAGTTATTATTATTATATTATACAAGCTACAAGTTGGCTATCTACCTGGTAGTAATAGTTATTATGCAATGAAAATGGAATAAATAAAAATTTGTCACCAAAATGAAACTAGATCAGTGAAATCGAAAATTCAAAATATGCAATGAAATTAGTTTTCCAAGATAAATTTTTCACACCTCTTCTTATAAAATTTTATGTTGTTAGGATAGGGCTGAAACAGTTCTGCAGGTAGTCTATTCCAATCATTGATCGTCCAGTTGAGATATGAGAACTTTTTTACGTTAGTCCTTTGAGGCCGGCATTTCACCTTGTATTGGGGATCTTTCTTATATATAGCAGGTATTTTCACTTTTATCTCGTTCTCCACATGCTTTTTCCCCTGCAAATGTACGGAAGATTGCGCGAAGCCTATTTAATAGTTAGAAATAAGTATTGAAAGAAATTTAATCATGCTCTAATGCGACACCCATGATTTGGTTGGTAGATTTATAATAATAACCTGACAATCGGAAACCTAAAGGTGGTACTAAAAAATGTATGTTTCTTTGTAATTCAACAAATAGGTATTTAGAGAAAATTAAGTCACTCACAATCAGTTAAGTTATAATTCAAGGAGGACATTTAATTGTACCCTAAAATGACATGTATGATTTGATTATTATTTTTTAATATTAGAAAGACAATCGGATACTATGGCGGTATAAAATAATATATCGTTCTGCATTAATCAGCGAATATTAAAAGAAAAACAAGCCACCTAAATAAAAATAATCATGCGGGTAAAATTTAACCCATGCCCTCATTGCACACTCTCTGGAACGGTCCTTGTGGGGAGATATGAAAGAATTTAAAGCCGCATATCTCATTAAAGTATTGATCACATGCATGAAATCAGGTTACACCCAACGACTAATTACACTGGAGAACGCATTAGCATCCGGTGGGGAACACTTTTTTCCGACCGAAAGCGACGAAGAACAATGCCACGCGAGTCTTTTCAGACCGAACAACCCTCACCCGTTGTATCGCGGCCGGGCAAAACTTTTCCAGATATGAGAGAGAAACGGAGACAAATCCGTGGGAGCTCGAGTTTGAGATGGAGGGAGAGTAAGAGAATCGTAACGCCGACCCCGAAATCTCCACATGCAGCACACCGCATCAACTACCTCCCCATACTCCTTTCCTCTCCAACACCGTACACCGTACCACAACTACCCTCCTTACTCTCCCATACAATCCGCGAAGTCCCTACATCTTCAAGCGCCCAGGGATACTCCGAATCAGAAGTTACTAGTTAAAGGCCTTACACGTCCGCGCTCCGGTAAAAGGCCACGCGATGAGCGCGCCGAATAGGGGATACGGTATACGTACCCTCTCTCTCTCTTTCCTAACCCAGGCGCCACCGCGCGGCCTCGCCCCGAACTATATACACGCCCCCTTAACAAGCTCCTCTCCGATCCCCTTAAAACCCCCCTCTACATCCTGAAACTCTCCCTCGAAGAGAAAGAGAGGAACCCTGAAGGGCTGGAGATGGGGGGAGCGACTTGAGGATGGGCAGGTGGTCGGAGTAGGAGGATTTTTGGTTATACGGCCAGAGTCACAAGCAGCATTGGATGCTCTCGGAGAGGGAGGGGGGGGGGGGGGTTCCGGGAGTTTTTCAGAAAGTTGCTGGTGTAGTGAATGAAAAATCACTCCCCGTTTGACCCACTTCATAAGGATTTAGTCGCGGGGATGGGAATAAGGTGTGGCGGAGTGCGGGAGACTAAGGGGGAATGTGCAAGTTCTCTTCGGTTAGTTGAGGGGGGAAGCAAGGGTGGTGATTTCCGGCCGAGAGAAAAAAATGAAGAACGGTAAGGGAGGCATAGGAGGTCGTCAGAATGAGCGACGAGGGAAAAAGTTTTCCACACTGGCGTATGGGTCGAACAGCTTGGGATATGGGCATACCGCGAGTGCCTGGAGGATTCCCCGGCAAGAACCGCTACTCGAGCAATAAAGGGTATTCGTTCCCTCTCCAACACTTTAGATAGGGTACGAGAAGCGGGAGGGTTACGGTACCGCGTCTCAAAAGAACTCAGATGTGAAGGGAAGCACAATGAAGGAGGTCCCGACGTAAAACCAAATAAATGCCATTCTTTTCGCACTATCACTCGTTTCGTTTATTCCTCCGTAACAAGACGAGTTTTCAGGATGACGGAGATGCCTTCAGGTGACTTCAACCTAAAGATACCTCCTGTTAGGGAGGAGAAAACGTTTTTTAACCTTTGTTCCAATTATTATCGCCGGAAAGATCGCACATACCATGCACGCACACATACATTACGATGATAACAATAGTGTTAATTCAGTGCGCATCAGTTCTCATATAGTCTGTCTATTTGATCATCAGCACTCCCATTTCCACCAGGTGTCGACGGCACCTATTCTTTAATTATCTGGTGTTTCGATCTTGCATGTTTACGACCTTTAGAGTTTCGTTGTCCACGCGAATTTTTGCACTCGACAATATTAGCATATAACAACAGTGCTGCTTTCAAACGGCTGAACTTAATGATTCCCCAATTGATTAGGAAAGCAACTCATTCTTAATACCGTTAGAATCCCAAAAATTATTTAATTGCATTTTTTCATGGAATTCACTGGAAACATGATTACGCAGTGGCTATTCGTCTTAAATAAATGCTTCGGCAACATTTCGCTTTCCTAATTTCATTTCCACTTCCGACGCCGCAGCGCTGCATCATCGTAAAGTGGCAGTGTTCTGAACTACGTATCACGACTGTCCATGCATGCATCAACGCTACGATTTCCGCTTACGATCGCACGGATGATCAAGAGCATGATGGAAATGGGAATGGGACATCAGCCATACCTAAGCACCGACACGCGTGACAGTAGTGGAAAACCAAGGAGAACGCTCAGCAACCTCTGCGGAAGCTTTCGCTCGAAACATTGGGAAGAGTGTGTGTGCCGATTTTCGCGTGGTAAATGGAATTATAACGATAAAAAAACATGGAAGATTGGAAAACCTGATAATATTCACTATACCTACTTATACACTCACCTATAAAATCTACTCCCGACCACTGACTGACTGACTGATTCATCATAATGTTTATGGTGCACGAGACGAAATACGACAAAAAGTCATAGGATCGACTCCCTCTGAAATAGTCTGAAATACTAGGAAAAATTGTCGAAACGCTAAATTTTCTCTCATGTTTGCTATTACAACCCAGGAAAAGATTTGAGGAGTCAGCATGCTGATGGAATAGCCAGTGTAAGATTCTGAAATCACAACCTGGCTGGAATCCCGAGGCAATATCACCTGTATCATCCACCACAAAAGCAATAAATACTACATTGTTTTATTCACATTTAATTTATGATTCCTATTGGTGTGAAAGGTGCTTGTGAGACTACGGGGTCCTACAAACTTCACCCCATCCCTTCGGTGCTGAAATGCTATGATTAAGTAGTCACTACCCTAAAATTATTTTGAGATAATCCATCATTTATAGGAGATTAATATGGAGGACATCATATCAATATATCACAATGCCATAAAACCAACTTCCGAACTTCCGACTGGTTCACACAAATGTTTATGGTGCACGAAACGAGTTAAGACAAAAAGTCATAGAATCGACCCCCACTGAAATCGTCTGAAATCCTAAGAAAAATTACCGAAACACTACATTTTCTACCTGATACGGTGTTCCCAACCGTCTCTATGCCTCTACTTTTTGGGGGAACTTAAGGGTCAAAAATTGATGGTGTTTAGGAATATTATCATTGCGGTGAAGCTTGTTAATAGCACCAAAGTCATTTTGGTAGCCATTAGTAAACACCTTGTAACAGTCAGAAAGCCTGGAATCCAAGACCTGTTTGCTATCCCTAGGATTCAGTTTAATTGGTTAGATATCACCGGAAAACGTTCCTTATGAAATAAACGGCAGAAAATAATTGTAAGAACTGGCTGAGTGTAAGAAAGGGAACTATGAGGTACCATACACGACAGAAGAACTCGTTGGATAGGCCATGCCATAAGACAAGGACCAATGAAATATGATAAAAGGAAAAATTAAGGTCAAGTCTCCTGAGGAAGACCAAAACTTGGGCACTTGGGGCAGATAAGAAGAATCCCAATGAATGAAGATAAAAAACTAGATGTGGAAACGGAGAAATGGATCGTTAGAGCATGTAAATAATAGGGTAAGCAGGACTATGAATCATCGTCCAGATGAGCCCTTACACTATATTTTTTACCAAGAACTCTATCTTAAATTAATTTCAACGGAAAAGAAGCTGCCTTGGACCAGGGATCGAAACAACTACCTTTGGCTTTCAAAACCATACGATGCAATCTATATCCACCTTTTTATAAATCTGTTCCCAGATGGGGACATTTGACTGTAAACTCTCAATGGACCTTAAATTAAAGAAATTTTCACGTAAACCAGAAAATATGGAAAATAAATAGCTCATGTGTATTGTGATAAAATCCAGGGCCTGTCCACAAAAGTTGAGTCGTTTTCCTCATTGATTAAAATCGTTTCAGGCTTAATTTTGTGGAATAATGCTATATCCATGATTAAACACAAATGGTAATTTCCACACTATTTTATTTAACACTTAACGACCGACCATGGTTTCGACAATTTGTGTGATTTTGTTGTGTCAAAAATAATATCATTCATAAAAGGTAATTCCGCTTGAAAAATAATGTCTTAAAGTACTCACACTGTGGAAAACCTGTGACACAATAACATTTTGAAAAATTTCAAGAAATAGCTACGAGTTTATGAATCACCAACATAAAATTCCGCTTTTTTTTTGGAGGTGGAAAAATAAAAAAAAATTCTCATACAATATTCAGATACTCTCCTTTGTGTATGTACAGCAGGAAAATGAAAATAATGACTGTAACATAATTCAACGAGAGCAAAAAATATAACCCCTAGGTTGCTCCTCCATAGAAAGGCTAAAATTTTTGGGACTTATAATAAGGATGCTCGTTGGACGAAGGAGATGTATAAAAAATACGCTAGGGGGGAAATCTTAGAACATGATGAGAAGGGATGGATGGATATGGTACAAGGAGTAGGAGAGGGTTGGGGGATAGGGAGATGGTAGAAGGGGGATGAAATACCAAGCGTGGGGAAAGTTCAATATCTGGGTCTTATTAAAGAAGCAGTTTTTAATGAATCGTAAGATATTTGGGATGGCTCGGTTCTTCGTTCCCCTCCTTCCCTGCCCGTCCAAAAGGTTTCTCGGATAGAAATCGCGGGAATGCAATCATAATTCAACATTCCTTAATAAGGTATTATACGATCCATGGTATTTCCCATCATCCTCATGCAAAAGAATCCCGGTTTCAGTAGAACTCCGTAGCTGGATCGATATAACCTTCAAAATGCATCTTAAATGTTCAATATGGATCAATACAAATAAGAAACTAGTATGCACAATGAAAGAAAATTGAGTCTAAAGTATTACAGAAAGTTTTTATTTGGTGCAGTGAGAAAATTGCTATTTTTCTGAGTGGATAGGAATATTTTATAACCGATTCTGTCAACAAAGTATACCGGTAAAAAAAAAAACAAAATTGTAAAGATCTCATGGAAGATGTTACGGATGAAATGTAAAATTATATCTCGAAATAAATTTAATGAACATTACGAATTAAATAATCCTATCAACATTTTCAACTGTTGAACCGCACTTTCCATGAAATCTCACATTATTGACTTCTTCAGACCCAAGGTACACACACTTGCGACTCCACGTTTTTATTATTATCATCCTTCAAGTGTGGATCATTGTCGTTTAAACCCGCCGCTGCACTTCTTTATACCTTGTAGTAGACGATTCTGCCACTACACGCCACATGTATTTTGTTTTGCATTCGTAAAACAAGATGGATGACACAACAGCAAGCCAGATACGTGTGCGTTGTCAAGTGTTTTTTGACTAAGCTATCTAATCAGTAGTTTAAAACTAATAAATCATGTTTGATTTAAGTATACCGGGACTAGCCACGGTGATAACTTTACGGATGTCACCCTCAATGCACAAATTGCGCGAAAAATCCACAGGGAAAAAATCATTCGCCTTCCTTAGGGGAGAATGACGCCTCGGTAGCTTAACTGGCTAAATCACTCGGGGGATCCGGGTTCGGATCCCGGTCAAGGTGAATGATTTTTCCCCCCTTGGATTTTTCGCACAATAAGTGTTTATAAAGATTATATCATTTGAAAATAATGAGTGATAATAAAGTATTCTTGATGAGAATAATTTCTTTGTATTATCAGGGTGCGTAAAAACATTGTCGTAAATTCCAAAGGTTTACATATGTGTACCACGCTGTAAAATATTTGTTAATAAATATTTCTTCCAAATTTCACTGTGATGCTATTTTTTCCATCCGTCTTGATTATGAAAGGACCCTGAAACATAAAGTAAATAGCTCAGAGACTCATGGGTCCGAAGATTTTAAGCGGCTCATTACCAACATTACAGCATTAGGTACAGTACATATTTCAGGTATAGAAATTGCGAGTATTTTCTAAATAAACTGTAATGTAGAAGGTAAGCGGGGTATAGGGGAAACGTGGAAGGACTAATAGATTGATTGAATGGGAATAGACCTTTGTACATGACAGAGAATTACTACTTGGAAGGGAAGGTAGGCCGGGGTTATCCACAAAATTCTCAATGAAATTGTGCGAAAAATCCACAGAGAAAAAACAATTCGCCTTGACCGGGATGATTTTTTCTCTGTCGATTTTTCGAGCAATTTGTGCATTGCGGGAGACTATCGTAAATTTATCACCGTGGCTAGTCCCGGTATACTTAGATTCTCAATTAAAGCCTACTACCATACGTAAAGTAGATTAAATAATAACATCTAAAATTATTTTTACGTACCACTTATACATCTTCCTTTTCAGTTTTGCAGGCTTTGGCTAAAATTTAACAAACTTGCATTGCAAACACCTCGTTTTAACACAATCAATGCGGATGATATTTTCGCCGAAACCTCCAGTGACGGATGGGTGATTTTCCTTCATAACGGTGGTCTTGGAAGTAATACAACAGAATTTGCAATTTTTTTTCTTTCCATTTCACGCAATTTGTAAAAAACCTTAATGACATACATGTATGCCACCCGTCACCAGTAATTGACAATTCACGCAACCCGCATTACACACATGCAATTGTCCTTGTATGAAGGAGTGAACTTTACATATTTCCGTTTATAATACTTCTTCTACCATTGATTCCTTAGGTTAATGGCGGAAATATCTTGGAATTAGTCTTTACGTGTATTTTTTTGTTTCAACGGCCGTAGATTTAATTTTTTCAAGTCACAGAAGTAGAACACACAATGAACGGCAAGAAAAATATAAATTTATGGGATAAACATTTTTTAAATCTATGTTACCTCAGAGTTATTGCAAAATTGAAACATTTATATGAAAATTCTCGCAAATTTTTATGATATATTTAAAAGCAAGGCCTTAGACAGAGCCCTGGTTAACGACTACATTCTGGGCAAATCGTAGTCACTGTCCTACGGATGCCTTCACGGTAAGCGGAGGAATTAAGAGCCTGCATCAATACTAAAAACCTATCACGGCACATTCTCTCCCGAATATTGGTACTCGCACTAATTCTGACCTCCAATCGTTAGAAATTGTGTTAACCCTAATTGCGCCCATGTGGATAAGAAGGCCCAGCCAAGTTTCCGGTTCTCCCTGTCCAACAGCTTCCAATCCATTATGCCCTTAGTGAAGGCCCTTGGTGAAGGGCGGAGGAAAATGCTTTCTGCATTTTTCTCCGTCTATGAGAGGATTATTTCAAAGAAAATATCATTTGCAAGTTGAAATAATCTATGGGAGTGCCGCTGGTAGGGAGGGACTCCAACCTTGAGCCTTAAAAATTATCCAGCAAAATAGTACAATTGGTGTAATGGAGTGTTGCATATGTGATTAATATGTTAGTTTTTATGAAAATTAAGACTATCTGTACCTAACACTAGAATGTATTAATGACCTAAATAATGAAAACACCATAATTATCAGAGGAGAAGTAATTAATGCGGAGCAATGACTGAGAAAATATGCCGTAAAATTAGGAAAAAACCCAAAATATGTAAAAAAAACGTAATTTGCAATAATCATTTTAAAATTATTAATAAAGTATAAAATACGACCTTATGGAACGCATGGAAACATTTTGGAATAAAATAGTAAGTTTTGAGACGGGAATACACGTTATTAACAAAAACTAAGTCTGATAATAATTTTTGTGGTTGGACTTAAGATATGAATAAATTAAAAGATAAGATAAAAATACTATTTCAAGAGAATAAATAATGGTTAAATGCCGTAATGCTTAAAATACCTCTGAGTTTATCTATTATTTTCCGCAATTTCGTTTACAAAGCTAAGGAAACAATTAAACGAGTAAAAAAATACAGACCAATACTCTACATAATGTAATGCAGTGTTGCATACGCGATTAACATGTTATTTTTTATGGAAAGGAAGAAAATCTGCAACTAACCCCAACACGTATGAATAACTCAGAAAATGAAATAAAATCAAAATGAATAGAGGATTGGTAATTGACCTAGAGAAACAAATGAGAAAATATGCCGTAAAAGTAGGAAAAAGACCCGAAAAAAATCATTCAGGATATCACCCGTAATTTGCATTAATAAAAAATGTTCCTAGAAAAAGAAATTAAAATCTAACATCATTAACTGAAGCACCGCACTAAGGTCATTTTTTATAATGTAGTGAGTATGAAACGGGGATAAATATCTTCAATAGAAAAGTTAGTCTAACCATTATTTTGGGATAGCATATAAAATATGAATAAATTAAAAATGAAGGTAAAAAAATAAATTTAAAAAAATAATCCATGTGTAAGATTATGTTATGTTAAGTGATTATGATATTTACGATACGAATGGTGAAAAAGAGACGAAGGAAATGAAAAGAACAATCTCAACCTGCCAAATTGTTCCAAAAATAGCACTTAAGTAAACAAAAAATCACTTAAAATGAAGGAACACGTAGAACTAGAAAAGGACACTTCCGCAATGGTATAAGGTCACTCCCGAACTGCGGGAGGGTGAAAAAGTAACACTAGGCACGCTCGGAGCACCCTAGTGACCAGCGGAAAAACGAACTCCCGAAGGCATACATTTATGTCATCCGCCTGAGTGGAAAAGCCTTCATGGCATATATATATGTCATCCGCACTGAATGTGTTAATTTAGCTAATAATGCGCCTACGGGTGAAGTTTATGATGAAAAAGTTTAAAAATAAAAGGAAACGTTGGCATGGCAAGTTTGTTAAAGTTTTACCAAAACCTCAAAAACTAAAAACGAATTTAAATTACACTTAACCTCAGTCTTCTGCTTTTACTCAGGAAACGTGAATTGATTTGTCAAATGAAACAATTATAAATATGTTATTATGTGTACCTAGTTTTTAAATGGTTCATAAAAAAGGTGCAAGATACTGTTGAACAAAAAATGAGCCATATGAATTGTATAAAATATTCATGTATATTATAATAATTAATTCAAAGTACTTAATCAGTTATGTTTAGTTTGCGTCGTGCATTTAGTTGACAACATTGGCCTGTACCAGTATACAAGTTGTATTTTCTTCTCCAGCACGGCATCAGAACTAATTGTTCTTCATTTTTCACTTCATCCATGAGCCTGTTTGAATGTTTAATAAATTGAATGCGCAAGGGATGAGGGAGAGATGAACAAGTATCCTTATTTCACATATTTCAGCAACTTCTCTCCCCTATGCAAACGTCCAAACCAAAGACTCGGCCTTATCAATGTTTCCTCAAGCAGTATTTCAACCCACTATGCCGTCTACTACGTTGTATTTCCCTTCACCCATTTCACATAATCCATGCATTCATAAGAATTAGATCTCATTAAATTCCATTATTAAAAGTTTTTGCCTGAAGAATTCCTACAAAAAGACATCGAACGCAAAAGAGACAAATCAGTAGACGTGCTGAAGGCACCGTTAAAGGCCGTTTAACACGGGGCACGGAATTGCGCAGGTTAGAGCTGCATTAATTTCTAAAATGCCGTGGAATTGCGCGAATGCATGAACGAAATTAGAACAGGGGCTATTTTGCCGTCTCGTATCCACGCATTCTCGCCTATGTTCTAGCTATTCACCGCTTCACACGACGCAATTTTGATTGCGCCTTCGCACGTACGTCAGATTGCGCAACTCCGTGTACCGTGTAAAACGGCCTTAAGGTATGGAGGAGGTGACCGACAGCTGAGGTCATTTGCGCCATGAGGGAGGGGTAAGGAAGGAAGGTTGGAGAGAAACCCGGCGTCAGAATTAGCCTGCTCTTTACTATAGGCGCCAACGGGACCACGGTTAAACGTTCCATCAGACGGACGAAGTGTTGCGCTTGAAATGCCCTCCACGCAACATTCAAACAGGGATCGAGTGGTCTCAGAAAATTATCTACCACCGCCGGGATTTGAACCCGAGCGCACAGTGTGGGAAGCCACCATACCAACCCGATCCCACATATTGTTAATGTGGAAACATTCTGCATACTATTGGATGAATGACAATTAGCTGGGAAATGCATTTAGGTAAAAATAGCACTTACGGCAGTTCAAACCGTGGACCAGATATGAGTAACGTAGATGATATAAGACCACCGCTTCATGCTCCCGGCTACGTAAATATCGCGCGGGGGACTTTGATGATTGCAATTCCAGAAATTGCAGGTACACAGAAATTTAATTACATTAATTATGAAAAGGAATTATATTTATTACGTGAAGTGAGAACAGCACGAAACACGGCAGGTTTGGAACTTCAATCGTATTTCTAAGTTCAAATTTCACGTAGGGGCAAAAAGAAATTTTATAAATTAGAGAAAAAATTTACTTATAGGTATAAAAATATAAATAAAATATTTATTAATCTATGTGTGTACATATTTTCCGCCTAAAATTGGCTCCTATGATCTATTCATGGTGTTTGTGAAATATCTTTCAGCAAATGATTCTGGAATTCCACCGAGATGCATTGAAAAAGGAATTTCTTATGTTGCTTCAGTGCCTTAAATACAGTTTCTTTGTGCCTTAAATACACTACACTTTTTATAATAAATTTTATTTCGATAATTACACCAAACTTGGCCATTTATTAGAATCAGAGTAGATTTATTTTCGCTTTTGAGCATTTATGCTAATCGACCACGTGTGAAACGAAAATTCTTAGATCAAATCGTTTACCGTTTTCATATTCTCGTGAGAGAGAACGTTTGATATTAAAATTTGAAATTTGAAATACGATGGAAGCTTGTTCCTGCTTACCGATTCTCGTGCCGTTTCCCCATCACGTAATAAATACGCATAAATAATTATCACGTGATGAATCCCTGCTTCATAATTAATGTAATTAAATTTCTGGGTATTCCGCGGTTTCTGGAAGAGTAGTCATGGTGGCCTCGCATGCGGAATTTTAGTATTTCTCGCAATTAATTAATCGTTCTTCACATGCAACTAAAAAAAGAAAAAAATTCTAAAATTATGCTTATAAAATATGAAAACGAGAGTGGCCATGAATTTATGGCTACGATACCATATCTGAAAAATTCAAGTACATTGAAAGTTTAAGTCAATATATGATCCAATCTCTAAATATACATAGCAAAATATATTTTTAGAATTTTTTGCGAAAACTTATTATCATTTTTGATAAAACAGTGACAAGAGGGCTCATTGCCCTGTGGTAACAGAAAAATGTATCAAAAGAGAGTGATTCCAGCCAACTTCATCAACCTTATTTTTAAGTATTTAAATGTAAAAAAATTAAATTTAAAAATTAATGAATTATTATTCTATACACGTACTGAATTCCTAGCGAAGCATTGAGAAATTATAACAGTTACTGAACGAGTGATTACTGAAAGTTACAGACTAAAGTGACAATTATCTTAAATCAAAATTATTTTTCTATTGATCTAATTGAAATATCTCCATATTGACTTCAGCATAAGTGATTGTTTGGCTTTCCAATGATACTAGCCACCACAAAAGCATAGTTGTTACATTCTCATCCGCCGTTTTAAGTT
This sequence comes from Ischnura elegans, assembly GCF_921293095.1. Classification (NCBI taxonomy): domain Eukaryota; kingdom Metazoa; phylum Arthropoda; class Insecta; order Odonata; family Coenagrionidae; genus Ischnura; species Ischnura elegans. The sequence continues at coordinate 85,432,517 of NC_060251.1, read as the reverse complement.
TTTTCAATTTAATTTTACCCCATGTTATATATCTGATGAAAAATTGTCCCCCATTCAACCAATTTCTTCAATTATGTTGAAACATCAGGGTTTTATTCAAAAACAAAATTTGGGTACGACTGCATTATAAAAAAACTATTTTTAGTTCACTTATCTCACGAGAGACATCAGTATGAAATTTGATAATTGATGATGAAACAAACATTGGTAACTCTCCACACTCGCTTCACACAAAAACAGCTTCGGGAAGCGTAAATTCATTAGCACTCTTGTTTCCACATTTAAGTTTGGGAAGCTATAAAATCCGGTCGATGTCATCCATGTAGATACATGACAAGATCCAGACGCGTGCTGATGGCTATTTAGTATCAATTCTAACATAAAAGTGACGACAAAAACTTGTGTCCTATATTCGACATTTGAGAAGTCTAATCATTAACCAAGTACCCGATCCTCTTCTGTCATCTGCAGCCCTCTTTCTAGGTAATAAACGATGAATACTTAGGGGACGGATGTGAAGATAGGTAGATTCTTGTTTGAGTGATACAAGTACAAGAATTGCATGCCATCAATTAGGGAAAAATGTTTCCTTATTTAAAAAAAACACATAAATACATATTTAAAACCGAAGATAAATACGTGTTTTTGGTTTTAAAATTAGGCCAAAATCAGATACAGATTCAACTCCAGTCATTCAGTGCATCAGCAAACGTATTCCTTCTTTTGCTGGCGATAAGAAGACCCGTTGAAGAAATCATGTGTACACACTATTTAACGACAATTAATGAGAATATTCTATCGCATACTCGTCACAGAAGCCAGCGTTGACCTTGAAAGTGATGAACTTCTTTCAGTTACAAAAATAAACATATTTCCTGTGGGATAGAATAGTGACCCTCCTGGCTTTATATGGGATTTTATGTACAGGCGTTACATTTTAAATGAAGGAATAAAGCATAATACAGTAATATAAAATGATTGGATATTCCCACAAATAAATTTTTGGGAATGGGAAATGAAAAACTAAAGGGTGGGAAACAAAACCATAATTAATACAATAAAAGGAATAAAAGACAAGAAACCCTTGAATGTGACTTTTTCACGTTTTTGTGAACAACTCAAAAACCGTAACCTCTGGCGAAACAGTACACGAATACAAAATTTAATGATATTTAGATACAATTTCCTTATCAGATTAAATTTTTTCGGTAAAAGCTGTAATCTACGAGTTGCAGTGAATATGAAGATGGCAATTTAAAGAAATGTTATTTTAATGTCTTTAGTCAACAATAGCTGTTTAATTAGCTTCCAGAAAAATGCATTTTTTATCTTAAAATGGAAGAAATGGGATTTATTTTCAAACTCTATCACTAATGGCAATGTATCTATTAAAAACGTGCCCATTGACTTTCCAAAAACAGGGTCGGGCAAACGAAAGTCTCCGAAAATTTACATACCTATCATTGAGTTTTTAAAGATAGATTCATATTGGAGGCAAAAATAAGAGTTGAATTTGAAACCGCTGTAATGTTCGATATTAATGTGTTTGTTCAATGACTACTGTTATTGATTTGATGTTTATTTTTAATGAATACTGATCAATGCTGATGGAATGTTACCAAGGAGTTGATGAGAGGAGAGAGGAGATTTGTTGAAATCTTATTAAAATGAGAGAAAAACAGCTGCTCAGCATACACATGTACATCTGTATTTTATATCAGTTACTTCAAAAGAAGCAAAAGCACTTATTTATATTTTCGTGTCTAGAGTGTTACATGCTGATGGAATTTTAATATTTTTCTTTTTAATATAAAATTTCACTAATAATCAATTTTTATATAAATTTTTGTATTAATTTTTTCTTTTATTTGATTTGACGTTTATGCTTAATATTTTTGTAATGTTCGATATTTATGTGTTTGTTTAATGAATAATGTTATTGATTTGATGAATATGCTTTGAATGCTGCCATCAACATTGACACTGATGGAATGTTGCCAAGTAGTTGTTGAGAGAAGAGAGGGATTTTGGAGAGTGAAGCGATTGAAAAAAGGAGGGAGGGGAAGTAATAAAATTGTTATTTGTAAGGAATAAGAGGTCTTTGGTAGAAACAATTATCTGATGTAACTCCACCTAAAGAAAAGCAGAGGAAAACTTCCTCAGCATACCCGTCGCAGAGGGTAACTCCAGCTGACCTCCAGAGTGGCAAATTTGTGAACGACGAAAAAAAAAGAAATGGAATCATAATGCTTGCGACTCGACGGTAGAAAGGGAAGGGACACGTCCAGGTTGTAAAACGGGAAGACGTATTATACGGCGAGCAGAAGAAGGAGAGATTGCTTTGGGTTTGGCGCAGGAGGGAATACAGAGTAAGCCCTTGTGTTGGGCCAAGCGGCGTAGAGGTGGCCGTAAAGCCAGATGCCTCCGGAACCATAAAATTCCCTCCCTTGACCTGTGTCGCGGGATCGTAAGTTTTAATTGAAATTCACGGGGAAAGATTTTTGCGCACTTGAGTAGGACTGTGAGGACCGATTTCAGTTGTTTTCGAGGGGAAGAGGTAGCAGCAACACTCGTTAGGGTTGGAGGGGAGGACATGTGGATCCAGTGCGACAAACGGTCAACTGAATCCTTACGTGGTACTCAACCAATGTTGGTAATGGGTGAGAAAGTGCTTTCATGGAGTCTCGCGATGTCGCGCTACGCTAAGTTCGTGTCCATAGTAAAGAGGGAAAGCGGAGATGATGAAATGAGAAGGACGTGGTTTGTTCCTATCACGATCACTTCAGTAAGTACTAAAGGAAGAATAACTCTAGATATTTTCGCTAGGTAATGAATAAGGTAAAGTCAGAATAAGGTAATGTAAAGACGTTTGTTTTGTTCTAGATGCTCTTTATTATTTAAACATAGTTTCTTTTCGGCTCACTACTTCGAGCAATTTTCCCTTTTTTCTCACCCTCTTCTCCCATCAACAACTCCGTTAAAACGTTCATATCAATTATTACAGTATATACTCAAATTTCGTAGTTAACGATGAATTCTTGTGGGACGGTTGTGAAGATATTTAGATTAACGTCTGAGTGATATAAGTGCAGGCATGTAACATCAATTACTCGAAAAATGATCCTTTTTTAAAACTACACGTGTATGTGATAGCTTAAATCTTCTTTCATTTCAACAGCTCTTAAGAGTTAAGTAGGTATTTTAGCCTCTGAGAGCTAGAGGGTAAAGTTCGATTGACACAAAAGTAGGATATGAGAGTGAAGCAATCAGTAGAAATCCGAAGGGAATGTGAGAGGGAAGGCAATAAGGATAAGAACAAATTAATCCAAAGAGAGAAGATATCCTGGTTAAATAATTAATATACATCCGAGTGGAGGAGGACAAGGAAGTCTCTGCATAACCAAAAGAAAAAAAAAACAAAATAACGCCCCACATAACTCAAAAATACAGCCTGTACCTACTTGCCAAGCTTATCAAATCATCACGAATTTTCACAAGATTTCGAAACTATTATTCATTTTTGGTTGGCACGGAATAAAATTACGGATTACGCAAAATTAAAATAAGTATTTTAACATGGAACCGAATACTTTCAGGCATAGAAGAGTAGAAATGTGTGGTGCATGTATTTATTTATTGGATTTATTCTATAAGTATTAACGACACAGTGGATTTCCACGAGCAAATTTACTTAAGCAAAAGCTGTAGTTTTGGCCGTTTATTAAATAACAGTTGAAAAACTGTGTAATTTATAGCTGAGAATAATATAGTAGATGAAGTGGATTGTAAGATAGAAAATTCTATCATTGAACACAATAAAAACAGTAAGAATTCCCTTTTTTAAAAGAGTCGGAATTACAAATTCTTTGAAGCTGAAACGTGAGTATAAGCGAGTATAGTAAGCATCATTGGAAATAAGCATCATTCGTATTAGCAAAACAGAAGTCAACTCTAGGACATAACTAAAAATATCTGCCTCACCAATCGCATGCAGTTGTTGGAATGCAGAGTAATATCGCATGGCATCGCAGAATAGTATCGCATGTAATGGCAATAAATAATACTGTGTCATTTATGTCTTCCCGCAATAGCAGGAAACACATTTCATGCATTGAACGTTTAAGTAGAGCATAGAGAGTAAAATTATACCTATACAAATGTCATACAAATTAGTCATACAAATGGACACAGTAATGATCGCACTCGCGCTGAAATACATCATCACAGAAGAGGAGTGAAAAGGACAAATTCGTCTTTGGTAAAAGTGGTGTGTTGGACGAATGTTCATCTCTACGTAAATCAAATATAAATCTAACAGGAAGGGAGAAAGTAAGCGGTAAGTAGCGCCCTATATCAGTAAACAAGATGCAAAAAAATTGAGAATGACGCCCCCACATAACCCCGACAATATCCGCCATGCCAATCGATCAGGGAGACTCAAGTGCTCGCGAGCGACCGCATGCATACACGCCAGGGATGGGATGTGACGTTCGCCTCGGCCATTTCAAATCAGTTGCCACGCGCGTCATTTAACTTGACGCGTACATGAGGCGCAATCAAGCCGCGACCCTGGCAGTGGTGTGGGGGAGAATACGGCGCGAGAGGATGGGCTGTGCGAGATTATATGGGCTTTCGAGAGTGTGGGCGAATGGGGTTTTCCGTGGAACTACTGCTGCGCGGTGCGGGAATTGCGTGCGAAGCCACCAGAGGGCAGAGTCGGAGGGGGAGCGGCCTGTATCGTCCCTGGGGCGGTTTGGGAAGTCAAGTGCAGGCAGAAACAAAGGGATATCCCGCAGAGAATGGTGGGAATGAGGGAAGATGAATGTGAATGGGAGGTAAAGGACTTCACAACGTCACTTTCTCTCACACGATGTCAAGCACTGACACAATCGAGGAGGTGGAGAAGGAATGTTAACGAAATATAACTGGGATACCATTAGCAGACTGGCATGAGGGCTGTTGAGCTCAAGGTCGATAAATTTTCCATTCATCATTAGACTTTAAGAAATATCATCACTCTCGCTTGACCGTTCGTATCTGTTTTCCTAATTTCACGACGAATTACTTGTTTATAACTTCATCATCATCGTCATCTGGTCGACAATCCTAAGATTGGTTTGACGCAGCTCTTCACTCCCCAGACGGCACAAAATCCTCCGTATCTAATTCGTATGCAGATAGTATCCATTGACAACCGCTCCTGCGCTTTTAGTCAATGGATACTATCTGCATACGAATTAGATACGGATGATTCTGTGCCGTCTGGGTCAGTTCGCCTATCATTTAATCTTTTCACACCTATGTGTTTATTTTTTTCACATCCTTCATTAACTGTTCCATGTATTTTGTTCGAGGCCTTCCTTATCCGTTCTTGACATCCACTTTTCCCTCGACGATGGTGTTCATCAGGCCATCATATCTCAAGATGTGGCCAATAAAGTTGTTCCGTCTTCTTATTAAGCTTTTCATGAGGCTTTTCTTCTCTCCTACTCTCCTTAGGACTCGGTCGATTCATTTGATCCTCATCATTCCTCTGTAGCAGCACATTTCGAAGGCCTTTGTCCTTGATTTCTCCCCTGTTGTCATTGTCCATGCCTCACTTCCGTATAGATGCATACTCCAAATGTAGGTTCTTATAAATTGTTTCTTTGCATCCATGTTTAGATTTCCCGCTGTAAGCAGGTCTCTCTTTCGGTGGAAAGCTCTCTTCGCTTGGACTATTTTGCTGATAATTTATTTCTTAGATTACCTTATTGAACTACTATTGAATGTACTACTTTACTGTCTGCCTCGGTGGCGGCGGGGTAAAGATCTCGCCTGCCAATGCGAAGGTCGCGGATTCGAGTTCCGCTTAGGTAGGTAACCCTTATCCAGGAGATGGGTGGTTGTATTCGTTCATCAGTTGAATATTCTCCGTCGTAATAGGTTAAATGTTTGCTGTTTTCGGAGCAAATGGGCAATAATATATATGTTTTCTGAGGGTATAAAAAGGTAAGAATTTTGTCAGCTGCTAAAGCTAATAATGTAAACTACTTAAAATTCATTCATGACATATACAACAATTGCCATGAGAAAAAATTCCCCTGGACCGGGAATCGAACCACGGACCTATGGATTCCCGGGCCACTGCGCAGACCACTACGCTATCCAGGTTCTTTAATTCTCATGGCAATTATACCGAGACTCATGGTACTAGGTGTTAGGCCCTCGCGTTGCCATCCTTGATGGAGAAAGGACTTCCAAGAAGCCACAACCGGTTGAGAGCCTCATACCTGCGCTAAAGCCGCGCAAAGCGATTCCCGGTCCAGGGGATTTTTTTCTCATGGCAATTGTTGTATATTTCACCGCCGTTCACGCGGCAGGTTTAGAAATATTACACATATTCGTTCATGACGTTTTTATATTTCCGTGGTCCATAAATATAAGTGACTTACCTTAGCAGACTGACTTAAGGACTGTTGAGCTCAATGCCGATAAATTTGCCATTCATCATCAGAATTTAAGAGAACTCATCATTCCTGCTCCATCGGTCACCCTGCACCCTCTGCACTCCTGCACCCTCGATTCCCGACGAATCACTCACTCCTTTAAAACTTTCGCTAAATTATTGAAAATTTCAGGGAGGAAAGAAAGGCAACAATTTTTTAGCTACTATAGCTAATAGAAAATTAAAAATTAGAGCAAAAAAACGAGTAAAAACAAGCCTTCGACTAGAAATCCTTTAATGTGACTTTTTCATGTTTTCGTGAAAAACTCAAAAACTCCCCTAGCGAAACAGTTGAGGAACACGATATTAAACAAAAAAAATTTCCCACAATAAAAATTCATTTTTTCTGTTGGAGATTCAATCTACGAGTTTCGAAGGATGTAATGTTGGCATATGTATGTAGAAGTAGACTGTTGAATATGACTTGCTAATATAAGTTGTGAGCAAAGCCGCTGAGTCATGACCAATACCACGTGCCAGTGGAGATTAAATTAAGAACACGCGGATTTGAGTTGTTGAAGATTTATTTCTACGGTCCAACATTTTCGTTTCCTTCGTTATCCTTCCATTTATCTTGAGCGTTTTACGATCTTCAAATCTTTCAAATCTTTTTGAGGATGTGATGTCGAAAAGACTTTCAAACTACAAGCATAAGCTTTTACATTTTCTGAAGTTGCCACTATGGTGTAAATTGTAATGACGAAATATTTAGCTGCCACGTACATTATGATTGAGTGAAACAATTTTAAGTTTTCAAAATGAAAAATCTTGAAATTTGATTTCTCCAAGAATCAGCTCTGGGTTAGAAAGGGTTAAGTATTCTGGCAGCCTCCCCTTACCTCATGTACTTCCCTCTTCAATTCACAATAAGGCCTACTCCCTTTTATTCCATCTAAAAATCCCAATCTCTTCCTCCCTCTCCCTCGTTTACCCAAAATTCTGCCTTATAACACTGATTTCAACATCCCCTTCCCACTAAGTACTCGTTTCAAGCATAACTTAGGGTTCGATATGCATTTCTTTTGCGTCGTAGGTATAAATGAAACATTTTTGTTGCTTATGAAGCCTTTTTTTGCCGAGCAGGTCTATGGTGCCTAACACAGCGGTTCAAATATTACGCCTGACGGAAGGTGAACTAGTTGTGGATGGCCATCATTCCTTTGTACACTCTGTTACTCCTATCTTTCTACATCTTCTCGTTCGCTACCAATTGCCAGTGGAAATTTTTTACGTCGATATTGGAATTGCGCTGTATAAAGATAAAATGCACAGTGCCTTTTTCTCACAGCTTTATTTTTTGCCCTCTATGGTTGGCAACAACAACAATAGTAAGCATACTGTTCACAAAAAATAGCTGTTACTAAAACTTCCAACAGTGAAGTCCAGTGGCATAGAATATGTAAAATTTACTTTCTTCCAGAGCTTAAAAGCCAAAATACTACGATCCGCCGTTTTAAGTCGAACATGCAATCATTTTCCTCTATTGCCTCCATTATATGGATCATTTATCTCTCATGCGTACGTAACCAAATTCTTTTACAATTTCCATACGCTTTTTTAACGACATGCATCGGAAAAAACTGTTTTATAATTCCAGTACACAGCTGAATGAGTGAATTAAAGTTATTACTCTGTTCTTCCCAGAAATTTAAAGGAACGTAATAAAATATGGGCGACGGTGGAAATACTCTACATGCACTTCTTAAGTTTTATGATACGAACGTATTCCTAAGTTCACGCGTAGTGTTCCAAAATCACCGTGTCGAATATTTTATGATCTAATAGGGTTTCTCCTGAGATCCCACGCAGGACTTCAATTATCTTGCCCGTATCCTACTTGCCATTAATTATCCGGTCTTATAGGCCGGCTATCGAAATAATTAGTAATAAATTTAAAGTTGAGCAGAACGGAAAATTACTGTTACAGCTTCGGAGCTTTAATGAAAAAAAAGCGTTACCTAGACCCTATCTATCGTTTTTCCGTAGCATTAACAGCAAACTGCAGCGTATACTGTATTAAAAAAGCGAGTAATTTCTTAGCCGTATCGAAGTCAGTTTCTGTAGTTAACTTCGCAATTACATATTATATCTAATTCATGGTTAAATAAAAAACACAGTACTGTTCCACAACCTTATAATTTTGCAGTCTACTAGTTTCAACGTTACAACGTCATTATCAATACTTGATAATAATATAAAGTCTTGATAATGACGTTGTAACGTTGAAACTAGTAGACTGCAAAATTATAAGGTTGTGGAACAGTACTGTGTTTTTTATTTAACCATGAATATCTCATCGTTCCACCAAGTAACGCCTAAATCTGTTGATTATATCTAATATTTTATTTTTCGTCCAAAGATGCCTTCTCCCACGATTTATGGTTTGAATCAATAATAAACGGATAAAAAGCGCATCGCATAATACAGTTGAAAAATTACGACACTCAGCGTTCCAATTTTTTTATAGGAAGTTGCGTTCGTTATATTTTAGTTTGTCCTTCAATAAAAATAAATAGGAAAATAGGAGGGAAATGGAATTTTAACTATTCAATCATCGCCATACCTCGGAGCACGGCCAATATAGCTTAAAAATATCGATTTGTGAGTCAGGATAGGATATATGCACGAGGACCGTGTCCGGTAACACTCTACCGACAGCTACATAATTGCCTCCATCACTCACTGAGGAGTTGAGGGCGACTAGGGGGGTAGGAGGTAATTCACTTCGTCGTTTTCAGCAGTTTTTGACGCGTAAAATCCTATAAATTCCCTAATCCACACTCCATAACAAAGTTATCGACCGCTTAATCTTCTACGGTTATTTTATCAGCTACTATTAGCCGGGCTTTTTATTTCGCTAATATTTTGAAAGAGTGCTCAACCTTTTGATGAGGTATAACGTCATTGATATTGGACATTCTCAAGAAAATAGGCGTAGATTGGAGGGATAGGCGACTGATTTGTAATCTGTATATGGCCCATACTGCGCAAATGAGGGTAGCGGACGGAGAATCTGGGTGGGCAACCATTAGCCGAGGAGTGAGGCAAGAATGTCCGGCAGCTGCTTTTAAACGTGTACGCTGAGGAGATGGTAAGAGAAGCGTGGGAAGAGTTAAAAGCTGGAGTAAAAGTGGGAGAAATTTTGTTTAAATCAATGAGGTACGCGGATGATCAGGCGTTGCATAGTCAGTCAGCGAGGGGACTGCAGGCTCTAGTGGATGCGTTAAGCGAGCGGTGCGAGGATTGCAGGATGAGGATTAATCACAAGAAGACTAAGGTAATACAATTTTGTAAAGCATCGCGAGCTACGAATTTGAGACTCAAGGTAAAAGTGGGTGGGGAAAAACTTGAGCAGGTACGTCGACTCAACTATTTGGGTAGCCCATTAGAGGAAAACGGATACAGTAGAAAGGACATTAGGAAGAGAATTGCATCAACAAAGGAGGCGTTCATGAACAGGAAGGAGCTTCTAAGAGGATCGTTATGTAAGAGTTTAAAGGAAAGGTTAGTGAAGAGGTTGATCTGTAGTGTAGCTCTTTACGGTGCGAAAACGTGGACACTTAGGAAGGAGGACGAGAGAAGGTTGGAAGCATTCGAGATGAGGGTGTACATGAGAGTGGAGAAGGTGAAGTGGACGGATAGAAGGAGGGACGACGAAGTGCATGGTGGATGAGGAGAGGCAGCTTTTAGATGAGATACGGAGGAGAGAGAAGGCATGGATGGAGGGGATGTTGAAAACAGTGTTAGAGGGTAGAATGATGGGTAAGCGAGAGACAGCAAAGAAGGGATTAGGATTTTTAGACAGAATGAAAGAGAGTAGGCCTGATTGTAAATTGAAGAGGGAATTACATGAAGGAAAGGGAGGCTGCCAGAGTTCTTAAGTACTGCATGGGAAATTATCTTAACCGGTTGAATACTTAAATAATAAATTACCCGGGATTTTTATGTCACTAATTTTTCTGAGGGTGTTTCACTTTATAATGATTTTTAAAGTCATTGAATTACATTATGTTGAATTTTTTTCTAGTGTTCACAATTATCTTAAACTTAACTTGGGTTATGCCAAATTATCTGACGATGAATATGCCTTGATATTCAGGACAGGGTACAATTAGAGCTAATATTAGGGAAATGTTAGTGATTTGCCAGCAAAAATTAGGTAAAACTGGAGTTTGAAAGTTATGGTCATCTTCATAATTTGGTTGTTCCCTTAGACAGATTAAATTCTGTATTCGTTCAGATTTTATTTATACATATTTAATTTTATAGATGGACCAGAAAGGACAATGCCCAACTTGGAGTTGCTAAATTTAAAAGTTTTTAAAAATATATTGAAAGGCATTTGATCAAACTCCTTTCCTAGCTTTCTATCTTGTAGATGCCATGGAATTCATGGCGGGAATAATAGAAGTCAGTAACCTTTGTCGAAGGGTGCTTGATGATTCCATAGCTGGAATTCCAATTCACCAATTTACCTGTTTCTTTTTATTCAAGGACCAACTGTGATATAATGAAGCAACTTCCCGCTTTCCTCGATATTTTCGTCATCAATTTCACTAATTGATGAAAGTTTTATGAGGTCATAAGGTGGAAAAATAAAATAATGGCACTCAACAATCAGAACTTATTTTTTTAGGTGCCTATTACGTGCAAATTTTCCACAGGAACATAGTATAAGGGCGTTGATGAACAGTCGGCCTATAATTGGCACATTGAGTTCTTCATTATAATTTTGTACATATACAGAAAGATGGTCTCAGTGGCGTAACTATGGGGAGGGGGGGGGGGGATGAGCATAGATCCCCCCACCAAATTCTCAGAGAAATAAAAAATATTTAAAACTATTGTCTAGTTTTAACATATAATGACTGAATCTGCTCAAAGATAACTTTTAACCCTTAACCGGTGACGTGCGGTCTGAGAGACCGCTGCGTTTCTAAAAATACGAATATCTTCAAAGTTAATATTTTTAAATATCTATAATTCTCGTTAGCTTCATATTTTTGCATAAAAAGGACATCCCACTTTTAAAATTTAACGTTCCTTTTATTAATTTCTGTAAATTTGCAGTTGAATTCGATTAGCGGTCTGTGAGACCGCACGGCACTAAATGAGAAAAATCAATAAAGGTAATGCTGGTAGAAATAATTAAAAAGTCGTTATAAACAATGCGTAGTGGTTTATAAAGCGTAAGAATAATTAATATTTTGTTAGGAAGCATCTTTAGTTGTACAAAGTGGATTTATAAGCTCTTAATTTTTCTAAAATTCTATGCGTTAGAATAAACGACCATTCAAGTAGTTTCTGAAGGCGAACGCAAAACAAATGAAATCCAGTTTTATTGGAAATACCACTCATTGATAAAGCAGAGTTTACATATTTCCTAAATATAGAAGAAAATTTATACATTTTTGATGTTGCTTAGAAGAAAAATTGGGTTATAATGGGTTAAGTACTTCTTGAAAAACCTACCTTAATCGGTAAAATACTTTAATAAATAATCGAGCACTTACTATCTATCTATCGTATCTCACAAGGCATATAGTAGGAGGGTTGCCTAACCCTCATACGATGCGCTCGATATCGATTTCCTTTAAGTTAACTACGTACTTCATTAAACTTATGTGTTATATGCTATTTTTATGCACCTCGAGCCAATTATTTATCATGCTGTTTTGACGAGCTCTCAAGGATGATTAAAATTAAGAAGTGCACCGGGAGGTGAGTTAAGGAGGTAGTTACGTTAACTACTCTATCCTTTCCTCCGTAAGTCTCGCACTCATGTTTATCGTGGAGGTTCATCTTTGAATGGTATAAATCGTAAGTTAGTCTATCTAGTTATATCTGATTCTTTAGGCTTTCTAAGAGTACAGCGATATCAAAGAAATCTTTTCTGCACTTAACTGGAAAAACTTGACTTGGTGTAATTTGAAGTCATAGTGTGCAGAGAGGCTGCAGGGAGAATACAAAAAAAATTTTTAAAGAAGATCCATGTAACTTCACCACCCAACGACTGAGGAAAGTCAAAGAATAAAAATCACTCAGATAATGAGTCTATCTGATCTGTTGCACCCGACGAAAGATTAAAAAGCAAAAGATTGGTTGTAAGAAGTCACAAATCCATCTTTTCAACTGAATCATACTCCCTAAGATGGTTCAATTGGCGTGTGGTGTCGGAAACCCCTAGTAAGCATAGAGAATGTTCTTATTACTATAAAGTTAAAAAAATATCGGGAGTATCTATCGTAGCTCAATTCTCATCCATATAACTGATTTACTGTTCAACGGTAAAGGAAAACCAACTCCAATACTTACACGCTCACTCCATTGCAACGTATTTTTCAGACACTTACTATTATAATGTGTGTATGGTAATTAATGGTTAAAAAAAATTATATGCATGCGCCAGAGATAATTGACAATCCATAGTGAAGGTACAGCTGGAATATAGCTCGCTATCTCGACTTTATTTTACTCTTTTACAACCCATTGGCTTTAAATGCGTTTAAGCTAAGGAAAAAAAAGAAAATAATTTTTTTACTGCATTCTCTGCGAGTGGATTACTCTGCAAAAATCTCCGACGTCGAACGGCAATGAATGAGGAGAATGAGATATGGGGGACAGACAGAGAACAGAAGTACAATGGAAAGTGTAGGGGGGTCCCCGTGCCCGACTTCGGTGGAAACAGGGCCGTTGTGACGCGCGGGACATTATTACCGCTGGAACCTCTCGCTTCCAGCGCGCGCAGAGTCGCTGACGACCGGACCAGCGCCAGTGCTTGCAAATCAACACATCATTTCTGATGGGATTGGACAAGGGAGAAGGAGGTTTTGTGACGACATGAATGCATGGATAGAGGCGATCGAAGGGGTGCGTGAGGAGGCGTTGTTGGTCCGAGAATCGTAATGGCGTTGAGTTGTGTGAGGAGACCAGTGGGAGTTACGGATACGTACGAGGCATAGAGGTGGTGTAGAGAGGGACGTAGACATGGTATAGAGCAGGAACGTTCGAGTACGCTAGGTGATAGGATCGTAGATCGCGATATTCTCAGCAACAGGCTCTGGTTCCATTGAATCTGACACGGTTACAGAGCTAGTTATGAATTGATTGCAGGTTCATTTCCAAGAATGAAAACTAAAGAAAATTTTTATCTCCTTACTAGGGCACATAAAAAATAATAAACAGGCCATATACTCATGATTTCATATCTTTTTTGCACATTATATTTATCAAAATTCTAACGTAATTTTCCTAGAATCATTATTCTATTTTTGATGGTGTGAACAATTGGACATGGCATAGGGCAGAGATATTTGAGAGCGCTAGATGATAGGATCGTAGATCGCGATATTCTCAGCAACAGGCTCTGGTTCAAGTGAATCTGACACGGTTGCAGAGCTAGTTGTTAATTGATTTTGGGTCCATTTTCAAGAATGAGAACTTAAGAAAATTTTTATCTTATTATTAGGGTACATAACAAAATAATAAACAGGCCATATACTAATGATTTCATATCTCTGTAGGCACATTATATTTATCGAAATTCTAACGTTATTTTCCTAGAATCGTTATTCTATTTTTGATGGCGCGGCTCAGAATGAGTTACAGGTTATAAAGGATGTAAAAGAGAAGAAATGTCGCTACAAAAAGGCTAGCGGATAGGAGAGAGAAATGGACAGCTGCGTCAAATCAATCTTGGGATTCTTGACCAATGATGTAGTGGACAATTGGACATGATTCTATTTATAATGGTTTGGACTTTGCATAGGAGGTAGACATTTGAGTATGTTCGGTGATAGGATCGTACATAGCGATCTTATCAGCAACAGGCTCTAGTTTAAGTGAATCTGACAGAGCTACAGAGCTCGTGATGAATGGGAAGCAGGCAGGGCCGGATAGGGATATAATGTGAGGGATCACAGGGGTCATGACCTCCTTCAAAATTTTATCATTATCTTTTAATTTTTATTAGCTGAATAGTTTTTGTACCCTTGTAAATGAGTGAATGGATTGCATGGGCAAATGCATGGGTACAAGTCTTAAACGTGAGAGAAGTGTTAGTTGTATCTATCGTAGAGCATAGAATTCCCTTCTGTAAAAGCGCCCTTAGGGGTGTTCCATACTCCCAGGACCCAAGTCATGAATCCCCACCCGATTTTGATGCTGAATCCGCCGCTGTTTGCAAGACTATTTTCAAGAGTGAAAACTTAAGAAAATTCTTTTCATTAAGGCACATACAAAATAATCTTCATGATTTCATCTCTTAAAACCATTATCAACTAATGCGACTCCAATGTATTTTTCCAAAATCATTACACTATTTTTTATGGTGTGGACATGGCAAAGATACAACACATACACATCAAAGTATTACACATTAAAGTATCACGTACACATAAAATTTTGATGCATGCTGAGAAAAAAATTATTTGTTAATTAATATTGTTATTTAAGACATTTGAGTATGCTGAGTGATAGGATCGTGCATCGCCATCTTTTCAGCAACAGCAACTAAAACCGCCGATGATTGCAAGACAATTTCCACGGGTGAAAACTTGAGAAAATTCTTGTTTCCTCATTAGGGCACAAAAAATAATCAACAGGCCATATAATCATGATTTAACATCTCTTGTGTTCATTATATTTATTTACTACTGGAATTACAACGTAATTTTCTATCATCATTCAATTTTTAATGGTTTGGATGTGGTATAGGGCAGAGATATATGAGTGCGCCAGATGAGAGCATGGCATATCGCAATCACCTCAGCAACGGGCTCTATATCAAGTGAATCCGACACGCCGGGTTAATACAAGATCACGGAAACAGTATATTCTGCAGAAAGATATTGAAAAAATGGAGGATGCTCATTATTAAAAAAAACAAAAGAACTTCTATATTTCCACACTTTGTTATATCTACCGATCCAGGTTTTGGCATATGATGCCATTTTCATGCAAAATGCAATTTTCCTTCAAAATCATAATTTGCCGAAAACCTGGGTCGGGAGAAATAAAGAAGTTCGGAAATAGACAAGTGCTTTCATCATGTTGAATATCAAAGACTTCCACCGAATTACAATGGAAACTATCATTTAGGCACATTATACTCACCTGACAATCTTCCATTTGTTTATATAGCGCAAATATAGCGCAAGCGCAAAGCGCAATCTTCCATTTATTTGCCTGCCTCGGTGGCGACGGGGTAAAGTCCTCGCCTGCCAAACCGAAGGTCGCGGGTTCGAGTCCCGCCTGGGTAAGTTACCCTTATCCAGGGCATGGATGTTTGTGATTGTTAAATGTTATCAGCCCCGATGTAAAGGCCGAACAGTGCTGTTTTCGGTGGTGTATAAAATAAATAAATAAATAAATAAATGCATTTTTTCAAAATTCTAATTATTTTCATATATGAATGCTATTCAATTAACCCGAACGTAATTTTTGAAATCGTTTAATGCATTGCATTATCCATGTATCAATTAAGTTTCAAACGCCTAGGTAAGTTTAATCGTTCCTCTAGAACATATCGCAAATCACCCCAGCCCACCCCAATCCTCGTCCTTTATATGCATGAACACAAAATTTTCGAAAAAAAAAAACAAATCAAATCATACATAGATATTATAGCGACATCAACAAGTTTTCATTCCATTAAAAAATCGTAGTAGTTATGTGAAACCATGGGCATATAGGGTAAGCGATCGAACGGACACGTTTGGCTGTTTGGGACAGAGAATCGTAACGGCGCGCCGTTGAGTTGTGAGGCGAATAGTGGAGGCTACGTCCCCTATGAGAGCCATAGAGATGGTGTAGACATGGCATAGAGCAGGCATGCTAGGTATAAGGATCGTAGATTCCGATCTTCACATAAAAAGGATCCAGTTTAAGTGCACCCGACACCGCCATGTAGAACATGGTCACGGGAACGAAATATTCTGCATGATGAAAACTTGTTTATTTAAAAATAAGGACAAATAAAAAAATAACTTAAGGGTGGTTGGCAATATTTTAAGTGACTGTGTAACAGGAAACAAAATCACAGAAACATAAATTATGCATTGTCCACAAATTTTTTAACGGTCAGACCAACGTTTCAACACTATTGGTACACAATGCCATTCTCAAAGGTGACAATGCATTTTCCAAAGCCTTTGAGAATGACATGGTGTATAGTGTCGATTCCTGGGTCAGACCATTGAAAAAATGGTGGGATATTGATACAACATTAGTGTATCTATGATTATATAACCTTAAATATCCTTATATGTCCTTACTACATTATATGTCCTTATAATAAATTTCATTTTCTATTTCTATTCTACTACTGTATCCGTTTTTCTCTAATTTGCTGCCTAATTAGTTGAATGCTCTACCTGCTCAAGCTTCTCCCTACCTACTTTTATCTTGAGTCTCACATTCCTCGCTCACGATGCTTTACAAAACCGCATTCCCTTGGTCTTCTTGTGATTAATCCTCATCCTATACTCCTCGCACCGCTCGTCTAGTGCATCCACTAGAGCCTACAACCCCCTCGCTCACTGGCTAATCAGCGCCTGATCATCCGCGAACCTTACCGATTTAAACATCATTCCTCCCACTTTCACTCCAGCTTCCAAATCGTCCCACGCTTCTCTTACCATCTCCTAAGCGTATACGTCAAAAAACAGCGGTGATAAAGGACAACCTTGTCTCAACCTACGGCCAATGCTTACCCACCCAGATTTTCCGTCCGCTACCCTCACTTCCGCAGTCTGGGCCATATACACATTACGAATCAGTCGCCTATCCCTCCAATCTACACCTATTATCTTGCGTATATTCATAAAATTTACCCAGTTCACCTTATCACCACCGTTTTTTCAAAAATCCACGAAACAGGCATACACGTCATATTCTAGGTTCCTCTCCACGAGGCACCTCATTATTGCAATTGCATCACGAGTTGCCTTTCATTTTCTTATGCCAAATTGATCTTCGGCCAAATACTCGTTTGCCTTTCGCCTCCATTTGTCTGTTCAATATACTCAGTACCACTTTCACTATTGTCCACCAGATCCTGATATTCTCTCTTCATAGTCCCTTTCAGCGCCTCTACATTCCATTTCCTCGCCTACCTAACTTTCATAAGTCTTTTCAATCTTACGTTGCATTTCATGAGCACTAGGTTCTGGTCTGAATCCGCATCAGCAGCTGGGAAGCTGCGCGAGTTTTTCACACTATTTCTAAACCTGTACCTTGCCAAAATGTAGTCTATCTGATATCTCCCCACATCCCCTGGACTTTTCCCACTGAACTTTCGCCCTTTATGATGAACCACGACTTTGTGATGAATATTTTGTTTCTCTTGCAAAATTCTGCTGCTTTCTCTGCCCTGTCGTTCCGTATTCCTAGTCCAAATTCTCCTATTTCGTGTCCATCCCTCCCTTCCCCGACTGAGGCGTTCCAGTCCCCCATCACTAACAGATTTTTCTTAGACGGAGTTGCCTAATTATTTCCTCGAGCTGTTCATACACCTCATCTATTTCTTCCTCCCTATGAATGCTAGGGCATGTAACCTTGAATCACCACAAGGTTGGTGGGCCGCGCCTCAATTTCTACCAACAGTATCCTATCGCTTACCTGGTCTTTATCTACCACACGCTTACCCATCTTCCCGTTTAATACTAAAGCTACCCCTCGATGGCTTTCTTCCAACCACAATATATAACCCTATACCCATCACTCCAATAATCCCTCCACCTCACCTCGCATAATCCTAAGATATCCATCCTCCCTTTATCCATTTCCCTTTTGATATTTTCTCACATCCGCCCTCATCATTGTCCTCACATTCCACGTCCCTACATTTATAGCCGACTTCTTCTTCTTCATCTTATTGGTCTTCTTTTCTTCTTTCTTCATTGCTGCTGATGTTGATGATAAATCAATGCAAGAAATTAAAAAAAATAATTGATACAGTTCTAAATAAATTTCAAAAGAAACTTATTTTCATGATAAATTTTCCAATATATTTTCATTTTAAGGA
The DNA here is from genome assembly GCF_921293095.1 of Ischnura elegans. Taxonomy (NCBI): domain Eukaryota; kingdom Metazoa; phylum Arthropoda; class Insecta; order Odonata; family Coenagrionidae; genus Ischnura; species Ischnura elegans. The sequence goes on along the minus strand of NC_060251.1, from coordinate 85,414,005 downwards.
TGAATCTTTTTGGAAATTAAATCAAACCATTTTGACTAATTTTTTTATTTTTATGCGAGTAATCATTTTGTCATGAATACCCAGGATTTTTATAGGAACATGAGTCAGTTTTTAATCACGGGGTGAATCATCAGAATCATTCGAAACAATACGTACTTATACTGATTGTGAGAGGCGTAGCTAAACAGTAGCAAACGTGCTCTGAAGAGTTTAGTGGGGTCTGCTTTGGACGGCGTTTCTATGCGGCCGGGAACGCCAAACTCGTGGACCGCCCAGGGCAGTATAAACTTAAGACACAACATTGATTGTACAAAAACAAAAAAATAAAATATTTGAACAAAAATTTTATATCCTCAAGGAACGCCCAATTCATCACAGAGTCGTTAATATTTTTTATAGACTAGTCGCAGCCTATTATGGTAGGAATTCGCATAACTAAGCATGAAATTCGCCAAAAGAAAAATGGAAATGTGAGAAACTTGGGTCATGAAATTTATTAATCCAACGCATTATTACACCCTTAGTAAAAAATCAAACATTCATCAATTCCACTGATATGCCCGTAACTGTTAATCATCTCTTCTCCGATTACAAAATGGTATTTGCCGTGTTGCCCCATTACTACACAATTTTGAATAAAACGCATTCAATAATTCTATTTAAAAAGGCATGTTACTCAAGGTAGATGAGGGAATCTGAGATATTAGTAATATGTGAATGTAGAATTTGTTTAGGATATTTTAATGCACTGATTGGAAAATTTAGCTTCGCACCGTGCGAGTGACTGTACAGTAGGCCGGCCCTTATTTTTCAGAATTGCGAAAAGTTATGTTTTCCTGGTCTCAAAATGATCCAAATGGTGTTCATATTCACGTGTTAAATTTTGGTTACTTTAAAATAACGGCAACCCGTGCCCCAAGGGCCCTAAGTACTAAGGACCCTCAATTGAGTTTTTGGGGCCGAAAAAACACTATTTCTATGTAAAACGTAAAAGTAAAGCCCTTTAGAGCCTATTTTCTGTTTGTTTTAACCCATCTCTATGCGTTTAGGAGATATCGTCCGTCGTAATGCAATCTCCCCCTAGGGCGCCACCCCGCACCGCGGCACCGCTGAGGTATGCCCCGCACCACTTACTAGAGACTTCCCCTCAACCCCCTCCCCTCCCTCGGCAAAGACTTTGCTCCTGATGACAAGATTTACATGCTAGTGGTACAGTATTGAATAGGTTGTTCCTCTTGTGTCATGATTAATGTTGTTAAAGCCTATAATGTCAATTTTAACCCTTCAACGCCGTCCTATGTACTGGGTACCGACCCCTTAAACCTTGATTTTTTGCCACCAAACGGCCGCGAACCATTCCAGCAGGCTTTGTTCCAAAGTGCTTTTTATGTACAAAATATTATAAGCATGTGATAGAAATGTGTCTACGAGTAATAAAGGAATGAAGGGATTGTAGGGCTTCCAGGGCTCCAACAGTAGATAGAAATATTCAAGGAAGAAGAAACGAGGCAGTTAGTTCACGGATGTAGATCACTGTGGATAGATAGAGATAGTTCTTGTGTATAGTGTGCAAAGGATAGGAAGAGCTAAGTTTTTAGGATGTAAGGAGAAAAGTGGTGAAATAAATACTTTATCATGAACGTGACGTTCATTTTAAGAATAGACCAACAAGGAAAGGCATGTAATCAAGACTAAATCCAGGCATTGAAGTGGTTGGAAAAGAAAGTGAAGAAATACTCGGCTCAAATTTACCGACAGTGAGAGAAGTACTATGTGTTTTCTCTATCACCTAATGGGTTCGAAATTTGTAAGACAGTGCGAGAAAAACCGTGAGAAATGCCTCTCATCCATAGTATAAAACTATAATTCCTGTTGTTACGGAAAATAAGGCCATTGAAAAGTTAGAAAAATGACGCAAAGAATGGATGAACGTGCAAAGGCATAAAGATAGCGCGAACTACGGTGGATATGAAGAGAAGAGAATCTTTCGTAACAAAACTTGATGATTTGCTTGACATTGCAAGGAGCGGTACCATTGAATTTTTGACGCGCGAGGAGGAAAGTGCAGTTAATCTCTCGGATAAATGTGCTTGCGCTGAAGAAATAAAGTTCTTACGCAAATAAAGAGGAGAACGAAATGTAGTTATTGGTGGAATAGATTTCAATATATTCAAGAAGAAATGAAAAGATGTGGTTCTCTGCTCCTTTTGTTGCATTAGCTCCCATCAGTGACCCGTAGTTCCTACAAGGACTTGTTAATTACGAAAGTGTTAACCTGGATATAGCGAAAGCAGCACAAAAGAGGTTTTCAAACCACTTGTGGTACATGAGTGAGGACTTGGTAGGCCTGTCATTCTTTGACGGATCCATTTCTAGGTGTGAAAAAAAAATGTGATAGGCCGTATGTGGTCTTGTGTAGGAAAATATGATCCACCGAAGAAGGCATTCTATAAACGTAAAGACATGACTAAGGTATCTATACCAAATTTTGTCACCACTAATTCAAGAAAGCTATTTGATGTATTGTAAATATGCATTGCATTCTTTGATGTGAATATACGAGAAATGGATGAACATACAAGAACGATTTGCAAATTATTCGGGGTCATCAAGTGGGAAATGATTGTGCAGCGAGAGGAGTGAAACTAATTCAAGATTTTTGGGCAGTCACGTTGAAGGAAGAGAGCTTACAAAATTTATTACTAAGAGTGACTTTTCATCCAAGAGTGCAATACAATCCTTACGTGCGGAGAGGCACTTTCATTGCCAAATGTAGGATGTCAGTGAAAAATTAGAAATACAATGAAAATCTATTTTATTTTGGTTAATGTACCGAAATTCATGGACAGAGTGAAAATAAATTGATCTCTTGGATTGGAAGTATTGTTATGGCAATTAAATTCTTTCTAAGGTAAGCACATTTCTTCAGAGGCTAGATCTTGACATCAGGAGCAAAGTCTTTGCCGAGGGAGGGGAAGGGGTTGAGGGGAAGTCTCTAGTAAGTGGTGCGGGACATACCTCAGCGGTGCCGCGGTGCGGGGTGGCGCCCTAGGGGGAGATTGCATTACGACGGACGATATCTCCTAAACGCATAGAGATAGGTTAAAACAAACAGAAAATAGGTCCTAAAGGGCTTTACTTTTACGTTTTACATAGAAATAGTGCTTTTTCGGCCCCAAAAACTCAATTGAGGGTCCTTAGTACTTAGGGCCCTTGGGGCACGGGTTGCCGTTATTTTAAAGTAACCAAAATTTAACACGTGAATATGAACACCATTTGGATCATTTTGAGACCAGGAAAACATAACTTTTCGCAATTCTGAAAAATAAGGGCCGGCCTACTGTACAGTGTTACTTGTTTCATGGAGTGCTTTGAAAAAGGGAAGGATTTTGTGTTGACATCGCAGGTGGTCGCAATTCTCCCTGTGGTATCATACTCTACAGGTTTTTTTGTGTATGTGGTGTAAATGTCTCGTGGCAACTCGGTGATCCTTTTTTTATAATCCTACACGGACACAAAATTTCGACGAAAAACAGGGTCCGCCATTTTGTATCGTATCGGCCACAAATATTACAACTGAGTCCTGAAAGTTGCCAAGAATTAACAATAATAAACCGCATAACAATATTATAAATTTTTGTTTCTATTGAATTACTACAGAAGGTGTGGCATTAGTTTTAACGTGCTGAAATTCGAAAAACATTCAATGAGGGCTATTTTTGCGAAATTTGTTCAAATTTGAGGCCAAGTAATTTGTTAAAATTCGGTTTGCGTCAAAACATGCACTAAAGTATTGACAAAAACTGTACAAAGTTTCAATTTCTGCACTCAAAAAAATAATCGATTTTGAGGTTTTGTTCAGCTTTTTTCTATTTCAGCCCACTGTGGGACGTGCAGAAAACATCATTGTAGTGATTTTATAATGGCATAACAGGGCTTATTTGCATTTGAATAACCCAAGAAAGATAGCTTCTTGTTGATTATAAATAGACTAGTAAGTCACCACGTTAGAATAGTTCAATCTCATTCCGAATCCATAATGTTATAATAGAAAAGAGTGGAGCTACATTCACCAAGGATCTTCTAATTTTTTACTTTCCAAAATTTTTACATTTCCCATCATAATAACGAATTTTAGGGTTTAAAAGATTGCTTCAGGTCTTGTATATATTTATACTGTGAGAGTGGGCCACTATCCGCAATGCATCCAGCATACGGACAATCTGACATAGACTAGAGCAAACGTAGGCGTGGACTGTATTTATGCGCGGAGGCAACTCCAATGCGTATAATTGTCTGCACACATGGCCATGATGTACGCCATTTATTAAATTATGCATAGTCAGAGAACATTCAAATTTAGTTCTTTTAAAATGAATGATGAGATGATAAAAGGTCCACCCCGGGAATGATTTAATGCAGAAAACTCTACCAATAAATTCCATGGTTGGGAAACAAATTAATAATATTAAAACTTATTGACGCTAACGTTCCTCAGGTAAAGTTACCTCAGCTACTCTAATATTATTAAAATTATCCTCAGCACCTCTAGTATAGACCCTCGTCTTTCATTTTATCCTGTAACTTTTTAGTGCATAAACTATGTGTTTATGTCCTAAAAAGTAACAGGATAAAATAAAAAAATGGTTACTTTTGCGTTAAATTAAGTTTGATTCATTTTACTTCTTTAATGTTTAAAATTTTGTTCAAAATCTACGCAAAGCGATCATAAAATATTATGGAATATGAATTAATAATAAATAGTAATTTAAATAATTAATTCAATATTAGTCCCAGGAATAATTATTTTATCAATACTGAATATTTCCATTTTCTGTCATAATTCTATTATCGATACAGTTAAATGTCATAGTCTGCCACCAACGGTAAGAAACAGATCGATAATTGTAACTCTAAAGTAGAAAATGTTTCGAAAAATCAGGCGTAAGTCGGAAAAAAACGCCCATTGAGATCAAGCCATTATAACTGCGACCTTTTCAGTACAATCCAAAGGTGATCGTAAACTTCTGCAATAAAAAATGAAATATTTATTACTTATTTAACGGAAAGTATGGTTTGAAACAGAGTTACAGGGTAGAATGTTAGGTAAACGAGGGAGAGGAAGGAGGAGAATAGGGTTATTAGATAGAAGGGAAAGGAATAGGCCTTATTGTGAATTGAAGAGGGAAGTCCATGAAGGGAGAGGAGGCTGCCAGAATGCTTCTTAAGTACTCCATGGAAACCTACCTAAATGGGTAGAATACTTCAATAATAATCATAATTCTGAAGTAGGAATTTCAAAGCTTGCCTCATGCATTTACGCTCTTAGAGTGGGCCACTATCCGCAATGCATCAGCATATGGACAATCTTCCATAAAATAGATCCAAGGTGGGCGTGGACTCTGTTTCGGCGGGGAGGCGTCAGCTCCTGACGTGGGACGCTGGATACTCATTCGATTACCCGTCCGCTTCAGCATTGTCGAGACGTGACGCGAAGTGACACACACAATTCACGCACTCAGCACCGTGACCGTCCCAACGGCCTCTCTCCGCCCCTCCCACACGTCGACGATGGGCCCAAACACGACATCCGCACACACACACACACGCGATCCAGACAAGCACAGGCATGCGTTCAGACGCACTCACCAACCAAAGCATGCAAGTCCCGCTCCGAACAGACCCGTAATCACATCAACACCATCCGCATGTTCGACTCGAATTCCGACTGAAAAAATTATCTCGTGCTGAAAAGGTAATTTTTGCATTAGCCTGCTGGACGCAATCTTCGTCACAATTCGATCGCTTGTTTTCCCGCTCATGTATACTAAATGGTTGGCGATCAGCGATGAAAGCTCTCGGTTCGACTAACGCTGGGCTGGGTTAAAAGAAAATAATGAAGACCGTGTTTATTTTGCCAAGTGTAAAAACAGTATGCAGCACTTAGATAATTCCGATATGGAGGTCAGTAGGTTAAAGGAAGGTTTGGGCATCAAATGGTGACCCAAAACGAATATTAGTTAATTAGTATAATCTTTAAGAGTAATTCTGGCTACAACTTCCATAAATTAAATGATCACATGTTGAACACCATACATTTTATTTTAATTAATTAATTTATTTCCATACCACTGAAAACAGCCCTATGCGGCCTTTTACATCGGGGTTATTAACATGTTAAAAATTTAACGTACACTGATACCCATGCCCTGGATAAGGGTAACTTACCCAGCCGCGACTAAAACCCGCGACCTTATGATTGGCATGCAAGGACTTCACGCCGCCGCTACCGAGGCCGTTGGGGTAATAACGAATATCAAATAAACAAGTAAATAAAGTATGCATGTAAACATACCAGGCTCAACACTGCGGATATTGGTGATACCAATGACAAAATGATAAATCAACATAACATTTTCACCAAAATGTTTAAAAGTTGACCGACCAATTATTCGGTACCCACTGCCACGATTATAGCCAAAGATATCAGTTCTTTGGTTGGTTACGTAATTAATTTTGTTGGGAATGTTATCATTGATTAGTAATGTTTCTGTGGAGACAGAACGTATGATTCATAAACTCTTACATAGGCTGATTGAGCAAAGCGTTAAGTCTTTTTTGGTCATTCGGCACAATTCAAATTCACAAGAACAAAATGAAAAAATAAAAATTTTTACTCATCTAGCTCAAAGTAAGAAACGAAAAATAACCTTACTTCCTGAAATACAATACTGAAAGGGAATACTTTTAAAGACTAAAACGAATATGATGTTAAGATAGAACATGGTACGTAGCTGCGAGAGATAAATACAATGCTGGTTTCATGCGCAAGGATATTTACAGTGACCAACACCAGCACAAATCACAATTTGCCAATGTAGCGTATGAAACGCCCTTTGAAGAGAATATACAGTCTCTTTAAAGTTATTAGGCGATTAACCTATCACATCCTCGTTAGAAAAGTACGATTCAGGGCTAAGACTCATCAGTTATAATCTCAGGCTTTTGCATATTTACTCAAGCCATGTTAAATACTATGGATGGGGCATTCAAGTCTTCGAATTTCCCTAATACTGCATCTTCTGTTAGGCCTTTCAATTCTCGAACCTTCTAAGTTACACTGTGAATAGGAATAATTTAAAATCCCAGTATTTGAATCTCACGTACAAAAGAATATCCTTGCATTACTTTCAATTAAAAATTACTGGCACCGTCCGTAATCATTATGGAAAGCATGAATGGGATAGTATACTGAGAGCGATAATTTCATAACTCCTGATCGGAGATGGCTGGATCTCCTGAATCACAAACACACACATTTCATCGACTTAATTATCAAGGGATGTAGCGTTGGGTTAGCGTTACGTGGAGATATGAAATGTTCATTTATTAAGTGAACCCATGCAGCAATAAAATGTATAAAAAATATCCATCATAATTTAGAATTAAGTGTAAAACAAAGGACAGAATAAATATTTATACGTTAAAAATAAGGACAAGAAATATTAAAAAATAAGGATAAAATAAATATTGAAAGTGGATACCAGTATTTTACAAAAACATTTGATGTAACTGTCAGTTTATCGCCACTATAATAATTTTTATTTAATACTTAATAAAAGCTAATTTAAATAGCGTTTTTCAATCAATATTTAAATTTTAAGAGACAATTTTCCACATCTGAAAATATTACAATCAATTATATTCATTGGATTTAGTTTTAATAACTTGAAGAAACTAGATCTAAAAATATCATTAAAATTTAATTAGTCTCCAGGGAAGCTAATTTTAATGGAGGTCGATGAAAATGTGATTTTCCAGAGGCATGAATTTGTGATTGATTAATTGATATTTTAAACTTGTAAACCGTGTATGTAACTGTAATAACATGCATAGGAAGTCTATTACATTAAATCACTTGTGTAAGACGTAATTTTTAACCTGAAAAACATTTAAATTGGGATTTTGATAATAATCGACTTTAAAATTATAGTTAGTATTCAAGGAAAAAGTATAATAATTATAAAGGATTTGAGGTGAACACAAATTCGTATTCATAACGGGACTCAAAGGTAAATTCACGATATAAATTTGAGATTCGGATTTGAAAAAAAACTAGAATTGACACAGTTGGAATGGATTTCCTTCCAGAAACATCGATTACTACGGATTATAGTTGTTTTGACATTAACTCATCACATCCACCTCTATGAAATCCTACTCTAAAAATTAATCATAACAAAGTATATTCCCTATATAGCTGTGACAACTCACTGTATTGGTTTCACAAGGTTCAAATTGCCAACAATTCATTTTGAAAATGATTTTATGCTCTAACTTGTATGGTATTTATGACACAAGTAGAAATTGTTGGCATTAGAATACTGGTTATTTTACTTTCCATAAAACTCTGTTTATAATTCTGGTTTACGTAAAAAAGAAGTAAAAAATCATAAAGTTTTAAAATTTCAATAAAAAATCGGTTTAAATATTAAGATCTTTATAAAACCTATGCAGCAACATGTATAATGAATAAAAAATTTCTACCAATGATATCTAACAGCATTTTATTTTCGTTTACGTCGGGTAAGGCCTATTCTCAAAGGCAGAAAATTACTAATGTTAAGTATCTGGTAATGATTTTAGGAATTAAAAATTAGAAATCGCCTACTTAGAATGAAAAATCTTGATGCCTCAAATTGTATCTGCTCTGAAATTAAATCATTTATTAGGTTTCATAGAATTAAACCAATTAATTTCGTATTATTACCCGTCGAGAAAAGAATTTTCGATAAATCAATGAGTTAATGAGCATTTAAAACTACAAGTGAAATTTTTCTTAGTAATCGCATGAAAGATTCATTATTTCTTGAAAATAACGTGCCTTTGACTAAATAAATGACTAGTAATCACGATTATTTAGAACGAAATCATATGGGATGCAAAAATACACTATTTTATGCGCAAGGTGGATGTATATTCTTTCAATCAATATTTAATGTGCGATACCTTCAGGCCAGGCCGATAACTTAACACATTATCCCTCCTATTCATAGAAATGAATTTTTCCATCGTGTAAATCAAGAAAAACAAAACACCATTAGCAGATAAAGTAAGCTGGTTCTCTTGCTTTCCATAACACTAATTAAAATTCAGTTTTTATTCAGGTAAACAGACATATAAAAGAAAAAGCTTGAAATCATAATGTTGTTATTATTATAAGATAAATTTATCTGTTAAAACCTTGTTATGCCTAGGCAGCAACGTATTAAACGGAGAAGAAACACCTATAAATCCTTTGAATAAGTATTTAATGTGCGTTTCCGTTGGTTGAGGCCTATTCTAAAAGGTAGTAAATTACTAATGCTGAGACTCATTAATGTAGGGATTGAAAATTTGCAACTTTTACTTAAAATTAAAATCTTAATAGATACCTCTTCTTGTATCCACTCAGAAATTAATCATTTTTAGGTTTAATTTAACTATACCATTTAATTTAAAATGAGTTCTACTTAAAATAAAAAATCATAACACATCTTCTTTTATCCACTCGGAAATAAATTATTTACAAGGTTTCATAGAATTATATAATGCAATTTCGAATTATTACCTCGTGATCAAATTTCTTTTGATAAATCATCGTTTAATGAAAATTTATAATTACAAGTGAAATTTTTGGCTAGTAATCGCATAAATCAGTCATTATTTATTGAAAATAACGCGTCTATTATTATAAATGACTAGCAATCATGATTATTCAGAACGGAATCATATGGGATGCCAAAATACACTATTTAATGAGCAGAGACGATATGAATTCTTTCAATCAGTACTTCGTGTGCGTCTCCTTCGGGTTAGGCCTAATCTCAATGGCAGAAAATTACTAATGCTATGCAATTATGCTTGCAATTGAAACTTTTAAAACCTCTATTTAAAATCAAAAATCTTAAGAACTCTCTTAATACTGCTCAGAAATTAAATCATTTGCTAGATTTCATCGAATTATACCATTTAATTTAAAATTAGGAAACTTCTACTTAAATTAAAAGCCTATTCTTGTATCCACTCAGAAATTTACTAGGCTTAGGCATTTACTAGACTTCATAAAATTATACCATGTATATCTTGTATGATGTTAGGCACGATGTGGTGGAAGTTCGTAATATTGTTGAAATGACACATTGCAATATTTCCACTTATAGATTTATTTTACACTACGCGTTTCGTCTTTAACACTTGAAAATGTCGTTGTAACGACGAAACGGGTAGTATAAAATAAATATATAAGTGGAAATATTGCAATGTGTCATTTCAACAATTATACCATGTAATTTCATATTATTACCTCGCGAGAAAAGGATTTGCGATTAGTCAATCAATACATGAAAATCCATGTATATAATTACAGTATTTAAAGTGCGGTTAAGGCCTATAACTAGCCCACATTATCCCTTTTATATACATGTATAGAAACGAAGTTCGTGCATCGTGTAAATCAACAGAAAACGACGACAACATCAACGGCAGATAGAGTGAGATACACTAAGTCTCCTGTTTTTGTCCGACCTTGACACTTTCCGTTTCTTTACGAGCTCCACTCAGGGCTTGCAATATGACCGTGTTTAACTCGCGTCAGTGTCACAGACACGTGCGGGCCAAGCACTTCCTCTCCTCTCTCTTTGTTTCTCTCTCTCTCTCCCTCTCCAATGAAAACGACAAAAATGTTAGCCAGTGACCTACATTGTGCCTCCGGCCCGTTCGCGTAGCGTTACTTAAGGGGCCAAATGAGGTTAAGACCTACTCAAAAGAAATAAAAACCTCGGGTGCAAGTGTGAGACGAACGTAGTGAAGCAGCAAAAATTGAATGAAGGAATTGCCCAACACGTGGTGCGGAGAGGAGGAAATTAGAGGCACCCCCATTCTCTTGCCGGAGAAACGGCACCTCCCATATTGGCCAGGGTCTCTATTCCCAAGGCGAACCTGATGAAAGATCATAGTAACTAGCGATCTTCACAAAGCCAATTCCCTGTATTTGCTGTAGTCGAGGTTATAATTACGAACTAGTTAGTTTATAAATTGCATTATCCTCTTCATGGTAGGTTTTTGTGTCATAAGTCATACTTGTTTTTATTAGAATACTGGTTCTATTTCTTTACAAAAAAACCGTGAACATTCAGTTTTTCAATCAAGTACTCTTCAAGAAGAAGTTTGTTATCATAAAGTCATTATCGGCTAAAATATCAGCTAGAACTTCGTTAGATGTCTGCAGGAGATACGGCTTCTCCCATATTGGCTGAGTCTCTATTTCCAAGGTGATATTGAAGACAAGATCATAGTGACTAGCGATCTTAACACAGTCTATTTTCTATATTTGCTGTAGTCGAGATATTGGTCTCACTAAGTTAAAATTACAAACTATTTAGTTTATAAATTATTTTATCCTCTTCCTGGTATGTTTTTATGCCAGGAGTCATAAATATTTTTATTTGAATACTGGTTATTTTTTTTACAAAAAATTTTCGTTAACATTCAGTTTTTCATTCAAGTACTCTTCATGAAGAAGTTTGTTATCATAAAGTCACTATCGGCTAATATGTCAGCTAGAACTTCGTCAAATGTCTGCGGGAGATATGGCTCCTCCATATTGACCGGGTCTCTATTCCCAAGGCGAAGTTGATGAAAGACCATGGTAACTGGCGATCATAAAAAAGCCTAAGCGCTATATTTGCTGTAGTCGAGGTGTTGGTTTCTCAAGGTTAAAATTGAAAACAATTTAGTTTATAAATTATTTTGGTTAATAAAAGCATATGAAATGCTAAAACACACTATCTCATACTGATGGAGAATAAATTTTTTCCTCACGAAATAGGTGCTGGCAATAAACGTTTTATTATAAGGAAAATTATTGATTAAAAACTTGGAATAGACTGCACTCCTTTGGTAATGCAAGACTTTCTTTCCACGCTCTCTTTGTCAAAAGTAATTGCCACCACCTCAAAGGAGGAAAGTAATTGGTTACAAAAGAGAACTATGAATAAGGCGCTATTTAAAAGGGAGGATAATGCTTTTTTCAGCAAGAAAATAGTTTCTGCCAATAAGAATTTTCTCATTTAGGTGAACCCCTTATTAGCTACTTTAAAGTAACTTACTCTCGTTTTGCATCTCATAAAAATTGAATTAATAAATGGCATATAGTTTAAATTGCCTCGAAGCAGGCGATGAGCATCTATCACCACGGTACAAGGATCAAATAATAATTCACAATTCTCACCGGAGCTCTATCCACGTGTACAATTATGTGCACGTGATACAAAACTTCTATCTTTCCACATTCTCTGGGCCAAAAGTATTTGTCACCAGTCCAAAGAAGAAAAATGACCTAGAACAACCAATCTCTCTCTTTCTCCTCAAAATTGAAAAAAAGGAAAAAAATATTTCTGGCATCGAGAAGATTACTTCCTTATATGCTCTGTTCCGACGGATCTCACCCTATTTTCCTCCGCCGTGGCAAAATGAATCTTTCGGACAGGGAGACAACTTAGGCGGGCGTAAAACGTAGCGAGGCTGCAGCTCGAGAAGTGTTACGTATAATAGCCAGGATGCGGATACTGGGGATTAAATAAGGCTTCTCCAAGTGGCAGTAGTACACTGGAGATGAAAAGAAACACAAAAAAAGTAAATGCAAGCCCCATTTTCGCGTTTTCCAGGTCAAAGATCATGACTTCCTTAAGCGTTCAATAAAATGAAAAAAAAATAATTAGACGTGAGTTTAAAAACCTACGTCATAGTACTTTAATTTAAGCAGTTATTTCATCTAACAGTATTGGAATTAGCTTCCAAAGGTTGCCAATTATTTTTTAATGATATCCCATTGGCCTAGTTTCCTCTGGATGTTGAATTAAAGAAAAAAAACTCATGACTCTAGAATTTCCAGGTATCGAGAATTGTCTTGTTTGATTGCCAATTTAATTGGATAAATCTATGTAGGTATATATATACATATATATACACACACTTTTATAAAAATTTAAATATAAATTAGATGCTGGAATAAAAAATGAAAAATACAGGTATTCACAAAAGAACGAAAGTCTCTCTATAATACGACTACTGAATGTTGATATTTTGCCAGCAATATTTAGTGTGTCAGGTGGTAGACCATTTACGGAATTTTAGCATAATTTAGCCTCAAGATGAAAAAGAACACGAAGTATGAAGTGTTAGTGGAATAATTTTTGATGAGAAATAACTGATGAACATGCACAGAAAATATAAATTACCTTTCTCACGCAGTAATAAACATACGAAGAATTTTTCACACATAAAATGATATTACCTATTCCTCAATATCGAGAAAATTATTGCTTACAGCCAATACAATATTTCCCTGGCCAATCCTAGGTCCTTCCACGTCCAATAAAATTGAACGATCATAATAACGCCTTTTTCTCAGAATATAAATCGCTATTCATTTAAAAAATCGGAGGAAAATTCCACATTCATCCATTCTCTCATTAGACTAAAATTAAAATAAACTTTAATTTTGTCAAATATTAATGAAATCCGAAGATTCATGTGTGATGGAGGGGAATTTTTTTCCATATTGAAATAAATAATTTCATTTTTCACGCTTGTAAAATTTATTACGACCTCTGTTCCAATGTTTTAAGGTACATAATGCAAGTATTTATTTTAACTCGGAAAAATTCAATTGAGGTAAACTAAATGAAAAAGTCTGAAATCGTAAAGGTGTTGTAATAAGATTGATTTATCAGTTAGTACCTTGCAAAATGATGCAGCAACGTATTAAACGAAGAATAAATTTATATCCATCCTTCCAATCAGTATTCAATGTGCATTTTAGTCGGATAACTCGTATTCACAAAAGCGTGCAATGCCAATTGCTGAGTATCAGGTAATTATTTTAGAAACTCAACATTGGGAAACTTTTACTTAAAATAAAAAAAAATCTCTTAAAGCCTCTTCGTATACTTACACATATATTAAACCATTTATTAGGTTCCATAGAATTATACTATTTATTTCGAATTATAACCTCACGAGAAAAGGCAAGTATTATTTTAATCGTGAAAATGTTATTATGATAGTGAAAGTATTATTATAATCGTGAAAAATGCAAGTATTTATTTCAATATGAAAAAATATTATTTTAAAAACAAATGGAATATTTTTAAATCAATTAGTTTGAGTCTACCTCTTAAAGCCCCTCAAACTCAAAAATACACCCGCCTTTTTCCTCTCCTTTTAGCTCCGTTTCCGACTGAAAAACTCCTAAGACCAAATAATATCCCGTGATTCTCATGTTTTCCCAAATCATTTCATTTTCCATCTCTAAATTCACGCATGCCTCGGTTCACGTTTTGTCCGTCTTTATCCCAAGCGACTACTGCTTGAACAAATGATCTCTCCTCATCAGGATTCCGTAAACAAAAGGCCAAATATTCATCCGGAAAAAGGAAGAGGCCTTTTAAAAAGATAGAAGGGAGAGGATGGGAAAAGGAGGACGAGAAGAAAATGGCGCAAACGAGGCGAATAATTTAGAAAGGGAATAAGGGGACAGTTTTCGGAAGACGGAACCGACGAGAAGGAGGAGAAGGCGAAAGAGATGGAGAAAAAGATAAGAGGAGATAATGCCAGGTTGAAGGGAATGCGGCCTGGGAGAAAGGATAAGGCTGGAGGAAGACCAAGGAGGAACATAGCAAATGTGGATATCGATCATTCCTTAGGACATTATAATGAAACCCATTGCACACACATTTTTTGGAATAAGGTATTGAAAATTCTCTCGTTTGGTTGTCAGTTTAATAGGGTAGTTTCCTATTATTTTTTTATTTCCTAAATCGAAAGATTATTACTCCTGGAGTACGTGTTTCACGCTTTTAGATTTATAAATGACGATATCTATTTTTCGCGATTAAATGAAAAGTGAAAATTCTACCCTCTAACATAATTTTCAACATCCCATCCCCCGCTAAGTACTCCTCCCATCCATACCTTCTATCTCATCTAAAAGCTGCCTCTCCTCATCCACCATGTCCAGCACTTCGTCGTTCCTCCTCCTATCCGTCCACTTTACCTTCTCCACTCTTCGCTACACCCTCATCTCGAATGCTTCCAGCCTTCTCTCGTCCTCCTTCTTAAGAGTCCACGTTTCCGCACCATAGAGAGCTACATTCCAGATCAAACTCTTCACTAACCTTTTCTTTAAACTATTACATAACAATCCTCTCAGAGGCTCCTTCCTGTTCAATTTTACGATTGCTAGTGCTAATAAAATGGATGGAACATTACTACAGCTCTTTATATTTTACTGTAATCCACCATTATCTACCCTCCCATAATGGCTATTTCAGGTCGCGATCGTCGTGTCAGTGCGATGGAGTATTTGGAAAGGCGACCGACAACTTTATGAGGCAAGTGTCCGATTGCACTATCAAAAAAAAAAATAATACCATCCGCGTATTTTATGAAAAAAAGATTTGCCATCGCAGAGGTTAAAAAGAAAAATTATGACAAACAGAATGTGGATATTATACCTTATAATTTTAAGCTATACTTTTTCCAGGTATTTGGACCGACCGTTTTGCCATTTTCATGCAACTAAAAATAAGATGATTTCATTTTAATTACAGTATTAATTTGCAAATTTCCATCAAATCTCCAAGAACTCGATAATGTATCTTCTCTTGATTTTTACTACGAT
Organism: Ischnura elegans; assembly: GCF_921293095.1. Taxonomy (NCBI): domain Eukaryota; kingdom Metazoa; phylum Arthropoda; class Insecta; order Odonata; family Coenagrionidae; genus Ischnura; species Ischnura elegans. The sequence goes on along the minus strand of NC_060251.1, from coordinate 85,398,281 downwards.
TCATAGTGTATATCATTTTAACGGAGTTTTGCCAAAATAAGACGTATATTCTAACACTTGTTAGAATTTTTTGAAGGCTTACGCAAGTGCAGCCATAACAGCTAATATGACTACGTAGGTTTTTGCGGGCTCGAGGTTCCAATTACTCCCATAATTCCGATGCTCCCGTGTCGGTTATTGATTTGACGAAACTGTTGACTGAAACCAACAACCGACGCGGTAGCACCGGAAGAATGGAGACATAAGAGCCAATATAAAAATAGGAATTTTAAAGTGTAGTTTTCAAAAATAATTTCACGAATCCCTATTTTATATGAAGCAAAAAATGTTCGTTGTGTTAAAAGAGCATATTTTAAGACCTACTTAGCCTTTAGAATCTACATACACATCTACATAATACCGCACAAGCCGCCAAAAAGGTGTGTGGCTGGGGGTGTTAGGACACCATCCATTTACAAATGAAAAGAAAATGCTCGAAGGAAATTACAACTAGCATTTATTAAAATACTTCATGGGTTGGGGGAAAAGAATTCCCACATCTATCCGTTAGGTGAATATATTTAATAAAAGTAACAAAGTAATATGAGCACTTTACTACGAAGTCATTGTTCCCTCAATTCACACTTACGTAGATGCAACGTCAGACCCAGAGAATTTGCAAACGCAATACCGAATCTGAAGCTAAGCTTGCCGAAAATTAGAGGAAATCATACTTTTACGAAAGCAATCCTAAGGGAAGCTGAGATAAAAGCGGTGGAGCTCACCCGTGGAGGGTTTAGAGGCTCAAAATGAAGTCTAGTTAAGCCTTAATCGAGAGCTGCGGATATCTGGGAGAAAACCACGAGATATGGAGAACTTAAAGTGAGAGAAATGAGGGAAGAAGAGAGAAGGCGCATGTGTCGAGGGTTGTTATCCTGATTGTGGCGAGGTTGAGCAATTTTCTTGAACGAAGGTGGAAATTTCGTAAGGATGGGGAGAGGAAGGTGATAGAGAAATTTAGTGCATACGAGGGAGGTTGAAATAAGGTGGAAGGTTGCTGCTCTTAGCATGCTAATACTGTATTTAAATTAACACTTTATTTTATATTTTTTAACATGGCTCTCATAGCTGTACTTGCCTTCAAAAATTGTTGATATATTCTGTTAAAATATTGGTATGGCATGGTTTTTGGAGGAGGCGGCCGACAACTGAGGCCATTTGCGCCATGAAGGAAGGGAATGGAAGGAAGGGTAGATAGAAACCCGGCGTCGGCATTAGCCTGCTCTTAACGAAAGGCACCAAGGGGACCACGGCTTAACATCCCATCAGGCGGACGAAGTGTTGCGCTTGAAATGTCCCCCACACAACATTCAAGAAGGGATCGGGCAGTCTCTGAAAATTCTCTACCGCAGTCGGGATTCGAACCCAGGCCCACCGGGTGGGAAGCCTATACTCTAGCCACCACACCAACCCGATCCCCTATAAACATGTTAATTATGCACTATGAACCATGGTATAAATAAAATATATACACTTTATCGATTTATTTTGAGTTATATGCAAATGAATACTGTATTTAAAGTGAATCAACTCATTTACGGTTGCATGGAAATGGAGAAAAAGCATGTCCTAATAGCTGGACAAAGTATAACTTAAAAATGTAAGGCATTCATTATCCACATTCTGTGTGTGCCAAAAAAGCCGGAAAATAGATGCATGGCTTACAGGTAAAAGGTATCTAGGACGTTTGAGCCACTTAGGAATTAGAAACAAATGTAGAAAGAATATGATGTAAAAATATTCACTTCCATTTTTGCCATCAATGTTTAACGATTAAATAAAAATATGCATTGAGTTCATGAAGGATTAATGTGAAAGAAAAAATAAGTAACCTTAAGAATTTGAATCATTATCTAAAAATATATTACGCACGCCCCTGGGATAAATTGTAAAATGGAAATGGAGGAGAGAAAGGTTTGAGGTTTAATGCTATCACACCTTAGGTGTAAGGATTCTTGACTTTTGATTTCCATCCGGTTTCTCTGCCTTTTCAGTTTCTTTAATTTTGAAAACCCCGGAATACTTTAAAATCAATCATTTAAACTCCTCAACGAAGTTAAGGCTGACATCGCGGATTTTTATTTTCTATATTTTAAATTTTTAACTCTAAATCAAAAGGTAACATTTTGAATGATTCTGTCAATTTAATGCAGTATATACAGTTTCCCTAAAATCTTTTAAAATAGTCGTTGAAACCTTCCTACTTATGCCGTGATTTCGTTCCGTGAAAGGTTTTCTGAACAAAGCAGATGCTCCAGCATATATTTCTATGAATTAATATTGTATTTTCTTTCATGACGGCATTTATTGAGTTGTTTATTTATAATTATGACCATGACTGCAATGATATGACTGTCTAGACCAAAAGTTTGAAAATAAATAATATTTTGTCATTAAATTGTATAAATTGAAGTGATATCCATTCAATTGAATTGAAATTACTCACGGCGACCGCTCAGTCATACAAATTAGACCAATTTCGCAATATTTTGCTCAATTTACCAGAACCTATCGAATGTCTTGGATATATGGATACAAAAAACCGGAGACATAGATTAAAAGTAAAAGTTATTTAGGACGTTTGGGCCTTAATTAATTCTTTCCATTCTCTCCATTGGGCCTTAATTAATTAACTCCAAGTCTATATTAATTGGGACGTAATTAATATAGCCTTGGAGTATAGGTCAGTATATAAAGACTATATTATTTACTATATAAATTGATGTCATGAATAAGAAATAGATTTAAATTTTCATAAAAGCGTAAAAAATTTTTACTGTCCAATTAAATTGACAACCAAACGACACAATTCCCAATACCTTATTCCTAAAAATCAGTGTGCGCAATGGGCATTATTATAATGTCCTAAGAAGTGATATCGACAGATATCGACATTTTCTTTGGGCAAGAAATGTCAGTCGAAACAAAGTAGAAACATTATGATGAATAAATATGCGTATCATATTTTACCACTGATTAATTAATGCTTAACGATTAAATAGAAAACTATACGATGCGTTCATGAAGGATTACTATGAGAGAAACAATAAGTAATAGTATAATAATAAACATACAATTTATAAAAACATGCCATTACATAAACATACCATTGATCTCCATATCCCATAACATCGCACGTCTCATATGAATAAATTTTTCATAGTAACCGCCTCACGAATATAGAACTCTCATCCAGCGTAAATAAGAAGGATTGCTTACATCAATAAATTTAAAAATAGCACATATGGGCTTCTAAAAATGCCTCATTAACGTCATATTGAATTCCTCTTGTTTATACTCTTGTATAGCCTAATTATTATTATTATTATTTTTATTGATACACATGTGGATGAATGGTTAACTGAGTTTAAAATTGCGTTAAATTACAGTGTTATCCTAATTTTTTTTGGAAAAAGTTTAAAAGAAATATATTGTTTGTTTGACACGATTTTCATAATGAATTATCACCTTACATTCTTGTAATTAGTCTGTTATATCATTGTGTGATCTTTTTTTCTTTTGTTGAAAATATTGTTTTGCCGAATTGTTTTCATGCTATCTGCGATCTGCACATGGTACACTTGTCCGAATTTCTATTTATTTTTTATTTTCTTCCATGGATGTACCAATGCTGAAAATGTAAAAAGTTGTACATGTATTTTCTCAGGGGCCTTAATGCTCACGAAAATAAACGAAATTATTATTATTATCATTACTATACATGGATGGGGCAATGGGAAAAGCCAAGATGAAGAGAGACTGGATGTAAGCAATGGTGACGTGGATAGGCAGATGGGGAATGTGTTTATCAGAAGTAGAGAGTGGGTACCTGACAACCCAGGAGGGGATATCGAACGAGAAAAGGATGACTTTTGGGGGAACTCTCGGGAAAGTGCGATGTGTGGCGTGAACTGCTGAAGTTTGAAACCTCATGAGACATTGAAGGTTGCCTGAAAGTACATGCTCGAGAATATGTATTGAAAGATAAGCATGACAGGTGTAAGTGAGAAGAAAGAGGTGTCTCTAAACCCACGCTGTATTTCATGATACACTATAAACTCATACAATACGTAAAGGGACGCATCTTTCCTCAATCCCAGTCGACCGGTTTTCTTTCTCGACGAACCCCTGTCTCATTACTCACGCTATCACGTGGAAATGTTCAAAGTACATACAGATTACCGCAATGGATACGTACAAGTATCCGGAATAAATTAAAATCTCAAAATTTTCTCAAATTTGGAATACTTGGATTTGAAACGTGAGAAAATGTTGAAAAGGCATTCCACGTACCCTGAAAATTTCAATTTGATAGCATTTGTATAAAAGGATTCATTCGACAGGGAAAAAAACAGATCACGACGCTAAGGTGAGAGTCTTGACTGTGCGTCATTCTAACTGATACTCTTAGGGGTATCGTGTTGAGTTGAAGTGAGTGATAAAAAAACAGCTTAAATTTAAATACAATGTTAAGAAGCATTTTTGGAGGCAGGAATCAATGATGCCCCAAAATTAAAATGTAGCTTTTGTCATTGAAAATAATGCGTTCAAAGCTTTGAACATTATCGTAATATTTTTTCTCGATTAATAAGACCCTATCGGGTGTCTGGGATATATGGGTACAAAATCTGGAGGCATTGATTAAATGTGCAAAGTGTTTAGGACGCTGTAGCCCCTTTCCTTGGCCAAAAAATAATCGAAACAAAGTAGAAACATTATGTTGAATTAATATTCTCATCTCATATTTTACCATCGATTGAGTGTTCAATGTTATCGATTAAGTAGAAAACTATACAATGAGAAATACCATGAGAGAAAAATAAGTAATAATACAAATTACCTAAAAGTATTATACATACGCCTCAGGTATAAAATTTTGAAAAAATAGCTGAAATACAATGAAACTCCTTATACATGAGATAACATATTTTTTCACCCTTAATATTTTACAGACGAACGCAAATGAGATAGCTTTTCTAGGCATTAGCACTCAAGATATTCACATACACTCAAAATGTGGTTGTATGCCAGGAAGAATTATAGGTATTGGAATGGATTCGTATCATATTGTTCTCGTAGCATAATGGTGGAAAATGTGTAGCGAAAATACTACCGATATCCAACGAAGGACCTATACATAATTTTTGGCTTGGAAATAATTTACTCAAAACAGGAATTAAAAAAAACGATAGTCACTTTAAATAATAGCATTAGATATTCAACTAGACATTAATGAAAACTGAAAAAAACTTATTCTACATTTTATTTAATTAGCATATTATTATATGCATATATTCATTCCATCTAGTATAATAAAAACCGGCTGCAAACAAGTAACAAGGGTATTTCACGACAGTTTCTTTAAATTTTCTTAAGAAAATAGAGCATGACTTAAAGGACTGAGCCACATAGCCTCCAAGAAGCTCGGTAAAAAGATGATGATCCTCAATCTGAGAGATTAGAAAAAGTTCTCCGTAGCGCAGGAACAGATTAGAGCGTGGAAAGAGCAAGGAAAAAACAGGAGAAGGGATCGATGGTGAACAAAAACTGGTGCTTAAGTAACAAAGCTGTCAGAAAAAGGCTCCGAAGAAAATGACATTTCCCAAGGAACGAGGAAGATTCATGAAGGGAGACGAAAGTTGCTGGATGCTGGTATGGACACCAATTCAATTAGATCATGAGAGAGTGATTACATGAAAAATTGAGAATAAACGTGTGGAATATTTCGAGATGAAACTGCAGGGAACGAGCGTTAAAACTATATCTTAAACTTCATCCAAGATTTCTTGAAACTGAGTCGAAAGTTGAGGCATTATTCTACGCTGCCTCAGATCTTAGAGTACTATTCTGATGTGGAAATCGTTCGTCATGTTTGTTTGTAAATTGAGGGTTTTTGTGTCATCAAATTTATGAATCCCAATCTGCATTAATAAAAATAGGTAATTATTTAACATTAATTTAGTTATACTCGGACAGGAAATAACCCCCGACATCCAGTAAAAATAAGTGAAAATGTGTAAAGTTAAAATGGCAATTAGAGGACACTTAAGGTAGACTGCAAGTCAAGAACAGCTTCTAGCCCATATCCTATGTAATTTCTCAATTTTATAAAAATGAAAAATGCGATTATTTAATATAGAGAAGAATGCGAAAAAAGTTTTAGGTATAGTATCGAATAGTAGCAATTTTCTTCTGAGATATCGAATGCCAAGGATCAACCGATTCAATTCAAATGACCAGAAAAAAAACTAACCATTGTACTTTGCCAGACTCTTGAGGCTGCTATACACGGTGAACAACCATGCTGAATGATCATGCGAATGAATTCATATGCACTGCCATCATTCACGGGATTGTTTGAGCAAACATAGAACCTGTTATTATTTTCATTGAATGTTAATGCGTAGGACAAATCATTCGCAAATTTTTCCGCTATACACGGCGAATGATTTCATTCGCATGAACGTTCCGCATGATCATTCGCAAGATCTTTCATCGTGTATAGCGGTCATTAGGATTCATGCTCCTTGCCATACATTGCATCAAAACTTGCTTACCGATTGCTGTTTCAAAGAGGTGACCCCTCACCGTTCGAAGTCTGTTAAATGATGCTTTAAGATGTAGGTTATTGACTCTTGGCTGAAATCATGATACAAAATACCTCATTTTCCATCGCCGACGCCTCCGTTCTAAACTCTTTTCTTAGGTATTATGTCACTTTATGAATGACACGGTTCAAATTTTAGGAGATCCTTCAATTCTCGAATGGATTAATCGGATACCAAGGATAAGAAATAAATCCATAGGGCCAACGAAGACAAATTTATTATTAAAATTTGTATAAATTGATAGACTTTTGGCATTCATGTGCCATGCCACGCACAATATCAAAATTTGTTTACCGTTAGTTCCTTCAAAAAGTTAACCATTTGCTGCCCGAGGCCTGTTAAACGACGCTTAAAGATAAACGCTTGCTAAAAATACGATTGCCGCAGAGCTAAAATCATAATACACAACATCTCATTTCCCATCGCCGAGGCCTCCGTTTCAAACAATCTTCCCAGGTATTATGTCACTTTAGGAGCGAAGCGATTCAATTCTTTGGAGATCCCTCAATTCTTGAACGAATTTCATCCTCTGCGTATCCAGACATTCCGCCAAATAAGCATAAGTGGATGATGATATATAATGCAGGAGCTCCGGAGGATTTTATTAGGAAAAGAAATCACGGCGTGTAGCATGTCAGATGCCATTCCGGAAGAAGATGGGACCATTTTTTTCACATTCCCGAGACGCAAAAACTGTTCGCGTGGGGCCCCGGCGCTCCCTTTTCTTGATATTGACACTCGCCGGCAATGTATTCACAAACGACTACCAACCGATCTCCTTCAACCCCAGCGGGAATGGTGACGTCAATTGGAAGAGTAACTCCCTCCTTATCGGAAGCTATAACTCCGCTTCAGGGTTTGTTCTTCTCCCGAGAAACCCCCCGGAGAGTTTTGAGCTTGGCACACGTGCGTCATAATCTCTGGAAGAGAGAGAGAGAGAGGAAAGAGACATGGAGACGTATAAATGATAGGAAAAGGGTATGGGAAAGTTTAAATACCCGAGTCCCGCAAAACCAAGCTTCTTATCGTTCCCAACGCAGCCTGTTCCGTGGATTTCCCCTTTTCAGACCTGAAGTAAGCTGAAACCACCTTTCTACATTTATCAATCCTTCCTCTCTCCCCGCGTAAGTCATATACCCGTTTATATATGGATGTATGTGCGGGAGTAAATACATCCTCCGAGTCACTTCTCCTTTAATCCTGAGAGGGCGTCATCCTCACTTACCCCTTCCTGCTCGGATTCAATCCACCGCCACCCTGTTCCTCCTTATCCTTTGTCACTTCTTCCCCGTGTTCTCCGTTTCATGCCTTATCCTTTTCTTTTGCCAGTTTCTCTAAAAAAAAAAGAAACGTCTTCCTCTCCCCGTTCCCCAAAATTTGCCACTGGCTGCACCTTCTTAGCTGCATTAGATGTATTTCTACGCGGGAATCTATTCCTTATGTTCTATTCTATGTTCTATATTTCTTGGCGAAAATCAATTTTTAATGAATTGTCTTCGAATTTTATTTCTTTGCGACAATCTATATTCTATGTCCTCTTCTGCGTATTATATTTCTTGAAAAAAAAATCTATTTATAATGCACTGTTGTTTAATCTTCGTATTTTATTTCTTCGCGGTAATTTATGCCCCGGTTTATGTAATATTAACTGTAATTCCTGACGATACTCCACGCATCGTGTCGTATTCTTCGGTCTTTGTATTTCATCTTTGTTTCGCTGCAGACTATATTCTGTTCCATGTTTTTAAAATCCTACATTTATTATCGCCAATTTATGTCCTATGCCAAGTTCTATTTCCCATGTCCTAAATTTTTAAACGGCAATCCTTTTCTTGGATAATTTTCTAAGTCTACATGGATGTAGAAAATACACTTGGCATCATATGTGTTGTACATTACACGTTGTATTTCATCTTTCGGTCAGTTCAGTTATGATATTATTACGCACATAATGTTTTTTTTCTCAAGGTATTGTGTATTTCGGTTCTTTGTGTTATTATTTCCGCAATTTATGAAAGTTGAAAGAAGCCTAAACACAGGCTTATTGCCTTACAGGCTTCCTTACTCCCTTGAATGGATATAATAATCTGTAAAAAATATGTATGCATGGAAGAATAAATTATTATTATTATAAAATCATTTTAATTAATATCCTTTGAAAAAAATTAGCAATTGGTGTGAGGGCATCCTTTATTTGCATGAATTGGTACCCTAAGTGATAGATCACACCGCCTGAATGCATGTGAACGCTTCAATATTTTGTTTTCCCTCATCCACACACGTGAAGCGCACACGAGATTTAAACTCAGAACCCTTCGATCAGCGTCCAAGAAGCGCTCTACCTAGCAGCCCACCAGTTTGATAGACTACAAAAATACTCCCGTTCGTAGATTTGACATTTTTCTTTGCATCAAATTTTGTATCGCATATATATTACTTTTGTGGGCTTCTCAATGTTCCCATCAACGAGTAATAGTTGTAATATACACTTAATAACCTCGATATTTTAGCTTACTTCTCTGCAGAGCGTCATGATTCTACATACTGGTTTTACCGTAGAAAATTCCCCAGTTAAAACTAGATGTGCTGTCACACGTAATGAATATAAATAATTTTCCAAAGGTTCTAAACGCGGCCTTTACTGTAGAAAAATTCATTTTCCACGGGAAATAAGCAATAACGCTTCTTGACTAAAATATTGAGTAAAGTATATTAAACTAAAAGTATTCGGGCCGTCCCTCCTTCCTTCATGTTCTCCCTCTTCAATACACAGTTAGGCCTACTCCCTTTCATTCTATCTAAAAGTCCTATGCTCTTCCTTCCTCTCCCACGTTTACCCAAAATTCTACCCTCTAACCCCATTTTCAACATCCCCTCCCCGCTAAGTACTCGCTCCATCTATGCATTCTGTCTCCTTCATATCTCATGTAAAAACTTCTCCTCCTCACCCACCATGTCCTGCACTTATTATTAATCGTTCCACCTCATCTGCGTCCACTTCAATTTCTTAGTTCTTCTCCAGGCACAAATTCAAACGCCTCCAGTCTTCTGGTGCAGGATGCAAGTCTATTATTGAAAAAATAGGAGCATTTGGATCGTTCGGTCTATTTAGCAGTACTGTGGAAATTTTGGAAAACCGATTAAAATGCCAGCATAAATCAATAATAAATGGGAATAAAAGGAGCCTCTTCAATGAAGTCACTTACCCTAGTTTTTACAAATAATAATACGAAAGTGGCCTTAGGAGGTGGGCCTCTTCTATGAAGTTACCTTGGTTTTTACAAATAATGCGAAAGTGGCCTTAGATGGTGGGCCTCTTCTATGAAGTTACCTTGGTTTTTACAAATAATACGAAAGCGGCCTTAGGAGGTGAGACTCTTCTATGAAGCTATCTTGGTTTTTACAAATAATACGAGAGTGGCCTTAGGAGGTGGGTCTCTTCTTTGAAATTATCTTTGTTTTTACAAATAATGCGAAAGTGGCCTTAGGAGGTGGGCATCTTCTATGAAGTTACCTTGGTTTGTACAAATAATGCGAAAGTGGCCTTAGGAGGTGGGCATCTTCTATGAAGTTACCTTGGTTTTTACAAATAATACGAAAGTGGCCTTAGATGGTGGGCCTCTTCTATGAAGTTACCTTGGTTTTTACAAATAATGCGAAAGTGGCCTTAGATGGTGGGCCTCTTCTATGAAGTTACCTTGGTTTTTACAAATAATGCGAAAGTGGTATTAGATGGTGGGCATCTTCTATGAAGTTACCTTGGTTTTTACAAATAATGCGAAAGTGGCCTTAGGAGGTGGGCATCTTCTATGAAGTTACCTTGGTTTTTACAAATAATACGAAAGTGGCCCTAGGAGGTGGGCCTCTTCTATCAAGTTCCCTTGGTTTTTACAAATAAAGCGAAATTGGCCTCAATGAAGTTACCTTGGTTTGTACAAATAATGCGAAAGTGGCCTTAGGAGGTGGGCATCTTCTATGAAGTTACCTTGGTTTTTACAAATAATACGAAAGTGGCCTTAGATGGTGGGCCTCTTCTATGAAGTTACCTTGGTTTTTACAAATAATGCGAAAGTGGCCTTAGATGGTGGGCCTCTTCTATGAAGTTACCTTGGTTTTTACAAATAATGCGAAAGTGGTATTAGATGGTGGGCATCTTCTATGAAGTTACCTTGGTTTTTACAAATAATGCGAAAGTGGCCTTAGGAGGTGGGCATCTTCTATGAAGTTACCTTGGTTTTTACAAATAATACGAAAGTGGCCCTAGGAGGTGGGCCTCTTCTATCAAGTTCCCTTGGTTTTTACAAATAAAGCGAAATTGGCCTCAATGAAGTTACCTTGGTTTAACAAATAATACGATACTGGCCGTAGGAGGTGGGCCTCTTCTATGAAGTTACGTTGGGTTTTACAAATAAAGCGAAAGTGGCCTTAGATGGTGGTTTGGTCGCCAAAAACGCTTGCTTACCTCGGGCGCCACTGAGTAGCGCCATTGCCTCTTCTTATCTGTCCTTCCTTTTACTTCTCACCGCCGCCTTCTCACGATTCCCTTTTTGCCATTCCGCTGATTCTTATCCATTTTTTTGTCGCCCGCCTCTCTTTCCTCCCTCGTCGCATTAGGCGATTCCTCCTCGCGGGCTCGTTTCCACAGCCCATTCACCGACGTCTTGTATTAATCTCGTCCGTCCGTATCATTTCTTGCCTTCGTCTTCCTCTCTTATCCCAAAAACGTGGGATTTTCTTCTCCTCCTCGGAAAACATTTTTTTTCATGCCGAGATGTTACGTGTGGAAACACCACGGAAACATGGGTTTTTACCTTCAGAATTTATTTTTTTCTTTCTCCTCTCCACCACTTAGCTTGATTATTCTTTGTTCCAGCCATTTTTTCCCCTGATCTTGGTGTGGTATTAATAATAAGGTCTTTTTAATGGTTTTATCCCCTGGCTGCACGCAATTCTCGACAAAAATCAACAGTAATAACGAAATTGAGAAATTTGTTTACTCTTGGAGTTAACGCTTACAATTTATTGAGCTCAATTTAACTTGTTAAGGGGGATCATGATATGAATTTACTCAGATTTGTGACCAAGGAACGAAAATACATCCATGGAAACTAATTAAAAGTAATATATACTTGATCTACCTCTTACCATTTCCTATTTAGAGGTATGAGTGGAAACGAAAAAATAGTTTACTGAATAACAGTATTTTATTTTAATTATTGAATTAATAATCAAACCACGTGTATTAATTTTGAACAAATCTACCTTGGAGTTTCAATCAAACTAACGGTGTAAGTGGCTCATTATAGATATCTATAATTTTTTATTTCAGCTTTTATCCGCATCATTAATAATTATGAGCAATAAATGACTCATATCTCAGATTTCATCTTTCGCTCGGGTACAACGAACGAATCATTTGTTTTCATGATAAAAACGTAGGCGGAGAGATAATTATGAATATCTAATCTTGACTCATAAGAACGTAACTATAAAATATAAGCACAGAGACCTCATTTTAGACCTCAACGGATCATCATCTTGCAGATGAATTGGCCTATAGGGGCGTAAAAGAATGCGATTAGTATTTATTTTTGAATAAAATATGCTTGAAAAAAGCATGTTTATTATAGAAATTCCATTTAATTTAGAGTTCAATTATTTGGCGAAATCAGCTTCCTTTAGTAGCAAGCAAAATGGATATCAGATCCTGACTCTGTCTCTGTTACGCTGCACACTTTTGCGTTGGCACATTACTCCGGCTCAGAGAGGTGGAAAAATTCCATTCTTTCATTCTGGCAGAAGAAGCATTATGGTGCTCATAATATCAAATTTCCCTCTCATGAAAATTCTCATTCCAGAAAAGCACCTTGATTCCAGTTCATTAAACATCACACCGTCAAGCAATTTTCCATAAAAAATGAGAAAACTTCCTTCCACCATATTCTCCAGTAGGCTAGGACGCACTTTTTACAATAGATAAAAACTATCTTAGATAAAGAGATCGGTATTCGATAGCCTTATCATAATTCTACAGAATATCTCAATATTTAAATAAAGCGCATAGCAAAAATGCTCTTGCAAAAATGCAAAATTTATGAACCAATTTATAAAGCACACCTGGTTAGTGGAATGATCTTTCCATAACTAATCTAACGCTCAGGCTGGTACAAATGAGCCTTATTTTTAAAGAAACATTTAGAGAATATCAAAACACACACATATATATATATATATATATATGAAAAGAAAAGATATATATATATATATATATATACAAGAAAAGAAGTCTTGCCACATATATATATATATATATATATATATATATATATATATATATATATATATATGTGGCAAGACTTCTTTTCTTGTGGGAAAACTATCGAATTGAAACTAAAAGTTTGGAACAGGCGTCCACAATATTTAAGTAAAGCAACCAACACGCAAGTATAGCATTTTGCAATTTCCAAGACACGAAGTAGGCCTCTGCGGAGATTATAACGGTAGGCAGCAAGGTGGTTTTAAATATCTGGTGGCGCCGTATTCGAGTTTTAAGCGTGGTCGCCATCTTGGTTTGACAATTTTCGGACTTAGTCTCAAACAGAGTACGCATATAATCAAGTTTTCTATTCCTTATATCGCCTCTGATTTATAAAATGAAAATTAATGATAAATGAGGTCACGACAAGAGAAAAAAAAATAAAAATGAAAATGCAACAATTACTTCTTGATTTTCGTCGGAATTTTCCGATCGTTCGTCATACTACTGTTTGTATTAAACTGAACGTGGTGATAATATTTCGTCGTGAACATAATTTCGTACTATTATTGAGAAACGGTCCGCTATCGTAAGATTTCAATTGGCTGTAATCTTATTAATTTCCATTAGAAGTGCAGGGGAATGGATATTTTACACTTGTAAAATGTTATTTTCGGCTAAGCCAGTTGCACAGTGGAACCGTGATAATTGACAATAATTTTTTCTTGAGAAAAGATATTTGAGGCATATTTTCACGAAGCTTTCCCATAATGATAGAAAAAAGTTTACTGTGCTCGTTTGCGATAGTTTATTTTAACGTAACAACAATCATGACCGAATATTTCGCCAAAGTTGCAGTTGGCTTCCTCAGGTCCACTGACCTGACCTGACCTAGATAGCCACGCCCACTTTGGTCAAAACATTGATAATCCCATAAGAGTAAATGCTAACTATTTAGTGAAATATTCGGTACAAGATGGCGGAATTCTGAGCACGCTTAAAACTCGTATACAGCGCCTCCAGATGTTTAAAACCTCCACGCTGCCTACCGTTATAATCTCCGCAGAAGCCTACTTGGAAACAATACCTTCGCTATCGTGTCTTGGAAACTGTAAAATGCTATACTTGCGTGCTGGTTGCGTTACTTAAAATATTGTGGACGCCTGTTCCAAACTTTTAGTTTCAATTCGATAGTTTTCCCACAAGAAAAGAAGTCTTGCCACATATATATATGTGTGTTTTGATATTCTCTAAATGTTTCTTTAAAAACAAGGCTCATTTATACTAGCCTGAGCGTTAGATTAAGATCATTCCCCTAACCAGATTAAAAAAAAATTGGTTCATAAATTCTGCATTTTCCCTATAGAATGCTGTAGGCTTTATTTAAATAGAGAGATATTCTGTAGAATTATGATATGGCTATCAGATACCGATTTCCATCTCTAAAATAGTTTTTATCTCTTGTAAAAAGTGCGACGTAGCCTACTCGAGAATATGGTGGAAGGAAACCCGGAGGAATCGCTGCCTACCAGTGAAGATAATGGCTGCCAAACGGATTTAGAACATTTGAAAATTTACAAGAAATTCATAGACTAACAACGATAGTTACTTTACGATAAAAACGTAGGCGGAGAGATAATAATGAATATCTTATCCTGACTCATAAGAACTCAACTTAAAAATCTAAGCACAGAGACCTCATTTTAGGCTTTAACGGATCTTCAACTTGCATATGAAATGGCCTCTAGATGAGACCAAATTTGAATCAAATTTACAGCATGCCATTTTTTGATAAATTTCAATTGCTAATTTAAGATGGAAGGAGGTCCTTCTATTTTGGAAGGTGAAAAGGTGAAATGTCTTGCCTAGCTCGTAGCAATGCCTACGGATATTGATCGGTTGGAAGGTCACTGACGTCATAGGACATTTAAATGAGGTAAATATAAATACCAAAAGGGCAACAGGGATCTCCCCGAAACCGACGACTGACATGAATGAACACGGTCAAGCGTACAAGGAAAGGCGAAAGAGAAAGTATGAGATAGCATGAATAAATAAAATTATTATGATCACTATCACAGCTTACAAGGTAGACATTGGGCCGGGGAAAGGAATTATTCCCTGGTCAACGGCTGAATGTTATATATTAGGGGGTAGCATAATACCTTCTTTTCCTAGAGGATCATTAAGGACTTCGCTGGTAAAACACAGTTGAAAATTGGTAGCTATACACACGGCACTCCTGAATTAATTTAGTCCTTTCATCATTTTATTCAAGGTTTTAATAATTTACAAAATTAAAGAGTAACATATTCGTTGCAGGAATGTGTTGCTATTAATATCTTCTTCGTCATTCATTAATATCTTCATCATTCATAAAGCCAAGGTGGTTGATTATCCTTCAGGGTCTGAATATCAAGGCTTCTCCTCAGCATTAATCAGATATAACACCATATGATTATTATCCATGGGATATGATAATTAAATTTTCAGTTTAAAAAGAGTTAATACAAATACGTTAAAGGTAAAGGTAAATGAATAATGCTATAAAGAAGTGTTGGGATATAAAAACACAGATCAAGATGGTTGCGCAGTAGACCAAAAGCAAAGAAGAAAATTGAGAACCCAAAATACTTCATCATAAATTTCATTAAAATACTAATTCATCTCGTGAGTTCCGCCAGAAATAAATTTTCTATCTAAATATAAATAAATATAGACAAATGCGATCGTCGAAGTAAATCAATAATACCCATCAATCAGTTGATCATGGACTTTGCCTCTAAAATCTCAATCGTGTGCCAATTTAAGCAAAGCATTTCTATTTTTTATATTTACTACCGAGGTCTGAGCCAATATTAGGCTCATGAAGAAATAAGTATAAAAAATACGATATCTAACACACTTTGCTTAGCGAGAAGTTGTAGAAAATAATTGAAAAATTAAAACAAAACCGAAAAATATATTTGGAATAATCGCTAATCATATCACATTGAAAACCGCAAGGGCATTGGCTCCTAAAAGGATGCCCCCAACAAACACGTGGGATTAGATTTAACTTTCTGAGTGGTTTTTACGAAAATTACCTTCCTGAATGGAAGAAACGAAGACGCTTGGATGCGGAGGATTAAAAAAAAACGAAAATAAACACTACAAATACCGTAATGGAACCAATTATTGCCATGATACAATTTGAAAAAAAAAGTGACGCGCATCAAATTCGACTCTTGGCCTAAATTGAGGGGCCAATCTGATTGCCGAGGGTGGTGGGAGAAATAAATAAAATAGTGGATCCAAAGTGAGGTCTGGCGCATGGGGAAAGGGGGGGGGGTAATGTGTGTGCTTCTGTGTGTACGAATGTGGTGGGGTAATCGATTCTTTCGGGAGGAGTTGGAGAAATTGGCGGTCTGGCGTTCGTTGAACGCGGCGCCGAGAGTGAGTTGGCTGGGGAAGGAGTTGGGTAGGGGCGGGAGAAAGACTTCAGGGAATAAAAAAAAACGGGATCATCCTAGGGGCAAGAGTTCGAGAAACCGAACAGATAAAGTGAGTAAAAGGCCGCGTTCGGAATTGAGAAAGGGGATAAGCGCACACACATGAAGGGAGTGCTCGCTGAAAGTACACGACTTCGGTCAAGGAGAAAGTAGAAAAAGGTAAACGAATATCGCTCCGTGTGAAGGTACTTTCTATACTGTTCGAGGAATAAATAATAAGAAAGGGGTACATTTTAGCTCAACTCCCATATAAACACCAGAAATTATCGCAGCGGAACAGTGGCGTAACTAGGAAAATAACTAGGGATAGGGCGACCCCCCAGGCAACGGGGAGTCAGGATCACCTCACCTTAGAATATTTTCTTGAGCCACTGGTTAGTATTCAGTTACTCGTCTCACTGCCATGGTATTAATAAACGATCTTTTACTTTAAGCAGATGCAGTTATTATGCGTCAAAACAAGACCATAGTTTTTAGATTTTTAAAAATTTCTATGAAGCTTTGGGGGGGGGGGGATGCACCCCCCTCATCCCGCTCATAATTACGCCACAGCAGCAGAGAACGAATTAAATTTATTCAGTTACGCTTACCATACACTATACCATTCGCATACCTTAACCATAGCCATTGTAGCTAATCGTTCAGTGGTTGCATTGGTTACCGTTTCTCCATTTTGCATTTATTTTTTTTAAGACGGCTGTAGAAATTTATAATGTTTCTTCATTTATTCGCAATGAAAGTAAAACTTTCAATTGGAATCGAGAAAGAGGATAACCGCACACGCATAAAGGGAGTGCCCGCTGAAAGTACATTTGACTTTGATCAAGGAGAAAGTAGAAAAAGTCAAAGGAATATCGCTCCGTGTGAAGTTACTTTCTCATACCATTGGAGAAATAAATAATACCATAGAGGTAGTTTTAGCTCAACATCGGAAAAATTAATCGCGGCAGAGAATGCTGAAAGGAGAATGAAACATATATAAGTTACACTCACCACATACCATACTATACCATTCGCTTAACCATTGTAGCTAATCGTTCAGAGTTTTTCTAGATTAAGTTTTCTCCATTATCCATTTCTTTCTTATAATGGGTGTAGAAATTTACATAATTTGTCGATTCTTTCACGACAAAAGTAAAATTTCATTTTATGACTCATTCAATGGTTAATATAGCGCGCAAGTGAAAATAAATAAATCTTTTTTGAAATAAGCTTTCATTTCAGGCTCTCATTTTTTGCGGTAATGCGACATTTTTCTTAAGTCTTGGGACATAATTTTTGGCGGCTCGCATATTTTCTGTGCCGTATAGGTTTGTGGGTCTTCAGTGAAGCTGTCACCTCTAAGAAAATTCTGTGAGTGCTGAAAAAATGTTTACGTTTTCGAGGAATATTTTCCCATTGCGACTAAAAATAACATATATTTTACTTAATGAGAGAATAATTTAGAGGAAATATTTATTTTCTTGTAATTACAAAAAATTTTCAACGATTCCTTACGCAGTACGTAACGAGTGCTGCATAAATGACATTGGCAATCAATAACTATTACATGCCTCGTCAGGAGTTCCTTCCTGGAGAATCAAACTATACTTACTCATTAAATTTAACGGACATTTCAAGTTGCAAATTGTTTTGCAAAATGCATGCTTCCCATGCGGCAAAGTAATATATAACAAGTTTATGTTGATGATGATGACGTTACCATGGAGCATAAAATACCTTGTGTTGAAAAATACAACGAAGAAAACAATTACGATACAATAATTTAATGTATCGTGATACAACAGAATGCTGGCGATGTTTGAAACCAGCCAAGTGAAAACGGTTAAACTCATATTCCAGAATTCATTAAGGAATATTCAACTAAAATTATCTAAATCTAGTAATGCATTCCTACAAACGTTATTGAAATGATTATACGAAGTATATTTCTCTGAAATCACATTAAGCGTCATCATGATCAATTCCAATTACAATAAAAAAAGAATCACATTGTGATGCAATGGGATAAACAGAATGACGGAATGGAGCAGGTGGGCACATAAACACGAATGTAATGCTAAATATGTATCCTCACCCAAATGCATACTAAGCTAATGACACCCGCGAGTATCGAATCAGGGAACGGGAAGGAATAAGGCCCAGTTGCCTTGTCAACATACAATCATGAGCGTGGGGAAAATTTGTATCCGAGCAACGCGCACCAGCGTGGCTGCAATCTGCTTATCCGTTCATCAACAAAAACCCTGGTGGACGAGATACACGCGGAATCCGTTCTGTCGTCATATCTTAGTCGAAATAAAAACCATGCTCCGGCTAACTCGGGTCGCAAACGCATATTTGTAACCTGAGCTAGATGCAATGCTAGTTTTTCTGTCAGCGTATTGACCCAAATGTAGAGGTCATCTCTTGACCGATTCCTTGCCGGCTTTCTGGCTTGACGTTCAAATGGAGCATGTTTTTCGGAATATAAACCAAGGTTCCCTCGAATATATTTCATAAGGTTTTAATAAATGGGTAACGCACAGAATGCAGAGTCGGGATTTATGCAAAACGCGATATCTATGTCAAAACAATGATAAAAAACAAGTCCCTAGTGCAAAGTGTGAGTCAAGCCCCCATTTAATGACATAGGTGGAGAGTACATTTCATCACATAAACGAAGGATTGTTATATTCTGTTAAAAAGTTATATATATATATATATATATGTTTGGAATGGTTACGGTAAAAAGGAAGAGTAAGAAGAATAATTAAGAATTCCGCTTCGTGAAAGGAATTATTATTATTATCATTATGGTAACTGATTTTGCTCCTTCTAAGACCCTACAGCGTTACAATTTCTATGAAGCAATTAAAACCAAGTTAGATTATGTTTATTTAATCGTATTTTAAGGTATATTTTCCCTTATTAGTGAAGTAAATCTTTTAATGATTGAATTTTCTACATGCAAATACCAAGCGCAATCATGTGTAAAGAATTGTACAATAAATCTGTTATCAATTACTTTTCTAAGATATTATATTGGGATACACTGGAGAATGAAATATTTTCACTGCTTGCACGAGATAGAAGGTCTGTCTTGTATGGTGAATTATTCAGGGTTTATCTTTACCCAGTTATAGGTTACAGTTTGAGATGACTTATTGAGCATCGCCATTTATTAAAATGAAAGATGATAATAAACTAAAAATGAAAATAAACAATTTTTAACCCTCTTTCTTAATACGCTTTATATTCTTCCATGAAAAAATAACTACATTCTCTTGGTAACTAAATGGTTTTCACCACCAATAGTTCAAATTGATACTTAATTTCGGCATAAAAATTTCATTCGAGGTCCTTATGATTTCATTAATATGAGCACTTTATTTCTAGTCTATAGGCAATATTTCCATAGCTCCTATATTCTATGCCAATCATAAATGTCAGCAGTAGGTACACAGAATGTAGTTCTAAATAGGTGCAATAACTATTTCATGGAAAAAGTACGGAATCTAGTTTATGAAATGTTTTTGAAGAAACCCCGTCAAAAGAAGCGCGAATAAGAAAAATACCAACGATTTTGAGCGTTATAGAACTGTCTATATAAACATAGCATTTGTCTATTTAAATTAGCTAATTTCAACCAATTAGTTGTGATACATTACACTGGAGAAGAATGGAGAAGGTGAAGTGGACGGATAGGAGGAGGAACGACGAAGTGCTGGAAATGGTGGGTGAGGAGAGGCAGCTTTTACATGAGATACGGAGGAGACAGTAGGTATAGATGGAGCGAGTACTAAGCGGAGAGGGGATGTTGAAAACGGTGTTGGAGGTTAGAATGTTAGGTAAACGAGGGAGAGGAAGGAAAAGAATAGGATTTTTAGATAGAATGAAAAAAGGTAGGCCTTATCATGAATTAAAGAAGGAAGTCCATGAAGATGATAAAAAAATAAATAAAGTCAACATACACATATATAACTCATGTAGTTATGCATCGACTTGCTAGGGAGACTGACAGAATGCCTCTTAAATACTCCATGCAAACCTAGCTTAATCGGTGGTATACTTTGAAAATAAAAATACACTATACAATGCATCACTAGGAGCATCTGGAAAGGTATAGTAATAATGAAATACAACACTGTTGGAAGTTTCTGGACAGAGAAGGGCTTGCGAATAATTTTGACGCCTCGCTATTCTCTTGCATTTCCCAGATTTGGAACGCGCCGACTGCATTCCGTACGTGAAATTAAATGAGACGCTCCAAGGTTGGTGAGCGCAGCACTTTTAAATTTCTCAGAATTCGACAGAGGAAAGGATGAGTTTCACTTTCACCCCGCAATGCAACCCACACGCACGTAGCCGACCGCTTAACCCGACGGTTTGGCGACGCGTGACTCCGCGGGATGAGTCAAAAGCGAGCCGGGTAAAAAAAAGAAAAATACTTACCGTCATGCTGAGCTGAGAAAATTTTTTTCCGACCCAAATAGGTCGGCGCTCTCATTAAGGTGAACGATCCTGATCCACGCACATATATGCCCATGAGATTTCCCAGGTAGTGAGGTAGAGTGTGATTAAAAAAAAAAGAGCGAATTCTTACTGCTTTATTTTTGTTGAAAAAAAACATGAAGAATCGGCACTTTCACCCTCGGAGATTTGATCTCAGCGCGCACAGAGTATGGAGAAATGGAAAAAGAAAGTACTTTCACCCTCTTCTTTTATTCTACCGACGGAATAAATTTGCGTAAACGCGGCGCAATGCAACCAACCGTTCTGCAGCGGATTGGGAAACGGCACGGTCTTTAACCCCACAGCATCACAGACACCCACGGATTTCGCCCTTCTCATTCACTAATCCCACACAGTGGTACCCATCCCCGCAATGCCAATGGCGTATTTCCCACAAAAAATAAATATCCTCCAAATCCCTTCACCGCATAAACCTGCTTCCTTAGGACTACGGACGTTTGCTAGCTTGCTTGCTTTACTATGCTACACTTGGCACTCAATATAATTTGAGCCGAATTAGTCGTGATTTGTGTAGCCATTTTATTAGTTTTTTTGCTTTGCGGTGTCTTCACAGACAACACCGATCTCCGAAATTAAGCGTAAATTCTTATTTGCCTTGCGCACAAAATATGATACCCAAATTAGTCGTGATTCGAGTAGTCATGTTAATAGTAGTTTTTTGCTTCGAGGTATCATCATGGAGAAAAATGGTCTCCAAAATCAAAAGTTAACTTCCTTTTTGTCTTGCACGCAAAATGTGATGCCTTCCTTTTCTTATATGGTATATAGTGGTTTTCATTTATACGGCAATTCTTTTTATAAACCTGTACTAACGTTTTATGTCATGCAAATTATTTTAAGCGTGTAAATGTAAAATATTTCTTTTAAAGAGTAACTATATTTTACATCTTCAAATGAGCATACGTTCATTGAAAACAAAATCAATATTATTCTTCTTTAAAATAAACATACTGCTGCTTAAAATCATATTAATAAGAAATTTTTACCCTCTAATTATCTTTAATGCATTTTGAATATAAAGAAAATCATAATGCACATAACTAACACTGGAATAAGTTGTTAAAAATAGAAAATTTATAAATTTTACATTGTACCCGAAAATGCGAGCGAAAAGGCGAAAGTAGTAGTAGCATAACCAACAACCCAAATGGCCTTTTACAACGCTAAACTTCGGAGATACTGCAAAGAATGCTTCAGCAGGAATATAAAATAAAATTTTTGAGAAAAATACAATTCGAACACATAGTAATGAATGCCAAAGATAGCTTTTTTACCATTACAACTGTCAGATATTTTTCATTAAAAAATTTTCATTGTCAAAATCATTACCAACGGGGAAAAGTGGATTCACCAACTTTATGAAATTTTCAAATTGCACCCTGAATTTCCGATTCCCTAAATTGTCTCTCAAGATATAAGCAAAAAGGCGAAAATAGTGGTAGCATAACCAACAACCCGAATAGTCATCCGCAACTCTATACGCTGAGGATACACTTAAGATTAAAAGATTACTTCAGCAGAACAAACAAATAAAATGTTTAAGGAAAAATACAATTTGAATACATGATGGGTTCCATACTTTAGTTTACTCCTATAACTGAAAGATATTTATCAAAATCAACACGACCTGAAAACTGGATTTACCAACTTTATTAAATTTTAAAATTGCACCCAAAATTTGCGATTCCGCAAATTGGTTCTCAATGTGGCAACCTGCGGGATACAGCTACCTCCTTTGCTCAGCCCACATCTCATATTATGGCACAAACACTCGAACACGGCACAGGCAGAACCCACACGTACAGACTCCCTTTCGATGAACACATCCCCGAAGGCAGGGAGAGGAGGTGCTCCTAACTCATGTATTTATGCATCGGCGAGGGAGGCGGGGTCCATGTATTCCCTTCGGAGATGCTGATGAAGAGGGATACAGATGTCGGTGGGAAGCGGAGTCTGGCGTTTAAATTTGAATCTTGAATTGCGATATGCACGCATCTCCGACGGTTTAGAAAGCCTTTCGCCGCGGATTGCGAGGAGGTCGATAACCCCGGGACTTCAGCAACAGTCGCGAGTTCGAATCGCAAATGAGGCATGGACGATTCGTACCGCCTTATGCATAAAAGGTTTCAATTAAACGCTTTAAGATAAACCCTATTTTAAATGCAAGTTGATGGCTGGTATTACAACGAGGTAAAATGTGGTTATATTGGAAATGGGTGCATTTAAATAACGGTTGAAAGCGTAACGTTCTGGAATTTATCGCTAATGTGGTGAAAAACTAACGTAGTACATTCAATACGGAAATTGTGATTGGGAAAAAAGGGTATGACTTCCTAGAACAATTTGAAATTTCGGAATATCTCAACAAATAGAACGTGGTACTTACTTAATATTTTTCGTCAGGAACATATAAATTTCAATATCAGTTCATAGAATAAATAGTGGTGTACAAATAGGCAGGTTGGTAGTAAAAGGTGGGTGAAGCATAAAAATGTAAGCAAATACGCAAAGACTAAAGGTTTCCTTTATAAAAGAAAGAAAACTTTAGGCATCGAGTTGAGTGAATGTGCGGTTATGACGGAGAAGTTATTTAAGCCGATGCGCCTAGCGATGTAATAAGCGGGAGTGCGTCATGAACAAAAAGGAAGAAGAAGGAAAAGAGAAATATTATTCTTTTCAAATATGGCGCGTCGGAGACCTACTGGAAATAAGGAAAGGAAAATACCTACTTGTAAATATCAGATATTATCTGTATTTGGAATATTCAAATCGTACATATATTTAACAAGTAATATTATCGCTATGACGTCTTCTCTTACTTTTAACTCGCAGAAAATTTACTTAAAATCCAAGATTTGAATTGTGAAAAATCCATTCAGTCGGGATTCGAACCCACGATCTCAGAGCGAGGAATTTGCACCGCCGCAATCGAGGCTGGCTGATGAATACTTTTCGAGTTCCTCGTGATTTTAGTGATGTATTCTACCGATTAAGGTAGGTTTCCTTGGAGTACTTAGATAAGAGAATTCTCGCAACCCCCCTTCCTTCAAGCACTTCCGTCTTAACTTCACCAAGGCGAATATACGTATTACAAAGTATTATATTGTACAAACTAGCGATTATTGCGCCTCGGTTGTTTCTGAGGGTACACGAAGACAACCTCACTTTTCAACAAGACTGGGCACCCCATCACTGAAGTCGCCAATTGCGTGAATATCTTAATGAAATTCTACCGTACCAATAGATTGGTCGTCACGAAGCTGGCGACTTAGCATGTCTCAGCTGGGCTCCTCGGTCACCGTATTTGACACCCTGTGACATCTTTCTGTGTGGTTTCGTTAAAGACAACCTTTATGTACCACCGCTCACTCAGAAACTGGAACAAGTAAATAACCGGATCCGTTCTGCCATATTATCGGAGACGAAGGGCATACTTGCCCGAGATATTGTTCGCATCGCTGGTGGAGGACATACTGAACATCTGCAATAAAAACTTGAGAGAAGCGCAAACATGTGTGTAAAGTTTCATATTCGTGTGTCTTAAAGTTTTATAAATGCATTCGAAATACATACATTCTTTTTGAAACATCCTGTATATCTATTAGCGTTAGTTAAAAGCTTAGATACTTGAAGGGGTTATCTTTTTAGAAATAGATATTTATCTAACTTCCGATAGAAAATAAATATGGTATAGCATTACTGGCGGAGAATAGACTAAAACGTCCACACAAATAAGATTGGAATTGAAGATATAATAGAAACGCGATAACGGTAACCAGTGGATGGAGATTTGGATGTGGGATAGTAGCCAATTAAAGCTAGGTGAAGAGAATGAATTCAAGGGAGCAGTTGGGCAATCAAAACGGAAAATTTACTGCGCTACTGGGCAGCACTAGAATCTAGAGATCCGTCCAGAGCAGCAATTAGATCTCCATGTATTATGCTCCATCGGCTGAGCATTTCAAGTGAGCGCAGTGCTGGGAGGAAAGGCATTATGCAAGTGAAATGCGGGCTGCACCTCCAGCACAGAGAAATGGATAACTATTGAGGCACACAGAATATACTAGAAAATGTATACTCAAGAGGAATGATGAAAACATGAATGCGGAGCTTAACGGCAAAAAAATCACCGCTTCTTATGTCTAAAAAAAGATTAATTAATATAACATTATTGAGGAAAAAGATTTTTCTTCATGTGACTTTCAAAATTATCGTAAAGTATTTAAGATAATTGGGCTTGATTATCATTGTTTAAACGGTTAAATACAGACTGATAAAATATTAAATCAGGCACCTACAGTTTAGGTCATTACGTCTTACTGAGACCACAGAGGTAATTGTCAATTACTAATTGATTGGATTTTATTTCGTAATTTCAAATGAAAAAATGAAATAATAAACATTATATTTAGTATATTCTTACTTTCTCAGCTTTTTATGCCGGTTTCATTGTCATTCAGCTTACGCAGTGAATTACCGGACTGATTACTGCTTCGGAAATGCAGTCACTATTTAGGAATTGCCTAAAATAATGATATTTGCCTTGTAGAATTTATTTTTGTATTTCTTTATATGTTAATTTTGGTAGTTCTAATTTCTAGTTCACAATTAAGCTTTCCGGTATCATGTTAGCGCATGAAATTCGAATTGGTATTATCGTAATTGTACATCGCTTTTATTTCGCCGGCCAGATCTTCCAATAAACTTCCATAATACTTACAATATTTTTATCTGCGATTATACTTCCATGCCGATAAATTCCGAGAGTTTTCGATTCTATTAATAATTGTGGTATGTAATCGTGAAATGACACCAGGTCAGATAAATACCAATTTAGTTTGGCTAGATGTATTGCTTTCGCAACTAGATGGTGATTGTTTTTGTATTAGATTTGGGCATTTTTGCATGATGGTATAATATTTTGTATGGTTTCAGATATTTGATTACGCTGCCGAGGCATCAGTCGGTCTTCAACGTTGAGTATTTCAAAATGGAATTGCAACATTTATTAGCACGAATAACTTTGTCTTTAATTTTAATTATAGGCCTCCTGTTTTCGTGTAGAAACACATAATTGAGCCAAGCGTGGGACGCCGTTTGGTTAAAATAAGTCTGATAAATTATTATTTTATTATTGAAGATACCTACGACAGTTAACTTATCTACAACAATATGAATTTACAAATAATCGCTATGAATGAAAAAAAGTCAAGAGATCCTCATTATCGCGTAACTATTCCATAAACTAAGATATTCGTATTAAATTATCTATCACAATAATTATTTACAAAAAATACACGCTACGAATTAAAAAATACGTCAATAAATCCTCATTATTGCATATTCAATGCGT
This sequence comes from Ischnura elegans, assembly GCF_921293095.1. Lineage (NCBI taxonomy): Eukaryota > Metazoa > Arthropoda > Insecta > Odonata > Coenagrionidae > Ischnura > Ischnura elegans. The sequence continues at coordinate 85,372,019 of NC_060251.1, read as the reverse complement.
AAGCATATTCATAATACTATAGAATTATTATATATAACAATATTTATCTTAAAAATCCCGCTTTGAATTAAAAAACGTCAAGAAATCTCCATTTAAGATTGAATATAAACACATTGCAATTTTTCACTGAATTTCATTTTTTTCTCCTCGAATATCATGCGCTAACATGATACCGGAAAGCTTAATTGTGAACTAGTAATTAGAACTACCAAAATTAACATATAAATAAATACAAAAATAAATTCTACAAGGCAAATATCATTATTTTAGGAAATTCCTAAATAGTGACCGCCTTTTCACTGACACATGATTTTCACAGAGTTGAAGCCGAATCTAAGGATTTCAAATTCTCATTATGGCATATTCAACTCATGAAGGTTAAAATACTAGAAAGAGGGGAATGAGGCGTGGAAGGAAGATGATGGCCGAAATGGGGAAAGGGAGGAGGCTGAAGTATCACGGATTCGCTCTGGATGGGGAGAAATGAGGATAGAGAACGGGAAAGGGAGAGAAAGAAAGAGAGGCGAGGCATTAATGATTTCCTCGCCGCTTCCTCGCAGCGAGAAAGCAGCGGGAGAGGCGGCGGCCGCGTCAGGCTCAACAAAAAAAATAAACCATACCCTCGCAACGCTCTCCCCTAGCGACCTTTTCCGGCTGATGGTCCGTTCCCGACCGGAATTTCAGCAGCGCCGACGCGAGTCGAACGTTGGGAAGGGGCATAAAAATTTTCCTCGAGGAAAAAAAAATTCGCGAAAAATAGAATTTTTAAAAAATTTCTAAAATCACGAAAAGAATATTCTCGTCGGGAATAGAATTCGCCTGCCAGGATGCAACCCTCCTTAATTTGTGTTGGTGTCTATCACTCCAGCCTTGTTCACGAAAACTAAAAAAATTGGCGCGAAGCCCAGTTCTCCACAAATGAACTGAGTGCAACATTGATTTACTAGTAAGATACAATCCTCCTTACTTTATTTTCGACTGTGATATGGATGAAGAGGTGGTGTTTTATTAATTATTTTTATTATTTAATAATAACTTTATAATTTTTTTATTAAATAAACCCTCTTCTAGTCTTTTTAAATTTGAGACTTTTTCACACAAACTCAACAAAGTGGCTTAAACCTGGTTCTCAACAAATCAAGTCAACGTTACTTTCCCGACCGTAATTTCAGCAGCGCTGACGCGAGACGAACGCTGAGGAGGGACATAAAATTTCCTCAGGGAAAAAAGTATGGCGAAAAATGTATTTTGAAAATTTTCTGAAATCTCGAAAATAATATTCTCGTACCTAGCTAAAGAATTCGCCTGCCAAGACGCAACTCTCCTTACTTTCGTCAGGAATGTGATCTGGATGAAGAACACGACGAGCGGTTTCAAAAAGTCCATCTCCTTCATTTATAATTTTATGGCGAAAAATATACTTTTAATTTTCTAAAATCACGAAAATAATATTCACGTCTCTAGCTATAGAATTCTCCTTCCAAGACGCAACCCTCATTACGTTAGTTTAAACTATTTTCTGTAATGAGAGCGCGAAGAGTGGTTTTAAAAATCTATCTTCTTCTATTCTCGTATTAGGTGCGAATACTTGAGACTTGTTCACAAAAAAATTAAAAAAATATTTCTGAAAGCGTAACTGTAAAGTTAATTTTTCTGCAATTAAATAAGCAATCAAATAAAAATATTTAATAAAATGATTACTTTAACAAATAATTAAAAACGGTTTAAAAAATAAACCTTCTTCAAGTATCGTTTTATGGCGATAAAACATATTTTTTATTTTCTAAAATCACGAAAAAATGTTATCGTCCCATGCTATAGAATTCGCCTGCCAAGACGCAACCCTCCTTACATTCTTTTGGACTGTTATCTGGTGGTGGGTTCAAAAATCAAACTTCTTCTAGTCTCGTTGTAGGTGCGGAGACAAAAGCCTTATTAAAAAAAATAAAAATGGCGTACATCACGGTTATCAATAAATTGAGTCAACGTAACTTAATTTACTATACCCTCGCGATGGAGGCAATATTTGCTTTACCAGACTTATGAATGAAGCGCATCTTAAACTGAAGTACAAACCGCGAGTCAATATTTATAACAATTTTAGATACATATAGCAATAACCATTGTGCCTCCTGATACATAAAACTATCATACTTTGTACTGGTTAATTGCGAGAGCTGTTTTTACCTAATGATTATGCTTAGTCTTAAGTCATTAAAAATTTTCAAATTTGTAAATATGTCAAGTTGATTTTTAGTGGATAAACCTTGTGTATGGAATTGACAATTCATAGTGCGTCTTTGAGTCCATAGAACCTTAGAATTGCGTTTGGATACGTTTAACTCAAATTTTCTTGAAACCTACCATTATCAAGGAAGATAGTTTTCTCTCTTTGGAGCCATGAAATAATAAGTCGTTCAAATTTTATTTCCAGACTTTAAGGAACTACTTTCGTGAAAGAACTTTTTCTATTCATTGGTCTGATTGATAATAAGTAATGTTGTGCTAAGTTAAGTTGTGCACAGAGCTTAAGAGTTCCTCAGAGTTTACTGCGAGAAGATTCCTCTTTTTCCCATTCTCTAGTTGATCAAAAAATAAGTTCGAAGGACAACGAACTCGTGAGTTCCGCAACAGCGCGTTAGGCATTGATTCGCGTCACGAGTCACCCGAATAAAAATAGGGCATGAGAACCGAAGACGAAAAAGAAACCGATTTCCTTTTCCAAGATCTGTGAGTTAAAGGGAGACTTTGAAACCCGTCCAATAGGTTGCGATAGTCGTAGGCCACGGTTACACTGGCCTAAAAGAAGAATTAACCGCTCCTAATTAGGTTTCCACACGCACAAATTTTAGCTAACTGCAATGTAGTGTTTTAGAGTGATCTTTCGTAAAATTATTCAAAATAGTCGGCTATCCGGGAAAACTTTTCTTCCATTGTTAGGGGCATGTTATTTGGCGAAGTCACATCGAAAGCATGAGTTGTACTATAGTTTGAAAAATGGTTGTCGTGAAGGACCCTTGCTAAGAAGCGGACGGGAGAATCTATCCGAAAAACTCAGCAGTTGAAAAACGAAACGTTGGGAAGCCGATAGGCCCAGGCACTAAAGACTTCCTGGCCAAAATACCACCCTTCGCGAACCCTCATTTTATAATTGACTCAAGTGGTAGCACATAAATGTCTACATTTCCTAGTTATCAACGACATTTAGGGTTACCTTTCAATTTTTTTTTCTACCCCTTTTTTCATTATAAAAATCAATAGCTAATACTATTTATATTTTCTTAAATTCAGCATTAGAACGAGGCAGTGGATGGCTCCAATTGCCCTGCACATTTATGCTACAATTTTTTTTAAACATCCACGCCTTATCCTATACATTTTATAACTTCAGGTCTTACTCTATCCGTGGAAAATTTTTATATTGATAGTCAATGAACAAAAATGTCTACTTTTCACAGAAGTTTAAATATGCAGCGGAAAACTTCCATCAGTTCACGCGGCATATTCATGTTAAGTGCCACAAAGAATCGCTGGGAATATATTTGAGGGGAGAGGTATAGGAAGATGTCCTTTCACTCTCCGACTGTCAGATCAATTGTTGATGAGTTCACTTTGTGAAATTTCATTGTACGCAATAAGATACAAACAGGTGTACTTATTTTCCATATTCTATCTCTGATAATACGAAAGCTATTGATAATGACATGTTAAGATTGAAACCGATTGAACGAATTATCTAGCGTAGAATATTACTACAGCTGTTTGTATCTTATTCTACATCTACATAATACCCTGCGAGCCACCACTAGGGTGCTTTGCAGGGGGTGACCAATCACCAGAATGCAGCATGCAATAGGATGCACATAACACGGTCATAAAATTGTTACGTCTACGACTGTTTCCGAGAAATTGGATGCACAATTCTAGTGAGGAAGCTCATGAGTGCCGGTTGAAGGGAGAGTAGGGCGTGTCCAATTACGTAATAAGTATACTAATGTAGTAATTTGGCCAGAAGCCCTGCAAAAGCGATCCATTATAACTATGAATAAAATATGATTGAATATTTTAGTACTTTCTAAAAACACATTACATGAATCCTAAAATTTGAGGGGCTATCAATGATGTATACCTTACAACAGCATCTTAATTACATTCCACCTGTTCATTTATCTCGCTAAGAAAACGAGTAACGATTACTAACCAGTCGAACATCATCATCACCTGGGGACCAATGGAGACACTGGAAGGGCCTGTACACCATTTCATCCTGAGGACCAACGGACTATTCCCTATACCTTTGCCTTTACACGCCCTAGGGACGACTCCCGACATCCTTACCTCTGTGGATACAGGAATGATCTTCCTCACTCTCCCTTCTTGAATATCGGCTACAACCAACTCAAGCTACCTAGGCCCTGTACGGATGTTAGCTTTGAAGTCAGAGATCTTTCAGGTATTCAATTCATTGTTGGAAAATGTTATTACAAAGAGTAACGACTGATGTATGCTAACAAAGCTTCAAAAAATGTTCCCTTTAATAATTTGGTTCTCTGAAATTGTGATAATAATCGTGAACGCAAAAATATGCATAATAACTATCGATAGTTGACGGACCTCATCAAGTGGTAGTGATCACACGCCACAGTAATCGAAGTCAAAATCAAATTTAATAATTTTCCGATTGAGCGAGCATAATAACTTAAATTACTCATCTAGGTGACTATGGTGACAAATGTAAGGTCATGCGTGCATTCCGAGGCAGAACTATGAAATAACTAGGCAATAACGGAGCTTATTTCTCATTAGAAATCTCATCAAGAGAAACTAACATAAATTTTAAAACGCGATAAGGATAAAAAAATGACTGTAAAATTATTTACATTTGAAATTTCGAGAAAAACCCATCATGTTTAGTGAGAAAATTCGTCGTTAGGTTCAATACTTCTTATTCTTACGTACACTTCTTATTGCTGTGATTTTAAATACCAGGTAGGTTGAAATATCTCGAAGTATATATATTAACTTCTGCTAAAAAGGGTACGGGGAGACTGAAACATTTTTTACGGGTCATATTAGCAATATTTAAGATCATTTACGCTGGAATATGTATGACTAAACATGTTTCAGAACCACTTCTTGCACTAATATCTAGAAACACGCCAAATACGCGGTTAATTTGCAAAGTAAATTATTAGAAATAAGAATTTCATGGCTATAATATGATGGGATTGTTCAGTGAAATAGGAATACACTAATATTTATGCAAAATTCACTCCAGCTTCATGAATTTACGAGGTTGAAAAGCCAGCATGTCGATAGACAAAAAAAGAAATTTATTTTTAATTATGGGTGGGATGAAGATAGGTCAATGCTTATACGCCGAAAGAAAGAAAGGAATCAAATCAGTGAAGGACATAAATGTACCCTGCAATAAAGAACTATGTTTAGGAGAATAAAAATATTTTAACAACAATAAAACTTGGTTCTATACAGCTGACGGCTTGAAATATCGTTTATCTTCTACATCAATACGTCCAACTGTGATGAAATATTATTGCATAGATACCATTTTCACCACCGAATGAGTTGAAACGTAGCGAATCTATTTTTCAAAATCGACGACTTAGAGTTTGCTTTCGGATTCCTTAATTCTCTGTGAGAAATCGACTCCTTATCCTCAAACAGTCGATACAATGGACTCCTTTATGCTATACGATATTCCCATTACTGGAGTCAAAGACTGGAGAAGGATTTATGTTGAGTACGATCCTTTTGGTACGGCCGAAACTCGATGCAATTTATCAGTGACTTCAAAGGAGTATTGAAGGATTAATGGGAGTTGAAGAAAAGGATGGTCGCATAACAGGTTAACGGGAAGTCTGCGGTAAGGAAATATGAGATGTGGGAACGGGTCTGGGAAGTCATGACACGTTTTCAAATGGGAACGGGGTGGTATTCATTTGAAATATCATCTATAGTCGAGTTAAGGCTATGGAGAATGTGATAATCGCATTGAAGATCTCATTACAACCTTAATCTCCACTTTTTCATAAAATACTGTCCATTACTGAGAAATATAGCAAAAGAGCACGTCAAGCCTCACACTATTATTTTTTTCGATGCATCAGCTTAACTTCGAGCCTTGCATAGAGTACTGAAAATATTCTGTAGTACCCCGTGTTTATAATTATTTGTATCAGTCATAAAGATTAATATTTTTTGAGTGCATTAAGTTATAAGTATGGATGGCTTGATCCAAGATAATCCATTGCACTCATCTATATTGGGGATAGCTCTAATTGTAAGTACAAACTAGGCGCTTGAGTTTTGCCGAAAACAAAGTGAGAAAACTATAGGAGTTTAATTTAACAACAGTAAATTATTAATTTTGGCCGATTTTAAAGTGTTTTTAATTTATAAATTTTATAAAATGGAATACCATACAATAAAAAATTGTATAAACAATATATTTTATCGGTACTGTTGAGTGCAAACTCATAAGCGAAGTAAAATTCAAGCTAAGATCGGCCGTCACCAACCTAGAGTCTGGAGGGAGTGATGCGTCTTATGGAATAAAAGATTTCGGAGGATCATGTTATCGGCTACAGCTGCTAAGGTAGGTAGAAGCAGGCAGAGGTAGGCAGGTGGAGGGAGAGGCAATGTGTTGAATGCGTAAGTTCAAGTAAAATTTAAGCACAAAGAGCATGAAGTAAGAATCCACGGTACTTATAAAATGGAATACCATACCATCCACTGCAGTGTGCTGCTATTCGACTGAATTATTTGCTATATCGATTTGACGTTCTGAGTCACCGGAAATTTGGGCTAAGCAAGTATGAAGCAACGACCAGAGACCGTTATAGCAGTCTATATAATATACATAATGCGTCTTCGTAAGGCAATCTTAGTGGATGATGCTGTATTTGGTGATGGGAATGTCAAAATAACGCTGGAGCTCTCCCTCGGAAGAGACGGAAAAAAATAATCGTGTTATTCAGGCTCAGGGAAAGCCTTTTCAGAGAATGCTGCTGCTTGTAAGGCTGCTAACGGTTACTAAGGCGAAGTCGGGTAGAGGAAGGGGTGGAAAGGGGTAAATGTGAGAGTAAGCTGATGGCATGGGGCAGGAAGGATGCACGCGAGTTTAGGGGTAGAGTCGGAGAAAGTTGTTGAGCGCGGGGGCAGATGAAGGAAATTGATAACGCGCCGGGGTTGACGGTGAAGGTGGAGTGAGAGGAACTTGGGTGAGCATGAATAACGGGTTGAGTGACAGAAATGAGGCACCTTGCACTTTGAAAGGGGTGTTGTTCTTCTGTGAGAGTTTGCAGCCTCCCTATCAAGGGAAGTTAATCGCAAAAGCCTACTTTCGGTTGATATAATGTTGAAATTTCACTTTTTATTAGTATTAGGGCTGCGATAATGCACTCGGGGCTCACCATATCCTCGGGTTTGAGTCGAAAATATATAGCGTGGGTGTGTTGAATACCAAGAGGTATCAAAGTTAATAATTAAATTGTCGATGTAACTTTCAGCATCAACTAGATTGATAAAAAAATCTACAAATAAATAAGTATGCAAACCTCAACTGATGTATGTGCAAAATTTATATTTTTGAATGCACTGCGGAATTATGTCTTTTTTCATGAAATGAGCATATTCAGGATTTAATTTGTGATAAAATTTTAGTATAAACCACAAAATGAGCTTAAACCGAGAATGGTATGCGATACATAATGGAAAAAGTGTAGAAAAATATGTAAATGCTGGGATAAAAATCAACACGGAGCAAATTGTTTAGTACCATGCATAAAAACGCCTAGGAATTATAGTTAGTAGTTGCATTCTCAGCGAGAATTCACGAATGTCATGCCTAGACTACTCTGGAAAATTCTTACTTCCAAGATAGCAATGCAAAATACCTGCGAACTGAAAACGCAAAGAAATGAAATTATAGATGAATTTTACTTTATAAATTTTATAATGTTTGGTGAGAGTGGGGATGGAATTTCAATTTGCGGATTTATCTTTCGTAATAACAATACAATGAATTTTCTTCTCATTCAAATAACTTTAAAATTAAACATTTATATACCACAAATGCCACTACCTAGTTATAGTAACCTCTCAGTTTTTGTTAGCTTACGCCCAATATCCAATAGTTTCCCCAATATAGTAGTGATTAAGCAATCGGGAAAATACTATCGTTATTACTAATGAAACGACCAATATGTACTTATTCCTGATCAGGCTGAAATTACATATTATTTAAAAATCTATATTATTTTGCCATGATGGCCTGACGAAGACAATCATCGGAGGACGAGCAGATGGGAGGAAAGGCAAAAGACCTCCCCGAATAATTGAAAGAAAATAAATTCCCCAAGGCCGTACTCTTTGCTGGGCAAAAGGTGGGGAGTTTTAAGGCCGGCAGTGGGGTGATACAAGAAAATTAAGCTAAAACACTTTGAAACAAAACAACCGCGCAGCTCAATCGCTCACATAGCAGATTTTCTCTGAGGAACAAATTTCCGCGTAGGTCTAAATCACACACATATTCAGGTTTGCGAAGCATCCCATTACGCCAGTGGCTCACTCACGCAAAATAAATAGACAAAATTATAAAATTAGGAAAATCACGCTCACACTCACGCACATCGTGGATTTGCTCTAAGGAACAAATTTCCGCGCAGGTTTCAATCACCTATTTCCCCGAATAGGTTTAACAGGTGAAGTCAGTGAGGAGTGAAATAAGAAAATAAGTAATAATGATAAGGTTAGTAGATGGGGGAGTCGAATGGAGATCTAGGTGAAAATAATCTCCGGATTGTTGACCTATTAGGATAATTCACCAGGATACAATGCATATCAATCATTTTGTGTATCTATTGTAATTGTCTGGAGTGTAGCCCTTTACGGTGCGGAAACGTGGATACTTAAGAAGGAGGACTAGAGAAGGCTGGAGACGTTTGAGATGTGGGTTTAGAGAAGAATGGAGAAGGTGAAGATGAGGAGGAACGACGAAGTGCTGTACATGGTGGGTGAGGAGAGGCACCTTATAATGAGATGCGGAGGAGACAGACGGTATGGATGGAGCAAGTACTCAGCGGGGAGGGGATGTTGAAAACAGTGTTAAAGGGTAGAATGTTAGGTAAAGGAGGGAGAGGAAGGGTTTTTAAGATAAAATGAAAGGGAGTAGGCCTTATTGTGAATTGAAGAGGGAATTGCGTGAAGGAAGGGGAAGCTCCAAGAATGCTTCTTAAGTACTAAATGGATACCCACCTTAATCGATAGATCACTTTAATAATAATAATTGTAATAGTGATTGATGCAGAAAGAGAAATTATTAATAAATAGGATTAACAAAGATTGTGGATTGAAAATAAATATAATAATATGAAGTGAAAGCATACTCATCAAAAATTAATAATAATTGGCTACCAGAAGCAAATAATATACTTGATTTAATCTGAGGATATGTAAAAGTGATGGGTTGAAGTGCGTAGGAGTAATTGCGTCAGCTTGATCAGGGAAAAAGGACTTCATCTCCTGTTGGTAGTTTGGATAAGGTCGCAGTGGTGATATTTAATTAAGGTAAGTGCTTCCCAAATACTAACGGTATTCAGATTATTGAGACTCAATGAAGGTCAACAATTTACTTATCGATTTTAATCGTGAGTAACACATTAACGAAAATTAAGCGCATTAAAATTTTCAATCCTTTTGATTGAAAAATATATTTTGATATTAAAAAGGTTTTTAGGCGGAATCACATCAATCGAGCATATATGCTGAGAAATTGATAAGAAGTACTCAAGTACTCAAGATAGTCAAGTTATTTCTAGGAATATAAAAGTGCTGCAAATGTGGGAATAAGATAGGTAAACGAGGATAAACTTCAAATATTACCTGTACCGGGGGTAAAAAATCTTTATCTTTTGCTAGCAGCTTGGTTGCACGCCACAGTGATAATATTTAATAAATTTAGAAGCTTTTAAATTACTCATAAGTATCGTACACAAATACATTCATCAAGGCTCTTGTCAATGCCTAAAAATATTCAATCCGATATTAATGGTGAAAATAATGAAGAAACAGAAGCTAATAAATTATAACTTAGCAAACATTTCAATGCAAAATCGAAAGAATATTTGATTGAATAAATAATAGAATTCAATAATTTAAAATTAAGCAAAAATTAATACTAAAAGAGACGATATATTTAAAGCGGAACCACATTAATTAAGTGTTACTACATTAAAAAAAAGCAAAAAATTACTTCATTTAGTCAGAGGAATGGCAAAATGCGTAGGAGGGATTTCGTCAGCTGGACCAGGGAATTAAATCCCTTCGTATTTTGCGGCGAACTTGGCTGCGGTCGAATTGGGGTTGGGGGAGTGGAATTCTGATTTCTAATAAAGTTAGAAGCTTCTAAATCTCTCAGATGTACATAAATTTAATTCACTCCACTTTTATTATCGTAAAATTATTTTCTTTTTGATTGCACAGGTGACAAATAAAGTAACAGGAACTAATAATTTAAAAATCATCCAACATTTCAACCTAAAAGATAAGCGTACACTCTATCCCGAAACCTGTATTAATGCGCGAGCGGCAGGGGGTGTCAGGACACCAACCGTATTCACAGAAATAGGCAATGCTCTAAATAAATTACTCCTTGAATTTATTATTCTTTTCTTAATTTATTGTAATATTTTTAAAAGATATTTCCTAAGCGGAACATCATTCAACATGCGTTAATTCATTAAAAAAACAAGCAAAAATTCTTCCTTTATCCTGAGGAACGGCAAAATGCGTGGGTTATGATATCGTCATCTGGACCATGGGATAAAAGGCCTTATTTTGTGGCGAACTTGGCTACGGTCGCATTGATTGCTCAGACGTAGGTACATCCATTTAATTCAACAAAATTCCATCTTCACAAAATTATTTTCTTTTTCATTGCACTGGTGATTAATAAAGTATGAGAAACGAATAATTTAAAAATTATAAAACCTTTCAACGTAAAAAATAAATATACCTACTATCCCGAAACCTATATAAATGGGCGAGCGGCGGGGGGTGTTAGGACACCAGCCGTATTCACAAAAAGAGGAAATGCTCTAAATTAATTTCTCCTAAATGATATTAAGTTTTCCTCAATTTATTCCGATATTTTTAAATGATCTTTCTTTTCTAATCGGAACAGCATTCACCAAGCGTTAATTCATTTCCGAAAAAACAAACAAAAAATACTTCTTTTACACCGAGGAATGGAAAAGTGCGTAGGGGGGATAACGTCAGCTGGACCAGGGGATAAAAGGCCTTCGTATTTTGTGGGGAACTTGGCTGAGGTCGTATTGGTGACTGGGGAGTGGAATTCAGAAAGTCCAGTCCCTCCCATCCCACCCCCAGGGAGAACAGCGGTGGGAAAGGAATATGGATTCGAGAAACGACATAAAGTGTCGGGTGGGAACATAAAAGGCCAGCGGGGTCGTGGCTGATCCACCCTTGCCTCCCATGCTCGCGGTTTTAATGGATAAGCGCCTCGGGATTGGCGTTGCAAGAGACATTACGCGGGCGGGACCATGAGTCGGCTGTGGTTTCTGCGGGTTTCGACGACCCCTTGTCGAGAGGCACTCCAACAAAGCGGCCTCATCGAAAGGAAATTCGTATTCCGCAGAGCGACTGCCGAGTGTCAACGATCACTTCGACGATACACCATGGCCTTTTTGGACAAAACCTGTATTCGAAATCATTCAGTTTTTCCATAATTCACGAAAAATTCTATAAAAAAATATCAAAGTGTTTATTAATGCTCTTTTTTTTTTAACCCTTAGAGTGCCGGGGAACGCTGTCGCGCTCCTCCTATCCCTCGCGAAAAGTGCCAAGAGCGCTATGGCGACCCTCATTCAATGTCACTCTTAGATGCTGATAATTAACTAATCATACAATTGTCAATATTCATTTTATTTTAACATTAACTATTTTCTTCAAGTTAAAAAAAATTAACTCAGATTACCAAAAATTCGTCAAATAATATAATGAAAAGGTGAAATCATATATAATAAAGATTTTCTTAAGTTTTTGAACGTATAACTTTACTTGTTTTTTGAGACCTAATTTTTTTCCCTAGCCAACTGCAAAATCAGCAAAAATGCCTCGGAATATTTGGCATAGTACCTAGAAAATCGCTTGGGACTCAAAGGGTTAATAGAAATATACGGCGTTTTAATCCATCAGTCAGGAATTTTATCTGTTGAATGACTTTTTCAGTTTGACATTTTCATTTTAAATGGCAGCATTCAATGTAAACATTTTCGACGATATACCGACAACATATTGTTTTTTCTCTTTTGCCAAAATTATTAAAAATATCCATAAAAACGAAAAGTTCTCGAAAATATCATGGTGTTTGTCAGCGTAATTTTTTTTTAAGGACAAACGACGTTTATATCCAAAAGTAAAAAATGAAGTCTATTAACACTTACCTTGCTAGCCTAACTACGGTAGATCTGAACCCTGGAGTGGTGGAGTGCTGGACATTTACAATAGTTTGAGTTATTTCTTATCAACCAACCTTTTATGCGAGAAATAGGTGTTTGGTATAATTTTAAAGAGTGAATTTGGCACTTGATTTTTCATTTGTCATTGAAAGATTGATACCTCCTTGTTAAAATACGACAAACTACGATTTTTCCAAAGAGCATGTAGGCGCAATATTACTCCCGTAGCACAAATCGAAGGATTTCACGTGGCGTAATATTACGCCCATAGCACGGAAAGTGTTAAAAGACTTTCTATTAGCCATTTCGAAGTGGAAGGACACTCATCAAGAGTAAATAAATTGTCACCTAAAGCAAATAAAATACTTTTTGAAAGTAACAGAAGCAGGCGAAATGTAGTGGAATTATATCCTGTAAGTATTAAAAGAAAAAAGAGATGGCCCTTTTCCACAGGTTTATTTAAAGTACGACGCGTTTCAACCGTTAGGTCATTATCAAGTACAATTCAATCAATTCAAAAGTCATTGTACTTGATAATAACCAAACCGTTGAAACGTGTCTTACTTCAAATAAACCTGTGGAAAAGTGCCATTCCTATTTTCTTTCAATACTTTTAAAATACGTATTTTATTCTTAGGATAGGGAAATGCGTTGGAAGATTGTAGAAGGAATTGCTGGATCAGGGAAAAAGGCCTTTCTCTGTGACAGTTAAGTAGAATTTCTATTATCCATTCTACACGACAACATTTAAGGGCTTCAAAATATATTTTAGTTTTTTTTATGAACGGAAATTACATTTCTTAATTGCTTTGGAACAGTTTATCGTTTTCTATCGTCCACAGCTATTAAGTAAATTAATGCTCTGGTTATAAGTTGATGAATTTTCTTGCAAGTGGACTAATATATGAGATTTATTGTTTATAATGACAAGATTGAATAAAATAACTAGATTGGCGAGATTTCATAAGGGAAAATACTTTCAACCAGCATTAGGTTTGAATTCAAACATAAATACACTCTCGTAAATAATTCCTCAAAATGGGAATTTTCATTAATGATTCTATTTCAATGCACTTGACCTGCTGAAATGCTTACCTAAGGTTTGCTAGAATAGACGATAATTCAATTCCAAGGGGCGGAAGTTTTTTGTGTAAATGAAAATGAGAAACACCAACAGTTAGATACAGTTCATTAAAAAGAATTCAAGTACTGATTTTCAGTACCCCGTTGGGTTTTCAAGAAAAATTCTCGAAAAATATCATAGTATATGTTAGCGCTCGTTTTTTTAACTGTAAGCAACGTTTAACAAGTTCATCTTTTTAAAGACTATTTCTGTTACCCATTTCAATTCTCTGTTACAACATTTAAGGGTTTCAGAAGGAATTTTAGTTTTTTTATGAATGCGAATTATAATGACTTATTGATTTGGAACTGTTTTATCATTTTTTCTTCTAGAGCTACTCATTAAATGAATGTTCAGGTTTCTGGTTGATGAATTTTATTTCTAAGAGACTAATAATTGAGATTTATTGTTTACAATGACAAGCGATTCAATTGTTGAACATGGATGAGGGAATTCATTATTTTAAACATTTTCCACATGATTTATTTTTTTTAGGTTTCATATTAATTGATTGAAGATATTATTGAAGGGAAGATACTTTCTAGTATCATCAATTTTTGATTCAAAACGGAAATATCTTCCCGTGAATAAATCCTCCAAAAGGGAGTTTTCACTGATGGTTGTTTTTTTTATAAACTAGGCATACTGAAATACGTACCTAATGATTGCTAGCATAGAAGAAAATTTTATGTCAAAGATCGAATACCCTAGAATTTAGTGGGCGGAATTTTTGAGATCAGTGAAAATAGGGAACAAAAAAGTTATAAGTAATTCATGCAAGTGCAAGAGTTCAAGAATCAATAATCAGTACCCTGCATTTTTTTCCGGGCAAACATGAGACGATATGCATTAAACACGCTAGATTTTACAGATACAATGGATAACCGCAGGCATTAAAAATGCACAAAATTTACAGGGTATTTCAAAAAATCGTTTAACAATAAATGATTCAAGTGGTTATCTGGTTTTCTCCTTTAGCATTTAAAATAGAATTAAAAGCCTACCTCAATGCATGGTAGAAATTTTATTTCCTGAAAATAGAACAATTTGTTTGCAAATCTTAAGAAAAAAGTAACATGTATAACATTACTTCTACTGGGAGTATATTATAACACTGCATTTTTGCTGCTTAACCATGATTTCATCGCATCTTGATATATAATATAATAGTGGAAAGACTGACTCCTCCAGATAATAATGAGGTGGTTTCCCTGATTTTCGGATGTCAGAATTACAGCGGTAATAGTAAATTTCAACAGGAAAATGCTAAGGAAACACTTTATTAGAGGTTACATCCGCGGTATAACTTTTCTTAGCAACGAGACTATTCGGATAAAAGTAGATAAACCGATACAGGGAGCATTTGCAACATGGTCTTGCAGATAAAAATGAAGATAAATGGATAAACAGTGTGTAATGAGGAAGTCCCTAGAAGAGAGGAATGGAAAAGAGCTGTATTGAAAGAAAATGAAACAGAAATATTCTGAATATCACAAAATGAAGAAAGAAGCAACCCAATTGGCCTCATAACTAGGGATGATGAAGGAAATCGCAGAGGAGACACCGAAACTTAAAAGAAAAGTGGACGGGATGTACAGAGAAGAAAACACTCGAAGATGATGTTATCAAAGGGAGGACATACGTAAATATGACAAGGTGAGGATAGGTAACCATAGAGTGAAGAACCGGAAAAACCATTCCTAGGATTGTTGACCTATGACAATGTATTATACTTTCGCAAATATGTCAGCATCTTTGTTAGTAAAAATAACTTTGTTTATGAGAACACCGAGATAAAATTCAAGTATTCAAGTGGTTTACAACTTTATGTGAAGTAAGCATGCAGACTAACTTATGTAGTACCATTCAACGTGTTTTAATAATAACCAGTCGATTTTAATAAGGGCATAGGTACTCAAAAAAGTCACTTCCAAATGGTAACCGATAAAATTACCTAGTAAGATTATTGTATTCTGATATTTTCTTTCTTAGAAATTAATTGTAAAGATTGGACACTTGGCTACTCAATATTTTTATGGAATCACCCGGAAGGGATTTCTACTTCTCCATGATTTCTTTTTTATTACATTGATACGTATATACTAAGATTTAATGCAGGGTAAAATTACCTTTCCGAGAGTAAAATCGATGATGTTCAGAAAAACATAAAAAATATGAAGAGTTCATAAGCTGAAACAGTTTTCAAATCCACCCACGTAAAGCTCTTTTGCCTCAATATGCTAAAGAATACAACGCGTACCCAATCCCTACCGGAGCTCGCTTTCAACACGAATGGCGAGAAATTTTCCCTCGGGGAGGGGCATTAAAATAATTAATTAGGCATGAAATCAATCAGTGGAGAGAACCATGGGCGTTTCGAATCATTAACTCCGAATAAGACAAAGGAGGGGTTGCATGAGACATAATCGCCCATTAGAAAAATGAGAAAATCGGGAAAGGGAACAGGACGGAGAGCCGTGGCAAGCGAATCAGCCGCTAATGGAGACGAGGCAATCAGTGGAAAAACAGCGCGGTAAGCGGAGAGAGTGGAGAAATAATGGAAAATGGACAGAGAGAGAGAGAGAGAAATATAAAGGCGAAAGTATGGGGAGAGAGAAAGCGGTCGGAAAAGATAAGTAGAAAGACCAGTGGCGAAAAAGGTCGTGGGGAACTCTTTATATACATTTTTTTTTCGTGAGGAAGCGAAACTCGGCCTCAAGATGGAGAAAGTGGGAATTAAAGTTAGCAAGAAGAAAAGAGAGGAGAAGATATTTAGGGAGCTTTAGTTGCCCCCAAGAAGAGTTGGACTCTTGGAATGTAGAGAGCAAAAAGGGTTTTTCCAGGGTACCAGGCTGAGAAAGTAGGGGGGGAGATGGGGAGAGTTTTTCTGTCTCCCTGAACATGGGTGGGGATTGGTTGAGAATAAAGGAATGGAAAGCAAGAGGGAAGGGTAGAGCTCTCAGGATTGGAGGACTTGAGACGCAGATGTAGAAAGAGAGAGAAAAACGGATAGGCTGAGGGTGGCCTGAAGGATTGGGAAAAAAAAGAAGGGTCGGGAAAAAAGGCACGGGGTTATGTGCCGAGGATTTTCCACGGGGGTCTCACGGATGGTTTTTGAAGTCGTGGTTTGAACACGATCGTTGAAGTAGAAAAAAGACAGTCAAGAGAGCTTTCGTCGGAAGAGTGCAGGAGAATGGAAACGAGGCTGGGGTGTTCTCGGAGATGCGGACGGGAAAAAGGGGTAAATTGGAAGGAGTTCTGCTGGGCGGTAAAGCGGGCACGAGGTTAAAGGTTATAGAGGGGTACATGAGAGGGAATTCAAGAGAAGGTGCATCAAAGAGAGCTTGCATTCTTCCGTGGAAAATCTCATGGGTCAGAAAAATGAATACAACTGAGTCAAAATTACAATGCTTGACAAGAAAATCTTGGCAAGAATTGAATGGATGAATTACAAGTGTCTTTTGTATCCTACGTAGCGTGAAAAATACTTTACCATTTAATTAACTAGGCCAAATCCATGTAGGCATTTTATTGGTATTAAAAACATATACATATATAAATACAAGTTGACATAGAAATATATGCTAATGATAAAAAACTGACTACGTAGAAAATACCGTAAATATTTTACAAAATTAGCCCATGAGTCAATAAATATGAATGGAGTTCATGAGTGGGAACTCAACAAAAAGTGCATCTAATAGAGCTAGCATTTTTGCGGGGAAAATCTCATAGGTTAGAAAAATAAATCATAAGTGAGTGTGTTTTTACGGAACAGGATGTCAATCCGATCTTGGGTGAGCCAACACTAGTAATTTCTACAATAAAACACCTTTTATGTAAAGGTGGGATATTGAAAGAATTCTGAAAGGGTTTACAGCCGGATAATACTTTGAGATTATGCAATAGATACCCAGAAAAGGTAAGAGAAACGTATCAAAAATCGAAAAAAGACCACTCCCGCCAAATTTTCATGGCTGAATTAAAAGTTTCTTTGGTAACTTACATGACGTGGGCATAATTATGATAATTATTTAACGATACAAAATCCATTTACATTACGATCCAAAATACATTTTTGACATTGAAAAAAAATTGGCATAACAGTTCTTTTTTGGAAACTAATTCAGTTGAAATTACCGTACATACTTTCTAAAATAGACCCATGAGTAAAGAAAGTAATTTGTTGGTAATGGATATATACATATTTTAAAGTTAAAATTGCTAGATCGTAACTTAAATTTACCAATTACATAGGTCACAAATGTTACAGTTAGTATGAGGTTATTTCCCTCACGGATTGAAAAAAAACATCATCATCACTCGTAAACTATGATTTTACCTTTCTTATGGTATTTCTTCGAAGCCATAAAGGTTTCTGTTGGCTATACAAGGCTTAAGTAGAAATATACCACACTTATAAGCACACAAAACAGTGGTTGTATATGTTCAGCATCGATCACTATTTACCATGAAATTATACCGGTATTTTTGCTTGCTTAAAGACAATCTAACTATAACCAGTAGCATTTCTATCAAATTGATCACGAATTAAATGAAACTGGCCACAGTTGCCTCACGTCGAACCATATAAAAAGCTAACAAAGCTTCGTAGGTGGTGATGTCTCTCCATGGTAGTTAGCTTATACCAAGGGCTTAAGTGATACAGGTAGGGCATTAATGTTTTCGCCAAATTCTTATGGACCAATTAAGAAACCTTATGAGAATCACGTTATTAACCCCAAAGGCTCTCAGAAGAAGATACACTTAAGCCGGGAAAGGACTAAATGGTAAAAGGCACATGAAGAAATGAGAAAACTGGACATTCTCCACACGTACTTCGAATAAAGGCAACAGAGAAATACCAGTACAGGTGTCTTTCGCATTTTTTTAATTCGACATTAAATCTTCTGCATTTTTCGGAAAAATCTAATTATGAATAGTTATTATGGTGATGGTTTTCCGGGTTTAACGCGGTGTAAACCCGGAAAACCATCACCAATCAACTAACCGCGGAAGCCTCCGTAATAATAGTTATTATGAATAATTATAAACGAAAAAAATAGTTATTTGGCTAACAATATGAAAAATAATGATTTAGCCCACAATGAAAGCGAAAACTTATTTAAGTTTGCAGCATAATTAATACACAATCCTTTTATTGCAATTAACTGATAAAATTTAACATACCTATATCATATTTTTATCATTCAGCATTGCAAAGTTATGGCATTGAAATTAACTGTAATGACCTTGTAAGCATCAATTCAGCACAAAAATGTGTTAATAGGCAGTTACATAAAAACTTCTCATAAGGAACGATTTCTGTACGTGGTCAATTCAGTCAAGTCAATTCAATTAAGGTCATAAAAGAGAGATTATTCATCTCACCGAAACAACACATACTTCGCTGCTCTTAAATACTCTAGTCACAAATATACCCATTATTGCAAGGTATCGTATTTCTAATGAACGTATTTATTACACAATTTTATTTTATACAACATTATTTCTTGATAGGCAAAAGCCACGTGTTATGTTGCGCCAAGTAACTTGTTTCACTGGGAGATATTTCAATAGTCTCGTTCCATCATTAGATCATACGAAGCAAATGAATCACAAAATTTATTTTGTTATTATTTGAAATTATTTTGACTTTTATAAAACTTCTTAGTTTTTGGAATAAAATATTTTAAAACAACTCATAAAACAACAGCCTACCGACCATATAATACTGTAAGTTTGTCAAAGGTGAGGCTATACATCGAAAAACGCCAATAAGTTGGAGAAAGAAAATGAACCTATTCTGTATGTTTAGAGAGTTAGTTCAAGGGAAGTTTGGGAAAAAGCCTGCGAGTTATCCCCTAAAGCAATGAATGAGGAAGGAGATGTGAATAAAAGGAAGTGAATAAGAGACGAAGATCGGGAGAAAGAGAGAGAGGGGAGAAAAGTTGGAAAGAGTATGTTGAAAAAAACAACTCGAGTTGGAAAAACGGGTGCGCTTGGAGTTGAAATGCAAAACGGAGACCAAGAGTGAAAGCGTTTAAAGGGAATAATAGAAGTAACCATCTATTGCTGCAATATCAGCGCAGGGTGGAAAAAATCTGAACAAAGTGCACGCAGACACATTCAAAATTTCAGAAAATCAAAGCAACGAATTGAAAAATACACTCTATATTCATCAGTAGATAAATAAAATGGTTCCCAGTCGTTGCTTTTTCAGTAATGCCCATAGGCTGTCTTCCATATGGTTAAAAATCATACCAACATTTCTCCACCATCACCTCATGGTTATGAATTTCAGGTACAATTTTTAACGGGAAATTACGCACAGCAATATAATGAAAAACGAGAATATTTAAATTGAAAGTCCCAGGTGAAGATGTGAATAAAATCAAAGAGTTTTCGAGATCGGTGCTTCGCATGCTAGAGCTTCAGATTAATCAGTCTGACACCTGTATTAACCCTAGTCATTTTCAGATAAAATTATGCAGGCACGGGTCCTTTGAACCGGTGCATATCCATTTGGAAATGGCTCATTAAAATTCCGCGCAACGTGGCATAAGTACACTGCACGCTATATGAATAAATTTAATTTATGCAATTAGTTTAATGTGATTGCCAAGTTCAAACGGTCGCGTAACACCGACTAAAACTTGTTTTTGCCAATGAAGATTCGTAATTATAAAACAGCGTAACTAAAAATATGAACGTTTCTAAAAGGAATTATGGTATTACCGCGAAGTTTACTTATATATTGCATTTTCTGTCGGCCTTTGCACAATTATTTTTAGATTTCTGCTGTGTATGCACGTAGTAGCTTATAGTGAATTCAGTTCTCGCAAATTTATTTTTCATATCAACTAGGGATTTGCGTACAAAGTGAGTAAAGGAACTGCATGGAACTAATAGCTTTCTTGATGGCTTGGAATAGCGCTTACTAGCAGCGGTAAAGCCAGCAGATATTGGATCTAAGTTTTTTTGTTTCTACAGTCAGCTTCTAATTTTCCAGTAGATAACTTTTATCGTGGGATAAAATCCTAAATTCAAAGAAAATGCGCAACGGATTTTGATGCATTATATTGTTTACCACGAGTTTTGTTTGGCCAAAGGGGAGTTTTGACAGAAATTTTTATTTCCTAATGGAGATTTCATGGGGAATTTCGAGTCGGGTCATAACCAGAGGAATCACAGCATCAAATTTGAAAAGTAAAAATGCCAAGAACATTGAAAAATACTGCTTCCGAAGTTTATAAAAAGAATACCATAACCCGGAAGTGATCCGAAATCGATTTCTTCAACCGAGTGCTTCAACGTAGAACGACTGCGTGAAGAATTTTATTCGTGCCAAAATAGAATCTTTGCTCAGAGCATAGGGTATCCGGATAGAGTATCCGGAAGTAAATATCATGGATTGAATTTGAAAGTAGGAATTCAACCACAGACACAACTGGAGTAAGATTTGAATACCTTTAAGGTTTTCCGCGTTGGCTTCGAAGTGCGCCTTCATAAGTTTGTTCGCACACATTCACACATGTGCTTGATATAGAATTCTGTATCCTAAAACGCTAAGCCAACAACCGCGTCCCAGATTTCCTCCAAAGCTGGAAAAAAAATGCATAGAACTTTCTCTCCATTTTTTTTGCCGTTCAATAAGAAAGTTTAATGATATTTGTAGTTATTAGCGATTTTCAGGTCCATTTTTAGACAATGAGAAAATAATTCATTAGTTTCAGTTTCATGGGCTTATAAATTACTTTCCGTATATTCAGCCTCCCACGTCAGTCACCGTAATTAACTTTGAATTATTCATGATTTAACTTTAAATTAAAGCAAGTGAGTCGTATTCGGCTAAATCCCCAGCGTTTACATGGAATTGTGATCTGAAGTTTCCAATAGTTTATAACACTAGTATTATGTCTTTCTACACTGAAAAATAAAAGATTGTTGTATGGCATGTGGTTTCATTCCATGAACTCATTTTTTAACTACCTACAATAAACAAATACTAAAGGCATACTAAATTGAACACATGTTACATATTAAAATTAACTGCCATCAAAATTAAAGCAGACAATTTGATTCACGTTAATATGGACGGGATGAGTATAAAACTAGCTATCAGAAAATTTCAGACACGCATGTTTAGTTTCAAACCTTTTACACTTGAAAATAGTGTCAGCTAGAGTCTTATGCTGAATGTGTGACGAATACCGTATATTTAGCGCTAGTTTTTCAACAATATTTTAATTTAAAATACCTTTTTTGGTGAGAAAAATCTTTGCAATTGTATATACTGAAACAATTTACGTATGCAAAAGAAGAAAAAATTAGCAATTCAAAGTATGAAGACAAAGACCCATGTTTTATTGTTAGGTAGAGCGGAGCTCCAGTCCAACGAAGGGAAACAATTTTGAGGAAAAAGCCTTATGTATGGTGGAAAAGAAACCACTTCAAATGACATTTGGTGCTCGATTAGCAGGCACAAACGAAATTTCTGGAGAGCAGGTACCAATGAAGTGTATTTGAGAAAATAAAATTAACGCAGAAGTTTTCACTTCGTAGAAGTTTAACTACGTGAATTCGTCAGTGAAAGTGGAAGGAAAGCAAAGCACAATAGACGAAACGGAAAGTTGATGCGAAAAGTAGACGGAGAAAGGAAAAGCAGGATAAGAGGTGGATGAAGTTAGCTGAAAACCGCACCGATCCCCCGACTGGATTAAGTGTCAGAAAAGAGAGGCCAAAAGTTTTAGAAGAAACCAATAAGCGAAACAAGTGAGTGGGAAAAAAGTAAAAAGAACTGAAGTGGAAAGCTGAGAGGAAAGGTGATTTTGAAAGGTTAAAAAAAGGTGTTTATTTGTACAAGGAATTTGACTCTTCTCGATCTTCAGGTAAAGAGCAGAAATTTACAATTTTACTTTTAATTTAGGAGTTAGGAAATAGAATATAATTATCAGAACGTGGTTGGTGCCGGAAAAAATATTTCTGGAGATTACTCTCAAAATGGTTTTGTCTTTAATAAAATATAGTACATTTTTTCTTTCAAAAATAAACTCGAACGAATGACATGAATGACGAAGGTTAAATGTGCTCCAGTAGGAAAAAAATCAGAACGGCAAAAAAACCCGGAGACATGCAAACTAAAAATATAATGAAGAACGCACCGATACGCCATAACAACAGAATGAATTTGTAATTTTTTGTTTAATAAATACCGAATAAAGTGATTTAGTAATATTGTGATTTATATACTGGTGCCACTTGGACTATATACTTTGATATCTGACATAAATGAAGCAATACTGTTTGAAAAAATTAGCTTCATTGGGAAAAGAAATTTACTTAAAAAACGAGGTAGGGCATAATTTATTCCCATGACGTGCCACGAGTAACTCTCTGGGTTCGTAAAGCTTGAAAGTGAAAATGAAAATAAGAAAGACATTTTTAACTACAAATATCTGATGTTGGTAGCGTAACCAGGATAAAACGGAAACAGAGGCTGAGTCCAAAGAAACGTCGAAGATAGATTTATGTCATTAGGAAAGGTATACTTGTACCGCAAATAGAGATTTAGGCTTTTTGCCAAAATGCTTATGAAAGGAACGCATTCCGTTGCAGAAAAAGCGAAAAAAGATGAATTTTTTGTGGGTGCAAAAATTATAAATGTAGAACGGATTATTGAAAGATTATAAAGTAATCAGTTGAAACGAATTTAAAATATTAATTTATTATTATCTCTCTCCACCTTCTCTTTATCACGGGATTTATACCACAGCACAATATTCCTCAGAAGTTGTTGTTACTAAAAGTTGTAAAATATTTATTTAGTATATAGTATAAAAATTAAAATATTTATCTCTTGGTACCCGAGATATAATTAAAAATATTTTCATATAGGCACAAAGTCCATCTAGAGATGTTTTCTCTGTTAAAATAGGTTAACAATTTCTACTCCTTCAATGGAATGTAATCTAAAAAAATGGTACTATAGATTTAATCTGCGCTCGCCTCTGGTGGCAGAGCGTCAAAATTATCGCGGAAAAGGTGAAAACTCGGGAAAAACGCAAAGCAGAAAAGCGGAAAGATTGAAATAAAGGGAAGAAACGCCACGACTATACCGGCGCCGAAAAATTCCACAAATGTGACAGGAGAAGGAATAAATTTTGAAGGTGTTTTGGGGGAAAAGGGGGGGCGCGAACCTAAAGACTCGAATCGTAACGTATATATCTGCGAGAGAGCGTGTGTATAAAAGGGCGGGGAGCATTCTCGCCGCGGAGGAAATGAAGGTTTTTCTTCCCACCATTTTTATTTCTATCTCACGGAAAAAAATACGGAAAGCGGTCCCTCAGTTCTTTCGTATTTTCCTTGCGTCGAATGTCGCGCTTCTTCTTTTTTTTCTTTCCAACCGCGGCCGCCGCCTCAAGGTGAGAGAGAGAGAGAGAGAGGTAGAGAGAGACAGGAAAGGGTAAGGCGAGGTTTTTTTATTTGAAATATGGCACCGTGGTGGCGGCGATGGAGTCTGTAGTGAAGGGTTGATGGGATCAAACAGTTTGCGCTGCCATTTGATGGAGTCTTGCGGCACCCGCGGAGCGCCCTCTCACGCTATTGGCCGCTTCCGCAGGACGACCAACACCCGGGCGCTACATCCACATCCGTTTTTATTTACGCCCCGCTTTCTTGGCGCTATCCGAAATTTCCTCGTCATAATTTCATCCAATTCTTCCTCGCATACTCAGATTTTTGTGCGGAAAATACAGACAGAACTGGACGCTAGAAAATATCTTAAGAAATAATAATGTCGAAGATATTTTTCTCTTTGGAAATATTTGGGATTAGTGTTTGTGTGTTCGAGTTTGCATAGTTCATTTTTTTTAAATTCGCATCGAAGCTTTTTGGGAATTTTTTTGATTGCACTCAACAAAAAGTAGACATTCGTAACGGTTAACATACACGTAGGGTAACGGTTATTGAATTAATGAAGACCCCAAGAGATTGACGAAAAAAATTTATAAGACACGTTAACGTTTCAAAATCCGAAAAATATATTTTCATTCAAATCCTTAATTTTTGCCTCACGTTTTTCAAAGGTTCTCACTGTCTTGCAGAGGGTATAAGTGCGAAATCGCGAAGAAAGTTTAAGATTAGAGCGTAGATATTCCTAAATTATGTCGATCCTCCAGGGGTAAAAACGGTTTTATTAAACGATTCATTTTATAGTAAATTAAAATTTTCATTCCCTGTGAAGGCAGTTACTCTGGCTGGCGGTCGAGACCTGCGTCCACATTATTAAATTTTGTGGAACTGTGATATTTTGTATGTTTAATTGCGAAAATTAGACGCAAATACTTGAAAAATATTGAGAGATTAAAAAAACTTGTAACGGCATGATGAGAATGACTATAATTTACCCTGATATTCAAGCATTGCTAGCTTAGAAACATATAATTCCATCCCAAGACTTCACAAATGCAACTTTATTTTCAAAGATTTTAGCTGATATGTAAGTCAGTGATGCATCAAATATGGTTTTCTTGCCCATTTCCTTGTATTGAATGGTTCCGGTGTTATTTTCTTATCCTTATCATGAAAACTTCTTTCGTGGGCCCCTTCTGTAGATACAATTTTATCTATATCTGCTATCTTTCGCATTTTGAGCAACTGAATTGGTTCTTATTCTTCCTCTTTTTCACTCCAAATTTTTACGACATCACAAAATCGAAAGAAAGTATTTTCTCTACGCCAGTATTTCAATTTTCTGCCAAGAGAAAACAAAATATATCTAAATCCTTTTCAAAAATGCACGGGCATGCTTAAAAGCTGAAGATCTTATGTAACTTTTAGCAGGGGAAATTATAAGACATTAATAATGAAAACAGAAAAATAAAAATTGATTTTGTTGCAGTTAAACAAAACATGCGCACAGAACATGGATCTGGACATGTAGATATCAGAAGCAATGAAGTAAACAAGGATTTCTCATGAGAAAAAATAAGGTATTAGGTTGAAACGTTACAATGGAAACGTTATTGAATTTCAAGTGCTATTTCAATCAAACCATGAAACTTGAAATATTATTTTGCCTTTTTTATTTGTTTTTTGGTTATTCAAGATATAAACAAAAATATGAATTTCCTTCGCACTATCCTCAATTTTAACATTTTTTATCATATACTCTAACTACCTGCGATCGTACCTGTATAATGTTCCTCTTATTATTCTACCCAAGGCTATGTTTGCTAATCTGAGGCTTAAAATCTTAATAATAATAGTATAACTCGGGCTAAATTTATTAATTTTAATCTTGGAAAGCTTCCGATGGGAACGCGGTCAATGTCGGATAAAGTTTTATTATTATTTTGTTATAAATATTATCGGCAAAGGTAAATACATAGATCTGCTTGCTCATCCTAAAAGCTTCCACGCTTATGTATTACTGACGGGGCTAAATATTATTTCTAAAAGGAGTCTTAATTTTACCGAATTATGGGAATGACGAAGACCTGAAAAATCAATGGACTACCAGCGCTGATACTGAAGTGCCTGGAGACATGTTCCACGTTCTACATGAATGAACCATAATTCTTACTTTTCAAAGAAGGAAAAGTTTGATATGTATCCAGGACCACGATTTCATCTGCCATCCCGATCAACTCTTTTCCATATTCAGTTCATCTTCCTTTTGAGATCACTTCAGATTCTTGTCTCTGTTTCTCTTCCTTCTTTCAACATTTCTGCGAGAGACTTTTCTATTTTCTCAATCCTCCTCGACTGACCCGTGTGGCGTCACTATATACCCAAAAATATCTGGGCTATGCTCTATATTTTCACAAGCGTCTCAATTTCATAAACAATTTTGAGGAGCAGCATAGGAAGCATAGACTCGGCTAGAATAATCAGATAAACTTACGAGTGGTATAACTGTAGTTAGCTACGATACAAGTTTCCATGATAAAATATAGGTTATTCAGGAAATTCCTATTTTTTTGTAGAAAGTGACTGAAAAAGGAACAAATGCAAGATGAAATATCACATTTTTCTATATCATTAACCAAGTAATTTAGTACGCCAACTGAGTACATTTGGCTGATGAATACAAGATAAGCATATCCATGAGAATGGATTTTAAAATATTTATTTCTAATCCAACAATACATACACAATTCATTCCGGTGCCTATGTGTCTCATGGACTTTAAAACAAAATACATACAGTGCCGAACGAAGTAAAACAATTCTATTCATGCATATTTCCAGTGGATATAATTTCATAGCAGCTAAGTTAATAAGTTGATTTATCAATAATTTTTTCAATTATATTATTAGAAAAAACAGCAATGAGGGTATATAATTCTAAAATAATGACAAGTAATTTGAAAATTGATTCGCTAATGTGGAAATTGGTCATTGGACCATGGCTTCCAGTTTTACTAGCAATGCAATCACGTTACGCAAAAAGCTTTGCTCTACCTTATCTGTTTCCTCATATGTATTAAATTTAAATTGGTGTTTGACTAAACTTCATCGCCTACACTAGAAGTGCCGTTTGGCGTTGCAGAGATCCATATAAATGTAATTTGCTTGGAATACACGCCTTTATTGCGAAAAAATAGGAACCATATTTTGGTATTTTATTTGGATCAATCTCTCTCCAAAATTCTCCGGACACGGAGGGTTCTTTGATACGTCTCCAAACCAAAGTATGAGACTTAAATTTCTTGGAAGGACGAAGCTCAAACAGGAGGGAATTGGAAAATTTTATCGAGAGAAAGAGAACAGATGAACCTTTAAATCCTTTTGACAGCAATGACGATCACTCAACCGACCAGACGCGGCTCCGAAAGGTATCCTGAGGGCACTTGCAAGAGCGAAACGCATTTTGCAGCGTAAGGTGGCGTAAATTGTGCGAATTTCTCTGAGAAAAAAAAATCTTTCCATTGAACTGGTTTTCAATATCGTGTGTCCTACATTTTGATAGGTGGACTGATCATAGAGTGAAAGAGATCTTAAGATCGAGAGAACAAAAAGGAAAGAAGAAATCGTTTTAGAAAGAAAGTAAAGATTTACTTGAAATCTTAAAATAATATTAAGATATGATTGGATTTGACAAAAAATTTTATTGCCCTCCTTATGTCATATATAACTTTAAAAATATGTTTGAAAAAAATTGAGAAAATAAACCACCCTTCTATGTATTATTTACTACAGATATCGGATAATTTCATATTTTCGGTTGCGTAGGCACAATTGTTTGCCCCAATATAATGAGTCTAAAGGAGAAAAACTTTGTCAGGTTCGCTATTATATTAATATTGGCCCGACCCGGGTTTAGTAACGTAGTTATATATTCAGGTGACTGATCTTACATGCCCCTGTATGTTAGATCAGTCACCTGAAGATGTAATTACGTTACGCAACCCGGGTTGTGCCCATATTAATATAATAGTGAAACTGACAAAGTTTTACTCCTTTATTTCCAATATGGAGAGGTTTCACCAAGGCAAGTCTGAAGTTCTCAGTTATAATGAGTCTATTTCTGATAATCTCTAAAACTAATAAATGACTAATTATTTACAATATCATAGCATAATTTTAACCTAAATTTTGCTTTAATTAGTAGCATAATAACCAAAAGTGTGAAATTATGCGAATTCCTCAGTGAGTAATACGTGGACAGGTGATTTTTCTCATAAATATCAACTAAAGTAAAGCCACTTCCTATCGAGAATCAGATTTATTTTTCATACAAATTTTAGCATCGTATCACATCCAATAAAAATGTTGAGAGTAAAAATATCTTAGGAGCCTTGAAGATAAATCCACGATGGTAGCAGATAACGATTAAAACAGGCATTTTCTGTCTTTCAGAAGTATACTCCGTAAAGGAATATATTTTCTTATTTTAAGCATTACATTTCGTTTCAATGGTAGCGCAGTTGTAACATCTGATATTTCTTGTTTCATAAAGGTATTATTGTACACTTAATTTACTTTCCAAATGTCTCAACACCGTTGTTCAATCACGATTAGCACAATTAGTGATGGCTCATTATATCCAAGCCCGTACTCCAGTGCTGGGAATTTTTTCCAAAATTTTAGAAATTTTCGGAAATTTTACTACATTTGAAAGAAAAACTGCCACATCTAAGAATCTACCATCTAGTGTATTTTCTGTGCACTAACTCGTCTAATGCAAAAATCTACGAATACATCAGACCGTAATATTACGGGGAAAATATAATAGAGGATCAAATTCAAACAGACGTATTACTACGTTGCCCTCAGTCCTACGAAATTTCGCGACAACGTAATATTGCGTCATTAGCACTCCATAATAAATATAGTAAAAGAGAACATAAAATTCTGAATCGAATTATTCATATAATTTGGCAACGAAGTATTTTTCAGTTTCCAGGATATTTTTTTTTTTACTGGAGCGATCTTCCTGGAGTTTCTACGTTCATAAGTGTGTTCAATCCTTGACCTGAAAAGGGGGCTCCCATCCGGCAGAGCAAACAAAGCACGTGACGACCTCGTAATGCCGAAAACAGCGACCGACTCGCGATGCGCGGCCAAATGTGAGTTGACGGTTATTATCGCCGGTTACAGGTTGGCGTCGCCGCGTTGATTTATTCGGACGTCGAGGAGTCGGACGCCTCCGCGGTAGATGAGAGCGACGCCTAGGGACGGATGACGCCGCGCTGGGGGGACGCCTGACTGGCTGCGTGAGGATTTTTGAATCCACGTAGGTTTGCAATATTCTTGACTTGGGAACGCTAGATTGCTTGTGGCGGATGGCATCTTTAGCCATGGAAACAATACCGCGAAGGCATCATGCGTCATTTGCGCAGTTGAGGACATTACGTTCAAACCTAACAAGACGGATACATATCAAGTTCATGGCCGAAATAAACATGAAAGTCGAGTAAATTGCATTTTTGGAATGTGATTGCGAAGGATTATGTTTATAATTTTGTTTTAATGAGTATATAATTAGATAATAGAAAAAATATATCAAGGGTTAAAAATAAATAAGGTTTCCGTACGTTTGTGTTACCCCGACGAAATATTGGATGATTTCTTCTCTCGATCATAGCCGGTCGAAAAACTCTTTCCCTTTAGTACTTAAAAAGCAAAAAAAATGTTTTAACACCTAATAATAATTGAAGTAGAGGGCCAAAATAAATACATATATTCCGGAGGATTTGGTGTTCCTATAGCGAAATAAATGGAATAATTCTTCACTGGATGATAGCAGGTAGAAAATCTTGAATGGTGACTTTAAGGTTGTCATAGAATAGTTTAACCGAGTGATGCAATTTGCCCTATTCTAATGTTGTCGATATAAATACGTCAGAAGTAAAATTTGAATATTCTTAGTAATGCCATTTATAATCCTTATATTCCAGTGGAACCATAATGAGGCAAAATGACTCAATAATATTGCACATTATTGGCCATTTAATAGAATATAATCAAAGGTTGAGTCTCATTCTTGAAGTAATATTCGCGTATTCAACGATAGAATACGTCGATGTACAAGGTCAAATGGATTAATAGATCAATTAAGGTTTCACCTCATCTTACCATCTTCATCAATGCTAGAACGTTTGTATACTTCATTCAATAATGCCCATTGACATGCATTCCCAATTAGGCTATCATAGATGTACAGGGTACTTCGGTGCAAATTTCCCTCATCGTCAAATTGTTTTACACTAGACTCAAAGTTTTTATTGGAGGTAACGATAACGAAAGTTAGAGATATCGAAAATTCGCGTCATACATTTCACCCAGCTGCACTCTCTGAACGTTTTTATAAAAAAAATGTCCTCGGTAGCATACTTACTTTTTCATTTAAATAAAGAGAAATGTAGAAA
Source organism: Ischnura elegans (assembly GCF_921293095.1). NCBI lineage: Eukaryota > Metazoa > Arthropoda > Insecta > Odonata > Coenagrionidae > Ischnura > Ischnura elegans. Next base: position 85,341,520 of record NC_060251.1, on the reverse strand, counting down.
AAATGCCTGTCATGTTGATTCAACAGTTTGGCAACATCTAAGGTTATTGTTAAAAAAACATTAAAATTACTAGAATCTCACACAAAGAAGCTATGATATAATTCAATGTTTCAGTCTTTATATTGTACTGACTGCATATCTCTCAAGCAAGCAACTTTGAAGCTAAAATAAATCTCAATGAAGTAAATTAATTTTCAGGTAAGTTGAGATTGGGATTCTTTAATTTAAAAACTCAAACATGAACTGACAGATGAGCTGCTAAGTAGAATATTGGCATTAAATCGACGATTTTTCTCAATCGTTGGAATTTTACAATCAGACGTCCGTCATTCATGACCAATATCGGTAAAGTAATATATCGGTTGAAGCTTTAAACCAAGCCAGCGGTGGAACACTGTTGAATGCTATATTTAAAATTATTTCTACTAATTAAATTTCAAGTAAAACATGCACTTACTCTCTTACTCCTGGTTCCCTGGGTCAAAATACATTTTCATGCCTGAATGCAGCCAGTCAACATGTACTTACCTGAAATAAGAATTATACACATTAATACTATGGCTTCAATTAAAATTAGAGAAAAACGATAAAAATAAATAAAGAAATTTGCAAAGAACTGATTAAAGGCTATATTTACCCTTACTTCGTCAGTAATTAACAGAAAATTAATATTTTATGCAGAAACTATTCGATTACTTCCAAGAAGCAACTTAAGTAAAGAGATCATATCAAATGATATTGCTTTAACCTACATCGTGGCAAAGTTGTAATAATAGATGGAAGGAATAAATGATTACTAGTGATAACCATGATTAATTTTCTTGGAGTTCATCATTTAGTGAATACCATACAAAGGAATTTCAAAAGTGTTTGAACATGATCGGAGGAAAATAAAATACTCAATTGTCCGTACGGCAAGCACCGATAAAATAACAGGTAATTTTAAATTGTAAAACAAAATCAGTCAGGATGAAACTAGAGAAATGCATGAGATAAAACGGTCAAAAATATAAGAAAAAAGAAGCTATAAGTTACATACTTTTGGTTATTATCTAACAAAATTCATAGTAAAAAAATCCCTTACGATGATGAACGAGAGGGTACACATATCACTTCAGATGGTAAACAGTATAGTAATCATTCAGGAAAATATTTCAGTGCTAATTCCTGGTAGTCGGAAAGCATTTATGCAATGTCGGTGATGTGTAGCGTATCAATTTAATTAAAATATTTTACAGTACATGAGTGTTGAGCTTATCACACGACTGAATGAAATCAAAATCTAATCAAGATTGCGAGCAATTGATCTATAAGTGGCATAAATTCCCGTCAAGGAAAAAATTCACCTCGATTAATGCGATACACGCAATTCATTCGTAAACGCGAAAAGAAATATTTACCACGAAATTCCTACATTGGCTATGAAAAATGCCATGTGTCTTTGACGGAAAGCAAAACGTAGAGATAAAAGGCAAAATATTTACTTTAGAGAATTAAATTTTAAGTGTGATATCCTCCACTAGAAGTTAAAAATATATATATATAGTTTTTTACTCGGAGCATATGAAAATTTTATAAAAAAGCCTCAATTCGACTTTCCTCATTGGTGCATGTAGTACTTTAAAGTACGTGGGAAGTATTTAATTTGATCTATGATTAAAATTTATTTTATTTGTCCTTATTCAAATCATTAAAGCGTGTACGAGCAATCGAAACGTAATAAACCTGTAATTAATCCGGGATAATACAAAGGGATGCATCGCACAAAAATCAGTGGCCTCAATAATTGTGCAAAAGGAAGCGCTTGAGATGCATATTTTATACCCCTTGTTGAAAATTTAACCATTTCATCTATAAATACACTCTTTTTTGATTTCTTGCTTCATGCATGACTCGAATATACCTCTTCCCAATCAAGCATATACGGTAATTGCGTATTGCCCTGGATTAGGTATTTATGGCATCGCCCGGAGGACCCGATTATTTCCTCCAGGGGGGTGCACATGACGTGTATATTTTGAACCGCATAAATTACTGGGTAAACGTGAAGAGGTAGAGGAGGTAACGCCGGAGCGACTTAGACGGAGGCAACATTTATATCTCCCATGATAGCGGGTGATGCGTCACTGCTTAGCAATAAAACTTAAAATAGACCCGTATTCTAGGCTCCGTCACAGTTTGATGCGCAAATAAAATATGTTCGCTATGCACAAAAAAGTTTTGAGAAAGAATGAAAAAATGGTGATAGTTGCAATTTTTGCTTGTTACTTTTTCGTCATTTTTCCGCGTCTTGTGCTAAACAGTTTAACCATAACAGTTTATTCTCACGTACACGAAAGTTCTCCAGATTCTCACTGGATTAAACAGATACCATACTCTGATACATGTCTCATATTAGAAGATAAATAAAATCAATTGACAACAAATTCACTATCACTTATGGACTCAAGCAAATTTACATCCGTCGGTGAGGATACAAAACGTCGTGAAGCAAAACCGACTGATATGAGATTAATAACTGTCCATTGTCACAATTGAAGTTTGACCTCATAAACTATGACCATTTTATAAGTTCAGAAAAAAGGAAGTCTACGCTAATCGTCGAATGTTGTCTGATATGAGATTAATAACTGTCCATTGTCACAATATATGCTTGACCTCATGAACTATGAACATTTCGCAAGTTCAGAAGAAAGGAAAGTCTACCCTATGTTTGCACATCAAAAATTTTGTTAGGCATCGAGTGTTGGTACTACAAAACTACTTATTGTTTGTTGAAAAGAGATAAATTAAATTACTAATTAAGTTGTAAAAAAAGGGAAAAATTGCCATTCCATCACAATGAAATGTGGATTAGCTTCATATCGGTAGCGAGAGATAAATTTTTATCATCCTCCTTACAAAATGTATTTAAATATTGAAGTACGTAAAACACAGCTCCAAGCTCTGCTTTCTGCAGTTAATTTAGAAAAAAAATGATATGAAAGCAGCCCAAGCATTGACGCTGTACCTCACTCATGGAGATGAGCTTCAGGTCAATGGTACACTCCATTCTTTCCCTCATAATATGGATATTTATACGCTTTGATACCAGCTGATATCTGGCGCAGAAGAGTCACTAAACCGATTCTAAACGCTCGCTTGGCCTCGAAATCTACACATGAATAGGGAAATGGGACTAAGTCCGCGAGACTGGTCATGCGGAAAGTTTGGCGCGCGGAAACGGAGTTGTATTAAAAAAAAGAAGACAAGTGCACCACAGTCGGAAGAAAAGGAGGACAAGGGAGTGGGGGTTAATTCGCAAATATTTATGGACTCCCGAGGTAGGCACTGCGATAAACGGATGTGATTTGCATGACCATCGGGAATATGCAAATACATTAATGGCCGAAAGAGAGGCGAAGGCCCCACTAGATGGAGTTGGGCGTTCGGCAGTACGTAGCGTGTGGAGGCGGGCGGCAGGGAAAGGTTCGTGTGAGAGGACCTCTACCCTCCCTCCAATGTGTGCAAATACACATATATACATACCCCCGCATGCCCCGAAACCAACCAACCAACCATCCCCTCTCCCCACACCCCAAACAAGCCAACCCCCCCATCGTGAGCTGCGCAAATGTCCCTTCCCATGCAGCGCCATTCATCTTGTCCGGTTTATCTACTCGCAATTCATAATTTCGCCGCTTCGCTCCGAACGGCGCCCGTGCATGGCCTCCTCCAAGCCGCGCGCTAGTGAGGTCGTTTCGCGCCGTTTTGCCCGCCTGGTGTGTGAAAGGGATGGAAAAGGGCGGGAGAGGCTAGCCTTGGGGCCTTGTACTCACATGCAGTGAGACAAAACCATCCGGTCTATCCTTTTACAAAGATCTACTGCTCGATATTCTTAAATCGCAGTATATTTGCTTTGAGCACTCAGCACACAAAGGAAAAAAAAATACCGCAGTTAAGGATATAAAAAAGAGAATTGTGTCAGCAAGGAATTTGTCTAAACGCCGTTTTATACGGGGCGCGTAATTGCGCGGGTTATAACTGCATTCTCAATATGACGTGGAATTGCGCTAATTCACGAACAGAATCAGAACAAGGGCTATTTTGCACTAGCATTCTCGCATACATTCACCGCTTTACACGACGCAACTTTGAATTCGCCTTCGTACACGCGTCAGATTGGGTAATTACGTCCACCGTGTAAAACGGCTTTGAGACTAAGCAAAAACTAATGATAGGATCAATATGTGAGAGTATTCGATGAAACCTATTACCGAGCGATTAAGAAAAACCTAGGCATGAGATATCTAGTACGTTCATGGATAAGAGTTTCGGCGAAACCATATAGTTCACAAATTTTTTTTCTTGTGCCTTCCCCCAAACTAACGAATCTGCGATTCACCTATTACCGCCTTGAATTGGGAAAACATATATTTCTCGCTCATATACCCTCTGCTGTGGCTCCGGGAAAGTTCCTTTCTCGGCGTTCTCTGATTGGTTTCCTCCTTATATCTTCATTGCACGAAAAATATAAAGAGATTAACTTTGTTGAAAAGAATTGGAAACAGGTTAAAGATGGATATGGGTCATATGCGATGTTACCCAGGTAAATGAAATTCCCTATATCTGTCACAAAACTATGAAATGGGTAACAGAAATGAGTTACAGCAATTTTTTCACCTGAGCCATGTTCTAATTTATAGGTTTTTGAGTTATATTTCGTCCTTTAACCACTCTTATCGTTTGAAACCTTTTCAAAAAGGTCTACGTTTATACGCGATTTCCGCTGTAGCTCAAAAAATACGCAATCTCAAAATGCCACGATAAATTTCGTTTGACAAGCATCGAAAGACAAAACTAATGCAATGTATCTTTATATTATGGAATTCGTATTCTGACACTACAGAACATCTATTATTTGATAAAATTGGTTGGTTAATTAACGTGATGCATTAAGCATTTCAACTACAGGAAAGATACATCCATGCCTTTAGATTTTTATGAACAAACAGGTATATTGACAACAAATCGTAAGTATATTTTTGATGGTATTCAATCTCCATGGACACCTCTTCAAACAGATCCAAATGTTTTGTTCTTTGGCAATTTTTCGTAAAAAATTGAATTTATTAACTCTCAAAGGATAATATTTTTTATATCAGTCGATATATTATAACTCTGTCTTTAATTACTTTGTTTCGCTAAACATGAAGAAATGTATGCTTCTCGTCGTGCAAATATTCGTAATCAAAGGATAAAATTATCGTTCTAATGAAAGCTGTGAGGGAAAAGGCTCTTTACACAAGGGCGAAGGAGCATAAGGATAAGGGTTAAAGTGTTTAAAGGGCGTAATGGGTCAGCAGATTCATCATCAGGAGTATTGGCGCTATCAATCTACACCCGCAGTGAATAGTATTTGCACATCCACACCGAACCCATTCAAGGCATTGGTAAACACTCCCGCTGGCTACGATGGGCCGCTCATCGAACATACCCAACCACAGATCCACATGCTGAAGATTCAGGGAAGGAGGGCAGTTATCGCGAAGCGTTTCATAGAATGGCGTTGAGTAGCGAGGGATTTTGTCGCCGTACCCAGAAGGTAGAATTCGATGAATGGAATAAACGCGCAATAACCACTGCAAGTCACCTCCTAACATCAAAGTGTGGTGTAATCAAAGCATCAAACGGGAAAAATAATACGAGATGAAAATTTACTTTATTAGTTTGTGCATTCCACAATTTACTCCCATAAATTAAAATATAATTTTTACACCTTTTATTTATTCAAATCGTGTGAATTTTTTATGATGGTAAAATGTGTTAGACTGTTTTTGTTAGCACATGAATTTCCACGAGCAAAAGTTTCCTAGGACCGGGAATCGAACCGCAGACCTTTGGCTTTCCCTTATTTTCCTTTGTATTGAATGCTAGCACATGAAATTCCACGAGCAAAAGTTTACTAGGACCGGGAATCGAACCACAGACCTTTGGCTTTCCCTTATTTTTCTTTGTATTGAATCCTTAGTTGTCCTTAATATTGAGTTTCTCTTTTCTTTACATAATCCCTTCTACATTCCACCCGGTCAGAGAAGGATTGCTTTCTTGTCGTGGCAAGCCTCCCACTCCTTGCCTCAACTTCATGCTTCCCTTTCATCCCCTCTCATCTAGAGCCCTACAAAACAGTTCCATATTCGACCAAAATGGGTGTACTGCGAGTGAGTCATTTTCCATTTCACAGATAGCTTTGCATACTTTCGCGTAGCGGCGTTCAAAGTCACTTGATTCATGCAGTGCTTAATATATGTTCAATTTATTTTATTGTGTATGGAGAATGCTATATTTTGTAATTCTGAATAATTTTTATTTTCACCATTTCTGCACCTTTTACCAATTTTGGTATTATTTTACATTGCGAACATGTCATATACTGAATGGCGCTATGCAGTATTAACAAGGGTAATTATTTAAACTATTTGGTTCCAATAAATCCAAAATTGAATATTTTTGATTGACGAGGTTTGGAAAAAGAAGGTATTGTTATAGGTTTCATGTAATTTTTGGCACCATAAATATTGCTGAATGCTAGTTGAACTTAAAGGGTATTAATTTTTATGCTTTCAACGATCATTTGAGACCGAAGTCTTTCTTTTTTTAACTTTATAAAATACGATCATGCCGAAAAGTCACCATTAAATGGAGTGTGTGATAAATATTATAAACATTGAGGCGAACTGATCTGTTTCCAGAAAGAAAATGATTTTTGTTGTCGATGGACTGCAATTACTGGATCTAATATAATTGATACTTTATTTGAATGTGTATAACCATATTTGTATTTATATAATTTGTGTGTGACTAGTTTGTTCTGCAAGTATACCGCAGGGCGAACATTACAAAAAAATAAATTAGGAATCCAAGAATATAATTCGATACACCGTTCCGTCATGTATGTGAGCAACGTAATGCTTGAGTGTCAAAGAGATTTGCTGTCGAGGAAACATGCCCCTCCTGCTGGTTTGGGAGGACACGGCATAGTGGGGAGGCTACCCCTGCTGGTTGGGGGGCGTCATCGCCTGCCTCCACGGCATCTGTCACCGGCCGGCAGCCCCCGCTCGCGTTTTCCGCCGGGCGACCTCCGAGGGAGGTGGGTGGTTCAGCGCCGAAATCGGACTCTACCATTGCTGCTTTTGACAGCCACTGCGAGGGACCCTCTCTTCCTTCTCAAAACTCCCTCCCCCCAACGCGTGTGGGTGCATCATCAGTCTGTGTTAACATCACTTCGACACGAAAGCTATATTACGCCACGTGAGAGAGTCCGGCTGATTGACGAGGGAGGGAGATAGAAATGTGGACGCGAAATCTCCCCTTCTCATTATCCCCTACTGAGTTGCCCCTTTTGTTTGTCTCCGTCTTTGCTGAGGTTTTCAGGGCTGATTCACAGGCGCCAGATCCTAATTCAGGGGAGAGATAGCGAGGGTCATAGAGTAGGGTACAGCAGGAGTGAGTGCGTAGGAGTGAGCATGTGAATTAAGTACAACTTTAGGTACTTATTGTTAGATCGATCTGGAGGAACTGTTTCATCATATTATCCCATAATCATACCATCATCCCATCATCATACAATCATCATCCCATAATCATACCACTGAATGATTTGCAATTTTCCGCTTTAATAATCTAATTCAACGACGCTCATGATTAAATGAGGAAACTTTGTATTTTACAAAGATTTATTTCAGACTAGCACAACCCGTTTCAGCGCACTATAGCATAATACAGTACATACCAAATTTGCAGTGTCTAATAATCATAAACATGAGGTAATTTTGCATTTGATTCTGCCGCGTTGTGGTGGAAAGCGTTGTGCAAGCTACAAAAATTTGCAGAAATTACATAGCTTACTCACACAATCACGAATATTCAATACTTTCAGCATGCCAAACCTGAAGCAATCAATTTCATTCATAACGACTAAAAATAAGTGTATCATACTATTCCATAATGGTGGAATGAAAAGTGCTGGTGGAGGGAGGAACTCGCATCCAGGCTTAGTGAATTTCGTCTTTTTGTTTCATGATAATTTTATAGATATTCCCTATTGTATATTTGAGCAATAAATAATTTTCTGTTTTTGATTATTAATAATCATTACGATAACGTGTATTAATAAAATTATATCTTCATTCAGTAATTGACGTGTTTGACACATAAACAAAACCACAAGGGTAAAAGGCACAGAAAATTATCAAAATAAAAATTATTCAGAATTAAAAAATATAGAACTCTTCATAGAGAATAAAATCTATTGAACGCATCTCAAGAATTGTATAAATGAAGTGACTTTGTACGCCGTTAAGCGAACATGTACAAAGTAATTGCTCCCATCCTGAAGTTCACTCAGGGAAGATAGTGTACTTTGCTAACACGCCTCACCGGCAATTGGGAAATTCGGGTTCGAATTCCGGCTAAGCTTATAAATATTTTACGACAATCTCATCCTTTTATATTAAATCATATGTAATATGTCATTAGGATTAATGATATATATATGCTTTCATGGTTTACCAAATGTAAAGGGAATCTTTTACTGAAAAAATGAAAGGTAGTTACACTTTTCCCCAATAATTTAATGCATACAACGCGTTTTGTCTCACAGAGACATCATCTGGTACAATGCATCGTATAAGAGATTGGCCTGATGCGTTATGCTAACATTCCGAAAAGGTTCAAATTGAAACTGAAAAAAATTCAAATTGAACTCATTAGGAATGCTAGCATAGCATTTCAGGCTTAACTCTATTACAATGTCTTGAACCAGATGTTGCCGAAACGCGTCGAAAGCATTAAATTATTGTGAAAAAATTGCAACTATCTTTCATTTGAATGCTTCGAAGTCACGCCTGAATCGTTGGAAAGTATCGCATACCTTTCTCATGACTTCACAATCCTTAAGCGCTATTCATCAGCGTTATTTAAACAGCTATTGCGAGCACTGAGCACCGATTTGAAAAAAAAGAAAACATGGAACGAAAATTTTCCCATTGGCTTAAAAATAGAGGCGGGGCGAGCGACCTTTTCGGGGAAGGAAGATGAAGAATTGGGCGGAATACGAAGGACGGGATCAGTTCGCACATTCTGCCAAGGAAATTGAGTGTGGCAAGGGTATGAGAAGGAGGAGGAGACAAAGGTTCGAATAGGAGAGAGAGGAGAGAAGAGAAAACGAACAAAGCGGGCGAAAGAATATGGGAGAAGAGGGAGGAAAATAGAATATGGGGATAGGACCGGAATAATGGAATTTGATGCGGGGAAAAAAAGAGTTTGAGGGGTGGTATGGTTTGGTGGATTTTTTGGCGAGAGTAGGAAGTTGACGAATGGAAGGGTGGACGAGCGAAATGGAGGAAAAAATGCCATCCCCCCCCGTTACCCCATGTATTATTATATTTTTTTCATTTTTTTTCCCTCCGAAAAGAAGGAGGAGGATCTGAGAGAGACGGTACGGCATTGGCTAGATGCCTGATAATGATGACTTATTCTTTTGGTGACGTGCTTAATCGAATGCAAAAAATGCGAATGGATGGTGGCATTAAACACGCATACAAATACTTTATTTTTAGCATCCTTTTTTTTACATGTTTGTCGCGGCGGGGGAGAGAGTATGCTCCGGTAATTTTGCGCCCGAAGCCAAAAGGTTGGAATCATCCGACTGCTATATAGAGTGATAACTAATGAAGGAAATGGCGCGGAAAATTTTTGCAGATTTTTACTCATCCCACAAAAAAAGGCATAAGAATGGGATACAAACATGAGCTGACAGTGATCAATACTAACATGAAAAACGGATCGCTATGAAAAAATGGCCTACTTATTTTAGCTTAATATTGATATGTATATACTAATATTGAATAATATAGAATGGGGAATTTGAAGTGGACGGTAAGGAAGAGAAACGATGAAGTGCTGTATATGGTGGGTGAGGAGAAGCAGCTTTTAGATGAGACTAGATGACCCGGTGAACTTCGTATCACCTACGTATCTAGTATCTATGCATATGTATGTATGTGTATGTTCTTGCCGCTAGAACTCGAAAACGGCTAAACAGATTAGGCTAATTTTGGTTATAAAATATCTGTGGAAGTCCAAACATTTGACGCTCGTGCCGTATTTGAACTGCGTTTACCTAATCATTATGTTAGAGATAATTATGTCCACAAATAAGTACCTACCAACAACTTTTTTCAGTGAGTACCATTTGTGGCCTATCACTACTAAATGCGGTTATTAAATACCACTTCTTTACAATTCAAATGAATATAATACCTTCATTTTCATTAAAAAGAACAAAGTTACAATAAAGTTAATCAATACAATGCTTTCTGATATAACTAATTTTTTCAATTTTTCCGTGATTAAAAAACAACAATGAAGAAGTCATTTGAAAACAAATGCTATGTTTTTGAATGTTGTCCACTAACGGTGTAGAATAATTTGTATGCACGTAGTGAGTAGGTACTTAGCGGGGAGGGGATGTTAAAGACAGTTTTAGAGGGTAGAATGTTAGTTAAAAGAGGGAGAGGATGGTTGAGAAGAGGATTAGAAAAAAAATAGAATGAAAGGGGGTAATCCTTGCAGTGAATTGAAGAGGGCAGTGCCTGAAGGAAAGGGAAGCTCCCAGAATGCTTCTTAGGTACTCCATGGGAACCTACCTTAAACGGTAGATTACTTTAATAATAATAATAATTGACGCAAGTTATACTTTAGCGTTTTGATGTCTGTTAACTCAATTGTAGCTATGGAAGATCGATGGACAAGCAGATATGTAGAAGATTAAAATAAAGCGTCGTAATCGTTTCGTATCGCTTATAGTTATCGTATTGTATCTGCACATGATATTATTTTGTCACTACAGTAAAAACCTTGATTCTCGGCAGAGTAAAATAAACCCAATTCTTTTATCGGTAGATGCAGTAAGGCTGATTTTCTTTCACCGTCTATCTACGCAATGTTTCATTAAATAGGAAATCCAAACCACACGAGGATTTGAAATTATATAAATAGATTATTGTAATCTTAGATGCATTAATGGAAGATGGGGATATTCGCCTTTACATGCTCCTAAGACACTTTGTTCAGTAAGCAACGCTCGTTTAAATAATTGCACTTAGAAAATTCGTCTTTTTAAGAGACAATGGTATAATTAAAGTTTGAATTACGAAAAAATGTAAAAAATCCTAATATTTTGAAATGGTTGTGTGTGATAGTTGTTGTTTCATGTTATACCCTCCGATGTAAAAGGCCTTGTGAGCTGTTTTCGGGGCGATGGAAATAAAAAAAAAAAATAGGAAAAAATAAAATAGATAAGAAATGGTTGGAGACGTTGAAGACCCCGTGTTGAAGAGAATGGAGACGGTGAGGCAGACGTAAAAGAAAAGGAGCTACAAAGTGCTAGATATGGTGGGCGAGGAGAGTAAGCTTCCAGACGAGATAGAAAGGAGACTGGAGGTTTAGATGGAACGAGTTCTGAGTGGGAGGAGATGGACGATGTTAGAGGGTAGAATGTTGGGTAAACGAGGGAGAGGAAAGAAGGGAGTAGGATTCATAGCCACAATGAAAGGGAACGGAGTAAATTATAGTGAATCAGAGAGGGATGCTAAATTTGAAAACGGGTTTGGGGAACTCCTACCATTCTCTATTATAACTAATCTTAATTGCAAGAGTACTTTCACAATAATAATTTTAAAATACCCTCAAATTATAAAGTGGGAGTTATTTTGCTTATTAGATGAATTGGATTACAGTAAAAATGTCCATGCATGAAAAAAAATATGTCAAGGAACCGAGAATGAGAGTAAATGGAATGGCGGAGAGGTTGACGCCGATAGACAACGTGTAAAATAGTGGTTGAAGAAATGTATTCCCCATGGCCATAGATTTTAGTTGGCAACTTAAACGATAATGTCGATTGAACGAAAGACAGCGAATAAATGTTAAAATCAAAAAAGATTAGGATTTTAAATAACAAAATGAAACCAAGATAACGCAAAGACACTCACTCATTCACTCACCTTTCAGACTTGCCTTACGGCACTCATTAAAGGATACAGGCAAATGAACAACTGCTATCACATAATAAATTGATCAAGGCTGATTATATCAAATATAACTTTAAATAAAGCATTAAAATCTTATACCCTTTAACAGAGGCACCAAAAACGAGTAAGATGTTATTGTTTTTATGAATTAATGTTTGATAGTCCCAAAAAACACCAAGATAAAATAACACAAATGATAATTCCCAAACTTTTAATACAAAATTCAACAACCGACCATGGTTTCAACATATTGCGTCGTTTTTAAGGAAAGCAATTGGAAGCCAGCCTTGAAAATGACACATTATGTTGAAACCGTGGTCGGTAGTTTAGTTGTGAATGAAAGTGTGGTAATTACCATTTGTGTTATTTTATCATGGATATATTGAACTTACACAAAATCGAGCCTGAAGCAATTTTATACCTAAAAATCATATCTTCAGCATCAAAAATCTAAATCTTTCCGGGGAGGGACCCCAGGTCCCTCTTTGCCTTTCCATACACCCGGGAAGTGCCCCGAAATATCCGGTATACCCCGTCACATTTCAAAACACTGGCTAGGCCACTGATTCCAATGCCATTCATTTCCATTTCATTCCAATTCATATAAAATTTATTAAGTATTCCAAAAGATTTAAAGTATTTTGAGCCGACTTGTTGGCGACATTCAGGGGAGTGATCAAAAGTGTATAACTGAGTATATGTGTGAGGGTGTGTGCGATGGATAACTTATTCATGATGTTCCGTTCAAAAATTATTTTGAACGGAAAGGAATTTTAACAATGTATATTAAAATATTGCGCTAAAATAGAATATTCACCAGTCGATAGCGATGAAGTGGCTAAACATATGCTTAGAGTGCAGTGGTGAGCAATCATTGATCGCGGGTGACAGAACCATTTTCACCAATCCGCGGGGGCGCTGAAAATCCTCGACGGACTGGAAGCATCGACGCAATCGACGAGTCACGCACCTTTAAAGGGAGAGAGGCAACGAGCTTCGTTGTTTCCGTTGGAACCATTAACCTGTTCCGAGAATTGTCTCCCGTTTACGGTGATCAGTGAATTCGGGTCTCAGCTGCGTCGTATTCAATCAGCCACGATTAATGGGAAGGTCGGTGCATCATCAGGGTATCGAGAAACACATCGGGGAAGGGCAATTTGAGGAATTGCCGAAGAAGAAGAGATAATGGAGGGAACACGTCGTTCGCAACCATAAAGCACATTGGACGAATGTATACCAAGGGAGGAACATGGCAATCACTTAAGATTTCTCGATTGTAGATCAAATTTATATTTAATAAATGGAGTGACGTAATTGTAATAGATGTAACGCATTGTTGTTAAGTTTTGTACTGAAATTATTAACATCTTGAAAACTTAGATATCACGGAATGACAATTGAGTGAATTGGAAGCCCAGGGGTACAAATGATTTTTTATTATTTTTTTTATATTTATTTCATCACCAAAAACGGCACAAAGGCCTTTACATTGGCTGTTCCTAAATAAATATTATATAAAAGATAACACACAATAGCACAGTAAATGAAATGTAACAGGAAACAAAATTTTTAAAAGTGAGAAGGGGCACTAATGATTAGAAAATGGTGAATTATTGAGATGGCATTTTAAGGTGGTTTTGTAACTAGTTGCAGAGGAAAATAGGTCCAGGGAAGGGATTTTCGAAGCGATGGAGTTAAACAAGGAGGGGATTTGGAAGAACAGAGAGCGTTGAGAGATGGAGAGACGAAATCGCGGAATGTGCAGCAGAGAGTTATTTCGTAAGGGGCGAGGAGGAACATGAAATCGGATTTCTCTTTTCTATAGAGAGTTAGGTACAGAAATTAGGTATAGAAAATGAACGAGATCAATTAGATACTTAGTAGTGAATTTGATTTTACCACTCTATGCCAGCACAGAACAAAGACTCACTCCTTTCCCTTGGCAACCAGGTTTTTGTGTATTTATTCTAACAATGAACTTCACCTAACTCTGTTGAGAAACAAATCACTCGTACCCCTTGGCTTCCAAACCACTCAATTAATACCTTTGTGACTCGTTGACAATCAGATTGTACTATAATTGTTTTAAAAATAATAAACTTTTATTTTTTTGGCAATTCATGATGAAATGTAATTCTTGAAGGCCCAGTAATAGATGTAACGCATTATGAGCCGAAAAGTTGGTAAATTTTGCAAAAGGTTCTGAGTGGGTAAACATATATTAAACGAAAGAGTAATTTCATTATAAATATTGTAAAATTCATTCACTTTATGAAGTGGGTGTTATTCTGGTAAATATAGGATTTCGATGACTGCAAAAATGTACATGCAGGAAAAAACAATAGGTGAAGGAAACGAGAAAGAGAATGCATGGAATGAAAAAGAGGTTGACGCCGATAGACCAAGTGCAAGGAAGTGGTTTAATAAAATGGATTACCTTTGGCCATAGGCTTAAGTCGGTAAGTTAAAGAGCATATGAAAGGATTGCGTCGATAAAAAGCAACGTAGAAGACTAATGTTCAAAATACAAAAGATTGAACCTAAGGTCACGGCATGGATTTTGAAAATCAAACGGATTATTGATGTGATCGGCAAGCAAAATGCAATACCATGGTGCCTGTAACTCTATATGTAAACCCAAGGTATTTCCTACCTGAAATTAAAATAACCAAGCGTATAAAAAAATGATAGATGTTCATAACTCGAGATTTACTAACCCCAGAGGATTTTGAATGTCAAGGGAGTAAGTGAATTGATTTGCAAGCGAAATTCAAAACTAGGGTAACGAATACTCTACAAATATGCTCACGGTATTTTCTGCGTTCATGCCCACCCTTATAAACTCAGGCATTAATAATTTACATATTATTTCAGATACGGAAAGGATATGGATCCTTTAATGGAGTTACTATTTTCAGCCAACATATCGAATATAAAATTTTCATTCTCAGGGCTTAAAAATCATCGAAGGATACTTAACAAATTTGTCCTATCTTCACAATTAGGTCAAATCATAATTATTTTTATAAGAAAAACATAAAATATGCTTGCAATTCATGATGAAATGCATGTCTCGAAGGCTCAGTAATAGATGTAAAGTATTATGGGGAGAATAGTTGGTTCAGAGGAGCGATTATAATTCATGAATAACATCTTTATGTTGAAAAAGCAGTAAAAAAGGCTTACTTATATCTATTTTAAGTTATTTTAAGATAAACGTGTATAATGTAAGCTGTGAAAAGTTTTTTTATTTTATGAAATGGAATCCTTATTTCCGCTCTTTTCTAGGTTACTAGGTAATCCCGGTTATTCTGATATAATCACCTACGCAAGTAACAACGCTGAGTATTCTCCCGGTCCTCAAAAAAAGATGGTCAAACAACTTGGATACCTATGAATCAACAACAACTATCATGTAATAAATTTATCTAGTCCGATTTTATCTAAGGTAAATAAAAAAACAGTGCTTCATAAATTCAAAATAGTAATACTTAATTGCATGTCAAAAAATAAAAAAATATTTAACTAGAAAAAAAAGAGCAAAAAGTAATTTCTAGGACATGCATTAAACGCAGCGCAACATCATCAAATAAAGAGACGTTTCAAAATATCAAAGCAAGCAGCATCAAAAGAAAGGCGAGCATCTTTTTTTTGGGCAAATTTAAATCGTGTACATCACTCGGCATGCAAAACAAAGTGTCATCAAAACCGCGGGGAAATTGGAATCTGTTTTCATAAAACAGGTCGCTTTGTGAAGAATCACGTCGTTTCGTTCAAAAAGAAGAAAAATGAAAGAATCGCTATGGGACCATATTTAAATGCGCGTGGATAGCGGTAGCAACGGCAGCATGAAAAAGGAATGGAGTTAGCTTCGGTGTCATCTCAATGCTGGGCGGCGATATGAGGCAACGTCAAGCACAGGCATATAAGCGTCCGCATATACGAGACGATTCCTGGGACGAAGCGGGACTTGAGTGCCTGCACCCAACTCACTATTCTGCCTGCCCCTCTTTCTCCCTTGGGAATATGCCGTGACCCCGACTGAAAAAACTATTGGCGCTTGCAAGGGGACGGTAGGAGAAACTGCTATTACAAAATCTACTTTTTTCCTTCCTTTCTCTGACGGATACGTTAGAGAATATATAACTAAAATTTTGAGTACATATGCCCCCGTTTCTGACATGAAAGGAAGGACAATTTGGAGCATTAAAGCATCGTATCGAATGCGTGAGAAGTGTGAAAAAATTTGAAGTTAGACAGAGAAGAATATAATACCAACAATTCGGTTCCAGTATTTTGACGAGAAAAACATTATACATGAATGGTGATCGCCTATTAACAGTTAATTATCATGGTTGTAATTCAAATTCGTGGATTTTAATAATTAACAAAGAAAAATCATTGAAATTTTCAAAATATTTTATTAATGACCACCTAGATGGCCTGAGTTAGTACTATCAAATCGTAAAAATCTTAAAATTTCGTTGAGAAATACATCCTGTTGACGACATATTGTGCAGACGATATGGTCTGGAAACAAAAATCAGAACTCAGAGCAGAAATTGTCTTACCGTGTTTACAAATATGCGAAACAAAAATGGTTTTTGTGTCGAGATACTCTTCTCATTTAAAGAATCCATAGATTTAAAGATACAAAAAATATATATATGCAAAAAGATAATGCTTTGATTCTTCCAAAACTCAACGTCACTTAAGAATAAATTCCAGTGAAGATGATCGTATCAGCGTATCCCACCCCCTTTACAGTGTTCAGTCAAACTTCACAGCGAATCAGTCCCCTAAAATGCACATTATAATGCTGGATTCCAGAGGATATAGAGAAGAACTCATAAAGCATAAAAAATAGGAACGTTTGAAATCTGAGGAATAACCGAGAAAAATATTTAAATTTGAGATAGTGGCAAGAGTCTACTTCATTCATCCCGAAATTTCCATGATGAAAGCGCAAGTCTATACCTCCATTGCATAAACGCCCAACAATCGCCCACTGAATAAAATCTGCTCGTCTAGTAGTCCAATGATACGAGTGATCTCAGCTGGCAGTATCCAGAATATAAACGCTCACCTCCAATTCTCCAAGCTTCGAAGATGAGCGTTTGCGCTTAGGCTACTGCCAGCCGAGCGGATTCGTATTGTTGGTCTACTAGATGAGCGGATTTGAACATAGCCACCGGTGGCTACGATTAGATTCGGTGAGTCTTTGTTGAGCGTTTGTGCAGTGGATGTATCGACTTGTTGAATGAGTAGTTTTTTTGTGAAAAAGAACGGTCGAATAAGAGTGGTACTTTCTCTTAAGTTCATACAAAGAAATCTATTGCTAATAATCTATGCTAACAATGTGGCCCGGATTTGAGCATACAGGATACACTTCAAATGTAACGTGAAGATGATTGATTAAGAAAAAATAATGTGAAACCGCACAGGGACGAAAATATGCGAACGATAATGCGCTTGGAAAAGTTCTTAGAAAACTGTCATCCTTTGACAGTAGAGTTTTCCGTAGTGCTAACCCCGCAATCCAGAAGTCTATCCTGTCACTACTTCATCCTTGCAACCACATTTTTCCAGTTCATCGTCCTCATGAGCCCTTTCCTTCAAGTTGAGTCCAATCCTTTTCCTCTCCCTTTAAGACACATCCCTCCAGCAAGTGTCAACCTATCAAATGCCGAGCTCCTTTCTTATGGTCTCAATCGTCCCTGAAATTCATTTCTATCCGAAATTCAGGAAAACCTCTCACGCATGATATCCACCTCATCATCGCTCTCCATCCACCATTCTTCACGTCTCTGTCTCACTTTAAAACCTTTCCATCTTCCCAAAGAATCCTACATTTTGCCGACTCCTTTAAGGCTTCCTTCCCCCGGAAAGACCTAAGCTTAGTTTTCACTGGCGCCTGAGTGTGGCCTCTTTTTGGATGCAACAGTTCAATTTACTACGCAAAGACAGGTGCAGATTGATATCTAGCGAGAAAAAATATCTTACGAACTAAAATAACGAACAATTGCTATATACCTTCATAAGTAAAATCTTGTTCCTGCGAGTCAGTTGGTATCTTTCAAATATCTTTTTATGAATATGCGAGCACATTTATCACTTCATTATTTGATGACTTTCGAGTAAAAGTATACATATTTAGTCCTGATCTACAAAGTACGCGGCTCTCGAATAATCAGGCAATGGTTAGCTAGGCGGCCTAAGGGTTACAGCCTTTATTTAGATATGCCTTGCGCTCATGACACTTAAAATCCTAGCTAGACTTCAATAGGTCTCAACTTTCAGTCCATAGGAAGGCGGATACGCATGGAAATGAGAGAAAAAGGCAAAAGGTTAAATTAAAAATGGATTTTTGGCACACAGAAATTGGCCTCCGAAGCACGCCAGTTGGGAAACATTGTGGCCATTTACAATTTCCCTCCAGGTCACGTGACATTATTCCTCAATTTTCCTACTCTGATCTTTCAATCCGTTCTAACGCTGCCACCACTACTGCTATCGTTTCTCATTACCAAAACCCCCAAAAAAATAACCTCAACCGTGTTTCGCCTATCCCTTGATCTTCCTCACCCTGTTCTCACGCCTCTGTGAGAATATTATACCCTATACAGCTCATCTTAGAGCATATAACCTACGTCTCTGAGAGTAAAACCTATTGCACACAAATGAGAGTGCATAACCTATAATAGTCATGGAAATTTTTTATTTTAAATATTATATTCCTACACCTCCGGAAACAGCAAGTTAAGGGCCTTTTACATCGGAGTTTTTCAACAAGTTAATGGCTAAATGCACACACAATTCTGGATATGGACAACCTACTTAAGCACGACTTGAACCCGCTACCTCATTGATTTTCTCAAAGGCGAATGATTTTTTCTCTGTGGTATTTTTGCACAATTTTCCGTAAAGTGAATGGCTATGGCGAAACCTATTGTTTTGCATGCGATTACCTCACCCTGGTATTTATTGCGGATATTTATATAATGAAACTGTAGCTATTTACAACCTCCTTCCAAGTCACATGACATTTTTCCTCAATCTTCCTCCCCTGATCTCCCATTCCGCTCTACCGGCACCACTTCTACTGTCATTTCTCGTTACCGAATCGAACCGAATCAAAGTGTCACGCCTATTTATTGATCTTCCGTACCCTGCCCCCACGTCTCCGAGAATATATAACCTATAGTAGACAATTTAGAGTCCATAACCTATCGTACTCATGGAAATTCTTTTTTTTACATTTTATTCTTATACCACCAAAAACAGCAAGTTATTGGCCTTTAACATCGGGAGTATTCAGCAAATTAACAATCATACATAGAAGAACAACCATGCCCTTGATATGGACAACCTACTCTGGCGGGACTCGAACCTGCAACCTCTTATTACGCAGACGAGGACATTGTCCCACCGCCACCGGAAACGGAAAATGTAAGAAAAAGCAAAAAAAAATTAAAAACGGAAAAATTTCACCCATAAATTAGCCTCCGAAACACGTCAGTGTGGCTATTTGACAACTTCCTTCCAGGTCACGTGACATTTTCCTCGATTTCCCTCCTCTGAGCCCTCAATTCGCTCTACCGCCGCCACCTCTACCACTATCGTTTCTCATTACCGAAACCCAAATCCAAATAACCGCATTCCCACACACGTGTTTCGCGTATCTCTTGATCTTGCCCGCACGTCTCCCTTTTCTTCCGTCTCCCTCTCTGATCCCAACCCGATACCTTTGCCGCGCTGCCAACCGGCCGAAACCACCTCCTTCCTTGCGAGCGGACACAGGAGCCCGACGCGGATGGCATCAGAGAACCCTCGCACGGCATTGATGCCTCACGACGTCCCTGCCATTCAAGCATATGCTATCACATCCCATGGAAACCGTAACCACACCGCCGAGAGAGATACGCCAGCGACACCGTCCTTTCCCTTTCCGAACCAACATCGATGGATACCTCAATAGGAGTCATTCCTCCCTATCTACCGGATGCATTTTGTCTTTTGTTTTTAGGAACTTATTGGTCCTTTAACCCACTATAACCCAATGCTGCTTCTAAGCAGCATAAAAATTTATACATTTTAAGCTCTATTTTGGAAATATTTAAACTACGTGTTCTTTTGTGCGGTAAATTTTAACAGCGGAATATGTAGCTGCCACAATAATTATTTTTCTTCTCTCATATGCATCTCTGGGTTAGAAAGGGTTAAAACTTACAGCATCAACTTGCATTTATTTAGAGTGTATACAATGAGATTATTCAGAGTGAAGAGGAAATAATTATTCAACGGCTTCTGCTTTATTCCCCTCCGAAGCAAGAATTTCACAACTTATATGAGGGGTTTGGAAGCTAATGGGTAGGTATAAGCGACATTTTTTTTTAAACAGAGCTGGACACAGAAATTAGGTAAAGATAACAAACTAGAAATAGATATTTAGTAGTGCGTTTGATTTTCCTCTCGATGTCTCCATAAAACAGACACCCACTCGTATCCCTTTGCCAGCAAGTTTTTGTTTATTTATTCTATAAATTCCTGAAACTAGCTCTGTTTAAAAAAAATCACTTGTACTCCTTGGCTTCTCACCCCCTCAAATGTGGTAATATTATTCTTTTGTCGCTCATTAATAATTTTAAAATGTCATAGATACAAAACCAGGTGAGAGCGTGATTCCAGAGGAATTTGCAGTTGGTTGGATCACATTCAGATAACAATCCAAAAGTATATTTGGACAATAATTAATAAAAGATATCCTATGATAAAAAGTTAATGAGAAAGAATGACGAAAATATGATTGAATAGGTATTTAGAACGTATTGGCCTTAGGAAAAAATATCGCCATAAATGGTACCATGAATGGAAGCTCATAAATGTCGGCAGAAAGAAAAATTTGACATTAATTTTAATTTAGAAACCTACTTTTGGCTAACATTTTCTTTCAAAGCCACTGTAGATAAGAAGAACCATGCCTGCCTCTAAAGCGATCTTTTTTGGTGACGGATTAAAATTTTCTATAGCCATTGCATACACTTAAAACTTACCCTATCGTCCTGAAATATTCCACTTATATGAAGTAGACCCTATTCAACATCATCCTGTTTCTCAGTTATCAATTTTCATCTGAGCTGACACTGAATTGAAATTTTCACATTTGAGATGCACGGAAATGTTGAGCAGAGTGTACTTGATATAAATTGAAAATTTCAAGATGATGGCATAAACTTTAAGTGAGTAATCATTCACCAAAAAAATAAAGGCTTAGCGGGAGGCATAAGTCTGTAGAATAACATCGATCAGTGGGGTAGCCAGGAATTTCGGTCGGGGGGTGGGTCCAAAACCAGGGAAGAAAATGTTTGAAAAACGGGGTACTAGGTAGAGGGGTTTAAACTAATTTTTACACTTTCAGTAATCGAAAAAAACTTCATTTGTCAAAGAAATCTTTTGTAAATTCATTACATTTTAATATTTTGTTTTCTTTTATGAAGGAAAGTAACTGTGTTCTTATATTTCGGGTGGGTCCGGACCCCCCGGACTTCCCCTTTAGCTACACCACTGACATCAACTAACTAACTGATGACAACGCCATTCTTTCTTCCAGTATTCACATTTTTACTGTTAGCAACAATCATCTTTTTACACATTTCCATAAATTTTTCCATTTGTCTCGATTCTAATTTCCATTATTTTTTAATTAAAAATTTTTCTAATTGTAGCATTTTCTTCATTTCTTCTTTTATTGTAACGCCTTCTTTAATAGTGGATCTGTGAGTACCCGATTTTAAAGGTATATCCACATTAATCCCATATTGAAATAGCTGTTTACAAACTGCTGATGCTTTGCTGCTTGATAAATTTAAAATTGTGGTTTTGCTGTACTCCTTACATGTGCTTGTGACTCCTCTTCTTCGGACTCTTGATATTGACTATCAGTCTCTGATACACAAGCTGACATTATTCTACTCTAACATCCCAACTACGCGAAAGAAAAGATATTCTTTAGAAAACAAAACAGGATACTTTGGAACACAGAGATGCAGATACGCGCTCATGATTTTGAGAGGATATTCCCATGTCACAGCTGCCACCTATACGAGAAAGAAGGCTAGCTCGGTCCGGTTCCGGCCGAATGCTTTTTACTTCGCATACGTTCTTGTGTTCGCACGCTTGGAAGAGAGGGAAATTGGCACAATGCACATCCAGCCCTCTCGATGTCCATCTCCACTGCGTCCATTTCATTCAGGGGTGGCCCCCTTCTTCGCACCACTCGAAAACCCTCCGCTCTAACCGAGCTCTTCCGTCTTGCCTCGAATATCGCCTTAGCAGTCCGACATGAAACTGAGTTTATTACTGGGCTGTCGAGTTACATAGAGGCCCATCCATGAGCAATCCCTTCTCCGTCTCCCTCGTTATCTCTTCTCCCGACTCTCTTTGGTACTCTTGTCTCGCGTAGTTCCACCAATCACACGACTCCTCCCGCACACAAGAAAGTCACGTGATCGCCCTCGGTTTTCCTCAAGACCCTGCTACAATGACATCACTGTTTCATCACAT
The DNA here is from genome assembly GCF_921293095.1 of Ischnura elegans. Taxonomy (NCBI): domain Eukaryota; kingdom Metazoa; phylum Arthropoda; class Insecta; order Odonata; family Coenagrionidae; genus Ischnura; species Ischnura elegans. The sequence continues at coordinate 85,318,883 of NC_060251.1, read as the reverse complement.
CCACGCTTCCTTAAACCAACAGCCTCCAGCCGGCGCAGCACACAGTGCCCTAAAACCCATTTTGCGAATTTTTGGGAATCCAAAAATTAATTTTTACTGGATTAAGGTGGAATTTGGTACTTGCTCTTTATTTTTCCAAGGGCATATCCGCTCTAGTGAACTTTTACGGTGGAAAAATAAATAACAAAATAGATAACAAAACAGCGAAGGATTATTTAGTTTTTCCCATTTAAGAGTGGCATTACGTGGTACTGAACAAAATTACGTGTTCAATGTAGTACTCCTGTAAGTGCATGTTAAAATGAACAGTTAAATATGTGCTCTAATTTCATCAAAATATAATGCGCAGGAGTCTTGAGTAATTTCCGCGAGGCGTAAAATATGAAATTATGCAATAAAAATGCTTTACCGGTGAACTTAAGAGTAAATGAAGCATATTGAAAATCACTCTAGTCTGTTCCCCTCCCACGTAGAACTATAACATCGCTATTGAATCCTCACAAAGGCCTACTCCCTTCCATTCTATTTATAACTCCCATTTTCTTCCTTCCCCTCCCTCGCTTATCCAACATTACTCCCTCTAACAAGAGTTTTAACATCCCTCACAACTCAGTACTTGGTCCATCAAAAGCCTCTGTTCCTTTACGGCGGCATATAGAGGGAACGCATTCCCTTTTAGTATTACAGGAGCCCATGGAAGATAAATTCCGAATTAGATTCTCTAAAATATATTTGTAGGATAGTTTAATATTTTATCAGGATAGTGATACATTTCAATAATTTGTATTCTCTATTTCTACCTACCTACTCATTCAGGGAAGCAATACCTCATTAATATATTATTGTTCTTGAACCAAGTATTAATGGAAATTGAAAAGAAAACTGTCCATATCATCAGTTTTATGATAAGAATAATATGATTTATGTACACTTTGAACATTTCATGACAACATCATGAGCTAAAGAATAAAGAAGTCGAAAAGTGCGTATGATTTGTTGGAATTCGCGTATTCGAGAGAAAACCCCGAATTCGTGCATTCGCATTTGCGAATTTTGCATGCCCTTGTATATTAGCAATCAGTAATGAAGAAAATTGGATACGAATGAGACATTCAATGCGATCCTTGATAAAAAATGAGAATTTAAATACCTCGAGGACAAAGTACATCTACCTGGCATAAATATACTCATAGGCGGATTTAGGGGGAGGTCATGGGGGCACGTGCCCCCCCCCCCCAGGTGCTAAAAAATAGAAAAATTTTAAAAATACAGTTGTCATTACGTTCGTTTTATTTAGTCTATTACGGAGCCTCAACCACTTAATTCAAAATTAATAACTTTTATATCATAAAAAAGAATGTTTTCTACAAATGTATTAGTAAAAGTAGTAATCGTAATTTTTGTATTTTGTTTTTATTCTCAAGTATGAGAAGACCTGTCAGCCCCTTGTGCCCCCCTAGAAAAAAATCCTGGATTCTCTCCTAGATATACTCGTTCCAAAACTAAAAAAGTAGTAAAACCCTTATTGCTCACTAACAATCAATAGCGTGGCATGCCTACTAATACTGAAGCAGTGAAAAACATTATTCTATATTAAATGAGACCTATATCTTCAGTATCGCATTATATCGTATCGTATGTAGTGTGTAAATTTACAAAAAGGATAAAATCATTCTGGGAATTCAAAAGCCAATTGAATAACTAAACAACGCCAAACCACACTTGCAAAAATGAAATGATAAAAAAGTATGTTTATCAAATAATTTAAAAAAACTCTAGCAAATCGGTTCCCGTTGAGTGATGTAAATAAACGGGAGACAAAGCCTTACAAGGGAGCCTAACCTGATTTGCTCCTTGAGCGTATAATACCAGCGCAATGTGCAATCCTTCCTCGAGGCAATCCGAAACCATTCTCTTGGAAAAACGCTTCAGCCATTATAAGCGACACGAGCGCCCTTGGGAGAAGCTGGAAGAACGGATGGGTGAGGAACTCGAAAGACTAAAGAAAGTCGGGGCAAGGAGAGAACGATATGGAGAGAGGGGAAATGTAACCTGAGATACAAAGCCGGGGATAGGACTAGAAAAGTGGTGGTGAGGGGGGGAACTACCGTCGTGGCGCGGGGAAAATAAGAAGAGAGCGCGAAAATGCACGTTTGGGAACAAATGGCGCCAGCACGCGGGAGAAATTGGAAACGCAAAGAGGATCACTGAAGCCGATCGGCGGCAGTAGTAGTTTTCCGAGGAACGTTTTTGGAAATAACCCGACTCCCGTATTATGCAAGCAATACTGCACCCTTTGTTACACCAACATGGCAAATTTCAGGAGGGGAGAGGGAAGGTACACACACAAATGTTTTCCAGCTTTCCGTTTTGCGTCATAACTTTTCCCCGAGCCGGGACAAGTCGGGCGGTTTCGATTCAAAATAAGAAAAAGATTATGAATTTAGCCTACATTCTCAGTTCTTAGAACTCACCTGCGGTAATACTTAAATCCTTAACCTGATTTGCTCCTTGAGCGTATAAAACCAGCGCAATGTGCAATCCTTCCTCGAGGCAATCCGAAATGAATGTGCCAAATTCCTTGCTTGCATTCTTAAGAATCTATCCTCAGATAAATATAACTTAAAAGATTCTTTTCATTTTTATAATACAATTAAACAACAAACGATTCCCTTAAATCATAAACTGTGCTCTCTAGATGTTAAATCTCTTTTTACAAACATCCCACTAGATCTATTAAACAATATTATTATAGAAAATTGGCTTTTAATATCTGATCATACAATATTAAACAAGGAAGAATTCTTTGAATTGTATGATATTACTGTCAATCAAGGATATATGCAATATAAGGACCGTCAATATCAAATAAAAAATGGAGTTCCCATGGGTTCCCCAGTAGCGACCATTTTAGCTGATTTGACGATGAACCATCTCTTAGACAATGTAATTACTAGTTTACCTTTCAAAATTCCTTTCATTTACAAGTTTGTTGATGACTTATATTTAGCACTTCCCAATGACATCAAGGAAGACACCATTTTAAATTATTTTAATAGTTTCCACCCTAAATTGCAATTTACAATAGAATATGAAAAAAACAATACTCTACCATTTCTTGATATGCTGACCATTAGAAATCATGATGGTTCGATTCATGTGGATTGGTGGAAGAAACCACACAAATCGGATAGATTTCTGAATTTCGAATCACATCACCCTCTTAAACATAAAGTAAATGTAGCGCTTGCACTAAAATTTAGAGCTCTGAATTTGAGCGATAATATATTTCACGAAAAAAACATTAAAATAATTGAGGATATTCTAAAGAAAAACCATTTTCCAAAAAAACTTGTTCATTCTATACTTTACAAAAACAACACTAGACTTTCACGTACTCAAAATTCACTAAACAAAAATGATTCAGCAAGTACAACATCCCCATACCGTGGAATCATCTATATTGGTAAATTATCTGAACAAATTTCGAACGTATTCAAAAAAATAAATTATAAAATTGCACACAAGAATCATAACACTCTAAACAAGCTCATTTACACAAAAATAAAATCTGAAACCCCTAAAAATCTAAACAGTAATATAATATATAAAATTTCTTGCCTCGACTGTGACACTTGTTATGTAGGACAAACATCGCAATATTTAAAAAATAGAATTTCTCAACATAAATCAACAATAAAAGGTGGTATAACTCTATGTGCTCTAGCTAGCCATAGCATAAACAATGGCCATATTTTTGATTTTGAGAACGCCGAAATTTTGGATCATGAAATTATATTGAAAAAAAGACTTTTTAAAGAAATGGTTTATATTTCAAAAACAAAAAATTGCTGTAATAAAAAAACAGACATCGATAGCCTCAGCAAAATTTATTTTTATTTAATACATCAAAATTAATGGTAACCTAGGTTGTTTCAATACCGTAGAAACCAAATATCAATAAATGTATTCAAAGTTTAGAGGTATGTCAAAATTTTTTGTATAATCCATTCTGTTCATATATATATGTTTATATATATTTCTATTAATTATATTGTTTATATAAAAAAAGGCACGATTGCTCCTTTTTTATGTATATATATTGTATATTGCCTAATTCTCTGCATTTTATATTGTTTCATAATTTTTTTTTTTTTTTCTAACATAGCCCTGAAGATGTTTTTAAAATAAAACGAAACGTTGGCTGCTAACTTTTAATTTATTGACCTAAACTCCAGGAAACATCATTTTATATATTAAAATAAGGTCAAGAAAAAGGAGATAATATAATAATAATTAATCAACCAAGGAGAAATATTATTCATCATTTCACATCATCGTCATCTCACACTTCAATATAAAGTACAAGGAGAAGGGCTGGAGAAGTAGCTGTCTATCAATTTTCAACCCATTTTTTCTGGACTCCGAAAATGGAAAATGTAAGAAGAGATTCAAGAGGAAATTTAGAACGTATCGAAGGTTTTTACTTCCATCTTCGTACCCAATTTGGTTATCCTTCTTTAAAAATTGCAAAGGAAATTTCAAATCTTACCAAGCATTTGGCGATAAAAAAGAATGCAAGCATATTTTTACTGAAATGTAAATTATCAAATGTTTTTCCATCACATATAATACAAAATGTGAAATGTACGCATGCATTGGTTAACTCAAATCATCCCTTTACCAATGATGTTGACAGGATGATTTATAAATTTAAGAGATCCATACTACTCACAGAAATACGAATTTGTAATTGGGAATTACGCAAAATTTTGAAGGAACTCGATTATAAAAAGGAGGCACTATCTTTGATAATTCCTAAGTTTTTATATGAATCATTTATTAGTTTCCAAAAACAATTTTTTGAAAAATTTTTTAATCAGATAAAATTGAGACATATTAATAAATTTAAAAAATTAATTGATATTGATTTAAAGAGAAATAATACTGTATGGCTTAAAAACTTAACAGACATTAATATACCGGATAACATATCCAATTTTCTAAGCTTAGGTCCAAAATTTGCCCTCCCCTACACAATTAAAGATTTTCCAATAACACAACTTTTAGCAGATATAGACAGTATTATATTTGAATTGAACAATTCAACAATTAGAAACAAAATCAGAGCACAATGCACTAATATAATAACTAACTTCATTCAAAAGGAAAAGGTAAACTTTAAATCGTCTAATATGATCAATCTATTGCATAAAACAAAGGTTTTTTTTAAAAAATAACCCAAATATAATTGTACTTAAAACTGACAAAACTAATAACACAGCAATAATGTATAGAGAAGAATATGATAAAAAAATTAATGATTTACTCGATGATAATGACATATATACGGAGATTCCAAAAAATAAAAACTTTACTACTTCACTTCAAACTAAAGTAAATACACTGGTTAAAAAACTTTTTAAAGAAAAGAAAATAGATTTTAAGACAAAATGTAAATTAACAAAAAACAACGGTATTCCTCCAAAATTGTATGGTTTAGTTAAAGACCATAAACCTAACATACCCCTAAGACCGGTGGTGAGTTTCATAAATAGTCCAACTTATGAATGTGCCAAATTCCTTGCTTGCATTCTTAAGAATCTATCCTCAGATAAATATAACTTAAAAGATTCTTTTCATTTTTATAATACAATTAAACAACAAACGATTCCCTTAAATCATAAACTGTGCTCTCTAGATGTTAAATCTCTTTTTACAAACATCCCACTAGATCTATTAAACAATATTATTATAGAAAATTGGCTTTTAATATCTGATCATACAATATTAAACAAGGAAGAATTCTTTGAATTGTATGATATTACTGTCAATCAAGGATATATGCAATATAAGGACCGTCAATATCAAATAAAAAATGGAGTTCCCATGGGTTCCCCAGTAGCGACCATTTTAGCTGATTTGACGATGAACCATCTCTTAGACAATGTAATTACTAGTTTACCTTTCAAAATTCCTTTCATTTACAAGTTTGTTGATGACTTATATTTAGCACTTCCCAATGACATCAAGGAAGACACCATTTTAAATTATTTTAATAGTTTCCACCCTAAATTGCAATTTACAATAGAATATGAAAAAAACAATACTCTACCATTTCTTGATATGCTGACCATTAGAAATCATGATGGTTCGATTCATGTGGATTGGTGGAAGAAACCACACAAATCGGATAGATTTCTGAATTTCGAATCACATCACCCTCTTAAACATAAAGTAAATGTAGCGCTTGCACTAAAATTTAGAGCTCTGAATTTGAGCGATAATATATTTCACGAAAAAAACATTAAAATAATTGAGGATATTCTAAAGAAAAACCATTTTCCAAAAAAACTTGTTCATTCTATACTTTACAAAAACAACACTAGACTTTCACGTACTCAAAATTCACTAAACAAAAATGATTCAGCAAGTACAACATCCCCATACCGTGGAATCATCTATATTGGTAAATTATCTGAACAAATTTCGAACGTATTCAAAAAAATAAATTATAAAATTGCACACAAGAATCATAACACTCTAAACAAGCTCATTTACACAAAAATAAAATCTGAAACCCCTAAAAATCTAAACAGTAATATAATATATAAAATTTCTTGCCTCGACTGTGACACTTGTTATGTAGGACAAACATCGCAATATTTAAAAAATAGAATTTCTCAACATAAATCAACAATAAAAGGTGGTATAACTCTATGTGCTCTAGCTAGCCATAGCATAAACAATGGCCATATTTTTGATTTTGAGAACGCCGAAATTTTGGATCATGAAATTATATTGAAAAAAAGACTTTTTAAAGAAATGGTTTATATTTCAAAAACAAAAAATTGCTGTAATAAAAAAACAGACATCGATAGCCTCAGCAAAATTTATTTTTATTTAATACATCAAAATTAATGGTAACCTAGGTTGTTTCAATACCGTAGAAACCAAATATCAATAAATGTATTCAAAGTTTAGAGGTATGTCAAAATTTTTTGTATAATCCATTCTGTTCATATATATATGTTTATATATATTTCTATTAATTATATTGTTTATATAAAAAAAGGCACGATTGCTCCTTTTTTATGTATATATATTGTATATTGCCTAATTCTCTGCATTTTATATTGTTTCATAATTTTTTTTTTTTTTTCTAACATAGCCCTGAAGATGTTTTTAAAATAAAACGAAACGTTGGCTGCTAACTTTTAATTTATTGACCTAAACTCCAGGAAACATCATTTTATATATTAAAATAAGGTCAAGAAAAAGGAGATAATATAATAATAATTAATCAACCAAGGAGAAATATTATTCATCATTTCACATCATCGTCATCTCACACTTCAATATAAAGTACAAGGAGAAGGGCTGGAGAAGTAGCTGTCTATCAATTTTCAACCCATTTTTTCTGGACTCCGAAAATGGAAAATGTAAGAAGAGATTCAAGAGGAAATTTAGAACGTATCGAAGGTTTTTACTTCCATCTTCGTACCCAATTTGGTTATCCTTCTTTAAAAATTGCAAAGGAAATTTCAAATCTTACCAAGCATTTGGCGATAAAAAAGAATGCAAGCATATTTTTACTGAAATGTAAATTATCAAATGTTTTTCCATCACATATAATACAAAATGTGAAATGTACGCATGCATTGGTTAACTCAAATCATCCCTTTACCAATGATGTTGACAGGATGATTTATAAATTTAAGAGATCCATACTACTCACAGAAATACGAATTTGTAATTGGGAATTACGCAAAATTTTGAAGGAACTCGATTATAAAAAGGAGGCACTATCTTTGATAATTCCTAAGTTTTTATATGAATCATTTATTAGTTTCCAAAAACAATTTTTTGAAAAATTTTTTAATCAGATAAAATTGAGACATATTAATAAATTTAAAAAATTAATTGATATTGATTTAAAGAGAAATAATACTGTATGGCTTAAAAACTTAACAGACATTAATATACCGGATAACATATCCAATTTTCTAAGCTTAGGTCCAAAATTTGCCCTCCCCTACACAATTAAAGATTTTCCAATAACACAACTTTTAGCAGATATAGACAGTATTATATTTGAATTGAACAATTCAACAATTAGAAACAAAATCAGAGCACAATGCACTAATATAATAACTAACTTCATTCAAAAGGAAAAGGTAAACTTTAAATCGTCTAATATGATCAATCTATTGCATAAAACAAAGGTTTTTTTTAAAAAATAACCCAAATATAATTGTACTTAAAACTGACAAAACTAATAACACAGCAATAATGTATAGAGAAGAATATGATAAAAAAATTAATGATTTACTCGATGATAATGACATATATACGGAGATTCCAAAAAATAAAAACTTTACTACTTCACTTCAAACTAAAGTAAATACACTGGTTAAAAAACTTTTTAAAGAAAAGAAAATAGATTTTAAGACAAAATGTAAATTAACAAAAAACAACGGTATTCCTCCAAAATTGTATGGTTTAGTTAAAGACCATAAACCTAACATACCCCTAAGACCGGTGGTGAGTTTCATAAATAGTCCAACTTATGAATGTGCCAAATTCCTTGCTTGCATTCTTAAGAATCTATCCTCAGATAAATATAACTTAAAAGATTCTTTTCATTTTTATAATACAATTAAACAACAAACGATTCCCTTAAATCATAAACTGTGCTCTCTAGATGTTAAATCTCTTTTTACAAACATCCCACTAGATCTATTAAACAATATTATTATAGAAAATTGGCTTTTAATATCTGATCATACAATATTAAACAAGGAAGAATTCTTTGAATTGTATGATATTACTGTCAATCAAGGATATATGCAATATAAGGACCGTCAATATCAAATAAAAAATGGAGTTCCCATGGGTTCCCCAGTAGCGACCATTTTAGCTGATTTGACGATGAACCATCTCTTAGACAATGTAATTACTAGTTTACCTTTCAAAATTCCTTTCATTTACAAGTTTGTTGATGACTTATATTTAGCACTTCCCAATGACATCAAGGAAGACACCATTTTAAATTATTTTAATAGTTTCCACCCTAAATTGCAATTTACAATAGAATATGAAAAAAACAATACTCTACCATTTCTTGATATGCTGACCATTAGAAATCATGATGGTTCGATTCATGTGGATTGGTGGAAGAAACCACACAAATCGGATAGATTTCTGAATTTCGAATCACATCACCCTCTTAAACATAAAGTAAATGTAGCGCTTGCACTAAAATTTAGAGCTCTGAATTTGAGCGATAATATATTTCACGAAAAAAACATTAAAATAATTGAGGATATTCTAAAGAAAAACCATTTTCCAAAAAAACTTGTTCATTCTATACTTTACAAAAACAACACTAGACTTTCACGTACTCAAAATTCACTAAACAAAAATGATTCAGCAAGTACAACATCCCCATACCGTGGAATCATCTATATTGGTAAATTATCTGAACAAATTTCGAACGTATTCAAAAAAATAAATTATAAAATTGCACACAAGAATCATAACACTCTAAACAAGCTCATTTACACAAAAATAAAATCTGAAACCCCTAAAAATCTAAACAGTAATATAATATATAAAATTTCTTGCCTCGACTGTGACACTTGTTATGTAGGACAAACATCGCAATATTTAAAAAATAGAATTTCTCAACATAAATCAACAATAAAAGGTGGTATAACTCTATGTGCTCTAGCTAGCCATAGCATAAACAATGGCCATATTTTTGATTTTGAGAACGCCGAAATTTTGGATCATGAAATTATATTGAAAAAAAGACTTTTTAAAGAAATGGTTTATATTTCAAAAACAAAAAATTGCTGTAATAAAAAAACAGACATCGATAGCCTCAGCAAAATTTATTTTTATTTAATACATCAAAATTAATGGTAACCTAGGTTGTTTCAATACCGTAGAAACCAAATATCAATAAATGTATTCAAAGTTTAGAGGTATGTCAAAATTTTTTGTATAATCCATTCTGTTCATATATATATGTTTATATATATTTCTATTAATTATATTGTTTATATAAAAAAAGGCACGATTGCTCCTTTTTTATGTATATATATTGTATATTGCCTAATTCTCTGCATTTTATATTGTTTCATAATTTTTTTTTTTTTTTCTAACATAGCCCTGAAGATGTTTTTAAAATAAAACGAAACGTTGGCTGCTAACTTTTAATTTATTGACCTAAACTCCAGGAAACATCATTTTATATATTAAAATAAGGTCAAGAAAAAGGAGATAATATAGTAATACTTAACGGCATATATAGGATCTGGAAGCGTCTAATTTAGTTCGTGCAATTCTATTTCTGCTAAGGACGAAAGAAATGATAGCTTTCAGCAAGAAATATTATCTTGAAAAACAGCACTTTATGAAAATTTGGGTTCGTTGAAAAGAGGAAAGTTAATTGTAAAACATACAATAATAGGGGAATTGTAAAAGTTAAAATAGAGTAAAGTTTAAAAGGTTTTAAAAACTATTATTCATGTCATTCTCGTAGAAAAATTATTATTTTGCAGCTTTGCCATAAAATGTGGTAGTCTTTGCTAAAAAAACAAAAGATTCGCTTCGCTTCCTTATAATCAATTATGGAAACACTTCATTCTTCATTGTGGCTTTTGCGGTTTAGAGGTTTATAAAATAAACTTTTTCGGTCGCGTAATATCTCCCGTCGTTTCGCGACCCTTGCTGGTCGCTTCTTTAAAGCTGAATTGGCTACTTCAGGTGTGGATTGATTTGGGTTGGGTGTGGTAGGGGAAATGAGGGAGGGGAGAGAAGTTGAGGAGGAGAGCCTGCTCGAGTGGGGAATCCAGGAATTGCTCAGTTGGCAATTCTGAACGCATGTGTCTTATTCATATCTGCACTGTTAACGATTTGAAAGTTGGTATTAAGTTCAAAGTATTCATCCTTGTTTACCAGAAGATTTTTAATTACTAAGGCACTAGTACAATTTTATTCACCTATTTTGAAACACGCCGGAAAATATAAGATTTATATTATTTATTAAATATTATTTCCGTTGGTCCGGAGTACCTCCAAAATTCACCCATTAATTTTTTGAATTTTATTTTCTCAATTTGGGAAAAATGATGAAACTTAAAATTTTGACGCTGTAAGGAAAATATTGATATTACCATTCAACTCCCAACATTATTTTTTACTAGTTCATTTAATGACGAATGCGTACGTCGCAGAATTTACTATATTTCATAAACCTCACTCGCTTACTGACTCATACAAATGTTTGGGATGAACGAGACGGGATACTACAAAAGTAGTAAGATCGATCCTCTTTAAAATTGTCTGAAACTTTATGATTGATTTTCAAAACACTAAATTTTATATTTTATACCTATCCATTCGTTTAAAATTAAGTATGGGGATTAGTTCAAAAACTGGCCACCAAAATCCGATGGCTGCTCTGCTATTATTCTAAGGAAGAATTATACAAAACTAGAGCAACAAAGTTGTATATGCAAACGAAAGAAGTAGAAGTGAAATAGAAAGTGTTGACAAGAAGAGTAAGGAGCTAAAACGAAAAAATGAGAAGATAAGATGGGAAGTTTAGTTCACGACGATGTCTATCTGGCAACAGCTGCTTCAGCCTTCTCATGCGTTTTGTAATTGTAATCAAATATCTCGTACTTTTTTCGCGTAACAATTTTTTTACCTAACGATGTGTCCGTAATATAAAAGCGAAGTTTTTCCGAAGAGCGTATTCACATAATCGGAGCGGACTTCCTCCAAAATTCATCCATTGATTTTAAAAAATTTTAATTTCTGAGAGTGAGAAAAAATATTCAAACTTCTATTTATGACATTATGTAGATTGAAATAATTGTTTTGATTATGTAACTCTCACTATTTCTTTTTTACTAGCTCATTTAATGATTAATGGGTATGTTGAAGAAATAACTCACCGCGGTCCACGAGCATGACTATTCGGAAACCGCTGCTTCAGCCTTCTCGTGCGTTTTGTAATAACAGTCAATGATCTGCTACTTGCCAAAAACGAATACTATTCGACGCTGAATCCGTAACAAAATCCACAGTTCACAAACCCTAAGACTATCGCCTCCAAGTCCCCTCTGGAGTAATGAAATCATTCTGATGATACACGACTCCCGAGAGAGAGTTGAATGTCGTGCAGAATAAGGTCGAAGACCGTCTGCTGAGAAGCAAGGTTCTCGCTGCCGCTGAGGGGTCATTCCGAGTGATATGAAACGCTTTAGCAAGGCTAACGGGGTGACAAGGCAGCCACTCTTCCGAGCAGCGGAACGAGAGATATACGATTGAACATTCTCCGCGAACTTCACCCCTGCTACTTTCTCTCCATTTTCAATAGTCTCAAACAGTGGGGTAGCAAAGAATTTCGTTTGGGGGGGGTCTAAACACAGGGGGAATGTTTTCAAAAAACAGGGTACTAAGTGGAAGGTTTTAAACTAATTTAAACGCTTTTCATAATCAAGAAAACTTCATTTGTCAAAAAAATATTTTTTCAATTCATGATTTTTCAATATTTCGTTTTCTTTTATGGAGGAAAGTAATTGCTTTTTTATGTTTCGGGGACCCAATACACCACTGGTCTCAAACAGCCGTAAATTTTGCAACTTAAAACCCTTGCGTGTTCAAACGGGTACTCAAATCGCATTAAATTAAAAAAAAATATTCTATGTCACAACTTTTATCTCACCATGACCTTCCGTGTAATCGTGATTACGCTTTTATCAAAATAAAATACTTTAAACCATAAACAAACTCGAAGAATAGCAATTTGGCAGCAATTTTAAAAATTATCCATCTCCGCCATTCCCATGTATCCACGCGCGTTGGCTCAACTTTGGAAATTTATAACAGCTATTATTTTGTTTTATTAAAAGATTTTTTATCATAAGTATAATACGAAATTCAACAAATTAACAACTTACTTCGGAACCCTTAGGAAACTTAGATAATGTGTTATAAATCTGCCGTTGGCCAAGGGGATATTTCCACCGCGCCAAAGTGTTACAGAAAGTTTTACATACATGTAACCCCCAGCATTATAAAAAAATCTAGGTTGTTGATTGTGAGTAAACAGCCAAGTTTTCATAAAATACTTTCATGCTAAAAATGCCATTGTATAAAGTTATGAAACGAGCATGCATTTTAATGGGAAATTATCGCGGAATATTTCCCGGAAGTCCTTTGAAAAGTCCCCAACAATACGTGCTCAGTGGAAGTAAAACTTTTACGAGGACACTACTATTATACTAATAATCATCTATTTAAAACAAAACAATTCTCACATCGTATATGTGTGTGAAATCGGCATCAAGGGGGCATAGTAAGAAGAGCATTAAGGTAATTAAAAATCTCCTGAATGCTCCAGTAACTTACGGTAAGACGAGATATTTCCTAGGTACATACTGCGGGACCGGAAATATTTTAAAAAAGTTTGTAAATACTTAGTTCACCGGATAAGGACGTGGTGGATAAGTCATGCCATGAAAGACAGCAATTACATGGGTAAACGTTTACATGAGGTAATATTTCCGCAGAGGAGGAGGAGTACCGGGGACAGATAAAAAAGCAAAAGGTAAAAGAACATTCGACAACTGAAGAAACAACTTAGGTCAGGGAGAAAAAGAGGGCTGAAGTAAGCCCATTTAATTTTTGTAGTTGTATTGCTTGCACGAGTACGACTGTGAGTCTGTTCTGGTTTCACATAACTGCGAGTCGAATTTTTCGGCGAGGTTTATATTTTTAGTATCCTCTGTTTTAGGAATATATATATGCTACAGAGATGGGCAATTCTTCATACCACGTCAGTCACACGTATACCAGCTGAGACATCGCAGACTGTGACACGAGCCTAAACGCTGATAAGCTGATTGGTTAAAAAAAAACCACCGTTGCGTTGGCTTGACCACCTTCAGGACCGTTTATCGGATCACCGATCAGTTGATCAACGGAAATAAAAAATCAATCGCAAATCTTTCCAACACTGCTCATTAACGGAGGATGCCCTCCATAGAGCATACTCTAGTCTATTTGACAAATCTTCCGTTAAAAAATTATTCAGTAGAATATTCAGCCTTCACTGACAGTTTCAATTACTCTAATAACCTTGTGAAGGACAGGATTAGCCGTGAATATAGACATTGGATCTTCGACGCTTCCCTAAATGTCAATCCAAAAGGCATTAGCTCCATTAAATGTCAAACTATGCGAGGGTTTTTCTTTTTTGAAGGTCCGATCGGTCATAAAATTAAAACCCTTGTCACAATCGAGTAATACATTAAAGTGATTTGCTGTGTGGGATATCTTGTGTTTCTGTCGACCATTTCATGCCGCAATTGTTAATTCTGAGTGCACAATAAGCACTTAAACATGCCTTGAACAAACGTGTCTGCCGCTAAGCGTGCAGTTAACGTTGCAGTTTTATTTCTTCATGCTGACTGAAGAAATGCTACCGAAATTCATCAACGAATGAATACTACATAAGATGAACCTATCATGATTGACAGCAACAAGCGGGAATGATCAGGAACTTAGAAACAAGACGTACCGACGTTCATGATGCAGGAGGTCAAGGAAGTGTCAACCGATGAACTCGCTTAGCGAATGGATCAGATGATTCGGGAAGATCGTCGGTTCACTGTGTCTCTATTGAAGGCTTGCCTTCTTCTGATTTGTCTTTGCTCTGTTAAAAAGCTCAACCAAGAGAACAGCATTTCGCATATACAACGAACTGCAGACCTGCGTAGTGAATCGGCTGAGTGCGGAGGAGGAGAGGAGTACTTTCTATGACAGTGATTTGGAAAATTGTTACTACGCTACGGCAAATGTTTCAGTTAGAACGACAATTATGACGAAAACTGGCTTAATAGTGTCGCTTACTTTTGAAGAATAAACATTTTTAGTTTTCTCCGTGGTTTTAATTTAATGTCCTATCGAAACTCAAAAAAGAATAGCCCTCGCATTATGGTGACCCTTGAAAATACTTATTTTGTCAGGGATATCAAATCATGAATGATGCTTTGATGTAATTTTTTGACAGCGCGACGTCGATCCTTAGTTTCAGATAGTACCTGAGGCTAACAATTCACTAATGGTAGGTCAAGATTTAGTCGGATTATTCACCGATTTTGTTTCCTAGTATGAGTACTTCACGTTCTAACTAATTTTGTGATAAATAGGATGAATAAGGTTACCTCTAAGTTACACTTTTAAAGAAGTTTAAGTATCAGAAATTGACCCTTCAATCATTTTTTTATTCTGCAGCTGAAATATGAAATCGGTATTGATTCGTTAAATTGAATATAATATATTTTTTTAATACGAGCAAATATTTTGGTAAACCGTACTTGGGGAAATTCAATTGGTTCATGATAGAAAATAATTTAAATAGGAATAGTAAAATCAAAAAGATTAATTAAACGTCAAAAATTCTTTATAAACATGGAACCGCATGGTTATCAATTTGACAAGGGCATCTAAAATTTACGAGTACTTCACATCAATATATTGCCATTCCAGGGATCAAATATTTTATGAATATTGAGACAAATCGAATTATTGATTTTCTTTGACAAATACTCCGTTAAAAATTATTCAGTAGAATAATTCATTATGCGATTTCCCACAAACAGAGCACGCTAGAAAAAGTTCGGTTACATGATTAATAATTAAATTACTTTCCAGAGTACTAATGCATAATTAATAAAAATATTCAATAAAATAACTATGCTAAGAAAAATTAAATAAATGTATACCATAATATTTATTTGTCTAGTTATATTAAATATGAGGTTCACCTATGAATTAAAAATTTTAGGCTGGATTTTGTATTGAAATTTAACCCTGTCGTACATAATTATTTCTACGATAATATTAAAAGAATATGAAACCCACAAAAGGTTTAAAAATCCTAAATTTACCAGATATTATTTCTTTCCCAAGTCTCAATTTCTTTTCCAAAAAATATCAAATTACCTTTTAAAATATGAAAAATAGCTCAAAATCAATCAATTAATGGATTAGAAAACGAAATATTGCGGAAAGAAAACTTCATCATTGGGTCCAAAATAAAAATTATCAAGATTATCTAAATAAAAATCACCCAAGACAAAATCAAACGAGCAGGGAAAGCTTTGAAAATTTACCACAAGATTTTTGTCATCCAATCTGATAAGCAAAAGAGTAAAATCTGGTGTCGCCCACTACTCTCTAAAAGGTGTCCAAAAAGCCAAATCATGCAATTCAAGATAAATTCAAGGTTGGGGAGTATGTTGGCCCAGATGGGTATTGTTGAACTGCTGAACGAAAGACCCTGAGTTAAAATCCTTGGTAAACCTTCAGGCAACCCGAAAAAACTATCCGATATAGGTATTTTGCCTAGGGAATGGAGGAATATGGGATATTCAGACACCAGTGACTAGACCTGAGGTGAGCTATGACCACCGAGAGAGAGTCACGAGCCGTAGGCTATCAATCACGCCTTCCGACAATGCTTGCAGTTGTTTATATTTATGAGCAATTGCGGTGAAAATGGTCATTAGGTTGTTGAACGCTTAGTTTTTTGGAGTTTTAAAGCTTTTGCGGTGGTTTTGTGGGCAACAGTACTGAATATAACTGTTCAAGATGTTGATCGTCATTAAAAGTGAATTAAAAAGATATTTGATATAAGAACTGACCGGTAGACGACTTGTTGTTGGTTTCACGACCACCGAAAGAGACCACCGACCACCGTTTCTCTTTCGGTGGCCGTGGGTGAGCCCAACAATCACCTATCCATGCCGAACTTCAAGTCTTCACTGTCTTATCTTCCTAATTTACGCTTTAACTGATATCTGAGGTTTCCGCGGCGTTATCCATATTAGTAACGGCTTTATTTATTTATCTCAGTTACCCCCAAAAATAGCACATCGAGGTCTTTACATCAGGAGTTAAAACAATCAACAACGGACGATCGCACACACCCATTTCCTGGAAGTAGTAACATATCCAGGCGGTACTCCAACCCGCGACCTTCAGTATGGTAGGCGAGGACTTATCCGCGCCGCCACCGAGGCCGCCGATCTGGCATCTTCAGGCTAGAAGACCTGAAAACGCTTCTGACCTGAAGAAACTGTTAGGCAGCAGGACGGCTGGAGAAACTGTAGTCACCTTTAGAAAACACTACGCGAAGGAACCCCCGAAAGCCGTTACTCATTACGCTTAAACATAAAGCTGTAATATACTTACACAGAAAATTCTCACAAACCGTTGTGTAACGAACTCTATCCTTGATCCCTCGATCATTCCAATCTCCTAGTTGATTCACTGAGAGTGTGCGCGATCAATGTGATAGCAACACATAATAACATCCAGGTTAGTTCTAAATCACAAAATTAAAAACACCTCTCTACATTAATTTACAATATAATGTAACATGAACGTTTACGATATATACTCTACCCATTGGGTTAATTTACGGTATGCATGAATATCAGTGCATCGTCATTTTTTTTCAATCTCGAAATTTCATGACGATGTTCAACTTAGAGCATATTTTGGTATTTTCATAGTAATTTCGTGATGATTGGCAACAATAAACATAATACCGCCCAGCTTAGATTAAAAATTCAAAGCACCTACATGTATTAATTTATAATATTCTCTCCCACTCATAAAAAATAACAAATGTGTATTTTACCCAATGAGTATTAACAACCAGTGCTTCCTAGATACTCTCCTTTCTCGACTCTTCTACTGCCACGGTTTTCCGTGAATTTTGCCCTGCTTCCACACTTTAATACCCTGTGTATCAACGGTATCTGCAGCGTCTTTTTCATGAAAAGATCACCGTCAACGCTCCTCAACAAATCCCACCACCAAAAGGCAACAATAAATTCCCTTTAGATGTTATCGTTTCAAAATAGGAGAAAATCGTTCAAAAGAGGAAATTTCTTGTATCTTAAAAGTAGTTCTGTGATAAATGTATGAGGTAAAATAATATATACTCCCTTTAGTGTATAAAGATCCAGAAGTTATACATACCAACTTACTTTCAGTTTGGGTATTAACTGTCACCTAGCAATGCGCAACTATGTACAATAATTATTGAAAAACTATTCTATAGATTAAGGTAAGTTTCCATGAAGTGCTTAAGAAGCATTCCGAAGTCTCGCATACCGTCATGGGCTTCCCTCTTCAATTCACAATACGGCCTACTTCCTTCGGATTTATCTAAAATTCTTATTCTTTCTTTTCCTTCCCATCCCTCGTTTACCCAAAATTCTACTCTTTAAAACCGTTTTCAGCATCCTCTCCCTGCTAAATATTTGCACCATCCACACCCTTTGTCTCCTTCGTATCTCATTTAAAACTTGCCTACCTCACCCACCATCTCCAGCACTTCGTCGTTCCTCCTCTTTCCACTCCACCTTCTTCATACTTCTACAATAATTCGTATAAATATCGTAATCACCCGCTCTGCATCACAAACAAGGTTACATAATCTTTTAATTTTCAAAATCGTACGAAGGAGTTCTACTGAGGATGTTTTTTTTGGCATATTTAAAGTAATTTTCTTAGAAATTGCTGGATAAATAGCAGGAAATCCAGCTTAGTGTTAAGCTTCAAAAGTAATAAGCACCAACCTACATCCATGTTAGGTATTAAATTACACATAAATATATTTTACAGGGCTATCATAAAGGAATGGTATGTTTCTGAACATGGTTAAAATGAAAATAAAATAATTTACAGTTTGTGGATTATATTTTTCGACATTATCGTCTCTGTAACAGTTTTTGAACATAATTAATAAATTTAACTTTGTGCGCCCTAAGTCGCTCGACAAATTTCCTCACGATACTCAAACCTCTATTCAAGTATTAATTAACATCTCTTCATCCATGGTTGGCATTGCTTCATTAACCCTGTTCATTAAGTGGTTTAGGTCGCAAATATTATACTGTTGACAACGCTTTTGATGTGCCTCCAAAAAATCGCATGATGTGAGATCTAGTATCTTCCTTTGAGTTACTGAAACCATTAAACGTCTTTATGATGTCATTATATTATTATAGGATTCCATTGATTTAGGTAGGTTTCCATGGGGTAACAAGGAAGCATTCTGGGAGCCTCCCTTTCCTTCCAGCACTGCCCTCTTCAATTCACTGTAATGCCTACTCCCCCTTTCAATCTACCTAAAATTCCTATTCTCTTCCTTCCCCTCCCTCTTTTACCTAAAATTCTACCCTCTAACACAGTTTTCAACATCCCCTCCCCGCTAAGTACTCCCTAGGTCCATACCTTCTCTCTCCTCCGTATGTCATCTAAAAGCTGCCTCTTCTCACTCACCATGTCCAGCACTTCGTCGTTACTCCTCCTCTCTATGATAACCCCCATGATGACATGATAACCCTGATATGATATTTCTTTTTTAATGATAACACTGTACAATTATTGTTAATTATTATTCTACCCTCTGAGAATTTATCCGGTTTGCACCACTACAACAATGTTTCCTTCTTCCTTTCCTTCCTCACATCCTCCCACTGCCTCCGTCCATCTTAAAATTTCTCTCGCTCCGCTTCTTTAAGATGCTCCGTACCAGCAGCAGCAACGTCTTATTCATCCATCTCACCCCTTTCTTCCCTTGGCGCTCTCAACGAAACCAGCGGATCTTTGCCATCCAACCGTCTACCTCTACCCTCGTCTCCCCAACCCTTTTCTTCAGTTTTATTTCGTCTCTCCGGACTTCATTGTTTAGCGTCTCTGGGGACATTTCCACGCGTCTTCCCTTCGCGGGAGCCAAATGCCCCTTGTTTACCCCCGTTTCCAAGGAAAGTGTAGCGAGAGGAGACAATCTGGTGGATGTACATACACATATTTCACCTCAGAGAAAATGAGAGAAAAATATACACAGAAATTATTTTTTTAAAGGCTCTCCGCGTCGTCAAAATTCACGGGGAATTTTCATGGAAAGTTTACTGCCAAAAGCATCGCCAAGCTGACTTCGCGAGTGGGCGTTAAATGCAGATAGTGAAAATTTTTAAATTGAGTACTGAATTTTTTTGGTTACGGCCACGAAAGGAAAGAAAAACGATGCCCGCAGCTTGAACCAGCATGCATTTCATGTAATTTAATAGATTTAGATGCCTACTGCTTTAAGATTCCCTAAATTTATGATTTTTTATGCTTTGGGCTAGTTTATAAATTTGATAATAATCTCAACGAAGGAAATATTTAAATACATGACTGATTGGAGTGGTGTTGAGATGTTATAAATGTGAAATGAGAGTCCCAAAAAGATAAACTTCCTGTTCTCTATTTATGAAGTCCCAGGGATGAAAGATTTCCCCTGGACTTAACTTCAGAACTCAACAATAGATTAAAAGTTTAACAACTTTGATGGCCAACGATGTCTCAGTGGCAAAATCATCGCGCCTAATCATAATTGATGATTTCAGACTTAACTGTGTTAAATATTTACCTTATGGAAAATGAAAGAATAAACATTGTTAAGTACACTAATATATTTTGAAACAGCACGATCCGGTTGGATATTTAACCCAGGTTTCATAGCATATTATTTACCAGACGATGACTGATACCTGACGATGTAACTATGTTACGACAACCGAGTCGTGCTTTTTCAAATATATTAGTGAACCCAAGAAAGTTTATACTTTCATTTTTCATTGCTCCTAAACTTTTACCACAATACTTATAACAGATTGGAAAAATTAAATATTTATTCATGTATTTAAAAAGCCCATATACAGCAATTATTTCCAATTTACAGTGGCGCAAAAACAAGAAAAATATTTAAAATATTTAACTAGAACCATCGCTCATATTTTCCTATATAGGATAAAATATTCACCTGAAAACATGATATACATTTTATATTAACATTATTATTATCATATGAAAATATTCCAAAACTCGAGTACCCTTTAATAGCATGAAATTTTTTTAAAGGATTTGCAATGAGGCATCATGAACACAAGCTTACACCCACTCATTCCATCATACCACTTCACTTTCACTCCTAAATTACGGGGTATTTTTAAATTCCCCAGGTAATCGTGGCTCGAAAAAAAACGCACTTTTATAATAAAAAAATCGGTCCAAAAATATCCCATGGTAGGCCTGGAACAATGGACAGTCTCCTCCGAATATCTTAAAAACGCATCCTTCCGTATCTCACCTCCGACAACTCCTCCGAGGCATTTTCTTGAGGAGCAATAAAAAAGAAAATAAGGGACTCCTTTCATTCCTTCCATTCACAAAAATTTCCGAGACGTTTCTTCAATTTTTTCGACCCCTATCTCAGCCTTCCTCTTTTTTCCTCCATTATAAAACACGTTTCCCCTTTCCGACGACCACGCACTCACGCCATCTTTGCCCTTCGCACCCAGATATTCATTTATCAAGCCCAACATTATCCTAACGTCCTCATTTGCGACCTGGCCCTTCACCTGCAACATCTTACCCTCTGT
Source organism: Ischnura elegans (assembly GCF_921293095.1). Classification (NCBI taxonomy): domain Eukaryota; kingdom Metazoa; phylum Arthropoda; class Insecta; order Odonata; family Coenagrionidae; genus Ischnura; species Ischnura elegans. Next base: position 85,297,356 of record NC_060251.1, on the reverse strand, counting down.
TTTGAGCTGTAATCTCCAACCCAGGCACCCCACATGATCTTACCGCAGTCTTCATTCACCAGCTTTTCCTCACCCCTCAATATTTGCACGTATCACAGTTTAGGAGCCTGGAGTAGTGATAAAACGACTTCAACTAATATTAACAGTGGTGATGGATACATTGTATTTTTAATCCAGCCATGGAAGCGAGTAATCTCTGTCCCATTATTGGAGTTCCATCACATTTATCCCAAAATTCTATTTCAAATGGCCTCACTTCTGTCTCACCATGTACCTAATGACCAACTAACAAAAAATCAAAATGCCATGTATCCCACCCCAAGCAGCGATCTGATTTATTGTAAGATTTTCTATAACTTCTTTAAATCTCTACCTATATGCTAATGTACCAGCCAAATCTCAGCTTAACAATGCGCTGAAGATACTTAAGTACGAATTAATCTGTGTACATAATGTTTTTACTCAAAGCTCATTGGCGCCTGAAAGCGGCCAGTTCAGGAACTACTTGAAGACGTCCGTCTTCCAAAATTTTGTCCTCGTAATGCTCTCATACAACCGGAAATTTTAAAAACTATATGTCCCTTATACCAGGTAAATAATCATATCCGTCGCATTATGACATAGCTCAAAAGATCCGCCTACGGATTCTTCCCCATATTCTCCGAAGTATGTTTCGCACACGACTCACATGGAATAGAGAGTATACTCTTTGGACGCCAATGAGCTTTGCGTTAATTTTTTCCACCACTGTACATCAGTAATGGTCTTTTCTTGAGTGGTAGCCTTCAAACCTTGACACTCGCCCTTATTCCAGCCTTCATACATTCCCCTACTCCTTACTATTTATTAATAACTATTGTCGAGGAAACAGGAAAATCGCAAAAAAACCTCCAACGAATCTAAGTAGCTTGGATGGATGTAAGTGCAAGTCTCTGCAAGTGAGCGATATCTTCCGAACCTTTAGGATTGCCTTCAAGTCTATCATACAGTTCAATGTCAGGGGACTCCACTTTTTTATAACCACGTGGGTACCTTAGCTCCAACAACATATCAAATTGCAATCTATTCCACTCCAAGTAATTATCTGAATTCTTAATTTTATAATATATCGCCAGTTTTACTCCAGCCTCGGGAAATATTATCTGCTAAAACAAATATTTCAACACCAAAACTCGAGTGAGAGACGCCACTTCTGGGAGCCATTAAAGTCTCGTCAAATATCACGTGGTGGTTGTAGGTGGTTTCATTAAGGTAGTTAATGTATATTAAGAAATGTATAACGTACGTCTTGGGATCCCATGATATTTAGATTGCATTATGATAATTGAAATGTCTTTTTGGAAATGGAGGGCAATCTACTCTGCTGGATTTGTGAACTATTTCAGATTAAAATTAAAAGATATGGTTCCAATACATATTCGTCTCTTCGACCAAAACTGTTATACGCACCATCATCTACCTCCTCTATTCTGAGGGCATTAATGATGAGCCAATTAAAGTCCAGAGCTCGAAAATTATTGCACTTAGTGTATGTGTATCTACTGGCGAACTAGAAGAGTAATATTTAGGCTGAAAATAAGGAAATAAATAAGTATTTGATATGCCATTTCAAAGAAATAGCAGCAAATTACATCTTTCCAAAAAGTTAGTTTATCAAGATAATCTTTACAAGATTTTATATGGCAAGTAAATCTATGTATCGTCAAAAACTAATCGGATTAGGATTACTAGCTACTAGGATTACCGAGAAAGTGATACATTATTCCGTGTAAATGCGAAATATGCGAGTTACGAAATAACGCGATTAATGCATAACGGTTATTTAACGGTTTTGACATCATCTGGTCGTGAAAACTCGTTTCTATAGTCAATGTCGATTCTTTTCCTGCATCTAATTGGCCTGGTTTCAATGTAGAATTTTTTGCGAGAAATATTTAAATTTATCACTGTACGGTAATTGAATACAGTCACCTATTAAACTTAATTAGTTATTTCGCAAATTCATTGCCTTTATTCACCCCGTCCTATCATTTATAATAGATTTCTAGCTCATTGGCAAGGTGACAATGAATATTTATTTCATGTCTAAAAATGATCAGATTTAAGACCTCAATCAAGTGGATATTATCCATAAAACTGATTTAAAAATATTTTTGCCGAAGTTAAGGTAGATAATTCATATTCCTACGATTATACCGTATCCTACTGGTTGAATTTTTATCGAAGGAAAATAATCACACTAATTTCTGAGAAATCCGACTCCAGTAAGCGTCGTACGTCATTCCGAAAATGGCGATATTTTTCGTCGAAAATACTATGCTGTATCTTGTACCGTGTCACCGCAGGATATCAGTCTTGGAGCATTCTCCCACCCCACCCTCCTTCCCTCATTTCCCATAATTCTCTAGTGGGTGCATCGTCACGCATGTACAGACGTCAGGTGTACGAAATCCGTGCCGTTGTATAACCAACGCGCGAGACTGGGATGGGATTTCTTGGCAGCAAATAACGCGAGGAACATCTCCTTGGAATGCGACGGCACATGCACGAAAAGTACGGTACTATGAGGAATTTTGCTCGTGAGTAAGCCGCTCCCGGGAGTGCATGGAACAGGAATTCACGTGCGTCGAGTATTGGAAAGTCTCGATATTTTATGCCCGAGACATTTTATTTCCCTCCTTCTTCGTCTATCTAGGGCTGCGGATTTATTATCGGGCACAGCAAGGGCTGTACCTTTACCTTGATATCCTACCAAGCAATAACGAGAATTTTCAATAAACCCTGCGACTATTCTCTGGTGGATTACTTTGCGGATTCTAATTATGATATAGAGTCGTGGTCCCTTTCAAGGTATTAGCGTTAAGCAACGCACTGGTTTTAATAATGCTTGCGTCTGATAAAATTCTAGCTAAAACATTTATTTAGGCATTAAAGTATTAAAAGAAAATATGGCTTTTTCCACAGGTTCATTTTCAATTGTACTTGACAATGAAATACCGGTTGAAACGCGTAGTATTTTAAGTAAACCTGTGGAAAAGTGCCATCTCTATTTTCTTTTAATGCTTATAGGATGTCATTCCACCACATTTTGCATGCTTTTATTTATTTAGGCCCTGCTCAATCATTGAGGAATTCAACCCGAAGGTAGTTCAGGTTAGGTGAGGGTAGAGCTTTCCCCAGACTAGATCATATGCATGTGAACTATACATTCGGGAAAGGATGTTCACTTCCTATCCCTGAGCCACTTCGCATATCGAGGATTTTAATTTGGGGGTGTCAGAAGGGTTCAACTGGAGTTTGAACCCGGGACCCCTTAATCAGCAGCCAATTACTCTACCCACTAGGCTACCACGCTCCCAGTAACATTTATTTACCAGCATAAATGCTTACCAACCAATGCTACGGGGTCTTATTTGGTTCTCAGTATTTTGTGACTATGTACCCAGTATCGTCGCGTAGAAGTATTTTGGCTATATATCTGTTAATGAAAAAGTCTGCATAATTAATAAATCATAGGATGTAATTAAAAAAAAGCAAAAAGGCATTGAGGGCATAGCATTCAACTTTTGCGAGAGAGAGGAAAAATATGTTTTTTTTTAATGGAGAGAGTGATAATGTTGAATAATCATTGCATAAATGTATGGAATACAAATTATGAGAAGAAAAACTATTAGAAATTTACAATAATACAATTTCAGATGCTATAAAAAGGAATGAAATTTATTTCTCAGCAGTCTCATGAAACCCTTCCTTGGGATTTGTTGAGAAAATTAATCAATTTTATTTCTTAAAGTTTGAGTACCGCGCACCTTTTTATGCAGTTGGTTAATCGCATTAGTAGTATTGAGAACAATAATATTCATAACAAAAGGATATATTACTGAGGTAATTGCTAATGTCACCTAATATAACTCATAGTAATCAAGAATTTATAGAAAACCAACTTTCTGTGATTAAACTTAGATCCCGCTACAAAGAAACAAGAATAAGCAAAGGAGTATGACAAGGGTGCGCTCTGTCCCCCGTATTTTGTCATATTTATCGTGTTTATGGAGAAACTATTAACGTATAGAAAGAGAAAGCACCATGAGTGAAAACCCAGGGTGATAAAATTAGTATGCTGCGATTTGCCGATGTCATAGAATGACAGAAGGAGACCTGAATAAAATAATCTAAACTATACGTTACTAAGGAATGCAAATATAAATAATTCAATGCAAAGAAAATGTTATTGGTCTGCAACAAGAGAAAAAAGGAGGACTTTCTGAGACTATGAAACTATAAACTTGAGGAGTGGAAGGAGTACTACTTGGGTAGCCGAATGACCACCGATGGACGAAGTAAGAAAGGCATAGGCAGTATAACATTTCAAACTAAGAGGACATTCCTCAAAAAGAGGAATTTTCTAACTGCGGGAATAATTAAAGTTGAAATTAGGAGTAAATTTATTGGGGATCACTTTTGAGGCATGTCTATTGATAGTTGTGAGGCATTGACGATGGCAGCTGCGAAGAAATCATGGATCAAAGCTTTCAAAATGTGATGTTATAAAAGAATGATTGAGATCTAATGAATAGATCGTATTAGTAATGCGGAAGTTTTAGGAAGAGTAGGAGAGGAGTCTATTGAAAACCTTGGGTGGAGGACGGTACAGTTCAATCAGCTACATCATGAGATACGATGGTCTGGTGAAACATATCTTCGAAGGACGAATGGAAAGTAGATAGGCAAAGATAGGCCACGAGGCCACGGATTAGATACGCAGAAGGATGAAAAGGAGAAGAATTATTATCATATAATAATAATATGTTTACTCCCTACAAACTGGTAATAGCAAAGGAGAGGGATCTTAAGGTGGTCTTCATGCTCACGTGACCAGAATCCAGACGCCAGCGAATGACACAAATGTGTGTTACAAAAATAAACACAGTAACTATTGCAGTAAGTATTGTTCAAATAAAATGTCATCTAAAAAGTGCTCAAAAGTTTCTTGAGAGAAAAGCCAGTATTTGGCTAGTTTAAACATTTTATTTGAGAATTTAATTTAAAGTTTCAGCCGGCATTAGATTAAATATCTTTTGCACCATATAGCGAAAGCAGCGTTTGAAAATTTGGCTTTATGAAAGAATAATAAAGGATATATCGCGAAGACCGTTCAAATGGATAGATCTGAGTTGCAATGAATGTATTCTATCGATTAAGGTAGTTTTCCATGGAGATTTTAAGAAGTACTCTTGCAACCTTCCTTCCCTTCACGGACTTCCCTTTTCAATTCACAGTAAGGCCCACTCCCTTTCATTCTATCTCAAAATCCTATTCTTTTCCTTCCTTCCCCTCGCTTATCCAGCATTCTACTCCCTAAAACTGTTTTCAACATCTCCTCCCCACTAAGTACTCTCCACATCCATACCCTGCCTCTTCCGCATCTCATCTAGAATCCCTTTCTCTTTACCCACCATGCCCAGAACTTCGTCGCTTTTCCTCTTCTCCGTCCATTTCACCTTCACCATTGTTAACCAGATCCAAATCAGATTTTATATAAACGTTTTAAAAATAAACAGCCTGAATATATCATCCAATGTTTTAGTCGTAAGAGAAAAATGGAAATGCTGCCACTCGAATATCACCAGATTTTTTTTACTGTCCCAAAAGATCGAACCGCTACATTTACTAAATCCTTTTCTGTTGTTGGGACAAGGATTTGGAATAGTACCTCTGAACTAATAAAAACTCCAAATTACTGATGTCTTTCAGAAAATATGCTGGTCAATAAAATGGTATAACAAGAAAAAATTAATTTTATTAATATTCTTGTATTTTTTATTGCCATCTTCATATCATTTATTGTAGGTATTCAGTTATTTCTGTGGAATAGAGCCCTGATACTAATGTATACCTTTGTATGTTCTTAGTGGACCAAGGATCCAGGAATAATAAACATTTCTGTATATTAAATCTCGAACATCTCCAAACAATTAGTTTTACATAAAGGTAAAATATTTGGACACGATTTAAAATACTTCTCACTTTTCCACATAAACATTTATTTAAAATAGATTCTGCATCTTTCATTGCAATGCAGCATCATGCGACTCATAAAACGCTGTAAAAAGAGTATCCGATGAGAGAATTCAGTGGAGAGCTAGCTCAAAACAATCATAGGATCGATGACTCTTGATGATAATGTACATACTTCACACAATTGTTACAATACACCAATGGGTCGAATCCCCTGACGTATGGCCCTGAAATATCTGTAGTGCACTTTGTAATGCCCCACAAAACTTAAAAAAGCGGAATGATAAATTTTAGCCGAATTATGCGGAGTGAAATAATCTATTGGATGAAGTTTTCCATGAAAATATATTTTACTTAGACAGGATTCGAGCCCCGATTTCCCGGTCAGGCGTGTTAACCAGTTTCACCAACAAGCCATTTTCTCAGCGCGGACTTCGGGATGGGTTTTATTAATCAAGTTGTTGACGTCACAAGTCCACAATGTGGCAATTATGGCGGAGGATGTGCTTTCTCCTCCTCCCACGCCTTTCTCCCACACTTTCGGAGTGAAAAACCACTTATTACGGACCAAGTTATTTCACACTATGAAGCCTGAACACTGGATATATGAGTTCAAATGAGTCAGGTGTTATACAGTGGAAAGTTGATATATTGAGTTCAAATGAGTCAGGTGTTATACAGTGAAAGTTTGACATATTGAAATGACGGGTAGTTGAACTTTTCCACAATAATATAATAATAATAAAAAATAATAACAATCAAAATTTCTCATCGCAACTCAACAGTAAAGGGTTACCTTGGTGAGAACCCGTGCTCTTTACACTAAAACAACTCAGTGAAAACTGAATAAAAAAAATAATTATAATTTATTTACTCCTACATTTTGTTTTTACATATGAATACAAAAATAGCAAAGGGAACACCCAGCTGCATCTACCTTTCATTTCGACTTGATATATACCTGAAATATCTCGCAGAACCAGGTGAAAGAGAAAACGGAGACGCCAGAGTAAAGGAAGAGTATCTACGGGTCCACGAGGAAATAATGGCGGCGTGGAAGCAGGAGGAAAAGGGAACGATGCTTTTTGAAGGAGCAATGCGTGGATGGTGTGTGAGTCGGGATGAGCACGGGAGATAAGAGGTGTCATTAGCGGGCGTGAGCCTCGGGAGGCGTGGGAGGTATCTCTGGTGGGGTGTGGAGGAAGTTCGAGGCTCGGAGTGGGAGGTGGTGATCTGTTCAGGCCTGGGAAATGACGCGGATTTTGAAGCGGCGAAGATCTTGCGCGTGGAGAAGGCTTTTGAAATATATTTTTTGTTCCTTATCCCATCCCCTGCCGAAAAAAGTTCCCATTCTTCCTCCCTGCTTCCTTTCTTATACGTTCTTTATGACTCCCGTATTTTTTTTATCCTTCCCGAATATTTGGCCTTTTTTTTCCCTCCTCCTTTATCCCTTACCGATGGTCGTCTTCCACAACATTTTTCACTATCCAGTAGTTTTAATCTAATATATATACCTTCGTTTCCCTTTTTTCTTCTTCTTCTTCTCTGATCTCCCAGCAAGACTGGATGATTTTTGGGTTAAAGAGAAAACTTCATCCTGCCTTTATACGTGGGAGGGATATCTTATGATCGGTGTAGGAAATGAAAATAACTACTTGCTTTGAGGGTTTTTTAGTACAAGATTTCAATTTTTTTTTCGAGTCCGATAAGCAATCAGGCGTAAGTCATTACGGGATCGATCGATAAGTGGAGGAAAAGAGCTGTTTCCTCGAAAGGTATGCGTCGTTGGCATCGGCCTCTTCACGCATTAAGGAGTAAACGAAAAGTCATTGAGACTTTCCGATAAATTTGTCAAAAGAGTCGTTTGATTGTAAAATTTGAAGGAAAATTTTCCCGAAAAAGGACTTTCTTCGTTTCTTAGCTACTCATCGTTGTTCATTCAAGTTGCTTTTTTTCTATCACCTGAAAATTTTCTGGAATACAAAAGGTAGCAATTCACAGAAATACTTTAGTTACAAAATAAAACTGTTCCTGTTGTTACAATCAAGATTTTATCATGTTATCCAGGGCTAAATCGTTTTATAATAGGTTTAAATTTACGTTCCCATAAAAGTAACTAAGAAATCGTTCTCTCATCCCAATAATTTCATCCAATTAATTGCATTTAACCGCTCTTTTCGTTCTGTGGGGTGTGTATAAAAAATCCTCTGTTGTGAAAGAAATAAATTCATGTATGTTGGGACTACTTTGATCTAAATTGTAATTTTGTGCAGGATTTCATAGTATTTTCGTGGTATTTAAAAATCAAAGAAGGCCATGTTCTGAGGATGAGAGGGTTGTTGATGCTTATTCAAAGAATTGATGGCAAACCCGGAGTATAGAGAGATATTAGTGAAAATTTATAAAATAAAACATTTTGCCATTATATTGTATGTACCAATATGTAAAGGCCAATATTATATTCATGCCCTATTGGTAGCTGAAGTATTGCGTGTTGTCCTAATATTCAAACGTTAATAAGAGATAACTATTATTTTACTGATTTGAGGTTTGCGCTTGTTCATGAGGGAAATTTTCCGATGGTATAGGTACTTTAATACTCCCTTGCTTAACGGTTTCATAGCGCTTTAATATGGCGTGCTTGAATGGGATCAATAATTCGTCTGGCATCGTCTACGCACTGCGCTCACACTCATCTACTTGGTTACCACGTAATAGGTTCGCTTTACTGGCCATATCGTGGATATAAATCGTCTACACAGAGGAATGACATTTTCGATGGATTCACCCCCGTTTATTTGGGACTAGGTAACGGAGCCCACTTGAATCCGGTGATGCGATAAAGACATCTAATTGTGAAAGCATCGATGAATCATCAAGTGCACCGAAATGGCTCCAAAATGCACACAAAGGAATGGAAAATCGGTAAAGATAGAATGAGATTAAATTTTACCGTCGGTGAACATTTTTCCGTGTGATAATTCTGCCTCGGATGGATATTACTGCTTTTTACTTCTCGTTACGGGATCACTTTTAATGTGCAGTGAACACTATTTCCACATTTTGTGCAACATGGAATGTTTTGGTTTGATAACCATACCGTAAAGATGGGCGCCGCTACGCCACCAACGCGATAACTACTTCAAGCCGTGGCGCCGATGTCTACAATGTAAGATCGGGAGTCTTCTATAATGAACTCAATAATAAGATGAATTGTGGATATTAAACCTTAGCCCTTGTGACTCAAATTTTAGCCGTTAGCGACCATGTCGCTCTGTATATTGCATCGCCGTCCGCCGCCGCTTTCGAAGTTTTAATGCCGTTGCCCACCTTTATATCCCATTGCTTGATTGCTCATTTTTATGCTTTCATTGGAGATTTTGAAAAGGGGGGTAGGCCATAAAAAATTAAAGTTCTCACTAACTTATAGTAGATTAATTCTCACTTTGTTGTCACGACCACAGAATTATTCTATTTGGTTTCACACTCTTTTTTATTCCTGAAATCGTCAATGTCTCTAAAATTCATTAGCTTCATTCGACTCTTCTATTCAGTTTCCCACATAAACTAGTGGGAAAGCACCATTGATTTTTTTTGAAGAAGATGCCAACAAAATATCGCGTCTCATTTCTTATTTTCGTAAGGAAGATTGTGATCATAAATTTTACTCCAAATTCTGAGTAACAAAGTAAAATTTTCACAATTCATCTTATCTTTGGGGGAACTAACTGCCATTTTTTATTCTTACTTAAATTAGTAACAAAACTCAAAACTTAATCTAATGATGATACTTTTAGTTGAAAATGGAAACTCAACTATAACTTTCTCACTTTAATGCATATTCACTTCTTATTAACTTATTTGCGTATTCCTTTTTTAATATCATGATTTCATTTGATTTTGTATTTGTTCAAAACTCAATGCAATTGAATGAAAGTTATGGATTTTTGTCATAATCCTAGCCGAAATAATTGCTTTGTCGTCATATCTACGAGTAGCCATTATCCAACTACTCCAATACCTCCAGTCGATATTGGAATGTCGAACCCTTCATCCTGCAAAGCATTGGAGGGGAATGAAATACTACTTCCACGATCCAAATGCTCTGCTCTCTGCTATTGCTGACTCCCTCTGTGCTACGTCGAGCTCGGCGTCGCCTATCGGATCCAAACCAATCCTGTATGATGAGCGCACTCCTCGCTTCGCGCAAGGATATGAAGTGGGGACGGGCTCCCTGCTGGAAATTGTCACTATGCTCCCCGGAGGACATGCACCCTTCAACACTCTCGAAGCAGGAGAGGTGTTCGCCGTTGATTCCACCTTTTTCACTTGTCATAGCAGTCGCGTGAGACGGTGAAGAACCGGGAATCGAGGCAACTCTCCCCGTGCCGGGAGAGTGGAGTGACAGGCTCATGAAGATTGAATGACGGACAGTATATTGGAATGATATGGCTTTGGATTGTGATTGAATCCATAGCTTTCAATCTCTCACCTTCGCTCATTTGCTGAATGAAATATCAATTTTATGCTTTTCTGTTTTATTATATAAATTTACTGCGTAAGTACTTAGTTTTTTAATATACTCTTTATTTTATAACGAATATCTTTGGTCGTTATTCTTTGATACATTTCCAGTATGAAACATAAAATATTACTCTCATTAAAATTAAAATTTTAATAGACATGATTCGGTTTTCGTAACATACTAGGATCTTTAAGTGACTTGATAGGATTTTTTTCAATTTTGTTAGGAAACCCGAATCACATCCATCATATATTTAATTAAGGTAAGGTAAAACAAAGTAAAGCAGCGTATAGATAAGGATCCCGAGGGTTTAAGTCATCGCATGAAATCAATAGCTGTGCGGAGAAGACTTATGGTAGTGTATGTATTCAAAGAAATGATCATCATAGTGCAATAATTATTGTTAATAATATATAATAAATATTAAATTAAGTCATAGCGATGGGTCAATTTCCTATACCGCTTTATTTAAAATCAAAGCGCGATCCGAGTGTAGGTGTTTGTAATTAATTTTATTTGAAAAAAAAACAAATTTCTTCTTTAGTCGCAAAATCTGTTATTTAAATTTTTACTTCACGCTCTGGAATAATTTTGATGAGCAATTGGTTGGGTTTTACTTGTCGTATCATTCAAATAAACAATTACTTTTTTTATGGACTCCTTCAAGGTTTCATTGCTGATTGTTTTTCTCCGTATTACTACTCCCTCCACGATTTTTATGTTGGTATGCATTTGAGATTTCTCAAAGAATTTCATAAAGCGCTAGATAAACTAGGGATCTGGGCAATTATTTCTGGTCCGCGGTATTTTCACAAATATTTATTGTAAATTGAATTAAAATAATATCACTACTTAGAAGATGCCAATTAAATTCCAGTGCTCAGAAATTGTTACACTTCGGTGAATGCATTGCTACTGTTGAACTGGAATAATATGATTTTGGTTGGCTGGAAGCAAATAAATATATGATTTCCTACGCCATTAGTTTATGACCTATCTTACGCATGAATAACCTGTATTTTAATAATGAGAAGCTTTTCGAGGAACAAATGGAGAATTATCTTGGAGATTTCTAAACCCTCTGAGCATAAAAGCATCATTATTCAGAAAGTGGAAATAAATGCCGTTGAAAAGTTGAAATGTGGAACAGGCAAACTCTTCACAGCAGGCATGTGGTAGATCGAAACGCTTATTATTCTAATTGCGTGTTTCACACTTCAAGATATAAAAACCTTTTCCGTAAGAAAGTTTTTGAACGGACGGTATCTGACTACTCAAAAGGGAGGTGAATGCTTTTAAAAAAGAAATCTGGATCTTAGCAGGAGAGCCGCAGGAATGATTAAAACTCTTCGCGTATTTTAAATTCAACTTAAAAATGAGAGGAAAGTTGTTCAAAGATAAAAAGCAATTTGCATAATTGGAGTGAAAAAGATACGGGGGCATAACTGGCAGGAAGAAAAGTATTTGAAGGAAAAAAGACAATTTCTTTGAGAAGTCACATACACTTCTTACATAAAAACTTAGAAAGCAAGACAAGTGCAAAGTATACTGCGATAAAAGAAACCCGGATTTTAAGGTTAAATTCGTAATTCATCCTAGGAAAAAATTGAGGATTTTATACTGTGGGTTATACGAAGTCTTTTAAGGTAAAGTACACTTATTTACCTAGGTTACATCGCAAAACTCTTTTCTATGATAAACACTGTACGAAGGAATTCAACAATAAACTCTACAGTTTTCAGTAATGCTGAACTCGAATTCTCTCCTCTTCGTGACGGAAATATCTGTAAAATAGCATACTATGAATTAAGAATTTAACCTTAAAATCTGGGTTTCTTATATCGCAGTATGCTTTGCACTTGTCTTGCATTCTAAGTTTTTATGTAAGAAGTGTATGGGACGTTTCCACGGACAACTCGCCCATCGTCAATAGGGATTCGGGAATCCAATACCAAATCCTCAAAGCCTCGGGTTGTCCGTCGAAAAGTTGGAAGGAGGAATGGATGACCTGGCCCGGTGCGAAACCCGAGAAAACTTCACTGCAATTGTTCGCCGGGAAAAAACCAAAAATTATGTCCCCGCATTTGTACTTTAATTTTCACAAAATTAATGTTTTTATGTCACGAGACACATATGACCCTGTGGACCATGAGGAACCGAGAATTGGTATTATTTCACGTTTTAGACTGTATCTCAGAAACTATTAAGGCCGTTTTACACGGTACACGGAATTGCGCAATCTGACGTACGTGCGAAGGCGCTATCAAAATTGCGTCGTGAAAAGCGTTGAATTGCTGGAACTCATGCGAGAATGCGTGGATGCGAGACGGAAAAACAGCCCCTTTTCTAATGCATTCGCGCAATTCCACGCCATTTTAGAAATAAATGCAGCTCTAACCTGCGCAATTCCGTGCCCCGTTTAAAACGGCCTTTAGAGATATCGCTGTCATATAAATGTTTATGGAATCTGCTTATCAATATTAGTCTAAAAACGTATTTTGTCATCAAATCTAATGGCTGCAATATTTATGGACCTTAAACGGTTAATAAGAGAGAATAGAATCTGAGGTTTCAGGCGAGATGGAGTGGAAACGTGACATAATGAAAGGGCAGGAGCAAATTTCCACAATTTAAATTTATTGGTACAACCGGTTTCGCTTTACAGCATCATCAGGTAGTACCAATAAATTTAAATTGTGGAAATTTGCTCCTGTTTATTGATTAAGGGAGAATGGAGTAAAATGAGGCGATAAAATATACTCGGGAGGGTGAAATACCGCGCAGGTCACTCCCTCAGTGTTTCGGAAATAGAAAACCATGGCTAAAGCAAAGAGAGGAAGGAATGGGGGAAGGTGGAAGGCGAAGGTATTAATAGGGGAGAGCACAGGAGGCCAAAGGAACGGAAGAAGTTTGGAGGAAAGGAGGAAGGGGGTGGGAAAGGGGGAGAAGCTTGGGAGGGGTGGGGATGCTTATACTGGGAAAACACACGGGTGGAGGGGGTGGCAAAGAAAGCATGGAGGGGGTGGCAGTGAAGGAGAATGGCTGAGGAGGGGGGAGAGGAGCTAAGAGGAAGGGGGGGGGGCTGAAGTGTAGACAACACAGAGGCTTGGATAGGAGTCTGGCTCCCTCCTCAGCAGCGGATAGCTATAACACCTTGATTTCCTGGCAAACGCGAAAAGCGAACCAAGGCGGACTATTAATCTAGCCCGTTCACAAAAAAAGAATCCCTTCAGCTTTTCACTACAGCCGTTAGAAATTGGCCCACATTTGAAAATAGTGCAGGCTATTGGAGGAGACAAGCAAACAACGGTCCCTCACTAAGTTCTATCATATTAAAGAGTCACTTTTCAATGGGTAATGTCAGAAAAAAAGACACCACAATGAACTGATTAGGGCCCCGAGATATATTTTCAAATACTAAATACCGCATTTCCCCGTTTTTGTAACTCAGGAAAATGATACAGAAACGAACCGCGTCTTTAACATACACGACTATTTATTTTTATTGAATAACAGATTTCAATGCCAGCGAAATGATTTTATTTATACGGCTGCAGATAGAACAAAACATTTATAATCCAATACTGACGCAGAAAAATAGGCTTTAAGTCTTCATAAAGTATTTATTTTTCCGCTTTGCTAAGTCTTCTTGTTTTGGCACATTTTCATTCTGCTCAAAGGTTTATGATCTTTGTTCTTTATGAACTCCATCCCTTTTTTAACCGTAAAATACCCCACGGAATCCATTATACAGTGTTACCGAAAGCCAAGTTTATTTTATATTATAAGGAATATAATTTTGTAGCATGAGGGAATTAATCCCTGTCAAAAAATAAAAAATTCTCACTATGATATGCATTTCCTTTCTACTGTGAAACTTAAGGCATAAAATCATTTGAGTATGAAATCCAATACGAAATTAGTGGATTTCTAGGGGTAAAGCATGCATTTTAAAGATAAAATATCAATTATAAACATTCCAAAAAAAAGGAATGGGAACGCGCTATGAGGATAAAGGTTTTATCTATTAAAAAGGAATTGTTGCATTACATTAACAGTTTACCAATTTTCAGAGTTACAATTCATAGTTTCCATAAAAATGAGAAATTGGTGCAAAAGTTGATATCGATATCTCATTTTTTTCATTTACGCACCGATGCAATCTTTAATAAATTCTAGTTCAGCGGCATTATATATGGTACAAAGATGCGTTTATTAAATCGCTCTTAAGTCAAATTATGCATGAAAAACTATGCTAATAAAATATACCATGTTTTGCAATGATACGCTAAAAACAAAGCCACTTGATAATTCCCAAATGATCTATAGGTCTTAAAAGAAAAGGTAAGTAATACCATACGTTGTGGTAAGTAAAGGGTAATATCCGTGAGTTTTCCAAGGTGAGAAAGGAAAAGTTTTGGAAAAAAATGTCATTACAAAATATTCACGGCTTTCTATGAATCACAGATGAAAGAAAGCTTTGCTGAAAGAAGACTAATGGCAGTAAGGAATGTCCTCAGGAAGAATACTCGAAACACGTCTCAGGGGATCAAGGTGATAGATCAAAGGAAACTCTCACCTGACGGACTAAACGAAAAGAGTGGAAGTCTCAAAGAGGACGGTGAGAAAAGGTCAACTGCTAATGCTGAATCGAATGACATTTTGAAAGAAATAGGACTTAAATATAAATATGAACCTCAAAAGAAAATAAGGGCCTAAGGTGGCTTTGAGAGAAATAAATAAAAAAATTTCAACCCCAAAAGAATTAATTGCGTCAACAAAGAAAGCACGATTCATCAGGTGACATTAAGTACAAAAATTAATTTACCACCAACAAAAATAAAAGCTGGAACATATTCTGCATCATAGTAAATACTACTGTATTCACAGTAGCAATAACAATTTAGCATCAATATAGTGACTTTACGGTTAGCGGTATTTATGACTCATATTTCGTTCAAATTAAAGTTTGACACCATAAATAAATGCAACAGATGAAAATGGTAGTTGCGAGACAATAAATGATTGCAAAATGTTGCAACCAAAAGACTCATCATTGTGTGAATTCCTTTGCCCGCTTATACGTTAGCTCATGCCATTTGGAAACTTTGATTTTGACTTTAATTTAAGGTGATTCAACACACGTGTAATCCTCGAGATCAATCAATAGCAAATAAGCAACCCCTGCATAACATATTTCGATGATATGTCTCTAATTAGAAGTGTCGCACCAAATATGAGTTGAGTACTTACATATTCAACGCTACTTCTTTTTTTCATCCCAGCAGATAATGTTTCGCTGTTTTTCCTCTATTAACCCATTATAACCCAATGTTGCTTCTAGGCAACATAAAAATGTATACATTTTAAGCTCTGTTTAGGAAATATTTAAACTAAGTGTTCTTTTGTGCGGTAAATTATAACAGCGAAATATGTATCTGCCACAATAATTACGAATGTGTGGAATTTTTTCATTTTTTTTTTCGAACGAGAAGTCTTGAGATTTAATCACTCCTAGATAAAGCTCTGGGTTAGAAAGGGCTAAATAGTACTTGCTAAATGCATCATAAAATTGATCTAAAGATATCGAAATACAATACCATATGGAATTAGATGGAAGCCAAACTGACTCTTTTCTGTAAACTGAAAAAAACCTTTATCGGTGGAATAGAAAATATGTTCCATAACTTTAAAATGTGATCGCTAATAACGAGCAGTTCTGATGATTTGTCGCAAGAAGACGAAAAACCCCGAAAAACTGTAGGTTTCGGCAATAGAGAAAAGATGGATGGTACATGCATTTATGGAATCAAAAGGTAGTGAGTTCAAGTCCGTGGCATTTAAGAGATGAGGTGCGTATGTTTTATTTATATGAAAACACCGACGTTTACTCATTATTCGGAATAATTTTATAAGTAATATGAAATATAAGTGTTGGGAGTGGAGGCTAGGAGGGGAGTAATGCTGTATCATGTAAGAATATCACAGGTTCGAGGCCGATTGTGGTGAGGGAAAGCTGGTAGGAGGAGCAAGTGATTCTGTTGGGATGAAAGGCAACACCAGATGAAAGAGTTGCGGGGTTGTGCGCCAGAAGGTAGCTAATACATTTTGACGGAGTGGATCATCCAATTTCAGTCACCCAACCGCTCTCTCTGACTTCAGATTGGAAGTTGGTTTTTGACGCTACACGACCATTGCTCCTTCCGAAACCCTAGCCTTGTTTCACACATTCAACGGCCTCGTCCAAAAAAATGTATTGTATTTTCGATTGTGATAGATTTTGAAAAGTAAAGAAACACTGTATCGATCTGTAGTAAAGAGACTCGTATTTTCTATTTTTAGATCCGTCACCTACATACCTAGGAGGACTCGCTTTGCTCGCTTGGGGGGCTCTGCCCCCCTTAGGCCCCCCCGAAAAAGGCCTGCGGCCTGTTATGCTCACTGTGGGGGGTCTTACACTTTTTGTTTGCTACTTGTTACTTAATGATCGTTTACTTTTAAGCTGGCTAGCTTAGGTATAAGCAATATTTCCACTTTCACGTAAAACGAGCGCATGGCACGTAGGCTACAATATGAATGTAAATATTTATAAAGAGAAACGTTTTTCTGAGGGGCTAAAAAAGTAAAATAAATTTCTACGAGTATCTCTAACTTATTCAATTCAAATACAAAAAACGTTGAGACCACGTTCCACTGTAACACCCAATGCATACGTAATATCATAGCATAACGACTTTACGAATTACAATTAAAAACACGTTTATTAATTATTTTCCACAAAACTCAACCAAATTCTTGATATACGAATAAGATGTAACAGCTGTTCCCCTTCGTAAGCGAATTACGTTGGGACTGAATATCAATATCGAGAAACAAATGCGCCTTAGCATGAATTGGGGCTAGCATAACGAATTTTATCGAAATATTATTTATCGTGATCGCGAATGATTTCACTTCAGAAGTACCTCTATTTGAAGTTTTAATGAATCGGGATACACAAATATCTCAGCTTTAGTATCCAACGCAATGCGCAACAAATCTGGTGAGTAACGGATCACAGCCTTTGGTGTACAAGACATTGTGAATGTCAAGATTTCGATAATTTTCACAGTTGAATAACTTGTCACTCAAGGAAACGTGATTTTTGGAAGACAAATAATTGAATAAGAAATACCTTTATTTGCACGTATCTTACATATTGTATTATTCACTGCCTATTCACTCCTGCAGCTCACGGATAACATTGGACATTAAAAAGGACATAAACGGAAAAAAGAACGTAAACAAAAATAAAAAGTTATCACCATCACAAAAAATGAAAATAAAATCATTTTTACCTACCTATATCATGTAAGACTTGTTGGAAAGTCTTTCTACTACAATCGTGTATCGCCAACAAGATACGAACTATAGTCAACAGCACGAATCATATTTCTAAATTGGCATTTAGTGCACTTGTTAACTTTGATATTAATAACCACCACACTTTCGATGTAGTATATCAAAAATAACAACTAACTTCCTGCCTTATATTTCTCCGCTTTTCATTTGAATGCGCTTTGATTTAAACAGATGTTTGTTCTTGCGGAAAGAAGACGCAAAGAAATAGACATTTCAAATATTACTTTCTTAATTTCCTTCCTTATATTTATCAGTTTTTCGTTTTAATTCCTTTATCTTCTTTCCCAATTTAGCTCCTCTTGTTTGCATAAACAAATATGTTGCTATGATTGTTCGTTTGTATGACTGCCGTGCCGCCATTGGAATTTGGTTGCCATTTTTTGAACTAATCCCCATACTCAATTTTAGATGAATAGACAGATAAATAATTGTAAATTTAGTGTTTTCATAATTTTTCCTGGGGTTTCAGACAATTTTAGAGGGGGTCTTCATTAGACTTTTTGCCGTATCTCGTCTCGTTCACCCCAAACATTTGTATATGTGAGTGAATGAATGAGTGGTCGTAAGTGGTCTTTATAGAATATAGATGAATAATCGATGACCTTTGCCCTTTCTCCTACAATTGGCCTATGAATTGGGTGCCGCTAGAAACTACGTGCTAGAATTTGATTGGTTGAGCCATTAAGAACAGGTATTTTTCAACGCGAAACGGAGGGTGTTATCTTTGAACCTCACACCAAATATGTTTAGGTCCGACGGAAACGATTTAATAGGAGAGATATATTCCGAGCGAATATAAATATGAATTTATTTCCCCTAGAATAATACAGAACTTAAATAAATATTAGGTGAACACAGTAATGACACACCTCTCTTTTTTATTTTTTTGAAAACGGCGGATGTCCTAACACACCAGAAGGTTTTAGTTGAATAGGTGAGGACAGTTCACGCTCTGGACTGAAGTTTAATGAGGAAAATTAACGCAAATCTGGTCACCCAAGCCATAAATATGTACAAAGTAGTGAATTGCATGCAGAATAGAACTTCTCTTTCATTCGGAATGTAAATCCAATTTATGAGCTCTACGATCGAATGCAATTTTTTTCGCATCTCCAGAGTCCATGACGGTTTTTTTCAGCAAGGCTGAATGTAGGCTGCCAAAACTCTGGAACACAATAGAGTGTGGGTAGAGACGCATTTAAGGGTTTAAGTCCGTGGATTGGATGGGAAAATTGCAGATCGGGCAGGGAACTGATGACGCTGTACATCGCAGCTTTACCCTTTCCCATCAACGTTCGGCCTTGTCAGGGCTTTCCCATGCAACGGAATGAAAAAAAAAAACAACCTTAGGTCGTGTCCCATGAGCTTTGTCCCGCCAAAACATTGGGCGGCTGTTCGCCGTTCGCAAACTTCTGCCGCTCCAGTATACATGGTTTCATTCGAAGCTCACGGAGAGTACGGCGGGGTTGGGCTGACTACAATTTATTTCACCGCGGCCCATTCCGCTGGAAGGGAAAGGAGTCCCAACAATGAACCTCGTGGTTCGGAAGTCAGTCAACCTGTTATAACACAATTATTATTCAGCATTTACTCGAGTGCGGTTTTATTTTTATTATAATTTTGACTGTCATTGTATATACTATGCAAAGAATTTTAAGAATTCAATGCTCCTAAATTAAAATTAATCAAAAAAACAGTTTTCAGATGATCTATCGCTACGGAACGTCTTTACACGAATTTTTGCGTACTTATACGAAATATTAAGTCACGAATTGCCTGGTTACCAATTGTCGCAGTTACGAAATATTCTAGCTACGAACTGTCCGTTTACAAGATGTCAATGACAAGTTGTCGGTTACGAAATATCCGTTTACGTATTGACGCAATACCTCAATCACATCACACTCGATGATTTAACTCGAAGGATGAATTGGATATGGTAGAGTTTGCCGCAGGCTAAACCGCAGGTGTGTGAGTTAAAAACAAATTATAGTATGGGGAACAGTTTACTGTGCCACCTCTCTCTTCGCGGACTGTTTTATGGGGAGTGGGATGACTTCAATCGAGGTTGAACCCTGATCGGATTTCTAGGCGGATAGAAAAAGAAATAATATTTTATTCCCACAACGTTTTTCCCCTTAGTAAAATAAATTAATGTGTAACACGTACAAATAAAATGGTTCGGTTTAAAAAATACCCACTCTTTTCATTATTATTGTTTGAATGATTTTAAACGCTGACCATTGAATAATTTTGTAGAATAATCCTCGTTATTTACAACAAAATTGCTGAGGAAACAAGAAAATTTATGGACAATGCTTTTCATATTGTAAACGCCTCATTGTAAGTAATGCATTGAAGTTAGTTATACAGTCGGCATAATTTCAGAGTGGACATGATGGTTTTGGTCTCATAAAAATGCATTAGGAATGTTATTTTTTTCAGTAATAAGCTTTCTAGCAAACATTAAAAATGAAAGGAATATAGAAACCTTAAAAAAAATTTTTTTATTCTTGGGCAGCTCCGTGATCCCTCGTAATTTGGCGCATTGAGTAATATAGGTCGCGCATAACATTTGAACGGGAAATATAAAAACTCTAGACATGCAAGAATATCCCTTACGGCCAACACTGGCGGTGAAAAGTGGAAAATATGGGCTCTTAAAAGTCCGTCTTTTTTGCGAGACCGTGACCGAATATTCCATAGCCTTGCATGGGGGTACCATGTGTCACCATAGCAAAACATCAGGCCGACTCACGGACTCATGTGCGGAAGGATTAGGATATTGTCCAGGCGATCCCAATGACGTTTCCCAGAACGGTATCCATTGCCCCAGGGAAGCCTAAATTGAGGAGGGAATTGGCGTAGAGGCAGCATTTGGAGAGGAATCCTCACCAATACCTGAGATAACGATATAATAGAAGCGAGATAATTTCTGTGTAGAGAGGCAAATTTAAAAGCGTCAGGAATGGAGAAACCCTTAATTGAATTAAAAAAATATCATCCGTAGACAATAATTAAAATCAATGGAGGGAATTGAAACACGCATAGAGCTGGGGATAAAATCCTCGAGTAATTTAGCTTTCACAGCAGTTTAATTTAGTTACCTTTTTGACGATCAAAAATTACGTCGTCGCGTTATGCAGTGAATATTTTTTACGGTTTTGGGAACGATGTCCACCCGTGTTTCACCGGGTAACAAATGGAGGGATAAAATATTTTCGTTGGACGTTCCACTTGCTCCAAAACCAACGAATTCAGAGCAAACAGAGCACACAAGGTCATATTTCCAATTTCCCATTGCTAACATTAAAGCCGTACGTATGATTTTCTTTTTTTTTTAATTATCTCACGTTCGTATGTCCACGATTATGTTCACCTTCTTTTTGGGTCACGATTTTATATTTTCTCCCCTTGTTTCCTCTGAGGTTGTTTCCTCTGAGGTTGTTTTATTTGTGAATCCTCTGAACTATCTCAAAAGGAATAACTGCGTCCAAAATAAAGAGCAGTTCACCAGGAATAGGCGGATTCGCGGGGGGCCTCGGGGACGCATGCCCCCCCCAGAAATAGGCAATATTTTTAATACGGTTAATTTATATTCGTTTCATTTTTCGTATTACGGAGCCTCAATAATGAAATTTCATATTGATAATATCCATATTAAAACAAAGACAATGTTCCGTACAGTAATTTTTGTACATATCTTGTTTTTAAACTGAAGTATGAGAAGATCGTTTGCATGTTATACTATTGTGAGCCCCAGCAAAATCCAGATCCTCCTCTGTCACCAGGTGACATTGATCACACTATTTAACTTATAATAATTTGAGTAAAAGTAAACCAATATTAAACGTTGTTATATTTGAAAAAAATACAAATTCGGCATGATTAAGTGAATATTAATGGTAAGCGATATTTTTAACGAATAAAACATTTAAAATGAAATATGGTATAAAAAATAAAGGAAAATAGGTAGTTGTGAAAGAATAAATGATTCCGAAATGTTACTACTAAAACGTGTGCAATTGTGTGAATTCCTTTCATTACGCTGTATATTGTCACAGAGTTAAGGTTTAGTCCTTTATCCAAAAACACGGCTGTTTTTTTAAATTCTAAGATTTTTCACCATTCAATTCACCCTGCCACGATTTTATATTTTCTCCCCTTGTATAATCTATTATGTTTTTTAATTTTTGACCTTCCTACTCTCCCTCAAAAGAATTGATATCGTCAGCAAATAAAGAAGAGTTTGGTGGGCAATAATTGATCACGAAAATAAATTTTCAATGATTTAAGCAATAATAACAGTTGGCACACATTTTGCACCGCAGGAAAGGTTATAAAATCCGCAAAATCAATAAAAATTCGTCATAATAAAGTAAATATATGATCAGCAGTATTTATGACACATATAATTTAAAATGAAATATGGTCTCAAAAATAAAGTTAGAAAAATTATACCGGTAAAACGGGGTGAATAGAAACAATTTTCAACTTTGGTTTGAAATTTTGCATATTTCTAGTTGTTCCATATAAACAATTTTTTGCCCAAACACAGGTCTCTGTTAGACCTATTTGTTTATAGTATTTAATTTTTTAAAATTTGTTTGATTTTAAAGAAAAAAATTAAAACATGGTGTTTCTATTCACCCCGTAAATGGGGGTGAATAGAAAACAGCACTTCAATTTCATGTTTTTTTCTATCGAAACGAATCGCGGGTGAATGGAAACAGTTAAATATGGCATTTTTGATTTGTAATGGATAAATACAAATTTATTTCTCAACATAATGATTTAATTCAGTACATAAACAAAACAAGTTACATAACTGTAAGTAAACAAATTGAATAGGTAGACAATTACCGTATTTACAAGATTGAATTATGATAAATAAATTGTGAGATCAGACCGGTCATCTTTGAAAAACTTTTCTTGCGGGGTGAATAAAACACTAAAAATGATTTGTTTCTATTCACCCCATAAATTCTTAAAACCTAACCTAAAAAATATGAATAATTTTTGAAATAATATTGTTAAAGTTAAAGCTTAAAATAAGCCTGAATCTTTTATATGAATAATTAAACTATGTTTTTTACAGCTATACACTTTTAAGAACACTGCGTATTCTGACTTACCTGGAAAGTTCAAAGTGGATAAAAAAAATAAGAATCACGTGGTAAAATTCAACATGACAAACAAACAGGAACCAGTGCTGCCAACCAAACAAACCATTATTTCGCTTTCAGCCAAAAGTGTACCAACCTAAAAAAAAATAGTTGCCGCTATTTACCGATAGTTATGAAGGCAATAGATTATACATAAAAAAAGAAGTTTCGTTTCTATTCACCCCAATGTTTCTTTTCACCCCGTTTAACGGTAGTTGTGAGGAAGCAAATGATTCAAAATTTTACCACCAAAATATGTATTACTGTGCGAATTTCTCGAGTTAGTTACAGAGTTAGGGTTTAGCCCTTTGTCCTAAACAAAAACCGCTGTTTTATAAGATATCTAAGATTTTTCACAATTCTATTCACCTTCTGTTTGCATCTCGAATTTATATTTTCTCCCCTTGTTTCCTCTCGAATGGTTTTTATTTTTTGAACCTTCTGACTCTGCCTTACACTCCTCGAATACTGTTTTCAATTGCGTCGCTTCGAAAATCAATTAAAAGCTTTTTGTGCACCCACGCACTTCGTTCCATCTCGCGCGTCCGATTCCGTTCTTATTTTTTTTAGCTAAAGGTATACGCATTTTCCTCGTCGTTCGTTGGTCGCAAATGAACGAAACAGGGAAACGTTTTGAAGCTTCATTTCGATTGTTGGAAAAACATTCGTCGCTACGAGCCCGATCGTTCGTCTATGACGTCATCCTCCTAAGGAGGTGGGGAAGTGAGAGAGAATATACCGTGGATGAGGAGGCATTGGAAGTGACGCACTGAGATGACTAAGGATAAGTGGTACTCTAGCTCCCTTTAATATCCTACCAGACATCCCTATTCATTGGCCTTGAAAATAAAAAAAAATATTTCTATTGCTACCATCACATAAAATGAAAGTACTCCAATGGAGAAGACTAAAACTAGATATTTTGTAACATTTCAGAAGAAAATTGTCCACTATTTGAAGTTATACCGAGATTGATTGTATATCGACTTTTATAGCATAAAAATAAGTCTATACAATCTTGATTTGTTGATGCGAAAATTAAAATTAATCGATTTGCAAATTCCGTAAAAAGCAATTGAAAAACTTAAACCATGAAATCTCTACCTAGTGAAATGAAAACCATGAAAAAAACTCGAAAATTTTACGGAACTCGTATATATATATATAATATATATATATATATAATATAGCGTATTGCTATAGAGCGTATTGATTTTTAAGATTATACCTCGACCTGTAGGTAAGTACAAAAGTAAATATCGATTAAAATACCCCATAGCATTATTATTTTACTTGTTCACCTCTTTTTGCGACACAGATTATTCACTCGTCATTTTATTTGAGCCTTTACCCGATTTGCGAAGCTTTCTTAGAGTCTAGGAAAAAAGAGTGACATCTGCTGCGGTTTTTATTTTAAAAACGTCGAATGTATTACTCAGTCCTCTGTTAAATGGGTAGTGGACTCATATACTCTTCAGAGAAAGGATATGAGTAAACTTTAATTTCAATAGTTACTTGAAATGAGATATTACAGGTAATCTATAAATTAAGATTCGTTTTTCTGGAATACTCCACGAATTACCCTGGCTTGACCCCATCTCATGTAGCCTTTTCCATAATGTGTTACCACCACACACGAATCACAAATTGAAGTACATGAATATCTACTTTCATTAGATGGTAATTCCGAGTACCTCGCGTTGATGGTATAAGTTTCAACAGTGATTGATATAATAAAACACTCCAAACTGCGAAATATTTCACTCCTCATACGATAAATCCCAAAATAGTATAAGTGGAAACTGCTTTTACAGATTTCATTGTCCTTTTAAGAATAGACGTAAAATTTGTAATTAAAGTTATTCTTCGTAATTTATTCCAGAACATGTAACATAATTGAAGATTCAATATAGTTAAAGGTATTTTAAATGTTCATCACAGTTAATTCCTAACATATGTTTTTGAAATTTTTAACGCAAATAGATTGAATTTATTCCTGTATTCAACTTGTCTCGATTAAATTTATTCATTCTAATACCATGCAAAAATGTATTTAAAAGTTGAATAAATGTTCAAATTGAAGTCATTAAATTACATGCGGTTGGTGAGGCAGATACAATCATTCATGCCCTTGTAGCTCTGTGCATATATAAAAGTATTCGAGAATGGATGAAAAAAGGGCAAGACTTTTCAATGCAAGTGTGCCGCAAAAAACTTTATAGGGAAATAAATAGTGGACATGATACCATCACCCCAAACAATATATATTCAAATCACTTCACAACATCGACGGAAATAAAATTTGTGGCTTTTGTTCGTGGGAAATATGAATTTTTTTTTAACAAAACCACAAAAATTATCTTTCTTTTTTCAACGCAACACTTAAAAAGTCCGCTGCTGGCAGTGGATTCGGAGTAATTCAATTGCAGATCAGTAAGATAGATTGCTCTCCGTGAATACTAATTAGCACCGTGCAATTTCGCGATGGCGTACAGCGATTAAATTTATGGGGTATTGAAGCAATTAAAACAGAGCGAGACGAACGGCGAGGCGAGCGGCTGCGAATGGCATGCGGAAACACGTGTCAGTAACACGGGAAACTCCGGGATAACCTTCGCCTACCCCCACGCCATCCCTACCCTTCCTTTGTATGCACGCGCCCACCTCGAATACGCAGATTTTCATGCTCCGCGCATTTGATGTCTCTTTGCATCGCGTTCAAGAGGAAGTCTCAATCGGATTTCACGAAAACGAGGATTGAAAGCAGTGATTAAAAAAAGGCTCATGCTTATATTTTAAAATATCATCGATCTAAGAATTATTTCAAAGCACCAAAGGACGAAATCCGCAGAGAAAAAAAGATTTTTCTTGCTTGGAATTTTTTTTGAATGACAAATGAAATTCGCTAATTCGTTTTACGCAGGAAAATCCTTCCATGTGTGCTTCCGTCCTAGCTCAGGGGCAGGTTACGGGGTACAAATTCACGTGATTGCGCAGTGCTCCAGGTAATATGCTGTGTTTGATCAAAATTTGATTAAAAAATAGCTTAAAGGTTCAGGAAAAAGGTACATTTTCTTGCATCAGTCATTATTATATTTTGTATTTGTCTTATGCAATTGAAATTAATTACTTCTCTACAGATTCGTGAAATACGCGCACGTAGTACGCGCAGTATGCACGCGCCCACCTCGAATACGCAGAGTTTCATGCTCTTGACAATCTTGATTCAAAGAGACATGCTCATTTGATGTCTCTGTGCATCGCGTTCAAGAGGAAGCCTCGATCGACTTCATGAAAACGAGGATTAAAAGCAGTGATAAAAAAACTCATGATTCTATTTTAAAATATCGATCTAAGAATTATTTCAATGCACCAAAGTACAAAATTCGCGTCGAAAAAAGTATTTGTCTTGCTCAGAGTAATATGATTGTTTTAATGACAAATTAAATTCGTTTCCTTCCATTCATTTTTATATCCTTGCTTCCGGGTAGGTGACTAAGCACAAATTCACATGCTTGCGCAATGCTCCAGGTAATATATTGTATCTGATCAAAATTTTGGCTCAGAAAAGCGTTTTAAGGGTCAGGAAAAAGTAAGTTTCCTTGCACCAGTCATCATAATTTTTCTGTCTGGTGTAATTGGATTTAATGACTTCTCTAGTGAGGCGTCAAATACGCAGATTTTCGTACTCCGCGCATTTGATGTCTCATCGAATCGCGTTATAGTGGAAGTCTTAATCAGGTTTCATGAAAACGAGGGTTCGTAAACAGCGTTTAAAAAAAACTCATGCTTGAATAGCCAAATATTAAAGTAAGAATCATCCTTTCATAGATCCAATGGATGGAGTTCTCTGTGATAAAAACACTAGTCATCTTTGGGATAGCGTAACTTCAATTATAATTTTCAGTTATAAAACTAGCCCAATCTTTCCTCCACACCCCTGTGCTGCCTTCTCCATTATCTCTTTGCATACTGCCTTGCGAGGACCCAGCCTCATCCAAAACATCCTACTAGCACCCTTCGCATCCCTTCAACACAGCCTCCTACATCTTCACTTATTATTAAAATATTAAAATTATTAAACATCAAAATTTCGATTAAAAAATAGTTTTTCTTATGAATGGTTAGGTGCAGGAGAAAGTAATATGCCTTGGAATAGTCATCACGATTTTTAATATTTTCCGGTATAATTGGATTTAATTTCCTCTCTAGTGTGACGTCCACAGATATACCTGCATCTACACCTCAAAATAATTTATTAATAGACGAATGTGGCGGTATTTAAAATACTTCATAGCGATGCCAAAGTCTCAATCAGGTTTCACGAAAACAAGGATTGAAAACAGTAAAAACTCATCCTAGAATTGGTATATATTAACTCACTCACTCACTCCCATAGCCATTATTACCCTGAATGGTATTTAGCCTTGCCAACTGTCTGCCTCCAACTCTTTCTAACTTCTGCATCTGCCTCGCTGGCTCCCATTTTCCCCATATCAGTCAGCACCCCATCCTTCAATCTTTTTCTCGGTATTCCTGGAGGTCGTCTTCCATCAGGGTTTTCTGCCCAGACTTGTTTTACTAGGGACTCTAGCTCTCTTCGTACTAAATGCCCTGCCCATCGTAATCTGCGGTTCTTAGCTTCAGCTACGACGTCTGGCGAGTTTAAAAGGTCCCTGATTTCTCTAATGTGTTTTCTTCTCCAGCTTCCATTCTCTCTTGTTGGTCCAAAAACTTGAGTCTCAGTCCTTAATATTTTATTTTCAAAGACAATTCATTTCTCTTGCGTTCTTCTGTCGATAAATCATGATTCAGCTCCATATAGAAAGATGGGTCTTATTAAGGTTTTATAAATTCTATGTTTGGTTCTGATGAATAAAATTGAAGTAAGAATTATTTCAAAGACCAAAGGATGGAAATCGCAAGGAAAATGAAACATTTGTCTTACTCACGATAATAAAATGTTTTTGAATGACAAATTAAATTCGTTTTTCGAAGGAAAATTCCTCTATTCGTACTTCTACTACTGCTCAGCGGCAGGTGACTGCAAAAACATTCACTTTCTTACGCAGCACATGAGATAATTTATTCCAATTGATCAGAACTTTGGTTCAAAAAAGGTTTTTTGGTTCGTTTTTTTCCATAAAAATGATTAGATGCAGGAAATAGTAAGTTTCCTTGCACTATTCATTACAATTTTTTCTATTTGTCTGGTGTAATTGGATTAAAATGTCTCTTGAGTTTGGTGTCCACAGATTTACCTACAAAGAGTGCAGTTAAATGGTATACTTATATTTGAAAACCATTTCAAAAACGCATATTAAAACTCAAAGTAATGGATTTAAGGAAGAATATGACAATATTTAAAACACAGTACAAGATATGATGCCAAAATCGGAATAAGGTTTCATGAAAACAAGGATTGTAAACAGTGATTAAAGGGAACTAATGCTTGAAAGGTAAAATGTTAAAGTAAGAATTATTTCAAAGAACCAAAGGATGGAATTTGCGACGAAAATAACATTTGTCATGCTTGGGATACTATCTTTAGGTATAAGGAAATTTTTTCCATTGGTGCTTCCATCCTTTCAAGAAAGTGATTACGAACAAATTCACTTGCTTGCGCAATATTCAAGATGACATATTTTAGCTGGTAAAAATTATGATTTAAAAATTTGATTTCTCTATCCAATTGGTAGGGCGCAGGAAAAATTAAGCTTCTTTGCGCCTGTAATCACAAATTTTACTTTTTTTTCTGTTATACGTAATTGAATGAAATTGTTTCATTAGTGTGTCATCAATAGATTTTCCTTCAAAGAGTCCAGTAAAATGGTATATTTATATTCTCTCTCTTGAAAAATGCCTTTTAGGCCTAAAATAATTGATTAATCGACGAATATACAACATTTACATTCTTTACAAGATATACCTAACGCCAAAAAGTATCTCCGACTACATTATGCATTTTATATTGATAATAATCAATAATTTACATATTTGTGAATCACTCATCTTATAATTCTGCTATTTAACGCAAAAAACCTAATTCGATAATGAAGGAGGACAATATACCTACCGCCGCAACAGACAAGAATGGATGTGCGTTTGTGGCCCTATTTCCTTGCCGCCGACCCCCGGGTCGCAACAGCGATGAAATGCCGTGAGTTACCCCCACTGCCGCCGCGTCAAAGGACGCCAATTTGCATCCGCCGCTCCTGGCGGCCTGTTGACAAGGAAGACGGTCAAAGGTGCGAGCGAATGAAGTGGTTTGACCCCTGGACGCATTTGTCTCGCTAATATTCCTGTCGCATCCCAAACACACCTGCTTTACATCAGAAGTTAGTGTTTTTTGTTTCCAGATATCTATTGAAAATAAAAAAAAATTTTGAGCAACGCACGCATCAAAAAAGAATTTTTAATTTTCAAGGTTCAGAGTACTTAAAGTATCATAAAAAACATATTGTCTCGGTAATAATAATGTTTAAAGCATTATATAGTATTTATAATTTTCAGGGTTCAGAGCACTAAAAACAAGTATCATTGAAAACATATTGTCATGGAAATGATGATGTTAAAAATTTCTCGGGAATGCTCTTTGGAGTGATGCCTACATGGTGAGTCTGTATACATGGTATTCTAGTTCTAGCCTAGTTTCATGGGATTAGGGTGAGGGTAAGTAGCAACATGTAACAAGAGAGGTCGTAACAAGCTAACCTTGGAGATGTACGTGATTTTGTTCATTCAATAGTTGGTGGGTGTTATTCTAGCGCGAACTTACTCACTAGGTTCGTCCGCGGATAACTTTCTACCAGCATTCTGAATAGGGAGGAATCCAAACCTTAACAACACGCCCATGAGAAGACTCACGTAACATTCGTGTAACAAACTTTCCAATATCCATGAAATTTATATCCTAATTAAAGAAGTGAAAGAACGTCGACGATTACGTTTTCTCCATACCAAAACTTCGCGTGTAATGCCCACTAATAGGATGTAAAATCATACAGGTATGGATCCGTGAAACTTACCTTAGGTCAATATGAGATTTCATTTAACTTGCCAATGAAAGCTGTTTCCCTTACCTGAAAAGAAAAAATGAACGTCAAACACTTTTTTTTCCAAAAGAAATGAAAAGTATCTCACTTTTATTAAAAACGGTACAACGGTACAAATTAAACAAAGCACTTACTTTCCTTAAAATACTTCTGTTAGTGATGTGTTGAATGATATTATCAGTTTATAAATTCTTTAACATGGCATAAGTATTTTTCGATTATGCATGTAAAGAGTGGCAACCTTATTTTAACCTCTGCTTGATATGGATGGCAATTGCTATTTTAAGGAAGTATTTTTTTTCGACTTTTGCATTGTATGACACATCTACAATCTGTATACATGCTTAATAGACACCAATAAATTTTAATAACAGCTTCATCAAGGGTTTACAGAAATAAAGGGACTTTATCTATGTAACCTAGTGGTTTCCAAAAAAATGATATCATTTCATTCACACCTTCCCCAACGTTTAAAAAATTTGCATAGGTTATAAGCCCACAACAAACAGAAGATGATTTGATTTCTATTGCAAAATTTCTCTCGAATTAATTGAAAAGATTACTGAACACGATCCCGTAGTCACCGAAAAATTCTAAAAAAATAAATGACTAAAATTAATCGTAGATGGGACTCGGTACGCACATATCAATTTATATTTGTGGCCTATATTTTTAGTTCACGGCTGGCGTCCTAACACCCTCCGCCTCACATCTACCGAGACAGCTTGCGGGGTAGTACGTGGATGCATATGAATTACTGTATCTACGTTTTGCGCTCCGTCACCCGCAAGAATCGCAAAATGAACTCGTCCGTCACCATGTTGGAATTCTAATCCCCCTTTCACCCCTGATCATTATTCATTGTCTCCAAGCGATCCGTCCTTTTGTCTCTGTCCCTTCATATTCTCCTTCCCTTTTATTCATTTCCTCCCCGTGACGAACTTGAAAAATGTCCTACCTCGTCTTCTCCTGGAACTTGTATCCAAATTTCGTTTGATATGACTCAGCCTTTGTTCCCAACGCCAGAAGTCGATTCCTTCCGGCCCACGGGTAACATATTCGAGGAACCGGGAGCGACCCAGAGATATTCTTCAGCGAAAAGTTTCCGGTACGTCAACCATTGTTCAGATCTGCGGAAATTATAAGTTTAACGATTCAGGAAACAGTTCATGGATAACATCCAAAGGATTTATTTTATCGATGATGGTACATTAGAGGGTAAATATAATTAAAAAAACTTGGGTGCAAATTTTATTCGATGGTAAGCGAAAAATAAAATGATTCTAAACTCACTGTATGCGTGGTTTTGCGAGGGATGATGAGCAATATACCGATACTATTCTAGTACGTAAAATTGGGATCAGGAAGCCCTATATTATTATTATCATTAGTACAACACAAAATCACGATTATATATCTCTTCCCTCTGCTTTCGGAATCTTAGCCTTCAGCAAATTGGTAACAGCGTAATTAAATGTTTAAGGATGTTTTAGAATAATTGTTTTAGAATTCTTGGTTGATGAAATTGTGGTTTATTATGGAGAGTTTGAAATAGGGTCATTTGAGTGAATCTTCTTTTGTTAGTGGTATGATATTAGATATAAAAAATTTTATATACTATGGGTGTATATTGTGTTCCGTTCTTTTTATTAGATTGATAGACTTGTCATTAATTTGTTTAGATATAATGCTGCCACCCAGTGCTGTAGTTGGGGAAAAAAATTAGGGGGTACTAATCAAAAATTGCCAACAGGTAAACATGTATTATTCATCCGGCCAAGATTGAAATGTAGAACACCAACTTTTATATTAATTCCAGGTTGTGCCACGAGATAACTCTGAAGTAAATAATCATTTCCGATTTTTCTTTCTGAAATCCATTGGACAATTTACATTAGGGTTCTTTTTTACAGATTTAAAAAGGTATTTTAATTCGTACGCTTACAACGATTTTGGTTTTTAAGGGGTACGCCGCACCGGCCCGTACTGGCCCAACCACAGCACTGCTGCCACCAGGCAATAGCGTCCTTGCAGTAATATGTAATAAAAACACAGGGTGTCCCATTTATCTTGACCGCCCGAAATAACTTTTTGTCCAGCTGCAAATTCAAAAATGTGTCAAGCAAATGTTCATTAGCCGTCAGGGGGACATTAATAAGCATGATTGCCTTCCTTGTAGCTTTGTTATTTACAAAGATATGAACAACGGTATGTCTTTTTTAAATGGCACCCTAGACGTGGATGCGGTTGTGGTCCCGGGCTCAAAGTGACTTTTGTTGACAAAGTGTTATGTTTTGACTTGCTTGTCATTTGTTTACTGCTAGTGATGGGCAAAGTCGATCATTTTAGTGATTCAATCATTTTGACTCGAGTCACATAAGGGATTCAATCAATTGATTCAATCACCATGATCGAAAAGACTCAAATGAATCAAGATCGAAAAGACTCAAAGGAATCAAGATCGAAAAGACTCAAAGGAGTCATGATTGAAAAGACTCAAAAGGAATCATGATCGAAAAGACTCAAAAGGAATCAAGATCGAAAAGACTCAATCAATGGATGTAATAAATCACTTTGAATAATCGAATAAATATTGCCTCATCTGCGAAGAGCATTGGTAACGCTGATTGCTATCCACATTATCATTTCATATACTATTTTGATTGTGAATTCCTAGATAAGTAAATTAGATTGCAAAAATGAAGGAAGTAGTGTCATGAAAATATTTGGGAAGGCAAAAATGCCACAGTTTCTTAACACTTATAAAATAATTTCTAACTATAGTTGATCAAAATATAACAAAAAATATACCACACACTATGCATGAATCTGATCTGCAGGATAATTTTATGAACGGCACAATAAAATGTAACCAGCTTTAACTTCTACTTCTTAACGTTCTCCTACAGGAGTCATCTTAATATTTTCCTTTTACGTGTATTGGTGTTATTAATACTGATAACTGCTGGAAAACATTTAAGAAAAAGATTACAAAAGTATTCAGTTCTTCATAACATAGTATTTAATTTTCTCACAACTATTTCTGCCCTGAGGAAAAGAGATCAAGCATCGATCGTTCCAAATTTTGAAACAAACCGGAAACCGAGATGATTGATATGAAACCGGAAGTCGGAGTGATTGATGATTGATGATCGACTTGTTTAACGAAATGAATCACGAGTCATTTGATTCACCTAGTGATTCAATCTTTTTGATCGAATCGTTCATGATCGACCCATCACAATTTACTGCTAACTCCAGTAAGTGGACGAGTTTCTAATGTTTTCATAACGTTCTGTTTGTGTTAATGGTCCACTGTGCTACATTTTTGAATAAGTCTTTAGGATAGGAAATGAATTGCCGAATAAAAATATAGGGTGCCATTTAAAAAAGGCATACCGCTGTTCATATCTTTGTAAATAACAAAGCTATAAGGAAGGCAATCATGCTGATTAATGTCCTCCTGACCGATAATGAACATTCGCTTGACAAATTTTTGAATTTGAATTTGGACAAAAAGTTATTTCGGATGGTCAAGATAAATGGGACACCTTGTATATATAAATGAATACCTGAATTTTATAGCTACTGGGTATTTATTCTACTGAATTTCCTGCGTATTTAAAAGAACACGGTCCAGGGATAAATATTCAACTTGGGGACATAACAAGGTACTAGGAGGGGTCAGTAAGCCGTCAATGGGAAATCCTTATTGCGCCCCTGTGAAGCGTCGGATGTACGCTTGAATCCGCGACGGAATAATCAATCCCCACGGTCGATTGCCTAATTTCCCGTTGGCGGTGGTCGAGGCACTTCCGAAAAGCTGATTAAACGCGGAGAGTGAAAGAGGCAACCTACCCAGCGTGCAATGCGAGCGTCCACCCTCGCCATCAACTTAGAAGAAGCCCTCTACTCCGGCTCCAGAGAGAAAGAGAGAGAGAAAACTAACAGAAAATGGAATTAGCATGAAACTGAACCTTCACGGAATGATCGAATTAAAGAATTAAAAACGATATAAGGATATCATTCCGATTTGTCTGACCTTTAGATCGACCCTGCGCTGAAGGTTTCTCAGCAATAATATGGCTTCACCGTATAGCTCCAAAAATTTCAAACCCCGCTGTAGAAAATATATTTTGATTGGAGCCCTGGAAATTAAGTTAACATAAAATTCACATGCCTTGCGTGATATTAAGGGTTAAATTTGATTCTTAACCAATTTTTACACATTTTAGGGCCTTGAGCGTATTTTATTTCCTCAAAGGATTTCAATTTCACCTCTCGATAACCTCTTGTCTTACATTAATCATTTATAAAGCACACTCTTCGACCAGAAATTAATTGGCCGTATGAAAAATATCAATGCTGTTAGTGATGAGAACGGATTATAAAATCACGATAGAAGAAAGCCAAAGTTTAATGCTCCCATGAAACAGGAAAACCACACTAAATGACATATTTTCCTTAAAATATTGATTTTGTACTTTGCATTACATAACTTATCTTCTAAAAAAGTTACAAATACCCGCAAATAGGTTTTTCTCCCGAGAAACTGGATAAAACCACATTAAATGACATATATGCCTGATAATATAGATTTATAATAGACATTATGCACCTTCCCTTCCATTATAAAAGTAGAAATAATCAATAATGGATTATTTGAATGTACATTTGTATATCGAGCCCATTTTTCATAAAATAAAAAAAAATGCTCTGAGGATTATAGGTGATTCAAAAAAAGCAGACGCATTTGGGTGGGAAAACTAGTGCCATCACACACTATTCCCAAGGTTTTGCTGCTGAATTTTAACATAATTATGATTTCCAGATTACTTAATTTCATCATTAAATTTAGAATAACAATGGAGTTTCCAGCCAATATTCTCTTTTTGGAACGTAGGATAAATACTATGAGATTAGTTTCTATGGATCATAAATATACATCGTTTGTCGAAAATGTGGATCTTTTGTGTGGCAGAAATGGTAATATACACATCCATCAAAGGTGGGTAAGTAGATAAAAATGAGATAAAGAACCAATTTATGCACCATTTACAATGCGATCTTGATCAAACTTAACAAGAAAAGAATTAGTTTTGACAGGAAACATTAATAATGACACTATTGTCCTGATGTACTTGAAAGTTTGAGAGAACATGCTGGTGTTCTGAGCCCCGGAAAAAACTATAGTAGATGGAATCGGCTTTAGAATAGCAGAAATACTTTAACGTGAGCCTGAATTATTTGAAAACTTTTATGCCTTCTGTAGGTGCTTATATTAGCATTTACTTGGACTATGGCCCATATATAAGTTCTAAATTTCTTGAGTTTGTTCGACAGACACAGTAAAAACGGATAATGCAGCTTCGCACTCTCCGCAAATTTTCAAACTCATGGCTTACCTTAAATTGATTAAAAAAGGAGGCCGCCAGTAATAACTGCAGTAGAAATATGGAGAGGCATAAGATTTTCCTGACTATCTTGAAAATTGATAGATATATTCCTGCTTTCCTTGTGCGATAGCTTAATCAATATATAGACAGCAAGTTTTTAAGTCTCCAAGCAAAGCATGAAAATGCAAAAAATGCAAACTTTTTAGCAGAATAGATTTCTTTCAGATAGTCTCACAACGATATCAGCTAAAAATAGGTTTAATAGCATCTGAATTCACATCTCCGTGGGACTCTTTCTCAGTCCTACTTTCAAAAATACTTTTGTTACTTATGCTCATCACTTTAACCGACTTAGTTTCGATAAATTATGCCATACTCAAGTAGTGGAGTTGAATTACTGGAGCTTGATTTGATATTACATGCAGATGATAAAATACTCTCGGCTTTGGCACCGGATAAGGCTGTTTAAGGCCAACGTTTCAATGAAAAATTCCCTCATCGTTATCAGGGCTAAGACTTACTACCGATTTTGGTCCAAGTCGGGTATTATACTGAGCCAGTCAACGGATGGTTTAGACACACTGTTGGCTAGTTTCAAATTAGAGTTAACAAGTTAGATTCAAATATGCTCATGGGGTTGAAATTTGAATTGATTCCATGATCGTTGTATTTTATCTGTCAATGGTCTTCATATTTGGCTGATGTCCTACCCAGAGTCTCGGTGAAAATTTTTCTCGAAGATCTTTGGATATTCGGTAGATATCCATACAACGTTAATTGAATTAATATGAATATTGCACGTATGTCATATACTAACGCCGACAATGTTGTATAGATTTTACAGCGATATTGATGGATACTTGGGTAGTAACCCTAAGTTTGGCATAGGATTTTGGCGCCGTTACAATGACATGTATGACCGATATTCAATTCGTTAGAATTTGAAAACCATTTTCCAATATCCAGAAAAAAATTCTAAACGACTGTAATTCCTGATGTCCATGAGGGAATTTGTCATCGAAACCATGACTTTAAATAGCCTTACCCGTTGACAAACCCGAAAAAATTTTATCAGCTGAATCCAAGGTCAATTTATGTTTCCAATGTCGCCGATCTGTCCGAATGATGAATAGTTTCCGGTAAATCCAGCTTAAAGATAATTCCGTTGTAATCATATTTTCCAGTGACTTATTGTTTTCTTTTTTGGTTAATTGAAAATATAATAATTTCAGTAATCCAAACCCAATTAAGATTTATCAATTAGTATTCGCCGGGAAAGCCTGCGATCTTTTATTGCATGCAGGTATTTCCGTACTTGACGTTCAGGATACGGAACTTATCCTCGTTTTGCTGACGTGCTACGTAAAAAACGCGAATATAGAGAAACTTTCACACGCTCATGAATTGGCTTCCCTAACAAAGAGAAAGAAGAGAAGGAATTCACTGGGGAGCAGTCTGGCGATCCAATCTCGAAGGCCACCTCTCGTGGCCATACCTTCTGTTCGTCAGCCGCTCTTCCTCATTCTTTATTGACCCCCGCACCAGGTGAAACCACGGGGGCGCAGATTGGATTCGGGAAATGAGAGCGTGTGTGAAGATATGAAGAAGTAGAGGAGGAAATTGGGTTCGGAGCGGGACGCGAGTAATTTGGGCCGGATCACCCAAAGGGAAGGATATTTACAACTCGATATTAACCCATTGGGAGATAATTTATCGGAGAAAGGTAGTCATGATTTTCGGAACAGCGTATTTTTAAATGTTAAAGTAAAAATCTTCAAGGAAAAGGTATTGAATTGTTCATTTACGGTTTCCAGTCTGAAAAATTTCCGTTTTTATTAAAAAATTTTAATTATGAATTTAATCCAACGGTATCAACCCTTTGCGGCCCAATTTGCCTGCCACACAGGAGATTGCTGATTCGAGTCCCGCCTAGGTAGGATACCTCTTACCAGAGCATGGCTGTTCGTGTAGGTGTGTTTGATATTCAGTTAAAAATGTAAAAGGCCAATGGTGCTGTTTTCGTTGGTACAAGAATAAATAAATAAGTAATTGAAATTAAAATCAAGTATTCTGGTCCAAATTAATTTTTATGAAAAAAAAATTCACTGGATCGATCGTTGACATTTTAAAAGTTCTTATGCTACTGATAAAAGTAAAAACCCACTGATTTTAATATTACGCATGTTCAATTAAAGAGTGTATTCTTTGAAAATTTTCAATGCATGATACCTCTTGAAGCACTGCACATGTAATAATAATCGTAGCGACTTGTGATGTCCAGCTCAGCTTGACGTTGGACCAGATGCTAGCAATCGGTCCATCGAGCCACCCTCGACGTTTGACTGCAAACGGTTAAAATTCTTTCATGTCTTTTATCTGCACTGATTTACTTTTTACGCAACGTTTCGAAATAATTTTATACAGAAGTGGTAAGTATATGTTAAAATACCCTCAGCATATGAATTGTTGGCATTTATTTGGGTCATTACCCTGATACATGGCTTGAGTTACTAATGCCCAGGAATTTGACTTACGTTAGGTGAACATAAATTAAGCCTCAAAGGAAAGTGAAATGAAATGAAAGTATTACACTTAATGCTGTGTAATTAGATCGTGGTAAATGGCAACTAATGAAATAAATTAATGAAACTTAATGACTGGAAACATTTGAAAATCTCCAGTATGAGTGAGTAATGGAGACAGTCAAGACACAATTTTCAGCTTAATTTCTGATTTAACACCATCTATTTCTATAGAAATACAGATTAAACATTATTTAAATAGTAATATAATTTCTATAGATGAAAAACGTTAACAAATATTAATTCACTCATAACATATAAAGCCCTGAAATATAAATCTCAGCAGCAAAATTGGATGATTATAATTAGTCTACTGATGTCATAGCAAGTCTATATGCCAATAATGCATGTATTAAGTAATTTGATAAAACAGCGATAGCAAATATGATGTCAGGAAGTCAATTCCTATTAAATAACTAGAGACGCAGTATAGCGAATACATTCGCGAGGAAAATCGTTATAAACCGAGGTAATAAGAAGCACACATAATTTTCGATCCTCTTTAAAAAGATCTTCAATTCCTCCTTCGGGGAGGGAGGCCTAAGTTAAAGGAAAGACACCCTACAGGATTATCATCGGTGTAATTCCGACTCGCGCGGGGCGTAACGTCTTCCCCGAAAAAACCAGCGGCTGAGTTAAGCACATGCCTGCAACCTAAATTGTCCCATCCACTCATGCGTAGTACGCTGCACTTGTGTGCAAAGTTTTCTCCCTTCCCCCTCCTTTTTCTCCTCGTTCCATCTTTTTTTCTCTCCTTTTTAATGCCTCCCTGGGAATTTTCTTGCACCCGAAGACCGTAAAAACGACGACGGCTCCCTTTTTAGGACAGGAAAACCTTTTAAAATTCATGGCGTTGCTAATTTACCAGGCAAGGCCCGGGCCGTTAAAATGGGGACGCCGCGCCGGAGCGACTCAACGCCCTTCGTAAAATCATTTGCTCCCGCACTCCCTCCTCTCAACTTGAGACTTGGTGGTAAAGAGAGGAGGGGAAGGGAAAAAAAGGACTGCTTAAAACACACAAGACTCTCAACCACCACTCGCTAGCGTTCACATTTTCCTACGGCCCAAACTGATGCAAATTCCGAGATGCTAGGTATTTAGGCCGATCTGACGGTGGATATAGGAAAACATAGAGGGCACTTCTCATGATAACTTATAAGAGAATCTGAAGAAATATATTCACTTCATCAAATCAATGACAGTGGTAAGAAAATAAGAGAGGACACTTCTTATGATAACTAATTAAATGCTTAGAAGAAATATGTTCAATCATCAAATTGCTCATTCATGGGCACTTCTTATGATAACTTATTATAGAATCTGAAGAAATATATTCACTTTATGAAATCAAGTGGTAGTAGAATGTGGTAGGAAAATAGAGAGGACACTTCTTATGACAACTTATCAAAGGACCTGAAGGAATATATTCACATTATCAAATTGCTCATTCATAGGTAGACGGGCTAGAATTAAGAAGTAACATGTATAAAGACAAAAATAGAGAGGCACTTCTTACGAGCATTAAACTAGTTAAAGCATCTGAAGAAATGTATTCACTCCATCAAATTACTCGTCCATGGGTAGAATGGGATGAGTGAAACTAATAAATTGAGGATATCACAAGGAATATCTACCAAATATTCTGAAATGAAACGTGTATTAATTTCTTCTGAGAAAGTAGCAAACTATTCTTAAGATTTCATAGTGGGAAAATAGAGTGGGCACTTCCCATGAAAAATAATTAAAGCTTCTGAAAAAAGAACTGCATGAAGCTCAGAAGACTCTTCATCATCACTTGCTAGCGTTCGCATTTATGCGCATTTCGCACAGACTTTAGGGATACAAATTGCAAATCACTCCCTATTTGCCAAAATTGAAAAATCGAATTGACTACTTATGACTTAAATTCTGATATGCTAAGTATTTAGGCAGATCTGCCAATTGAAGCATCTGTAGAAATATACTAATTTTAGCAAATTAATTGTTAATGTGCAGGATGGGTAGATAAAAACTGATTGGCTTTCAAATCCCGAGGAAATACTCCATATTTTACAAAATTGAAAAGCGGAATAAATCCTTTTGACATAGTAATATGACATGCAATATTGAAGACTCCATAGGAGAAAAAATAGAGGGGCACTTCTTACGATAACAAATTAAAAAATCTGAACAAATATGTTCACTCTATCAAAATTCTCGTTCATTGGTGGAATGAGTTGACCTCAACTGACACATCGTTTTTGGCGCATAATGGACGCGATGAAGGCTTAACAGAAAAATAATCCAATGCACCATATCTCGAAAAATTTGTTTTGGAGAATTTGACAAGTTGGCTACGAAAAACGTCAGCATAATATGAAATTATCCGCCGGTCAACAGCTATTCCGATTACAATTCTGCAGACGAAAGCAAAAACTGAGATGTAGCTGTTTTGTAGCAATAAATTGGAAGATGTTTTCAAGAGAATATTTTGATTAGAATTTTGGCCAAAAAAGGAAAGAAATGAAGATAATTGGAAAAGAATATGAGACATCATATCTCTGAAACTAAAATTTTGTGAATTTTAAAATTTGGATTCCAAAAACTTCGGCACAATATAGATTTCTGAGCCGGTAAAAATATATCCTGTTAACAATTCTGTACATGATACCTGAAAAGCTGAGATGTCAATATCCTTACTTAGATGATTAGGATCGCTTATTATCCATCTGCAAAAAAATTCCTTAAATTCTGTTTGCTATCGCTATCTCAAAAACTGCATTAAAACGAATTTGACAAGTTGGCTGCGATAAACGTCACCATACTACGAAATTCTAAGCCGGTCGAGTTATCCTGTTAACGATTTTGTAGACGAAATAACACAACTGAGATGTAGATGTTTTGCAAAAAGCAATTGGACAATTTTTTATACATAATATTTGAATACTTTTGTTGGCAAAAAATTAACGAAAAGAAGATATAGTAAGAAAAGTGTATGATACATCTTGAAAACTTAGCTTTAGTGAATTTGACAAGTTGGCTTCCAGAAACTTCAGCATAACACCAAATTATGAGCTGGTCAGGAGCTATCCCGTTAACGTATCCCGGCTAGGAAAAGCGTTTGCTCAATAAAAATCCTGAGACGATCAAGAGCTATTCAGTTAACAATTCTGCAGACGAAAGTTAAAGAGCTGAGATGTGAATATCCGGATGATGTTTAACATCGCTAAACCAGGAAGAATGCTTCCGCTCTAATTTCTTCCCTGCATCTTTCCAGAATTTGAGAGAATTAGAAGAGGGGAAATAATTTAAAAGATGAGCCGGGATGGAGGGAAACAGAGAGGGAGACGGCGTTTCCCGCTCAAGGACGACCGCGAAGTGGCGATGGAGACTCTCCCATTTCGCCGGAACGATGCTAAAACGCAGAGCAGAGGGAGGGAAAGGGGAGTAGGAGAGGGAGGAGCAAAGAATGTAGCCTGTTGGCTCCGTCAGTGGTGCGGGTGGTTGCGGTCCGCGATGACTGAGCGACCGCACCCCGAGCCAAGAAGCAAGAGTGGAGGAATGAGAAAGCGCTCTACAATTTGAGTGGCTAGCGGAAGGCTTAAGGGGATGCATCACTTGCTCTCGACCGGTCTTTTTTACGCGACGAATTACTACCTCAAAACTAATTCTATAATCTAGAAATTTTCATGGAAAATAAAAAAGGCAATTTTTGCAAAGTTTGCCAATGTATAAAATTGGAAAGGTACTTTATAAACATTATTATAAATGTAGGATTTTATCTTGGAGATGGAGACAAATTAATGAAAACCTGATATCTGCAAGATTAAATTGTCAAGATGACAAAACCTATTAAAAGTTCGTACAAAACGTGAATTTGTCTTGAAGAAACGGGTAATATCAATATTTTTAATCCTTCTTAATTGGCCCTTATCTAAATTATGTAAAACAGGTAGCATTGACCTTAAGGTTGAGAAAACATGTAGATATGAACCAGGCGCGCAACCAGGAATTAAGACACGGAGAAACTATGAACGGTTAATGGTTCAAAATGCTAAGTTTTACGATTTTTTGAGGGATATTTTATTAAAACTTAGGTACACTCTTCTATAAGTAATATTTATAAAATTAATTATAATGGTTTAATTTTGAAATTTATATAATTTATTTGGGGGTTTATCCCCCAAAACCTCCCCCTCGCGTGATATGAACTTAACTGGGTGGTGCTTCAGGATGAATTTGCAATACTTTGTCAATGTGGAAGGGGAGATAATTTTAAGCATTTTTGTCCATAAAAATGGGGTCCCAGATCTTTATTTACTCAGCTATGGTACGATAACACGAAAGGTTGCGATGAAAATGGTTTTTTAATTGGGTGTAAAGCCTTTTCGACATTGTATTTAAATCGATTTTAAGCACATTAAATAATTCAGGTAGGACGAAAATAATTGATAATAACGGCTATCATAACTGTCTGAAAAAATTAACCTTCGAACTTAATTAAACGAGAAGTTTGAATATCAACAATACGTTTGCGCAATCTCATCCATTTTATAATTTTGAGATTGATACAAATAATTTAATTTTAAGGTTTAAATATGCCAAATAAGTCAGAGAGTTAGCGACAAACATCAAAGAAATTTCTACGTGTCAGAATGCTACAATCTGGTGACACTAACGTGCTAGAAAAAAAAACAAATTCTATCATAAAGGCTGCTTTGAACCCAGTCGTAACATTTGCAGAAGTGATAAGACCATTATTTCTGAAAACCAGAAGGTAACTTGAAACCACGGGAATGAAAATTTGGCGGATTGGCGACAAAAAGCCTTTGAACAAAGAGAGGAGTTAGGCGATAAGAAGATTGTGCGGCGTGGGAGATATGAGTCAGTGGAACGTCCGAGGAAATTGGAATGGAATGAAACAGCAGAAAATGGAGGAGCGAGGGGTAGCAAAAGTGGGAAGAGAAAATATTTCCTTAGTGGGTCGACTGAGAACTAAATATGTTATACTGAGTTCTTCAGAGAAATCAAGATTAAGGCGCTTACTTAGACTTAAACAACTGAACTGCTCTTATTCTTGGAAAGGCTCAACTTTAACGTACAATCTTAATCAAAGTAAATCGATCAACACTTGAATACGTCAGCCAGGGGTGCCGACTTACAAAAAATATTGGGGGGGCCCAAACCGGGGATCTTGTCCCGAGAAAGTTTCTG
Organism: Ischnura elegans; assembly: GCF_921293095.1. Lineage (NCBI taxonomy): Eukaryota > Metazoa > Arthropoda > Insecta > Odonata > Coenagrionidae > Ischnura > Ischnura elegans. The sequence goes on along the minus strand of NC_060251.1, from coordinate 85,254,021 downwards.
AGTAGTGAGTTTTAAGTTTTTAAGCATTTTAGATGAGTCACATGATCTACATTAGAACCCTGATAACTCAAATCTCGATATCTGGACATTCCGGGGAAAATCGAAAAGCCTGACACATTTTCTCCTCACACCAGTAACGAATTTTTGAGGAGGCTCGGGCCCCCTCAGGCCCAATGGAGTCGTCGCCACTGACGTTAGCATACAAGCTTAAAAGCAGCTGTGAAATGAATATACGTACTCTTAAAGTTTCTTGGCTGGATGGTTATATTTACACCACTTATTTTTTAAATAAAGCGACCCAAATTTAGATGAATTTCATCATTATCAGGCTTAATTTATTAGCAGATAATGAAAATGATGATAATTCATCGAAACCCGGGCCGCTTTATCTAAAAAAAGTGATATAAGTAATAGCATTAGTCTGAGCAAATAGTCACCCAGTAAAGAAACCTTAAACTGAAATACTACACAGTTAAAACTGAGTTGAGTGAATATGCTCTTGCCTAAATGAGTTTAACCTGGATAAATAAAAACATGAACATTACTTTAAGAATTTTCGTATTCGCACAGAATCAACCTTAATAAAATAAACGGGTACTTATTACCAGCAATTTCAAGGACTAAATAAGTATTTAGGACAAAATGGTGGGACGATGTTTTTGCGGTTTTCGATATTTTTACGTTTCCACATACTTTTCACAACGTCCACATCTCCAAACGTCATCCCACCCACACACGAAACGGGCGGGTGACGTACTCGCCATCATCCTCCCTCCCACCGCCCCCTCGCTTCCATTTTTACGCCTTAATTATGTAACTTTTCCGGCCGCTTTCCCTCTCGCAATTTGCAGCGCGACCCAACACTCTCCTCTCCCTCCCATTCCACTCTCCGTCCCGTCCTCGCTCCAGCATCCCTTATCTGCCTCCACACATCTCACTCGCATCTCCTTTCCCTCTCCAACAGCCTCCCTTTCTCTCTGCACCTTCATCCCCGCGTTCATTTCGCACCCCCACTTCGCTTTTCGTCTCCCGTCCTCTAAGCTTTCTCCACTCAATGATTTGTTTCCCTCACGTGCCGTCACCAATCCCTCTCTATCCTTCCAATTATGGAGGCGAGCGACGCCAAATAGCCACACAATACACAGCAACGTTGAAAGTCTTAATATTCCTACATATATTCATCCCATAATTACATTCTAGAACTACGAGTTTTGTTTATATTATTATTAAAGTATTCTATCATATTCATCGAACACTGAGGAAGGAGGAAGAGAGAAGATTGGAGGCATTCGAGATGTGGGCATGCAGGGGCGGATCCAGGATTTTTTTCTGGGAGGGGCACAAGCAAGGCCGTATCCAGGATTTTGTTCTGGGTGGGGCACAAGGATACCTCGCAATACAAAACGAATGCAATGATAATGGGACCGTATTAAAAATCTTGCATATTTTTGAGGGTCTGGGGGGGGCACGTGCCCCCGGGCCCCCCCCCCCCCCTGGATCCGCCTATGTGGGCATGGAGAAAAATGGAGAAGGTGAAATGGAAGGATAGGAGGAGAAACGATGAACTGTTGGACATGGCGTGTGAGGAGAGGCAACTTTTAGATGAGATACGGAGGAGACAGAAGGTTTGGATGCTTAGCGGGGAGGGGATGTTGAAAACGGTGTGAAAGGGTAGAATGTTAGGTAAACGAGGGAGAGGAAGGAAGAGAATCGGATTTTTAGATAGATTAAAAGGGAGTAATCTTAACAGTGATTTGAAGAAGACAGTGCTGGAAAGAAAGGGAGGCTCCCAGATTACTTCTTCAGTACTTCATGGAAACCTACCTTAATCGGTAGAATGCTATAATAATAATAATCGATTTCAATATAAGAAGTGTGGGCAATACCAAAAAAATCTGGAAGAAATATAAAGATGCTACTAGTAAAAATTACATTTCCTTCATTTTCGACTCTATCTTTTGTGGAGATTGGCTTTAGGGTAAATTATTATTAAATATTTTACCGATTCCCATGAATAGGTTTCCATGAATATTTTGAGAATTATTCTGGCAGTATCCCCTTTCTTCATGGGCTTCCACAGACGCGTCAATTCACGACAAGGCGTACGGCGCACAGCAGGAAGTTCTCCGTATTTATTGTGATTTTAATAATTTTCTTTTGATGCCTATGAGGTCTGTTTGTATTAGGTATTTTCTTTTTCGGTTTTCGAAGCTGTAATGGTCCGAAATGGCCGGTTTAATATGCTCTAACGAGCAATGTGAGTAACTTTGAGGAGGAAATAAGGATCTATTATCATCCTTTTAGGTCTGTATCGAATTTCTTATACGAGAGCGGTACTTTGCATTAATCTCGGGCGCAGGTGGACATTTGAGGAAAAGTTTGTAACTCTAGATGCAAGATGACACGCTATGGCCTCTTTAGCATAGATCCACTTCATCTTACAAGAGTTTTCATACACGTCTCTCTTCGTAATTATACCATTAGGTACGAGAAAAGCTAGAAAAATATCACTTGAGGAAAGAGTAACATGATAAACTTTTGTATGCAAAACACGGTCTCTGGCGTTCCTTTATGGAACTGCTTCATGTTAAAACGAGTCGATGGGTGCTTGATATCATCAAGCGGGTTTGGGAGGGGGGTGGGAACATGTTTGTGTCACGCGTGTTCGAGTATTGGGTCCATAAGTTGCTTAAAAAGGGAAAGAAAACACTTTTAATACACAGAAAACACAATATCGTTTTAATAGATGAAGTAGACGGAGGATACGCTCTTTCGCTCTCAACAATACTTAACGTCGTCTTAGTAACCACGATGATATAAGCGTTAGACCATTTTGAGTAGAAAATATACGTAATGGGGAGAAATATAAAATTAACGACGGATGCACTTGTGAAATATCGCCGATTTTTCGTACTTTGACCCTTGTCCTAGAATTGTAGCTTTTCTCTTTCTGGGTGTGAAGATTTGAACCCAATATACTTAAAAATAAAAAAATATAACAGCTTTTTTTTACTATCGGACTGAGACCAATTCAATGCACCAATACCCAGCCGATCAAGTTAATTTCGAAGACAGAAATCCAAAAAGCGCGGATCTAATAAATGTTACCACCATTCAACCGAGAGAAGCTCAAACGCTCTGTCCTCAAAAATCCAGCATTCGCATATTCCTTGAGGTTTATTTATTAAAATTCGACAATTCAAGCACATCACAACTATTCATCTATTCATAAACATATGAGCGCGGAATAATGTGAAAGATAGCTATCGCCTGGCCTGTAAATTATTTTCACACACAACCATAAAATTAGCTATTCTAAAACCTGCTCTCATTTGTGAGGTGGGAGATGGCAATATGAATGCGAAATATCGGCACTCGAAAGTATCACCATGCACGAAAGTTTTTGTTATTAACAATACACATGAAAATGGATATTCTGAAATATATCTTTATTATCACTGTATAGATGGCGCAACCAACGCAAACCATCGTAACACGGCTTTCATAACAGGTCGCGCAAGATTTTTTCATAATCATTACATATTCACAGCAAATTATCTTCGCCGAATTAACTCAATTTTTGGTTATGGCATTTATTTGTCGTGACGCCTAACGCTAGCTTTATTAGATATCGATTCCCGACTACTTGAATCCCATATAATGTAAAACATTCTTAAACGATGAATTACGTGAGGGTGTAGTGTCGGTAGCCCCAAATTTCAGCGTTGGTAAAGAAGTATGCAACAGACATAACATATAGGCCCTACGTATGCTAGAAAACGTAATTTAAAATTTTAATAGCAAACTATCCCTAATTTCGTGTGGTTAAATAACTACGGGAAAAAGCAACCCTGGTATGTAATGGTCAATATTACCGGTTACTATGATTGAAATTATTCCGCACATTAGGCAATCAATAATGCGGCTGAAATGATTTGATGAAAGAATGGGTAAGGATGCGCCTTGAATATTGAATTTTTCGTATTTCAATGATGCATAATGTAGTATGTGATTTTGGAAAGGAGATATATTATCAAAGGGAAATTAAAACTGTTAAAAACAATCAAATATAAAAAATACATAAATACAGTTAAGCATTTTGAAATGTTGTAATGCATGCCAACGTCATTGAAAGTAAAAAAATAAGTCAATGTTTAAACCAAAATAATGAATTCGTTACGCTTACGTGTAGTAGAGTTGGTTTACCAGACATCAATAATCACTTCCAGCCTTAGCAACCACTTCGAAATCCTGAATGAAATCGTACGTAAAAACGATATGAGTGTATCGCCATTTACTTTACATTGAAAATAAATGTCGATATAAAATGAAAACTATGGTTGTCATGGAGCCCTTATTATAACGAAACATCTATATTACCGATCAGGTACTGCCCTGAAAATATCAGAGAGGTACGGTCAATAGCAAAGGAGAAAATGAGTCCTATCGATATAATTTCATATCGATATATTTTCATTAGGAATCGTTATTCATCAAAATTTTTTTCATGTGTGCATAGGGCTTTTCTATCTTACCAATATATTAAAATTTATATGCCCGTAACTATGTAAATAAGTCTAAAAAAGGGATCTATGGAATGCACACTTTGATCGATACTTACTTCGGCTCTAATCATTCGATCCGCTTGATTTAACATTTGTCTGATAAAACACATTATCAGCTTCTATATATATGACTTTCATATTCAAAACTTGATTAACAAAAAAGTTATTAGTGATTAAAGCGTAACTAAGGAGATTAGTATCGATATAACTCGCACATGAATCGATCGAGCGAAATGGTCATCATTGCAAAAGTTGACTTTTTTGATAAAAGTAATACCCTGAAAATTTCATTCATCTAGCTTGTATGGTTGCTAAGATATTCAAGATTGAATGCTCCACAAAAAAATGGCGACAATGATTTTTCGCGTGCAGGATATTTTTCGGAATTTTATTATGAATTAACCAAGAGGGTTATGGGAAAAGCAGTTAAAACGTGAGGGTACGCAGTACCCTCTACGGTTTTTCCAGAAGATTCCAAATTTTCATATGGCACATGTCTCAAGGCCGAAATCCGAGTTTGAAAATTCGCCCATCACGACAATGTAAGATATGAAATCGTTTATTCCTCGGAATTGTTTCGACGTACGAAAATTCCCAGATAGCCAAAAAATCAACCAAAAAATCTTCCACCTTATATTTCAAGGAATTTGTCCTACGATTATTGAAAGTTGGTCAAAAAAATTCCTAAAGTTTTCCCATAAGAAAAGCATTGAAAGCGTTCAAACAATAATAAAAAAATACTAAATATCAATTTGTCGCTATGGAAACCACATCAAAAAATCAACCAAAAAATCTAGTCTATGTCCATTGAATATCATGTTCCTCAGGCGTTTAAAAGTACAAAATAAAAGCGAAAATGTTTTAGTTCCATAAGGCTCCCATGTTAATTCAAGTCGATATATCTCGAAAACTAATCGACTTTTTCAAGTTTTCAGATTTTTTCTCCCGATGATTTTTTTTTTGCTTTTACGTCCAATAAGCCAAACACCCCCACCTATCACAGTTTGGGCTGCGAATTGTGATGAATCAGTCAGTCAGTGAGTGAAATCGCAGCCTTATATATGCGTTAAATTAAATAAAAATACATTGTTACATGCCAAATTTTGGTAACATTTGAAATAAAATGGGAAATATAAAAAATTATATTTATTTTAGCATAAACTTTTGTAACTTGCTGTTATTCAGCTCTTAATGCATTTTAATTATGATTCACTATAGCATACAAGCATCAGATAAACCATTTAATTGTAAAACCAATATTTTTAGCCGAACACGCTGTATTTAATAGCATTTGTACTGTTACAAATAAAAAAAAATCTCCAGTGCTGTGTGCAATTCAAACAATAATTTTATGCTTAAGGAATCTTGTTTTCAGATAAGGTAGACAAAAAAATTTGGTTAGATTATATACATTAATTTTTTAATTTATTATTTTAGTTATACCTGCTTAGTTTGTTATATAGTTAGTTTGTTATGTTATATATCAGTTTTCCAAATTATTACATATATTAAAAAGTAACAGCAGTCACGCAAGGGACATATATTCCTTTAAGCAAAAAACTAAACATTAATCGAATTAATATTTCGAATAAAATTATTTAAGCTATGTAGTAATTAAAACACCACGGTATTCTCACCATGCCACCTCACTAAACCTGTATAAATGCAAGTGCCCACGTTTAACATCATGGCTATGTTAAATACAACTTAAAATTTCACTTGAAAAGATAATTTTAATTGACATAACATCCGTTCATGAAAAGATAAGAAAAAATTAGGCAAGGTAAAATGGAATAAAAATGTTTTGTTAAAAGGACAACTACTGAGACAATTAAATGGGCTCAGTTTCTTTTCATATCCATATTTATAAAACTGAGTGGTCTAAACAATTTAGAGGCTGAATTAAGTCAAAGACTTTTTTTTTCATTTTTTACCACTTTCACGGCTCTCGCGTGGATTGGGAAGTTTTCCAAAACAAAAAATAAAGAAGTTTACTAGCGTAAACCACATTAAGTATGAAAGCAAAAATGAAAAAAAGGTCTTTCATACGTTTTTATTGATTTACACACGTTAACTCTTGCCCAATTCTTAACTTTTAAGGACGCACAGCCATAGAATAAGAAATTAGTATGCAAAGCAATTGTAGCGAATTTAAGATTATAGGAATCCTATAAATAAATACAAAACGAGTGAACGATCGGAAAAATAATTATGAGTGGGGTACCCGATTTTCCCGAAATAAATCTTCCAGTAGGGCGCATTATCCACATGACCATCGCAGATCCAAGTAAAGCAATGGTTATAATACGCAAGATACAAGCAAACAGTGAAAACCGGGTAAGTACGCCATAAATGTACTCAAAATAATTATCAAATCAGAAATCAGATATAGAAACAGAGCGATCATTTTGCATTAATAAATAACTCTACGTAGTAACTTCTCCCGCTTAGTCGATACATCATCAAGCACAATATTTACGGTACGGAGCCTATGGCAACAAATGGAGTATGGGAAATCAAAAATTTCCTAGAGAAGCAGAAGTGGCGTCACAAACTGTTCTGTTCATAAGTATATTGTATACAAGCTGTTCATGAGTACATTGCATTCACTTTTTTGACCTGCATTATTAATTTTATTATTTATTTTCATAATGGACAGAAGAGTGAATTTATTTTAGGTTGTATTTTCCAAATATTTTATAAAATTTATAGAAGCGTAGAGAAATGATAAATCATTTAGTTGTCCCTGGATGGTAACATTTCAATGTTTCTAAATTGTACTTGAATGTTGAGTTTAATAATTTGTTTGCATTTTGTTATTTAAAATGCGAAGAAATTACATAAATACAAAAAAGAAGAGGGTACTTCCAAAATATAAAGTCAAACGATGGTAAAACTTCCGCAGTTTTAAGCAGGTACTGAGGCACATGTAAAACTTTTTGCTAAAATTAATGCCTATACGTATAATGTTTATTTTGCTATGATATGTACCACCATTTTCTTAATATTAATCGAAACGAAGAGTAAAATAATCTGTTTCACAAATCATAAATAAAATACCGCTTCTGATTTCAAGGGATAAAATCGATGAAAAAATTACTAAAAATTCGTATTATCAAAAGTTTTGGATGCTTGAAAAGGCCCTCCATAAACTAAATTTTCTATGAGAAAGCGATACTAGGATACTTATAATGTACCCGGTCTTAGCAAAAATATTGATCGATAAGCAAAAAAGATAACGTCTGGAGATGCGCATAAGATTTACCATAGTGAGCTTTCTCATCCAACTTGAAGTTCTGTTTCTAGGAGGTTTTGGAGCAGCTCTCAAGACAACACTCTCGACATTTGCTAACAGCTCAATCTCTGGACATTTCGCGTGAGACAAAACAGAACTCTGGTGGCATGTGCACGTAGCAAGCAAAGCTTTTAGTGCAAGGAACAAAATAAACTTACGAAATGCATTCAAAAGGGAAGAGCAAAATGAAAAACAAAAGAGGACCCAGTTTATATTCTCTCCGTGAGGCTAACCACTTTCCGCCACGTTCTTCCCCGTTCGTGCAATCCCTTCAAGGCAATTTCTTTAAGCATCTTCCCTCTTGGCCCCGGGCGTCCATTTCTCGGGAAGGATTAATTAATCACGTACAAAAGCGTTTTGGAACGAGGCGTTAGGTTAATCAGGTAAGGAGAGAAGTGGACAGAGGGATATAGAATCCAAGTTACTCCGATTACTCTTTCTGTCTGTACCTGCTTCCCTCCTTATCTCGTATTCTGAACTTCTTCTCCCGGCAGCCTTTCCTAGAATTACAACGATTCTTCTTACGCTATTTCCCATTTAGGTGTTCGTACATCCGGTAGTATATTGCGTAAACCTACGCCTTTTTCAGAGAAGAAACAAGATTTCCTGAACCCTGAGGAATTTTTAAAATAATGATGATTCACTGGTTATTCCCTTCCTGTTTTAAATATAGGTACTCTAAAATTTCAACGTTATTGAAGTAGGAATTTAGGCTACGAGAAATCTGAACCCAGTTCTCCCGAATGCCGGTTAAGTAGGCCAGTTAAAGCAAGTGGTTCCAGCTATTTACGTCAACAATTAAATTCTCAGCTTTCAATTTCTCTGCACAAGAAATTGAAAGCTGAGAATCAGCCGAGCCGTTAGCATTGCATCTAGTAGTCCAGCTCTTATGGTGCCGCGGAGTAATAAATACATTTTCCGTTACTGTATGGAGAGGAGACAAAGACAGACCGTTATGACACCTGAGGTTAATCCCCTCTCACTTATTTACACCAAGGACGTAATTCACCATACAAAAATTATTTAAGCAAGTTCTAAATTTGAACTCAGTTTTCCTCACTGCCGGTTGAGTAGGGAAGTTAACCATTAAGCCGAAGAGATTATTTATTTACGTCTTGGACGAAATTCTAATATGCTCATTTGAAAATTTCTTGTAAAAGAAATTGAAAGCTGACAATCAGCCAAGACAGTAGTTTTGCCTCTTTTAGTCCAGTTCTTATGGCTCTCCGTCGTAAGAAATATATTTTCTGTTACTATTCGAAAAGGAGACAAAGACAGGCCACTGCGACTCCCGAGGTAAATCCTCTCTCACTTATTTACCCCAAAGATGTATTTCACCACCAAAAATTATTTTGGCAAGTCCGAAATTTGAGTCCAGTTCTCTTGCATGCCGGTTTAGGCCAGTTAAACCAAGTAGTGCAAGTTTTTACGTCAATGATGAAATTCTAAGCTGCATATTTGAAATTTACTTGTACAAGAAATTTGAAGCTGAGAATCAGCCGAGCCGTTGGTCTTGCCTCCAAATGGTCCAGTTTTTATGTTGCCACGTCGTAAGAAATACATTTTCCGTTGCCATTTGGAGAAGAGACCAGTTTTATCACTAACCCAATTCGCGCAAGTTATTCTCGTCAACGGCAAAATTCGAAGCTCCTCACATGAAATTTCCTCGTACAAGGAATTGAAAGCTGAGAATCAGCCGATCCAATAGTCTTGCTTTCCCCAGTCCAGTTTTTATGGTTCTTCAGTCCAGTACCGCGTTGCAAGAAATACACATTCCCTTACCATGACAAAGACATACCATTGCGACACCCTAGGTTAATCCTCTCTCACGCTCCCACGACTTCTGAAGGCTCTGACGTCGCATCCGAGTGACCATGGCAAGGAAGAGAAGTCGAAGAAGTTTGGCCCAGCACTCTTGACACGCCCCCTTGCTTACCACTCCGTAGCATTCGGGCTCCTTCGGTCAAGATGCATGAATGAGCCCATTGTCTCCTCCCTCATCAAACTCCCACTTTCTCCGCCTGTCACCATCCCCACCGTTCCGGACCCTTCCACGCGGTTTCCTGGGTGTGAAGCGTGCCCGTCGACTCGCTTTGTCCACTCCGATCACACTGCCACACTCCGAACGGCTCTCAGAAACCCAACGAAGGGATGAAGGGCAAAGGAGTTGATGAATGGGATTGGACCTGGCGAGTTCGCCGTTTCCTGAAGGCCGGTTTTGAAACTTGTTCGGGCGTGGGTGTCCAAAAATATCTCCTTCCGACATATAGTCCCGTAAAGTTGCGCTCTTGCATTCACAATTTTACTTAAGTATTTTTATTAGTTTTGTACTCTTGTGTATTATTTTTATTATTTTTGAGTAGGTAGTTTAAATGTGACACATATATTGTTAGCTTTAATTCGAGGGAGATTATTGAAAAAATGAGTGGAAAGAAAAATAATTTTTAAAACATCTCACCGTTCGTAAAAAGTCATAAAAAATAAAGGGTAATTGAAACGTATGATGTAATTGTTCTATTAACGCTTCTACGATGGTATTAATGTAAATGTCAGTTTATATAAGTTAGCCATAAGAATGCAAGGAGGCACTCATCTCACAAGTTTGGTACGTAGGACCTACAGTAGGCTCCATCTGCAGGAACTACATGTCTGTCATGATTTTTTTTACGTCAATTCTATGAGCGCCTACTGTGTATTAATACATTTAATGGTAAACCATTGATGTTTGCATTCAATAATTATATTGACTCGCGAGAACAAATTTAGAAAATCTGATATATTAATGATTGAAACACCTATTTATTATTTTTTGCCTAAAGCTTTTGATCCTGTAAACTCTTGTCCTTCACGCTCAAGAGAAAAACCATACGCCATCGCCATCTGTGGCGGAAAATTAGAGGGCGGAATAATGCACAGCCTAATCAAGCTTGAGTGATCCATGTTTATGACCCCAAGTTTGATATTCCTCTCGAATATAATTGGAGTTCCGGATTGCAATTCCATTCAATTAATGAACTTCCTGCGATGTCTGTCCATAATATCTTTATTGCCTTATATCGCTCATCAGTCTCAATACGCTAAAAAAGTATAACCTTCCTTCCATCCATTATCTTACCGAAAAAATGTCTCCCCTGTCAGACTAATGCTATATACAGTGTTTACATTTAGTGCTTCCCATGACCTTAATTTGAGTTCAGTAGCTTAGAATTGATCCTTTTCCTATGCATACATCAACGAGGTCGTTAACTCAAACGCGAAATCGCAGTTATTCAAAAGGATTCTGTAGAAGGAAGGGAAAAATACCTACGTTACCGAGGAAAAATCTTTCTCACTCTCTCATAATAAAACACGAGAGTTGAAACGCATGCATGGTAACGAATGTTTGCTATATGAGGGCAGGAAAATTCTAGATGAGATACAGAGAAGACAAGGAATGGAGTATGCATCGAAGGGATATTAAAAGCTGTGGAGAGAATGCAGTGTAATGTTACCAGAATGCAATGTCAGTTTTTTTTCTGGCAAACAATTGCCGTGATCTGGGCAAGATCCTCCATATTTCTTTTTGACGTTTCGATGTCCAACTCGCCCATCTTCCTTAAGGATTCAGGAATCCAATGCCATTATATTCATGACTCGGGGATTATACACAAATAGTCGCGGTTAATGGCGGCTGCTCTCTCAGCGTCGCTTGATTGGCCGCCAATCCCCTAGGATTTTCAGGTGATCCTATATATAGCTGATGTTGTAGCCGCAGTCTCTGTTAATCGTGTTTTGGTGCTGTCGTATCGGAATACATTCTTTCAATAAACGATTCCAATATCCATTAGATCGACTCAGGAGCTTCTTTTCTTCTCGGTGAATCTTTCGTTTCTCCCTTCATAGAGTCTTAATTGATGCTGGGCTCGGACAACGCTGATTTTTCGGGCGGTCCTATCCGGAGATGTCTATGGTGTTCTTGCACACTGGTCTCTATTGTGTGGCTCGTATATCCAATGTAGGTTTACCCGCATTCGCACCGTATGGCGTACACTCCAGGCGTTCTCAGTCAGGTTTTTACCTTCACATGCATATCTCTAAATAAAATATCAGTTTAACTGAGGAGAGGAAGGAAGAGAATATCAATTATAGATAGTATGAAAGATAGAAGGCCTTATGGTGAACCTTCCATAAATATTCCCTTACTGAAAAGGGAAGTCCAATTATTTGATTTATGAGACGACTTTTTTATTTGCGAAACGCTCCCATAAAACCTACTGAACCTGGAGATATAATTCATGAATAAAAAATCAAGTATGTTGCATTACCATTGAAACGTATCTTGTTGAGAGCCTAAGATTAACGCAATAGTACGAGAGTTCCTGCTAGACAGCCTTGGCGCTACATCTGGGAGATATGCTTGGAGGTGACGGTAACCGATCTTCAAGGGACACACCAGTAAGCTTCTCCTTTCCCCCACCCTCTCAACGGACAGCTGCATGGTAGAAAAAAGGTGAACGGGGTCCGATTACCAAGGGATGATGTCAAATGCTCTTTGAAGTAGATGTTAAGTAATTGGCGATCATAGGGGGTGAGAAAATACTGGTTGATGTAGTAGGCGATCAAAAATAACCCGCAATTTTTTAACGAGGGAAGCTACGATTAATGACTGAAACTGAGAACTTTTTAAAAATTAACTCACAATGGTCGGGTATAACACGTGACGTGGAACCAAGGGACATCGATGAATCTTCATCCGATATCAATATGATATCTTCATCCGATAACAATAGGAAAATTACCTAATTTAACAAGGAAATTTCATGATGATAAGTTTTAAAATAAGCTATACTATTTATTCTAAATTCTAGGTAGCAACGCGCAGTTAATGAAATAACAAACACTCACAGGAGAAAGACGTCGCGCACAAAGTGAGGAGAATTTAGATGAACACGCAAAGGTTCCAGTCGTAACGGAAGAGGAAATTAATACAAATAAAAATATGAAAATTCCAAATATTTTCAGTACCGATTAAAGCAGGATTTTAAATGGCTGGAAAGAATAAATTTGAAAGGCTAATACCAATTACAAAATAGTGAAATACTGCGATCATGTCGTGAGAAAAGTTTTCCGTCGTGAATTAGTTTCATCGGAGAAGCATTGATAATAGGTGACTCAGCTTGCAGAAAAAGAGAATGACCAAGAGACATACTGAAGACGAAATTACGACGAAAATTAAAACACATTACGGTTATTCGTTTTTTTGCACACATAAGACAACCCCTAAAATCTCGTAGATCAACTTTCCATTGACGCATCTACCTATTCTATGCATTGCGGTCAAAATATACAGATGGCATTGATTAAAGCACCCTCACGCATGGGAATATGTTAGGTTCCTAATTAAAAATAAATATTCAAGTTCTTTTATGGAAAAAAAAGAATGAGAGGAGGAGAAATGACGACGTGCTGGATATGGTGTGTGAGGAGAGGCAACTTGTGAATGAGATATGGAGGAGACACAGGGTATGGAGTATTTAGCGGGGAGAGGATGCTGAAAACAGTGTTAGAGGGTATAATGTTGGGTAAACAAGGGAAACGATGAAAGAGAATAGGATTTTTAGATATAACGAAAGGGAGCAGGCCTTACTGTGAATTGAAGATGGAAGTACATGAATGAAGAGGAGACTACCAGGATGCTTCATAAGTACTCCATGGAAACCTACGTTAATCAGTGGAATACTTACCATAATACGGCGATTCATAAATACTTAACATAATACGGTGATTAATTTTTTTGCATGATTAAGATAACCCCCTCAAACCTCCGAAGTAGCTTTCCATGTATATACCACTAATGCCTATATTCACAGAATATAACGTTAAAAAAATTACAGATGTAAAAGAGTAAGGCAACTTTACGCTTGGGAGAATATTGGATTAATACTTTTTTCCTTTTTTTAATATTCAAGTTCTTCTAATTTTTGTGTGTAAAAAGCAGGAGCATCTTAACTGGATGAATGCCCAGCAAACACCCCCTTCCCTTTGGCGAAATATTTCCGAGTAACCCGACTCTTCCCAAGTTTTTGGCGAGAGTAGCTGCATCCCTTTCCACACCCCCATCCCACTGCCGCTCCATAGACGTCGTCACGTCCCCACCGAGTCCCCAACTGGTGATCGGCCAGCACTGGAGCGTCCTTTGCCCACGCCTACGACTGACTCCCTGGTCGGGCGCCGACCATCGTGGGGACAGGGAACTGCTTTTCCATGGTCGCATCGGTGTTCCGCACATTTTATGATCGTCTAAAAGGGATGAGAAAAGGGCCATTTATACGTCCTTCTGTACTCCGCAAATGACCAGTGGCTGATTGTTCTTATTTGTGAAAAGAATCCTCGGTACGTCGAAGACTCAGTGAGAGAAACGGAGCACTTCTCCCTCTTGAGACCTCTTTTAGAGTAAGCTGTCGATATATGGGATCCTCAGAAAACAGGATTAATTAATAAGCTAGAGCGTATACAGTTAGTTTTTGGTTTTGCCAGCTATTTCTAGGACCAGAGGCGCAGGTCTGAATTAAGACAAGGAGGGTTTTAGGCGCAACAAGACCTCTGGTGTGTGGTATACCCTCCAGAATCCTAGAAAAGTTTTTAAGACAAATGGTTCAAAATGGTGAGTTTTGTGGATTTCTGAGGGATGTTTAGTCCTTAGACTCTTCTATAAGTATACTAGCTGACCCGGCGAACTTCGTACCGCCTGACAATCAATGAACTTACAGTTTACTTACACCATTTATAAATCAAGAGCGGCTGTATCGTTTTTAATCATGTTTAATTTATTATAATAAAATAAGGATACAAATTCAATAAAACTACGTAAATGAGTACCAAAATTGCTTGTCAGAAAGACATTTTCTTTATTGAATCTACATAGGGTGAATCGGAGCACGTTTACGCGGATTTTTTTCAACAAATTTTCTAACGTTTTAGCTTAAGAAATTTTGGGCATTGTGGTTTAATAAAGCAGTTCATGAAATAAAAATTATACGCATTCAGTTGTTGGCTATTTGCGTTATTAGCTCTAAAAAAATGTTTTTAGGTCTAAGTCTGTTGCATACACTTGGCCCATTCAGGGGGCAGGTTGACACGACCCCAGACCGACGCTTGACTGATGCTCAAAATCGTGCAAGAAAAGCCCCTATGAAGCAGCATTCGCATTAAATGACTTAAGGCGCGCCAGTTTTAGTATCTCTGTTTGGAAAAAATGCACTGCGTAAACGTACTGCATGCGTAAACGCACCACGGTGAGCCACATTCGGGTTTAATGTCTTGCGTCAAGCACCTGATAAACAACAGTTTTTGTTTTGTTATCAGGCGCAAGATGAAGCGGATGAAGCTAAATAAATATAGCGAAGCAAAGCAGTGACGCAGCGAGGGGAGGTTTTGGGGGATAAACCCCCCCCCCCAAAGAGCTTAGAGAATTTTTTTATGAAAGATTTTGTTATTAATATTAGGGGGACGGATGACTAACAAACAAAACATATTTAACTATTCACACAGCCGCAAAACCCACAATTTTGAACCATTTATCTTAAAAAATGTCTGGGGGAAGTGCCCCCACACTTCCCGCTTACCTTAGCGAGTTTTCTATACCCTACAGACCCGTGGTATTAGCTGCGCCCAAAACCCCCTATCCTAGCTACGCACTTGAAGCGAAGGAAGAAATACAGAGGATGGTTTATCGACTCGTGAACATAGCACGCTAAATTGACCGTGAGAATATCATGGGTTTTCATTAGCACATGAGCACAAACAACACAAAAACTGAAAGAATGACCATGTGATTTTTTAATCCTTATCACGAATGCAACACGAATTGTAAATTGAATACGTTTAAGCTCAAAAGGGCATATGAGTTGAGATCATGGAATCTACGGAATGAGGACTTCCTAACCTTTGAATTTTCCTTTGAGTAAAGTTGCGTGAATCACATTCATCACCAATTTTTTTAATGATCAAACACGTTCCGTTGGATAGTTATGGTTGGCTTAGGCTTCGAAAGATCATGAGCACAGAAACTACATTTTTCTGTGAATCGTGCCTTGGTAAGCCAGGTACGTCCAAGGACTTAAAATATTCAGATAGATAGTTGGTGATTTCGTCTTCGTTTGTTACACATTTAAAAGATTTGAATCCATGCAGAGTACGAACTATTTGAATTTACCTCGTTTTAGTCATCCACATCTTCGTTCTTGCTCGCTAAATCAACCATCTTTGATCCTTTTGGTGATCAATCATATTCTGGAACTCTTTGTTGATGAGCTCACTGAAACTAATATGCAATCATTCCAAGGAAATGAGTTAAAACTACTCGATTCCTCGACAGGAACACGGACATTACCGTTTGTCAACAATTGCTTGGAGATTTGTTTACAAACACGGTAGTGAAGTGTCAACTCGAGCTGGGCCACGGCTGGGCTTACAATCAGCTCGAATTAAATTTTAAAAATGTAATTTCAATTTAATTAATATTTTGAATATATTTAGTAATTAAAATGTTATATTGTTTCTAAATTCATTTATGAAAGTGGTAAAAACAAAACAAATTATTTAATTTGTAGTTTTGACCGACTTATCAATTGTTGTGTTACTATAACTCCTAAAAGCATGTCCATAGGAAAGAGATGATTTTTTTTGTGAAATTATCCTTTTTTTAATGGCCTATATGTTAACCCCGCCTGAGACGAATCCAAAGAACCAAATCTCATTGAAATCGGTGCAGCCGTTCTCGAGTTATAAGTGTTCTAACTAACACGATTTTCGACTTTCTTTTATATGTATAGATTAATCTAATTAAGTAAAATCGATTAAACATAAAAGTTTCTTTGAGCCCTGGTAGGGGGGGGGGTTTATCCCCCGAAATCCCCCTCGCTGAGCCACTGCCTAGTTCATGCCTTGAACAGGAAACGAACAAATACTTTTTCAACTACAAATCAAGACTTTTCTGCCAATAGGAACCAGACATATGTAACTATATGCCTACATCATATCAGAGAGATGCCCTATTGCCGTTGGCATGGCAACTATATGTGAAGTTTGGATGCTCGTGGTCTGGGAAGTTGGGTTGAGGGTAATATGTGGAATACCGACAGTTGCGCTCAAGGCACCTTTGGGTACTGTGCCGGAAACGGAAGTTCTTATCTACCAAGGTAGTTAAAATATACCGAGTACGGATGAACCACTTGGCATAGCTGGTCTATATCCACAGTAATACTTTTGCTGATCTTAATAGAAATTTAAGAGATGCATTATTACCCTTGGCCGTATATATTCGTTAAGATCCAGAATTGTGCTAAGGCCAATATAAAAGAGGATTCATCCGTAGGACATGTGCTGACGTGGCACTCTTTGGTTGCTTGTTGTAGAAAATTATTGATGTTATGCATACGGAGAATTGAAGTTAACTTGTACTTCTCAGCGCAACGTACCCGACTCATCTGGGTGTTGAATATGATAGGTATGAGTCTTCTAAGCCCTCTATAATCACTTATGTGGTGCTTTTTGTCAAAACTGACAAAAATTTACAGAATTCCGTAATTAATTTTCCGATTTCTATTGTGTTGTTTTACAAGAGAGAGATCTTTCGAATCGTGAATGCGAAACCAGCACCTATTGTTATGTTTTTTATTGTAAATTTTCTGCTTAGGGTAACGATTTAGAAATAAAGTCGGTTTTTTATCTCATCAAATTGAATTTATTTTGTTTAAGATTCGGAAATTAAATTAAAGAACGTTTAAAAACTTCACCAAAGATTGATTAAAAATTTATTTTTCTGAAATTATAATAAGGGAGGAATCATTTTGGGTATATATATGTCTTCAGGTTGTATTTTAATGGCATTATATTGTTCTAGATTGTGTGAAAACTTCGTCTACAGCCCATCAATTACTGATTATCCTTCAGTTCATCGAATTCTTTTCCGTGCGGATACATGTTCCATTATTCGGCCGCTATCTAGTCCTCAGTGGTTTAAATGGCCTAAGCTGTCACTCGCTGAGCCAATAATCGACTGACTGCCATAGGAATTCTACCTTGAATATTCAGGAGCGATGATTAGTCTTAATAGAAGGCTAAGCACGTCTCGATTAGATGCGCTTTGAAGGCGACAATTTGCCTCGGCTGACCTCAAGGCTTATTTCCCGAGGAAAACCTCGTCACCAGGCGACCCGCAGGCTTCAATTATTCCGGCCCTCTAATTATTTATGCCCTCACGACCTCCATCGAACGCCCCAAGATTGGGAAAAATGGGCTGATTAAGGCGTAGTCTTCCCCCTTTGCTCCCATTCACTTCCACACCATGCAACGGGAGGATTCGATTCAAAACCCTTGCTTTATACCCTTTCCTTGAGCTCTCTCTGAGTGACCTTTTTTTTCATTCCGACGAAAATCGAACAGATCCTCCGCTCCCAAAAGCGTACGTGTCCTGTATCATAAGTGCAGCTTGCCTTTCCATTGAAGTGCGCCCACAGAGAAATGGGGAGGGAGATTTTGTGGCCTTATGGGCTCAGCTTCCGCGGAATTCAATACGAGCGGAATTTTTCATACGAAATCTCACGCGACTCCAAATGGTGTTTATGTTTCGGAGGCGCTTTCTTCCTTCCTTTCCGAAACCTCGTATAGATTTGAAAAAGAGGACCGCAAGGTGACTATCGAGTTTTGAGTTTTCTATGTGCATATGCTTCACTTCGATGGATATATTAGAGCTCAAGTATTGTCACAATGCACTGAAGGAACAAGTGACTTTGTACGCAGTCACGCGCACGGGTGCAAAGTTAAATACACCAAAGGATGAAGTTCACCATGAAAAAATATTTGACTTAGCCGGGATACGAACCCGGATCTCCCGATTGCCGGTCAGGCGTGCTACCAGTTACACCACCAAGCCATTTTCTCAGAGCGAACTTCGGGATGGGTTTTACCGAACAAGATGTTGACGCCACATGTGCCACAGTGTGGACTTGTGACGTCAACATCTTGTTCGGTAAAACCCATCCCGAAGTTCGCTCTGAGAAGGTGGCTGGGTGTGTAACTGGTAGCACGCCTGACCGGCAATCGGGAGATCCGGGTTCGTATCCCGGCTAAGTCAAATATTTTTTCATGGCGAACTTCATCCTTTGGTGTATTTAACTTTGCACCCGTGCGCGTGACTGCGTACAAAGTCACTTGTTCCTTCAGTGCTTTGAAATTCGTCGCCGCAGACCTGCGGAAAATAAGGGTTTTTCTCCCCGACAGTGGCTTAGTAAGCACGACCCTCGCCACATGTGCCACAGTGTGGACTTGTGACGTCAAAATCTTGTTCGGTAAAACCCATCCCGAAGTTCGCTCTGAGAAGATGGCTTGGTGGTGTAACTGGTAGCACGCCTGACCGGCAATCGGGAGATCCGGGTTCGTATCCCGGCTAAGTCAAATATTTTTTCATGGCGAACTTCATCCTTTGGTGTATTTAATATTGTCACAATGTTACAATGGACTAAATCTCTGACTAGTAGTGTGTGATTGTATTTGAGAACGTATGAGAGTGTGGGAAGCCAAGGGGTACTAGTGGTTTCTTTTTTCTACACTGAGTTAGGTACAGAAAACAAACGAGATGAATGAGATGTTTAGTAGTGCATTTGATTTTCCACTTGACATCTGCACAAAACAGAGACTCACTCGTATCCCCTGGAAACAAAATTTTGTGCATTTCTTCCAACAATTGACTTTCCCTGACTCTGTTGAGAAAAAAATCACTTGTGCCTCTTGGCTTCTCAACCCCACCTAGTTATGGACTTTGAAATACGCCAAGTCTGTTTGTGTGGTTTTCATTTCCCATTTCAGTCTAATCTAATAGCCTTGTCTCCGGATGATTTCATAATACTTGTTAATCACTGATTATTCGTATGCATGGGATCGAAACACTCTGTGGTTCATAGGGACAGCATCTTTACCGTCTTCAGTCATTAGTTAAGTGACACTATCCCATCCATAATTTTGACAACTCATCCACTTCAACAAATGCCCTTCAAATAGCATATTAATTGATGAATTTATAATATATTAAGATTTACACACCCTCAACTTAGTTCACTTTTAATCAAAAAGCTACAGTTCGCTTTTTTACGAATTGGCAAAGAATTGAAAATGCAGGTTTCATTACTTCAAATCATCTGAAACCATTAGGGGGTTTTCAGCTTCGGTGATCTTAACTGAACTTCGAGTCCCTTCTTCGAGTCGAAAATCTCCATTTTTTCATTTTTTTAACCCTAATCGAAACATTAAACTCTACTATCATGTGTTTTATGAGAATAGTAACGCAGTCGTTATTTGATATGACGATAGATTCCACAAACTCATTTGGAACCTTAGACATAAGTATGCTATCTAAATCAATCTCACTACCGTCAATAGCTATGGAATTCAGCCCCAATGTATGGACCATATCGATGGCAACAACACGTTTCTCCAAAATAGCAGATTCTCAGGAGAGCAAAAAACAATTAATATTTGTCACTTACACACTGATATTAAAACCAAAAGTTGACAAAATTGAAAAAGAAGCATTCGATTGCAAACAAAGATTTTATTTTTGCTTGTATTTTATTGTTTTATTGCTATTACGCTTTGTTTCATATACCTATCACAAACCGGCCGAATTTGAGATACGTTTTGTTAGAACTTATATGGTATCGCTAAGACGTGAGAAGCAACCGTGTAAATGAAGTAGTATCATATGTACGGTCTGATCCATTTGCTCCCCTGCGGATTATGCCCGCATATAAACGCGAGATAGGATATTCCACCTGACCATATTCACCAACTCCGAGTGGTTTCGCATCTTCATGCCCCCACTTTGCCCTTCTAATATGTTTTCCCAACCTCTCCCATATGCGTCTCTTTAGAGCTCGTAAAACGTCACCGTACTCAGCGACCCCGGAGACCGGGGTGAGACATTACCTTTTGCCGCCACACTTCCCATTAACTTCAACCCGGCGTCCAAATGATGTTTGCTGTTCTATCACGCTAGGTAGACATTTCCCCCCACTCCACCGCGTGGCACCCTCTCCTTCTATTTCTTTGTTTTCTCTCTCTCTCTCTTTCTCTCTCTCTCTCCGGTGACCTCGCGTGCCTCTTTCCAGTCTTGACTAAATTGAATCTTCCGGATGCAACTCCGGTGCTCTGGAATACCGAAATTACTTCGTTTTCCTCGGATTATGCTATCCTTCTTGAAAGTCCGTCCCCAGCCTTCCTTCTAGATAGGTACGTGAGGAAATTTCTCCACTTCCTGAGGGGAAAATTAATTTCGTGCTTCACTGCCTTCTTGGGTTTTGGCTAGGTAAGGTATTTCGAGCTGTTTTCCGTCTCTTAATGACTGGTTTTCATTAATCTTCCTGGACATGCCCCATTATGACGAGGGAGTCGTAGAGTAACATCATGAAAACGGGACGAGAGAATTTTCGTCCTCAAAGAACGCATGTTGGAGGGATAATTTTAATAAGGATGACGGTTAGCTTTGAACTCATGCTTCAGCTGAAGTCACTAGATGCTTGACCCGTTTAGTAAGAAGACAAAAGGCAACATGCGAATAATATGGCGGCAATTCATTTTAACAGAAAATAGTACATAGTTAACACTGGACGTATATCAGTAACTGTTTATTTTTTACGCTCAAATAATGCCTTACGATTGTTTGATTGTTTGTTTTGTAGATTTGTTTTGGTTTGACTGTTTTGCCATTAGAAATATGGTGGCCATGTGGGTGGGGACGCATGAATCGCATCTGAAACTGTGCTGATTGATTCAGGCCATGGTTTGAAAGAAATCTTTAGTTTGACTTTCCATAGCATTAGCATCACTTTTCAGTTTATTTTTGTGAAAATTCGATCCGTTAAAGTTTAGAGATAACATCAAAGTATTTTCATCAATGATTTTCCAAGAATTGGAGGTGGAAATTTCCGATTTATCATCATTTCAATAAGATAAGTCGGCCGATACCCAGGGTTTATGCTAGAGAGACGCTGCGCCGCAATGAAGTAGTGGTCAAACATCATGAAAAGCTTTGTGTTGAAAATATTTTCCTCTTCCTGGAGTAATTCAACCAATTTAATCCGAAAAGGTTCCGTATACACTCTATTTTCCGGGGTTCCTGAGTTAGTTCAATGTTCAAAGTTTACTGCGTTTAAGCCTGAATTTATGGAAAGGACAATGGCCAGATATCAGCTGAAAATCAACAAAAAGAAGACTAAGATATTAGTTTGCAGCAAAAGAGAGGAGGCTAAAACAAACATCAACCTAGGACAGCATAAGCTTGAAGAGGTGAACGAGTTCTCTTACCTGGGAAGCCGAATTACCAGCGATGGACGGAGCAAGAAAGAAATACACAGTAGAATAGCGCAGGCGAAGAGGGCTTTCTACAAAAAGAAGAATCTTCTTACAGCTGAAAATACCAGAATAGAAGTAAGGAAACAATTCATCAGATGCTACATATGGAGTAGGTATGTTTCTCTATGGAAGCGAGGCTTGGACGTTGACAGCAGTAGAGAAGTCAAGAGTGGAAGCATTCGAAATGTGGTGCTACCGAAGAATGATGAAGATAAAATGGATTGACCGTGTGAGTAACCAGGAAGTGCTAAGGAGAGTAGGAGAAAAGAGAAGCCTCCTAAAAACATTAAGCAGAAGGGACAACTTAGTTGGCCACATTTTGAGGCACGATGGTCTGATGGAGACAATCGTTGAAGGACAAGTGGAAGGGAAAAAGGGCAAGGGACGGCCCCGAATGAGTTATATAGGACAGGTTGTAAAGGATGTAAAAGAGAATAAATATGTAGCTATGAAGAGATTAGCGGATAGGAGAGAGAAATAGAGAGCTGCGTCAAACCAATCTTAGGATTGTTGACTAATGATGATGATGAAGCCTGAATTTACTTGATCTTTTGTAGCTATTGCCCTCGAGGCTCAGTGTGATCCTACCCAGAGCAATCTATGCCCAGGTTCTTATACGGCTATGTATATTGCTTAGTATAAGACGTCGCATTCTTCCTACTCACACGTTGTAATACGTATTTTTTTCGCGATAGGTAATGCATATTTAAAATCTAAGGTATCCTTTTGAAATTTTTAAAGTATACATGGGAATACCCGTACCAACACTTGGATCTCAAATAATACCAGTTTACAGTCGAGACATTAATCAGTCAAAATATTTACAATTGAGATAGAAATGAAATTCGAGTATTTTTAATAGTGTGTAACGTAATCATTTTATGATAATAGTGTCTGTGTTAAGCAAGTAATTCGTCATGAAATGGACCTATTAAGGGAGAAATATTCGTCACATGGCCATATTTTTGCATTCTGAGGGACAACTCCAGCAAAAGCTTTTCAGGAGCCTTAAAAAAGATAGCTCAACATCAAATGCCATAGATAACGCAGTTTCGGCATTGGTTTTTACCACGTTCGATTATACTCGCTTTATTGTTTCCCCTTCCGAAAAAAATCTTGCAACTGAAATTTTCATCACTTCCTGATTAGCTACAGTGCTGAAATTTCCAGGATAGGCCAGAACGGAAAGATAAGGCAATATTTTTACATTTTTACAATGATCGGAAAGAATCTCGCATAATACTGAGAAATAAAATGAAATATGCTCAAAAAGTGACCTTTAAGTCCAATGGAGGCTCTGCAATCATTATATATGTAACAAAGTTTTTACAGTGTAAAATATCTTTGGATTATTTTGCCTTTATTTACCTTAAAGAGAAATACTGAAACCATTTAATATCGTAAAAAGCATAACTTTAGGGTTCAAGATAATAAAGAAATGATGAAGTATTGGGTAAAAAACTCTCGAAAGTCTGTATGTAAGTTCCAATAAAGACGAACAAATACTTTCATTGTTGCGTTACCCAGATGTTATGAGAATTAGGCTGGGAGCCGCTGGAGGATAGGAGGCTACGCGCTGGCTTCGATTGCGTTAACAATTGAGAATAGATATCTTTAAGAGTGATATCGAGAACATAATATTAGGGCCCCACTATATTTCCAGGTCCGACAGAAGTGACAAATTAAGAGAGATATTTAGCCGAACGGATAGATTCGGGAATCCATTTTTCCTCCGAACCATAAATGACTTTAATAAATGCTAATCGTAATTTCGTAAGAGCATTTCCTTTTATGTGTAAACGACTGGTGTCCTAACAGCCCCTACCACACGCCTTCTCAGGCGGCTTGAGAGGTATTATGCAGATATAGGTGTAGAAGTATAAACTGTATATTATACAGCATCTTGCGTCACCTTTTCGATCTTGGTCGTCAACATCATTGACAAACCTTATCGTTAGTTCATCCCACGATATTTTTCTGAAATGACTTATGGGTACCTATAGTGAATATATAAAAATGATATTTTAGCATTGCTTTAGCCATTTAAATCAATTTAATTGACTGAATACTATATGGCCTCAATAATAGCATTGTTTCTAGTAGAGATCAATTACATAGTGCTCAAAATATTCTAATCATGGTCTCATATTCAGCTTATAGAAAGTTGATAGGTGCATAACTGGTGACTAATATATAATCAAGAGATGTGGGTTAGAATCCCGACAAACCCCAATAGTGAAGGAAAAATCGATTTTGATTAAAATTTAAATAGAGTTTTAAATTTCAAATATTGAGCCTTGGTCTTCGAGGTCGATCTTGACCATTTCTTTTGATCTCAACAGCGTCACCTCCGGCCTATGAAGTCGTCATGGGTCAGTTATTATTAGTGTAAGAAATTTCTCTAAAGCCGGTAAAATTGAGAAGGACGCCGTTGATCATTAAGAAAGCATCGTAATCAGTTGATACTTCTAAAAAAACTTGAGTAGCCGAATGGTTCCAAGCAGTGGCTACAAAGATAAATGGTTGCGCAATAGTAAATTTTTACTGCTACCAATTCATGTATACACTCAAATAAGATTTTTTGGGATTACCTCCGCATCTCTCAAATGTGAATTTTAAGCAATTTTCAAATGTATAATAAACATGTTTTTGTACAACGTATAATTTAGGAAAATAGTCGAATTTTTCGGTTAATCGATATTTCGGTTCAAATTTCGATACTTGTTGAAAAGTTGACCTTATTCACTTCGATTAAAAATCAATTTTGATCGACATTTTTCCATCGCTAAACCCGAATGATTTTTTTCATGGTGAATTCTAAATTTGGAGTACATAAGATGCTGTTTGACTTTTTTTCTCAGAACACTAGGATTAATGTGGTTTCCTATTTCTTTTTTATTGCCTAAATCGAAAGATTATTACTCCCAGAGTATGTATTTTACGCTTTTAGTTTTTTTAATGATGATATCTATTTTTCGCGATTAAAAGAAAAGTGAAAAATTTCAAGAGTGCGGAAACTCAACGGCTAAGTATGAATGCTGGGAAAAGCCGGTGTGACGTCGTTCTGGTTAAAGCTGCCGCTATGTGCCGCCACCTTGGTGCAAGGCTATGAGCGCTGCTACGATACAGGCTGCTAGCAGTTAGTGCTTGGCTCAAATAAGGATTATTAATACCCTATCTAAAGGAAGGAAACTTCCCGACCATAGGCAATTTTAATAAGCGGTTTAATACGAGATGTTTCCATAAGCTCTGTGCCACATGCATGCATTGGTAATCTCAGACGATGTAAAACACCTGACTACTCATATAACAGCTAGGTCCCTGTGACGTCACGTGGAGTGGCATTGCATGGGCGCCAATCTCGCCTTTTTCAAATGAGGTTAAAATGTGACCATTAACATTCGTCTAAACTGGGATTTCTAAAACCAAATAATTTGTATATTATGAATACACGAATGCTGGGTAACGAATCGCAATCAATGTCTTTCGTTTTCTTTGATGAAGGAAACTACCCTATATTTGAGAAAAAGTCAAGCAGCATCTTATATCGACAAATTGGGAATTCGCGATCAAAAAAATCATTCCGGTTTAGAGATGGAAAAATGTCGGTCAAAATCGATTTTTAATCGAAATGAAGAAGTTCGACTTTCCAACAAGTATCTAAATTTGAACCGAAATATCGATAAATCGAAACAACCGACTATTGTTATGTATTATTATAGTTTGTACAAAAACATGCTTATTATACTTTCGAAAAGCGCTCAAATTTCAGATTTCTTCACACAAAAATGTTTCCAAAGGAAAATAGTACTGTTCTGAAGATTGTGTGGGGATAAACCAATCCCAGTTTTCCTCCTCAACGGTTTCTACTCACTCCACTTTTCCCCCCTCCTCCAACATCCCTTTGCTTAAATCTTTCTCCAAGGATGCCATGGCGACCGTTTTTCCTCTCGAGGCCGTATCTCTTAACTCGGAATGAATCTGAAACTCTTGTTTTCATAAGCAATCTCCTTTTCTCATTAAGGCCCTTACCCTCCCCCCCGGTACTCGTAACATTTCTGCTTTTTAATCTTTAACCCACCCTTTTTTTTAATGTCTCTCTATCTCTCCCGTGCCTATTTGCCTTTCCTCCTGCCGACTGGGTGCGCTCTCGAAAACTTTTCTCACTTGAGTTGCTTTCCTCTCCCCTCGTCGCCATCGTAGCCATTCCATTCCAAACAACGCGACAAACTCCAGCTTCTCTTTTCGTCATTTCCTATATCTCATCGTCCTTGCCGTTTTATCTCGCTTACTTTTTAATCTGCGGCGCAAATGCTATTCCGGCACAACCTACGAAGCTTATACAGATTTGGCAACGAGAGTCACCAAAGGAATTTCGAGGTCGTTCGGATAATTAAGTTTAGTACTGTTTAAATTTGGTACTAATAACATGAGTACCCAAGGAATTTTGAGGTCGTTCAAATAGTTAAGTTCAGTGCTATTTAAAACTTGAACTAACCACATGAATCATTATCCGAAATTCACGTATCCAATGTAAATGTTTGGTTAGCAATCGTGACAACTTTGCATCAAGCCTCGATTACTTAAGTACAAACCAGACTATAAAAGATGGATTATGCATATAATTTTAAAAACTAAAATGCGGCTGAATAAAATATATCAATACCCTAGAAAAATTATATAGCCATGGGCTAAGTAATAAAATTCATAAGCGCCTGCTTGATTACTACATCAAATCATGATTATTTTAATGAGCATAATACCAAAGGTAAGAGTCGCAAAATGCTTTGCTTTGGAGCCTAATTCTCCTTCACATCACTTGAGGAATTATTGTCAGTTTAAGGCAGTAATAGTTTAATCTGTATCGTATTCAGGAACAAATTAACTGAAGACCCACCCTACTATCGGTGACTTTTCTCGTTTGCGCATAAAAATACAAATTATTCATAGCCAGCAAGTTAACAATAAAAAATGCATCTGCTTTGTATTAAAATTAATAAATTGAAAGATGACATATTTTATTAATTCACACATTGAAAATATATACATTAATAATACATTTCAAATGTTTTGGTGACTGTTTTTATATTTATACCCAATTTTCTCATTGTACCAAAGTCTTCTTCCCAAATAACTTCCATGGTACAATTTATTGGATGCTAGTTGGAGGCTAAAAAGGCATATAAAACTAATTCATTCAGTCATACATTCCGTTAATGCTAAATTCACCTACGTAGAATTTTATACAACACAAGGGAGAGAATTATTACAGTAATAAATGTCGATCATAGTAATTTCGAAGCTTTTTTCTTCGTATTCCATAAAATCCTCGAAAACATGGATCATCGCCAAAGGAAGTATGTGGAAGACATATTTTATTATACCAACGCTGAAATAATACGGCGTTGTAAATATAAACCCAAAACTTCTTATTCGGAACAAAAGGATAGATACCTATTGCATTTTTCAATAAAAATGGGGAAGAAGACCACTTTTTCAGGAAAAAACTCGAGAGCTGCACTACTAGGAAATCCATTCTGAGGACTCAGATCCTTACTTGCTTGTTTTCCGCCCTCAAAAAAATCCCTTGCTCGAATCTCATCCACGAACACTTGAAGCTGCTCGGAAGACATCCCTTCAACTTTCCTCCTCCCACGATAGATCCCTGCATTCACAATTCCGTGGAAGCTAGTTTCGCTGGGAGCCAACGTCAAAGTTTCTAGGTCAAGCGGCAAGGCAAGGCTGTTCACGCTAATACATGGGGCAGATAGGTGCCTAGGACTACCTACATCATTAACGGTTGCGAGCACAAATTTTTCATTATTGCCACGAAAATTGACGCAACATAGCACTCGCGTCGAGTAACTCGACTCTCTCATTTCCATGCCTTGCAAAGTGAGCCAAGTTTGAATTATACTCGGTCGTTACGTCAGTGCATTTCAACCAGTAGTTCATGTTCCAACGGATGGGCTTTGAAAGTTTAAGTTTCGCAAAAAAATTAATGGCGCCATTAGACCATTGAATGCTAAGGAGAAATGCTTAACACAATGTAGGACCTTCCTCCTTACAATTTTGTTTTCAAATTTAATTGAAAATTTGAATGAAGGAATGTTCAGACTTCAATTATAATGCAGGCCCACATATAGCCATTTCTATTTCATTTTCACTCAATGGCATAATGCTAACTAAACTGTGTATATCATGCAAATAGCATTGCCATGGATATGAATGCTTGATCTAAAAATCATAGGTAATTAAATCTCATTGATTGAGAAGAAAATGCTCAACATTAAAAAACATCCCATTATTAGCAGCATTTTCATTTGCATCGTCAAAAAGAAATACCTCTTATTAACACCGTATAATTGAGATCCGGTATAATTGTACAAATAGCATTGCTTAAAAATGTCTGCATGTATTTGTGATTTATGAGGCAAAAACATCCGGAATGATCTTCTGACTTAAGAGGAGAGCATGTACGTGCAAAATCATGGACTAAAGCTTAAATGAACCTGGAATGGAACACTACGGCATAAATAACTGCAAAAGTTTCATGTTCATCATAAGGTTAACATGAAAGGTATAATGACATTTAAATATATCTCTAGAAAAAAACTTAGTGGAAGCAAACTCTTGTGAAGATTGGAACATGTTGTATATTCAATTAATACAGATTTATCAAATTTGACCGAGCAAATAAATAGCTGCTGAGCCAAAAATATTGAACGTGATAATTCAATAGATAGGAAATAATATGCACTGAATGGCTGAGGCCTAAAATTTGTAGAACTTCATTATAAGGTTAGGAAAAATAACAACTTTGCTTTACTACAAACACACTTACATTCACTGACTAAAATATTTTTGGACACTAATTTAAGTGGGTTAAAAAAGAATCAAGCTCAGGAAAAATCTCTTCAGGCTTGAATGCTTGTGTAAAACTAAGCCGAGTAGTCTGACGATTACCATTTCAGATATAATAAGGACAGAAACATTTAATACTCATTTATAAATAATTTAATCGTTTCAATATTATTAAAATGTAAAGAAAATTTTCTAATTTCAGTGTGGATGAAAAACATTTCATGGTTGAGAGGCAAAAAGTTAAGAATAATTCCACGGTGGTTATTATCATCATTTTAGCGCGGATAACTTTCCCAAAAAGCCATTAGCATTACTACGAAAAATGATTGCCTCAAAAATGCGAGCTGAGGGGAACACTTCGATTCTTGCCTATTCGCCATCCTCATGAATGGCCAGCTAGGCCAATCCATGATAGTGACCAATGGGACTGCGTAGAGGAGGTCCAGTTTAATCCAATATTTGGCTGATTACTGTTGTCACTTCGGTCTGATTTTAATCAGTTTTCAAAAATCTCCGCGGCACGGTGATGACTGCAATGCGATCCATATTTATTTTCCAATAATTTTGAAGTGTGGTCTTTGAAAATGCGAGTAATAGCATTGAAAATTTATGGATTTGATAAATGACAACATTATAAATGTAAATTTTGGTTAACAACCCTTGTTATACCTTAGTTATCCGTGAAACTCGGATCAATTTGCCCTTCAGCAACGCGAGTGGCGACTTTTGGAAACTCATTTAAATGCGCGGTGGCTTGAAACATATTTAGAAGCCGACTAGAGGATCCCCTTTTGTAATATACATGATGGTGACTGCGCAAGGGTCATGCAAAATGTTTTTCTCAATGAGTGCATATGAGACCATTCACCTTTCCTTTCCGCCTAGCAGAGAAATTCTCATGGCAAAGGTAGTGCTACGCATAGAAATAAATGCTAATGGGACCATTAATTCAGGCCAACTATTGCTTCCCTCAAAGGAGCAGACATGATCTTGTGGGCATTTGGCTTAAGTCAACTATAATTCTGAAAATAATGGACATGGACAACTGTAAAGTTAATTAATAAATAACGCTCAAATATGTGCGGCAGGAATCTAACATTAAGCGATCTAGAAATTTTGGCACATAAAACAATTTAAAATAATGCCAGTAATCTTTACCCAATTGAGGATGAACAATTAGCTGATATTTAATCGAAAGCTCTTATGCCGAGGAAAAAGAACGTCATTAAAGAGTAAAATTGGTAAATTATAACTACAAGGAATTATTTCAAGGAAAAATCCAGAATATTGGATTTTAATTACGTTTAAATCTTAAATAACAACATTCCTTACACCGAAATTCAAGTATAATTTACATTTAATACATATTTGAATTTCAGTTTTAATTCTGCAATGCCTCCACAAAAATGGAATTAAAACCGACATGTGCAGCGCAATACATTACATAGGGTCCATTACTCTGTAAAATAAGGCTTCGAACCGAGGAAACTAGGAAGATTATGTAAATTTAAATACATTCCATCTGTAATTAAATAAAAATCTATACGCTGATGGAGCAAGTTGTAAGTATTAAGTGTGCATGTTAAAGGCTGGGGAAAATGAACTCAAATTCCTCAGTATGGGAACAAAATAGGCAAATTACGTAGAACTTGAAGGAAATCTCAACCCTTTCGATTAGTGCCTGATGCGGAGAAGATCCAACGTTCCCCCGGCGTCCATAAACATGAACCCCACGCACTTAGGCTTAAAGCTTAGGGCTAGTGCTCCCTTCGCGCCCGTTCCCATGTATATTTCACCGCAATCCGAGAGTGGGGAGACAATATGTACAGCAGAAACATTGCTTTACCCGAGGGGAAAACGTCCTTGATTTCGACCTTGAAATCCCTTTAAAAAATCCTTTCCCCATCCCTCCCTCCGTTTCCCGTCGTTTTTTTTATTCCCCCAGAATACGACACTGCCATTTCCCGCGAAGAAACAAAACAGCCACTGCAGAAGCACGACGACCATCAGGGCGAAAATTGTTTTCACGCTCCCCGCGTTTCCCCCGCCTTGCGCAACATTTCTCTTCTCTCCCCGCCGCTCGTAAACCATTCGCAATCCCATCTTTACACACCAAATCTTCTGTTCAGTCCCCTCTTTCTTCTTCCACGACGAGGTATCGAATCGCATTACTTCGAAAGGGTTATTCTACTCGACATTTTGGTCGAGGAACACGTAACTTGCTAACACACTCTCCTCAAGACTAGACTAATTAAATCAGCTTTTCTGCATTTAAGTAGCAAATAGCTAAGCTAGCAACTATGATAATTCGCATCAGATCATAGGCGGATTTAGGGGGTGCATGGGGGCACGGAGCCACCCCAGACGCTTGAAAAATGTATAGAAATTTTTGTATGGTTATCATTACGTTCGTTTTCTTCAGTGTATTACTGAGCCTCAATCATTTAAATCCATATTTATAACTTTCACATTAAAATAAAGGGAATATTACGCACAGTAACTGTTTTATCTTATTTTTAATCTCAAGTAAGAGAAGATGGTTTGTCTGTCAGACTCTAGTGCCCCACCCAGGAAAAAATCCTAGATCCGTCCCTGCATCCGATCCATTAGCAACAATTATTCATTCAGTCACTTTCTCCTTTATTCACAGCAAAATATACCACTACATTGGTTTTATAAGTTTCTTTCCATATTGTTTGAGGAATAGGTTATAGGATTCTACCATCATTCTCATTGCAAGAGAGACCTAAATGATCAATTAACTTTCACTGTGTATTGTGACAAAGATAACGTTGCATGTTAGTCTAAATTAGCAAGTGTGATCTAAATGAATGACAAACTCTATCTTATCTTTGGTGGCACACAAAACGACTGGTTATTTTAAAATTCACATCCATTCCCTTTTCTCTAATATTTATTTATTCTTTCTCCTCTTCTTTTGCAGAAAGATAGGTTCAAAAGACTTTAAAACGTTGCGTATGTCAGGATAACTTGTATGTAGAGAAACTCACATCCAAATCATGGCATACGTAGATAACTGACTTTCCCTGTTCATACTAGCAAAAAAAGGAACTGATTTGATTTAATAATTTGAATTCAACTCCGTTCACAAGCCTACATCCTCCTTTTAAGACAAGATAGCATTTACAAGGTTTAAATAGATCCGATTGGACATATTTGTTTAAAGTGTCCTTTTTTGTAGAAAAATCTAATTGCAAGTGTCATTTAGATGAAAAAATAACATTCTCTTCATTACTTGGGTAAACATAGGGAAGGTTAATTTAAAACATACGGGTAATTATGATACCAAACATAATACCGACAGAATAATACTCAAATGCACTTAAGGATCTTCCGCATCACCGTTTAATTTTGATCTTGGTCGTGAATCAGTTTGAAAAATAATAAAAACATTATCTACCGTTTTTCCATCCGTTTCTTGCTTCTCGAGCGATTTGCGAAAAATTCCTAAGACGATAGGTATATAACTCTACGCGGCTTCCGAGCTGGTCACCGCTTCTAAGCTACTTCTCCCATCCAAGCGATGTCTTCGCGTGATTTTTTTTGTTTACACTTTTGAGATTGATTCCTTCCCTGAATGGAAAATTCTTGATTAACAAGTGAAGGATCCAGTACTCTAATGACGTCACCCACTGATGAAAAGTGGGTGAGGCATTCTATTATCATTTTAAAATGATAATTGAATGCCTCGTTCATCGATGGCATTTTATTGTCGTTATTTCATAATTGTCGTGATAGAATTTGAACAGTAAAGGCACCTATATTTTTCTATTTTTCGTTCCCTTACCTACCTACTCTTGAAATTATTGTGCACGAAAAATTTACGGCATTAACACATTATTCAAGTAAGTTGGTGACGTCACGAACTCATACCGATCTGGTCACCGATTTGCACTGACTCCTGCCTCGTATCGGTCTCGAGCGATTCGTTGTTATTTACATTCTTATGAACGGTTCTTTGCCATAATGAGCGGTGTTTATTGAACGAGTAGGTAACTTTGGGACCCTTGGGTTGGAATGATGGATGCCTGAGTGGAGGTCTGGGGTGGGGGGCTTCGGTTGGGTCTGAGGAGGAAGTCTCGCGCTCAGAAACATAGGCAAAGGAGGCGATTTTCGGTGTGGCATCAGCTGTGAAATATCTATTCTGATAATACAGTCTACTAACTACCTTTGCGTCTTTTCATTTAATTGAAGTAACCACCCCTGGACAAATAATTTTGAAGAGGCGAGTTTAGTATCGAAGAAGTACCTAACTGAAGTACTCTAATACGATCACCAACTGAAGAAAAGTGGGAGGTTTCACGTGAGGTGTATTAGAGATTCTCAATAGTAATATTAGTTGTGGAGGCATCTGATTAACTAGTATTGGTACTGTGCAAGGCAATAATGTTACTACTGCCGGCGTCAAAATGATGTGCCGCTGTACTTTGCAAGCTTATATCTGGACTTCAGTGCATGCCATAGTAATGAATAATATGTCATTTTACAGGAAGTTTTATTCTTAATTCTGATTTATTTTTTGTTTTATGAAAACTTCAAAAATGTAGACACGCGAGAGCAATAAATGACTCCGCGCACCATAAAATTAGCCGCTTTGTCAACTTCATGAACTTTGTCACTCAACCTAGGGAAAACTACTACGTCTGCAACATTTAACTTCCACAATAAGTTGCAAACATTAAAGTAAATTAATAAAATGGATTTTACGTATTTTTAAAACACATTTTTTTTTTAAATTAGGAAAATGTTTAAAAACTATCTAGACTTACAGTTTGCCCCGAGAGAAAAAATAAAATTGATCGAAACACTTCTAAATTTATTTGCATATTTTTAGTAGGTTTATTGGTAAATAGTTAATTAAGCTAGAGTTGATGATAAATGACATAGCGGTGGCAATTAAATCTCTATTACATCTATGATAAAGAGGACATTGGCTTTTATAAAAAAGTAATTCGAATACCTTAAAAATTTATGTTAATTTTCAATATTTTCATATTCACCGCGTTTCATTCCCGATGATTCGCATATTCCACCAAATCACGCTGGAGACAATGAATTACTAATACTACCACACCCTTTTGTACTGACGCTAGTACTAAACCACTCCAAAGGGACTTGTTTGCTTAACGACTCTAAAACCTTTGCTCCAACACCCAGAAAACCAGACTACGTCCTTTCCGAACGTAACCCATAGCGAAAACCTAAAAAAAAAGAGTAACCCTTCCCGCACCCACGCTCTCCCCCACAACAACCGCAAAACTTCCGCACCTCTCTTCCCTTTTCTCCTCCCTTCCCCTCTTTTGGTGTCAGACTATCTATCTTTGAAGTGCTTTTTTCTTCATTCATAGCTCTTGTTTCCCCAAACACATCCCCAGTGGTAAATAAAACGTAAATTATAATTATAACAATGGACCCAGAATTGCAAATAGCCGATACGGTAGTTTCCTTCATCAAAAAAAAAAAAAACGATAGGCATTGATTGCAATTCGTTACCCATCATCAGTGTATTCATAATATACCAATTATTTGGTTTTAGAATTCCCAGTTTAGACGAATATAAATGGTCAATTTTAACCTCTTTTGGAACATGCCAGATTTGGCGGCCATGCGATGCCACTCCACGTGACGTCACAGGGACCTAGTTTCTATACGAGTATATAGGAGTTTTACATCGTCTGAGATTTCCAATGCATGCATGAGGCACAGAGCTCAGGGAAACATTTCTTAATGATCACCTATTAAAATTGCCTATGGTCGGAAAGTTTCCTTCGTTTGATAGGGTATTAATAATCCTTATCTAAGCCAAGCGCTACCGGCTAGCAGGGTACTCTGCTACCTGCTAGCAGCCTGCATAGCGGCATTCATATCCCGCACCAAGGTGGCCTTACATAGCGGCAGTCGGAACCATAATGACGTCACACGGGCTTTTCCCAGCATTCATACTTAGCCGTCGCGTTTTCGCGCGCTTGAAAATTTTCACTTTTCATTTAATCGCGAAAAATAGATATCGTCATTTAAAAATCTAAAAGTGTTAAATACGTACTCCAGGAGTAATGATAATTATGATCTTTTGATTTAGGCAATAAAAAAAATAGAAAATCACCCTGTTCAAGCGTGATGTAGTGGCAATCCGACATATTGCAATGAAAAGTAGTTGCACTTGTCCACAATAATTTAATGAGTACGACGCTTTTAGGCTTCACCCACACGAGTCATCACCCAGTTTTGTACCAGACGATCAGAGCCATCATCTGATATTTTACCAATCTTGTACCAGACGATGGCTCTGTGTGCCGAAACGCGTAGCACACATTATATACTATTGTGGAAAAGTGCAACTTTCTTTCATTTTAATACCAGAATGCCAAATCTGCTAACTCAGTAATTCAACCCAAATCTTGGCTTTGTTAGGTGAGGGTAGAGCTCACCCCGGACTAGGCGTCAGACGTGTGCATTTCATACATTCAGGTCATTTGTGTCACTTTCTTACCCTTATCCTTTTCTACTATTTTGTACATATTGTTTGCACCTCGCACCTCGAGAATTTTGATTTTGGGTGTCCGAAATCTTAGCCCGGGATTTAAAACCGGTATCCCTCGAGTGGAAGTGCTCTACACACTCAGCTACCACGCCTACTGCAACTCTATTCCAGATATTTTATTAGATAATTAAGTTCTTTACATAATTCACTCGCGTGTGAACATAAAAATTCCCATTACTTTCTTCAATGATCGCATGCCTTGCGTCAATTTCTTTCAATACCGTCTGGAAAAATTATTTTCAAAGACTTTTTGAAATTAAAGCAGTAAAATTCAACATTTACTTCTTCAAAATAGTATAGTTTCCCACAATTGAGATAAAAAAGAATGAGTCATTCTAAAAGTGAAAATCTCTTTGCTAGATGTCTTTATTACTGTCTGAACTGGAGGGGATCACAATGCAGGGCGTTCCGTTGGTCATGGGTTTAAATGCGCAAATTAGCATACCAATAGCCACTCTATATTACTACCACTTTATTTTGCTAATACTAACATACCTATTCCTTTTACTATCATCTATACTAGAATTTCTTTTTGTAGTATTGCGAATACAAGCATTTCCTTTTGTAATATCACAAGTACTAAAATTGCCTTTGGTACTGTTGTCAATAGTAGCATTTCATTTTGCAAAATTGCCAATTTTAGCCTTTCCTTTTGTACTATGGCTAATACTAGCATTTCATCTTCTAATATTGCTAATACCTACTAGCATTTCCTATTGCACTATCGCGAATACTAGCATTTCATTTTATAGTATTGCTAGTACGAGCACTTCCTCTTCTTCTAGTGCTAATACTAGCATTTCCTTTTGTAATTTCACCAATGCTAGCATTTCATTTTGCACAATTGCCAATACTAGCACTTCTCTTTGTACTATCGCTAATAGTAGCATTTCCTCTTCTACTATTGCTAATAGTAGCATTTCCTTTTGCACCATCTCCATTACAAGCATATCCTATTTATACTATTGTTAATACTAACAATTTCTTAAGTAATATCGCTAATACTATCCACAAATCCACAGGGACTTGCTGGCAAAAAATTCCAAAAAGTTCGCTCCAACTCCCGGAATAACAGACTGCGTCCCCTCCTAACGCAACCTACTCCAAAAAATAAAAAAAGAAGAATAACCCATTCCGCAACCCCTCTCTCACTCGGTCGACTATCTATCTTTAAAGCACTTTTTTCTTCATTTCAAGCCCTAGTTTTCCCCCATCCATTCCGGTGGTAAATAAAACATAAAACGCTGTATAATTCAAGGCCTCGCGTAGAAGGGGGAAAGTTGGGGGGGATGGGGGTGGGAGAGGTGCAAAAGCGTGAGAGTGAGAGGTGGAGTCAGAATTTTGGGGGGGGGAGTATGGGTGGGAAGAGTTGTCCGGGGGGTATCCCAGTGTGTCCATGAATGTCGCTGTGTGACCGTGTTTGTGAGCGCCTCTGCATGTTTTCGGGGTCCGGGAGTGTAGAGGGAGCATTCGGGTTTGTTTTTCGTGGGAGGCCGCAAGGCTGGGAGTACGTACTACTGGGGTGGTGGAGCCACTACGGCCCGGGGGAAGTGTTGAGATGCGGCGATGGGACCCCACTGGCTGGGCGAAGGGAAAGTGGAGGAGGCCCTGAGCACCTGGGGTGGGATGAGGGACCAAATAGTTGGGAGATGAAAGGTTTGAGGAAAATTTAGACACAAAACACAAGAAGTAGTTTGATGATGCAAGATAAAGAAATGTAAACAAATTTAATTTATTTTATTTTATTGAAAATGTCTACATAAATGGTAGATGTTGATGAACACTGTTATTACGTTCAACGGTATCAGGCTCAACTATGTGGAAGTTGATATTCACAAATAAAAACAAGACTTCGTTGACTTCCACTGATTTATTATCTTGGTACGACATGTTTCGATGTATAGAGGTTATTTTCAAGTACTTTTAAATGACCTCTATGAATCGAAACACTTTGTACCAAGAAAATACATCAGTGGAAGTCAAAGACGTCTTCTTTTCATTTGTGAAATCTGTTTTTTTTAAGCAGGATAAGTGAAGACGGGAGAAACAAGAGAGAAATTATCAACAGAATATCCCAAGTGAAGCGACCATTCCAACAAAAGAGAGACCTGCTATCAGCAGGAAAATTAAAGAAGTAAAGACACAATTTATAAGAACCTTAGTAATTGTGTGAAATACAGGAAAACTCAACCTTAGAGAATTTTTTAAAATGAAAATGTCCTCATAATTGGTAGAGGTTAATGAATACATGTATTTGGGAAGTAGGATAACTTGGGACGGGAGAAGCATGAAGGGAATTATCAGCAGAACAGCCAAAGCAAAGAGAAAATTCCGCCAAAGAAGAAACCTGCTTACAAGGGGAAACTTACGCATGGAAAATGAGAACTTAAGCATGGAAAATTGTTCCTTGAGGATAGGAGACAAGTCGTCTCCCAAAACGTCGGCTTGTATAAAAGCATTAACCTGGCTGCAAATCCGAGAAATATTCGTCGTTCAAGCATGAAAGTACAAGTAGTATTTATGAGAACCTACACCTGGAGTATGCTCCTATACGGAAGTGATGCATGGACAATGACAGCAGCGGAGAAAGAAAGTATAGAGACCATCGAAATGTGGTGCTACTGAAGAATGATGAGGATAAAAGAGATCGACCGAATTTGCAATGAGGAAGTCCTAGGAAGAGTGGAAGAGAATAGAAGCCTCATGAAAACCGTGATAAGAAGACGGAACAACCTTGAACTAGAGGACTTCGAAATGTGGCGCTGTAGAAGAATGATGAGGGTCAAATGGATCGACCTAGTTAGTAATGAGGAAGTCCTAAAAAGAGTAGGAGAGAAGAAAATCCTCATTAAAATCTTAATAAGAAGACGGAACAACCTAATAGGCCACATGTTGAGGCATGAGAGCCTGATGAAGACAATCGTCGAGGGACAGGCGGATGGCAAGAACAGAAAAGGAAGACTTCGAACAAAATACATGGAACAGGTAAAGAAGGACGTGAAAGAGAAGAAATACGTAGGCGTGAAATGATTATTAGGAGAATTGAGTGGAAAGTTTCCTCTAACCAATCTTTGGATTGTTAACCAGTCATTATGAATGCAACATTGCCAATTGATAGTTGCTCAAAAATAAGCATATACATAAAATATAACTAACTCAAATACGTAAAATACAGCGAGAATCACGTACATAAAATTTAACCAAAATCAAATGCATAAAAATACCGAAAACAAGTAAATAAACATAGAGAAAATCGGAAAAATGGTAAGAAATGTAGAGAAAGTGATGCTATTGATGATCGGAGAGGTAAGATAGATTCAAGTTAGTAATGGCGCTCGTGGATATGGAAAAGGGATCAACGCTCGGAGGAAGGGAAGCAGCGACGGGGGGCGGAAAAAAAGTGAGCGTTGAATAACTATTAACCTAGGATGTAGTTTGCGAAACGGGGAGTGGGTGCTAGTAGGATGAAAAGGTACTCGAAAATTAAAAAAAGAAGTGACAGTCTGCGATAGAGGATATAATGTTATAAATCGGACAATACATCGAAACTAAGGTTTAACAATTAAAGCTTCTATTAAAAACGCTAACACCGAATAGGAAGGGTCGGGTTACATATATTTAAAAATAAAATCAAACAGACCATTTGAAGAGTAAATATTATGAATAAGAAGGAGATATGGAATAAAAATGTAGAGAAGTGATGAAATGATTTCATTTTCAGAGATCGATATTTTAAGAAAAATATATTTCTATTTAATTAACCAAAACTAATCAGTAACCATGGCCTGTATTAGCTAAGTTACAATAAATAAAGATATCATACTTGTTGCAAAAAGGTATGTCAAAATTCTTGTCTCTTCTTTTCAATTTAATTACAATGGAAATCTTTTTTATTTCGCTGTTATAAAAAATATCATAAATACATTTAATTCCTTTATGTATCAAATTAATGTAATCATATTCATCCATAGTCTTAATGAAGGTATAAAAATATATCGAAGGGTCGACGACAAATTTTGCATTTTATTATAAGGACCTACAATACAAGACACTAGTTAACGTTAAAAATTGAGGTAAAAAAAGAAATGAGCTCGTATTATTTTTAGTAGAACTAGTATTTTCTCTAGTACTAACAGCTAAAGGAGGCCCGATAAAAAATTTTAAAAAACGAAAATGGGAAAACAAAAACAGAAATTTAGGATTCAATACTATAAATAGGACATAGGTGTTGAAATGTAACTGAAAAGGGCAATGCTAAAAAGATTCAACTTAAAAAAGGATTTTATATGCTTGTTTTCAGAACTAAAATAATCATCAGGGGGTACAACAGAATAAGGAAATGAAAGGTTCAAGGGAAATGAAAGATCAAACAGCGAGGTCAACTACAAAATATCTTACAAGAGAGAAAGTGCGAAATTTGGACGCTGTTTGAAGGGACACTGTCACCTTTTATTTTATAATACAAACTAAAATGTATTCCGAATAACCTCCAGAGTAGCAGAATTTCTTGTGTATTTAAATAAATCGCTCGACGACCCGTCCAAAATGGCCTAATTAGTATTTCATTTCACTCATTCGTGGAAAGGTCTTCACTCCACTCCATCGAGTTCAGATATAACGTTTAATATTTATGCTAAGGTTAGAGATTTTATTCAATGTTAGATCGAAAGTTCGGTCCTCACGCATGAGAAAATCAGTAATTGGCCTGATATCGTCGTATGCTGTCCTCTAGTATCACGTAGTATACGGCTAGAACTGGCTGGCTATTTTTTTTACTTTATCATTGAAAAGGCTGTTTTTAAGGCTTTCTTAAGATAATTATTTCCAGTTTACGAAATAGTACAGACATTTTTACGAAGATTCATGAAATTAATGCTGGCCAAGTATGGCATTCTATATGGTTAAAATTGATACTTCGTAGACAGATGGGAATGGACCGGTGATATGTCAGCGACTATAGAAACAGTCTATCTGCACGTGGATAGAACAAATATAAAAATATCCTCAAATTTACTATACATGAAGCTTTCGACACGATGAGAATAATTACTTGAAGATTGGTATTGTGTTTGCTGTGACAATTTGCCCTGCATCAGACAGCTTTGCGGAAGAAAAGCTCAAGGTTATTACGTTTATCTACTCTTACGACTCCCTGAATTCGTAATGAAAATAGTTAATCTATCACTCAACGAGGTTGAAATTGTGATTCAGGAGATAAGATTCCTTCGATTGCTTACAAATGCAATCATCACGAGATGAATAAAATTTAGGAATTTTATACCTAATGGATATTACATTAGGAACTTCAAATTTAATATATATATATATAGGCTCCATTGGCGACATTTGTCTATTCGTAAAATGCTGTCTTGTAGTGGAATGCATATTTTATTTTGAAAAAAAAACAACTGACATAAATTTCGCTCTACCATAAAAATAATGATACGACGTAGGCCCATCACCATTCTAATTATTAAGGTATCATCATATACTTGCTGTAATTGAATTCAGATCACGTTTGCTCCATGAAATGGCGCTAGAGTGGGACCAAGCACAAGAAAAAGTGCTAATTAAAAGTGATAAGAAATGAGTTGTGCAATTTCATAATACTGTGCATATTGCACACGTGTAATTGCAAATATGGAACGTCTGAAAGGTATTCGTTTAAAATCGCTCACAAAACAACTGTTTATGCTCATTATTGACCACAAAAAAGAAAAGTTAATGTCATAAGGCCATGCAAATGCGAGGGAATGACAGAAATTAAAACGAATTCGAATGACGACATACAGAAAGAGACGGCTTTGGAACATAAATCGTCGATGCACTCCAGAACTGTTCGGTCACACTC
Source organism: Ischnura elegans (assembly GCF_921293095.1). NCBI lineage: Eukaryota > Metazoa > Arthropoda > Insecta > Odonata > Coenagrionidae > Ischnura > Ischnura elegans. Next base: position 85,212,496 of record NC_060251.1, on the reverse strand, counting down.
GGCACTAGAGGTCCCCTGGAAGCAATTTTTCCGTACACGCATCGGACGCCGGAAACTTTTATATCTTTTCATCCCGGACTGGAAATTTTAGAATTGGATCGAGGGAGTTAGACGGCAGAGGGTCATTGTCGAGACTTCCTCTTTTTTACCCACACTGAAAGAAATGTACAGAGGAGTGCACTGAGTTAATCGTCACATCGGAAACGCATAGAACAGAAAGAAATCCTTCCGATCTCTCGACACGCTTCGATAGAATGGAAGTGACCAGAATGTGAGAAATAAAACGAAACTGCCTTTTAACGGGATCGAGTCAATACGGCAATGTGCAGGTGGAATGGGTGCAATTCTTGTCACCCTGTCAGCGCGTCAAAATAAATCCGACGAGGTAAATAACATAAAATATCCCAGGTTGGGCAGAAGCACAGGACACAAAAAGATAAAAAACACTCACAGTACTAAATTTTCGGTGGTATACATCCACCTTATATATATAACGTGCTACGTGCATCTCATTTTTCCAAAAAATTGTATCTATATACATATATATACATAAACATACATGCACACACATAGTACATGTATACATATGTACTATTTCATTCATTCACACGACGCCTTAAGCGTGAACATTCAAATAAATTCAGAGGTAAGGAAAGAAAGGGATAGGAATATATAATAGAAAAATATTACTATTATTAAATGTTACTATTATAAAATATTATTATTAAATAAAACAGGGAGTCTATTCCAATTATTAATGGTACTGTTGAGGCATGACAACTTTTTTACGTTAGTCCTTTGAGGTCGGCATGTGCTAAATGCATTATTTTTCCACGGAACATATAATAGAAAAAGGACGAGGACAACGGTGCTGTGGTAGATGAAAAAGCCAGAAATCAGAGGGTAAAAATGCTACCTGACTGGAACACAAACTCAGAACCTCCCGGTTGCCGGCCGGGTGCTCTTACCCATGTGTCCGGTTGCCGGCCCGGTCCCAGTCAGGTAGCATTTTTACCCTCTGATTTCTGGCTTTTTCCATCTACCACAGCACCGTTGTCCTCGTCCTTTTTCTATTATATGTTCCGTGGAAAAATTATGCATTCAGCACATGCCGACCTCAAAGGACTAACGTAAAAAAGTTCCCATACCTCAACAATACCATAAATAATTGGTATAGACTCCCTGTAGAATGGTGTCAGCCCCATCCTAGCAACATCCTAAAGATTTTCAAGAAGGGGTGGAAAATTTATCTTGGAAAATCAATTTCATCGTTATTTTAAATTTTCGATTTCACTGATCTCGTTTCATTTTGGTGATGTTTTCTCATCTACTTACTAAATTTTTCAGTAAGTATGAACTGTTACCATCTGGCAAATAGCTAACTTGTAACTAGTATAATATAAAAATAGTAATATTGACGAATCGAAAGCGAATCACTGTCAATAAAAAACACAAAAACATAAAAAGAAAAAGAAAAACTCACACGGGAAAAATTATGATTTCGGAGCATTCGAAGCAGCAGCTTTATGCTCAACATCTGAGGAACAAGAAACCTTTTACTCGTTTTTCTCAAGCTTGATATTTCGAAAAAAAGAGTTTCTATTGTTTTTTTCCTTATTCGATGAAGGCAGATCAATTATTTATATCTTCGCTTCCATTTCATGATGATGCATTTCCATTCAACTTAATTGTAACTTCTGAACCTTCAATTTGCAAAGTGATAGCAAACGACTATTCATTTTTACCTGTTAGATCAATCTATATATTAGTGGTTTTCATATAAGTCACCAAAAATTCAGGATTGGTGCATTCGTTAAGAATATGCATACTGAGAGGAACAGCAGACGCCTGCCTCGTATGAGTAACACAGAGCACGCGATGAAGGATAAAAATTCAGTTTATTGAGCGCAAACGCCCACTTTATGCTATTATATATATCCCTGGTGTTACCATTGTTAACGAACTAAATGATATGTGAATTGTACAGTGGACCTGACGAAAGTAAAAAATAATAAAAATATAAAAATAAGAAAGACGCAGCTTATACCGATTTGACGCCTTAGGAATCACCAGAGATTTACCAGAAAAGAGCGTAGCGAAACGGACAGTTATAGAAAGTTAAGAATGCAGCAAGCGAGCGTGTAGATGGGAAAGGAATGTACCACATCCACGAAAAATCCTCATTTTGTTTATTTATGTAGGTCATGGGTAAAACTCATTTGCATAGATCTAACACCGCCTGCCGCAAGCCTGTTAGGGTGGTTTGCGGAATATTACGTAGTTGTAGTAGTACCCTAATGACTAAATGTCTACTTATACTAGTACACTGAAGTTTTTACATACCCTAGCTATTGAAAAATTCCAATCATGTCACGATATTACTAAAATGAAGATTTGAAGAGAGATATGACATAACCAAAAAGGTGTCCATTAAAAAAACGGTAAAAATTCCCTTAAACTGGATTAAACGACCAGGGATTTGACAAATAATCATAATTTGCAAATAAATAATCATAAAAAATTCAAAAAGATAGCCATTAGTAATTAATGTCTACAATAAAACCGTAACTACTTGATAACGCCATCATAAATTACATTTCAGCTCCAAAACTAGGCATTTCGGTAATTCCTAACACATCCTACGAAACGCCAATTGAAGCGGCCCTCAGAGTATTTTGTGGATGAAACTTATCAACTTGGAGTGTACTTAACCTAGTCCAACTAGCGCTTTTATCTACAGTAGGTGTTTGGAGGCACTTCTGATTAAAATAACGTTGATGTGTGGCTTGTACAACACACCTGACGAAAGTAAAAATATATGTTTTGTAGAAAAAATGAAGAAAGTGAAATTTTGTTTAACCCCGATTTATCGCTGCAGGCATCACCAGGGATTTAGCATGTAATGGCGTCGGAAAAAGAATACTCAAGAGAAGAAAAGCAGCGAGAAAAAGTATTGATGAGAAAGAAAAGTTGGGACAAAAAGCGCCGAATATATTTCGATGGAGAAGTGGAGTAGAACTACAAAAAAGCAGAGAATATGCTCATTCCTGATATTTTATGACTTATAAGATAGCCAAAATTAGACCTATCTACATTACCTAATGATAACTTATGTAAGGGAGTAGTGTACAGACGACTCTAGTCAACTAACTGGTGGACTAACCTATAAGTAACGGAGGGAAAATTAATTCCTGTTTCAAAAAGAAGAAATATACTTGTGACGACAACGTAAGGTCCACAAACATGCTTTTTCGTGATCAATGGGTACAACAAAACTATAGCAACAATTCTTGGTACTGAAGCCATTATTAATCTAATCAATTTAACTAAAGGTATTAAACTAGCCATCAGTATCCGGTTTCGGTTATTGACCTAGACAACACTCATTTACAGTTACACCATCAACTGGATGACTATTTATCTTGGTTCACACTGCATTATTTCCATCTCCAGACCATTAAAGATAAGACGACAGTACTCTTAACTAAGGTATATAAATGGTGACTTTAGAAGAGATCAGTAGGATAATAAGGAAAAAACGTTGATGCAAAAATGAAACAAATGAAAATTCGGTTTATCCCGATTTACCGCCGACGGCGACATCAGGGATTTTTCAAAGAATGGTGATAAAAAATTGGACAGTTAGAAAAACAGAAACGAATGCAGTGAGAAGTGAGGTAGTGATGAAAAGAACAAAGGAAAGGTCAAGAGATATTCAGGAGGAGATAAGCAAAAACAAATGAAAATTTACTCATGCCTGATTTTTAATGACTTACGCGATAGCAGAAACCAGAGCCTTCTATATTGGCTTATGATAACTTTGGCGGATGAGGGAGTGGTGTTGATAATGGCCATCAAGGATGCTCTGGTCAACTAACTGGAGGACTAACTTATGTATATCGGAGAGATAGTTCATTTTTGTTTCACAAATTAGAAAATATATTCTTTTGAAGATAACATAAACTCCATATAATTTTTTTTTCGTGATCAATGCATACTGGAAAACTATAACTACTGTTGGTACTTAATCCATTATTAATCTATCCCATTTAATTAAAGGGATAAAACTAGTCATCAATAACCTCATTTCATTTATTAACCTAGACCATGGGCTACGCTTATATAAAATTATGCCATCAACTGCATGACTATTTAGCTTAGTTCAGTACGTTATTTCCAACCATAGATCATAAAAGATTAGACGACAGCGCCCTTAACTATGGTTTATAAATACTTTTGAAGATAACGTAAGGTCCACATATTTTTTTCGCGATGAACGTGCACCACAAAAATAAAACAAAAATTGTTGGTGCTAAAGTCGTTATTCATCAAATGTATTCAACTAAAGGTCTTAAACTAGCCGTTAACAACCTCATTCCGGATATTAACCTAGACAATAGGCAAACACTTATTTACAGTTACACCGCCAACTGAATGACTATTTAGCATAGTTCACAGTGCGTTAATTCCAAGAATGGATAATTAAAGAAAGACGAAGGTACCCTTCAATATAGTTTATTAATACGGAAAAACTATAGCTAATCAATTTAAATAATGGGCTAATACTAGCCATCACTATCTTCATTTGGCATACTAGCAGTACATGGGCAAACACTCATCTACTATTACCCAAGTGGATGACAATTAAGCTTAGTTCACGGAGCGTAATTTCCAACCTCAGATAATTAAAGACGACAGTACCTTAACTAAGGTTAATGAATGCGCACTTTGGAAGAGATGTGACAGATATTAAAAAAAGGTTGATACAGAAATGAGACGAATACAAATAAAAATTCGGTTTATCCCGATTTACTGCCGTCGGCATCAACCGGGATTTTTGCAAGGAACGGCGATAAAAAAAATGGACAACAGGAAAACAGAAACGAATGCAGTGAGCAAGAGTGTTCATGAAAAGAGGTGTGCGAAAAAAACCACAAGCAATATTCAGGAGGAGAATGGGAGAGAAGCAATGCGAAAAAGGTAAACGGGGGCGGTTAAAAAGTGGAAGAGGAGCAGTGGAGATCGAGTGAGCGGCGGGAAATGTATAAATGCGTGTAGCAGTGGGAATATATTGCGTCATTAACTGCCGTGAAGGGGAGAGTATCCTTTCCCGTGTAAAATGTCACTTAAATAGCCGTGGCGAGAATGGACAGGGCTTCGAGGACCGTGGATATGGCGTTTACATTCGAATTAATTCGTCGCCTTCAGAAGTGTGGCGGAAATAGTCCGATTTGCGCTTACGGCTATCGCCAACGATCAACTCCCATGAAAATAACATGAAGAGAGAGGAGTCCCCAAAAGTATATTTTTAAACCTTGATGTCAAATATTAAAACAAAAAACATCCATAAAAATGAATGCCGATTTAATATATATTTTAAATAACTATTTTTGGATGAAAGGAAAAATATATGCGAAATTTAGTGTTTATTTGCCAAAACAATAATTAATAATGAAATATTTCGTAAATATTTCAGGTATACTCAAAATTTTTCTCCTTTAAATAATGAAAAGCCTAGCAAATATGAGTCTCATTTGCGAAGATCAGCACATCAAAAGAATCGTCTGAATCACACTAGCAATGGTGAAAGCGGAACACAAATTACATCCACATAATATAAACAGCCGTTACAACATGTAATAAACTTTAGATTATTTTATGAGTCAAAAAGAACAGTCAGAGCCAGAGATTATTGAAATTTAACAACTACTCTGGTAAATAGGAATATAAAAACATTTATTGGATTTTTTCACCTCACAATTATTGATTTCAAATATAAACGCTAGAAATAAAATGAAGAATATCATATCAAAATATTGAAAGCCAAACACACTACTCATAAAAGACAAATACTTTTTCCCAATGCATAATGTTTATAAACTCGGCCAATGCATCAGCTAATTTTTATTTTTGCGGCTTCCACGTTCTGGAAGTGCAAATTACTAAAAAAATAATTTACAAAAAAATTCGCATGCGGATTATTATTGTAAAAACGAAAGAGAAAATTATACCATAATAATTGATGACTGGTTTTTTAAGCTACAGAGCACTCTGTAATTTAGCTACTCTTCGGTCAAATTATTTCCGCGAGTCGGAAAATGCATTTAAAACTGAACAACTCGCAGGTATTTTTTCTCGTTGAGATAGTAATAACTTATTGCAATATATAAGAATAGGTATAATTGTGTTACCATTAACTTAATTAATACACGTTATTTATTATTTTCTAGTGAAAAATAAAAAAAAAACATAAAAAGAGAGTTATATTAAAATAGTCAAACATGAACGTATTCCATTTGCATTTCATCTCAGAAAATGTGACAATTTTCAACTGTGCACTTTGATAGCTAACGTGAATTTAATTTATTCGTGTTTCATTTTTTTCTCGCGGATGTGCATCCAGTATTAATTCACCTTAACGCCATTCCATTTGCTTTCTTTTGGAATGGGTTTGCAGAAACGCGAGAAATTCATTTTTGCTAAATACCGTAATTTGGTGACAGAAAATAAAACCCTTTAAGCATAATGGTCATCATTCCCAGCACATACCAACTCCCTGTCATATCAAGAAAATTAAATTACACCAAAGCTGCACAGTTTACACTTCTCCTTCGTTGGATCCACACCTCGTGAAGTTAATTACAGGGTATTTCAACGGAATTCTCATCCACCAGTAACGTTAACAGGCGAATTCCACACAGCTCATTGGCGCTAAATAGGCCTGCCTGGAGCTTTTAAGGACCCCTTGTACGTGTTCGGAAAAGAGCTGTCGAGTGCCCGGTATGCAACGCAGTTTACACATTTTATCGATGAATTTCGCAGTTGATGCACTGTGAAACGAATCTGGAATTGGTGAAGCATTCCTCTTTTTACAATATTTAACGAAGTCATCGTGACATTTTGGCTGAAAACACTCATTTACTTATTGTAGACGTCCCTAAAACTGCCTAAAGGGTTATACCTCTGGGTGAAATGAGCAAATTAATAATTAGGATAAGCAAAAGAATATCGGTGGAAAGTAAAAAATTAAGTTCTAATAAGAATCGCTTTACAAATTTTGTCCATGAATTTCGGAGTTGATACATGGGGATGCGAACTAAGAATTGGTGACAGAAAATAAATAAAATACCTCATTTTGCAGTATTTTAATGAGGTCATCGTGACATTTTTGGCTGAAAGTATTTATTTATTTATTTTAGGAGTTCCAAAAATGGTGAAATAAAAATAATCATCAAGATTAGAAAAAGAACATCGACAGGAAGATACCAAAAAAGGTCTAATATGAATCAACAAACTGCAGAGGAAAAGGGGGACATATTAGTGGAGATGACTGAGAAAGTAAGCGAGTCCAAGCGAGGGTGGCTGGGAAGTCAGAAAGTTGATGGCTACACGGAGACAGTAGAAAAGGGAGCGCTTGGACATTGACAGCCGATATTTATAGGATTTAACCTAGAAACTACTGTGCGTGATAGTAGCAGTACCATGTTGAAGGAAGAGGGTAAAATGGACATTGGGTCGGAGAGTACCACTACAAATTCTGCGGAGGTTAGATCCATTAGCTCATATTACTTGTATTGCTGGCATTGCGCGCTCTGCATTTATCAAAATACTTTTAAGTGATTGTTGTCTAATATCCACCATTAAAATATATTTTTATCAAGATACTGTAAGTGGGTTCGCTACTCTTTCTCAACAAACACAACTTTCTTCGTCAGTAGGCATTGAACGTGTTGGTCACAAAATGTAAAATGAAGTTGTTATGAAAAAACGAATTAATGCCATTTTTGTTAAAATTTCAAAATAAGCACTAAATGTACTTCATCGACTAACGGCCACAAATTAAATAGGTTTTAGAAAAAAACACGAACTATAATATGATCACACTTAAAAAATTTCTATATTCATCTCGACACAAGCTTCATGATCATTCATATGATACGGTATGGAATTTGAAGGAAGCGACCGAAATATTTGTGCCATGACAAAAGGGTAGGAAGTGTGAATAAAACCCGGTATCTACACTAGCCTGCAGTTAACTATAGATTCCATGCATTAGCGTCCCATTCGACGGACAGCATATTGTACTTGAAGCGGCTCATACGTACTCCGCAAATTTCACCTGCCTCAGTAGATAGGATTGTCCGTTTTCCGCACAGTGCCTAAAGCAGCAAGCTGGAATGCAGACATACGGATTAATGGGACTCTTTTCGACTCGTTTTACGGTAATAAAATGTACGGAATACAGATGCGACCACCACACAAGTGTTCTCCACAAAGTACCCAAGCGGAGATTGGGCAGTCTCTAACATATCTCTGGCACCGCCGGGATTTGAACCTGGATCCACTGGGTGGAAATCATTCAAATAAGATATTAAATTAAAAGAGATGGCCGCTCATGATCACTGTGGGAACGCACAAGCGCATATCCTAAGCTGGCCAACGCCGGTAACAAAAGTGATATCACAAAACTATTTACCGTGACTCGTGAAGTATTTATTATTATTATTATTATTAAAATTGTTACAAGTAGGCATTTAGCCTGGTGGTAACATGTACATATGATGAAAAAAAAACAATAGAAAACACTGAAAAAAAAACAATAGAAAACATGTGAAATAACAATAGAAAACATTATACAAAGCCCTTGGTCCCTACTTCTTAAGCCGCTTTTTAAAACTATGTAAATTTTTCGGGAAGGACTCAAATAGTTCTGCTGGTAGGTCGTTCCAGTCCCTTATGGTCCTATTTAAGAAGGAGAACTGCTTCGCATTTGTCCTTTGTGATCGGCACTTTATCTTGAACTGGTGATCGTTTTTACCAACAAAGCTGGGTTTTGATATGTCCTTCCCAAATTCTTTCCATGCTTTTTCCCCACTCATAATTTTAAACATGCCACATGGCCTGCTTCTTTTCCTCCTCTCTTGTAAACTCTCCCACCTTAGAACTCCGAGCATTTCTGAAACACTTTCCGTTTTTTTATGCTTTCCCAAAACATACCTAGCAGCTTTTCTCTGCACCTTCTCCAATTTCTTGACCTCTCCTTTGAAATGAGGGTCCCAAACAAGAGATGCGTACTCTAAATTGGGTCGTACTAGAGTTGTATAGGCCAATTCTTTCGTGGTTGTGCACCCAATTGCTGCAGAGCGAATCCTTTGCTTCCCTCCCAACCAAGGGTCTGAGATTTTTACGCTAGACGGAGAATACATTTTGAGGAAGAATTTAAACCACCCAAATTACGCATCGGTAAGGTGCCATCGTAAATAACGGAATGTACGAGCACTGATGGAGAAAATTCCAATCGGCCCTGATTCATGGTCACCAAGCCCACCGTTCTGAAAACATGCACAGCTAAATATTGCGCCGATAAAATTCACTATCATTTTCCTTAATATTACTGCTGCGGCGAAAAGTGCGTAAGTAGCACAAGTACTAGCCCAGCTTTTTTATTTAATATGACATAATCATTGTAAAATAGGGTATTTTTATTTAAACTGTGACATGATATTTCTGGCTACACATAGATTGTAATTGGTTAGATGATTAAAACCTTTAATTGAACCGCCCCGCCAAATTAAAATATCGAACATAATCTAATAGTCGAAAATTTTTAGTTAACACTGTAATATACATGTTTATACTACGTATATAAGTATGGATCAGTGCTGCCCCTTTTGTAAAAACATCTTGCCGCGGGTTTACGATGAACTAAAGGTATACATGTATTTGAAGGCAAGATATTTTCCATGAAACATAGTAAACAGAAAAAAATAGTAGAAATAGGCGAATTGAAATGATTAAGCTTCAATTATTAGAAAACCACGAGGTCCAATTAGGGAAATTCGATAAAAAGAAATAAAAACTTTTTTTTAGATCGGACTAACATTGCGGCTTATGACCTTTCATTAACGCGAGGCTATTTAACTACTCTTATATTAGAATACACCAAGGCTATTAACATCAATACATAACCTTAGCTGAGAATATTGCATTTTTTTATTATTTGCGACAAATTGACTGGGAACAAAGACATCAAAAATCCATATTAGTCAATCAATTATAACAGAGATTCTTCACGGGGGAATAGCTCCAAAAAATTATGGCGAGTAAGTTCCGCCTTAGTAAGACAATGGGCAGATAAAATATGGGCAATAGGAAATTCAAAATCAATGGCTGTACGGAGGAACAAAATATAGGATAGTATGTTGCGCAGAAGATCAAAGTCACAGCAGACAATCTATCCGTGATAATTACAGCCTTGGATGGGATAGAGAAATAGTGAAAAAGAACAATGTTAGAAACCCAATGGGTAGGATCCAACCTACAGTAGCTCATCAAACGTGAAGTTAATATGAAGGACTTCAAAGAACTTCATTGTGTGTTCAGTCTATGAACTCAATAGAAGGAAAAAGTTCTTTGTACGAGAGGAGACAAGAGTTCTGCGCAAACAGATGAATTGAATGGTGAAGTACCTATGATATTCCAAAGAAAGCATCACATTTCATGACAATGGAGGAATGGAATGGATGGCATCCTCCAAGGTTCAGGAGGGATACTTCAAACACAAAGAAGAGATGAGATATGTTATACAATTTCTATGTCAATTAAGACATTCCAACACTCTGCTCTTCACTAAAGTTGCCGACTTGTAAATGTGCCACCTTATCAGAAGAGAATCAAAACTTTCGCTGGGCTAAATATTTTTGCAGCAGAAAGCTTACGTATTTGCTATTGAAATAATTTATAAAATGATTGTGATGGTCATTGACCATTGAGGAAACGGAATCTCTTCAAAAAACGAGCTCTACTTAGTAATAATATGCCATTAATTTAGCCAAGTAAGACACTTCATAATGATATTAAAAGGAATACCTGGGGAATGAAAAAATTACGTAATTTCCCAACAAAATGATTATAGGCAAAAAATAATTCTTTTTCAATAAATGTACCTTATCTTTAACTTTTACATTACCCAGTGAAATAAACAGATAAAAATGATCATATCTCTAGTTTGATAAAATGCTCACATAACCCTCACATAAAATAATTCATATTAAATAAATTTACCTTATCTTTAACTTTTACCTTACCTTCTGAAATAAATATAACATGAAAAGACCATATCTCTAGCTTTTAAATACATAACTCTCACCAAAAATATTTATTTTTATTTAAATTTATATTATCTTTAACTTTTTCCTCACCTAGCGGTATGTATTACGAAAAAAGGTCATGCTCTTATGATAACTAAATGTGCGCGTAGAATAACCCTCCTATATTATTTCAAATTTGCTTAGCTGTTGTAATTATTTTTCATATCTACCAATACCTACTCTATACCTAACTCATCAATTCTTACCTTCTGATTTTCCTATTCCTGAATGGTCCCTTCATTTTGATCTATTATACCAGTTCTCACTCTGCAAAAAACCAGTTATTCGTTTTCCCAAACGCAAACAAGTATTTTTCAAACCCAAATTCGTTTAACCATTTCTCCTCAATAACTTTGAATTTATTAGAGTGAAAACACGCTTGTTATTAATTTCGAGCTCTTAAATAGCATTCTGACCAATAAACTGCAACTATAGGTGTCTTTGAAATTTAAATTGTCTTCCCTTTGTAATCAAACTGTTGTAGCAAACCATTCATTTGGTTTTTCGAACACAAAAAACGAACTTTTAAAATCCATCATACCAATATTTATCCTCAATAACTTTGAATTTATTCCAATGAAAACACGCTGGTCATTAATTTCGTGCTCTTACGTAGCAACACGACCGATAACCTGCAAACATAAGTGTCTTTGAAACTACAATTGTCTTCCCTGAGCAATCAAACGGGATCAAGGAGTGATTCATAACATTTTAATTGCCGCTCCACCGTAGACTGGCGCGAAACGTTTTCTGTGAACTCATTTCCCGCGTTAGGCAAGCGACTAGCCCCTCGAAGTAGTAAATTGACTCGCAACTAGGAAGAGGAACGGGGTCGTGGGTATTTCATTCCACCGACTGCAACGACACCTGCTTTGATCCTACCTCCCTCGAAATGCGTCGATTGAAAGGCACACCGTTTCCATCAAACGTCGGCCCTTTTAACGTAAAGCATGCAGTTCGCCTCCTACCCTTCCCCCCTCTTCCATATACCTTCCGCGAAGAGGCAGTCGATTCCCTAAGTACGGACGTATTTCACACTTCCTCCGTGCTCTCCCACGATATTTCACGCCAAGTTCACTCACACAGTTACGGAGTAAAACTAGCGCCGGACCAGGGTGAATTCCTTTTGAATGGAGGTCGATTTTAGACGGAGACTTTGGAAGGCTTACTCACGGACGACGTGACAGCGAGGTAATTGAAGTAGGAGTGACGCTAGGCTGGATCGCGGGATTCAAGGTTCGCGCATATGACTGGTGGTGTTGGGGATGGAGGCGGGAGCAGGGGACCAGCCGATATGCATACGTGTGTGCGCTGGTGGTGGCCCGGCTAGGATTCTCCCACGCTCATTACAGAGGTCACCCAAGGGCCAAAGGGTCATCAGAGGACTATGGGGTGTCAAATAGTCCTGGGGAGGGGTGGGAAGACAAGGCCGTTACAAGCGGGAGAGGGGAGAAGGAGGTCAAACCCCTTCAGAAATTAAATATTTTAAGAGAGTCTTTTTAAGTTAATAAGTTAGGTAATAAGTTTCAGTTAATTTGTTCCTACGATAGGTAGTATTAACCTTCTACAATATATACCTGTTTTAAGTTTCCATAAATAATTTTAAGAAGGTTCCGAAGACCATTAGAATATATAGACTAAACTATGAGGTCTATTTTTTTTCTTCTTTAAGGCGTTATGATATACACCAGAGGTGACAGAAGGTTTGGATGGAGCAAGTACGTAGCGAGGAGGGGATGTTGAAAACGGTGGTAAAGGGTAGAGTGTTAGGTAAACGAGGGAAGGGAAGGAAGAGAATCGGATTTTGAGATACCTAGATTGAAAGGGAGTAGGGCTTACAGTGAATTGGAGAAGGCAGTGCTGGAAGGAAAGGGAGGCTCCCAGATTACTCCATAAGTACTCCATGGAAACCTACCTTAATCGGTAGGATACTCAAATAATAATAATAATGTGCACAATATCAATGAAGAATGGATGCCAGTTAAAGCCGAACGTTAGCTTCATCCTTCTTCCTAACAATACTCTCCTTATTATTATATGCTGATGTTGAATGCAGCTTTGAATATCATATTTGAACGAGCCTAAAAAGCCTTTTTAAAAAGCCTATTTTAACGATGTAATGTACTATTACATTGTGTTTGGAATAAGTTTACGTGATGTATTTTCATAATATACTATTAATTTTTTTAATGGTTCCATCCTAATACATAAATCTACCGCTTAAGGCAAAATATTAAGTATTAATGGATTCCCCTTCTAATTACACCTATATAATATACAGACCGAATTATTGATCATGAATTCTTAGCTTATCTAAAAAAAAGTGGACCAAAATTACATGGCGATCAAATAATTAATGCTTTTGAATATGTTATTTTGAGTTCCTATGATAACGAAAAGCCCAACGAAAACAGCGAAGTCCATTCCCTGATTTTTCGAGACAAAACACTTAACCAGAGCATTTTCAAACCTACCAAGATAATTATTTCGACTACATTCTATAAATCCATTTATTATTATGCGTAAAAAATATTGGATATAAAGGTTTTTTTGCGGTTAAGTTAGGTTTGCATGGAGGAATTTGTCAATAACGTAGACTTCCTCCAATTCCTGAAAGTAACTTCACCCATCAATCCTACGTTTAAATCCTGCCTCCAAATCAACTTCAAGGCCTGCCACGTTTTATTGTATTTGTAAATCGTAATCTCCTCCCCTCCCTTCTCCGCTTTCCTAAAATTCATTTCACAGCGTTTGGCATGTGAACTTCAGTCATATGCATAAAATGGAAGCAACGGTTAAAGCATAAAAATGGGTGCATACTAACTCTTAATCCGAACTTCTGTCCATGAGGGCTTGATCCATTGTTAAAATTCCTCTTTAGCCTTGTAAATAGACGCATAATGTTTTTAGCGAAAATAATCCAACCCCATCAGGTGATATTTGTTGCAACAAAATTCCAAGGAAAAGCAGACAATTTCTGTGTCAGATTTAAAAGAAGGAAGCTCAAATTTGGGAAAAGTAAAATTATAATAAGTATGATTAAAAAGGTTTTAGACGTAATTAATTCCTCTTTGTGCAAGGTTTACATTTATATTCAGAAATCAACATACTGATGGAAAGAAGGGAAAAGTATTTTAAACCACGAAATGCAAATTACAATATGACCTTTAGGTCAGGTAGAATACATGGAGTATTTAAATAGTAATTAATAAAGTTTTCTACTGATTAAGGTAGATGATAGTAACCCCGGAAGTGATCTTTTCTCACATTGAACGTTCTTCTTTAATCCGTAAGAAGGACTATTCCCAATCACTGGAATCGCACATAGGATAGCATTTCAGTAATTAGGGGAATAAAGACCAAAATTGGATAATCATCGGCAATAGACGGAATTGTGGGTGCTGCAACAGCTATGAAAACAAAACCTCAATACGTATTGAAGCCTTAATGAGCACACAAAAAATATTCTCAATATGCTTTCCATTAGTACAATTGTTAATATACAAAGTTAACCGATACCAAAGGACACGCTAGTTAATATTTTTTTCCCGGAAAACAATAGCAGAGTACCCATAAATCTAATCTCGAAAAATTCTGTTGATGGATGAAGTCTTCGAAAAAAGAAAAATAGTCTTCATGCATATGAGCATTTAGCTAAAAGCAAACACCAAGACGAAAAAGGAAACAAATTCGTGGCACTGAGTGTTATTTCAAAAACCCTTCCATATACACCGTCATGCCGAGTTTTCCTATAAATTTCTCACTCAGTGCAAAACGAATCACTACGTCGTCGACGAGACTCAAAGGGCTTGTTCCACTTCTTTTTATTTATCACCCAAGTCTTCACCGCTCGTCTAAATTGAAATATCAGACGCCCGGTGAGTGTGCATAATATTTTTATCCCTCCGCTCTGACGAGAACGAGAAAACAAACGAATACAAAAATCTGGAAATACTACTACGTACGTATACGTATGAAGGAGGGTTTACAAAAGCCCTTTTCATCGACACACTCACAGAATCAGCTATTTTGAAGGGGGATATCGATTTTTTTCTGCTTTATTTTATTATCAATTTCCATCAACACCCTTCAATGCATTGTTGTATTTTTTTAACCGAAGGAAAAGAAGTAAATTAGAGTGTGTGTACGAGAGGCTGCACGTTAATTTTTTCTAAAAAAAAAAAAATAAAGGAAAGAAGTAAAAAAAAACTCGTGGTCTAGAAATCGGGTCACACCGGCAATCGACACTGAAAGCGCACGTCCAGAGATCGGGAGAGAAAAAACAGCAGCATACGGTCTGGCGTTGATCTGGAGAGTCGGCTGGCGATGTGGAAAAGAATGACCAGAAGTAGTGCTTCCGGGAGAATATTCTTTATTGCAAGTTCTGGAGAAATTTCGCAGTTACTCAGCGGGGTACTGTAAAGCACTTTATCGAATAATGGCCAATATCACTCAATCATTCGAATAAATATGATATCCGATTCCACGCCAAAGTTAGGCGGCCGTACTTTACCTTCCATTTTTCAGAAAAGGGATGCGTGTGTATTCCATTATTTGCTTAGAGGAGGGGGTTACAGTGGGAGCATCGGTGATAATAAACGGTTATCCGTTTTAACACCGGTTGTGTAGTTTTAACGACATAATAAGCATTTCTACAGGTTCAAAATGTCGATATGTGATAAATTAATTAATCCTTTGGACTGTAGCAGCATCGTCTTCAGGGTAATTGATCTGCATCAGTGTAGTGCGTAAATACAGTTTCGAATGCGCTCCCAGTGGAAAACTCTGGAGAAATCAGAAGATTATAAGGTATAAATCAGCTATCCTTCACTAAAGTCTTGGTTCTTAAAATATACTATTATAGGAACTTAGAATAACATTATCTAAGTCATAAATAATCTAATCAACATGTAAATTTGGTATATTTATTTCGGATAAGCTAAGAAAATCATTACCAATAGTTCGGTTTTTTTTATCATACAGGTATACCTGGGGAATATGTATAAGGGGAATCTATCATTTCAGTTTTGTCTTACTAATTGTAAGTACATTAAGGTATTACGATGGAATCTTGATAATTTTTTTAAATGGAATATAATGAAATTGCACCATGTAAACTTATTCTTAACTCGATATTACTGCATACTGAATCATTAAAATACCCTCCGCATGGAATTCAAAGACGTGTTTAACATCAGCGTCTGATTATAAGGAGGATACTACAAGAATGAATGGCGAAATTTACGTTCGGCTGTAACTAGCTGATTCATTGAAATTGTTCACATCATAGCTTTTTACAAAAGAAAAAAAATAACTCATTAAGATGTCTAAACATTCTACCGGTCTTTGGAATTGACGTTAAGTATTTATGGAAAAAAGTACTCGAGGTGGAAATTGTAGACGGTTAGTGCTGCATACTATCGTTAGAACAAGGAATAGGAAGTTTGTAAGCAGTGAGTACCTACATCTTCAATTAGGAATGAAGGATTGTTGTATGGTTAGATGAACATCATCAAAATGTACTAAAAATGAAGAAGGCAATTAGTTGACAATTTAATGGTGGCGTGCAATGCATAGATAAAACATAAGTCTGAGTTTACTAAAATTTATTTAATTCGTTAAATTCTATGAGACTGCAAAAAACAGCCCTTATTTTTCATAATAATATACCATAGCTATTCCTCCATACCCGAAAAAGATACCTCAATGAATAATAAAAGATGCCTTGATACCTACTGTTCATGAAAAATAAATGTAAATAAGGAGCTACGATTAAGTAAACAAAAAGAAAAAAAGGATTCTTGCATTTACAATTATCGCCCAGAAACGCTTTTCAACCAAAATTTTCGATTAAAGTAATTGCAGTAATTGAAAAGACCGAGCAAGAAAATAGAAAAGAGCACAACTTTGAGCTTCAATAAAGGGTAAAGGGTGTTCGCTGCAAATGATTGGAGACCGCATTTGTTTCTGGGCCTTCGCCACACGGTAGCCATGAAAGCCGCGGCAATGGCGATACAGTCTTTTGTGTGAGGGCGTGTATAAAGAGGGGCGCGCATCCTAGAAAATGGTGATTTCCCGATCCCTGAATGGTCATTAGTGGCGCAGTGTAATCGGATTGAAAACTGGGTCGTCACCATTATGGCAATGAGTTGAGCAAACGCCTCTAGATCTTGGCAAAAGGGTACTCAAAGTGCATCCATCCACCGACTGGAACCGATTTCACATCGTGGGGTTTTTTCCCCAGTAAAGACGTAGGTGGTCGATAAAAAAGTTAACTTTGTTGAATTCCACACGGTATTTAGTGAAAGATTGGACCGGTGTAAGCTATTTCAGATTGTTATCAAGGTGAACCTCTTGATAATAACCTGAAAAGGTTGAAACCGGTGAATTTCTTGCATATAACCGGAGAAGTTTGAAAAAGGCCGAGTTTTTTTAAATGAATACTGTGTGGAATAAAAAAAGTTTACGTTATAATATATCATATCACGATTCCAGAAAGAAATCATGAAAACCATTGATTTAAAACAAGATTGATCTTCCAAATATATTCTGGGGAATATAAAAAAAAAAAAAACGGAAACTACTGCTCATATTATATTTTATCTTCATTGGTCACTCTCACTCGAAAGTTTTTAGAAATAGTAGCTAAAACTTGAGTGGAAACTATTACCACCAGCAAATTTTAATGAAAAAAAATTAAACTACAGTGAGTTTTAAATATACAGAGTGGGTACACATGAAACTGGCTACGAAAAAAACCAAACTGAAAGAAACAGATTTATAAAGCCAATTTCACTCGTCTTGGGTACTGATATTCTTAATAAATTTTGCAGAATTTATCCAAATAGTAGCTAACTTACATGACGTAAATTCAACTTTGACAGAGAAAAATATTCTTAATTATTCACGTTTTTCAAAGAGGAAAATTGTAAGCTACCCTGATTGTAAATGTACATACAAATAAAGTAAACATGTGATCGAAGCGGATTATTGAGCCAGTCTCAGCTAAGAAATTGCCGAAAAATTCTTCAATTCACTCACATATACCTTCACAGAGAGCCACATCGAACATTCATTACAAGACACATTAGATTTTATTGTAATATAGTAATATTACATCGTTCACTGTTGGAGAGAAAAATGGAAAACTTAAGCCCTTTTTTCATTTGCACACATGCCCAGCAAACCAGCAAAATAATGTCGTCGGAGCACTCATTTGTGTTAAACCATTTCATTGAGATACTATAAATAAAGGAAGTAAATAAAAATGGTCACGGAATATGTGCGATCCAGAAACATTGTTCCTGTAATATCATTCAAATTTTCCAAAGCTGCCCGAATTTTGATTATGATGCAAAAGTTTATATAGTTCTTTATACCAATATATATGTTACAAATATAGGGCAATCCGCCATTCACCAGGTAGTTGCTGACCCCATTTTACATGTTCTTCGCTGGAGTCCGATTTTTCATTTGACGCTATTCATCTCTCTCCTGAAAATCTTTGTCCAAAATCTTTGTTAAGGCCTTAATTTTAATTATTCTATAAATTTGCGATAACGCATAAATTACATATAATAAGATCATGTATATGATTAATTTCCAAGTGCAAATTTAATTTTTCAACGACAAGTAAGTACAGAACGAAGAAATTCCGTGAATAGATAATACTTACTGTAGAATTTAATTTTTGGAAATAGTCATAAGTAAGCAAAATAAAGTCATTGAACATACCTAAAGGTAGTGAATAGAGGTTACTATAAAGCTGAATATGTTTATAAAAATATTTAATTCTTTATCCTCCTGAAATTGCATAATGTTGAATAGAAATTTAACTTCATGTCTTTGAGGAATCTTAAAAGTTAAAGAGCAATGGAATCAGGGTTACAGATCAATGAAAACAGATTATGCAGAATTACCATGAACTCTCATTATAGCGAAGAAAAATAACAACAGAGCAATAGCATCAGGAAAAAAATAGCTATTTGGTAAGGTAATCGGAAATCAAATGTACTTATAAAGGCAATTTTACAAAGCCAGCGTTTCTGGGTGTAGTGAGAATTCAGCTGTAGATCAATGAAAACAGCTTATGCAGAATTAAAACGAACTCTCATCATACCAAAGGAAAAGAACAAAATAAAATAATATCGGGAAAACATTTGTTATTTGGTATGGCAATCGGAAACCAAATCTACTCAGAAAGGCAGTTTTCCAATGCCAGCGTTTCTGGGTGTAGCGAGAATTCAGAATTGCTTTTCACACAACCAAATTATCAGGAAATCACGTCTAATAAAATAACAATGTCTGCATAAACTGCAGTTGCCAAAAGGATAGCATGAAAAAATCTCTGCGAACGGGTTGCAACTAAAATTTGTTCAGCTGGGAACTTCATGTGATCGCAAGGGCTAGAGAAAAAAAACGAACTTATGATCACAGAGGTACCATTCACGCTTTTAAGAGGTCCCAAGGGCCCTATGAGCGTTTAACGGAAGCATGGAGTCAGTGTTGCTCGCTTAAAAAACACCTAAAACCAACCGGGTTGGCAAGATTAAACGAGAAAGGTCAATCAATAATGAAAAATAATTTCTACTTCCTCAATTGGGCGAACCTTTTTCATAATACGATAAACCGTCTCTCGCTCAATATGAAACAATCAATATAAATTCTTTAGCATATCACAAACACTGTGCAGTGAAACCTCTGTTCACGGACACTCCTGACTTAGAAACAGTTTTAATTCCCATTGCAAAAGGATATGTATTTATATTATAATAGATTCTAAGTATATGTACTCTCTCAAATTTGTTCGCGAACACTTTTTAGTCACGATTTTACCCTTTTACGGACAACATCATGATGGGTTTCCTGTACGATCTCTAGAAAAAATGAGTTTCTTTTTAAATTAAATGGATTTTATTCAGCTGGATACCCTTTAATACTCGCGGCGTAATATAAAGCGTAAAAATGAGAATGAAAAAAGTCACCTCCGACTTACGGACTTACCTCTCACTTACAGACACATTTTTGATGACCGTTAAGTGTCCGTAAATGAGAGGATTCACTTTATATTGTTCCTAACAGGGTAGATTCAACGAGACAGAATTTATTTTCTTCCCATGGAATTCTTACCTACACAGTATCAAATAAAAGTGAAATATTGGCATTGCACATGAGTTTTGAGTTTTGAATTATACATTGTAATGAATATTGGCATTAAAATTTGTTTGAATGAATATAATGAAAGGGTTGAACAAGATATGTGAACACACTAATCTCGATGAAGAATGTGAAATGTTAAATATACAGCTTATGACATATTCCCTTTCTCTTTACTTGTAACAATCTCAACTCAATATATACCAGTATTTTTTAAACCATGCTTTAAAAGAAAGTCATAACCGTTAATATCTGCACAGTTATCTAAACTACAAACTGTTATTCCTAATATGGAGGAAAGTCTAATCGTGGCAATTTCATAAGTAATGTCGCTGGTATTTTGTCAGTGGTATTTTTTCTAAGCTTGAGTAAAGGTTATGCCATGTTTTTCTTGAATTCTCCACTGCATTTCAATTTTTCTAGTACTTTTGGTCTCACAATCTTTGCTTTGATTTGCAATTTCACCGACAAAAAAACTTGCAACGTGACTAAACAAAGCATGTGTTTTCAATTGGTATTTATTTGCAACGTGGAATGGAAATTTAAAACGTACACAATGTTAATGAGTTTCAGTGCCTCTATCGTCGGTGTGTCTCTATCCTAACTAGTTGAAATTTCAATAAACAGCCGTACTTCAGCACTAAAAATGGAACTGAAACTTGTAAGTCTCGAATAGTAATAGGGCAATTTAACGACAAAGGTAATTAAATACTTTTTCCGATTCATTGTATGAACCTACTTAGATGTTTTGACTTCAGCTATAAAATCTGACAGAGGGAATTCTAACGATATTTAGCTACAATGCGAATATTGTTCACAAGAAAACGTTAAGACAGCCAGG
Organism: Ischnura elegans; assembly: GCF_921293095.1. Classification (NCBI taxonomy): domain Eukaryota; kingdom Metazoa; phylum Arthropoda; class Insecta; order Odonata; family Coenagrionidae; genus Ischnura; species Ischnura elegans. Next base: position 85,191,349 of record NC_060251.1, on the reverse strand, counting down.
TGAAATGATTGATTAAAGAGAACACCAACAAGGCCTTGCAATATGTACTTCAATATTAAACATGCATTTTCGCGGACAATACCTATCAAGAACTAACTGCCATCCCGTCAAAAGTAAACCATATAGAGATAAGAAGTTCTAATTTTTCCTGTTGGATAATATTAATGCACTCTTCTCGGGTTCTACACCAGCTTAAATCAGTCGTAGTGGCCGACGCGATGTTTCAGAAAACGATTTGTCTTCCATCCTCAAGTCGTGATACTGCTTGAATGTCCGAGTTCACGGTGAACTGAAGTTTGACGACAAGTACAACAGTAAGACTCGGGTGTCGCCTGATTGGCTACATTGGTTATTGTCTTTTAAAGCTACATAACTTACATATAAGCATGTATGCATATTACACGTATAAAAAGATATGCTTTAAAATGGTCATTCAATATTTCTAAATGTTTGCAGAAACAAGGCATTACAAATTATTTGAATTGCTAAGTTCAGTGAATTCCCCGAACACGTTATTGGTCAACGAAATAAACTCCGGGGAAAAAGGGATAAAATCACATTTAAATAACAAATTTGATCCCGCATTGTCGTTTTATTAATTAATTATGCCTACCAATGTAGTCATGTCACATTATCATCTTTTTTATGCAAAATAATTTCATAACTTTGGGTATTGTTGCCACATGGGTTGAAAATGAGGGTTCCTCAAATCGGTCTGAATGTCCTTTATAAGTCACGAAAAGCAAACTCAGCCACTCAAGTCATCAAACGAAAAGCCCAGGAATATATGCTAAATCTAAGTTCGTTAGATTATCGTAGTTATGTTACACTGCATTTCCTTGGGTTACGTTAAGCTGTACTAAACATAATTCATCAATCGTAGGTTAATTCATTTCTACTCAATTTTCTTATCGGTTAATGTTTTAGCACCTTCATAATGCCTAAATAAATTCTTTAAATTCCTCACTGCGCGTACAATTTGATTCCATTAAAATATTATAAATTACATTCATTACCTTTACTTAGGTAACATTGAAATTCCTTTTTCTATTGCATTTATTTCGAATTCATTCTATAAGAGGGTAAATAATTGATTTCATTTCTTCGTCAAGAAAAAAATGCTTATTTGACTAAAACTGTCTTCGCGGTTTCCATAAAGGGCAAAGGAAATAACACTGCCTCCGTTGTCATATCTAATATTGCTTATCATTTTAATGAATGAACTACTTACCACTGATAAGGACCCATATTTCAACGGCATAATCCCATGAAAACTCACCTGCAATAAATGGAAACAAATTATTATAGATCATTCCGCAACACTTAACCTCACTGAGGATACAATGAAAAACACCCTTGTTTTATGTTACATTTTTAAAATTATGGCTATGGCAGTCTTAAAATGTTTCAGTATTAGTATTTTCAAAAAAATTTAAATGTATTATTTCATCACCTCATTGCCTTTAGTCACAGTCAAATACATTGATTGATGTAATAAATTTGAAATCCAAATTTTGAGAAATAAATCACATGAACCATTGCAAAATACTCATCGTTCTGAGGTTAAAAATCATCACTAAACGGTAAATACAACTCACCGTATGTGCAAGGCATTAAGAAATAATCTAAATACAATGGATACAAATATTTAACTATGAAGTCAAGCATGTTCTACAAGACGCCCATTGGAACCAGCCAATGACTTCTTTAAGAAGGCAGAATCACCTCGACTGTGGACGGAGGAAAAATGCCTTGGTATTCAAAATTAGACAGACGCCACGGTACTCATAAATTTGCATCGAATCATTCCGTGGATAGAAATAATTTCTGAACTTTTATACCGACCTATCTTTATTTTCCGAAGAATTTGATATCTTAAATGTTTAGTGATCATCATTATACATAAATCCTAGGATTTGTTTTATGCAGTTCTCCATTTCTCTCTCCTATCCACTAGCCTATTTGTAGTGACTTCTTTTTTTCTCTTTTACATCCTTTACAACCTATGAAACTCAGTCGGGGCCGTCCCTAGCCCTTTTTCATGTCTACCTGTCCTCCTACGATTGTTTTCATCCGGCAATCATGCCTCATATTGTGGCCTACTAAACTTCCATCTTCTCTCAAGGATTTTAGAAGACTTCTCTTTTCTCCCACCTTTCTTAGAACTTCCTCATTACTTACTCGATCGATCTATTATGTCTTCATCATTCTTCGGTAGCACCAAATTTGGAATGAATTCACTTCTCTGCTCCTTCCATAGGGAGACATGCTCCATATGCAGCATATAATGACTTGTTTCCTAACTTCTATGCTTGTAGTCTCAGCTGTAAGAAGATTTTAATTTCTGTAGAGTGCCCTCTTTGCCTGAGCTATTCTACTAAATGGTTCCTTTTTGCTTCGTCCATTGTTTGTAATTCGGATTCCTAGATAACAAAAATCTTTTATCTCTCCAAGCTTTTGTTTTCTTATCTTTTCTAAAATTTTATATTCCTGAAATGTTAGGTAACAACATAATACCGTGTGATGAAAGTACGGGTATTCCATTAACGAAGTAATTGAAGGAGAGGATCTGACAAACTAGAATTTCACTTTCGTGCATCATATGGCTGAACAAAGTGATTACGTTCGAATACCTTAGTCTCCTAGTTCCTCTCTCAATGCCATCCTTAAGTAGTTTAACTTTAGGAGTTAATAGCTCTCCTGAAACTAGATCTTGCTCAAGTTTGCTACCTCCATTTACAGCGTATGGGCTGAAAACTATCCTGAATAGTTGAAAACAGTGAACACGTGCATTAAACCACGTTCAAAAGGAATACTTCAAAGAATGTTATACATAGTTCCACGAAAATGGCAACCAATAAAACAGAACACATGGAGTAAAATTTTAAATAATGAACAAAACACTTTGGATAAAATTTGTTTGGCCCTGAGATAAATCTAGTTTTTTTTTAGATATTCGAGATAGACTTGCATCAAAACGTTTGACAAAGAAATCAAAACATGAGTTTCACGGAAAAATAAATATCAATTGATATTATTTTAACAATATCTTTATTTTATTCACATAAATTTAATTTTTGGACGGGTCCATTAAAAAAGGCCTTGACCGATGAAATGAAGAACATTTCAAGCCAGTGCTGTAGCAAGAAGGAGGTCCATGGGGTCCAGACCCCCCTGGAAATATAAAAACACAATTACTTTCCATCATAAGAGAAATAAAGAAAAATCATGAGTTTACAAATATTTCTTTTACAAATGAAGCTTATTCGATTATGAAGTGGTAAAATCAGCTTAAAACCCTCTACTTAGAACCCGTTTTTATAAATTGCCCCCTTGGTTTTGGATCCCCCCCGGAAGAAATTCCTGGCTACCCCACTGTTTCATGCTCTCAAAAGTTTCAAAATATGTTCTTTTAGTCGTACCTTATCGACTGTCTTCGCTATATTACTATAAATTGCATTTTTAAAATCAAATTGTCATGCAGGTTTTTAAGGCAATACAAAACATACCTTAAGTACTGATCAATGGGATATATTAATCTATTTTTGACCATGACCATTTTTTTAGATTAAGAATCATGGTATACATAAAATCTAAGCTTGTAGTATACTTTCCTTTTGAGTTATCGTTATATTAATTCTGTATTTTAAGTCCATTCGCGTTAGACACGTGAAAACTTCTCTCCTATCAGAACAAATAGTCGAAAAAAGGGATATTTAAAATATATAAGGATTTAAATATTGAAATGTGCATTGCAATTTACAGAATGATACAACCAGCATATGTCCCCATCTCCTACCTTGGTCTGGGTATAAATACTGAGAGAGCGCTGTTTGAATCACCTTGAAAATGACAAAATGTGTTAAAACATGGTTGGTTGTTGAGCTTTGAATTAAAAGTGTGGAAATTTTCGATTGCGTTCTTTTATCATGAAATAAGATAAACGTTCAGTGATCCGTTTTTTATAGTCGTTAGGCTTATCAGGGGCCGAAATTCATCGAAGAATTTTGATTTAATATAGGATCAGTGTTTAGCCACAACGTAGTGTCTACGAATGGATTGGAAAGTTCCAAAATGGTCGCACAAGTGTCACGTATTATGAAGGAGCCGGACGACCGTTTATCTCCACAAATGAAGAAAACATTGGCCGTTCCCGTGGAATGATTCTCTTAGACAGTCAAGTAAACATTGACAAAGTGGCACATCGTCGGCAAATTAGTCACGGCTCAGTGTACGAATTTTATATTAAAGTCGTTGGCGGAATCGTAAAATTATACTTGGAAATGTCGCTTTTGTGCTGACCATTATTAAAGTATTCTACCGATTAAGGCACCAATTAAGTTGCCTCTTCTCACCTATCATGTCCAGAACTTCGTCGTTCCTCATTATCTCTGTCCATTGTATTTTTTTTACTGACAAGATCGCGGATAAATAAACACAATTCGTAAAATCCAGTTCCCCAACGAAAATCTCGTGATACGGTAAAGGTATGTGAAAATTCTTCCACTACTATATATTGTAAAAGGCATTTTTAAAATACTAAGTATTTTTGTACCATACCATATATACAATACAGCATTATACTTAATAATACTTAAATTTCGGTGGCATACATCTACCTTTCTCAGAGCTAGGTAGGAGACCTTATATTTATACATATAAAATTTTATGAATTCATCGCGGATGCTAATTGACTTACCCTAATATTAGACCGGCCCTACCCAGGCTCAGTGCAACAAAGATTGAGAACGTATTAGCGGAGGACAATGACGCCTTCGCCAGTCAAGCCCGCCCACCCACTCCGTCCGACACGAGATGCGACCCCCACACGCGAGTACTCGTGCGCGTGATGATGTTGCCGCCACGCCACTACCCCACCACGCCCTCCTCAGCGCTCGCCCCACTCCCTCCCGCGTTTGTACGCCACTCCTACACTCTCCACGCCCTCAAAACCGCTCCTCGATCAATATGTCTGTGCACTCACCCATCATGCAATGCCAAATAAGGGGGGCGCGAGGCGAGAGAGATAAAGGGTGGGGGTTATACACGGGTGAGGAGGTCAGGAGGGTGGGCTAGAGGGTGTAAAAAAATAAATAAAGTTAGGGAGAGGCACAGAGAGCGATTTCAAGGTGAAAATGCCCGAGATAACCATCGTCGCGGCTCATCCATCTGTTACGCGCGCCTTTGCACATGACGGAGGGAGCACACGCCTTATTTAAGTCTCTGCGTTGAACACTCTACGGGTACGAATGCGGTACTTCCTTGTTCTATTGATGTGCGTGGTATCATTTCTGACAACGACACTTTTGTACCGACAATTATTAAAGTACTCTACCGATTATGGTGCCGATTACCCTGCCTCTCCTCACCTACCATGCCCGGCAATTCGTCGTTCCAACCCGGCCATTTTTATTTTTTTACTGACTAGATCGCGATTAAAAAAATGTTATTTATCGAAAATAATTTCCCTCCAAACATGTCACTATACCTTTAAGGTACCATTTGGAAATTTCCACTATTATGTATGGCATAAGGTACTTCTAAAATACTTATAGTTCAGAGCAGATTATTGTGCATAAAAATTAACTCTAAAATACTAAGCAATCATTAAATAAGCGGACTAGTCTTATTAAGAAAGAGTTAAGTTACCCATGTTTTGACATTTTTTACATATCCGTGTCACAATTTAAGATGATTTGATGAATGAAAACACTTCATAATTTACTAGTAGATTTAACTACTAGTTATGAAATTTGATAGTGGCTCTTCATATCTATGTGGTATCAAATTTATCATTATAATCTGAATGAACACCCTAAATTAATTCAAAATAACTTTTTCATACAACGAAAAATAATTATTATATCGCATAAATAATATTGCTTATCATAATATTGCGGGGGAATATTATTGCTTTCATGAAAATTTCATTTTCAAATCACTGCAACCTTTCTCACGCATGATGCACTCTGAGCATAGGTAATGAGGTAGAGATAGGAAAAAATTTCGCAATACAAACAAATTTAATAAAGTTTTGTTTGCTATCGCATAATGTATCCCAAGGTTAAAATACAAAACATGTTCAAATATTATTTCATATTGACGAGGGATAAACAGATGGCAACAACGGAAAAAGAATGCGCCGGATAAAATTTATGGAGTCGGAGGTAAAGGACGAAACAGACAAGAAATACGTAGATGTGAAAAGACTATCGGATACACGAATTTAGTGGAGATCTGCCTTAAACCGATCTCAGGAGTGAAAATCATTGAATTTGCGCATAATGATATTTTGACCACGGGGAGAATCATACGATAGCATACGAAAAATTATGAAATTGGATTTGTTGCGATATTTCATCCACCTCTACCTCATTATCTATGCTCAGAATACCAGTGACAATGATTGAATTGGGGTGGATATAAAAGTTTGAAGCTATTAAAACAGGGAATGACTGACTTTAAAGCCGGCCACAGGTTGACTAAAATATCGAGGCACTATCTCAGTACATTTTCTGATCTAGATTATTAACCGTTTATTCGTTTTCGCAAAGGTTGAGGTCAGCAAAATGGACGCAAGAGTTTCAGAAAGTGGTTCTAGGGACGGAGTAAAGTAGGTCGACTTCCAAGATTGATGGGAGCTATTATTAAAGGGAATGAGATACTGAAAGCAATTTTGGAAGACAGATAGATGGATAAACGACTTTATTGGGGCAGGATTGAGGATTCGGGTGTTAAAAAAAGCACGCTAAGCCTTCTTACATTACATGAGGAAGTAGTGACAATGGGAGGAGAAATATCGTTGGCCATTTGAAATACAGAAGACCCTCGCTATACGATGGGGTCGACTTGCGATGGATTCGGAGTACGATCGTAGCTGATTGTACCCGTGCTTTTCAAAATTTCAAATTTCGGTGACTTAATTTCATCAAGCACAATATGCCATCATATATTTGATTTTCCGGATCATTTTTAACAGAAAGATTTAACAGAGCAATATTTATATTCGCTAATGCACTTTGAAATGAATAGCTGTCCGGTAATAATGATTATTCAACACACGATGGAATTCTACTTACGATCAGTCCTACGTAACGAATTAATATCATAAAGCGAGAGTGTATGGGATGTATGTAAACTTCCATGCAATATAAATTTTTAGGTTACACAGTAGTATGAGGAAATATACTTATTCCGCCAGGATTTTTAACTGCCAATATTAGGCATGCAAATCGCTAAATGTAGTCAAACAGTTAAAGCTGTTAAATCCATAAAAATTGAGCATTTGAACATTAAATTCGACAAAAATTAGACAAAAAATCATATCCATTTTCTTGCGTAGGCACCGACTGTATTGCAGCTAAGACGTCGAATGACTATAGGACTTCTAAGGGTTATGATTTTTATGGCAAAAATAATATCTAAGGAGATATCAAATGAGTCTTGAGACTTAATGGCCTGATGAAGACAATCCTCGATGGACAAGTTGATGGCAGGAACGGGAAAGGAAGACCTCGAACAAAATATATGGAACAGGTAAAGAGGGACATGATAGAGAAGACATACGTAGGCACGATTAGCTGATAGGAGAATTGAGTGGAGAGCTGCGTCAAACCAATCTTAGGGTTGCTGACCAGTAATTATGACGATGATCAAATTTAGAAAGATTGTAATCAACCGAATCGAAAAAAGGTATATTAAGCCATGTGTAGAATGGAGCTCAGATGAGTAGAAAACTTGGCTACTATCTATGACTCCAGGGTTCAATTCTCGGGCGAAGCTATTGCACCCCACTTAAAAAATTCTTGCCTATAGAAGTGAAATAGACTGAAATATGGGAAATAGACTGATCTCATTACCCTGAAAATATAACGTTTTACGAGCCTTTGCCTTAATAAAGGGTGAGGTTTAGCCTACCTGCCAATGCCGAAGAAAATGGTGAAGTGGATGGATAATAGGAGTAGCAACGAAGAGTTAGACAAAATGGTAGGGGAAAGTAGCCTTTAAGATGAGATACGAAGGAGACAAAGAGTTTGAATGGTGGGAGTGCTCAACGGAGAGGGAATGCTAGAAGAATGTAGGGTTAGCGATAGAGGGTAAAGAAGGAAATAGCTTTCATTGACAGAATGACAGAGAATATGCCCCATTGTGAATTTAAGAGTTGCCCAATCTGGGGCAGGCTGAGCAGACTCCCAATAGGCTCCATGAAAACCTAACTTAACCGATGAAATCCTTTAATAATTACCCATATCCACCTTCGGGTTGAATCGCTGAGTCAGTCTAGCAATAAAACAAAGGAAAAAAATAGATCTTAAAATGTCCTCGGACTTGATACCAGTTGAGGCTTGTTAAGGCCTCATAAATTCCTTATAAATAGCTACTGAGTTGATCATGCACGCAAATGTGTACCAATAAGTTAATGAAAACGATGCCATGGGTATGCTAAGGGTAGGCGCCAAAAAATGTATCGTTATGAAAAAGTTTCTAAGTGAAAAGTAACATTGTATGGAAAGATATGAGGAGAACGGTAAGTGATGGCTGTGCCCAGATTCATACTGAGATCCCGCACTCGGCGAGTGGCAGCAACCACAAATCACTTCGTGCTTGATTATCTTTGTGAAAACTGTCACTTTGAATGTTACTTTAATTATTGCAAGTATGTTAAAATTCTATTAAAAATCAGTCCTTGGGAGATTTCACGCAGTATTTTATTTTTTGCTCTCTCAGAACCAGATAATTTTCAAAAGAAAGCCCACAAGATTAAAGCTTTGATTTCCCTAAAACTTGTCGTTAAGAGCTTAAGGAGTACAGTTGACTGTCAACGAAAAATTGCGAGGGAAAAATAACAAATTATATTTTTAGAATATCAAAGAAAGCGAATATTTGTGAAGTGCTGCTGTCCATGATACACATATTGTGACGCATGATGGGGACCAATCATCCAATTTTAACCAATCATCATCAATGTTTAGAAAAGATGGTTCATCTTTGATGGGATGGAAATATTCACCAACCGTAGTTTGAATTATTTTTGCTATGGATATACAATGATGGATGAATTATCAATGATTGATGGACGATTAAATAATAATGTATAATCACAGGAAGCAAACTAAAGAGTCAAATAGCTATGAAATCATGAGAAAATGAGGATCGCATGATAAATATTTGGGTAGGTGATGATATTATGATCAGTGCTTCTAAAATGTGAGATAGTTATGTCTGAATAAACGTCCAAACACCGCCAGACGCTAGGTATATCCGTTGTGAAGACGCCACGTGGAGAGGTACTCGAAAAGGGCGAATAAAAGAATTTACTCATAATTCCAGGGAAATGGATTCTTCGGTTTTTGGTGTGGCGTTGCGTGGTGGGGATGAGAAGAAAAGGCAACAATGAAGTGTTTATGAGACGTGATCGATATTTTCTCTTTTGTGCGATAATATAAATTGATATAAAGCGCATTTTGCGTACGTACCTAATTAGTGAGAAAGAGATGTATCCAGTTAGCATTGTCATTTCAGCGGTAAGCACATCACGCACACAAACATGCTTCAATAAAAATTTTAAACAATATACGGAGACATAACGTCGAAAGTGGTCTCATGATAAAAATAAGGTATTGTACAAATGGTAATATTTTGCGGAGAGAGAGAAGAAGAACGGCAGCACACAACTGTGCCCAGATTCAGTTATTTGATTAACGTATTTCTGGCAAGGTGACTCCGACAGCTAGAGACATCCCATTGTGCGAGCTCAAATCGGATTGACGGGTGAAATTCTCCTTCAGTGGAGGGAAATCGAAAAAAAACACACACACAAGGAATATAAAAGGTTGAACTCATTGTCGATAATGCCGTCGCGTGAGAAGAAGACTTTGAGTGGCAGCGTCTTTCACCGTTCCAACGTCTCGTATAAGAACGTGCCCATTGCTTGCGATTTGTCTTTGAAGGTGCCACACTTCACTCAAGGGGATATACCGGTTGAAATTGGGTAATGACGTTTACGCCACCTGATTCACTTCTAAGAAAAGTCCAGATTGTTTTCATGCGTGAACACAATGGAGACGAAACAAACGGATGAAAATGAAATACAATTTAAGGGATGAAGCTAGATTCCTTTGTAAATTTGTGCGATGATGTAATCGCAGCCAAAATTAATTGGATGTTTTCAAATGAGAAAATCAATGATACAGGTGAAGGGGCTCAAATATATTTGCCAATTAAGAATCTTGGTTTCTAAGAAAGCGTCCTGCTTGTGATTCCCTCCTGGATGTTTCATGAGACAATCTAAACTCCACCTTTTCATGCTCGTAGGCGTCAAAGGTCACAGTTCAAAAGAAAATCCATCCTTTCCCTCGAGAGGCATTATTTTTGTCTCTTGATTCCACAGTGCCAAAGGAAACCAATTCTGATTTTCCTTCGCATTATAAGGGCTGACAGAAGTTGTAATAAACCAAGAACATGTGTTTCACAAACATTCAATGTCTGAGTAAATTTATAAGAAAAGCAAATAATTATTTTTTTCTTCTTATCTTGACCTCGTTTAATTAACGATAAAATAATTCTTGGAGTATAGGGCAAATGTATAAGATGCAAAAACGTTGTTAGCATACGTTTCAGTTGATTTAAAACTATAATCAGGGCTATGAATAGAAATAGCAAGAATAGAAAGAGAAAATGAGCATCAGCAATGAACAATATAAAATACAATGATAAACAACATCTTTGCATAGATAAATGTGACGATAGAGTTTTTTACAATAATGTAATTAAGAACAGAATACACAAAATATTTTGACATACCTTAGCTTTGCACATATTTATTGATATTACGTTACTAAGCTATTACCAAACCTAGTTACTATTAATTTTGATTAATTAAATAAGAATAAATTTTGCTAAGGTTTTCAATGTCTGTTTTTTTATTATAACCGTTAATTGATTTAGATATGTGAACCATTTCTTTGAAAAGTCTTTTCTCAAATTAACCTCATGATCTAAAATTTCGGCGTAGTCAAAATCAAAAACATGGCCATTGCTTATGCTATGGCTAGCAAGAGCACACAGTGTTATACCACCTTTTACTGATGACTTGTGTTGTGAAATCCTATTTTTTAAATATTGTGATGCTTATCATACATAGCAAGTGTTACAATCGAGGCATAAAATTATATATATTGTATCACTTTTCAGATTTTTAAGGGTTTCTGATTTTATTTTTGTGTATAGAAGCTTGTTTAGAGTGTTATGATTTTTGTGTTCAATTTTTTAATTTATTTTTTTGAATACCTTCGTAATTTTTTCAGATAATTTACTAATACAGATGATCCCACGGTATGGTAAATAGCAAATAGGCATTCAAATCCATTGTCTTTTCCGAAAACTTACTTTGCATATTTTTGACCAATGTAGCATAACAATGCTTCATAGAATTAAGTTCTATAATCCAGCTCAGCTTTTTAATCGGGGCATGTATGCACAATAACAATACGAAAATTAAAATGTAAATACCTTCCAACAGGTAGAACAGAAAAAAATGTAATTATTGTAGGACAAACCTGAAGCACTAACAACATGTCCGTTATGTGTGGATAGCGTCGCATATCTACTCATCCCTCTAATAAAAATAAAAGAGATTTGAAGCACATCATGTTTTATCTAAATAACGTATAATACCAAATGAGCGTCATACAGTATTGGTTACCACAAATTAGCGTCATATGATACTCACTATGGAATAGAATATATCCGTTTTCATTGCGCCGCAGTATATCAAGGACAAAAATAAGTCACCTACTGTGGTTTAATTCATAATAAAATTATATATCTAGCAACTAAATTTTTATCCAATGGAAAAGACAACGAAGGGTACCATCAGTTGAAAATAACCATGGTAAAAGTGATAAATTTACTTTTATATTCATAGTGAATATAGTGCAAACTACAACTGGTGAATATTTTAAACAACTTTTCTAAACCTTGATGATGATTGGTTAAAATGTTACCCCTTATAAGTCACAATATGTTTATCACGAGTACGAACACATGAAAAATATGTTAGCTCTGAGATATTCTAAACAGAATAATAGTTAAATTTCCTTCGCAATTTTTCTTTGACAACTAATTGTTCTCTTAATTGTTATTATCAACAAGTATAAGGAAAATCAACACCATTGTTCCGTGAAAACTCTTTTGAAAATTATATTGTTTTAAAAGAGCCAAAACTAAATAGAGCATTAAAGTTTCCCAATGCCTGATTTTTGAATAAAACTTTAAATATCTAAATCCCCTTCCATGCATATACTTTTAGCGGCTAACCAGTTAACCATGGTTGGCGTTTACAATTCTCTCATGGGTAATGCTTTCAACTTAAAGACACAAAAATTGCAAAGAGTTTTTACTTCAATTAGAAGTTGCGATTACTTTTTCAGGCTTATCATATACTGTTTTACCGTCCGACTTTGCCTATATTTCCAATAAACAAACTATATATTTTTTTCTATCTTTTTACATCAAATCCATTTCCGTAAGGTCACCACCAAAAAAAGGTTCTATGCTAGATTCCTGCTAAATGTGTCCTATTCGTGGACAACGATGATTTCATCTTAATTTATACGGATAGATTTTCAAAATAGTAGTCTTCACTCTGTATCATCAGAATGTGCCGAGAAGAATTCATACATTACAAAATCTGAAATATCCAATGTACGTATGCCATTGATGATGTTGCACGGTGAGCCACGGTCAAACTAGTTATGGAGTCTCGATATAATTCCGCTCCTTTGACATCCGACCTTATACTTTATATACTTTGAGCACCACCCACATCTCAATTACTGTGCACAGAATCAAATGAGGGAAGATATTTTATGATGTTAGCTCAGAGAATCAAACTGGTTGTAAAGATCAATTTAAATAAATGCATACAAATTAAGGTCTGTATTTTCCGTTAGGTTGCGTTGTAATCTTTGATAATGATATCCAATCACATAAATAGACACATAAATGATAAAATTATATGAATGCATAAATATAATTCTTACAGAAATTATTTAAAAAAGGAAAAAGTCAAAGTGAGATTAATTACAAAGATAATCAAACATGGACGGATTTGAGTTCGCTGCCACCGCTTTTACGTATTTTGACATCGCGATAATCAAGTTTCCAATATGGTTAATCTGAATTCCTGTGATAGGATTAAGCCTTTTTTAAAACAAAACGGAGGATTATGGGGATGAAGGTTATGTGAAGAAAAAATGTAGTTTTCAATTAATGGATAAATAATTTTTTTTTCACGATAACCTATATTGGAATAAATTATATATTATGTACGTACATAATTACTGGTAAGAAGATTTATTCAGTGAACAATGCCGTTTTCAGCGGAATGAAACTAATTACGCTGGGTTTATTTTATTTTTAATCAATCGGAGGACAATTAGATATTTAAGAAAACACAAACTTAGACCACGGCTCAGGATTTGATTTTGAATTGATGTTAGTACACAAGAGTATATGTTGCCGTACATTTTTAGGAAACTTGCATTTCGGCCCCTTAATTTTACAGCTAATGCTGTATTTAGCTTCGTCAAATTTCGAATGAATATTGAGTAGCGTATTTTGAGCGGATAAGTGCACATGCATCAAGATGCGGTAGGTCGAAACTCTATTTCATTCAACCATACTTCATACTCGGTGAGCGGGTCGAAACTAAACTATTCGAGGGTGAAGCACGTGGTTCCTCCGGTGCGAAACCTTATCTGTGTTTCGCTTTGCCCTAGAAGTTTGGTTTAATTTTGACCAGAAGTAGTTTTGACTCCAATTTCGTTTCCACCCTGAGTTTAGATCCCCGAGTTTATTCTTTTTTCGTTTCGTTTCTACATTCACTCCCGGGTACGAAAATATTTCAATTTTACTGCGTAAATTGCAATTATGAGAATAGTGCTGAAAATACCTTAAAAAAATTGGAGGAACGTTATCACATTTGACCTTCGAGGAATTTCAAGTTCAGGTAATTACTAGGAGGTTCTTGATGTACAGTCGGATTCAAAAGTATTGCAACAAATGGAGCGGCGCCACTTTCGCCGCAGTTTGGAAATCGAGTTTCGTCATTTTCTATTGTACCAGTGGGAGGGAAATTTGAACAGCATTCCCACCTCCCGTAATATTTTTATAACAACATCGTCAAAGGGAAATGTATGCGGGACATGTGCAATGTTTAATACCAAATAATTTATGCAGCATCTGCTAGATAATACATCTACGTTCAGAACGTCAATTTACCTTCTCTCTTAAGTTGGCCGATCCGTCGAAGTATATTGTTCTACAATTAACGCTGAAGCTATTCGATCAGCGATAGCGAATATAACATACATATAAAATATCCGCCGCAATATCACAGTAAATATTGCCAGTGAGTGTTTAAAATCAGCTTGATTTAGTGACACTAGAAGACCGGTTCATTCCTTGCCTGACAAAGCTCGCAATGAATCCACAATGTAGTCAACGTGTGAGATGGACTAGTGGTTAAGGCGAAGACTTACCACGGTAGCAATCCCAAGTCGGCAGTTCGAACCTCTGCGGATCAATTCTTTTCAGTTACATAGTATAGCAGTAACATTTTTTTCCACTTTAACTCATATTAACTTAATTAAAAACTGCTGCCGTATTAAAATTTTGAATAGAGAAAATTCTCTTTTTGCTTTCCGCGGATATAATATACGTTTTTACCGAAATATCAGTGCACCAATAATATGGAAAATATTTCAATCAGGTAAACCGCTCCATCAAGTCCTTTTTCGTATTACCCGAATATTCTATCGTTTTCAATAATATGTAGACACTCACGAGACCCGCTTAATTGTGGGGCCGGGTCGGAGTAAACTTGGAAGGTTGGCACATGAAGCAACCTGCATTCGTTGCCTTCGCGGCGAGCCGGCGAGGACGGACACGGACGCGACTGAGCAACTGAACCTGGAGTCAAACTCCATGAGCAAGTGCCCAATCGAAATTAAAATTAGCGGATGGAATGTATTGCGGTAATTCGCGTCCCCACAGACGTTGGGCTGTCTGTGTGTTTTCTTTCGGTCTCCGTGGCGAGGTTTTTCCTATCTTTGGATTCATATTCGGACTCACCGTTTACCTCTCTTCACTACGTGGCTCCGTGGTGGAGTGGATCTATACTGAGTGCTGTAGTTTCGTTAAAATTCTTGCGAAGGATCGAGTCGGACGTAATCATACTTTTTTCCATTTTTATAAGATGTATTCTTAATATCAACATAATCTATGCAGGTGGCTGAAGAAAAAATCAGCAATGAATTTTTAGACGAATAAAGGTATTAAATTAATGACTCTAATTTGATATTAGTGACAGGTAGAAAAAAAATTAGTATTTTAACTCTTTCACTTAAATATCCTACGTCTATAAGTACTTTTCATATAATACCGAATGGATATTATCCATTTTTTCCAACTTTTAAATGAATTTTAAGTTATCATACCGAAATATAGATATTTATTGGGAAATCTATTGCCCTTGCCTTCGGATTTCATTCCTGGCAACTTAAGAGAAACACCACGGCCGTTCTCTCACCTAAATGCATCAAATCTAATCACGGGTGAGCATTATTCATAAGTTTGAAGATATGGATGCATCAATTTTGGCCATTAGCGTATTATATTAACAGTATATCTTCATCATTTTAATACACCTCCTATTATTGCTATTAATACCCATCAAGCCGCCTTAATAGGCGAACGGCGGGAAGTATTGGAACACCAGCCGCTTCCATATAAAAATGCCTTTACCGCGCGGGTGAAAAACGAATTCTCACACCTATCCGTTCGGCAAAATATCGTACCTCTCTTAATTTGTTGTTTCTTTCGGACCCAGAAATGTAGTGGCCTTCTGATATCATGCTCTCCGTGTCACTGTTAAAGATATCCATTCTCATTTGCTCAAGCGATATAAGCTTTGCTCTTAGTCTCCGGATCTCGTGCAGCTGCAAACCTAATGCGCTAAACATATATGTAAAGCTTCCTGAACAACCGTGGTAGTTTTTGACTAATCTCACAGCTTGTCTTTGTGTATTATTAAGTTAAACAATTAAGTCTTCCTACACCGCATCCCATATCCTCGTTGCAAATTTAAGATATGGTCGGACGATTGCGTAATAGAACCTCTCTTTTCATTTGTCGTCCGAAAATCTTCTCTTATTACGCTTGACGAATACTAACATCTTCAGGGCTCTTAAAAAATGTTTTTTTTTGTGTGTTCCCAGCAATAGGTTCGAAGAAATCGTAACTCCTAGATACTTCACTTCATTTGTTGCCTTTTCGTTTACCCCAAAAAATGCCCGAAATTAAATGTTCCGTTTTGGTTTTACAGATGACTCTATTCCAATTTTTAAGGCTAAAAATTTTACCCTGTGATCACATATACCGTCTATGAAATCGATCTGTTTTATCAACTTAGGACGGCGTGCTGATTAATGATCTAATTTTTATTTCCTCTAGCAAGCTTATCAACTACTTGTGCAAGTGAGTGATTTATTAGTGCGGTTACTAAGATTTTGGATATTTATATATTCCTTGATTTAGGGTTTAGAGTGTAAAAATCCAAAATTATAGACGTGGGATTGAAAAAGTAAATGCAGATACTTGATTTCCTAATTGGAAAATAATATTATTTCGTTGATTAATTGAGCACCAAAAACTATCTAATTTAATACAAGTTAAGGCGCTGTGTATTTTAACTGCTAGAAAATTCCACCACCTATTCCATCGCGTCGATCGCAATTGTAGATGTTATATACTGGAGGTAAAACTTCGCTGTCGCTTATATCCTTCGTAAGTTAATAGTCTGTTCCTATGACCATGTCTACGTCCTGAAATATTTACTCCATTTTAGCACTCTTGTTTATAACGCTATGACAATAAATTGCGACAAAGTTAATGTCATATTTTTTTGCCTTTCGGTTGGTTCTTTTGTTCGCTATTGTGTATAAATGAGTGTATCATTCTGATTGTTCTAATTAATTTAGATATAATCGTTTTCTGTGGAGTAGGACCTTTGGAATTATCGTTATTTACTGGGAATTACTTCTCCTAAGTTTACTTCATGTGATGTAAGGATTTTCGCAATGTGGACTACTTCGGAGGCTACCTTTAGTTAGATGGCATTAATCGTTTAAAAAATTCACTACTGAATTTTTCTCGAGTCACCTGCATAGATTATGTTGATATTAAGAATACATCTTATAAATATGGAAAAAAAGTATGATTACGTCCGACTCGATCCTTCGCAAGAATTTTAACGAAACTACAGCACTCAGTATAGACCCACTCCACCACGGAGCCACGTAGTGATAAGAAGTAAACGGTGAGTCCGAATATGAATCCAAAGACAGGAAAAACCTCGCCACGGAGACCGAAAGAAAACACACAGACAGCCCAACGTCTGTGGGGACGCGAATTACCTCAATACATTCCATCCGCTAATCTTAAATTTCGATTGGACACTTGCTCCTGGAGTTTGACTCCAGGTTCAGTTGCTCAGTCGCGTCCGTGTCCGTCCTCGCCGGCTCGCCGCGAAGGCAACGAATGCAGGTTGCTTCATGTGCCAACCTTCCAAGTTTACTCCGACCCGGCCCCACAATTAAGCGGGTCTCGTGAGTGTCTACATATTATTGAAAACGATAGAATATTCGGGTAATACGAAAAAGGACTTGATGGAGCGGTTTACCTGATTGAAATATTTTCCATATTATTGGTGCACTGATATTTCGGTAAAAACGTATATTATATCCGCGGAAAGCAAAAAGAGAATTTTCTCTATTCAAAATTTTAATACGGCAGCAGTTTTTAATTAAGTTAATATGAGTTAAAGTGGAAAAAAATGTTACTGCTATACTATGTAACTGAAAAGAATTGATCCGCAGAGGTTCGAACTGCCGACTTGGGATTGCTACCGTGGTAAGTCTTCGCCTTAACCACTAGTCCATCTCACACGTTGACTACATTGTGGATTCATTGCGAGCTTTGTCAGGCAAGGAATGAACCGGTCTTCTAGTGTCACTAAATCAAGCTGATTTTAAACACTCACTGGCAATATTTACTGTGATATTGCGGCGGATATTTTATATGTATGTTATATTCGCTATCGCTGATCGAATAGCTTCAGCGTTAATTGTAGAACAATATACTTCGACGGATCGGCCAACTTACGAGAGAAGGTAAATTGACGTTCTGAACGTAGATGTATTATCTAGCAGATGCTGCATAAATTATTTGGTATTAAACATTGCACATATCCCGCATACATTTCCCTTTGACGATGTTGTTATAAAAATATTACTGGAGGTGGGAATGCTGTTCAAATTTCCCTCCCCCTGGTACCATAGAAAATGCCGAAACTCGATTTCCAAACTGCGGCGAAAGTGGCGCCGCTCCAATTGTTGCAATACTTTTGAATCCGACTGTACCTACTCAATTAAACCTTCAAAACCAATTTCGTTCTCGTGAAATTCCTCCCAACAGGAAAATGAACGTCTAATTTTACGGCATAGATGAGGGACCGACGAGCAGAATGCAGTCACACGAAGGAAGAACTTTCCTCGCATTCCCACTCGTATGCGATGCGGAAGCTGTGGGTAATATGGAGCTTAGAGAAGAGAACTACATCGGATTCTGGGTCGAGTGAATGAAGATCAGACGGAAATATGTTGAGAGGTATGTAAGGATAAGGGAAAGACAGACTGACGGAATTTTTGTTTAGGAAGAAGAAGAAAACAGTAAACATGCAGTGAAAAGCAGACCAAATGATTACATTGAAGGATATGCTTCCGAAAATAGCTGGGAAAAATAATAATATGGGCAAAATCTTCTTCTAAGTATTCAACCCTTGGGTTGGTTTGCAATAGTCTTCCATCGTTGTCTGTATTCCGCCAGCCTTTTCAGCTCCACGTAATTGTTGCAGCCTTTGTCTTCCATTAATTCAACCTCGGCCTTCCTCTGCCGCTCTTCCCCTCCACGGTGCCTTCTAAAACTGTCTTTACCAATCCATCATGTCTCAGTAAATGACCAAACTACTTATTTCTCCTTGCAATATTCCACAGGTCTGCTTTCACTCCCAGTCTGTCCAGTATTTCCTCATTCGTAACCCGGTCTACCGATGAAACTTTTAACAATCTACGGTAGCACCATAGCTCAAAATCATCAATTCTTTTTTTCTCTGCTGCTCCTATTGTCGACGTTTCACTACCATAGAGCATTATTCTCCATACAAAGGTTTTGAGTAGATTCATCTTAATCTTGATACTCATGTTTTTTGAAACGTATATCTTTCTCTTCTTGTTGAAATCTATTTTACCCTGTTGTATTCTACTGCTAATTTCCCTTTTGCTTCTGGCATCCGGGGTGATCTTGCTTCCTAAATACGTGAATTATTCTGCATCGCATTCTTAAGGGGAAAATAATGCTACAAAAACCACAAAATTCTCGTGAGGTGGGTAAATTCTTCTCAGGATTTCTACCGGATTAATTTTTCCACAATGACCACGTAAAAAATAAATTAAATAACACAATAAAATTTGAAGAGACGAAAATACTTTGCCACGCCAATGGTTTTTGGGATTGCCACATTAATGAAACTATGCTGAAAAATGAAATAAAGCTGGAGTAAATAACTTCCATAGAGATTTTGGGTGCTCCATTAGCAATACCTGGACACCAGGGATGGCAAGTGAAGCGAAGCAAAAATGTTTCGTTTCGTCCCGGAGGGAAACGAAAATTCGAGGCCTGGGTTTAAGTTCGTTCGTTCCCGCACGAAATTAAAGCCACAAAGGAGTTTAGTTTCAACCCGGGAGCAAACTTTACTCCGGGGAACGGAACTAAATTAATCGAAACCCTATATTTAAAAACTATTTATAGTTTCGATCCCAGACGTTGAGTAAAGCGGGAAAAGAGGGAATAGTTTCGACCAGTGACGTCATGGCAAAATTGGCAGTGCCAGAACGCAACGTACTTTCCTCAACTTTCTTTAGAAGTGAAATATTAATCTGCGCGTTTTTTCATTACAAGTCATTATTTACATTTTTTACTAAATTTTTGTCTTAGTTATAGATGTATAATTTAGAAATTTTGAGGCTACAAAATTGATAAAAGTATTATTTGACTACGTATTTTGTTAACCAGTGCCGGACCGGCGTTCCGGCACCATGACACCACTGGTTTCGATCCATTTCATGAGAGAATGTAGAGAAGTTAAAGCATTTAGCTTCGTCATATTGCGAATGAATATTGAGTAGCGCATTTTGAGCGGATAAGATGCGGTAGGTCGAACCTCTATTTCATTCAACCATACTTCATACTCGGTGAGCGGGTCGAAACTAAACTGTTCGAGGGTGAAGCACGTGGTTCCTCCGGTGCGAAACATTATCTGTGTTTCGCTTTGTCCTAGACGTTTGGTTTAATTTTGACCCGAAGTAGTTTTGACTCCAATTTCATTTCCACCCTGAGTTTAGATCCCCGTGTTTTATTCTATTTTCGTTTCGTTTCTACATTCGCTCCCGGGTACGAAAATATTTAAATTTTACTGCGTTTGACTTTCGTTTAGCTTCGATTGCCATCCTCACTGGAAACCCGATCTACATAAGATATTAGGAGTGAGGGCAAAAGAAACCGAAACTAACGCCATCTAGCGTCACAGAGATAGCCAATCATTATGCGGTTGACCGAATTTGTCCTATATCACAGTTAAGGAGCATAACTTTAAAAAAAAAGTCACATAAGGAAGTAGAATGTTTCATAAGTGACGCATAGGTGTGATAAAATAAATGGCATCATACTTTTTAATTATCTTTTATTTTATTTCTACTGTATAGATACCTTTTTCTCAACTTATACGCAACCTTACTCAACAAATGAGGTACCAAAATGCACAGAATTTATCAGAGAACATGCGACGGCATATCTTACTTCCTAAATATTGCTATTGTTTCCCAAAATTGGTTTTTAAATAACAAAAAAAACAAAAACCGGTAAATATTCCTGACGTTAACGGCGCACAAACTGATACATTTGTTCATTTGCAACAATATCTCGCATTCTTTAAATAACCTTTATCAAAATGCGGCTGATTCCACATTTAAGTCTCCTGTTGATACGTAAGTATGAGTCATCATGTGCGTTTAACAGAGGATAGTGTAATTACTTCTAATGTTGGGTTTAAAGAGGTCCTCTGATCTCAATTTGTACAAGAACATTTCAATTAAATTTGTGCATAAGACCCTGCCGTTTTTTCTACATTTTAAAATTAGAAATGCGCCTATCCCTGTGTGAACCTGCATTGAAAAGAGCGGGGGAAGCCCGCTGGAAGCGGGCGTAGCACGCTCGTTTATATATATTTTAATTAACTAAATTTATTGTAACGATGAGACGTAACAACCACAAAAAAATAAAATTAATATTCAGTCCTAAGAATGATCCCCGAGTCGGAGCCTGAAACGTTGGCCATTACGTAAAAAGTAACCCGGTGGGAATCCCGAGAAGGGTTTACCCACTTCATTCGCCGGGAAAGCTTTAAATCATATTTCTCGTGAGGTGTTTTCCTTGGACTACCCCGAAACAACCAAAAGTTTTGCAATAAAAAATAATTAGCAGAAAACCTTGTCATATATGAGCTCCTATAATGAAAGTTCAAATAATGTGACGTGAATTGTCCGGGATGATGTTGAGACTAACAACGTCGATAGTGAAGGGTATATTGGGGTGTAAGTTTTTGATAATGACCGTAGCGGCAAACTGATCCAAGGAATGATTGATTAATTATTAATTGTATAATGATAAAAACTCACTGCTGATCATATTTCAATGAAACAGAACTTTATAATTGAAAGAGATCATACATAATCCACATAAAACTTTATTCACTAAATTACACGTTTCGATGATTTATAATCATTTTCAAGTCACCTTGACAATGATGCGAATTAATCGAAACATTTCCTGAAGTGAACAAAGCTTTTAAGTAAAACTGGCAAAATCTCAGTCATTTATGATAGGACGGTTCCGCCACCTTTCACATGAAAACAACCAGTTTCCTCCAAAATAGAACTGAAATACGTCTCGCAATTACGTCAACGAGATAGGTTCTGCTATTATGGATCGACTTGAGGAAACAGGAATGAAATATTTGAAGTTAAGAAAAAATCAACTTCAATTTCTATAACTTAGCATTTAATCGTATACTTGTTTCAATACACTGTATCATTTTCGAAACACTTCGTGTAGTGAACAAAACATTCAAGTGGAACTAGCAAGATCTCTGTTATTTATGTTGAGACGGTTCCACAACTCCTCACCGAAAACAACCACTTTCATTCAAAATAGAAAACTGAAATACGTTACGCAATTACGCCAGCGAGATAGATACTGCTTTTATGGCCCAACGTGAGGAAAGGGGAATGAAATATTTGGTTAGAGATAAAATTAAAGAAACGCGGCGTCGGGTCTGGATAGGTTTAGTGACGGGTTGCGCTCGCGTTGGCGCAGGGGTGGCGTGCTAACGCGTGCGCCGGCTGAGTGACGTGCGAGCGAATTGTGAGGATATTGAAAAATGGGGCGGAACAGGAGACAAATACGAAGGGTGCGGGGAGCGGGAAGGATGAACGTGGCAGGGCGCGAGGGTGGAATACGTGAATAGGTGGATGGCAATATCTCCTGAGAAAGAACTGGAGAAAAAGTGAAAAGAGAGTGTTTTTCCTTCTCTGCCCGCAAGGCATTCCGTAACCCGGCCATTCAATCGAGATCCGTTCATTCAGCCAGGTAGCTCATACAGGTTGTGTCCGTGAAAGATCAGTCTAAAGTTAGGTTAGTACTTTAATGAAAGGCACCCCACCAACGTTTACATTTGAAACAAATTTAAAATGAAAGAAATAAGGCAGTACAGTAGTTATTGTGAGAGGTAAGTAAGTAAAAAATTATGCTGGGAAAAGGAAATAAACATATGCATGGGAATTTTTAGACTTTAATGAGAGGGATAAATTACGCATTGAAGCGTAAATGTTACGTCTTTTGGTTTTTATATAAGTTAGTGAAATTTCACAAATACTACTAGTTCAAGGAAAGACATTCCATGGTAAATTACTTATGAAATGAATTTAGAATAAAGGAAATAAAAAATTAAATTAGTAATTGTGGAAGACCAATCCTTAATACGATAGCGCTATGATATTCTTAGAGTAATTTTCAAACTAATTTAGCCAATGAAATGAAAAGTCAGATCTATGCTTTCAATTATGATTTTATGAAAAAAGGTGCGGCATTATTCCATGAAATTAGGCCTATTACGCTTTCCTTAATGATAACTAACTTTAATCGAAAATTGAAGCTTGGACGTGGTGGAAGGGCTCCATATTATCAATAAAAAAATGTTACAAAGTGTCTGTTATTGATGATAACTTTCTTTTAAGAATTTAAAAAATTACATAATTTTTTCATTTAGACTTAAAAATTTGCCAGATTCTCACTAGAGTGATTCTTCTATCAGGTATTAGGAATTTTACTATCAAATCAAGGCCAAGACACTTTTTGTGTATATAAGCAGATAATAAAACAAGAAATGTATTTACGGAGTGTGAAAATTGATAGTAGGTACATAATCCCACAAAAAAATGAAACAATCACTTTACCTTCACATTGATTGACATACTCTATAAACAGGCCCAAAACATGTCAAATTTTCTTGCTTTTTTAATTTAAAATTAATTTATTAATTTTTTTCCTATTCCGTAACTGCATGGGGCATGAGATAATGCACTAGGCGAAAACCGATACCCATTCGCACCAAAATCCCATTTCTGGAAACAGAGATTCCATCTCTCTCTCTCCCAAGGAACGAAGTCGGCTCCGAAGGCAAGCAACGAGTAATCGGGAAATGCAAAACCTGAGTGGATGAGTCCTTCACGTGGGATGAAAGCCTGCTGGTACTTACTTGCCATCGGATATCATTACGTCTGAGGAGAGAGTTGAAAGAAGCAACCAATCCTGCGACGGCACGGGCATCCATTGCGGTATCCATTCGCTACAGCGCCTCGCAATCACAAAGAGACTGACATCTACGGTGGGAGCTCTCGAGAATATTACAGATGCGTCGAAAATCCCTTCATAACGCAGTTCTTGGTTTATCAACCTTGTCACAGTGATGCGGGCTTTACAATGGTGCGTCATAAATCGTGGATGGATTAGCACGTATCATTTCCTCAGTTATGTAAAACTTCGACTTCCTTTTGAACAAAAACTCCACTTTTAGCAATATATTATTCGCTAAAGGGTTAGTGAGCCCATCAAAAGTTTAGCGAAATTCCCACAAGGTACTTAGAGACAGAGATAAATATATTAAGGGCTTTACAATCGCATCTCATAAATCTCACATAAATTAGTACGTATTATTTCCTCAATTATTTTAAAATTTCGACTTCCTTTTGAACAAAAACTCCACTTTTAGCAATGAATTTTTCGCTGAATGATCAGCCCAACAAAAGTTGAGGGAAATTTCTACAAGATATTTTAGAACCAAGCATGGGAATATTTTGACTTAAATGAAAGGATGAATTACGCATTGAGGCGGCTTTTTGGTTTTTGTATAACTTCGCACAATTTCATGAATAGAAGAGCAGGGGATAAGATCATTATTTTTGCTCCTTGTCCTGATTTTTGTTTTATTAGCCGGCTTGAATTTTTAGAACCGATGTGAATGCGCAATGTACAGCTTTTGTGCCTGTTACTTTATATGTCTATTTTATCATTGAAATTTTATTAATTTGAACAATAACGAACGCATTGAAATGTGCATACTTTGGCACTTTACAAAACTACAGGTGTGTGAAGGTTAGATATTCAGGGTAAAGGGCTCTAGATAATTGCCGTGGGCCAATACTCTCGATGATTTTCTTTTAGGGCTGAAGGAGGGCTTCTCCATGGTTTCGAGCACGTGGCACTTCAACCACTAGCCAAGTGCTATACCCACTAGGTCATTACACTCCCCGAATTCGCGCTATCATCTCAAATTGAACATCCAAAGGTTTGGCGAATACATGATAAGGTTTTGATTAAAGCATTTATTGTGCGTATTGTACTTCTGTGATGCTACAGAAGAATTATGAGGATCAAATGGATAGACAGAGTTGGCACTGAGAAAGTCGTAGGAGAGAAGAGAAGCTTCGTGAAAACCTCAATAAGAAGACTGAGCAATCTTATGGAACACATCTTGAGACATGATGGCCTGATGAAGACAATCGTCGAGGGACAAGTGGATGGCAAGAACGGAAGAGGTAGACCTCGAAATAAAAATATGGAACAGGTAAAGGAGGATGCTAAAGAGAAGAAATACGGAGGTGTGAAAAGATCAGCTGATAGAAGAATTAAGCGGAGAGCTGTATCAAACCAATCTTTGGATTGTTGACCAGTGATGATGATTGTGTACACAGATGAATCAGGATTTTGGTCCCGGAGTACGCATAAGACACTGCATCGAACATTTTCGCGCTTCATAGCAATATCCTGCGATTCGGTAAGAGTATTATTTTTGGAATTCCCATCAGTTTCTCATTTAAAATATTTAGTAAAAGAGAGACCTGCTTACAGCGGAAAACTTAAATATGGATGTAAAGAAACAATTTATAAGATCCTACATCTGGAGTATGCTCCTATACGGAAGTGAGGCATGGACAATGACCGCAGCGGAGAAAGCAAGGATAGAGGCCTTTGAAATGTGGTGCTACAGAAGAATGATGAAAATCAAATGGATCGACCGAGTTAGTGACGCGGAAGTCCTAAGAAGGGTAGGAGAGAAGAGAAGCCTCATGAAAACCTTAATAAGAAGACGGAACAACCTTATAGGCCACATCTTGAGACATGATGGCCTGATGAAGACAATCGTCGAAGGACAGGTGGAAGGCAAGCATGGAAAAGGAAGACATCGAACAAAATATATGGAACAAGTAAAGAGAGATGTGAAAGAGAAGAAATACGTAGGAGTGAAAAGATTAGCTGATAGGAGAACTGAGTGGAGAGCTGCGTCAAACCAATCCTAGGATTGTTGACCAGTGATGATGATATGTATAGTAAATAATATGAAACCAAAAAAACTCTTTCGATACGAAAAACACCTTAATATTTTCTCTGTATTTGAAAATCCTTTCAAAAATACATTGCATAGTAGTGGTTCTGATAAAAACGTTTGATAAAAAGATAGCTATGTGACAGAAAAGTGATACTTCGGACGCGTTGGGTATGAGCCCTGTAATGAACTTTTATAAACCTTCACATAGTGCGTGTATTTTTGTTCGGAAAGAAGTTTGGTAAAAGTTCGAAATATAAAAGGGATCTACCTAAATCCTTTAAAATCTTACTTATACCAGTTTCGGGGCCGAAAAAGCCTCTTCAAATGTGTTTATAATCTTTAAAGATATATGCTTGAACATCATTTCATTACATTGCTGAGAAACCTTCGGCATGAAACTCTTCCCCGCACCGAAGCAAACTGTATCCTAGCGTCCCATTCGTATGTGCAAGGGGTAAGAGAGAAATAGGTCCACGAAAGAGGACCGCGCCATTCGATACTATACGAAAGTAAAGCGTGCTAGGGGTACTGGAGCAGGACCCTGACTTCGAAAGGGATCTAGAACGGAGAGTATAAGGAAGGGGGGAGACGCTGAGTGTAAGGAAGGCTCTTTGGGTTTGGCGAACGTTTGGGTCCTCGGGCGAATGGCCCCATTTGGGATTCATATGCAAAGGAATCTCATGCGAAAAAGGAACGAAAATGGGCGGGGAGGGTGGATGCTCGATATGAGAAAGGGGAGGGAGAATATTTTTATCCAGGAGGAGTAGAAGAAAAAAAAAATGAGTCGAAAAGTGGGACCGTGGGCCTTGAAAGGGTTTTCTTGCGAGCCAAAGTGGTGGGGATGAAGGGTGTTGTGTGAAGGGGAAAGTGGGGTGGGAATTTCAGGGTGCCTGTCCATTCGGGAAATTCGGGAAATTTATTTCCCGTTCATCCTGAATTTCCCAGGTGGACAAATACTCGAAAATTCGGGATGGACGAAAAAAACGCGGGAATTGGAAGTAAGAACGAAAAATCCGGGAAAATCCTTATAAATGGCTTGAGCTACTTGGAACAGTTATTTAGTAAGAAAAAGCATCGTAATCATTAATAAATAAAAAGAACAAAAAACCTAATATATTTTAGTAATGTTTATCTATCAGGACATATCCGTACGCTAATAAACTTGTACATCTAGAAAGATGCAGGAAGTTTCACAAAAAATTTCTTTGTGGTTAAAATATAACGGAAATAAAATTTTTAGCAATAGACACTCAGCATGCCATAAAAAACTGCCTGTTGTGAATATAGCTTGGCATCCTTAAATGGCTTACTATCCAGAGCATTTTGCATTTATTCCGTACCTAGCTGTTCTATTTAATTCCTTATTAAAACTATTGGCGTAAGATAATGCCATTTGTGCTTTTAGGCATTTCGATTCAATTAGTGAATTCCTAAGTTTTCCTAAATTTAAATAATTCATATTAATTGCCTAGCAGAGAAGATTTTTAGACTTCTTTTCAATATCAATAACGTTAATCAATCCATTCTAATCGATTATCAGGTATGACAAGGAAATATTCTTCCTGATCCTCATTTGCATGGAAGAGGGAAGTTCAAAATGGTAGGGCGGATAGCCCCGGCACAATTAAAACATAAACGCAACATATTAAACTTATTTCATCGGTGGAAACCATTTTAAGTATTGATGGAGTCTTACGCGGAGTGGTGCAGTAGGCGCAGTTAGCCTTTAAACTTGAGTTAACCAGCTGCAACGCCGGCGAAACTGATATCACGATGAAGAATCTACGCGTAGGAAAACCCGGAAGCCCAGCTGCACCGACATTTTATGTATGTTTCGGACATTTCTAGGTAATTCGCCAGTTCAATATAGTTGAGGAAGGTACAAATTAAAATCGTAAAATTAACTATAGTATTCAGCCAATTAAGTTAGGTTTCCATGGAGTACTAATCTGGGAGACTCCCTTTTCTTCAAGCACTTCCCTTTTGTATTCACAGTAAGGCATTCTCCCTTGCATTCTCTATAAGAATACTATAATACTATTCCTTCCTCTTCCTCATTTACCTAACATTCTACCCTCTAACACCGTTTTCAACATCCCCTGCCCGCTAAGTACTCCCTCCATCCATACCCTCTGCTTCTTCCGTATCTCATCTAAAAGCTGCCTCTCCTCATCCACCAAGTCCAGCACTTAGTCGTTCTTCCCCCTCTCCATCCATTTCACCTTCTCCATTCTTCTCCATACCCACGTCTCGAATGCCTCCAATCTTCTCTCGTCTTCTTTCCTCAGTGTCCACGCTTCCCTACCCTAGACAGCTACACTCCAGATCAAATTCTTCACTAAACTTTTCTCTAAACTCTTACATAACGATCTTGTTCTTTCCTGTACATGAATTCCTCCTTTGCCAGCGCAATTCGCTTCCTAATGTCCTTACGTAATGTGTATATGTTTTCCTCTAATGTGCTGCCTAAAGAGTTGAATTCCTCTACCTGCTCAAGTTTCTCTCACCTACTTTTATCTTGAGTTTCACATTCCTCGCTCACGATGCTCTACAAAACCGCATTAGCTTGGTCTTCTTGTGATTAATCCTCATGCCATGCTCCTCGCACTGCTCTTTTAGCGAATCCACTAGAGTCTGCAGTCCCCTCAACAATTTAGGAAAAAATTGAATGGTAGAAAGACTGAATTGCAATCAAGGAATCCGGGAAAACTCGGGAATTATAATGCCAAAACTAGTGGGTGAACGCTGCGAGGGTGGTGTTGTACCCTGGTTGCACCCTGAAATGATTATTTCCTCCAGAGCATTTTTGATTAATTTCCTGCCTAACTATTCATTTTAATATATTTATAGTAATTAGTGCAAGGCTAATATATTTGTTTTTATGTATTTAGGCTTTTGGAAGAAATTCATAAATTCCTCATTTTGAATAAATCATAATATGGACCTGGAAAAGAAAAATTATTAGAATTCATTTATTGGCTTTATTTCAATGCTAGCAAATCTATCCCGATCGGTTATCAGACGTGATGAGTAAAAAATTTTCCAGGTCTTCTTTTTATGAAAGAGATGAGCTCAAAATCGGAGGTTGGACAGCCAAGCAGTCCTCGTTACTCTTATCACTAGAATACTACTGGTTAGAATGCCATTTCTTTAACCAAGTATGTTTCAATTCGTCAGCTCAACATAGTTGAGTAACGTACAAACCTAAATAGCTAAATAATAGAAGAGAAAAGAAAAATGTTGTCAAAAATTACAGTAAAGAAAAATACAAACTAAAATACCACAATGACCGAGGTAAAAAGAAAAAATGCAAACGAGAAATCCGGGAAAATTCGGAAATTTTAATGACACAAACACTATTTAAACTTGAAGTAGACTAGGGAGAGCTTGGAGTGTGGGTGAGTGAACGCTGTGAGGACGGTGTTGTAGCAGGATGAGTAGGTTTTGCGGTCGCAAGGGCATTTTCGGGGAAAAAAAGAGGAAAAAGGATTTCAGCAAGGCGGGGTGACAAAGTGAGTGCATCGTAGCAATGGGATTGCGTATGTGGATGGGGGTAGTTGGCGATGAGGATTCGGATGGGATACGAAGTTAGCTGGCGTTGGAGAGGAGACCCTGGAGAAGAGCTAGGGGTACGGGGGAGTGAGGAGGGTAACGGATCCCGTGAATGTTCCCAGGCGCGACCCTGAATTATTCAAAAGCATCCCGGAAAAGCGGGCGAAGAGGAGCTTTTCTAGCGGCCGCACCTTCAAAAACCATTTCGTCCACCACTTTCCTCTCTCTCCAACCACCATCCAAGCCAACTTATCTCCCTACCGGATCCAGCGGATATCTGTTTTCACGATGCGATGCGGGATGCCGGTGAGAGTCTGCGTTGACACTAGCAAAAGCCGAATTTTCACCAAACTATGAGACTAAATAACTTAATTTAGGAGATATGTTCCTATCCTGCTGCGTTAAAGGTGAAGGAATTCATATGGATTTTGGTAAGAAGAAAATCCCCTAGACTGAGAATCGAAACACGGACCCTTAACTCTTCAGCAATGGGGGAAATTAAAGAATAAACAATGCAACCATCTAGCGTTGTAACCATGTTACGAAGTATGAGTTGTGCTTTTTCATATATACTAGTGAATATAACAAAGTTTATCCTTTTATTTTCCATATTGGAAAGGTTTCACAAAGTTAAGCCTGAAATCATCAGATAAATTTCCAGCATTGACCTACCAGCATTACTAAATGGTGATGGTTCACCCCTACCAAGCACTTTTGTAAGTGACTTGCATATTAAGATGTAGATGTAAATTGTCACAGAATTATAGAAACTTACATAGCGAAGAGGTATGTGCAGTGATCCAGATAGGCCAGTGGCCAAAGTCTCAGTGGTCTTATCTCAGTTCCTGGTCAAGGAGAATTTTATTCCCTAGGAATTGATTAATAGATTTTTTAACTAAAATTAAGAGAGAGTAAGCCTGCCGAAAGTCGACAGTCACAGAAATTCGGGCGTTCAAGGGCATCAAAATTTGAGGGATCACAATGTTTGACCCCTTCAGCGGCCTAGGTCAAGCCTACTTCTCGAGCTATTCTCGACAGACCACCTTTTCTGGTGACTTCATGGCGTCACTAACTCTTGCCGAGCAGCTGACCGCTTCTCAGCTACTTCTCGACCTTGTGCATCCGTATCACGTGGCTCCTTGCCATTCACACACTAATGAGCGATGCTTTCATTCAAGCATCGGGTCTCTATGAAAAATTCATTAAACCAGAAATGTAATGACGTCACTAGCTCTTGAAAAATGGGTAGCATGGGTTCATTATGAGAAAATAGAAAAATTAGGAAGACTTTCTTTCTCATTAAGCCGAGATTTCAGGCTTGAGCAAACGAGGCTACTATAATAAACATCTCGGTAAAACCGGTGAGGAATGGCCGCACCTTCATAAGCCATTCCGTCCACCAATATCCTCGCCAATTTATCTTTCCAGCAAGTCCAACCTATCTACTTTTCAGTGCACCAAGTAATACGCATAGGATCAATATATAACACCGGAAATTTCGGATTCCTACTTATTTAAGCGACTGAGTAGGTGTCATATTGTTTTCATTAATCCAAAGCAGACGTTTAAGTTATGGGTACAAGGTGAGGGATAGAGGAATATATATTTTCACTGCACTGCTTCTAGGTGGCGCAGTATATTTAAATCCTAACGCCGTTACTAATGAACTATACACGATGCCTTACATAAAATATTCCGGTTTTTCATTACCTCCATGTTAATGAGTTAGCAACATTTCTTTAGTAGGGAGTTAAGCAGAAAAGAAAATATCTATCCCCAGGGCTGAAGTCCTTTCATAGCAGAAAAAGTCATCTCTGCCACAATGTATCGATTCATTTTTATTTTTTCTACCGTTCACTACACAAATGTTGCAACAAATTATAATTTGTCTATTATTCATTAATTTCCATACAAATGCAATTCCGGCGATAGTCGGTTATTCATGTTTTAGCACAAAAACGATTCTATGCAGAATACAAACTGAACGGTAATAATTTTAAAACCTCTATATTGAACTAGATAGACGCTGGAAATGAAAACCTTCCCAAAACTAGATTGAAAACAAAAATTACACACTTGAAAACGGAATTGAACATAACCAACGTATATTATAAACTTACATTACAGTGAAGAACCTCTATTACGCCAGCTTTGACTTAAAAATATTCTCCATTTAAGTTAAATCCCACTTTTTCCCGTATTTTATCATTTAAATATAAATGGCTTACTTGACATATGAAAATGACAATCCCCCAACGAAATCATTGTTATGGGACAAAAAACCTAAAACCATGAATACGATTAATAAATACAGCAAAAAAATTCTGTTTACGTTATCATGACTAAAATTAAGAAACGTAAGTGTGTTCCATAGGAGGTTTAAAAATGAGGATAATTCGGCTTTTTATTATTTCCTTCCGAAGCCTACATTTTTTCCTTTGATTCACACGACAGCCTGCGTCCCAAATTCTACCTCAGTCCAAATCGAAAAAGTCATTCCAATCCTCAACTGTCCCGCGTCTGTTGCCTTTCAGCGAAGTGGGTCCAGCCCTAATAAGTTTTAATTAATAATGCATCGAGGCATATAGGATTTCTGCGAGCTAGGCGCAGCGTGTATTCTCGCTCTACGATTCGTCCGGATGCGCTGCCCTGGAGGAATTTGCAGCGGACAAATGCGATTGTGTTCCAGACGAGGCGGATTTGCATACATTTAAGGACATGACATGGACCTCACACCGTCTGCAAAATCCTTTCGTCTCTCTTTTGTTTTTTTAATCTGTAGATAGGAGATAGCCCAAAACCGCTATCGCAGTAATTAGTCTGTCTTTTGGCTCGCGCAATCTCATGAGCTGGCGCAAGAATTCATTTTCTCAAATGACTTAACGTTAAAAATTCCCCATTAGTGTTCCCAAAAAATCGAGGAGCTCTCACCAGTTAATTGCGAAGCTTAGTGGTATCTAAGCCTTTTCCCGACAATGTGATAATAAATTTTGATTCGATTAGGGAGTTAAAGAGTAAAAAAAACCTCAGACCAATTTTTATTGATAACTCTCTTTATCTTTAACTCATCTTTTAGGATTCCACCTTGCTTTGATTGAGATGGTTATCGCCTTGTTAAAGTAAGTAAAGTAGTATGATATGGGAGAGATAAAGATTTTTTTAAATGTCTATATATTCCTGATAGACAAAAACGGAATCCAGTTTTGGCGTTAGAATGAGAGAGCAAAAATTGAAAAAAATCTTGATGCATAAAAATAGACAAAAAAAAAGTGGGGTGAACGGGGAAAAATATGACTTGGTCGATTATTGTCCGTTCTCAAAGATAAAATTGGTTAACTAACAGAAATGAGATTTACCACGAAATAATTAGGAAAGAAATTGGCACACGAAAATGTTATATTCGATTAGATACTAGACTGCTTCTGAATGGAAGAACTTACCTATCCTATAGGCGATGCATGAAAAAACTTAGCCATCTAAATGATAGAAAAAAGAGCTGCGAAGCAGAAATCTGGAAATAGTATCATAAACACTGTGGGAAAATCATCAGAAAATGTTCATTTAAGTACTCAGTTAATTAAAATTTGAGAAGTAAAGTGTTTGATGATATAAAATAATTCTCATACCAAAACAAGCTCACAAAAACTGATGAATTTTCTGCTATTTTCTGAACATTAAGAAATACTTGGTAGCGAAAAATATCATATGAAAAGAACGTTAGCGGCTGTGATGGCATTGTTCACAATTATTTTAATATTAGTGCAGTGATATTTCTTGATCGAGTGAAAATATTCTAAAAAGTTAGCATTTTCTCCTCTAATGAGGTCCTTGCCTGGCAATAAGAATAAGGCCTTTAATTGCCCCGTGATCATATTTGGCACGTTGAGATGAAATATTTTAGTCTCCTATCAAGCACAACTGCCTAAAAAACGCCTTTTTTAAAAGTCTGTCTACCCTTTCGATTCAAGGAGTCTGCGAGAATGATAAAAGAAACACTTTTCATGGTATTCTGTTTTCTGTTCAGATCATTCTTTTTACTTTCACTGCAAAAAACGACATTAAAAATAGTCTTAATCTGGATTTGCAAGTCCTTTTGCAAGTTCTCTGCGGTCTATTCAATATTCAAGATAGGAATTAATATTCATTATTCATTTCCAATCCGTCTTCTGTCGTAGAATTCCATTGTTATGAATCATTCAGCATCTCAGGTTATCGAACCCGATATCGGAGACAAGTGGTAAAGGAGGGATTCGTAACTAAATAGTTGATTCTTTAAATTCAAATATCTTCTATTTTAATGCTTTCAAAGCGAAAATATCCTGCAACTCAGCTGCGTTGGCTGTCAAAGCACATTAAAAATGATTCAAAAGACATTCGCATATCTAAATACACTGCACAATATGGTGTAACGAATATCAACAATTAATTCCATTCCAAGTCCAATTTCTTTCATCAGAGACATCTTGGAGCTGAGTAGATCCACTAGCGAATAACATAGAGGCATACCTTCTGTGGTCTCTTCTAATTTGTCTAATTTGTCGAGAGAGCAGTTTTTTATTTCGCAGTGGGACAGATAGTTTTGGATAAGGCCTTACCTACTCATTCACCGTTCAAGGCACCAGTGGTACATATGCTTTTTCTAACCCTGCCGTGTGAACGGCGGTGAAATATACAATAATTGCTATCAGGAAAAATTCCCCTGGACCGGGAATCGAACCGCGGACCTTTGACTTTCCGGGACACTGCGCAGACCACTACGCTATTCAGGTTCTTTAATTCCCCTGGCAATTATACCGAGTCCATGATAAAAAACACAAATGGTAATTTCCACACTATTTTATTTAACGCTTAACGACCGACGAACCTTATATCCTCCGATATCGCAGTCATTTTTTTGCAGCATAACAATCATACTCGAACAATTTTGCACATCGAAATTAGTATTGATGTTTACATTTTATTGGTTCCAGATTCTATTTTAAAAATATTTATAAAATAGAGTATAAATTCCATTCACAGTTCACGAATGTATATTGAAGTACCTAATACATAAATACACTGGCGAATGAAATCCAGTTTTTCACTACATGATAAATCAAATGATCGCCGGTTTCAATACACAGTATCAGTTCTGAGTCTAGTTTTCTTGCAATTTAGTGTCCAGTTTCAAGTTCAAAAAAGATGCAGTAAATCGAAGCTAGTCGTCACATTAAATAGTTCAAAAAGGGTGGAAATAATATAATTTATTTGTCAGTATTTGATGGAAAAAGTAGGAACTCCACATCGATCACTTACCTTACACCTAACTAATACGACAATAAAGTTCAAGGAGACAGCGCGGTGCACTACGTATCGTTTATCCAGCATCCACTTTCACTGAGGGTTGATATCTACTGGTAGAATATCGATGTTTACACCATGCATCATCAGGGTTGTAACATGGAGGCATGTTTGTTTAAGCACGGCGGCCAATACACAGCTGCTGGTGTAGCACCAGACATTATCCCTTAGTTGATCTGCTTCCTTACCCCATCAATCTCGTGTCAAGCATGACGACTCCAATCCAGATGCTCTCGTAATCCCTGATTACGTTTGCGAGCAAACAAGATGCACAGTATTGCTCCGGGCAAATCCCATTTCTTTTTTATTTCGTTTGTTTCAAGCTAATGGGGATGTACAAAGCGAACGTTGTAAACTTTTCACTCACAAACGCACTACGATCCCTAATTTTCTACAAACGCACCTATGGTTCAATGAAAAATTACTGCGGTTTCATATATTTTAGTACATATCCTGAACGTGCAGCAGCAGTAAGTCTTGAGCAATTTTTCCAGTGCAACAAACCGATTATAATAGGGATTAGTAGCAAAATGAGAAAACAGTAGAAATGCGGGCCATGTAGCTGTGATTGAGATTAAAGAGATATTTTTCGCTTACCTCCATACCTTAATTGAGCAAGCAATAAATATTTTGCTTCCCTCCATATTAATTAAGTCAGTGATAAATATTCTGATTTATATTAAAATTCTTTTTTTATAGTTTTTATCTTTTTTATAAGGCTGTTTTGTTTAAATCTATTTGGAACCATTATCACAGAGATTTTCAGCATAAATAGCATGGTGGCTTAAATGCGGTAGAGATCAATCATGGAGCTGAGATGTACCGCAGCTTGCTTTCGGCAATAATGAAAGATTTCGTATTTTATCAACTCTTTGTATTTACTTCAAACTGTTTCGATACATACGCGACATCTTTTGGAGTTCAAATCTCAGTTAATAAATATTTCAGCGACGGTGGAGGAAATGCTACTTGAAATGAAATGCTTAGGAATGCTACACCATCCATCCATCTCCCAGGATAGTAAGCCGAGGTTTCCTCAGAATATTTCACTGAGTGAAGGCTATGATTGGGTTTCTCTCAGAACCTTTTTGCTTTCCTTTTCCTAATAGGTTTTTATCTCATAGTAGTCTAGGATTTCGATTCTCAAAATGACATGAAAACAAAAGAATCTGAAAATAATTATTTGAATTGGGTGTAAAATTGTCAATAAAGTAATTGTCAATATAAAAAATGTCTTACCATATTGTCTTTTTTTCTAAATAATCTCACATTTAAGGAGAAACAATTCCATGAATTTTGATTATACCTACCTATCCCCGGATTTTCCACCTCAGAATTTTAAATCCTATTATTCCAATGCATTGCAAAAACTATGCGCATTTATTGAATGCTTTTACCTGGAATATTAAGCATTCCATAAAGAGAAGGCATTCATCGCTCCTAAATCTTTTTCAGCACTGAATTCACCTGTAGCGGGTACCACAATGTGAGCGAAAATATTTTATCTTTACACTTATTTAAATATGCAATGTGTGGAAAAAGCATAATGTAAAATCTTTACTAATTAAATGCGCTACTGATGAGCTCAACAACGTCTGTTATCCAATGGTGGAAAGCGATACTGGTACGGTGCACCACCATCACAGATATATCAAAGCACTTCATCACTCAACCCTGTCGTTTTGCCACCAATTGATTTAACGACAGCACCGGATCAAACAAAATAGCAGAATGCATTCGAGGTAATAGCGAATCCAAAAGGCTTGCTCGGGCATATTTCACACGTAAACGGGAAAGTATGTGCATAAAGTTATTAGGTGTGTTTCAAGTTCATCTGAAAAATTTTCAGCCCTAACCTCACCTGATAAAGGCCACTATAGTCTGGTTGAAATATATTTATCTCAACACAACTTACAGCGCTTACGGAAGGGTTCAGCGTAAACGCAGATGGACCAATGCACCTTAACACAGTACCTTAATATTTTCCTATCAATAGAATCGACGAAAGCGCTGTTTTGCGTTTTACAGTGGGGAGTATTCGAGAAAATCGCTTGATCACTAAGTCAAGTCTACTTGTTCCCCACTGTAGCAGATAAGTCAGTAAAAATGGAGTTTTATATAACTGCTAAGAGAAGAAATGCGTAGGTGTGATAAGATTGGGTGGTGTGGCAATCTGTGTCTGAAGGACTGTTGATTGGTGATGAAGATGATGATATGTCTCCTTCAGTATTTTGGCCCTAACCTGATATAATGACAAATTAAAATGAGGGCGAAACGCTTTAAATACGAAGACCCCATGAGCTATCAAACCTCGTAGGGTATTTCAGTATTGAAATTAAGACCAATTCATGCGAATAATTAATGTACATTTTGATGAAACAGTAACACCACAGTAAAATGGCAATGGCAATTACTCCGGCTTCATTGCTATAGCAATACGATCAGAAATATATTCAGGAGTCAGAAGTTTACCCATTTATATTGCTAGTACAATTTCCATTGCGATAAATTTAAATAAAAAATACTGGTAATTTGAAGAACATTTTCCGATGGTTACTGCCTCACGCTGCTGTATGATAAAACTGCTAAAGCCAAGATGTACCTAAGATCGAAATATCTCCTCCTCGGAATGTTGCTATCCATTGATTTGCCGATACAGTCATATCACGCTTTGAAGCGGGGAGCATTCGAGGGGAGTCAGGCATTCTAAACGCCAGATCGTGATATTACCCTGTCGTCTCAAATAGCTAGTATCTATTGATGATATTTTACTTAGTATGATTTATCAACGCGTTTAATAAATTTAGTATTGCTAAGAAATAGCCATTATATTTGTACAAATACTTCCGGGTTTATACAGACATTTTCCGTACAAATACCCCAGTCAATTTGAAGTTTTGGACCGGACCTCCGCGGAGATTGAATCCAACATGAAATGCAGCCAGCAATCAGGAAAGCTTTGTCAGCCCCTGAATGACCACTATTCGGAAAAAACTAGTCCGTATACATTTTTATTTTTCTTCTGCTGGTTCGTAAAAACTTCATTGAAATATATTGATGCAGAATTACACAACGTCACTGAAAAACGTAATTCAATAACTGGTGTCCTTCCACTATCGGTATACCGTAATCGTGTCTGAATCTGAGCACTTCATTACACCCCCCTTATGCTTCCCCGTCAATTGGTTTAACGACAATGTCATAATACACATCATAAAGGGAAGCATTTAGAGAAATTGGTGTGTCCTCAATTAGCGATGGGAGTAATCCGAGCCTATCTTAGGAATTTAGCACAAATTGCCTAGAAGTGATTATTTAGATTTTATAGAAATGTTTCATAGCTGACCTCACCAAATGAAGGCTACTAAAATCCCGGAAAAATATTTCCTTCCATAGACATAACATCAGGGGAAACACAAACACGGGATTGGATATTTCACTAATTTAATATCATGCTGATGAGATCAATAAAATTTCTTCTCTCCCTTACTCTACCGTTATTTACTCCTGCGTTAATGGATACACTTCCTGTAAGTTGCAACACGATCAAAAATGGACCCAAGAATTTCATAAAGCCAGCCTGTCATTTTGTGGGCTATTGATACGACAACAAACCTGTATTCTTCAATTTATCAAGGTACATTCGATAGCTGCTACTTTTTTCTTTTAAAATTACGCATTATTCCATCATCTTCTAGGTCAATACCATCGACCCCGATAATCTTGGCAGACTAAGTCATCGAATAGTTGGCACAGTTGCAAATGTAAATCCGGTGGAAAACCCGAAAATAGTTTTTTTGGTGACATTTTAGAGGAAAAAGAGAGTTCGTGTATAATTTATCTCTTCTCTTGAGGTTTGTAGAATTCACATTATAAATTCATAAGGACCCCACAATATTACCGATGAACATATGATATTACACTTCCTGGTGGATTGTATTTATGAGGCTTTCTCCGGCAACGGGGCTAATGAGTCAAATTTATTATAAGTCAAAGTATTTAAAGGGTAGTGACTAATATCGGCATCTGGGCTTAAAAAAACACTTTCGTTTTGTGCTCTGAAGACGAATGCAGACTTAATAACAGAAAGGCTGGAATATTCAAGTCCATTGATTAGGCCTGAAACCAAAGAAAACCTCTTTTATATCAAATAATCTATTTCGATAGGTGTTGCTCTCTCAATTCCAGTACGGCACAGCATAATCGCAGATGGACCTAGGCAATACATCACGCTGCCCTGACGGTTTGCTATCAATTGATTCGATGACAGCCCTGTATCGCATGTTATGGCGGGATGCATTCGAGGGAATCGCGCATCCAAAACGCCAGATCGGCGTATTCCACACACATACAATTCGCGGGCGTCAGTGAACCCATCTCCCCCACGGGGCCTTCACTCGCGAACACAAACACACATCGCCGTAAGCCTTTTACGCATCCACATTTCTACGTCAGCTACTCTCCGCAAGAGGTCTCACCGGGCGCTTCTCCTCCAACGCGACCGAGCGGCCCCTCTGAGCGTGCTGGGGGAATAGTCGTCATCCACCACCTTCGGAACCGTCCCTACACTCCCCTCAGTGTGATGATTGAGCCGATTCCAACCATTCTCAAGCTCAGAATCGGAATCGAAAATCGAAGTTTCATCGTAACTTGGCAACCGAAAACTAATTCTATACGCATTTTATTATTAAAACGTAATGATTATTAATTTTTTAAATTACATTTTCTTTAGTTTTCACTGTTTTTTATGTAAACAGTATTCGTTTTCACCTAGGTAACTATTTACTGCTGTGTCGAGGTCATAAATTTTCTCGTGATGTGGCAAGGTGAAATTATTATGGCCTTCTGCAGTTTAATGTATGTATTTGGATTAAGGAAGAGTATTTTAAAACTATTGTTATTATTATTATTATTATTTAAGTATAAAATACTGATTAAGGTAGGTTTGTATGTAGATCTTAAGAAGTATCATGGCAGTCTTCCCACCCTTCATGGACATCCTCTTCAAATCAAAGTAAGGCCTACTCTTTCTCATTCAATCTAAGAATTCAATTACTTTTCTTCATCTCTCTGGTTTACCCAACATTCTACCTTCTGACACTGTCTTCAACTCCCTCCCCTTTAATACGATATGCGGTAAGGTAAAATACTTCAATAGCTACTCGTGCTTCACATGTGTTAATCTATTTCCTTATGTAAGCAAGGAATGGACGTTGAAAGCAGCAGAGAAGTCATGAGTAGAAGAATCCAAAATGCGGTGCGATCGAAGAATTATGAAAATAGAGTGGTGAAATGAATAGAAAATGATAAAACTGACCGATTAAGCAATGAGAGAGTTATAAAAAGATAGAGAAAATGAGAGTCGAAAAAAATCTAAGTAGGCCACATTATGAGGCACAGCGGCGGATCTATTGGGTGGCTAAGGGGTATAGCCCCTTGGATATCCAATTTACCTTAGATAGTACTAGAAAGGTCGGACCCCCACAACTGCTGGGAGATTACCCCCTACTTAGCTCCTCCCCTTGTCCCTATCCTGGATCCACCACTGACGAGGCATAATGGGCTGATGAAGATAATGGGAAAGGGAATGGTAAGAATGGTAACTGAATAAGTTACCATTCTTACCATGACACAATTCAAGATGATAAAGGGAAGAAATGCCCACAAATGAACAGATTATCAGATAAACGCGAATTGAAGTGCTTCGTCAAACCAATCTTACGATTATTGACTTACGATGTTGGAATTAAGTTTTAAACAAGACATGCTTCGGGTAAAAAGAATGATATATTTGGTTCAGCTGGTTGCGTCCTTTACATATCACTCTCATTCGTCATTTCTCGTGATGAAGTACTTGTTTATAATGCTGGCAATCATCTTGAAATTTTTGGTGTGTAAAGGGTAAGTCCCTTCCCATATTTGCCAGTATCTTAATATTTGAGACATTTGAGTGGAGTGGATAGGCGAGTCACGCCAATCATCCAGTGGTTGACTACAGGTGATTATGAAAGTATTCTACCGGTATAGATAGGTTTGCATAGGGCACATTTCTAAAAGCCCTCATGTCAAACATTCTCGAGTTGATCTTTCCTCTTCAAATGCCTATTCGGCCTATATATTCCTTGTCATATTATTTGAAAAATTAATTGTTTTCCACACCCTTCCCCACATACCTAACACTCTTTCCTCTAACATATGTACCTTTTAACAACCGTTAAGCACTCACTCCATAACTACCGGACGTCTTCTCCGTGTGTTTGTGAACAAGAAATGTGGTGCTAAATATGTATTCCTCATCGGATAAGATAATTGAACCTGTAAAAAGGTTTAGGATTTTAATTATTTGAATATGAAAAGATTAGCTCAGTAGGGAAATGATTGGTGAGCTGCACGGTAGAATTTGCGGCAAATTTACATGCCGCGTGAACGGCGATGAATTCCATAAAATTACCATAGAAAAACTTCTCCAAAGCTGGGAACTGAACCGCAGGCCTTTTGATTAACGGACCATTCAATAAAAACCGATGTTGTTAAAATTCCTTTATGCCCATGTCAACTTTAACCAGGTACGTTAATATGGATTATTAGTGTAAGCCCTGTCACTATAAATCTCTTCCATTTATTTACTCTCTAACTAGAGTTAAATCTCTCCTATTTATTTACATAAATATAGTCTCCTTTACTTATCATATTCCTAGGCATGATGTCTCTAGATAATTTACCATCAGAGGGAATAATGAACAGTTTCTTTTAAAGGACGATCAAAGAGGGAGCGGAAAAATGTACAACTGGATTATTATCGAGACAAACAAAGTTTTGCAAATTTTGTACAGATTTAAATATAGTTCTTGATACAATCATAGTGCCACAAAATAAAATAAATTACTTGCACGAATAAACGTACGAATAATTTACATTTTACAAGATATTAACTTAAAATGTTGTCGATTACATAAGGTGCATTATCAGCTGTTTCTAAAAAAATTATATATGCAGATGATTTTATTATTCCCGTTAAAAATTTTACTCTAAGTTGTTAAATATACACTTTGAGAGTTCGGTTTTCTTCAAAATTTTATTCTAGCAGTTAATTGAACTTTAATAATAGCCTTAAGTTATCAATAACAAACACTTTATTACTTTCAAAGTGTCTGTTATTGATAACATGGAGCCCTTCCACCAAGTACAAGCTTCAAGTTTCAATTTATAATAGTCATTCTGCTTGTATATCAATATTTCACCTGTTATCATGGATAAGAATGTATTACATCGGAATCAAGAATCGCTTCAAAGGATAAGAATCGAAAAAAAGGTCCTCATCCCCTTATGCCATCTACCGCCCCTGTTGCTAACCTCCTTACCCCACACCACCCCTTATTTCACCCCTCGGCCGGCGGCAGCGGCGTCGGGCGCAGCTATCCCTTAACTTAATTGGAGTGGGTTTTCGGAAGGGAACGCTCGGCCTGAATACTGATGACCCCACGGGAGACAGTGATGTCTCTCGATATTCTCGATCCTCTTCCTCGTCCATTCGTCTTGCCGCCATCGCATGTCACTCAACCTGCCATACCGTCTCAATGGCAGAGAAAACAGTGGGGCCTCAAACGCAATGCGGGAGCCAAAGGGCAATTTGCGATTGGCGAGCACGGGTGAATAAATATCAAAGAGGTGGTACATCAGTGTACTACTTACTGACTTAGTAATTCCCACTGCAATCGATTCAGAGAGTACGCCTGATTTCATTGTTTCGAGCATTCGGTGATGGAAAAATGCCGGTCGATTTTTCGATATACTGACTTTTAATCGAATTGAAAGAATCGAATTTTCGACAAAAAAACGAAATTATAACCGAAGAATCGATTAATCGAAAAAATCATGGTTAGAGATTGAAAAATACCCGCCAACATTTTCGAGATATCGACTTTTAATTGAAAAGAAAAATTGACTTTTCGATAAAAAAAATCGAAATTTCATCCGAAAGATCGATTAGTCGAAAAAATCCACAGTCCTTAAAAAAACTGTTTGTTCAAAAACATGTTCATTAGCACATAGAAAAACACTCAAAATACACATTTGAGTGGTAGATCTAAATCTACTAATATTTGCTTGCATTATTAGCAGTACAATTTAATAAATGCACGCGCATTAAAATTTTGTCATAGAACCATCCGAGCCCACTAAAAGTTTCATGAAAAAATGAAGGAGTGAAATGCATTTTTGATAGTCGAGGGCATGCCTTTCCAATTTTACCGGCCTTAGAGAAAAGGTTTTCCTTGGGGCGGATGACGGTATCATAGGCTGGTAGTGACGCTGCTGAGATCTATCGAAAGAGTCAAGATAGAAGTTGAAAAATCGAGTTTAGATATAAATGGAAGATAATGGCTCGGTGTCGATTTCCTCGATATTTGACTATTAAAACTCGATTTTGTACTTCAATTGAAATCGATTTTTCCATCTCTAATTATGGCCAATCAAGACGATAGAAATAAGAAGAAATGGATTTGCATCTGATGCCTGTTCTCCCTTGACGAGCAAATGGCGTAAAGAATTCTAATGGCGTAACATGGATAATGTGTGGCCATTTACGCGTTTTCATACTTAAGGATGAATATTCATAATTATGTATTCGTACTTTTTCGCAAAACTTTAATATGGATTAGCATGTGTGCAGTAAAGTTTGGTGGAGGATGGGTACTTTCGCGCAATCTTTTCGCATAATTTTGCGTTCGGCGGAGATGGACTTAAATGCCATTGCTTTTCCGGCAAAAGATACATTTAGACGTTTTACAACATTGTGTAGAGGATGTATCGTTTTTATATTAAGTGGAGAAAATTCCTTCTCAAAATGAAATAGACATTGAAAAATTGATGTAAGCTTAACTTCAAGTCCTAATCAAGGAGCTTAGGAGAATTTAACTGAAAACATTTTTCACCGCTAACTGGCAGCATCAGGTAATTTTACAAGGCAAGGTACATTAAAAATTTTGGTGAAGAATCACGAATGATGATATGAATACAAGTAACTTCGATGAAGTGAAACCTGTCGATGTAAAGCATTTACGGGTGAATGCTAAATGGGGAAGACTTATTTGCCAAGATACCATATCTTTACCTGCCTGCTAAATAATTGTTGATTGAATTGCTATTTGGCGTCAAAGAGAACGGCGCCTTTGGGGTTGTGAGATCAGAGGTAGGTGTGTGATTTCTTGGTCAGAAGGCAGATGAATCAGTTGTATTCGCAAACTCACTCATGAAAGTCTCTCCTTAGGGAGAAGAGGAAGCCGGTGAAATTTAAACGCAAAGCAAGGTGCGGGAAGGGATGAATTTTAGTTTCCCTCAATGCTGTAAGTAATTTTACTTATCTTTTCAACAAATTTTCCTCTTTACTGATTCACGCGATGTAACGCTTATTTTAAAGGCCATAAAAGCTTTTAGCCCAGAACGTTGAGAGAAAAAAATAAAAAATTGCGCGATGAATCTCCTAGAGGTTTAACGCCCTATTCGATGGACGGTGTGTTGCGCTTGAAGTGTCCTCCATACAATATACAAGGAGAGCTCAAGTGACGTCTTGAATAAAAAAGTTGTAAATGTGTGATATGTGATTTAAGTAACAACAAGTTTCGTCACTGTGCGACATCATCAGATTCAAATAAAAGATAC
Organism: Ischnura elegans; assembly: GCF_921293095.1. Lineage (NCBI taxonomy): Eukaryota > Metazoa > Arthropoda > Insecta > Odonata > Coenagrionidae > Ischnura > Ischnura elegans. Next base: position 85,146,675 of record NC_060251.1, on the reverse strand, counting down.
ATAGAGAGTATGACCTCATATAGGAGTCAGTAAAGGTAGAAGGCTGGCCAAGGAGGGAAGCTGGGAAGGAGATTATGGTGGTACTAAAGTCATGCAAAGATGCCAAATGGGAGGCCCAAAAGTTACAAAATGAAAGGCATACAATGTTAAAAAATGGGACGAAAACAGTGTAGCTAAATGGAGAAACACAATGTAACAAAAATGAGAGGTGGGGGATAAAGGTTTTCCTGGACCGCCGTGGGATGGGAAGCTACAAATCTCTGCCAACTCCGGTATTGGAACTCGGATCCATTAGGTGGGAAGCCACTACTCTAGCTACCATGGAAACACGTTCCCTATAATTGTTTGTGGAACATATTTTTAATTTCCATACAAAAAATACTTCTACTGCATCGCAAATTCGCCGCTAAGCAAATGGCCCCATGGGAGTTGGTGGGATCAAAAATAGGGCCGCGAGATCATAAGGCACCCAAAGACCACGGTTTAACGTCCATCAGACTGACGGTGCTTTGCGCTTTAAGTTTCCACACAATACTCAAACAGGGATCGAGAGATCTATGAAAATTATCCTATAAAAACTGTAGCCACCACCAGGATTAGAACCCAGATCTATTGGGTGGATTGCCTACACTCTATTTAACACACCAACTCGTTTCCCCTTAACTTTTTTCTTGTGACATATTTTTCACTTGCATATTAAAAAATCTTTTTCTGCATCGCTAATTCACTTAGAAGTGAACAACCGCATGGGGGCCCTTGGGATCAGAGATAGGTGAGTAATTTCAATAGGTACCGAATAAGGCACGATTTGACGCCCTATCGGACGGAAGGATTGTTCCGCTTGACGTGTCCACACAATACTCAAGCAGGGATCGAGAGACCTCTGAAAATTCTCCACTACCGCCGGGATGGGAACCCGGATCCACTAGGTGGAAACTCTCCGTATAAAATAAATATTTTAGTGCATCGCTAAACGCTAATTCGCGTCTAAGTGAACGACCTTTGGAAGTATGTTATGGAGATCAGAGAGAGATAGAATTCATGGGTGGCGTGCAGCTGAATGAGTTGCATGCATACGTATACATCTGCAGATATGGAATTCTCGTGAGAGGGCTAAGAGAAAGCCGTCAAACTTCAAACGCGGACCGCGATGAAGGAAAGGGGCCTGAATCCCTACGTGATCAGCGCTAGGGGCAGCGAATTCGCAAGGGGAAATGGCGGCCGAAAAAGCTCTCCACGAAAAAGCGCCATAAATCCCGATCCATTAAATAAAAAAGGAAAGAAGAAGGGGGGGAGAGAGAAGGTCTGGGTGTTGTATAGCCCGCGATAGAGGGGGCAAGAGCCTTTTGCCTTTTCAAAAAAAAGAGCGTGGACGGTAGTATGGGTGAACGAATACAAAAAAAGTGAAGAAATATACATAATTTCTCCCTCGCTTCCCACTCCAATACTCTATCCCTGCGAGAACCGACCCCGGAAGATGGATGTTTTCGCATTCTTCACCGCTACGAAACCCGGCGAAAGTTTGGGGGGAGATTCCGTAAAAATATTTCGAATATGTTACCTCGCGTGCATACGTATCGCTCCCAATAAGAAGGCGGAGGGAGAACTGCAGCGAAAAGAAATACGTTCCATCCCGTTACGCAGCCTTATATTAATAAAAAAAGGTCCTTGTTTTTTTCCCCTTCGATCCGAGATACGTATGGGATTTTCTTATTAAAAACAACCCACTCACCACTTCCGTATATGGGTCTTTCATCCGGCTCTCCTCTTTTTATCTGGATTAGGTTCTTCTTTGAACTTTTCAACAGGCTACTCGCGGTAAGTCGCGGCTTTGGTGAGAACGCACGATGGGCAGTGAGGGTAACTCCTTAAAAGCCTTCGATGATGGTCTCACGGCTGATATAGTAAGGGCTTATGCCTAATAAATTTTCCCCTACGTATGCGCCTACGTTTTTTTTTAGGAGGATGAGTGCTCTTAAACAGTGTTTTCGCATAATTTTACGTTCCTCAAAGAAGATGATGGTCTTACATACCATAGCTGATCCGGTAAAAGTTAATATGCCGTCGTTTTTATGCATTATGTAGGGTGCATATAAATTTTCTTGCATGCAGGGGAGAAGATTCCTCCTCAAAATGGAATAAAAACGAAAGAATTGAGCTAAGCGTAATTTTATCTTAATCAAGAATCTTAAGAGAAAATTCCCGAAAATAATATGAATAATGTGCCCTTCTCATTGTTTAATTTCCTCGAGTTTAACTTTTAGGATACGTAAAATTTTCAAGGAGTTTTTAATGGAGGGATATGTTTGTGAGTTTTACTCTAGTTTTGCCCATTTATTTCAGAGTACCTACATTACGATTTTACTGGAAGTAGGGAACAAAAGTAATTTTAGGTAATAATTTACCACACTCACCGCTGACCTCTTTTGCTACAGTAATACCTATATTTAATAGAAAATACAATATTTTTAAATAAAAAACAGCATTATTATTGTGCAAATAAACGTTGAAGTTAAAATGCGTTATTTGAGCGAGACCTGAATGAAGTCAAAATTGTAAACAATCTTTATCACATTAAAGTAATTACCTATGCCTTCTTCCACCACTCTTAGCTGTTGCAGAAGCAATTGCACATATTTCATCTCACACTGACATTTAAAATCTCTTCAAATGCATGTTTTTTGTGCATCATCTTAAGTTCGCTACATAGTTTTGGTACTCTTATTTCATTATCCAGGTGAGAGTTAGAGTATTATTCAAGACAAAACTAGAGTAGGGAATGACTCGAGTTGGAAACTCAAAAGCTCTTATAATGTCTAAATAGTGAATATTTATCAAATACAAAAACTGCAAAAAAATCCAAATGATAATAATGACACCTCCAATATTGGAGATATATATTTCTAGAGTGTTTTCAATACCATTTTAAACCTAGATTACAATATTTTTAAGTCTAACACTTTATTTGATTTTAAAATAAAGTGTGAAACCTACTATTCATCCTTCGTATTAACAAATGAACTATTGTGGCGCCAACTGAGGGTAACGCTACCCCCGGCAAGGCTGGTGTGATTAAGGAGGCGACACCCGAGCGGACAATTTGCCGCGTCGCACCGAACAAGAAACCCCTAGAACATCCGGCCGGATTACCCGCCGTAATGCCGCGATATTGTTATGGACGCATTCCTACAAATTGATACGTCCGGCTCGGTATATAATGCGAAACCGAAGTCCACCGGAGCGGTAAAAAATATGAACAGGCGAGCAAACATGACCGGGGTCTAAGCAGTGCGCATCGGCTTGAGATGCTACGTGCCGAGAATCCGCGACCATGCAGTCGTACGTGATGGTCTTACGACCGGAGAAGACGGGGACTGACCGCGGGAGAAGAAGGAACACGCTCCGTCGCTCCCTCGTGGCTGGTATCCGGATGGGAGAAGGTTGGATGGGGATCGTCGGAAGCGGAGGGAGCCGTAGACGGCGCCGTATAGGTATGAGGATAGTTTAGGAGAGGGGGGGGGGGACATGGCAATTCCCATGAATCACCAGGCGCAGCGGCAACTCTTCTTGCCGACCGATAGCCCGATGCTTTGCCTCAACGCCATTCCGCCGTCAACCGAGATGCAACGCTGGGCGATATCACGAAAGCATTGGGCGATTTGTCCGATATCGGGCGATTTGTAGCAAAGGGAGATGAGATCTACACGTTGCACAAACGGATGAAATTGAAAAAAGATGGTGCGCAAAAATCCGAAGTTTGGTATTTTGAAGAAAGTGGTTTCAACTTTGCGGAAGTTTTCTGAAAAATGTAATCCGGAGATTGGTATTTTGAAGAAACTGGTTTAAACTTTGCGGAAGTTTTCCAAAAAAATGTTCGACGATTATAGAGTTGGGCTCGATTAATCTGACTCTGAATTAAAATTATCCAAAAGAACTCGGTACATGGAAGTTAAAACCGAAAAAAATCCTTCTACCACTCGTTGAAGTAAGAAATCCCCTAAACAAGTGCCAAAAGCAAAGCAAAACCCAAGGCTGATAAGTGACGCGGAAGAGTGGTGTAGATGTTGGGAGTTAAGATTAACGATTTCCAATACGAAAAAAAATTGCGGTAAAATATTATTTATTTTCAGTCGAATCTATAACATTACAACGAATAGAAAGCAGGTACTTTCCTCGCAGCTCAGATATGGAATAAACAATTTTTTTGCAGTATTGCATGGAGAGAAAATTTAAAAATGCTCATTTCTTTCAAAATATTTGTATTAAAGTGCCCTTTAAAGGAATTTTTAAAGGATTATAAAAGTATTTTGACTACATAATTTATGGTTCACATTCTTGAGATGAAATGCAATACTCACTAGGACTCAAATTTAATCATCCTCGTAACTCAGCCGATCCGTTGAAGAATTCTATAATAACATTTAAGTAGCATTCCCAGTCCGGGACATAATGAAAGAAAAGTAACCATGAAATAAGTGATATGTGCCTACGAATAACGCCTCTGTACATTAAGATCTTGGTACAACCGTAGACTCGTTCCCGAGCAACAATCCAGGAAATATTAGTTCGAGATTCAATGGCGGACATCATTTTCATCAAATTTCCGAGCTGACCAAAATTATTTTAGCAAAAAGCTTTTCAGTAACTTATTACTAACTTTCAGGTTGCAATGAGATTTCATTTACTGAAAACCTGAAAGAGTTCCTTTAAAACTGGTCTTCTGTCACAAATACAGCGGATGATTTGAGCCAGGTATCGCCTCACGATGCCGACATCACAGCATCGCACGGTCAAGTTTTACTCCCATCCCCTCATCTCGTAGTAAAACTCCTACCTACATCGTATGGTGCTCTTCGTATTTCCTAATCCACAAGTTGACCGATATTATGAGAGTAAAGTGCTTTCCGGTAATTTATTTATAAATTATTACTAATTATTAATTAACATTAAATTACTAAATCATCCGCTTAGGTCGTGACAGGAAACCAGATGGAAATGAAAATTTTAAGGTTTTTAATCAATGTAATCAACCCTATATTCAATTAGTAATTTATTATTAATTAATAATTAGAAATAAGTTGCCAAAAAGCCAATTTTTATCATAATTTTGGCCAAATTTTGGCTGAGGAAATACGAGGAACCCTGCCCGAACCAAGAGTTGACCAAAAATATGAGAGGCATGACAAGTTCGTAAATATGTTGCTAAATTATAACTTATAATTATAATTGATGTAAATTAAATTACCTATAGAATATAGGATTGATTGCATTGATCAGAAACCTGTAATAGTTCATTTCAATCTGGTTTTCGGTCACAAATATAGCGGATGATCCAGATATCGCCTTACGATGCCGGTATCCCGGCATCGCTCGGTCAAGTAATTCTCCCATACCCTCATCCCCTAGTAAAACTCCCACCTATATCGGACGGGGCTCCTCGTATTTCCTCGGCCGGAATCCTCGCCGGCGCCGAATGCCAAAAGTAAATGGAGCTGGTCGGGATTCCGGCCACTCCATCACTCGGGGAGTTGAGCGCACACACACGGGGGCGATGGAGGGGGTTGGTTTCAAAGGCACTGCTCCCCCGGTGCTCGCCCAATCCATTCCGAACTCTTTGGCTCCGCAGAGAGCGGCGGCGCTAAACCCCTTAGGATGCCTTACTACCTTCTCCATCTCACTCATCCCAGCATCGTCCAACCCTTCTGCCGCGAACCAAACCATCCTTCGTCTGTCGTCAATTAATCCATGTACACCGCACTATTAACCCCTTTCCCTTGTCTTCTTTGCACCCATATATGTTAATATTATTATCTCACAGTCAGTGTTATAAAGAGCTCTAGCTTTTGTAAGAAAAACCACTGGTGCTGTGGCTAGAAATTATCAGGGTGAAAATTAGGATGTATTTTCCACCACATAAAAATAAACCTCCACTTATCTATCTAATTTTGAATCAAGACAATTTCACGATGTTAATGGACGTAACCATTTGATTATTAACTCAGCAGCTGTTGCTTACATTTATTACGAAATCTACTTTATTCCAAGAGTAAAATTTTCATTTTCAAAACTCTCTCCGAGCTCCAATAATTGCGCATGCAGCTGCAAGAGCTTTAGTTTGTTTTATAAGAGAAGCTGGTGGAGAAAACTATATGAGTGAATGGAGGTAACCATTCGTAGATAAACTTGGCGGACATTGCTTACATTGATTAAGAAATCAACTTCAAACATACACTTTTTATTTCCAAAACCGAAAGAAAGCTAGTTTAATTATGAAAAGTAATTGTATTTCACTGGTTCAAATGCAAGAATCTCTTCAAATCGGTCCAATATTTTACATATTTTATGAACACAGTACTCTTCTGTTCCCACTCGCTCAATCTACACCAGATATGAGCTATTTGACTCCCTAGACCCGCACAGATATGCACTAAAACCTTCCAATCTTCTCCGTCTCACTCATCCCAGCATCGTCCCACCCTACCCACGAACGAAACCATCCGTCGTCGGTCGTCCATCAATCCATTGTAGCCGCATACCTCACCATTAACCCGCATTTTCAGTCTTCTTTGCACCTATAGTTGACTATTATTTCCCAAAAGTCAATAGCATGGCAAACGCACCGGCAAGAGCTTTATGTTTTGTAAGAATTATAGGTACTGGAAAGTGAGTAAACTATAAATATGCTGAGTACTATAAACATGTATAGTACATGTGTTTAACATATATAGACTGAAAAATAACTCAGTAAAAATGTATACTTTACAGACATGTGTAGTATATATTTCTATCACAAAAATACATCAGAATTACCGATCTAATTTTGAAGCATGACGATTACAAGAAGTTCATGGAAGTAACCACCTGAGGATTAACTGAGAAGACATTTCTTATATTTAAGAAATCAACTTTACTTCAAGTCTGCATAATTTCCTAAACCGAGCTTCAAAACCGATATTAAAATAATTTCAAAATGAAAAGTAAATGTATTTCACTCGGTCAAATGCAACATCTGCGATGCTAAAACCAATTATTTATGAACACAATTTCCATATTTTCCCGCTCTCACTGTGCACACAAAGGTCTGACCTGTTTGACCCCGTAGACTCGGAGAGATCTGGGCTTAACCCCTTAGGATGCCTTCCCACCTTCTCCATCACACTCATATTAGCATCAACCAACCCTTCCACCCTACTCACGAACCAAACCATCCGTCGTCCGTCGCCCATCAATGCATGCAACCGGATACCGCACTATAAATCCACATCCATTTTCCTCTTCGTAACCTCAAGGTGATTCTTTAAAAAAAAGAACGGTGATGAATGCAACAACCGGAGCTGCAGGAAGATTTAGTGCTTTCCCGGCGAATAGACTTCGTGACATGTTCTCGGGATCGCCACCGGGTCAGTAACTGCATAACTGCCAACGCTTCGATGTCCGACTCGGCCATTGTTCTCAGGGCTGTGAATCTCACTCACATAGAGTGACACTCACAGTCCTAAGTATGATGGCTGAGTCGGACATCGAAACGTAGGAAATTTTGCGGTTCATGACCTGGTGGCGATTCCGAGAACATTTAACGGAACCAGAGCTGCAGTTCTCGTTCAAAAAAAGTCTTAAAAAACTATGTGCGAGAAAACTGTGTTGAGAATTCCTTCCATAAAATTAATCTGCATTTAAAATTGTCAATACTATCACGAATAGTACAATTCTTGTAGTTATAATGAAAGGGTAATTTACGTGATTTACGTTAATCACTTGATGATGAACTCTGAGGACGTTGCTCACATTTATTATCTGACGTTGTTAGCATTCTTAATCTAACTTTGCTCGACTCACCTTGTTTTAAATCCACTCGTGTAATTTACGTTGCAAATTCCTAATCGAACGGAAAAGTAGTTTCATTACAAAGAGTTATTAAATATTATTGATTCAATGGCAAAAAATTTGATCTACCACAACCAATTCCTTTCAATAATAAACATATTTTCCTATTGCACAATTTTCTGGCGCTTAACTCATTCCGGAACCAAATACTTTGGCTCCTAGAGCACCTCCTCTATTTGAACACATCATTCATCCCTTTTATCGCTATACGCAGCCCAATCCATCCATCGGCAGTCGCCCGTCGTCATTAGTTCATACAACTGCACACCGAAATATTAACCCTTATCCACTGACTTCTTTGCATCCAAGGGGTCAAATTATGTTTTGATATAATAACTATGGTAAACAGAGCTGGGGCTAATTGATAATTATGCAAAACTTCCGTCCGTAAAATGTAAAGCTGCATTTATCACTATCAATCAAATTCTAATTGATTCACTTTGGGTAGTTCCAATAAAAAGAATTTAATGGAACACTTAAAGCTTAACTAGCAAAAGTAGCCTCAATTCTATAATGGATGCATTAACTTTGTTGTCGACACGATGCCCTTAAAAAGATAAAAAATCAAGTTTCATCGCGACGAATACCTACATCTTTTTATTCGAAGTCAGAAAATTGGTTCAGTCAAAACCAATATCTTACAAAATAATTTTAATGCTTCCCTTTGCTAATATCAAAGCGGGCTAGAAATGTTTTGCAGTTAGACCTCGGAGAGATGTGCGATAAACACCTTAGGACTCTTCCTACCTTCTCCATCTCACTCGGCCTCATATCCAACCCTTCTGCCTTACTCACCTGCATAACCATCTGTCCTCGGTCGTCCATTCATCCATGTAAAAGCATATCACGCTAATAACCTGGATTGCCTTCTCTGCAATCATCGGGAGAAATTATCTCTTGAAAAAAGCTATGGAGAGCACGGTGGCAGTTGACGCAGGAAACTACCTGATACTGGTTGCTACCCGAGTGAATATAGAATCGTGTTTTTTCGTAATCGAAATTTAAAAAAACAGGAATTTATAAAATTTTAAAAAGTATAATTAATTAAATTAGCGTTGTTATTATCTCATTGAATTTAGCTTAAAAGTTAAATTTTATTTTTAAAGCCAAGTCAATGAGATGCGGGCTTGAATGCCCTCGACAAAATAACTTTATTTTATTTTTGACAAGCACTTAGCGATCCCCAGAAAAGCAATAGCGAATAAACGGCAATGTAGTTTCTAAGCAGAGGGATCAGATTGGTGTGGTGGCTAGAGTGTTGGCTTCCCACCCGGCGGGTTCGGATTCAAATCCCGGCAGTGGCAGAGAATTTTCAGAGACTGCCCGATCCGTGCTTTAATGTTGTGTGGAGGACATTTCAAGCGCAACACTCCGTCCATCGGATGGGACGTTAAGCCGTGGTCCCCTTGGCGCCTTTCGTTAATGCCGACGCCGGGTTTCTCTCTACCCTTCCTTCCATACCCTACCCTCATGGCGCAAATGACCTCAGCTGTCGGTCGCCTCCTCCAAATACGTAAGTACGAGTTTATAAGCACATACTGCAAGATTCAAAATCCTACAGACCCTAGTATCATCCATTCTGTCTTTGTTTTCACCGACTTAATCGCACATCGCCATTTGCCTTTGATTGGTTCAAGGAACCAAATCCCGACCAATAAGCCTTCCGCTCATTCATCACTCGTCATGTTATTGTCTCCATCGTGAAAAACCAAGCATTAATTTTCTTTTTTCAGCTCCATTAAAATTCATAAAAAATTTCTTTCTTCTACGAAATATGTTTTTCAAATGTAATCAGGTATACGAAATTGAAGCTTTTGAAATGCATTCAAACGAATTTGAAAATATTAGTCGGTAGCCTAAGGCCGTTTTAAAGCAAAAAAAAATTACTGTGAAGTTTTTTATTAGCTTTAATGAAAATATCAGCCGGTTTACACTCAAAACACATGTAAGAAAAAATATAACGGGATAATTAAATTATTTAGAGTGAATAGCTATTAAATATCACAATTCCTGATTTTAGGCTAAATTAAAAGGAGCTCTGAAAATGGATATTCCTGGGACTGGGGCCAAAAACTTGCCTTCTTGAGGAAATCTGGCGAATGAGAGAAGGCACTCCGGGTTTTAGTTGGCGATCAGAAGATGAATGAGTCCCAACGGGGAGGGGAAGCGATGCGTCATTGCTCCCGAGACAGATTTGGATTCCGGTAAAGAGCGAGCACCTTCAGGAATATCGCTTCTTTGTCTCGAATATCTCTCTCTCTCTCTCCTTCAAATCACGGTTGGACTACCACCTCGAGTTAACGGCGACCCACTTCGGCCTACCGTGATCGAAAAACCGTGAGCTCTTTCGACGTTTCTTGTTTACATGAGATAATATGGTGGGGATAACTGTTAGGAGGAGATCACCTCCCAAAATATACTTCATTTTGGGACTTGTTCTTATTTTATTTATTATTCTATTTCTCCATTATTAGTGAATATTTATTAATTTCCTATCCTAGTTAATCTTTATCGTTATTTACTATTTATTTATTTATATTTATTGTTTTATTCATCTTATATTAGTATTTATTTATTTCCTATCCTTTTTTAATATAATTTCTATTTATCATTTATTTATTCATCCCCATCGCCTTAAATATATAATTAGCGTGGGCACAAGCAAAAAGACATATTTTCTCCTTTGAAATTTAATTAATTTGGTGACAAATTTTATGTTTTACGTTTCCAGCTTCTGTGGCGTAGGTATTTTGAATTGTTTTGGCAGACTTTCTTCTCCTTGTTCATTTTATTGCTATTATTGTATTTAAGTGACTGGCTTCAAAACTTTAGTTACTTCCCATAGGGGCACCTAATGCCTGGGGATATATTGTTCAAATGATATTCGTATCATATTAATTGATTTATGGAATAAATTAATATTATTTTGCATACTTGATTATCTTTTGGACTTGAAGATTAAGGAAGCATCTCAAAGGAAAACTGAGAACTGCTACAATGTTAGAATCCACCGACCACATACAGGCTATTAAAAAATAATATTATGCGGGGCTATGAAGTTTAACCGAAAATGATTCATACATTCATAGGGAATAAAATAACTTACATGAAATTCGTAATCATGACTGTAATATTGCAATAAGAATTTATTTCATGGCATCATAAATGAGAGCATATATACTTCGGAACATGCGTACCGTTCTCCACAAATGCCGACCTTGACTTGGTACGTAAACATTATCACCTTCAAAATCATCTGGAACTGAGTTAACGTCAGTTTAAGCATAAAGTGGGCTGTTTTCACGTCTACATAGTAGTTAGACATCAAATCTACATGAAATAAACTATTCTAGAAGACCATTGAGCAAACAAACCTGAAATATTTTTTACTCCGGCAATTTTAATGGATAAGATTTTATCATACGACTCAAAAATATCACAAATCTCAAGAAAGCCAACAACGTCAAAACGACTAAAACCTTGGAATAATGAGTGCTTCAGCGCTCTCATTTAAGCGAACTTTAGAATTTTAGCGCGACTCTAAGGCATGGTCTGAAAACCACATTCGTTAGAAGCCTGCAAATGGATTTAAGAGGATCATCTCGCGATATCCTTACTTACCAACAAGCTAATATTGAATATTTTACCTACTGCGGCATTTAATTACGCTCGTGCAAGGAGGTTACGTGGCGATAGGCTGATGATATAAAGTGGCGTAACGAGCCTTATAAATTCTATTTCTTGCGTATAAACGCGATGCTCGCGTACACCGAACCGTGAACATCCCCTAACACCCTACATCCCATTTCCTTGCGCCACATCCCATGAACTGGTATATATATATATTACTCGGAATGCCACGCAGTTTCCTCCTCTACACCCCTCCAAACACTTGGGCTCCTCTCTCCCAGGGACCCTTTTCAGCAAGGAACACCGTTCCTTATCAACCCCTCCTCACGTCTTGATCTCGTTCGAAGTAAACCCTCCCCTCCTCACCCTGCAATCCTCCGACCTCAGGGCGTCTTAAGGTTTCCCATCGTAGGGTCGTGATGGAGCCCGTTCCGCTATCGCAACCACGGAGCCTCATCGCCCGTAGCCTGCAGTGCACCTCCCATTGTGCAAGCTAATCACGACTTTCTGGTTTCCGATACCACCCTGGTGACAAGCCAAGGAGACGTACGCGCGCGAGACGCAGTTCCGATCCGAAGGCATCCTTTCCTCAAATGATGCATGCATTCATACAGGGACTAAAATAACTTACGTGCAATTCGATCTATTGTCTGAAACATTGTAATTAGAGATTCTTTCATGGCATCATAAATTGCGACCTTAACCCATTATAACTCAATTTTGCTTCTAAGTAACGTTAACAATGTATAAATGCTTAGCTCTATTCAGGAAAGATTGAATCTACGACTTTTTTTGTGCTTTAAAATTTAATGGCAGAATATGTAGCTAACACAATATATAGATAGATAATATACACATTTTTTAAAGAATTTAATTGTAATGTATCCTAGAAGCAGCTCTGGGTTCCAAAGGTTTGAAATATGGGAGCATATTAAGTGAGGTGTGCATTAAAAAAATGATTGAAGTTAATTATTGGGACAATGATCACTTTAAATCATATATACAAATATATGATGTATCAATGTTTATACCAACACTTGTGGCCAATAAAAATGCATTATAGTTATAAATTCTTGTCACCAGGTAGCCAAAGAACGTTAAACTAATCCATTAACCAAATAATATTAAATTGAAAATTTGACAATATTGCGAGGTGAATTGTTTAATCTGCAATGCATCTCCTGTTGAGCAAGCTAATCTCTACTTTAAGGTTTCCGATACCGCCGTGATGTCAAGCAACGGAGGCGTTTGCGCGCGCGAAACGCAGTTCCATTCCGAAGGCAGCCTTTCCTGAAATGATACGTTTCTCGTTCATTCATACAGGGGCTAAAATAAAGTCGGTGAAATTCGTGCTCCTTAACTGTTAAATTGTTATAAATATTTATTTTGTGGCATCATAAATTGCGATCTTCATCCATTAAAACCCAATGTTACCTCTAAGTAACATCAATATAGTATAAATGTTTAGCTCTATTCAGGGTAGATTTAAACTACGAGTTCTTTTGTGCTGTCGCTTACGAGTAGTATTGTAATTTATCGCACTTAAGCTAGGAGGTTGCTCTCTTTTGCAGCATTCTGGTTGCATTATGCATATTGTTGTTCAGTAGATACTTCGTGTTACCAACATCATTTTAAGTATTCAATCGGTCAACGTAGATCCACATGGGAAATTTTGTCAATAATATCAGCATGTCTCCCCCAACTTGGGAGTTTCCTCTTTAATTCACAATAATTAATTATTTATTACTTTTCGTTATGTTGAAATGCTGGGAAATATTAAGTGAGACATAAATAAAAAATAATTATAGTTATTTTTTGTAACAAAATATCATTTTACATTATATATACAAGATATATTCATAAGGAGAATGATTCATCATTCTCCATATTTGTTTCTTTTGGGCATCATAAATTGCGACCTTCTATGCGACCGTAAAAGCTAAGAGCATATTAAATGAAGTGTATATTTTTTCAGCAATAATTTAAGGTACTAATTGGAAAAAATATGAATTTACATAATATAAACAAGATATATGATGCATTAATGTTAATACCCATACATATAACCAATAAAAAGTGCATAATCGTTATAAATTCTTGTCACTAGTTGGTGGATAGGTATTTATAAACAAAATGAAAATAAAATGTAAATTTTACAATATAACAAGGTAAAGAGTGTAATTCGATTACATATAAAGGTGATTATAGTTTACAATACAAGCCCTCATCATAGTAAGGAATTCAGTCTATAGGAGCTCAACTTTCCGATCTTTTACTACCATGTCATCGTACAGATGTATCACAGATCACTCGTAGTATCTCTATCCCGCGGATAGAATTCACGGCCTGATGATGTTGCAGCATTTACATACAGCGCAATATTTAAAAGAAAAGTTTTCAGTTTTATAAATACCAACAGTTTGAAATTTAAAGTAAAATTAATTATTGTACATCTTGGATTTTAATGTATTAAGTAGTTGGATTTTTAATATTTCAATTAAACAATAATATTAAAACTAAACTAAACTAGCTTATTATTTACGTGCCCTTTTATTACTTTTAGTGAGAAATGAGAAAAGAAAAAATTATATTTCCCAAATTTAATGCCTACACACTATGATTCATCATGTCCGTGGACAGCCCCAAGGAGATTTTCGAAGAGGTGTTTGTTGTATTAACCACGTTTACCAAATAACTTATCATAAAATCCATCATTAAAGAAGTTAAAACAATATGAATATTCCAAAATTGCCTTTTTAGGTTGCAATTTTTTCATTATATTCATTTAAAAAATAAACATTTGCCCTACCCAAAAAAGCAATATCCGTGGACTTTCAGGAAAAAGGGGAATTATTCATAGGAGAAGCTGGCAGCCCTAAATAACCAGTGTCTAGAGAAGGAGATTTTTAGCTACATTGATTTTTTGAGTTTGTTAGCACTTGGGTTAGTGAATGTTTTAATGATGGAAGAAAAAAGTTAAGTTCAGTTTGTTGAAAGATCCAGCATCATCAATCATATCCGTGGAAAAATGAAAGGAAGTAACCCTGCATATTTTACTAATTACAATTGAGATGTCTTTTACGGTTACAGGATACAAGTTCAGTGTAGTAAGGATAGTGTCTAACCTATTTTAATTCTCAAATATATCTTTATTTAGAGAAAATGGTCATGTCCGTGGACATTATGTCCGTGAACTCTGCAGTCCTCAGACATGACAGATAGAACGGAAATGATGATACATTATGGCTAGTTACAGAATGTGAAGGGACAAATAAAACAAACTTCTTCTCGTCAGTAAACACACAATATTCCTCTCCTGCCGTGTCCGTGGTCATTCGTATCATGTCCGCAGGCAACAAAAAAGTATAAGTAAACACAATGTAAATATTACTAACGAACTCAGCCAAAAACGTCATTAACTTGTATGAATGAAATACTCTAATTAAACTATTTTGTTTCCGATATATATACGAAAATTAAATTTTTAAAAATTTTCCTGCAGAAAATGTACGTTTTTTGGGAGAATATTTTTGTAAAAAACATTGCTAAATCCGTTTATTTTGTTTTAGTATCAAAATAGTAGGGGAGCTCATTTTCATTACTGCGATGTCCTGTCCTGTTGAAGGTTTAAAAATAAACCGAAACATTTGAAAAAAAACTCTTTAAATTTTCAGCGATTATAAAATTTAGTTTATAAGTATAGAAAGTTGTGAATGTTTCTTTTAATATGGAAAAATACCACCACATCACGCTTACTTCGGATTTTATACCTCGGCAAAAATAGCATTTCAATTTTTTGACATCTACACTCCAAGATACTGTTAAAATATTGAATAGAGGCCACAAAATATCATTTTGTAGAATATAATACTTTAAAATAAATGGTTTCGCTAATGGTTACAAATCAGCTACCCCATTTCTGTTCTTGGCTGAACCACCTTCAAGTTCTGTGCCTGGGACTTTTCCTCGGCGAACTCTCTCCCTCCCCCCTACCTTACAACCATACATCTCTCCTCCCACGCTTCCCAACCGAACGTCCCCTCCTCACGCTACCTTTCTTTCTGTCCCCGAATCAATAACTCCCGAAATTCCGAATGTTTCTTTCTCCCTCCCCACACTCCTCCCCCCAACGCCCTTGTTTACGCCACCTCCACCCATTCGCAACCGCTGCCGCCCAAGACACAACGCGAATTGATTCCACACATTTCTTCTTCCGACTCCTCCCACCATCTTTCCCACGTCTTATTTTTTCTTACTTTTCCCAAATTTTCGATACCTTTTACCCATCCTTTAGTCGCCGTAAAATATTTGCTTTTCCAGTATATTCCATGTTGCTCCAGGAACTGCACTACGCGAAAAAAACATAACATTATATTACACTGAAAATATAATTTAAACTTCGTGAAATGACATAAGTTTGCAAATTTAATTATTTTAATAGTTTTAAATAGTAAAAATTATTTTATTTTGGATGAACTAATACATATTTAGTGTACAGTAATATGTCTGGAAGGGAAAACGGAAACGAATCATGGAATCTATGTTCGGTAAAATTACTTTCAAGCAATAAAAATTATATTTAAAATTTGCAAACCAGAACAAAACTCCTTTGTCATTCCCTTGAAGGATGCTGGGAAGTGCGATCGAAAATTTATAAGTTTAATGAATCTCCATCCTTATAATGGATAATTTTACTCAACCTGCTTTCGCATAAAAATAACAAGACACTGAATCTCTAGTAATTACTAGAACTGCAATTGAAATCACCTCAGCTACTCCATTGGTAGCCATAAAATATTTTCAATTCTAGGAAATTTCACATTACCCCATGAATTGATTCACATGGAAAAACAAAAAAAGTTATTTTTCGCTATAAATGTAATTTAGACTTTTTACAATTTCTCTATTTCGAAAATTTAATTGTTATAAAAAGCATTTAGAATGAGCTAATATCGAGTAAGTATGGAGTAGTTTGCTTCAATGGGGAGACAAGTAGAAATCATGGAATTCAGGTAGAGTAACATGACTTCCAAGCAACAATAATTATATTTACAATAGGGTAGTTTCCTTCATCAAAGAAAACGAAAGGCATTCATTGCCATTGAAAGGCATTGATTCGTTACCCACCATTAGTGTATTCATAATATAGGTACAAATTATTTGGTTTTAGAAATACCGGTTTAGACGAATGGCAATGGTCAATTTTATCCTCATTTGAAAAAAGCCAGATTGGCGCACATGCGATGCCACTCCACGTGACGTCACAGGGACCTAGTTTATATACGGGTAAATAGGAGTTTTACATCGTCTGAGATTACCAATGCATGCATGAGGCACAGAGCTCAGGGAAATATGTCTTAATAATCACCTATTAAAACTGGCTAAGGTCGGAAAGTTTTCTTCGTTTGATAAGGTATAAATAATCCTTATTTAAGCCAAGCGCTACCAGCTAGCAGGTTACTCTGCTACATGCTAGGATCCTGCGTCATATCAGCGCTCAAAGCCTCGCCCCAAGGTGACCTCACTTGCGGCAGCGGAAACCAGAACGTCGTCACACGGAGTTTTCCCATCATTCATACTTAGCCGTCGCGTTTTCGCGCGCTTGAGAATTTTCACTTTTAGTTTAATCGTGAAAAATAGATATCGTCATTCAAAAATCAAAAAGCGTGAAATATGTACTCCAGGAGTAATAATCTTGCGATTTAGGCAATAAAAAATAATAGGAAACCACCCTATTTGCAGATCAGCATAAAACTCATTATGCTAACCATAAAGGAAGGTTGGAGGTTAGACGGAAAATTTAAAAGTATAATAAATCTCCTTCTTTATATTCGATGTATATATTCGAAATATTATTTAACCCAAACTGCTTTCGCGAAAAAAACATCAAGAAAATCAATGTGTATGATAATTACTAGACCGACACATAGTAAAAGGGAAATTGATAAAAATCATTAGTTTTTACACCAATTATATCGGAACCAATGTGCCTTAGAATAAGAAAAAATACCGTACCGAATAAAATACCTTGTCTCTTTCACTGTATCTCCACCACACCGCCCGTATAGAAGGGTAATATATACATATTTTGCATAAAAATATCGTTTAGCAAGCATAAAAACTGTCATAAGATGTGATATTGATATAATTTCTGGATCAATCACAAAATTAAGAATTAATAGTTTTCGTTAATTCATTAAAAGAGCTTCATATCTAACTCAAACATTTCTCAGTATATACATATCCATAAAAGCAACGGCAATATTGAGCGGTAAGATTACACGTGGCTGGGTAAAATCCTACAAAGGAGGGCATTAGTAATTAATAAATATCCTCAATGAGGAAATTATTTCGTGAAGATTAGCACATATCAGCATCGTTTTAAGCCAACGGTGATACCCAGGTGGCAAATTACGAATGGAAACAGTCCAAGGATCGGCTGCAAAAAGAAATCTTCCCAAAATCATAAAAATAAAATATTTTCTTAAATCCCCAATATTATTCTACGCAGTTATATTAACCTCATAGATAAATATACTAACTAGAAATTAAGATTTATGATTACAACAAAAGTAAGTGTATCTTGTATAATTATTAAAAATAATCGACATTTAATTTTACCTTCTCGTGGTAAAATATGTTCTAACAAGTTCCTTTTTCTCCCCGGTATCCAAGGTATCCAGGTGTCACATCTCCTGGCCCCTTCTTCTCCTACGTACGCGCCGATCCGATCTCCGAACACCCCAGGGACACTATTACCGGACATTTGTGCAAGAGCGCTGCATGCTAACTCTCGTGCTATCGCATTCGAAGCCCGAGGTTTATTTTTTTCGATTTGGATGGGCGGGAGAGTGTGGGTCAACGGGAGTTTTTTTTTACGCATGGAGCGCCTGCAGCATCGAGTTGTGGCACGTATATTTTATTGACTAAACATCCCGAATCGCCCGCAGCACTCCGGAAAACAAGATTTCGATGCATAGCTGTTCATCGGTATTCAGGGGATGGCGCTCGAAGAATGAGGAAGCAAGGGCGGGGATGTGAATTTCAATTTAATAAAAAAATTCCAGCGTGAGAAAAAAGTGGATTTCATTGCAAACCTTCAAGAGGAAATAATAATAAACAATTTGGAATGGGAGCGGCTATATTTTCTTATTGATAAGACACCATGAATACATACGTGATTGGAGTTAAACGATACCTTTGTTCCATGTTTAATAAGTGCAGTCAATTACTTAGCCTTCAAACAGGAGGAAGCAGATGATGAGAAGAGAACAATAGGATTTAACTTATGTATGATATATAGTGTGATGTATTCATTATAACCAGTTCGAGATAAAGTTCCAGGATATTAAAAGTAACGCTAGGCACTGTGTGTGAAGTCAGACACTGTGTGAGAGAACTCTGTATATTGAATGAATAATAGTGCTGCTGAAAGGAAAGCAAATGCATTTTTGACAGGTGTCGAGAATTGACACACACTTACATGATTATAATAAGGTTAGCCATTGCGACACTGGTTACAAAATTTTACCCAAATTTCACAAGGATCTGAAGGAACAATTCATTCAGGCAAAATCGAATCAGTCCAAAATGTTCTCATGCCTTTATGAAGACGGTACGTTAGTACCAAAACTTCTTTTATGAATACTCTAGTAAAATAATAATACTGTCGCAAAATAATTATATCCATGAATTACAAGTTCAGCGTCACCTCAGAAAGTTTAACATTCCACTTCTTTGCAGTCAGGATGAAATTCTCACGAAAAAATTATGCTCATGAAGATATACTAAGTGATGGTATGTGGCTTATTTCTATACCACAACAACACATGGAATATGTCCGTAATATTGTAAAATTGGCATCGATGTTGTGAGGCAGGGTAGTATACACACTGTTATCCATATGTTAGATAGCATCAGAAGCGTAACTATGAGGTGATTGATCCCTCCCCAAAACCTCGGAGAAATTGCATATCCTTAAAGTTAAATTGTAAGTGCCAAACAGATGTAAAATGTATTTCCAGGCGTGTCATTCTTCAAATAATTTCCCGGTACCCACATTGCCAGGGGGGCCCATCTCTCTTTCTAGCCCCTCCATCCCCCCATAGCATATTCCTAGTTATGCCACTGTATAGCATCATGCAGCAACTACGACGGAAGCTTTATCAAGACTGCATCAAACTAAGAACCTCGTATAAGCACTAAAACGCGAAGATTCATATAAAATATTGAAACCCGGGTCGCGCTCTGTAAAAAAAGAAGTGGTATAAGTATTTGTGTGATATACAGGAAAACACATAATGGTATACCATAAAGTTGATCAATAGTTAGTGAATTATAAAACATAAACCGTAAATAATTCTGTTTTCATATAAACCATGTTCAAAATAGCACCATTATTTAATGATGTCCCTGAATTTCCGCTCTGTAATCTTTTTCTTCAATTTTCCCTTCATGCTCCTTTCTCCCTTCCTCGATCATAACATGCATCACTGTGCTAACATTACCCTCGTTACATGAAATTTTATACCTCCACCGCAAATATCACCCTTGATAAACCGAATAATGAAAGCGCACACGCGGGTAGTTTACCCTAACTGCCGGCTGACATTCCAAATTTCACCCCAGGCGCTCAATTCCCAGACCGTCAATTTCCCCCGCGGTAGACATCCCAGTGAAACGGTTGCGGTAAATGAGCATTTCACTGCACCATGAAATATTCGATAAATCATTCCATCATCATCGTCTTCGTCCCCAACGGAACAATTTCACGCCCTCACCACATCGGGAGAAATCCAGTCGAAAGTACCATTTTTTTCATCTTTTCAACAGTTCTTTCCTTTGATTCGAAGCAGTCTGAGGGAACCTCCGGGCCCACCGATAACCTTCCTTCGGCCTGGACGAACACGCTGAGGTTTTTTCACGCACCGTTCGCCAGCCGATTTTTATTTGCGATATTTTCCGCAGCCCACTCCGTTCCTCTCGGCTCCTCCAACCTCAAATGTCTTTCTGGAAAAAAAATATATTTCTATTTTGTTCACCCTTGCGACATCCATTCTCAGCGAAGCACATCACCGGTGTTCTCTTCCTGCATCGTTTTTCTTTTCCGCCCTTCCCAAATTCCCCTTGGACGCCGTCCTGGGCACGGATATTTCAAAAGTGGATCCTCATGTAGGCCTCTAAATGTGTAGTCAGCCACCGCGCATTTAAATGAGTTTACAGATGTCGTGACTCACGTTGCTGACGGACAAAGTGATCCAAATTTCACCGTGAAATAAGGTGTAATTAGGGATTTTAACCAATATTTATATATATGATGATGTAATCTATCGAATTCATGAAAAGCTCAATAATATTTTTCGCAATTAAAAGCTTTTTATTAGTAAATATTAGGAAGAAGTGGATCGCATTGCATTCACTACCGCATCGCGGACATTTTTGAAAACCGATTGAAATTCGACCGAAGTGGCAACAGAAATCAGCAATCTATGGGATGGAATCCGGCCTCCTCTTTGCAGTCCTCTTGGTCCCAGCAAGGGAGAAAATAAGCTAGGACATAGAGCGCCTTGAAAGAGCATTATAAGGTGTTCATGGTATAAAGATGTAAAGTTTATTGAAAACATTTATATCATCAGCAGAAGTAAAAACATTAGAGAGTTCTGAGATGAGGGTTTGGAGAAGAATGGAAAAGGTGAAGCGGAATGAGAGGAGGAGATACGGAGAAGTGCTCTGAACACGATGGTGGTGGTGAGGAGAGGCGGCTTTTAGATGAGATACGGAGAAGACAGAAGGTATGGATGGAGGGAGTAATTAGCGGGGAGGGGATGTTGAAAACGGTAGAATGTTATGTAAACGAGGGAGGGGAAGGAAGAGAAGAGGATTTTATTCCCAGAATTCTTCTGAAGTACTCTATGGAAACCTACCTTAATCGGTAGAAGACTTTAATAATAAAATTAGTAATTTATTTTTCGTAACTAATAACTTGATATATCACTTTCAATCTACCAATTTATCGGGTCTAAGTAGTCAATGCTCTGTCTATACTATCTCTACGAAGGGTAAAGATTTCCAATAAAGGCGATTATACTTAGGCATTACACCGCGACCCTAAAAACGTTCACCTCTGTGACGACGACCACCAAGGGGAGGACTTAGCGAGGAAGGGATGCTGAAAACAGTGTTACAGGGTAGAATGTTAGGCAAACGAGAGAGAGGAAGGAAGACAATAGGATATTTGGATTGAATGAAACGAAAAAGGTCTTCTAGTGAATTGAAGAGGGAAATATTAAAGATAGGGGAGGCTACAAGAATTATTATTTAGTACTCCATGGAAATCTACCGTTAATGGTGCAATATTCAAATTTGTATTTTTATAAATTTTAGGTATTTACTTTTATACATTACATAGAAAAAAATCCTCGTTTCCTTTGAGATGATTATTTTTGGTGGATTAGGCAGGGATGTCTCTCCATCATGAGATATTTCCCCGGTTCAGCTGTCAAAATCCTATGCTCATATCTTGACTTCAATCTTAGCGCTTCACATGAATGAGGCAAGCAAGTCTTGGATGAATGAAATAGGCCCGCATGTGCTGTCAAAAATGACATTCGAACAAAGCTGAGATCTTTGCTGTCCATGACTCAAAAGGACCTGATACTTTGGGGTTGCGTTCATCCCACGACAGGGAGAAAATTAGGGCAACAAGTGTAGTAGATAAGGAAAAAATTGCTTCAATCTTGAAAGTCACCCTCCATACATTTTCGCTTTTCTTTATTACATGTTTGCGAGTACTTGTATAATTCAATTCAATTGCCATTTTTCTGGAAGTCTTGCTCCTATTTTATTCATCGTGTTTCTACTCCATCACATTCACATAGACTCTGAGTCCGCTAAACGTTTTGGCGTTATTGATGATATCTACTTGCGGATTAATTTAATCATTTATCTATATATATAAAAGAAAGTCGAAAATCGTGTTAGTTAGAACACTTATAACTCGAGAACGGCTGCACCGATTTCAATAAGATTTGGTTCTTTGGATTCGTCTCAGGCGGGGTTAACATATAGGCCATTAAAAAAAGGATAATTTCACAAAATAAATTCATCTCTTTCCTATGGGCATGCTTTTAGGAGTTATAGTAACACAACAATTGATAAGTCGGTCAAAACTACAAATTAAATAATTTGTTTTGTTTTTACCACTTTAATAACTGAATTTAGTAACAATATAACATTTTAATTACTAAATATATTCAAAATATTAATTAAATTGAAATTACATTTAAAAAATTTAATTCGAGCTGATTGTAAGCCCAGCCGTGGCCTAGCTCGAGTTGACACTTCACTACCGTGTTTGTAAACAAATCTCCAAGCAATTGTTGACAAACGGTAATGTCCGTGTTCCTGTCGAGGAATCGAGTAGTTTTAACTCATTTCCTTGGAATGATTGCAAATTAGTTTCAGTGAGCTCATCAACAAAGAGTTCCAGAATATGATTGATCACCAAAAGAATCAAAGATGGTTGATTTAGCGAGCAAGAACGAAGATGTGGATGACTAAAACGAGGTAAATTCAAATAGTTCGTACTCTGCATGGATTCGAATCTTTTAAATGTGTAACAAAGGAAGACGAAATCACCAACTATCTATCTGAATATTTTAAGTCCTTGGACGTACCTGGCTTACCAAGGCACGATTTACAGAGAAATGTAGTTTCTGTGCTCATGATCTTTCGAAGCCTAAACCAACCATAGCTATCCAACGGAACGTGTTTGATCATTAAAAAAATTGGTGATGAATGTGATTCACGCAACTTTACTCAAAGGAAAATTCAAAGATTAGGAAGTCCTCATTTTGTGGCTGTGTGAATAGTTAAATATGTTTTGTTTGGTAGTCATCCGTCCCCCAAATATTAATAACAAAATCTTTCATAAAAAAATTCTCTAAGCTCTTGGGGGGGGGGGGGGTTTATCCCCCAAAACCTCCCCTCACTGCGTCACTGCTTTGCTTCGCTATATTTATTTAGCTTCATCCGCTTCATCTTGCGCCTGATAACAAAACAAAAACTGTTGTTTCTCAGAAGGTGCTTGACGCAAGACATTAAACCCGAATGTGTAGGGCTCACCGTGGTGCGTTTACGCATGCAGTACGTTTACGCAGTGCATTTTTTCCAAACAGAGATACTAAAACTGGCGCGCCTTAAGTCATTTAATGCGAATGCTGCTTCATAGGGGCTTTTCTTGCACGATTTTGAGCATCAGTCAAGCGTCGGTCTGGGGTCGTGTCAACCTGCCCCCTGAATGGGCCAAGTGTATGCAACAGACTTGGACCTAAAAACATTTTTTTACAGCTAATAACGCAAATAGCCAACAACTGAATGCGTATAATTTTTATTTCATGAACTGCTTTATTAAACCACAATGCCAAAAATGTCTTAAGCTAAAACGTAAGAAAATTTGTTGAAAAAAATCCGCGTAAACGTGCTCCGATTCACCCTATGTAGATTCAATAAAGAAAATGTCTTTCTGACAAGCAATTTTGGTACTCATTTACGTAGTTTTATTGAATTTGTATCCTTATTTTATTATAATAAATTAAACATGATTAAAAACGATACAGCCGATCTTGATTTATAAATGGTGTAAGTAAACTGTAAGTTCATTGATTGTTAGGCGGTACGAAGTTCGCCGGGTCAGCTAGTAATAGAATAAAATTGAATTGATAACGTAGGAATTGGGTGAAAAAATTGAATATTTTACACCATGGGGTACAGCAAATTTGCTTCCAAAATTATATATCCAAAAAATTTAATTTCATCATTTAAAAAGAAAATGATATGTGCGATGCGATGTTAATTTTGTTAGAAAATATTTCCAACGGCTTTATTAAAGCTTATGGTAATTTTATCCCTAGTAAATTTTAATAAAACAATCACTATGTGAGTCAATATTACGACGAAAAACTTAAGGAAGTTTCGACATTATGGTCTAAACGTGTGGACATGTTTTGTCCCGTCAGTTCCGCTAATAAGAAAAGGAAACGTTATATCGTTGCGAAGAGAACGGCTTTGATACGGCGGCGTCGAGATACTCCGAAAAATTTCTCCCGTTTTATTAGGAATGTGTGTATTTCCAGTTAATCGAATGACATTCGACGGGGGGACTGTGTTCATTTTGTGTCGAAGTTCTCGTTGGGCGGGGAGGGGAGGTGAAGGAGTAAAATTGGTCGCCGAAAGTGAATGGAATAAATTATAATTCCAGACAACGGAGGGGGTATTAGATCGTTGGCGGGCCGCACGAGTTTCGTCGAGTTAAAAGAGAAAGTGAAGGCGTCGGGGAGTACGATGGGAGAATTACGAACGAAAGGCCGCTGGGAAGGCGAAACGAGGGAAAGTAGCGAGGTGAAAGGATTTGGGAAGCGTACTGCGTTATACGAGAAAGAAAATCAATGACTGTGGTAGTACAGACACCGGGGGAATGAATAAAAGTATAAAGTCAAGGTGTGCCAGGAGGGATCGGATGACAAATGGGATGTGTCTTACAAGATATGCGGCGTGAATCGGAAAAATAATGGCCTTCTCCGAGGGTTGATTTCTATGTAAATTGCTCAGTGTAAAGTTTTACCCCGAAAGCCATTTACGAGTAGTTCAATATTCTGCTATCATGGAGAATAAGAGAGTGAGAAATGGTGTACATTTTTTGAAAATTTACCAAACGGTGCATACAATAGGACTTTGAAATTTTTTTGACAAGGTACTGAGAAATTTTCTCATGCTAAGGCCGTTCAGTAGGAGTGCCTCGGGTCTATTTCACTTGTGCAAAATCAGTCATTGCCATGTGAACATAATTCATATTAATGAATAATTGTTAGTCTGGGTCCCTAAACCATAACATTACATTATTTTTACTGTAAGCTCAATTTAATATATTATGTGCGGCTCTATTTTCGTTTATGAAAGACTAATGATTTACGCGCTGGGTTATTTTTTTTATTTCTAACGAGAATCAATAGAAGAAAGAGTGTATAAATGGGTGGGACGAAAGTGCTGATGAAAACAAGGTAGTGTGTTTGGTAAACTAATTAATTATGGGAGAGAAAACAATGACAGATTTTACGAAGGGAATGACGAAAGGTCTGATGAAGACTTCATGAAGACTGATTAGGAATCTAAGATTATAGAGAATTAAAATGCTCGCTGACGTATATGTATTGCCCTAATCACTCGAAAACCACATTGAACCCAAAATATAATACATCTACAATTTAGACAAGAACATATTTTTACGTGTCTTTTTCAGGTTTCAAATAAAAATCAGGTAATTATCAAAATTATACGCAAAGAAATGCGGATAGTATGTGTTTCCATTTTTGGTCCATTATAAAATGGAGTTTGAGCGCTGTATCCTAATGGGTAGCGCATTGAAGGAAGGACGATAGGCTTTCGGGTTTCAATCAAAGGGCGAAGTCTACGGACATCCCAAGCAAAAAAATCTAAGAGAAAGCCGTCTTACCGTGACTATGCCAATTTCGCACGTCTGATGCTCAATCTACGAGGATACTCAATAAGAAACAACCTTAGGTCAAACGAACGATTATTGGGGTCGGAGATAAATTAAATGTTGCTATGAGAATGGGCAATTGGAGAATTAAATCAAGTGAAATGCTCAATGAAATTTTCACGATTATCCAGAAAAACAACACGGAAACTAAGAAATCCGCAGTCTTCAATATCTAGCACTTTATTATTTAAATGTTATACCGATTAAGGTATCTTTCATAAAGTTCTTATGGTGAATTCTAGCAGCCTCACCTCCCTTCATGTTCTTCCCTCTTCAACTCAAAATAAGGCCAACTCCATCTTATTCCATCTAAAAAATCCAATAACCTTCCTTCCTCTTCGTCGATTACCCCTCATTCTAGCCTTTTAAATTGTTTTCAGCATCCTCTCCCACTTAAGTACTCGCTCCATCCACACCTTGTCTCCTCCGTATCTCATCTAGAAGCTACCTCTCCACAACCACCATGTCCAGAACTTCTTCGTTCCTCTTCCTCTTCATACACTTGACCTTCTCTATTCTTCTCCACACCCACATCTCGAACGCCTCCAGTCTTCTCTCGTTCTCCTTTATTGGTGCCAAATTCTTCGCTACGCAATGTTATCTCCAGACCACGACAACCCATCGCCTTCAATGTCCTCAGTTACAACAATGCTCCCTTCATATCTGTTAGCATTATTCTTCCCCAAGAGGCAGTCCTTATCAGCAATGGGGCTCATTTACCAAATTGAGGCTTCACACAATACGACTAGACTGGGATTGTCAGCCGCTGACTTAAAGAGTTCCTTGAAGAAAATGTAAGAATTTACACTTAACGAGACGGCACACATTGTTTTTTTCCGAATATTGGTTGCGCAAGGTGTTTACTATAGAGTAGATATAATGTAATTTACTACGGTAGATTAAAACGTTGTCAATTTCATGTTTTAATCAGCTCCCTAAATAATAACGGGAGAAAAGCATTTGATAAGAATAATAAGAATGGGCTATGAATGCATTATTCTAGTTAGGAGGAATATAAGTCTAAAACTGAGACGAATTCCTTCATTTTTAGCAACATCAATGAAAATAAATTTTGAATAACAAAATACAAGGAAAGAAAGAATGTAAAATATTGAAGGTAATTGAATTTAGCGAGTAAAAGTAGTTGAGATTCACATACAATATCGCATAAAATGCGATTATGTAATCATTACTACATAATTATTAAATAATTTCTCTTAGGATCTGAAGCAGTTTCTTTCTACATTATATTTGATAATAGTCTTTGGCCAAAATTAAGCATGAGACCTAATGGATAGGCAAGGGAAAATAAATAATTATTTCATCACTGTACATTATACTATCGGCAACGGACATATTCACAAATTGAAAGACCAATCCTTTTTTTTTTTTTTCTAGAAAGAGGTTTTTCAGAAAACCATCCCTTATTCCGGTGTTGATTTTTTAGATGTTGCTTGGTTATTTGGCTTTAATTAATGATTCTCCGAAGCGTTGCTTACGCGACCCCCACGTACCGTATCCCAAGCAGCCCAATTTTAACAACTGAACCACGATTTAATTTCCACAAATAACATTTCAATAAAATAAAATGATAAATATACGCCTGAAAGAGCCACTTATCTCTTGAAATAAGTGCACGCAAACCGTGTACTTTGTGCATGCAAATGCGACGATTATATTAAGATTAGATTCGTCTGTAATTATCGTTAAATTGTTTTGCGGTGGATTTTGGGGTTTAGTGCATGTGAATGCAGCTGAAGCCGAGCGTTAATCCCCAGGGCAACCTACTCACGCATTCCTACCCCGTTCCATACCCTTACTCCACCCCACCCGAATCGTCCCCGACACCATTATCGCTCCCCGGGCACGGGAACCACCCATATCTCGCCAAAGGCAGATGCGACCCCGGGCGTGTTTCGCCTCATATCCCAAAGGGAGCAGCGGCACTCGTCGGCGAGTTTGACGTCTGTAGGACAGGAGTCGAGAGGAATGGCGTGGGTGTGAATTGTTATGGTGCTCTCTGCTGGAATGGGGTGGGAAGTGTATTCGACGAGCGGAATGAGGGGTCGTGAACGGAAAAGGACGTCAATTCGACGTCGGAATGTCTCCAGCACTCCATTCTGTAATAATATGTCCCACGCATCGATCCTACTCCCTCTCTCTCGTTCAACAGTCCCATCTTCCCCACCGTAGAGGGAGTCACCTCCTCCTCATGTAGGCATGCACAATGTAGATGTGGCGTAGCCATGGGGTGTTTTCCGGGTTAAAATTCTCCATTGAGCCTTCATTACTTTATTTTATACGAATCATTTACTTTATTTTAATAGTTTCCCGTACAAAATTACTGTTTTTGAGTCCTAAAAATCACGTTTTCAACATCATGAATCACAAAATTTTCCCCGCACCCACCTTTTACCTGGGGTGCTTTCCATACACCCTATAAGGTCCCGGAAATCTGTGGCAAACACCCCATTCCAAAATCCAGGACGCGCTACTGCAATTATATACCCAAGTCCGACAGAAGCGGTAAATTAAGGGAGATATTTTGCCGAACGGATAGATATGCGAAATACTTTTCCCCCCGAACCATACAGGACTTTAATAAATGCCAGTCGTAATTTCATTACAGCATTTCTTTTTTATGTGCAAGTGGCTGCTGTCCGAAGAATCCCTGCCACTCGCCTTTTAGGCGGCTTGCGGGGTAGTTTGTAGATGTAGATGTAAATGAATGTAGCATACATGGGAATCGGTGGATACTATTGAGGGTTTTCTTATGGAATAATATGATTATAAATTATAATGTAAGCAAAAGTTTAACTCGCAAAAAATAGCTATCAATGCATATCCTCAATGACAGGAGATTCTTAATAAATATTATTAATCGGAAAAACAGATCATCAGACCTTTTTCGTCTCTCCCCACTAAATGTTACTTCGCGTACGACGAGACCGAGTGGCCTATTACAGTGCTTTACTCCCCACCTATCCGTCTCGAAAAGCTTTTTTCTATTCAGACTTCCTTCTTGCATTAATTCCCATTCAAAATTTGTTAAAAATTTCGATCCTTTCTTTCAACCCTAACCTATCTTGCACCACCTCCATTGCAATTTTCCCCCAACTCCTCGCACCACCCATGAATTCTTTGTTATTTAATTGATAATGCTGTTGAGTATTATTTTTTCATTTTTGTGAAAGTTTTTTAATACTTGTTAATTGTTTTCTTTGTTATTGCGAGTTCTCTGTAATTGTCCTTGCGTTGTTTGAGTACTGCAATAAATGAATAAAGAAGCAATGTTCGATGAAAAGTGAAATCGAAATTGGGTAATCGTGCGGGTATTTACCCATATTAAAGGTAAATAGCAGATTATCTCGTTACATTTAAGCGCTAATAACATATTTTTCCCATAAAACGACCTTAGTTCTTATACGTTTCTCCAGCACTCCATCCCGTAATATCACGCATGCCCCACACATCGTTTCTGCCCGCCCGTTCAGCACTCCATCTTTTTCACCACAGATAGAGTTGGCTCCCCATATGAGCGTGTTTTAATGTATATGAGCAAGGAATCGATGGATGCTTTTATCAATTTCCACGCACAGGAAAAAGTATAAGGCCAAAAAACAGATAATAAGCAAGCAATGAGAGAGCGGGCAATAGTAGTGAAAAAGACAGTCATAAATGGGTAAAACGCTAGATACTTACCCATATCCAACGTAAATACTCACACTGACGGATGAATTTAAAATGCTTGGTTTGGGACCTACAACAAGTACTCTTTTTATCTATGCACTTAGCTTCATCCTTACAGTGATTTCCGGAACTCCATTTCGTAATAATTAGCTACTGCCACACATATAGCTCCTTCTTGTTTGCACAACAATTTATCTTACCCACCATGGGTAGAGTAATTTCCTCATATAAGTGTATGAGTAAATATAGGCAAATGAGAATCGATGGTTAAGTTAAACTTGACATTTTTCTCCCAGGTTCTCTAATTTAATTAAAAATAAAAGCGCGAACACATAGTGGCCGGGAAAAGAGAAATGAAAACCGGCTGATGGTACAATTACCTACTTACACATACCAGAGCTGAGGATAATCTCCTAAGAAATTCCACTGACAAAGAGCATAATTTTTTACCTTCACAAATCTGTTTTTAAGCTTCTCCAGCATTCAATTCTGTAACAAAATTTACTCGTGTCGCTCAAAACACTATCTTTCCCACCATGGATGGAGTTAGCCTCTCATCTCATCGTGCTATAGGTATGAAGAGAATCGGTGGACATCATGGGGGGTTTTCTCGCCATGGTGCAATTAATTACTGATAAAATATTATTGAATGTGATTTACGTAGCATTGAGTTATTTTTAGCTTAAGGTTGGAAGGCGATATTTGGTGGAACTTGTTGACAGGAAACATAATGAAGATACACTTTTGTATGTTCCACAAGAGTTTTTAATACCGACCCAGGTTTCGGCTGTACACACTGTCATTGTCAAGGTGAATATACAAAAATTTTGCGAGCTTATATATACCTTTGGGAGAGGGGGGTTAAGACAGGGAGGAGGTGGTGATGGTGGGAGGGGAAAAGCTAACGAGGAATAGTTTCCTCAAGGTCAGTGGGTTTACTTGCCGAGTCCAGCAGATTTATATTATCAGTTCTGCTGGACTCGGCAAGTAAACCCACTGACCTTGAGGAAACTATTCCTCGTTAGCTTTTCCCCTCCCACCATCACCACCTCCTCCCTGTCTTAACCCCCCTCTCCCAAAGGTATATATAAGCTCGCAAAATTTTTGTATATTCACCTTGATAATGACAGTGTGTACTGCCGAAACCTGGGTCGGAATTAAAATCTCTTGTGGAACATACAAAAGTGTATCTTCATTACGAGTTATTTTTACTTTAGATATGCCAGTAGTATATAAGCAGGTATATATAATCTGCGACCTAATCCGGCCAGTCTCCCCTAGCAAATTCAAGTTCCCTCTTCAACTCAAAGGAAGGCCCACTTCCTTTCATTATATTTATGAATACTATTCCTTCCCCTTCCTTTTATCTCCCCCATCTCTCTAAGCTTTCACAATGTATTATTAAGGCTATAGGAAACTACATTCCTTAGAAATATTCTATGACTAGTCCTATTGAACTCTAAATTAAATGAGAAAAATATTAACAATTCCACACTTGAATATGTCAATTTATTTTTCTATCCAACGCTTGCACGTATTGGGAATTTCATACCCTCCTACTGCAACAATGCAAGCTTTAGCGTCTGCTTCGTGCTTAATCTACGTTTGAGGGTGGCGTTTCCACCGACGGAATACGGAATCTCAGCTCAATGGCCCTTAGCAGCTTTCTTACGACGATGGTTCAATGTGTCACGGGAAAGGATGACAGCTGTCAGATATTCCGGTAACAGATGGGCTAAAGATGGGGAATTGTTTCCCGGAATATAACCCTCGAAATAACATGCTACTGTTCAACTATCCAAATGCAAAATTGCAGATAAAAACAGAAAATTTGCAGAAATTGAAATCAGAATGTTAGTTAAATTCATAAATAATCGCAATGATGAGATATTATCGATTCACAAAATTAATGACATAATGATTCACAAAAGAGACATTACAAGAAAAAAGCGGGACAAAATCATCTATGGAAGAGAGAAAAACTTGTTTGTACATTTTTGTAATCAGCTTTGATAAAAAAAACAATGAACACTAATCAGTATGGCGCCATAAACGTGTTTTATTACCATAATTTTAACCTGAAGGATATTTATGCTGTATCTTATAAGGAGCCCTAAATTTTATCCTGCATGTTGTTGAGTACAAAATAATCGTTAATGGAGGCATTCGGTACTAAAGGTGAAATATCTCGGAAAAGGGGGTAAATTGAAAATTTCCATTTCATAATATTGTGAACACGTGGAAAAGCTGATATAAATTATACGTATTTTACTAACTTAGTTAAAATTGGCAAAAAATCAAAATTTTAGCCTTTTCTTTTCCACTAACCTACAATTGAATTCTTTTTATGTTTTTAATTTTTTATTAAAAAAATCAATGCAAAAATCGTCCATCCCTTACATTTATTGTAACTATTACGATTCACAGCCCTGATGGAGATATAAAAAATAGATCGAAACATGGGCAAACATTTTTGCACTTCATACCCAGGCCTGTGCTCCAAAACATTACAAGTCATTATATAATTGAGGTAGTGAAATAGAATTCGATTACAATTTCAATCGCTAAAAAGGAGAAAACAGAAATTTCAGCTTTTAATATCATTCTTTGAATTCAATTCCCCAAAAAAAATTAATACTTTGCTTCGAGTCATCCGATTAAATAACTGTGCAGTCAAGTTAGGAGTTCACATCAATATTTCGCATATTTCATGAGGGGGAAAGCATCAAGTATTTCTAGGAAGTATCGATTGATGTGACTGTGAGAAGCGGAATGTAAAGTGCTCCGGGGATTCAAAATGCGATATTTCGCCCGAGACTCCGAACTGCTTGCGTCGTCGGTTTCTGTCCCAGGCGCAACGCATTAATTTCCCCGAATATTTCCCGTTCCGTCGCGAATTTCGACTGATGGGTTGCATAGACTACCGGGGTAATGAGACAGCGGGCATATTCAGACATTTCCGTGCCTGGCAAGGAAGGAAGTAGGCAAGGATAAGCGAGGCAATGTCACGCAATATCTCGAGGTTCCTTCACAAGCGACTGGTTGAAAAGAAGTTCAACCGCGTGGAAATAAGTTAGTTTTATCGCCCTTTCAACGTCCAGCAATGTGAGGTTATAATCATGGAGCATGCGAGCTACCACATTCTTGAAACTTTCCTTTGACGACTTCCTTCTGCGCAAAAAATGAAGGTTTACACTCCAGAACAAAGTGAAATATCATAGATTGCAAAAATGGCGGAAAATGACACAGTACAATTTGCTTAAAGATTAAGAACATTATAAGTTCCAATAAAAGGATAAGGAGAAACTTATGAAACGATTCGGGCGGAGGTTCAAAGGAGAGAGCGATAAAAAGTTTGTTCTATGATTTCCGTGGCGCTACAATAAATGATGATTTGGATTGGTTTTCTTTTTTTATTGACGTTTTCGTCATAAAAATGGCGAAAATTCTCCTCTTCGCCTTACGTCTCCCGAGGCCTGGCTGAAGCACAGAGGAGTTTAAATTTTCCGGTATGATGGATTTAGCAGTAAATAATCCTAAAAGCCGTATATACCTTTCATAAATACATGGCATCTGTTAGGTATCTAACTTCAGCCGTCATCCTAGCCTAAGATTACTCAAGGCACAGTAGGAGAAACTGCGGCATCACCAGCATTTCAAACCCGTCAAAACACTAAAATCAATGCAACAATAAAATATTCGCTAAGAATAAAAATATTCAGCAAGATTTTTAACATATGCATAGGCAGTGAATTGGGGTTTAATACGTACATATAAGTCTCATTGCAATTTGTAAATAGTGACCATAAATTTAGCAGATTTAGCATGGTACTAGAAAACATTGTGGATAAAAATTGGGACACATATTTCTTTCAACGCACCACAAGTAACCAAGAAAACAAGTCTCTTGCCAAACTAGTCAAGTTAATTTTTGTATTTGGATTAGAGAAGTATAAAGATTTTATATCTAAAAATATTACCATTGGAACGGTCTGAGAAGAAGCCACAGTATGAAAAGACAATGCCTACAAAACATAATGATTCTCAGCATAAAAAGGATGAAACGGAATACACCAGCGCATAGTGCAGGGGTCACGTAAGGGTACGCGGCGTAATATTTTATAATGGGTTGATTACCCATTTGGGAACGACCACGCATTGTGCTTGTAATCGATATTTACTGACGGAATTTCTGCAGTTAAAAAAATGCGGGAAAGTGAGTTGACCACTCCATTTAGTGCTAATGGAACGCTTTCAAAACTCCAAGGTCAGCGGTTTTGAGAGCCCTCGAGGGAATTTCTTGAGGCGCTCGCTGCCCTTGATATTCTAGAGACTGCTAAGGGGTCTTCATGAGAAATTTGCGAGCTCACTTAAATGAATGAAAGCAGGTACTTCCTTTAAGAGGGAGGGTGGAAGATTCCTCACTAGGTTGAAATCTCCAAGCCCTTCTTACCTAACCCTCATTTTTTTCATTTTGTTCTCAAGCAATTCTTAAAGAACATACCTACACATGTTATATATTTTTTTCATTTAATGACGAGAAGGTTGAAATCGTGTCTCAAGTCATTATTTTAACCTAAATTTGCGATGAAATATTTGCACCACGGATTTTTCAGCACTACTTCTTTAATAGACACGTGGAAAAAATAGAAGAGAGATTTGAAAGAAGACCACTGCAAAACTGACGTAAGACAAATCCATTTTACACGTAAGTAATTATTATTTAATCACGAAAATAGTGGGGGTTTGTATCTTCATTAGGTTATCTAATATATATACATATATATATATATATATTCTCATTTCCTCTCTAATTTTCAATAATCGACGTTTTTAGAATCTAGACTAAAATTTCGGAACATTGATCAAGCCCTCAAGCACGTTATATTGTAGGATAAAATATTTTTTTATATGCAAAGGTATACTACGTCTCTTGCACGGATGCAAAAAAAAGCGTTAATATGTGACTAATGATCATAAATATTCGTTGATAATAAAAAAATCACGACAATCTCGACTACGTAAATTAAAAAATTTAAAAGTTAAAACATTTTAGAAACGATCAATTTTGAGAAAAGTGAGAACATTATGACCGTCCATTTGCCGATTTATTCACGAAAACACGTATTTGGGGAAAAAACGACTACTTTTTTTTACCAACTTTCTGATTGAAAATTGATTATAAAAGAATATGCTAATCAGTCGAACAGTAAATTCTTACA
Source organism: Ischnura elegans (assembly GCF_921293095.1). Lineage (NCBI taxonomy): Eukaryota > Metazoa > Arthropoda > Insecta > Odonata > Coenagrionidae > Ischnura > Ischnura elegans. Next base: position 85,111,692 of record NC_060251.1, on the reverse strand, counting down.
GAAAAATAAAACTTCAGTTAAATTTTTAATTAAAATTAAGGAGTAAATTACTCATTCCATAGTTCAGGCAAAAGAACATAAATTTTAACCTTCCGTAAGGAAATCAGCAGCATACGGCCCAGCGCTTAGCATATGAAGAAAATTGAAAATTCTTTCCCTCTCCGTCTACCCGAGAAATCAAACAACTCCTCGCCCTAATTTCTGAGAGCATTAATGAAAAGGCCCGAAATCAGGGCTCTCCTTGCCCCTTCTCTAAAGCGTTTCCACAACTGGATTTCAAGCTTTCTGGCGAGAATATACGACCCGAGTGTCACCGCGCACCTAGCAGAAATATGTATCGGTGCGGGACAGGAATTAATCGATAGCCAACCGAGAAAGGTTTCCCCACTGTGGCTCGGATGATATGTGCAATGCTATCCTCGATAAATTGGAAACCGATTAGATTTCAAAAGGAAAGAGGAAGGTGGCTGGGTGGTGGAGGCACGAAATTTGCTGAGGGTGGAGGTGTTTGAGAACAACGTGCGGGAGCGAAATGTTGGAAGTTGAAGGATGGTGGACCCAAGATAGAGCCTTGTGGTACACATGAGCCCACCGATACAATCTGAGAAATAAACAGGAGCACTGGGACCACGGATAAGCGGATAAGCGATTTTCATTAAAACGTTACCAAGGATGATTGAACGTTCACGAAATTAGAATTACAACTCGTCGTGCAAAACTAAAAATATCACAATCTTACGTTTTCATAAAAGCTGGTGCTAATATTCTGTAGAATTGACTTCTTTTGCAAAATATGTGCGAGGAAAAAGTAAACATAATATACTATTTTGTGAGTACTACGATAGCTAGAGAAAGTTCTTGTTAAATATATGCATAATATTTAGCAAAATGATTCACCATATAATGTTAAGTTGGACGGAAAATAATTTTATTGATTTGGAATTAGCAAATTATATTTTCTCAGATTAATTGAACAAGGCGCAATGTAAGATGATTTGCAATTTCCCACAAATATTTCTATGGAAAATTGCAAATCATCTTTCATTATGAATCAATTCCACTCCATTTCGCTTGATTCCTCGAATTTTATACAACAAGGCGTATATGTCCCACTAATAGTGAAAATGCAAATAGAATAATTCAACGTCTTTTTAAGTACTTTAATACTGAGGTATTTATTTTATTTTTTGCCAAAATATAACCGAAAAAAGGTGAATGAGGGGTCAAATCTAATAAGCGGACGTGTATAGCATTAGCTTTGAAATGTAAACAGTAGGAAGAGAAAATATGAAGCTTTAAATATTGTGCTTCATCGTATTTCTATGCTGAAGAAAACTCAGGAAAAGGTGCAAAAATGTCATGATATTTTTAGGAGGGAATAGCAGCACAAGGCGTGTGGTTCAATTCCAAACATTGGAAAAAATATTAGATAGAATAGAATTAGAAATAGTAAGGAAAAGCGAAATGCACACAGAAAAATGTTAGCCAGTTTTCTTAGGTTTACTAAAAATATCTTTATCCATTCTTAAACCTCATTTGTGGCATTTATTTTAAAACTCGAAGCCATGAAGGGTAGTTACCAAAAATGTTTTAAAATGCAACATTAACCTTGAGGTGATGAGCTGTGACATCATGTTCTCCTTAAAACCTAAGTTCAGTTTGAAGTTTAAGTAACCTTGAAAGTGGTGTGGAAATGAAAGTGAATAGCTATTTATGGCAACCAAACACCGATGTGGTTACTTTTCCTTGCAAATATTACGTTTCTCTTGAAAATATTCTCCAGAGAACTACTTACTGTTGTTATGAGTAGAAATGGTTAAAGTTAAAAACAGCTAAACCTCTGGATAGATGGTTTAAAACACAAATATGGAGTGCCTAAGAAATGATTGTAGAAGAAAAATAAAATAAACATGCCTCATTCTTTGTCATGATATACGTTTCAACCTTGCGCTCGAAGAGCCATTAAAGAGGTTAGGTATTCCTAGGTATCTATGCAGTACCTAAAATTTCCTTGAAAGACCTGAAGGATGTCTGACTGGGGTTGAAGATGTGATATCAGAAGTTGATATTGTGAATTTAGTGCGAACTCAATAGTATCAGAGCTCCACAAAAAGCCCCCTAGGTTTACTGCAAATAATACGGTAGCAAGCATGACTACTGCACCATACAATTGAAGACTATTCGAAACTATAAATCACACGGATTTTAAGGGAAGGAAACGAAATATGGACGGCTATAAGCATCCAAAGTAGGAGGGGTAAATTGGAGAAAATAGACCAAACGCACGTGCTGAACGCCACGCAAGGTAGAAAATGAGTGTAATTGCAAGGTAATCTTACCAGGTTACGAAGGTTTCGCAAGAAAAAATAAGAATAAAAAAATGCGGTTAAAGAAGCTTCGTAGCGAAACGCTTAAGTGCACGTGAAAATGGTTAAAAAATTGCTTCATAATTCTTTTTAATATATTTTAATGACCTTCGCATCATCATTTTACGAGATTAAAAAACTTGTCGAAACAACTACATGTTCCAAAAGATATCTCGTTTATAATGATTTTTTACTGTAAAGGATGTGAACAGATATAAGAAATCGTCAAAGTTAAGATAAAGAAAGATTTAAAACGTCAAAGTTGAAATAAGATTTGATGATATCTAACTGATAGTATGCTAATGTTATATACTTATATATGCAAAACCTCAGACAAGAATTTAACACTACCGCCATTCAGCTATAAAACATAATGATATTATGATGGTGCCAAAGACTCTTAAAATTGATTTTATTAAATAAAACTTGTAAAATGATAGTTAAAAGCTTCGCATTAAACCTAACCGTATGTAAAATAAAAATTCATTTATATACACGTGTTTCTATGAACTCTTTGACATGAGGCAAAAGAAAAACGAAAATCACCTCTAGAGCAAGGAGATAGGAGGAATAAGGGTACTAAATCTATTTTTTGCGTTTTTCACTGTACAGATAACGTTAGAGGATTTAATATCACCGAGAAAGGATAAATACTGAGTTAACCACGTGCGAGTTAATTTATTCCGGGAATGTCTACTCTCCTGGAAATGAACGCCACACGACGGATCTCAAGAAAGAAATGGTGAAGTACTCACGCTATTAATTAAAATAGCTGACGTGTGACGCAGAGAAAAACCGACGTATAACTTAGGCCTTGTAATTCAATTCTCGTGGCGTACAAGCAATAAAAATAACACTATTGCTTCAACTCTTTCTCATAACCCAGTGAAAGAAACTCAAAAAACATTTTAAAAGCAACAGAATGAATTTATTAAACATGCCGCTGTCTAAATTTATTTTGCCACCGTACCAAAGATCTTTTGGCGATTATAAAATGAAAAACCATGCATCCGTTTTTTACTTTTCCAAAAAAAAAAGCATTTTAACTTCCCCCAGGAATCTTTCAAAGAACACTATATAATTTTTCTACAAGAGTCATAGTATCAAAGGGTTATGAGTTCTTTCTCTAATGTAAAAGCCAAATTTACTATCGTACTGGATAATAAATTTGGCTTCAATGTTCTTCTGGCTGGATAATATTCTGCTGGGTAAAAAAATTTGGTTTAATTCGGAACAATTATAAATTTCCTTTCAATAGTAGAGGCTTGACATAAGGCTTAGTTTGAAAAGCAAAATCTAAGGAAAGTATCAAGGATATATATGCGAATACAAAAATCACTGAATCACCAGATTTTGAAATAAATTCTTTATCATCAAACCTTTTGTCTACATCTTAAGAACTACGAACGAATCACAATTTTCAAATATATTCATACAAAATAAATATGAGTAATGAATACCTACTATCTTATACTGGGAACAAATTTTTATATGAACTGGATTGAAACTTGACTGAAAAATCTTCATCGGGTTTATAAACACTTTTTAAAGCTCGAAGCGTTCCTCGATCTTTGTGGATAACAGTACATTTTTCCAAGTTTGTTAATACCTCCTCCTACAAACAATCAAGGGCGTACAATAAGTTTTCAAGCTAATATAATGGAGGAATTTTCAACCATCGCTCAACTCAAAACGAATAAACGAAGGACTTACGGGTCGACCAAATCAGACCGTGGCCCATTGATTATATGATCATTACGAAGTGTTAGTGTTAAATTTTCTACTAGCAAAATCATTTACCTAAACCGTTTACACTTACTAATCATTTACCAAAATAATAAAAATTTTACGAGGCAAGGATCGATGTTACGTTAATAAAATATTTGAGGGATTATTTTCAGGCGATTCAAGTGCAATGAAAAAGGGTACCTTATTAATGAAAGTCATTAACATAAAGACTATCTGTACATGCGATTGGCTATTAAATTTCATATTCCTATAGTAAAAATTAAATTGGTTACGTCTTTACAGAGAATATTTTTACAACATCAATAAAATTAACAACCAAAACTCTATTTTTTGCCAATCTTCGGCAACAGGGTGCATGGTTCTTGTGCGAGATGGACAGACTATCCGTTGAGGAGGAAGGAAAAGAGTTATTCCGGCCGAATCCATCGGGAAGAGAACGTTAACGACTTCGTATTCGGACAAAAGCTTTAACGTGCCCTGAATATAGCAGCCTCACGCGTGCGTTTTCCCATAGAATCTCGTTTTATACTTCTTTTTACACCCTGCCCATTCGCTTGCCTTCATTCTCACATCTCCCGTGTTTCCCATCCATATTACCTATCCGCTACTCCGGGGCTTCGTGCATGTCTCAGCTCACCTAAGCATCCAACATGTAGGTCACGCGGAAATACACTTTTGAGTGCAGTACTTACACGCGCTATAATTCCGAGTTCCAATTTCGGAAGCACTTCCCTCCCTCGAGAGAACCAATGCGTGCTTTTATTGGTACTTCTTTTTTTCCACGCGAACGTGTGTTTTGTTTATTGTGACATTTAATTATTTTCTTATTTTATTCTTTATGATTATGTTTCGGCATATGTTTTTCAGCTAAAGTACTATGTATGAATTCGTGATAAATATTCTTGAAAGAAGTTTTTGGAATTATTTACTAGGATTGCAGAATTAATCTTGTACGAACAAGTAAGTATATTGTTTGGTAATCCCTATTTATCTTTGGGGTAAACCCAGATTACTTTTTATTGGAAATGACGTAACATATCATTTGTTTTTTTTTTTATTTAGGAGGAAATAAAATTCTTTTAAATTATTATCACTTATCAAGGCAAAAAAATCTCTCGGCGTTTGGAATGCAATAAAACCTTTACATGTCGTACAGCTAAGAGACAAAGACAAATATCTTTGCAAATTACTTTAGATACATCTAAATCCATTCAATACCACGCAAATTACCACTTGGGAGTTCGGCGTGGGATAACTAATCACCAGGTTGCAATAAGCAACACGCCTAATGCACACTGGATAGTTATCAAAATATTGAAATGAAACATTAAATTTATTTAAATATTACAGATGCAAAGAGACAGCCAATTTCGATAGCATTAAAAGCGGCTTCCACACGAAGTTATCGATGAAGACGGATTTAGTATTGCTGCAGCTGCTTAATTGCTCTCTCAGTATTTCACACTGAAATACAACCACATAACCGTGCTTTTGTTCTGAATTTAAAGTCCGTTAATTTATAAAACAACTTCGGTTGTAACTTCATTGGTTGATGAAATTATTGAAAACAATATGAATTGGATTATAAATTCATACAATTGTAATCATGCTGAAATCAAGCAGAAAAAAGATGCAAATAATTGAATGCATAATATATTAACATACGAGCAAAAATGTTTGCTCTTAAAATGTAAATATTTCGAGAAGTTGTTATATATTTCTATTTTTAACAATTAAAGATTAATAAGGAAAATTTAGTTGTAGTTATTGCCAACATTTCTATCTACATGAATATTACAGATTGTTTGCTGACTGCAATTACTTATATTACGAACCAAAACCTTCGAAAATTCCCACACATCATCATGGAAATGAACAGTCTATGATTATGATCGATGGTCGGATAAAATTTGATTACCATGGAGACTTCAAACGTTGAATTCGAAGTGAATGTGCATTTTGCAGAATTAAGAATTTCCCATTTTAAGGATAGTAAAGAGAACTCTTCCATCAGAAATTCGATGAAATGTTTGCATTGCCTTTAATACCCTTCGAGGGATATACAGATGTATTTGTTTTTGGATCTTACTCAAGAGAGTTACTACATCGGTCTTTCCCCTTGCTTAAAAACATATACTTCGATATTTATCGACCACTACGAGGTTTCTGGGCAATAGCTGTGCCTTTGCCAATGGATCATAATGCCCGAATCCAATTTTTCGCATGGTTATTTAATGGATACCTACTCTCTCGGGAGCTAAGCTTGAAAGTGGAGTGCAATGATTGCTCCGACAAGCTGACTCAACAATTTCCTTTATTCTATCTTTTGTAAAAACCTAAACTATTTTACCTACGCGTAATACGGAATAATAATAATAATAAAGAATGACTAAAAGACCTCTAAAAATACAATAAGAGTTAGCTTAAAATCTAATGTTGAATTGTGAGGGAAGAAATGAAATTCGGAATGGCGTGTATCAGAAATAAACTATTATTACTCATGAATGAGCACCAGGTTTTACATTTAGCATCCATCCTTCAAAGATTGCGAAAATGTTAGTAACTTCACGCAATATTTAAAGTGGGCTCCCAAGGCTGTTCAAATATGCATTCCTAACTATATTTTTATGCACGAACTCTCTCCAAGATTCTATATAAGCGTGGATACACATATTTTAATTACTAATCCGTAACAAAATTTAGCTATCCACGTATGTGAATTTGTGCAGCAGTCTCGTGTTGCAAGAAGAGACGCATGCTTGCTGTGAGGTAACACTACTTAATATAAGTAGGCGCTTTTTCATTCACCCATCTTCAAATTGATTCCACCCTAAGGCTAGTTTCGACTGTTAAAGGTCGAGTTCACCCCGAACCAAGATATAGATATCTCAAATTTTGAATTAGGTTAGACATCCTTCCTAAGCTGCCTCGTACTTGGAGGATTCATTCGAAGGCATCAACCGGGATTTGAACACAGGGTCCTTCAGTCAGTACCCAAGTGACAGGAGGTCAGTCGATCAGGTTACCAAATGTCAATATTTTGATAGCTATCAAGTGCGCATTAGGCGTATTGCTTATTGCAAGCTGGCGATTAGTTATCCCTCGCCAAACTCCCATGCGATACCTACTCTGCGTGGTATTGAATGGATTTAGATGTATCTAAAGTAATTTGCAAGCTATGCATTGCTGTAATTTAACTCTAATACCTAGTGAATTTGGCATCAATTATAGCCTGATAATATAAAGCTATAAAGATATATATGTAAAGCTGAATTTGTGCATTTGAAGATGAAAGATAATTGTTCAACTCCACCAACAAACATAGTTGATCAAAACTTCCACGGGTTAAATACGTTAAAAAAACTAAATGGACAACTGAGAATGACAAAACACCGCTTATAGTATCATTTGGTTGAATTAATTTTGGTCTTCTGGTCTATTCACCTGAGTTAATACTCGTTTATATTATACCCTACATACATGTCCACCTCTTTTTGAATAATTTTTCTGGTGAATTCAAGACGAATAGTACATTGCTCTGTCTTTTGATTTAAATTTATAAGAAAATTACTATTAATTTAGAAATAATTTTAATCCTAAATATTCTTTCTAAATGTACTCATCTAATGTTGATGCGATTCAAGACTTCGACATAATTACCAGAATGAAATTTGAAAGGTTCTTCATTACCGAATTTCGCATTCTAATGATTACTAAAAAATAAATTTTTTGCTTTGTTACCCTGGTAAAAAAATTCAAGCATTTCCTCGCGTTATATCCGTTCAGTACATATAAATGATACCATCGCAATATAGTTTGCCCTGCATGGTAGAACCATGCTAAATGGTTTTTTGTATAACAACCAATTTAATTAGAATTCAGAACCCTGGTTAAAACGTGGAATATTGTCTTGAGTACATCTGTTTATCTAAAAAAAACAACTTATAAAGGTGCAGTACCTGTCTTCTCACTCATTTGCCTGCATGTACCAAGACAAAATAATAGTAAAGCATGTTACGCTGTGATTATCTTCTGATGATATTCGAAAATCGAAGGTATCTCAATCCTAAAAGAAAAGTTTTTATTTTTATTGCACGTATCCCACAATTACTATGATTTTTTGCGTTTTTCCACTTCGATATTAAACCCAGGAAGAATTTGGCAAGATTATACACAAACACAACTCGTATCACACGGATAATATTTAAAAAAAATGGGCGAACTAGACTCGTCAAACATGTTATAGGAGTTTCCTCACGTGTATTCAGTGGAAAGGCATTGATATGATACCCTCTCCAGATAATATTTCCTTTATGGCGGCTTTAGTTTGAATTAATTGTACTGATCGAACCCATTTGAGCAGATTTAAGACTAGTGCATGTCAAACCCTACAACATTGTCCTGAATACATCCATCAAATTGAAAGCATAAGTCTCCTCTTGATTCTTGAATATAAACCAAATTGATCATCACAAATTATGTACAATGCGTTGCACCACATCTCTGAATTAATCTGAACTTTGAGCGTGAATTAATATAAGAGGCAATATTCCAATCTTAAAAGCCATCTCTCTGATTATCACTTGATTGGTTTTGATGCGTATCGTATCACTCCAATATTATCACCAGGAAGAATTTAATAAAGCTCTATAACACTAAAAACCGTATGATAAGGTTAAATTTAAAGCTGAAAGCTTAATGATGTCTCCATGTTCCTGGGTTTCACCGCGTGGATTTTCTTTGTGACGACAGTTTCTCATGACTTCTTAATTCTTTCTAAATTCTTTAGACGCCGGTTGGAATACCGGCGAAGCTGTCGTCACAAAGAAAATCCACGCGGTGAAACCCAGGAACATGGAGACATCATCTAGACAACTCCGCGGAAAACTACGCGTCAACTGAAAGCTTAACTTCGCCGGAAAAATATCTATAGAATTTCCCAGCGTAATATCAGTTGGAACACATTCATACAACACCTTAGTGCGTATTTGGTAATAATCTGTAACGCTACATATCGTATACTAAGACTGAATTTAAAACTGAATGCTCAGCTTCACAGAAAAAAATTCAATAGATTTCTCCCAGCGATATTTTGTTGGGACACATACACGCTAGACCTCATGGTATTATTAGCTCAATCAGTAGTACTAATGTGTTCAACACGTTTTTAATCACATTCAACACATCCACACGTCAAAACGCTGAACTATTGTTCAGAGCAATTCCCTCCATTTTATAGCCCACAGTACTCTCGCCCGTTTCCTCCCTCTTCGTTAGCCTGAATATAAACCCAGACGGATCATCATCATGGAGCACAGTACGGCGCGCGAGATTTCTTCCGGATCATGGTCTCAGGTGCTCTGTTCCCGCACTGTGATGATTCACTCATATAAGTCCGCCACAAAACGCGGATCGCTCTAAATGGGGGAGAGCTCCGTGCGGTAGCGTGTCATCACTTCATTCATGCCCCCTTTCTCCGGCTTTCCATTCCATCACGCCTGTTTCACCGTCGGAGATATCACCGACTACTGGCCGCCATCATCTCCCCTCTTTATATATCAGGCTGGCCACTCGGCTACAGGAATAAAGTTTCCGAGCTTCGCCGGATTTTCCCGATTCATTATTTCTTGGTATTTTATGGTATTTGAAGGAGGCGACCGACAGCTAAGGTCATTTGCGCCATGAGAGGTAGGGTAGGTAAGGAATGGTGGAGAGAGAGCGTCGGCTTTAGCCTGCTCTTAACGAAAGGCGCCAAGGGAGTCACGGCTAAACGTCCCTTCCGACGGACGTAGTGTTGTCCTTGAAATCTCCTCCACACAACATTCAAGCAGGGATCAGGCAGTCTGTGAAAATTCTCTGCCACCGCCGGCATTTGAACCCGAAATGAACCCATGACACACACACATTTATATATAGGTATCTTAAACAAAGAGTAATAACATTAAAAAATTAAATTCAAGTAAAAAACAATTCTTTGTTTGTAAAAGAATGCTTCTTTTTAAGTTTTATGAACGATTTGTGGTTTTTAATTTCAGTGTACAGTGCAAAAATTTAATCGTTTCTTTTCTCACCTGAAAAGTTGCTATTTTTTAGGATGTCTTTTTTTCTGCCCACTATACGTTTCCATACGGCTGTACGTGCACGGGTTGCGACCAAATTTTGTCCATAGGTAAATCTCGTGGTGCCAAATCACGTAGTGCTACTTTTTGTTACATAAAACGCCACGCAGCCTATGCGTCGTTTTCTCATTACCATTTGTTACGTCACGTCATTCAAATATTTTGGCTGGACAAGCTGCCGGGTAGTTTTATTCAATCAAAAGGAAAACTCAAAGGATACTGCACTTACCGTCTAATTCTCTTGATGAAATTTTTTTTGCTCTGTAATTAGTTCACACGGAGTGTTTGATCTACGCATGTACGGACATACACAATGATTAATGTAGCGTAGCGGGAAATAAGCTGATCCCATGCTCGGTATACGGAAATCGTTTTTCCATTGTCTGCTGTTATATATGTCCTGCCAAGAGAGCTCTAAGAAGCTAACACTTTAAAGAAAAGTTGAAGAAATGCTATTTATAACGTCAAATTCCGAAAAAAAACGTGGGAATTAAATTTATTTCAGCCAACCTCATAATTCATTAGACGGATAGTTGTAAAGTAATATTTACTGGAACAGCTATGTAAATATTTTAAAATCCTCTATAGGGAAGAAGAGTTTCACGGAGTTTCATCAGATCACATTGCATGCAAAATATTCTGAGGATGGAGGTAGACTAGTGGGCATGGCTTATAACAGAATGGTCCCTCGTTGAGACTTCGTGCATCCCCCACATTAAATTCTCCAAGTAAAAGGTGACCCTGGGAAATAAATTGCCCCTTCTACAATGCATGAGTAAAACTGAGTGAGTAAAATTCACATACATGTGGCCTAGTTCGGGGTGACCTTTACACTTGCCATTCTAATCGCTAATATAAAACTGTTTGTGATTGATCCAGATAAAATTGAATGAAATTCAGCGTTCTGCACTTATTACAAACTTTGAAACTAAGTTCGCTCAGTGAACTTCTTCATCAATAGCTTATGCTTCCTATCTTCACACATTGAGGAGCGTCAAAAATGTGCATACCAAATTTGTAAATTTAATTTTCAATTATAATTCAAACTGAAGAATTGTCATACTACTTCCATACTCAATCCCCTCCCATAAATGCATGAATGAAATGATTTTTTAAGTTATTACTCTGGATTGCTACAACAGCTCAGCTATTATACCCCATTAAAATCTGAAGAGCATTGACAACCATCAACCTTGTTACCCAATATCTATATTTTAGCTTCCCAAACTTGTAACCGCAAGATTGAGGAAATACACTATTTTTGCCCGGCAGCTTCTAATTCTAGGGTTTTTCCCGGTTTTTCTTCAAAGGTGGCAACCCTGATATTATATCTGCCCTACCTCTCTACCCTATCGAATACGTCCGCAGCCATTTCGTAGGAAAAAGCTCCCGATTTGCTCTCGGCGATCGCCCTCGTCCGAATGACACTCGCGGACGCGTGTCGGAGTGATCTGAATCAATTAGTGCGCTCGGTTGGCAGATGAGGAGTCGCTTAGTGGGCATCGCGCCGGAGGACGGAGGGGGGTTGTGCTTCCAGGGTACATGACAAGAATTGGTGATTTGGCAGGGAGGGGGGGGGGAATGGGGTACGCAATCGGACGGCTGATACAACAATCCATCTGGATGGACAGGCGAGCTCTTGCTTGACGTGCATCAGAACACGAGATAAGGAACAGATTTTGCGATGAAATCCATTTGAGTATTTTTGTGCGAACGGGTCCCTTTCAAACACAAGACCAAAATTCAACCAACGAATTTTGTAGATGAAGGGAAAAAAGAAGTTGTAACAAAAATAATATCAATTTAGTTCTTTCCCGGCGAATAGACTTCGTGAAATGTTCTCGATCCAATTGCTTTTGAGATCGACTTATCAAAGAGTCAATTTAAATTAGACTGGCCAAAAACAAAGTCAATAGAGATTCCGGATATGCATTGAGCAACACTTAACAAGCCTGTGCTCAAAACAGTCAAAATGGCTAGGCAAAATTATAACCAACACGCCAGGCAATCAGAGCGAGACTGCCAATGACAGAGCTGATGACAGCCAATCAGCAGTCACCTGACTACAAGAGTGAGTGTATGTTAGCAATGAAAAATCTCACTCGACACTCATAGTCCTGAGGAAGATGGTCCAGTCGGTCATCGAAACGTCAGCAGTTATGCATTTCCTGACCCGGTGGCGATCCCGAGAAAATTTTAAGGAAAATAATATCTTCCCCAACAAGGAATATCTCAGGCAAGTATAAAATACGCGCTCATTTCCCATTAGTTGGGAGGTAATTAAGAGTTCTGGTTCATTTATTCCTTCAGATAGTACATTTAATCGAGAGAAATCATCGGTCTCAAGAGTGTAAACATAAATTGACCACGTAGGTATGGGCCTCCGGAGGCCGATGAAAAGGTTAGAGGAGTATCTGAAAAGTCTATATACGCTCGGTATTACCTTTTGATGTCATCAACTTATCACTTAATGGGTTCTGAATATCGATTTTCCACACTAATATCTGGAGAAAGAGACGATGAATCGAAATACAGAAGAATACCTCTATCTTCATTTTTACAACAAAATCGCAAATAACAATCCATAAACTTATGGTGAACGAGTTTATTCTTCATGAATCGTTCAAGAATCGAAGAAAGAATCGAAGAATCGAAAAGAAGAATCGTTCTAGAAACCTGGAACACCAATCTAAGGATTGAAGTACTGGAATTCAGTGAACAAGCAAATAAAATCAGCATAGGGCAGGTTTAGAAAAATACAATCATTTATGAGGGTAATCTTCGATATAATAGTTATAATTGAAACCTGGAAAAATCTATGACATAAAATATTGTTTTTCATATCGGCACTCTGCTCTCTATACTTCACCAGGCAGTCTACTGTTAAACAGATCGTGTGAGCGGGGCTGGGAGAGGAATCAAACTGTATTCATGGATAGAATGAAAAGTAATGGCCATAGCGGTGAACTGACGAAAGGAAGTTGAAGGTGGTATTGACGATAACCAGGGTTCATTCATGAATGTGCTGTGTTTCTTTCCATGTGAATCTACCATTTGCTAACCGTGGATATTCTGCAATAATTGTTATGATTCCGTGTTTAGAAATGAATAGATAAAATCGATAACCACTACCACGATATCAGGTACCTGTTCCGCATCGCTATATCGTTGTATACGAAAATACCGGAAGGCATAGGATGAGAAGGTAAATGACTAAATATAAGCTTCGAACCGTCCGGAAGAGATCTAACCGGCTGATAACAGTGGCGTGGGATAGTGAGCATAGAAAATGCATTGAAGGGGTGAGTATCCTCGCTACTATAGTCTATACCACAGGGCAAACCACAGTTCAAATTATTTACTTCAATGAAACCACATATCCATAAGCCAGCCAAGCTGCGCAACCTCATGAACAGATGTACTTGCTCTCGTTGATTAAAATACCTTCTAATCCTCTTCCACAACTTCCATAATGGTTGATTCTTTTAAAACTATCCGAAAAAATGATCAGGGAACAATGAAGTAGTTCTGAGGAACAAAAGTCGATTTGTGTTTCGTTGATATCCTACTTCAAAATGCCGCTGCAGTTCTCGTAAGAATATTCATGAGTTATTTTATCCTAGCCAGCAATGTATTACTTAGTAGAAACAAAGAGATTTCCTAATTTATATTAAATTGGCTTGTTAGGTCGATAACTCATTTACAAAATATATTCCTTTTTTATGACAAAAGTAATGCCAGCAATCTATGATAATAGAAAAAATAAGTCTCTGACAAAACATGTCCAATCAGCACGTAAGTTAATGAATGAAATTTGATCACAAAAATTAATCAATTGAAAAAATAAAAAAATATTAAATTGGTTAAAATTCTCCCTTTTTAAATAATCCCTGGTAAGGTTAAGCTAAAAAAAATGCGTTAAAAGTGTTAAAAAATAGGAATTTATCGAATTGTTCTAGACTTATATCTATCTTTGCGTGGTGAAAAAGAAAATTTACTGTGAAACTTTAACAGCGATAGTTTTCACAGATGCATAGCGATAGAAAATTTTCATAAGAAAAACAGGATCGAGAAAAAATAATCACATCAAAGATATGCGCGCGGTTGACGTTCGATATCTTTAGACAGCACATTAAAGCGTAAATTTTGAATAAGACCGTCTTATTTGCGAAAGTCTGAGGAGGTTATTGGAATCGGAAATGAGTAGGAATGCAAACAGTGGCGTAATATGCAGTAAGCCGATTCCCATCAAGTGCGTGGTGCACCCGGGTATAGAATGCGTGAAAGGGAGAGGCTGTAAGAGAGACGGTTGATGCCGAGGATTTTCAAAGAAAAGGACACAGGTGGGTCGAGGTTATTTCAATCGCAGGACGGGATGGAGCAAATGGGCGAAAAAGGGAAAGGGAATTTTCTTGGAAGGCATCCACACACACAAGAGAGTGAAGTGACATTGAGGGATGAAACGGAAGAAACACATATTGTGACAAGGAAGATATCACTCCATCAAGAATGCTATTAATAAGGAACTGACAGATGTTTCTTTATGCTATCGATTTTGACCCCGAAAATCCAACATGTTCCGATTACAGAAAATAAAATTACCAGCTCCACTTCAGCAAGGAATTTTAACACTAAAGAACAGAAATAAATATACCGAAACCAGGATAAAGGGCAGTGTATTACAACACAATCAAATTTATTGTTCACCATGGCCGACGGACAAAAATCGTGATTAGTGATAGCAGAGTAAAGCCTCGTTTACAAAAATTAATATTATATATCGGCGTGCAACTGGGATTGATAATTGAAAAAGCAATGAATCCAAAAATTCAAGCTTGATGGAATGGATATTATCCAATATATTACTTTGAAGATTGTGACTTTGAAATTTTCCACGACTATAAAATGTATTACGACTTAGGTTTCAATATTACTAAATTACCTTGAAGATGATATGGTAACATTGAAACTTGGGTCGAAATAAATTTTATAATCGTGGAAGATTGAAAGTCTTTATTTCAATACTTTAAAGGAGCAATACTAGGTGTGGACGATTGTAAATGTTGTCATGCATTCTGATCATTTGTATGGTGATAATTTTTTTGGTGAAAATAAAAAAGGCTGGATTAATTGTAAGATCAACTGTATCGCAAAATTTAAAAAAATGTATGTTAGGGAAATAGGATAGGAAAATAGGATGAAGTTATACACGCACGAAAGGACTATGAAGAATAAAAATAAATTGGGTAAAAAGAAGGTGAGAAGCTTACGGGATTGACGCAGAAGTGATTTTGAAGCACCTCGCTTCATTTTCTTGTTTCGTGTTTGGGTACGAAACGAGAAGAAAATTTCGCAATTTTCGCTGGAAAATATATTTTATCCTATCTTGCTCTAAATTTCATCATCCGCACAAAATTCCAAAACTAACCCTTCCGGGGCTGAAACAAAAAGCTTAAACGAAAGCCCTTTACAAAAATCGGCCGGTATCCGAGCCCTTCGGTGTAACCCAATTTCCTTTCGATGATCTCCTTTCACCGCTAAATAAAATAAATAAAAATCTTTTCCTTTCCAGCACCTGGGCCCGCTTTTCCAAATGGAGTCCTATTCTTTTACCCTTCCTTGCGAGGCCATTCCGAAAAACCTCGCGTCCTTTTAATCAGGCCGGTACACCCAGCATTCTTCCAAAATGGCCAATTTTTTCTAATCCTTCGCACTCTGGCTGGAGTTTTTATTACCTCTTTCGGGGCGGTAAAAAAGTGAAACAATTTTGGAACAAAACCTTTCAACCCAAAGCTTTTCTTTGCACCCAATTAATAGTCAAGAGTTTTCATGCATGCAAAAATATTTTCCTTGTTGGAATATACAACAAAGCAGCATACATTTTATTGTTCCTTAGTTCTCACTTTCCGCCTCGTCCATAACACCGACATATAGAGTAAGGTTCGCAACTGCGCGATTCAGAATGAATAGTTTTCGTTTATATTCATAGAAGTAAGGAAAAAGTCATAGCTTCATGCCTTCTGCCACGTTCTCACCACCAAAATATGAAAATTTTCGACAAGAAAGCTGGAGAATTGAATTTGAATTTATAATATGGCGAATTTATTTGAAATGAAGCACACACTTTAATGTTATTTCTCCGAAAAACCCATAACACACTGAGGAAAATAATTAAAGCATAAGGACACGTTCTTGACAATTCTTTATATTAATCCAGAATCCAAGGAAAAGGTAGGTAGGAAGGCCTAACACTTCTGTGAGTGTTTTAAAGCATGAATTTCCAATATCTATGAAAGTAGTATAGTCGTTTTTTATAAAATAATTATTTATCAACTACAGTATAATTCCGTGAACTTTTCATTACAATTATTGATCCCGGACCTTTTTAGCCAATGTATTGAGGGATTTCTATCTAACCATCATTGGAAAAACGGTAAAAAATGATGAAAAAACAGGCGGTTTTATTCGCATTTTTCATTACAAGGAGCTGACTCGCAGAAGGAACCCATAGTTCGAGGCCGGAGGAACCTTGCGACCATTTGAAAGGCTTCATATGGTGTCCTCGACCTTAGCTTTGCCACTATTGATTTTTCACCAAGCACATCCAAAACAAGAATAAAATGTTTACACAACGATCGCTGACCTTGTAGAAGCCTTACGAAAGACAGTTCGAGGGAGATGGATCTCAATATTCCGCTGGCAAAGTAGGCGCGGTTACACCCGGAAAAGTCACATCTTTGAGACGACATCAAGTCAAACTAAGATGATAAAATAACATGTTGACAATTGAAACCTTTTCCGATGAACCCCATGTTCAATCTCGGGTGCGTCGAATGAAATATTTTATTCAACGCCATACCCCACACGGAGATACATTGCCGCCAAGTACGTATTTTTCTAGAATAAAGCTGACGGTAAAACTAAAGATAAGACCATTTGGATCGATTCTGTGCGGGATGCATCCACTCCACTACGTGTACTATGTAGGAATATTTCCAGTAGTGGCAACCTGAAGGTCAAGGACGCCAAATTAAGCCTTTTCAATGATGGCAAGGCTCCTCCTGTAAATTCAATGAGGCTATCATGAATAAA
The DNA here is from genome assembly GCF_921293095.1 of Ischnura elegans. Classification (NCBI taxonomy): domain Eukaryota; kingdom Metazoa; phylum Arthropoda; class Insecta; order Odonata; family Coenagrionidae; genus Ischnura; species Ischnura elegans. The sequence goes on along the minus strand of NC_060251.1, from coordinate 85,094,366 downwards.
CGTAAACAGGGGAAAAATGCACGACGTAGCGAGCCGGTGAAATTCATTCCTTTACTCTATACATCAATTTATTTTAATGAATTTCGCCTTTCGTGACTTTTAATCCACTTTAAAGTTCTTTCGGTTAGTGCAGTCAGATATCTTCCGTTTGAACGTTTTTAGAAAATAAATGATATTTTTCCTAGAACTACTGCATGTCATAGCCAAAATGGCTCACTCCGTCGTTCTAGTGTTAAAATAACCATACCCTTCAGATCTCCCGGTAGTCCGTCCTCACAGCGTTTAACTGCAATCGACAACACTGGATTATATTGTAGCAAGTCTAGGCAAAATCTCTTTAAAACGCTCGCAATAGATATTAATCACCCTCAATCAATTTAGAATTAAATGGAACAATATCAAGGACTTGGCTACAACCCCTATACATCCACGAATTGAATATTTTTTCCTGCCGTACATCTACCACCGTTTTTCCCTGAAATTTCTTTTAGCGTAGGAAATGGTTTCTTCAAAAATTTCTTCACGTTAACTCAGAAGCTATAAAATATATTAAACCTTACCATCGTGATATAAGTTAGCAATTTTCAGTAAAAGTTGAAGATGGGCGTTCAATGGAAGTTTGTTCAAATTTTACCTGAAATATAATGATTGGTTACGCGCGGAAATGGAAAAAATCAATTCCAAAAAACTGCGGAAATTTTATTTGAGAATGTTGAGGCGAAGCTTTATCTTCCTAGCTAAAAAAAAAGGATCGAGGTAAAGGATTGAAAAGATTTTTTTCCATTACCGGCTACTGTGCACCGTTTCGGTGGTATATGACTTAAGTCTTCAGAGCTATGCACAATATATATAATTTTTATCAAAAATATTCGTACGCATCAACTAAAAATGTTCATCTGTCTACTTATTCCAATGCTATTATAATATTGAAGAGTTCGGGAATCAATAATGGTTTCATGCAATCCCTCTTTTGAATGGCATTTTTTATGCCTGCATATGTATCCTCTGAATATTCCTGATGTTTCTCGTTCGGCCGATGAATTTTAGTTTGACTCATGAACATTGGCAATGCATTACAACTTAATTAATATTGAACCTGCACTCGAGAATTTTGTCCTTGCTGAATAAATGCATTGGAAATTAATCTACTTACCACTGCAGAAACGCCTTTCGTAGTAGGATCATTTTGTATTTGGGAATGAAAAAGATCAAATTCGGAGAGTGTCGGATCTTCAAATAAATCGCTCTATGAGCCAGTTACTCGCGCGCCGTAGGCAGCCACTTCTTGAACTTCCAAATAATTTCCAAAATTGGCTAAATATGCCACGTCATCAGAACTGTAGCCCAAATTCAGAAATGCAAAATATTTCCATTGATATGGAAACAAGTTCAAACGAATGGCAATAAGGATATACAACTTTTCCTCCCGTACTGTCGACTCATAGGTAGTAGCCCAAGGTAGCGAATGACCTTCTCTTCTCGTCCCACACATCCTTCAAAGCAATTCTTTCCCCTCCAACACCGCCCCTTGTGTGAGGCCGCCAGGTCACTGAGTCCGATATCGACCTCCACTCGGAACAGATGCCAGGATAAACTAATGCCGGTCGTGCTACGAAATATTTCTTCCTCACGCTCGTGGAACCATCACCACGTGTTCACGGGTAAGATTTACGGATACTATTTTTGTCTCTGTTACCCATTCAACTTCCCAACCCAACAGTTCAGCACAACAGCAATTTCATTATTACCAATGGTCTTTTTTATAATTAATTTCACTGAAATGCTAGGAAAACATTCCTGAAAGTGGTTGCCATAGGCGAGATTATAAATGATAGAGATTTTGTGGGTTGTAGTAATAATTTTATTTGCTATTCTACGCGACGTGTTTTGAAGATTTTATAATTATCTTGACAATTACTTTAAAGCATCAAAAACGGTTTCAAAGTCTTGGAAATTTTATGAAAGCTTCGAAACGCGACGAGCAGTGAACTTAATGGAGTATTTTATGAAAAATCTAAAATCTTTCATTTATCATTAAAAACAATCATCTTACAATACAGATGGCATATGATTGACTCGTTAGGATTTTCGATGAACGACAAGAGCCTACAACGTACTTGACGAGTTACCAATGACGTAATCGTTAACGTGTTATAGTAATGTTTCGCACAACATTGACTACGACGGAAAAATAGATGATATTCATGGATAAAATGAAAGGAAATTTGCTGCAATTGAGAAGTTTACACCAGCGAGATTCATGGGCATTGTGAATTTGAGTTCATCAATTAAAAGAGGAACTTTCTATAATCGTTGAAATACCTCCGATGACATAAAATTATTTTTTTTCTCTTATAGATGGTAATGATGATATGGTAAAATAGTTTTCGGAGTATAGATCAATGTCTAAGCAAGATAACTAGTGACGGGAGAAGCAAGAAAGAAATTATCAGCAGAATAGCCCAGGCGAAGAGAGCATTCCACCAAAAGAGAGACCTGCTTACAGCGGGAAACTTAAATATAGAAGTAAAGAAACAATTTATAAGAACCTACATCTGGAGTATGCTCCTACACGGAAGTGAGGCATGGACAATGACCGCAGCGGAGAAAGCAAGGATAGAGGCCTTTGAAATGTGGTGCTACAGAAGAATGATGAAAATCAAATGGATCGACCGAGTTAGTAACGAGGAAGTCCTAAGAAGGGTAGGAGAGAAGAGAAGCCTCATGAAAACCTTAATAAGAAGACGGAACAACCTTATAGGCCACATCTTGAGACATGATGGCCTGATGAAGACAATCGTCGAAGGACAAGTGGAAGGCAAGAATGGAAAAGGAAGACCTCGAACAAAATATATGGAACAAGTAAAGAGAGATGTGAAAGAGAAGAAATACGTAGGAGTGAAAAGATTAGCTGATAGGAGAACTGAGTGGAGAGCTGCGTCAAACCAATCCTAGGATTGTTGACCAGTGATGATAATGATGATGAGATCAATGTGATCCGAGAACTCCGAGAACTATTTTACCATGAATTAAACGAGGTCAAAATAAGGAGAAAAAAAATTAAATAACTTAAAGATATATCAATAAATAGTGAAACGGCTGACGGAAAGTAAAACATAGAAAATACGATTAACTTGACACCCATTCAGCAATTACGATGCAAATAAATCGAACTTTCGCTGATGACGAAATACAGAATCAATATCTATAAAAAAACAGAAGAAATATTATTTCAATAGACGAGCGTAAAAAATCATACGGGCCCATAAAAATTGAGATTATACGATAAAATAATAAAAATAACGTTTTAATGTGTTTAATAATGTAATTTCATTATATTTTGAAAGTGATATAACATGATTTTTTGCAATTTCATTAATTTATTATATTTAATCACATTTAAATTATAAATTGGCAAAGGCTCAACGAAATAGCATCCTTTATTGGTAACAACCATTCAAGTACGGATTGCGGCTTGAATATGCTCACAACTTAAGAGCCGAAACGTAGACATAAAAACACGCCACAAACAGGCCACTTTTATCTCTTAATCCATTCTACAATATTTGTTATAATTATGCTGGTCAGCCTTCAAATAAATTCCGCTGAATATGTGGGTAATCTTCTCTCGGGATTCCCACCGGGTAAAAAAATCCATTTCGCCCGACGTTTTGAGCTACCATCTTTGAGTCTTTCTCAGCTGCCCTGAGGTTTTAACCCAGAGGGAATCCCGAAAGAAGTTTGTTCTCATAATTCGCCGAGATATCATCAAATAATCCATGCTAAATATCATTAATCCTCAATAAGCAACTGAAAAACTACTAAGTTAAATGTTACGGACAATTTGCCATGGATAATTTCACTGCTCGACAGCTTTCAATGCAATCTATAAAATATTCAGCCTATTTTGTCTAAAAACAATTAGTTGTAGGGGAAGAAACTGAGGGAAGCGAGGAGGGTGGGAGAAGGGTGGATAGAAATAGACGACGTATCGGGGAAGAAAAAAAAGGCGTGCGTCCGGTGGAAATATCGGTAAACGGATTAATACAAACGCAATTGCAATAAAAACACTATCGGGAAGTTTTGCTGTGTTCCACTATGCTGGAAACTTCACTGAAGAGAGGGAGTTTTGACAGTAAATTTTTATTTATTAACGCTTAGACTGCGGGAGAGTTTTTTAAACGTTCTGTACGCTTTCTGCGGGAAGAACGTTTTTAATCGGTTGACCAATGCTCGACTACCTACGACAGCTTCCCAAATTCGCCTCCGAGAATTTCCTATCGTAGTGTCCATTTCATATTACTTCCTTCCCACTGTACGCTGCTAATATAACTACGATAAGTGCCTAAATGTAGGCACATACCTCGGTTAGAAAGAAGGAAGGATTGCACCCGATTATAAGAGCTAACTCCTGCGAGACACTCGGCTAGGCTAGAGGGAAAAATATTTCATGGTTCTCTGGCAGTGTGCTTACAGGCTGCTAGTTAAAATTATGTACTCACGCTACTAAAGAGTTAATACCCTCAAATTCCATGGGATTTAGCTTGGACCAATTATAAACAACAAATGGTAATTTACACACTTTAATAAATATCTTCATTATCGACCATGGTTTCGAAACTGTATGTCATTTTTTAGGTCACCTTGTAAATGACAGAGAGTATCAAAACCATGGTCGGTTGTGGAGTTATGTACGGAAGAGTGTAAATTACCATTCGCAGTTCATATTACATCAAGGATGTATCGAATTTTCACCTCGTCAAGCCTGAGACGATTTCTTACAGAGCCAACTGTCTATATTCCTAAAGAAAGGCTCTTGATGGTGGTACCAATATTTTGCTTTAATAATGCAACTGCTGTTCACACGATCAAATATTCCCACTACGGATAAAAGACGAAGAGTCTACTTCCAGACGTGGAGAGAGATTTTCAGGATAGGTGGCGCGGCGTGAGCAAGTTTTAGCCCGCTACGTGGTGCTTGAATCAACAACAACAATCCGCCGTCAGATTAATAATTGAAGGCAGTGAAATCCATTTACCGCGAGCTCGACAGGAACTCGGTCCGCTCCCCTCCCATATCTAGCGATTTTACCCATCTTCCCTTTTGGCTGTAAGCCCCCAACCAGCATGCGTTATTTACGGCGAAGGGGGCTTGGGCGTCTTCCTTGTTCAACATTCCCTCCCTGCTTCGGCGGCGGTTCGGAAGACTGCCGGCGAAGGATTATCACCGTCGCCCCCCACCCCCTACACACCGCGTTAGTGTGGTGGGCGTCGACAAAGATTCCCCGCCATTGGTTGCGACCAACACTCATTAATTTTATCTCGAAAGGGGAACGGGAGAGTCATTTCCATGGGTTACAGGAGTTTCGCTCCGTAGCCGTGGCATCAACCATGCATTCGTTCAGTGGTGGCGTCGCGGATTAAACGCGGGCGTACTCGTCGCAAGCGAAAATGGTCGGTATGCGAAACCGTGGAAAGTGGTGGTCGTCGTCACAGAGGTGAACGGATTTAGGATCGCGGTGTAATGCCTAAGTATAATCGCCTTTGGTGGAAATCTGTACTCTTCGTAGGGATAGTATAGGCAGAGGACTACTCAGACCCAATGAATTGGTAGATGGAAGTGATATATCAAGTTATTAGTAACAAAAATTAATTATTATTATTAATGTCTTCTACCGATTAAGGTAGGTTTCCATAGAGTGCTTCAGAAGCATTCTGGGAGCCTCTCTTTCCTTCAAGCACTTCCCTCATCAATTCACCATAAGGCCTACTCCCCTTCATTCCATCTAAAAATCCGATTTTCTTCCTTCCTTTCCCTCGGTTACCTAACATTCTACCCTCAGGAACAAAATAAAAAGTATCTTCACACATACATTATAATCATCTGCTAACAAATAATTCATTAGGAAAAACTATAAATGCCATTCTTGTCTTATTGATGTCAAAGTGTGACTCCCATTCACCAAGCCCTGAAGACGATGGACGACACAACTATCGAAACGACGACGTCGTGTAGGTAGAAATGGATAGCCTGAGGTGGCAGTAAACTAGACATCAAATTAGTGATTTTCATGAGTTTTTGACGTCATTAGAGTTACGGTTCATGTATAATTTCAGATAGAAACGTACATTGTGGGATGGGACCGAGCTTTCGAGCGTGAATAAGACCGAACAACACGAGTTCGATGATGCGAGGTGGAAAAGAGCAGGGCTGGATTTAGGATGTGTGTGGCTCAGGTCCCATTTTGGTGGGAGGCCCGCTGTTTCAAGCAGGGATGGCAACAGAAACTAAACGAGAGTCAAAACCAGTAAAATTTCAACAGTTTCGTTCCCGGGAGCGAAATGTAGAAATGAAACGATATGGATTTAAACCCCGGGAGCTAAACTCGGGGCCTAAACGAAAAATGAGTCAAAACTACTTCCGGTCGAAACTAAAGTACATGTTATACTTACATGTTATATTTTATATCTTAATTGCTTGTGTAATATTTGTGTATCCTATGTATCTCATGAACTATGTTGTATTTTGCATGTAACATGACATTAGCTTTCACTCAGTAGGTTTTCGCAGGTTTTTCACGTCCCCCTTCTTGAGTAGGCGTTTTCCTGCAGTGGGTTTTTTCGCTGAAGGATATTACACCCTTATCCTCATGTTTTTTCCCACCAGCTTAAATCTTTTTTACACAAAAATTTCACATATAGTTGTTTATATTTTTTGACATTTCACAAACAGTGTATATTGTATATTCTTGGTACTGTAAACGTTTGTCTAATATTTTATAATATGCTTGCATTGACGTTATCGAGGGGTTAGGTGGAAGAGGGGACTTTCCAGTCTCAACCTCGCCCGAATAAAGGCATTTTATTATTATTATTATTATTAAAGTAAAACTCTGGGACGAAACGAAACGTAGATAATGTTTCTCACCGGAGGGACCACGTGCCTCACCTTCAAACGGTTTAGTTTCGACCCATACACCGAGTACGAAATATGGTTGAATGATGTAGGGGCTGGACCTACCGCCATTAGATGCATGGGGCACTCATATTTTTACCACTAACAGGAGAACGGTAAACGCTTACTGGCCATTCGAATTTTAGGATCAATGTTTCAACCTCTCTACATGTATGTCAAACGTCATGGGTCGAAAATATTCCCTCTCATCCCCATCCACTCAACTTCTGGGATCGAAACTTAAGTATGATCAGCGGAGTTTCGATTAATTTTGTTACGTTCCTGGGAGTAAATTTTCGTCCCGGGTCGAAACTTAACTCCTTGGTGATTTAATTTCGTGCGGAAACTAAACTAAACCTAAACCTCGCATTTCTGTATCGCTCCTTGTCGAAACGAAACGTTTTCCTTTCGCTTCAATTGCCATCCTTGGATTCAAGGTGTTGAAATTTGTGACGTAATTGCAGAAAGAGCGTGCCACTGTTGCGTTTAGAGCTGCATTTACAACGCTTATGGATACATTTTTTTTAACAGTAGCGTTAACCATTTATTAACGTCAATGTTGACGACTACATAGAAACAAAAAAAACCACCCAGCTTCATTTCGAATTCCCTCATACGTGATGGTTTTTTTTTCTGTTTCTCCGATTTTGTGAGATTCAACTCTATTTTGGTGGAAGGCTCATGCTTGGTGGATTGTTTAGGGCCCGAGTCCCTTGCCCCCTTTGATCCGGCCCGGGAAAGGAGTTGATGAAATGCCGGTAGAAGCGCGTGACAACATCAACAAATCTACGGAAGGGTTGAAGACGTTGGTTTTTCTTTGCGTACGGCTCGAAACGTAGACGAAAGATGAGAAAGTAAAACTTTCGGGTCTCTATTAAACAGGGTTATCATGTAAGAATGTTACGGTTTCAGTAATTTTTAGGAGGAAAGTATGGATAGTGGCAGTTACTTTTCCTCGGCTGGCCCATCCCTGCATGAAATTCCGTTCCTTCAGGAGGGCACTTTTGCACAAGTACAGCACTCCATCCGTCGGAAGGGACGTTAAGCCGTGGTACCATTAGGACATTTCGTGAGGAGTAGGCTAATGTCAACGCCGGATTTCTCTCTTGTTAAGCGAATAAGGCGCAAAAATAGAAAAATATTAATTATGTTTCAAACTGTTTGAGACGAAAAAATAAAATAACGTAAACTCTAAGGTAATCTATTATTATTTGAACGAGGCTCAAAAATCACCGTTATGTTATGATAACCGTTTATTTAAAAAAAAACCACATCACAATCTGTAATGAAAAACGATGAACGAGCTCATTGCAGTGAAGTTTCATACACGTTTTCTAAAGTATTATGAAGAAATTTATTTTATAGAAAGAAAGTTTGGATTTCGAAAAATATCGCTGAACTTATGCTTGCATACTTGGAAAAATAAAGTGTGCGACATCGGGTAAAAGTAATTTTACATGATATTTAATGATAGCTGAGGAGAAAATTTAACATTATCTAAAAAGTGAGTTCTCGATATAAACAATTTTTTTCGTGAATGTAATTAAATTTAAGGATGCGCCATTGCACCACGGCTGTACAATAAAATATAATGTTAGAACTTTTATTTAAGATACTCTCTACAGTTGCCGCTGTTTCTGGCAATTTTCTCAGTAATTGCTTTCATTACCTGGTTAAGCCTTAAGGCATTACTTCCTTCTTTTCTAATGGCCCTAATTAAATGATACGAACAAAACTTATTCAGAAGACATTTACTACGGAATCATGCATTTTTTCCACCCAATAGCATCGCTACAGTTAGAGAAGTACGGTTGTTATGCATTGGTTCACACTTCATTTGGTCTAAGATAACGACTAATTAATACCTACGCAAAACGTGAAGTAATCGTGAATAGTATCATCATAATAGTACCATCGTGCATATAATAGCTTCATCTACCTTCCAAAATGTCAATATGAAAAGCCAGAGATAGCATTCTTGCCTCATTAATGTCAAACTGCAATTCCCGTTATAAACTTCCAATTGAGCTTACTTTGGCTCACGAATCCAACAACCCGAAAAATGATCATTTTTGGGCGAACAAATTGATGCCGTTTAGCTCCACTGATACATGACTCCAGATCAAAGGAGCATCATTGTATGTAGGGCATATTACAATACTTACATCTCGCAAATTACAGAGCGCATGAAGTAAAAATGCTGACTGCACAACACCTCCTGGCAAATCCCTTTCAAGTTCTCTGTTTTAGAGCAATACGGACTCATTTACATTTTAAGAGTCGAAAATTGAACACCTATTTAATGTCTAATTCGACTGAATTGGAACGCTTGAAAGCACTGATAATAGAGGAATATTACGATGAAGGCAAAACGTTCGGGGCAATAGGTTGGATGATAGCTTTTATCTGATGATTATGAGGTTCGTCTAAATGCATGAATGTCACAAAAACTAATGTATGCAGCACTGAATAAGGTAACGTGAAATGCCGTTCCCCACAACAAGAGTTTAATTATAAGGGTGAGTGTTCCCCATAACGTTTAATATAAGAAAGACAATGCTGTATTTAAGATACCCATATAAAAATTATATTTATTATATTGTACGCTACATTACGCGCCGTATCCTGGCGTTTTTTCCATTCCAAATGATCTTAGGGAAAATAGCAATTATAGTTGTATGCACGCCACTGAAAAGCATGTACGCCGAAATTAAGAGATTTCCATGGATATCGTGATGATAACTTTGCATTTGTCCACCATGTAAAGTAACTTAAGTTCTTGGTAGGGGAAGATAATTGCTATTGAGTGAAAAACACTCATTACAACTGTCTAGATATGCAACGACCCGAAAGCTTTTGAAGATAATTTCTGAATGCTTCAGTTTAAAAAAATTGTATTTTGTACCGTGAACAAAGCAGGAGGTTGAAAGTTTAAGTCTCTTTGACGGCATAATTTTAAAATATAAAAGGAAAGAAACATATAAAAAAGAAAAAAGCGGTGGTATAGTGAGAAAGTCTTATTTGAATAATTTCGGTAATAAGATCAAAATAAGCTGACACATGGGAGTAAACAATCCCTAATGTTACTTTAAGCATAATTGCATGAGGGCATACGCCTCAAGACTTCTGAGAATGATGTAGGCGTTACTTGAGGAAACAAGAACATCTTTGGATCTTTTAATATCACTAGGGATCTTGACTGGGTCTGGCATCCTTCATGGGCATCGAGTATCCTTCGCCAAGAGTAATGCAGTGGGTATATATATGCAAAATATTCTCGTTGATATTGAATGAAAACCACCAGAGAATATTAATCCGATACCTATCGTTAATCTTGAATGCGAAGAGTGCAACTTGAGTCACATCAATCATCCGGTTTGCATAGAGGGAAGGAGTTCTCAAAGCATCTTTTAAAGTTGCGGCCGCTGCAGAGTTATGTTCTCAGCACTAAAAGCATTCTTGGCTACTAAGATCTCTTCACATCTTTTTCTCCTCTAAACCTTGAAAGTTTAATGGACACCGAGGCATAAGTTAGGTGCAGGTAAAGAAGTTTTCTGCAGCTGCCGCAGCTTCGGGAGGTTTTCTTAGTAATTGCTTTCGTCACCTGGTTATACCCTTACGTATTACTTCCTTCTTTTCTAATGGCTTTACTTAATTGCTTCGAGCATAAATTTGCCGCCCTGATTCTCATTAAAAATGGTATACAAAATAAATGCAAATGTCAGAAATATGTTTCCCTAAACTACTTACTTTGTTATTAAAAGAATTATAGCCTAAAAACAACGCATACCCTATTTATCGTAAATATACTATATATTTCAGAAAAATATTCATTTCAATTTTGAAATCAGGGGAAATCAAAAATGTTTTAGTGTCTCTATATCACGTTGAGAAACATTCATTGCAATCCAACAAGGTTTCATACTTAAAAATTAGTTACGCAATAAATTACGCACGCTTAAGAAAAAATAGATAATGTTTACAATGCTTTTTGTTTTTCACTTCATTGTATTTCAGAATCTAATGTATTGAAACTTAGGCTATTGAAAATGAAAGGATAAAATATGGATGGGTTGTAGCATTCTAGGTAATTGCCAAGGAGCTAACAAAAAACCTGCTTTTTCTATTGATACAAACGTTTGCTGACTACAAACTGTATTCAAAATAGTAAACTGGATTGAAATATTCACCGAAAAAATTCTTTACAAAATTATGCTTGATTTACCACTGAAAGGGAAATCCAGTTTTGTTTCCAGTCAAGCGAAAATATTTCAGCGTGAGGCATTATTGCTTTGGTGCAGAATGCACATCGATGTCAATCGAGTATTTGCGTTCGTGATTGCGTTTAACACTTTGCGTGCCATGGACGTAATATTACGTCTTTCTATTTAATTGGATTTGTATGCGTGAAGCCGTAATATTACGCCCGTCATACCTTTCCAGTTTACTGCTTAGTGGTTATTTTATTTAAAAAATCAACTCTCGATGGAAAAAGAATTCACTTTACGTCTTGAGGACGAAAAGTCCTCTGTAGCTACCGGCATCCTCATCTTAGGCCACTTGGTGTGAAAATTCTTTGGGCCAATGGACCGTTTGTTGAGGGTGCATTTACCCTTTTTGTCATCCAGGATTTATAATCCTTTGCTTGGAACAATGCTATTTTATGATTTCCATGGTTTACATAGTTCAAATTGAGCGTATTAAAAATTATTATTCATATTATAGCGGTACATCATATGTTGTAACTTTTTTATTTTTCAAAAACAGTAGGTTTTCATTATTAAATTATATATTTAAAAATTAGCAATAAATTTTATTCAACTCATTCATTAAGAAGAGCGAAGTCAATTTTTATAGAAATACACATCGATATAAATATACTTTTGATGCTAATGTTTTAAAAAAAATTGCGAATTTAGCAAAAATGGCTGGATTTTTCAGTAGGGCATAGAAATTAGCGGCTGACACTCTAAGTGTTAAAAAATAATCGATTCTTAACTATACTGCTTTGAAAAGTTGCGAGCTGCAAACATAATAACAATTAATCTGAATTAATCGTAGATATAACTCGAAATGAAATAAAGTGAGAAAACTATTTTGTGCTAAATATCATTTCCAAGGAAGAACTAAATTTGATGATATCTACGCTTCAAAATTAATAACGTCTGTGATTGGAATGGAGGAAATCAGCAGATGATGAAACGAGTAAAAGAAAATTAGCGCTTAGATAAAATTAGCCGAGACGGTGAATATGATTTTATTAACTTCGTGCATAAAAATAAAATTACATTATCAGTAGCATAAGCCGTGAAATAAATGGTGCTGGAAAAGAAATTAACTGTAGCTAATAGGTTCAATTAATAAAGAGGTTAATACCCCGTTGATTTTAATTCAGAGAGGATTTTTACATTAGGATTTTATCAATGTTATTGTCACAACGCGCAATATAAAAACTAAAGAAATTTCGATATTACCGGCCTAAATAATTAAAAGCAATCAACTACATTTTGAAAAAAAAACAATGAATAGGGTATTAAAATTCTATAATAATATGCAGAATACAGCTATTTTTGCAAGTAGCATTTTATTCTGCGAAGAGACCGATGAAAAAGATACATGTATGTACATGAAATATTTTTCACCATCCAAAACCATTTATATAGAGTGAGAGTAAGAAACAGCCCTCCTACAAAACACATCTGTAGTTAGCTTGGAGGGTAATAATATATAGAGGCAACACAAAATAGGCACCTAAACAGATTTGATTACAAGGTTAAAATTTTCTATTTAAGTGATATTAGTAGTAATTTCTTTGCAAAAAATGCCACTCATGAACAAGTACTTAACGCCTCAAAAAATACCTTCTAAGAACTAAGAAATTTCTTTTTTTAAGAGCCGAAAAAAAAGCAATAGTAAGAAACTGCCTCCTACCAAACACCTCTGTTGGTAACTGGCAGGATAATTAGTGGATGTGTAGAAAAATCGGCACCAAAACAAATTTCATGACACGGTTAAAAATTAATATCTCTCTCATATTTAGTGCTGCTATTAGCAATTTATTTCCTCCACGCCAAAAATGCCACTCACGAATATGTAGTACCTCACTCATCAAAAAACACCTAGTCCGAAACAAAAAGCACGGAGAGGCAGAAAGCAAGTGCAATGCCGTTCAAAAGATCCCCAACAACACACACACACACACACACATGTTAAGTTCCGGGGCATGACTCATACAGCGTGCAGACACGTGTCATAATGAGAGTGCATTATGCATGCGCATTTTTAGACTAACACACGCTCCACCTACAACTACGGAGGGAATGGGAGCGTAAGGTTTGAAGCCGGTGGCGCTTGCAACCACGCTCCATAGCTTCACAGCGCACCTATTCCTCCCGAGTAAGCCTGTTGCATTCTGGGTTTTATAGTAGTAAATGCTTCCCTACCTCTCCTCTCTCTCTCTACTTCTGCAACACTTTCCTAAGTGGGCACCGCTGCTCTTAGCTCTGCCTGCGCTCCCTAACACTATGGCTTGATCCAACATCTAGGCCTAATCCTTCGAAACGCCCGAGAACTCAGCGTTCGTAGACAAATATGGCCCCGAGTTCTCAAATATGCCACCACGCTCGGACGCCTTGCATGAGTCTGGGCGCGTCAAATATTTTTCTTCGAAAGTTTCTCACCGCCGCCGCGCCCATGAAATTCAAATGTGGCTCCCGGTGAAGGCGCTCTTGGCTAAATGTAGGCCGAAGTGCAATATTTAAGTTTACAATTGACGCATGGCTGCAGTCGTTCCTTCAATCTTTATCGCGGGTAGAAGAAATTCAGCTACTTCGAGGGAAACATGTCCTAGATGATGACTTACATGCCGACTGAGGCTGAAGTACCTTAAGTATGAACATTGCTATTGACGTTGAGATGCTTGAAAAAACAAACCGCAAATCATTTTAAAAGAAAATCATGTACTTTTCCACGTGCTTCGTACCAGTTGATGAATACTTGACTGCGTTTTAAGAATAAACTAAGCAACCCGAGTTAAAGTTAATTGCTTGTAATTAAATTTGAATTTTTTAAATTCAGTTATAAAATTATGGATTGCGATTTCTCAACGAACATAACAAACTAAATAAAACCACACAGATGGTGTTAAATTAGTGTGCTTTCCAAAATAATCGTTATAAAAATGCGCATTAGAGTTCATCATGAAGCCTATAAAAGTTACATAATTTTTAATTTAATCAGTATAATTATTAATTATATTATGCACATGTATTTGTTCTAAGAATACTAGCAGCTGGATATGAATTACAAGTAATTGTAGTAAACATTAAATCAAGTAACCCTTATGGAAAGTACCTTAAGTGAATCATTTCTTACGCCATTCTTACGACGTAGTTGGAAGAATATCCCGAGCCAATTAATGGATACCATTTAAAAATTTTATGCTGTATCCTTACCTGAAAAGAGAAAGAATAGCAATTTTAGAAAATTAGCTCAATGCAATAAAATTAATTTCTGACTCTTGGCAATATTCCAAAGCGATTGTGGTAGGAGTTACGACCGCAAGCCATGGTCTACGGAGTAGGTTTGCCCTTGATCCAAAAGAGCTCATTTCCAGAATTCAAACTTAATTACATTGATAAAAAAATTATATATGGGCATACAAAACCACTACTATTTTCATATTGTTAATAAAGTTCAATTTATTTACCAAACCCACTCATCAAGACGTTAATGAGAGGACATTATCTAATTGAGAGCCAAAAGCACCAGCAAAATTCTTATAATTCCACTTTAACTGCAATGTGTTTCACTAAAAATACTTTAAACGAAAACATTCACAACTAAATCCAATTTATTTTGGGCTTTTAAAAGAAAAATTATATATGTTTTTGATTGTAAGTGATATAGAAGTGGACTTCAGCTTTTTTCATCATTCATGCATTAATGAAGGGTGAATGTATGTGTTTGCAAGGCAAAAAGTTCAATTCTTTAAGCATTCAGATTCAGACGGCGATCCTTACCAGGAAGTCGAAGCTTCAATCCTTACCTTAGTGTTAAATACTACTCCCTATCAGTTGAAGCTGATTTAAAAGTTAAAAGAGAGTTCCTATTTTTTACCGGAATTAACACTTTTTTCAACCCTTTAATCAAATTTTCAATTTTAGAAAGAATTCGGATGTGTTTTGGTACTGAAGCCATTCATAAAACCATGCAAGCATGTCGTAGCTGCGACGCAGATGGATCCGTTTAGTTAACGTTTAGTCCAAATTTCGGGTATTGATTTTATTATTTTTATTATTATTATATAGTGCAAGTTACAAGTTGGCTATTTGCCAGGTGGTAACATGTTATACAAAATAAAAAGAAAAACAAAAATATAGCAAATGAGAAATACATTACCAAAATGAAACTGGAAAGTATTAAAATTCAGTGATATTAATTTTCCAATATTAATCCTCTACACCTCTTTTTGAAAATCCTTACGTTGTTAGGGTAGGGCTTAAACAGTTCTGCAGGGAGTCTATTCCATTCCGTAATCGTCCTGTTAAGGTACGAGAATTTCTTTACGTTAGTCCTTTGCGGCCGGCATTTCATCTTGTATTGGTGATCATGCCTACCAATATAGCTGGGGTATTCAATCTTCTTCCGTAGTTCCCCCCATGCCTTTTCCCCTTTCAGTGTGCGGAAGAGTGCGCAAAGCCTATTTATTTTTCTTCTCCGTTCTAGTGTATCCCATCCCAGTTCTTTCAGCATTTTACCGACACTTTCGGTCTTTTTGTGTTTCCCCATGACGTACCTTGCTGCCTTTCTTTGCACCTTCTCGATGGATTCTGTTTGTCCCTTTTCATACGGGTCCCACACTAGTGACGCGTACTCTAAAATCGGCCGGATAAATGTCTTATACGCCTTCTCCTTTGTAGTTCGATCACTTTCCTTAAGATTCCTCATCACCCAATGTAACGTTTTGAACGCCTTTTTTGTTAATTGTTCGACATTTGCCTCCCACCCTAAATCTTTCATTAAATACACCCCTAAGTATTTACATCGGTCACTTTTTGGAATAACCGTCCCTGAATATAAATATTCTCTCCTAGGTCCATTTAGGTTCCTACTAAAAGTTATAAATTTACACTTTTTTACGTTTATGTCCATTCCATTTTTTGACACCCAAACTGTCATTTTATTTATGTCATTTTGAAGCACTTCTCGATCGCTTTCCCTTTCTATTCTCCTGTAAATGATGCAGTCATCTGCGAAAAGCCTAATATGGGAGTTAATGCTATTTGGGAGGTCATTTATATAAATTAAGAATAAAAGCGGTCCAAGGACGCTACCTTGTGGGACACCCGACGTTACTTGTGCTTCTTCGGAGCACATTTCACCCACTTTAACCTTTTGCGTTCGACCCTTCAGGAAATTTTCGACCCAAAAATACAGTCTACTGTCTGTTTGAGGTGGTAATTTTCTCATTTTTTCTAAAAGCCGATTGTGCTCTACTTTGTCGAATGCTTTTGACAGGTCGACAATTATTGCATCCACTTCTATCCCTTCATCCATAGAGTCTGCAATTTCTTGGCAAAAACCCAGTAGTTGCGTTTCGCAGGAGTGCCCCTTTCTATACCCATGTTGAAAATTGAACAACCAGTCGGTGCTCTCCCATAGTTCCCAAAGATAATCAGCAATTATCTTTTCTATTAATTTGCACACTGTTGACGTCAAACTAACCGGTCTGTAGTTTTCAACCAATCCCTTATCTCCTCCTTTAAAGATGGGTGTTACGTATGCTTTTTTCCAATCCTTGGGTAGAACTTTGTTATTTATCGTAGCATTGAATAAATGTTTCACATATTTTGTAATTTCACTGCCTCCCATTTTGAGTAAATCTATTGATATGCCATCTGGCCCAACTGATTTATTCTTCCTCATTTTACTAATTTTTTTACAGATCTCAGAATTCGAAGTTTTAATGCATTTTACATTTGCGTTACATACCACGTTTGTTTCTCTCTGAAAGTCTTGGAAGCTGAGTTCCAAGCCCAAAGTGTCTACTTGCTTTGCTGCATGTGTGAAAACACTTGCGTACCATTTGTTCAGAGCATTTGCCTTCTCCTTGTCGTTAGTGATTAAATTTCCGTCCCCATTTTTCAAAACCGGTATATTTTCTCTGTTGTCCTTTCTTCTTCTAAGATACTTATCAAACCTGTTTCCATTATCTTGTGAGATAATATTTTGTAAAAAAACTTCCTTAGCAATTTTCTTTTCCCTGTTCAATTCTCTGCATAGTTTTCTATAATTTACCATTGAATCACTACTCAAATTGCGTTTTTTGTGACTCGACCTTACCCTTTTTTTTAATGACCTAATTTTGTTGTTGTAGTACTCCGGATCGGTATTTTCTTTGAGAATTCTTATCGGAACAAAAGTACGCAACCCCTCTTTTAGTATATCCTTGAAAGAATCCCAAATTTCCTCAACGTTTTTACCTTTGCTTACCCACCCCAAATATCTACTTCTCAGAAAACTCTGAAATGCATTGTTATCGGCTCGGTTGTATTGCCATACTGTTTTTCTTATCCCTTTGCCACTACACTTTTCCCAGTTTAGCTGAAGACATACAGCTGAGTGGTCACTTATTCCCGGAATAATGTCTACTTCCCTATTCAAGTTGTCTGGTCTCAGATTTAATCAGCTTCAGTGAATTGCAGTGAATCAGCTTCATCGATTATCACAAGCAGCCAGTGGATAAGTAGGCCCAACGGCAAGGATGATCAAATGTAGCCGCGACCTTTGCCAAATGTCTCAGACAGGTTATATGCGTCACCGGCATGCCTCTGATAGGTGAAACTTAAAACAAATTTCTTATAGGTACCTCAAATTCATATGGCACTTCCCATACACAGAATTGAATTGAGGGAGTGGAAAGAGAAGGCTACAGGACTTCAGCTTCACGGTCAAATGAGCATTCTCGTGATTTACCGGCTGAAAAGGAGCATGTTTCGTCAACCTACGGCCATCATTACGCAATGACATTCCCATCACAATAGATAAGAGATAGCCTTTGGCTAAGCTCAGACATTTATTCACTCTGATGACCAATTCTGCAACTGTCTGAAACGTGTAGCCTCGGGGATTTCAGGTTGCTTTATCATACATTAATAGATTATTGAAGACCACTTCAATTCAACTTCCTGATGCTTATTCCTTATCACCCCTTACACGCTCACACATGCATAAATAGCAACGGTCAAAACTAAAATGAATAATAAAAATAGAATGAGATAAGAATAGCATACAGTACTGAAAAAGGCTAATAATGCATGAAAGCGATCAAATATTCTACAAGACAACGAATTGATGCAATGCTTTTCATAGCTCTGAGAACATATTATAGTGAAATTGGAAATCAACTGGTAAATTTTTGGGAGGTCTAGCATTCCAAAGTGAAATGTTGATTGTGGGCCATGGTTTTATCAGGGCCCTTCACCGTCAAAGGAGAAAACTAACTACAAGAAGAGGGTTTTCAAAATTTCATAGTTTCCATTCAAAGTTGGCACTTATTGCCAACAAATATAGTGATGGATATCAGACCTTAGAATCTCTCTCGATTTCATTCTACCCTTAATTATTATCTGGCAACAAAGAAAATTTAAATATAATAGACGCTAAGCTTAAGTGTTTCATAAAATACACCTCAACATAAAAATGAATTTTAGCTAAGGTGTCGTTATTGTAAATCATAGAAAGTATAAAAATGAAACGCCAAATTAGCATAAGAGAAAAAAGTCGCAACGTGTGTCAAAATATTTCACAACACTCTTGTAGGATAAAAAAACCTTAGTAAGATTACTTTGCGGGATGAAAAAAATCCTCTCAAAAACAAAAACAATGGTCTCTCAGTCAAAGGTTGAAACTCTCTCACTAATTGATTAGCAGCTGTCCGAGTCAGTGCCTTGGACACGCATCAGACAGGAGACTGCTAAGCAAAGGAGGTCTCTTGCCCTTCTGGTTTCATTAATCATTTGGTTCGCTTGGTTTTTTGCTCATCATTGTGCCTTTTCCATGCTTTTTCCTGACCTTCACGAGAAGATGAATGGAACAGTAGGTACGTATTCGTCACCTCAAGTGCGCAATCAAATTCACGAAAGTGGGTAATTGAACCTGGCACGCCATTGTCCTAATACTTAACGGAGGAATTCCTGCAAGAAAGATGATCACTTGCACCGTAAGGAATATGCATCCATTCGCAATCTCTACTTGACTAATAACAAAAAACAAAATTTAAATTTAACAGGACCATTACAGAGATGAGGTAAAAATAGTTTAAAAAAAAGATCGATTAAATAATAAATATGTACATAAAAATGTACCAATCGAATTTGATACCTATTCGTCTTTTAAATAAGTTTCATAAAATTTATTTTGTTTTAACAAGGAGACACATATCTATTCCGCCATTGTTCATGCAGAATTTTACAACGACCATCCACTTTTATTACTACTAGAAGAAAGCTCACTACATTGGCAAAATGTTTAATATGAGAACAAAGCTTAATGTCCCGGATGTCAATCAAAATACGCTTGCAACGCCGTTCATATCGAGCAAATAAAAAAAAAAGACTTTACGTTAATATATATCCATGGATGACTTGAATCACATAATAATTACTAAAAACCATTCTTTAAGAATTAGAGAGACAATTTTATGAACATTTTTTTCAGGCTCTTTCGTTATGTTAAAAGTAGTAATTCATTATCGTTATCAGCCCGATGACCGACGCACTGGCCTTAAAAATGGTGACATTATGTGATAAAACCTCTTCAAAGATAGCATGGGATTACCAGCATACCATATTATTCTCAATTACATACACAAAATAGTAAATAAAATCCACTGAATTGGTTCACCATTGAGATCACCTTAACGTACGTTTTTCCGCAGAAGCCGGTGTAGTATCCAATGCTTGTTAGAGTGCTAAGTGGCTTCGTTAAAGTCAATAAAATGCATACATTCTTATTACAGCCATTTAGAAATTTGAGTAATTCTAGCCAAGTTTAATATTATACATCTTTCAGCAAGAAATTCACGTACTTAAAACTGAGGGTGTTTACTTGGCCATAGAAATCCTGATAGATAATTTTAATTACTGTGATAATAGATAATTATAAATTGGCACCATAATTTCCATTTTCTAAATTTTTACTAAAGTGCTATAAGGGTTTATGTGTATCAAATTTAAAAATAATTTTTGACAATTTTCCATCCCAACGGAGTATATTATCAAGAAAAATCATTCCACGGGCACGTACATTTTCTAGAAGGCACAAGATTTAATGATTATAAAATGTTTCTGACTCTAAGATGAAACCCCTAAATTATAATAAATAAATTGCTACAAGTGTACATGTACTAAAAAGTTTTTTATAAAAATTAAATGGGCAACCTAAATTTGAATAATTTTAATCAATATGAGCCTACCATAATCAGTTATCCATGAATTTCAAATGAGTGGCTATATTAGTAGCATGAAGCAAATTTGAATTAGAATGAAAATTCTCTTAACTTGTGACATGCCATAAAGATTAGTAAAATTATTAAAACATTCAAAGATGACAAGAGTGGTTAAAAGAACTAGTGAGAGCATATTTAGTTGCATTAAATTGATAACTTTGAAAATTATGGGTCATGTTCTAAAGTCAAACAAAATTATCGTGATGTTGAGCAAAATACTTCAAAACCATTTTGATTTTATTCATTCAATATAAGACAACTCAATTATGCACGACGCGCGGGTTTTAGAAATGGGGACATTTTGCAAATTAGGTTTTTTGTGGTCGATTGATAATTACCTAGTATCACATAGTTCATCCGGTTTTTTTTTGGTCTTGCCAAAACCTTTTTAAGCGTGTAATTTTCTTGCTAAATTGTCACTTGCTCTTAGGTCATATTCAGTATATGTATGGTATTTATATATAGGTATGGTATTTGTGAAACATTAAATTGTCTTGATTTGTAAAACTTGCCATTGTTCATCACAATCTCCCCGAGGTGTCCCCATTTAAGACACCTCAAATACATATTACCTCGATCACTGCCGCAATAATAATGAATGAGAACGCAATAAATAAGACTTCCATCACAAAAATGAGGCTAAATGTGAGGCTAAAAATGAGGATCTTGAACACGTACTTCTAAAAAAAAAATAAACTCGTAATTTTTTCAAACTCGGCTCGATGTTACCTCAACGAATACAAGATAAGTGCTACTCTTTCACGAGTCAACACACACAGCACTTCACGGGAAAAAAAAATAAATTGCTAAATCTGCCATAACGAGACCTCGCTAGTGCATTCTCCTCTCAATGGGGTTACACCATCACATCGTTTTGAAAATATTGCCGGCGAAATCAGGCGAGAGAGAAATCCCGGGAACTGACATGCAATCACGAGAACATGCATAAAAAAGTGAGGAAACAGCTCTTCTCTCCTTCCCTCAAACAATTGAATTATGGGTTTCAGTTTTTCATAGCTTAGACGGAGAGAGAAAGAGATGAAAGAAACTCAACTCAAAAGTACTCGGGTCGTATCTCCCCCCCTCGAAGGTTTACTCTTACCGTGAGTAACCAGAGTAGCCTGCTTGACCTTAAAAATAATGAAACGACAAACTTTATATCTCTCGGCCAGGCTTCGGAAAAAAATTGAAAAGCGGGAGAATAGCGGTACGAAAACAATTCAACAGCGGGATAACGCTCCTCGCGACCCAGTTCCGCGTAGAAGAAGAGGAGCCGCGGACGCCAACCGATGGGACAAGGTAAAAGGTTTGTACCCTCTCCTCCGTTCCTGATGAATTATTAAAACATCGAAAGCGGCGCAATATTTCACCGAATTAACGAGGCCTCAAAACGTGCAGGGGGAGGCGGTATAGAGTGTATTAACGCAGGTGGGACACGTACACGTAGACACCGCAAGAGAATGAAATTTCATTTCTTATTAGCCCCTTGGAAGACCCCGGAACGGAGATAGAGAGAAGGAGTAGAGATAGTGGAGTAAACCGAGGCAGATCATTTGCTATTCAGGAGCAGTTATGCAAAGATAAATTACAGTTTAATCTACAGGGTGGCGTGGGAGGGGACAGCAGGTCAAAGGAAGTGACGTTTCGGGAGAGGGAGGGGTTTGCGGGTAGGTTTGAGGTAAAAGGGGGAGGGGACAAAAATGGCGGCTCTGTTGAGCTCCGCTACGTCATCCGTTTTTGTCACCCTGGATGGGGAAGGCCCAGACTTCTTGCTCCTGCCTGCAGGCCCTGCCTTTATCTCCATCCTACGAGTAAATCCTCGACCAACCCTGTGTCTTCTCTCTCTTCTCACATTTACCACAGCCTCCTTAACCCTAGAGAAAGCGCGTGGGTGGTCGAAAGCTCAGTTCACACCATACGTACTGTTTAAAGATCGATTGAAAGTTTATGGCTTTCACGGCTTGTTAAAAAATTTAATTTCTAGAAATGGATGCTAAACCCTAGAGGAAGCGCGTGGGTGGTAGAAAGTCCCGTTCACACCATATCTACAATTTTAACTATGTTACTATGTTAACAGATCGATTGACAGTTGTTTGCTCATGAATGAATGCATAGTTTTGGCTTTCCAATCATGTTCCATAAATTTAATTTCTAGAAATGGATGCAAAGAAAGTAGCTTCTTATCTTGACGGACGTTGAAATTTCGTAATATATTCTCTGCTCATTGCAAATTTACCATCTCCGTAAGCGTTAACTATTCTAGGGCGAGGAACTTTCAATCAGGTCTTAACTTGACCTGCAATCACCCAGATCGATAATCTAAACTTTCTTCCAATTATGACTTCGACTGCGTAACAAACGTGGAATCGATTTTTTAGACATTAATATTGCTATACAACTTTAGGTGGTCATTACAAATTTTACCTTTTCTTTGTGAATGGCAATGTTGTGACAAATTACCAGGTTTTAGCCGACTGTAAGCCAACATGCACGTTTCTTAAGTTTTAAACACCATTGCTCATAAAGAGTCACTAAAGTTGGTGCAGTGAGTGAATTATCAGGCCAAACTTGACCTTCTCCGTGTGCTTTAATACAGCGATTACCGCTTTAATACCCAACGATACATCTGAATGAATTATTTAATGAAGAAATGAAGTATGCAAATTTCCTTGCATGGCACAATATAGACTTTAAGACGCAAAAAAATAAGAAAGTAAACCTCAGTTTTATTCGTATGCATATTCCCATCCTGCTTTTCTGAGACATGGAAGGCCAGGGACGATATTTATTATTTATTTTACTAGCTATTGCTACACCACCGAAAACAAATGTTAGGAATTTACATCGGGGATTGCATAAAATTTAACAATCAATCGTACACGAACATTCATGTCCTGAGTAGGGTCTACCTTCCAAGGCGGAACTCGAACCCGCGACCAAATCGGTTTGGTGATAAGAACTTTACCATGCAGAACCGCGGCCGGAAAAATGTCAATTATTTCCCAAATATACAAGATTTGTTTTTGAAACCATAGTCCAGTCAAGATATCTTCAATAGGGGCCTTCTTTTGATTTTAGTGGAGTAGTAGTTGTGACTTTTATGTCTTATACGCAACTTCTGCTGCTGAATCCGAAATTGAGGCTAGTAAAAAAATTCTTCACACAACAATTCATATTATGTCAAGAAAATTGCACTTTTAGTTTTTTTGTCTATGACTTGGTGCATTGGTATTTTGAGGAATAAAGACCCAGTTCAAACTTTAAGTACATAAAATTTCGTAAAAACTTTATTCTTCGAGAATCTTTCCTTCGACGAACCGTTCAGACTCCAACGCCTTATAAATAGCCGTAAATAGGCTTTTGCTCAGCTTGGGTAAAAAGCAGTTTATCCGTGATTAATTAAAAAGCGGATGATGGTTGTACTTTTAGTCTAAAATAATTAATTCCTACGTATTCCTCCGATGGTGAATCCGGACAAAATACTAATTTTTTACAATATGGCAAATGCTTTGAAAATTTCAAATTGAAAAATTTGCAAAAACGTCAAAAAGTCAATAAGTGATACAAAATTCAGATGCACTAAAAAACTTTTTTCTTCTACATGATTCAGTCGGTTTTACCTTATGCGTACCGTGTTATCGTCAAATGTTTGAAATGCTCGAAGAAATTGGAACGGTTGTTTAATAAAAAAGTAATTGCTAATATTTTGCCAAAAAGGTGGGTATCCTTTTTTTATTCGGATTCAGCAGCCCAAAATACGTATAGACTATCCCAAAAACTGTCACGTGAAAAGTACATCTTGATTAAATTATTGCTATTATAATCTTTCTTACAATAACGGAGGATCTGCCATACCAATCCGATTTTTATGATTAAACGCTTCGTCGCAATACGACAATTAAATAATCATCCTTTAAATTCTAGTGCGTAGGTCGCATTACCGATGTCTTTATAAATTTTATTTAATTGAATTTAACTATAAAAGAGCTAACTGATACAATGGAGAACTGAATTCATGATCGTGCATTAAATATGTCAGAAGTATCTTAAAAAAATATGGTGAAGCTGTCACACACTATTTTAATACATAGTTGACTAGATAACCTGAAGTTTCAAGTTTCAACCTCTAAACTCGAGGAATTTTTGAGGGCTACAGGTGATTTATTTTTGACCTTAAAGGTTATCGTGGTTTCTCGAGGTTCGTGTTCCCGGAAACGTGAATAT
Source organism: Ischnura elegans (assembly GCF_921293095.1). Taxonomy (NCBI): domain Eukaryota; kingdom Metazoa; phylum Arthropoda; class Insecta; order Odonata; family Coenagrionidae; genus Ischnura; species Ischnura elegans. The sequence goes on along the minus strand of NC_060251.1, from coordinate 85,069,677 downwards.
TCGTCGACATTTATCTTCTCAGTTCAGCAATTCGCAGTCGTGCAGAAATGTCGTAAATGTTAAGTCCCCAAAGAGGACAAGAACAAAGTTGATTACGGCTGGTCATTTGAAAGAATTAGCATTCCACCACAATAACGAACCCCCGTGTTCCGAGACATAGATATGAAAAGGGGTGGGATGGGATGGAATAAATTGGGGACTCGTTTATAAACTCCGCTTTGCAGCTTAGCGCAATTGAATCGCGGCTTCCTGAGATGGGAGGAGGTAATGGACTCATTTGTTGGCTGGCCCATGCTACGTGTACTACGTAGGCACTACTAGGGCAGCGTGGGGATGTTACGAAAGGAAAGACGGAAGTGGGATTACTTGACAATTAAGGCAAGTGCAGCAGATGTATGTCTTTAATTTTCTGTAGAATGAGAACAGTATTTTATTTCAGCGATCATTTCATCAAAAAATCCCCAATATAAAACGTGAAAAATTAAAGTTTTTGGATAGCTCCCAACTTTGCCGCACAGTCCTCGCCTGCCAGACAAGAGATCGTGGATTCGACTCCAGCCTGGGTAGGTTGCCCCTATCCAGGGAATAGTTGTTCGTGTACGTTAAAATCCTTAGCATATTGGTAATCTCAATATTAAAGGCCATCCAGAGCTTTTTGTGGTGGTATGGGAATAAATAAATAAAAATTAGCTTACTCAATTACAGAAACACACAAAACCTTTCTCTGCATCTATCACTAAATTCTTTGCAAATTTTAGTTTGATTAAACAATATAATCGCTACATAAGGAGCATATTTCTGTAAGTGAGCAAGGCCGAAAAGCAGCCGAAACGTCAAGAGTGGAAGCACATGAAATGTGGCGCTATCGAAAGAAAAAATGCTGCTAAATCTACATATTATGGGCACCATTCATTTTTTTAAAATAGCTGCGTTAAGTTTTTATCTACAAAATTTACGGCGAGCCGCTCACTTCGGCTGTGATTGTTATGGATTATGTCGATGCAAAATCAAAAATAAAAATTTTACTTCAGACAGAAGGTAGGCAGATGTGTTTTCATATTAAAAACCCATTAAAAACTGAAGAGTAACTAAAAGCAGCAATGTCTGAGTTAGAATCAAGAAAAAATATTTAAATTATTCCAAATGCTGATTAGTTGTAAAAACTTTAAACCAAAGGTAATACAATTATTCACAAAAAAATGCAGACCTTCTATGCAAGGCAATCACATGCAAAAATCCAATATATTATTGAAAATGGAATTAAAACTACGTGGAGTGCAATTCAACATTTAATTCTCAATAGAATAAGTTATGTACCCTGTAAAATTACAGAAACATGAACGAAAAAACTATAGGGAAATCTAACTACACCCTTTTCCTAGAGGTGTTTTCAAATAGTTTGTAGAAAAATATTGGATACTCCGTGGCGACATAGGGCGACATAGTCGGAATAGTTAGAAATACTCGTGCACGTTGGATTATAGATTAAACATCGTGATTAAACACTCATGATGCTAATTATAGTTTGTAATCATTAGTATCCTTAATTTTTGAAAAAAAAATTCGTTATCAGGTTAGAAAAAAAATATTAACTAACATAATAAACTATGTCACTATTATTGCAGTAACAATATCGTACCCATTATATCAATATGGCAAGATAAACATTATATACCATGGAGATGGAATTAAATTCTTCATCAGGGAAGCATCAAATTAAAGGAGATCTTCCGCTTCAGTATCATTACAGAAACAACATCGAATCATTTATATCAATATGGTCAGATGCATATAGCATGGAGGCAGAATTAAATCCAAAGGTTTCTTGGATGGATTTTATAATTCTACATTTTCTTTCTTGGATAAATATTACTATTACCACTTTTTATTTTAAATAAATGGACCCAGATTTCGATAAATAATCATCATCAGACGTTCATCATTAACTATTTATCCTATTATAGCAGCCTTAGTTACGTAACGGAAGACGAGATGAATTTTGAAAAGGACGCCAGTATAGGAGAAAAGGGTGTTATTAATTAACTCATAACATCCCAGAAAACTTTCTAATTGATAATTTTAATAAATACAATACAAAGTAATGAATACAAAGATAATGAATATAAAAATAATGAATACAAAGATAATTAGGTAAATTTTTGTAATGATGGTCATTAGCAATCCATTGAAATATTTCGGTAATACCTCAACTCTTTTCTTCAAAGTGACTTGTAGCCACAGAGTTTCATATGGCGTAGTCAGGAGTGTCGTTCCCGGTGGGGGGGGGGGTCCAAAACCAGGGGGGAAATTTTTTTAAAACAGGGTACCAAGTTTGAACTAATTTTAACACTTTTGATTATCGAAAAAACTTCATTAAAAATATTTAGTAAATTCATGATTTTTCAAATATTTCGTTTTCTTTTATGAAGCAAGGTAAATGTATTTTTATATTTTTTATAATTCTGGGGAGGGGGGAATGTGGGGGTCTAGACCCCCCCCCCCCTAAATATAAAGATTCCCCTGATCTCCTCCCCCACGCTACGCTACTTACTTCACTTAGTGGTAACGAGGTCAGAATGGTTGTTCAATTTGTAAGAGTGATCTCGACGGAAAGGATGTATCTTCAGGGCAAGAATATTTTGGAACAAAGGAATGTTAAATCAATCTATAAAATGTCATTATCTCTTTATTGTTATGATACTTGCCAGTAATTTACAAAAAGTAAGCTTCCTATTGAATTTCCGTTTCGTACACGGCTCTTTCCCCCAGTGGGCTTATTCCGACCGGCTTAAAAAATAAATTTGACTAATATTAAAAAGTGTATTAAGTTATTAAAAGCTTCAATAACATAATTTCAACGTGCCATATGAAGAGAAAATTTCTCAACGCAATAGAACAGCTTATTCTTCATTATTATTATAAGATGATATTGGTAGCATTTAGCCATATGGCTACGTTAGGCGTGAATCTATCTGTTAAATTTATCTGGGGAGATTCAAAATACAGAATATCAGCTTCCTCATTCGGTGACCACCTAAACGTGACCTCTATTCGGTCCCATTCCGTCTCAAAACCTCCCTCTCCCACGCCTCCCTGACCGCATGCCTTATGACTGGGAGAGACGGTGGGGAACGTTAGCCTGAGCGAACGGCTTTACACTGCGACCCTTCCTTCTGCTTCGACTGGGCTGTGGTCTCGGGTCATATTTCCTCCTCATTCTGAAAACATACATGAGGCAGACCCGAACTCGTTCCATCCAATGTACGTACCTTCTCTTCCCCGAATGGCAAAAAGTAATGTTTGGAAACGGAGCACATAAGGGCATGTGCATTAAGTAAGCAACGTCCTCCGTCTTACTGCTGAAAAAGGCAACATCCACTACAGAAACTTCCACGTTACTGCTTCTTACGCAAGACCCACATGTCTTTTATTTTGCTTCAGATCACTTAGTCGTCGCTGAATTAGGTACAACGAGCTGAATGCAATAAAAATGGAACGGTAAGATTATTGTAATCAACCCTTGGAAGCAATTTTCCTAATTTATTCCTGCCATTACCAATTGACCCGTTAACTTTAGAAGAATCTATTCAGCAATTCGGAGCGCTAAAAGTTATTTCAAGGAAATTTGAATAAATCAGCTGTATTCAATAATAATTATACTTCTGACAAGAATAATAGGGGCTGGTAATAAAAATATTTTTCTTTTAGAACGTATTTGTATAATATATATATATATATAATTTATTTGAATTCACGAATTCTGATGATAATGAAAAAAAAACTGCTGCGAATACAATTTATTGTAATTTGTGATACAAATGTGAAATTTATCCATCGCGATAGCAAACATATCTAATCCAATTAAATCGAAATGCATTAAACAATGCGAATTGCATTGGTATCCTCTTTTTGGTAAACATACTACAACGAGATGGGCCAATTGGTATCCCTTCGTATTATTTTGTGACTTAATCCTCTAATTTTATCCCATATTATATTGTATTGCATGCCAAAACACATTTATACATACGGGTACACAAAATATGGCCCAACGTGCGAGCGAGATGGGTAAGCGGTACTGCATAATTCAGCTCAGTACACCTCCATATTTTTATCGATTCTGTCACAGCATCACATTTTTATGCGGATGGAATTTCTCACTTATGCGAACTAGAATTTGGATAACGACTATATCCACCCGATCCTACCAAGAGTTCTTCAAATAATCCTCATAATTTCGCCTAAAATGCACTTGCGTAGCTCAAGCCCTCCCAACCGGAAATTATCCATTTTTATTCCTGCTAAAATATAATATAACTGGTATGGTGAGGAACGTTTTCAGATAATGCTGGCAAACATAATGCATTACATGAATCCAATGATATTCAAGAGTTCCATACCAAGTGATAAGCATAAAATCACGAGTGCAAATCATTATTCGTTGAGTTCTATATTAAATCGAGAATAATAGAATACTAAAATACAATAGAATGGTTCATTACTGAATTTAATCGGCCAATTGCATTTTTAAGGATAAATTTACATTTTCAAAGCAAGCGAATATAAAATACCAATGTTGAGAAAGAGAAAGAAGCGTTTTACACTCACCCACTACGCCTAGTAATATCAGGTTTTTTTAGGAATGATATGAATGCATTGAGAAATGATAACTCACATTCAAAGTTGATAATTTCCTTCTGGAATTGGATTCAATTTCTTAACGCTGAGACATGTAGGAACCACAACGATGCATTTTACTGGAATAATACCCTTGATGCCCTACAAGAAATTTGAATTTCCTTCTCAGAAGCCATTCCTCTTCATAATATCAAGTATCCAAGACAGGTTTCCTGCGGGAAATCTAATTTCAGAGTATTTTTTTAACGCGGGTGCTTATGTTTCAAGATCTGCATTTTTAAAACAAAGACGCAGCTGCTTTTCCTCCTCAGCGTTGAACGTAGAATAGTACTCGCTAGGAACTGTTCAATGGCGCAGAATTGTAGTGTGTATTTCCTATGTATTATTCAAAAGGTAGGTAGACAGAAAAAGTCGGACTTAGACTGCCGAGAGGACAGAATCAGTAGAACACTTCCACGTCTAGTTTAGGCGCTTGTTAGGACGCCATGAAGCTTCCTCCCATTGCCTAAATAACGCCAATTTCCTGTTGATTAACATTCTACTTGAATATAATTGTATATTTTGCCAATGGAAAAAAATGATGTTCAAGTGAACAAAAATAAAAAATGTACAAAGGACGAGTTGGAATGGGAATAAAGGATAGAGAGAAAATCACTAAAATCCCGTGGTATGTTCTGAGAGGTAAGAAAATCTTGGGGTTATCAGCAAGGAATTTATTTACTATTCATTACTTTATAATTAATATCTCATTCAAGTCATCTAATTACAGATGTTGATGGAGACTTTCGCGGGGTGGTGCAGCATGCGTAGCAAGGTTTCCGGGTTGACCTCCGCGTCGATTCATCTTCAAGACGACAGTTTCGCCGGCGTTGCAGCTAGCGTCTTCAGGTACGAAGTATCGGATGCAGGTTTTTTGCCCGTCTTATATAGGACGGGCCTATATAAGACGGGCAAAAAACCTGCATCCGATACTTCGTACCTGAAGACGCTAGCTGCAACGCCGGCGAAACTGTCGTCTTGAAGATGAATCGACGCGGAGGTCAACCCGGAAACCTTGCTACACATCTAATTACAGGTTTGGATTACAATAAAAACGCTGATAAAATGAGGAGTAGCAATTTGAAAGCTCGATATTGCCACACGTATTATCCACTTCTAAATTAGCGGTTTACGGCCGTTTTGAGCCTGAAAGCCGGATATATAACTTGGGATGATAATATGGGACACTACTATTACTTCTTTTAAAGGAATACTGATATAATTATGAACAAATGCAAAAAATTTCAGTGAGCTAGTGAGCACATCTATAATTCACTTTTCAAAACATGTAGGACCAAGAAAAAAATATTCTTACCCGGCACATGAAACTCCAAGGGAGTCTCATGCGGTTCCAGGCAACTCCTTAAAGCAAATATCTGAACTAACGTCGCCGATGAAAGAGATTAATGTTATCCTGTCCCCTCGGCATGTTAGACATCTAAGATTAGAACATCGATAAACACGTTTTGATTCACCAAATGCTATATTATAGTTCGTGATTCTTTTCATAGCTTTAGGGGCAAGCATTAAAATTGCCAGCAGCGTCCTACAAACTACTACTAGTATCGTGTACAAAATCTGATACAAATAATCAGAAGAGGAAGAAAAAAGACTGCGTGCGAACAAAATCGGGTGGAAAAGAGAATGAATAAGGTTAAATGCACATAGAGGGAATGGAATGAGGAAGAACAACCTATGATGAACTAACATAAGAGAGGAAAATTACAGTTCAGATACTAAGGCTGTAAGGAAGGAGAACAAGAGAGGACTGGAGGCGTACGAGATGAGGGAGTGTAGAAGAATGGAAAGGGTGAAGCGCACGAAGAGGAAGAGGAACGACGAATTGCTGGACATGAAGGGTGAGGAGAGGCAGCTTCTAGATGAGATACGGAGGAGACAGAAGGCATGGATGGAGGGAGAATGTAGCGGGGTAGGACTGTTTATTTATTTAATTCCTTCCAAAAACAGCGCGAGCCCAATTACAGTGGACATAGAACAACAAGAAAATAATTTACTAATATTAAGCAAAACGTAACCAACAACGAACGAAATAATATTCAATAGTATTTACAAAGAAATAACATAGAATGGCAGACTTCATCGGAAGGTGCGAGAAGTGTTTAAAACACTGTAAGAGGGTAGAACGTTTAGGGAGAGGAAGGAAGAGAATATTTCAAATATAATGAAAGGTCTTAGTGAGAATTGAAAATGGAACTCTTTTGTTGGGGGAAGATGTTCTGATATGATCGACAAAATTCCCTCTATGATTCTACCTTGACAAGTAGAATACTTTAAGGGCCGGTTTTATAGTGCCTTGTAAACGCTGGCCAATGATAGCCTTCAAATTTAACTGGCGGTGGATGAAAGTTTTTGTTAGCTTCGGTATAAGATCAGACTTCATGTTAACCAATTTCAACCAATGTCAGGTGACGTTGAAGGCTGCATAATTTTATAGTAAGAGTTAACCAGGCATTATAATACCGACCGTAATGGTAATAAAGGCACAAAATGCCTAGTGCACAACAATATGCATCACTCAACCTCAATGCAACAAAAGAGAACTACAGAGAAGGCCATGGTGCGGTAAATTATGATCTCCTCTACAGCGTCCTCCTTCTTCACACTTTGCCACGCGGAATTAAGTGATCAGCAGCGGTGGAAGCGGGTGTGAAAATGGCTCGCTGCGACCCATGCGTGAAACGGGGAGAACACAGCCGCCAAAAATAACGGGATGTGCTTTGGATGCGACGCCGCGGCGAACACCGCGGAAGTCACTTCATCATTCTCCCGCATACTCTCCGCGCAAGGTACTTCTCATCCACTTCTCATGAAACGCCGCTTTCTTTTATTGCTACGGCGTCGAGCGTGAAAAAAATATAAACCGATCCTCCGAAAGGAGACTCGAGGGTGTTTGGCGGTTGGTCGGTCTTGCAATAGTAATCTTCATGGGGAGCGAAAACGGGAAAAAATGGGAATATTTTACGTTCAAGAAAGAAGTATCTTGGGTGTTTACGGAAGGAGGAGTCATAAAGTAAGCCTAACGTTAGGTATATCTGACTTGGTATTTCAATTAAAATCATGTTTTTCGTTAAAGATTATAGTTAAATAAGGATAATTAAGCATATCTTTTGCATCAAGACAGTTGTTTCCATATTTGAAGCAAGTTTAGAAAATTACTACGGCTGTTTCTATATTGTTGCTTTGAATTTGCACAAAATATATCATAGGAAATCGATCGGGTAAAATTAAACCAGAAATCAAACTATGACTGTAAAATAGTACATTACCTCATTCAGTATATAAGTACTTGGTTTAAATAAAGCTATTATCTTGGACCATATTTCACCAAAACTAAGATTACACTCATTAATTTATTTTTACAACAGTAAAGGAGTTACTATTTGAGGAATATAGAGTTTTTCTATTGCACCAGACTATTTCATAAGCAGAAACTAAAAAAATAAAGAAAACAAAGTAATCATAAAGATTGCATCTATTCTTGTAGTGTTGAAAATGAATTACAGCAGCTTCGAATGTGATGAAGGAATACGGCTAAAGGTTGAGTAATTTATGCTGAGCATTCATGCAATATCTACAAATAGGAGGGGTGAAGTTGAGTTTATATATTCAAAAGAAATTCGTTTTCATTTTTTAGCCTCCCGTTAATTAGAAAATGATTAGTTTTCTTAACATTTATTATTACTGGAGTATTCTACCGATTAAGGTAGGTTACCATTGAGTACTGAGGAAGTAATCTGGTAGTCTCCCTTAGCTTCCAGCACTGCCTTCTTCATTTCAATGTAAGGCCGATTCCCTTTCGATCTATCTAAAAATCCTATTCCCTTCCCAACATTCTACTCTCTAACACCGCTTTCAACATCCCCTTCCCGCTAAATACACCCTCCATCCATTGTCTCCTCCGTATCTCATCTAAAAGCTGCCTCTCCTCTCCCACCATGTCCAGCACTTCGTCATTTCTTCTCCTCTCCGTCCATTTCACCCTCTCCATTTTTCTCCATACCCACATCTCGAATTTCTCTCGTCCTCCTTCCTTAGTGTCCAAATTTTCTTTCTAGACATATCGCACTAAAAATCATAATAGAGATTATAAAACTTTGTTAACCGCATGGAATTGAAAAAAAAAATGCGGCAGAAACGTAGAGTTGAATAACAAATATCCACCTAAAGTTGACGAGTATATTTCGCCAGAGTGATATTTGGGAAATGAATGCCGATTTTATTTGCTGAAACCATAAAAGAAATGTAGAAAAAGTGGTGTGAGCAAGTAGAAAAACTCCCCAACTTCTTGCCATTTCTTATACTCCTTATTTACACAAAAAACATACCCATTTTGTTATACTCTACCGTTCATTGTATCTTAAGTCTCTGTTGTCGAAGGCTTCCGATTTATTTTCTGATAAGTTTATCAGAAAGGGAATTCAGACATTATCAGAAACCTTTAAAAAGAATAAAATTAAAGTAGCCAACCACTTCTCAAGAGTAAGCATTGTCAATAGAGTAGCGAGGCGGATGCTTGAGGTTGGTAAGTAGTGAAGAAGCGGCTAACCTCTCAACAAAGGCCGTTGACATCATCAACTTTACTCCTATAAGGCCAATGCCGCAGCCTTTTCGCCAGGGATAGCTCGAAAAGTAGATATCATTAAAAAAAACAAACATGTATTTTACTTTGCAAACTGGATTATAATTGGCAGTCACAAAAAACTTCAGTCTATTCAAAAAATTTTACGTGAAAACTATGTTAAAAGAAGCTCTCCTTAAACTTTCGGTGTTCGCAACCGCATCGATGTAAGGAAGAGGAATACAATCAGCGAGGACATCCTCCTCTTCGGCCTTCAGCATGTGATGGACCTCTACACTGCACGCAGGTCGGTCCGAGGAGTGTGGAAGATTATGAGAGGGAGGAGCGGTAGCGGCGTTCGCGAGATTTTTGGAGCATGTCAGGGGTAGAAGGGAATTTGGGTCACTGGAAGGCCTAGTTGAGCATTCGATAATATCTCGGCCGCATTAAGGACTGGGGGGTTACGGATTAAAGGCAAAAGCGGCAGCCGGAGATGAGTGTGTGAGGACTGGCGTATCCAAAATCCCGTCGAGTCTACCCATTGAAATGATTCAGGAATTTCTCCCCATTGTTCCCTCCTTATAAGCATACGCAGGCGGGTAATCGGGGGAATTACACGGAAACTTGATACCCCAAAACTGAGCTCTAATTTGATTAACTCCGCTCAGAACAAAGGATAGCTCTTTTTAAAATCGTTAATAATGTTTTTTTTTGGTTTTTGGGACAGCTGCGGAGAATGTTAATGTTTCAGATATAGTAGTAATAATTTACTTCGATACGTAAATATTTTTTAAAAAATTGGCTGAGCTAGGTTATTTGTACAAATAAAAATATGTTTCACTAAAGAACCAGAAAAACAGAATTATTTTTTTGGAGAATATCAGCAAGGGGTTCAAAAGTTTCTGCACAATTAGGGACACAATAAAATGCACTACATAATATTAAATGAAAACAAAGAAAATATAGTTTCTATGAAACAACCAAAACATTTTATTCAATTGAATGTATTGCTAATGACAACTCGGCTATCTAAAATCTTATACGACTGCAATAAATCGGTCAGGAGGATTGTTATTAAAGGGTAGTACAAATTTGGTTAGATTTACAAATTATGAGGGGAGCTATAAGGAAACTAAAAAATGGATATCAAATGCTGAGTTATGATTTGGCTGCAGCTCAGCAAAGTATCAAAAATTATTATACCAAAGACTCATCGTTTTCTTTTCCGGGTTGTAATATCTCATGATTACATAACATCGTTTCAGGCTTAATTATGTGGAACTTTTCTGTATCCATGATAAAAACACAAATGGTAATTTCGGCACTACTTAATACAACACCCAACGACTGACAATGGTTTCAACACTTTGTGTCATTTTCAAGGTTTTTTTTATCATGGACATGGATATCTCATGAATAGTTCCGCTTCAAAGTCACATTATAAATGAATATGATGACAAAAATAGATTCATAGAAATAGTTAATTTCATAAATTCCAGCAAAAATTTAGCTTATCTGTTCACAAAATGTTCACAAACGATGCTCCGAACTGCATAGTCAACAACCGCCAACACGTCTTAGGGATGCTGATGCACAGTAGCCGCTATTTTTTCACGAAGAATTATGAGAAGAATTTGTGGGCAATAGGTAAGAAACGTAATAACAGACGCAAATAATTGTATTCAGTGAATATTAAAGTTATCATCAGAAGTAAGACGGCGAAAAAGCGACTTGAGGATTTTTCATTTCGAGGAGGTTACCATTTTATTGTGAGGATCTCCTCAATTACAACTCCAGCATAAAATAAATAATACCTTCTACGTAATCGAAAAACTACTCCCCTAAAATAGTACTAACACAGCTACTTTTCATTGCCAATGCTAAGCAACTGTTCGTGAAGCTTTTTATAGAGTGTAACAATAAACCATTCTTACTACAAGCATAATATAAATATAAAATACAATACGATGGCAACCAAAATAAATGTGTCTCAAATAATTAAAAACAAAAGAATCGTCAGATTAATTTGACGATGATAAAAATAAAAGATAAATAGAAAGCTATTTTTCATATAGTTTCACCATAAGTAAAATATTAAAGTATGTACTCTTTAAGTCACTCTCTCCAAGATCATAATTAATTGTTGTGCCAATCGTGACAGACGATATTATTATCAGAATATATTATTTCATCTGAGAAAACTGATGGACTAAAGGAATTAATCTATAGATTACAGAATCCCCTAGATATCATTGGATGCACGAAAAATAATCTGACTCGACATATTCAATTACCTTCAAAGTATTCGTAGACAGGGCAGCGCCTGCGACGAGAACCATGTTCGTGGGGGCATTAATGATTCGAGGAAGCCATCATAACCATCGCAATCCCTATCCACATTAATTCAGAACCTTGGCGCGGGATTCGTCGCGTAAATCATCAGTTAAGAATGTTTAAACGCAACTGGATTATTACACCCTTTTCCCACTCCTATGCGACCTATCTCAGCCAATATCTCGGCCATCTTTCATCCGCTGCGGAGCCAGCACCGGGGGAAGTGACGTAAATCGAGAGAAGAAGAAACTTCTCATCCGGCTTAGTGCTAATTGGATTTCCTATCGAGGATTCGAATGGAATCTCCCTCCCATATCTTTCACCTATTCCACTCATATAAACACAAACACAACATCCAATTTGCCCATTTCTCGCGTTTGCCTGCAAATGCTCTCTGGGCTTACTCATTCCTCCTCGCACTACTCACCATTCGCAGAGCGTTTCGGCGCTCGTGGCAAAACTTCAATTCGCTTCTCAATTCAGCTTCTCAATTTGCAATTGTGAATGTGTTCCCTTACCCATAAGTTCCTTCCGGTGACGAAAATTTTGTGCGCATGTGGATGAATTTTTAAAAATTTGTGATAAGGAAGATTTTGCCATTTTTTTGCCTTTACATGCAAACGCCAATAAGGAAAAATCTAAGATATTTTTCAACATCTAAGTAACACGGGAAAACATGTATGCTGTAGATCTTCTGCAACACGTTTGTGGGGAAATTTCAATCCTAAGTGGATACAGTTTTACCATAAATTACCGGAAAAATGCAGATGAATATAGGCAGAGATTGCCAAATGTCAAAACTGAAAAAATATATGAATATTCACTGAGGTGCATACCTTCAATGAGTTCCACTGGTAAAATTTGTTTTTAGACAAAATTCTGTTCAAAAAGGTCACATGTAACAATTATTAATAAAATTAATTAAATTGGGCGTTTTAAAACTGCATAGTTATGGGCACATAAAACGATTCAAAAATGGAGAAGGAGGTGGAAAATGTCATTGAACTAGCATATGAATATTTAGGAAATATGGTGGTAATAAGAGTTCCCTCTGCATAAGGTGGTTACTTTGATCTAGGACCTTCAAGGATATTGCAAGGGATTGCCCTACTTTCCTAAATTTCAGGGAAGATTGCATCTGTAATTTATCTCGCTACCAGTGGACACCATGTAGTTATCGCTTTGTTTCCAAGTTTTCACTAAGGCAGTAAAACGTAGTCAAAGTATTCGGAACCCCTAAGGCCAATATTTACCACCAGTACTAAATCCATAATTTCAGGATATTATGCCTGAGAAGTTACTACACTCATATGATACGAGTGGAATCCCCTAGTCAATATACTAAATCACAATGCCTTAACCTAGTAAAACGTAGTACAAAAGGAGTTTCTTGTGTATTAGACCAAAATTGTGGGCTATTATCCTACCTAATACAATTAAAGAAACTATTTGTTTGAAGAAATAGTTAATAAAAATGAATAATAACTTTCGATGATACTCGAACATTATTGAAAAGGATCGGTACATGTAATCTGTTAGCTATGATTAATTTCATGTTTGTCGTTCATTCTTCATTGTTATTATTATACAGCCACTAAGTTTTTTAATATTTTACACACAAAATTCCTTCAATGTTTTTCTTTAGGCAATGCTTATTTTTGGTTTTACAATTTTTTTCATTTCCGCATTTAAGAAATCTGAAGTTAGCGCAACTACAGGCTTTTTGCCTTATAGGCTATATTCCTTGAATGGAAATAATTTACTGTATGTAGAAGAAAATAGATATTATTATTACTACTAGCAAAAAGCCTAACTAGCACTTTAAACTTCCCATCGCCCGCCCAAAATATAGTCTGCATTATCCTTATACTCTCCGTCCCATTACTCCTTTCTATCAACTAATCCGCCACCTTCCGCCTTTTCCACAAAATCCCAAGTCCCCTTCGAGGGCGTCTTAATCCTATGGCTTCCCTTTCCCCATGGAATACCTCGCAAACCCTACTCAGACGACAAAGGCGCAAGGAGCCATAAACAAACCAAAGTTTTTGTTCATTTAGCGCGGGACCTAAAGCCGTATGCATAACCTAATATTAAGTTTAACGCCCACGAATGAGAATTGGCTATTCGCAGTGATAATGAAAATAAAATAAAAATATACTTTTATAAAGGAGGCAGCCTAGCGCGGAATCTTTTTAGCGTTGAGATTAGGACACGAGTAGAGGCCATAGGGATAACTTATTTTTGAATGGATAATGAGGCGTTACAATGAGTCTTTATAATGCTCGAGTGCTCAGTAGTGGTCCTTAAAAACCCATGCGCAGCATGCAGACTGCCTCCGTTCATACTCTAAGCGCCATATTGGCGAAGATTATCGAAAATGGTCCAGGTGCATAATCCACCAACACACCGTACGAAAGCGGTAATTTAAACCAAGTTTTGAGCAAAAATTGAGGCTGTCATAATCGTACACTGAAAGCAATATGAAGTCTCAAACTCAAAAATAATATTTTAAGGACTGCCGGTACGGAGAATATCACTTAATTATCACTTTTTTAAAGCCAATGTCAACGTTTTACGCTTTTATTGCTAACAGCTTTGTACAATGGATCCACCTGGATATTTTGAAAAAAAAGCCATTTCAATTCTTTTTCCAATCTACTTACCTTTTTTTCAAATTACAAAATTAGGAAACGCGTTTCAGCGTAATCGCTAATGTAGTATTATTTTGTGGTAATACGAATTTCTATTTTCTCTGTGCACAAGCCTCTTTTACCTAACAGAGTTTCGTCACTAGCAGTTAACGCAATTCTTGAATCGTTTACAAATTTTCTGGCAAGAAATGTAAAGTAAAAAAAATACAATACTATTTTAAAAGTAAATACAATACTATTCAGCAATATATCCTGGGAGTGGTATACTGAAAACGTAATTGAAAACATCGGTTGAATATTGGTTGAACAATACCACTAGCCTGCACTGAGGTACTTTTTTGTATAAAAATTTTTAAATCAAGAACAAAAACATTTTAGTTTTACAGAGAAATCAAAATTGAAAATTATAAATCGTGGACATATTTATAAAATAATGTAACTGAAAACATCATTTAACATCATTGTTGATAACTACGATTAATTATGACTTAAATATGCTTCTTTATGAGTGATAAGTCCCAGGTTTTACATACTATTATATTGTCTAGCGTACAGTGTGTTTCATTAATCTCCTCTTTACTGTGGCGTAAGGTTGCGCAAATATTTGACCTCAATTTATATCTTCCCATTCCATTTTCCTCGATCATATTTCTCAGTAAATTCTCTAACCTATTTCCCACCGACCCCTTCCAGGACAGAATTTTCTTATCCGGTGCCGATTTCTGAAGATAGAGAGATTCCCAGAAAAGGTTCAAAGAGAACTAATGGGGAGAGGATAATACTAGGGAGTTTCTGGAAACCCCATGACCAAAACTAGCCTCTCTCATGGCACGTGTCGATCAGTAGAAGGTAGCCCTTAGCATTGAGACTCATGCCTTCCACGTGTACTGCAGATATAAGAGTGAGAGCTACAACGTTCTTACATCAAGCTCCACATAAGTACATTTGCTTGCAACGTCGAAGAACAACTGACTTAGGCTGAAATTTAATCACTGGATTCCTTTGTATGTAATTAACTAAATACTCTGTAATGCAGTGAACATCTAAAACACGCAAAATAATATTAAGTTATTAGAAGCATTTTCTGACTTTCATCTGTTTAATATACTGTCAAAAGAGGAAAATGTTTATCTTTACGCAAAGTACCATAGATAAAGACGATATTTCCCTATTTGTACCGCCAAGTTAATGCCGTCAAGAGAAGGAACAAATGTAACTCTCCATGCATGGCGGAAGAATTAAATATGGTATCTGAGGCGCTAAAGGGAGGTTAAGTTGAAATTTTTAGTTCAAACCCGAGTTTGCAAGAGTAATTATTTCCCACAAGCAGTAAAACCTACGCATATAGCACCTGTTTTAAAATTATTTTGCAATGCAAACTGTATCTAAATATTAATACATCAAAAATAAAAAATTTTACACCTAAGGTCGGGCTAATATTGCTTATGGATAAAGCTGGCCTATGGACATAGCAGTCATAGCCGAGACAGAGAAGGATTTGAAGAAGACGTTGACAAACATGGAAAGGACAATGGCCAGATATCAGCTGAAAATCAATAAAAAGAAGACTAAGATATTAGTTTGCAGCAAAAGAGAGGAGGCTAAAACAAACATCAACCTAGGACAGCATAAGCTTGAAGAGGTGAACGAGTTCTCTTACCTGGGAAGCCGAATTACCAGCGATGGACGGAGCAAGAAAGAAATACACAGTAGAATAGCGCAGGCGAAGAGGGCTTTCTGCAAAAAGAAGAATCTTCTTACAGCTGAAAATACCAGCATAGAAGTAAGGAAACAATTCATCAGATGCTACATATGGAGTATGTTTCTCTATGGAAGCGAGGCTTGGACGTTGACAGCAGCAGAGAAGTCAAGAGTGGAAGCATTCGAAATGTGGTGCTACCGAAGAATGATGAAGATAAAATGGATTGACCGTGTGAGTAACCAGGAAGTGCTAAGGAGAGTTGGAGAAAAGAGAAGCCTCCTAAAAACCTTATGCAGAAAAAGGGACAACTTAGTTGGCCACATTTTGAGGCACGATGGTCTGATGAAGGCAATCGTTGAAGGACAAGTGGAAGGGAAAAAGGGCAAGGGAGGGCCCCGAATGAGTTATATAGGACAGATTATAAAGGATGTAAAAGAGAATAAATGTGTAGCTATGAAGAGATTAGCGGATAGGAGAGAGAAATGGAGAGCTGCGTCAAACCAATCTTAGGATTGTTGACTAATGATGATGATGATGAAAGCTGGCCTTCGTGAACAAATTCAATCAATGACGTGCATCAAAATCAATGACGTTTCATAGGCGTCTTCAAAATCACGAAAAGCAGTATTTAGATAAGAAGTCCATAAATTAGTAAGAAAATTTGAAAAATTAAATTTTTACTCTTATTGGTTTCAAAAATATTGAAATTAAAAAAATATATTTATAGGTTAACCTACTTGTTACAAACAAGTCTTGAGCTTTTAAGGGATCTGAAAGAGGAAAAAATGGATGTTCAGCATAAAATATACCAGAAATTACAGTAAATATGGGATACTTAGCTAAACGGATAGTGGCGCCAAATCATAGGAATATAAAATTGCAAAAACAATAACATATTTTGATCTTAAGGGATATACTGAATCTGACTAGTGGAAGCTTTTGTCAGAAAGGAAAAATAAGCAGTTCCGGTGGCAGTATTTATACATTCTGAATGAAATAATAACTATATCACTTGGGATCAACAGAGAATTTTTCTCGTGCAACGATTATAATAATGTTTTATCGCCATTGTATTCAAACTTTAGCGAATTAACGTTCGTGAAGAATAGTTGTGTTAATGCAGTAATTCATTAGTAACCCATTTTTTCCTCCACTTAGTACCAATACATTTTCCTTATCTGGATGGTAATCTGTTGCAGAGAAAACTTATAGCATGTGTACGAGTCGCCTGTGCTCATCCTAAGGCATTTTAATTGTAAACACAATTCTGATGTAGAATATGAGTTTATCCCGGCGTATGCTCTGCAGGAATATTTCTCGGGTTTCCCACCGGGTGTCGTATCGGGTTGTAGTTCCCAACGCTTCCATGACTAAGTCCGTCATCGTCATCAGGGGTTAATGTTGAGCCAAGTTTTTTCTCCGGTATTTATACACATGAGGGCCGTTCAAGTGGGCCCTGATTGGTCCTTTCTGAATTGGGGTGATTTATAGTGATTGATCACTGACTTCCATGTATTACTTAACTGGAAGCCTTTGTCTCTGTTTAAGTTCTTTTGGTGTATGTTGATTTGTATGGCTTCTTTGACAATTCGATCCCAGTAGTTGTCTGTGCGGCATAGCACTTTGGTACTTTTAAAATCCACTCGGTGACCGAGGTCCAGGCAATGCTCTGCCACCGCTGATTTCAGTGGGTGGAACAAGCGTATGCATCGTTCGTGTTCCGTCAGCCTTTTTTCTATGGTGCGGCCTGTTTCCCCAATGTAAACGTGGCCACATTCACATGGGATGCTGTATACTCCCGACGTCTTGAGGCCCAGGTCATCTTTCGGTGTTCCGATGCAGGTCTTTAACTTGCTGGACGGTTTGTGTATCGCTTCTATGTTATGTCTCTTGAGTATTCGGGATCCCGATCCCGGTGGGAAACCCGAGAAATATTCCTGCAACACAATTCTGATATTTACTCGTACACTTAGATTAAAAAATTACGCTACAAAATATAAAAGAAACAAATAGAACATGTACGATGCTTTGATTTTGTTGCTAGATAAAAAAAGTCCGCGTGGAGAGGAGCCTAATTGGAAAGTTTAAAGAAAGTTCGCGGAATCGATGAAAATTTCGAAAATGAGGATAAAGCCTCTTCCACGAAAAATCGTCGTTAGTAGTCGCCCCAGACCCAACAATGCTTATTTGCAAAAAACAAAGCTGGTAACCGAAGACTCATGCTGTTTTAACGTTCTTCTTTTGATTTTTGAACCGTCATTCTCAAAACGACGCCTTAGCCACCAAAGTCACCCAAGGGTCAAAATGCTTTGTGAGCTAAACTCAACCCTTAGCTCTTTAAGTACCTACAAGGCTTTCGATGAATTTCCGCTTGCTTTTCAAGCCTCTAGGTATCCCCTTCATGCGTTCATAAGTAAGTTTTAATTGGCAACATCATTTAGAGATTCCACTGGGATGATATTAACGCTGCATACTCGTCAGTCCAAGAGATAAATGGAAGAAACACCTATGACATCTGTCTACTTCAAATGTAACTGTAATGTATTTCTCAGTAATTACTTTCTTAATTCAGTATCCTTTACGAAAACTAATGCATGGTGTCCCACAACTCTTTCTTCACCGTCCGAATTTTATCTGCCCGTTTTATGACGAATTATTAGTTTAAAACTATGGGTATTACATGAAGATCTTTCTATTATAATCAAATTGCCTATATTTCACGAGTAAAAATTTGACTCTGGGAAATTGGTGGGGTAAAATTTTCAAATGTACGATACAAATATAAAATAATTTTCAAATACTCAAATTTGAGAATTAGAGGGATTTTAATTTATGTTGGAAGGGCTCTCCTATATTTACTGTTATAATTTCTAAATGATAACGTGAGTTTTAAATAATTAATGTGTTAGGAAAAAATACCGATTACTTGGAGGCGATTCGTACCAGTAAGACAAAATTAAATGGATGTCCATCCTAAAGTCAAGAATGTAAGAAAAAATGGGATTACATTAACGCCGAGTCGGTAATTATCTTTTAAGGCAAGATAACGGACGAATCAACATTTCAACGGCCAGTTTGTGGTTGACCATCAAAACTTGTGGAGGAGAAGGACTTCTACTTCCTTTCAGGAATAGGTTACTAACCTGTTCCGGCTCCGTATTACCATCTTTTTCTTGGTCTCCAACACTTCTTTTGCCATTTGATATTCCATTTCTTGTTTTGGAATTATTTCATTTGGCATTCGAACCATATGTTCCTTCCATCTGTATTTGTATTCTTTTAATTTATCAGGAGGAGGACAAGGACAAGGCTAGGATTTATGATAATTCCTGATGCTCCTATTGTCGGAGTGACTCGCGGAACTTCGGTTTCACGGAAAGAGTTATCACCATTATCGTTAGCCAGCTATTCTCTTCCCCCTTTGACGAGGCCGTCTAGTCACCCACTCAACTCCTCCCCCACCCCAGGCAATGACCTTCCTATCAACCCGAGCGGTACCTGCACTTTTGCTCCTCAAGATTGACTAATATTGAGGAACCGTCCTCCGGCCGGCACCTTTTCCTTCCTTCACGACCTCTCGGTCGCGGGTCGCTGTCCGACTCTTCCGAGCATCCTTTCCCGGTCGCGGGTCACTGTCAGGCCTCCTCCGGACTTCCATCCTGCCTTTCCAGCCTCGCCAGGTGCCGTCGTACCGTCCGCACCCGAGTCACCGCCCGTCACAGCTCTCGTCTGCGCTGAACGGAAGTAAGTCACCATTTTCCACTTATCCGCTGTGCCTGATCGTTCAGTGTATCGGACTATTAAAAAAAACATGAATTAAATCATTGTCTCGTCATTGAGAATACGCTCCACACCAAAAATGTTGCGACCGCCAACCACGCGACACTATGTGTACCCATGTTTTTCGCCCGTGACCGCGCGCAAATAAATGCCATAGAGTATGTCCTGCCACCCAGAAAGGATCGGACGATATATCGTGAAATATCGCTATAAGTACATTTTTTGGATGTCAATATTGAGTTTTGATAATTGGAAAAATGTTTTAAAAAATAGATGAAACTCGCAAATATGGAAAATTCTCAATGCAATTACCGGTTATTATATCTTTATCTAGCTCGTTATTTATCATCCCCATATGAGTTACTGTTTCTTCCAATGTTATGTATTTAAAAAATCTGTACACAGTATTGCATTAACAATATTTGTACAGAGAAGGCCTAATAAACGCAGGAAATTTTTGAGGTAGTTTATATTTTGCCATCCAAAATTTATTTTCTGCTGCAAAATTTGAATCTAAGGTGTGCTGAAAAATAGCAGAAAATGTCAAAAAGACTAAAGTTTGTTTTTCGTTTATAACTTGAAATCTATCAACTTTTATGGAATAAGTTTTAAGTTCAAGAGTCTACAAGGCTTGTCAAAAAAAAAACATTTTTATAGTCAATTTTATAAAGATTCGTAGTATATTTAATAGAAATTTTTGGTAAATGTTATCAAACCTTTTAGTAAATTTTATAAAAATTTTTAGTAAATTTTATATAAATTTTTAGAAAATTGTACATAAATTTTACAAAAGTTTTAGGTAAATTTTATAAAAATGTTTAGTAAATTTTATGAGCGTTAATTTTTACCTGAAAAAATACTGTTTAATAGAACCCATAGAATCGGTATGATGAACAAAAAGGCCAAAAAGGTAAACGTTCTTGGCTTTTTTTGCAACCTTGCGTCACGAAAATTTGTTCAAAAATCTCAAATACGGATTAAGCACCCTTAGCTCATGTAGCACAGAAAAAATAATAACTTTCATCCGAAGGCCATTTTAAATGACACCTTGACTGGTCTATACCGTCCCTGCCTACTCAGGTATTTCATCCGTGTAAATGCCACCCTCATATCCTTCACATTATGATAGTTGAATGCTTCAGTGCTAAGTCATGAAGCCGCGGCATTCATCCTTTTACTCTCTTCTATATACTGAGATCAGTGCGCTGCTGATGTATCTGCTTAATGTTCAACCTAATTGCTCACTCGTATTGGTATTCATTAATCCACTGATTATTGAATACTTACATTGGCATTTGAGTATCAAAATGAGCGCTAAAGTACACATCTGGTTACTGTAGTGACTCCTAAGATATTAGAATATTCTATAGAGTAAAAGAGTCCCTGACAAAGTAATTCGATTATGATTATTCTGATTATTCAAGTACTTAGGTGGGTGCTCGAGCAAAGCCCTGAGTATTTGAATGACTAAACGTGTGTACTCGAGTGAACTCAGCATACCTGAAGTTCTTCCGAATGTTTCCCAGCGTTTTCTGCCCACGATGTTTTAATTATTTTTTTTCGAATAGAAGCGGACCCTGGGGCCATCGAGGTTTGGCAAAAAGAGGTGGAGAACCACGCGGAGGAGGATCATAGGATGGGCCGGTGAAAGGAGTGGGGGGGGGGGGTGGACTTTTGGGGAAGAGGGCCAAGTGTGCGATTTCGAGAGATCCCCAGAGGCTGGGCAGCGGTGGGAAAGGGTTTGGGCGATTCCGGGTGGATCTGGTTCCGAGGGTAGGGATGAAATGGGGAGGGCGGACACATCAACCCAGTGCTTATTGGGCGCCGGCTAATTGCCTTGGATCCCTTTCGATGGTCCTAGGGGAAGAAAAAGTGAAAGCTACTCACCCCACACCCCTACGGCCATGCATTCCCTCGCGTGGAAAAATTCCTCTGACCTTCCCTCGTTCAAGGTATTCAGTGCTACATATTTTAGCATTTCAAGGTTAATATTTCCGTAAACTAATGATGGTTGAAAATATTCAGGGATGTAAAATGCGAATTGCTTCCTCCTGTAGGTTCTCATGTAATTGTTAAAGATGAATACTGTGCGGAATAGTAGCCATGTCAATCGGTTTATTGATATGTTTTATTTCTTTATATCCTTATGCTACTTAGAAAAACCTAAAGATTCTTTTTCAATAAAAAACACCTATTTCATTCATTCATGTACCTAGTTACTTGCTTCTCCCTTGGGTGAACCTTGGAACCTTCTACCCGTCTCGTTCATGTATTCGCACTTGCGTAAAAATACTTATCCGTTGATCCCTATGGTATAACATCTAAGCTCTGAACTATCAGTTTTAAACCTCGGAATCTAAAACAAGTATCCAATGCGTAGTAAAAAGAGACCAAAAACACCCAAGGGAGAGGCCAGTCACTAGCTAAATGAATAAATCAAATAGTTTTGATATCTATATTAAACATAAGTCATAGACGTTTTTTACAAGTAACACAAGGTTTAAACGAAGTATAAAATATTTTTGACTGATTGACGAGACTAGTTTTCCATAAAATTTTCGCTATAGATCACTGATGATTCCCCGAGATCCCGCGTAGAAATGGTGAAACCTTTCTGTCCCGTTTCTGTCGCTCATGAATTCACACTCATGTAAGTTTAACTTGAAACTTTAAGTTTTAAAACCCGGAATCTAAAAAGAATATTCAATGCATTTGAAAGATATCGCGAACATGAATAACCATCGGATCTTAAAAGTACATAATATAAATGGATGTAACACACGAATTACTAGACATGGCCAAAAAGACACCTAAGGGTGAGGCCAGTAGCTTTAATATATTGAAAATAAATCATGCATTCGTGCAATTTTGCAAAAGTAAACTAGAAGTAAGGTATGCTTCATTACATACATTCGGAAGTGAAATATGACGCACCATTTGTATCAAAAGTGACAATTTTCAATATCTTGCATATCAAAGCATACATGTTCATATTGTTATTCATTGACTTCCTTTTGTGATTTCTCGGTGCCACCGGAAAATAAAAAGCAAATTATTTGCGTCTCCATTACCATAAAGCCAAATAAGGCTCATATAATGTATTCGATTAAAGTTAAATTCTTTTACAGCTAAGGATGAATATAAAAAAAAATTCTCTTGCAGAAAATATCATAATCAGAAGCACAAAGGTGACGTTTGGAGTGTCAACAGCATACAAAAAAAGTCTTCATAGCGTATTTTCATACTAAATATTTTGAATTAAATCATCAATATCTTTTGAGTGTTGCCAGTTTATTCCAATACTAATCCAATAGCATCATAATACGCGACTCTGAATAGAAAACAGCCTTGTTTAAACAGCTTAAAATCTTTAATCTACTTAAAAACAAAGTTAATAACCATATCGGACACATTCCTATAAAAATTGCAATGCTTGTATAATAAAAGATAGTTGTTTAAAAATAAAATTAAGATATTTATAGAGCACACACGTCCTTACAGATTATTTTATGTTCTCATTTTAATGAAAATATTATTTTTTAAACAAAACCCGGAAATTTCATATTTGTTCCTACGTGTAATCATTCCATAGCTTTAATAGAAGGGAAATTTTGGGATGAACATGCTCTTTATATTATTACTACGATCTAAAAGCCTAAAGGCTTCAAATAGCCCAGCTAAAATTATTTATTAACATGCATCGACAAAGAAACACATGTATAACTAAGTAAGAAAAATGGGTTAAGCCAATGTTTTTACACAAAAGCTGGGGGACTTTAACTGGGGCTTAAAAATGTTTAAGCATCAAAATAGCTCAATGCCATTGTTATTTCAGCCACAATTCCCATGTATCCCACTCATACGATTCCTGTTAAAACAAATGCAATATATTACAATTTCAACTCTGTAATCCACTTGTATTAATTAAATACATGTCTTGCTATATAATATGCCAGTTTTCGAGTTCAAACACCACGCCGTCCCATAGAATATGATGAAACAGCAAGGAGAGGAGAATGGAGAGTGCTCAGTACTGCCGACTAGAAAATGACGAATATGAAATTAGGTCTAGTTAATACAACTCGCTTGCTCGCGCAAAGGGATTACCGTAGTAGAATATGGTTTGATAGCTGATGATAGAGGAGACCACTTCGCAGCGCGCTAATATAATTTGAATTCCAAACTAGTAGGGAAGAGGTTCTATTTACTTTCGATGGAGCAGGTGAGAATTCAAAGCAATTTATGACATAACATGCGAGACAATGGGAGCTAATTCAACTGTTTCGTTACATCCGCACATATATAATCACAGCGTTCAATCCTCAATTCACAAGCACTAAAATATTGAACAAACATTGACTCAAAACTAAGACAGTCCTCTTGAAGAATGATCGCAGGCTTTCCCGCCGTATAGAATCGTGGAAGGTTACTCGGGAATACCACCGAGTCAGGTTCTCTGACTCCGTCTCGGCCGAAGTTTCGATGCACGAGCTGTCCATCGTCATTATGTAATCAAATGATTCCAATGCTAATGACAAGCTTAAAGCATGAATTAAACCAAGAAATATATTTATGTTAATTTTTATGACTTTAAATTCAAATATAAACGCCGCTATCCCTGTTTCACAAGTTCATCAATAGAAATAAAAAGGGGGGAAAGTTTAATTATTTAATGGGCCTATTTCCGACTGTTTAAAACATACATAGACTTCTTTTTCTAATCGACATATTCCATCACATAGGAATACTAGACCTCTTAATTTATCTTGTATGCAGGAGAAGTATAAATACATATTTATTAAGAGTCAACAGAATTCTATGGAATAATTTGAAAGCACCGAAAAAATTTCAGCATCACGCGGCAAGCCAGATCATCTTTTGAAATATTTTTAAATCATTTAAAAAACCGATTTTTTAATTCGAAAATTCAAACTATTTCCATAACTAAAATAAGAGAAGCGATTTTTCATCCACATGCAAAATAAAATATGAATAAATAATTATTTGAAGTGCGACAAAAAAACAAATAAAAAAATACGATTCACGTGCAAACGCAACCGAGTAATATGAAGACAAAATCATGCACCCGAATATCATCGCATCAAAAAAATAAAAGAAGCTATGAGAGCGTTTCGAAAATTTTGATTAGGCGTGAATATTCCACCGAACGTAATCCCCTCGTCTGATTCAGTCTCAACAATCCCCAGGAGATACGGAGGGGAAAGGAACCCAGATTCAAGCCGACCAGGCACGTCAAAACCCTTCACCGTGGAAAAGGCGTTTATTAAAGCGAGTCCCTCATTTAAATAGACGCCTGCGCTGCGAACTGCGCTTCATTGAGATTTCTTACCAAGGGTAAAAAGTCTCTTGACCTACTATCAGGCGACGCGGGAGAATATACACACTCCAAAACCCTTTCCCACTCCTCACCCTACGCTGCACCCCTCGGGGGGCCTGAACTCTACCTCCGACGGGGAAAAGCACCCGGATCCACCCGGAGCCTCCGGGACACACAAATACACTGACGAGCGTATTAGCCTTGTTGCCGCTTCACTCATCCCCCTGGCGGCAGTCGGGAGAATCGAGCCGCGGCGGCATTTCTCGCTCAGGGCGAGAATTCCCCGCCGAGAGAAAAATGTATCATGCGATGTAGTGGAATTTTTATAAACATGTCTACACCTTGGGTTTACAATAAAATAAGGTGTTACATGCATAAATATATGCATGGATTCCTGTTCCTCTCCTCTTTTGGAAAGAGTGATTTTTCCCATCGAAAATTAGAAAAAAGTATCCATTAGTACGCTCCATCATTTCATTTTTTGTTTATTTTTTCTATAAAAATAAATATTTATATGTGGCCACCTTAGAGCAAGAAGACGTTTTATTTATTTATGATGCATGGGCAACTCAATTCTCAACATGTATATATATTGCTTATAGCTGGCCTCGGTGACGGTGAGGTAAAGCCCAAATTTCTTTTATACTTAATGTTTTGCTTTAGATGCAACAGCAAGTTCACAACTCTTAAAGATTACAACTCCACAAATATTATTTTACCATAGTCTTTTAATCTGTCAATGGAGAACGACATTATGTTCAATAAATTTAATAATTACTATTTATTGTATTTTATACAGTTCAAGCATCAAAATATCCTGAATAGAAAGCCATAATTCTCATCCATCGCAGATCCTAAGTTTGGTTTGAAACAAAATATTCGTCAATCAAATAAGATAGCACTTTCCCGCAAAGTTTTATTTGGATACGTTTCAAATATTAAGTTATTATCCATTGCGCGTTGTACTTCCGATGTACTTGATTCTGACCTTGCAGTCGAAACAAGAATATATAATAAACCTCTGTGTTGAAGTGCCATTAAATTGCCATTAGGATGTCACTTTCGCCATGTCTCCCTTGCAAATGTTACATACACAATATTTGAATGGATTAAAAATACTCCTGCTCTTATGTAAAAAATGTATTATAAGAAATCAGCTACTTAGCAAGCCTTTAAGGATCGGATTGATGTTTCTTCGTAGCGCTTTTTCTGCGATAGCAAGATCTCTGCATAAGATCTTTGTGTATAGCATTTCAAGAACAGCAGCTTGCACGCTGGATGGGAATTGGAGCCTTTTGTTAAGAGGAGGCTGATGGCGAGTTTATTTTATGGAAGGATAGTGTTTCACTATTTTTCGCGGATCCTAGGTAGTATGTAATACTCATCATCGATAATGCATCTGCTTAAAGAGGAATTATTAAATGAGGAATCTAGGAGCCAAAGTGTAGGAGTACGATTTTTATAATTTTAGTGATAAGTGGAGCTAATAGTTAGTTAGGTATTCAATATAGTTTCAGCAAAGGATACTAATGAATTACTGATTCTATATTTTTAAACCTATCAGTGAATTACTTGTATCTCTTTATTACAACAATATTGTGTACCCCACCAACCAGTATCTGAAATTATATTCATAACTATACCAGTTTCGAAGGACCTCAAATATTCTTGTCAGGCTGGCGCAATGAAAATTTGCATTGAAGAGCAATTTGAATAACTGCCATCTTTCGCATATTTCTAGGAAATATGATGGGAGCTGTCGTCCCTAAACAGCCCTTAATCAGCCACTGGGCGCAAATGACCTAAGGCTTTGATTGATTCATTCAAATAACTACCAGTGACCTAGGGGGTGGGAGAAGGTGGGAAGCAACGATTACTTGGTTACCGCGATTTTCTTTTTAGCACTGTCGTGAGTGCAACGTCGAAACCACTCCTTCCTTTTGAGATTGCCGCTTCACCCATCCTCCTGACGGTATTCAGTAGAATCGGCTTGGCACGGAGTTTCTCGAGTATGGCGAGAATTCCCGCGCTGCGAGGAAAAGGCCCACGCCAACTGCTTCGCGACAGACGAGCTCGGATTCGGGGCACATGAAATCTTTAATTTCCTCTGACATTTTTAAACCGTCTTTCCATCATTACAAAAGCTTTAGGAAGAGTAAGGATCGATATAATAAAACAACACATTCCAAAACACCATTAAATTCTTTGTAAAACATATTTAATTGCATAGACAGAAAATAGTAACATAAATTATTCGGAGAAGCTCACTTCGCGCTCAAATTTTATATAAGAGTAATATGACGAAACTGAGAAAGGAGCAGAAAAAATTGTGTCTTTGCTTTGCTGGACGTGAGGGTTTCAATTTAAAATGGGAATTTCTTGTCTAAATCTCTCCCAATAAAGACCAATAATTATTATCTCTCTGGCGGATTCCGAAGGAATCGACTGGTACGGAATTTCTAGCGAGAATTCCCTCGCTAGGAGTAAAAGGTACCCAGCATCGCATTGGCATTTCCATCAACACGTTCCCACTGCGCCATTGACAGACGAACTGTGCACCGGGTCGGGACATATTTTCGGTGGTAGCACAAGCGACGAACAGGTCCCATTCCCTGCTACAAGTCAAGGTGGTCCTTTAGGGAGTGAGCTCTCAGATCTCGCTGGATTGGGAGAGCAATTACCACGGAATCGCCTAGCCTACCCATTCTGTCAAACCTCATTCTCATGCTCCACCACGGAGTTCGAAACAACCACTTAACGTGCAGGAAGATTGATTAGGTTTGGTGATCCTCACTCCGTTAATCCTCTATTTAATTAAGATTACTTACAGGAGGAGTTACATGAAGGAAGGCGTATGAATAAAAGAGAACCTTGTACAATAAATCGCAATATCGTTGTAAAGACTCAAAGACGACCACAAAGTTTTGTGCCGTTGTAGATGAGAGCCGTGAAAAATTGCATGGTAAGACTTCTTAGTAGAACACCACAAACGAAGATTGTGATTATTTGACGCATGATAAGGTAGAATAAAAATGATAATTCCATTGGTTTATATTAATAATTGAGGAATCTTTGACGGAATTAGGTGGTAGAAAAGCTTACTGAAGAAGAGAATACACGTATTTTGCTTTGAAACTCAATTTGAGACAATTAACAAAAAATTATAGCTTTAAGGAGATTTACATCAAAGAAAAAAAGAAATTATATCCAGGTTAAGGAGACAATTCTTGTCGAAAATTATGTATGCACGTTGGCCAATTCTAAGCCATGTCGTCACCATCTTAAATGTGAGCTATTTGTGATATTGACTGATAAGATGTATTACCATCATCACTATACCAAGACTGAGCAATTATAGCAGGGACTGCTAGAACTCAAGAGGATTAGGTGCATGTAATTTATATGAATTTTGGAGAAATATTGAGTCACTACCTATTTTTGAATAAAAATGAAGACGGTAATTAAACTAAAGTAAAATACTTTGGTTCAAATGCATATTTAAGTAATTATGAGCTATTTGTAAAGAGATTTTAGCCCCATGTAAAATAGCTAATTATTATCTCCAGCTAGGCAAAAACTGTCACAAATTATTTTATTAACTTATACCAAAATTAACATAAATGGCAGGTTTTATTCTTTTAATTTCCTTTTTCATTAAATACTTTAATAATAGAAGCTTTAACAGCAAATATTTAGAGTGAATCAAAAGGTGCAGGGATAAAAATGGGAGAAAAAACACAAAAAATGAATATTTAGGGTTTTTTAATTTTTGTGTCTTTATTGAGATGGGAGTGGTAAGAATGCTCGTGGATATGTAGTAAGTAAATTCCCAGTTGGTTAATATAAAGGTGCCTTAGAGCGGCTTATCGGGTAATGTCAATTGACTGCGTCATAAGAGGGTGGTTGTTAAGCTTGAAGGGTCCGCCTTAGCTGGCAGCGCCGTCGCACACGCATGCATTCCCAATGAGCAATCGCTCCCTTTGTGCGCTCCAATGTAAGCAGAGCGACGCTTGTCTCAATGACGAATACCGAATGGCTTTACGCCCGCCGTCAGGAGATGACATTAAGGAAGACGTCACCGTATTGTTTTCGGATGATTCAGGGGGAGAAGTGATGGTTGGTTGTTGCGGGATGGGAACGAGGAGGGATAAACCCTTAATAAACCCTCCATCATCTCGCTTGCTGAATCCTTTAAATGCTACTCGGAATATCTTAAAGAGGGTTCCAAATGGTATTTTGACGTAGCTCACATCTAAACGAAGAATCATTCTTCGCGTTCATTGCCTCCAATAGCACTTCATTCCATTAAAACTGAGAATTAGTTCAGTTTATTGCGAATATAACCAAGAAAATATTCTAGCGCAAATTTTATCTGCTAACATGTTACGTTGCTTATGCTAACTTAGTTTGTTGCCATGTTGCTCGTTTCCCATTTATGGAAGAGTTTTTATAAGATACTCAAACTCAAAACCACATTTCCATCATCAAAAAAGGTTTTGGAAGGGTAAGAATTAATAAAGTACAAAAGAAATTCCTTGAAAAGCGTTAAAATTCCTCAAATATGTTTTGATTCTTTAAAAAAGTATTTAACTGTATCAAGTAAACAGATAACAGTAACATAAATTATTCGGAGAAGCTCACGTTACGCTCAAATTTACTAAAGGAGGAACATGTTGAAACTGAGCGTGGAGCGGAAGAATTCGTCCCTTTGCTTTGCTTTACGGAAGAACGCATGCTAAATAATTTTCCATGTATATAAAACATTGCAAGGCATAGCAAAGTTATTAGATCTTAAATTTTCTTAAAAAAGCAAACAAACTGGTGCGATACCAGGATAATTCATTTCCAAATTTTTATGGGTAAAGACATGAAGATTCTCTGACACTAATGGCAGGATTCTCTGACCTATCACTGATTTCCCTGATCCATTTGATATCCACCGCCTTATTTCTGATTACCTTGATTTTCTGAACATCTAAAACCCCTAGGGGCATTTCAGAATCAAATTGAATTCAGTTTTATGCCATGAATTGAAGTATTTATGCCGTTCTTGTCACCTTGTGCTATAAAGAAGTTTCAAGTACCTTATCGACTAAAAATACTCCATTATAAAAATTCACGAAACAATATACAATAACGGTGAACTTGATTTCAAAAGTTTTCATAGAGTCGGGAACGATAGTTTTCCTTTAGGCAGGTATTTAATGTTGATATTTAAATAGTAAAACATCGGGAAAGAAAGTATCTAAAAGCCTATTGAAAAAATTCATCCATATTCTGTGGCTAAAATTATACCTCTATATTCGACTTTATGAATGCATGGTAGAATAAAAAGGTTACTCACTGCAAGTTAGAATTTCTTTATCATATTTAAGGGAAGTAGTTCTTAGCAGTTGCAACATATTACAGCTTAGAAAATGCTTAAATAAAAATATTGAAAAAAATAGTCACTGTCAAAACCCATCACCAGAATCAACAAATTTGAAAATGTCTTTTAGTATTCATTCGTAAAAAGTATATCTAACGTGAAAATAAATTACACGATATATGGAATGAGAGCAAAAACCATTTCGAACCGATGATAATGATCTACAAAAATGCTCACATTTCAAGAATATTGCCATAAATAACAAAAATTTCGGCGTCAGAAGGTAATACTCCTTATCCAACCTTTCCGCTACGCGCTAGACACTGATACAGCACTTTCCGAAACGAACGGGCGATGATCCATGGATCAAATTTCCTTTCCTGACGCAAAAGGAAGGACTGAGGTTCATGCTACTTCGACTACTCATCAAGCGCAGGGCACCGAAAAACGTCGTAAAAGTGAGCACTCTCCCGAGGACCACAGTCTATCACGTTTCTAGGTCGTAAGAAACGAGCGCAATTTCAGGTGTCGGATTAGAACTAGCAACGCGGGCATGGAGAAGAGAAAGAGCATAGGAACAAGACCCCAGCCGGGCACTAAAAACCATATGGGTGTGTTTCCTTTGGAACGCTTTCTGCGAGGCTAGCACACTGGACTTGTATGATTCATCCATGTGTGAGCACACAGCTTTTTATCGCGTCATTACACAACCATGGTACCTAATTTATGTTATATTTATGTCAGAGCTATTATTAGGATATTTTTGAGCCAATAAGCTTTTGGATGCAAACATTTATATTGTTTAATAAAGTTTTATAATCATGCTTAAGTAAAAAAACCAAATTTTTTGCGGAGAGATAAATTGAAACAAGGTATCGAATGATAAACAAAGATTAGCTGCCTACTAATCTTAGTTAGTACTGGATAATGATTTTTTAGTAATCGAAACACTTGATGTAAGCTGCTAAAATTAAAATTAGTGGGCAGTGATACGTTACACAACCGAAGTAGCCACCGTTAGGTTTTATTTATTTCAGAACCATTATTTGAATATTTTCGACCCGATACGATTTAAAATTGGTGCCGTTTAATAAGAAATTACAATCATGCTTTGGTATAGAGTCAACTTTTTGGAAAGAGATATCGCCGTGCACTAAAAACCTTATCGTGGTGTTTCCTTCGAAAAGCATTCTGCGAGGCTAGCACACTTGACTAGTATGATTCATTCCTATGTTTGCACACAGCTTTTTATCACGTCGTTACGGAACCAATGTACCTAAAGTTAGGTTTCTATTAACTTGAATATTTTCGGCCCAAGTTTGGTTTCATACCGTAAGGTTTTCTTTCTTTAAGTACCACTATGCGAATATTTTTGAACCACTAAGATTTACGATTTAAAAATTTAGACTTTTTAATAAGGCTTTAATCATGCTTAAGTATTAGGTCAACTTTTTGTGAAGAGATAATGCCGGGCACTAAAAAAAATGTGGCTGTGTTTACTTTGGAACTCTTTCAACAGCACACTCGACCAGTATTATCATTCATACGTGTGCACATAGATTTTTATTACGTTGTTACACGACTAACGTATCTACCGTTGGGTTTACATTTATTAGAGAGGCATAGTTTGAATATTTTTAACCGGCTTCCCTTTAGGATATTCACATTTTTTCCGTATGATAAAGTTTTAAAATGTTTCATAGGTATGTTTTGAATGTCGCATATAGGAAATGGGTAAGATAGATGTTAGGAAAATATACTTGTCATCTGATGCAACAATTCTTTATTAGTTCACCGTTTGATCTCAAAATTTTCATTTCAATTTATAATTAATTATTTTTTTGGGAATAAATTTCTCTACACGCAAAAATTCCAAAAAACCAAAAATGCTAGATAATTATTCATAGATATTCGCTGTTTGGTATGCCACTGAATACTACTCACTTACTCACAAACAGCAAAAACATATTTATAGTGTCCTCTTAACTTAAAAAAGCCATGCTATCAAGGCAGTAATCCGTTGATTAGAATACACCTCATTATTTAGGAGGTATCTAAGTTCCCAGACTCCCAGATATGTCAGCTTAGCACAAATACTTAGATGCCAGATTGTTTATAGACGTCAAATATGTGATAAATGTCAGAGTTGATTAAAATATAATAATACCTACACTATGGGGATCATGTACCACGTCCCGAGTCCTTGCCTTGCCGAGAAAAAAATAATTTCTTTGACCGGGACACGAGTCCCGGTCAAGGTAAATGATTTTTTTCTCTGTGGATTTTCTACACAATTTGTACAATGAATTTATGAGTATGTTACGAAAAATTTATTATTAACACATTTTTATGAATTATTCAAAATTAAAATTTTTGCACTTTGAATAGTGGTGTCAATTTTATGGCAAAGTATTTAGCACTTGCATTTATTTATCGAATTTCTATGACTGCTTAAATGCACTAAAGTATTAAAAATGTCATTTTATCCCCTACCTTATTATGATATTGGCCCAAAGGGAGTTCAAAATTAACTTGTTCCTGCACGTTGCACTTAAAATATAAAATCTGCACATGAAATTTTTAAGAACAAAAAAATATAACAGAATGGTCACCCTGGCATCAGGTATTGCCCATGAGGGTTCAAAGGCGGCCGACTGTTAAAAAAAAAAACGCTGATGACATTGGATACTACAGAGATAGAGCGGCTGGAAGGGTGGGGGTTAGTAAGAGGCGTGAGGCACATTGGGTAAGGTTTGAGTGGGGTATATTCGGCGAGAGCAGAGTCTGAATCCGTACAAATGCCTCGAGTCACGCGGCTATGTGAACCAAATCCCGTTGGGAAGGGAATATAAAATGAAAAAAAAGAGAGAAAAGAAAAAGAAAACAAAACAATCTCATCTCGCGCGCAGCCTAAACTCTCTCGACGAATAAAACACTGCGGCGAGATACGTTTAAGTTGCGAACGGTGGAGTAGCAGTCATAAATACGATTTTTACTCGCGGAAAGCTCCATCTATCCCTGTTTTGCATTCTTTCTCGCCCGTAAGCCTCTCATTCCATTGGTCTCATTTTATTCTCTAACCCCCTTATTATTTTATGACTCGAAAATAGTACGGAGCTCACTGATAAAAAAAGGTTTTCTACTTGTTCGTGGATAATTTATTTTTATGCCGCGATCTTTTATGTCTTTTTATTCAATCATATCTTTCTATCTCTCTTTCTTTCCATCTCTCTGGTATTTTCGAGAATAATGATACATTTTTTTCCGCCGCGATTCCTTCACTGGAGAGTGGCGAAGTAAAGAATGGCAACTGTGTCGGTTTTCCTCAGGGCTATGCATAAAAAATATATACACAGGAATACATCCTTTTCATTCCTGTGAAGGTTTATTTTGAGTCCCGCGCGATGGCATGGTAGTAGTATCATAAGTTTGGATAAACATGGAATGCCCTTAAGGAAGAAATATGGATCCCTCCGAAAAGAAAAAAGAAAAACTTCTGACGAGGTTTTCTCCGTAGTTTCCATCTTTATTCTTATTTGCAAGGCGTTTTGCGAAGGTATTTCGTTGTTCTCGTTAAACTACGAGATAACCAACCGATGCAACGTATTTTATCTCGGAAAATCTCCCCACAAATGGCAGAAAACCAAGTAAATATACGGAAGTCGTTTCAAAAACGAAGTTTTGCCGGTAACTGCACCTATAAAGGAGCGTATTATGCACACCTTGGTCAAATTAAGATTCATAGACTAAACTTCTGCAACAGCCTCAAAATATACTGAGATAACTAAAAGCAAACTGAAAAAGTCAAAATGAGAAACGGAACAGTGATTACTTTAGCCAAGAGGGATTAAAAGTTTTAAAATAGACATTCGTAGTGTTGCAAAATTAATTTTTTTAAATGTTTCAGTGCTGATATTTTTTAAAACTAATTGGGCGCGTTGAAGGTTACTTTATATTTTTGATGTATTAAATTGTAAGCGTAAATAAACTTCATATTCTAATTTGGTGACACTGATATATGAATTTGTAAAAAATATAATACGTGTATTTCTTATACAAGAAAGAAATTAACATAGCCCACAAATTGATTTGATTTTCTGTTTCATGCAAAAAATCCCTTTAATATTTTTTTCTATGTTAAGGGCTTTTAAAACTGACTGACCAAATCTCGGTAAGGGTTAATATTGTTTCCCTTATTTTAATATTTCTGACATAACCTAATGCGCCATTCCGGTAACATATGGAAGAAACCTGACCTGCATATATCCTAATTTGCTTCATAAACTCTCATAGTGGGTTTGCTGCATAGAATATTCCAAAGTTAGACCCAACACATTATTTTTGGTTACGCCCCCGAGACCCTCAATCTTCCTTTAACCAGCGTAAAAACGTGTGGTTTAAAGCGAAATCGACGCGGAATATTTTCTGAGCAGGAAAAGACACGAATAAAATGCTCTTGTGATCAGCAGTGGAAATGCAAAGTTATTATTATCCAGGCCATCCCTTTCTCCTAGATACATTCACATACCAGTGAGTAGGCTTAAACGTATGCCCGACTAGTGCCTAATATAATCGATGAAATATTTTCCTAAAAACGCGGGATAAAAGTCAGTCTCTCATAGTTCATGTTTTTTATGGATTTCGTATTGGACATTTGCGTTTTACAGTATTTTTCTGTACTATTAATCTTCAGGAAAATCAATGTCATCCCTTTTAACTTACAAATTAAAGCACTTATGTTGAGTTCATTAAATTATGTCTACGTTTTGTCAGCATTCGGATTACGAATAATAAATAAAAAATAGATATATCTATGCAAATACATAGAAAATTACTCAAATGAGATGATTGCCGAAATGCATCTTACAATAATTTGTCCGGTAAATTTTAGCTCAACATATGCAATGTAGTGTTCGGGAAGTTTACTATGGGAAAAAACAAGATAACCGTGCAATAAAATACGGCTTACCATTTGAAATCAATGATAATGTTCGGCCATTGGCTTGTATGGAGCATTAGGTTAGTGCGGTATAATTTTTAATTTTCAGAAAATTCAGCGGGTTCCAAAAATAGCCTAAAATGCATAATGTGTATTGTACACAAGAAAAAAGCCAGTAAAAGTCGGAGAATAGCGGAGGAATGTGGTGAGATGCAATACGTTTTAGGAAATACTTCAGTAAATGTGTTGGAGACGTTTCATAATCACTTGCTATCGATCAAAGTATAAGAGCATGGAACATTTTATGCTTAACCATCTGTGCGGAAACTTATGTGAAACGAATAAGTAGAGTAATGCCTTTCGGTGATGAATAAAGTTATTCTCAAATAAATCCCATCACACCGTAAATATTAAAGGCTCCTATTTATCAAGGCGAGGACAGTGAAGCTCCTAATATTTTCTAAAAAAGAGGCGTTGATAGATGATTGGGGAAATGGGGGAGGAGATTGTGGTGTACCGCTCAATGACTCAAGACAACGTGGTTTTCAGTTCAGCGAGTCCGACTGGCTCGGCGGCAGGTAGGGTAGCAACTCCCGAGCTCACAACTGCCGCTGATAAGCCGGGGTAGGCGGCGTGCCGGTCGAGCCAATCGAGCCTCATTTATTTCCAGCACAAATACAACAATTCCTCCCTTTCAAAAATGGTTACATCATAGAACAAAACTTAATAACAAAAAAAATAAATTTGTTTCAATAAACAAAAATTTAACAACTCCTTGGAAACACATATTTGGAAATATAAGGCAATAACAATAGCAGTGTAACAATGCATAAACTATAAAAACTAATATAAACACCAACTAAACTCTCTAATATAACCAAATAAACAAGATCATTGCGATTGAAATCTATCAACCGGCTTCCTAATGCGCTGAGGGTATCTTTTATCAACAGCTGATCCCTCGTTTGGAGATGGAACACTTGCATTTGACTGAGTGTCAGAGTGAGAAGGAACCGGGGATTGCAGCGATGGGGATGCGTGAGGCAAACGTGGCGTACTGGGAATGCTAGAGGTGGGTGAGGAGTGAGGGGAAAGGTTGTTTTTGTTTGGGAACCTCTCCGCTACTGCGTCATTATTGACATTGAAATCACCCGTTTTAACATCATCAGAATTGGCATACACTGAGCTGGAATTCATCCCAATGAGCTGATCAATATGTCTGTTACAAACAAAACCAGACTTGAACATTACAGAATACATTACACCACTTAATTGTTTTAATACGATCCCTTCAACCCATTTGTCTTTACAGCGATAATCCCTAATTAGAACAGGTTGATTTTCAAACAAAATCCTTGTTTTCTTAACACCAAAATACTCTTTTTGTTTTTCTTGCTTAAGTTCCACTCTCTTGACCACATTAGGCCTCAATAGATCTAGTCTGGATCTTAAAGGTCTACCAAACATTAGTTTAGCAGGGGTTTCATTCGTAGTACTATGAATAGAGTTTCTGTAACTAAACAATATATTACTCAGGGCAATATTTACATCTGCATTTTCTACAAAAGCGCAACTTAACTTATGCTTAGCATACTTAACAGAACTCTCCGCCTGGCCATTAGATCGAGGGTGGTATGGCGGCGAAAATGAGTGCTTCACACCATTTGATACCATAAAATTTCTAAATTCTAATGAAGTGAGAGGTGGGCCATTATCGGAATGTAAGGAAACAGGTAGTCCAAATCTTGAAAATAGCTCTCTGAGCTTTTCTATGGTTACCTTAGCCGAGGTAGAGCTAACTTCAAATACCTCAAGCCACTTAGTATGAGCATCAATCACCACTAAATACATCTTTCCTTTAAAAGGGCCCAAGTAATCCACATGTAACCTCTCCCAAGGAGAAGCGGGATAATGCCACACATGAAGTTCACTCTTGGGAGGGCTAGAACGTTCTCTAAGGCAAGGCGAGCAATTGTTAGCTAGGTCTTCTATTCGTCTATCAATATTAGGGAACCAAACATAATTTCTAGCCACAGATTTCATCTTTACAATACCTAGATGACCCGAATGCAATTCGTTCAGAACATAGTCACGCAATTTACTTGGAAGAACAATTTTGTACCCCCACATAATAATACCATGCTCTACAGTCAGTTCCTCTTTCCTTAAGAAATATGGCTGTAACTCACTATTTTCCTCTGAGATAAAGTTAGGCCACCCATTCATTACATAATTATACACCTTCTTTAAGATAGGATCACTCTGTGTTTCTTTTCTTACACGTTCAAAATTTAGTGGTACGGAACTCTCAGCAATACAATGCAAATAAGTTCCTACCAATTTTGTTTCTTCATTAACAGAGTGTAAGTCAGGTAATGGCATACGTGAAAGAGCGTCAGCATTACCATGTTTTTCAGATTTAACGTACTGAACATCAAAATTATACCCTGATAAAAACAAAGCATATCTCTGCAGTCTACTCGCGGCAAAAACAGGTAATCCCCTTTTTGGGCCGAAAATGCTTACTAAGGGTCTGTGATCCGTACATAAAGTAAACTTCCGTCCGTACAAATATTGGTTGAACTTCTTGACGCCAAAAACAACTGCTAATGCCTCCTTATCTATCTGTGAGTACCCACACTCGGCAGGAGATAAGGTTCGCGAATGAAATGCAACTGGCCTTTCGACACCCTCCTGAGTGACTATGCTTAAAACAGCACCAAGTCCGGTGGAGCTGGCGTCAACTGCCAGTTTCACGGGTAGTGTTGGATCATAGTGTGCCAACACAGGTGCTTGCGTCAAGATTTTCTTCACTTCATTGAATGCATAAAGACAGTCTTTGCCAAATTTGAACGGAACATCTTTACGTAGAAGTTTATACATAGGATTTAAAATGGTTGACATGTTTTTAATAAACTTAGAATAATAATTCACAAGACCAATAAATGCTCGAACTTCATTGACTGATTTTGGTATGGGTGTATTCACAATCGCAGCTACTTTATCTTGGGATGTGTGCAATCCGTCTTTATCAATTTTAAACCCTAAATATTCAACCTTACTTGCAAAAAATTTACATTTTTCCTTTTTGACTGTTAGACCACATTCACTAAGACGTTTACACACAGCCTCCAATCGCTCATAATGAGTTTTAGTATCCGGTGCACTAACCAAAATGTCATCTAAAAACACAACAATACCTTCTAACCCTGCTAAGGTTTGTTCAATGGCCTTTTGAAATACTCCTGGAGCACTCGAAATACCATAGGGCACTCTGCAATAAGAGAAGAGACCCTTGTGTGTGCTAATAGTACAAAGCTTTTGTGACTCAGAATCTAAGGTCAATTGCATAAATGCATTGCTTAAATCAATTTTGCTAAAATGCCTACCTTTATGCATGCTTACAAATAAATCCTCAATGCGAGGTATGGGGTATTTATCAACCTCCAAATACTGGTTTAGTGTGACCTTAAAATCCCCACAGATTCTGATGTCACCATTAGCTTTTAACACGGGCACAATTGGCGTACCCCAATTGCAGCTACGTACAGGCATTAACACTTTTTTGTCCACCAGACGTTGCAATTCACTCTCAACCTTTGACTTTAAGGAAAAGGGAATGGGTCTTGGCTTGAAATATTTCGGCTTAGCACTCTCTTTCAGAATTAATTCTACTGGTTCGCCTTTGTACTGGCCTAATTTATTGGTAAAAACTTCAGGGAACTTTTTTACTAAATTGTTAACCATTAAATCAAAGTTATCAAATATTTTACTTGAATCGCTAATTCCGTACAGATCGGATTTATTTTTGAAGGAAATGTCTATGCCCAATATTTTAAGCCAATCACGTCCTATTAACGGATGTGATCCCCCTTGGATTACATACATATCAAGAAGTTTATTTACATTCTGATAGCTGACCTTGACTTTAATTTTACCAATTGGAACAATCGGTTGATTGGTATAGGAACATAGCTTTAACTCGCTAGGGTAAAGCGTACAAGAACTTAGATTATTCTTGTAAAATTTATCACTAATGACAGTCACACTTGCTCCTGTGTCTACTTCGAACGTAGTCATTTCACCCTGAACGACAATATCTACCCTTATTGGGTCAACTTTGACTTTCTCGGTATGTTCCTCATACATGACAAACATGTGCTGAATATCTTCGATGTGCAAATCGTCAGCTTGATTTCCCACACAAAAAGCACTTGGCGTATCGGAACATTTTTCCGAACCCACGAAATTGTGTTTTGGCTTTAACATAGACTTATTAAAAGACTTACATTTTGGTGGTCTGGAATGGCCGTAACTATTATTACGCACAGTTGTCGCACTTGTCAACGCACTCGTCGATCGACAAACCTTGGCAATGTGGTTTTTCTTCCCACACTTATGGCAAGTAACACCTTACAATTTACACTGATTCTTTACATGCCCAATTTGCCCACAACAGAAACACTTCACACCACCATCCCTGGACACTGAGTTTGACCTGGTCGATGTAGGGTTGTTGATCCTTTGCGTTGCTCTCCACGATGCGATGTGCTGTACTCGGCCGCCGTTGTCGACTCCTTGGACAGCCAAGGCTGCTGCGTTCTTCTCTGCTGCCTCCACTGAGCTGGCAATCTTGACTGCCTGCTCGAAACTCAAGCTGGCCTCTGCAAGTAATCGCTGTTTCGTCGACTCATTCCTGATGCCACTTACTAGGCGATCCCTTAAATAGTCATTTAAGGAAGACCCGAACTGGCAATATATTGACAGCTTTTTGAGGCTTGCGATGTAATCAGCTACCGTCTCCCCCTCATTTTGATTTCTCTTGCTGAATTTGTAGCGCTCAGCAATAAATGATGGTGCCGGGTAAAGATGGTCCTCTACCAGCTTTACTAACTCGCCATACGTCTTTGACGATGGTTTGTTCGGCGTGCACAAATCACGAATCAAATTAAATGTTTAAACTCCCACAACGGTTAAGAGAGTACTCACTTTCTTACTCGCATTTATCTCGTTACATTCCACGAACAATTCAAATCGTTCGACATACGACGACCACGTGTCTATCGTACTATCAAACTCGCCAACCGAGCCTATTACTCCAGCCATTTCAGAATTACTGGATCACACAGAATTACTTCCTTTATCCTAGCCGTTATCGATCTGTTACATAACGCTAGTTTCCACATAGTTTATCCTCGTCGCCATTTGTGGTGTACCGCTCAATGACTCAAGACAACGTGGTTTTCAGTTCAGCGAGTCCGACTGGCTCGGCGGCAGGTAGGGTAGCAACTCCCGAGCTCACAACTGCCGCTGATAAGCCGGGGTAGGCGGCGTGCCGGTCGAGCCAATCGAGCCTCATTTATTTCCAGCACAAATACAACAGAGATGATGTCATAGGGCGACTACAAACATAAAGTCTGTCACTAAACAAGCTTTAAAACTCATGCGCTGCCTCTAAATCCAACCCATATCATCTCTGATGAAATTTTTAAAGACGTGTTGATTTGAACAGAGTAGTAATGGAATGCAAGCAATTAATTATTTATTCAAGAAGAAAAACTCCCCCCGAAGCTGAACAAGCCAAATACTTGAGTGGTTGAGTGGGTACGTGGTTCGCTTTGAAATAATCCTTTTTTTTCAGAGCAAACAAAGTTCATTCGTCGTAAACTTTAAATATTCAGATCCGTGACTAAACATCCTTAAAAAAATGCTTCAAATAAGATAAAAAAGACGCAGGAAACAGCAAGAAGATTCGAGAGTTTTAAGGAGGAAGGGAGAAAAACTCATTAGGAATTGCTAGGCGGTTCCTTTGCCCACGGGGAAGAGCAATGATAAAAACATACCAGAACCTACCCACACCCTCAAAGATTACAGCAAAGACGCAGAGATTTATGGGTAATTTGAGCAAGAAAACAGTCGAGGGTACGCTGAGAAGATGACCTCATTCTTTCTGACGAATAACCTAAGACGATAATATTGCGATGTTTTAGACACCAAAGGCTTCAATAAGAAAATTCAACAGTCGATTCAACAGCGCTATTTTTAGTATATAATTAAGTAATCATCAGTATTGGGATTATTCTGCAACTGTCTTCCATTGTATTTCATGCACTAGATAAATTTGATCCTATTGATGAGTTTGTCTTACTTCGTACAATACCATAAGCAATTTATCTAAAGAGCTAATTTATACATAGATCGAAGATAACGACACTGATATGGGAAAACTTTATAAATTGTACATAATATGTTCTCTTCGGTATGATACGTAGCAGCAGAAATAGTTTTCAGGACCAAACGGGATTACATTTTGGGATATAAAATCAGAAAAACGTTTGGGCCAGGCTACTTCAGGCTAGCGGCAAAGAATAATCTATGACTACCTAATCCTTAAATTACTTAACACCGTCAAAACCGATACTTACGGAGGGAAAAAGATTACCAAAATTCCTATCAAAGTATTAGTTGCTTATTTTAAAAGATTGATTGAAAATTGAAAAGAGTGAGAATAGACTCTTGCAGGGGAACACTAGGTAACAATGTGGCCAACATTGCCAGAGCGTCAAGTTTAATTCACATGATAAGTAAACAAAATTTTTTAGGATGCACCGTTCGCATATTTATCACGCACGTTAAATGATAGTACTCACTCACAAAGTATTAATTATTAATAAAATATTTAAAATGGTGACTTATAACTGAGAAACACAAAATAAGTCCCTAAATGTAAAGCCCATGGCATATCGATGAGAAAAGCGGGTGAGGAAATATAAGCTAGTCGAGAGGAAAAGGGCTGGACATAGAGGGCGTGTAAATGAATCGTAATAACGTGAAATCAAACAATCTAACATTCCATTAATATTATTTTAGATTTAAAATTAAATGATAACGTTACATCAGGTTTCATATTAACAGAGAAATCGCATTTTTAGAGAAACAAAGATGTGACTCTACAATATCAGCAGATCCCAATTTTTAAGACAGCATTAGATACGAATCACTTACTATTGGAACCGTAAGGAAACTTTAAAAACAGCCAAAACGAATTAATCTACACCTTGCGATGTTAAATACGTGCTACCAAAATGGCACGTCGAAATAGGTAGAGGAATTCACTATCACCACGCATACACCATTCCTTCGTTAATAAAGAAATTGGGTCTACGTTTATACGAATACTGCCACAAAGGATGAAGAAAAAAACGATATAAATTTGCGTTTATTACAGTAATTTTGCCACTAACGGTTAGCCATAGATAATACAAGCTAAGAAAATAATTCAACAATCATAGAGAGAGTCGCTAATTTATTCTCCCAATTGAATAAGCAAACATTAATTATAACCACAAAAAGCATTGGTAACTTTTGGCGGCGAATTTTGGTTGCGTATTTTGACGAAAAAGCGACTATTGGTAAATGATAAAAAATATTTAAAATAGTAAGAAAAGAAACAAATAAATACCTACTTAGTTAAGCACAGAATATCTCGATGACGAAAGTAGATGAGGAAATTGAAACTACTGGAGAGAAAATAGGTTGGACTTAAAGGGTACAAGATAACGCAGTGGACGGGAAGGTAATTAAAAAAAAACAGCAGTGGCATTTCCAATAGTCCTCGATGAAAATGACCCTTTCATTATGGAATGGCAGTGAAAGTATGGCGTAAGCGAATAAGCAATTAATTATCTTTGAAACAGCGGAATATATCAATATTTGCATCATTTTCGAAACAAATACCATTTTTCATCATTTTAAAACGGAGAAAAACGATAATGAAATACAAATTCCGACAAAAAAGATAATTCTTGAGTTTCGAAACAATATATTTTCGATGTCAGAGGATGGAAAAAGGGAGGGAAACCAAACTGGAATGAAATCACGGCGGCGATATCTTGCGTTTCAGCGAAACAGCGGATATCTCTCTCCCTTAGGGACCCGGAGGATGGGTCGCTGTTCCAAGATATGAGTAACCGAGGGTAGATTATGTGGGCAGGATATGGAGCTTTCAACCGCTGAAAAAAAAACGAGCAATTGAACGCGGAGAGGGTTTCCTGGGATACGAAGTCCACGGGCCGAGGCGGCAGAAACCGAAATCATTGCAGAGCGGGAAAGATTAGAATACGATTAAAGCGCGAAACAGCCCTCGCAGATTAAACCACCACCGTCCTTAGCGAGACCCGAAGGCTCCCCTCGTTCATTTTAATTTCAAGGGCAATATGAGGATGAGGAGAAGCTCAAGGAAGGGATCATCCTTCTTATCGCATCGACTCTGAAAACATGACGGAGAATTTTCACTCGGAACGAAATTCATTTTGCTATGAGTCTAGGCGTGCTAATGTAGTTTATGGATAACAAAACCTTATAAAATGTCTATTTTCCATAGCGAATCGAATCCGTGATATAACATTCGAAATAAGGCCTTTAGTTTCAATGCGTTCATTGAAGTCTTTGGGAGTAAATTCCGTTCATATTCGATTCAAATGGCCGTCCGTATCAATGTGTAAAATTATTAGCCTAAAAATATCAAATTTCAATTTTAAGGAGATAAGAATTTCATCTTTCCTCCTCAGGAGGTTTGCTTGATGAATTTCCATCGGTTTTAATAACGAATTTATGATTCAGGTAGGTTTCAATGCGAATAAAATCGACTGATTTGGGCGTTACTTGGTGGAACGATGAAATATTCATGGTGAAACAACAAAAAACACAGTAGTATTCCACAAAATTTATTTAAGTTGTCTACTAGTTTCGACGTTTACACCGAAAACGTCGAAACTAGTAGACAACTCAAATAAATTTTGTGGAATAGTACTATGTTTTTGTTTCACCATGAATATTTCAATACGATCGAATTTTTGTTGTTCCCTAAAATTTTGACTCTGACGACTGCTCACGTCATCGGAATAAAAATTATGGAGCACAAAAAAATTATTATCGCGTTGAAAGCCAAACGGTTGACTACATTTGGCTGTAACGCGATCGATGTTCGTTGTTTTTGAAAATAATCACTCCGAAGACTCATTACTAGTGGTCATATCGTCGTCAGTAAGATAATTTATTCACACAACAAATGATTGGGGAAAGGGAACAGGTAGTAAAGTCGGAATGGAAAAATAAGGCGATAGTCGAAGGAGATTCTAGCCGTTCTTACATGAATGAAGACGCATGAATAAAATAGAACTTCGTACGGTTAATAGCATTCTCTACGAATAGACTCAAAGATAGTCTTAAATTTTGTTCCGACTTAGGTGCGAATCATGAAAATTAATTGTTAAAGTTCTAATAGGAACACCAGAAACAAAGATGGAAATTCTTTAACGCATGTTGAAGTAGAAGAAAAACGAGGACACCACTGTTTCGTAGTTAAAATTGAGGATGCTATGAGAAAAAATGGGAGGTTTAAAATTGATTGTTTGAGGCGTAACTTGGTGAAAACGATTCATAATTAAATTAACAAGAAGAACTTTGTGCTTTCACATTAATATTTATTCACGACCATGGTTTCAACGTTAGACGTCATCATCAGGTGAACTCTACAGAGGTCCATCACAGGGAGGTTTAAAAAATAAATGAAGAGAAGATATATAC
Organism: Ischnura elegans; assembly: GCF_921293095.1. NCBI lineage: Eukaryota > Metazoa > Arthropoda > Insecta > Odonata > Coenagrionidae > Ischnura > Ischnura elegans. Next base: position 85,024,721 of record NC_060251.1, on the reverse strand, counting down.
AAATTCGTGTTTGAAATTCAAATTGAGAAGAAAAACATTGAAGGGAAGCCTTTTGGAGAGTTAAATCATAGGAAAAGTGAAGCTTTATCCAGAATATGGAAAAAGTATTGTGGAAAATTGTGTAGGTGTCGTGACCTATTCCCCACCATGTCGTCACCATCTTAAATGTAGCCTATTTACGATATTAATGGACTAGGTGTATCAAATGAAAGAACGGCACATAACGTCATCGGAATATTGTGCTTACGTACGCAGCGTAGTTTTGTTCTTACCTCACATATCATCTCATTGAATATCGAATAACGTATGGTTTTCAAAAACATTTTTATATAAAAAAATTCTGATTGCACCGCGAACGAATCGGAATCAATCGTTCGGAATAAAAAAAAACTGATCGAAATAATTCCGATCAGTGTCGATCAGAGTCCACTTGGATCACTCACACTGAATGAGGAAGGCCAAAAGTGAGGGGAAAATAACCTCAAAGAGTGAATGAGATAAGTAGGTTGAATGTAGGGGGACAATGGGAGAAAGACTGATTGGGGAAAGGGAACCGGAGAGAAGTAAAGGCTGAGGAGAGGAAAAATAAGGCGAAGGTCGAAGAAGATAGATGCAGGGTCGGAGAGGGGAGGGGATGGAAAGGTTCGGGGAAAAGAAGGTAATGGAGGGCGAATGGTCGGAGATGGATGACCGGGACGCAGAGAGTAGCGAGTGCTGCCTGGGAGGGAGAGAAGGGCGAATGGGGGAATGACGGCGGGGAGGCGGCGGAAAATGCGGTGTACGGATTGGGGTAAGGTGGAAAGGTCGAGGAGGGAAGGGAAAATTGGGGAACTGTTTTGGGCAACCACGAGAAGAAGAAAGGAGGTTTGAGAGGCTGTGTGGACCAGAGCACAGGCGGATCTAGAAGGGGGTGTCATGACCCCCCAAATTTTATTAAACTTTTAATTTTTATTAGTTTAACAGTTTTTGCATCCTTTAATGTCTAAAATTACCCGATTTCATCCGTCATTGAAGATAAAAAAAAGACATTTTTGGCTCCAAAATGCGTAAAAAATGGGGAAATAAAACATTTTGACGCGAGAGAACGCTCTTCAAAATAAGAAACTACAGAAATAAGAAAGGAAGTTAGAGAGGGTTGGTGGACAAGAGTAGCAGTTGCTAAACTTGTTCAAATGTATTTGTTTTTGCGAATGAAAACGAAATTTTGCCTCCAAAATGCGCATTTTAAAACTTTTACATAGGAGAACCCAAGGGGGGTATTTCAAGGCTCCTGGACACAGGTCATTACCACCCCCCCCCAAAAATTTGATATTGAATCCGCCCATGATCTCTAAAACCGCCCATGATCTCTACATGATACACCCTGCGAGATAAAGTGGCGGATTTAGGGGTCGAGGGGGTAACAGGGGTCATGATCTAACCCCAAATTTTATAAAAAGTTTAAAAATTTTTATTTAACTGTTTTTATATCCTAAGTGTCTAAAACTATCCAATTTATTCTGTTTTTGAAGATTAGAAACAAAATATTTGGCTTCAAAATGTGTAAAAATGGATATTTAAAAGAATTTTACATGGGAGAATGCCCTTATCTTCAAAGGGTATTCACGCTCCCCGGACCCAGGTTATGACCCCCCCGCCAATTTCGAAGCGGAATCCGCTCCTGGACAAGAGTGGGATGGATTTTTATGGAACTCTTGGGCACACGGATGGAGCGAACGGTGGGGATTGAAAAGGGAACAGTCGAAGGGGAGATGAGAAATATTGGGAGTGCGGAGGACGCTTTTAATTCTCAGTTCGCTCAGGCGGCTCTAGCATTGTTAGGGGCAACAGTGACGCATGTTCTACTACAGCACGCAGCGTTACTTTGTTCCACACTCACATACATTCTCATCCGAAAACAAACAAGTTTTGTTTTCTATTCTTTTTGTTAATTTATATTGTCGATTTAAAATGAAGGACTATGTACGGAGCGTATGTATATAGCGTAGCTATGTTCAAAATTAACATTTATTCTCACTGGAGTGTGAACATGTAATTTGATTTCCATTATTCCATGTTTAAGCGAAATAGACCTTAAATGAAAGTATAGAACATTCCACTGTACATTGGCCGCTTCCGTCCTTATAAAAATACATGATTTAATTAATAAATGATAAAATAATCTATAAAATTAGCATAGCAAAGCATTAGGGACTTAAATTCTCGACAATTTAAAATAATTTTATCATTTTGGTGCTAACTTAAACTGTAGGAATTCAATGAAGGAAGAGACCAGCAAGATATTCATGGCTGGAAATGGGAATTTGCTCCTAATGACATCTATTCCACGTGAGGACTGAAAATCAAAACGAATAAGTCAATTTTTTTAAGTATTTTTTATTAATTGCAATTTATTTCAGTATTTAATGACTTGAGGCCTAATATTGACATTATATTGGTCAAGAAATAAATAATAAACAAGACATGATGAGACCAATTTTTGATTAATTGTCTAATAACAGCTTTGAACTGAAGAGACGCCGGCAAAATTTCCGTGGTTGCCCTAACTGTACAGCATTTGGATCGCCAAAACGAACATTTTCTGGACTTAAATAGTGAAACACAACTTATTCACTCTCTCCATTGTCCCCTGAGCATCGTGACACTCCTGGGCCGCGGGTTACTGTCATCCATTGTACTAATACTCTAACAGAACAATGATTCCATCTTGTGCAATGAAACTCCGCAAACTCATAGCCTGTAAAATATGATGATCATTCGTAAAGGAATTAGTTCATTACTGGGAGAAACTTAGGAAAAGAACCACACATGAATACTCAAACGAAAGGAATTATGCTAAATAGAGAAAAAAATGTAAAAATTGTACCAAAACCTTTAGGAAAAAAATAACTTAGAAATCAGCAAGTCAAGGGAAAATGTTTTCAGGCACTCGTTCTCAATAAAGTCGGCGAAATTTCAATTGTTTCGAGTGGGTGGATATATTCCCTTGGCGGGAATTGGATCCTGCCAAATTTTTAACGCCCAGAATGAAAGGTGATAACCTCCGAGGGACTAAACAAGAAAATAAGAAAACATTTATTTTGAACCGCTATCTCAGATGAAAATATAATGGAGGAAAGCAATTTTTTCATTCGATTCATCTTCATTACAATTTTAATTGCTAGCGCAAAGCGCTGGTCTTTTATTCCATCATTTATTCCAATGTTTCAAATTGGCCACGAACATATAATGAACCAATTACAGCGACTGAGTTCCATCGAAAATGAAAGCATTGATCAAGTGGGGAAAAGATTTCGAGGAAAATTTTATTTGAAAGAATAAATTGAATGAAAATTTGAGCTTAATTGCCATCAGTAGGTATATTTAGGGAAATCAGTTCAATATATTTTTCCGAAGGGTCAATTTTTCCTCTCTCAATTAGCCTCTCAAATTCTCTCAGCCATTAGAGTCTATGCGTGTAATATATTAACGGATCTATTTCTATTGTGTCCAATATAATGTAGTTATACATGTCTTTATCTAAGCATTTCAATGGATGGTGAAGTAATGAACGTAAGTAAAATATTTCGGTAAAAACAATATGAAATGCAAAATAATTAATATTTTAATTCCGTAAACTTAAAAATGTTAAGCTCTCCTTTGCATTGCTTGTGATTTCCAAAATAGAAAAATTTTTGACTATTGAAACATCACAAAAACTGCTGTTAAATTGCATTCATCTCAATGATTAATAACCAGTAAAGAACACAAAAATTGTAGAAACCTCATGTTTTGTCATGAAGAGCTAATTTTGAAATTATTCTCTCATTCACTCAAGCTTTTCCGTTACACAACTCAATTTTTCCGATACTTTATACAAAGTCCCAAACGTTTACGTTACCCTCAAACCAATAGACCCTTTCACACTTAGCTATAAGTTAATGGTTGAAAGATAGAGAGAAAGCAGGAACCCAACCACAAATGTGGGCTAATTTGGCATGTTCTAAGTAGAAAGGGCGAGTTCCTTTTCCTGACCTAAGTCGTAACATGAGGATGTTTCCTAAGCTCATCCACTAAATTATTTATAGTCTAACTATAAATAATTTAGGCTATATATATAACTATAGGCTATATAACTATAGGCTAGAAAAATGAAAATACCCATACTTATCCGTTTTGTGACCCGTTGCCTTGCAATGTACAAACATCGAAGACCTTAACATACCCCAGGTAAGTTGATGACGTCATGAAACCATGCCGGGCAGTTTACCACTTTTCCGTCTCTATTATAGTAAGATATCATAGGATAGTAGTAACTCTAGTAAGATATACCTAATATTAACGAAAATTTCTTTCTGAGTGAATAAATCAGCCAGAAATATCATGACGTCACCAACTCATAATGAGAGAGCGAAATTTTCGTGTTTCCTTTATACTCACGAGAGATTGGCTGCATAAATAAAATTTTATTCTCTTTTTAACTCATGGATTCCTTTTATATACTGAATTTTAAACCCGCGGCTCAATATATCTGCTTTTGCTACACGACCGAAAGTGACACCATGAAAATAACCGTTCAAATTAACAGTAGTGCAGCTAATAAACGTCTGATTAAGGTTCGAGGTGAATTGTTTAGATAACTATAGCTATTGCAAAAGTAGAATAAAATCCGGGCGAAGCTTTCGAACACATCCAAACAAAATCCTCCTGGCGCGGAAAGGCCAACAGAACCCCTCTGACCCCCCTACCCTGAATGTATGAAGCTCACACGCCTGTGGCTGAGTTCGAGATGAGCTCTACCTTCCCCTATTCAAAACTGTCTTAGGGTTGATTGTGCGTATGGAAGTAAATATAACAGCATGCCGATCGATGCGACAAAAAATGACAGCACAGAACTTTTATTCGTTGTTATTTCGTTTATTCGTAATATTAAGATGTTGCAATTCGTTAAAATATTTTTTGCATTTCTCACCAGCACTACTCCAACTAAATAACACTAAGTGGGTAAAATATTTATTGCAATATATAAATATTTCGCGCCGAATGCCACACCTGTGCGGCGAGGATTTTTTTCCATGAACAACGAATGCCACACCTGTGCGGCGCAGGTCGAAAAAAGTGACCGTGGCGGACACAATAGACCCACGGACGCGGTCGCCCCTCGTGATCCGCCTTAGTGCGAGCCCAGTCCCATCTTCGGCCGCTCAGGTCGACCCTTTCTTATCCTCTCCATGTGGTCAACTACTGTTATTTGCAGTGTGTTTTCCAAAACTATATTTGTTGCTTACTTTTCATATCTATTGCTATAAATGAATTCATCTTTTTTTGCTGGCCACATGGAAATTTCAAACAAAATTCTAACGTTAATATCAACGGAGTTATAGACCAACTAGTAAATATACTGAATACGTCTTAATTAACGTTAGAACTTCGTTTAAAATTTCTGCACGCTCAGAAAAGAAACACAAAATTCATTTTGTATGTAAAAAAATCCATGCGAACAACAAATATTTGCATATATTTTGCACTAATATTTTAGCCAGTTGACCGCGGACTCGTCCTAGGAAGGAGCTTTTAATCCTTCGAGGGTCTGGGACAGAGGCCGAGGAAAGGGATCGGCGCCCCACTGAGTTGGGTCCAAAAATGGTTAGGGAGGGAACCACTGCCCACAGTTGATGCAAAAAAGCCTCGTGCAGGGGAGCAAAGAAAACTTTCAATAGACTCGTGTTGAGGAAGAATTTCCCTCAACGAAGGTCCGGCGCGAAAGGGATAAAATATGCTATTATAAGTAATTGCCTGAATTGAAGCTAGAAAGAAAAGAATCTGATAAAACGCTTTGGAATATTTTTAAAAATTTACCGATAAATGTTAACAGGTGTCGATTGTGTTCACTTTGAAACTCATGATGATTTTGAAATATGTGGAAATAAATTGTGGTATCGAGCCTGAGTGAAAGATCGTAGTGGGAGTAGGATCGAGATGGTCCAGCTAATAGCGAATAAGTGATCGTTAAAGAAACAAGACATTATTCCTGAAAGCTGAAAAGAAAAAAGTCCCTCAGTCACGCATGACGAGGACTTTCTCCTTTGCTGAAGCCAAGGCCGAGCATCAAGATGAGTGAGGCTGGGAAGGAGATCTGCACGTTACCGTGGACGTATGATGTGACGGACCGGAGGAAATCGGGTGGAAAGGAGAAGGGACGACTTCGGCTGGATGGAGAGGAATGGATGGGGAAGACTGACGAAAGAATCAGAGAGGGAAACCATCTCTGCTGAGGATGGGATGCTGACAAGGGATGGGATACCTTCGTCACGCAGCTTAAATGTTAATTGAGAACCATAGAAACCAAGGGATTCGAATGATTTTTTTTTCAATTTTGGAGATTAGACCAGATAGACGGTCGGTGTCCCAACATCGTTGAGACGAAGGGATACGAGTAAATAAAACAAGTAAAATCAGAGAGGCCATTGGCAACACAAATCAGCTAACTGCACTTATCACCAAAAAATAAAACAAAAATCATCTGCACTCCCTGGCTTTTAGATTCCTCTATTGAGATGATCCCTTCATCATAGTGGGGAATGAAAAGAAAAATAATAATCATTTCAAAGGTCGGTCCACGGTGATGCAGACCGATGAGTTGGTTGCCTATTATCCAAATCAAAAAATGGATGATCATAACACATTATAACATTTTTTGAGATACAATGGTATACAAGTAGTTTAGATTATTTTAGCCTATATCGGTAATTTTAATGCTTACTTACACATGGCTGGTCAGGAACTACTCAGAAATCTCCACGTTATGGTCATGTGAAAATTAAAATTCCAGGCTTGAAAAAATAACTTCCCGCTCGACCGTTCATTATTGCGGTAAATGACTTTTTAAAATCATGCCCCATTTCATGTGAGTTTTAGTTCGAAAACAATCGACCCATGTAAATATTTAAAACTGTCTCTCAGTATTTTATGATTTTTAATATTTTTTAATTTTGAGATACACGCAAACACGTGTAATAGCCGGTTTTATGTACGCTAAAGGTAACTAAATGATAGCGTACATTAAAAGAGAGGAACGAGAGGCGATAAAAGACCGGTGGAGGGGGAGTGGTGAGTCCCTTTCAAAACTTGTTAAATTTTGCATTCATGAATTATGTAAGTATTGAAAAAACAGAGAGAGATGGCACTTTTTCACAAGTTCATTATTTATAGTACGACGCGTTTTGACCGTCAGTTCATTATCAAGTACAATGAGGATTTTTGGCCCCGGAGCTGTAGGGAAAGGTTAGGAAGGTATGTATCATTGGGTGGTGCGCTTGGGGAATGGTATGGCAAGTAGTGGGGAGTGGCCAAAAATGTTTGTTCGTTCCTTAGAGAAATGTCACCTCCCTCTTCCACCCGTCACCCATCTGTTTTGTATAAATACAACTCTGGAACAAAAAAATCCGCAGTGTACATAATTGTCGAAATGCGTTGTAATACATTTAATAATACACCTCTGGAAATGTGCCATCACTCTGTTCTTTCAATACTTACAGGATGTCATTTCATTACTGATTCTGTTACTTTTATTCATGAATTATGTCAGAAGTTGCAGGGTTGTCTAGAGTAGAAATTAACACAGAAGTATTACAGCATAGAGAATAGAATCACATAATATCTAGCGCTTTCTCGGCGGGCAATATTGGTGAAGATCTCGCTTCAATTTCACTCCTGGTCAGGTTCTCGATTTCTTCTTTCGACTAGTGACTGGTCCATCGTCTTTAGGATTCGACTTGGGTTCCTGGATACCTAAATATTATGGGCGAGTTGCTCGTAGAAGCGTTGGAAATGAGAAGTGGGAACTCCGGTGTGTAGACCAAGAGACCTTAACCCATTAAAGCCCACACGTATCTGTAGATGCGTCATACTTTAAAAATTCCTAAATACTCTTCAGTTTATCGTTTGTGCAATTTCTTTACGTAATATGACAGAAGAAAGTCTTCAAATGGTATACCAGTAGTTTAGATTATTTTAGCCTATATTGGTAATTGTTATGCTTACTTACACATGGCTGGTCAGGAACTACTCAGAAATCTCCACGTTATGGTCAATTAAATTTTCATGTAAAGCATTGAGTTATCTGAATCCAGTTTTTACCTTTTTTATTTTAATGTATAAGGAATATTATCTTTTTAAAGAGATTCATTTTTCTTTCAAGCTCATAACAAAACTAATCAGTAAAGTTTTGACGTATCTAAAGATACGTCTGGGCACTTGTGGCACTAAAAATTCAATTTTTTACTTGTGGTTTTGTTTCATTCTATTTATTAAATAAATAAATAGTTATTTTATAAACCTAATTATATGATAACTAAAAGACAATTTTACATTTCTGCCATTTCATCAAGCATAATATTGATAAATTAAGGTAAATACAGCAAAAACAGATATTTTCTCAAAATTGTGGAGTATTCTCATTTAAATTGTGAAAAAGTACTTTCATTGGAAGCATAAGTTGAATCTGTATTGGATTTCTGGAAGCGTAAATGACCAGGATATCAAGTTGCCTATCCTAGCACAGTAGCGGATACAGAAAAAATTCAAGGGGGGCGGGTGCGCAAAAGATATCTGGAGCTAGTTTATCTTTTATCGCAATGAAAAATAATCAAGTGTATACAAAGTGTAGGAAAGTTTTATTTGAAATGATTATACTCAATACCCAATGGAACCCACCACAAGCACAACCATAATTCAGCTATCGAAGAATTGCCACGTCCTTAAAAGCACGAGTACGATATATTTCGATACTAGGAAATGCGAAATTGGATGAATCCCTTTTCTCACTATTTAAAACTTTTTGATAAAATAACCTTTTCGAATGGCATGAGGATTTTTGAAAGCTAAAAATAGATATTTTATTTTTAAAATATTCCAGGATCCTATAGTGAATAATCACGCTTTTTACGTTACCGTCAAAATTTAATTGAATTGGCAGTTGAAACAACCTACGTATAGAACTCTGTAACATAGGAAAAAAATTATGCCTTCATTTTTTCAAATTTTACGCATTTCCTCTGTACATCAATCAAGAGCGGCACCAAAAGCAAATATTTATCGGCGATTCGGAGAAAAACTCTCTCAAATTTGATTTTCGTTCGGCTGACTTATTTTCACTCGTCTAACGTAGAATGTATATCCACAAAGAGTTCCACGTGCGAGGCGGCATAAATGAATATTTCACTGACCCATATTTCCAATTCCAATGATCAAATGACGCATGGTAATGAGAGGAGGAAGAGACCTGACGGGCAGCACCTCACGCAAAGAGGTGACAAGCGACGCCCGTACCAGAGAGAGAGAGAGAGAGATAGGTATTACTAATGATGCTTTCAGCTGAAACAACTAAATTTTCTATCTTCCATTGAAGACTGCAAAATTGGGTGACTACCTAGGCTCCGAACGCTTTGACCATTTTGAGATCAAAGGAAACAATATGAAGAATACTTAAATGCGTAAATTTAGATGATGCTGTGAACATGCAATGAAGGTATAACCCCAGGTTTTCGGAAATTTCTCAGTGTAGTGAGGAGATCCTGATGTCAAACGTAGGATAGAAATTGTTATATAACCATTATTACTTTGCCCAATTACTATGTCTTTAATTTTTAAGTGCTTATTTAGGGATAGAGGACAGGTTAACGGTGAATTAGAAGGTTACCTACGGTTAAACAAGTATTTTTCTTGTGACATTTATCCTTAGAGTTGTCTCCTATGACGGAGAAAATAGGCGAGCTTACGGCTGAGCCTTGCGATCAAGTTAACAGTTTCAGGCGATGGTATTTGGAAACAGATTGGAGTTGAACCTGATTCCAAAGCACTTGATCTTATTCATTAAGTTTTTTCTTTGAAAAAAGAAGTTTTAATAATATTTAAGGCTTTCATTCAGGGATTATAAAAACATGAAAATTATCTTATTCGAATTGAGAAAATGACCTCCACGTATTAGATATAAAGTATCTGAAATTGATGCAGACTGAGGGTCACTACACCAAAAATGACTGTTCCATGGAGAAAATAATTAAACGTTGTAAATAATAAATTAATAAGATAGGCGAGCAAATGTGGAGAAAAAATAAGTGGTTAATTTATGCCCGTTGTAACTGTTAAATATGGTTAATAGGAGGACATGATGTATGGTTGTCGGTAAATGTTGTAACTAAAAACCATAAAATATCTGTTCTCTGTTTCAAAATGAATTGCTAATGGAATATCAACAAAACTAGTTCACTTAAAAGGATTTTCGAATACATAGCACGGAAAACCAATTTACAGACCTACTTAAACCCTCAGAATAAAAAAATATTCGATTTTATACAGGAGCAAAGACCACTCAGAGTATTTTCAAGTTGAATAAAAAAACACCAGAGAATAATGAGTAGGTAGACCTTCGTTTTTATATCCAAATAGAATCTGGATTCATGTGCCAGTTCCACAAATGAGTGTAAGGAAAAAATATACCTGGACTAGCCACTTACATAGCAGGTACTTGCCACTTATAACTCTCCATGAACACAGCAAACATTACCATCAACGCTACAAAAAATAAGACGAATAAATAAGCTGTCATTCCCACAGGATTTAATTGGGAAGATATATATTCATATGGTAAACACAAATCATTCGATAAAAAATATAATTTATACAAATAAAAACATTCTAATTCTAATAGAGTTCCTCAAGCTTCAAAGCTCAAAAATGAGTACAGAGCTTATTCCAAACGTTTCCCCTTTACTCCTTTTCAATTTGCAATCATTTGACTGTATAATTCTCAAGACAATCTATTTTTAAGCGTAAAAGAGGAAAAAATTCTTATAACCTGAGGTGAAACGTAATAAAGACCTAAAAAATGACATTACAATTCTTACTGCGGTGGTTATGACTCCAAATATTTTAAATTATGAACATATTCCCTTTGAGGTGACGTAGCTGAAATCATCTAAATAAGAATTTTTATTCTCCACCACAAGTGGCACTTAATTTACAAATTAAAATTCTTGGAAAGCAATAAGTATCCATTTTCAGTTCCAAGGAAATAATTAAAAAAATTATAAATCAAGGAGAAACGTGCGTTTTCTCTGAGTTATGACTACTTCACTGAAGAATTTCCCTCGCGACAACATATGAAGACTCGAAAAGAATGGCTACGTTCATTTAGGTCTCTCCTTGCGGTTCGCTCATGTTATTATTTTTTTTATTCTGAAAACACTTTTCATACCACCGGGAATGGAACAGATTCAAGCACTGAGAAACAACCTTTGAAGTTGACCAAGTTTTCACATTAATAAACCCTGGGAGCAACGTCAGCGACGGGAGAAGTAATGAAAATTTCCACGTAGACAAGCCGTGCGACGCGAGTGAAACGCGATGGCCCTTATTTCTCCAAGTCACGACGTAGAAAAAGTATATTCTCTTGGATAGCTGTGACGCTTGAATAGCGCTAACGAAAGCAGGATAGACCACGAGTGACTAAAGATCTTGCTCGGGGAAGATAAAGCAAAGGAACTGAATTGAAAGAGGAGAAACAAAGTGGAGTAAAGAAGAGGAACAAATGATTGGAGCATAAGATAAGGCCTGAAATCTGAAATAGCTCCCTCAAATTGAATTTATTCTGTGTGTAAAAAGTTTGTCATAAGCACTAAAGTAAGAACGACAATGTCATGAGATAGGTCTTTAATATATTCACCCTCCGGGAATACACATTTTTTCATATCATAGGATGAAAAGTAGGCTCTGTTGAGAGTTATATAGGAAAAAGAATGAACAATTTAAAAGAATTAGAAGAGAAAAGATTGGAATAAATTTTGTTATAATTTTTGCATTGCTGGAGAAACTCAGGGAGTATTCTCACTAAATTTATGTTTTTTATGTTATTAAATACATGCACTCACGATATGCTTTCAGTTTTCAGATGCACTATATCTTCCCCATGATAAAAAAAGGTGATGCAAAGGCCAAGAGAAAAATGTAAAACTATAAAGATAGGAAATGTGGAGAGTTAAGTAAAAGCATGATATTTAGGGACAACAGATATTTAGGACGAAAGATGGAAATATGACTGAAATTATCCTTTAATCTCATGCCATTTCACTATTCCTTGACATTGCATCATTACATTTATCATTTATTTCTCAATAAAACTAAGAGACATAATGTAATCCCATGTTTTTGACCAATTTTTTAATACTTAATGAAGAATGTGGATCAAAATATTGCATTGATTACTCTTCAATGTCTAACGTTATTCCAAATTCGAGATAAACTTCACCTTCACCTCCACCACTACATGTTACGTATAAGAAATTAATAGGTAGTACTATTCCAAAATTTAATACTGGAAAACGACAAGTGAAGGAACGAAACAGAAGCCTCATCGATGGGAACAGAAAAAAAAACAACGGCAAGAGTGAATTAAAGAGGAGAAAACGATTGTAAAAGAAATGCAATCCGGACACTCAATCTGATTGTAGAATACAAATGAAAGCCAAAGCAAAAACCAAGGATTGTATCTGAAAACTAAAAAAAGGGAACGACAAAGAATTGAGGGAATACGAAAGGACCGAGAAGGCACATGGGATGGACTGAGAAAACAGAATTTAAAGCAGAATTAAAATATCGTGGTCCACACTGCAACATAAATGATGACAGGAAAAGGAATGGCTCTAGAAAATAAGGAAATGTTTTTAGAGTATTTTTTAACATCGAAATGAAGAATAAGGATTAAATATTGTAAGATTTTAACTTTTGGATTACCGTTTTTCGAAATTTAAGATATGCCACGCCTTCACCTCTAGCAACATACATTATGAAGAATAAATTAGTAGTATTATCCCTAAATTTAATTCGAGAAGACAGCCAATGGAACGAAACAGAAGTGTCTTCAAAGAAAAGGGAAAAAGAACGAAAATAGGGAATTAAAGAACAGAAAACGATTGTAAATAGAAAGAATTCCTTCCACTAAAAATGTTGCTAGAATAGAATGGACGAAAGCAAAAACAAAGAACCGCATCTGAAAAACAAGAAAAGGAAAATTGAAGAATGCTGATAAGACGAAGAGACCAAGAGGATAATACATACGGACAGAGAAAACATAACTAGAAGCAGAATTTAAAAAAAAACAGTGCTACACTCCAACGCTAGTAACGACAGGAAATGGAACGGCTCTAGAAATATGGAAATAATTTTTGAGTATTTTTAAAAATCAAAACAAAAAACAAGAATCAAAATATTGTAAAAATGGCACTTTTTTGACTTATTATTTTTAAATCGAAGATATGCCACACTTTCAATTTTAGCAATGTATATTACGAATTCTAAATCAGTAGCACCATCCCCAAATTTACTTCGCGAAAAGAAGCAAAGGAACTAAATAGAGGCCTCTTCAGTGATTGCGAAAAATACGAAAATAGTGAATTAGAGAAGAGAAAACGATGGTACTAAGAAGCTATTCTTACTCAACCAGATGCTAGAAAACAATAGTCGAAAGTAGAAACCAAGAACAGATACTGGAAGAATAGAAAGGTAAACGTCGGAGAATGAAGAAAGAAAGAAGAGGCCAAGAGGGCACAAACGACGGACAGAGAAAACATAATTAAAAGCAGAATTAAAAGAACGAGGTCCACACTGCAACGCCAGTGATGACAGGAAATGGAACGGCTCTAGAAAATAAGGAAGACATCCCGTGAAAACGGCAAGGAAAAGGGAAAAAAGAAGAAGAGAAGACCAGAACAAACAGGGAGTTCACCGAGTGGAGTGGAAATTAAAGATACGATCGCAGCTTTGCAATTGTTTCGTTTGGTTCCCTCTATTTTTTTTAAGGTGAGCGGTGTTCTCTCGGCCACGGAGGCAGGCCACAGAAGCGGTGAGGTTGGGAGGGAAAGAAAGAAAAGAGGAGAGCGATGCGTGGTGACAAACGGGCCCCGGGCTTGAAGCCCTCACCCTCTCTCCCCCCCCCCTTTGCGGTGGCGATGGACGGGTAGGGAGGGGCTCGGAGTGACGCATTGGTGGACCCGGCAAACGGGCGGGGATATACTCGTTTAAAAGCGGGACAGCAGCAGCTCTACGCACACGCCTTTATGAACGCAGTGGGCAAAAATGAGACCGAGTGATAAATGCGATTTTGTTGCTTCATCTCAGTGTGGATCACAAATGGATTGCTGTTGCATTGGTCTGGGGGGACCGTAAAGGTTCTGAAAGATCTCACACTAAAAAAAAACATCCGAAACGAGATTGCGAATCGATGAGTATAACTATTTTATTTTACTCCAACATATATCTTATCAACAGTGATTACCAAAATACATAATGTATGATTTAGACGATTATGATACCTGAATGAGTGTCAAGTGTTCCCTTGATTCCTTTGATATTTTAAAAAATCGACACTTTGCAGGGCGAGAAGTTTCAACAGAAAGTAATTACGAGAGAAGGCAAAGTTTTTGCAGAGTAGAAACAGATAAATGAAAACCATGATACAGGGAAAGAAAGCGATATAAGATACCTCACAAAAATAATTTTAAAAATGTAGCCAAAACAGGTAAAATAGCTTATTAAGTTTGGATACAGATTTTCGAATTGGTAGTAATGGTTTGATTCATGTTGAACTAAATAAAACCAGGCCAAAGCATTCAAAACGAGATGAAATATTAATGTGGCTCATTTTTTTGTTCGCTTTACTACAAATATTAATACATCAATAATGACAATGAAAATATATCATATGTGATTAAGATGACTATGATATCTCGATGATAGTCAATGGTGTAATGGAGTATCGTTGAATCCCTTGATTCATGTAAAAATCGGGTTTTGTAGGAGGATCAAAAGATGGTTTTTACGAAGGAAGACTAAGTTTTCCTGAGTAGACAGATATGTGAAAGGCGTGATACAGGGAAAAAAAGCTCAACCATCTACTTCTTAAAAAATTAAACATTTAGCCGAAAGAAGTAAAATAGCTTAATAGTTTCAGATACAGGGATCAACATAGTAGTAATAGTTTGAGTCATGTTGAAATAAAAAAAACATAATCTTTTATCTACCGGAGAGGCAATAATGAGATTAAGGGATAATTGCGATATTTTTGGTTCATCTCAATGTGGATTACAAATGGATTGATGCTGTATAAATTGAGGAAAGGTAAGTTTTAGGATGACTTAATATAAAAAAATGAAACAAAAAGTGATTACACTTTTATGAAATTGATTTTAATTCGGTTAAAATAAGATTTAGATGACATTTACATAAGTACCAATGATGGAGTATCTTAAAATTCTTTGATTCTTGCCAAAAACAACAATGAGCTTCAAAAGATTTACGAGCGAGATAAGTTTCCCAGAAACCAAAGAGAAATGTAAAGATACATAAAAGAGGAAGTGAAAGTGTGAAATATCTCTTAAATAAATTTAAAGATTTAGCTAAAACGAGCACCACAGCCTGATAATTTCAGACACAGGATTAAAAATAGGCTTTAAGGTTTAAGCCATGTTAAAATAAGTGCACACTCACATTCATGGTCGCAGAAGACGGCAGGCTAATGTGAGACCGGGTGGTAAATGTGATAGTACTGCACGTACTGAAGGTGAATTAAATATTAATTGCAGTTGTATGGTTTGCGGATTTGTAACAAAAAAGAGCTAACCCAAAATGCATACCGTCTAAATGAAAAGGACTACTGTGCCGTCGATTCTCTTGGCTAAAAAAACAAAATTTTGTCAAAAATAGCGGTCCAGAAGAATTTTTTAGGTAACAGGATATGAATGCTACTAGGAAACAAGACATTAACAATTATGAAAATTGAATCAAAATTTTAGTACTTTGAAAATGCTTATGAAAATTAAAAAAAATAATTTAACAATAGGTAACCCAAAACGGCAAAATTCCTCAATTATTCATGCTCCGTGGAGCTCACTAGTTGTCAAGTTATGCCCAAGCAAACTTCTTTAATAACGCGGACTCTGATAGGAAAGATGAGATCAGGTATTTATTGCCACGTTTCTCTTCTCTTTCCTTGAGAATTACAAATGAATATCTGGGGCATGGCTTTAAGAGTTGTTTGGTTAAGATGACATCATAAGGAAAATATTATTCAAAAATATATTTTAGTATTTTATGATTGCAGTTTGATTCCATTTACTTCAATATCTTCATAAGTAGGGTATTTGTTCCACTAAAAGTGAAATAAATAAGAAATTTGTTGATCTGAAGAAGCCCATAGTCACGTAATAAAAATAATTAATCGTTAAATACACAAGAAAAAGGTCGTAGGGGGGTTAACAACGTAATACTAGTCTACAAAAAAAAAACAAAATAATAAAAAATTTAAGCATAACACAGAGAAGCATTTTGATATTAAATATTGATAAAACGAATTAATCCATAGCATAGAACAAAGAACGGAGAAAGTATTATAAGATTCATTATAATAAAGGTTACTAAATTGTTTCAAAAAATTCAAAACGTTTGTAAATTGTGAAACACAGCCTTTATAAAGAGGATAGAAGGTACGACTGAGTAATGAAAATGAAGTTGTGTTTACTATGGATCAAAGAGAGTGACAAATGAATAAGGATTAAGTTTACTGATATGTTGAATGTCTCTAGGTAAAAGGAAGTTCAAGTAATTGCGAAAATAACTAACAAATATGATGAATTACGTTGGAGTTAGCAAAGGTGTTACATCATTGAATAAATAAAACGATACAATATTCAGTATTGTTCAAGTCACGAAGGATCACAGAAGTACAGGGAACCATGATGAATTGATCAAAACTGTAGTCCTGTAATTTAGACAGTTAGAATCATGGAGCATGAACCTCAATGAACAGATTCCAACGGGTAAAAATAGCCCCCGAGAGATAATTGAGACTTTGCAGGTAAATCTCAATGAGGTTTACAAATGATTTTCTGTGACATACTTTGAAAAATCGTGTAGATAAGAGGCTGGAAAACCAGAAAGATCACTTGCAAAAAAATTGTCCGAATTTTGATAAAACGTTTGGTGACTACGGTGTTTGACTCAGGATAATTAGGAATTTAAGTTTTGTACGATTTCGACATATTTTCTGCATTAAAACGAAACACAACTAAATACGTGGAGAAAGAACACAAAGTGATTAGTCGAAAGTAAATACTCGAACATTATTCGACCTAAAGAGCAAATAGTTGCAAAAAAAACATGGCTCAACGAGTCAATTTGTAGTTAGGTCTCGAGATGTAGTGGTCATTAACGCGATAGGAGAATATCAGAGTACGTTGATTTATAAAGACCGTATTTGAAGACGGGCCAAAGTCACAAATGCAAAAGTACGTGACAGATATGTTTTGGCAAGCATACTTCTGGTTAAGTAAATGCAATTAAAGTAAGGATTAAATGAAGCTTAAAATATATCATAGGAGTTTCAAGTAAATTCCTTTGAAAGAGACGATATCTAGCTATGGACTTATTAGTATCAAATACATACAAGAGAAATCATGACTTTAAAGAGGAATAAATCACATAATGATTAATTTGGTCGTTGATATAGTCATTTACTTTGTTTATCAGTCATAAAAATGCCACGGCTCATTCCTCATAACAATCAAAACTGAGTATTGGACCCAAAAATTGATCGAATCATCGATCAAACCATTTATTGAACACAGTAGGGCAGTCGCGCAAAAGGTTTCCAATTATAAATAATGGACGGTGGGTAGTTGGTGATATCAGAATACCGTGATACCGTTCCATTAAAACCGTTTCTGTACGTCCCGAAGTCCAAAAGAGAGAATTGGCCGAGGAAATGAACAAAAAAGAGGAGTTTCGATGGGAAGTCGGGGCATAAAACTGAACGGCTTCATGCTCGGGATGATTTGGCGATGTACGGCTGAGCAAATGGCGTCGTTGAAATGATTTGAAGGCCAGTCGAAAGAGAAGCGATATAACGTAGGAAGAGTGAGTGAAACGAGATTCAGATCGCAGGACGAACGCGTGGGAGTGAATAAAGTGGGCTGGAAAAAGCTGGCCAGTTATTTAGTGAACCAACCAGCAACCGCGGTCAATTTACCTTGGTAGTTATTTCTTGTGAAGCTTATGAGTTAAAGAAGGATCAAGTCCTGGAGCAAGTGTCGCACTTCCGGTACTTAGGATGCGACATAACATATGACGAGGAAAAAGATATTATAAATGAGGTTAACACTTTCCAGAGAATATGTGGCACTATTTGAAGAACTCTAAAGAACAAAACAAGAAAAGAAACACAAATAAAATTTTACAAAGTGATGGCAGTCCCTACTGTACTCTACGGATCAGAATGTTGGGTGCCAAAAAAGAAGGAATTAAGGCAGATAGAATCGTCTGAAATGAAATTTTTAAGATCAGTAAAAGGCTGCACAATATTGGATAAAATAAGAAACACTCAAATAAGAGATGAACTGGGTGTCCAAGCAGTCACTGACAAACTAAAAGACTACAAACATAGATGGAAGGAACATTTACTTCGAATGCCAAATGAAAGAATTCCAAAGCAAGCAATGGAATATCAACCATTTGGCAAGAGAAGTATAGGAAGACCAAGGAAAAGATGGTGATGTGGAGCCGGAACAGGCTTAGTGGCCTAATCCTGGAAGGAAGAAGAAGAAGAAAAAGTTATTTCTTGGAAGACTGGTTAATAAAGTAAAACGAGTAGTTCGGAGAAAATATCTACATACCTAACTCCAATGGCTGAAACGAATTGATGGAAAATGATGATAAAGCTGATGTACTAACGATATAAGAAATGCAGAAGAACTTTCAAGCGGTGATTTAGCACCAGATTATCATTAATTACAAGCCAAAAATATATTTCCTCAAGTAGTAAATCATCAACCACGATTAAGATAGGAAACGGGAACGGAGAGGAGGAACACTTTTTCTATTAATTGGAGCATTTGCATACCCTTGTGATATTTGATTGAGTATAATAATTAACAAAGCATTTGTATTCCTTCTCACCAGCAGCAATCTTTATTAATTTAAATTCCTAAATTACCTATATAACAGATATTAGAGAAGAATCTAGAAAAAATAAATAAAGACCTGTTAGCTCGGTTTTAATTACCTTACCCTGACATGGTCTAAACCTAAGCCTAATAACTTAGTGTGAATGCCTTAAGTCTAATGTGTAAGATTTATGTCAACGGTAGTCGACAAAAGCACAACACTCCCATAGCTATGATTTATTCTTAACTGTAAAATGATTCGATCTATTCTTTCACGAAGCACATTTGTGATTCCAGTACTGATATGGTGTTTGTACCGTTGATTTTTAAACATGAAGCTTAAGATTATGAAGTATAGATTGACAATCAAATGAAAATATACATCTATCGCTGCATTGGCAAACATTTATCCTTGCTTATACTAAATTCTTTACATTTTTTCATTTAAATGCTCATAATTGAGTACGTGCATGTTGCTTATGCGTACGTATGTTTATGAAAGTTACGAAATCATATATTGGGATAAAATAATTCATGATACTTGAATAGACTACCGACTTCTATTTTACTTCAGCAAGCAGATTGTACATGAACATTTAAAAAGCAGTAGATGCAACCCGTTAAGTAGTGCATCAAAAGTTAAAAATTTTGTCTTTAAAAATGAGGGTGTGAGAGGTTCGTAAGAATAACTTGTGCCAAACCTACTGGATTTCAGCATGTATCCTGATATATGTCATGGCGAGACCCTCAAAATAGGAATGCTGTTGCCGTAAAAATCAGCTTTCATACTAAGAGCAAATGGAGGGAGTCAAATTACGTAAAAACAGCCCGAGGGAATAAATGAGGCATGCTTGTTACTTTCGTCAATGAAGTGCGCATTGATGCATAATTTATACAAGTTTACAGAGCGGAGCTTTGTGAGCACAATTGCCATTCACAAAAGCGTTACGGATGATCTACATTTTTGAGGCATAATTCATGATATTTAAACAATATTATATGTTTAATATTTAAAAAATTTTAAGTCACTGCACCTGTTAAGGTGGGAAAATGTGAACCTATTTAGATAAAAACGACAAGCGACCCTTAAGTTATACAACTGCTACTAGCTTTTAGTTCAGACTTAACTTTGTTGATATTTGCGGTGCATTCATTTTTGCGGTGTTAAACCAAGTTATTTTAATGGTAAATTTAACGCTTTAAATATAACAACTAAGAATAAAAACGCAGCTAGGAGTTCTGATAGATTTTTTTCGTTCTAAAAATATCTATTTTACCTATATCCATTAATCCAGACTTTGATTTTAACCTTGGAATAGAAGTAACCTTATCAATACAACCTCCAGGCTTACATTAAGAGTAATTGGTGGGTACTACATAAGAAATATACAAGGGAATGCCTGAAGCATGCTCATTACTTGAGTAAATGACGTAGACAGTGGTGCCAAGCTAGTGTAGAGTCACAAGATGGCGCATTGTAAGCATAACTGTAATTGGTTAATATTTTGCGATAACTTAAGCTAATTAAGCGATGTTAAAGCGATTGCTTTCCAAAGGTATAACACATATACATGTGCAATCGATAATCGTACGAAGCCTTACTTTCTTACGCCAAAAATAAAATATTCATAAGAAACGCGAATAGGAGATTACGCTAGACTTTCAGGAGTACAACGCTCATATTTACCCCCACAGTACTGCATCGCAATTGCAGTGATCTACAAAATTCAAACGCCAGACTCAGAGTAGTTAAAAGGCATTAGTTAAACGTAAAGATAACTTGATCTCTAAAAATTTTATGCCTACAATTACATACAAATATTCGCTAGAACCGATAAATAGCAATCCACCACAAAAATCAACTGCTGGACTTAATGCATTTGGAAGACTCTACGTGATAAATATGTGTGGGAATGACTGAAACATGCTCATGGCGTGAGTCAATGACGTGCGCGTTGATGCCTAGCTCACGCGGGCTCAGGGGATGAAGGTAGAACGCGGAATAGATTTTGGGTGGTTGTATTAATATTTCGGCAGGGTTGTTGGTGGTGCCGCCATCAAAAACCGACACGGAGTAACGTGAAAAGAGAGACGAACGAAAAGGAAGAAAAGGTAAAGGAGTGAGGGCTGAAGGCGTGAAATGGATTCGTAGCGGGTATACGCCGCGTTGCGATCGGGACCCTTCCCTAACATTCGCCGGGATCGGCCGGGTGGTCCGGAAAACGTCGGCACGATAGGTGGTTTCACGGTTTTAAGAGTCTGGATGTGGATAAGGGAGGGAAAAAAAAGATTTTGAGTGCAGAAAATGCGGTAGCAGTGCATGCACAACACGTCCCGCTCAAATGCATGCACACACAGGTCACGGAGCGATTTTAATCTTTTTTTTTTAACTTTTTTGGCACGCCGAGAAAGGTAGAAAACGAAGTACGCAGAGGGTAGATTGATGGATAGATGTTCGCGGTTCAAAGGGAATGCGGCGAGAAAAAAAAATGTTTCACATGCACAAGGGTACCCTTTTGGTGACATGTGAGAATTTGTACTCGCTCTTAAGATCGAAGTATGTCAACCTATATCCCGGCGTCTGCCCGTAAATTTCTGAAAACAATTATAGTACCATAGACTTACAATTATGAATCTACATATACGTACTATACCGCAATCCGCCTAAAAATGCGCGTCGCAAAGGGCGTTATGACACCAGACATCGACATATAAAAGCAAATGCTTAAAAGAAATTAGACCAACATTTAATAAAGTCCTTCATGGGTTCGCGGGAACAACAAATTCCCATATTTATTCCCTCGGCAAAATATCTCTCTTAGTTTATCGCTTCTGTCGGACCTGGAAATATTGTGGGGATCTAATATTATGTTCTCCGTGCCGCTCCTAAGATACCTATTCGCAATTGTTCAAGCAATTTAAGCCTAGCGCGGAATTGAATGGTATAAGTATTCAGGCTTTTTATTGATTACCTCAAGGAGGAAGAATATTAAACAATGGAGATAAAAAGTATCATGAGATACTGAAATAAAACACACAATTCCACACCTATTTTTATTGATGGAGGGCTGAAGAAAATGTAATCTGAAAAGTCGCAGCTATGGGGACGAGTGAGCTAATATGGTATCAAAGAATGGCTATCAATATAGAAAGATGGTCTATATACTGATTTATTCGAGGAATAAATACTTAGTGAACATTAACGGATTATTTATATAGACAATTGGAAACAGTGATTGCATAATGAGGGGAAAGATATATTTTAGGAATCGGGAAAAGAGCTGAAGAACGTAATCGATCACATATAATTACAAAGGCTGCAGTAGTAAAAGTCTATTAAAGTAAAGTATAGTAAAGTATATATATATAGTAAAGGTCTATTAGTGAATGACAAAATATTGATATAAAATTATCACATATTTCCTATTATAACTTATTAAAAGCCAGAAGAATTATAAGGTAGTGGGTGTTTCTCAAATTTTAAAGAAAAAAGAAATGAATATAGAAGCAAGAAGATTTTCACACAGGATGAATTTTTGAGCCTTACGATCCATGAAGTTGATGTATTTAAAAGTAAGAATAAATATAGTATTAAATTCACAACAAAAATAAGTAATTATTGGAAAAAATTCTTGAAGAAAAGTTTGGCCTTAATTTTGACCCTAAGACTATTCTCTGCATCCATGGCTTGGACATGGATGCAGAGAATGGTGGCATAATCTTCAGACATAATCAATCCTATTAAAACATTAAAACAGTATTTTGAAGGGAACAAGAAAATAGTAGGGAAAAATATTATCAACTAGTTCCACTGCGGTAACTCGACCTCTGGCAAAGGTGGAATGACAGTACTGCAATTGGATGGAGCGAAATGTTTACCGCAGCAAAAACTGAATTTAGATAAAACATATTTTTTAGACAGTTCTTAGGTACCCATTTCCTCTTCATTCAGAACGATATGAGAGTATTCTGTTTCACGCTGTGGTTTAATACACGAGGAAAAGTTAACAAGCAATTCCACTACCAAAATAAATTCCATGGAGACGGAATACTTGAGTGATGCATCAAGCATGGCAGATAAGCCATCTCTGTTGCATGCATCTACGGCGCAACTGCTTCCTCATCTCTACCGAGCTACTGCGGAGCAGGTACCCTGTGCATTAGCTTGTCCTGCCACATTTGCAACACATCAAAACGGGGACAACTACCACGGAAATTTTAATGCTCCCTCCTCATTCTGCGCATGGGAACTGAAAACATCCAAGGTTCGATATCATCACAGTTGAGCTGACCCGAAGATGGGAAAAATGCGATTAATGCCGAGGAGTAGAAAGGAAAAATATGATAAATTTTGGGGCGAGAATATTATGGAATATATTAATTTAAAAATGAAATACGGAGGTTTAGAGTAGTGATTAACACATATTAGCACTAATTTACACTCATCAAGCTTAAACCATGAAGTCTCTCGTTAAAATAACTGGTATGTACATTGACTGTGTTTACAGAACTAGCGGACTGCTGCCAAAAGAAATAATTGACGATGAAATTTTGATATATTAATATATGGAATATTATGGAATATATTAATTTATGAAATACGGAGGCTTAGAGTAGTGATCAACACATGTGTATTATATTAAATTTACACTCATCAAACTTAAACCATGAAGTCCCTCGTTTAAATAACTGATCTGTTGATATTCACAGTGCTTGAATTACTAGCGGACTGCTGCCAAAGGATATAAATAACGATAACATTCTGATGATAAATCCTCAGAGTGAACCGTGGTTCAGGTAAATAATATAGCACAAATTATTACGGAGTCTTTCGCGGTTAGTTGATTGGTGATGGTTTTCCGGGTTTACACCGCGTTGATACATGTTTTTCGGACGACAGTTTCGGGCGCGTTCCAGCTCCCGTCTTCGGGTCCAAATGATTTGCAGATCTGTGATCCTTATTTATTTACAGCTAGTCAGACGGATGTTGATTTATAAGTTTGAAGAAGACCTCTGACCTCCTCCGGAGTGAAAAAGATCGTCATCCATCAGATATCTATGAAGGAGTGTATGAAGTAACGTGTTCCTGTGGTTTATCATACATCGGGCAAACATCTAGATCCCTCAAATGCAGAATAAATGAACATCTTAAGGCAACCGAAAAGAAAAATTTTCGTCTTTCTGCGGTTGCAGAGCATGCATGGTCGGAACCTGGGCACGTCATACTTTTCAAGGAATCGAAAATCATCGCCAGGGAAAATAAATATTTCCCTAGGCTGATAAGGGAGGCGATTGAAATAGCGAGTCACCCAAAGAACTTCAATAGGGAAGACGGCTATCCTTTATCCTCATCTTTCAAACGGCTTTTCCAACAATGGAATTAAAAATCAACATCCGTCTGACTAGCTGTAAATAAATAAGGATCACAGATCTGCAAATCATTTGGACCCGAAGACGGGAGCTGGAACGCGCCCGAAACTGTCGTCCGAAAAACATGTATCAACGCGGTGTAAACCCGGAAAACCATCACCAAATAATATAGCACACTAGACAAGTAAGAGAATATTCGACACGTTCTTGAATAGGTGCGAGATAAACTATCCAAGCCAGGCTTGCTAAGCGCACTTACATACCTTTAATTCGAAATAAATTGTTGTAGGTGAGTAAAAAAATATTTCTTCCACTGAAGATCTAGAATCCTGATTCCAATTATATTCAAACTTTGAAACAGACACTTATGAAAAATATTCAAGCCAACGAGTAATGTATCATCAGGCGTCTATGGTCAATATGGAATTAAACACATTCAGAGATTAAGATACCAATTAGGGAATATCATTGGCATTGGAAGGCCATAGCATTGCGAGGATTGGCAAAGAAAAGTATGAAAAACAAAGAATAATATTAGGGAAAACATTTTGCATCCCTTGTACTGAGATACCAAGAATGCAGAAAAATAATGAGGAAACAGGTGATAAAATTACTTCGGAAAACATGAAGCAGTACATATAGGGAAGACTATTGAATCTTAAGATAACACTTAATCTTATTTGTTCTCAAGTTTCAGTTTCAAATATATTTCTTTAACGACTAAAAAGAACAAGGCTTTTAGATGAAAATTTGGAAAATATACAGAAATGAACGTTCAAATACATGATTGAAAATTTAAAAAAATGTTCTATGCTTAGCGCAGATTTTATTTCGGAGTCTTCATCCACCTTGAGCCATATTCTAAGAGAAAAACATATCCCTTTTGAAGGTTTGGTTTACTTAAAATTGAATGCTGACACCGGAAAGAAAATGTGAAAAACTTTCGCGAGGAAAGAAAAAACTTCGTGGGGAAAAAGGAACCCGAGAAAGTTCGAAAGAAGCGGGGAAATGTGTTAGGGATCAACTCTTCAGGCCTACGCCGTGAGTAAGGAAGAAAAGTAGCTATCGGCTCAATATAGACGACAGCTAAAATAGCAGTGTGAGAAGCAAATCGGTAGTCAAATAGAGAAGAACGAAAGCCGAGAAGTGAAATGTAACTCGTTATAAATTCCAATTGTTGAACATCATAAAATATTGAAAAGCAAGGCGAAAGTGAACGAAAAAGGTGAAAAAATAAAAAACCCGGGTAAAGTACATTTGCTCACTTTAACTAAATGGTTAACGCTCAGTGCATGCGAGAGAAGACAGTTGGTTTTTAAAAAAGTTGAGATTTGCTGGATTATCTGTGCGTCCTAAAAGTTGACTACGATAAAATTACAACGTAAAAACACACAGAGAAACAATTTGTAGATATTGATGTCATTAGACCGTAGGGTAGATATTAAGTCCACCAAGTGGAAACGCGGAAATGAGAAAAAAAAATTGGTCCATCCGCTTGATGGTATGGAATATATAATTTACCATCGTATACTAACATGCTCAAATCTTCGAAATTTAAAAAAAAATAATAATTTTTTTCACATATGTTAAAAATGGGAATGATGTGTAATATTGTTCCACGATGATTCCTTCATAGACATTCTGATACCCGTAATTTCATTTCTAAATTTTATCAATGCAAAAATAACTACGGCAGAGAACAATAAACATTTTTTAGGCAAAAATTTTTATAAGTTAACGTTAATGACTTACCCAGGTGCCCGTTCTTACCCTTCGCATTTGTTACACTGAAATCGTTTAAATTTCATTCTATTTCCGTTTACAAAACATACAACCTGTAATTAGTGCACAGAAAAAGTATGACAATTCAATTTAAACTAAATCGTTGTAGCAAATAACTGTCATTTACTTCAGTATTTTCAACTGAGCGCAGATAATATGCTGAGAAATATTTATTCCAACAAACGCTTCTACTGTCACCTTTTACTTACTAATGTTTCATTTCTATGCACTATCAAAACGGTATTTTCGGGAACATAGTGAACATAACGATTTGTTTATACTAAGGTAACTGCATATAGGTATAGCAATTAATCGAACATTCTACTCCAGCATAAGAATATATTTGGATGGCATTAATAAGCTGGACAGAGAAGAACTCTTCATTTAATGAATAAGTTATGGGGATAACAAGAAGATTTTCAGTATGCAATAGAGGAAATTACCTTGAATACCCATACCCAACAGGTACAAAGAAGAGAAAATAGCGAAGAAGATAACGGACACAGAGTACGCTACGCAAAGAGTTAATTGCACATTTTATCTAGCTTAGCGTCCATTTTGATTCCAATTCCCACGGGTAATTAGGATGACGAGCAGAGAAATATAGATCTATCGCAGGTATTTTTCTTCTTAAGCGCTTAAACAGACACTCCACTAGGGAGCCTCAGGAAACCTTAAACGATAGCATCCTTTCTGATCAATGATTAAATTTCAATATTTCATTCTCGCTCACCTCTCACTTTTTTCTCTTTTCTTAATTACTCACTTTAAGAGGTCTAACAGGCTTTTTTTAAAGGACTTAATCATGTGAGAAGAGATGCGGTGCGATCATAAGTGAGGTGAGTCGATGGGATTAAACCAGAATTAATCTCCGTAAGGCTTGGGAAGGTGATCTTAAGCGGAAAGGATGAAACGAAGTGAAGAGAAGATACATGGACGGAAGAAGAACAGAGGAAGAGGGTTGGTTGACAGATTCCAAAAAGGAATGCCAGTAAAAGTTTTGTAATTGCAAACTGTCATAAGATAAATATCCGAAAGTTTTGAGTTTCAAGATACCATGCAACAATTAATTGAAATCGCAAGAGGAGACCCTTTTAAAGGTTGTCTAAATATTAATTTTGTTTTCAGAGCTGGAAAAAGATATAGCACTATGCGCCTTATCCATTCCAAATGGTTACATTCTTACGGCTACGCTTTCCATAAAGAAATATCAGTAGAATTTTTTAATTGCCAAAAATCGTACGAAAACCACCCAAAAGTATTAATTAAGCTTTAAGATACAACAAAATAATAAATTTCAATTTCAAGATATACTCTCTTTTAAATAAGGTTAGCATTAATTTTGTTTGTAGAGCTGGTAGAAAGATTCCTCGCCAAATTTAGTACTCTGCACGTTATCCATTTCAAATGCCTACATTATCACAGCTTCGCTGATTGTATTGTATGTGATTATAGAATTTAAATGAAAGTTTTCAATGCGATACACTCTTTTGGCGACACGACAAGTGTTCCTCTCCCGAGGCGTAAACTAGAAGAATAGGAGAGATAAAATAGGATATGCACGTAAGTGAAAGCGGAGACAAATGGTTATTGATGCAAAAGTAATGAATGGATAGAATGAGATTGGCACTAAAAGCCAAAACGTGGTGGAGAGCGAGGGCGAATTACTAATTTAATCTATTTATATATTCATTAAACTGAAAACAACTCTAATAACCCTTTATTTCGTGAAGCTACAACAAATACCAATCGATTACATGAGTCAGGAGAAAAGAGAAGGAAAACATATGTTGATGAAAGCCATAGCAATTGTGAGATTAATGAGGGGTTTGAGGTACTTCATAACTCTTGGACAGTATAAACCGGAAGCGAAGGGGGATTACGAGGTGACAGGTAATGAAGAAGATGAGGAACCAGATGAGAAGGTCGTTTTTTAAGAGATGTGAAGCGAAGCGTTGATTGGATGAGGATGGATCCACCCACGGCGGTATGGAAAGGGTAATGATGGCGGAAAGAATAAATGTGAATTTTCGTGTAATAATAAGAGTTTACAAAGATTTCTATACATTAAATAGTTTCAAATTGATCAGTACATGTTTTAGTTATCAGTTGGAAGAACGCTTAAAGAAAGATTACTCCAACTGATTCGCATTTACATCTCCCAAAATTACCCTCCACCCCGGAATCTTTCAAGAGGAAATTGCATGAGTATTTAAAACATTTGCCTTATTGTTTTGAAATGTAAGAATATCTGTGCTGATTTATTTGATTTTTTTTCGTTTGCATTAATTTATTTTTGTGTTTATGTTAAAGTTATATCATAATTACTGTATTATGATCGTAATGTATCTGTTTCTATGTTTTTTTCCTCCCATGGGTTTCCCAGAGCATGAATAAAGCAATTCATTCATTTAAAAAACTATGAAAACTATTGAATGCTTTTCCAATATTAGCCCTATATACCTCAAGCACGCCATTTGCGTAGGTTCTTGCAACTAGACTGCTCACAAGGCTATAGTTGAGTAAGACTATTAGACGGGGGCCATAGTAGGGCACATAATTAGAAGTACAGGCAATGGTTAGAGGTAATTGATAGGTTTGCGGTACGTCGATAGGCGTGCATAGACTATTCACCAAACGAGGGGGAACTATGAGGTGATAGGCAATGCAGGGTGAAGAGAAAGCAAATGAAGAGGCTCTGCTTTAAGGGATGGGAGAGGGAGGCGTTCCTTGAGGGAGGAGGATGAATCCTCCCAAGGCGATGTATAATGGGTAAAGGAGGCGGAATAATATCAAAGGTGGGAACAGAAGGGATGAACAAATATTTGTGTACGTCAGTTTGGGCATAATTGATTAAATAGCATTAAGAGTTAACATTTAGTTCATTTGCACAAAATATGTAGAATATTATTCTTAAAAAGGCAGGTTTATTAACTCATTGCCTATTTTTAAGCTCTTTATTATTTACATTGACTATTTTTAAATTATTTATGAGACGGATACTGAGTACCAGGAATTGAAATGTTGATATAATACAATGAGTACGTAGGGGAAAATTAATACTGACGGTTCGAAAAAAAGAGAAGCTCTGAAATTGTAATATATTAATGTGTGGTATCTTAAAGCTCAAAACTTTTAGGTATATATATTATGACTGTTGGCAAACGAAAATTCAACTGATACTCTGGAATTCATCAACCCTTTTTCACTGTTCCAAATCATTCCATATGTCTTCTTTTCACATTTTTATACTTTCTTATCTACTAAATTCTGAAAATTTGATTCATCAATTCGCAGCAATTGGTTGGAGCAACAGAAAAGGAGATGTAGAAGCACGTAGTTAAAGAGCGAGACAAGAGTTATGGATAGGTGTGTATCTATTTGGCTGACTTAGGTAGATACTATGAACCAAAAGAGAGAGGGCATGATGGAGGAACAAGACGGGAAGAGGGAGCAAGCAACGAAGCTGCAAATTAAGGGATACGAAGGGAGCCGTTGTTTTGCTTAGGCTGGATCCAGGCAAGAAGGTATTTTAAATGGTAGTAGAGGCATCATGGTTGCCATGGTGGAAAGAGAAGGCAAGAGGGAATGTTCGAAGCAGTGAATTAGCGACTAATGTAATAAAAAAGTTACACAAACTTTGCATAAATAATGCGCATGTAATTACAGAATATAAATGAAACATTTTAATTGAATATGTTGCTATGCCGAAACGATAACTTCTACTTTTGAGGCGTTGAACTAGATGAATATGAAGGATACATAGGATACGCAGGTAGTTGAAAGAGGAAACAAAGGTGTGCGAAAAATCCACAGAGGAAAAATCATTCGCCGTGAAACAAAGGGCTATTGATGCAGAGTTAACACATGGATAGACTTAGGTAGGCACTAAAAGCCAAAACGAGAAGGAGAGCGAGGGTGGAATATTTATTTTATTTATTCATATTTCTCAACGCGAAAACAGAACATTTGGCGCTTTACATCGGAGGCCTGCAACAAATACCAATGGACTATCGGACAAGTAGTCATGTAATGGATAGTCTAACTACGAATGCGGGATTCGAACTCTTGACCTTGGGTTTGGCAAGCAAGAACTGTACCCCTCCGCCACCAATTACGAGATTTAAAAGAAGCAAAATACGCAACTCTGCTCAGACGCATGTGAATGACGTCATTCATCCACATGCCTATAAGGACGAAAGTCAACATCCTTAGGTTTCTCCCACGTTTAATCACATCTTTTTATACTTGGTAAATGGTAAATTTGTTGACTTGTAATTCTGTTGCTCTTTTTCTCTTCTTTTACATGTAATTTCATGAGCATTTTGACAATGTACTTTACTGCAAAAATTTTACGTATGACGAGGGGTGTGATGGAGAATGGGACTTTCTATTCCCAATCACGCCCAATAAAGACGATATTATTATTATTATATTCTTCCAAAATATCATGCAAAGGGTTATAGGAAAAGCAGAAGGACATAAGTTGTATCGAAAAGAGTGGGTATGGGTTTGAATGAGTTTCTCCACAAAAACTTAATTTTCAATAATTACGTAATAATAATTTTATTACGAATTTTTGTCGTTGGTAGTTTCGTAAAAGATTGGTAACAAAACACTTTTTCTATATCTTAAGTAAAAAAATTAAATAAAGAACACTTAATTGTTCATTTCTGCGTTTAAAGAGAAAACAAGGCCATGCTTGTATTAATGAAGATCTCTGGTTTATTTTCTAAAAGAAAGATGAGTGAGCTTGTATCTTTGGTGCGGAAACGTGGACGCTTAAGAGGGAGGGCGAGAAAAGCTTTGAAGTGTTCGAGATGTCGGTGTGGCAAAGAATGGAGAAGGTAAAGTGGACGCAGAGGAGAAGGAACAACGAAGTGCATGGATTGGTGGGTGAGTGGCAGCTTTTAGATGAGATACGTAGGAGACAGAAGGTGTGGATGGAGTACCTATATGGTGAGTAGGGGAATTTAAAAACAGTGTTAAAGGGTAGAATACTAGGTTAATAAGGGAGGGGAAGGAAAGGTATATTTATTTAAAAAAATTATTTATCTCAATTACCTCCGAAAACAGCGAAATGTGGTCTTAAAATCGGGAGTTTAAATAATCAACAACAGAAGATCACACACACCCATGTCCTGGAAAGGAGCAACCTATCCAGGTGGGGCTGGATCCCGCGAACTTCGGTATGGTAGGCGAGGACTTATCCCCACCTACACTTTGGCCGACAAATATGAATTTTAGATAAAATGAAAGGATAGGCCTCGATATGAATTGAAGAGGGAAGTGCTTGCAGGAAAAACTAAGCTGCTTATGTAGAGGAAGACATTTAATTCGTTCCAAAATGTGGACGTGTCGGAACATCATAAAAGAGGAGTTGGCAAGCTATTGCCTGCATTGCAATTAGCAGTTACGTATTGTAGTGCTAGCAGCATAACCCTTGTAGTGCTAAAAGCATAACCCTTAGAAAAACGCATAAGTCATGAAGTATATCCGACATTTTTTATTTTCCAACGTTATTTATTACTTGAATTATTTTAGATTGTGATGAGAATAGGATTTTTTTTAGGTAGAATGAAAGGGATTAAGCCTTATTGCTAATTGAAGAGGGAAGATGGAAAAAGAAAGAGTTACAAGAGTTGAAAATAGTAAAAATCGTGATGACTATTGGGAGGTATATTACTTTTCCTGCACCTAACCATTCATAAGAAAAACTATTTTTTGAATCAAAATTTTGATCTACTAGAATATTTTACCTTGCGCACTATACTTTCATGTAAATTTGTATGCAGTCATCTGCTAGTGCTCAAGGATAGATGTACCAGTAGAATAATTTCCTAGCGAAAGGAAGAGAATAAGAATTTTAGGTAGAATGAAAGGGAGTAGGCCTTAATGCTAATTGAATAGGGAATTACATGAAGGAAAGGGAGGCTCACAGAATACTTCTTAATAATTACGTGGAAACCTACTTTAATCGGTAGAATACTTTAATAATAAGTGAAGATGCACGAGGCTGCGTTGAAGGGATGCGAAGGGTGCTAGAAGGATGTTTTGGAAGAGGCTGGATCCTCGCAAGGCGGTATGCAAAGGGATAATGGAGGAGGCAGCGCTGCGGTGTGGGGGAAAGATTGGGCTAGTGTTCGTGGGTGTGGAAGAGGTAAAGGGAGGGATAGGACCGGGTGGGCGTTTCGGTTTATTAGCCCGACGCCGTGGGTGAAGGAGTCATCGGCAGGGAAGGAGTTGCGGGCAGGCGATAAAGGAAGCCGTTGATCGAGTAGGAGCTGTGTGTGTGCAGGCGAGATGAGGGAGCGGGTGGCGAAGCAGAAGATTCGAGCAGGATCGATGCGGGGAGCAATTGGCGGAGGCGTGGAGGTGGAGGAAAGGAGATTAAGGAAGGAATGAATAAAAATGAACGGCCGCCTACACCTGTAACTCTTTCGTGCGATCAACAAGTACAAGCGGGCCTCATGCATGCAATGGAACATCGCGCATAAATCACGTAAAAATCAGAAAAAGGTGAGCTGAAGTAAATGAACCTCAAAACGGTCTTTTTGAAAACTTTTTAGGCTAGCTGACGAAATAAAAAATCATTATTATTATTTAAGTATTCTACCAATTTATGTTGGTTTACATGCAGTATTTTATAAGTAGGTATAATGATAGCCTCCCCTTCCTTCAAGTATACCTCTTTTCAATTCACAATAAGGCCAACTGCCTTTCACTCTATCTCAAAATCTATTCTCTTCCCTCCTCTGTCTAACGTTCTACCCTCTAACACTGTTTTCAACATCTCCTCTCCGCACAGAACTCACTCCATTCATACCAGCGATGGCATTCGAAACTAAACGAATGTCAAAACCAGTAAAATGTCAGTAGTTTCGTTCCTGGGCGCAAAATACAGAAACGAAACGAAAAAGATTGAACCCGGGGAGCTAACCTCAGGGTCGAAACGAAATCGGAGTCAAAACTACTTCGAGTCGAAACTTAACTAAACCTCTGGGACGAAACGAAACACAGATCATGCTTTGCACCAGAGGGACGTCGTGCTTCACCTTTTAATTTCGTGCGGGTACGAAAATAAACCTTGGCCTCGTATTTTCGTTTCCCTCTTGGTCGAAATGAAACATTTTCGTTTCGTTTCACTTGACATCCTTGATTCATACCTTCTATCTCCTCCGTATCTCACATAGGCAGCCCCTATCATCAACGTCCGCATTAGATAAAAATAGTAGTTTACTATAAAGAAACAATTATAGGAAGATGTGTGGAAGGTTAACTCGAGGCATGCATTCCCTCCATTCCATAATTTCGCTACTAATTTGCTGAGGCCTTTAGTTTAAAACTGAGGCTTAAAGCCCTGTTTTGAACACAATTTATGAGGAAGTAGTAAAGAGACAAGATATCAAATAAGCGAAGTGAGATTGGAGGAAGTGGCAAGAGTTCTGCTAGTTGGGAACTGCTCCTCTGTGACCCAAGAAATGATAAAATCAAACAAGAAAGCTTCCCAGCTTAATAAATTTATCGAAATAAAGGATAGCATTGGTATTGAGGCTTAGAAGAAATTCCCAAATTATGATTGTGCAAATATATGGATAACAGACATTGAAACTGCTGATGTAGGCACTGAAAAGTAATATGAAGTTGTGCACCATATCAACAAAGTAGCCTTGGAACCACTTTTCGGCGTTTGGCATTAAGGTAATTACAAATTTTTGCCACAGGTTATTCCCAGGAATATTGGAAATAAACACTTTTTCTATTTATTGTGGAGTAACTTAAAAAAATATCAAGCCAGAGTTCATTACTGTGTACAAATAGTACAAATAATTACTGTACTTATATATACGGGAATCTTTGGTTTATTTTCTGAAGGAATGATGAGTGAGAGTAAGTTTCAACACAGTTGTAAGTGAACATATTAAAAATATCTAACATGCTGATAAAATTCTGAAGTCAAGAGTAGAGTAAACGTACAAAATCAATTCAAGGAAGAGTATTTGCAAACGTATTATGATTTTTTTTCCGTTCGTCTGCTAAAAATTCCAATGGGTATTCTAAGGAAGTAAAATATGATATCTTCAGGCAGTTTTTGAATGCTTAATAAATTAATATCTAGTATATATATTTGTCCGAGATTAGAGGATTGATATTTGTCACACAAATTTTATAAATATACGCTGATAAAAATTTTATCTTGCCACTCCCATTCTTCCTGGAATATAAGATAAACGAACTTTTAACCATATTTTTTCCCCAGAAGCCATTATTTAAGCAGTGGTTTTTTGACCTCGTCACTCATGTCGCATCAATTCATGCTGCCAAAACATAGCATTTTTCTGTTTTATTGAGGAGATACTGGTTTGTAACGGAAATATGAGGTCAAACTACCGTGTCGACCGAGGTGCTAATCCAGCAATAAACCAATGGTTGACCCTCTACTTCCTCCATTGCCGTGATTAATCACCGTAGCCCAGCGGCCACTCAATCCCATTATCAAAGATTGATTGCTTCCTTTTCGTAACAGCTAACTCCGCATTGGGCCATTAATGTGCCATATCAGTAAGCATTCAATGTAATATTACATAATACATAAATTTAGCATGAGGCTGAAATTAAAAATCCATACTAACATGGTTATTTTCATATTTAAAAATGTATGATCAGAACAATAGGAATAGGCGAAGAAAAATGAATATGATAAAATGGACTGATTTGACCTGGAAATGTACTGTGGACAGTTTTAAAGGTAGGTAAAATACGCAGGAAAAAAATTGAAAGCATTCGCAATGGTGGATCCGGTATAATATTTCACGAACAGATCTTCTTAAATAGATAATGTGCCATAGAGAACATATTGTTGATCAAGGGATGAAATTCTAATAAAGATCATTATACTCTTCTTTATCGTCGAAATATTCAAAGAAAAAAGTTTGACTAACTTGATTTATTAGTATAATGTACACTTTAATCTTCCTTTTTTATGTAATTTTTTCCAGCCCGATTTGTAGCTTTCTAAGGCGATGAACGTTCCTCTGTCTCATTCCTACTGCGTCTTACGTAGGTAAGTGAGTGACTACTCAATGCGCTGCCTCTATAATCCAATTAGTTTCAAATTCTTAACTAAATTATTTGGATTCCTTTCCGAGATAAAACTTCTATAAACAAGAAAAATATAATTGCGTATCTTGGTTGGACTCTTGGAAAAAAATTTCTGCTAGTATAATTTTTATTTTACCATCTTTAGCTATCGATCTGTAGGGGTCCGTCCCCAAAAAACAAACAAAATTCTGCATTTAAAAATAATTAATTTGGATAATATCTTAAATACATACATATTTATGTACTTGTTAAGTGATTATAATTTATATTTTCTTTAATATGTTACGACGGTATTGAAACCTGGAATGCATGTGCTGTTAAAGATAATTTACGTTTGTTTTTGTACTATCTTCCCCGTCCAAAACTGGAAGCCTTAAAAAAAGGATTGTGTGGTGTAAGAAGGAGCTTATGCTACTTCCAGAGTTATTATAACATAACACTCTTCTAATTGTACTTCATTGAATGACGGCAACAACTAATACGCTCTCTGAACTGACATTACTTATAGCTGCGTTATAAAATTTACATTTTTACTCGGGCTCATAAGACAGCACTTTTTTAAGCATCTGAAATAAAATGATTAGTGGTAGAAAATTTTTATTACAAAATATGAGGAGATGTTCGTTACGCCATATAAATTATCCTTTTTCTTGGACTAAAACCTTATCGCGGTGGAAAAGCTTGCGAGTTCCTATGACCCATAGATCTGCACTATCGGCTTGAATTCCCAATCACTCCTGGTAGACCCATCCATACGAAGGGTAGAGACCAGACGATAGGGAGTCCACATGATGGTGTAACGTAAAGAATACCGTTGTAATGGAAGTGGGAAACCCTATGAAACATCGTTTCCCTTAAAACATGGAGTACAATCAAGTGAGCCTCACAAACGGGACCCGTCTGCAGAGGACGTATGCCGTTCACTGCAACATGTTCTGCAAAGCTCACGAGGTTGTAAACATGTGAAGCCCCACGAAAGACTTACAATCAGCAGCAGCATCCACGGAAGGAGAAATGGAAGTCCCATAAGATGGAAAAGAAGTGTTGTTGCAGCAATCGTCATAGGGACATGTAATGTAATAACAATGATGATGGCGGGGACTACTGGAATGATAGGTATAGGGTTATATATAGTGGTGGAGAGGAAAGTCAGCGAGGGGTTGCTTTAGTATTGAACGGGAAGATGGGTAAGCATGTGGTAGTTATAGATCAGGAAAGCAATAGAATTTATGTGGTAAAAATTGAGGCGCAACCCACCAACCTGGTGGTGGTTCAAATTTATTTGCCCACAAAAATCGTATTATCAAAAAGGTGAGGCGTTTCAAGATCTCGAGGAAAAAATCAGGGAAATCCCGCGTAAGAAAAATCTTTTAGTGATGGGGAATGGTGCAAGTCAAGGTGAAATGGGGGGATAGAGGTGAAATAGGAGAACCTGGATTAGGAAATCGGAACGACAGGGGGGAGAAAGCTGTAGAATAATGCAAACGAAGAATTAATTCATCACTAATACATGGGTCAGTCATCTAAAAGTGCGGAGGTACACTAGAAAAGTCCAGGGGATGTGAGGAGATATCAAATAGACTACATCATGGTAAAACAGAGGTTTAGACGAATGAAAAACTCGCGCAGCTTCCCTGCAGCGGATATGGATTCGGATCACAACCTAGTGCTTATGAGATGCAACATAATAATCAAAAGACTGGGAAAAATCACAAAGGCGAGAATATGGAACGTAGAAGTTCTAAAGAGGACCATGATAAGAAAATTCCGGAGGACTATTAGAGGTGAATAGTTCCCAAGAGACTATAGATAAAGAGATTATAGCGGAAGGATGGTATAAGATTAAATAGGAATAGTCAAAGTGGCGGAGAAGTCAATTGACTGCGCTGACAGTAGAAAGATAAATAAGTATTAAAGAGAGGAAATGATGAAAGAAATAGAAGATAGAAGGAAAATAGAGAACTTGGACTTACAGCGGGTAAAATGATTGCGTATGGAAATAAATATTCGAATACGGGGAGAAACTAAGAGGGCGAGGGAGACTTTGTGGGAAAGATGGAGTGAGAGAATGGAAAAAATTCAGAAGGAAGGAAAAGTAGGCACGCCGTACACTAAGGTGATGTGAATGTAAGGTAATATTGGTCTTCAGGGAAAAATTTCCACAAAAACCCATAGTGTATATGTATATTGAGCACATTTTTAGTGTGTGTATATATAAATTGAATGCGCGTTTTTCAGGAAGTTCTCAAGAAGTTTGCGGAAGTTGAAAAAATTAAACTTCATTGAAAGAGACTTCAGCCAATCGCGAGAGAGATGGTTACCTCCTCCTTATATTCTGTAACCCACGTATCTTTCGATAAAACGTGACCAAGAAAAAACTTGTTCAAAAATTAAAAAAAACACGCAAATGCAGCCGCGTATATCTCATCACAGTTTGTACTTCCGCTTACCTTTCAGGGGTGCTTCGGTCACTTGCACGATGGCGCCCTCTCGGAAGGCGAATAAAAGGGCCCGGAGAGCGTGAAACGGAGCGGAAGCTCGGGAAAATATCACGTGGGGAAACTCAAACTCCCGAAAAGAAGTTCACTCCGCGTGAATTAAGACGGGGAGGGCGGAAGCGAGATAAAAGCCAAGCGGCCGCAACAAATTCCCTCTCCCCGCAAGGAAAAGAGAAAGGCTGGCTGGCTGACTGGGGGTCGAAGAAGAGAGTGGGGGAGACCGCAAAGACAAACTGCGGTGACGAAGAGACCGATGCGCCGCCTAAGTTTTTCGTGGGCGTCCTTCCGGGCTGAAATACCGCCACACAACCAGAGGCATAAGTACACAAGTAGCGTAGCGTTACGAAGAATTCGATTATTTCGATGACACAGAGTCTCTCACCGTTTAAAATTGAATTTCGTTTCACCCAAGGGAGAATGTTGCAGAATCTAGGTAGGAAATTTATTTCTTGCTGTAATCTTATAAACATAATCAAGTTATACGTAGCATCAATTAAACTGTAATTAACTGTAGTCCATTGTAATCAGTAGTTTCATCATGGTGTTAAGTATAAATTGAGTGTTATATTGAAACATGCCCTGAACGCTTTTCGTGCATACGAAGCATATAATTTGGAAACTGTCTGTGTAATAGAAAATTTATTTTATTTTTTTAGTTACTTAGAACGATGTCTTTTAATTAATATTTAATTTTATATTATATTCCATTTACTATACGCTCGAGTTACCAGTGAAAGTATTTGTAAATTTTGTTATTTACCAGCATTTGGAAATAAATGATCCTTAAGGAACAACTTGCATAAAAATGTTGACGATGTGCCCATAAAAAGCCGCAGACCTTTCTTGGGGGATCTGGGTTAAGGAATATCTAATTTAGAACCTCTCTTTGACATTGTTAAATTTTTCTTTCACTCTTGATTGTGATAATTTGTGAATTTGACCGCAAACAAGGAAAGTGTTCGCAGTTCATTTGTCAATATATGCATTATTATTTCCTTACATTTAATACCCCGAATGGTAGGTGAGCGGTCTTAAGATCACGATGAAAAAATGTGTTCAAATAATGATAAACGGTCAATTAAAGCCGTGTATGTCATCGCATTTAATACTTCCGCCTCCTTTCTAGTTTTTTTATGTCACTTGCACGATTGTGCCATTTCGGAAGGTGATAAAAGGCACGGGGAGATGGGAAATTCTATCTAATATCTCAATACATACCCCATCAATCCCAGAATAAGAAGAAATAATTTTAAGGAAAAATGATCAACAACCCAATAACATTGTCGTATGATTCAGGTTTATCTCTGTCACTGATTTCTCTGTCTCTGAAAATGTGAGAAGATTCCTGCAAGCAGCAATATGCTTTAACCAGGTGTTATTTTCATACTTTATCCTTGACTGTAGTCCTTTTTGCATTCCGGACACTTTCGCTGAATTATCGCAGGAATAACGAGTATCGAAAATAATAATAATCTGTTATAATTATTCCAAAGTCTTATGGTACAAATAGTGCATGAAATATGCAGGGTGTTTAAGAAAGAATATACGTATTACAAATTATTGTTTTGACCAAACTATCGATTATTGCACCTTGGTTATTTCCAAGGCTGTCGGCATCGGTGGTGGCGGGAATAAGTCCACTCCTACCAAACCGAAGGACTGGGGATTGAGTCCCGCCTGGATAGGTTTCCTTTCCAGGACATGAATGTGTGAACTCGTCTATTGTTGATTGTTTAAACTCCCGATGTAGAGGCCACATTGTGCTGTTTTTGTGGGCAATTGAGACAAATAAAAAAATATGTAACTTCAATATATCTAAAAAATGCCCCGACAAAAATTATGATCATGTATCTATACTTTACATACCGAATATCAAACGGAGTGATCAGTCTTGGAATTGCTGACTGATGATCATGATATGTTCTGACACCTAAAATTGTTAAATAGTTGCTTGGGCTAAGTAGAGTGGATTCGTTCGCGCTTGCTGTTTTGCTTCCGCAATTCCATTCATACTCTGCATGATCTCGCGGAAGCATTGTGGCAGCCTTAATTCTTTCATAGACTTATTAAACCGCCAAAAACTAGGTCAGGTCACTTCTAAAAGAAAGTTTCAAAGTAATTTTATTTTAGAATAACGCAGTGCGATGAGCTGTTCCAGCAATAAGTTTTAAGGGTAAGTCTTTCAGGAGAGCTACATGGTTACGATGCACAACGTTCTAAAAGAATGGACTGAATAAAACCTACGCCATCACCTCCTCCCCT
Organism: Ischnura elegans; assembly: GCF_921293095.1. NCBI lineage: Eukaryota > Metazoa > Arthropoda > Insecta > Odonata > Coenagrionidae > Ischnura > Ischnura elegans. The sequence goes on along the minus strand of NC_060251.1, from coordinate 84,984,736 downwards.
ACAACCTGATACCTCACCCTCTTTTCCCTTCCGCTGAATCACAAAACAAGCCTTGGGGATTGAGATAATGGCAGGACGGGAAGGGATTGGGTTGAAAACTGTTGAGGGGGAAGGGGGAGAGTGGAATTGTGTTCACGACAGGTTAAGGGAGGATAGAAGGGAGCTAAACGAGGGATGAATCCCATTCCGAGCAGACAGAGGAAGATCCCTGCATCGGTGTGAGATAACACATACATATTCGGGAATCCCTTTCGGGAGATATGTGTTGGGTAGTTTATAGGTAGGCGCGAGGGCAACAGGACGACGCCAGCGCCACTGGCGGCAGGGAACCGAAAACCATGACTACAAAGGTTTCGCCCGAACCGAGACAATGCGATCAAATTAAAATGGATGGGTTTCGGTTGAGTTTTTTTTGGTGTGCACGCTACACTCTCGCCCCCGTAGGAATCGCGGGGCCTTGTTTCTTCACGGAGTTGCGCTTCGTGGAAAAGGGGGGTTTGGTTGGTAACGCCTCCCACCCACCATAGAAGACCCCTTCTGAGAAGCATTTCCATGCGAAACACGGCGAGGGCCCCTCAATACGGCTTCGCGAGCAGCTGTTAAGCAGATGGCGCTTTGTAGGCGTGAAAAACATTCGCGCATTACGTTGCGAGAGTGTTTTCCTTGAAGTTAATGACTGACGGGACGCTCAATATGAGGCTATTGCAAAATCCAATGATAGCATTTCTCACGATGACTGTGTGGTCTTAAAAAAATATATATAGGCATATTTAATAATAGAAATGATATTATCGCATTTGTATCCTTACTATACTATCACTGAAGTATTTATTTGTATTTAAAGTGCTCAAGATTCTTTAAATTTGTGGGGGAACAAAGTAAAACCGATTGAATACTGTAGTTAACTCAGGTCAAAAAAAGATATGGCTCTACCTTGCTCAAGAACTATGGCTACGAACATCTGAGCCTAAACATGAAGCTTTCAAACATACGTACACTTTCCTTGCACCAAAATTGTTCCGTTCCCTCCCAGTTGAGCTATTGAGACGAAACTTTACGTCTTTGTTTCTATCTAAATTAAAAGAATGGTTTCTATTCCAAGAGAGTGAAAATGACGAAATTCTTTAATATCATTATGATTTTAATTATTTTTCTTCGGTATTTGCAAAAAATTTGTTCTTATTCAAGTTAAAAACAAAATTCACTAACTCTTGGTTAACTATGTGGTATTCCATTATTTCCTGGATATAGACAGTTACTTATACCACTTATTTTAAAAAATAAGTGGTATAAGTAACTGTCTATATCCAGGAAACTTATTCAAGTTGTCCCAATTTTTTCTTCTTTGAATCCATGATTTATTATTTGCATAGTGATTTATAATTATTGATTATATTCTTTATGCTACTCTTGTGCAGCAAACAATGTGTGTATTTGAATGTATAAATTGTTTTTCTGCATCATATAAAACATTTTCATGAATCTGTAGCAACCACTGCTTTAAACCTAATGTGATGGTAACCCCAATTCTGGTTAACCCACGGTATGCTCCATGAATGCTCTACGAATTGTATGCTCTACGAATGTATTTATTACTAGTTCATTAAATTACTTTATTGGAGAGCGTGGTGACCGCATGGGTAGAGAGCTGGGATACTGACTCATCAATCCTGAGTTCAAATCCATGTTAAAACTTCCGTACACCCCAAAAAAAAATTGATGAGGAGGCCTAAAAAAAAGAACTAACTCACGTACCATTAATGTTCCCAGGATATAGTCACAAGTGAGCTCTACACCTAGCTGTTAAATAAAAACTTAATTACGGATTAATTATTTCACTGAGTGATCATTCATCATAAAACGTTTGACAATGAGGATAATAAAAGCGTGATTTCCCAGTGGATATAGAGAATTGGCTTCTGATTGAAGGGTGTTGGGTATGAATCTCGATTTAACCCTTTGAAAACCCCAATAAAATATCATGGAGATTGCAGATATTAATGGGAAGGGAACAGGCTACCCTTAATATATTTAATCTACACGCCTGTGGCTTAGGTCAGGGTGAGCTCTATACACTAATCTATCCACACTAACCATGTGGTTGAATCATTGATTGACTAGTGATAATTTTACAAAAACTCCCTCTTAATCTACGCGAGGGGATTGTTTGACATTCACATCATTACCACGTCAGCATGAGATGAAGAAAGATAAACTTTAGTAACGCAAAAAAATATTTTTCCATGTAATGGCAGTTGATTTTTGCGAAGCAGCTCCAAAGGAGAACAGCCAATACTTGAAGGAAGTCTTACAATGCCTTTTCCGATGTTTAACTAGAAATTTTTAGAGGTTTGACTTCGTATGGACTCTTCCCGAAGGCAATGGCGAGATCGATTCCAATTGTCTTCTTTTCTTCTATTCAAAATGCACGTACTCACTTCTCGCCCGGGCCCAAAGTTGAATCTTTTACCTATACATAAAATGACAGAACAAATCATGGACCGTAAAAGTAAATATTATTACTTCTAATTAATTTCATACCCACAAATTTTAAATGTAGAGGGCGCAGGAGTTAGAAGGAATATGAGTAGCTATCCAATAACCATCAATGCATGAGCTAGTGCCAGAATGAAAGGAAATCAAAATTATCGTCATATCTTAGGGGCGATGACAATTTCTACAATAAATATAAATTGAGCCAAATAAACTTGGATTTTTATTCATTACGGTGATTAAAATATGGAATTAAGACACGCGGTCATAACATGAGATAAAAACCCTTTGAAAAATTATCAGAGAGTAATTAATCATATCCATTTATTCACAAAATTAGGTCACAAACAGAATTTCCTTATTCCGATATTATATAAAAATTAAACTTAGGTAGTTATTTTAGATATTGATCATTTCGAATAAGTTTAAAGCATATTGTGGGTACTAAAAATAAAACTATTATGGGTAGTGGCCAAGCACGAAGTGATTTTATCTAATACTTATCCATCACGAGAACAAATTAAAAGGAAAAGTTAAAAAAATGAACAATTTCATTCCAAAACTTTTCTATTCCTAGAAAACCTAATTTTAGGCTTTTTAATAGTTTTGTGAATCGTCAATCATTCACGAGACAACATAAAAAATAAAAACAATCATAGACATTTATATATTCGTATGCATAAAATGCTTTGTCGGGAAATACATATATATGAATTCCCATCGCCTGTTTTATCAAACATCAATGTTAATAAATAGGTTCATGATGAATTAAAAAGGGAGATAAAGAATAAGGAATAAAATATTCATTGTAGTTTAACTCCGGACAAATAAAACACAAGAGAGAGAGAGAATTCAAAAAGCTTGAATAAAACGTCACGGCCTCACATTTCCGGGAGGCATATCTCTTCATTTCTCATCGGTTCCCATGTTTTTTTTTGTCCCCTGGTTCAACCCTGCCCAAGCCCACTGCCATAGGAATGGGGGGAAAGATTCGTCCCGAATCCTATACGTGTTTACGTTACAGGTTTAATAAATCATGGCGCAAATGATCTCTTGGGCATTTGTACCAGTGTTTTGCTCAAGCGGCGCCATTTTTCATCCGGAATCGCACTCCGGCATCGAGGTTTCCTCGTTCCTCGTTCAACACGGCTCTCCACAAAAGTGACCCACCCTTATTCCCCCTTCTAACTCACACACTTTCTCCCACCCTCCAATACCCTTTACTGGGCTTTCTTTGCCCCCCACTACTGCCGGTGGTACTCCGCAGTACAGTACGAAAACATGGATAATCCTAGCAGAATTTCAGTTTTTACCGGCGTATACTTTGAAGTATTAACTTTTGGGTCGCCCGCCGGGTGTGTTTTTGGGCAATTGGTCCCAACGTCTCGAAGGCCGAGTCTGCCATCAGGGGAAGAATCTGGAGCAAAATCCTTAATTCTTTAATCCTTTTCGGAAGTTTTTTAAAACAACAGTCAGGGCAGCCAAGGATATAAATTATTATTAAAACCCGGACCTAAAGTTGAAACTTTTACCTATGGATACAATGACAGAACGAATCATAGACCGTAAAAGTACGCACAAATATTCATTAGTCATTTCATACCCAAAAAAGATTAAATGTAGAGGGCGCAGGAGTTAGAAAGAAAATTATTTTTTTAAATTGTACTATACCGATCCACGTGTATTAAAATCTTTATTATTATTATGGTATTCTACCGATTAAGGTAGGTTTCCATGGAGTAATAAAGAAGTAATCTAGGAGTCTTCCTTTCCTTCCAGCACTGCCCTCTGCAATTCACTCTATGGCCTACTCCCTTTCGATCTATCTAAATTTCCTTTTCTCTTCCTTCCCCGTTCCCCGTTTCCCTAACATTCTACCCTCTAAAACCATTTTCAACATCCCCAGCCCGCTAAGTACTCCTCCCATCCATACTTTCTGTCTCTTCCGTATCTTATCTAAAAGCTGCCTCTCCTCGCCAACTATATCAAGCATTTTGTCGTTCCTTTTCCTCTCCTTCCATATCAGCCTCTATTCTTCTCCATGCCCACAATTCGAGTGCCTTCAATCTTCTCTCGTTTAACTTTTTTTTTTAATTTTTCCTGTATAATAATAATAATAATTACAATAATAGTAATAAAATTCAAAGGTAAGGAAAGAAAGAGATAGGAACATATATTAGAAAGAGGACGAGGACAACGGTGCTGTGGTAGATGGAAAAAGCAAAACATCAGAGGGTAAAAATGCGGCCTGACTGGGACTCAAACCCTAGGTGCTAGGTGCTCGACCGATTGCACTATCAGGACGATTAATACCATGATTTCGGTGGGGGTTTATGGGCAGAAAACTCCATTTTCTTTGGGCCTCAAGAGTAACAAATAGATGGCACTGGGATAGTTCACTACTCACCAACAGAAGAAATGGACAAGGTCACAAGAATGAAAGGAAAGATACACACTCACACGATAATAATGTTACGTAAATTGATATATTAGGTGCATTTAAGGGCACGTTTATCTAAAAATGAGCTGCCTACAAAATAAGACAACGGCATGAAGAGTTTGAAACAACAAAGGCGTATTAGAGACCAAGCAGGGTGCGTTGAAAGGGGACTATAGAACGGTTCAGAGTGCCTAGATAACTTCCCCACCCCCTCATCCCCACTGCACAACGCAAGAGCGGTCAGTCCTCCTTAATTCCACGTCCCCTCTATCCCTTCCTCCCAAAGCCTTCGCCTCAAAAAACTCGTCGCCATAGCAACGCTCGGAATACGCCCATTCAATCGCACGGCAACGCGGTGAAGCCGTGGAGACACGGTCCTCCGCAGGCCTTTCAGCAGGACGCCATGGCCACATGGTCGACGAACTCTCGTTCATGAAACCCACGCAGCGTTTCTCTCCATATATTAGAGCACTTCAGCTCAAGTCTTTCTCTCCAGTAGCGGCTTACCCTCCTGCGCCAAGTCCCACACTTAATTTCTTCGAATATCTTCCTTTCCAATGCGAATGCGAGTCAATCACTCGAAAAGCCAGCCAGTGAGTAAATGTCCATTTTTCTCTTACCATTATGAACACAGGAGGATAATTTTTGAGGAAAAGTTTCCCCGCATATATTTCCCCGTACAGAAACGGCATAAATTGGATTATTCAAGCAGAGATTTCCAATGGAATACAATATAAGTTGGGTCTGAAAATTAAAGTTTGTCATCTCAATACACCAGTGATCAAATGCCCATTTTTTGCCGATGTGTTTTCTCGCATAGATTCTCCCCAATCGCTAAGAATTGGATTTATTAAAATAGGGATTTAGGATAGAAAAGAAAATAAATCTGATCTGAATATTAAAGTTTTTTAAAGCCCCAGTTTTTCTCGAGCGATCCAGAGAGGAAAAGTTAAAGTAAAAGAGCAGCAAGAGAATTTCAAAGCATATTTTTTATTCCGTTACAGAACTGAGTTAAGACACTTAGAGATTTGGAAAAGAATATGATATAAATTTGATGTAAAAATAAAAATTAATAATCTCCAATGGCCTTTTGGACATCCATTATAGCCGCTACGAGTTTGACGGGAAAACTTCAAAAGGAGAAGATAAAATGCCCAATATAAATTTTCCCAAATAATGACAAAAAAATCTGACTATGCGGCTTTCGTGAATTGTATGATTTGACTACAATTCAACTAAAAATTGACGTAAATACAAAAAAAAATAATTCGTCAAAAGATTTATATATTTACATAAAAACTCGTTTGCCGTAGCATAGGAGGAACTCTTTCTAAACAATAGCATCCTTTTAAGAATCGAAATGGAATTTTATTGAACGCACCATTTAGCATTGTTTTGTTTATTTATCGCCTACGGGCGCCTTGCGCTGCTTTTTTTTTTAACAGTTACTGTTACGTTGAGACACTGATGGACTACGAAAAGGATTTCCATAGGTTCTTGCTATGCATACACGTAAGAAAGTTAAATTTGAATAGACTGGATACTTTTTAAATTTATTAATAACTGTACCAAGACATATTAAATAGTTTTTGTGAAATTAGGGCGGTTTAATCTCTGTTTATCTTTTATCAGCATCCCACTAAAAAAACAAGAAAGACTTCGCGGTGAAAGCCTTTTGAAAGGATATCAATCCAACTCATTTTATATTTACAGAAAAGTTTCTCGGGTTTTCCACCGGTTGATGTCGTCCATGTCTCCCGACGTTTCGATCCGCGACTTGCTGATCATCCTCAGGGTATCTTCCGAATGCCGTTCTTCAAAAATTTTCCGTATATATACACTCCCTCCGAGGAAAAATTTTGAAGAACGGCATTTGGGAGATCCCCTGAGGATGATCAGCAAGTCGCGGATCGAAACGTCGGGAGACATGGACGACATCAACCGGTGGAAAACCCGAGAAACTTTTCTGCAACTGATACGCCGGGAAAACCTAAGATCATACATTTTATATTTAATTTACCTAATTATGAAAACAAATAAAAAGGCAATAAAATTATATGGAAGGTGCAGGCTTCTCTTTCATTATACGCATTCAATACAATCATTTATATGGTTAAAAAATATTTCTGATATTTCTCAAGACCCACTCATATTTAGAACTTAAGTTATCAAGGTAAATATATAGGTAAATAGTTCTTACATGGCTAGAATAAAAAACTAAACAATGACGGTCCAAAGGTTAGTCCACTTGTCTTAAATTTTACTTACAGTAAAATAATTAGCATCAATGGAATTCCGATGCCCAGGAATCTTACCTAGAAAAAGAGAGTAAAAAATAAAAATGAGGAAATGTTATCTCATAAATACTAATCTGCTGATACAAAATGGAAAATAAAGACAAAATCTTATGCACCTGGAATGGTCATTATAACATTCTCATTTTATCCACATTTCCAACTTCAAAACAATTATAAATAGTGTGAATTAAAGAGACTGGAAAAACTGCTGTATTTAATGATATATTTCACAGTTGTACAATAACCCCATGCCATGTGTTTCCAAGTGGAGCCGGAGCACTGCGCGGGAGAAAATTGTAGATTATTAAATATTTTATAAAAAACAATTTATGAATTGCCAATAAATTTTTTTATTGTAAATAGCGTAGATAGAAAGTACCTAAGGTAGAGGTGTCTAGATTATATAATAAAAGCTTGTACGTAAAAATTATATGAGGGAGAATTTGAGAAAAGTATGTTAACAAATGCAAACATAATAGCCATAGGAAAAGGAATTGGGTAATTTTTATACATTTATTATATTACGCCAAGTCTTAGCTTAAAAGTAAGTCATGAATCATAATTATATAACACATTTGTGATGGAATACAAAGAATTATATGATTAAAGGCACATGTTTTGGAAAATACGAATATCATATATTATTACAGTCATATATAGAAATTTTCATAACAATCTGAGGCCCTATGGGACAACGCAGGCTTGAACGACCCAATTACATAAGAAACTGTCTTGAAGCTGGGAAATTTTTTTTGTATTTCCAACCATGAGACTAAAAGAGAAAGCGGTATATTTTTTTATAGAAAGTGATATTTGCATTAACATTAGAAATTCACAGAAATAAAAATAACAGAGTCCCAGAAGCAAATGATGAATTAGAGGATTAATCTTCCACACATTCATTGTATAAGTGGTTGAGAATTCAGAAAACGCAAGTTATAGAGGAAAAGTTAAACAACAGAGATGACTTAAGAAATAGTCAATATTCCTCCTCTTACTGCATAGCATTCCTTGCGAAAAATCTGGTATGCGGATTTCTTAGAAAATTTCATGAGCTATAATCAGCTACCACCACGCCCTCCTAAAACTCAAATCTAACCGTGATATTATGCAAGTTTAAGAACATATAACAGTAATATTAATAAAAAATCCTATGATGTAGTCACTATTTGTGTCCATTTTACCGATATTTTAAAAGCTAATCTGTTATTTCTGCGGATAAGGCAGTATTATGTTTTAATACTCAACAAATATGAAGCGCTTTAAATTATAAGAAGTTGGAAAATTATTCACCCGATACTAGAATTTTTGAACTGCCATTATTGATTAAGTATTAATACGGATCAAGGACGAGCATTACAACTGAAGGATTTTTAAACGGCCAGATAATGCAGTTTTATGTTAATCGCATTATGATGCACCAAAAGTTTGCTAATCACAAAAATTCACAAATTAAATCATTAAATCTACCAGACGTGGACTCAGCAGATAAAATGAATTTTAATTGTATTGCAAACAATGGATTAGTTCCGACTATATTCAATACCAACCCATTCCCAGCCTACGGCACTTGGGGAGAGGAGGGACAGACCGTGTACGGAACTAATTTCGGTGAAAATGATCCGTATATCCCCGCATGAGTAACACGACCGGCACGGTTAACAATAGGTGGGTAATCAAAAATTGGATAATATGCATGATGTACTCGCGGGAATAATAATCCACGTGGGAGAGGAAGTTAGCGTGTATCTACAGGGTTCATGTTCCCGACGAAGCATTCTTTCGATGCAAAATATATATATGCATTGCTCCTATTCCGCTATACATTCAAAATTAGCAATGAAGAGAATCGGTTTTACTGGAAAATGGGAGCAAATGATGATTAAGAAGATAAACTTTCCTCACATGAATTTAAAATGGATGAGAATTCATAAAACGCTATGCAACGTATGGAGGTAAAAGAAAACGACGGAAATGATTTCGACTATAGTCAGCTTCCTCCTGTGTCGATGTAGACTTCCTTGGAAAAAATCAGGTACCTACTTCGATTTCTAAGAAATTACGAAGAGCTAAAACCAGCTATCACTACGCCCTCCTCTAACTTAAATCTAACCATGATATTCCGCAAGCGTAAGAATAAATAACAGTAATGTAAATAATAATTCCTATGATTAAGTCACTATTCCAATCCATTTTGCCGTTTTTTAAAAAGTTATTCCGTTATTCCTGCTGATAATGCAGTATTATATTGTTTCCACAAACAATCGGCAGGCAATAAAAGTTAAGGTCTATTGAAGAGTTCGAACAGTTTCCGTTACGTGTTTATTATTTGCAAAAGACAGCTCAAGCCGTTAACATAATAAAACGTAAACATAACGTTGCGAATATTTGGTAAGAGCACTTGTTGATTTAAACAAATCTGCTAAAGTAAAGAGACCATGAAACCACAATAATTGAAATGTCAACAATTCTTCAATCTCTCTGAATCAAATCTTCCCTGAAATGAAAAACACGTAATTCACCTGTTCACAGTTCAGTCCATGACACTGTAGAGATTTTACCACTACTTTACCAAGTTGGGAATTTAGAGGAAGGCTAATGAACACTATGAGGGGATTATCCTGTCCTATAAATTAAGCATTTACCAATTTCCACCGCCTAGACTTATACGTGTATCTATGAAGTAAGCTTAGAAGTAAGAATGTATAACAGAAACAAGGTAATCCAGCGAGAACTAAGGCTGCCGGGTCACGTAAAGATCTGTGCTGGGACCCAGAATGGCTAAAGTCGATTGGTCGGACCTAAGCTGAAGGGAATTTTTCAACATATATCTGGATACCTCTGATCGGAGACAATATATTTCCCGGCCAAAAATATATTTAAAAATACTTTATTATAAATATATTTATGATGAATTTTCTTCGCTTTATTAAAAACTTTTTCTTGGGTTCCTTGAAATCCTAGGATTGACATTCTGGCGGCTATCTAGATTTATTTTTATAATACGAAAGTGATAAATTAATAAATAATGGTATGAGGTTAAGATTTAAGATCGGAGAAGGGAACGGTCGGAAGGAAGGGAACTGATTGGATTAGAAACGTCCGAAAGACCTAAAAGAGGGAACACAAAAGGATAGTGCTGTGGATTAAAGATCGGGAGACCTTAACACAAATAAGCACTCACGCTTCATCCTCATTTTGACGAAGGTCTGATCTAAACGGCTAGGTGTCTGAAATTCGTTCTGTTATATATTGAGCAAATAAGGAATATAATCTTTATCCATTTGGATAAGCGATTTTTGATATAACATGTGGACCATTTTTATCATGCCTAAATACCAAAATAAAGGTAAAGAGGACAATGCATTCATTGCATGAGGTATGATTAATAAAGTTTTAAATAATAAACGCATCGACATGAATTGGTCGCTTTATGAAAAGGTTTCTTGGTTAGTTATCTTTTACTCATACAATCACTTTTTTTTACATAAAGTGATACGGGTTTTAATGAGTAATCATCATCATCAGACGTAAATTATTTGATATGACGGTGATGATCGAAACTCGGGTCGCTTTTTGTAAAAAAAAGTAGTGGTATAAGTAAAAGTAAACGGACCAAGAAATCTTATTATGCATTACCACAGTGCTAAAAATGACTTAGTGAATTAAAAAAAAATAACTGATGTGCGATCCCCAGCTTGGCTAAAATAGCTTAACCCTAATACGGGCAAGGTGAGTCTCTTGGAGTCATTGCATTACATTTTTGAGAATTTTATTATGTCATTGAAATGTCAGCACGTTGTAAATTTTTTACTTCTTCTAATTGAATATTTCCTATAATTTAGAGTAATTCAAACTTCTTTCGGAATTAAAGTAACTTAGTAATAATTTTTTTCCCTGAATTCCCACAAATCCAGGCAAGGTGAGTCTGTTTGCACGAACTGTAAAAAGTAATGTGCATTTTACAAATATTTGGTTTGAATTGTCAAAATAATGTAAAATTATCACTATGTAGATGTAACGATAAATATTTGGTGTTTTATGTAGTGAAAAAAGAAAGAATTAGTCAAAAGGGTCCACTGTACTCGCTGTTTGACTATGTATGAAATTAATAAGTAATGTAAAACTTTTGTTAAACAAAAAATAATCAATTTTATGTTAAATGATTCTATAGTGCACAATATGTACAAATTGATGTGAAAAGTAATATTTTTCACTGTTTAATAGTTTAAATTAAAAGTATAAGTAAAAAGAGTCCATTGGACTCACCTTGCCCTATTACGTCAGAAAAATATGTTTCCCGTATTAGGGTTAATGATGTATGTATTTAGTGACTTGTATCTGAACAGGTATCGAGAAATCTAATTTAGGTCAAGGCATGTCATATTTCACAATAAATAAAGTATAGAATCTAGCATGTCAAATTTAAAAAATAAACACCAATGAAAGGAATTAAGGAAAAACTTAAAAAATTACCTATATGGAATATCCAACTTGTCTACAATAGCTTAGTGGTGCAACTATCGGCGTATATATGTTCAGTAATCGAGAGATCCAATTTAAACCAAATCACATCAAATATTCACTATTGATATTTGTATTTTTGTTAGTATTTGCGCCCAGAATTTCTTGTTTATGTAATTTTTAGGTATAACAAGGCATAAAACTGTAATATTAGTTAAATAGAAGAATGTACCTTAGAATCGTTATTCATATTTTTGTTTTTATCTTGCTTCCACTGATTTGGAACAGCGGGTGGGTGGAAGAATCACTCCTCCTCAAAGTATTAGATAGAAAACATGTGATTATACCTAACATTTGGGCTATTTTCTTCCATCCATAACCACACTTTAAATTATCCAATACGAAGCAATGCATTGCATTAAAAGAAGGAATGATAAATGAATTATCATATGTGATTTTATTTAAAGTATATATAGATTAGATACTTCTTGTCAAATTTAAAAACTAAACAACAATGAAAGGAATTAGTCACTTAAAAACTGACTGATCTGAGGTCCACAACTTCGCTAATATTGCTTGATGTTGTATTTGGTGGTGTAAACCTTAACAGAAATCGAGAGATCATATTTAGATCAAGTCGTGTTATATTTTCACTATTAATATTTGTATTTTTATTAGTGCGAGTAACTGCGTACAAACTATCTTGTTTACGTGACGTTACGTTAAGGTATATAATTGTTATCATATTTAAATAGAAGGATGTAACTTATGATTATCATTCAAGTTATTGTTTTTTATCTCGTTTCTACTAATTTGGACCAGAAGGTGGGTGAATGATTCACTCGTCTTGAAATTCTTTATCAGATAGCAAACTTTTGATATAACATGTGGGCAATTTTCTTCCATCCTTTACTACCAATTTAAGCATCAGGAAGAAAACAGTGCACCACATTTAAACGAGGGATAATCAATGAATTTCCATGCGTAGTTTTATATTGATTATGGTTATAATATAGACACTAATACATCAAATTTAAAAAAATAAACACCAATGTGAATAATTTGCCGCTTTGTAAAAAATTGACCGATCTGAGATCTCCAACTTTGCTAAAATAGCTCGATGATGTTTTTGGTGGCGTAAATCTGAACGGTAATAAAAAGATCTAATTTAGGTTGAGTCATATCATTTTGTATAAAGGCGAGTAACTGCGTACAAAATCCCTTGTTTACGTGATTACCAAGTATGTATACATCTAGATATATAATTGTAATCATAGCTAAATAGAAGAATGTAACTTATAATTATCACTCATATTTTATTTTTATCTTGCTTCCAGTAATTTGGATCAGCGGTTGGGTGGAAGACTCACTCGTCTTGAAATTCTTTATTAGATAGAAAACTAGGTAGCATTCTCCTTCATTCATTAATTAGAGGCCTATGCTCGAGTCATTGTCGGTGACGCAGGAAGCCGCGCCACAAAACCCTCAAAGAATCTTCCACCGGATTAAAGTTTCCTCAAACTGGGCTCCTTTCGGGAAAAAAAGGAAGTCAAAAATTAACCCGCTGTTCTTCTCGAAGAAAAGGAGCAAAACGAAAGAGTTGAGAAGTTCACCTTCCACGAAAATGAGGTTAATCAATTAAGCGATAAGAATAACTTCCGAGAGGAGGCAATTTGCTTTTCATACTCCGAAGCAAATTTCCCTCGAGTGATCCCATTGTTATTCCGCATGGGTGTCCTACCAAAGTCTTCGCTTCGTCACGAGATTTCTGCTCACCACACCGTCTTTCATTCTCGCCTACCTGCTCTTCACATTCCAACAGCTCCGCCCTCACTTCTGCCTACTGATCCGAACTCTTCCCACGCGTCCCCAAGGGACCTAATGCCGGAAAACAAACGGGTTTCAGACCGTAAATCAGTGGCCCCTCAACCTCCTTCGGGAAAGGTCTAGTTGACACTTTCTCAACCGAAAACTATTCTACCGCCTACGTTTACAAATTTCAATTTCCATTACTATTTTTAGTCTAATTTTCCTTTGACGACTTAAAAAAAAATTTTGATTGATACCTCTGCATTCCATCTCCCCCATAATCAAAAATGCTTAATTCACATGTAGACTATTCAGACCACTACGAAATAGAAATTTTACCAGGACTATGCAATCTTTGGTAGCTAGTTGAAGACTGATGAACAGCAGGAAGGAATTCTATTACCCTGTTAAGAAGCATACAAAATTTTCTTTTGTGCAAACCTAAACAAAGTAACATAATGTAAACAAGCCACCATTTTGTTTATTTAGATAATTTAAAATTAACAACGGTAGTGTGGAGGTAAGAATGGTAGTTAGGGACGCGGAAAGAAAATACACAAGCGAGAGTCGTCGGGTTGAGAGAGCTACGTATAAGACTTGATTTTTAAGATCGGCAGAATAAGAAAAAAAGAGAGGACGCAAAGAAAAAGGAGGCGCCCACAAGAGAGAGAGAGAGAGAGAACCGATAGAAGGAATGATGCGTGATCGAGAGAGAGGGATCGTGGAGGAAGATATGAGGCAGAGAGTGGAGTACTGTACCATCCGGCGGTGTTTGAGTGGAGACGCGAGCAGTGAACCCGATAAGTAGACTTGAATGATTATAACAAATACACAAGGAGAAGAGTTAAAAGCCCATTGGAATATAAATGGAGGTTATGCAATCTGTTTGTTATAATGATCGATTGTAAATTGGGCCCAATTAGTCTTATTTCATGATATTCTGAATATAATAGTGTAAAAGTGATATTTTGTGCATGTTATTTTATAATTAAGTGTGTTTCTATACCCTAAGATAACACGAAACCAAACAAATAGTAGGTGAGTAGTGTTACATTGATTGGTAGTGTTACAACATGTTCCATTGAAGAAGGCAATGGAAAGGAGTAGTCATTCTGAGAATAAATTAAGAAAGATATAGCTATCCATATTTCATGATCAAACTTAAAGGCTAGTTTTCGGATACGTGAAGCTAGAGCTCACAACTAACTTAGCCAAATGCATATGAAAGTCACAGAGGTCAGGGCCCACACGTACTTGAGGATTTATGTTTGGCTTGAGGCTTCACTGGGCATTTAAAATTTTATTTTAACTTCAATAAGATATGTAACCAGCCAATAAATGGGGAAATTAATGAATTGATTGGTCTAAATTTTTAGCTATACGCGGACTTTAACAAATGCGCACACTTATTACCAGTATTCCGTCAAATATACATTTTCTTCTTTCAAAACATTTTTACCTACGCGTTGACAAGCTTAAGGACCTATGGAGCTCATCCATTTAGGCCATATCTGTGATAGAATGATGATAAACTTATATTAAAATAACCAATAACACAAATAGTAATATTTGAAAGCATTACTTTTCCTTAAAAAACAGGAGGAGTTTAAAATTTGAGAAAAGGTAAAATGGAAGAACTACGCAAATAACTCCTATTTCGTGAGTGGGTGAAAACTGCTTTGCAACATATCTATAGGCACCAAGTGCACTTAGTTTAAGGCGAATAAAATCATGGTTACATGCATTGCATAGTGAACTCGACTGATCTCCATAGCTGAAATCACACTGTAGGAGGATTCAAGGCCACGAGGGAACTGACTCAGATGATATGTTAACCATGGAGGAAGTCATTGGAAGGGCGTTGCTCAAAGGCTAATTAGAATGATAAAGAGATCATAAAATGCAACATTAAAAGGAAAATTTTGAAGAAATATTTCAGCTATTATATAACCCTGACTATGAAAATGCCTGTTGGAGTGCCAGCATATCTATTTAAGGAAGTGAATAAAAAATGTTTCGCGAGAAATAGTTCGATCTCAATATATTGGCAGTAAATCCACACTTGATATAACCTAAATACGCATAGCATAAAAGACTCTTAGCGCAGATAATGAGATTGATAATAACTTGTACGAGGAAATTTTATGAAGAGAATGTGACTTCGATTTATAAGACACAACGCCCCCAACCAAGATTATCGATTGTTGGAAAGCCCATTCAATTGTAAGAAGATTCAATGTGGGATTCATTTTTGCTATTTCAAGAGCTCAAGGTAGAGTTGATGCACATCATCACATTTAAAGACCAGAACTCAATTCATTTTTTCAAACGATTCCCTAAAAATCTGTTATGCGGACATTTTGAAACAGGAGCCGGAGAAAAATTCCTTTCCGTGCAGCCTTATAAGAGCAACCGATTCACTCGGTGTGCCTTGCTCGATTTTTATCCTGCATCGTCGATAGAACTCCCACATCTGTTTCCAGGCCTCCACTTCGAATTGCGCTTCACTTCACTCGCTTCCGGTTGGAGGAAGGAGCAGAAACGTTTGACGCAGGGCAGCATACTGATCTGATTCAATTCGGTGACGTGGCGATTTTTCACTCAGAAAAATAGCCTCAAGTGGTTCCAGGAAATCGAATGAAACGATTTTCCAATTGTATTACTCCGAAGAAGATGAATGGTGAACCTCTTAAGAATACAATTTAAGTAATACCCGTTTTCAAGGGATATTTCCGCTCGTTATTAAACCTGTCATCAATAACTCATAAGATGTTGCAAAGGAATACTTCCAATTGACGTGCTTTTCTTCAATAAACTTAATGCTTGGTAATTTATAGAATATAATCTTATTTTATTTAACTGGAAATAGATTAAAGAATAAATAGCAGCAAAAGTAGAAGATGTTAGGTGCAGTAAGATTGGCTTTCAAGCAGTAAAATCAACTATTATTGCATTTAATACGATGAAATAGGCGGTGAATAATTTAGATATGTTTACAAGGCATTTAGCATGAATTACCACGCTCTTGAAACAAAAAAAGAACTCCAAATAATGATCACGGTTAGCAAGTTTAAAAGAGTGTGCACTTAGGTGTGAGCCAATTGGTGCACAAAGAGTGTGCACCAATTGGCTCTCATAAAGACCAGGTACATCAACCCGCACGAGTTATTATCTAAATGTGTGAAAGCGCGGATGAACGTAGGCATACTCCATGCAGGTATCCAACTTGTGCGAAGTCGTGTGCAAAAAAGTAGAACCTGTTTTAATTTGGCTAATGCAATCTAATATTACCGCTCCGGTTCATCGAAATACTTAGACATTATCTTGTTTGTACCGCGTAATTTGGACTTATAATTATTCTATGAAATAAACATAAAATAGGGAAAATAAATACAGCAAGTAAAAAATAAAAAAATGAAAATCATATTAAAAATTTAAGGGTTTCCCAGGGCTATCAAAGACCCGACACTAAGGAGCACATAGGACAAAGCATATAGGACCCCAACAATTCGCGTGCATGATGACAATGTCCGTAGCAACTCAAATGAATACTGGAAATTAAGAAAAATAAGCTATTGAGTTTGTTTGGAGCTGAGAAATATGAATCCAAAAACTGAAAATACCATTCGAAAAAAAAATTTGAGTTCGTTAATTAGATCGTCGTGGTTGTCTATTGACTTGAACGCTTGTCAACTTATCGAGGGAACCTGAGTTCAAATCCCGGACGCCAATATCAAAATTCTGGAAACAAAGGTGTCCAGGGGAAATATACTGCCTTAAGACAACGGATGACGGTCTAAGGGGGACCCTTTCAAGGCTACAACGCACTGGGCCGGGACACAGTACCAAAAGCTGATTCGCCCCGTCACCCGGGGAGAGGATTGTAAGGGAAGGAAAGAGGAAGGAAGCGCCGCCGCGATAGGATCCTGTCGACGCCTCCGGGGTGAGGATAGGGGTGGAAGGGAGAGGATAGGGAAAATCCCGCGCTGACATGGGGGCAACGGGGCCCAATATTAGCGAAACCATTAATTAACTTACCGTCGATATTGGAAGATTTTTCTATGAAGAGAAAAATACAAGGATCATTTCGTTGGATACTCCCTCAGGACAGAGAATGAGGGCACAAGGAAGGATAAAACCCTTTGAAGGATACTCCACACCGGGGCCGGGACCCAATAATTCAATTAATACTTCCGGACGCCCGGGGAGTGGAATGGAGTGTAAGGAAGAAAGGAGCGAAGCATCGCCGCGATAGGAGCCCGGGGGATCAGGTTGGTGTGGTGGCTAGAGTGCTTCTCACCCTGTGAACTCGGGCTCGAATCCCGGCGATGGCAGAGAATTTCCAGAGACTGCCCTATCCCTGCTTCAATGCTATGTGGAGGACATTCCAAGCGCAAGACTCCGTCCGTCGGATGGGACGCTAAGCCGTGGTTCCAATCGAGCCTTTCGTTAAGAGCATGCCGACGCCGGGTTTCTCTCCACCTATCCTTCCGTCGTGGTGAAAATGACCTAAGCTGTCGGTCGCCTCCTCCAAATACCATACCAGATACAAGGCCGTCGATGTCTCCAAGTAAGGGATAGGTATAGTCGGGAGGGATGGGGAAATACCATGCCGCCATGAAAGACGACAGGTCCCACTTTTAGCGAAACCATTACTTGATTCACCAAAAAAATTGGAAGATAGCCTTGGGACAGCTAACTATCGTGCAATTCACACGCCTATAACTTAGCCCGGGAGAGCTCTGTCCTCACCTAACCAAACCATCATTTATTTGAATGGCTCACTTTCAGTGAGTGAGGAAAAAAACTATAACTGGAAAACTGAGCAGAGCCTTAAAAATAAAACTTCCAAGCGTCCAAAACTATCCACGCCATTCGGGATAGACCACGCTATGATCAAGGCCTTGGATCAGGGCTCAATGAATGTGTTTCTCATCGCTTATTGGCCATTTAAAGACCATACAAGTTACTAACAACGAGACAATATTTCACTCGATGCAAATCTTTACTCTAAAAAACTGTTCAACAAGTTATCCCTAGATTATCTAAAAACATTAAAATTGTATCCTCTTGCTCGCATCTCCATGAGTAAGAATTCCAGCGTAACGATGACAGATGAAGATGGATTGAAGACGCATGCTGGTTGGTTAAGTACGTACGTGCGCCTGGTGATTGTGAGAATTAGACATTCCCGCAAGACCCCGATGTCATAGCACGCCGTAACGACGAAGTTCACCCAACAATCCCGCATATCACCATGAAGTCATCATATCAGTCGCGCTGTACTACCTAAGAAACCTTCTCTTCGATCCCATTCCCATGGAGCCTATCAACCCCACCCCCGTGATATCGCCAAATCTGTACGTTCATTCTACACCTAAGGCCTTTGTTCTCACCTCTAACGTCCTCCATCATTGATGGGGTCACAGTTAAACGCGAACACGTCACTCCAATACAGCTTGCCGTTCCGCTTACGAGATTAATGCAATTTCCTTCATACCAACCAAATCCTCTTATGCGCCCGTATGCTCCGTTCACGGCTCGTGCATTCTGCCCAGGAGACGTGCGGTGCGAAGTGAGGATGGCGTTTAGGTTGGGTTGCACAGGCAACCTGATTACCGAATTCACTGCTACGGTGCATCGTCAAAAAAGGCTTAGCTTTTTAACCCTCTGATAGACGCAATTAATCTGCGAGATGATGTAACAGACAACAGAAGTCTGAATACTTTTTACTGACTGAGAAATATTTGGTTTGTGTAATTGGCATTACCTAGTGGAGTAGCAAAGAAGCAGCCTTATAATGTTTTCAGGAAGTTACAAATTTATAAAAAATGTGATGTGTTTCAGTTTTGTAATATAAATTGTAATTATGCATGGAAATGTTGTCTAAAAATAAAAACATGCTCAAGCATAAATTAAAAGTTTAGTTTTATATGTTACCTCCCAGCCCAAAAAATGTTTCATTACTTAATCTGACAGATTAATCGTCCGAACGTGAATCCTCCTTGTAGTATATAAAAAGAACTGTGGCTTGTATAAAGATAGCAGTTGTACTTGATAATGCCGTAAAAATGCATTAAAAACTGTTTCCGAGTATTAAATTAAGTGTGTTAAGTACAAAGTGCCTTTATTATTACTATGCATAACTTCCACCTAGTAAATTCACCCCCTATCGACTTCATGCTTACAGATTCTTTCAAACGTTTTTATAAGGGGGCATGGATCACGGCTGTATTTTCCTACTGGTTAACTTAACTAGGCTTCAGGCTAGCACCTCAAGATGAAGAGGAGCCTACATTCAAATTCTTTGCAAAATTAAAATTACACTATTAGTGCACACTGAAACACTGAACCGAAAACAAGGAGAAATTATGCGCATATAGCTAATAAGCAAACATAAAAATGCACTGGTTAAAATCAACGCTCAAAGATAAGCGTTTTTGACCTTCTTTATTTACTATCCATACTAGATGAGGAAAGGGTGCTGCCTTTCTCCAGAGCTCTTCAATGTTTATGCAGAAAAAATGATGGAGAAAGCTTTAGAAAAAGCTAGAGGAGTTGTAATAGGAGGAGAAAGAATAAAAACAATTAAATATGCAGATGATCAGGCAGTGCTGGCAGAAAGTGAAGAAGATTTACAACAAGTGATGGATGATATAATGGATGTGGGGAGGGAATTTGGAATGAACTTAAACATAAATAAAACCAAGGTGATGAGAATTAGCAGAAAAGAAGGTTGTGTTTGTATATCCTTAGAAGGAAATATCATACAGCAAGTACAGACTTTCCAATATTTGGGAAGTCTGGTAAGATGGAATGGAAGTTGTACTGAGGAAATAAGAAGAAGAATATCAATAGGTAAAGGAGCGTATGGAAAGGTAAAAGCATTGTTAACAGCAAAAAGAATTCCAATAGAGATGAGGAAGAGGTTTATGAAATGTTTTGTGTGGAGTGTAGTGTTGTACGGATGTGAATCATGGACTGTTAAAAAGAAGGAGGAGAGATATTTAGAAAGTTTTGAAATGTGGGTATGGAGACGAATGTTGAAAGTGAAGTGGACTGACAGAGTGAAGAATGAGGAAGTTTTAAGAAGAATAGGCGAGGAAAGAAAATTAATACATATGATTCATAAGAGGAAGGCAAGTTGGTTAGGGCATATATTAAGAAGGAATTGTTTGGAACGGAGAATAATAGAAGGGAAGATAGAAGGAAAGAGAGGAAGAGGAAGAAGGAGGATGGGAATGTTGGATGATATAAGAAGAGGAAGAAAATACAAAGACCTAAAGGAGGATGCTCAGGATAGAGAAAGATGGAGAGAAGTCCAGTGGAAACCTGTCTAAGGACAGTAATCACTGATGATGACTAGATTTTTATAAAAGTTAGTATTAAACGCAATATGCTTCAATTAACATATTGAAATATACCACAATAATTATTTTTATTATTCCCTTATTTATAATCTCACACGTAAGCTACAACCTTAAAGATGGGAGGAGAAAAGGCCTCATTCACTGCTACGCTGCATCGTCAAAAAGGTTTATGTGCTCAAATGGAATACTTAAAGATGTCGTCAGCTTCCCATTCACGTGGAACTGAAATAAATGACCGATAATGAAAAATACACTGATATTTGAACACTTGAGTTTAATAAAGTACCGCCGTTCTCATGACGCATCGAGAGAACTATGAAATGTGCAGAAAACAAAAATGGAACGAAAAGAAAGCGATACCAAAACATGCGAATAAACACTGCACACCACAATTGAATAATGATAATAATAAAAATCATAAATACTCTACACAGGATTCTCCACTCCTATGGTTGCATTGATTCTCATCAGTCGCAATAAATAGAGGCAGAATACAGGTAAATACGCATAAGCCCGCAAGAGATGCACTACGCGTTGAATTTAATCTTTTATTGCTCAACAACAAGCTCAGTTAATTAATATTAAGCTTAATCTAACAATTTAAAGTCACTGATAAACATTTATGAGTGCAATGTAGTCCCTTAAAAAAATACGCATTGGACCGTATAGCATAAATGTTTTCCCACTGGAATATCATTCTCAAGTTCCGTGTTCGATTCCCGCCAGCGGCATTTTTCATAATTTCCTTCTAATTTTTATTTTTCAGAAACCCGCTATTCACAATTATATTCATGATTTTCACTAATAATTTAAATTATGTGCAAGGAAATGTTTTTGTACACTTAGGACGTCTGATGTTTCCGCATTTTTTCACACGGAAGCTTTAGCCTTTAAATTGTTACATTTTCGTGTCGCAACACGACGCATTATTAAGATACACATGTGTTTAGTTTCCTTTTATGCCGAAAAATGATATTGTCAAAGCCTTCTCACCATTTATTCTTTGTTTTCGAATAGGATTTCGTTATTATTAGACATTTTGACAACACTCTGCCGAGTAGGAAGAAAATATAACAGGAAAAGCTATATTCTTAGATGATTAAAATGGATAATTCTCTTGATGGAAAAAGCAGAATTTACCAACTAATTGCTTTTCTGGAGGCTCTTGTTAGATGAGCGACAGCTCGCTGAGTGAAAAGATCCCGTCCGTCTGACTGACCGTCCCCAACTGGAGGAAGAAGCCATTCCCTCCCTGGCTCGCTCTATCTGGTTTTCAACGGTTCTTTTCCAACGGTTTGAAAACTAGGCTTGAATTGTAAGAGTCCACAAGCCCGTAATTCCATATGAGAGGAATCTAAGTACATGTACATGTTAATCGTTAATTGCGTCGTTGGTGTTGTTAGTCATTAATACGTCGTGTTGCAACAAAGAAATTAAATAATGCAAATAGAAAAATTGGGAAAATATCACATGTCCCACGAGCACAAAAAAATCCTCGCACAGAAAAAGTGTAGGTATATGATAATGAAAAGCAGAATAAGTATCATCGACGAGCCTCGATCTTGGAACCTCAGCGTGGGAGTTGAAAACCATAGCCACTTGTCCATGGAGTAATGCTTCTTGCGGAGCTATGAAGGGAATTAAAATAGAAAAATACAGAAGGCTACCGATACTTGTGTCACTGGTGACTAAAGGTGGAGTGCGAATTAATGCGCGGAGACCGGTTTCACATTAACGCGGCAACTACCCCGCAGTGGAGCCTCCTGTAGTAATGTAAACTCTTATGATATTAATCCTGAAAATATTATATCAACAAAAGTTGCATTCAAACGTTTTTATAAAGGACCAGGAGGCGAAAGAAAAGTAATTCTGCCAATCTAAACGTGGTATACTCCACTTTTATGGGAAGATAGGAGAAATAAAAAGCAAAAATTGTGATTAAAAAATGCAGAGGACTTAAGTCTTGGAATCACTGCGAGAATTAAAAGAGACTCCTTGTACATATACATTCAATTCACATAAAAATGAGTATTTCGCCTTCGCACATTTAAAGGATGATGCTATTTTAGCAAGCAAAGACCAAGGTGACGTACGATATGCCTTATATTTAATTTTTTTTAAATAATAACAGGAAAATCGTATAGAGACATTTTTCCAGTAGTTTCTTGAGAGTTTGGGATAACGTAAAATACTTTTCTTCAATAAAAATCAGTTTGCCAAGAATTTCGGAAATGAAAATCCTTAGGAAAAGAAAACCAATAGATTTTTAAAACGAAGGGAAGTCCTTTCATTAGATTAAAAATCTGAAAATTGTACCCTATAATTGGAAAGTACATGTTCACAAATTTTTTAGTGATATTGAAAGATTTGTTACATGTAAACGAATTCATGTGGAAGTGCTATTGATAAAGCTCAAAAATCTATAATTGTTGTGGATAAAGTTGTCTATTTCCGTTATTCTCTCACTCTTATAGTGTTTTGATAATGAAATGTTGTTGTGTATATATCGAGTTATCCTAGATACTGTTTCCTTGAGACTCTATTTGGGTGTGCTTGTAGGATACAAAGAAAAGAGGGTGTAAACCAATGGGAAAAACAAAGCAGCCTACTTTACTATTTATCTCTAATTTCCCAAGCATTACACAGTATAAGGCTTTCTGTGTTCTTAAAATTAAAGTCTGAAGGAATGAAAGAGTCAGAAAAAAATCATCATATCAGGGAAACTCCACATTAAGAAGTGGAAGTACATTGAAATGCTTCTGATTCAATAAAAGGGACAAAAGTGGTGAGGCAAGCGTAAAAAATATTGAATTTCAGGCAGAAAATTTATAAAAGGTTTTAAAATGCCATAGAATAAGAGATTACATGTCAGAGGAATCGATGAAACATTTTTAACTGTTCACACCTAAAATACGTCATTAATAACAAAATAATTGGATGATATGTTTCTATTTTATTACGATACTAATTACTAACAAGTGCTAATTGACAATGTATGCATCATAAAAAATATTGGTAAATGCGTTTCTGCAATACAATGCAGCATAATAACTCGGAAAATCATTATTGTTATTGGACTACAAAAGAGGAAAAGTATTCCTCTCTACCTCCGGATGTAATAATATACTGGATGTACCTTTTCCCAAACATGACGGAAGTGGGAAAATCCTATTCAAATAAACTAATAAAATACTTATTGATATGGATGTTGAAAATAGTTGGAATTCATTGAATGAATATTTGAAAACTGTGAAATACAAAGCACGTATTCAGCAGTACTTTTGTTTTGCAGGTAATTTATAATTTTCTCATTAAAACTGAAGTGTATCCTGGTCGGGCCCTAGATAGTGATCAAGCTCTCTGTATTTAGCTCTACTAATCGAATGGACTCTTCATATGAAACAATACATAGTCTAACAACTAATTTAAAACATGGAAAATTAATGTGCGCAATTATCATTTTTAACATTAATGTTATTATCTCATCACCATTTTATTCATTTGTCTACACCCTTATACGTATCCTAATAGACAAAATCACTTTATATTAAAAATTAACTTGACGCTCTATTGATTCCGGGAGACTGGGCTTAGAAGTGTTTTGTCGACTGTCATAAATTACATCACCGCTACACCAGCTTAAAATTTACCATTAAAAATTAATCGTAATCGCATGGTTCTTTTATCTTGTAAGAATTTAACTTCCTTGTGAACTTAATCGGTTCTTAAATTTTACCACTTACATCTTAAAAAATGTAGATTTTAATGTGAGCATTAAAACCTCTATTGGCAGTTCTTTCAGAGATTTTGCTGAGGAAAAGGTGAGAAAATGCTTAGGTGATTGTGAGCTGTTGCTGTACGATCGAGAGGAAGTCTAAACGTGAAAGCGGAATAGAAGCAGCAGTAATTTCTGAGCGAATAAGGGATAATGAGAGACTGAAATAATAAAAAAATTTTGTATTTCAGAAAAATAGATATGGAAATTATCGAAGAGCGAGTATGAATAGCCATTAAAAGGGGATCTAAGTACGGGACAAAATATACAGTAAGGAAAATAACCTAAAAACCATAAAAATATTTTATAACCTAATTACTACAACTTATAAATTATCTTGACGGAACTATTTTCTCTAAAAACATGAAGTAAATATGCAAAAACCAATGCGAATCCTTTGGAAATGAATTTAAGGTGAATGGTGGAGTATACTTTATTTACGCGAAAATCACTTTCAATCTCAGTTCACCCCCTGAAATGGATTTGGAGGCATGTAGTTGTGAACTTTATGTAGCCAATTCAATTAAAGTTGTCTCTAAAAGTTAAAAAAGGGTGTCAATCTAAGAAACTGTGAATACTCGACCCACGCTGGGTCCCTTGGGTAGAGACCCCGGGAGAAAAAAATTAGAGATTTTTTTCCATTCGAAATCTTCCACTCTACCTCCTTCACGCAGCTTTTCCCCTACGATTACACCACAGTCCCTATCCCCGTGCGCCAACTTCCACGTAGCTTGCTGGGAACGAAGGTTGCCCCAAAGCCTTTCACAATTTTCTTTTCCCAAGACCAAAACTCTAGTGAGGCTGTCACTCTCCGTAACTTCCCAACATTTTTTTTTCTTAGAAAGCTAAACAAAACCACCGACGACATTGATACATAGACTTGAGCGGGTGTTTAAGAGCTCGCTCTTATTTAGGGGAATTTAAAAATATCTATTACAATAAAATTTGCTGATGTAACGACTTAAAACAGATTTTTTTCAACTGTCATAAATTATATTACAACTTAACCAGCTCAAAATTGCCATTCACAATTAATCTTGGAAATTGCATTCTTTTATTTTTTATTATTTCTATTTTTTATTAAGTTACCGCCGTGTAAATAATAATCTAAGTGACGCTTTACACGCACTAAGGATCATTTGTTTTTCACCATTGATGCAACAATGATAATAAATCATTGGTTTTTCTTTATCCAACACTGTGAACTTATACACTGCCATTGCCATTGATTAGCAAACGTTAATTTGGAATGCGCCTTTCGTATTTAATACAGTCTCCGTCATTTGGATGCCTGAATTCGACTAACAGTAAACATTTTCTTCAAACAAACGCTATCGCTTACACGAAGACGTACACTTTGCCGTTCCGATTCGGTTCAAACAAAAATAATACGCGGTTACAGTGCACCATGGGACTTAATTTCAAACGTATTCACTAATTCTATATAAAAAGCACCTCAATGCCTTCGGATATTTTGCTTCATAGCTATTTTTTTCTTTATTTCATGCGCAACTGGGCAAATACATTGAACAAATGTAAATGCATTTCAATTAATGCCACATGAGAGTTACCTTAACCGATAGATATCATTGAATCCATGCTTTTCCAAACTTGCTATTCTCATGCACCCCAAAGATCGTCCATGCCTCAATGTGTGGGTGATTAATTTGTCTCGCCTTCTCAATAGGGTTTTCATGAGACTCTACTTAGGACTTACTAGTTGCTCACTCGGTCGATCCGTTTGATTGTCATCATTCTTATTTAGCACCAAAGTTCCAATACCTCTATCACGAATATTACAATTCTGCTTAATAATGTGCTGTCACCAACCGCGCATTTACTACAATGCGTTTTCAGAAGTCGCCACTCGCGTCGCTGATGAACAAAACGATCTGAGTTTCACGGGGAAAATGTTGTCTCGGGTTGGTTTTCAAGCTGAATGGAAATTAATTAGGTACTAGGATCTTAAAGGCACATGTATTCTCTGTCGTAAGATATACACACTGAAACTGATATTTAAAAAAATCAACAAACAACAATGCATATGATAACTCAGAGAAATAAACATTGAAATTGCATACACAATGTCATATATACCAACAGAAAGAAGGTATAATTAGGGGTGTCAAACGAAATTTACATTCATAATGATGTTATTTATCGAATTCATAACTATTCAATGCTATTCCTCGCAAGTCATTAGAAACATTACACTGCAAAACATTGGAAAAAAGTGGATCTCATTGTACTCAGTACCACGCTGCGCGAATTTTTGAGAACCGATCAAAATGCGACCGAAGTGGCAAAAGAAATCAACCTTCTGTGGGATGGAATTAGGCCTCCTCTAAGCAATCCCCTGGACCTCCATCTTTGATTCCTTCACTCCAGTCACTGTTCATACCTCACCTTATTAGAGAAGCACACTACAAATTAAGCTCTGAAATATCACTTATTAACTTCTATATTTAAACTTCCCGTTGTAAGCAGATCTTTATTTTTTCCTCGCATGAGCTATTTTACCGGTAATTTACATGTAGCCCCTTCCATTTTTTGCCATTCTTCTTCCCAAATAACAGTAAATTAATAATCCTTTAAAGTCTTTTTCTCACTTTTTTTATTTTAGTCTGAAATTATACTATTATTCTGCATAGGTATAGTTCTGCCCCTTAGTTTTCTTTCTGCTAATTTTAATCTGATGTCTTTGCGTTATCCAACTCATTTTCACGAGAATCTTCCTCAAATCCTTCAATATCTCTGATATGACAGATATGCCGTCGACTAATCACAACTACTTTTTTTCTGAATGGATATTCATTTCTTTTTCTTTGATTTTTAAAATAATTTTCTCGATATATACGTCGAAAATAACGGGTGACAAAAGCACATCCTAGTCTTACCTTTTTCAATGATACTCGCTTTTCCAGAGTTTGGTCCTAATTTTATCAACTCGATAGAAATATTTGATAATAATATTTTTGTGCCAGGTAATGTCATATTGTGACTATTATGCTGCTAGATAATGCCTATTCTTGCGTTGCAATATTAAGATGTAGCTGACGGGGAAAGTTTAACTCATAAAATTTATTTTTAATATTTCAATTTTTATTTTTATTTTTAATTTTAATATTTATTTTTAACTCATTTAATATTTTTCATAGATTTTCTCTATATGCCTTGAAATCCAATATCGATGAACTCGCAAAATGCGCAATTATTTCAATTTTTTGGTAAGAATTACTATTTTCATATTGGCCATCTTGCAATGGCATCAATTGAACTAATGCAACCTACCACGGAGAACATCTGCATGGTGAAAGGAAAAGTTTTTTGATCAGCCATCTTACCATCTACGTTTCCATTGTGCTGTTTTATCAGATACTCTGGCGAATGGTTGTCCGCTTACACGCACATGTATATGAATTTTTTATGCATTAAAATATGTTTTGACCATTTGATACAGACACAATTCGCACAATTGCCGAGTAAAATTTGAAATCAGGCGTGATAATGTATCTACGTAATATTTTGAACTACCCACGAAAATGAAAGTCACCTTATCTCACGGGTTGAGCTTTTGGCGGTGCCTTAAAACCACGGAGTCAAGCCCGAACTTGTGCCTGCTTGAAAAGTTGAGTAGAAAGAGCGATGAAAAGACAAGGTGATAAGAGAACGAGACTCGTTCGCACTCTGCCTGTGCTTTACGCAGCCTGAATGTGGGATGAGAAAAAAGGTGGAGTTGTCGGGGAATGGAATGCACGGGAGTGGAAGAGCGAAAGAAGGGTTTGGAAAGGTCGAAGGACGTGTAACACGATTAAAGAACCACGGTAGGTAAGGGAGGTAGGCAGGCCCTTGGCCCAACACCGCGACGTCAACTTCCCCCACACTTTGCCTGCCGCCGTCGTCCAGTTTTCTTTCACTCCAACCTTTTTCCAAAAGGTTTCCTCGTCTCATTCCTCCCGATGCCAAAGACTCTGGTAAAAGAGAGCGGGAGTTGGGTTTTCTGGGTTTCCCCCTGGAAGGATGTGACGCGTAGAGAAGGTTGAACTGGAGAGATAAAATAGGTGGAAGGGTGTGGTAGATTCGGGAAAGAGCGAGGTCAGTCAGAAGGAAAGGCCACCTTGAGGGATAAATCGATTAAATAAACGTGAAAGGATAGTTAACCAAAACTACCCAAGAAATGTTACGAAAATATCAACAAGTAAAATAAAAATTTCACCCTTAGTGTTACCATAGCAATTTTTTAAATTTTTTTCAAGTCCAATTTACATTATACCATTACCTATACCTATAAAACAGGTAATTACATTGGTTTAGTTCTCCAGTGATACCACAGGAATCCCGTATATTTCATGGCCGCTGCGTGGACAGGGACTTTTCATGGGAATTACCTAATCTGGATAGCTAATAGATAGATAATTATAACTAATTCGTACTCCTTTCACAGCACTTAGCAATTGATATCTACACGTAGATGTCGAGCATTATAGTCGACCGCTGCAGAAGTCAACTTCGACTTTTAAACAAGGCTACAGGAGAACATCAGTAAATAATTAAGAAATCACACATTCAGAAATAACTAACGTGTTCAGTCTTTCATAGTCCAGGCTCTAAAATGAGTACCACTTCAGTGTGTATACAATGTATACTATACATACATATACTTCTTATATCTTCGTGTAGTTGGCAGGGATCATGATTTCAACCCATTTGTCTTTAATGCAAAATCATCCTACCTCAGGTTTCCTTCCACTCCGACCTTATTCCAAAAGGCTACTTCCTCCCGATGGCAAAGGTTTAGGGAACGATGAGTGGGAGGTGGCTCTAGGGTTAATTCGCGGAAAAATGTAACGCTTAGAGCAAGTTGGAATGGAATTGGAGAGAGGAAATAGTCAAATTCAGGCGAGAGAGAAAGATCAGTCACCTGGACGGTCCATCGCGAGGGAAAATTCGATTAAATACGCTTGTTCGATAGTTCCTAAAATGAGAAAGACGTGTTAAAAGAGAAAGACCTAAAAAGAGAAAGGAGTGTTAAAATATCAACCATAACATGTCGATATGACACCTTCACTACTACAAACCGCTTCAGACATCGCTTCTTAGGAGTGGACAAAATTCATTTTAGAATAAATTTTGTAGTCTTATTTAGTAACTTTTGTGCTTCCGACGTATTTTTCCGCCATCAACACGGTATAGTATGAATTTGTTTTGAGCACACTTACAGCAAGTAATTTTGCTGTCGAACGAGTAAAATATTAGCATTTAATGAAAAAAACAACATAAAAAGGAACAGGAAGGAAAGAAAATTCATAGAAAACAGGTATTTAAAATAATAAATGGAAACATGAAAAATACGAAAGTAAGTTCTCGGAGCAATGATTAGCTGACTTTTAAAAAAATAGTGACTTGGAAATTAAGTCTCCATTACGAGGGATACCAAGAAGAAAAAAAATTGAAGCAGACAACGGGCACTAAGCGACAACAATTTTTTACCTATCTGAATCAGTGTGAAGCTGTTATCTTTTTTTAATTTTCAAAATAAAATGAATACGCTACGAACTAATAATTAATTTTAATATCCTACGATCGCACCTATTCATCTGTGTTTGATAAAGTCTATTTCTCCGTATAAATTTGGCTTAAAATACGGGTAGTTCACAAGTTATTCGGATGTAAAAAATATTGGTAGTATGTACTAAGAACCCAAATTGAGTCTCTCCTTAAAAAAAGGGGAACTCTATGCACACATTACTAACTTTTTTATGCTGCTAAATTCGAAATTATACTGAGTCATTCACGAAGAACTAAAAAAATAACTAGAACCAATACTCCGGGGTGAAAAAAATGGAGGAGAATTGGAAGTGAAAGCTCTGACACAAAATCCATGCCCCTATTTAGCTGTCGCGAACATTCTTCAATTCTAGCTCGCTGCTCCCAGTATTCCCTCTGATTTTGAAAAGAAAAAAATGAATAAAGTACAATCCTCGTCTCATTAGGTGACTATCACGCAGGGAGGTAGAGAGAAGCCGTCTTCCACAATCCACTCGAAATGGGAAACACTGGAAAGCAAAGCTAGCCATACCGTCCCTCCAGTTTTAATCTCTTTCAACCAATCTCCCCGGGAAAACACGTTTTTCGCGACTACTTCTCCTCCTCCGCCCCCTCTTCACTGGCTTCCTTCTCAAAGTCACTTGCCTCAAATCGACCCTTTAAATGGCTCAGTAGTGCTGTAAAGTAATGCCAAGCATCCTTTATACTCTCCTGAAAGGAAATTTTCAACCCTTTTTGCATTATGTCCCGGACTCATACAATTTTGAGCGCACACTCCGACTACTCCCCCTATTTTTTTCCTACTTGGAAATTGAATTCCCTTGCGCCAAAAGGCTTTTTGGTAATTCTTTCAACATTCAAAGAGATTTTTGCCCACCCACGCGACCCAGGGGGGAACACATGGTGGTGCAATTGGGCATGAACTGATTTTATACGCCGTTTTGATGGATGTATTAACTCGTGCAGCTCAATTCAAAAGAAATGAGTGCCTTCTTTGTCTTCCATATGTAATGTTAACTCCTAATATAAGGTAACCGTCACTGGAACCGTATCTATGAATGCATTCCACGCTAGACAACATAATTCTTTCATATTTTTCATCCCTAACGAAACATCTCTAGAATCATACGCGCAGCATTATATAAAATCACATCAAAGCGCATTCCACTCAAAGAGGTTGTTAATATCAAAAAGATTTATACTATACCACGTGGAAAACTTTATCGAGTCGCACAAATGTGGAAAATTAAAATGGATGTTAAATATTTGCTATAAAAACTTTAGGAAAACTCATTACTTATTATCACTAAATAAATTGGCGTTTTCTTTAGAAAGTATACAAAGAAAGGCATAAGTTTTGATGGAAATGTGAGCTGTAAGTCACAACTCATTGAGTCGAGAGTGGCTTATATTAATTTATTAAATGGTAGAGAACCATTCATTCCAAAATGGCATGACTTATGTGCTGAAGATATATTTAAAAGAAATCTCTGCCGTCGAATACTATGGAATGAATACAATTCATTGAATTTTCATCTACATCTCCTCGTTCAATAAATAATATGCTAATCATTTTATGCAGGAGATAAGGAAAATATTCATTTGGAAATGGCATTTATTTCGGAGTAAACAAAAAACTATTGCTTAAAAAATTCGATTCGCAATAAGAAGCAGTTTTTTACAGTTGCTATTGATATCATTTATTATGCGTTCTTTTTTGGCCGATTTAATATTATCAATCCCCTGTAAGGATGCAGGTCAACAATTTAAATGTGTGGCATGCGTTTACCAAAAGTTTTCGGTGAAATGAAGCCTACAGTTAGGGCATAAAATAGGAAAAAATCTTATTTCGACAGTATCATCATAGTAAATAACTACTTTCAAATAGTTAAATGATTATTAGAAGTGATTGATATTGTACTAACTTATCCA
The DNA here is from genome assembly GCF_921293095.1 of Ischnura elegans. Lineage (NCBI taxonomy): Eukaryota > Metazoa > Arthropoda > Insecta > Odonata > Coenagrionidae > Ischnura > Ischnura elegans. The sequence goes on along the minus strand of NC_060251.1, from coordinate 84,952,609 downwards.
GAATTCATTCTTTTATCTACTATTTGAAAGCCGGTATAACATGCATTTATAACCATAGATGTCGTTGTCTTTTGAGAGGACGAATGTATACGTGATCAAAAGGAATAAATGTTTTTTTCCCAAATATTTGAAAGGGCTTGATAAAATAGCGTGTTGTGTATCGAAGAAAAAATAACCCTTTACTTTAAGTACAATACTTACAATTGTTAGCATTGACAAACATCAGCACATAACGAAAGATAAAAGTAGTGGATATCAATGTATAGCCAGTCAAAAATGAAAATCAAGGATTTCACGATTAAAAACTTAAATTTTGCACTTCTACACATTATAAAATAACTACTTCAAGGCTAAGGTGATAATGAATATCGATGGTAAAATGTTATCAACTCTTCCGGATGCAGAAATGTTTTATAAAAATTGTAAATAATTAACTTAATTGTTTACTCCGGAACTGGAATACGTTAGTTCGAAATAAATTATATTATCTTACCAACGTGACCGAAGGAAAAACTGCGAAGTGTGAGGTGGCCCAATCAGAGGAAATAGCCCTCCTTCTTTGAATGTGTGATTTCACTAGCATGTAGCTTGGTTTGGGGTGAGCTATACCCTGGCCAATCCAAACCAACCTTCTCACTGAAGCCCTGAGTTAGTAAATAACTTAAACCAGAGTGGCTCTACAGAAAAGGGAGCACACAAAAGTCGAGCGAACAATATGTGTCTCCTCCATTACATTAATTATCAAAGGAGGCAATAAAAAAACTCATTACTTTATAAAAAGCTGAGAAGCTAACTAGTCCGCAGGTGATATGTTTTCCGGAGAAAGGGGTAAAGACCTTCCGCTTTCAGTTTTGCGTAGGCATTCAGTTACGTGACATAAAAAAATCCTCAATGTACGAGGTGGCATAGGTAAAGGAACTCTCCCTCATACCTGCATGTGTGATTTCACTCGGCTGAGGCTAAGTTCTGCGTGAGCTTATTCGTCGAACCAAACCACCTTCGGGTTGAAGCACTGAGTTTTTGAATGATCGAATGGAATGGGAAATCTCCTTAAATATATTAATTAACAAAGGCGGCAATAAAAAACCCTTAATTACTTCTTGTAAATAGCTGACAGTCTGTGAGCTATATGCTTTGCGGAGAAAAGGTCAAGGCCCTTCCGGAATTCAATTTTGTTTCGGCATTTCACCACGTGACAAAAAGCAAATTCCTCAGTGTGCGAGGTGGCACAGGTAAAGGACCTAGCACCTCTACCCTGAATATATGATTTCACTCGCCTGTGACTCAGTTCGGGATGAGCTCTACCCGCTCCTTTCGAATCCAATCTTTGGATTGAACCACTATGTGGCTAATCTAAGCCAGAGAGACTGCGTAGACACGTAGATGTAAAAAAAATAACTTGCATTATTGAACGGGATAGGTCTCCGTCAAGATATTAATTCAAACATCTGTGGCTTAGTCAAGGGTGAGCTCTACCGTCGCCTAACTGAACCAACCTTCTGATCGAAGCATTGAGTTAGTGATTAACGTAAGGCAGAGCGAGAGTATACAAAAGGGAGCACGCAAATGTCGAGCAAACGATATGGATCTCCTCCGATACATTAATTACAAAAGTCAATAAGAAAACCAATTACATTTTTAAATAGCTGAGAGTCTGAAAGCGATATTTTTTTCAGAAGAGAAAAAGTTAACGACACTTCTGGTATTCAATTTTGTGTCGGCATTTAGTAACGTGGCAAAACGAATCTCTCGACGCGCGAGGTGGTATAGGTAAAGGAACTACCCCCTCTGACCTGAATGTGTGATTTCACACGGCTGAGGCAAAGTTGAGGTTGAGCTTCTTCGTCGAAACAAATCAACCTTCGGGGTGAAGCACTGAGTTGTTGAATTACGTAAGCCACTGCTTACAAGAGTGAGCACGTATGTGTTAAAAAATAACCTATACGATCGAATGGAATGGGCCTCCTTCAATACATTAATTATCAAAGCAGTCAATAAAAACCCATCATTACTTTTTAAATAGCTCAGAATCTCCAAGCTATATGCTTTGCGGAGAAAAGGTCAAGACCCTTCCGGCATTAGGGTTACGTCATAAAACAAAATCCTCGATGTGCGAGGTGGCGCAGGTAAAGGAACTAGCACATCTACCATGGATGTGTGATTTCACACGCCTGCGGCTCAGTTCACGGTGAGGTCTACCCGCTCCTTTCGAAACCATCCTTTGCATTGAACCACTAACGTAATGTGACTAACGTAAGTCAGAGCAACCGCATACAATGGTGAGCAAAAATACTGCGCAAATGTCGAGCGAAGGATATGAGTGATGTAGAATGCCTCCTTTGGTATAATTAATGTGTCGAAGGAGACTCATCTCGTTCCATTATTTAGGTTATTTTTAACATTTTCGTGCACAATTCCGTATACAGACGCTCTGGTTTACGTTATTCACTATTTCCCATTTATTTTACATTCACTATTATGCACGATCAAATGAAATGGGCCTCCTTCGACACATTAAGTACCAAAAGACGCAATCAGAAAACCCATTACTTTTTAAATAGCTGAGAGTCCGTAGGCGATATGTTTTCCGGAGAGAAAAGGCTAAGGACCCTTGAGGTTTTCAATTTTGTTTCGGTATATAGTTACATCGGAAAACAAAATCCTCAGGTAAAGGGACTAGTCTCGTACAGTAGCGTAACCAGGATTTTGAAATGGGGGGAGGGTTTAACCGGAGCATTCGGGGCCCTTACGGGTTTGTATGGAAAACACTCCAGGACAAAGGGGGGTACTAGGAAAATTTTGGGATTTTTGATGTTGAAAACGTGGTTTTAGCATTTAAGCACCATAATTTTGTACGAGTATTTACTAAAATAAAGCATATAAAGTTTTTGAACCTCTTTCATGGGCTTGTAATCCGAAAAACCCCTCCTGTGGCTACGCCAATGGCTTCCTCTACCCTGAATGTGCGATTTCATTCGCCAGGGGCTTAGTTCAGGGTAAGCTCTACCCTCGCCAATCCAAACTAACTTTTGGCTTGGAGCACTATGTTTGTGACAAATGTAAGCTAGAGTGACTGCATACAAAAGTTAGCACGCTAATTCCGAACGAACGACGTGGGACTCCTTTGATACATTAATTACCGAAGGCAATAATAAAACCCATTACTTAGTGAGCACGTAGATTTAAAAAAAACTAACCTACATGATCGAACTGGATGGATCTCCGTCAAGACATTAATTACCAAAGGAGGCAGTAATAAAACCCAACACTTTTTTAAATAGCTAAGAGTCCGTGGGCGATATGTCTTCCGTAGAAATAAGGTTAAAGCCCTTACGGTATTCAATTTTGTTTCGGCATTTTTTTTACGTGGCGTCAACCACGTACAAGACTGGCATTTTCCTTTTACGCCCATATAATCCCTTCTGTTTCCCATTTCTTCCGAAAAGACACACACTCGAAAGGTTTTGGTCCTCAAAAGCTCCCCGATCAGCCGATTCCGTCTACCTAGTACGTGACCTCAAACGTTTTTTTTTTCCTCCAGTCCTTTTGATCCGTCTGTTGTGAGCCACCACCGCTATGTCGCCATCTCTTCTCCCTTTGCTACTCCTCCATGCACACCACTACTACCGCCACCCTTTGACCGCTTTTCAAACCATCTCCCGTGGCTCTCCCAAAACCCACACAATTTATCCCCATCAACCCCCGGAATATCCCATCCGTTGAGGACCATAATCCAATTTTCATCGCTCAATTAATTTCATTCTCCGCCACAACCACTCTTTCCCCTCTTCTCTCACGTGGTCCATTATCCCGATATCCCATCTATTTCGATATTTATCCGACTCTCAACTCGACCATGTCCACTTCTACACCAGCAAAATTAAAGATTCCTTTTGAGAAAATCATGAAATATTTTTGGCACTGCAGTAAACATAGAATTTTCAGGAATAATGTAAATTTTTAAACTGCTTAACGAGCTTTTACTGCATGCATTACCAATATAGCTTTGATGAAAAATTATAAGAATGGCAACGAATTTGGATAGTTAAGCTAGCACTTACTATTACATTCCCCATGTTCATAATTTATGTTTTAATGTGTTAATGTGGGTCGAGTTTCCGTAAGACGAGCAATATGATGAACAGAAATCTGTGATAAAGAAGAATAAATGCGCTTTTGCTTCAATAGAAAAACGAGCAAAACTTATTTTCACCATGATATTTAAAAAATATTTTATAAATAGGTTCCTGCGTAAATTAATTCCTTCAATGAAGTAAAAGAATTTGATGAAGATCTTTATTTTTATTAGTCCGCAAATCATGAAGAAATTCCAAAGCATTTTCTGTCTTTGATTTATAGAAGTGTAGAATACATTTATATCCATTTACATTTAATAGAATTCCTGGGTCAAAAAATGCACAGATTATATTTATTACCTAAAATAATTTTATAGTATTTTACCTTCTCACTTGCAAATGCAATACTCAATAAAAGATCGTTTAAGTTCTATGATTATGATGGCGAAGCTCTTTGATTCAGTCTAAAAAAAAACAGTCTTTTCCTAGCCAAGTCACATACTGAGATGTATATTCTGTTGAGCAAAAAACGACATGTCATAAAGTATTAGACACACCACGTATACATTTCGAATGCAGAGCAGCAATTTTTGGTACCTCAAAGGGATGGTATCATCCTGGGTATCTTATCTATCATTGGAACGGACCAATCTAAAGGATAAATTCTCGTTTCATATCTTTCCTGAGAAATTAAGCAGTGAGATGGGGACAAAGGACTTATGTGGAAGAGGGATTGGATATCTCCGCGTATCTCGTGCGTCCGTCGGAACCAATTTCGAACGAACCAATCCTCGACGATCCTTTCTGGAAATTAGTCACACTGCCCCTGACGAGGATTCAGCCCCAGAGGAACGTGGACGTTGGTCGGAGAGGAATGTGAACGTTGCTACCGGTGGCTGGAATTTGAAAAACTGGCTTATCGCATATGGGAGGCGGCAAAAAAAATTTGAGGCAGCTGGATACTACGCAAGGTAGGCCATTAAAATATTCAGGCCTAAAATCCGACACTTTCCCAAATGTTTCTGAATGTTTTCACAATAAGTCAGACCGTTTCATTACGACTATTTAGCATAAAATTAGCATTATTTCGATTGATGAATATTTTATTAGGCACTGTAAATAATCACCACTGAAATATTTTTCCAATTAAGATGATTTATGAATATATGGATACATTCTGAATTACTTAATGATGAAAACACAAATAATTGATCAATTTTAATATACCTGAAAGCTAATGACAAGGTACAAAAACAGCAGTTTAATACCAACTGAGTAATGAGACCTGGCTAACTCTATGCTATAACGTGACCACACAAAGATATTGCAACTACCAACAGCTAGGGGTGAAATGTTTTAATATCAAATATAATGCATGTTGGGAGGAGGAAATTATCATTCTCAACGAATAAAAGTATTGCAGGTTTAGTGTTTGTTTCCCTGTATATTCCAGAAACATTTTAATTCCCTGATTATATTCCGAAGAGTGGATAATCTATTAAACTGTGCCTTCACTCCCATGACAACTTACATATTTATTAATGAATGAAGTCAAGTCTACAAGTCCCGAGTAATTTTCATTTATATATTTTTGTCGTTGATTAGCGTCTTAGAGTACAGATATTTAAGAATAATACGCAAACATTTTATGCAATGAATATGATTTGCAAAAACGTTTTGATGAAGGTATAAAAATATACCAAAACGTTGTAAAAAAAATTTGCATTTCATTCTTAAAGATTTGCATTCCAAGATACTAGTGAGCGTTAAAAATTGAGGTCAAAAGAAATCAAGTTATATATTATAAAAGGTGATGAAAAATAGAACGGCTGATACATTTAAATAGTACTAAATTATATGTCACGCACAAAACAATTTACAAGGTAATTTTTCCTAATTTTCTATCTTCCTTTCGCGTAAAATAGATATGGAAAAATGGAAACCATGAGCAAACGATAAGAGACGAAGGGGGTCCGTAATGGAAAATGCTGACAAAAATACGGAGGAAAAAATTAGAAATAAAAAATGTGATAAAAAGAAAAAAAAAACGGAGAGTAGCAATTATCAATGTCTGATGAAAGTCACTCTACACGGAAACTATAATTGCATCACGCTCGATGCAATTAAACCAGAGCCCTTCTTTCTCCCCACATGCTCGCTCTGCTTCTTATTTGAGCTCGAAAATTAGAATGAAGCGAACTAAGAGGCTTATGTCGAAAAGAGGTTAAAGGGGGCCCTCAAGAAGAGGAGAGCTCGGCTGGAATTTTTGAGAAACAGTGAAACGTGCACGTACTTGAAGCTAGAACTGGAATCACGAAGTCACAGACCGCGACCTTTGATAAGCCGTTTGGTAATCACTGCATCTTTAAAATCCAGAAATTCCGCAGCGGCAACAATGAGGTATTTATTAGCGACATACACTACTCGGGTAGCTATACTAAGCCGGATAAATGCTTAAATTCATGAAGTACACAGTAACTATAGATGAGTCACAACTCGTATTGATTTAGAGTCTTTAGTGACTTCACCAAAAGTCAGACTCCATGAGCAGACAACCAGAGCATTGGATTAAAAAATAGTTATTTCTGCAATGAAAACCGATAGTATGCTTATCCCTCAAAGGATGCAAAAAATCAACCACAGATAGTGTATATTTCCTATCAAACCGATTTTGAAACGCGGCAGTGGCTGCCGATAACTCAATTGCCAAATTGCCTCTTAATAGATGCAAATGTGTCAATCAATAAATAAACCTTTAAATATGCAATGCTACATTATATAGAAGAATATTTTTACCCCAACAGAAAATGGAATTACAGCATTAAAGTTCCTAAAAATTTTAGTTTTTACGGCTATATCAGCGCTTAAATTCCTGTCTGTTCTCTTTGAAGAAAAAGACAGACAAGATACCTACAATTTTTATAATTACATGATTTACCACCAAACGCCAAATGATGTAGATAAGGAACTACAAGATGGCACTTAAAACTAACAGGGATAAGAGCTCTGGATGGCCATTCCGGCCGAATTACTTTTGCATGGCAAATAAAATCGTTGGTGTGACTAACTTTGCATCCGTGCGCGTGGCTGCGAACGAAGTTGCTTGTTTCATACACTGCTTTGGTTATCTCCCTTAATTATTATAAGGCAATCTAGAGGTCTCGAGAAACGATGTATTCGCATTAACTAAGCGGCGAGAAAGAAAAGCACGAATAACAAGGTGAGAACCAAGATATGTTAATATGTTGGATGACGTAAGGGGAAGGTATTTCACTCAAGCTTGAGAAAGTGAATCCGCAATACCTTGCTCAGGAGGACAAAAAAGGCTATTAAAAATTCTATCAATTAAGGTAGGTTTGCATGGACTTTTTGAGAAGTTTTTTGCCAGTCTCCCCTTCTTTCATGGAATTCCCCCTCGAGGTCACAATAAGGTCTACCAGGGGTGGATCCAGGATTTTTTTCTGGTTTGGGGCACAAGGACCTGACGGATCCTCTCATATTTGGGATTAAAAACAAAATACAAACATTACTGTAGAAAATATTCAATTTATTTTGACATGAAAGTTATTAGTATGAAATTAAATGATTAAGGCTCCGTAAAATGCAAAATTATACGGACGTCATTATAACCATATTAAAAATCTTGTCTATTTTTTAAACATCTGGGTGGGAGAGGAGGGAAACATTCCTCTATGGCTCCCCATCAAATCCGCCAATGAGGTCTACCCGTTTAATTCTGTCTAAAAATTCTTTTCTCTTCCTCCCTCCCTCTGATTTACCAAAAAATCTACCATATAACACTGTTTTCAACACCCTAACTCCGCTCAGTACTCGCTCATAATTTCTGTCTCTTCCGTATCTCACTAAGAAGTTTCTTTTCCTCACCCACTATGTCCAGCACTAATTCATTCCTACTCTTCTCCGACCACTTCACCTACTCCATTCATAAAAAGGAGAGTTAAATGATTATTATTATTATTATTATTATTTTTATTACAGTACTCTACCCATTACGGTAGGTTTCCATGGAGTACTAAAGAAGTGATCTGGAAGCCTCCCTTTCCTTCCAGCACTGCCTTCTTCAATTCACTGTAAGGCCTACTCCCTTTCAATCCATCAAAAAATCCTATTCTCTGCCTTCCCCTCCCTCGTTTACTCAGCATTCTACCCTCTAATACTATTTTCAACATCCCCTCCCACTAAGTACTCCTCCCATCTATACCTTCTGTCTCCTCTGTATCTCATCTAAAAGCTGCCTCTCCTCGCCAACCATATCCAGCACTTCGTCGTTCCTTTTCCTCTCCGTCCATTTCACCTTCTTCATTCTTTTCCATATCCACATCTCGAATACCTCCAATCTTCTCTCGTCTTCTTTTCTCAGTGTCCACGTTTCCGCACCGTAGAGAGCTACACTCCATATAAGAGTAGAAATATGATTAAGAATAAAAACATATAGAAATATAGAATAGAAAAATAGGATAAGAATAGAAACATGAATAGAGAGCTGAAAAGATAAGAAAGTCGCTCCCAATTTAACATGTTCTATCCTCAAATTCGCTCGCTATCTTAGTTATCTGTAACACCATATCTGAGATAACATCTTCTTCCTTCCTGGATTAGGCTACTAAGCTGTTCCGGCTCCTCATTGCCATCTTTTTCTCGGTCTTCCCATACTTCTCTTGCCAATTGGTTAATATTCCATTGCTTGTTTTGGAATTCTTTCACTTGGCATTCGAAGTATATGTTCCTTCCATCTGTGTTTGTAACCTTGTAATTTATCAGTGACTGCCAGGGTACCCAGTCCATCTCTTATTTGAGTGTTTCTTAGTTTATCCAATCTTGTGTAGCCTTACACTGATCTTAAAATTTTCATTTCCGATAGTTATATTTGCCTTAATTCATTCTTTTTTGGTACCCAACATTCCGATCCGTACAGTAGGGACTGCCATCACTTTATAAAATTTTGTGTTTCTTTTCTCGTTTTGATTTTTATAGCTCTTCTAATTGTGCCACATATTCTCTGTAAAGTATTCACTTTATTTATTATATCTTTGTCCTTATCATATGCTATATCACATCCTAAGTACTGTAAGTGCGACACTTACTCCAGGACTTGATCCTCAATAACAATTTTTGTTCGTATCGCGTTGCTTCCTAAAAATACCATGGTCTTCGTTTTGGTTTTTGAAATTCTCAGGTTGTATAGTTTACTCATCCGGTGTAGTCTGTTTTTACTGCCCTCTGTAGTTTGTCCTCTTTATTTTGTATTATAACCTGATCGTCTGGAAACAGTATTGTATTTAAGAACTGAGATTGTCCCGATTCTATGCCTGGTGATACATTATTCTCCTTACATATACTCAGAACGTCATCTATATATTAGTAACAGTACTTAGGATGTGATATACCGTATCTTAGACAAGGTTGGATCTGAGATATCCTACATTAAATTTTGAACTACCCATCAAACGACAAATTCTCACTCTTGAGTTAAAAGAAAGCGAAGCTCTGTGAAAGGGCACGAAAGGGCTCGAAAATGGAAAGGCCATAAAGAGAACGTTAAGGGATGGAGTTGGCGGAATAGAATCGAGAATCGTGGGTGGGGTTAGGTTAGCGCGTGAGGATATGGTGGGCTTCGTGAATATGGGCGCACAGTACGGCGCTTGGAATTGCTCCCCGGAATAGAATGGAAAAAGAGGCGGAGAAAGTGGAAGCAGTGGGACTTCTTCGGAACTCTTTCGTGAGGTGCGCTGGCATATAAACGCCCCCACACCTCGGAATGCGATATCCACGAGATGGCGGAGGCCTTGATATTCGCAATAAATCCCTTCCTCTCCCTTCTAAAGGGCAGACTGCCCTCTCAGACTACGGCCCTTAAAAAATGCGGGCTCACCGATGCGTTATTGGTCTACCAGTTTCATACCAGAACCCATACCCCAAGCATATAAAATAAATAATGCTCCCCACTTCAATACGTATTGAAACTATTGTGGTAATTCACTGATGTACATGGTGCACATGGTGTATATTTTTATATTTATTTATTCCACAGTCTTCGGGTAATAACCCATTTAAATACTAATTGTTGTGAAACATATTTGGAACACAAATCACCTTTAATTACAAAATGATTATAAATTATGTAAAATCATTAAAGTAAGCAAATAATCATAGATACAATAATTAAGTTATCGATATATTACAATGAATATAGTTACATGAAAAATTGACAAAAGATTACAATAACTAATGCTTATGAGAGAGAAAAAGGTAATTTATTATTTAATATCAGGTAGGTTCTTTATTAGTATAATATGCGAAATATTAGTACTAAAATATCAATGTAACTTGACTTTACATGCATACTAACTTATCTCTGGTTTCTAATTTTGCGAATAGCCCTCGCTCGATATCCATCCCAAATTAGACTTCTCATCTTAATTCAAACATAAGGCCTAATTTTTTCGCACTATCTATAAATCCTTCCATCTTTATACCTCTCTAGCCAACCTAATATACGAGGTGTATGAAATTGATTATTTTCATTTTTTTTTAATAAATAAAAATTACAATTTCAAATTTTCTCCTTCAAAGTAACCACCATGACCAGCCTTCTTCTTCAATTCACTGTAAGACCTACTCCCTTTCAATCTATCTAAAAATCCTATTTCTCCCTCCTTCCCTCGTTTACCTAACATTCTACCCTCTAACACCATTTTCAACATCCCCTCACCGCTAAGTACTCCTCCCATCCATGCCTTCTGTCTCCGCCCTATCTCATCTAAAAGCTGCCTCTCCTCTCTTGTGTCCAGCACTTCGTCGTTTCTTTTTCTCTCCGTCCATTTCACAATCTCCATTCTTCTCCACACCCACATCTCGAATGCCTCCAATCTTCTCTCGTCTTCTTTCCTTAGTGTCCACGTTTCCGCACCGTAGAGAGCTACACTCCAGATCAAACTCTTCACTAACCTTTTCTTTAAACTCTTACATAACGATCCTCTCGGAAGCCCCTTCTTGTTCATGAACTAGTTCGAACCTTTACTAGTTCGATTCGCTTCCTGATGTCATTGCTACTGTGCCCGTTTCCTTCTAATGTGCTGCCCGAATAGTTGAATTGCTCTACCTGCTCAAGTTTATCCTCACCTAATTTTATCTCGAGTCTCACAAAATAAGGGTGAACATTTTCATGAAAAAATATTAACATACAGGCCTGCATCTTCCGATTTCCGGTCAAATATGATAATCTTTCACTCCACCAAGCCACCCTCTTAAAAGGTGAATTTCTAATTACATTAAACTGAACCAGATGCTGACGTCCACTTTGTAGCAGAGGTATCCTTGCTACAAAGTGGACTTGAGACGTCAGACGGTGCTTGGAGGCGGTGCCACTGTCGGAGAGAGAGAAAAACTCTACTTTCGTCGCTATTCAGCGACAGAAGTTTTCAAAACATGGCACGAAATGGTGATTTTGTACGTAGTCATCCACACGAGTGCAAATATACATGAAGGGTGAAATACGCCATTGAAAATATTTTGGCTTATGCAACTCAATTTCTGCAACCCATTCCTTCAATTAACCAATTCCTTCAACCCATTTTTCGTCTGACTTATCAATGTCTGATTATGCGCAAACCTCACTGATGAAACCCTCTTTTTTTCACTTTCAGTATTCTCTTCAACCCATACATTTCCATTTCCTCTGCAATCACCATTGATAAACGCGCCTTAATTCATCGATTTATCGTAGAAATTCGAAATTTTATAAGAAATCGCCATCCATGGTCCAATGTTTGCACTGAAACTCTCTCACAGAAGAAGATGCATCAAAAATACCACCACGTTAAAAAATATATATGAAATTATACATGTAATATTCTAGGTAGGTACATTCATGTTACCTATCTATTGGTTTTCTTGCACCCCTGTAATATATTTTGCTGTTTTTACTGCATGCAAGGTAAACAGCGAAGGCGATAGGGAAGAGCCATGTTTTGAATCTCGCCTAATACTTACTAGTCCTCGTTCCCCGTAGGAAATCTTTGGTCATTCATTCTGAGCAACATACTGATAACGAATGTCTCCTAACGGACTAAATACGTTTTGCCTTATGCTGAGGTATTGGAAAATACTTAATGCACGCGTATCCTATACATTTCACGGAATAATACAAATTTTAATATTGAGAACCAGGAAAGAGAAGGCGTTTGAAAAAAATGGCACACCAAGCATTATCTGCGGGATGGAAAGTGTGTCTATGAGAATGATCTGGGGTATTATGATAAAATAAGTCCGTTAAGTGACAAAAGGGTCCCCTAACGGCCCTAATTCAAGACTTATTTAAGACAAATATGTCCCCTAACGTACGAATAAGTCCCCTAACCTAAAAAAAAAAGTTGAACTCACCGACTCGTTTTGGGCCCACCATTCTTACCTCTGAAATATGGAAAAGATGTGCTTCCCACCATTTAAACTCCTAGTTCTACAAAAAAGCCGATCCTGTGAAGAAATTCTTTCCCCAACTCCCCTGCTTAAAAACCCTCTTCATATGTCCCGCCCTATTCTTCCATTACTACCACGATCTGGCCGAGGCCAGTTCTCCAGACCAATCTCCCGTCTTCCTCTTTTTTTTTCTATCTCATCCTCGGCTCGTTTTCAAGCCAGCCGACCGCCTAAGGCTCTTTTAAGTACGCGAGAAAGGAGACCTCTCAGTACTTTCGCCAACCGTTTCCCATTGAACTCATCCACTCTTTCCTCCAACTTTCTTTCTCTCCAGTCCTTAAAGGCTTTCTCCTCTGTCTCAGACGCATAATTTGTTTTCGCTTATATTTCAAAAATCTACCGTAGGGATTCAAAGGAGAAATCCCAGTCTCCGGTCTGCATTTATTGCTGGAAAGAAGTTCAAAAATACCAAATCCTTGCTATACTGAAGGTAGTTCACGCGTCAATGGCTGAAGTCAAGATATGCACTCGGGCATTCACGCAAAAGAGTCGCAAAAAAAATTAACAAAATAGAACATAATTTGTGTGCACGCTTGGTACAATATTTTTGTATGATTACTTAGTAAGAGCGCAAAAGTATAAAAGGCATTGTGAAATGGTTTCAATATACAATATTGTTCAAATGCTGACTGGCTAATATTACGTTTAATTCTACATTTCTTCAATTACATTTTGTGGAAGAGTAAGCTAGGTGCATAGACATTTTTTATTTAGACAAAAGAGGGCTTTGAATTCTTACTCAGCTGAATCTCAGCTATTCATAGGGAGGAAACTAAAAGGTACTAACAAACGAAGATAAGTTTATTTTAAATTTAAATAAATTGAACGAGTGAATCCTTAAAATATAAGCGGAGAGAATCAGAGAGAAAGTAAATCCTTCCTAGCTCCCATATGACTTTCTTTCAGGTGATTTATTATACTATATCCCGGCAGATAGTTTCGCTACTGGTTCTCCACTCTTCAAACTGGAGGACTGCGCCGATACTCTTCCGTTCCCCGGGTAACATTTTCACCCTCTTTGAAAACTCGCCACCCTTCCACAGTTCTCCTCCAACAAGTCTATCCCCCATCCCGTCGCAAAGTTCCCATTTTCGATTAAAGAGAGCCTCTTTATCGGTACGTGATAGCCACTTTTTCTCTACCAACTCCTTTGATGAAGCCATGCCTGCGATAGAAAGAGCAACTCGGATAAAAATATAAACGCAACAATCAAACGCCGCGTATACTTTTCAAATATTTTTTCAGTAGAGTTTCGATAAAGCGGCCGATCGGCTTTTTGCATTACTTTAAAGTGGCTCTTTATACTCGATAAGCGGACTTTGAAACATTTTCGTACAGTTGTCTAAGTTGTGAGCGTCGAAAAGGTAAATATTTCTCTAACGTTACGTGATAAACCATAAAATAGCCCGCCAAAACACAGGTAGGTACTTCATACAGTGAGTAAAAAACGAAGAGAAAAAAAAAACCTTTCAAGATATATTGACTTTTTCACAGAGATCCTTCAATGTAAACATCCAAAAGTGTTAGAATTTAATGCTAACATGATGTCTTGAACTGTTATGTTACCGTCATTCTGATAAATATATGATTTATCCCCATCGTAAAAGGCACACGTTACCTGAGGTTTCCTTTCCTTTCTTCCGCAATATTTTTCACTCGTAGTCATTAGCAGAATGCGAAGGTGTTTTTCAGATTGAACCACTCCAAAGAGACTGTAAATTCCCCGTTCCGAATAAATACGCACACGTTTCATGCATAGCTCTCATTACCAATTTTTCGATGTAATTATCTCTAGAATCAAACCCACGCAGAGTATATCAGACTCTAAGCAGCAGCTCAATCAAGGGTGGCTCCACAAATCGTTTGGTTACTTTCAACTGCGTACTCAGTCATCAGGTCTCTGATTCAAAGTGATTATGATATCTGAGTTATACCACCAACGAGATACCAATAACCCAGAGTCACTCAATCACGGGTGTTGAGTCATTAAGCGATACAATACAAAAATTTCCCGTTTGGGACTCATAAATTTGCTTTCACGGATCCACCAAACTACATTCCAAGCGAATACCACGACGTTCATTCGCTTAGTGCTTCAACCCAAAGGTTAGTTTGGTTTGGTGAAGGTAGAGCTCTCCCCGGAAGAGGCTACGTGCGTGTGGACTTCACGCACTCAGGGTAGTTCATTTCCCTAGGCCACCTCACACATCGACGGTTTTCGTTTGAGGGTGTTCGAAGCCTTCATCCGGCATTTGATCCCGGGATTCCTCGATGAGAAGCCAAATGCTACCAGTACCCAACAGACTACTGAGCTCCCTTAGTGTTTCAACGAATTATTTATAATACATTAAACTGTTAAACAGCTGTTAAAATTCAATATCTGGAAACTTAGTAATATTTTACTCCGGGAATTGGGCTAAAACATTTTTCATCATTTGAATACGAGTATATATTGAAATATCAGATATATCAAATAGCTTCTAGGTTCGATTAAAATTACTAGTGATAGGAATAGAAGAAAATATCTGAAAATAGGAAACAACTTCCACATAATTTAAAATTACTTGATGAATTTCATTGCTGAAATAAATATCATTTTTATTCATTTTGTGGCAAAGTGAACTAAGTGCATAGAGAGTTTAATGTTACTCATGGAGTGTTTCTAGTTCTACCACAGGAGAATCGCTTGTATACATGGGAAAGGAGCCAAAATTTATTACCCAAAGAACAAAAGTTAAATTCAAATTTGACTCAATTTAACGTATGAAAATTATCATATAGAATATAAGCATAGCTTTATAAGGCAAGAAAAGAATGCATCGCAGGGAAAAGTGGAATAAATGCCAAAAAATCAATTAATAACGATTTAAGATCCTTAAAGAATTTCGATTATTCTGGAGCCTATTATGGAAACTGTTCTGACGACTCATGAAGTGGATTCGTGGAAGAAGATCGAGGACAAAAACTTACTGAAGAGTTTCTAGATGTATAGGCGGAGGAGAATCGATACGATGAGATAAATGGCGAGAAAAGAAAGGAGGGAGCAACAGAAATGGCTGGTGTACGTCGGAAATCCCAATAGAAAATTAGGAGGCAGGTTTGGAAATGACTGAGCTATGGTGATTGGTGAGGTGCGACGTAGCCTAGTAGGTAAAGACTTCTGACCTATGGGTCCATGGCTCAAATCCAGGGTAAAGCCATCGTACCCCCCCAATTATAATCTACTATATGCAAGGTGGCCTAGTAAAAGGCACTGGTCCTGTCTTTGCAATATTCACACACCTCTGGTTAAGGATGGGGTGAGCCTCACACTCTAATAGAGAGTTGATTTCGGTTTACAACAGGATGATAACCACACTAAATTGATACTGAAGTGTGAAAAAGTGTTTAATTATAGCCATAAAAGCCTTCCGGCACCTCTCAGCAAAAAGTGGTTTCTCTAGTTCGACGAAGTGCCGGCTGTTTTAAAGATTTCATCGTTATTTTTACATCATCTTGTAACTTTTATTTTAAGTTTAAAAATATCGGCAGTTTTATTGGGGTAAGTGAGTTTAGTATTTGAAAATCATGCGTAGATTGAACTTGTGGGTGTGCGTTCTGGTATCTGAAATTTTAGAAATTATACCATGGGGTTATCTCATAGTAAATCCCGCCTATTATTAGTATTACTAGAAAAATTCACAGGTCAATCTCCAGTACCCTGCAGTTGAAATTGTTTCTATGGAATACTTCCCCATCTACCCTACAGATGCTGAAGGACCTTCAAATACATTCAGGGAAGAACGTGGTCACGTTTCTCATGCCGTCCACGAAAACCATCGAGGAACGTTTCAAATGCACTTCCGAGAATACAGAAGTTTCAACGCTCCATCTATCGATCATTTCGTATGCACAAAAAGCTGTCCAATTCGCACCGTTGCGTTGCTTCCGCTCCGCCATTTCGCCAAAAATGCAATCAATTTCAATGACTGGGTCAGTAACGTTTCCCAATGCTTTCACAGACATCCAAGTGACCTACATTTCAACTGCTACGCAAATGCATCCCGGACGCAACAGCTCAGATCGAGCAAAGAATTATTTATTCCATGCAAAGCCTTCGCTCCAATCAAACGGAGTGTGCCGGAAACTTACCCGCCAGTATCATCCTTATGTACTAGACTATTGCGCGCTCACTTTTAGCCCTTTTTTATCGTGCTATCAAATAAATTTATATACCATTAGCATAATCATCAGTCGAATTTTGATCCTGGAGAATGTAGATATCTTAAAAACATACCTTCACGAATAAATTAATAACGAAAATTATTTCAATGAACATTAAAACGTAAAATAATACCTCTAAATTTGCAAGGTTTGCGAATTGGCGAGAATGGTGTAATTAACCTGGGGGCCTATGCCCGAGTCCGTTCGAAATATCTCGTATGCGAATGCACTCGCACGACCGATCTCGCACTACGAACGTTCAAGGCGGAATTCGGTATGCCCGAATCATCTTCGAGGAGAGTGGTGCGAGGGAGAAATGATTTGTTTATGGCAACGTGTCAACAAGCTGGGGGGGAGGGGAGATTCTTGTTTCAAGACGTGGCAACGCCGGGAGGGTAATGGTAGGGGCGGTACGATAGGGCTTCCGGACAGCGTGGAACCAATCATCGCCCACCTTTCTGTATGAATGATTTTACCCGGGAATTCAACAACTGCGTTGCTAATGACGCTTTACGAGTACGCCAAATTCATTTACACATTCACCCAGGGCATTTTGGAAGTGAACCAGCCATGTCCAAAGTTAATAAGGAGCAGAAGGAAATGCTGATGGAGTTCATTGAAGGTAATTAACATGGTGCCTTGCCTAGAAAATAAGTTACCGCATAAGTGTTGATATAAATGTTTCCAATGTCCTATCTCAGCGAATAAATATCTTGCCAAGAGAAAGTTTTCTGCCCTACAAGGATGCTGCTGACAGTGGGAGGAAGTAGCGATGAAGCTGAATGCGTGCGGAGTACGCCACAGTACGCTACGTCGTGGAAAGAGTGACGGAAGGTGAGTGCATGACGTTCTTGTTGTAGATATCTGTAGTAGAACGCGATTATTCTCAAAGTAAACAAACGGCTCGTAGTACAGAATGTGGGATTGTATGACGATCTTCTTAAGTGTGTGATGATGTAATTTTGTATCATTAAGGTTTTTTACGTTCGTTTTCATATGAGCTGTAATTAATACCTTTCGCTTAGGGGTGGGCTTATGATTATCTAAAAAGAATTAGGTCCACAGTCACAGCTATCAATTTTTATTTATTTTCAATTATGCTGAATTTATAATACCGAATTCAAGTAGTGGGAGGTGGTGTGTGCATGTGGTTGTTATTGTTGACATTTCCAGTTTTTATGCGATTATTGCCGCAGTCGAATGCAATACAAATTGGTTGGTTCAATCACAAATAAAAATCTTAAGAAGGCCGATCGTGATATCTATTACGTGTTGCCGTAAGTAGCAGTGTTATTTCCCGTAAACTTCGATAACTCTGAGAATCAGTGTTAATGCTAAATGAGTGAAGTGTGAGTTTAATGAGTAGATGACTTTAAAGTAATTACAATTATTTAAATTACTGT
The DNA here is from genome assembly GCF_921293095.1 of Ischnura elegans. NCBI lineage: Eukaryota > Metazoa > Arthropoda > Insecta > Odonata > Coenagrionidae > Ischnura > Ischnura elegans. Next base: position 84,934,428 of record NC_060251.1, on the reverse strand, counting down.
ATGATCATGGATTTGGAAGCTGCTTTTCAGCAATAATGTTTACATGTGAACACCTAAACTTGATGGTTAATGTTCAACTATATTTACTTTTTAACATGTAAGTCAAAAGCAAAATTTGGATAACCCCTTAAAATTATTGTAATTTAAATTCATCTTGGTTTAATCATCTTTCCAGATCAATTGTGTAACTTGAAAAGAAGTGTGCATGAAGCAGTATCCAATTTCATTTATCATTGAAAACCATGGATAATGCATTAATTTGCCTTCCCTAAATGTGACTTTTGGTCGAAATGCATCATATATAATTTGTGGTGATTGAATTTACCAATGTGCACCCACTCAAAATATCTGTGAAAAATACCAGTAGCAATTAACATTCACATTACAAGAAACTGATTTACTTAGCACCATGCTATCTGTTGTTAATTATCAATTCAATGGAAGTAATTGCTATTTGTTTACAACCCAGATTCAAGAACGCAAGCAGCAATGACGATGGCAGCGGACAGTTGGTCGAGGTCGAGAGAGAGAAGATGGTGCTGGAGAAGAGAAGGATGTTGGCAGAAGAGAGGGGTCTTTGAAGAAGAGAAAGTGGCAATAAAAAGGAGGAAGATGGAGTCAGAGGAGGAAAGGGTGCAGCTAGAAAGGAGGAAGGTTGTCGAAATTGAAAGGCTTGGAGGGAGATTGATAAATGTAGCTGAAGAGATATTATCTCAAATGAAAAATAAAAAAAATTGAAAAACATTTATTCTATATCACTTAATTCCCATTTCCCTGGTACTACAAGGACTAATATAGTAAATTATTAGGAAAAAATTATTCTTTCTTCATGGCGGTGTTTATATCACATTCACTTAACTTATTTGTCCATTTTAGCTGTCAAAACTAGTATTATTACTAGCAAATATTTAAGCATAATACGTCAATTTGGCAAAAGTAGCATTAATAAATGATCAAAACCTTTATTTCGATAGTTTGAGCTGACGATCGCGAAGCGGCTCTCAAATACGGAGTTACACTTGCGATAAGTTCCGTGGTCATCTCTTTGGTTAGACGATATAATTTAATTAATTTTGAATTGTCTAAATTAAACGGCGACTTCCGTTCCCGTATTTCACGAGGAACTCGTCGTATCTTTTGCTCTTCCTCGTCTAGATCTTCTAATACTTGCAGTCGCAATATTGCCATCGCCATGTTTGTTGATTTCTCGTACTTCGAAAAAGGTTTTCACCGGGTTTGAGTGAGGGAGTGAAATTTCGTACGTACGAGCTCACTCCCCTGACTCGAGCATACCAAATTCACTCGTAGTTCGAGAAAAGGCCACGTGACCCCTTAGTTACCACTCACTCGCATGCGAGTGAAAACTCAGGCATAGGCACCCTGATCACTAGCTAAGTGCCCAACGGTCCAACAATGGTATCAACGGTTACAGTTTATTTCACATCATTCGTATTATTTTTACGCATATTTTGTCCAGTGACTTTTAAAGGCACTAAATTCATGATTTGCAGGCAGAGTGAAGGCCCTTTACAATAGGAATTATACTGTTCGAGCATTAAACTTCCGTCAAATTTCAAAAGGAGAGAGTGGACTACTGCCTCCATGAATCGAGCGTTAATTTTGAGCCAACTTGAGCATTTTCTGCGGAGTAAAATGCGGGTCAAACAAATTAAAGTGTAAGTTACATATGAGGGAGTGAGAAACCAAGGGGTAAAAGTGAAGTTTGTTTCTAAAAAGAATGAGGAAATTAGTCGAAGAAAACAAAACGAGATCAACTACATATTTATTGGTGCATTTGATTTGCCACTCGATATTAGCACAGAACAGAGACTCATTTGAATCCCTTGGCTACCAAGTTTTTTATTTTTTTTCTATAAATTTCTGTAACTAACTAAAATTACTTGTACACCTTTGCTTCTAACTCCCTTATATTTGATTGTGAATTACAACTTAATGGATCATTATGCTTGACAGCACTTAACCTTTCTTTGTTGCCATTTTCATAATATTTAGCCAACTGGGCAATAGAGTAAAGAGATTCTTATTGAGGAATAAAAACCAAGGAGTTAAGAAGCCGAGAGTAATAATTTTCATGCAAGCTGATGGCTTTTGAAGCAATCTAAAAAGACTGTCTGTACAATCACAGTTTCATCGCTATCCCTTCCTCGACCACACTGACTATTTTATCATATATGTAAACTCACGGTTGATGGTAATTAACCGTTTATTAATAGCAACGTCATTGCATTCATTATATATCCACATTACTTAGGTAAGTAAACCACTTACAAAATCAGTAACTCGGGAACCAAAGAACAAGAAGCGGTTGTTTGCATGAAGAAAGTGGCACCTAGATACCTGGAATAATTTGCTATCATCCCCTAAGAGAAGAACAAACCGCCTCCTTTAAAATAAGAGCCCGAGTAATTTTTTGAGATGTTATAAAATAATGTAATATTTAATCTTACTTTATGCCGCTAATTGGTTTATCAAAGCTCTAATTATTCCCAAAGAGGTTTAATTAATGCTAAATGTAAACATATGCGTGGGTTTTAAACAGTTTCCTCGTACGCTGAACCCAGTTCCGAGAGTAGTTCAGGAAATTCGAATATGATTATCCAAAGGAAGCCGTAGTAAACAAGAATTTTTTCACACCCAATAGGATCGTGAAATTTACTCCAAAAAATATTAAGTAAATGCCATAACTAGAATCCACTGAGCCAAAAAGCCGTAGATTCATTTTTCTCATGAAAATCATTAAACTTAAATTGCAAACACATTTGAGAGATACTTTTTGCCCAGACCTAATGTTATCACAGAAATGGAAAGGAATTTAAAGGCTAAAAGGAATTAGATAGAAATCAATTGCGGTTACAATAATGACTCTAGCTATCCGATCCGGAATTCACAATAAAATGATCCCCGATAAGATTTCCATCAAAATAAACACGCCGATTTTACAGATCTTCCGCTCGACATAGCCTCAAAACCTCAGAGCCGTTTCCTCTGCTGATGTAAAAAAAATTATAAGCACTAAAACGCGTGAGGATAAATATGTTTTTTTCTTCTCGGGAATCCGCTCAACACGGAGGGAGTGTGGAAGAGGGCTGCAAGACGAGAAAGCCTTCACTTAATGCTTTTCCCATCGACTCAAACTGTTTTGCTTCCAATTCTCCGTTCCCTCAATCTTTTCCATTCTTATCGCTTGCTATCCCGGAAGCCTCCCCGTCACTTGAGCAGCCCTCAGCACCGGAGGGAGTCCGCGGGCACTTATACTTTTTCCATTTTCATTCCCATCGATTTCGCATTGCCACCAACTGCTCCTAATAATTTCGCCGATAGATCCGACCGCGCGCCGCTTCTTAATCTCTCGCTATGCTTTTTCCATTGCCATCTTTCCTCCACCCTCTCTTTCTCAATTTTATTTACTCACGTTCTTCCCTTTTGCGAGGTTTCATCTACATTCTATACCGCAAGCCGCCTAGAACGGCGAGTGTTGGGGTGTGTTACAACAGTTGATCACTTCTCACTCAAACGTACTTACAGTGTATGCCAACGTGAATCAAGCAGGCATTCACTATTTAATTGTAAATAGAATTAGAACACGTGTATCATATATTAAATGTCGAATTCAGAAAATGGTTTAAAATGGTATTTAAATTCTCATAATTATTTTCATATTTGTCTTCATTGATGCTATGATAAGATTGAGGTAAGATTTGCAGCATTTTTAAAAACTTATATCCCGTTTTAAATTTCCATTTCACACGTTCATACTTAAAATCAAACCATAAGGAGCTTGGTTACTCATTTATTTTTTAGAAAAGAAAGTAACAGCTGTACTGGGTGTACCATGTATCCTGTCAAAAACGTTTCCCTTAAAAAGTCTGTCCCACAAGTTAAACCACTCCTCGCGCAATTAACGTTAATCCTACTCTATTCTTCCAAGACTTAACTTGCACAGTAATTATTCCTAATTTGAAAACCTTCCCCTGGAAATATTTGTCGCCACACTTTAACATTTACCGTAGAATAATTGAATATTGATTTTTACATTTTCTTTGGGTAATGTTTTTATCGAAAGTAAATTTTAACATGCCCTTCTAAGTGGCTATAAAAATATTCTTCAACGGCTCCAATTGCAGACGGCAAATTTTTAAATTCTTGCCCAGGGGATCTGGAAGTCAATAAATCTCATTTTTATGTAGGCAAATTACCAAAAGTTTTATCCTTTATCATGATAAATCACCTTACACATATTTCTTTCATCAATTTTATTTGTTTCTAAATCCACTGGAAGTATTTTCATAATGTATAATTTAAAAGTTCGAGATTTACCCAGCTATAGAATTATTTTATAGACCAACCTTATTGATAAGGGCTTAATTACTACACTAACCTTTTCTTACTCCGAGCGATTAACATTGAAGTGAAAGACGGCAACGATACACCACATCTAAAAGTGAACTAATACCAATAAAAATCCTAATTAGGTGGATGCATCCCTCATCTCGTTATTTTGACGAAATAACGCTTTCAAACTTAGTGATTATCTTAAAATGTCAGCGGATATAAATAATGAATTTTTAACTCCGGACTTCTGAATCTGAAATATAAAATTTTTAGCCGAGGAATTGGAAAGGTAGAAATTTCAAAAGATGTATGACCTAATGTATGTACCTAAGATGTATGTAGATGACCTGAGATGTGTTCACCTAACATGAGTAATATCTGAAAATTTTAAGGCGATAGCTTAAGCTAAAGCGAGTAATTTTTCGCAAAAGCATAGGTCGTTAGAGCGATAGTGATGATTCCTTATCATAAGATTTTGGAGGGCTTATATTTATTGGTTATTGTTAGAAAACCACCGAATTTTTAAAATATTATTGCAAACTCTTACGTACTCTGCGATTTCGTGCAAAGGATACTTTAATAACTCTTCAAATTTGCTCAATATGTTTAAAAATTTACGATCGCCTTGGTTATTAGATATATTTGACGACCAATTTTCAAAGATACCGACCCGAATTCATCATAGAGCGCCAGAAATGTGGCGGCCACCTCTCTGATCGCCACAGTAGCAAACACTGGGGCAGGAAGATGGGAACCCAACAGCATCATAGGGCCAACAATGGAGAGAATATCCCAAAACGACCAACACTTCCTTCCCCTCGGGATCCTCCTCATTACACACCAGTCCCTTCTCTCTATATGGAGACCAATTTTTTTTTCTTCCCAGGCCGTCCGCACGCATGGTGTGCCAAGCCGGAAGACTAGCCCTAATCAGCGCCGCATGCCCCGCGCCTCCGCGGTTTCCTAATGGATGTTTTCTGTTCGTCCGGGAGGCTGAATGGAGCCTTGCTCACATTTACCCTCCCGTACCGAAAAGTCTTATTGCCCCGGCGCAAAGGGTGCGCCAGTCGCCTCGGCCCGGCTGCGTAATCACGCATTAGCTGCAGCGAGGCTGAGAGCATCGTGGTCGCAGCATCCACGTCAGTCGGGCGTATTCCACGAACCGGAGCGCAGAACGTTGCGGCGGTTGAGTGCAGAGCTCGAAAATGACTCCGTTCCTGCTCTAGCACTAATTATTATTAAAGCATTCTACCAATTAACGTACGTTTGCATGGAGTATTTGCTAAATATCCTGGCAGTTGGAATAGAATCATTCAATCCATTTTCTTGGCAAATATGCGAATGGTAATATCGTGGTAAATATCGGATAGGCCAATGAAAGTTTATAAATACGTTCATCTAAGCATTCCACAGTCTTGCATTGCGTCCACAGTTTTAAATTTGTTTTCTTTAAAATTTCTCATGCCATTTATTTCTTAATATACATTATATATTTGGTTGAACGAAGGTCCAAAATATTAACAATGTTTTCGCATTTTCATCGATGGTATTTTTAAAAAGTTCTGCCATATGGTCATAAATGTGGAATTTTTGTACATTTAAATGATTGGCTGAGATTGTTCGATCCCCAAGCTCAGTAATGTTCAATTACTCAAAAATAGACCCTTTTCATCATTTTTAGGGTGTAAGATGGTACACATGGAACTTATTTTCACCATTGGTATAATCTTAAATGGAAACACAGAAAATTTGATACGCTTACGGTCACTATACAAGGTCACATATGACACAACTATATCTCTATTCCCTTTACACACCCGCTTGAAGAATTCAAGCGTTAAAATACTTGTTTTTTCTAAAAGCCCTAATCCCCTCCTTCCTGTCCCTCGTTTACCCAAAATTCTTCCCGCTGTCGCTTTCCAACATCTCCTTCGCACTCAGTGTTCTATCCGTCAAAAACCTCTGTCTCTTTGTCCCATTTCATCAAGTAGCATTCTCTCCTTACCCACCATGTCCAGCGCATCGTCCACGTCACCTTCTTTATGCTTCTCCATACCCACATATCGAACGCCTCAAGTCTCTCCTCCTTAAGTCCAAAGCATCCTTGATTTGCGCACTGTAAAGCACTACACTCCAGAGCAGACTCTTTCTTGGCTGTTCTTTAAACCTTTCATAACGTTCCTTTCATTAGCTCTTTCCTATTCATGAACGCCTCCACTGTTCATGCAATTCTCTTTCTGATGTACTAAGAGAAACATCATCGAGAAAAGGTGGCCATGATGGGAAGGTAAATAGGTCAGTGAAAATATATTTGGATAGAAAAAGGATATACTAGATATTACGTTTTTTAAAATGGCTACTTAAGACGAATTAATTCGTCTTAAACCTTAAAGAAAAATTTAAAATAGACAAAATTCACAGAAAATCTATGAATGAAAATTGTGTTTTCCTTCAATTACGATGGATTCGGGAAGAAGAGGGACTTATTCCAAGAACCTGCTCAAGAATTGCATATCACTGCACTGAACATTGTGGGTTAAAATTTTATTCCATTTTACTATATATAGTTGTCGGAAAAATACAATACTTGTGTCTACGTACCGTGCAACCTTAATCTTTTATGCAATTCCGATCGAATATACACTGAAGGCATGTTAGGTGGGAGAGGAATGAACATAAAACATGAAATAGAAAAACTATTGAAGAATGCACCGAAGTATGATGATTTGTGTAGAATGGGATGGATTAAAATGTGTAAAAAATTAAAACTTGCAGGCGACGAGAAAAAAATCTGGTTATAAAACTGTTTGCCACATAAAATTCCCAAGCTATAACAGCCCTATTTATGTGGAATATAGGCATCACTCTAGCAATATGCATCACAGAATTTTAACTAGCCCGATGAATATGAAAGCCTATTACCGTAAAATGCTGTACCTACTTCTAATATTCTCTTTAACTGGAGTGTAACCCATTAATTTTCCATCTTTGAATCGATATAGAAATAAAAGATGAGTTTTCTCTGCAGGAAATGAAAATTATCAAACTCTACCACCCACGCCAATACTTGGAGTTGTTCCCAGAATTCTCAGTAACTTACTTTATTTCAAGGACACCTTTTCATTGAGGAAGGAAGAGCTGCGATTAAATAGTAGTGAGTGAATCAGTATTGAAAGAACAGAGAGATGGCACTTTTCCACAGGCTTATTATTAAAAATACCTACGACATGTTTTGACCGTCAGGTCATTATCAAGGACAACTCGTGCTTGATAATGACCTGACGGTCGAAACGGTTCGTACTTTCATTAACAATCCTGTGGAAAAGTGCCATCTCTAAGTTATTCCAATACTTACAGGATGTCATTCCACTATAACTCACCTGCTTCTGTTACTTTCGCGTGAGTGAATGATTTGTGGCCGGTTTGCAGATAAAAGCAGAGGGAACCACGCTAGAGAACTTCCATAGGGAGTGAGTTATAACTGAAAAAAGCGATGCTGAAGGACACCGAAGAGAAAACGGACCACCCATATTATCAAAACATAGTTTGAATAAAATAATAAGTTTTGATGCTATGAGGATAAGAAAAAGGGGGATTGATTTCCATGAGTAAAATATTAAGAGATATTGGAATCGCTATGCCACGGAATGAGATTGCAAAATTCAAAGTACTTAGAAGCAGGGCAAAGTGACAATGGCACTTCAGAGGGGTTAAAGATAGCAAGGGATTAAAGATGGGCAAGGGATTCAAGATAACAAGATATAGGAAACAAAAACCTATAATTTTTAGTTAACACATAGTTATGATGAGAAATGACCCTCAAAGTGGGAAGAGCAGACAACATTTAAGCAAAGTACGACGTAAAGGAAAGCGAGTCACAACAGAATGTAATTATGGCTTATTAGGCAATATTCTTTGGTTACTTCGGTGAGAGTTTCATAATAAATTCAGCAGCACTGGAAATAATTTTGTACGCTATTGCTCGTTCACAGCTTATCGTACACTGAGGTATCGATCAATTTACCCAATCATCAACCAATACCTCCGGAGCCATAATTCAAGTTCTTAGTTGAAGGGCTGTGTGCAATGCTCGCGTATTTTGTGTCCAATACCACAGAAAAAGGAATAACCACAGCGATCGCTGACATAGGAAAGGTTTTGATTTCTCTTTGGCACTATAGATGGAGTTTCAACGGCAAAAAAGTAACTCGCCACTTTCAGCGCGCGCCATAACTTAATCATTTCGCCCCAATATGATTCATTAAAACTTTTCGAGTTTATGGTAACCCTTAAAATTCCTTTCTTCAAACAATTACATCAAAGGTATTTTTTCGCGCCATGAGTGGAGATACAGAAAATAAGCGAAGATTAGCAACAGTCATATGCTAACACTAAAATACTGAGTATTCGCTTCGAAGCCTTCATATGGTTAGTAATATACCTATTGGAAATGCCTAAATTAAATAAATAAATAAAATATTCCAGCAAGAGGTGCTAAATGTATAATATCGATAGTGAGCAGGGATATGCCTGAGGCTAGAGCAATATTACGTAATTTTCTGAGGAATGCAATTAAATACCAATGGATCGGATAGATGCGTTGTAACATGAGTATTTATAACCATATGAAGGAACTGGAGTAGTTTGAGATAAACTTTAGCAATTTTCCTTTAAAAACCTTTGAATCCATGTAACACACATTCTATATACATAATATTGTATGATATGTGGTGGAATTTATTAATATTATTGATAATAAAATCCAAAGATTCGAACAAGATGGAGTAGAATTTTTCCATATTGAAATTAGTACTTGAAATATTCCACGATTATTAATATATTAGCTATATGTTTTATACTAGTATTAAGATTAATATTAGTTAAATAGAACATTGAAATTCTTCCTCAGAGTTTCTTTCCTTTGAAATGGAATATTGAAATTATTTGAGCGCGAGGCGTTTCAATGTTACAACAAAAACACTTGAAAATGTTGTCATGACAACGAAACGCTAAATATTTCATTGTAAATATTGCAATGTTTCATTTATTTAATAAACACAAAAGTTCTCTTTCGGACAGAATTCTCCCGATACTGCTGAGTCCTCCGAAAATTATTCCAACAAAATACGATTCCAGTTCTGCTATTCGAACGTCGAAGACGGCGAGAAAAAACTTAGTGGTTTCCTTTGTCCTTTGAAGGGAATTATATGATGGAGGCTGTCTGAAATCCCGCAAGCTAAAATCGAGGAAGATAGGAAGAAGGTGAAAGGGGAAAGAAGAATCTGATGGAGTGTATTTGTTCCACATTGAAATAAATGCATTTTTCCACAATTATTAATATTATTTTTATATTTAATACTAGCATTAAGATTCTTTATTGAATATCTTGGTATTAGTTTAATTGAACGTCGACTTTTTTTCCCTTGAGTGCATCTGAGTACGACGCGTTTCGATGTTACAGTAACGACACTTAAGAATTTTGTTATGACAACGAAACGCTCATATTAATTCAGTGTAAATATTATATATGTTTTCTTTAATTATGATCCACATAAGTTGACGTTTGAACAGAATTCTTCCGATACCACTGGGTCTTTCCGATAATCCATGTCAACAAAAATACTCTAAAAAGTGTTACAAGTGTTTTCACTAAAATAGTTAATTTTAGAGTCCCTCATTTTCGCTATATTCCAGCTATTTATATTTTACCTACAATTTTCATATCTAATATTCCAAATTTAGTTCTCATTCTTGCATTATAAACTCTGCCATAGACTGTTTAACCTTTAAATTTCCATTCAGACCCACTAGCACGCATTCTCTCCTCCATATGCCCATTCAAAAAATTTCACTAATTAAAAGTTCCCTGCTCTTTCGCCTCTATTCCCACAAATATTTTCTTGCAGATCACATTAATCGGTTCTTTTTTCCTAGCCACATTTTTACCGTCCGTGCTCTTGCCTATCTGAATAGAAACGCTTAAGGCCTACATAATTACATTTAATACATCACTATTTATTAAAATATATTATCTTTAATCGTGTTTGCACTTTTTTATGTTTTTATATTGCGCCAATGTAAACTGTCAAATATGCTGTACGCTGGAAACTTACCAAATGAAGAAATAAATACGATTCCATTCTGCCATTTGAATGTCGAAGACGGCGAGAAAAAACTTAGTGGTTTCCTTTGTCCTTTGAAGGGAATATGAGGGTGGAGGCTGTCTGGAATCTCGCAGGCCAAAATCGAGGAGGATGGGAAGAAGGTGAAAGAGAGTGTGAAAAAGGAAAGTAAGGAGGACGGGCCGGAAATGAAGGGAAGCAAGATGAAAAGGAGACATTGACGGACAGGAGCGACGACGGGTAAGGGATTTCATCAGGTTGAATTCGAAGCGCCAGATGCCTCCTCCCTCTTCTTTTCACGCTCACTCGTAAATCCTTGCAGCTCCATCCAATTTTTCCCTTCCGCATGACAGCGAAAATAACCAGGGAGTTTTCCTACTGAAGAACCTCTCTCTATCCGCCACCATAGAAACGAGCCCAAACGATCGCTACTGCCACTGGCTTGGCAATAAATATGCCATGTTTCCCAATCCTTGCGTACTTTTCACAACGCAGTGTCATTCCGTCGTATTTAGCAGGGCATAAAAATGCAAGATGAGTAAGTAGTTCGGAATATTTTTGTTGAAAAGAGGTTTGTATCTGGAAGCAATGCGTTTCAGTACGTAAGAAATTAGGATTTTTGAACTGAGCTGGATCGTTTGCCAAATATTTTGATCTCAAGGAAAAAAACAAAGGGAGTGATCCCGGTGGTACAGTGAAGTTCAACAATTTTCAAGAAGTGGATTTGATTTCCCTGAAGGGAAAAATAGTTATTAAATAACAAGGAAACACTGGCGGAAAAAAAGATTGAAGGTAAATTGCCAAAACATATACAATGTAAAAACTAGTCATTAAAAAATTTCACTCATTAAAAGCGCAACTTAACTAAACTATTATTAAACTTAAATGTCAATATTTACTTTATACCACATGATTGCATATAGGACACAGAGTTCATTTGACAGCGGAAATAACCAGGAATTTTTCCCAAAGAAGGAACTCTATATCTGCCACCATAGAAATGAGCTCAAATGATCGCTGCTCCTACTGACTTGGGAATAAATACGCCAGGTTTCCCAATATTTTCGCACTATTCACCACGCAACTGTACGTTTTGTCATTTTTATCAGAGCATAAAAATTTAAGATGAGTAAGCTCGGAAAGTTATTACCGAGGGTTCGCATTATTATTGAAAAAGGGTTATGTGTTTGGAAGCAATGCGTTTCAGTATGTAAGAAATTAGGAATTGAGAATTAAGCTGGATCGTTTGCAAAGTATTTTTCTCTCTCAAAAAAAATACAGCAAGGAAGTGATCCCGGGGGTACAGTAAATGTCAACACTCATCAATAAGGGCTTTAAATTGATGTAGATTCAATCCAGGTGAAGGGAAAAATAGTTACTGAATAACTAATAAAGGCAATAAGTTTTAGTAAAACAAATGACGACTAAGGAAAAAAAAAGACTGAAGGTAAATTGAAAAAGCATCTACAATGTTAAATGTAGTGGCTTAGAAATTCAACTCATAATAACGCAACTTAACTTGACTAATATCATAATTAAATTCCAATTTTTACTCTATATCACTATCACATATAGGACACCGAGTTCATTTGACAACGGAAATAACCAGGGAGTTTTCTTTTTCAAACACCTCTCTTTATCCGCCATCATAGAAACCGGCCCGAATGATCGCTACAGGTACTGACTTGGCAATAAATATGCCCAAGCGTACTTCACCACGCGCTATCATTTCGTCGCTTCTAGCTGGGCATAAAATGCAAGATGAGTAAGTGGTTCAAAATATTATTGCCAAGCGCGTGAAAAGGTGGTTATACCTGGAAGAATTGCATTTCAATACGTAATAAATTAGGATTTTTGAACTGAGCTGGATCGTTTGAAAAATATTTTGTTCACAAAGAAAACCCAAAGAAAGTGATCCCGATTTCAAGATGTGTGCAATAATTACGTAGATTTAATGTTACTGAAGGGAAATATAGGTACCAAGTAACTCAGTTGGACAATCAGTTTTAGCTCAATATAATGGCCAAAGATGCAGCCAATGCATCTCCAATACTAAATTCAGTCAAAGCAAATTTGTCATTTAAAAACTCTAACTAAATAATTACTATAATTTAATTTCAATTCTTACTTTATGCATCGGTATTGCGGATAGGAGAGAGAAATATTCGGGAAAATTTCCTTTTTAACGAGTGCATAAAATTTACACGTTAAATAATACACGCTTTACTTAAATTGAACGGGGTAGGTGTCATCATTAACTCACTAAAAACTAAGAACTTAGGGGAATAACAGGAATATTGGAAAGACAAGGCATCCTCATATAAGGGAAAATTATTTCAAATATGTAAATCATGGACTAGAAAGGAAAATTGGTGATTTAATTTTACTGAGAGTCAATTAAAATGCCGAAAGTCGTCTTCTGAGTTGATTATAGAGAGTCCCTTGATGGATAGAACATGAAATGAGTCTAGAGGAAATTGACGTAATACAGTTATGGACTTAAGAATATAAATAAATATATAATTATAGCATATGGAATTAATTCATATATGTTAAAATGGTCCCATGACAATAATTTAATTTTAAATGAAAAAAAATCTAAAACAATGCACATCACTTATCTTGCTTCTAATATTAAATCAATAAATATTAAATCTCACGGTCATGAATGTCTACATTCCAACATGATAACTTGTAACTGTAATATTTTAGAACAAGTGAACGAATATAAATATTTGGGTTTGATTGTTGATTGTAATTTCACTTTTAATTCTCATGTATCAAAATTGAACCAAAAGCTCAGATGCATTATGTACAAATTTTATTATCTGAAGGACAGCGTCACGAAAAATGTACTCAAAATGATGTATCACGGTCTTTTTGAGAGCCTTCTCAGATATGGCCTTACTGTGTGGGGATCATGTGGTGTGACTAATATGAAAAGATTGAAGTCCAACCAAAAAAGGATTTTAAAAATGATTCATCAAACTAACTTTGAGGAAATTGGTGGATATTCAGGTGACTCGTATTTTAAAGACCTTGGTACATTACCACTTGATAAATTGTATCAGTACATATTAATAATTGATAATTATTTTAATAATAGATACAAAAGGAAAAGAAATATTAATAGTAATATCGATTTAAGGGCTTTAGGAATGTATGAGATTCCGCGATGTTATACGCATAAGGGTTGTAGGCAATTGAAAGTTGTTGTACCTAAACTGTTCAATAATTTGAAGAGCGAATTTAAAGAGTTAAAATCTTTGAGTGAAGTAAAAAGAAAAATTAAGACATGGATATTGTCTGGTTGTTGATAATGGAATGTAGCAGTATTTTATAAATTGATATGCTTAATTGCTATTAAGAATGTTTTTTTTTAATGTATAATTTGTTTGTTAGTGAAATTGTTAATTTAGTAATTTTTACAAGACACAAATTGTAATGCTTAAGTTGGCACCTGCTGACAAGCCAATTTCGGCTTAGCGGGACCAGAATGTTTGTTTTCATTTGTAAATTTACACTGTTGTATAAACATTATTTCTTGTTTGTACATAGTTAAATGAATGAATAAATAAATAAATAACAAAATTAGTTAATGATGGTATTTTCAGGGAGCTAATTCAGGCGTCTCGCGCTGCTAATAATGTGAAATCCATTCACTCCAAAGAGGTAATGTTATCAGCGACTGATTACTGCTGGAAGTCATCGTTTCTACCCTTAAGCTTTACCTAGACGAAATTTTCCTTTCGTTTTTAATTTCCACGCAATTACATTGCATTACCAAAATACGACCCTTTGATAAAAATTGACCAGATAAGACGACAATTATAATTAATGAAGACGAATTTGGCATTTGGTTATGCAAAAAAAGTACACTCTTTAATTTTATCACATTTAAAAAATAATATTTAGGCCTGAACACGTCCTTTTTGTTCGAGGGAAGGCCAAAAGATCAGGGTCGCCTGCATACGCCACCAGCAATACCTAAATTAGTACCCTTCGTGTAAATGCAGAACGCATATCATCTCAGTAATTGAGTACTGGTTACTTTTATGCCAACCAAGGTGAATGCACGGCTATATAAAATTTGCCCATTTTGGAATACCTGAATGGTGTCTACACCACAAAATGTGAAATATAATTAAACATCGAAGCTCACTTTTGCAGAATGGTCAGACTTTGTAAAAGTAGCCTATTTCGATAACATATCCGCTGAGCCTTACAAGACATTAAAGCCCTCTTTATTTCAAGTAGTAGTCTTATAATAAAGATTAAATTAATGGAATGGAAATACGAAAAATCCACGGAATACGACGTGAAAAGGAGCATGAATCGACAATACTAGAATACGTTACGGAGTTTACATTGAGGGGTTTAGGTTGGATAAATGCCCCAAAAAGGAAAAATGAAGGTAGGATTGAGAGATCAGTTAATATAAGTAATGAAACTTGATCGCACTAAGAAAACGGTCACGATTGACATGATGACACAAATGGGAGGATGAAAAAGACAAAAATGTCGCGAAATATAACGTAACGCTATTACTTCATCCTAGACCGAAATAATTACCGGCAAAACTTTTATGTCGCTTTTCCATCCTCAAAATAAATAAAATGACATCAGTTATTTAGGCACTGATTTCACCCACTTTTCTAAATATAAAGTTATTTATTCCAATGCTCAGCCAGTCGCCAAAGTAATTCATTCCAAAAAAAATAAACCTCAATGGAGACACTATACTGGGGCAGTAATTCACATACAATTATGCGTTAGGGCTGGGATGAAGCAGCGGCAAAAAAGCCCAAATGCAACACGTGATTAGGGCTCGTCCAACAAGTATTATTTGTCCCAACATTCAATTCAATATCAAATGAACATTTGCGATAATCCGCAACGCAGCCATGAAACCGAATGAGGAGACCGCGTCGGTTTGTTGGTGATGACAACAGTTTCGCTGGCACTGCTGCCAGCGTCTTCAGGTCGAAGATGATGCCGGTCCACGATTTTCGTCCTCCTTATATAGGGGGTCAGTCCCGCCAGTTGTGGCTGCCGCTCTCCTATTGGTCCGCCTAATGAGCCTCCTCCAATGAGCATCCAGATGGTAGCCGTCGTCTCTGTTAAAATTGTCCGTCCGGGCTATCTCAATGGATTCGCGGATGAGTCTGGGAAAATATCTGCCTTCTTTCACTATTATCTTGGCGTCGTCAAACTTAATGTCATGTCCCGGGGTCCAGGCGTGCTCCGATATGGCAGACAGTTGGAATTGCCTGTTTTTCGTAGCCCTTCGGTGCTCTTGCATCCGTATCTTGAGTGAACGGCAAGTCTCACCGATGTATTCTTTTCCACACGAGCAAGGGACCTTGTAAACACCTTCATGAAGGTCGTGCTGTAGTTTGTCTTTGGCTGTGGGCAGCAAGTCACCAATTTTTGTCGTACAGTTAAACCTGGTGGTGATGCCGTGCTTTTTCAGGGCCCTGGCAATCCTTTCGGTGGTCCCTGCGACGTAGGGAATGACGGCCCAAGCTCTTTCGTCTTCCGTTTTTTCACTTGAAAGTGGTTTTCTTTTAATGGTCCTTTTCAGGGCCGAATCCGGGTAGCCATTCTTTTTCAATGCTGCAATTAGAAGTTTCTCTTCTTCTGCCAGCGACTCAGCATCCGAAACGCGGTGGGCCCGGTGAAAAAGTGTATTTATCAAGGATGCCTTTTGCACAGGATGGTGGTGCGAGGCATAGTCTAGATACCGGTCCGTATGCGTGGCTTTCCGATATACAGAGTGCCCGAGGTGACCGTCACTCCTTCTCTTTACCAAGACGTCCAAAAAAGGTAGCTGGCCGTCTTTCTCTAACTCCATGGTGAATTGTATATCCTTGTGTTGGGAATTCAGGTGCAGTAGGAATTCCTGTAGATTTTCCTTGCCGTGGGGCCAGATGATAAAGGTATCATCCACATATCGAATCCAAAGGGATGGATTGTAGTTCGGATGCTGAGTCGCTGGCAGAAGAAGAGAAACTTCTAATTGCAGCATTGAAAAAGAATGGCTACCCGGATTCGGCCCTGAAAAGGACCATTAAAAGAAAACCACTTTCAAGTGAAAAAACGGAAGACGAAAGAGCTTGGGCCGTCATTCCCTACGTCGCAGGGACCACCGAAAGGATTGCCAGGGCCCTGAAAAAGCACGGCATCACCACCAGGTTTAACTGTACGACAAAAATTGGTGACTTGCTGCCCACAGCCAAAGACAAACTACAGCACGACCTTCATGAAGGTGTTTACAAGGTCCCTTGCTCGTGTGGAAAAGAATACATCGGTGAGACTTGCCGTTCACTCAAGATACGGATGCAAGAGCACCGAAGGGCTACGAAAAACAGGCAATTCCAACTGTCTGCCATATCGGAGCACGCCTGGACCCCGGGACATGACATTAAGTTTGACGACGCCAAGATAATAGTGAAAGAAGGCAGATATTTTCCCAGACTCATCCGCGAATCCATTGAGATAGACAGACAGCACTAAGTGGCCGCGCCGAAGGCGCGTCTGCAGGAGCTGTACCGGTGAGTCAACCTCACCACAACCAGCCAGTTGACAATAGTTGAAAAAAATGGCGCATGTGTATCGTTGTCAGTGTAAATGTTGTTTATGAGAATAAGAAAAACAGATGATGATCCATTGAGATAGCCCGGACGGACAATTTTAACAGAGACGACGGCTACCATCTGGATGCTCATTGGAGGAGGCTCATTAGGCGGACCAATAGGAGAGCGGCAGCCACAACTGGCGGGACTGACCCCCTATATAAGGAGGACGAAAATCGTGGACCGGCATCATCTTCGACCTGAAGACGCTGGCAGCAGTGCCAGCGAAACTGTTGTCATCACCAACAAACCGACGCGGTTGCACCGGAAATATGGAGAAATTGGAACCTGAACACCGCGGAAATCTACGTAGTCACACCGAATGAGGAGAAACTGAAATTGAATTGGCTTTGGCTCGGAAAGGGATAAATAATAGAGTTAGGTAGGATGAGTGCGTTGAGAAAAAGGAATAGGACGAAAAGTCGATCCAAGAATGCCGATGAGGTAGATAGAGGGGGAAATAGAAAGACAGCACTAACTGGTTGACGGAATACTGACGAAGGAGATTAACGAGTTGAGCAACAGCTGAAATTTGATTTTGTTCTTTCCCGGCATATAATACTGGTGAAATCTTTTCAGGTTTTTCACCGGGTGAGTTGCTTACAGGCCGACGCGACGCTTTGATAGCTACCTCTGCCATCGTCCTCAGGGAAAATCGTTGTTCGCGCCGTAGGGAGTCCTACGTTATCATCGCCACTCACTCATATGCAAGATATGCCATGAGAAAAAATTTTACAACTAAATTTTAACCGTCCAATCACCTTCAGAAATCTTGAACATATACAATGTATTGAAGCTAATAGACCATCAAAAGCAGTTGTTGAAAGCAAATTCAATATTTTTCTTGATCTAAATTGGCAGGACAGGATGACCCAGAAAGGAGAAGTGCGAGGCCAAGACAGAAGGACAAAGCTGGCTGGGCGAGGGAAGACCTCGAAAGGAAAGGACAGTAATGGAAGGAGAGTGGCTGACCGAATAGGTCGAGGATCAAAGTACAGGGCGGATGGACGGTGGAGAATCTGAAAGGGATAGGAAGGATACGAAGCGGTGAGAAGGATGAACGCGTGGATCTGCGATGGAACGTAATGTTTATCGCACGAATCCCCTCCCAACGCCACTCACAATTACCCAACCTCTTTCAACCTCACTCCTCCCCCTCTTCTTCCGATATCGAGTCTTTCCGCCCTCCCCTCCCACGCATCGGAAACCCAAATGAATTAACGTTCTGCGGAGCGGTACCGTGTTTTGCCGTTGGTCGTAAAAGTTCTCGTTTGAGAATAAATATAACATACGACAATTAGGGCCGATTTTATAATGTCTACGTTAACGCTAACGATAAGATAATACTGCCCACCATTTTGCTTGGTGTTAGCTAAAAGTTCTGGTTAGATTTCGTATGATATAAGACTCCAAGCTTACCAAAACTTACAGCTACCATCAAGCAAAGTGGAAAGCTGTGTCGTCTAATAGTTAGCGCCAACCAGAGATTATAAAACCGGCTCTTATGCACCAAATTTTCTATTTATTTTAACATCAAAATTATTTACATGAATATATTTATAAGTTAAATATGTTATAACGAAAGTTTCATGCCCCGTTCCCGATTGGGCGATCCTTTTTTTTTTTCGAGCGGACATTATAAAACCGGCTATCACTCTACGAATAATTCTCTTTATTTTTATATGAAAGTTATTAACATGGACGCATTGATAAGTTGCTTATATATTAACAACAGTTTTCAAGCCTATTTTCCATTTCAGGCGATGCTTTTTTTCTCGAGCGCTGACTAGCGAATGACTAATGACCGGCAAATTTGTCTTCCTGACTTGCACCTCAAACTGAAATGATTGAGGTTCCATGATGCATAAAACGAAATGAAGGTAAAGATAAACGTATTAGCAAACTTATATATTTATTAAGCATCCGGGAAATTACTAGCAACCGATGTCAGTCGTCAGTCATTCACGGCCGAAGTCAATATGCATTTTGGATATCAGTATTCTTGACGACCTATGACCACGTAATATATCTTATTTATCTCACTAGAATAGTTGTATTACAATGACATCGTCGGTATAAACAATTTAACTACACTTCTTGCTAATTTTTCTCAGTGCTACATTTTTGGCTTGTGCATAAAAGTATCATACCACCCATTGCTAAAAACTATTCCAATTAATTGTCTCTCTTTCGAATTCAAAGTGAAATCTAATTTTGCAACCAGTGAAACAGTTGTATCTATCGTGAAAAAATTCGACTTCACCAAAAGTATTTGAAGAGAGGGTGCATAATCCACTGAGTAATAAATCCTTTTAAACGTAAATTATCAACATATCCCCCAAAATTCGGCTATGGTGCTAGGGTTCCGGACATGTTGTGGGGGAGAGGGAGAGGGGTAGTAATTCCACATTTCGGGGGTGAGAAAGGCTACGCAGGAGTGGAGCGGAAAGATACGCATGGGGAAGGGTGGATCGGGGCAGCCATCCATCCTAATCTCATCCCTGATCCACTTAGTCCTTCCACTCACGAGTTAACATTACTTAGCAGAGGCTCCCTCTCTCGGTTTAGCCACGACCTTCGGCGGATGACCGTGGAAAAGAGAGAGAATGTGAAGGGGTGGTACGTATACAAAATATCTTGTTTCATACTTACCTCTTAAACTTATACCCCTACGCTCGATGCTTATACTCTCCGACTCACTTTCAAAATCCATAAATAATAATTCAATAAGTTTTTAAACGATTGGAGTTGATACAACAACGGGAAGTATTCTTACCAATATTGTTTGCATAACCATGCGATGTTGACTATATTGGAGGGAAAAAATTGATGGTAAGTGTAGAAAGTGCAGGCCTCTGATGAAATATATAGGATTGGTAATGCAGAGTACAAAAGAATTAAATTGGAATAGAAGGAAGGATAACTTGGCTATTTCCACATGGTAATTTATTGAGACCGACCATGGTTTCGTTACATTGTCATTTCGTTTCGTAAACTTGTCAAGGTACTACGACCTTGACAATGTTATGCTGTTATTACCTTGTGGAAATAGCAAAGTCATTATTCCTTCCATTCCTACGATTATGGATTTCCACCAAATTACGCCCGCTACTATTAATTATGTATAGAATTGAAATACTAATGTGTAAGAACATGAGCTGTAGGGAGAATTGAATAAAGGGCTCCGTTAAACGAATTTTAGGATCCTTGACGAGTTATGACCACGTAATAGCGGCGTATTTACCTCATTAGAAGAGTTCGTCGAAATCGACCGCATAGAAAATTTAATTACCCCTCTTGTTAATTAGTCTCAGTAGGTACTACAATTTTGGCTTGTGCAGAAAAGGAATGCACCAGCTATTGCTAAAAAAAATTCAAATTAATTTTCCCTCTTCCGAATCAGGAGTCTAATCTAATATTGCTACCAGTGAGACACTTGTACCTATTATGAAAATTTGTCAACCACACTAAAAGCTATTTGAAAAGAGTGTGCATGTTACCTATAAAGCCCTATTATAAACATCATTGTAAAGTACTACTTCAGTGTTAATTAAAAAAATAACTTTACATGTATTTAAACCTTCTTAAATAGTGAGATTACAATAATTCCAGCTTCCTTTGCACATACACATGTATAATGAAAGCGAATGAAATCAAGTCGATCAGGGTATAATAACATTCGCTTGTATTTAAAATTTAGTAAATATTTTTATAAAAACACTCTACCAGTTTTTCTTTGAAATCATTTTTAGTATTAACCTCCGCACTGAGAAGTTTTATTTTTACCACTTGAAGCTTTCAAGTAAAACAAAATGCATAGATAAGCGGTCTTGCGCTTGCGTCACTGTGTTGCACACTAAATATCTTGGATCACTTGCATTAATCGTAGAAGGAATGCTTTAATCAATCGCGATCCTTGAGTACGCCCTTAAAATATTTGAGCGAGACGCCAGTGAAGCAACGGTAAAATATTACCTCGACGGATGCGAGCATCCGCGTCTCATGACATGATATACTAATTGAGGCCGCTCCGGCTACGAAGGTTTACGAGGAAATGCATGCCATAAGCACAGATTGCGATGTTCAAGAGATGGAATTTCGAGGTGTTTTGCAAATATTTATTGACTTGCTGCGCCCAAAGGCAGCAGCAAATTTTCCCGAGTGGATTCTGTTTGAATGGAAAGGAAATAACGCCGAAGCACTCGCAGCACTTACCTCAACCTCGCTGAGGGAAAATAAATAAAGTGTCCTTTGGCTCCACTAAGACTACGATTCAGCCTTCTGTCCTTCATGACTTGTAAACCGTTAAAGCTTTGTTTAAAAGAGGTATGCAAATTGAAAACTTGCCTCATAAATTGTTTTTATAAGTCCTAATCGGAGTATAAAAATGGTTAGTGAAATTCGTACCATCTAAAATGCCATATGGATTCTCCTCACGTAAATGGAGTATCGATGGCTAATTTCTAACAACACTTATATCAAAATTTGGTTGGTCCGAGTTAATACAGCAGATATTGTTAGTAAAAAAAATAAAATTCAACTAAAAACAACTCTTTGTTTGCAAATGCATGGTTATTTTTCGGTTATATGTATTTTTGGTTTTTAATTTCAATTAAAATTATATACAATAAAAAAATAAATCTTTTTTTGCTCTCCTGAAAAGTTGCTATTTTCATAGATACGTGATATTAGAACTTAGCCATCGATGTTCCTTTTTGATATTGTCGGAAAAAAAACTTTTAAGTTTCCAAAAAATGCATGCAAAGAAATTCAATCGTAAATTGTACGCAGAAATAAAGGCGTTTTTTATCTAAAATTCGTTAGGTATTCGCTAACCAAGATAGCCTGAAAAAATATTGATATTTTTAAAGCAAAAACTGAAGAATTTTAATGCATTCTACTAAATATTTTTACCATTGGTTTGAGGGAAATTAATAAAAGTGTGTGTGGGTAATAAATTGCATGCCGTGACGACTGCATGTTTTGTGCAAAATGGGATGGGAGTTCAGCTATAAATAAAAATATTCAATAAATTTCCCATAAGCATCCTGGTAAAGAATTTAATAAGTCCTGTAATTAAAATATTTTGAATTTACTTATTTCTTCATCGACAGAGAAAACATTGAAAATAAGGCTAAAGAATCACGATTTCGTGCAAAACTTCAAAATTGTGTGAATATCTGTGTGTGCTAAATATTTTGCATACCTAAATGCCTCACTTAAAGCTATCTATTGGGCCAGGAGTATTTCATAATCTCCCAGGGGCCGATTCAAGATACCTATCTAGCCCCTTTAACTCATACCAAAATCACAACTATAATGCGCTTCCTAGGATGCGATTATTTCCTTGACAGAAAAAAAGATGATACTATTTATAACGTATTGATCCCTTTGGTTGAAATCTTCATCTACTTCAAACGCAGCCAATGAAACGCAGTAATTTCATCCACAATCATCAGAAATTCGTGAATTCAAGCCTGAGACAACCAAATTTAAAGGAAATTATGATCGTTTCCTGATTATAGACCTTTAAGTCGGAATAATCTATGCAATACACGCAATTCATTTGTTGATAATAAAAGAAAAAGTATGATATGCCAAAATGTAATCTGATTAATAGGTACATCACTCTGACCATCAAACTGATGTATAACATAAATATTAATTGAGGTATTTAAAGAATAAACCTCAAAATTTAAAAGGAAACTATAACTGGTCGTTTCATATTTAAAAAAATAGATGAGAAAAGTATAGGCACCCTGTAGAAACCTGCATACAACTGTCTTTTTCTCTAAATTACTAATTTTAATTTCAGACATTAATTTGAATTCATACCCTTCATAGATCTATGAGTAACTATGATGGACACTCGCGGAGTTTTCTAAACATTTGCTCAACTTGGCCCACCAGAATTTTTCAGCATGGGTTCAGTTCCGCAGATGGAGAGAAAGTTCAGTTATTTCAATGCCTAGTCGATTGTCCTAGTGGAAGAAATTTCCAAGAACAATGAATATCTCAACTTATTTAATTGCGTCATTTCATTAATCAATTACAGTAACAATAATGAATATATTTTAATTTTGTAACACCTATTCCGTCTAATGCCCTACAAAATTTTAAAATTTTCTTTCAAATATTGCATAAGTCATAAAAATGCTTAAATGAGAACGCGACGAAATGAAATGTAAAATGAGCTGAGATTTCATGCGTAGTAGGATTGCGGATATTATTCGCCAATGAAAACCTATAATATAAATATAACTTTTTATGATGTTTCATGGAGTTTAGGTCAATTGAACCCAAGTTATAGCCAACGTTTCGATTTAATAACTATATATTTCGACTAATAACATAACATCAATAAATATGTACAAACTTAAGAGCCCTGAGGATGATTTTACATAAATCGAAACGTTGGCTATAACTTGGGTTCAATTGACCTCAACTCCATGAAACATCATAAAAAGTTAATTGAACAAGGTCAAGAATAGAAGAGGAAAAGTAGTAATATAAATATAGTAACATGGCCCCATATGCCGTATCGGAGCATGTTTACGAAATGTGTATCTCTCGGCGCGAATGAATGTTGAGCGATTGGGCGTGGGCAGAATGGAAGTCAGGGCCCACAGGCGCTCTCTGAAAACGCAAACAAACACCCATGGACCAGCGAACACGCAAATGGAATGCTAGATTCCTTGTGACGGGCGATGAGAGCACAGCATTAGCGCAAGAAAACCCTCGGCTTGCGACGCCTTGGCGGTAATTAAAGGCATCACCATCAAGGACTGTGACGCCTCGCCTCTGCAAATGTCGCCTAGTTCTGTCACCAGAGTCAGCAAGAACTGCTACACACACGACAAGAAGATGCATTGCCACTCTATTCTTACTGCTATTATTCCGTTCCCATGGGCGCTGATCTTTTGTCTGCAGACAATTCTGCATGGTAGCCATTCCAAGTCTGGCAGAAATGGAAATGAGGCGAATTCAAACAATTATCACAATCGCGAAAACCAAATGAACGAATCACATTTTAAACCGATGATATTTTTTACCTCCTAAGTTAACTAAAATAGCCTGAATAAGGTAGCCTTAGGGGTCCTAAAACGACTCACAAACCTGAAAAGTTATAAAATGTCTCTTTAACATTAATTTACACGTATTTTCTTACCAAGGGCATACTCAATTTGGTGAACTTACCACAAGGAGAAAATACGTTACCCCGTAACACTAGGCATGTCAAAGAGATACTATGGAAATATTTTTGTAACTCATGTGGCCTAATAATTAATATATTTAAAATATTTTGTAATGACATCAAATAAAAAATCTTAAATATATTCAGAATATAAGCAAATGTATCTGGTAAACTTGCTATGAACGACTAACTATCTGGAAAATATGGTCAAAGGAAGAAAAATCAAAAGTTCGTGACGTAGCAAAGAAATTACCATGGTTAATAAAAATCTTGCTTTTTTATAAATATTGAAAGTGCACGAGTGCAGAATTAGATAAAAAGATACATTTTCAACTATAGTGCCAACATCGAAAAGAATTCAT
Organism: Ischnura elegans; assembly: GCF_921293095.1. NCBI lineage: Eukaryota > Metazoa > Arthropoda > Insecta > Odonata > Coenagrionidae > Ischnura > Ischnura elegans. The sequence continues at coordinate 84,909,761 of NC_060251.1, read as the reverse complement.
GCATTTCCTCTCGAAGATTTCTCATCTTCATTTTATCTTCATCACTACATTATTTCCATTTACATGCTTACTTTTACTTATTACGTACATGTTTCCATTGAGTACGATTCCTCGAGTACGACTGAAAACGATGCATCAATTAATTTTTTTGTCACTGAAACATAAACTCAGTTCTCTTAATCATTATTAAAATTACCATATTTGAAAAATCATTCGCCTTGATCGGGTTTGAATCCCGGTCAAGGCGAATGATTTTTCCTCTGTTGATTTTTCGCACAATTTGTGCATTGCGGGTGGCTCCGTAAAAGTTATCACCGTGGCCAGTCCCGGTATACTTAAACTACCATATTTGAGTTTATAAAAACACTACATAGTAATTAAAAATGTAAAATATCAAGCTTATAAACTAAAAGCTGCTAAAGTGCCTTAAAAATGAAGCCGCAAGCAATTTTAACGGAGACTCATTCACTAAGCTGCTTACCAATGTCAAACTTAAAATATTCCTTAACTTGTACCTACTATATATATGCCTCGGGGTAGTAAACGCATTGTCAAGCGTAAACGAAAAATTATAATGTGCTTAGAATTAAAAATTAACTTCTGAAAAAGTACATAAGCAAATAAAATTGGCGCCAAGGATGAGGAAAACAGACATTCATGAGTAAATTTATCGAGCTAAATCTAGCCGTCATGTATTTTGAGATATCTTAGGTAATGCCAAAAAAATCGCTTAAGAAACTAGCCTTCTCGTTAGTAGTGTTTAAATACAATTATAAAAAACAAATCAAACCAACTACAACATTTATATCCCTACTGATCATAGATATAACTAATTTTATTCGTAGAAAAGATAGTATAAGTTACGAAAAATCAACAACGAAAGGCTGCCTAAACGATCTAAGAACTAACTTCGAACTAACAAACCAACTTTGATTAATACCTGAATATGTAAACAAGGAAGATTTGAAGTGTTGATTCTTCAATTATGCATAATAATTCATACGCATCTAAAAATAAGTGAGGACAATTACTTCAAAGATCACTACCGTAATCAGCGGAAATTAAAATAAAATGTCACAATACATCATATTTTTCAGTCGCCATCGAGGGCAGTGAATAATGGAAAACTTCCAATTCCACTCTCAACAACAAAATTCACCAAAGGAACCTATACAAGTATGTTTTCGAAGTTGAGAATATTTTTAATCGAGATAAAGAGCCATATTATATCGTTTCCACTTCAAACTAAGTGATGCGGGAGTGAATTTTTCAGAAAAGCTCCTTCATTTCTTTCTCACGTGACATTCAAACGCTTAAAGCTACAACAACGCATTTTTTCATTATAGCGCCACGAATTCGGAGACCTTGGGAGTTTTGAATTAACCATCACTTCCCATCCTGCGTCAAGTGCGACAAAGAGTTGGAAATCCTCCACGGAATATGGAAAAAAGAACACTTGAAAAAAAAAGACAATGCGCTAAATATTACCCGGAATTGGAGGTAAGGAAAGAAAACGATTTCAATTATTTCGCACGCGCAAGGGAAAGGATGCCTGTGAAAGAGATAACGGGAGAATGAGAAGGCTTAACTCAAAATTAAAAAGGGGAAGTGATGCAGATAATGCATCTGGAGTGTGGAGCTCTTGAAATAAAAAAAAATGAAATATGTCAAAATGCGAAACATAGAGCTCTCGAAAATTCCCAACTTCGATATTTCTCCCTCCTCATTCCCATCCTCTACGCACACCCTTCCACCTTCTTTAACATTATTCCCTTCTCTTACTTACGTTTTCTTCGCTCGCTTTATGAAATGAGGAAAAAATTACTTTTTTCATTGGCGGTAGGAGGCGTTGACATGAATTGAGACAGGGGAACTAAGAATAAGAAAAAGCAAAGGAGGTTGACGTAAATCATGCATATTTGGGGTTTTGGAGCGCAGGAATTCGATATCTTTAAGCTTGATATGTGGTTAAGAGGGAAAATGCTAACAGGAATTGGATATTAGTTTCAACGCCTTATTTAAACGAAATCAAACATACAAGAAAATGGCAATGAATAAACTACCTAAATCAAAAATTAATAATGAAAGTACTAAGGGAGAGAGATAGAAATAAAACCCAGAAGACTGGTTAAGACCGAGAAAATAACTGGAATGCTTAGTAAGCTACTAAAACCAGGAAGCTGGTTTTATTTCTCTGTCTTTGCATGTACATTCCTTGTCCTAATGCACCACCTAAAACTCCCAAGACTTTCGTTTGAGTGAGTCAAAAGTCTTCAGTATTCTCGAAGTATTATATTATACGTCAGGGGCTGAAATTCCTGGCCATAAAGGAAAAAGGCAGCGTAATGCAAGGAAAATAGGAACGAAAATGCATGGAAAAAGTATGAAAATTCCTACAAATATCAGCGAAAAAGGTACAGAGGAATGATATGTAATGCCGATTACTGAAATACATGCCATATCAAATTCACTTGCTTGGAAAATTTACTTCAAAAATGGTCGGCAAACATAAAAAATGGTTTTCTCATGCACATTGTTATGGCATACTCTTCGGCCGATAAGCGCAAAAGGCAAACAAAAATATCTACGACAACCTGGGTTTTCAGGACACATTAATCGTCTCATTTGAGACCACAGGTCAAATATATTTTGTCGCTCGTTGGAGGGATCGCGTTTCTAATTCAATCGTAAAAAAATCTAAATCATCACTACCCACTAGCAAGAAATTAATTAAAACCCATCATGACCCTACCATCTCATCTCCTTTATACAACGTTCTCGTGAATTGAGAGCTAAGCACCTCGCTCGAAAGGTTTTTCTCATCAGTCTTGCTTCTGGTACCCACGGACACGATTAAGTTCTGTCATTTAGCCTCGTAAATAATGGATTCTATAGACACATCGATAAGTCCTTTGCAGCCGATATAATCATTAGTTTCCTAAATTGGCCACTAATTATTTCTCGTTTCCTTCACCAAACGGCGTTGAAACGTGTAATTCGTATACATATGATTGCCACCACGGTAATAGCACTTAATAGATGACATACTAGCTTCCACAGAATGGGTCACAAGTCCTATTATTTTGAAACAAAAGCATTTCTTTATGTATATTATTCATTCCCCATTTTTTTTTAAATTAAGTTAATTAAAAAAAAAACTTTGCATACGATTTTCAAAATTCTGTCCTGTAAAGATGACCAATTTAGTCCATGGAAACCGTAAACACAGTCAATTCTAATGGATTTGATAAAACATAATTAACTTTAAGCCCGAAAAAATATTCAATTTACACTGCAGTAATTCCAAAATGTGATAAAATTCTTTCTTAGATTGAAAGAAATGAGAAACTTACATCTCGAAAAATCGTTGCACTGGTTTGACCAAATTCGGACAGTCATTTTGGTGTACGAAGAGGTTATGCGGTAAAATTCTGGTTAAAGAATCAGGTTAAAGAAATTGCTCAGATAAGTAGCAAAACAGTTACCAGTATTTTCACCTATTTAGACATAAACAAAATACTAACAAGAAAAATCACTTTAATATTAACCAAAATTGCTAAATTTGCAACCATTTGTAATAAATGCATCGATATAAACAAGATGTGACACTCCTTTTTATGCTAATTATTATTCACGTTATTACAATTACTTACCCCACTTGAGCAAATAGTGCTTGATGGAAACTCATGCCATAATTTGGACCAATTTTTTGCATCTTTGCCTTCTGTTTTAAAGTTCCTGAGAGGGATACCGGATAGGATGCTTCCTGATATTTAATTTGCTATTATTTATGTAAATGAGCGAATATTGATCAAAAATTACTTTTTATCCTCCTACTATGTGATTGTTTTTTACTTTTATTTTGAGGTTTCCTAATTTTTACAATCATACAATATGTATTTCGTTATCTTTGATTTGATACCACAATTTTATAAAAATATTGCTAATTATAAAAATAATGTAATTGGGTCTTATTCCGTTGATAAATAAATACGAAAATATGAAATGCTGGTAATTCATTTATGAGAATTTATCTTTAGAAGAAGCACTACATAAAAACCCCTTCACAAATGCTACAAAATATACGCAGCCTAGCTCGCGGTAAATGGAGTAATGGGATTTCGTACCCATGCCAACTTGTCCGTAAACGTGATGCGAACGGAAAGAAAATGAATAAGGGGACCGAATACAAACGTGAGAAAAATAGCATCTGGCAACGCAATAGTAACAATGGGAGTAGGAACGCACCTGAGTGAACGTAGCGCCACTTTACGCCAGGTCAATGCGGAAATATGGAGAAAGTGAGTTCGATATTTCTCAGCTCTTCTCTAAGTTCCTCTCACTCCACGCTTCGTATCCTTTCATGCAACTCCCTCATCTTTTCCCAAAGAAATCTTCTTCCATTCCCACGGTATACCTTATCCAATTCACCCCGCTTATTACATCTGTTGTTCTCTCTTTCAACGTATCTTCCCAACCATCCCATGCCTTCTCAGAGATGGATTCTAAAATGGTTTGGGACAAGGGGTAGGGAGAGGGGTACATGAAAGAGGGCTATGAAAAAATATTCCCGCGAGGTATATAAAAATAAATATCCTTTTGTGCTTAAGGTAGAGCATTAAGATGTGCTGTTGAATGGGGTGGATCTGATGCGGTGAGGGTATCTCTACGTTGATTTATAGGATCCTTTCTATAGGAGAGAAAGGATCTGTGATATCATCTTGAACGCAACCTTTCTCCACTTTGTTTTCACTACAATCTCCGCTCTCTAGTTCAACAATGCTTATTCTAAAGAGGGCAGCTGAGACAAATAAAGAAGAAGAAAAATAAAACTCCTCCTACTTACGAATATGGGATAATACTGTGCGAAATTAACCCTCTGTGATATCAAGAGATAAATGATCATATATTTATGATAAAAAGATTAATATCATGATCCTATCAAATTACTGGCATAAAAATTCTAATCAATACCATCTTGACTACAAAAATTTGTGTAAGTTACGTGCAGGATAATCGGAATGCTTAATAAACTTTTAAAACCATTATTACGTATTCGAGGAGGAGAAACGACGTGGTGCTGGACATGGTGGGTGAGGAGAGGCAACTTTTAGACGAGATACGGAGGAGACAGACGGTTTGGTTGGAGCGAGTACTAGTGGGGAGAGGATGCTGAAAACTGTGTTAGAGGGTAGAATGTTAAATAAACGAGGAAGGGGAAGGAAGAGAATAGGATTTTTGGATAGATAGAAAGGGAGTAGGCCTTACAGTGAATTTAAGAAGCCAGTGCTGGAAGGTGACCTAGGCTCCGAGATTAGTTCTTTAGTACTCCATGGAAACCTACTGGTACTCGGTAGAATACTATAATTACGCATTCGGATCATCAAAAATAATTAGTAAATTAGGAAAGAAGCTACCTAAACTATGAATTAGGAAAAAAAGAAAAGAGGCATGTTTTGTTTACCTCACCATATTTTTTCATTTCCATTCCTAGACCACTCTACTTCCTCATTGATGATCCTAGTTAATGTTCTAACAATATACATTGAGGTGTGAAATTAAAATTGGACACAGTATTCATTTGGTACGAAAAACAGGAGTAAATGTGCTTTTAATTCAAAATTATCCGACATTTACTTATTTCGAATGGATAAATATAGGTTAATCACGAATAAATTTTCCGAATAAATTTTCCGAATAACTAATTTGTAGCATTTAATTCATTTAAAGTTTTACTCTCCTCTAAGATCACTGCTTTAATTTTATTGAAAGGAAAGAAATTCATTCAGAAGTAAGTACGTGCATTGGCAATTCAATAAAACGGATAAAATGGAGATAAAATAAACGAAAATAAAAGTATGCTATATGCACAGAAAATGGGAAACAATTGCGACTTGTGTCCGAAATGATTAAAAAAAATTGAAATGAGTAGAGAATTTCGGGTAAGCTAGTCCTCTCGAACGGTTTTGATGGGGAAATCCTCTTAAATAAATTAATGCTCAAATGATCTGCTAAAATAATTGGTAATTTCAGTAAAATATTCAGGAACTGTAATTAGCAATTACAGAATAATCACGTGCACGACTTCATTTGAATGAAATCTCCGTAACAATTTCGTTTAATCCAATTAATGCTTTTAATCTCAAAAAAGGCCCATTTTATTGATTCGGACACGCAATTCGTTTGAATTTTGTTTTCTGTCGCTTGATAACACAACATGGATTTATATTATCAATAACGCAAAAAGATAATCCTTAAATTTTGGATGGATCATTAATGATGCACAGGTTGGAGAGCACGGATGAGTGATCACGACTGCTTACCGATCAGAAATACAATAAATAAGACGAAGAATGCGTTGATACAACAATTTTAGCAATGATATTTATTCCATTTTTGGAGATAACTGCAGGGAAAATAGTGCTGTCTACCTTCTTTTATGAAGAGAGAGCAAAATGAGCTCGTATAAGAACTTCTGTTTCGGCGCTGGCAATGAGGGAAATGCAGCGTGAGTGGCGGACATACAGGGGAAGGTGGTGAAATGATGCAGGGGGAGATCAGGGTCGCCAACCGTTTGAAAAAAAACTAAAATTACCTCGAGCTCCGACTCAAAGTTCTGCTTTCGCGATTTAAAAAAATAAATAAAAATTATTATGGGGTATTTAAATTAACATTTACGACCTAATTATTTAGAGACTTATTTGTTTTAAGTGAATTTTATAATAAATACATCGTTGTTATTATATATTACCTGAGTAAAATGCAGGAGCAGGGAAAGAAATTTAGCACTTACAGAGAAAAATGTAGGTACATGAAAACCTACGCATGTGTTTGAAAATAGTTATATCTTAAAATCCTAGAGATTTTGCAACGTCGATTGATATCACACGAAACGCTGATGTACTACCTGAATGTATTTGTTTATCTACCTATCACAGTATCTGAATCCATCCCATTAATCGTATTTACTTAATTACAGGCACTCTTGGACAGTTAAAAATTACTCTGCTCATAAATGTATTTTGAAATGGTTGCCTTTATATTTAACGAGACATAACATTAAACCTATACCATTTAGTCAATTGTTACGTTATTTACTATTAAATTATAATGAAAAAACATTTTTCAACCATTATAAAACCCATACACCTATAATTCCCCATCTCTTCATCTCTGGGTACCATAACTGGGAGAATGCTTGCTGTAGTTGGTTTTGCTATGGCTGGTAGTTGAGTTTTTAAGTGTGGAAATTACCATTAGCGTTTTTATCATGGATATATAATACTTCCACCAAGTCAAACCTGAATTGATTTTATGTAATTTTTCAAGTTTATTCAGAGAAAAAATATATAAGACAATAATAAGGAGGAATAAATAAATATTCAAATCCGCGTAGGTATATTTTTCAATAGTTGCCGCCAATGCAGGATGATTATTCAAGTTCCTTCACAGAGAACGTAAATAAAACAAGAACAAAAAGGAGATAATTAGAATATTTTGGAATAGCTAAGGAATTTTATTAGGCAGACTTATAAGTGGCATCTCTTGCGAAGGGGGAAGATAGGTAGGCATAACTGAACGTGGAGACCAGCGCAAAAGGTGGGAAAAGAAAGAACTAAACGGAGAATAGAGGAAGGAAAAAAATAAGAGGTGAACGGCAGCATTCCATTCACAAAAAAAAAACGCTGCAGAGAGAGGTAGATACGCACGGGGCCCAGAGTGAGGCAAAAAAACGCAGGAAAGGGGTATAGGGGAAGGGAGTGCAGAAGCAGTACGGAAACAGGGGGAGGAAGCAGGGTTTATCATTCTGGAATACCGGAGAAGGAATTTTTTCTCTCCCCAATGAGATCAGGCGGTGATGAAAAAGCACAGTCCTTTCTCTCCACCTCGTTCCATCCTTTCGCCATTCCTGTAGGCCTCACTCCCCTCCTCGTTTCAGTAAATGCAAAACTGGACCATTAGGAGTGAAGAGGGATGGATACGCGACGGATAGGAGGGACGGCGAGACAATGGGAAAATAAGAATGCAGTACGCATTTTTTTCGTGTTGCTAGCGCACGCATTTCTATATTTTTACCGGGCAAAAATATGTATTGTTCGTCGTGCATGTGGATACACGGGATAAATTTAATCTTCAAATGGGACAACATATATCCATTTATTTAATTTTCATGAAGTTTTGATTCATTGTTTGATTATTGAATATTTTTTCCCAGTGCTTAGGGGCTAACTTATTACCCGTATAAGGTAGTATTACTTGCCGCTGACTCCTTTAAATTCCAGAGGGAAATTAAATTTTCTCAAATAATTATTGTTAAAGTATTCTACCAATTAAGTTAGATTTCCATGAAGTAGTTAAGAATCACTTCCGCAGCCTCCCTGTCCCATCATGCACTTCACTCTAAAATTCAAAATAAGATCTGCTCCTTTTCATCCTATCTGAAAATCCTATTCTCTACACAGTCTCAAATAATGCACATAATAAATAAACAAATGTTGGAAACACTAGATGACTCTTGTACTCTTGTAAGATTTATCCTATTGTTAGCATGAAAATAATTAGCATGTAACCATTTATATGCGGGCGCGGTTTGCAAACTCCTGTGGTATGATGTTCCGAGTCTTTTTTTGATACAATTTTGATATCTTCCTCTCTATAAGCGGTTTATTGATGAAAGAAATATTTCTCCAAGGTTAAAACCGATATCCAATGCGTGCGTCTTACACAAAAGGGACCATACATGATAACAACTACGCAATGTAACAATAGTAAGTATTAATTGAAAGTGGTTAAATTATGCTTGAAGTTGAGACGAGAATGGAAAGGGGGTGATTTATCAAAGGCAGTGGTGTCTGGGCAAATAGAGATGTTTTTCCCAATAAAATATAATGAGAATTTTCCTCTCTATTTCTGGTATATCGTAGGAATTACTTACATCTATTAGTAAAATTCACACATGTCCTGACTTATTGAATCACTCAGGCTCCACTGAAGTGCAATTTTCAGCAACAGACATAGAGTCTAATATTGAAGAAATAAACTTGCTAATATTCTCTCGTAATAAAATTTGCTTTCTATCTGTGAAATTTCCTATACGCATCCCATTAAACTTTATACTGTCTTCCATATATAAACACTAATAAATCTACTTTCAGACAAGAATGAAATCAGTTACTTAAAGAAAGAAGTTTTTGAATCAATTACTTCACGCCTTGTTTACCTGATGCAACTCTCCCAACATGACTACCAATAATAAAATCAACTGATTTGGGCGTTACTGGGTGGAACGATGAAATATTCATGGTGAAGCAAAAACACAGTACTAATCTACAAAATTTATTTAAGCTGTCTATTAGTTTTAACGTTTACACCGTCATTATCAAGACTAACTGAGCAGTTAGTCTTGATACTGACGGTGTAAGCGTTGAAACTAGTAGACAGCTTAAATAAATTTTGTGGAATAGTACTGTGTTTTTGCTTCACCATGAATACCAATAATAAAATCCTCTTTCAGAGCTCTTAGATACATAGCTATTTTTCTCAGCTGTGCCTGAGTATGTATCGTAAATATTATTATACATACTTTGTAATATTTTATTGACTTTATCTTTTTCAGAGCCTCAAACATTCCATAATGTATGCCTAGCCGAATAGAAGGTAATAGGTAGCATAAAAAGTTTTTTCAGGCAACATTTGAGATGCAGAAAAATACTGGGTTTTTAAGAGTTAGAAAGTAATGAGAAAAGGAACGACGAAATAAAAGTAGAGGTTTGTGCAAGTAACTTTCTTAAAGTAGATAACGTAGAAGTTATTGTACATAAATAGGTACCTTTACTTACTACGAAATGGAAAATTTCTGAGAAAAAACAATGTCGCTGATATGTGATGAATTATTCCCAAGGGTATACTCATAAAAACTTTAAACCAAACAAATTAATATCTCGTTTTTACTGATAAATGTTACGCCTATATTTAGGCATCACTTAAATAAACCTTGATCGGAAAATTACTTTTGTGCTTTTTTGAGATATAATCACGACCAAATCAACCCCAGTTCACTCTAAAGGGTAACTAGCTAACTACGACGCAGTCGCGCTTGAAGTTGAATGCAAGTCTATGAATCTGCTCTTTTCACACACCACGGCAGAAAAACCCCTCAGATTACTTTAAATAATACGGATATACAAAGATACCAAACCGAATGAAGTTAAAATACACGAGAGAGGCTTCCAAAAAATGCTAAATCCTCTCTCTCTTTTAAAATTACGCCTTATTGGACCAAAGACTTCGCATCTCAAAGCGGTGAGCGTCATTTACGAACGGTGCCAGAATTATTTCCGGACGAACGCAAAAAGGAAAGGTGTGAAGATTAAAGCCACAGAATCATGCGGGGAAGAAAGAATGTAATTACAAAGAAGCCAACAGGGTGGAAATTCTGTTTGTTTTTTCCAAGGGCTCTGGTAACTTTCAAGAACGCTCTACACAAGGCACGATGGAGAGTGGGAAGTAGTAAATGAGAAAGTGGAATCTGCGAATCTGAATTTCACGTTATTCTGTAGCAAAAGAGAAAGCTAGCTCAGGTAACATTGCAAAAATGCGAGTAATACTATATTTGAACCCTATTTCATCTAAAAATTTCCATTGTTATTTCAAAAGAGATGCATCTATACAAATGGTATTTGCTGAGATACATTTCACTGGAAACAGACAAACCTAGAGATTTCTCCATTCTATCGTAAATATAACGAGACACATTTTGTCATTGTATAAAACGAGAATTATTTTAGGTTATCGACGATTTCATATTAATATGATAGGTAAAAAAATTGTATAGCATACTCTTAATGATACTGTAGTATATCTACGGAAGAAAATAAATCCTTGGCATGAAAGAGTATATTTAAATCCTTTTGCATCTAAACATTTTCATAATCATATCAAACGAGAGTTATTTATACACATAATATTTGCGGGATTAGATTTCTCTGTAAACAGACAACCAGCGAGATAGTATTTCAATTTTATCGTACATAAAACCAGGCATATTTTCTCAACATAAGAATACGAGAATAATTTTACGCTTATCTACCACTTCATATCAATTAGCCAGATACATAAATTGTACGTCATACTAAAAATGATAATTTAGGAAAATACTGAGGAAATAAATCCTTGACATGAATCATAATGCCAGCTCCAACAAATGATGACTTAACTCACGATTGTGTTCATGTGCGAAAACCACACTGTCCGTGTAAGCTTATTTACTTTTTGGATACATGAAAAAATAAACGTTTGGTATGATAAAAATTGGTGGTTCTAACAATGGGAATACATTAAAATTAACTTACACTTTCGTTTTAGAGTTCTCCTAATTATTAAAAACCGTGCCGAGGACCTTACCTGAAAAGAGAAAAATGCTATTAGAAAAAAGATACGTGATATAATCTGGGATTTACTTGTCAATGCCATTATTTGCAAGAGCAATTTGAATCGAGTTCATTTTTATTACACTTCGAACAGATAATTATATTTACATTTGAAAAATCGGAAGGATTCTATAGTTAAGATTTTTCTTTCGATAGCCATAATTTTGAGCCTAATTACACGAAAAATACGTGCAGTTTACACACAAACATCGGGACATGGTGACTAAAGTTCAAACCTTAAAGTTTAGGGTAACAAATATAAAAGGTATCAATTTACAATAGAATTCACTCTCTGAGTGACCATAAAATTCTGGAACTTACTTACAATGTATTACCATAAAAATATCTAAAGAAGTCAATACAATGAAATTTCTAAGAGCCCAAAAGTTTGGTATAAATATGAGAATCCAAGAAAGAATTAATTATAAGAGGAATTTATTTGTTGCAAAGAGAAAACACAGCTGTAGGTAGGTAAGAGATATCCAATTGTCACGAAGAATAAAATCCCTTAATAATCTGCAACCACTCGTGGATACTTTCAGATAATTTTTTCTCTCAAGCGAATAGAAACCATTAACTCCTAGCAAGCATATAACCTATGTTTTCCGTTAAAAGAGAGATGCGCACCACATATCATATCAGATGGATATTAAAGAGGTACTAGCTAGAGTTTAATCAGATCTTACCGCCTATCCAGTTTATCAATCATGAAAGCATGACAAGCAGTGCATTTTGAGGGACGCATGCAACACCAATTTGATATTTCCGTCCCACAAATCCGTGCGGAATGAAATCAAACTAGTCCTGGCAACACCAGTCAGCGCATCTAATCTCGTGAAATCAGCCTGCCCACTTAACCATGCATTGCTCTGTCATCTCTAGGTAGACATATGCTTCCTAGACGCTTCAATTACTGCAGAGTACTATCGAGTTATTTTGCAATGATTATGCGGTTGATGCAGTTGTGTAAATTTATCATCATAGATTCAATGGAGGCCATATGAAGATGAAAAATATATACTCAGTTATGGTTAGAACCAAATGCTATGCTTGATTTATGTAACTGTTATTACCAATCTTAGAACCCCCGTTTCGGAAATATGAAGTATCTACGAACTTGCAAATGCAATTCCATAGCAGAGCCTTGGTTTATTTTCTTCGGAATGAGAATTAACTAGGACAGTCATCATTCCATCCTGACTTGAACTAATTCAACAACTGACACTTATATCCACCGGCAGGCAGTGAACCTTTACAATTAGCGCCATAAGGTCCTTCAACTAAGTTATTATTAAACTTCGGCGGTAAATCTTGCATAAAGCATATAATTAATATAATTTGTTCTACAATTAGCTAAAACTTATTACTCTCGGTGACTCTGAGCCCAGTCAGCTTTCTTTCCAAGCAGACGAGCGAAGAGCACGAGATAAAAGACTGATTAATTTAAATAATAATTCCACCCGTATGACTATTCGGTATGTAATCGAGAGGAACTGTTTCAAAAAGCTTGACTCCCATTTCTTTAACCGTTTTGAGTTAAAATACTCATGTTTTTTATACGCACGGTGGCTCTGAGCCCAGCCAGCTTTCTTTCCAAGCTCATAAGTGAAGACTACGTGATAGCGGACTGATAAATGTGAATAATAATTCACTCCGTTTGACCCTGCGGTATTTACTGAGGTTTAAACGCATTAAAGAAGCATGGCCTCTACTTCTTTTGAATTTTGGAGTCCAAATTCTAAATTTTTTACCCAGGGTGACAAATTTCTTTCTAAGCGCTTGAGCAAAGAATGAGAAATATTAGAGAGATGCGTATGTGTAATAGTTCGCCCCTTATGGCGTTTCGGTATGTACTCAGGTGGAATTGAGTTGAAATAATCTGGTTTGTATTTCCCCCGTCCTTTGGAGTCAAAATGCTCACTTTATTAGTAAGCACGGTGGCCCTGAGCCCAGCCAGGTTTCTTTCCAAGCTCAAAAGCAAAGTGATAAGTGATAATAGACTAATACATATAAATAAAAATTCACTCCGTATGACCCTTAGGTATATACTCAAGTGTACCTATATCAAATAGGCATGGCTCCTATTTCTCCCGCCATTTGGAGTCCGAATACTCACTTCCTCATTACGCATGGTGGCTTTGAGCCCAGCCATCTTTCTTTCGTGGTCCATGAACGAAGAATACGAGATAATAGACTGAAACATATGATTAATAATTCGCTCTATGTGGCTCTTCGGTATTCACGGAGGTGAAATCGTGTGGAAGAAGCAGCGGTTCTATTTCTCCTGTTGTTAGGAGTCCAAATATTCACTTTTTATTGCGCATGGTGGCTCTGAGCCCAGCCAGCTCTCTTTCCAAGCCCTCGAGCGAAGAATACGAGATAATAGACTGATGCAGATGAATGATAATTAGCTCCGTATGGCCGAAGAAACGGATACGATACTCTCACACAAGCGTGGAGACGTCATTCACGTCCTCCGGCGGACGCACGGGCAGGTCTGTGAGACCCGACGACAGGCGCGGCCGTGACAGTGCGAAGGGCCACCCCGGAACGCCAAGACGTCACACTACTTTTGAGTGGAGGTGGGAGGGAGGGAAGTCACATAGGGAGAGAAGGCAGAGTTGGTTTCTGCTTAGAAATAGAAACCAAGATCCTTTGAAGGGAGCCAAGTGTGGGGCGAGCCAGGTCTCCTCTGTATCTGCCGGCAAACCGATGACTCCGGACGCCAGCCACCTCCACATTTTTCCTTTAATCCAGATATTCCTCTTCGCTTCACATTCCAACCAGTCATCCCTCACACATGCATGGCCAGACTGATCCCCGGAAATCCTCACAACAGCGTGTGTACCAGCATTCGCAAGAGACAAAGAATTACGGAGTATCTAAGTAATATTTTCAAGCGTCATTATCGGGAAGTTTTCCCATTCATAGTGAAAAGTAAGTTGGTTTAAATCCATCCTTAAAGTAAAAAAGTACTGACCCAAGAGTGAATACAGTATAAGTACCAGGTCAATGATAGGTCAATGACAGGATCAGATGTTGCTACTATCTCAGTGTTGAAACTCGGGACCATTTTTTAAGTTAAATTTTTCATTTAAACAAAGTTATTTTTCATAATAATTTTGCGGATCAGGCGCCAATAAACTAAGTGCATCTAAACTAAGTGAAAATTCAAAAATATGTATTCCTCTAAAAGAGAGTCAAATAGTTTAGACAGATTGTTTTTTTAATAAATTATAAATTTTATTCTTTGCATTATCCAAAATGTCATTTTATGTGCAATCCACTTCAAATGACTGTAAAATACCTACCAGCAAGTTAAATCTGTGAAGTCGTTGCGCTAGCGCAGTCCTAGTGAAATTTCAAGGGGATGCATCTTCGGTCGCGTTTTATCTTTTTCGAAGAATTGAGGCGTCTTTAAAACCAGATTGATCTTTTTAAATATTTCACGGTCGATTTTTTGATCATTTACCAGCAAATAAAATGTTAACATTTTGCATTTGGTTAAATATTGAGGTCAATTTTTTATGCATAAGGATAGACAAATGTTTGAAAGGTATCCGAGTTGGTCTAGACAACATGAAAATTACTTAAATTATTATTTTAAATACGCAAGACATTATGAAAAGAGACGGATCAAGCAAGAGTTTTGTATCCCCTCAAAAGCCTCATGCATCGATACACATTCTACAATACGCAATAAGGATAGAGCAAAGTTTTCGTTATCTCCATCACGGAGAGCTGGATCACTTGAAAGGTGCACACTGCTTCCGTAAACAATTAGACATATTCTACAGCCAGAGTCTACATTCGTTCCCGTTCGAACTTTGTGAAATCATATCTTGCTTCTGTTATGCTCTCGTTGGGAAGTTTATGACAGGTGCCATTCAGCCTTATGGCTACGTCTGACGTTTACTTTATATTCGAGATTATCATTTAAAACACATTTCCTACCACGTGCCCGAGAAAAAAAAATCAAGCAAATTTCCTAAAAACTTGACCATATGGTCATGTTTACGAATTCATTTCCTCCGGAAGAAGTCTCATGTTTACGTTAGTTTCATACGATCAAAACAGATTAAAAATTTTATGCAAGCCATTTTAAGTCTGCCCGAATTTCAATATACATACTTCTTTGATTTTAATATATTTTTAAGACGGAATCCATAGTCATTTAGAGGGATGTATTAATAGTGGATATTTACCCGCTTCAAAATACAATACTAAAATAGAGCCTGGCATATATTTCATAAGGTTAGTGGGAAAATATAATTAATCAATGTTAATATGATACGATATGATTTTCAGTCATAATTCTTACCAATTTTAATTTAGGTTCGACACTTTCAGTGCTTTGAAATAAAAAGCAGGTAAAAAGTAATGAAAATAGACTAAATACTGCCTTTAATCGTTTTAAAATTTAAAATTGAAGTTAATAAGCCTAATTTTAACCATTGGGTATCTCTCTTCCACCTCAGAGTGAGTTTATTATTTTTTATACTTACTAGTCATCAGGGATACTAGAATTTCAGCGGCTGACCCTCAGAGAATTTCAGTGACATGGCGACAGACGATTTCAACTGAAACTTTGTAGTTAACAATGGTGGAAGTTTAGTGGAAAACTACGTCTGGCGCATAATGTGATTTTCTCTCTCAGATAATCTCAGGGCCAGATTTCGAATAATTACGTTGAACATCAAGTCGAGAAATCAACATCGCAGCAACCACTTTTTGAGTGCCCCAAACGGACATAGACACACGATGTTAATTCTAATAATCTCTTACTTGATGGCTTGGACGATAAATTTCAACCACAAATCCCCGTGGAGATTCTTCGAAAGGGAGAAGTGCAATGAGCACAGGTAACCATTGCTGTTAAACTACGTCGAGAAGAACTCTGTCTCGACATAAGAAAGACCTAAGTTACAGCGTTTCAGCTGGTGGTTAGAGTTGATTTGAGAGTTTTACTTGCAAGAACCTTTGATGGCATAAAGATGTAGGCAGTTATGGATGCATCCGACACAATAGCCAAATTCCTCTAAAGCCATCCCTAAAGCCTTACCTCCCACCGCTACATCGAAATATTATGATTAACAAGTAGGTCAATAATACCAAGGTACAACAGGCTCTGGTTGATTGGCCCATCGGATACCACTGACAGTTGCTCATTTGGCCTCATATGGGTGGACTTATATTCAGTATTTTGAAGACTAAATACAGACTTTGTACATACTTCAGCCCTTTCCATGATTTCACTGTTGCTCAATAAACAGTAAAATAATAAAAACAGTTCAAAAATAATCAAATAATCATTAACACATAATTGAGTAACCTGATTAATTCACGTTGCAGTAACAATGCGAAAAAATAAGGCAAATTCATCTTACATCGTCAATAAATAACTTCATCTTAAATTAATCAGGTTTTACTAACGCTTCAACCTATCCGACCTCACTTTTGAATTCCCAAAAGAATGATGCCTATACGTAGTTCAACTTGGTAATAGATAGAGCAACTAATAGATACGGTAGAAATTCTGTATTTCTACTCTCGATTACTAAGCTACGAAATGTTACCATCCATGAGTTCATGCATACGGATTTATTCGAATAAATCTGACGACCCGTTTCGTATTGAGTATTCATAGAGGAAAATACTCGAATTTTATACCAGTCCTCCGAGATAAATATCAACATATTTCATATCACTACTGTGGCTCAATGCCGCTAACCCGATAAACTTACTACGTATTCTAAATTCCATATAGATTCCCCCCTTATGAATTTGAAATCTAAAAAAAAATACCCTCGGCGATTTTTAACGTTCCCAATGTCTTACGCATAATGTGAATTTCTCTCTTAGGTACCCTCAGGGCCAGATTTCGAAGATCAAGCTCCATAGGAGACAGGGCCGTTCTGCCTCGAGGACCAGAATCTCCCGACTCCAGCATGCATGGAGGTTTATGGCACCCGTCTATGGCCTCCTAAGTTTGAGGAATTGCAGCCATAGCTTTCAAACGGCCTTGTTTCCCACTAACTTCGCTTGCGTGCGACTGGAAGGGCCAAGACCGGAGGGGCATAAAATTTTTTATGGCTGCGGAGTAAGCATCAATCTCCAGTGTACCGAAGGGAGAAAATGAGAAAGAATGGAGCATTGTGAAATCTTACTTGAGGAGGGCTAGAAACGACGATAGGACCACAAGTACTAAGCTCATCCCTTTAAACCACGAGTAGTTTAAGAGGGACCCCTCAACCGGAGGTTTATTTTTTCTTTTTCTTTGACGCAATATTCGCTGATAAAGTTACCATCTTAACATTTTCAGAATTCATATAAAAAGGCGAATATTTGCGCGTGATATTATGGAATTTTTCTATTAAAACTATACTTGCAACTTTCCACGATAATACTACATGTAATATATTGTAATCATTAAAATTGCAACCATTATTTCAATATACATATGGTAGACCTAATGAACTTTCCCTGCACCTCTTATTTAATTGATGATGTGATAAAAGCCTAAGTAATAGATCAAATTTTTAAAAATTTAAAGTAATCATCTTGAACCTTTCAGAGTGTATAAAGAATGAAATTTCTTGATTAGTTAACTATTACTCATGCAACTTCATTTTTTAAATAAAATGACCCGGGTTCTAATGAGTTATCATAATCATCATCAGGTGTAAATTGTTATGCATATGTCTTATTATTGCCACCTAGTTACCTAATGGAGGAAGAGATGAACGTGCCAGTTAAGTATAAAGAACACCTGCGGTAGCATTTTCCTGTTTTTCAAATTGCAAAATTTTACCTTGTAATTTTCTCAGTTGTAACGTTTCTTATATTTGAGATACAGTCAAGCATTGGCAATGATTTTCTAAATTCACGCTGAAAATTTCCATATAATCACTAAAGTTACAAAAAAAGTTGTACATACCTAAAATACCGATATATTGATTCAAAGATCGAGGCCCAATAAAAGTCGATCGAGGTGAAAAGTGGGTTAAATTGCTATCTTAAAATTCTACTCCGTCCTATCTCAAAAGTTTGAATCTTTTTTAAATATTTTCGTCTCATATTTAACCAGGATTATCATAGCGGTAAACATTTTAGTAGAAATAACATAATTGTTTTTGTTCCATATTTCTAATAATCCCAATGGATCCTCGCCAAGCAAGTAAAATAGGAGCTTAATCCTACTCTAGTCGCTATGAGAGGCATTCATTATTTATAAAAAGTGAAATTTTTACGTCATACGAATTTATTATAATTTTCAGCTGAAACATATTAAAAATACCAGAAAAAAACAATTTACCTAGGTTCTGTCAACTAAGAAGTTAAAGAAATGTCCAAGTTAACGTTTGGATTCCGTTTCAAGATATACTCAATTTAAAATCATTTCACTTTCGTCATAGAGGAACCGTTACTTAGCTTAATTTACCATTTAAGTGGCTGAATATATAGGAAAGAGTAATATTATACAATTTAATGACTAATTGTGTGACAAGGTGAGTTATAAAAATCTAAATCTATAAAAAAAGGATGTTTGTTTGTGCATCTTGATACGGCTGCATGCATTGCAACCAAAGTGAGTACGTAGGCACATCTCATTGTCCCAAAGCCCGTAGTGCTACTTCTAGTTATGTGTTACCCGTCCTTTGCGTCGTTTTTTCACTATCGTTAGATATGTCACGTCATACTACTTAATAATCTATATAGTCACGGGCTCAACTTTGTGGAAGTTCATTTCAATGAAAGAAACGAACAAACTTTGTATTAATCCACCAATTTATTTACGCGGTACGACTAGTTTCGACGCAGCGGCATCATCCTCAGGTACACTACGAAACTAGTCGTACCGCGTAAATAAATTGATGGATTAATACAAAGTTTGTTCGTTTTTATTCATTGTCATACTATTTCTGTGGTTTGGTATCTTGTCAAGCAGGCCTACCTCTTGACACGCTCAAAGGGATAATGAAAGGATTCTACACTTAACTATTAATCTTCTTGGTGCAAACTTTTTTGATGGGTTGTGGGTTCACACGGAGCTTTTGATTATCTCTTGTAATGGGCAGGTATAACGATCAATGTCCTGGAGCAGGGTATAAGCTGACCCCATGCGCGGCATACGGAAATGTTTTTTTTTTTCAATTGTTTGCTGTTACTTATGCATACCATCATTAGCTGCTTTGTTCTTTTACCTGACCTACCATGTGACCATGAATTCCAAGTTCCAAATCCCACTACTCTCGGTACTATCCTTCCCGAGTAACGCCGGGTGGCCTGCTAGTAACTAACAATTACAAACTTTCTAGCATACCCTTGTATTTGGCGAAGTTTTGAAAACAAAATTTTTAATTGAACATAAAAAAAAACTTTGAAAACTATGGTAAAATCATGTTCTTTCATTAAATTAATAAAATTGGAAGGTATAACGAGGAACGAAACGGCCGAATGCCAAAAGGACGAAAAGGCTCGGACGACACTCCCACTTGAATGACTGCGGTTTTTGTAATTCCCCTAATGAGCGGTTGATATGGGGGAAAAAACAAACGGAAGCGCAAAAAGAGACCAACTTTCATAAAGAGCCTCTAAACTTGAAATTCGGAAGATTCGGTCCTTTAAATCATTCTCCTCGGGAGTCGGCTGAAGTGAACCCAATGAGTTAGGTGACTTCGCCCCTTCATTTCGCCTCCTTTCAAAAATTCAACCCCATGAAAACGACATTTTCCGCTCAGAATACTGTATACTGTTTCACAGAACATTTTCAATGAAATGAGCGCTTTCAAAAAACCTCCGAAATGACTTATTTAACCCGGGCCAAAAAAAGTCCTCCATTAATTTCAACCATCACGAAGCAAAAGAAGAAAAAGACTCAAGGATAAAAACCTCCGGCGTAACATCAAAAGCAGGTAATTTGGCAACCCTCCGTGAGGACATCGCCCAAAAGAGGGCTCGTTTATTGGATAATTGGCTCATGTTCCCCACAAGATGATATCAACCAGAAAAATTCTTTGGAACCAAAATACAAGGGCTCGATACAACAAAGTAGTGCCTGAACTACAGTCCTTCAAATCTCAAGGCAAGGTAACTTACGGTACAAATAGTCTATGACAGAACCTGCTATATGCTCATAAAACGAAACAATATTCAAGAATTAAAAAGACACGGTACTTTTTTCACAGAATTTACTTAAGTAACTCGTCCGGTTTCGTCACAAATTCGACATCTTCAGGTATAGAGTTTGTTGTTATGGTTGTTATTTTGTTTGGTTGTTGTTTACCATCGAGTTTATCGAAAACAATATTCAGCGGAATAATTCTACATCAGAATATTACCTTAAAGCATTTGTATAATTAATAATAAAAATAGCATATACAATTCAATATTCTACTAAAATCTACTTAAAGAAGAAGTTTAAATATATTGTCGACCTCATACGCTCATTATGTTATTTACCCTAGCAATAACATGTACTATAAACGTCTGATACTTCTCCATGATTGCCTCTAGGGCTGTAACAATTCTTGTATAAACCTGAAAACGGGAGAATCAAGGTACGAAAGTGCTACCGCCCAGTCAATTATATCTCTAAACACAAAACCAAGCAATACGAAAAGGAGTGGTACCATAAGGCATTTGAATGTTACCCAAAACTGCCCCTTGCATGAAAGCAATTGTAACTCGTTAGCAACTGTGTTTATGTAAGGGAACTGAAATGTTGCTTAACAGAATGACGTTTTCCTTTCTTTTGGAGAAAATAGAAGATCATTTTAAACAACAACAGCTGTGCAATCAGCATTCAGGATTTTTCGGTCGGCAAGTGTATGAGGGTTGTTTTTTTTCTACCTCCGTTCGGTCAGCGGAAATACCAAGCAAGTGACAGGCGGATAGGGCAACTGCACGTCCTCCGCACCACACGTTTAAGTCATTTATGAGCGTAAGTTGTCAGTTTATGTTTAGAGGCAATCTCATTAAATCCACTGCATCAATTGATTCTCCCGCCAACTGTGCACTGCGGAGCGACAGCCAGGAAACTCGCCAAATGGCTTCAGCATTGACTTTACTTTAATGCCGATAAAGGAGAATTGTAATGTCAATGCAGCTGCTCAGTGTAAAAAATTACGCCCATTCCCATTCAAAACAAAAGAGGGGACATGCTAGAAGTGTTCTGATCCATGACAACGCCCGTTATATCATCACTGATGCAGTCCAATTGCTTTTTAAGCAATGTCAAAGGGACATTTTCGATCACCCGCCTGAAATGTCGACCTAAAGACGTGTGACTTCCATCTTTACGCTGAGATAAAAATGTGGCCAGGACGGAAGCTTTTCAAACGGACAATGAGCTTCAGGACAATCGCAAAATTCATCGGTCATCGGCGGCAACATCTTATGAAGAGGGTATAGTAAAACTTGTCTAAAGGCACGACTAATATCTCAATCGCTGAAAAAATTGTGTCAAAAAGATAACACAAGTGTGCAATATTTAGCGTTGAAACAATTTTGTAATCAATCACTCGTCTTCTGTTCATAACCCAACGAAGTTGAAATAAACCGTCCTCGTATGCTTGTCCCCTTAAGTTTACGATAATTAACTCGTAACCAATTTGGCAAATGATGACATTATTTCATTAATGAATAATACCGATTAAAATAATGATAAAATAGTTATCAAAAATTCTCGGTGCGGTAATAGATGCCATTACCTTCTAGTCTAGTATCTAGAAAAACGAATTTCAATCAATTTTTAACCTTCTTCAATGGTGTTAAAGGCAGGTCATCGCGTACCTAAATTAATCTTAGTAGGTATGTATCCGCATTAGTTATCACGTAAAAAATAACACTTGAAGCTCCATGAAATTTATATGAAACCATAATTACTAGCTAATTGATACACGTAATAATCTTTAACGAGCGAAGATCACTAGTCATAATCAAGTAGTAAAACCGTCCACTCTTAGAGCTACCAGTTGATTCAACAGAGTTTTGGCGAAAAACCTTTTGAAAAACTATGGAAGATTGTGGTGAAATATCCTAGAAAGTGTGTAAAAATAAAAGATGAATTTTGATGGAAAATTTTTCCTTGCAACGTGCATTTTTTTTTACCATCAACCTGATAAATAATGCGGAAATTGAGGTAGGAGCGTTTGAAAATTAAAGTAAAATGGGATTAGGACGAAGCAGTGCTCCCCTCAGCGTGGGTGGCCGATTTTCATTCCACCGTCCCAGGTCCGCTTCACGTCGTTGCCGGGCGACGCTTGAGAAGTGAGGGGTGCGCGCAGAAAAGTCGATTTGTATCGAGAATGAGTGCGCCCTCCCGTCATTCATTCCCCTCGCGAGTTTTCACGCTTTCCCCACTCGCGGCGCTTTGGTTTTTCGACATGCAGGTCAGGTCACCCTCCTCTCCTCCTCTACGTTTTTTTATTTTCTTCCGCATTTATGTTCTTTTTTCTCATTTTTTATATTTTTTAATTCATCCTCTCTCTCTCGTACTCACTCGTTCGAGTGAGCACCCCGCCTGTCAGCATGTTGATTCTCTCCAGAAAATTCCCGAGCAAGGGTTCATCGGAGAGAGGATCGTATCCATAATTGAGACAGCAAGTGCCCGAGCTCGCGTCGGAGAGAGGTGGTGTTTTCCACGCGCTGAAGGGCCCCCACCGTTGGCATTGGGAAGGGGAAAAAAGTCTATATATCGCGTGCTCGAAAATGACCCCGAACGGTTTTGAGAGTTGCACCCGCTCGTGTCCGAGTCTAAATTTAGATGCGGTGAATGTCGAATCTTTCTTCTTTTCATTTCAGTCTTTTTTGCAATGCTTTAGAGCGGGTATAGTGCGGAAGATAAGGGCTTTGTACAAGGAAATTAAAAAAATAACAAGGATAAAGTTATTAGTCGGAAAGCTCATCCCATCAAGTAACTTTTTTGAGGCAGAATTTTTCACTCCACGATGTCTTTTTGAAGTGTTCCACGTATTCGAGGGCTAAACATTATCCGCTTTTGAATATTTAATTTTGGTGACGACCTCACTTTCAAGAAATTTATTTTGTATGATAACCATTATTAGCTGGAAAACCTCGTCCCGTTGAATAACATGTGGGAGACATCTTTAATTCGGAGAAGCATTTAAAAGGGAATCTTATTTCCACGTGCAGAAGGGGGTCGCCAAATTACCTGCTTGTGATTTTAAATTTAGCGACCATCGCACTGTCGAGTACAGCACGTCCACAGAAGGGGGCAATTCACCTTAAGTGCTAATGATGGATATTTTTAGAATAATTACGCGTTGTGAACTTCACCAGACCCCTTATTTACGCTCTTTTACCTCAAACTTCCTTCGTATCTCGGGCTTAAATCTGCATTTACGTTTTTTTGACGTTGAAAGTATCTCTTATTACGGCGCAATGAAAAGTATTTTTCTCTCTTATTGCTTCTTGTAATGAATTCCATAAATTTCTGAGCCATAATCCAAAATTTTTTATTACAATCCATCAATTCATACCTTTGGAGCTGTTAAAATTCTTGGAAAGTTTACGGAACACGAATAAAATATTAAATGCTATATCGGCCATCCAATGCATGTACGACATATTTATGCTGTGCTAAAACTTAGCAGGCTTTTCATTTATCAAGCATTTATACTGTTCCAAGATAAGGCAAGAATAGCAAAGGCTCTGCCTCAAACTAGACAATATTTTCTATTCATAGGGTATGTACAACGACATAGCAATAAAAACTAAATGCTAAAGTAAAATAATTAAATGTTTGTAGGGTAAATTAAAGTTTGTAAAAAATGGTGTCATTGTTTTGGAAGGACTTTGGATTTTCCAGGTATTACCTATCTCAAAGTCTGCTGCATCTACTAGGATACTTTTGAGGCGCGGTCCTCTTCCTAAAGGTCATCTTGATTTCTTCATTTTATGTTTTATCAATTATTATTATCGTTCCATGATGGCCTCGTGGGTTCACAAAGATAAAGAAGATATGCTTGAGAAATAATGGAAAAGAGAATGAGGTAAGAGAAATGAGATTTTTAATCTAATTAAAGGCTAGTTATCAAACCAAGGTGTAATATTTCATCAATCCCAGTTTTTCACAATATTTTTCAAAATTTTCCATTTAGTCTTAAAATAAACACGCTTAACTTAAACTTTAGATCCAAAAACTTCGATGAAACTTCAATTTACTTAATAGCGTGATATATTTGGAGCAAATAACTGAGACGGCCTTCCTATATTTACACCAGCGAAATAATCCTTCAAAAACACAAGCATGGAATCTAACTAAATTAATATCTGAAAGTATTTTTACTAGTTTAAATTAATTAGAGAAAATTTGAATAAAATGCAATCGTGGAATGTTTTCCCACTTTTTATTTTCCCTTGCGTCCGTAACGTACCCGTGAATGAGTAAAATTCCACGAAACGGATACATTGGTGTAGAGAGAAGGGCTTAGGAGCATGAGAAAAAAATAAAAAAGCCGCTTTCATCGACGCTTCAGCATCATTTCGTCCCTTTTTTGTTTTAGGAAACCCCTAACTCTTCCACCACGACATACGTCCGTCCGTCGTCATGGTGAGGGTGAAACAGGAGGGGCCCGCACGATCGTCAGCGTCACGTCATCCTAGTGGACAGGTCTCGAATGCCATCACCTCCTAAATTTGTGGCACAGCGGGAGAGGAAGTGCAGCCCGATGAAACATGCATTGAAACCAGTCGACCGTAGTCACGTGAATTAGTTTGAGGAAGGTGAGCATATTCCATCAATGCGTTAAAATTTTCACCGAATCGCGACCACTGCGTGAAGATTCTGTCACTCATCAATGGTCTAGATAGAATTAAGAAGCAATATAGAGCTTTGAAACACTATTTCAACTATAAAAACTTAATTTTTTTAAATCCAAGAGATTTTACTGAGTTTTGATGCTTGTGAATCTCCTTTGACCGAGTATTTACTTGAAATTCTGACTGATATGGGACCTATTTTAGCAAAGAACGAGAGGTTAACTGGTTAAAACTTCATTCAGCATCAAAATGTTATCGTTTATTTCTTATAGGGATAATATTCGTAATCGGGAATCGTGGTTACCTGATTCAGTGCTTTATCAGTGCCTTATTCAGTGCTATAGGTCTTCACTTTAAGGTCATTATTCGATCAGTCAAGCGTCGTGATTACAAAAAGATAATAATTTCTGCCTTTTTTCTTGCCTAGCGTGGGTTTCAACAAAAAATGTGATAGAGGATGAAAAACAACCAATGATAGACAAAATTTTAAACGTAGTCCTGCGAAAAACAAGAGGACTAAAAATAAGAATACGTAAGGCACGATCATCCCATTTAATTTAAAATATAAAATTCCTGACATCATTTCTACAAAATATAGGACACTTGAGGAATAATTTAATTTTCAGTCCATGAATTATTTCACACAAAAATTTAACAAAATTTTACTAAATATTAAAAAATACAATTGTCACTTTCGTTCAAATAATTTAAAACAATAAGGACATCAAATCATCTCCATTGTAAAGTGTAATTGGTAGGAAAATAATATTGGTTCAAACTTTACACGCAGTAAACCCTTGGTACCTCACAATTGTACAATTACGAAGTTCCTTGAGCAAGATTCTAGAGTAAACTTTCTTATGCAATATATTATGCAAAAAATAAATAATGTACAGCAACTCACTCAAATTAAGAGAAAATAATGAAGGACATAATTTTTAACATAGTTGAACAAAATTAAACCAAAATTTAACAAAATGGCACTCGAAATTTAGCAAATAAATCACTCAAAATTCAAAGAAATTTCACTCGAAATTTTACCAAATTATCTCTCAAAATTTAAAAAAGACATGTAACTATCACCATTGGTCAAATTATTTAAAGTAACAAGAACGTCAAATCACCCAGCTGGACTCCAGTGATAACTAGTATAAGTGGAAACTAATTTTCGTCCAAATTTTCGACGCAGTTAAACCCTTGGCTCTTTCACCTCTTCAATTCCCGAAGACTTTATTTTTAATCCGGGAAACACACTCCTTTCTCTCTTCACCGACCTTCGGCCTCTTCCCACACATACTCTCTAACCTCCGCAATCTCACGATGTTTACATCAGCGATTCGAGGACCCTGGCACCCATCCCAAAAGTAGCGGATCCCCTCACGTGAGCCGGCCGTGGCGGCTAAAGCTTTTAACCCCCCCACATCCCTACTCTCACCCCCTTCCCATATACCGTGTGCAGTGTCCTGCCTTTGCTGCCCCTGTCCTCCATCGGCCACCGCAAACCGGCACACACAACGGAGTACATGGACACGGCCCCTGGACGACCTCCGCCAATCCTTCTCCCACAGTTAAGGATGTTGCCAGCCGTGACCGAACCGAAAGTGTGACCTCAAAGACCCCATTGATTTACAAGACTGGGGAGATATAGAGCTCGGCCCAACAAAAGAAAAGAAAAAATACTAACTTGATTAGGCTAACGAGATTCATTTCACCTTCAAACAAATAAACGGATAAATAGAGATGAAAGCAAGGCTTTTTCCAAAACCTGCTGATTAAGTTTATTAAAAATGAGTGTAGAAAAGACTTTCAGGTGAATAAGGATTAGCGCCCACGCTTAATTATCCAAGCGACGGAAAGCTTTTTGCTTCTATTTTTTCACATTTAAACCTGTTTTTGGAAAAAGGTCGTTTTCTAAAAATATCTTTTCAGTTTATATTAGTTTTACTTTTTGTTGTTAGATTATAATTGTGATTTTTAAAATAATTTCTTAACACATTTTCACATAATTTAGTTTTATAAATTAAGGCCCATTAGGCTATTAAAAATGTCTCATATAAATTGCCAAATAGGCCAAGCCTTTGAGGATGAAAGACGCAGAAAGTCAACTTGTAAAAATACTTTAAAACTTCACGTATAAGTGAAAACCAATCAGAGCAAATAGTTTTTGGTAGATTTATGGGGCAGATTTCCCTGTAGGTAATTATCAACACTTAAACCGACTGTTACAGTTTTCTCAATAAGTTGGTATTCTCCTTCCTTTTCTCAATTGACGCAAATCATTTTACACTACGGCCGTTGCGTAATTATGATCATTATTAGGTATTCTTAGTGATCAGAAATAAATATGTGCATAAAGCTGTATCATTTGACGTGCTATGTGGCCACGGTAACGAATGGGAAAAAAAATTGGAACTAAAGTCTCAAAATCATCTGCTGCTGCACATTATGGAAGAACAGGATTTACATACCCAATCCTGAATCTTTCCATAGCAATCTAACATTTGACGATAAAGGTACTATTAATTGAATGTTTAAGCTTTAAAATGGTTAAATAAAAAAAATCCATTCATTGTGCAAATGGCAAAGAAAAGTATTGGTTGATACAAAGTATATGCAATCATAAATACGCCATTGGATGAAGTTCACCGTGAACAAATATTTGACTTAGCGGGGATGCAAACGCGAATTTGCCATCTGCCGTCATTTTATACCAACAATTTTATTTGTGCTTATTTTCTCGTTTTATTTTTTAGAGTTCTTCTAATTGTGCCACATATTCTCTGGAATGCATTAACTTTATTTTTGATATCTTTGTCCTCGTCATATGTTATATCGCATCCAAAGTATTGGAAATGCGATATTTGCTCCAGGACTTGATCCTCAATAACAGTTTTTGTTCATATCGGGATGCTTCTTAAAAATTCCATAGTTTTTGTTTTGGTTTTTGAAATTCTAAGGCTGCATAGTTTACTCAACTGGTGCAATCTGTGTACTGCCATCTGTAGCTTACTCAAATGCACCATAGTTAAATATATAAATCACTCTCTGACTGTTCCATAAGTCAAGCACTGGGTTTTGGCTTGTTTAGCCGTGTACATGTGCCTCCCAGGAAACTAATTACCCGCCAGGAGCTCTTCTTCACATACATTCCTCTGCAGATTGCCATCATGTAAGCACAAGGGGATCGAAAGGTGGAACAAGAAGCACCAATATATCATTTCCCCTTGACATACGCATTTGTAAAAGAAACACCTGCAGTACAACATTTAGAATTCTTTTGAAGAGTGCCTGGACACGAAATTACCATTAGAATATTTTGGTTAACTTTAAAATAGCATTGGGTAATTGTAGAATTACGAAGTACATATATGGAAAAAGGTAATAGAGCTAAATTTCATTTGCAGTTTCAAAATGCTAGAAAATAGGAGTACGTATACCGTCGCAACTCACTCAATTTCAAACAAAAGAATACCTTTGGCTTTATTCTCAGATGGGAATCGCTCGAGGCCTTAACACTAGAATGCCGGGAAATTTGTATCCCCTAGAATGCCGGGAGGGTGTCATTTTGACACCCATGCTTTAATATGCATTTAATGTTGCAGATTAGTTTTATTTTGGAGTAGATAGTGTCAACTTTTGTTTAATACTGATTTGTTGCCCTAATATTAAAAAACTTAATGTTTTAATAGAGTACCACTGAAGTAAAAAACTTTTTACAAAAAAATACTCTCCTGGAATGCGGCATCCATCGAAAAGATTGCGCTGAAACGTCGGAGGACGCATGAAGGTGTAATAACACCTATATATAATCATTGAATACTTTTTTATAAGTATTTGTTGTTCACTGTCATTGGTTAAATTTTATGTGCATAAAAAATTAAAATGAATACGACAGGATTGAATAGATAGAATAAAATTAATAGGACATTGTTTTTCTTTTTATAATTATTGTTAACTTTTTTCATTAATTTTTCGTCATAGAATGTAGAAGTGTGCTTCAAAAGACGAAAATTAAAATAAAACCATTGCGGTCACAAAACTACGAAATTTTAGAAAATAAAATACAAAAACCTCGTATGAACCCAAAAAGAAATCGAATGCTTTTTCATACAGACTTACGAAAAGCTTCATCAAAATAGTACATTCTTTACATTCTGGCACTTTTGGTCTGTTTTGGCCTTAGGTTTACTGACTTTTCACTAAGCTTACAAAAAGCAACAGTTCTGTTTTCATTGCATTTTATCTATACTTGACAATCCCTAGTCAGTTCTGGATTTGGTTGCCAGATATTCGTTGACTCAATGTAAGGGAAAGCAAGCTATTCTGATAAATTTTGTAAAAATAATTTGGGACATCTTTTGTGAAGTTATTTCCTTATATATAGTTTTCAGGACTTTATAGTTACCAAGTCAAAAGTATTCTGGAAAGAAAAAAACAGGCAGTCGCCTGGTTCTAGTTCTGACCAAGTACATATTTCAGCTCCATATGATCAATAATATTTACTTCAAATTTTATCTCATTACAACACCTTACTGTTTCGGGCGATTTGTTGGAGTTGTTACTAATGTCAATATGAGGGCGAAGAGATCATAGAACAAGAACACATTTTTTTCTGTTTGCCCTGATTAACAGTAAGTGTTACGTCACCATTTTTGTTCAATTTAGTTGATTACAACTCTTCCCGAGAAGCTTTTATTTCACCAGGTATTTCCTTTCTTCCCTTATTTACGGTTCCCGAAAGGCAAGTACCCTTTTGTTTCGAGTAGAGCTAGCAAAAGTGATGTGAAACAAATGCTAGTGGTTACATTCCTGCCCTTGCTCATGCAGGGTTGCATACGTTTCAATACAACATGATCTGAAACGCGATCGCCAGCTTGACGAGAGCCGTCCTTGACGCCTCTGGTCAATCTGGAAGTTAATGGAATCAGTTTACCAAATACATGCTGTCTTTATATACTGCAAACCAGTATTAATGCCCATACTTATCAGGCTTTGGTGCCATGAATTGGTTGAATGGACATCTAGCTTTGCTTGGAAACAGCTATTCGTCAATGGTTATGTTAGGCCCGGGTTATGATTCCTCAGCATGGCCATCTCCTTCTTACGATCTTGAACAAGGAGTTGATGTCGCCTTGAAGTCTACCCAGCGCCCCTTCCACGTCGGCACACCATGTCACGACCACGCACAATTTCTTTTCTGTCCGATAACCAGTGCAGATCCAGTAACTCAATTATGTGTATATGCGTATTGTAAAATAAATACGTGTATCTTTCGTGATTAAATTACTTAACTGAAATCTACAAAACACTGAAACTGACCGTGCTCACTATTTTCATCATTTTTGGGTGATCTAAATTGCACCTCCTGTGCAACCCAATCGTTGCCCGACTCAACATCTGCATCCGACGCTTTCTCCGACATGTCTCCAGAAATATCGTTTAGTATTGCAATACTTTGCTCCGTCATAACACGTCTATGCAGTGCCATTATCAAGATAGAACTGCCGAGGCAAGTCAAGCAGCAGGTCGCGACCATAGCGACCCAGTCCGCCAAACACGCGCGCGAGGCAGGCAGCCAAACACAGAGGCTCGGCAGCAGCTAACTGCATTTTCGCGCGCGTCACTTTACTGCAATGTTTCAGGGCATATAAGTGTCGCCTCGGTAAAAAAATTAGCTGGTTTCAAGGCGAATCATTTGCAAAAGGCAGCGGACTATACTTACCTAAGGAGCTACTAAATATTTTAAAAAAGTAGTATACAGCCGATGCTCATTGAAATTATGTAAAACAAACAATCATGAAGGTAATATACTATACTAAAATATACTATACTATACATAAAGGTACTACAAATGAAGATAATGTACTACACTATACTAATTTGACAAATAATTATCAAGCCGCATCCCACGAGACACCTAAACCGAAGAAAGAAATGATATAATATACTGGGTGTCAAAATGACACCCTCCGGCATTCAAGGTAAATTTGAATTTTTGAGACGAAAAAAATTAGGGGGGGCATCTCTTTTACCGTCGTTTTGTTAAGATCTAAAAATGAATAAAAGTCACGAAAGATTTTTTTCTATGACACTCACTAAGGGCCAGCTCCGTAAAAAATGTACGCGTAGGGTGTCAAAATGACACCCTTCGGCATTCTAGTGTTAAGTACGTCATGAGGCCGTAGTTATGACTTACGTAACCTATATGTATGTATGGCAATACGATGATAGGACTAGCCATCATTTATAATACGAGTTATCATTCACACAAGATAAAGAGCACTTGAGGCAATAGAATAATTTAATGGCCTAGCCATATACGGAAGGTACCTATATTGCCATGCAAAAGTTCGCTATGGAAGCATTTAGTATTAGATATGCAAATGCTATTCTTCTATAACATATTTTGAAGATGGACTAGCCATAAAATTGTGCCCACTGAATTATGATAATTATTAAATGATGAACACCCCACTTTTAAGTAAATATGGTTTATGTACTTTCAAAAATTATGATACTAGGCGCAGCAAATTATGCAGTCGAAACATGTGAAATTAATTTGAGATAAGACTTGAACAAAATACAATTAAGACTTGGGAAGCCTGAATCATATTCACAGAACATAATCGACAAAACAAATACGAAAGAGCCTTGCCAAAAGCTAATGTATTACGGATTCTCGTCAGATGAGTCACACGGTGGTAATATGGGAATTAGATATGATCCCCCTTATACGATCGCAGATGTTAATGCCTACAACATCCATCAAGTTAGGCACTCGGAAAATAGACAAGAGTGAGGTACTATTGAAAATCAATCCGCCAGCAATAACGCCAATTTATTTCCATATTTTTATACATATACTCGATATTCATTATTTCAACGCTAGTCTGCACCCGCTTTAACTGAGCAGCTATCACTGACGATAGTTTGAGATTTAACACTTGTAGGCATACCATGGCTGAAGAGTTTTTAAGCTCTAGGTGCATTTATAGTGCTGGTATTCAATTTGAATGTGCAGTGTCAATGAAAATTGCAGATGAAAATCTGCACAGCACCAATTATATTTGTATTTCACCAAACGATCAATACACATAAATCATTGTGTGTGAGATATCCCGTTCCAATTAAGGCCAATTTTATGTGAAAATGCATGATGGAAATTGAGCTGTGAATGTGCGACTTCGAATAAAATTGCCCAAATTAAACAGACCATATATGAATGAACTAAAAATTTCAAAAATATGCTTTATTTACTAAAAAACGATTTGGCTCAAAATTTTAAATTTTTAACCAAATACTTTCTCAATAAAATAACAATTTTTTTGTCCTAAATATTTTTTTCTCTTTTCCGTACGCGAGGTACAACTTAAAATCCCAGAAATATTCTTTGTTACGATCTTCATAGCCTCCAGGACGTTCACTAAAGTACAGACTGGATAGGAAACTAAAATTACTTCAAGAGGCTAGTGAAGACATCATAAATTTATTCTATTTTCACCTCACGCGCCGACAAACGCATTTTCATTGACAATGCTAACAATAGCTCACACTTGGTTACGATCTAATGCACGCGGTAAATTACTTGTTTACACGTTGTCATGGCATCCGTTGGAGAGGTGCATCACGTGCGAGAAAAGGAGAGAGGTGGTCAGTCGAAGAGTGTAATTATGAGGCGTAAGGTCTTGACTAATTCCAAGCGCAACTAACGCACGTCGTCCGACGTCACGTGCAAGATGTTTGTATCACATAAACAGTCAATGCGTTGTCGTAGCAAAACATTGACCCAATATTTCAGCCTGATTGACTCTAATTAACTATAAGTGTATCCTGGACCTCTAGTTTTACACCTAAACATCGGCAACATTCGTCATGAAGGAGCTGCCATGAGATTTGTGTTAATGCATGCAGGAAGAATATTTCATATCTAATTCACTAACCGAGTGATTCAACCCGAAGGTCTTTTTGTATATGTAAGGGATTTAATCGCATTAACCGATTAAATCCCAATCATGTTGATAACTTAAATTTTTTTTAATATTTTGAAGAATTAGCAATAAAACATACTCAGTTTAGGGAAAGGATCGATTTCTATATTTTTATTGATTTTAGTTTGCTTTTGGTTTACGTACACGTAACGTTGGTAATTCCCTGGATCTAATGATTCGATCTGTCTTTTTTTTGGGACTCTTTCTTTTTTGGAAAGAATTTTTATTTATTTTAACACAAATACATAATGTACAGAAATATATTGGTAAAATCGTTTTATTCATGACATTTAGAAGAGAAATCAGCATGTCAATGAATATTGAACTTTTGGCTCACTCTAATCGTCTGGCTGCAACAAACTTGGCATCTTCGATGTTAATTTTTTCGTCACGCACAATTTTGTGGCCAACCTTCTTTCGTAACTGCATTTGGCAAACTATTTATTCCACCATCTCCTATATTATAGCAATTTTTAGTGACTATAAAGGCAGTTGCACCTTCAATTTTATCTTCTTTCTTCAGGAGGCGTCAAAAATACATCTATGATATGGGGGTCAGGTCTTACCCTTGGGGCACCTCAAACATAGGGGTTAGGGGTTACCCAATGGCTTCACGCGGAATTATAACCCGGGACTCTTCGGACCGAAGACAAGCACTTCTCAAGGCCACCGCGTTCCTCTATTTAATGTATAATAGAGAAAAATTGGACATTTTCGTAAGGTTATTCAACACGTTGGCGAATGTTGTGCATGAATAGCATTCATACGTATACATTCACACTGATTCCTTATTCCGGGTTGACGGTGGAAGAATCACCACCATTGTGACGTTGAACAAAAAGTATATCTGTTTACAAGCAGGAATAAACCGTTCCCATGGGAACCGTATGCGTCAGAAGACAGATCCCGCGTGCTCATTACCTACCGAAAGAACTCTTGTCAATAAAATATAATCTTTCTCGTTCCCAGACGTTGAGATTCATTGGTTCAAAATACGATTTGTTGCATCACAAGACATAAGTCAAATATCTCACTTAATGAGGCCTAAGAGGATCTTTTCTTGTTCGTTACGTAACTTCTCTTGCAAAGTACACAGGTTCCATTTCTTAGCGATATTAGTTAGAATTATTACGAAGAGTGAATTGGAGACAAGATTAGAGGACGACTTCCGTAACATAGAGCGCAAGTGGCAAAAGGAGAGTAGATCAACTTATTATCTTACTTGTAATCTACTTGTCGTAGGTGACGGAAAGTATGGATGGAGGAAGTACATAGCGAGGAGGGGATGTTGAAAACGGTGTTAAAGGGTAGAATGTTAGGTAAATGAGGGAGAGGAAGGAGGAGAATAGGGTTTTTAGATAATTTGAGAAGGGGTAGGCTTTGTTGTGCATTGAAGAGGGAAGTCGATAATTGGAGGATATACGCCAACCCAAATAATCCTCGAAGTACGAAAATGCCCAAGGAAAGGTACTGTCTCCCTAGCCTACATCCGTACTTAGGCGAACATTTATAATACATAGTTCATTTAGTGCATTTGGACTGTTGGTTGGGGATTACTTTTACAGCGGTGATTACTTATGCCAACCTTACGGGCTGGAAGTACCAGGAGTTTTTCTATATTATCCTACAATTTACCCTAAGTTTATTTTTGTTCTACTCTAAGTATTCAGAGCATGGGTAGAACGTAGTCCTTTTCGTCCCAATTTTGAAATTAGTCCTCATTCATTCATCTGTGGCTGAGTCGGGGTGAGATCTATCTTTACCAATCCAAACAGACCTTCTTTTGATTCTTCAGGTGAGTGATATTTTCTCACCGTAGAGAGTCAATGATCTGCATTACCAATCATCTTTTACTGTCACAGTGGTGTAGTTTAAAAATATAACTTTTTATGATATTTCATGGAGTATAGGTCAATGTAAACCAAGTTATAGCCAACGTTTCGATTTATTTAAAATCATCCTCAGGGCTATGAAAGAGAAAACATGAACAATATAAAATACAAAGGTGACAACGATATACAATATTTTTACATAAAAATGTTACGATCGCGTTTTTTTATATAGTAATATAATTTAAAGTATACACATATATATGCATACTTTAAATTATATTACTGTATAAAAAAACGCGATCGCAACATTTTTATGTAAAAATATTGTATATCGTTGTCATCTTTGTATTTTATATTGTTCATGTTTTCTGTTTCATAGCCCTCAGGATGATTTTAAATAAATCGAAACGCTGGCTATAACTTAGTTTACATTGACTTATACTATATGAAATATCATAAAAAGTTATTAAACAAGGTCAAGAATAGAAGAGGAAAAGTATTAATAATACTAATCATTTAAAAATATAGTAACCCATATTTTACCCGTTCTTCTATATGTTACCGACGTCTTAAGCTAACGTCGAAACATCTGCGGCTGAAACCCTTTCTCAAAAAAGTTGTTCACAACAGTACCTCCTAGGGAGAGAAAGGAAGAGAATAGGATTTTTAGATAGATTCAAATAGAGTAGGCCGTACAGCTAATTGAATAGGACAGTGCTTGAAGGAAGGGGAAAATCCCAGAATACTTCTTTAGTATTCCATGGATACCTACCTCAATCGGTAGAGTACTATTATTATTATGCTTAATTTTAAATACATTTCAAATTTGATCAATGCGCAATATTTAGTGCGATGAATGATCTCAAATACGGAACGAAGGTTTTTAACACCAGGATATGATTGAAATAAAACTGCACGTTACGGTGAGTTTGTAATATTCTACCAGCAATGCAATGGCAAAAAATTGTTACTAAGAACAATCTGCCTACACAAAATTTCTCCGATACCGTCTGTTATATAAGTAGCATAGAAGAATAAAAGGCACGTCTGGATTTTATCTGTCTGACGTAACAAAAATGGTCGAATATACATCTCTGCACTCATAATTCTGATATGATTCATGAATCGCAGATAAACAGGACAAGCCTAATGTGGAAATAATCTTACACGCACAATTAATTTTCTGAGATGAAAATAAGTAGCCCACTGCTCACTTAAATATTATAGCATCAATGAAACGTGAATACTCGTGATGGATTCAAATTCACTACAAGAAAACTAACCTATGAAAATCTATTTGGAAAAAATAGTTATAAAATTAAAATCATTGTCTTTTTCTATGATTAACAACAAGAAATTAAAATTTTCAGCATTTATCGATTGAAATAAAATTCGAAAAATGTGAAAAAAATTGTATTGATTGGTCTAAAATGCTACAGAACAAAATTTTTGAGCACTATGTGTTGAGTCAAACATGACCATAAGTAACAGTGGGTTTTCTTTTCTTATTTTGCTTTGCTAGGAAAAAATTATTTTTAGGAGGTAAAATATGTACGTCTTTCCCGCGTTTAAATATATAGGGTCTAGTATCATCGTGACATCGAAGAATATGTTGGAAAATTCGAAAACAGGTACCAGATACGTCATGAATTAATGCAGAAATGATTGAGGAATCTCAGAAAGCAAGACGAGCCTGATGCACTTCTTACAATAGACGGAATTATTTTCACAAGGAGAGCCAAGCAAACATTTTCTCATCAAATACATTTGCAATGAACATCTTCAATTGGACGAAAATTACACTCTCACACTCCAAAGGACAAGAATCATTCGGGTCACGATAATGGGTACCCATTTCATTACTCCTACACGACGTTATTTCTCTACGTAAATCGCAGACCCCTTGCCTTCCTTTTCCAAGCATTGCTCCTAGGTTATATCCAGGCCGAAAAGCATTTCCGTGACTTCATTTTCGGCTAATTTGAGCTGCATGCGTCTTCGAAAATGGAAGGGAGAATAATAAAAAAAAAACCGAGGATGGGAAAGAGAAAGAAATAAAAAAAAGAATGGACGACGGGGTGCCTTGTTTCGTATACCAACTGCAGACGAGGGGGGAGATATAGGGAGAGTTGTAGAGATACGAAATATTCTCTCGTCTCGAATGCAATTCCATTTTACTTTTTCCATCACTGTGCACAGGGGTCTCCGAAAGAGTACCCAACTACCTACTACTACGCCTATGCCTCACCCATAGGAGCGGACTAAATGAGGGACCATCCTACCCGAAAGCTAGCACGAAAGAATTTCCGCGGAGAAAATTACTTCATCGTGTATTTCTCGGCGCAGCTTTATAGCTCCTTTTTTTCTTCTACCTCCATTACTACTACCTTTTTCTCCCCCAACCCTTCTTCAGTAAACCTTTTCTGAACTCCCCCACCCCTCCAATTCCCTTCTTTCGGTCGAGTGAACTAACCGGGCTGCTCCTGAACTCACCCTCCTACACCTCGTATACCCCTTTGAGGAACCTTAACAAAGTCCCAACCTTAAAACCCTTTGCAGCCCTCCCCCTCTACGCCACCTGCTCGGCTGCGACCTATTTCAAAGCGATGCATGTGCGTGTGCACGGCCTCAAAGGAAACGTTGCCGGATCATAACTCTTCTGTGTCCTGCGGAGTAATATATATTTTCTTCTTCCGATTCCCCGGTGTGTTATTTGGTAATCTTGGGGAGGATTGGCAAGATAGAAGATCTTTTTTTTTTATATATACCACCTGGGTTATTTCTTCCCCCACCCCCCCAACATACACAAATCATCTACATAATACCCTGCTAACCACCTCTAGGGTGTTTGGCAGGGGGTGATCAATCACCAGCATGCAGCATGAAATAGGGCTCACACATGCACACCACACTGATATTAAAATATTACGTATACTAGCAAAAAATACGTTCACATTCAAGGAATGGCAAAAATTGCCAAATACTCATGAAGGCAATCAGCCAATAATGCTAGAACACACATAATATGATGTTAGAAATACTTACAAAATTCACAACATACATTTATGAGTACATAAGTTAGTAGGCTAAACTATAAGTGAACTGACCTAATTGTAAGTTCTAACACTGCTGTTATAGTATCTTATTGACCGCGCAAAACACATAATTATGAATCTATCTGTTCTACAGCCTATTTCTTTTATTTAATTTACATAATTTGATCTAAAACTCGTTATTAACAGTGTGGTATTCCAATGTAAGTTATTTTGGATAGTATACGTTTACTTATGCTACTACATTTTTACATAGAGCCACCCGGATTTCAATGAGTAACCGCTATCATCAGCAGGAAAATATTAAACTCTATTTCTTACGCCTAATGAACACGATGATTGCTCTTCGAAACCCGGGTCGCTCTATATAAAAAAAGTGGTTGTGCAAGTAAAAGTTTACTGTTGAAGGTACCTTATGATTTGATATACCGTAGTATTGTAGTAACGTAAATCGAGACCGCTTGGAACCGCATTCGGTAGCATTACCCCTAAACCTCACCCCTTCGAATATATACTACGGCACTCCGACCGCCTCATACCCCTTCTCAACCTCTCTCTCCAGAAATATCCGACTCCTCGTCCAAACTGCTGAGTCTCATGCAAAACGTGATGAAGGCGACAAAGGAAGCGACACTCGTGAACAAGAGAATGATGAACGGTTGAGAAAGAGAATGTAACGGTCCTCCCCCCGTGATTCGGTGCGCTTCGGAAAATACCTACCAGCGTGCACGTGATGCAAATAACTATCTGGATATAGCTCGTCCCCATGGCTCTTTCGATCAAAAACTGAGAAAAGGAAAGAAAAAATACATTTTTTCACGTACGGGTTACGCGACTTATCCAACCAGACTCCTGTGTCCGGCGGATATATTTTCGCTTACCGATCCCCCGTTTGTTACTTGGTGTGTTAGTCTTGGGGAGGAAGAGGGATACTTAGTATGCATATATTATATGGTAGAAGATTTTCGTATCTTTATATATTAAAAAAAGTTGAAAATTAGCACTGAGCAGCGATGAATAGCCGGTGTAAAGTGCTAAAGAGAAGAAATAGTTGGGTATAAAAAGATTATCTGATGGGAGAATTGAGTGGAGATTTACGTCAAACTAATATGAGGATTATTAATCGGCGATGATTCTGAAAATATTTAGAAATTCAATCGTGCACGCGATGTAAGTAACTACAATATGGCTCGGCTCATATCGTTTTTCGGTTTCGATGAAAGCGGAGAAATGAATGGAAAAATACACTATCTGTATTCCAGTACCGTGACTAGAGCTGTTACTCATTAATATCCTCGAGTTTGCGTATGCAATGCAAGATATTTGCCTCTCTTAATAAATTATACTGGCTTTCTAGTTGTCGGTGGTTCTCATTTTTTAGATGAATAATTTTTTTAACCAATGATACCTCAAAGGTTTTCGAGAGTCATTCCAATACTTCTAGGAGTTTTAAGGTGGGGAATATACGGATACATTTCTATGAATCATTTGTAAATTACCTTTTTGTGACAAGGATACGTATCAAAAAATCATAAAGAAAATACGCCACCGTAAACCTTATAAAATACATGACTTTAAAATTGAGTAGTTTAGAATCCAAAGGGTACAAATGATTACTTTTTTATATACACTGTTTGGTACAGAAATTAGGTACAGAAAACAAACGAGATGAATTAGATATTTGATATAGTGCATTTGCTTTTCCACTCGA
Source organism: Ischnura elegans (assembly GCF_921293095.1). Classification (NCBI taxonomy): domain Eukaryota; kingdom Metazoa; phylum Arthropoda; class Insecta; order Odonata; family Coenagrionidae; genus Ischnura; species Ischnura elegans. The sequence continues at coordinate 84,869,963 of NC_060251.1, read as the reverse complement.
TGTCCGCACAGAACTGACTCTCACTCGTATCCCTTGGCAACCAATTTTTGTGTATTTCTTCTAACAATTAACTTTATATAACTATGTTGAGAAAAACATCACTTGTATCCTTTGGCTTCAAACGCCCTCAATTCAAACTTGTGTGTTCTTTGCATTGACCGAGCATACTACTGATGGGGTAAAAATCCAATTTGAAGCTTCTTTCATGACTTGACGAGACAGAATTAAGAATTTTGCCTAAAAAACGACGAACAGTTTTTCAAGGAATATCGGCTTTATCAGAGAATCTTCACTCCCAAACATCTTGAATGTGCACTCGGCAATTACTTAGAATTTCCGAGTACAAAAACAAAGGAAATTAGGTCAAACTTATGGCAGATATTTCCTCGGTCATATCAAGGGCATACGCTAATTCCCTCAAAATAGCATCAAATAAAAGTGGGAGCTTTCTTCTTCTTGATGAACTTCAACAATCATAAAACGCACTGATGAGTTTGTATTAAAAAAAAAAAATAACGACCAAATTTGTACCAAGAAGTATCTTACTTTCCGTGCACTTCTCCGATGAATCTGTTTACTTCTCAGAATAAGAGGTAAAATTCTGCCGCGAAAGGATTCTGACGGAGGACTTGGGATGCCGGAAAAATTTTAATGGGATTCCTGTGGTAATGAAAAATTCCCCCCAAGTTTGGCCTCATATCCTTCTTTTGAAAAAATGTCAAAAATCCTCATTTCTGCGGATTGCTCATTATCTTTACCCTCTTAATCCTGAATAATCTCGCTTCTTTCCCTCCTTTCACATTTCTTTTTTTTCGCCTCCATTTCAGACTGGTACTGAACCGACGAGAAATGTGAAAAAATAATCCTTAAGCTCCTCGTGGTATTCGTTTCCACAAAGAGGGTACCAAACACGTTGAAAATCGAAAATATCGGCCGCGAAATTATGTAGCAGGAACGTTCGATAAAATGTTTAATGGCGCGGTCATATCACGTTCTCGCTCTATTTTCATCCGATCCAATTAAAACGCGATCTAAAATAAAACTTTTAACGACGGGCGGAGTCTGTTGCTGCCGCTACCTGCCACCAAAAATCCACGGGCGGTGCGTCGTTTTTAGGCATCCTGAAACGAAGCCCAGGCTCCAAAAGTGGGGGAGGAATCCTCATCTCTGACGCAGTAGCCTGGCAAGAGCCGTTGCCAATACGAACCCTTTAATATCTATCTGGCTCGGAAATATTTAACGGCGCCTAAATTAAACCTCTAAAATTTGGCGGCAAAAGACTTGGTGGTTCATCATTACGGAGCAGCTTGTGGACAGGCAATTTACCCACAGTTGTCAGGTTATCGATGCCTAATTATGCGACCAATCACTACGCATGCAATTAATTATCGTCCTCATTAACTCCGTATCAGTTTCGCGTATCTTACATCCCTTCGTAGTAATATATCCGCCTCCATACGATTTTACTGTGCGTATACTCATTAAATACTAAATAGCAAACCATTTGAGCCGCGTGAATATCAATCAGTGCGATTTGTTTTTGCCTCAAATAACATGTCAATCCCAGGAAAGGAGATTTTCCTGCTTTCCTGCAGATTTCCTAGAATGAATTATTGCTTCCCTCGATGCTAAAATACATCTAGAAGACTTAAAATTTGCCAAAGACTTAGAGTTTGCCAAATACTATTTCTATACGTATTACATTTTCACGACTTTCTAAATGGAGAAAATTACTGGTTTTAGTCAACGAAATATTATATTAAGCTTTTGAAAAAGAAATATATTATTCACCCTCACGTAGCTCATGAGCTTATGAAAATAACTCAAACGACATTTATCAAACGTGTAAAAATAGGTGAAGCATTCGATAAATATAAAAATTAAAAACTATTTTCTTAGGGTTTGCATTCCCTAATTCCTATCAAATTTCTCAAGGTACAATTATACAAGGTACAGGGTAACCAGACCAAATTTTACGTTGAATTATTACATTGTTGCCTACTGCTAGCGTAAAATTCGTGGTCAGCATTAGTTTATCGAGTTACCGGAACACCTCAAATCACTTTACACAAACAATGATTGGCATTTCTTGCGGCTTAAAATTTTTTTAAATATTATAAGATCATTGGCATACTCTGAACCCTCCAGTAAAAAAAAAGCCGTAATGAGATTACTCAAAGTCCTTGTTTTTCAGAGCATTTGGAATATTCCACTTTTTCTCACGTAAGTAAAATACTCTATCCTTGTCTGAATTTTTCTTTCTAATATTTCTTATACCTTAGATACTTATCTTCACTCATCCGTTCTCACTGGCATTTACAAACATACCTCTTTAATAATTGTATAATAGCCATTGATCCACTCTTATCATATTACTTGGAGAGCTTTTTTTCTGTTGCCTCTGTATCTAAGGTGATACAAAGCTTTCTTTATTCTTTCGTAATTGCATTCTTCGCTTTTCTAATAGGTATTTTCTTCGGCTTATTCTACTCTAACTGTAAGGGATTAGGTTTAGCACGCAGACGATTAAACGCTGTATACTTGGCTGAATTTTTCCTTCTCAGATCTCCACTTATCATCAGTCGTCCATTCTCATCGTGAAGATTTTCCTGTTCTTATGAGGGATTATTCTGCAGATATTCAACGCCCGCGGAATGTAGGAAAGGTGAGCAAAGGGAGGGGGGGGAACTTAAGGGACATTCGATGTATAAAAACGCTTCCTGGCTTTTTTCCCAGATGGCGGGGCAGCTGTTTTGCCTATCACTTTAGGGGGTGGGGGTTCGTTCTCTTTTTAAAGACAATCTGACGCCCACTCTAAGGACATCACCGCCGCCTTTTCCTCGTGTCCTATCGCTGCCCCTTCTGAAATTCTCCTCAGCAGAGGTGGGCCAAGCAGTACCAGCCGAATAAGCAGCACCAACGTGAATGTACCGGCTGGGAGACAGTTCCACGATATGCTACCAGTTCCAATCAGTTCCGCAGTTCTCTTTGTGGCCTGATTGGGCTGGTCTCTGTGCCGTGTGGCACTACCATTACTAGCTCCAAAGTACCCCTTAAAGTGACGTGAGAGACACCGCAGAATGGTAGAACCAGCACAATGCCACTGCGATATCGCGGTACTGCTTCGCCGTCACAGCAGTCACAGGTCAGGTGGAGCCGGAATCGAGCAGGAGTGAGATAGCAATATTGGAGCAGTACTGTCCCAGTTACGGGCGCGGAACAGTTTCAACGAGACAGTTCCAGCTATATTAGTCCGTATCTACTCAGACGTACGCAAATTTTTCCATCTATGGAAAACTCGTGGTTAAGGCGAAATTCAATTTGCCTTGAGCAGTGAATAAGGCCGCTGCCAACGTTATTTTTCCGAATGTTTGCCGTAGAAACCAGAAAGAGGTACCATGATATCCCGTAGGCTATATATGTAGGCTATTTAGAACTTTCACCGTTTTTGAGAGATGTCGTGGAAAAACATATCAAATGACTTATCGTATTTCCCACAAATTTTATTATTACAGCCCACTATACGTGATTCAATTTTTACACAATCACATGTTAGGTTAGTTCCTGATAATGAGTCTGTAACAACTGAAACACGTGCACACTTTATAATAGAATTTGTGGGCAATACGGCATCGTCGTTGATCACCTTAGAACTTTATTCCCGAGGCTTAAATTTTCAAACGAGAATAGGTAGGGTCACCCGTCCTTAGCAACCTTCAGGTTTTATTCATTATGTACCATAACCCTACTGCTACTAGATCAGTGGCGCCGACTCCATGGGGATTGAGGGGGCCCGAGCCCCCTCAAAAATTCGTTTTGGGTGTGAGGAAAAAGTGTGTCAGGCTTGTGGATTTTCCCCTTAGTGTCCAGATATCGAGATTAGAGTTATCAGGGTTCTAATGTTGATCAAATAACTCTTCTAAAATGCTTAAAAAACTTAAAACTCACTACCTATAAAATTTCCCGGGGCAAGATCCCCGGTTTGGCCCCCCCAATATTTTTTATAAGTCGGCACCCTTGTACTAGATACTTGATGATACCCTGTCCAGGGGAATTTGTTCTTATGGCAATTCTTGCATATTTCACCGCCGTTCGCGCAGCAGGATTACAAATATTACACATGTAAAGAAGTCATTTTTTATGTAGATTGTCCTTCAAACAGGAATCTTTGTTTACTTCAGCTTAGTTAACTATAGGTATTTGTCGTTCTAGTCTCGAATTTACGTCATTTTCGAACAAAATATCGGTTGAAACCTTGTTGAACGAATGAAGCGAAATATTTATAATCTTTAGTTCGATATCTTCAAGGTTTCAAAATATGTTTTAAACAAGTTATATGTCACCAAAAATATCGGCGAAGCGGGAGTGGCTAATCTTATTACCACGCAACGAAGAACCGGGAATGTAAAAAAAGCTATGATTTGCATAAAAAGAGATTTGAAAAATAGAAAAAATATATAATGAGTCTAGATATGTGTGAATACATATCCACCTTCAAAACTATAAAACATAAGTTATTTGCACTGAATGTCTCTACTTTCACGGCCTATGACTGGCATAGAAGTGCTCCATTCCCACAGATAATATAGGAATAATATGCACTGTGGTATCTTTGAATTAGGAATAAAAATTTCCTTCCGAAAAAAATAACTTTGATTTTTTGACTTCAGTCCAGCCACAGTGTTTCCAGGCCACCCTGCGCCACCCTCCGAGGTAACCCGGCCAAAAGGTGGAAACGCAGAGACTCTTTCTTCCTCCCCCATCTGCGTCACGAAGTTTGGGACACGTGTGGAAAGGGATGAGGGGTCCAGAGAGAGACGAAAAAAGAGGTCTGGAGGGATCTTTAAGAGATATCTTCTTGTGTACGGCAACAGGGAGCGGAAGATATCACTCGTGTCGCCAACCATGACTCTGTCCTCCTTTCTTCCAAATCCCTCGATCAAACCCATTCGCCTTTTCCTCCAAAACTGTAAATTCGTGGAAAGGGATGTCCTAGTGCTCTCCTCCGCACCACATTTACTCTTTCCCGTATTGACACTCTTAAAGCTCTTTGTTACATTCCTCTCTAGCGTACACGCAAGATGATGTAGAAAATATGGTTTGCCTACCTAAAATGAAGAACACACGGCAACTGATATTATGATCTGCGGTGGTGTGATTATACGATATCTACCGAACAGAAGTTTTGTTTACCTTACATTGGGACTATTGGGGACTAGACTAATAGTGATCAGTGGCGGATCTATGGGGAGGGGTAAACTAAAGGGGCTTTAGCCCCCCTTGCGTATCCAATTTAAAAAAGATAGAATGGTAATCCGACCCCACTACTGCTGGAATTTTTAACCCCACTTAGCTTGTCCCTATCCTGAATCCGGCCCTGATAGTGAGTAATAGTTAGAACCTGAAAGTTGATTAGCATGGGTGACCCTGCCTATTCTCGTTGGACAATTTAACCCTCATATAATCCTAGCGTGCCTACTTCTCAGGGGGAGAATTGTATTTTCCTTTGCTTTCTACAGCGGGAATTCTGGTTATAAGAAAGTTAACTATCGGTTCTGACGTTTGAACTGATTACGGTGACTTAAATCTCGCCTTAACAGCAATTTTTCAATAACTAGGATGGATTTACGTCAGACTGACATTGCAATAGGACACACAATGCAGCTGAAATAAGTCTCTATTGCCTGCTTAGGATGAAGATATCCAACAACTGATCTATTGATGTGAAGAAAACAAGAAAGTGGGAAGAAAGGCAGAGGATGGCATTAGATCAGTTACATACAACAGGTTATGAATGACATAAAAGGAAGAAATACGAAATAATATGGATGTAATTACACAAATGTGCTGCGTGAATCAAATCTTTGGATTTTAAACTAACAATGATGATATAATATCGATTGACGGAGAAATTCATTCGAAGAAACGTGACCCAAAACTTAAACAATGGAATTTCCCATCCCAAAAAACTGCAAGGTGGACTTCATCGTTATGAAAACCTTGGCGTAAATAGAATTCAGGAGGCACTAAAACAACCACATAATTCATAATAAAATTATTGTAAAGATGTGTGATATAATAAGTGGAAAATAAATTTAAATAATAGTTATATTTATTTTCTGCTTATTATATCTCACATCGAGGCTAAAAAGGGACATTTTCTGTGAACAGAATTTAAATAACTTAAGTCATATATTTTTAGCAATACCTTTTCTAGTTCTTTGAGATAACTTCAAAAGCGTATACGGATAATATTCTATATATAAGATTAATATAAGGTTAGTGAAAGTAATTTTTAAAGGACCCCATGCTATTTTATGCCAAAAATAAATCTGAAATTAAAAATAATACTAAAGATATGCAATATTAATTAAGTACCAAGCACCATGACAGTTACAAGCGGCAGATAGCTAACCAGTGCAACACTTCCCATTGCGGGAGAGAGATAGAGAGTAATCAGGACCTCACCCTTACATACGTTCCTGGCCGAGTGTATTGTAAATTTTCATGTAACTAACGTGTTTTGTCTCCAACCACATCATTCATTTGCTGGTAAACCTAAAATAAGTACAATTATGAGCAAAAGTTTTATTTTTGCAATCACGTCTGTTATTTTTTCCAATTTAAATATTTTTATCAATTTACGTAATATATTGAAAGTAGTGTTAAAATAAAGTACAAGCATTTCATAAAAGCATTACCCTTCCAGAGTAATAAAATTGTATCGCAGTAACAACACTATCTTCCAATTATATGGACGGAGAAAAGAAAAAAAAGTGTACCTACTGCAATTTTTCATTGAAATGTTGCAAAAGAGATTTCCTCAGCAGAACCCTCTTCTGAAAAAAATAAAGTATACACATTCATAGCGCAAGAAATTTTTCGCCAATAAGCATGTTACGATAGTTCCGTCTCCATAATCCTTTCTTCGGGTGGTGGATATAAATTGCTGAGCATAATTTACCTCTTCTCCACCGCTAGATAACAGATTAATGAAACTGCTCATACAACTTCTCTCATCCGCTTCATATTAGTTTGAGTGACATTTTACTCGTAGATCCGACTTAGAAACCCGCGGGATATTTCCACCGAGTCGGACCCCGGGAAACACTCCAGACGAGAGATATCAACGAGTAAAATCTCTCGCCTGCTTCCCTTTCGACCTAAAGAGCTTAATTCCCACTTCAAGTTGCGTGACATCTCACTTTTCCTCACTCTCTCCTGCTAATTTGATAGCCATCGTCCGACCGTAAAACTTATTTCGTTTCCCCGTAAATGGATCTTGAAATAATTTTCGCCCGACCCTACGTGTCTTCCAACACTTAATACTCCTCAACTTCTGAGGTCCAATTCGTTAACTTGGGGAGTCCGTTTTGAGAACTCCGTGAAAGTGCGCGATTGTGATTCGTATCAGCACCACCACCCGTCGTAACACACCCTCGAGTTTACTTCTTCGCGGCGGTGTCTTTATTGCCGGAGAGCTTCTTTCGTGGGAAATGTTCTGCCTTCGACACCCTAGCTATCCGAGGGGCTATTAAGTGGAGAGTTTCCTCGCTTGAACGCTATATCTTCTGCGAGGAATCCTGTGTTTTTTTTCGTTTCTCTTCATGCCTTTCAGCTGAGATTGGTGCAAATGCATTTTCATCTAGTGCGAGGTTTCATTGAGCCAAAATAACGACTATATCAGGAGGGAATGGATAACTACAATATAATTTAAGAAATAAGATTTATGAACCACCAACGACCATCGGTTCAAAACAAATGGAGAACCCAAATGAAAAAATTGTGACGCAAAAATACTTTTTTTCACGTCAATTGCAGTTTTCATAGCCGTTTATAAAACACCCAATGTCATAAAATTTGTATCCGGTATTGAAGTGTAGATGTGAATTATACTAAAACTATTTTTTTTCTCTCTACGCCTTTCAGCTGAGATTGGTGCAAGTGCTTTTCATCTAGTGCGGGGTTTCATTCAGCCAAAATAAAAGGTTTGAGCAGTTCACCAACGACTGAGTGGGTTTTATCCTGGATTACAAGCTAGATTTAGAGAGATTAATAAATTAGTGGAGTGGGTTCCATGAATGCCCACAGATTAAATTTGGCAGGCTCATCTGCTGTGGAGAGCTGTTCAGATGCAGTCAACTATTTTGCTATAGACCATATCAGTAGGGAATGGATAATCACAATACAATTTAAGAAATAAGATTTATGAACCACCAACCACCATCGGTTGAAAAAAAATGGTGAACACAAGTGAAAAAAATTGAGTGAGACAAAACGATACATTTTTTTCACGTGAATTGCAGTTTTCATAGCCGTTCATAAATCATCCAATGTCATAAAATTTTTATCCGGTATTGAAGTGTAGATGTAAAATATACTGTAACTAATTTTTTTCTCTCCATGCCTTTCAGCTGAGATTTCTGCAAGTACATTTTCATCTACTCTCCAATACAATACTATTCGCTGATGATACTAACTTAATTTTTAAAAACCATAATCCCATTCAGCTAATGAACGAGGTAACAGAAACTACACACAATTTGATGAACTGGCTCACCGATAATAAGCTATCTTTAAATGTTAGTAAAACCCATTATTTAAATTTCAATCTTAAGAAGAAGATAATAAATTTTAATCCAATAATTAACAGTTACCCTATAAAAGAACTTAGGGTAACAAAGTTTTTAGGTATCTGGATTGACTCTAATCTTTCATGGGAAGAACACATCAATAAATTAACTCAAAAAATGGCACAAATCTGTTATGCATTCCGTGTACTCAGGGAAATCACTTGTAATCAGGTATTGAGAACGATATATTTTGGATATGTGCTGTCACTTCTTAATTATGGTATTCCATTTTGGGGCTCCTCTATCTTCCTACCAAAATTATTTAAAATGCAAAAAAAGATTATTCGCATAATAACTAATTCCAATAATAGAGCTCCCAGCAAACCTATTTTTGAAAAACTGGAAATCTTACCACTCCCTTGTATATATATTCTTGAAACAGTCTCTCTTATTAAAAAAAATCAAGACATGTTTATTAAAAATTGTGACATTCATAGTCATAATACAAGAAGCCAAAATGAAATCCATGTAAGTCAGCACCGAGTAAATAAAACAATAAAAGGCATAGACCATCAGGGAATACTTGTGTATAATAAATTGCCAAGCTAAGTAAAAAATATCAAAAGTTCCTTTAAATTTAAGTGTGCCGTGAAAAAACTACTTTTAAGGAAATTATTCTATAGTGTGGATGACTTTTTAATGTAAAAAAATTTATGTGTGTAATTGAAATGTGTTCACAAAAAAAAAATTTTGTAAACTGTATGTATTTATATTTTTTTTATATTGTTTTGTTATTTGAGCATTGTTTTTCCATTCATATTGTGTAATACATGTAACATCCTTGACAAAGCCATGCATAATGCAAATGCTTACGGTGACTTAATAAATCAGTCAATCAATTACTGCGGGGTTTCATTGAGTCAAAGTAAAAGGTTTGAGCAGTTCACCAACGGCTATATCAGGAGGGAATAGATAACCGCAATATAATTTTACAACTAAGATTTATGAACTACCAACGGCCATCGGTTCAAAACAAATGGTGAACCCAAATTAAAAACATTGTGAGACAAAACCATACATTTTTATACGTCAATTGCAGCTTTCATAGCCATCTCTTGCGTGCTCAGTGTCATAAAATTTGTATCTCCTGTTGAATTATTCATATAAAGAATACTAAAGCTACAGCTATAGAGAAATAGTTACAGGTTATAGTAAAATCAGCGAAAAAATTCAAATATACAGAAAGGTCCTATAAATTCGTTTTAGGCTTCACTTGATGGAAGTACGATATATCCACGATAAAATATAAAACATATATGAAGTGATTTCCTCACTTTAATACACAATACACGATCGACATGGTTTAGAAAATATTTGAGTGAGAATAGATATATAATTATGTATCTGATTTTATATTTCAATATAATTAATCAATTCCGCCTACATTTCAGAAATTTCCCATGCTACTTAGTTGCTACGTCAAAAATATGTTGCGCGTCGTGCCTAATGTTTGTGTGGCTGGTTGCATAATTACCAGAAGAATTTATCGCATGAGTGCGGATGTCACCACAGTGATGTAATCTTATTACTTACAAATTACTTAATAAATAGGCAAATTAATAACCAAAACCTTATTTAATGAAAAATGTTTTCATTTTTTCGCAAAACAAAGGGAATGCAGTGAAAAAATCTCCGCCAGTGTGAAAAAATGCTAAGAAAATGTCACGCAATGAAAGGGCTAAGTATTGAATGAATTAGGATGAACCTCCTTTATGAAATATAGAGAGAGGGACAAACTGACGTGATTTGAATATTACTACATTTTCACCCACCGTGTACTGTAACATGCATACATTTTTTAATATGAGCCTCAGAGCATTCACCTTAATGACAATGAGAAAAAATTCGCCCAGACCGGGAATTGCACCACAGACCTTAGGCGGCCCAGACCACCAGTATTCGGTCCAGGTTCCTGAATTCCTTTGGTAATTGCATTTAGTATAATTATTGATAAATTGAAGATCGCGTAGAAATCTTCGCAGTGGCACGGAATGTCAAAGGCCAGTGGTTCGACTCCCAGTCCACGGGAATTATTTCTCGGAGTATCCTTTGCGTGAAAGGGCACGTGACGAGGGTGTGAGCCAGCGCGTGACATCTTGACGCGTTCCGAGTGGCGGCGTTCCGCAGTTGACGAAGACTGTTGGTGCGGTGGTTGTGAACACAAAGTGCTCCAGACTGCGGGTTGAGGCTCATGTCTGCGACAATGATGCCACCTCCCATGGATCTGAGGAAATTGTTGATACCCTCCGGGATCTGAATGCCGAAGTGAAGTCGGTCGGTGGGACCGTTGGGGTCGGCATGGAGAATTCGATCTGTACTGTTGTCCCGAGGATCGATCCAGGACCCCTGATTTGGAGCCGAGTGGAAGGCATTTCACCTCCCTTCACGAGGCAGGGGCCGTATTCTGTATCTCCAAACCGATCGTTGTGGCACCGATTCGTCGGGTGGGACGTCACACTGACTCGCGGCAAGCATTGGTGCGATTCTGTACGAACCCGATCGGTGCGGCACCGACGTGAGGACGGGAGATCGTCGTTAGCCGAACCGAAGTTAGATGACTTCTAACTTCGGATATATTCGGATTTTCCCTGTTTGGGAAGGAGTGGGAACCGTACCGACTGGTTTGAAACCGACGACCTTACAGAATCGCTGAAAGTGCCGTCGTCGGTACGGAAACCGTTGTCGGTACGGAATGATGTCCAGTCGGTGGACTTGAAAGAGAAACCGATCGTTGCGGTACCGAAGAAATACAGAATTCGGCCCCAGGATCGAAAATTTACAGGATTGTTTTTATGTAACCTTAAAATCATCATACCAATTTGAAATTGTGTCATTCAAGTAAAATACAATCAATCTTTCTGTGCAATCCAACGTACCGCCGGAGTGCTTGTGCATACAGAGTCGAGTATTGTACTCCTTAACCCATTATTCACCAGACTGTATTCAGGGCTTTTAACTTCGCATTTTCCGATTTTGTCCTAATTGAGATGAATTTTTGGAAAAAAAATATTTTCATCACATTATATGATATTCATAATGCTGCGTATACGCAACGCTCGGAGAACTCCAGAAAATAAATACAAAAAAGTAATTTTAAAACTTAAGTTACATAATTTATTTTTTATCTTGTTTTGTACACTCGACATCTTCGCCGGGAGTTATCAGTGTTCCTTTGGAGGAAATGCCCCATTCTGCCCTGACGGACATGCTGGGGTATGTCATTCTTCCTAGGGTGTCTCGTATGTGCGCATCGATTTTTACGCCAAACGCCATAAAAATGCAATTATACGAATGAAAATGTTGGTGGATATGACAAAATTAGAACTAGAGATGCTTAAAAGAGTCAGTAAATCGAAGAAAAAATAATTCTGAAGTAGAAATTTGTTCTGAGAATTAGGATTTAATAATATTGCGTTAATGCGACGCTGGGGATTAATGGGTTAAAAAAACCTTTCGTCTTTCCTTTGTGCCGTATTCGGTTGGCAGGTGTGGCGTCAAGAGGCGTGGGACCGGGCGTGGAAGTCTTACGAATTGAAGGGAAAAGCACTGAAGGGGAGAGGAGGCAGTATGAAAAAATGAAATGCTCTAGAGTGGGAGTGAATATCGCTTTGGGAAGGCTTAAGGCCTTTGTGAGGAGCCTGAGTTTTGTTTCACTGGATAAGCGTGGACTGTTAATCATTGGCGATCATAGGAACGGTGACAGAGGAGTTTATGGGAGGTGAGCGGAAAGTTAACGGGCACGTGGACTCAATGGATATTAGCGCCAGGCCGCAATAGATTAGACAGAACGAGGGCTCGGGTTGTGGTGGGGTTTGTGTTTGAGGAGGTGGGACTTCAAAACAAATGAGCTGATACAAGTGTCGGAAGGCTTTACACTTAATGACCAGGTGTAAGGATGTGAGCCAGGCGAGGATCCCTCAAATCGTTTAAAGCAACACCTTATCCTAACAATAAACCTCGTGCAATGAATCTCGAAATATTGAGATACAAATATCTGTGGTTTATGTCTCATGTGACATGTTCTATTTTTAAAAACTCCTTTTCATTAATTGTGCTAAACATCCGCAGAGAAAAAAATCATTTGCAAGACCGAGATTCGAACCCGGGTCCCCTGATTTCCGGTCGAGTGCTTTAGCCAGATAAGCTGCCGAGACGACATTTTCCTCAGTGAATAGTAATGGATTATCCCTTGTATATTCCTTGCTTAAAAGTGAAAGAATATTAGAGATCCACGTGTAAGCTATCGCAGTGCGGTGAAAATTCAGCGGTAGGTTTATGGATTATGAACCGCGTATGTCAATCTTCTTAGACGACAGTTTCGTCAACAATGCAGCAAGTTGCATCAGGTCGATGACGCTTGTGACAACTTAATCGTCGTGAAGAAGCCTGCTGCAGTCCCAGCAAAACTGTCGTCTACACAACAATGATACATGTGGTGCATAAACCTCTTTGCTGAATGTAGGAGATAATTTTGAAATTATTACAGATTCACTCACTGAATGAAACCGAAGGCTTTTTGGGATAGGTGAGGGTGGAGTGGATCGAGGACTACAGTCAAGTGTACATCATATATCCAAGAACTCACCTGACGTAGGCATTTTTACTCATCGAATGGCTTACGATTTCGGCGATAATAAATCAATTTCAACCCATTACATAAAAATCAAATGCCACCAATGCTTTAAGTAGGTTTTAATGCATATGAAATGACACAGATGCCGTACCCATGTCTAGCAAACATAAGTTTAAAAAATAATCCCCCCCTATCTATATTCAAAAATTCATTTTTTCAAGACAAATATTTATGCTCGTGGCTGAGCTTGAATGAACAATTTTAACCAAAATCGTAATCAAATCACGTTTTAAGAGCACATTAGTGCCATATACGTATTGATTGGCCCTAATTTTGCATAACAGTAGACATTTTCTTTTTAATTGGCTATAGCTCTTTTTACGGTCGTCGTACAAAATTTACACTTTAACGCAAATCATAGAGTTCGATTTTTATATTAGCGAAACGTACAACACCAATATAACTCAATTATACTTTTTGAAAAAAAAAAACGTTTTAACTGTTCACACCCTGCACAGTCCTTCCATCACTATGAATGGTACCCCGCTTGCCACAGGGGTAGTTGGAATAAAATCAACCAAAAAGGTTTAAATTAAACGCGTATCACCTATTTCTATCAAAAGAAAAAGTGTAATAAATATCGTCTTTGAACCAGATCATGAAGAACAGGAAAGAATACGAGGGAAAATTGTGAGAATATATATGTATGAACTTGTAGCCAATGGCAGTACAGGAAAATGGAATACGGGGAATTGGGATTCCTTTGAAATGAGGATATATAATTACTTTACATACTAATAAATTATCAGCCTGAATAAATTCACCATCAAATGTCCAAAAAAAATATTTTGAAGGGAATTTTTCGGTCAGCGCGAAGACGTGTGCTGAAAATTATATTTTAAATATGATAAAATATATCTGTTAGTAGGATTAGGAATTGTAAATAATGTTTTAAATCCAATTTTGTACTTTTTAATTCTTGAAACTCAACTCTCCACCGTATTCACGCCACAGAGATCATATCGCCGCATGCCGCAAAAAATACGCTCTGACATCCCGCATCGAATTTTGCTGCCGCCGCATGAGAGTAATTTCTATCTCTAACACGCTTACATTGTACGAAGACATACAGCCAGTAATTTTTTAACTTCAGCCGGTATTTGGCCTTTCTCAGAGGAAAACTTTTTATGCATGTGGTATTGGCAAATTTAGAGTTAGTTTCATAGAAGATATCATTAAAATTTAAAGAATAAAACTAGGATCTTTACTTAATCTGTAGTGTAAATCATGAAAAATGTAGCGCTAATTTGAATGCCATCACCAAAATGAAATGGAGGGACTGACCCCACACTCCTGCCCACCTACCTTACTTTATTACAGAGAATTCCGATCGTCGGTGACAAAATGTGTCAAAATTAAATTTATTACACAAACCCCCCTCTTCTTTCGTGGAAGCTCCCGTTCTCCCTTTACTCCATTTTTAGAGGCTCCTTTCGAAGAATAACCGCGTTCCCCACCTCTCTCCTGGCTCGAGCCATGGTCTCCTCCGTTACCCTTTCCGGCATTCTCCGACGTCTCACACGACAAGCCCCCCCAAACCCCAAAATCCGTCTCGTGCTCTGCCAAAATTCTCTCTCCCCCATCTATTTTCCTTTTTCCCCGCTCATCCGGGGCTGACACCATTGGCGGATCCTTTGGGGGATTTGGGGGGCTAAGGGGGCTGTAGGGTCCCCATTGGTTCTACACAAACAATAGAAACCATCGAAATTTTTGAAGGTTGCCACTTCGTATAATAGTATTTACTTATTTTTTCCGGTTTATTTACCTGCTTTAACGAATTGAAATACAAATTATTTCTAAAATTAGGTTCCATTGAACACGCTTTCGGCATGTTACAAACCAGCGGTAGATTCATGAGGGGGGGATAAGGTTCTCCGGGTATCCAATTTACACTAGATAGAATGGTAATTTTGTTCGGAAATCCACTACTGCTAGCAGGTTACCCTCCTCTTAGCCCTAACCCCCTGCCTTGCCGCAAAAATACACCATGACCCCTTCCGCATTGAATTTTAATTGGCGGTGTACATGAGCAATGCTAATCTCTTCCATTTTAGGAAGACTTACCACCAGTAATTTGTCCCCACCTTCTCTTCAAGCCTCAGCCCCTAGCCTTAGCCTCCCCCATTTCTCCTATCTTGGATTCACCACTGGCACCAATCCCAAAAAATGAATGATATAATGGTGAGTTTGAAAGGCCTTTAAAGAGTGCGGCGAGGGTTATTTTCCGTCTCACCCACCGCCGCTTGAGCGATCATCACTCATTCCTTTAAGTCAAACTTTTGTTTAAGGGGGGACTCGTAATTATTCCTCCGACTCTACGCCTCCCTTCTCCAACACCTCATCCGACCAACCCCCATGCAAAACCACCACACCCCATGCCATCACGGTGTGGTTCCTTCCAGTTTAAACCGCCCGTTCCCTGTTTACGACGATTCTCCCCTCTCGCGCCGGTTATTATTTCCTCGAAAACTACAATCGTGTCAGAATGATTTCTTGTCTGTCTGCGCACCCTATTTCACATTCTCCTTGATTCTTTGACACTGAGACGGCATCGAAGATATAGTGTATCCACTGTTACAATTTCGAAATTCCCTCAGATGTCCAGGTATCCATGTAGGGGAAATTTCTAGACATTTTTATACCCTATGCATTTTTTCGATTAATGATACTCATGGGTAGAAATATTTTGCCACAGGAAAAGTTGTGGAGTCATTTAAACGCTGTGAATAACATCGGAAAACTTCTGGAAAAGACTCTAAATTTTTTATCTATTAGAGTGTTTCACACTGCATCTACTTTTAGAGGGAAGTCGGGAATGCGAATTAATTTGAGAGGGAGATATCACATATGTAGCGTTTGAAGGCTAGGCTTACAGACCTAGTGAATGAAGAACTCGGTAGGGAAATTACGTCACAATGTCACATTCAACATTAGTATCCCTATTATAAAAAAAGACACTTTGATACTTCCTCGATACATTTAAAAATAATTTTCTACCGGTTTTGGCTGTTACACTATTATCAACTACAGAAAATATCGAATTTAATCAGAAATTATTTTAAAATATACTGTGGGTGTAACTAAGGTTCTGCTATTGATAATTTGGAGCCCTTTCACCACGAACAAATTTCAAGTTTCGATTAATTAGTATCCCTCGCTGCCACCATCATTACCACCCGTTCAACGCATTCCCAAGTAAGTTCATAACTTAACACAATAATTTCGAACGGCTCGCTGCTTATCCGCTATTATTATTTATTCTCTTAAAACCGTTTATTCTCGGTCTTCTGTATGTGCTTCATATGGCTCCACAGCGAGATTCTTTCGAGTTAAATCGGCTGCCCCTCTGTTCCCTTCCGTCTCGTGCCAGTCATTTTTTCTCCGAAATCTACGTTCCTGTCGCCCCTTCCTTCCTTCTCACCTTCTCGTTGCCGCCCCCCCCCCCGTTCCAAATTCTTCCCGATTCCTCGAAATGACGACGGTATCGGGGATAGTTCAGTAGACCCTCACTTTGCAATGGATTCGATATAAGATCAAAGCGAAATTTTGTTAGGAATTTTTAGCATTTCAAAATTCGCAGATTTTTTCACTTTCACTAGTTATCTTCATACCATTAAACTCAATTCCGAGCACTGACTCTCTCATAAAAAATGTTTGGGGTGAACGAGACGGATAACGACAAAAAGTCATAGGATAGACTTTCTCGAATATCATCTGAAACCCTTGCAATATTGTCGAAACATTAAATTAATTTTTGTTTGTTTTGTAAACTCACATTACAACGTATCGGCATTTACATACGCTGACGCACCTCAATCTGATACCTTTTCTGGATTCCTTACCTTTGCCGATTCAACAAACGATGCACTTGGCTGAAATTACCAGGATATAATTGACGCACACATTGACCAAAATGTTTAATTGTGCTCAGTACTACAAGAAATAGGATAAAATTAAACTTAGGTCCGTTACCAAAGGTAATAACTTCGAAATTATGAAGATTCTGATGATGGAACTAAGCGGACTATTAGTAAAGAAAAGCTAAGAAATGAAGAAGAGATATTACTAAGTATCTTTTGATGATCAGACATCAATAACATTTTTTCAACCAAAGTGACACAAATTGCAGAAAAGGACGGAACGATTATAACATGCCGAGGAAGAGGCAAATGCGGGCAGTTTAAAAGCTGAATCTACATACCAATTACGATTTTTTATGATCCACAATGGTTTTAATATGGACAAGCGACCAAAAGTGAGGAGCACGTTACCCATGGCACCCAGAAGAATTAATTAACATTGCACCTATTAACAATTGTATCATGGATACGCAAACCATGACCTAAGTGTCCTGTCCCAACTCAGGGACATGGTATGAGTATATCTAGCTCATAAAAAAGAAATTGGCTCTCTTTCCCTTCTACATGCTAACTATGGTTTTCAATTCAATTAATAATTCGTCTTATCGTTTCAAAATATAGTAATACCCCATAAAAGTGCTTCAAACCTCTGATTTTGAATGATATCACCCTTTATTTTATAAATAAATGTGATTTTAAATTATTTATCTCATAAAATTATTTGGTCATAGAAAACTTGTAGGAAAAACAATTTTTTAAAAATATTTCATTCGGGAATATAAATGTATGTCTGCATTTGAATAAAAAAAAGACTTTTATTCTGCATGAAGCAAGTTTTCTTTCGAACGGTGGATTTAAATGACAAAATCTTATGTTCACAACTTGGAAAAAAGCCACACTATGGCCTTATTAATCGAGCTTAAATGCAATGTAATCAAGGACAGCCACACACACCCATACCCTAAATGAGGCATTAATGTAGGAGGTACTCTTTCCCGCGAACTACAGAATGACAGGCAAAAGCTTTTGCACACCACCTCTGAGGGTAAGATCGCTTTCTTTAATTTCTATATACTAAAATTAATATACAATATAATATTATTGAACATAATTAAAATACAATGGAATCTTAGTAACCTACCGTAAAACGATAATTTAACGGTAGGTTTCTGATTTTTATAATAAATTAATTTTTGAAGCTCTAAACAGCATCATTGGAATTAAATAAGACCTACTATTGCACAGTAAGATTTCAGTATATAAAGTTGCATGGGGCTTATTGTACGCTCTAAAAGAGCAAGATCGCAAGTTCCCTATTGTGAGAAGAGCGCGTTTTAAATTATCTACTCATAGAAGAGAGAATTATATCTATTCCAATTATTGGAAAGGAATTAATTTGCAAAGTATAACATGATGTGTAACCCTATTCGAGGGAATTAGTTAAGCATTTTATCATTATAAAGAAAAGTTTGACATGGGTAAAATTAGATTATATTCTACTCGTATCGCTACGTTTTTCCTTTAATGAAAGCTATAATGGTAAAAACATCACCAACAGTCGTCAAATACTATTTCCTTTAACTTCGCCCATATTCCGCTTTTGTCATATCTATTTGATATTAGGTCAGTAAATTCTAGGTTAACCAGCAGAACTTGGTAATGTTTACTGTCTCGTGGGACGAAAATTATAAAACAAACAAATCAATAATCGCGTCATCACATTTTTCGCGCGAAAAAAAGTTGAAGCTCGAAATGGCGAACGGAGGGATGGGCTTCGTCATCCATCTGCGAGCAATGCCGTGAGTGAGAAAATGGAGTTGGTTAACTTCATCAAATAAAGCTCCCTTGGGACTGCCGGCGTATTGTATGAGGCCGGTAATGACCAAAGTTTTTAGCCGAAAGAGGGAGAAAAATGCTTCCATGCGGGTGACTATTCGCAGAAAAAAAGCAAATGGGAGTTTCAAGGCCTAGTTTACCACCTTATCCCAACGCCTCCCCCTTTCCATTTGAAGCACGGCTACTGAATTTTAAGAGGGTAGGTAGTCCGAAAGCTAGTTTAGACTAGAGATGACTCGAGAGATCTTCTGTGACCATCATTATTAAACAAGGGAATATCACCCGTGGTGGAATATTTCTCGTTGAACTTAAATCCTTGATTCAATTAACACCTTGCACAACATGATTCCTGTGCTTGGTAACACTAAAGATCCAGCCACTAGAGACATAATTTTAAAAATTTACATTCGGTTAATCTGTATGAGTGTTCAACATTATATTTTTCTAGGTATTGTGAAAGCTTATCTTGAGAAACACCATACGTCTATTCACCAACTTATTTTAATCTACGCTCTGCCCAACTACTAAAAAATACCTACTATGAACATCAAACTGAAAACGAATCAATAAATATTCGCTGAAAGTTAACATGGGCAAATTTATATTATATTTCACTCATATCGCTACATTTTTCCCAGAGGGTAAGCTCACATGGTGAAAATATCACCCAGATTAAATTATAGGTTGTAACTCTTCCTAAGTACCCAGAAATCTAGGAGAACTTCATAATGTTCATTGTCACGTTAACTCCTTTGAGCTGAACCATTAACTGTTATCCGGAACGAAAATTTGCTTAAAATTTTGTGGACCGCACAATACAAAGTCACAAACATTAGCAAACTTGTCATTAGTGCGATGAATATATCTGTACTTCCTACTCGCTTCGCAGGAGTTACTCCCCTCAACAACTTATTTGAAAAAGTGTTACGGCCGCCGATTTTTCGCCGTGTATAGCTCTAGAAGTAGGCAACATATTGAAGAACGGATAAAATATGAGTTTCTATATTTTTAAAACTATATCACTGTCAACAGCAAAAGATAACTGGTAAACCAGGTCATTGGCACTACGGTGAGAAAATATCATTCACCTGAAGAGTCAAAAAGAAGGTCTGTTTGGATAAGTGAAGATAGATTTCACCCCGACTCAGCCACAGACGAATGAATAGGGACTAATTTCAAAATCGGGACGAAAAAGAATGCATTCGATCTATGTTCTAACTACTCAGAGTCGAACAAAAATAAACTTAGGGTAAATTTAGGAAAATATAGAAAAACTCCTAGTACTTCTAGCCCGTAAAATTGGCATAAGTAAATTATAGCGGTAAAAACACTACCCAGCCAACAGCCTAAATGTACTAACTGAAGTATTATTAATGTTCGCCTAAGTACGGCTGGAGGCTTGGGAGACAGTCCCTTCACTTGGGATTTGAACCCAGGTCTCTTCGTTCAAAAGCCAAGTGCTCTACTTTTCAAAGGTCAAGTGCATCTCTTATATTATATTGTTTATGTCAAAATTTTATGTTTGTTACTGCGTCACTATAAATTGGCAGATATGCTGTATTTGAGCAACTCCTTAAATAAATAAATAAATAAAATTACAATACTCAGTAATAGCAAATAGTTCAAATCCAAACATTTTTCCTAACTACCATAGTCGACTTTCGTTATACTTTTGTTTCCCGCCAATTAAGGTAGACTTGCATGGAGTATTTAAGGTGTACTGTGGTAGTGTCCCCTTCATGGACTTCCCTCTTCAATGCACAATAAAACCTACTCCCTTTCATTCTATCTAAATATCCAATTCTCTTCCTTCCCCTCCCTCGTTTACCCAATATTCTACCCTCTAACACTGTTTTCAACATCCCTCCCCGCCAAGTACTCCCTCCTTTCATACCTTCTGTCTCCTCCGTATCTCATATAAAAGCTGCCTCCCCTCACCCACCATATCCAGCACTTCGTCGCTCCTCCTCCTTTCCGTCCACTTCACCTTCTCCGTTCTTCTCCACACCCACATCTCGAATACCTCCAGTCTTCTCTCGTCCTCCTTCTTAAGTGTCCACGTTTCCGCACCGTAAAGCGCCACACTCCAGAGGAGACTGTTTACTATTTTCTCCTTTAAGGTCTTACATAATGATCCTCTCATAAGCTCCCTCCTACACCTGCTTTGCTTATGCAATGCTCTTCCTGATTTCCTTTCTACTCTATCCTTTTTTAACTAATGGGCTGCCCAAGCGGTTGAATGGCTCTACCTACTCAAAATTTTCCCCCACCTACTTTTATCACGTGTCTCACATTCCTGGCTTGCGATGCTTTACAAAACCGTATAACAATGACATTTCTTTATAGCTCAACTCTCGTTATATTTATGAATAATTTTACCTGAAATTAAGCCTTTTACGTTCCACAAGCTGCCAGCGTGGTGTTCTTTAAAAAAAGTCAAACCTTAAAATTGCCTACTCAATTTCCTTGATTTCCTCTTTAGTCGCTCGAGATTTCAAATTAATCCTCGGGCCCACTTCCGCTCCCTCTCCTCCTGCTCAGGCGACGGTTAGCCGCCGGGCGACTTGGTGGCGGAAACAGCTGTATTACTCAAACTCCAGAAGGAGAAGACGAGGTCGAGGAAATGAGAAGGGCTAGAAGGTATTCTCATATCTAACTCACTTTTGTTTTCAGATCATCGCTCAGTTCATATTAATAAAGTTTGGCCTTTTATAACCACTCCAAAATTCATTGAATGCCGACGAAAGGAATTAATAATTAATTAAGGAATTAAAATACCGGAATTATTAAACGAAATGGAAATGTAAAGGAGCCGAAGGCAATAAAAATTTGGCTATCTTGCGTAATATCAATAAATAAGGAAAAATAACAAATATTGCTTTCTACAACTGGGCCTTAAATCGTCCACTAGTTTTAATATACTCTATTATTTTCAATACTAGTCCTAGAACTAATCTAGTCTTTAACCTACAATGGAATTCTACAGGTGTAAAGCGTTGACAATTCAGTGCGTAATATCAATACCTAAGGGAATGTGATCAAATTTAATCTATTCATGGCAACATGGATTACATATTAATTATATCATAGTGGCGGACAAATTGATTATTCAGGCACTATAGCTAGAAGAAAAACATAATAATAACAATATTTATTTCACCTAGTAAAGTATGCAATGTACATATTTATGCAAGCAATGGAAACAGAGCGGTGTAATATAGGTATCCCGTAGGTAAACCTGAATTAGGGTTACCATCATATGTTAGAGAGATTTATGAACATAAAAAAATGAAATTGCAGAAAAACAATGAAAAAATGAGAAAAAAATTTGAGAATAATATCTTTCAGCATATCGGCGTAAGAATCCAATAATCTGGGAATATTCAGTAATCCTGATTATTCATGTCAGTATTTAAAAAATCGATTGGATGACTCTATTCTCACATTTCTGAGCACTTTTTTCCTAATTTTATCATTTTCAAGTTCATTGAGTTGAAAAAGTAAAAAAAAAGTGACTATAGGAATCTTAAGATTTTCATCGTGAATAGATCTATCCAGTATCAGCGATGTAATTTTTTGTAAATGCTAGTATTTTCATCAACATCATATTTCAGCAATCCATAGATCATTTTTACGCAGCTCTTCAATGTATATGCTTCTTTCCGGGGTCTCAGACTTATTTATTAAGCCTAACGTATAAGAAATATGAAAATAAAAGCTTGGGCTGGCAAGAATGGTCTTGATAAGGCATTTAAGACTTAAGATGAAGCGAAACGAAGGACCACGCTTTAAAATAAAGACAGAGGAAGGATGAAATAAAGAATTCGATTAAATGAATAATTTATATCAACACATGAGTTTATTGAAATGATTAATCACATGTATTCTCATAGACAATGTTTGTTTACATAGAGATACAAAATCTCAAAATAAGGAATGGTGACATAAATGATTAATTGAGTATAAATGAATTGGTCAATATAAGTGAATAATTTGGTGGTTTAAGCGATGTCGATCACCGTTCACCATTCATTTGAATTAGTCAATCGCGGATAGTCGACAGTAGGTCACTACTAGTGTCAGTCAAGACTGATGTTGGTCACTGACTTTTTTAGCCACTGCCTATGTCAATTACGCTCAATGTCATTTGCGACCGAGACTCCTTTACTCCCTCCCCCCCTAAGTCTTGGATAATTTATTGCATTCAAGCATTATACTGCTGCAGAGCGTTCATTATTTGACAGTAAGTGAATCTATTGCTTCCAATGATCAAAGAGAAATATATCCCTTTTGCTACAGGTAGCTGGCGCGTGTTTTTTAGAGGTGACTCCAACTATTCATATAATGAATAGCGTTTCTGAAGCATTTAAGCTCTGAGTTGTTTGTGTCGCCTAGAACTCCTGTCCTCTAGCCAAATTCTCTACTATGTCGTCCTCAGGCATTACAACAATTGTAATATGGTACAGGTACTACTCGGTAATTGTAATATACACAGTTACTGCTTGGTATATTTCCTCGCCATATCAGTAATTATATTTTGTGTATAAAATCACTATCTATTAATGCATATGCTCCCCGTTATTTTAGGACAATAATTGTGACTATAATTTCTCAGGAACAAAATATTTTAAAAGTTTTTTATGGGATAAGGCCCAGTTAAGGTCACGCCAAGGGTCAAAATTGGCGAGAGCTTGACCAACACCTGTCGTCGTACTACCTCCAGTTTAATATGGACGAGGTTTTCGCAACCTGGGCATTTATTAATTTTGTCGTGTCGCTGACAAGCATTCCATAAATGCCTGCCAAAATATGGCACAATATCGTTAACACCTGCTTTCAAAACCTGAAATATGATGGGTTCGGTATCATTTCACCCCGAATATGTCCGAGGCGACCATGATTGATGAGGAATTCTTTTTAGCGCCTGAGTGATTGGTTTTACGAACGGTAATTGAAGGGCGGGCTCGTTTCCCTGAGTGACAGAAAATTATTTTTCCGGAATTTAGATTGGGGACGGTTGCATTAAGTCATTGCCATAATTGCCAGGACATGACTCAGTCTGAATATTAAGTGCTCGCACGTGAAATGCCGCGTTCGTTCGAAATCGATGAGTAGGTACCCTTAACGTCTTGATTTTAAGTCCCTATACCATGTTTCACTAGGTTTGTGAATCGAGTATGAGAGTGTAATTTACAAGTTTAAACCATATTTGTTTAAAAAAATTACCGGTGGTGGAATTCATTGTTTATAATTAATTCTCTTGAAACACTAGATTTTTTCAAACTGTTATTAAAGCTATGTATGACCTGACTATCGGTACGGAGCAAATACTTTGGGCATACATTTGGTAGCTCTGCATTTATTTACAAAAGGGAGTAGTCCGTTATTACGAGTACCTCGTATTATAACGTGTTGATTCAATAGATGCTCAAACGTGATATTTTAATAGGGTATTCCCTGACGTTAAGAGAACGATTTGGAATATCATGAGCTTACGGCATCATAGTTAAGACTTTTAATGTTATAAATTGACCATAGGTACAAAGCAAATAATCAGGGTATGCTATTATAGCCCTGCTATTATGTAAGAAAGTGAGTAGTTCGTTATTAGAATCACGTATTGATTCAATACATGCTCAAATGTGATATTTTTACAGCAGATTTCCTGGCCGTAAGCCAACGCTCTATAATATAATCAGCATACGAACATCGCAGCTCCTATTTTTAAACTTATCAATGTGGCACACAATGTCATTTTGGCCTTCAAATGACTGACTATGGTAAGTCTATTTTTTGTGGATAAACTAGTTCGATTCAGAACTATCTATCCATAAAAACCTATTTTTGAAGAAGTAAGTGGATAAAATTCTTACGTAGGATCTGAGTGTAATAACATTAACCCCAGAAACGTATTGTTGGTTTACTGCCGCAGTGTGTGTTATGACTAATTTTTTATGGTAATGTAATGGGTAATGATTCTAAAACCGAATCAAAGTTAAACTCCGGTGGACAAGCAGAATTTTACGGTATTCTGTTCACCAACGGCTGATGGGATGGCGTAGAGTAACGTTTGGACGCTATATTATAAGCAAACTTCATAATCCAGCTCATAAGATGTGTGCTTATGGCCTATTGCCGTTTGGCTTTGACGTCATACGCTCTCGAAGCAAACACTATATTCCTACATAACGTTGTCCTTTATGCGCTTTGAAATCCTTGGCACTCCATTCATAGTATGCTGCTTTTTTTCTTGAATCTACACGTACTCATGCAACTGGGAATACGGTTGCTCTGTTGAAAAAAGCCAAGTCGAGCGAATTCACTCAGAACGCATCGAGTCCCGGGAATTCGCTCTAGTTTCCGTCAGAATTGGAGCGAACATGTCTTATACTCTCATCCTCTGTTTTTACCGTCATTTTTTTTATTCGCCGCGAATCTGATGCCGCACAGTGCACTGCACTTTCTGTGGAATACGCATGGGAACTGAAATCAAATTCCGCGGTCGACAAGTACAGGTCGGAAGCTATTTTGAGCTAGATTGTAGGTTTTTTTTGTTTGCTCATATCTTTGATTTTTTCCCCTGGTACGCGACATCGAAGACATTATTTTTTTTAGTGAAGGAGAACCCTTGGATTTTGACTAATTGTCTTCCACCATAAGTACGCAATTTTGTGGCGAGAGAAAAAATATACGTTTGTTTTCTTTTAATATTGCTTAAAATATTTACGGTTCTAAATAATTTTAAATTTTCAGGCGAATAATATTCAGTATTGATTAAATGTGCAAAATTTCAATCGTGATAGTCTTTCACTCGAGCAATACTTGGAAACCGGTAATCAATTGCATGAAAAACATAAGGAGAGTAAGCCAATCCGACGACATTTAAGCCTTATTATTGTACTCAGTAAATGGTCAATTTGGTTGTGTGAATTTCGACTTTCAGAGATTAACACACCTTGGGAATGGAAGACTAGACCTTTTTCGAAACGTCGGCCAATACAACTGAATTAACCCGGTGTAGAGCTCATGAAGAATTTTTGAATGTAGGGTTCCCGTTAAATTTGTTTTATTTTCAATCTTATCATGGAGGGTAACTTTAACGAACTGTTGTAATTGCATTGGTCGTCCTTAGAGTCATAAAATGGGACCATTTAGGGCTACTACTCTTGTGATTGGTTGGTCGCTAACCACCGGCATGCGAGATCAAGATTTTTTTGTATGATCCATCAATAAACGGGTTCGCTCCGATGAACGAGCATTCTGTTCTCTTATAAACAGTTAGGTACGTCTATTTGCCGACGACGCTATTATCTATTGCGAAATTAACGATCTCTATGACTTTGAAATTCCATCATTTGATGTAAATAACGTTCATTTGTGGAGACTCGAACTATATTTGAGCAAAAGCAAGGCAGTACATTTCTTGCGGAGGTTTTTAATGTGGATTGTAGCAAGGGTAACAGACTAAGTGAACTACCTGAAAGTAGAGGCAACGTTGAATCTATTGTGGGGATCACAAGGAATATTTGTGGCCAAGCCCTGAAAAAGTTAGGATTCTTCAAGCATATAATTGCGAGAAAGTAAAAGAAAGATGCTATTTCTCTCTCGTCCGACCGCAACTTGAAGACGCAGCGAGCATATGGGATCCGGTGCGGAAAGACTTAATCTGTGAACTGAATTAAATACAAAGGAAAGCTGCGCATACGGAAATGACTGCTGGGGGCGTAAATAAAGCGATACACAGATGCTAAGAGAATTAGCCTGGTAGTCGCCATAGACTCGTAGGCTGCGCGCTAGGCTTAGATTGCTTAAGGAATCTAGAAAAGATATCTTTAAGAGCGACACGGAGAATATCATATTAGAGTTCCATTATATTTCCCGGCCTGAAAGAAACGATTAAGTAAGGATATTTTGTGGAACTGATAGGTATGGGAACTCGTTTTTCCCTCGAAACATGGAGCACTTTAATAAATGCGAGTCGTATTTTTGCCTGAGCAAATTATTTTTATTGAATTTTTACAAAATGGCTTTTCTGTTTGTCATCTTGCCCGTCAAATTTTGCTACTCAATTTCGACCCGCTTTCCCATTAGCTATCAAAACTGAAATTTTCAGAACAGTACCAAATGACAATGCAATATTCTATAATTTTTTATTAAGATTCGATTGTATACGGGAGTAGCCTTTTAAGTGTCGGAAAAAGAGCGTTCCTTAACACCTCGCAAATATAAATGGTGTTTATAAACAACATTTTGAGTTGGTTGGTTAGTGCGAAGTTACATTAAGATCGGCCAGATAGTTTTAAAACGGTGGCGTGTCAAAGTTCCCAAGTCGCTGTACGAGATGGAATTAAGTCATGAAAATTACAGCACCATAATTTTCTACAACTTTCGACGAAGCCTCACCCAGCAAGAATGCGTTACTGAACTTTTTGTCGTTTTTGGCGAAGAAGTACCATCAAAGACAACCGTTTATCGCTGGTATGCAGAGCTTCAGTGAGGACGCTCTAGCCTGGAGGGCGACCAAAAGTCCGTCACTCAAGAAAACGTGATTCTGTGCGTAACATGCTTATGGAAAATCGTCATGTTACATACCGTGAGATTCAGGCATCATTGAATATCTCAGGGACCTCAATTCAAAATATGTTACACGAAGAGTTAGTTGTTAAAACACTGGTTTCCCGCTGGATACCAGACCTCCTCACAGAAGAACAGAAAGCAGCTCGAGTCAAATGGTGTCGAAATACTCTACAACGATTCAACTCAGGAGCATCAAAGCATGTTCACAACATCGCAAGTGGTGATGAATCGTGGATCTATAGCTACAAGTCTGAATCAAAACGCTAATCTTCAGTATTGGTCTTGTAAAGTGAGCTCCAACCGACAAAAGTTGTTCGCCCTCGCAACCTTTCCCAGAAAATGGTCGCATCGTTCGTAGACAAATCAGGGCATGTAGCAACGATTGCTCTTGAAAATCAAAGAACATTTAATGCTCAATGGTATACGACCATTTGCTTGCCGGAAGTGATCGCCGAGCTTCGGAAAAGATAACCCAAATCGACGCATTACGCTCCATCATGACAATGCAAGCTCACACACCGCTCGAGTCACAGAGCCGTTTTTGAAACAGCAAAACGTCGAAATTCATGATCAACCTACTTACAGCCCGGACTTAAGCTCCAATGATTTTTTCGCATTCCCCATAATGAAGAATATGCTAAGAGGATAGCGCTTCCAGACGTCTGAAGAAGAGGTTGATGCCTACAAAACAGCCATTTTGACTACCCCTACTTCGGAATGGAATAAATGTTATAACGACTGGTTCCACCGAGTGCAAAGTGCATTGACTATCATGGAGAGTACTTTGAAAAACAATAAAAAATTGCGTTATTGTACCTCTTATAGTTTTCTTTATTCCCGATACTTAAAAGGCTACCCTCGTATCTATTGTTACTCAGAATTTAAGATTAAATGTTCAAAAATCACCACCAAAAATTGATGGCAGC
Source organism: Ischnura elegans (assembly GCF_921293095.1). Taxonomy (NCBI): domain Eukaryota; kingdom Metazoa; phylum Arthropoda; class Insecta; order Odonata; family Coenagrionidae; genus Ischnura; species Ischnura elegans. The sequence continues at coordinate 84,841,498 of NC_060251.1, read as the reverse complement.
GCTGCGGTCATTTAAAGAAACAAGAATGAGGGACGGATATCACAACGAATTTGTTACTCATCAAAGTTAATTGAAAAATTAATTGAACAAACATTTACCAATAAAAGAAGAAGTGGTTCCATTCTAATTAGTTCGCAATAAAAACTTTTTTTATAAAAATTTATTTTTAATTATGATTCATTGACGCCTGTTGACCTAACATCCATTGTCATACGTCTTTTAAAGTGGCTTGATGAATAACAGTGATGGATCTATGGGTATCCAATCTACACTAGATAGAATGCCAATTCTTTTCCGAGTTTCCTAGTGTTGGAGTTTTAACCCCCACCTAGCCCTTGTCCCTATCCTGGACCAGCCACTGCGTGATAGTATGTAGATGTAGATGAGATCTTTTATACTGTTCGCGACCACAATCGTTTGTCAATTCGGCCTATGCAGGACATATACGACTGATATCGTTCTTCAATCATTCGCGACCGAAGGCGGTCGTTATATTGATATCGGTCTTGACCGAACAAACAGTTTCATCGGTCGCTATTGTCATCGCGATCTATTCAAAGTAATATTTCATAACATGATATAATTAAGATAAATTGACTCTAATTATTTATATTCGCAAAATGAAATAAACCAGATGGCTTCATTACAAATTATTGATACATCCTTGCAGAAACGTTTTTCATTGTTTTAATTACAATCACAATGAGCCGAATTCAATCCGAATTCCCCACGTAAATCCATGCCAATTAATTAGCAAGCAACTTTCAGCCCACGCAATAATTTACATAAATTAATTGGAAGCTGATATATCTCATCGTATATTGATAAAAGTTTTGAAATATGCATACCCCGAATTTAAAGTCGATGGGTGAGTCAAAATCACCCCTTATTATTCTCTATCGGAGTAGAAAATACGACATTCAAGAGAAGTAATTGAAAAACATTACGACGAACAATTTTAATTTCTTCACCCTTTAAAACTATGGGCCATAATTCAGTGAGAAAGCATTCTATTCCAGGCGTCTCGTCGTTTTTAATAGTTAGGCAATATACCCAAAGGGAAGCTGTAATTAAGACTTGAAGAAAAAATATATGGCTTCCGAACTAAAGCTCCAGCATTGCAATGCTCGTGAATCATGACTGTCAAGCTCCACTAATTCTTTACTATCCAAACGAGTCTTACTTCCCTCGGTATGAAGAGTAGAGTCGAGAGGAGGGGGTTGGTAAGGAGACTTCTCTCTTTATTGCTTTCAAAAAGTTTCGGCTCACACCACCACTTTAAAAGAAATCGTTAATTAAGGGAGCAAAGCAAAGTTTTCAAGGGAAAACGCTGCGATTCGCACCTAAATTACTACGGGCGACATCCAGTGTGCAGTTCTCTCCTACCCCCTTTTATCTCCAAGAGGTCTTCCCCACCCCAATTGGACGTCTTCAGGGTATTCTACCCACCGTACCCTTCTTTCCCCAAAACTCACCCTCCTAACACTTGCGTTGCTATGACAGGGAGTCCCTCTTGCAACCAAAGACCCCAGGCAAGGGCCACCATCCCTCCCAACTTTCCCCCCAGCGAGTTTGCTCTCATACCGTCCTTCCCTCAAACTGGTCCAGAGAAACATAGAAGGGAGGAAACAACCCCTTCTCCACCATCTCTCCGTCTCTCTCAACTTCCTTCCAACGAAGTGTTACTTTGTGGAGACGCCGTCTGCGACGGTTCACACGGTTGCGACCACTTCACCTTTGCTCAATCCTCAACGTGCGCTCTCTACCCAAACGCAGATCTTCAAATTGTTCCCACAGAATTTCCAATTTCCTCCGATTTCCCTCTAATGAATGAGGACTAATTTCAAAATTGGAGCAAAAAGAATTGCTCGTGATTCGACAGTCAATCCATGTTCTAATTATTCAAAGTAGAAGAAACAACAAGTCAAAGGTATATTAAAGGAGAATGCAGAAAAGCTCTTGGTAACTATAGTCCGCAAAATTGGCATAAGTTAGTTCTAGCAGCAAAAGAAATCCCCAACCAACTGTCTTTCTTTATGAACGTTCTTTATGAATTATTATAAATGCTCAGAATACATAAATTTTACAAAATCTACAACTCTTACTTTTTACGGACATACTTTCTTACACTTACGGCATATTTACTTCACATTTAAATAATATGGTATACGATAATTTTAAGGTCACTTTTCTGCATAAAATAAGATGATCAAATCAGGAAAATGAGAAGAAATTGAAGAAGAAAATAGGTTAGATCTGTATAATTGATACTAGTAAGTAAATCGTACGATCAGCAGTATTCTCCTTCTGATCAACTGATAATTCAATTTGTAGTGGCGACAAAGTTTTCACTCTAACTTACAACCAAAATTTATTTTTGACGCGCCTTATTATTAAACAGGATATAACCATTCTCCTATTTGGCTTTAAGCTAAAGTTTCACACATGTGATACCGCCAGCATAAATGATTTCATTTGATTATAAACTCGGTAAAATTATAAAAAATCAGCTAAATAAATCGTTACTGTAAGGAAAAGTATATTTCAAATGATGGAAGTAACATATGCTCAAACATTACCACAACTGTGACTTTATTGCAAGTGAAGACATTTACTCAAGCTGAGATTATGCGTAAAATAAGCTTCAACAAGATATCAAAGGAGTAAAGAGAATAATAATGTCATTTATTTTATGCAGCCTCAACAAAAATATTCTCGTTTAAAGAAATGAAAATCATGCGAAAACATAAGTAATAGCTTCTGCAATGAAATCGATGTCGTCTGCATGTATATTGAAAACAATACGTATAACATGCAATACTTATACACGTGCGTTGGAATGAAAGAACCTGAAAACTCTTCCAGGATGGAAATCTCAACGAAGTTTTTACAAGTTTTCTCGCTGTCTCATGCGATAAATTGAAATCGCACACTATTCTCTCTAGTCTAACAAGACTCCGAGCCCTTTTTAATGACACGGAGTCAAGTTCAGCATTGTATCTGGGATTTCTTGCACCAGAAGAATAAAACGCGGGACTCCTACAACCTCACTGCCGATGTTACGCCCAGTTGCTCGAGGGCATTAAAAATGGGAGACGGAATACGAAGACTTTGCAGGCTTCCTCCAAGAATGTCATTCGATTCTAATGATCCATCTCTCTCTCTCTCTTTCTCTGGGTGCATTTGCTTTTTTTTTAATTGTGCATTTCCCCCAGCAAGTTGAGCAGCTGCACCATCACCGACGTCTGGGAAACTGTCGGGCAGACGAGGAGTATAAGTATTATAATTTTATTTCCTCGCGCTGGTGGCGCGGAACGAGACGTTGCAAAGAATGAACTGGAAAAAGATTCGAGAAATATCCGTGAATCATATTCAGAGGGAAATTTCTTCCGCAACCCTCGAGCGCATAGAAGCGTATCGGATTACGGGAAACTATTTTAGCTTCCCGAGAGCAAGTTTTGAGAGATTAGGACATTGACACCAGAGCTCACGCTCTTATCATGAGGAGAAAATCGTAATATTTAAATCCAAACCAAGCTACCAGTCTCAACAAATTAATATATTTATAATTTCAACACCTTCGCTTGTGCTATTACACAATGATTCACTTTTGAATCCGCTCTTCGCGCATGGAAAAATAATGAATCCAAAATAATGCCTCAGCTGAGACAAGTCACGAGTTTTACATGGCCTTCCGTGAAATTTCAATTTTAATACTGTCATTATTTTAGCATCTTTGTTTAACTAGCACATTTATAATATAGCCTATCTCGGTCAGCTATGCGTTTATACATACTTTTTTAAGTATTAGCTCTTCATCACTTTTGTCATGGTATAATCGTTATTTTTCGAAAATTGGTTGGTCACGCGGTTCATGGAAAAAGCTGATTAGAAAAGTATAGAATCCTTTCAGCCTTGGTGCTGGAGTTGGATACCCTACTCTGATATTCTGCTCGCAATTTACTCACTTTCCTCACAGAATAACATATTTACACTACAGCTCATGGAGGCTATGCAGTAACTAAAAGCCCTGGCTAATAATAAAAATCCATATCGAGTGCATAGAAAAATAGGAAAAATTGAAAATAAAATACTTATGATTGCAAAGTGGGTATTTCATAAAATATTCACATATGCTCTTCTTACCATAAAACATTAAATTTGATGGAAATAGCCTCTAGCCTCTTAGACCTATCATGTGCATTAATTAATTTCCGTTGTGCCATTTCAACCTTGGTTCCATGATCATAAGCCGAAAATTGTTCTAATTTATATTTTGTCTACTCTGTGACTATCACTAATCCCTTCACATATATATCATATCACGGTCAGTTATGTGTGTTCGCCTCCCCAACCAAGCGCAATTAGAAGGCAGAATCTACACTAAGGGAGATTATGTAGACGAGGATTACGTTTCAATCAGTCCCGTAGAAGCATAAATTAAGCGTTCACTTTGCTAGCATTTCAATTAGTTTTCAAAAGTGTTTTAAGCGTGGCGATGGATCCATATCGATCTATATATTCTCAAGCATTGCAATAATATGTTTGCACCATCGAGGAATTTCAGTGAAAAGGCATGAACTGAATACATAAATTAATATGTTTGGATCCCCAATACCCCACCCCAATAGTTTTAATTATAGCCTCTTTATATGTGAAATTCGGATCGTTCTGCCCGTCAACTACTGTCGCGAAGTCCATTAAAAATGCATGGTAATATGCAACACATTTAATGGCAAAATGGAAGATCCTCTGTCGTAATATCCGTTACCATATCTTCCTGCTTCGATATTCCCTCGTCCCTTTGGTTCGTAGCACCAGCCTTGGCGGAGTATTCAACCGCCCTCCGGTGGTCCCACCTCCTCCCCCCTCGAAGTCATTCCTCCCAGGCTTTTTCTTGGCGACCCCCCAGCACTTCCTCCCTCCACCTCCCCCTCACACGTTTAGTCATGACTCCCCCGCGACCATTTCCAGCCCACCGAACTGCTTCGGCGATTCTTCTCTTTCCTTTCAACCTGTCCCATCTATATTTTTCGAGTTCTCGGTTTAACCACCGCCGAATGAGGTCTTATCTTTCCTCGATCTTCTCGTGATTTGTTCCGCGGGGGCGCACTATACTCTCGCTTAGCCAAACCAACATTGTGTGAGTGCGAACATACGTTAAAATGTGGTTAGAACTATGTAAAGGCCGTTTTACACGGTACACGGAATTGCGCAGGTTAGAGCTGCATTAATTTCTAAAATGGCGTGGAATTGCGCGAATGCATGAACGAAATTAGAACAGGGGCTATTTTGCCGTCTCGCATCCACGCATTCTCGCATGTGTTCTAGCAATTCACCGCTTTACACGACGCAATTTTGATTGCGCCTTCACACGTACGTCAGACTGCGCAATTCCGTGTACCGTGTAAAACGGCCTTAATAAAATGACATCGTACAAAAAAAACCATCAAAATTTCCCTCTTATTTTTAGTTTTTTTTTCCTGGGAATTCGTGCATTTTGTGCCTAATAGTTTAATTAGATAATTTCGAGGTCGTGCGCTTTGATTAAGCTTTTACAAATAGGTATATGTAATAGATAAATAGAGTAATGATCATTAGTCAACAATCCTATGACTGGTTTGATGCAGCTCTCTACTCAATTCTCCTATCAGCTTATCTTTTCAACCTACGCATTTCTTCTCTTTCACATCCTTTGTAACCTGTCCTATGTAACTCATTCGGGGCCGTCCCTTACCCTTCTTCCATTCCACTTTTACTTCAACGATTGCCTTCATCAGGCCATCATGCCTCAAAATGTGGCCAACTAAGTTGTCCCGTCTTATAGAATGTAGAATAAAAATCAATTTCAACATAATATTTTCTGCCCACAGAATTTTAGGATAGAAATTCCTCTGGAAAAAAAGTCAATATAGAAATGGTACGAATTTTATATGCACTTATCATCTCCGTCCATATATGATTGGATGCAAAGTTACAAAAAAACCACATGTAATGAGGTATCAACGATTTTTTTAATGAAGCACAAGAGCGAGTTATTTCCTTACCCTATGAGACATTTTACAGTCTGTCTTTGATGCGGGAGAAAAATATTTAAAATGTTAGTAAGAAATTTAAAAAAATAGGAAACCTTTTTAGCTCATTATTATTTTCCTTTCAAATTTATCCACATAATATTTGTTACATCTTCACTAGTCTCATGATTTCTGGTAATGCATCCCCATGAATTGATCTAGGATTAAAAGAATCCCCGCTTGACTTAAACCAGGGCTCAATTGCCTCTCCGAGTCGCCTCCTTTCCCCCCCTTAACTTTCACGATTTTCAGACTTGAGCTATTTTCTCCACTTTGGAATCTCACATTTATGTTGCTTTTATTCGACCGTCTCGTCGCTCTCAGACATCAGACGAGAGAGGGGGAAATGTGAAAACTCCGAACGGTGAGACAGGAAAAAAATTAAAATAATTCAATTAAAACCGAGGAAAATGTGCTGTGGCGGCTTACAGTCTCGGCTAAAGTGCTAAAACAGGGCTCTATGTTTAATACGGAGTAGCTTTAAGACAAGCCGAGTAAATAAAGCACGCTAATTCACAATGCTACCTCAATTATCAGGGGAAATTTGAGCAGGAAATAGTAATCTTAAAATGATTTTTTTGAGTCTGATATATCTCAATGTTTTTGAGTCATTGGTGAGTTTAATCGCGTGGGATTTAAGTTTTTATAGACATTGACAGAGACTTTCCTTCAATCTATGTAACTACACCGATCAGGCTATTATATACGTGTGTATCGTCTGCCTTCAACGAGGCAGAAGCTGCTAATGGTAATGATCTTACTCTGCTATAAAATGATAACACCTGATTTGCAAAATATTATGCCCAAATTTCACCTAATGGGAATCAGAATTGTAATAAACATTGACTTTCGATCGAATATAGATTCAAATGATTTTAATTGGCAAAATACTTAATTTCCTCCTCATATACAACCGTTGTTACGGAACACGAAAACTTTTATGCACCTTATAAGTTTCAGCAATGGCAGGAACATTCATCTCATCGGGCTAACAACATGCAATACCAAAATTGCTAAAATTATCCGAGAAGTATATCTCCATAGCTCATTTACAGAGAAGTAATGAAAATGATCGTACGAACGACAAATGTTGGCCACGCGTCAAGATTATTTTATCACTGCCCTCTGACCACCCACTATTTTTCCCATAAATGCTTCCATTTTCCCACATCCGATCCCTGCTGTCTCCTACCAATGAAGGGTTTGTATGCATATCTTGAGTCGATTGATACTTTGTTTGTTTTGACTGCAATGTCCGAGTTCAGCTCCGACCGATTATTTGGGTGGATAAATCGTCTCGAGGGCGAGAAAGGAAAAAAGGGAAGGGCGAGAAAGATTTGAGAATATTTCGAGGCCAGCATCGTTTCAAATATATCTTTTCAAACATCCTGTCTCAGAGAAAAAGTCGGTCAGGAAATGACGGAGAAAAAAGGAAAAGGCATTGCGATGAAAGCATGCGCGAATCGTTTCCGCAAATTCGCAGGGATAAACAATCCAGGTTCCCCAAGGAAATGTGGTATTTGATGACTTCTTTGGATTTTCATGCAAACATTTACAAAATATCCATATAGGTAAAAGCGTCTAAAGAGTTTGAATTAACTCAATATTCGTGACTATATCAAATCGAATGCATTGCAGCATAGTTTACGTTGAAGTGTCAACGGGGAACAGAAGACGATGCCTGATAAACACATAAAAAAGCCATCCATTCACAGCTTTGTCTCCAGTAAAGTACCCCAAAAGATGTTAACATTACTAATATTTCTGTTGGTAGGCGATAAAATTTTGTTACAGACGAAAAGGTGCTGAACACGATAAAATAATTATTTTACGATGTAGCATTTCGTTCTGATATGGGTTGGGGTATTACATGAGGTAGGTCAAAAATTAAGAATATTAACGCAAAATTATCTTTAAGGCATTTACCATGGCAACGTGGAGAAGTTGGAACCAAGCTCTACATATGTTTCCACTTGCCTAGTACAGTTACGCTTTATCAGAAGGTTTATCTTATGGCAATAATGAATTAGCAATAATATTATCGGCAAGATCTATTGTGAAACATGAATACTATGATGAGATAAGATTAAACTGCTATAAGTACATCCCCTTATATTAATGATATTAACCGATGTTCGAAAAGTTCCATAAATTCTAATACATCCACTGGTGCGGCTATTTAGATGTCATTCATATACTGTAATGAATGCATAGCATGTAGGTATTATCGAAGACTGGATTTTAATTTTAACGAGACAGATTTAAGGGCGCCATTTTCTTAGTTTAGGGCTCAAATGACCATGACGTCAGACCTCTGCAAACAGCGTAAAATATCCTTGGATGTGGGTGGGGGTATGGTATCTGTCGCGACCTTAATGAACTTTTTAATTAGTCAACTAGCACCCCTCCTCAAACTGGTTGGATGGAGCAAGAATTTTTAGCGAAATATCGTCCCTCCGCTAAATTGGTGGAAAAATAAAAGATTGAGAACAACCTAAAAAATCTGAGCTACTCCGGAGCATTGGCATCGATCTTCCTCGTTCACTGCCTCCTAGTACTTCTTTTAAAGGCCTCTACCGAACAGCTGGAACCAGTAGTTATATTCAAGCAAAGTTTTTCTCTTGCAGCAGGAATCAAAAGTCTCCAATAGCAACCATACGGTAATTCTAAATGGAGTTCATGATCGATTATGACTCAAAAGAGCTCTCAAGTGCTAGATAACCCAAGAGGAGGGGATGCGAAAAACGTTCGACCATTGAGACTGCAGTAACTGCGTCAAAATGCCGATATCCGCCAACTTTCTCAATGAAAATCCGTTTACTGCAAATACATAACAAGTTTCTGAAGCAAAAGGTAGGTAGGTATTCATTTTCCACTAATTACCTCTTTTGAACGTGTAGGGGCAATTTTTTTACGCTTGCTGGTTAAGTTCATATATAAATGTAGAGAAGTGAAACCCTCCACATCGTGAAAGGTACGACTACTTGAAATTTTCTGGGCACCAAGTTTGTCTACACCAATTAATGTTAGTTATTTTTTTCTTTGGGAGGCTAGAAATATTTTGATGTTCTTAAGAGGTGGAATTATGATGGACAGTGATGTAAACTGATGACTTTAGTCAGAAAAAGTGGCGTATCTAGGAATATGCTTTAGGGGGTGGGATGGTCTGGGGTGGCACCCCCCCCCCCTTGAAGGCAACTTTCTCAATGCAAATCCGTTTACTGCAAATACATAACAAGTTTCTGAAGCAAAGGTACAGGAAAATAAAAAAATGGCATGCTTGCATATACATTTTTCATCATTTCGGCAATAAAAATTTAGCTTTAAGCAGATGCAGTTAATAAATTGTAAAGCTAGAAAATAGTTTTATATAACTTTTTCATTTCTCTGAGGCTTATGGGGGACCTATCCCCTCATCCCCCCCATAGTTGCGCCCCTAGTCAGAAATATATAATATAGTCATTTACATCTAGGATGATTAGTTGACGACATCACGGAATTGCAAAACCAATAGCTTTTTTTGACCACTTACTGCTAAATTTTTCTGCATAAACGATTCGTCTCCCTATGGTTATAATGAAAGAAACGCGACTAAACATTGAAATAAAAGTCTTTAATCGATAGGGATTAAATTAAAGCCTTTTTTATCATAACCATACTGTGTTAATCAAGATCATTATCGATTGTAGGTACGTAATATAACATAAAAGCCTCTTCTCATAATATTTAGAGGAAATAAATAGAAAGTCGTAGCCAGGGTTAAGATTTTTTGCTAAAAACTTTTGAACGTTTAATGTTTTATGCATAAGTAAAAGCATTGCTAATATATGCACACAGACGGATAATCTAATGTTACTCATAGTACGTACAGAGGATCATACATAAGAATGTGTATATACTAGTAAGGCGCAGATAAATGTGGAATTTATCAGTTCAATCTAATGATTTTTGAAATGTTAAGAAACATTTACGCACGTATTATGTATTGATCATTCTTTGTTCTCAGACCTGTTTCTATTTTTCAATAGAGGCTATTTTTTACGATTCACATCTTGCAAACTATTCCGTTGCCATTTGGCACGTAAAATTACTCGAAATAGAATTACGGTTCGTCAGAAGAACACCTGTTTGCCAACTTTCAACAACAGCAACAAAATCATAAAACGTAAAAAAATCGTGATGATATCGAAGTAAAACTTTAAATGCAACAACACACCATATATTTCAGCCAAATTTAATAATGATGAGGTCACAGTACTTTGCCTATGGGGGACGAAATGTAGTACATTTCCAATACGCGTAGGTTGGGAGATTAAATTTATAGAATCTTGTGTGTATTCACTCCTTTGACCCATGGCATGTGACCTTTGACGTCAATGTACCGAGTCTTTGACCTAAAGATACCCGTCATAAACGTAAGAATTACAGCAGCACGATACATGGACGCCAGTGAGTGCTCATTGAACGATCTATAAAACACCAACCATAAGAGTCATGAGTACATACACAGCGGTCGTGGTTTGCTTTATTCATGGGCATTTGTACCAGCTGTACAGAACATTTATGTCAGTAAAACATGGTAGCTATTTGTAATAATAAAATATTGGAATAGAAAAGAAGGTTTAGGATGAAAAAAAGGCCCAGAAAGTCTGCAAGGCTACCAAAAATTCAGAAATGAAATACCTAGTTACCACTGTGGGTGTTTGCATGAGTTGATTGGAAGCAAAGAGTACATGTTTAAACGCTTATGAAAAGTTGAACGGGAAAGAGGAGTCAAACTATAATTTTAGAAATGATATAATACAATGAAATTATTGCGGAAATATGTGAAATTACTTGGTGGAAATTTATATAAGACCTGTAAACCCAGGGTAATAATATCACATTACTCGGCACCAACAAATACGAACCTCGAACACGATTTGAACTCAGGTCCTCACAGGAAAGTATACCTATCCCTCAGATTAATTCCATCCAACCGATATAATCGCAGAACTGAGGTGCATTGTTTCCTCGATTCAACGTTCGTTTTGTTTACAGAATTAATGACATTTTGCCAATTACCAGCTACAGGGATTCGCAGCGGGTTTGGTATTTTGCAATGCCAAAACTCACCGTTTCCTGTCATTCTCTAATTAAAACCCATTTAGGGACATGATTGATGATTTTTTTTCCTAAATTGCTAGGAGAACATTGACCAGCAAAGGCACTAGAGGTAAACGAGATTTTGGGACCGAACTCATTGCATTAATATGTTTTTACTTCGCTTTCGAGCGCGTGACCAAGTTCAGTTTTCTCTGCGGAGTTTCTGTGGGCATTTTCACTCCGACGCTTCGACTGGTTAACTGCGAAACCTCGTCTAATTGCCCGCGAAACTTCCGCGAATCGATCCGGCTGTACTCGCCCTCATAATGCGTCGGAGCGTACGTTCAGCAGGAAGCTAGTTTTGGGGAATAGGAGGTCTCTGAAGTGAACATTGGGGAAGCAAGCTGCATCAAGAATAAACAGACGAATCTGAGAATTGGAAGAAAAATTTTTTTCTTGTCTTGCATTCTCTCGAAGTTACCGTAGGTATACTGTCTCGATCCAAAGCTTGGATTTAGAAAATAATGCTGGCCTCATGAATCATGGAATTATTCTACTTGGTTAACGAAAATTTTGCAATTTTCCACTTTGTAAAACTTATTACGACCTCGGTTTCAACCTTGAAGATGATGTGGTAACATTAAAACCAAGATCACAGTAAGTTTTATAATTGTAAAAAATTGCAAATATTTGGATTTTATTAATTCTACATAGGTTGATAAAGTTGCTTCCGCCATGTGTTAGGATAGAGAAACTGATTTTGATTAAAAAAATGAACAGGGATGAAAAAGAAATATCAATTGCAGACCTATTCAAACCATTATTTTCTTAATAGATTTTCAACTTGAATATTATTCTGGGGATTTATGATGAGTTTAGGAACGGATTAATAATGTTTGTTTAATCTATTGATCGCAATCAAAAACTTTGCAATGAATATCGCGAAGGAATTAGGATATAACGTATAGTACCTCAAGTTGTCACGAGGCGTCTGCCAGACGCCAAAATATTCGTATTAATTCCAGAAATGTGACGAAACATAAAATCATATTGGTGACTAATTCAAATGCATACAATAATAAGATACAAGAAGGACAGTTTCATGACTTTGAAATCACGTGTGGGTAAAGAAAAAAAATGACTTTGCGTCTGGTACACGACACGCGATCAACGTAGGGTTAAAGATGAGCTACTATTTAGCTTAAGCGAATAAGTTCGGAGACAGAACATCCTGATGTAATGTCTGGTGATTTCCTGTCGAACAACTGAAGGGAACGTTTCTCGGGCGCACACCGGGTAAGGTCCTCCATATCTCCTTCCGATTCTCTCCTCCTGCGAGAGTTGCACATCCAAACGTCGGAATGAGATGTGGAGGACATTACCCCGTGTGAGACCCGAGAAATATTCCCTGACAAAACATCCCAATGCCTATTAAAATTCAAAGGAAAAATATTTCCGAAACTGCGCCACAGCCCTCGCCAGGTTGATACCTGTTCTCTTATTTGACGATTGTGCAAGACAGTCTGAAAACGGGTTCCGGAGATATTTCACTTAAAATTTTAATTGGAAATAGGATTCTTCGGACATGTTTTTCGAATAAAAGTTTTCACTACATACCGTGAGCTGGTGCGTAGACGTTGAGGTAGAGGCAATCCTCACTCTGGTTCCTAAGATACGGTAGCAGTCTCTTCAGGTAGGCCGTCCTCCCGGCTGGCACAGTATCCGGAATCATCTTCCTCACGGACGCAAAATCTCCAGGCATCAGCGGATCGCTGCGATATCCAGGGAAGTGATCCCCAAAAGCCATGGGGTCGTCCCCCGACGGCGGCATCAGGAGAGGGTCCGGGAGCCGCTGGGGACACACGGGCGCAAACGAATCGGCCAGACGAACTCCGGGCCACGGCTGCGGTGACCCCGGTGGCATGAACCGCTGGCTGTCCACTGGCGGAGCGGCGTAAGGTACGCCTAGGAAGGCCTCCACGGCGCCGACACCACCCGAGGCCTTCCTGATGGCGCGGTTCTCGATTAGTAAGCCTCTAAGCCTCCCTTGCTTGATCCTTACCTCCCGTGGGGATAGCGGGAGGGACAAGACGGAGGCCAGCAATGCCAGCGTTAGTAAGTAGAAAAGGGTGACTCTCAACCCCGCCTTCATACCCATCATAGTCGTTATCGAATGCATTTTTTCGGTTGCATACGATTCGTATTATTCTAGCAATATGAATTCCAGTTATGCACTACCTCCTTTTCATCACAAAGGACGTGCTTTCACCATTTAGTGAATCACCCATTCTCGGAGTTCTGCTTTTTTCTAACAGAGATTTTTTCATGGACGGAAAATAATGAGAATGCATCCATCCACCAACCTCTGTCTTATATGGTGAAAATAATTAAAGATTCTACAAGTTAAAATGAAATAAATTGACAGTTACACCACAAAATTCTAGTGAGGTACATTATCAAGGTGAACGTTTGGGAGTTGCTTTCAGTGGTATAGCACATGTCTTTCAGGATAAGTCCCATAAGGATATATTTTGAATCGAAAAAATTATATTATCCACGATGGTGGCAAAAGCGTATCTCAGGGAGACTTTTTTTTAAGAAAATGCATCACACTGAGCAAATGTGTATATATAGTTGGTTTCCATAAAGACGGGAAATCGTTAATTTTTCAAGGGAAAAAATGAACTCCCCCGAAAGCCTTCGCTAATTAGGCTGCCATCCGCTCTGCACGGACCGAACCGTAAATTATCCCGCTCTCGATTATAATTAACAGTTGGGGTTTTTTTTAAGGCTTCAGTTAATGATGTTTACGCCTTAACGCGTGAAAGGGAGAGGCTCCTATTTTCCGCAAGGATCAAACGAGGTTCGAAATCTGTCCCGGGATGATTCGTCACGCAAACAAATGAACCTGTCGCATGACAAACTGCCGCGCATCTATTGCTGCTTGCTCCAATACTTTCTCCCCTCACCAGCGCCCGACACTTGGTCTTTATTTCACCCAGCCCCTAACACATGGGGAGGGATGAGACCAACACACCCATCAAAGCGATCGGATCGCAGCGAGGGAATGTGCTTACCTCCCCTTCCCTTTCGGACACCTTCACTGTTGAGTACCAAGATACCGGCCTCTACACACGCGCACCGCATAAGTCTTCGAGCCGGGAGTGCTTAGGAAGCCAAGAGGCAACGATGCAAGGAGTCAGGCGTGTTATCCGCAAGAAGGTTTGAAACGGGAGGGGGTCAGGACTGGCTCATACACTAGGGTAGGAGTATCCAATCGCAGAGCAAAGGAACTGGGCTTAAAGATGATTTCTTGTTTTGGTTGCAAAGTAGGGAAGCGAATAATTTCTTCCTAAAATACAATCGCAAGTGTTCCCAAACTTCCGGTCTGGTGCCTACGGCGGCTAAGTAATCAGGTTAGATTGAAAAGAGGTTGGAGAATAATGAAAAAGACGGGTTAAAATTTCAATGGGGTGGGTTAGATGTTCAAAGGTAGGGCCGCATGTCAACACCGACCCAATTCGATGCGTTAGAAGCCCACAAGAAAAGTAGAGTTCTTGGGGAGAGAAAAGGTGGTGTGGGAGGGGAATTCCCTGGCAAGACTTTCTCGAGAGAGGCTGGATGCGGGGTGCGGCAAGGGAGAAGGACGGCTGCTTACGCTTATCTCTGTGTGTGGGGGTGTCGGGAGCGGTGACACCCGCGCCGGTCCGAAAGCGACGTACTCCCGCTCCCGTTATAAACTTCCTCCGCTCCGCACAGCCCAAAACTCCTCCCACCTCCCGAACGAAAACCTTCGCGCGAGAATATACCCTCGCCACGTGTTCCTGCGCTTTGAGTAGCGAAACAAGTGAGACGCTATGTACGCAGTGACGGTATCAAGGTTGAGGTTACTAAGTTTACGAATGTTTCTTTTTGTACCAAGAAAGGGGATATGCGCAGAGTACTCGCTACAACGCTTGACCGGAACATTTACCCGAAATAAAACAGTAATTTACTATTTTTAACGTCGGTTTTCAAATAACTGGGCCATGTACGTATGTCCAAGAAGGAGGGAAACACTTTAGTTAAAAAATATTTTCTCACTTTAATTCAGATCTTATCCCTCCCTTTATTTCACTATTTTTTTTTGAATTAAGAAACTCATTCTTAGGTAAAAAAAGTGACATTCTAAGTAAGAATTGATGGTTTAAAAATGAGCTGTCATGGTAATGGCTGATTCCCTGTTTTGGTTGTAAAATAGGGAAGTGAATTAATTCATTAATATGTAATCTGAGCGCTGCCAAACATTCTACTCAGTCTGGTGGTCGTGATAGCAAAATAAAGAGCGTTTACTTATATCACGATGGTTGGAGAAAATGGATTATAATAAAAAAACTTCCAAATAACAAAGTATTTATTGGCCTACAATAATAATATATTGAGAGAAAAAAGGCGATCGTCTGCTAAATAGCGTTAACAAGCATCGGACAGGAGTGTAAGCATTCTTTCTTTTCAATAAAAAAATTAAGGCAAAGTTTCTACCATTGCTACGAGATTTCCCACCGAGCGTCCATTACTCTATCCAAGTTTGACTCCTTCCGTCAGGGAAACGTGTGGACTAAGACGCATTACTAGTGCGGTCGAAGACTTACGCCGTTATTTTTTCATCTCTTTTCGTGAAAAAACACCCTCTACTCCCGGCTGTACACTTCGGGTTTAGATACCGAAAAAACTCATCCTTTCTTCTCCTCCGTTATAGACTCGAGTTAAAGGAAATGAAGGGGAATCGAAAGCGTCGAAAGCACCCAACCCACTGGAAATCCTCCTTCTATTATTAGAGGGATTTTTTTGCCTTTCGCTTCCTGGGAGGAAGAGGGCAAAGGAGTGAGACTAAGAGAAAAGGACAGAAAAAAAGCGTCAGGGAGGAAAAGCGAGAATTAGAATGAAAGCAAAGGGAAGATGGCGCGATAGCACGACAGGGAAAGAGGTGCGCACTGATAAATTGGGAAGCCTTTGGGGCGTCTGAACGCGACAAATCTCGAACGACGCGGCGTAGAATCCCGAGTGGCAAGGCGCAACAGGCAGACACGACCGAATGCGAAAAACCTCTGGGGCGGGATTATTTTTATGCCTTATTTTTGTATATGTATTCCACTCAGCGTGCACCGTTGCAGCTTGGCTCCGATGTTACACCGCCGGGGTCACGCTCGCCTGGGAGACGGGTCTTCGGGTCCTCCCTCAGAGCGGCAAACAAGGCAACACACACAATATCCACTGGGCACAATACACGTCGCTATCCACGGGTGAAGACGACAAGACGCGGACACTATCCACCAAAACGTAAAATGAAGGGAATATCCGATGGTGAAGGAAACATCCACTAGTGAAGAAAATAGGTTCCGGACGTTTTCCTTGTGGTACCACCAACACGCAAAAGAAGAGTATATCCTAGGCTGAAGAAAAATGGTAACAAACTTTTCCCTTGTGGTACCACCAATGCGTAAAAGAGGAGGAAATATCCACGGGTTGAAGAGGATGGCACTCGGACACTATCCTTGCTGCACCACCATCGCATAAATGCGATGGAAATATCCACGATTTAAGGGAACAGGCCCTGGACACAATCCTTGCGGTACCACCAACTCGCAACAGGAGGGACGGAGCACGGAATCCTCTTCGTCCCCTACGGGATACACCAATTTTGAGCTATCGCCTCGGGGCTATTCGGAACACGTAACGATTATTACTTTTCCTCCGGCGCGGCGGCCGGGTGCAATGGGGTAATTTTTCCCCAACCGTGCTGCCGCTTCACACGGCCGTGCCTCATAGACTGGTTAGAAGAGGCAGCAGGGAGCAGTCCTCGAGTACACGCTGGCCCAGAAAAGGTGGCGCTGCTCATGGGGGAAGGAGGAACGGAACGGTAGGAGTCGAAGGAGTTTTAGTCGGGAGGAGGAGAAGGAGGTGCGGTTTGAAGGTGGGGATGAAGAGGAGAGAGTGCGGGAGTAGTGTTCTTGGCACGAGTCCGAAAGCACGCACACAACTCGGTGGTGTGAGGGACTGAGAGTTTCGGTAGGGTGGGTAGGTGGGAGCCTTGGACTAGGTGTGGAATGGGGAGAGGGAGGAGCCGGAATGGAGAGCGGACAAAAAGACGATTGAGGAACAGGAGGAGCAGAAGAAGGGCGAGAGCCGCGGTCGACACCGACGCGGCCGCCTGCGAATCGTGGGCCACGGAGGGGCCGTCTAAAGGGTCTCGGAGACGGTGAGCCTCGCATCTTGGAGTAAATAGCGAATAGTAAAGAAAGATAGGTTAAGGAAATGCAAGCCTTGAAAAAATTGTCGTGGAAAATTTTATTTACGCTATTAAATAAGGACAACGGAAGAGGAGATGGTGAAGTAAGCTCCTCGGATGGCGATCGGTAAAGAAGAATGGGAGAATGTAATGCAAGCCTCCAGAAAATTGTGGGAAAAATTTTATTTACGCTATTAAAAACGACAATAAGGATGAGCTGAAGTTAGCATCTCTGAGTGCATGGCGAATCGTAAAGGAAGATAGGGTAATGGAATGCAAGCCACCAGAAAATTGTCGGGAAAATTTGAATTGGGCTATTAAATTGGGACAGCATGGAGGAGGTGAAGTTCGGAGTAAATGGCGATCGGTAAGAGAGGATGATGGAATGGAGTTAAATGCTTCAAAAAATGTCAGGTAAATTTAATTTACACTATTAATTAAATAGGGGACTACATAGAGATGGCCCCAATCCGTCTCGTTGAAGCTTCAATTATGCTGCCACTTCAGTCGGTTTTCAAAAATTTCCGCCGCGCGATGATGATCACGGTGTGATCACTATGTTTACAATACAGCATTTCCATTCGCGAGGAAAAGTATAAAGAAGATATGAATTGGATATATAGTGTCTTCTAGAATTATAATTGTCCGAGAATAGGCCTGATTATTGCTTTTATACACTTATTATCAAGGTCGCTCTACCGAGTGGAGTTTAGTGTCGTGAGTGGCGACTTATATGAGCCAATTAAAATACGCTTTTGGCGGCAGCATATGCAGTCGCCGATTGTAGGATTTTCTTGGTAAATGCATGCAATAACCCTCAATGTGGTAAAACAATAGCCAAAAGTCGATGCAAATTGTAAAACCCCAGCTTCAGTGTAACTAAATTAAATTGAAAAGTCTACCAACTTATTATAGAGTGAATTTTGTGTTACATTAATTGCATTAAATGTCGATGAATTTTTTTCAAATAAGTAAACTATGTTCCTTACCCTCATAAAATCTCTTTTTCGTTCAATTTTTCCGTACAATGGTACCGAGACCACGAAATTTGAATATGATCTGACAATCTTCTTGAAACCATCGCATTTAAAAACCTCAACTGAGGTCCCAAAAAGCCAAGGGGTGAAAGTGCAATTTTTGTAATTTTTAGGGTAAGTGCAGATAATGGTTGGCAGTGTACAAAATATTGTTGTGTCATAGGGAAACATGATACTCAATGAATCTATGTAATATATGCTTAAAAAAATTAAAACTTATTATTTAATACTTAAAATATGTACTCAACCTTAAATTAAAAAAGTATACACTTATACTTATATAATTATCAGTGATTCACTAAAATTCCTTAGTCACAACAATATTGTGCACCCTACCAACCATTTTCTGCACTTATCTCCAAAATTACAAAAATTACTTTTTAACCCTTCGCCTTTTTGGATCCTCAATTGTGGTTTTTATAAATTATAAAAAATGCAGTTGTATCCCTAGGCTTCTATGTTCCTCAATTGATACTTGACTTTTGAACGATGCTAGTCAGCCTAAAAGCCAGCGATTTACTTTACCTATTGCATGTCGATCGTAAGCTCGTCCATCGTTAAGGCCTATCTCCTGGGAAGGGAGTGAAGTTTGTTCAGGATTTGAGGGGAAATGGACGCGGCGCGAAGCATTCTGGGGAATACTTCGCGAATGGAAGGGGGAGCGATGCAGCACGTGCACGATTGCGCTGCAAGCTCGAGTTTTTGAGAGTTGAAGGCTCGGGTAAGCAGTTGGGAGCTTGCGGTTATGGATTTTCAAACTGATAGGTCACGGTGAAATATCAAGTTTTGGAGGAAATCGGTTAGCTCTCACTAGAATGGAGATTGCTGACGTCGAAATCGCGAAAAAATACGACCAGGAATCACGTGATCTTGACAACTTTCCTGTTCCGATTGTGGGGAATAGATTACCTCAATAAAAAACCATTCTTGTTTGAGGCGCGCTCTATTGGCTAAATCTCGGAAAAAACAGGACTGACAATGAGACAAGAGGCGTCACTTTTCTCAGCCAGATATAGTGTACCTGTAAGTTATATGAAGAGTAAATATAGACAGAGTAAGAAGCACACCGAACAATCTTTGACTGGATACTTGAGTAAAAGAATTAAAAATGTAGAAGGGGAATTAAATTTAATTTCCACTAATTTAATTGATGATATTCATATTTTACAGTGATTGAATTATGCTCTCTATTTCTGACACACTGATTCAGTTAGTGTATGGATTTAGATTCGGGGAGAGAGCTGCTAAAACTGTTTATATCTGCAAAAAATCCTAGACAAAATTATGGTGGATTGGATATGAAATGAAGGAAATTATCCATTTTATTTTCAGCGTTTGTAAAAGACTTCAGTATTCAAATTAAAAATATTTGAATATAAGCCGGCTCGCACGGTATTACAATGTGGATTGTCGGAGGGGTCCAAAGTCTTTACTCTGGGCATGAACTCGGCAGCACTACCCACTATTTTTTCCGCCATTTGTGAGCTACTCAGAAAATCATGAATCCACAAGATATGCATCTACATCTAGATACCTATACAAACTACCCTGCAAGCCTCAATAGGCATGTCGCGTGGGGGTGTGGACACCCGGCGTTTACAAATAAAAATTATATGCTCTAAGGAAATTACGCCTGGCGTTTGTTGAAGTCCTCTATTGACTGGGGAAGAAACGAATTCCCATAACTATATTTGGAAAAATATCTATGTTAATTAATCGTTTCCGTCGCAACCTAGAAATATAGTGAAATCATAGTATATATATGACCTTTGGTTTTCCCGGCGTTTCGGGTGCACTAAAGTTTCTCGGGATCTCCACCGGCTTATGTTCTCCATGTCTCCCGATGTTTCGAGCACCAACTGGCTGTTCATCCTCAGAAGATATTTTGAATATCGTTTCTCAGCAGACGTCCTGATGCACCGAAGGCGCTTGAAGGATTGCACCGGTAGCCAAATAGGCAACCACTACCAATGTGATCACGAAAAAATAAAAATGACGTATGTTTGCGCGGCATGAGTAAAATGTGGTTTGTGAGAAGAGGAAGCTTAACCCTAGGAAGACTGAAAAAAAATTATCGCGTAGTGGCCTGACTGGGTCCAATGGACCCTCAAACATTTTTTCCACAATATTACTAGTTTATGATGAATTTAGGCTAAGTTTGGTGATGGTTTCCATCTTATTTACTTCCCCAACATATTTCTTCACCTCTTTATTAATATTTAGTTATTTTGTTTGAAGACATTACTGCAGCGAAGCATAATATTATTCCTTCTACCAGAAATATCACTCCACTTTTACCATTTTCATGTAAGTTCATTAGCACAATTACATTTACACAAATTACAACATGGATTATTTGTCAATGATAAATAAGTCATGGAACAAATTAAATGAAACAAATGTATGATGCATTTACAAATGTTATTAAAAAGTGTTATGCTACTACAAGCACTGATTGCATAGAATTTCTGAATGCTCTTGGCATATTTTTTGTGCACATCGTGATGGGGATGCTCATGTATTTCTATCTTAATTGTAGTTTCACTTACGACACTTATTTTCCTTGGTTGCTAAGGTTGTCAAGGACTGTGTCACATTTTCTTTTTCACGATGTAAATTCTTCCTATGTTTGGTTTTATTTTGGATTCCATGAGATTCATGAGATACTACTTTGTTAGGAAACCCTGTAGGCTGTATGGCATTTACAGACGTGAGCTCGGGTGGAATCCCTCGTTTATTTTACCTCATGATCTCTACAATCGCTAAACCTTTGAATAGTAGGCGGTCTACTTTCACATATTATGTTTCTGGCTGATTAGTCCCACAACCATGCCTGTAACTAATATTTTCCCTTGATTGACCTCTTGACTTTTATTAGAGTCTCTGCCTGTGTATACTTGGATATTCCACTTGTATGAATCACTACTACCACTTGCAGCCAAAATTTGATTTTTATTCAAAATTTTAATTCCATACTTTCCTGGTTTTGATGAAACAAACTCTCTAAAGGTACAGCGCCCAGGGAACATCAATAACTGTTCGTCAATTGTCATGCAGAACCTTGGCACGGATGCATATTTCAAATATTCATTTCGCCCATCAAATATCTCTCTAATAGTCTGCAACTTATCTTCGCCTCTGCTTTTCCTCATTTCTGTCGCATTATCAAATCGAATAACCTGCAGTATTATTTTGACTCTATAATACTGTTGAATATTGGTCACCCGTTTAGTTTACTCCAAAGTTGTGAAACATTTTCATTTTTGACTTGTAAAAATGATAATACTAGCAGTCCCAGAGTCTTATTTATTTCAGAGTCATTTTCTTCATTCTGCAAAGCTTGAAAAACTGTGCGTCTTTGGTGGTCTATTTTCTAACAACATCAAAGATTTTTGGACGCAAAATTAGCAAAAGAGCAGAAGACAGAATAAAAATTCCGCACGGCACTCAGGATATGACGCAAAATATTACGCCTTCGCATTCTACCCTTTTTAGTGGAATGAGGTTTTGTTTATCACACCTCTTTCAGATTGCATGAAATAAAAAATTTATCCCGATAGGAATTCCCCATTTTCGTATTTTTATCATCTTCTCAGCAAGATGAAGAAAAAATCGCCCAAGGTTCAGTTCCTCTCCATTCTTTTTCAAAATTTTAGGCTTCACCTCCACCGGAGTCACCACTACCCTCTTCCTGTCAGCGCTGTATGATTAG
Source organism: Ischnura elegans (assembly GCF_921293095.1). Classification (NCBI taxonomy): domain Eukaryota; kingdom Metazoa; phylum Arthropoda; class Insecta; order Odonata; family Coenagrionidae; genus Ischnura; species Ischnura elegans. The sequence goes on along the minus strand of NC_060251.1, from coordinate 84,819,322 downwards.
ATGCCTAACATGTCCTTCTACAATCTTTAGATGAATGCAATCTAAATGTGTGTCACTATAAGCAAGCCTGTGAATAAAGTGACAATGAAATTTATCAATTTTTTCTTCCACACTTTACTTAGATATGAAAGGAATATAACATTGTTTGTGCTACTCCTTTGTTGTGAATTGAGGAAAAAATTAGCGAAGCACTGTCTCATATTATGTTTCTGATATCATCAAGCAATTCTAAGAGCTCAATCATTTTACTAGAATAGCTAATTTTTACAATAATTATAAACAATGCTTTTTATTATTACCTCAAAAATATCTTGATAGTTATTTTGACTGTAATATCCAAAGGGCGACGCCGATTTCTTAGTTCCTCAACTACACAGTGTATCAATTGTCACTCTATGAATTCAGTCACATCAATACCACATAACACAAAATTTGGTACCACTAAGCATCCTGTAAAGATAGGAATAATGAAATTGCTGTATATCATAGTAGATGAAAATCATTCTTCATCTAACTAATCCATCTGAAGAGTAAACGATTTCGTAAATGTGGTAGATACTGAAATAGTACATTAGAATGAAAGATTATCATCTTTTATATAATCCGTAGAGGTTTTTACTTACCATGTACGGTATCAAAATGTAATTATGGAGTTAAAATTCTTCAATGTCTTCAGTTAGATAGTTGGAATAAAAGCAAATGTCCGCAGGCAGCAAGACCACTCCAGCTTGCGAGCGTAACTTCTGACTGACCACCACGAAAGCACCTCAGATGCTAGATGCTAGAGCAGTCTCACATATAAAGCTGACAGATTATGGGACTGAATGTAGATAATTTACACTGTCTATGCGTCAAACCAGAGTAAGTTGCAAAAACTACCCATTACGAAACGATGTGGATACATGTTTGTGACCGTATCACTCTAAATGTGACATTGTAAGAGCATATGAAAGGCTTCAAGCAAATCCATAAAAATTGCCCACTAATTGGTTATAAGTATCGCCTACGACTTTGTTTATAACTACATAAGCATTGAATCTCCCAAAACTACAAAGTAAATAAGAAAATTGCTGATAAGTTGAAATGAATTACCCATAGCATTGAAAATAGTCGACTGGGTCCAATGGACCCAGTCCGTCCACTATGTAACTTTGTAGTATACTATAAAATGTAATGAGCCCATTTTCGTTATTTCTTGCTATGTTTTAGAGGACATACATTTAGGAAAACTCACGGCGTCAAAATCTGTTTCGTGCATTTTTGACATAATTATAAACTTTCAAAACTACCAACTGGGTCCATTGGACCCAGTCCGTCGTTCTAGGGTTAAAAACTAAAGAACTGGTTAAATTAATACCGTTTCTCAATATTTGACACTTATAAATACACACTCCATCCATGGTCAGGTGTAACCTGATTGGTTCCTGCGGGTTGTGCTTTTCCCACCATTTTTGTTGTATATAAAGGATTTTATTATTGATCTCGAAGCATTAAAAATGCACGAGGGTCAAGCATAACATATTCTCTGAGTTGCTCTCAATGATATTTATTCTCAATTACTCAAGCAATATAAACCTAACGCGGTGCCTCCGAGTCTCTAGTCAATATTCATGGTAATCTCATAAAAATTACAGGGTATAATGTCAAAATAGACTTTTTAATTCAATCCATGTGTTGAATATTTATGACTAAAACTATATTCTCTTCTTTGAAATATTTTCTTCGGGGTGGGGGAAAAGTAAATTTAAAGTAATTAGTAAGGATGCAACCCGTACGTGATATAAGACGTATTTTCCGAGTACCAGGGGAAGTAAAAATGGATCTTTTTCTCCAACACGTGAATGAGGCCTAAGGGCTCTTGACAAAATTAAAGAAAAACAAGCTTTAAAATCCGTTGGCGTCCGCGATTAAACTATAAATTGGAAGGCAGTATTTATCGAAAGGAAGACTTCTCTAAAGGAGTTGAAGACACTCGCATAATTGAAGTAATTAGTTTTTAACAATCTGCGCAAGGCAGGGAGGAGGTGTAGAGTTTAGGAGATATAGAAGCGCGATTAAAGTATTGAGCGATAATGGAAGAAAGACTTATCAGAAAAGTTTTGGGCAGAGTTCGCAACAATGCTGTAAAAAGGAGCACTCTCGCCCTCTCAACACTTTTCAGCTTCTTTTTTTTTCGCCAAACAATCGTTATCTTGCGAGTGAGAAGTTTCCAAATTTCTAGAATTAATTTATCAAGGATTTATTTATCCCCACAGAGTAATTAAAGTCAGAGAAAATAAGAAAAGGTTAAGAAAATAGGGAAAAGCAAAATAAAATAAAATGTTTTCTTAAAACGGAAGCTTTAAATGGACGTTGGTATTGTAATTGAAAACTTAACCCACTAAACTCTTTTAAAAGTTTAATCTGGCATCGGAAGATTGATACATGAAATATAAAATGAGTACCACCGCAAGATTGCTTAATTGAACACTAGATTAAAAAATAATTATCCTCAGCTAAAATATAATTTCATTTGATGGGATCAATGAAATTGTTTCAGAATATTTTACATTCAATATTCTCTTTTATGAAGGGATCCTTAACACGAAACGGGACTACGTTAAACTCTCCGTTCCTAAATTTGTCCCATATATTTTACTAAAATTCCTCATTATTAATGCCTGAGTACTTGATCACGACAGATTAACCTATGACTTGCTTAGCATAACTATGAGAAATGAAACCCCGAGAAAGAACTTCCGTTGGTATAAAGCAACCTAAAGCACCGCACCTATACTTTGGTTTATATTAAGTAGATCAATTATCTATTAATAAACCTTTAAAAAAGCAAGGACGATACTTTAGTCGGTCGTTAGATAAAAAATAGTACGTTTTCTTTAATCGATTCCGTTATGAAATGCCGGTTGTCTGGCGCCTGAAAAAATTCTTTACTAAATTTTCTGGTTCATAATAGTCAGTATTACCAAGTTAAGAGGTTGTGTACGCAGGTTAACAAAAGTATCGATCGATTGCTATTGTTCGCGTGGTGTTATAGCGTGTAGGTTTATGTTGATGGGAAGTAATCGTATGATTTTTTAAATGAGAGAATGGTAGGAGAGGGAGAGAGAGGAGACAACTAGACTACGAAGTTATCCACAACCAAAGCCACCGACTCGGGAACAGATAATAATTACGTGCCGTTTGACGGACAGAGAATTTAGCCTAAAAATATTCAAGCCGTTATAGGCCTACCAATAAAATATCAATGACCCTCTGCATTTGAAGCTGAACCCTTTTGAATCAAAAGCCAACTATCTAGTCACTTCCCCAACTAGGTTCCGTATAAAAAATAACGAACTGATTATTCTTAGTAGGCAAAATAGGCTGAAATTTCTCTTTGATTAGACAATAAAAAGATAGGATGGCATTTTCTTCTTTCGTGAGACGCAAAAATTTCTTCCCTTCCTTCTAAATAGGATAGCTTTATAAGCTGGTGTCGGCTAAGAAATGTAATGTGCTAGATGGTAGGTATTTTATGGAATCATCTGCTGATAATTTTTAAAACAATTAGTCGTATAGATTTAAATAACTAAAAGATTGTAGCACTTTACCACAAAATTTATTACTGCGTACAACGTGTTTCGGCTCACAGAGCCATCATCTGGTACATGACCTAGTTGTATAGCACAAGACCTAGTTGTGTAAACTAATCTTTCTCTCAAAACGCATTCAATTATTAAAATATATACCCAAATTGAATATTGCTGGACATTTTATGGTATGTCAAACAAATGGCAATAAGGTTTTGAGCCTGCACCAAAATGTTACGCACTAAAAGTATTTACGATTGTAAAAACTAGGAAACGACCCTCGTGGTAGTAATTACGGTGTTTCAGATTTTTTAATTTCCCTATTTGTGTTCAAAATGAGCTAGCCTTAGGTATAGTTTACTAATAAAAAATTTTTTTCAGGAATAAATTAACTTCATTTCCATAAAATAATAATATAGTAAAATAATACATGGGAGTTTTTATTTTATAAATAGGCAATTTTAATGGTAGTTCACTACGTAACGGCTTAGCATCTGGGAAATTGACGAGAGAAAAAGATGAGCCACGCCTTTCAAGAAAATTTGAAAAAGTCGTTGAGCTATGTCCGAACGAGGAAGATTAGTCATCTCGTAAGATAATCCGTCAAGGGAAGCATGAAAGGGCCAGAAGGCCGCAGAGGGAGCAATGGACGGGTAGGACCCTTAATCCGATGCGACCCTTGAAGTATATGTTTGGGGGAAATGAAAAAAAAAGTTTTCATACGATCACCCACTAGACTACCACCCCAAAAATGTCCCCTAACGACCTGGTTTTTGAGGACCAGGCTGTCATGCAAATCCACCTAGAATATTTGATGACGCAAAAAAGGTGAGCTCCGCTCCACATTTGCCCTGAATATAAAAAAAAACGTTCAGGGAACCCCTGTAGAAGATTGATTAATGATCAGAAGCAAGTAGGAATTGGGAAGTTTTTTTCCCTCCAATAATTAACTCTTATCGAGAGAAGACTGAGCGGAGGTGAAGTATTGAAATTGGATGCAGGTCTGAGCATGGGTCTTTTCATCTTTGAGTAATAGCATCGTCCTCTTATTCCCAAACCCCAACCCCAACACTCCTTAAACTGGGACAGGGAGATATTCCTGCAGCTAATGATTCGGGTCTTAATTCCTTCTATCAAACGGATTATCCGTCGAGCAAACGTTTACGGCCTTTCCAGGATTAGATAGTTGACGGAGTGCAATCAGTCTTTGCATGACTTCGAAGCGGATAAAATCAAGTCTCAAAGCACCCTTTGACGAACTAATTACCATGTAGTAGATTGTAGCGACTGAACTTCGGCAGTTCTCTATAAAAAGTTAATGTGCATTGAACGTTACCGATGTGACTATTTTTGAGCATAAAAATATAGATAAACTATATGAATACCATTTTTTAACCATAAAGTTTTAATATGCACATGTGCAGTTGCATCAGAAAATGGAGATGATCTGAAGCATATTGAATGCTTTATTCATTTTGCATAGTGGTTAGGGGATGAAATTCCGTCAAATGGAAATTATATTTGAAGTAAAAATCCTGAAATTTATTTCTATGTATGTTAAAATAGTTCTTGGAGTGTAGGTCAATGTATATTATGCAAAAAACGTTTTTGCCAACGTTTCTGTTTATGTTAAACCATCCTCAGGGCTTAACTTTGTACATATTTATTTATATCAATATGATGGTTTAAAATAAACAGAAACAATGGCTAAAACTTTTTTTGCATAACATACATTGACCTACACTCCAAGAACTATTTTAATATGAATTAAACGAGGTCAAGATAAGGAAAAAAATATTTATTTCTATTTGAAATTTATTAGGGCACTCCAACCTTTTATTCTTCATGGATATTATCTTACATTTGGTCAGCACCTCATTACCGATAAGTTTAATTATTTTGCTCCTTTTACCTTTAAAGCTCTTATTTTGATTTGACTGTGCTATTTCCTCATATTTACTCTAAAATATAATCTTCGTGCCCACACATTTGACTAATTTAAATTTATTGATTATTACCTCCTTCTGATCAATCACAGTTTATACGATTAAATTTCCACTTTTAATATTATAGTGACTAGCCCCTTATTCATTGAAGTAACATGAAAAAATAGCATTATCGAAAAAAAGATTTTAAAGGTATATGTGCATTTATGAATAGGTTTCTGAAATATATATGTATATGCATGCCTGTGCATATATGAACTCTGGGGCTACACACATCCGGCATCTCTGTATCGAAAAATCAAATCAAGTAGCGCTCGTGATCTAACCGAAAAACTGAGTCAAAACAGAATTCATACCCGATTTTTCTCTTTTTCAAGTAGTCCTTAACCTCAATTAAGCAGAGCATGTTCACAAATTTGCTCGTCAGATCTTTCATTCATGTTCATCAACCCAATCAAATTTAGTTCTGCTATTACACATCTGGAACTCATTTGAATTCGTTTTCAGAGCACTCGAAAAAAAATCTGACTTAAGGGCACTGAAAAAAATCGGAAAACTCACAGAGGTATTCCTGAGTTTTAAAATTTTTGACCATGATGATTTTGAATCACTGCCATTTAAACTTCATTCAATACAAAAGTCTAAACATTTCTCTTCATTGATAAGTTCCGGATGACAACTTTCCTGATGATCAAATGCATTGGAACATTATTTTGTTATAGAAACCTTTTTCTGCAGTGGCATTCAACGCTTGGATGTTTTACTCACCTACTTAGTGATTAAACCCAGATATTGATTTGATTTTTGAGGTAAGAGTGAGCCCTTCACTAAGCAACAGGCATGTTAAATTCTCACTTTGGGTTGGAAAGTTTGTTCCTATCCTTCGGCCACCTCACCCTTCGGATTTTCAGAAGGCTTTACCCAAAATTTTATACTGTAATCCATATAATATTAGCCGGATGCTCTCTTCACTAGTACACCAAGCTCTTCCATTATAAAAACCAATAGTAAGGTAGAAGGCACTCGGCGAGGCAGAAAAGAATCCGAAAGTTAAAAAAAGATCAAAATTCTCTATAGCTATGCCGATATTATCATAAAAAAGTGTCTCGATTCAGCGTGGAGGCTTTCCGGGTTGCTACGGCGCGCCGACGACAGTTTCACCGTCATTGCAGCCGAAACCGAACTAACTCAATAGGGAGGATGGATACCAGCTTCCTAACACATGGAGAAGAGTCCTGAAGAGTAAATCCTGAGAGACAGGACAGAGCCAGGAGGTGCGGGCCAATGAGAAGCCACCCGGCCCTCCTGAACCAGCCAATGAGAAGACATTGGCCTCCGACGGGGTCTATAAGAGATGGGCGATGCCACGGATCTCCACTTCATTGACCTGAAAAATCCTGCTGGAATACCGGCGAAACTGTCGTCTGCAGAGATGAATCTACATGTTAGTAACCCCGAAACCCTCCACGCTGAATTCTCACCACACCGCCTACAAAAGGAAAAAAGTGTCTCGATCTTCCTTTCATTCTTGAGTAGTGGAATTTGGGAAACATTTTTATCCTTACGCGCGATTGAAAGATACAAATTGATCTGAATCAAATATATGATCAATGCCATAAGGATTTATGTGAAGGCGTTACAAGCTATTACATCTCGAAAAAATTCAATTCAAAAATGAAAAAAGTAGTTAAAAAATAAATTATTTTCATAATTTGTCAAACTTAGGGCCTAGCGCGACCGGAAAAAGTAAACAGATTTTTATAATTCTTTATTCTATCGATTTATCTATATAATTCGCAACTTTTCTGTGCTATTACTACTTCGAACTATAAAAATGAGTTTTTCCGCCCACCCTACTATGGATGCACTCAATTATGTCCAAAATCTTGTAAACTCTGCAGGCCCTCTATTTACTTTGATATCATCATACATTTGGCCTTCTTTTCATTTACGATAAGGTCAATTTTTTTGCTCCTTCTCCCTTTGTATCACATGTTTAGATTAGATTAGGCTGTGCTTTTTCCTCGCTGTCTTGTTGAAATAATATATAAATGAAGTTGTCTGCGTAAGCACATGTTTGCATGATCAAATATTTCTAATATTAAGATATGCTCTTCCTACTGTCGTAGTAACGTAGTTTATGCATGTCCCCTGATAAATCGGCGATGGTTGTACTGCACGGGCTTGCTTATGTTCTCTCACTTAATGGTAAAGTTTGATACCAAAAAAGTCATTGATTCCAAAGCCATTTCCAAGGATCATGCTCTTATTTTTTGTCACCAAATATGCTTGATATGCCCGTAAGATGGCAGCAGTATTGAATACAGTGTCAACTACTAGGTATTGGAATCCAATTGCATGCTGGTGATTGATCACCCCCTGCCAAACACCCTAGAGGTGGCTCGCAGGGTATTATGTAGATGTAGACGTAGATGTATGCTCGGAAGGAGATAGGGCGTTGGTTTAGTCATTCGGTGGTTGCACCTGGTCGGCCATGGCAAAATAACAAGCCGCGGAGGGCGCTCAGCAGAGGAAAGAGGCGACGACGATTAATGGGATGCCCGAGTGGGAACAATCTCCGCATGAGGTGGAACTTGGCAAGAGAGAACTAGCCCTTCTCTTGAGATAAATAAAAGGCTCGGTATAGGTAGAGAAAAGAGTGTGGAGTGCTGGGTAGAAGATGGGGTGAAATACGCCTGGAATACACCACGGGAGTCCCCAAGCCCAGGGGATTTCATGATATTATTAACCTTACAAGTTGACCTTTCGTTTCATCGAGCGACCATTTTCTTTTTTTCAAACTACCCTATTACAAATGCGAGTCCTTAAGGGGATCGGGTTGGTGTGGTATCGATAGTGCATGCTTTCTACCCCAGTCGAAACGAGTTCAAAGCTGATCAAAATTTGAAATTAGTGAGAGGACTTAGAAAGTGTTATAATCTCTAGACATCGAGTGACTACGGTATGTACAGAAACAGAAAATTAAGATCGAATCGTTAGCAGTTCATCTAGCTGGTTAAAAAAACTACTCTCTAGGCTTCTCCTATGTTATGGTATTATTTTAACGATTCTATTCTAATGTTCTCTTTCTGTGCATACCGTAGTAACTAGATATCTAGATCATAAAAAAATTTCTAAGTCCTTTCCCTAATTTCAAATCTTGAACAGCTCTTCTAGGCTTCCACGTATTTTGGACATTATCATGCACTTGGTCTTCCTATCATTGATGATAAAATCTGAAAAATCTTTGCCTTCGTCGGTATTTGAACCCGTTTCGACGGGGTAGGAAGCAAGCACTATAGATACCCACCCAAGCCGATCCCCTTATGGAGTCGTATTTGTAAAATGGCAATTTGTAATAAGGAAATGGTCGCTCGACGAAAATAAAGGTCAACCGGCAAGGCTAATAATATCATGAAATTCCTTGAACTACCCATTTCCTACTTGAATGATATCTATGGGACACTTCAAACGCAGCACTCCGTCCGTCGGATGGGACGTTAAGCCGTGGTCCCCTTGGCACCTTAAGTTCAGAGCAAGCTAATTCCGACGCCGGGTTTCTCTCCACACCTTCCTAACCTACCCTTCCCTCATGGTGCAAATGACCTAAGCTGTCAGTCGTCTCCTTCAAATACCATACCATACGAGTCCCTAAAGAGTAGTTTTTTTATCCAGCACGATGAGCTGGTAACGATTTGATCTTAATGTCCTGTTTCCGTATATACCGTAGTCACTAGATGTCTAGAGCATAAAAAATTTTCCAAGTCTTTTCACTAATTTCAAATTTTGATCATCTCTTCTAGGCTTTCCCGTATTTTTGATATAATCATACATTTGATATTCCTTGCATTGACGATAAGTCCAAGCTTTCTGCTCCTTTTACCTTGAAATAACATTTTTGGAATAGCCTGTACATTTTCCTCGTTATCGTACTAACATATAATTTGCGTGTGCACATATTTGATAAAGTTTCTAGAACATTGCATCCATCTATCGACCGTCAAGCGACTATTTTCTTATTAAAAAATTATCATACTACAAATAGCTTGGATTTGGCCCGCAATTATTAACAATTAGCATGCCGGCCCAAAAACCTCTGGTCATTCCCTGTCTGCTGCCCATTTTCGGCACTTTTCAAAAATTTACAATAAAATAACCAATCAAATCATGGCAATTGAAAAAATTATATTACCGCATTCTTATGCTATATATCAACTTTGAATGGAACTAAATATACTAAGGAATGAACAGAGATAAAAAGATTACGTCTAGTGACGAAATAACTCATTTTAATAGTGTTGAAAAGAGCATTCCGTCAATAGACGTGAATAGTAGTTATGGAGCTGTCTGAAAAGCAATGGTAAACCATCAGTATTTAATTTCATTTTAACGCAAGATTTATATTCATTTGGAGCGTCCCGCATTACTTAAGAGGCAATCATGAGTAATAACTACGTTAAAGCTGTTATCGCCTACAATTTACTGTCAAATTTTTTGGAAGATAACAAAAGAAGACTTGGGGAGTTTGAAACACGTATGTTGAGACAAATAGAGAAGATAAAGAGGACAAAGAGGAAAAGGAACGACGAAGTGCTAGACATTGCTGGCACTGGGAGAGGAAACATGCGAAGGAGACAGAGTTTTGATAGGCCATGTAAAAGAGAAGGTTATTCAGTAAAGCAGGGTTGAGGGATAGAACCGTTAGAAATTATGAAAAGTAGTTAAATGAAATCAAACAAAAATGGCAATTAGATTTTTAAAGACCAACAGCAATTCTAAAAAAATAAGAGTACCTACGCAAGGAATTACCGGATAGAAAAAGCATTTATAACCCTTAGCAAAATTTTTGGTGGACGGAGAGAAAGAGGAACGGCGAAAGATACTTAAAGATGAGATATGGAGGCAAAGAGCAAGCTCTTAACGGGGAGGGGATGATAAAATCCGTGCTTGGGGAAAAATGTAAGGTAAGCAGGAAAGAGGGATGATGAGAACAGGATTTAGGGATGAAAGGATTGGAAGTGGGCCCAATTGTCAATAATTTATAATGGAAGTCCAATTTGAAAGTATAGATTGGACGGAGTAACTAGCAAAATGATCCTTACAGACCCATATTAATGGCTAGAATATTTGGTATATTAGTGCTAAAATTAATCAGAGTCAAATTAACACACTGTAAACACAACCCATACGAATCCGGGAAAGCTCTTAAGTCACCAAAAAGCTTCTCCGACACGTATGTAGTTTCTCACACTTTATATCTGGGCCTATGCTGTATGAGACAACATATAATACCTTATTTAGCCATTCAAAACTCAGTAATACTGAGAACATGCCCAAAAGTTTAAACTATCAATAAAAGGACAACATACTTGGAATAACAAGTAGTTATTCGGTTCAAAACGATCCAAAGTTGTGAAGAAAGGAATTAAGACACTTTGCAATGAGAACCAGAAAGCAACTTGTCTGATTTATGTATCTGCACCAAACATCAAAAGTTTATAGTAACTAAATAATAGGAAAACTTACAAAAATTTGCTTCAACAGCTGAAGAAATCCGAGCCAAAATAAGTGAAAATCGTAAAAATAATAAGAAAACAACTTCTGCGATAAGAGACAGGTTTAAAATAAAAGAACTTATTAAAAATTCGGAAAAATGAGGATAAATCATCAATAGGGAAGTGCACTAGTGTTTCAAATGCACCAAACACATTTCTTAAATTAGAGTTCAGAATAACATAATGTCGTAAAACCACAGTTTAAATCCTAATAGTGAATACTTTATTCGAGATGACCGTCTGAAATATGGAAAAATTCAAAGGCCGCGAAAACGGGTGTCCATGTTGAATATTGGCCGTGACGTCACAAGGCAGTAGCAGAAGGCAGCTTCTACACCGTTTAGTTCTACCACTATTATTGCATAGAAAAATTACAGAATTTGAGGGTATCCGTTTTTTGCTGTCATAAAATATCTTCAGAATATATATGTGGCTGCTTCTCTTTTGAGTAAACGACTTCATCATTGCGTAATATATTAATATTCATTTACGTGTCAACTTCAAGTTTGGAAAGAGTAGTACGAATAGCACATTGAATCTTTAATAAATGCATGATGGCATTTATTTTTCGCTGGGTATATTTTGACACAATGCCGTTTATCATGCCAAAACTTTTTTTGTAAGAACCGAGTCAAACTAATAAACCTATTTCAGACGTTTGCTGCAAGACTTATTCGTTGCGTATGTATTCACGCCGGCCGGAACGTTCGCCCTTCGCAACTAGAATCATGGGATGTTAGCCTTATGTCCGAGCTGGCTGGTTGTTGCAATGGTTCGCTGTCCAGGATGGGTTCAAGAAAATATAATCTTGGTTGGGAGAAGGAAAATTCCAACGATTTATAAATGGTATACCAAACTTTGATATATTTATGGTTACTGAATAAGGAGGACAGGTTCAACGCTCCATAGAAATGCGAGACGTTAAGGCTAACAAGGGGAGACCGCGTACCTTGCTCCATCTTTTTCAATTAGGGCGTTAGTTAGGCTGTAATTAATTAATTGTCATGCGTTACTTTTTACAAGTTATGTATATAAATCCAAAATGTCCACTATATCCTAATGGGTCGATTGGGGTAGTAGCGTGCACGATTCATAGGATAGACCTCACCCGAAGGACCGTGGTTCAAGACTGCGTCACGGCATTATTTTTTGTTGTCTTCATTGTGATCATACGGCATCAAGTTTATCATTAATTATAATTGCAGCAATCATTGACATAAGACAATTTTTTTATCATCATTATGGCGTTTAGGTATTTTAGCAGTGTCATTACAAACGCAGAGATACGATGACTACAAGGGTTGGTGTGCGCTAAAATGTTATTTTTTTCTTTGCTTATACTGACCAACTTCCACATTAAAAATGAAAACCACTCTTGCAAGAGCACATACCATTAAAGGCTCGCGGCAAGCAACAATATGCGTACAGGCATAATTAATAAGAACACAAAGCGAATATAAAATGCCATATATCTCGAACACTTGTAATTCACATTACTCCAAAGGGAGTTTACTTACTCAGTACATACCTCAGTACCTTGTACTCAGTACCTACCAGTTTACCTCAGTAGCAGTGCTAAAAGAACCATTCTGAAATATAATTTCAACTAACAAATAGGATGAAATAAAAGTTGATAACCCTGGACCGGGCGCGCTGGCGTATAAAATACGTCAATCTTTGAAAACCAAGGATTTCGACATTGTACGTACATTCTGGGCTATAATGGTCTCGTGTATTCTTACAATGTACTTTGACTGCCTATATTGCGGGTTTTCAAAGTTCGAGGTATTGTAGCTAATTTTTTGGATCAGCAAGATGAACCCGTCACCAGTGGAGTACAAATTACGCCGCGCGACCTGCCGTGTACCTTAATATCTGTATCACCTATAAATGTACTAATTTCAACAAATAAAGATTAACTTTAACAAAAATCGTTTGTTATCATATATGCACATATCATGGGCAAAGTACGCATTTTGCCCGGTCGTGTAAAAAAACAGTCGCGCCATAATTCTTTAACCAAACTACTTTCAGTTTATAAATTACGTAGGTCTACGCGGAAGACGCTATATTTTGACTCAACATACTTTCTGATGTGACTGAGGTACCTATTAAGTAAATTATTATAATATAAATATCAATTTGATCTTACAATACCTTCAAATGATCTTCAAAACAGAATATCATCGATAGGTAAGAGTCAGGAGCAGCCTTGAACCATTTATTCCGTATAGCTTGTGCTTAAGGCACGGGAATGAATATCTTCTCCAAGCTTTTGTTTCGACGTCGAGATGAAATTTGGAACAAAAAATCATTTATAATTCTATTTTGAATTCATATTTTCGGTACTAGACGACATTTTTAGGAAGCAAACTCCACCGATTCCCGGAAACTCTCGCCGCGCTAAAGAAGGCGACGGAATTCAGCGATACTCCACTGGTGACTACTGCCTTGTGACGTCACATCTCAATCAAGATGGAGGCACTGTGTTTCAGCGCAACATGAAATTTTCCGACTTTCAAAACGTTTTAAAGTGCATACCCCAGATGCAGAAAATAAAAGTGACTATACTAATGTTTCTTTTTTAGGCTAAACTTTCAAATTCAGCAATAAAAAAAAATTAGTGCACTTCCCTATTATACACCGGAAAATGAAAACAGCAATAACCAACACATGCTCTATAGTAAGAAGATTTTTATATAGCTGACGACCCTAACCCCTTTGGTGCTTTGCAACCAAGGTTGGTGACTGTTTCCCTGCTTGCGTGCTGAGACTTGAAGAATTCAAATAATAATATTTGAATTAATTAATGAGGATTTCCTTGTTTATCTGTGAATTCCTATTGCAGAAGTGTGGCCACTGGCGAAGGAGTAATCATGGCAAGTCCGAGTGCACATGTGCCTGAGACAGCGGAAAATTCTTGTTCTTCACAGGACATTGGCAAGGATTGTGTTTGAGCGTACGAGTTAATTTTTCATACTAACAAAATTTCTCCTTTGCCTTTACCTACTCCAATCCTTTTCTATAATCATTCCCATTCGTCATCGATGGTGTAATGAAGAATGCTATTTTTTGCTGTACCCAGGCCAACCATTTACTCATTACTTCATGTGTTTCACTGTTTATTTCTGTAATGGTTTTCTACCCTGTTTAGAAAATTACAAGAGAAATATTCGCACGCCTAAGTTCTTGCGAACCTAAGGACTCTGCGAAAACTTCAGAGCAAATCGGCTTGATGAGTAAGTGAGCAATATCGGTATCTTCTTTTGTCAATTTTCTTTTTTTCCCATTTTCATAACCGTTTCCTCTTTGTGATAACAATTACTCCTTTGCCTTTACCTACTCCAATCCTTTTCTATAATCATTCCCATTCGTCATCGATGGTGTTATGAGGAATGCTATTTTATGCTGTACCCAGGCCAACCATTTACTCATTACTTCGTGTGTTTCACTGTTTATTTCTGTAATGGTTTTCTACTCTGTTTAGAAATTTAACTACGTAACTGCTGATGGTTTGAGGCGTTACTGAGTGGAACTTACTCATGATGAATAAAAAATTAAACTCTGTTTTTCCACAGAATATATTTATAATTACACGACCATGACTTCGACGCTCCGCGTCATTCTCAAGCATGAGCATTCACAGCTTGAGAATGACGCGGAGCGTCGAAACCATGGTCGTGTAATTATAAATATATTCTGTGGAAAAACAAAGTTTCATTTTTTATTCATCAACTACGTAACTGCGCTGGTAAGTGCACTTCAGTCATAACTGTAGCTTATGCTGAACATAAAGTCCAAAGGAATTCTTGATATAATTACTATTCCATCCCCTGACCGATAGAGATTACAGCCTCGAGGAGGAATTCAACTCGACTCCAAATAATAATAGTCAGCACCCGCACCCCAACCTGTGTTCGCAGTCTAGATACCTTACGCCCACCGTTCGTCTCTTGTCTCTGCCTCCACCAGTTCCCCCCTCCGACCCCAGTTCCCCCACCACCTCCTCCCCTCGCAGTGTCGTGGTGGCAGGCATTTAAGACGCGGGTCTTGCGCCGGAATTTTAATTACGGAATTTTGAGAGATTAATAAGGGAAGAAGTGACACGTTTCGGCGGTGGGGGGTCCCTGGCAAAGGCTTTCGCGAGAGTGGAGAACGACGATGGGAAAGAGGTCCTTTTTATTTAGGGCTGGGAACTTGGCTGGCAACTTTGAAAACGAGGATTGCACGCAAATCACACGGGGAGGTCGGAGGGCCGCTCCGCAACGCTCTCAACGAATTGATGTCTCATTTTACTTCCTCGTTCTCGTTTCCACGTATTTCTCCTCCGCAGCACAAAAAAAATACTAATGGAATCTCTCTCTCCCTCGTTTTGTTCCACCAGGGTGACGGGTAATTGATATTTTTGCACCTGGCCTTCTTTGTTTCCAGAGCAAAACGGGGCGAAAGCCAGAGAGAAAGATGGATTTCTCCAGGTGTATCAATTTTAGCAAGAGAGAGAGAGAGCACTAAGTTTCATATATCGCACGAGCGCAATGCAGGCTAGAATTCTGGAACTTACCGTTTGTTCGAGCTTGAGGGGAGAGAACTTGAGTGATTACCTTACATTACTTTGAAATGCAAGTAATTATTTTGGTTGTGCAAAAATTGGTTGTATTGTTATGAAAATGTTCTACCGATTAAGGTATGTATCCATAGAATACTTGAGAAGAATTCTGAGAGCCTTCCCTTCCTTCAACCACTTCCTTCTTCTATTCTCTATAAGGCGTTCCTACCCCCTTTCGTTCTCTCCGAAAACCCTATTCTTTTCCTTCCTTTCCCTCGTTTACCTAACATTCTACCCTCTAATACAGTTTTTAGCATCCCCTCCCCGCTAAGCACTCCCTCCATCCATACTATCTGTCTCCTTCGAATCTCATTCAGAAGCTGCCTCTCTTCACCCATGATACCAAGCAGTTCGTCCCTTCCACTCTTCTTATGGTATCCAGTATTTTTTGTACTGATAATAAGTGAAATATATACTAACGAATGGTTTGACTAACTTTTCATCAGCAAAGGAGGCATGAATGAATAGGAAAGAAGTAACATGAGGATCTTTGGGTAAGAGAGTTAAGAAAAGGCTAGATGAGAACTGGAGTATGACGCTTTGCGTGACCAAAGGATAATTGCTGAGCAGTTTTGAGGAAATAAATATTTTGTAAGAAAGAGGAACCATTGAGAGCTGGACATGGTGAGCGAGGAGAGGAAACTTCTAAATAAGTTACATAGAATACAGGGACGGGTGTTTTTTCAATTTTAATTAATTATCTACGGAGATATTGGGCTAACGCTAGAGAGAGATGGATCCCTCAAGGTGTATCAATCTTAGTAAGAGAGAGTTACTCCACATCACTTTGCGACGCAAGCAATTATTTTGGTAGAGCAAAGAGTTTTGAAAATAGAAGCTGAATATTTCTTGCACTGATTATTAGTTAAGTATAAAACTACTTAATAACTAAACAGACATTTTGTCATCAAAGGAAGCTAGCATGAATAGGAAAGAAGTAAAATAAAGATTGTTACGTAGGAGAGTTAACATTAGGTTCGAGAAGCATTAAGTGTGGTGCTTCACAGTGCCGCAGATTAAGGAGATCAGACAAAATATATAGACAGTGAAGAAGAGGAACCACGAAGTGCTGCAGATGGTGGGCGAGGAGGGGAAACCTCTGGGTGATTAACATAGGAGACAGGGGTTCTTATTTAGCAATTTGAATTCTTTATTTACGAGGATATGGGGCCAAAGCCAGAGAAAGATAATTTTATCCCTCATGGTGTATCAATTTTAGCGAGAGAGAGAGCACAAAGTTTCATATATTACTAGAGCGCAAGCTGGCTAGAATACTCGACAATTACCGTTTGCTCGGGCTTGATAGGAGAAGAGTTATTACTCTACATTACTTTACAAAATAAGCAATTAGTTTGGCTGAGCAAAATGCTGGAAATATTAACTGAATATTTATTGCATGGATTATTACTGAAGTAAATGCTACATAACGATTTTGAGAAACTTTTTATAATCAAAGGAGGCAAAAATAAATAGCAAAGAGGTAATATGAAGATGATTACTTAATAGAGTTAAGAAAAGGCTAGAGAAGATTTAAAGTGTGGCAGTTAACGGTGCGGAAGTTTAAGCGCTGAGCAGATTAGAGAAAATAAATTGTGTCTGAGATAGAGGAACAACGAAGTGCTGGACTTGGTGAGCGAGGTGAGAAAATTTCTAGACTAATTACGGTAAAGACAATGGTTGGGATATTTGCACTTTGAATTATTTCTTTAAGGAACCATGAGGCAAAATAAATTCAAAGATGAATCCCTCGAGTTATGTCAACTTTAGTTAGAGACAGTGCACACAGTTTCAAATATCACAAGAGCGCAATGCAGGTGCAAATGTTCGACACTTGCCGTTTTCTTGTGCGCGAAGGAATTAGAGCAGGGTGATTACTCGAAAAATGCTGGTTTTGTGAAATAATTAGGTAACTGCCTTTTTCTTGTTCAAGTAATCAGTGAAACATTACGACCGTTATTACAAAAATACGAAAAAATACGACACATGAATGAATTAAAAAAATTTTCGTCATACGCTTAAATATATACCATCCTTTAAACATTTTGGGAAGATGGTCCCAGAATCCATACGGACCATTAAGGTCACAATAAGTATATTAGCTCCTGAGAAGCCCATTAACAACACAATTACAGCTGGTTGCTTAGGGTTGCTCAATTGCGGCACGACTCATACCCTGTGTTACGCTAGCGTTCGAGGGCAAACTCCCTATGACCACAACCTATCGAAAAATATGACGTTACGAATGATATTCCTCCCTTGCAAATAGCCTCTACTGTGTACATGGTGCGGATAAAATGATAAAAAAATAAATTAATACCAGTTGTGTATGGTGGTTTGTAGCCATCCACTCATACCCGGAGCCTCAATTCAAGAATTCGGCAGTTGGAAAAATAAATTTCTATTGATGTATTATAGTGATTAAGCAGCCTTCCCTTCCTCATGTACTTCCCTCTTCAATTCACCATAAGGCCCACTTCCTTTCATTCTATCTGATAAATCTCTTCTCTCCCTCCCTCGCCCTTAACTCAACATTCTACCCTTTTTACAACACTGTCTTCAACATTCCCTCCCTGCTAAGTACCCCCTCCATCCATACCTACTGTCTCCCATGTATCTCATCTAGAACCCACCTTTTCTCACCCACCATGCGCAGCTTTTCGTCGTTTCTCCTCCTCTCCGTCTACTTCAAGTTCACAATTCTTCTCCAGGCACAAATCCCACAACGAAAAAAATTTACCAATGCATTCATTCTCAGTAAAGTGCAAACTAAGGAAACATTAAAGTTGACACCCACAATTTATAAGTTGATGTCGTCATTAGACTTCTGGTACCTTTCCTCGTTAAAGACGACCCTATCATTAAGGGAAAAAAATCCACCTCAAGAGTAAATACGTACCGCACGCGGCCCATGCACGAAACCGAGGAGTTGCAGAGAGACGGCTACACGCCCGAAATAATTTCGTGAAGTCTTCATCTTATCCAAAACAGGGTCAAGGCCTCCGAGGTTTTTTTGGCAAATGGCTCGAGAAGTGAGCGTTGGATCGAAGAAAAGACAAAACGGGTGTCTTTAATTTTTGAAAACTATATCAGTGAATAAAATCCCCTATGGTTGCAGCTTTATCGCGATTTTTGCAATGTTCTCAATAGTTGAAGTATTCGACCTACTATAATACGTTAATACTGGACAACAGCCTTAGACAAAAGTACTGACTGGACTAGACTGGAAGCATGAAACCGTTAAATTCCGATCTTGTAATTAATTACCTGCGGTAGTTATGATAGCTCAATTGCAGGATTATCTGTGGACACTTATGTGCTAGATACAGGTACCTAAATTATATAGGTAACGTCAAGCGGCTAAAGTTTCGATATTTTCTTCGATTCTAGAT
This sequence comes from Ischnura elegans, assembly GCF_921293095.1. Taxonomy (NCBI): domain Eukaryota; kingdom Metazoa; phylum Arthropoda; class Insecta; order Odonata; family Coenagrionidae; genus Ischnura; species Ischnura elegans. Next base: position 84,800,257 of record NC_060251.1, on the reverse strand, counting down.
TCAATGCTATATCTAAAGCAACATTACGTGAACAACTGGTTCGGAAAAGTGTAAACATGTTTTTACATGCTAACTACCACGTTTACATTTTGTAAAAAAAGGCAACTTCCACATTAGTAAAAAATATTGTTTGGAATGCAATTCACCGTGAGATTTAATTGTTCAAAGGTAATCCTCATTGCCCTAGTACCCTAGTGGTATTAATGAATTTTTACGGCTTTACTCACTAGTTTGGTCACAAGAAGACTGACAAAAACGCATAAAATACGCAAAAATTTTAGGAAAAGTCTTCCAAACAGTGCCTACCGTATAAATTACATCAGTATCACTGTGCAGGTATCAAGAAAACAGTACCTCTAATTCTTTTATAACTTATCAACCCAATGATGGGTTTGATTAGGAGTGGTAAGAGCTCACCCCAATCTAAGTCAAAGTGTGTGAGAGTATAATACATATTCAGCGTAAGGAAGGAAGTTTTATCCCTTGGCTACCAAGAATGCTAGTTAGCGAGTAGAATGATTTTTGTAGATGCCCAAAAGCAGGTAATAAAGGAGGAATAAGCGTGAATTCATAAAAAAGAGAAATCGTGTGGATAAGATATAATTATTATCTTATCCGTACGCTTATTAAATTATCGTCTTATAAAATTAATAAAAAAATTAAAAGTCATGTCGCTAAAATAATTTATTTGCACCAGTTTGCATCGGACAATTCATGAGCAAATATATAAAAAAAACATTTTTATTTTTTTACTGTTTATTTTATTGTTTTTTACTCTGTGGAATACATTTTATGAAAGGTAATTTCACTCTTTAAAAGGTTCCATTATGGTTTCATTATAAGTATGAAAGGAAAATATGTAACTGCATGCCTCCAAAAAATTAACGAATGAATAAAATCACTTCACTTAAAGAATCGTGAAAACAGAAAACATATTTTCGAGAAAATTTCAATTTCCACAGATCTTTTATGAAGGAAAGGCTATGAAAGTGCACCAGAAATAAAAACTACCGAAAAACAGGGACCAGCACGTGGAGCCATGCCTCGAAAACAAAGGGAAAGCTTTAGATGTCAATGTTATTAATTATTTTTTTACCTCATTGTCAGTTAAAAATAGTAGAAGGACGAGATTTCATTCAATAGAGCCATTTTGTCTTAGTATTCTTTCCCAAAAAATATTTTCACGTCTAGGCACGAATAATTTTCTGTCCTGCAGCGGTGAAAGGAAAGCAAGAACAATTCAAATATTTCCGCGTTTTTTACTTCAGCTAACCATAAAAATAAATTGAAATAGCAAATAAATGGCAGCGGTTGGAGTAAATCATTACGGCGAAGTAATAAATTGCTCCCAGGAATAAAAGCGAGGTTGCATGAAGCGTGGAAAGAAGTCGAAAATTCTCACTAATTCTTACTAAAAAAAACAATTAACATTTTGAATGCTTCGGATTGAAAAAAATGACAGGGGCAATTAACATACCATTTCACATCTTATCACCTATTAATTATACAATGATGCACACATTAAAAGTGAAGAATTGTGTATAAACAAAAATATAAAGACTAATTTTGAATTAAATGATCATCAAGAAGCTATCTTTTCCAATTATTCTTGTGAATATTTATTTTTCAGACTGTCCAAATCCTGGGTTGAAATTACCGTGCCTTTTTCACATCCTATAGGTTATTATAATTTAGCCATCGATCCGAGGCCGAAAAATATTTTCGTTCGATTATAAAAGTAGATTGAAAGAATAATTTGTCAATATACCTACCGTAACTTGTTGACCGTAGTTTAGAAGAAGATTGTGTACATGCACAATGAAAATGTGAAGCAGCCATCGAATCCCTAAGGATGTAGAGCGAGTTGTTTCTTAAACTTTCGGCCACGTAATCCTTGAGCTAGAGGAAAACCATAGAAAACTTCATCACTGTGAATTTATTCCTCTCAGTAAATCGGTCTCACTTGGCCCGCATCTATTGGCCCGTGTCATCTATTGGCCTTGATAATTGCTAAGTGTTAAGTTAATTCAAGCGTTCATAGTTACAGGACGCTTTGATTTGGAACTGTGAATACGATTTGAGCTATACAAATATAAAATGCTTACAAATTACAAGCATCTCTAAGCAAAAGTACACCTACCTACCTATTTTAGCAATGAATGGGAAATCTATTTTCTAATACACGAATGATGACTGTATAACTAACTGAAAACTGTAAAGATAAATATGGCGATAATTGTAGATTAACTACATTGGTAATAAACCTTTTATCATTGGGAGTAGAATAAAATCCATCATGATAATTACAGTATTCAAGCGGTTAAGATAGAGGGATACATTGAAAGTTTTTATGATACCCTCACCTCCCAAATTGTACTTTACCCCACAGTTCAAAATATATCTTTCTCCATGCCATCCTATCTAAAATTCCTATCCTCTTCCTTCTTCTCTCTCACATACCTATCATTTTAACATTCCCTCCCTATTAAGTACTCCCCCTATTCATATCTTCTGCGGCATCACTTTCACCTATAGTAGTTCATTTTCCTCACCCACCATCTTCCTCGCTTCTTTTCCTCTTAATCATATTCTCCTTCTCCATTTCTTCTCTTTACCCACATCTCCAGCACCTACTAACTTTACCCGTCCTCCTTCCCAAGCATTGCCGCACCGTAAAGCGCTATACTTAAGATCAATTACTTCAATAGCTTTTTCTTTTAACTGCTACGCAATGAGTCTCTCATCTGCCTTTGCTCATTCATAATGGTATCATTTGCTAACGCAGCTATCCTCTATACCTCCTAATAAATGTATCAGTTTTCCTCTAATGCGCTGCAAAACTAGATAAACATCGCTACACCAGCTCAAGTTTGTGACCACCTGCTTTTATCTTGAGCCTCAAATACCGTTATCGCGATGTTATACGCAGCACTACGTCGGTTTTATTGTGATTATAAGCATCATAGTGGGTGTAAATGGGGCATGAATAAACAGAACAGATGTCTAAGCCCATCCTGGACACCGTCTTTGCGTGAATGCTGCCGCTTATTTTTTTGACAAAAATTGATAACCTGGCCCTAAAAGCGCTATCTTGAGAGCAGCAACTGGCTTCTTCGATGCGGAAGTTATTTTTGAAAAATGCAGCGAAGAAAACGAGGTTATAAAGTTTGAATGAGGCATCTGGTGCTACTCCGGATACGGTATATTATTCAACGTGTCTTCTAGATGTTGTCTCATCCGTGACAATTTGTGCCACTGTAACATTCCACAACCCCGCAGAATTCCTCCAATTTAATGTAGCTGAGGTGATAAAAGAGGTAGTAATATCCATTCAAGAGCATTTGGGATAGCAATCCAGAGGAGAGAAGGCAAAACGGGAGCTGTGGCGTAAGCAGGCAGCAATGGATCCACATATTTTAAACCCAGTAGTGGGATAAATATGCCATAGATATTAGTCGACGTTACTCCGTATCTCAAGTATAAAAATATTACGTCGAAGAAAATATTGAGTTAAATTTTTCATATTTGGTCCAGAAGAACGTTTAAAACGACGCGGCGTTCTCTACATACCCTCAAAATTTGCAGCTGGTCGCTCTAGCTATAAGCAGAGAATACAACTGGGAAAAAGACTAGCCTAGAGGAAGCGATACGTCCACTGTAAGCCAGAGGCAACGAAATTTTTTAATAAATTAAATCCAGTCGCACCATATAATGTTAATCATGACCCATCAATAATTGATTACCAGCAAACATTTAAGTGAAGAAAAATATGAGAAAAGGAAGGAAAGAGAGGAATATAAAACGTGTAAATGGACACATCTTGTTAGCTCACATTGACGCGAAGTACAGTAGGTACGAATTGAATGCAGATTTTGGGGACCTCTTTGCGAAATTCGACGCTGAGTTACAAATCTCAGTATCAAAAAAGCATTTAACCACATTTAAGTTATGCATGGTAAATACTGAAAGATGGATCCACATATTTTAGAGCCAGTGGTGGGATAAATATACCATAGATATTAGACAACGTTCCTCCATATCTCGTAATAATATTTTTTGCTTTTTTTGAAAATGAAAAAGGGCCTTAGGGGATAAGGTAGGTACCACCGTAATAAATATATTTAAAAAATGGATTTTTGAAGATGAATTGTTTTGGAAATTATGAGAAAAATCTGTAACTTCCTTGATTGGTTCTAAAGGCAATGACTGTGATTACTGCGTAGTAATAAACCTAATTTATGATCCAACGTTCCCAATCATCAAGGCAAAACTGCAAGTGGGTGTGAGTGAATCGCACCTGGTGAATCCTTTTAATGTTATGGTCTTGAATGAGGCATGATTAAGCGAGATATGCATGCAGTTACGTTCCAAGCTTTTTATGCATACCCAATTAGTCACGGCGGTATGAATATGATGATTTATCACGGTAGATGTCTCTCAGCGAATTCCATTTTCTCATTCCAGGTGAGACCTCTGGCAACTAGGATTCAACCCTTCACGAGGAGCTCATTGATGACTTCCGGTAATCTAGGATTTATTTACCTTGGAAAAGTGATACTTCAATGACCTGTATCAAAGAAAAAAGTTAGGATTCTAAGAAAATTGTAATAAAAATGCAAGTGAATTGTTAATATATTGTTATAATCATTGGGATATTATAGAAAATTTGCTCATTTAGGGCATTCAATCAAAAGTAACTGATAATAGTATAATGAATTGGACGTAAATTGATCGATAGATTAGGAATTAAGCCCTTTAATTCGCCAGGTATTATGTCGCTTTCATGTAACTCCTCTTCAAATGCAGCGTAATCCATTGAAAATAATAAAAAATTTTGATATAAAATTATTGAGTGATGTTATAATATGAATATTATAATTATATAGCCACCATATTAACTCAACAGCCTGATGCTAATTTTAATCCATCTGATTTTAATGGACACTGTAATATTATTTAGAAACCAAACAGAATATGAGAACTGTGTCCAAAATCAATGAAATTGGGACATACGCGAACCTATTCAATTAAAAATAACTCCTATTTGCAACGAATAATTATAGAAATAAGGCGAAAAATTATATCACGGAAATGTGACCACTGAAACCAGTTGATATACCATTTTCCAGAGAAGCTAGGGGTAAATAAACCAAATGGTACTCTGAAACGATCCAATTTTGACTCCTTGTACCCTTACGCTGAGTCAAAATAGGGCTGCTTTATTCACCTCTTTTTAAAATCCGAATGTTTGTTCTTTGTATTCAACAGTTAAAAATAAGACTGTTGACGACGATAATTACACTGAGGAACAATTTTTTACTTATTTTATATTGACTTCAATTTTTGAGTTAGTTCAGGGTAAAATAAGCATGCTGATTTCAAAACTGAAGGTATTTCTCTTCTACCACGTGAAGTTTTTTCTCTTTGCCTGGTATAATTTTGACCACTCTTTTTTTGATTGAGCGTTACAGGAGGCACCATTTCTCACCAATTAGCAACATTAGCCTTATGCAACTGTTGCCGGCTGGCTCATGTCGTAGGAGGCCAACGAAAGGTACATAGTTGTCTAATTATGCAGGAGATATCATAGTGAGATGCAGGCACGTAGTCGGAAATTTGCTCAAAAGTGAGCTTAAATATTGAGTTGGTGGCATTCAGTGATTCACATGCATCACATGCAGTCGATTCACATGCATCGGTAAACCATACCTTTCAATAGATCACATATAAATTTCGTTTTAATATTATTTGAAGTTAAATTCATCGTTGGTTATCGGCAGACATTATGAAATGTAGCCATATCAAAAAGTGGAGTACCAGAGTAGAGGTACTGATGGACTAGATTCTGACGTGGAGCGCGAGTTTTTTTATTTTGACAATGATAGCAGTGTTTAGTTTTTATTTACATCATACGAACTGAAAAATTCCCTGTCTTAAATTTATTTCAAAATGGAAAAATTTTACTCCATCAAGCTTGGATCATCGAATTTCCTGCATGCCTCTGCCAGTCAGCGTCAAAAGACAAATAGCAATGGACTCGTCAGGCAAGCCTGTTTTGCCTTTTGTAAGGTGAAAATTAGTGATCAAGATAAATATATGGCCCCTCAAAAAGTGAACAAGGAGTATTTCAAGACCAAACGGACGTGGAGGCAAGGAACACGATACATTTCTTTTTGTTATACCTATGATTTGAGCCCAGAATCACTCATGTTGTTGCTTTTTAACTGAAAAAAAGTCTCTGCACAAAAAGAAAATCAAATGTAAAACAGAGTATGCTATTTCATCAATGTCTATACGCCCAGTGCATCATTTAGCTGAAAACCAGGGACAGTTTTCAAAGTATCTCATTTTATCTCTTTGCAAGTACAAGAATACGTATCTGGTGAAGATCGAAGTGACCTCAAATACGAATATAATGAAATTGAAGACGCTTCCGTTCGTCAAAGATTTGACCGGCATTAGCCGAATAATTTGGTACAAGGTTTGAGTCCCCCTCTAATAGATTGTCACGGGTAAATGTCCACAGATTAAACACTCCAGAAAAAGCTAAAAGCGAAAAATTTTATGCATGGGCAGTTTATATCATACGATTCTCCTTAAAATTCCATCATATGTTAATTTTGCATGAGCCAAAAAAAGGGTATTCCATAGCTTTAAAAGTTGTCGTGATAGATAAAAACTAAGGTTATTTTCTCATTCAGGGGCCAAAAGTTGGTCATTAACGAGTCTCAGATCTAGAAAACAAATTGGTTGTTCCTCAGTGTTATTTTCATTCGAATTTAATCATATTCATTAATTAAACACCGGCTACTAAAGATACGCGGTATTTTAGCGCGTGTGTCAACTTATTAGCAGACTTTTCACCGGAATTGTAGCTGGCCTCATCAGATCGAAGAAGACGTGAAACCGATGATTATATGAAGCTGTCGACTACAAAGATGGACACGCTCGCTACATAAGACGTAAAACTCTCCACTGAATTTAATCGCAAACGATTCTTAATTTTTATTGCAATGATTAAGTTGTCAGTTTAAATTCTGTTTTCGCATGCTTAGTCCGTATCGTTGCAGCGACCTTGAACGATGTTTTCTTTTATCATATTAATGAAATATGCCATTTGATTGCAGAAAAGTTTCTCGGGATTTCCACCGGTTGATGTCGTCCATGTCTCCCTATCCGGGAGAAATGAACGACATCAACCGGTGGAAAACCCGAGAAACTTTTCTGCAAACTGAAACGCCGGGAAAACCTATGATGCCATTTTGATCATCGCCATCGCCAAGCTTTCGGTCGGATGTAACCAGATCCACTATCAGAGCGTTCGGAATTGGAAATTATATTTTACTCGCAAAGAAGGAGAGGTTCCAAGATATTATCTGTTCATCTGTATTTATTGTGCATGTTCTATTTATTGCAGTAAAATTAATTTAAGTATTCCATACTCAATCATATCAGAACCCCAGGTATCTCAACCCGACCTTTAACAATGAACAATTCCTACCACAGATTTCTTCGCTGCTTTCCGAGTTAATATTCTTAAAGCTACCAGCAACGCATCCGGCGTGTTTATGTTTATTTAATAGCTATTAATTTCTATCGTTTTATACAACGCTTATATTTCTAATACTGAATAAGCTTTTAAAAACGACAATTGCGTTAATTTTGCCATCGGCACATTAATGCATACAATGCAAATATATTCTTTTCAACTCTTTTTACCAATTAACTTTTGATACATTGACTGCATTAGATTTTTAAACGCTGTAAACTGATATAGGAAGTCATTATTGGACTGAAAACGTAGTCTCACCAACCTACTATCTCATTTTCGTTTAAAAATATCACAGCAATCCTAATTTAAGTCTCGGCCCAATATAATATATTCAAGATACAATTGACAAGAAATAAAACAATCGAAATAGATTTTAACTTGATTGAGTTAGATAAATTCACTCAAGGATATGAAAAGGGCTTAATGATATCGGTTAAACTGGTTTTACGTTTTTGAATACCTTGAAATAAATATGACCGACGATGAAGGAAGCGGTTGAGGTAAGGTTTCTTCGATAAGGAATCTCGCTTCTTCTGTTTACATGACTGATTAATCCTGGAACGGATAAAAAGAATTTTTTTATATATAAGTGATGCAGGCAGAGCTGTACATTAGGGCGGATCGCAAAAATCGATTTTTTTCAAATCCATCTGGCCCAATGAAAAAAAGTTGTGGGACCGATCAAAAATAAGGCCTGAAAATTTTCAGACCTATACGTGAACCCCTGACCCTCGCTCAAATGCAATTTAGGGGGGGAAGGTCAAAATTCGAAAAATATAATATTTTATGGTCATTCCCTATAGATTTTGCCGAGTTACTGCCCTTTTAGGGCAAAAATTTCGTGCATTTTGACGTATTTGCCACCGTTTAGCCACAAAATGCCTAATTTGAGTCCGCGTCCGCGAAGAAAATATTCCAACGCCCACGCAGCGTCGCGGATACCAGAGCCGCAGGCCGATCCCTTCCCCTCCACGCTCGCTTCTCCCCCTCCCACGCCTCTAATACAGCTAAAATTCATTCCGCGCATGCTGCTAGGAGGTCGTTTATCTTTGATAATATAAATCAGAAGATGGTAGAAGGTAAAAAACGATGCGTAGTGAGACGACTTGTCCCTTATTTGGCGCCTCGTCGGCGTTAAACAAATCGATGTTACCAACTTTTAGAGAAGTGATGAAATATTTTTAGATCTGCGCACGCAGGAAAGGAGACTACGATCTATGAAGACGCCTCTCGTGTGGCTATGAAAGTTTGGGAACTTAGGCTATGCACTTCTATTCCGGTATTGTCCGACAGCTATGACTAAACGGATGAATAAGGGTGAAGGCCGCCGGCGTAACTCCCCGCTCCCCTCTCGAACGCCCCAGATGCACCAAAATTCACACCAAGTGCGTCTTTCTTCGTTAGTTTTACTAATATTTGATGTATCAGCATCGTCCAGTGAGGAACAATCATGAAGGAATTACTCAATTACCTGCTTTCCAGTCTGTATTTCTTATGTTGGTGTCATTCCTCGTCTTTTGCTGCCTTCAACAATGTTTTGGTAAATTCTTTCGCGAATCTCTCGTCCGTATGTATAATAAAAGGAATATTGAAATTCAAATTTGAACTTTCATCAATAGATTTTTAAATTCCACAGCTCTAAGCTCAGATATATCCGAAGGAACCGGAGTCTCTCTCCAATATATCATCAGCGGGTAGTCCTTTACGTTGATATTAAAATCCAGCAATTAAAAAAATCTCGGATTGGTCGCCAAACGCATCCTTGCAGAAACGCAAATTGGGTCCCTAGATTACCCTCCCAACGTTTATGTCGCAAATCCAAGTCAACTTAGTGCAATTAGTAAATAGACCACTGTAAGGGATGAAATACGATTTGATGCTTTCCCGGCGAATGATGTGTGTAAACTCTTTTCAGGGTTCAACAAAATTTATCCCTTAGGATGAGCCCCCAGTCGGAGCTTGAAATGTTGGCCATTATGGAAAAATTAACCCGGTGGGAATCCCGAGAAGAGTCTACCCACACTGCAAGGGATGTTGTAATTATGCTTATACTTAGCAAAGGGATGATGCCTCCTTTTTGGGCGCTATTCGCTTAGTACCATCATAATCAAATCCTTTTTAATTCTGTGTATCTAATTTTCGCTCGAAAAGGAATCGATAATCGCAGATTATATAACTTTTGCTAATCCTCCGACGGGGGAGGCAAACCTCCAAAAGAGGAACCCTGTTTCTTCAACTAACACCACACATTCCCCTCTAAACTTGTATTGATAAGTCCTCTTCCCTTTTTTCATCAGACAAGAGTATAGTCTTTCATTCCAATAAAATAAGGCCCTTTGATGACCCCTCTCTTTTCTTATTCACAGTAATTAGTATCTTTTTCTGTCTACGTAAGTAATTCTGGTACACTAGCTTTGATGTATCTTACGAAGTTATGACTTTTGCGTCAGCTAAAGTTACGGGAACGATAATTGCTGTTGCTTGGTTCTTGCATATACCTCTTTCACAGTTGGCAGACGCATTTTCCGCGAAGAAGTTCCAATTTGAGGTTATAGTCCTTAATGTTTATTTCATGAGGAAAGTAGATATATAAATCGGCTAATTTCTCGCCAGTTTAATTTTCTTCGGATGAATAGATGAAGAAACTTTTTGATACTATTTTCCCGTACAAGAATTGACGATGATGACTCAACGCTCTCCTACGATTCCCTTTTTTCCTCAGTTGTCGAGTTTCTTTAGGGTTCAATCCAGCAGCCATCATTTATCTTTTCGTCAGATTGTCTCTCAAAATACTTCTTCATTGGGGGAACCTTACGCTCCTCAATGCACTTACACGCAAAAATATCGCACAAATTAAAATGTTCCTTTAAAATTGTTTGAGTCTTTACTTCAATAAAACCCTACTTTTGGCAAATGACGATTTTCGTAAGTTTTAGTACTTCCTGTGGTACCGCTAAATCCATTTAGTCACATTCATAATGGAAGAGAAGCGCGTCACCATAGTTCGCACACCTTCATAGCCACTCGAGAGGCGTCTTCATAGATCGTAGTCTCCTTTCCTGCGTGCGCAGATCTAAAAATATTTCATCACTTCTCTAAAAGTTGGTAACATCGATTTGTTTAACGCCGACGAGGCGCCAAATAAGGGACAAGTCGTCTCACTACGCATCGTTTTTTACCTTCTACCATCTTCTGATTTATATTATCAAAGATAAACGACCTCCTAGCAGCATGCGCGGAATGAATTTTAGCTGTATTAGAGGCGTGGGAGGGGGAGAAGCGAGCGTGGAGGGGAAGGGATCGGCCTGCGGCTCTGGTATCCGCGACGCTGCGTGGGCGTTGGAATATTTTCTTCGCGGACGCGGACTCAAATTAGGCATTTTGTGGCTAAACGGTGGCAAATACGTCAAAATGCACGAAATTTTTGCCCTAAAAGGGCAGTAACTCGGCAAAATCTATAGGGAATGACCATAAAATATTATATTTTTCGAATTTTGACCTTCCCCCCCTAAATTGCATTTGAGCGAGGGTCAGGGGTTCACGTATAGGTCTGAAAATTTTCAGGCCTTATTTTTGATCGGTCCCACAACTTTTTTTCATTGGGCCAGATGGATTTGAAAAAAATCGATTTTTGCGATCCGCCCTACTGTACATACTTCAAGTATTTCTATTAATGGATCCATCCTTGCCGAACATCTGTTTTTTGGTAAAAATATTGTCTATCCTTCTCAATGCGATAAATATCGTACTATACGTAAAAGTTTTTTAGCCAGTCTTCCCACGGCACATACTGTGGATGAAGGATAGAGGTTGATGAAATCAGAAATTTCCTGCTACCTTCCGGTAGTTGCCTCTTAGCGATATTCTTCTTTGCCGTGAAAAGAAATTGAGAAATAAGCCGTACACTATAGGCAGTCATGAAACCCGAAAGTACAGCATTGGTTAAAGCATTTGGATTCACTCAACCTGAAACCAAAACCTTCCGATCGTAAATCATCAAAAGTAGCATTTTCACTGCCGAGCAGGAAATGCATTACACGAATTTCATTGGAAGAGGATGGGATTACGAGGACGGACGTTGAAAAATTTTCTCAAACGTTAAGCGAAATGAAGGTGATGCATTACTCAGCTGCGCAAATGATACACTAACTAATTGAGGTGCAGATTTTCAATCGAAAAATATAAATGAATTATGAAATAAATTTTTAAGGGACATAAGGAATTGCATGAGAGTGGGTTAATTAAGTTCATTCAAAAGAAAAAAATATATTTATCAATTTTTTTCCGCATCTTTTTGGAGGCGAAGAAAAATTACCATCATGTGAATGCCACGAATCAGCATTTGCTAGTGATGACGTCACCATTAGACGTGAATCGCAATCCAGCGTAATATTATTTTCATTGTTGGATTAGGATATAGTGAGGGATTTACCCCTAGGATAACCCAAAGGAATGATAATGGAAATCAGCTAAGTTCAACTGAGCGCATCATATTTTTCTTTTGAAATGGCACACCATGTCGAAATTTTGTTCAGAGAAGTTAAATACATCGTTTGTTTACTTTTAAAGGTCGCTATACTCGTCGCATGACCACGGAAATGATCATGCTGAATGATCACGTGATCAATCATAGGACCATGAGGGCAACATGGAGCATGTTCTAGTTTACACTGAATGATCGTTGGGTTTATAAAAAAAGAACAAATCACAAAACTGCCATTTTTCTGGCCGGTAGCTAAACAATTGAAGAGCTACCGTACTACTTTGTGGCGTTCACATAAGCGCGGTAAATATTATTGCGTAGGTTTTAGTCATATTTTAATGGATAAGCACATTTTGCTCAATTAAACTCAGTTTTTTTGCAATTTTACACTATTTCTTGGGGGAAAAGAATTAGGTGATATTACCAGGACCCTCTTCTCCCCCACGTGAGATTTGGTGAGAATCGGCTTGACCCCCTCCCTCCCCTAAACGCCTGGCGTAATTAATGGTAACCCTCCTACTACTTGTTTTAGTTATACTGTTTATTAATTGAACTGTCTTTCACATGATGATTCGGTTGCATGAAATTATCATGTTAAAGGTAGTACAATAATAAGTGTTTCGTTAGTGTGGAATCCATGGAATTCCACAGCAACAAAACTGGATGGATTACATAATGGATGGAGGAAAATACATGGATTCATGGAATATTTGCGCAAATTATGAAATGACTTCTGATATGAATCCTCTCGTTCGATAGCATTAAGATTTTTACCGCTTAAAATCTAGTCATCGTCGGAACACGCGTCCGTCACCGCAGCGGATTTTACACTTCAAAAACCCATCTGCAATTCAGGAGGCAAACGAAACAAGCCAACGTCGCTCCCACTATTCTCCCGTAAGGGACGGTGTTACGGGTATGAGGAGGAACCTCTAGTTGAGAGGGAGAGGGCGCACTTGTTGACGGTCAACGCCTGTTGCAAAGCGCCAAGATAAAAATTTCGCCTCGGAGGCTACGGACAACACCCTGGGGTCATCCAATTTTTATTTAAGTGGCCAGTGCGGATAAATATTTTTTTGTGCAGTTTCCTGGGAAAACTAACCTCAGAAAAATAAGCAAAATCACACAATAAATGACCCAGCCGATTCGCGTTTTAAATTTCGGCCGTATTTTATTTTAAACTACCTATGTTAGAGTGAGCGCGGGGTTTTCTGTAAAGTCGACAATATTAGATAAAATTCAGCCGAAATCTTAAAACACTATATTTCAGGGTTGAATATGGTTAGATGAAACTGATTCTTTCCTGAGGCTCGTTTTCTATGGAAACCTTTCGTAAACTACTCCGAAGAATTCATCCGCACTTAATTAAAAAAATAATTTGGCCTCTCATCATCTACTAATCTAATGGCCAAGAGTTGCCATGGACGATATACAACAAAGTGACGGACCAATGGGCATCGAGCATCTCAGAGTACATGTGAGGAGAGTCATCAGTGTGACTATACCGTAGGCAATAATAGCATCAGGTTAGCAAATCACACCACCCTCCCCTCCTTAAAGTGCCCTTGAACACAAAATAAGAACTGCAATTTTCAATTCAGTCTATAAATTCTATTCTTTACCAGTCCATCCTGCACCCACCAAGTATTCTTCTTTTAGCATGGGTTTTAACATACGATTCCCGCATCGTATTTTCTCAATCCAAATCCTTAATCCTGATATTTTCTTTTGAATTATTTATCTTCGTAAACCAGATCCAAAACTTCGTCTATCCTGTATCTATGATAGAGTTGAGCTCAAAAAATTCAATATTTTTATTGAAAAGGTCGTCATTAAAGGCAAAAAAAGTCGCTCTTGTTTATACTTACATTATGATTCCGATGTATTGGTCGGATATTCGAGCAGTATTTATTGCCGGACTTGAACACGGAATATTCCATGAATTTATACTTCACGAGCAGCCAACATTCCAATGACGAGCGAAACAGCCTCAGTGCAACTAACAGAATAGGTTTTGAAACATTCAAATCACCATGGAACGTAGAAAATTTCACCCATAATACAATGTAGCAGCATGAGGGTACTATAGCAAATGGCTTAAGAAGAACCACTGCGTGAGCTATCTTCATACTAAAAACAAAAAAAAAACTAGCACAAAGACGGTAATAAACATCCAAATTTAACACACTATCTCTATGGCTGACGTGTTTCTATTTTAATATTGAGAAAGTAACACCATATTGAAATTTATAATTCTAATCAAACTGTTCATACATCGACTCGTATTTACATAATGTCGCACATACAATCCGTAACACTGACCAAAAGCAAGTGATGGGGCTTTTGATAAAAAAAAGTTTCCGGGACAAAAAAAGGAGGAGCTGTTTACAAAAGGCAAGGGTGGAGTGGGGAAAAATGTAGACTGAGAGGGGGTGGGGAGAGCGGCGGCTAGGGGAGAGGAAACGGGAGCTTTGGAATGGGGGAAGGCAGAGAGACATGAAGAAAGCCGAAGGGAAGGGGGAAATCTATTTTGGGTTAGGCTCGGAAATAATTCCGCCATCTCCCCCTTCAAGGACCTTTCCCCCACACACTCACTAGATATTCCCCTCCCCTCTCACCTCCCCTACTCGCCCCTCCCCTAAATCAACCCCGCTTCCGTACTTCCCCTACCTCCTCCCTCCCCTCACCCACTCCATCTTCCGCTCGCAAACTCGACAACAATCCTCCAACCCTTCACCCATTCGCCACCAATCCCATGCATCTTTCCTCTCCCTCTTGAGATTTCCTTCCACTGCTATCCGCCGCCGCCTAATCTCTCCTTATGCCTGCCGTGTTGAACTGTTGGCTTCGAAAGTGTGTGTATACCTAACTCACCGCACGAAGCTGCCAGCTTGCCCCCTCTTAGCTCCTCATCTTCAGAGATTTCGCATCTTGTATTTATGAACTCTCAGGCACTCATCCCGTTGAATTCAATAGTGATCAGATGTCATCCCTGAGATCTTATAACAATTTATTCCGGTTCTCGCTGACCTCAAGGAATGTTTTTTACAAAACATAATTACTAATATCATATTAAGATTTGTAGTTTCCTTGAGATAAAATGATAAAAGGTATTTTGGCTCACAAGGATTTCAGGTAAGTTGCTCTTCATATTTCATGGGTTTCGCGAGGGTGGCATAGCCAACATATGCTCCTATACAGAAATTAATGCATATTTGTGGATTAAATTATGAGCGTGCTTCCAATGGCCAAAAGACGCAAGGACAGGCATGTAGGTGCTCATGAACTTGTCGATAGCTAGTGACATCTGGTATAAAAGGCTAAATAAGTTAATCTTTTTACAAAATTTTATGCAAGTTACCCGTCTCATCTTTAGGGGAGCGTTGAATGGTAGTGGAGTCTTCAAGTTGTGTATATATAAATATATCTCCGCATGACGCTGCCAGTTTGACCCCCTTTAGCAGCTAATCTTCAAAGATTTCTTCTATCACCGCATCTTTTCTTTATGAAATCTCAGCCACCGAACCCATTGAACTCAATAGCGATCAGATATCATCTTTTAAGAATTTATTCCGGGTCTCGCTGACCTCAAGCAATCTTTTTCACAAAAAACTTGTTGCTGATGTTATGTAAAGTTTGGTAGATAAACTAATAAGTGGAATTTTGGTACCTAAGGATTTGAGATAAGTGGCCACATGTATTACGAGGGTTTCGCAAGGGAGGCATACTAAAGTACACTCCTAACCAGAAATAAATAAAAATTTGTAGATAAAATTATGTCCGTACTTCCAATGGCTAAGAGTCGAAAGAAAAGGCATGTATGCGCATATTTTCTGGTCAATAGCTAGTGATTTCTTGGATAAATAGTCAAATCTTTTTATAGAATTTAATAGCTACGCCCGCTACTATCATTAAGAGTTATAGAGTTTTTTCTAAGTTATCTGTCTCATTTTGTACGGGAGCGCCAAGAGGTTGCATCAAGTTTAATAGTTTCTTAGATATAAACTTATATGTGGAATTTTGACTCACAAAGATTTGGGATAAGTTTTTTGTGAGTAGTAGTAGATTTGTGGAGTCTTGAAACTACTGATCAAATAATATCAGGTTCAAAACCATGGTGAAGCATTAGGAATCGGCAGAGCAATTGAGAGGAAACTGACACTCGCCTCCCTCTTACGACGAGTTTGTAAAATTCATACTCCACACCACACCGCCTGGCGGGTTGAACTGTTGACTTCTTCTTCAATCTCTCCGCTCCACCAGCTTGCTCCCAGGCTCCTCAACTTCACAGACTTTCTTTTATCTCTGGACCTTGTCTTTATGAACTCTCAGCCACTCAGCATAAAAGTTAACCGTTGAAAGCTAAAATGATCAAATGTCATGCCCTAACACTGAGCAGGGAGTATTTTTTTTCATGGTCGCCGATCCTAAAGCCCGGGAGTTGAGTTGTTTCCGACAAAAAAAGGTTTCATTCTCACTAGGACACCATATGGGTATATTTAGCTGCTACTTTTTATGCCCTGAGGTAATATTGTATCATGACCTACAATAGAAGGCTAATGATGCTGGGCTTCTGGATGGTAGGTATAACTATTTTACTACAGCTAACTAACTAACTACAGCTAAGCCCTAAGTACTTCTGCTCAAACGTTTACCACGAATATGAACGTACGTACTCAATACTGTTAGGAGACATTAGCACGCACATTTACATGTACCAATACCTCCAAAGGATAGGTTTAGTCTTGAATATGTTTCTTGCCTGAGATATGCATAATTTTACCACTCATAATTGAACATATTTAATTAGCGGGAGAAAAAAAAACATATCAATTTTGCAAACCTATGCCATAAATTCAAAAATGTAAAATGATAGCGGGGTATGTAGATTTGTAAACTGTTCATTAAGGTTTAAGACGTACTTTCGGAAAGATAAATGGCGAGGGGGAGGGTCCGCAAAATATAAAAAAATTACTTTAATTCATAAAAGAAGACAAACTATTGAAAAAATAATAGGTATATTCACAAAAGATTTCTTTGACAAATGAAGCTTTTTTCGATTATGAAAATTGTAAAAATTAGTTTAAAACCCTCTACTTAGAACCCTGTTTTTCGAAGATTTTTCCCACTGGTATTGAACCCCCCCCCCCGAAATTCCTGGCTACCCCTCCTGTCAGGACCGTGCAATATTATTTTCATATATTGTTTACGGTGATGACAAAAATATCCAGTGGAGAAAAGTCTTAAATTTATGAGACTTTTTGGATGCTCTGCGACTGTTACAGAATTCAGGAATATTTGGCTCTATTAGAACAGGCTTTTTAGAACATGATTTCGTTCTTCACGATGGAATAAATCCTATCTGCATGAAACTCAGTTGATAAGTGTACCATCAATTAAACCTTCTCCCGAACAACCTAAATAGCCTCCTCTACAACAGACACAATCACTCGTTTTCCCCGAACTCCATCGCCCACCACCCACAAAAATCTCTCAGAAAATAATCCATATCTCACATCAAAATCTAATGTTTCCCAGTTTTTCTTCTTTCAAACCGTTTTATGGTATCATAATGCCAGTCATAATAATTCTGCGAGTTAAAAAAACAGTATAATTTTTAAAATACAACACTTTACCATGCGTATCAGCTGAGGATGCATTTGACAATAGAGTGGTTTCCTATCATTTTTTATTGCTTAAATCGAAAGATTATTACTCCTGGAGTACGTATTTCACGCTTTTAGATTTTTAAATTACGATATCTATTTTTCGCGATTAAATGAAAAGTGATAATTTTCAAGCGCGCGAAAACGCGACGGCTAAGTATGAATGATGGGAAAACTCCGTGTGACGTCGTTCTGGTTCCCGCTGCCGCAAGTGAGGTGACCTTGGGGCGAGGCTCTGAGCGCTGATACGACGCAGGATGCTAGCAGGTATTAGAGTACCCTGCTAGCTGGTAGCGCTTGGCTTAAATAAGGATTATTAATACCTTATGAAACGAGAAAGAAAACTTTCCGACCTTTGCCAGTTTTAATAGGTGATTATTAAGACATATTTCCCTGAGCTCTGTGCCTCATGCATGCATTGGTAATCTCAGACGATGTATAACTCTTATCTAATCGTATAGAAACTAGGTCCCTGTGACGTCACGTGGAGTGGCATCGCAAGGGCGCCAATCTGGCATTTTTCAAATAAGGATAAAATTGACCCTTGCCATTCGTCTAAACCGGAATTTCTAAAACCAAATAATTTGTATATTATGAATACACTAATGGTGGGTAACGAATAGCAATCAATGCCTTTCGTTGTCTTTGATGATGGAGACTACCCTATTTGTTTGTATCCCGCGTTAATACAGATGAAATTGACAACAGTTACGGTGAGAATCTTATCCCTTGCATCGGCAAAAGAAAAGCCGACACCTCAATAGGCCTGCCAACCCTGGGCCTTAACGAAAATTGAAAAAAATTTATGCTATCAATAGGAAAGTGGTGTGCTAACTAGCTAGAAAATCTCGTAGGTCGAACGTATTAAAATGTTTACCCCAACTCTAGGTTAAATTTTTTCCTTCCTCAATTAACGTTAATGCGATAGTTTGTTGTCAGATACAGGCTTCCATCCTCAAGAACGTGAAGCTCCCATCACTGATATTAAAAAAAGGAAAGTGCGAAAGGAAAGTCATATATTTAATTGAATTGCCATAAGAGCAAACAAATACAGAATTGTCGACATTGACTTTTCCCTGGTATTTGCTGGGCCATGATTCAAGGCCAGGCTTTAAGCTAACATTTATTGTATTGTAGAGTTTTGCATGTAAATTATGCATGCATTACTTTCCCTGGAAAGAGCATCCGCGATGCTGTGCCGACATTACGCAGCTGACTTTGGTCAACAAGGCTAAATAATGAAAATGGCGCTTTCAAAAAAAGTTAAATAATTTATGAAGAAAATGATTAAAGAAAAGTGTACCAAATTCACGCTATTGAATGCACCGTCCACATTTCACTCAGATATATAAGCTTTGGATTCGAATTGTTTTCTATTAATGAAATTCTCAAATCCTCCTTCATTTTCAATTCCCATTCTCACATTGTTTACTTTCCAAATGGTAAGAGTGGTATACATGCGATTAAAAAACTCGGAATGTGCGCAAACTTATTTCCTCGTTATAAATGCTCAGATTTATGACTCTGAGAAAATAAATATTAATGTTCGATACGATTAAATTTATCCCATAAAGGCTGTAAAAGATATCCTGGGGTCATTTGCATGAATACTAAGGTCGAATAAAGCGGGAGGATTTAATGACTTGGTACAAATGAAATGAGCACATTGAGAACAAGAATGCATTGAAATATGTCCTTTCACATACGTCAACTAATAATTTTTTTCTTGTTTTGAGATCGAATTCCTAAAGCATTTCGTTTATATTGATTCATGGGTCTAAATTAAAGTACCACTTCGATACCTTTCTCCCTTCACTTTAATTGACAAATTTTAATACATGATTGGAAATATATACGAATAATGTCCTTAGAAATATTGTTTATTTTATCATTTAGTGCATTTTTTACTTAACCTCCACGTATCAACTTTTCCCCGAGTAAAGATCACATGCAGATTTATTATTGACCGCATGATGGTTGTGATCGTCCATATGCAGCATACTTTAATAGCTTCCTAATAACATGTAATGGTAATCACAAATAAACGACGAGGATTGTTCAAGTAGACTTTAAAAAGGAAGAATAACTGATTATTTTGGGTATTTTTTTTTCAAAATACTTGCATTTCAGTTGTCTACATTTTCAAACCATTTTCCAAACATTTTAAGTCATCCGGAAAGTAAATTCGGAAATTCCTCAAAATTGGTATTTTTCGCGATAAGCTCTTTGTTTTACGTAACTTTTTGTACGCTTTCTTTAAGTTGGGAAAAAGTCATTGGGAACCAAGTCTCGTTGATACGGTGAATTTTTTAGTAATAGGAAATTTAATTCCACAATTTTAGACACGACAATTGACAAGGTGTGCAACGTTGCTTTCCTGTGATGAAAGAGGATTTTATTCGTCTCAAATAAGAATTTTTTCCTTGTTTTCTTCGCTCAATGTGTCCAATTACGATGCGTAACATTCTCCGGTTATCGCTTTTCCCTTTCCCAAGTAATCGATGAACGTTAATCCGAGTGCATCCCAAAACACCATTTCCATAACCTTGCCGTCCTACCTCTCCATATTCGCTTGCTTTGGAGCCCATTCACCTTCAAAATCCACTGCTTTTACTCTGATTCTGCTATTGTAGTGGAGGAATGAATCCATATTTCACCAAAAATAATGTATAAACGCAGAAAATCTCATACTTCCATTGGCAAAGGGCCTAAACAAACATGGCCCACATAATTGCTTTTATTCTCCACATGAAGCAAACTCGGCAACCATTTTTCCGAATTTTTTTGTCAGACCCGACGTTTCTTACAAAATCGTAGCAATTGTGCCTTACAATATGTGTGTGGCCTCAACTACAATTTTGTGGCTCTTATTTCGCTAAATTTCTCTATCACTTAAAACTACAACGTGGATTTTGCCAATCGTTACGGCCTTAGAAACTCTCAAAGGGTGTCCGGAACGATGTTCATCTTTTATGGTTGTAGGGCTACGATTCAAGCCATTTGCGCAATTTTAAATTCCAAGAGCTTCTTGCAACGTACCTTTGATTGATTTTGGTGCTAACCCTTAAAAAAAAGAGTTTTAACGTCGCTTGAATCTCTTCTACTTGAAATGAAAGTCGTTATTTCAATTAAAATGAATATATGGGATTCAATTCCCGATGGCGGCAGAGAATATTTAGAGAATGCTCAGTCCCTGATTTATTGCTGTGCGGAGCACATTTCAAGTGCATCACTCCGTCCGTTGGATGAGACGTTATGCCATGGTCCCCTTGGCGCCAAAGGTTATTGGCATGGTGTTTTGGGATGCACTCAGATTAACGTTCATCGATAGCTTGGAAAAGTGAAAAATAATACCCAAAAAATATCACGCAACGTAATTGTGCTTATTGAACGGCCCTCGCAAATAGTCAAACTTTATCCGTAAATTTTTTTATAATGTTCTATACTCAGTATTGTGTTATGTAATGTGGTGCCGTAATCTGTACGAGTTTGGAAGATAATGAATGACTTAGCCTGATTCTGAAACAAAATTTTAGCCTCGTTTACGTTTTATGACATTTAAAGCACGTAAATACTCTCACACGATTTATTTTTCCAAGTAAATTTTAAAATACGGGGCACCGAATTTTATAATCAAGCACTGAAACACAACACGAAACCTTTCTAGTTTGCAGGAAGTTATATGAGGTTGATAAGCGTTGATGTGACTCCTTTCACTACGGCAAGGAGGGCATATAACGCCACAACGAGAAAATGACTTAGTTCACTTTAAACATAAAGAAATATAAATTTCACCATCAACATGGACGTAGTAGAAGGAAAGTTTGAATTCCCCTACAACGGTCCCAACTGCTTCTCGTATAAATGAATTCCACGCTTATTTTTTCCTGCATCACCCGTTTTTTAAAAGGAAGGGTCTGAATATCGCGCTGATTTCCAAAATGGCTTAGTTCTATTCCAAGCGGTGAAGGAATTCCAGTCGACATCCCCATGCACTCCATTAACGAGACAAAGGCACATTTCAGAGAAGAGTTCCAACGTTGGTGTTTTAAGGTCCGTGACCAGAGCCATCAGGGAGAACATTGCTGGAGCAATGAACCCATAGTACCCTTCCACGAATAGATAGACCCACTTACTTTACATTTTAAAGTGCGGGAGCTTGAAAGGTTGGAGGTAATTATTGACGGAATTTGCCTCTCAGGCAGAGCGGAAAACCTTTAAGAACGCTCTCAAGTGAAAGACTACCCATTTTTCCTCGGTAAACACCGTGAAAGTAATGGATGTATTCCTTTCCAGGTAATCCAATCTAGTTCTTTTGGACGAAAAATAAACTCTTCTCTATATCTCGACAGCAATTTTGTTCTCTCATAATGTACACGCTTTGTGATATAAAGGGTAAACTATCCCTTTTCCATGAAAGGCTGAGGTTCTTGAACTGAAGAAATTGAGATTCAACCCTAAAATAGGATACGCACGCCGAGACTCACAGAAACAAGGAAAATCATTCATGTATGGGAATAAAAGCGATAAAAAAGAAAAATGAAAGCAATAAAGAAGGTAGATGTATATTTTTCATTTACTAGATCGAATTTTTTATGATAATTGTATATTGCTTGCCGGCCTCGCTGGCGGCGGGGTAACGTCCTCGCCTGCCGAACAAGAGGTCGCGGGTTCCAGTCCCACCTGGGTAGGTTTCCCCGGCCAGGGCATGGTTGTTCGTGCACGTTTAATAGATCTCTGGACAAAATTTTAATACCCCTTCAAATACTAGCTAAAAATCGTAAACTATAGTATAAATGTCATTAATACCTCTTCAACGCACTTATTTCACGTATTTTCAGCCGGAAAATGACGTCAGCTCATGCAATCGTGTGGGAAATATCAGTGGAGTTGCGCATTGCCACCAAATTTCTCGGTTTATTTAACGAATTTAAGTAAGGTTTTATTTCTTATATATCTTTTGGAGGTCTTATCGTAAAAAAAACAAACGCCACGGAACCTGGCTTCACCATGGCTGACTCCAAAAACTTGCCGAAAATTACAACGGCAGCAATGTTTACTTACATAAGCAACAGCAATTGCTACATACATGCTGACAGCCGGGGAGTGAAGATGCATAGGTTTGGAAATATAATATTACTGGATCTTGTAAAATACATATTAAATGTGTTTATGAAATTTAACAATGAAATTCCATTTATTAGGATCGGACGAGAAGATTACGTTGACGAAGCCATTGGCTGTGTGCAAATTATTCTCCTCCAGATTCTTTGGTGGTAGTGTTACTGCCACAACCTTGGAAAACCCTCAAATCTACATGAACTTTGAGATTTATTTACATTTTTCACACTACCAACGTTTGTCCTTATCTTATTTGTTGAATACCCCAGTATAAAATGGCCAATTAGAGCTGTATCCGGTGGTTTGATAATAAAATAAAAAAAAAAATATTGAATTAATGCATACCCTGGAAACCAAAAAATACAAGAGTTCTGCTGGATAAGATAATTATCGATGTACATATATTTAAATATGACATTAGATGAAAATGCCCGCATATTCTCAATATAGGTGGTAGGGTACTGTATTTGGAGGAGGTGACCGACAGCTGGCGCAAAGGGGACCTTAGATAAGTGTCCCACCCAACGGACGGAGTGATGTACTTGAAATGTCCTCCACACAACATTCAAGCAGGGATTAGGCATTCTCTAAATATTTTCTACAATCGTTGGGAATTGAACCCAAGTCCATGGGATGGTAAGTCAACACTCAAGGTGCCTCACCAACCCAATTTCCATATCTGTATAAGCGAGGTGGAAAACCTAAAAACTAGTCATGAATCACGCGCCCACTTAATCGAAAATCCCCCCATGTGAGTTTCTGCCTTTCATTTACAAGTCCCTTCCCTCTTAAATAGTCCAGATTTTCTCCTCCATATCCTATCCCTCTTCAACCAATCTCTAAATCCTCTTTTGCTCAATAAGCTCCCAACGGATATCATTCCCTCTCGTAGAAGCTTTACTATTCTCTCCTCACTGATATCCTTGTATATATTCTTGTTTTGTAAATTCATATCCTTCGGTGGCTAGGTCAAAGTTTTTCCGTTTTTTTTTTCCTTTATCCATAGCAACCGATACATTCCCCTCTAAACCCTCAATATGATCCCCTTGGGCCAATTCTAATCATCCTACAGCAAAGCTCACATTTCCCCCAAGCAATTCGATATCTCTCAAAAAGATATTCTCAAGTGTCTCATACACGATTATAATCCTGTTCTCATCCACATTCCTCTCTGATCCCCATCACAGACATGCTAATGGAATTTTCTTACTTCAGTCTTTTATTCTTTTAGCATGGGCATAGTATAATTTACACCTTACAGCAATTTTTAAGTGAAACCTAGGTCATTTAAGGAGATGTAGTAATAAATGACCAGTCTCATTTTTAAACTTTCATTCAGCCATAAAATATATATAATGAAATAATATAAAATATATCTTTTCCATACGTCTAGAAGACCAGGCAATATCATATTTAAAATGAAGGAAAAATTTTTTTTTTCAAGTCCATGTACAAAAATTTATCACACCAGCTGTTCAGTTTTAATAATTCATTGTACGTAAATATTTTCTTTAGCATTGAAAATATTCTCATTTTAGAAAATTTTTGAGTCTTAGCAGAAAAAAGTCACGTTGATGGGGGTAATAGGGTGTCATTTCAAAAATTACTTCTAATGACCTCCTTCAATTAAAGCAAACACTGGATATCTTTAGTAGATGCATATATAGTACAAATAAAGTGATTATATACAAATTTAAACATCTTGTGATCAATTATAATGGCACCTGTTACCATCAAAATGTATCCTACAAATTGTCCAAGGAAACATGACATTGTGAGTAAAAATAATTATAGGCGCTCGCTGCGAGCTCGGCATTTTCAATTTCAGGTTCTAATCCGAAAGCTTTTCGAAGAATGAAATCCCCTAATCGCATAATATAACCTAAAATTTTTCATAACCCAACTTAAAAATTTATTTCAACACCGCCATTATCTCCATTGCGGAGATTTTCTAATTGCAAACCTATGCTTTCCTAATTATTATGCTTTAGATCATTCTTTTTTAATGCCATTAAATGCAATGTGTCTATTGTTTCTGATAAATACATACATAATTTAAGGAGTGAGACAAATATTGCAACCAGCACACGAAGATCTGTATTATATAAACTTTCCTTTCTGTAAATAGGTCCAAAAGCGTTGAACATATTGATTGCCCATTGAAACTAAAAATTGTGTGGATATCGCACCAAAACTCAAGGATTTACAAATCTTCAGTTCTTCTCTGAGAAACAAGCCAGTCCTTGGATCAATTTTTCTTTTATCTTTAGAATTTTTAAATTTTTAGTTTCAGCGGGCAATATTTTGAACTCTTATGGCTTATTCATTGTACATAGTAATAGAAGCTCATGGTACTAGATAGATATTCTAGCTCTTCGAAATATTTAGCTTAAGCGCTGGTTTCAGACTCTCGACCGATTGTGGCTTCATTGAAGTCCTTTTTCCTTCGCGTTGCCGTCTTTGATGGACCGCGAGGGCCTAACATCTGGTGCCGTGAGCCTCGGTTCAATTGCAATAAGAATTCATTGGAATTTGGACAGTATGGTGATCATTGCAGCGACCCGGAAAGCTAAAGGTTGTTTCATTCCCGGCCTTGGGTAATTTTTTTCATCGCAATTCATGTATATTTGTAATAATTATTTTATACTAAATAAATTACTATTTTTGTATTTATTCTACCAATTTAGCCTATTCAGCAACTACCATCGTCATCACCAGCCATTAAACCTCCTCATCATTGCTGTCTCATCACTACTACAGAAAAAGACAGTGCTGGAAGAAAAGGGAGGCTCCCAGATTACTTCTTTAGTACTCCATGGAAACCTACCTTAATCGGTAGAATACTAAAATAATAATAATCACTACTGTCCTACTCAGTGGCGTAATTAGGAATGTGCCTTGGGATGGAATAGCCTGGATAACGGCTGATTTTTGAAAAATGACATGCTTGGAAATAAATTTTACATCATTTTAGCGCAGATGATTAACCTTTACGCAGATTCGGTTATTAAATGTCAAAACTAGACAGTATCTTTAAATATTTTTTTATTCCTCTGCGGTTTTGGGGGGGGGATTCTATCCCCTCATCCCCCCATAGTTACGCCACTGGTCCCACTCCACGTCTCAAGCTACGCTGGCCTCCGTCCCCGTGCCTTCAGTCAACTCATCTCCCTTGTCTCTCAATCAGCAAGAGCTTCACTTCTCCCTCTCTCTCAGCTCATCCGACTGTGCCAGGATCCCTTTTACCGCAACCCCACTCCTTTCACTCACCTCTATCGAGACCCTAAATCTTCTCCTGTCCTCCGTCCTTGTCTTCATTTCGTTCCGAATCTTTGGGAAAAGTCTTGGAGAGAGAGGGGCGCTACGTCTTGTTTCTCCCTCCTGTCCCAAAGCGAACGCTGAGCTCTCTTCCCGCCATCCATCTCACTCGACGAAACCTGGCATTGTCTAGTTCAACCCTTCCCTTCCTCTTCCCTTGCTTCTCCTGTCTATTCACATTCACCTTTGCCTGCAGGTTATTTTGGGGTCGGAGATAAGCAGAGCCGAGAGTAAGACTAGGGTAACCAAATGCTCTTAGCAATATTTAATACAAAATTATCAGACTAGCTTAGGTTTTCAGAAGTATGTGTACGTGTGTACTGCATAATAATGTGACCCCTACAAATAATCTGACCTGCAAGAAACAAACACTGAACATATTACTGGTTTTGAAAGGTATATTTAAATAATAAGTTTATAATGATTTATTTCCATTGAAATTATTACTATATCGTTGTATTATGTAAAAATGGTTGTTGAACAATAATAAATAAGTATGTGTGCATGTAAAAATAATTATAAAAAGTTTCATGTAATGAAAGCCTAATTTATCTTAATTTTTTATTAATTATCCATATAGTGCTACAATGTTAAGATTGGAATATGGTAGCCCTCCAATTTGTACCTATCTGTAGCTAATACCTACGTTATTCCTAAATAATTTACGCATGCTTTTCTACTTGATGACCTTCCTTATATGTCTCCAGTATCCACTTATCTTTTAATCTTCCAGGGAGGTATTTCCTTGACTTTTTCATTCCATTATATTCCTCAAGTAATTACAGGGTCATATGACAAGATCTATGAACAGGTTACTTCTCTGGACTTTTTACGAATGATCTAGTTTTTTTTTGACTGTGCATTTGCTAAAAATTACGGTGAGAACCTGTTTTGGGATAAAATGTTCTTTATTTACATCGAGGAGAAGAATACTAACTTAGACGTATTAACAATTGAGTGGTTTGGTAGCTATGGGGTACAAGTTATTTCTTTTTTCTGTACACAATTAGGTACAGAAATAAGGTATAGAAAACAAATGAGATGAATTAGATATTTTATAGAGTGCATTCGATTTTGCACTCGATGTCAGCACGAAATTGAGACTCACTCGTATCCCTTCGTATCCCTTGGAAACCAAGTTTTGTGCATGTTTTGTCTTCTAACAATTAACTTTACCTAACTCTGTTGAGAAAAAAATCATTGTACCCCTTGGCTTCTCACGCCCTCAATTTTAAGAGGGAAAGCACTAATGAGGTTTGTTTGTTTGGGAAATGTGGCATATAGATAAAAAACACATTAAGTAAGCTACATGTAGCAACAATAATGAAACTTTTTTTGTCGATAATTCCATCAAAAATATCATTAATCAGGAAATCTATTCTTATGCACGCTCATTAGTTCATCTTTCTCCGGAAAATTTTTAGACAATCTGGTTTAGGGTTATCTTGTATATCAAAATCAGGATTGGAGATTTTGAGCAATCACCTAGGTAATTACCGCAATATATGTCTGAATATATAATATATTTGAAACATAAATTTCCGTTTACATAATATCCCTCCATACCAGGAAACCCCCTAACTTGTGCGTGTTTTGGGAAGAACAATGAATCATAGGTCGGAAGAGAGTAAATCGTCTGCAAAGAAGCCTTACCTCTATACATACAATAAGCAGTTTTCGCACTTCCCACTAAAGTGAACCTCCCATTAGTTTATGGCCACTTTACAGCGCAGAGAAAGAGCTTCTACATTTATCAATTTTTTATTATTTCCAAAGTCACCGTCACTTTGAAGTATTTTAAAATACATTTCAATGCACCGAACGTTTTCGATCAATCCTCGGGTCGTGAAAAATATATATCGTAGCGGCTCTGAGAGCAAAAACAAAATGGCGATAAAATCGGCAGTTACTCTACTCCCCTTCATCTGGCCTTTCATATATGCACCTTTTTCCGACGACCCTGCAAATGTAATTCCGGACCGCATCCAATGGCTATGGCTAGAGGAAGGCAGAGTGGAAAAAAGAGATTTTTTCTTTTTTTTAGGTGGGCGTACTCGGTTTTTACCGCGCCTCATTTTCCCCAGGACCCCGAAAAAACTCGTTTACGGCGAAACATGCAATGGTTATGGGCCCATGGGTTCTTCTCCATTCGATCTCGAATCATCCGTTCGGTTAGACTCGTGGAATGGATCGGGCACACGGTGTAATTACTGCGCGGGACCGCGGTCTGCTGTTTGGGTAGGAAGGAATAATGCTGGGAGAGCTTTTAAATCATGGGAAAATCATAAAGGGGAGATATCCCGTTATTGCTTCCTTTACCACGGTATTGTCTCGGGAAGCCTGAGCGGGTCACTTGAAGGAACTTATGACTCGACCGCACCATCCGCTAATAATCACTTGGCTCTGTGATCAAGATATATGAAAGGGGAAATATAGTGAAAAAAATGACTTAATTAGGTCATTTACTCTGATCTGGGTTCACTGGCATCCATGAATTTGAAGTCAGAAAGAAAAATATGTATATAATCAGATTGTTAAGTGCTCATAATCACTTACAAGAAAACAAAAAGAATGATGAGCTTGGACAACCTCTACCAAAGCTGCTCATAATCTGGGTAGGCACATCCAGCACACAATTTAGTCGCTGAAACAAGACTTAAAGGAGGGCCAATAGAAAGATATTTTAATTTCACGACTATGATCCATATGAAGCAACAGCAGATCAACAGAGGTTAACGAGGTTCTTTTGAGGCAACAAAATTCAAAATAAAATATACTGGGTCCCTTATTTCAAATGCCTCCACTAATGCATTAAAAATAGAGTCGTTACCGTGATAATACTACTTTGTAATAAAATTAAATAACTAGGCTACAAAATAATTTATTCTTATAAGCTAATCTATTTTTAACCAGGGTGGGATTTACGATGCAATCTTCACCCAAGTGATGCGACTTTACTTCAATTAAAGTAAGAACTTGGCATTTAATTCAGAGTGTATTTTGATTAATTTTCAATTTTATCATATATTTATTTCATGCCACTGCATTCATCGACATTCATTCACAAAAAAACTATATTTATATTCCATTTTCAAGCAATATCTTTATTACGAACAGAAAGACAGGAGCTAGTATTATTTGCAAATATATTTTGGATTTGAAAAACAGTTTCAAGTCTTACCGCGAAGTTCAGATTGTATCCCCACGTTTCGCGGTCCCTGCAGGTTGCTTGTTCAGAGGTGATTGCTTATCACCTCTAAATAAGCAACCCGTAGGGGTCACGAAACGTCGGGATATACCGTGAGCTACGCTGAAGAACTAGAAAAAGAATTAACCTTTTTCTGCAACCCAAACGTCTTAATCTAATCAATGCCTAATCATCCGCTAAACTCAATGAAGCAAACATCAACCCCTTAATTTTGCTCACATTCGCTCTTCCATTCGCAATATGTACGATATTGGGTTTGGAATGTAAATAAACAGTATGGGAGGCGGAAAGAAAATTCACATAAAACGCAGTAAGCACATGGCATAGCGAAATCACGTCCCAAGAGTGGTACTTCCACAGCACAAGTTAGGGCAATGAGAATCAATGGTGATCTAACGTGGCTACTTTCGAGACGAGTGAAAATACTCTCTAGATACCATTTGCTTGCACCCATTCTTAAGGCATTTTATTTTTATGGCCCATCCTCAACGCTTCATGCACCGCTCAGCACCGAAACGAAACCGTTCCCTCACCATAAGCCTCACTTCTCATAACCTGATACACTGCACGATAAAATTTTCCATGCCATTCAACTCGTGGGGGAATTGCAAGGGAATACTATCGTAATGGAGCGCAATGAATGCCATGATAGCGGATTGAATTTCGGAATCATTGGGTATCATTAAGGTATTACATAAATCTTTGCAAAAATAGGTATTTCCAATTGCGATCCCAGGAGTCAAAGATATATCTTGTTGATTAGCTAACTTGTAATTTATAGGTAAACGCATAGGAACATATAATCTTAAATAAAAACCTTAAATTTTACATCGCATACCTGATACAGATTTCACTTAGATAAATTTCACCTCAGGGTCTCAAAAATCAGTAAGCCTTCCATGGACAATTTGCATGAACATTTGTTTGGTTCGCAGTTAAATATAAGGTAGTTTAACTCAAGAAATTAAAAGCAGTCTTTTAATAGCTAGCCGGATATGAGTCCGAGAAAGGTTCATTCGCCAAAGTTTGCTCCTTATTTTCGCAATCCTAGCCTTGGTGACTGTATTTGCATTTGATTAAGATACGTAGAAAGTTGATAACAAATGCATGCTCCATAAATTGTGTGGTGTGAGAGAACTTCCATCGTAGGCTTATTGTTAATACAACCCCCTATAAAGCCCCTGGGAATTATTAAGTCCCAGTAGTCACCTGGCACAATCTCGTATATTTAAAATAAGCCTTAAGCAGTATGGCATCAGCAGAGTAACATTTGTTTCTTAAATTATCTAGCACATTATACCTGCTCGGTTGAGCAAGAATCTAAGATTTATGTACATTGAAAACCAAAAAGGATATATTTTAAAAAAAGTACTAGAACCATGTTAAAGTTTTGCGATCTTAAATAAATGCTATGATGTATAAATATTCCCAGAACACGTCTTCCTAAAGAGAAGTAAGGATATAGTTGCCTTCTCAATGTGGATTCACGATCAAAGATCATCATTTCATCTTCTCCCAGGCCCGTATATAATTCTGAATTCCTCAATCACTCAGATATTATACTCACCGATGAGAAGCGACTTTCTTGATACAACACTAAATAAGGAAAGAGGAATCAAAGGAAATATCATGATGGGAATTCTTGTACTCAGTGACGAAAATCGATAATTGTAAAATATCAACTTTCATGCCTCTTAAATGTTATCGCAAGAGACATTTTACATTTCTAAATTACGATGATTGAAATTAAACTAACGGCGTTGATCATCGATATTTCTTAGTGATTATTTCAGCTAATTTTTGATTTGATTGACAGTTACGCATTTAATTTTGATTTAAAGCTTGAAAAGTCCTGTGTGTCACATAAGAGAAATGAAAATTTCCAGGTTAGAAGGGAAAATATCCACCCCATTCATACGTGTGGAGCTAAATCGTTGTCTCCGGTTTTGAATGGATTCAACCAATGGCGAGTGACGCCACTACCCCTGTGACCCCTGGGTGCGTTTAGTTGACGACTTCGCTTTAAGATAATCCCGAATGAATATTACCAGTGGAGTTAGAGGATGGCGAGGGAGTGATTGAGGGACGTTAACGAAGGCAGGACGATATGGTGCAGGTTGATCTTTGTGTCCATCTCATGACACGTAAAAAAATAGGTATCATTACCTTCCCCTCTTTCTTAAAAAATTATGATGCAAGGGCGTAAGAGGATTAGCTTGTTTGAACGATAAGCACACGATTACCGCAGCCGACAATGACAGAAAAAGAAAAGATTAACAAACTATTGTTATTTTTTATAAACTATGAATGCTTTCAGCTAGATAAAATAAAATTTCGAACGTAAAATTTTAGAAAATATTAAATTCAACGGTATTTGCTCCATGAAGGTATTTTTCTATTTCAAAAGATAACATAATGATGTGAAATAATAAGTCTGGGGTAGTTATGTGCTTCAATTTTACCGTAATAACTAGACAAGAACTTCACCGACACCTAATAATGTTCATTATTACTTATTTAAATCAACCTTCAAACTTAAATCAGCGTTCATTAATTGGATGAATAATAGTAAATTATTCCAATGCCTTCTTTTAAATAAAAAAATTGCTCCTGTCTATAATTACCAATCAAAATTAAGTTCAACTTAGTGTACAGCTTCATTGATCGGGTAAGTAATGAGAAATAAATTTTATAACCTCTTCATTTTCTAAAAAAAGAACCCACCTTGGTGCTAACGCTGTTCAATCATACATGGGATCGGAATTCAATAAAAAATCCGGTAGATCGAAGTAAAAGGTGAGTGACGTCTAAAAATAAATATTCCTTACCTCTCGAAAGTTTAAAATTATAAAATGCATAAATTAACGCCCACTTTTTTACGGGTTAATGAGTCGTTAAGTGTTCTTGCACATTTACTGGAGTATGGAAAAACATTTCATCAAGATGGAGATCACTGGAGTATGAACAACAACGAAAACCTCTGGGACCATTCACTAAGCCGAGGATTTACTGAAAAGTGGTGACCCGCTCTAAATGATCTCACGGCGTCAACAACTTAATTGCGAAAGAGTTGAGGCTATCGATTTTTTCGCAGCAAAGAGTACGGAAAGTAGGCCAATGATCGAAAAAAAGGTCACTTTACCTTTCATACTCTATCACAATTTATGTTTACAAATATTGCAGAACGGGTCTATTATATTTAGCCTTTCACATATTTGATGTTCACTATCTGGTTAATGACGAGGAGATAGGAGGATGAGGGAACGTGAATTGACGAAAACCAAAAGAACGACGAGGAATTATCGACCGTTCTCCTAATGATCGCTTCCCACGAAGTAGCGATGCGGGCGACCCCCCGACCAATGTTGATTAAAGGCCCAGACTGATTCCATCCGGCTCTCCTCACGACCCAGTTGATTATTCAGTGGACCATCGGGGAGGAATATACTGGGAATTACCAGAAGAGTCGGAAATATTACCTCGATTATCGCCTCTCTACCCGTTTTGCGCTCGTTTCAGAGTCACCAGTTTCGTTGACTTTTGAGGATCGTCCGATGATGCACCAGCTGTTCAATTTCCAGTTTTCCCTCTTCATCGAAACACTATTTACTGCTTCTCTCGCTCGTTAACAGTGGGCGTAAAAGCTCCAATGTCTATCTATAGATGCACCCAACAGCTGTGACGCCATCGATTGATTTTCCCCAGATTGTTTGAATGCAATTAATTGCAAAAGTCAAGTGATGAAAACATATACTACGAGGGATAAGTATATAATTATTTTCTTGAAGCATTAAAATATAAAAAATATAAAAGTATAAATGTTTGACCGAGGATTTTACTGTCGGTTAAAATAAGGTAATACCGCATAATATTGAGCGGCAAATAGGGAAGTTCTTTTATATCATATCCATACGAGGAACCCGAGCGATTACAATGAACACTGGAAAGGGATAAAATATTTGAAATATACGTTGGCTGTAGAAATATATTAAAAATAATGGGTATTTAAGCAAAAATATTGAAAATTAAATAAAATTTAAAATATTCTTACAAAGTATGCAGCGACATTTTTTCTTGTCAACGTATATTTTTACCTACATTTATTGTCAATATTAAATAGTATTTTATTTTTTTAAGTGCTAAGAAAAAACAATTATCTTGAGACATATTTACACTTCAAAAAAATACATTGTTGGTAAATCAAAACGTTTAGGGCATCTTGTCTTATTTCAACTTAATTATACACTAAAATAGCTCTCTTATTCTCGAAAAGGAACGAAAAGAGTAATATTATTATAAAAAAACTTCTCATAATATATAGTAATAGCTAAGAACTGAGTAAAAAATGTTTAATTATCGGTTAAGGGTCCTTGCATTGGAAACATTTTGCACTATTCAGAGCAAAGGATGCAGGGAAATGAATTTCTAGATTGATTGGATTACTAAATACGAAATCCTGACCCCTATGCAGTGACTTTACTACTTTAATGCAAGCATTTGGTATTTTATAAAGCAGCAATGGGTTCCCAAAGTAAGTCTTACTAAATTATTGCTGCATCCAGGAAATCCTCTAGGTCAATTCCGAGACTCGTCTCAATAAGAAAAGTTTACGATTTTAACTCCCGAAAGAGCTAATGAATAAGCTTTCTTTATACCAGTCAGAAGATTAGAAGACAGAATTTTTAGAGAATCCTGCTAACGTCAATTTTTGGCAACGAAACTTCTCTAACAGTAAAGACATTATATTTTCATAAAACGCGATTTTTGATGAATTCGGCTTATCAATTCTTTTTTCTAATCCTTATTCTATCAATTATTTACTAGATACAGGTAGGATGGAAATATTTTTCATGGTCTGTTGATAACGTTTACAGTTTGGTAATGAGCTAGGGAGGGTTGGTAGCATATATGTTCAACATTTGCATGAAATATTTACCAATAAATGCTTCGTATGTTGTACTTTAATATCTTAGAAAATGCAAGAATGAAAAGTTGGCTCAAAGTTTATAAGTTAGAATTATTATTATTTCAAAATATATATTAGTTATTATTTAAAAAAAATTCCAATACGTATTATGGTGGGTGAGGAGAGGCAACGTTTAGATGAGATAAGGAGGTGAGAGAAGGTTTGGATGGAGCAAGTACTTAGCAGGGAGGGGATGTTGAAAACGGTGTTAGAGGGTAGAATGTTAGGGAAACGGGGGAGAGGAAGGAAAAGAATGGGATTTTTGGATAGAAAGAGAGGGAGTAGGTCTTACAGTGAATTGAAGAAGGCAGTGCTGGAAGGAAAGGGGGGCTCCCAGATTACTTCTTTAGTATTCCACGGAAAGCTACCTTAATCGGTAGAATACTATGATAATTATAATAATAATAACAATAATGAAGCTGATAGTTTCAGGTGAGATGTGTTGAAGTCATGAATGAAATAGATGATGAAATGAACACATTCATTTACTAGAAAAGTGAAAGAATCTAAACGCATGATGAAATGTTTTCCATGCAACTTACCTACAATGGAATGTTTTTCATGCAACTTACAAAATCTTTGTTTAATCCATAGTATTATTCCGAAGGATACAAAAATGTATTCAAGAATGACTCATCATACTAAATAAGGCTTATGGTTTATGCTAAAATTACAGAAACACGCACGGCTGGAGTTGAATTGGCGATTTATCGCAGTGCGGATGCCCATGCTCATATGAGTAGGCAGGAAACATAAAAAAAGGGTAATTGGAGAAGGAAGAGAAATCGCAACGACCCTAGATAAATATAAATTGAAAGTAATTCCATATGGTTTTCAGTAAACAATGACACTAGAAACTGCACGATCTATGTCAATCATCGAGACATAGCGAATAGTTTTTAGTTGGAAGATCAATGATGCATCCATTACATAATTCCGTATCAAACAAAACTGCATTAAAGAATGAATCGTCATAGTTAATAAGCCTTATATTCAATAGAAAAATTACAGAAATACAAGAATCGTAATAGGTTATCTATCGCAATGCAGAAAAATTCCGTGCTCCTCTTTGCGTGAGTATTGAGGCTGAGGACAGATTAAAATATGAATTGGAGAAGAAAGAGAAGTCAAGTAGATCATTTTAGTCATAGATAGCATTTAAATTGAAATTATTTCAATATGACTTCCAGAAAACAATAGCACTAGAATATGGGCAGGGGCCATATCCATTCTACACATGGTAAATTTTCCTTGCAACTTGCAAGATCATTGATAAATCCATAACATATTTCCGAATTATATTCAAAATGGCATTAAACAAAGACTCATCATAGTCTATGCCCAGTGTTAAAAATAATGACATACCAGGATATTATTCGTAGTGCGGAAAATATACGTGCTCCTCTACATGTGAGTAATGAGGCGGAGGACATATGAAAAGGTGAATTGGAGAAGAAAGAGAAATCGAGCCGACCCTAGATAACATTCAAATTGAAACATCTCCATTCTTGCGCTCCCCATTCCGGTTTAATTGATTCGGAGGGGGGGGGGGGGTGGTGGGGGTTGGTGGGCGGCTATCTTTTACGATGCACGTGACTGGGCGTGCAAACGCGCAACGAGGGTTTCATGGCCCATAAACCCATTTCCACGTCACGGTGGATGCATGCGAGTCACATCGGAACCATTCTTCACGGCGGGAAAAAATCGCGCGAAGGGTTAAAAGATTCCGAAAGAATTCTTAGCACCGCAGTTAAACCTACATCAATATCACCTCCAGCCATAAGCGGCCATAAATAAATTCGAATAATCTCCAATTATATACAAGGAAAAAGCGACCGATTATTATAGGTTAAAGGACGCAAAAAATTCATTGACTACGAAGAAATTTATGAGGTGATTTGCTAGAAAGGTTCGATAAAAAATATAAAGTGTCACGTAAATTGCTATTTTATTTGCATTGTCGGTGAAAAATATTCAAATCCTCAATCCATCGTTCAGCATACAGCAATATCATTTTAGTAAATAACTACAAGCTCCTTAAGCCATTCCTTTAACCGAATTCTATTCTTTATGAAA
This sequence comes from Ischnura elegans, assembly GCF_921293095.1. Lineage (NCBI taxonomy): Eukaryota > Metazoa > Arthropoda > Insecta > Odonata > Coenagrionidae > Ischnura > Ischnura elegans. Next base: position 84,763,867 of record NC_060251.1, on the reverse strand, counting down.
GTAAAAAATTCACGATAAAAATAAAAAAGCATCATATTTATCCCTTCCATGATTGCGCGGGGTAACTCATAGGTGCCCCAAATTATGATAATGTTGTACATTTTTTTTATTTTACCCTTTGATATTTTTTTTTATTTCAGCTCAATCATTTTGTCGTTTTTTAGGCGACGAATCATTATTTTAAATTTAAATTGTTTTGAAAACTTCAATTTTCATTGGTGGAGTAACTGGGTAACCCTGCACAGCAGCTATTGGCAGGAAGAAAAAAAACCTGTTTTTTATATGAGTGCAGGGATAAAAGTTGAATGCAATAAACTTTATTATATTTTTATTTCATTATCGCCAATATTCTACATTATGGAACCTTTTGCACTTGTTTTTTCATTGCTTGTTAGTCAATGTACAATCACAATAGCAAAATATTAAATATTCCTGCCATTTCGCACAAAATCAATGTAAAAACCTAAATGTATCCTACAATGTATTTATAAATTATAAAAAACAAGATAATATATCATCAAAAAAGAGCAATTGTGTTGCCTCGTGGTGCTAAAGCCTTGCGACTATGCACACTGTAAGGAAAAATATATTTCCCCGTGGTATTGCATACCTAGAAGCAATAATATGGTAGGTACCTGAGATGCCCCACATAGCCGTTCGCGTAAGTTTTTAGGCAGAGTCATGGAAGGGATATGCAGCTATTTTCGTTGTAATTTCAGCGTATAATATTTAAATTCTCAATTTATCGTGAGCACACTGCAATACAATTTTAGCATATCGATATGAGCTCCTAAAGCCATGTACTGAAATTGAGTCGGAAACTATGAATGCTGGAAATATGATATAAATTAAACCGTAAATATTAAACGCCAGTTAGTCCGCAATTGGCACCTAAAACATGTTAGAAGCAAAGTGCTACAGCCTCCCGTGTTATTGCATACCTAGGAGCAATAAAATGGAACTTTTAAAGCAACCAAACAGTCACTGAAGAAGAAGAGTATTATGCACAGCTCTTAGCGCGATCTCGGATGATATTGGATCGTGTCCAGGTAATGGTTTATCTTATATTTTCCAGGGACTTTTTGAATTTCGTGCACATCGCAAGGCCGCTCCGTGATGGTACGAGGAAGATAATTGTCATGGTTCCTCAAAAACATTAAATTTGTCCTTTTTTAGTGTTATTATTATTTCTCTTACATTTATTTTCGTTGAATAAGATTTGATGTATGGGTACAAAAATACGGCGCATTGGTTCCATTTTTTGCCGATTTTTTAATATTTAAAAGTCAAAAAATATATATAGCTAGCAATTTTTAAATATAATCAATATAAAAGAGTATTATTTACCGACAATTAAAATAATAAAATAATTTGATAGAAAACTGGAGGTAATTAATAATATTCAATTTTAAATTGCTGAAATGTTACTACTCCCAACTGATTCAATAAAGGTTACCGAAGACATAATTACAGCATTCATGCATTAAGCTTTACCATATGGGATTTTCCCTGAGTCTCGAATTCATTACCTAACAAATGGTTCATTACTCCACGCGGCAGCTAAATCCTATTCGACTGAAAGAAATCGGAGAGTGTATGATACTCGCCCTTTATTTTGACGCTCTAAACTGAACACATAGTGTATACCGGTCGCAATATATTTTATTTTGTGAAACAGCTAAGTGTTTTCTTAACCTTTGTGCATCATGAAGGAGTTTCACCATGTTACGCCAACCACCATCGCATTTAGTGTATACTAGTTCACTTCATTACAGTAAATAATAAATTGGCATTTTCATTTTCAATTTCTTTATTTACCATGAGTGTTTTATATGAACATTAAGCAGTGTATTCAGATCCCAAAGATTCAAATGGCCATACAATTTTCGATACACCTGTAGATCTCGCAAAATAACTCTTGCAAAGCCGGCATACCACTAAATCAGCGAGCAAGGCTTCATGCCTACTGATGGGAATTACCCTCAAGAGTTTATCCATAAATTTCTTCAAATGGTGAATTTGATTCCCTTCCTCATGACCATTCTTATAAAATCGGATGATTTTCCATTTTCCGACGCCCTCTCTCTTAGGATCCTCAGCCATCTTTTCTGTAATTCTTTAACCTTTTCAGTAGTTCTTTAACCTATCCACCCTTCCCTGCCTGCCTTGTAAAGCCAAAATAAACGATTCCTTCCAGAACAAACCTTCAAGGGTCGAGTCACCGTCTCTGATCCGATTACGTCCTCTTACGCCCCTTCCCGGATCACTACAGTAAGTCCTTCCTCCACCCGCAAGTACCTCATCCTCTATTCTGTATTCTGTCTGACTTTTCCAACACCCCCATGTTGACTTTTCTAATCTTCCCGACCCTCCCTCTTGCTTTAAATAGTTACACGTAGCTGCCACCGAACGTTCGTAAAACACCTCACTCTCCCCGTCCCATTCATTTCTCATGGCATCCTATTAATCACCACGAATGTAAAACAATTAAAATGGAGTAAATGTACTTATTTTGTTACGATAACAGTTGGCTACTTACGTTAAAGTTCTATGACTGGAATCGAAAAGATTGGAAATCTCATGTGTATTGTGATACAATTTCATGTATGCAAAATTTAATTATTAAAAAAAATGTAAATGTCGTACGACAAGAAACTGATATTAGGTGTGGCAAAACTCAAGAGTCCTAGTAAAAATAAAATGCAGGCATTCTACCGAGCTTCACCTAAATATAATATATACCTAAATAGTTTTGGAGGAGCGTACTGCAAGGCATGCAGTAGTACTGCATGCTGGTCCATATTATCTAGTATTTCGACGACTATCAATTTACTTTTGAAGCGCTAGTTTCTTTTGGTAAACGAAAAACCTTTTGAATGAAATAGAAATAGTTATCGATTTCACGATTTGCAAAATACTGTGACCCTGAACGTGCAATTCATTAGCGCATAGCTCAAACCATTGATAGAAAAGCCGTGAAATTTTGAGGATATATCCATGCTGTGATAGGTGGATGAAAATTGACACAGTTCATATATTTAAAATTGCTTTGTACTCCTGCAATGGCAAATTTTCTTCCCTTATATATTATCAGTATACACATGTAGGAATGGTGATATGCTTCTTGGAAAATCAACCGAGTGCGAATTTTCTCAGAAAAGGATAATATATCCAAATGTATGAAGCGGAAATGAAAAATTAACTTTAACGCTTAAAAAAATGGGAAAAAATGAAGGCTCTTAGTAAAAAGTACACAAATATGCAAGACGAAAAACCAATAACATCCAAAGGAACAATAGTGATAGCTTGGAAAATAGAGATAATGGGAATAAGATTGGGCTCAACTTTTTTCTGGGAATGGTGCCTGAGAGGGAAATATCAACTACCAAAAACTGGAATACCTGTTTCTCCCTCAGGCTTGAACGAAATGTAAGTTAAATACAATTCATTTCAAGCTCCAATAGATACGTAAAGTAATATAACATGAGGATCTTCTAATAAAATGGTAGTAAACGGAGAGAATACTAAGTTATTAAATGTCAGATGAAAAGATATACGTTATTTGAACTCAGTCAGAAAAAAGCAAATAAATAACCTCTAGTAGTGGAAATGCGTTGAAATAAACTGAAGCACCATAGAGAAATTGCAATTGAGATGCCACAAACTAAACTCATAATCGTTATATTCAATAAGAATGTACCAAAAAATTATCATAGGGGTTGGATGAATACATTACTATTCAGTTTCATAGCCATATGTCTCGGCTAAAATTCCTGGGATGGAAAACCTTTCTCAGAGAAAACCCGAAACCTGGCTCGGCACTATGTGGAGTGAAATTCAAGCATATTTTTTTTTCGGTCATGTTGGACGGTAGACCGTGGTACCCATGGTGATTTCAGCTAACTGCTTTCTCACTCCGACTTCCAGTTTCTATTTTATATTTTTCTTAAACAAACGTCTTACTGGAACAAAATATCTTGGAGTTCAATGGCCTGCTGAGTTCAAAATATCATAGCAAGTAATATGAAAATAACGTTAACACTAGGAATACCGGACTTGACACCCCTCCTAGAACTACTAAATGGAGTCATTTTGACTCCTGCCTTATAATTGTTTATTTTTCCAGTTTATCTATGTTTTTATTTATACATTGCTTTAGTTTATCATTTTTGTTTATTATTGCATTATTTCAGACGTGATTTAAACAAAAAAAATATATTTTTTTAAAATGCGAGTTGCGACGGTATTGCTTTGAAATTCTTTTTTCCTACATGTTATGTTGTTTTAATAGGATTTTCACAGAGTAATTGGATAAAACAGCAAACATAGACATTTCAACACATTTTATCATCATGTTTGAATGATCAAAAATATTACCTAGGCTACATAGAAGTTGGGAAGATAATTAAATACAGCAAAAAAACTGCATTTGATAAGCCACGCATTTGGCTAAGGTGCTTTACAGTTCAAGCATTGTCGTTCATTTAAATTGCCCACACAAATACTTTTGGCAGGTCATACAATTCCAAACTGATTGATTCTTTCTGCACTTTGGTATTGCCTGGAAATATTTTTTGCAGAATCCCGTCAGAAGAATATGCAGCATTGGACACGCTTTTGTCGAGATCTAATTTGAGTATCAGCCGACTCTGTATCGAGCTTTTTCAAAAGCGTCTTGCGCGAAATGTTTTAGGTAGTCTCCTCGTACACTATCCATGAATACCTGCTAAGTCGGAAGTATTTTCCAACGAGTGGATAGGCCATCGCTGTGTATATCTTCTTGTGGTATATATGTGATTTCATTTCTTTTGGTACTTCTCTTCTAATTATTTACCTTTCCCACAATGCTAGTACCCTAGCTTTTTCGCTGTTCGGCGAGTTTGACTGAGGTAATGTAATTATCTACAGTAACATTTCACCCTTTTTCAGAAACGTTTGCATTAGTTTCAGTAATACTAAACGGCAATCTGCATGAAGTGAATAATCTTTTCCATCATAAGGGAAGGCATTTGCAAGATATTTGCTATCATTGTCAATAACTAGCCAATATTCATGGCCGTATTTGTCCGGATTAGAAGGAATGTACTGAGTGAAATACACCTGATTTTGCTGGGGAAAATTTGTTCAACAACCGTGATGTACGGACCAGGTTTGTAACAAGCAATGTAATTATCTGTGAATCTATCCTACACTATTGAAAATATGGAATAATTAACAGTTTTGAGCCGCTGGAATCGATTAGATTTCTCATCAAATCTTAGATAATGCAAAATGTTTACAAACCGGTTCCCAGTCGTTCATTTTAGATAATGGTATTCCCCAGTCGTTTGACTTAATACTTGCAATAGAGAGATCATTTGTACCTGATATTCCGCGGGCATAAAATATGGCTATACATGCATCTAGCTCCCCATCAAAAAGAGTTATTCTTAATAATTTTGTCTGCGTGCTTCCACAATTTTACATCGCTTTATGTGAGTCAGTATACACAAATCGATAAATAATTGTAGATAATATCTTCGTTTTGTGACTCCTTATGAAAGGGAAAGTAAATGTAAATTAATGCATCTCTTTTGCACTTGTTATATCTGAATCTTCAGACTAGCTAGAAACGTTTTGAGGAATAAAATCTTTGACTTCGTTAGAGACGAAATGATCTTCCTTTTCGCATTCCGATTTACCTTCCGGTATAGAATGCAACATAGAAAGGACTTCTTCACGCTTTAGCCTACTTCTTCTGGTCATACTGCCAGTCAGGAAAAATGAAAGCCTTACTTCACCAGAGTTTTGCAGTCCACTCGAGAGTTCACTGGATTCACTAATGCAAAGGACAGCGCACGGTTTTCCTGTGCGGCGCGCGACAGCCAGCGCTGTCGGAGCCGACAATGCTAGGACAATAATTTTATTTCATTCTACTGATTTATTTTCCTGGTTCATCCTTATATCAATGGAAGGATACAAAGGTACTTTCCAGGTTTGAAAATCAACTTCCACGTAGTCATGGGTGAAATAAAAGCGCTGCAGCGCAATACATTGTATACAGTATTGTGCTGTAGCGAACCTGACAGGCGGGGAGAAGGTAGGGGTAAGGGATGAGGGGCATACACGACGGATTCTAAACACATGAATTTGAAAATGCTCAATATGAATGGCATATTCACCACTTTATCGCAGGATAAAATGATATCAGGACATTCATATCGTTCGTAGTTCCAAACACGGACCCGTAAAATTAGAAATGCCTTCAAATTCTCGCAAATATTGGCCTAAAAGCAAAATAATTATATATTTAAGCCATCGATTGATTTAAATTAATTATTAACATAAGAATAAATAAACTCTTGAACAAATATTACTATTTGGCGAAAAGACAAGCAAAATACAATCGGGAGTCAAAATGACTCCCTTTGGTAGTTGAAGGTAAATTTTGAAAAATGAGTACTATTTAACTTCCTAGAAGTATTTTGACCGTAAAGTTTTATTTCGAGTCAAAAATGAATAAAAGTCACGACATTTCAGGCCGGACTTCGGAAAATTTTAGTCATGGCAGAGAAATAAAAATCGCGAGGAGTCAAAATGACTCCATCGGTAGTTCTAGTGTTAAATTATAAAGTCATAACTAGACTTGGGAATAATAAGTAGCGTTGTATAGAAAAATTCATATGTACTTTGCATAAACTGCTTTTGGATGAAAACACACGAAATTGCTTCCTCATAGTTATACAAACGCAAATATATTAGGCAATACAAATTCTGAGTCTTCAATTTTTTTAAATAGGGGGTTAAATTACTATCATAAACGATTTCCATAGTTCTATTACTTTAAAACGATTGCAAAACTACAATACGATTCAAACATTCAATCACGAGCCCTGGCAACAGCTATTTTCGTTCCACGCTGCGGCATCCCATTTAAAACGACTGGAAACCACCGAAAACGTCAGCATTTGTAAAATAGTCGGCGCTCCGTGGTTCATCAGCAACCGAAACGTACGCAAGGACCTGAAAGTCACTCCACCTGAAAGTCACACTGTCTAAAGAGCTCTTTTCATAAATTTCTAAATCACTGCCTCTGACAAATAATGAACTAATCGCTCATCTCTGGGATTACCACCTTCATGACAAAACTAAGCACTAACTCAAACTAAACAAAACTAACTCCCTAAAACCACTTTCCTTCCATCCCACATTCCTTCCCCCTTAAATATTCACTAACGGAATTGCCATGACTCACATCTAGCCGGAAACTATAAAAATTGAAATGAGTAGCAGATAGCCATTGGCTGGGAACTACTAAAAACATAAAGAAGTGAAATATGTTGCGTGCGTGCGGAGCTATTTTCGTTCCTATGCCGTGTGTAAACATTCGTTATCATCGATGTGGATGGAGACTGGTATAACTTAATTTAGTTAAAATAATAAATCTAGCGACAATCTCAAGGGAGTGGAGTTACACAAAATGTATGGTACATAGACTGTTATAATAGTGGCTCAAACGTTTATTACTGTCAGATAAAAAAAAAACAAATTATTTATTGATGCCGTGACTCCAAACTAGAAGAAATAAAGTCACTCGCTCAAATGAAAAATTATCATCGCCTACTTTGAAGTTAATTCCATGCGTTTTCCAGAAAACAATCGAACTAGAAAATTCTACGATCTTTGTCAAATATGGGGGCAGTATTCATTCTACTCACGCAAAAAGTTGACGGCGTTATTATTTTGAAGGGGAAAAGAAATGGGTCTATTTGCATCGAAAAAACCAGGAAGTAGGTCGAGATGCTGGAACTAATGGCCATTTCTCCTCGACTTAAGAGGCGCATAAACGAAAAATCTGCGATTCAGGACAGCGACGCACTCATTATGGCCCAATACTGGCGTTAGAATGGAGCAAGAAACCAACGCCGCTGGAAATAAGGCGAGGGAAAAACATCGTATTAAAGTAAGAAAAAGTCATTTACGTAATTAGTGCGTCACATAAGGCCAGAAAAACTCAAAAGGTAGCCACTGTTGGCATAAATAATTACTTTTCACTGTTAAAAATAATAAAATAATTGCATGAACAGAATTATAAAAATAAATTTTAAGTGTCTCACTAAGAACGGCTTGCAGTATTCAACTCGTAGAAAATGTTTATCTAAGTTTCCACTTCTCGCGGAATTAGAATTTGTAGCGCCTTAAGGATCCAATCGTAAGAGGCAATGGGATAATCAAAGTTATTGTCAGCTTATTGTTCAAATTTTGCTTACCTATTCAAATAAAATAACTATCTAGAACGAATAGGGACATGATAGATGAATCTGATGAAATGGGAATAAATATTTTCCTTTAGTTATCAAAACATTTGAAAAATCTAAATGACGAACATTGCATATGATTTATTTCAAACAATTTGTATGTAGAAGAATATTGAACTTAAATACCTTGGAAGGCCACGATTTTATTTTCCAATTGCAATATTTTGACTAAATTTCTTTTTCCGAAGGAATGCAAAATTATGTCACAAAATTTACAACAAACGTGACTTAGATACCGCAATTAGCCCTAAACACTAGCTCTGTGTAAAATTTCGAATCTTAGTGACGGAAAATTACACATGAGAAAGTACGGGCATTTAACCAAGGGGTTACAATTTTAGTAGACCCAAATGAGGTTTAAATCGGCAGGCATGGGATCTCTTGTGTGTAATGATGGACCCTCGGTGATGCGAAACATCGTTAAAGGTTTCGCACTGGCTGAACTTAGCAGTACCCCATTAAGGCAGACTATTGCACTGTTCACCGGTAATGAGCGAGAGGTTTGCCACTGATATTGTTGCCAGAATAAACCAATGGGGGAAGCGAAAAATATTTTAGTTGCGTTTCCGTAGACATTTTTTACTATATTTGCAATACGAAACAAGAGTGAGTATTTCAATGGATTCCTTGCAATAGCATTATCAATATTCAACAATAAACTAGGTAAGAGCACTTTCAGTCCTATTCAGAAATTTCAAAGGTCATTCCTTTATTATAAAAAATAGCTAAAATATGAGGTATTTATTTTAAGTGTTAGATTGCAAAGTCTTGAGAGAATCAAAATTTAAATAATCGAGGAATGTATTTACGGAAAATATATGTTTTATGATAAATGCATCGTGAATTACACAAACTTCGTCGTGATCATCCTGTTAGGAATATGCCTTGGGTGGGCTAGTGACTATATTTTCCAGTACTTCAGCTATATCAAATTTTCACGAATTGCGTTTATTAAATTATCAACCGAAATATCTCTTCGATTCCTTAATTGCTGATGGAAGGTAATTCAGCTTTAAATAATAATACTTTGTATGCCTTATAACCTTCAGGATAATTATTTTTAACATTGAACTTAATTGAATTTGGAACATGATCATTTCTTTCGTAAAAATTAATATCCTCAATTTCTTGTGAGATCATACTTTATCATGCCAGCTACATACCTACAATTAAGTCATACGCCCGTCATGCAAAAAGTACTTGTAGTAATCATGAACTGTGGTGATACAATATAGATGTATTAAAATCTGTATGCAAATTCATACATTTAGAAGAGTTAAATGTGGAATTTTACGGTGAAATACAGGGCACCGTGTCCAACACACTATAATTATATTAATTTTTTATATTCATTGAAAAAATGAATTATTCAAAAGATTTCGAATGAAAAATACCTCATGAGACACAGAAAAAAATTTCAAATAAAATAAAATAAATTCAGTGGTAAATTTTACACAGGAACTTATTTCTCTACCACGAAAAATTGTTACTTACTTTTATTTTAATAAAAGCTATGTGTAGCAATTCCATCAAATTAAGCCTAAAGTTACTTCAAAGGGAAAGAATTCTGATCACGCAGGAGTGATGCAAAAGCATGATTGTTTTTGGTTCGTAGAAATGGAGTCCCTAAAGATTTCATTCATTTATTCACATTAGCACATACTTTAAAATACATTTTCCTACATAAAATTAGTAGAAATTCCTTAACGTAGAAATGTCTATGATTGGATGACGTTACTAACACGTCATTCGTCATGCTAGGAGCAGAGGTGTAGATAACTTCTGCATTGGTTGTAAACATTATTACACCTCGAAATAATTCACTTTTACTGCTAGACCTGCGTGAGTCATCAGTTAGTGAAATAAAGAATTTACACCGTTTTTGAGGTTACCAGAAAGTAGATCGGGTCACGCAAGAAGGTTCTTGATTCCAAATTTTTCGGTACTTATTTCTTTTGAGAGGATATAAATGTCGGGAGACTGCCGCAAAAACGCTTAACTTATTATTATAAAGGCACCAATAAAAATTGTGACACTTTAAAAAAATATTAAAAAGGATAGACTAAATCTTTATACCTCCCATCGTAAAACTCATTTATGTAACTTTACAGTTCTTGGAGTTTATAGCACGAGTGGCATGTTATTTATACCAAGGGTTACACGTAGAGCAGCATATGGTTCAACCGAGATTAAAACTCGTGCATGAATACTCCCAGTTATACCACCGAGCCATCTTTCTACAAAGCAAGTATTAATCTAAGCACAGAAAGCATACATTACCGGGACCGGGCAATTTGGCGATATGATTTCAACTCCTTGTCCTGCCAAAGAATTGTCACCGGGAAAATTCCATCTCTGGCGTATTAAACACTTATAACTCTTCATCACAACTATACAGGTAGCCAATTTTTTATAAATATGGAATTATTAATTTTGATCGTCTATTATTCCGCGAACACCTAGCTTTAAGAATGATAAAAGCGAAATAATATGAATTGCTGCTATTAACAACAAATTTGTGAATAGTGCGTGCCTGAATAGTTTCTTGGTAAGTTGAATTTCACTAATACCACTACTTTTAAAACTAAGCATGTGCTCTTTTTATGTGCTTGCTGAAAAGTGGTGGTATAATAAAAAGTTACTTAACCAATAAATATTATGATGGAATACCAAAAGTTTTAAATGATTTGGTGAATATTATATGTAAAAGACACATGTATAATTGAGTGAGGAACGTAGAGAGCTTATTACATTATCAAATTGTATAAAATTAAATAATGGAATGAATTTAGATCATATAAAACGCACAGTAAGGGCAATAAAAAATTGTTATAAAAATAATTATGAGGATCTCGCAGTTCCCTGCCCTTTGTCTACTTGACTACTCGTGCTTGAAGCTAATAACAAAATACCATCATAACAGCGCAACATGAATTTATCCATTAGTTCATGTTCCGGTTTCGACTGGCTTGCCTAACGCTGAAGAGTGCTTGCAATGCACGAGAACCTATCTTGCTTCGCTACTGAGTGCCGGAGAGAAATATTCACCATATTTTATGGATTTTTGGGCGAAGGAAAGGAACGTGGATGTAACGGGAGGAATGTTTGAGTGTAAGAAGCCCTTTTTACGATACGATATGATGCAATCAAATTGGCAAGATGGATTAAGGGTGGTCCACGAACATTTTATAAAATTTCCAAGGGCGGATGTAAATTTGGTGTAGTTTTATAAGTATATTAACCACTAAAGAAATCAACTTGATAGCAAACCATGCATCTGACTCTGCCAAATCTCGTTTCAAATTTTTACCGAACCATATCCAAAACAACCTATTTCATGGGGGGTGACCTTCTGTAACTGTTACCTTCTGTTATACTGATGTTCGGTAATTAATGTTATTTTTCCCAACGATAATCCTTATTTTGCATGAGTTAAAAACTGTTTACAGTAACTTTAAACTCCTCTCTAAAACAAAAATTGCAAACGATAAGCAAGTTCTGTCTCCCACGTCCGTTTATAGCAATTTATACATTCAGAATACAGTGTGCGAGAATGTAAACGTCCTTTTAAGCGTGTAATTGGTAATAAACTGTGTTACACGTCCTATATGTTGATGTTGATACCATTGTGAGACAACCTATCGGAATATTATGGCAAAGATTTCGTTGGTGATTGCATGGTGGAGGAATAATCGATAAATACCCGTCAAAAGTCCTATGGTAAGTAAAAACTACCTAAAAGGAATTGAATATCTCGTATAAGAAATGGTCTACCGTGGTAATCTTATACTGTGTTTAATAACCCACTTCAGGATACTTTGTCATCCTCTCTTGCTTTCCCATCGTGTTTATAAAAAGGCACACGATGTGAAATACATATAAGGATTTTTGGTGATAGATACAATTTTTTCATTCATATTATAAAGTTGTTGGTAGCCTGACCTAAATTGTAAACACCCGCGATAATATACCTTTGTGAAGGGCTAAATTTATTTAATGAATTTGCCCTAATGCAAGAAAAGGCCCATTTAACGCTAATTTTGCTTGGCTACCCTACGCGCTATTGAAATAAAATGTGAGTATTTCAAAAGAGAAACCGTGACTTTTGGGAAATAGGCTTCAGGAACGATAGAATATTCACATACCTAATTCTCAAGGTTTTTTATTAGTATTGTCAACCACAAGGATAAGGTTCCATGAAATGAAATGAAATTCAATTCTTGGGTCCAAATCGAAGAACGAGGGGGAGATTGAAAGGAACTCTATGCGGAGTTGAGAGAACCTGTCAACAATCACAATAACGTGGAAATAAGGCCGCACAAACGTCATGAAGAAATAAGACCGATTGGGGGCTAGGAGACAAAGGAGTTATAGGCAGTGCGCGGATATAATATAGGGGTCTGTTAAATAGCCGTTGGAAGAGGATTGGGTTGAAATGGTGGCTAGAGGATTGGCTTCCCACCTAAATGTTTCGGGTTCATAATTTTACGAAGACAGGTATTTCTCAAAGGCTGTTCGATCCCTGCTTGAGTGCTTTACGGAATGCATTTCAAGCGCAGCACTCCTTCCGTCGGATGGGGCGTTAAGTCATGGTCTCCTGGGCGCCGTTTGTGAAGAGTTTCGAGGAATATTAGAAAATTTCGACGCCGGGTGTCTCTCTAGATTCCGGAATTCCCTTCCGCTACATATGAAAACGTCACAATTACTTCAAATATTAAAAGAAAGACATCACTTATCTTTTCTATTATCTTATATACTACTTTAAAGATCTGGATTTAAGTTTGTTTACCACTATTATTTTCTGTTATTATCAAAACATACTATTTACATATGTGTTCTTTACGATTTGGATTAATACTAATATTTTTTTGTTATTTATATTGAATATTTTTTTTTTTTGTCGAAAAATTTTCATTTGTCCAGCCTTGCTATGATTTCTTCAAAGCCGAATATTTATTTTTTGTATCGCTGAAATGGAATTTCCTGTCAAGATGATATTTTCAGAGGAGAGCAGATGATATATATTTTCTTTTCTTGGATCTTAATTACTTTTCCTAAACAAAATTAATATTCATTCATTCATTCGCTTTTACCTTAGGTGTCGGTCGAATCCTCCAAAGATTATCCTCACTCATACTATTGCCGTTGAAACATTCATTTGTAAGTAGATTAGAATTGTGTCTTGCTCTTAAATTTCGATGCCGGCGTCACCAGAGATTAGTTTCAGCGGCGCGCATCGTCGTTCACGAAGATGGTATCTACAGCACGAACAATTAAAAATTTAGTACCAAAAAATTAAGTAGTGAAAAACTCAGAAAAAATATCGAGTATACATCCCAGTTACTGGCCTCGTTGGCGGCTAGGCAAATCCCTCTCCTGCCAAATCTAAGGTTCGAATCCCTCCTGCGTAGGTTGAACCTAATCAAGCCAATGTTTTGTGTGATAGACGTTTGTTTTTTACGTTATATTACCCTGCAGTAGGGAATGAGCTTTGTTCGGATCTATGTAGATTAAAAAAATTATAATTAAATATAATGTGCAACAAAGTATAATCTGAGATAATGTTTGCGACCTGAATTCCAGCATAGGTGGTGTCGGCACTGTCGCGTGGTTGGCGGTCGCAACATTATTGGTGGGGAGCGTATTCTCAATAACTAGACAGTGGATTAATTCAGGAGTTTTTTAATATTCAGATACACTGGACGATCAGGCACAGCGGATAAGGGGGAATTGAGGACTCACATGAGTTCGGCGGCAGACGAGACCTGGGACGGACGGCGACTCGGGTGCGGACGGTACGACGGCTCCTGGCGAGGCTGGGAAGGCAGGAAGGAAGTCCGGAGGAGGTCGGTATAGCGACCCGCGACCGAGTAATGGAGGATGCCCGGAGGAGGTCGGACAGCGACCCGCGACCGAGTAAGGGAGGATGCTCGGAGGAGGTCGGACAGCGACCCGCGACCGAGTAAGGGAATGAAGGAACAAGGTCCTGGCCGGAGGACGGCGCCTCAATATAAGTAAATCCTGAGGAGCAAAGGTTGCAGGTACCGCTCGAATTGATAGGAAGGTCATTGCCCGGGGTGGGGGAGGGGTTGAGTGAGTGACTAGTCGGCCTCGTCACAGGGGGAGGAGAATAGCCGGCTCGCGATAATGGTGATACCCTTTTCCGCGAAACCGAAGTTCCGCGAGTCACTCCGACAGCACCTTGATGTGGCGTGGACTAATTTTCGGTGTCGTCAACATAAACCTCTGGAGTAAACTCATTGCGTGAGTATCTGTTCTGTGAGTGCTCAGTTGAATGAAAATAATTACGTTTTAGGAAAAGCTTTTATGGGTGGCTTAGGACTTTAATAGTGGATTCTGGTAGGGATAGAAAGGATATAAATTATATCGGGATCAAATTTCTTAGCATCTTGTGCTAACATATATCTACGGTATTAAAGTAGATATGTTAACATAGCGTGTTTCATTCGCCTGAGATTCAATTTAATATTTGTTAAATTAGATGGCGTGAGAGAAGAGACTATTAAGTTAATGAAACACGACTACTTAAAACTTTCTTTACAATGATTTTATTACTTATATTTATTCACGTAAAACTCTTGGTCATTATATTTTTTAGTTATTAGAAGGAAATATTAAAAAAATCACAAATGTCAAGGTAAAACTTAAGGTATATCGGAAGAATTCAGAACATTTATTTATTTAAATTGCCATTTAAATTTCCAAAATTATTAAATATTCATAATTATTTCATACGGAGTATTTTGATGACAATTGGTGTAGCAAAAACGAAAACACGATCAACAATTGCTGAGTCAAGATTTATAGATTCGGGTACAGAGACAAAGACAGTTATGGAACATCGAGGAAAAAAATGAATAAAGGCTGGACAAAGGGATGACTGGAGCTTCCTCTCTTGAAGAGAAATTCCCTGTATGACCTTCACTAAAGAATAGGTTCAGATATAAAAAAAGAATTTATATGGGTTTCAGCAGGAATTGTGGGAGGAGCTGGCAAAGGCAGCAAAGTAGGGTCGAGATTTTAGGATATATCGAGGGGATAGATGGGTCACTATTATTTCGAGTGGGATGGAATTATTCCAGAAAGAAGAATGAGCAACCATGTCGATCATTGCACGGGTTGGATGAAGTTGGAAAGGCGGCTACCTATTGTCGAGTCCGATATCATAGATACACTCGTTCCCGAACATTTTATTTTTCTCTATCCCCGCAACCATGGCAAAGAGAATTCTGTTGAAAATGATGACTCTGCCCTTTTCGACGAAGTTGGAAACAGGTATCCCTTCGGCTATTACCTGATTCACGACGAAATAAATTTCAGCCCGGGCCAGGATTGGAAACATATTCGGCGAAGTGAAGAGGGACATAACTGAAGCTTAATTTAGGGCTTCTCTACTGTTTCAAAACGCATCCAATGATTGCAATGAAAGATTTTTCAAGGTTCTTTGTCTCTCTGTGGCTGTACTGCGTGGGTACTCCACTGCTCATTACAGGCGACGAGGACAGTCCACCTAGTTTTTGCCCTAACTCCATAATTCATGCCGCTGCAATCTGCGCAAATGAATATCAGCTATGGGTACTCATTGTGTTAGCTTGATGATATTTGCATAATATATCCACGGATTAACGTTAAATTACTAAGTTTTTTTTAAACTATAAGGGGCAGTTATTTTCTCCAAAAGATAAATGAAGAAATTTATTCATATTTCTAGTGTATTCTGGGCAGTAATTTTAGATTAAATGCTGAAGTCTCCGTCCGATATTTTCTTCAGATTTTATGTGAATGATTCGGCACGGTAGTATGACAGTTATGTTGATAGGATGACAATATTTTGTTCAGAAACGGCTGCTTGGAGTAGATGGTTGTTCATTTAAATGGGTTATCATACAACTACGAGTTATCTTGAAATAGAGGTAATTTAACGTGGAAAAAATAAACACATTCATTCCCTCATGCACATTTTATAGTACTCACAGAAAATTTTATTCATGATATTGCTTACACATTGAGAGATAGCTGTGGTACCCAAACCAAAAACATGCTTGGCCTTTTGAATGGAGAACAACGCCTTACTTACGAATCCATAGATTCCATGGCTCAAGTAAGTAAATATGACAACCAGTGTAGGTACATTGAAATAGTGTCAAACAAAAGTTTTTATAACGAGCACATGGAAAAACATAAATTTTATCTTTAGTAAATTCAAAAGCTTATTTCAATGTAGTTATATTGGTGTATGACTACTTTTTCTCCCCATGCCTTGCTCATGCCTTCGTAATTTAAATTGTATAGGTTTTAAATTTGATTTTGAGCAATATTAAATATTACAAAAGAAACAACCGCATAGTATTCTAGTAAACTCATTAGAGCAACTAATACACGTAATGTAACTTCTTCCACATGGGAGACCCAAATTGATAGGTATAGCGTGAACTATATAGCTATCCACAAATAGCAGTTAAGAACACTAAGTATAAAAAGTGGGTGTAAAAAACTAACACGACTAAGCTAAATAACAAATTGTAGCCAAATAAAAGTCAAGGCGTATTACCTTTGTTTAAAAATCATTTTTGGTTATGCCATTAAAAGTTTTGTGATGGGTAGATTCAAACAATGCCAATCTTCATCTTTCATTAAACTGTAAGTATCTTTGGCGTTAAGAACTGATGTGTCATCGATTCTGGAGAGAGTGTATGTTGTGCTTTTTGATCAGTAAGAGATATTATTGAAGAGATAATCCTTATGATGTAATAATATATGCAATTTACAGATTCATAAGTAGCAGCGGAAACGTTTCTCTTGCTTGAATTGACAGTGAGAGGCTAATTTATTGTGCACATGGGTTACTTTTCCTATTTCAGGTATGCATGTATACTGTATAGGGTTTTTATGCAATACTCCTAATTCACAATCACAATATTTTCATTCGACTCTGAATGCTTTCTACATCACAGATGACGGAACAATTTAGAAATATATCCCTAAATGGAGGTGTTTTCGAATTATTTTCAAACACTGGAATTTTGTGGACTTCTAAGAGAACTCTCACAGACTAGTGTCATCTCCCAACATCTCAGCTGTACAGTATCATATTTAAGACAATATATCTAGGGTAGCTGAGATGAAACTAAGCTATGTAGTCACATTTTATACGAGTAAAAATTGAGAAAATCGTAAAAAAAAAACATTTTAAATCCACATATAAGCAA
The DNA here is from genome assembly GCF_921293095.1 of Ischnura elegans. Classification (NCBI taxonomy): domain Eukaryota; kingdom Metazoa; phylum Arthropoda; class Insecta; order Odonata; family Coenagrionidae; genus Ischnura; species Ischnura elegans. The sequence goes on along the minus strand of NC_060251.1, from coordinate 84,746,340 downwards.
CAATTTGATACAGCACTTCAGATTGGCGCTACGTTGGAAGCCATATATGTTAAGGAAAAATAGCATGGAAATATGAGTGTGTCAAAGACTAGAGGCTATGGTCTCGTAAACGTCTTGATGATATACGAGGCTCATAGCAGCATGAGAAGTACATAGATGAAGCACAGGACAACGGTTTCTCAGAATTGGTGCAATCTTATTACATCGCGCTCAATTACTTCGATAGCAATGAATATTTCCATTTGGTACCCAACGGTTATCTTTCATCGTTAAAAGCGGTGAAAACGCATTCGTAAATTAGATTCTAGCTACACGTTATTCTCATTATCTCACACCTATGTGGGAGTTTTCATGTAGGCAATGAATTTAAAAAACTACAAAAAGGCTAAAAAGTAACTATAAATAAGATTTTTCGTAAACTTTCATCGATAGGAAATGACATAATTCCGTGAAGCTAATAATATAGCTTCCACGGTGTTATTCTTCTTTTAGCATTCATTTAAACTATTTATCTGTTGGAGGTGTAGATTAACCAATAAAATTTTCAAATACTTTTTAAGCCAAAATAACCATTTCTCCTAATGGATTTTACTTGTAATTTTTTAGCGCTCGCTCAAAGGAATATTTTGCATTCTTTGGGTCAATTTCTTAAATTCCAAACCTCAGTCAACCATCTTTAACTTAAGGTAGAACCTGAAACCTTTGATTTTGATAAACATCTTCAAAGGCAGTGTGAACTAGGGGTACCAACAAAATCTTACGACATTCACATAAATTAATTTGAGGCAAGTTATAAAATTGCATGACGTGAATGTTTCCCGGTTCTTGCATGAAAGCACAAGCTCACGCACGGCTTCAGTCCACGTTTAAATTGCGTGTGAGATATTTCAGGTCATGAGATGAAAGATAATCGTTTGATCTCATATTAAATTACGACTTCACGAGAAGCAGAAGTTTTTTCAACAAATGTACGCCAGTGATCCCTTGGAGTGAAACTGTTTACTCGCCCATTAAGTCTCACACTCCAAATAATAAACACCAAACCTGTTATGGTTGCACACTTTAGGATAGTCAGAGAGAGAAACTCGGATATTTCACGAGCAATGGCGTGATTTCTTTTAAGTAGATTACAAATCTATGCGTCACGCTTGAATGCTTATCAGATGCCACAAACGATACGTCACGTTAAGCCTATCTCACATGAAACAGAGGCAAGAAAAAATAAAAATTTGGAATTAGACAAGGGTCTATACCGTCCAGAAATACTGGTTACCGAAGCAAAATAGTAATTCACGTTTGAAATCTAAGATAATTTTTTGACCAGCCAATTTCACTTGCCTGCGCAATAGGAGAAAGAAAATCGTAAAGTGAGCAACATACGAGCGAGGAATATTTTCGAAGGTAGTTTCAAGGCATTGGTTGAGGAGAATTGAGGTCTGGTAGAGGAAGCGAGCGATGTCAACGAGGCAATGCCATGTTCAGGACGATTTCTAAATAAAAATGCGTACTTTATTTAGAAGTGGCCACAAAAAAACGACATCTATGTTATGAAAACATGGAATTACCTTCGAAAATCCTCATTTTTATACAGGTTCGTCTGTAAATAGCGGAACACATATGAAAAATGTTTTTTACTGCCAGAGTAAATATGATGGAGAGCTGCATTAATGCTTACAATCCATAAAAATCACATTACAAATAAAATGCAGGCACCTCGACGTACATTCTTTCAAGGTAATGGCAAATGAATGCGGTAATTGAAGTGAAATAACTATAAATAAATAAGGTAAATAAAATAGTGATCGTTTACCTCAAGTAACCTGAAACAGTATTAGATTAAAAAGGTAGAACTGAATATTCCTCCATATCTCTACCTTAATTTTACTCCTTAAACTCGCTAGATGTCGTCAATGATGGAAAAAGGTCTTCTAAAAGAATTGAACAGATAATATTTGTCTCGGGCCGTGCAGTTTTGAACCTACCTCTTTAAGGGAAAAGGAGCAAGGCAAGCGATAGTTGAATGGCCTGGGGTTTGGAGTCCGTACGGAAGAACCCCCTAAATCCTATTTCCATTAAGATCTTTTCCCTTTCGAAGGAAAAAGAATGGAATAAAATGCTGAGAAGACATTGCATGGAAAAAAGCCAAAATTCAATCATTACCATGGAGGAAATTTTGATTTAATGCAACATAATGAGTGCGGCTACTAAAGTTTTACTCAATAAAATGAGAATAATCGTTTTCTAAATAACAATTAATTCATTAATTACACTATATGAAAACTAAATATTTTACCGAGTCAATTTGACGACTATACGCAGAGCATGAAAGACATTATTTAAGTGTTCGACTACACTAATAATGGTGCCCTATACTTTAAAGGTTTTTATACCACTAAGCCTTGCTAAGAGTAAACAATGTTTTTTTCTCACATCTGTGCCTTTCAGACACATGGCGCCGGAACTCGGCAATTCCAATTTGGCGCCTGACGAAAGATAAAGGTCAATGCTATTCCTGGCAAATTCAAACAAATAACTGCAAAATATTGGAAAATAAAATGGATCGCATTGCACTCATTACGGCGCCGCGGACATTTTTGAAAACCAATTAAAATGCGACCGAAGTGGCAACACAAATCAGCCTTCTATGGAATAGAATTGAGCCTCTATGCATAGTCCCCTTGGTTTTTGTAACTGCTTACAGATAAGACTCACTCTTAGTTTTTTATACTCTTTGAGCTTGATCTTTTTATGCTTTCATACATCTCCTCCAGGAAGAATATGCTTTTTATTCACTTTCCTATGGGATTATTTTTTCATCTTCAGATATTCTGTTTTTACAGCCTTCTTTCAGCTTTGAACATCGAACCGCATTACCCTGCCATTCCCTCACATGAAATAAGAATGATTTTTCATTTCTCTAATGCAAGGATGGCATGAAAAGCCTGCAGGCAGGGCTCAAGCTAAAGATATACTTTGAAGTCTTAAGTGCGATGAGATTGAAATTTCTATCCTAGCATATTCCGCCCTTTTTATTCTGAATGATCGATAGCCGGATGAACAAATTCCGCACCTAGTTGCATCATACTTTTTTCAGATATGTTTGGCTGCAAAATTATCGATGGTGTTAGCCGAAAAATGCTGGTATATGTCCCACTAATGAACATGACTTCTATGTGATCGGTAGAGCGCTTGACAATAATTTTATGAACATCTGGAGAACGTGAAGTCTTGGAAACAGAACTTTCCATTCACGTTAAGATGGACTCATTCTCAGCGTACGTATCGCAACAGGTCATGGTTTAAATGAAATGCAGATTATAGTTCATGCTCTCAATAGCATTTTAACTTTTTTATACGAAGACTTTTACAGGGAGTTACCATTTAATGAGGGTATGATCGTGAAAATATTTTTTCTAATTTTCCGCTCAATGTAAGCACTATAATGTGATGTAAATTTTCAATGCTTAATGTAAGCACTAAAGCATCTAATGCATTGACAAAAATGAGTCCTATACCTATCATCTCAGTCCTCTACGATTTTGTTGTAACTATGACACGGACTGCATCGGGCATGAGTGAACTGTTGAGATTAAGTTACCTTAAATTTGACGTCCTAGCAAATGCAACGATCCTGCTTTACGCGATAAATTAGTGTTACAATGAGACTACTGGCATGTGCTTAGGATTTAACAAACGAGAGGTGAACATGGTGGGTCTTCATTTCATACGGTCGATGATGTTGTCATAACTGTTATAAAAGCCATTGGGTAGGGTTGCAGAACCATATTGATAGCTGATTACATCGGTCTAAACGTAGTTCTGAAAAAACAATATCGAAGGTTACCGGTTTACAGTACACCATTAAATGAAGCATACATTCAAGATGGTCTTCAGAATTTTAGCTCGTAGCGAGGTGCAACATCTCCGCCATGTATTGACTTTAACCTACTTTCAATATGAGGGGAGATCTTTGAATAAACAGAGGGTGTAGCCATGGTATCACCATTGTTACCAGCAATTAAAAATTTCTGTACGAACGATTTTGAACTAAATACATTCAAATAAGTCCCACTCCGACCAAAACATGTCTTTAGATATTTTAAGGATATTTTTCTTGTGTAGTCACATGAAATCGATGCTAACAATAAGTCTCTTGGCGATATGAAAGAACAGCACCAGAAAATACAGTTTACAATGGAGGAGGAAAGTGACAGTAAGCTATCATTCTTGGACGTACTGATTTTATCGGAGATGGAACGGGACACTGAGCTAGAGTGTGCAGTGAGAACAAAATCTGCTCATTCGTCTACATTGTAAATAAAATGTAAATAAATTAATCTTACTAGCCCGAATAAGTCAATATTATGACGAAGGAAAAGTAAATTAGTTAATAACTGAAATTATGAACGACAATCAAGCCTTTCTTTTTTTTATTTTTATTTTTTTTAATTTTATTTTCGAACCACCGAATACAGCTCACATCAGCCATTGCTTTCATTGCATTCTTGCAGTGGAAATAAAATATGTATATGTAAATAAACTAATATGCTCGTCGACAAGCCTATTGCAGCTCTAATGTATTATATTGTATATTAATTCCGATCTCTAAAATTACAGCAATTCATACCAGGTGAGTAAAGAGAGAGGATAACACCATCAAGACACCACTTGACTACTTCTGCAGCATCAAAATTCATCATGATCTATTACACTGCGGACTACTTGGGGTTTTACGGGTTTCCCTCGCGTCTCAGACGAATGCTGGACCAATAGCCATCCTAGAGGGAAAAATGCCAGAGAAATGTGTATTACCATTGCTGCTAAAATCACGTACGTAAGCTTGAAAAATCACTGTGACAAATGCTGAAGAGAAAATTTCCTAAACAGGGTTCATGCTGTATACATATGTGCCTTATACTACGGAATACTATGTAAATATCCGTTTTACATTGTAAGCATTGGAAATAAACTATTTTTATATTAAATTGAATTGACCGACCCACACCGAAATATATTCGAGCAATAAGACCCACCACTATTCATCCCAGAAAACGTCGGTGCTATTAAATCTCCTACACATCTCTACGGTTGACAAAGAAAACCTCATCAAAGAAATTCGGCACCTGAAGAAAATTTTATTCAGAACCGTCTCAGCCAACACTAAGTAGATGTAATCAGTGGGGTAGACAGGAATTTTGTTCGGGGGGTGTCCAAAACAAGGGGGGAGAATAAAAAAACAGGGTAATAATTGCAAGTAGAGGGTTTTAAACTGATTTTAACACTTTTAACTATAGAAAAAAATTCATTTTTCAAAGAAATCTATTGTAAATTCAATGTTTATTTATTTTTTGTTTTTTTTTAAATATATAATGAAAAGTTAATGTGTTTTTATATTTCTGGGGGGTCCGGACCCCTAGAACCCCCCTGGCTACGCCACGGGATATAAATGATCAAAGAAGATATCGAGTTGCTCACAAATTTTATTAGCAGCGTACTACAACTGTTTCAATTATTACACAATTATCATCATGCACTAAAAAATTTCATTTCAAATTGATATATCTACAATAAAATGGCTCAAATGGAATTTTTTTGTGCCTAATGATGATTGTGTTGCAATTGAAACACGTGTATTACGCTGTTAATAAAATTTGTGGGCAATACAATATCTTCCTTAATCATTTGATAGATTGTTCCACGACATCTTCATAAAAAGTGAACTTTGGCCAAGTAGATACGGCACTAAAAAAGCCTTAGCTCCTAATAAGGCCTCGTTGCGGGATGAGTCTACCGGGATGACCAGACCTTTCTACTTTACATATCCACCATACCTCTAGGATCCTGGGTCGGTCAATTCAATTTGATATAAAAATAGTTTATTTCCAATGCTTCCAATGTAAAACGGATATTTACATATTTGCAACATCCACCTTCCCCATTCAAATTAAGAGATCAGCTTGTGAAGACAAGGGACCCAACCAGACTTAAAACTCTTGGAGTGTGAGCTATATAATGCATATGCGGACCAACCTACGTTGGATTGACGTGCCGCACAATAAATAACAGGGTAAAAGAAGACCGTATACACCTCCAAATATGAAACACCAAAAAATAGTGTTTTTTACATAAGCAAAAATTAGTAATACTACGTAAAACTGCTAGGCATACTTAAGTGAGGACATAATTTTTCAAATTTTCATAGCCTATCGTCAAGATAAATATTAATCAGCATTGGCCAAGCACAGTATCCATCAAAGTTACATGATTCAGAGGGAAAAGTGAAGATTCTATGCAGATCCCATTGAAATTGGAGATCGTTTAATGAAATAATATATTCAGTTCCACATACTTGAGTGAAGAAAAAACTCATGAATAATTCTACTAATTTTTTTACCTGATGTCGAAATCAAAATTAATCTCAAAAACGGTATTAACCAAAAAATGTATTAACCTGTTTGAGAGCAGAAATATTCAGTTATTCGGCAATAATGGAAAAATAGTGATAAATAATAAACCGATGAAATTTTCAATCAGTAGATATATATTGAATCTAACTAAGTGGCCAAGGATCGATAATATATGATATTTCCGGAAAAAAAATCTTAATGCATATGAAAATAATCGGTAACAACGACATATTAATCAATGACATCAACTATTTCATACTAGTTTGAAAAAATTGTCGATACATCATTCAAAGAAACATGATTTGATTTTAATGCTCGCTTCCTTGCCATTCTCTGCAATTGAGCATTTTGAATTGGATTTAACCCTTTATAAGTCAGAGCTACTTATGGGAGAAATTATATTTTAAGACTTCTCATTTTAAGTAATTGAATATTTTCCACTCAATCATAAGTATGTCGTAGCTATATATTATGCCATTAAACTTATTAGCAGAAAAGAACACGTAAGTTATATTTTTCCGGAATAGAACTGAAAATTTTTACATTTTTTATGTTACTTAGAAGCAACAATAGGTTGTGATGGGTTAACAAGCGTACTTCATAATGGAAACAGCTCTTTTCAGAGTCATGATTCATAAGTTTTAGTAATCTTTATATTAGTGTTTATTTTTGGTCGTGTCTAATTTTTTTAGGAAAGGCAATGGAAGAACTACTAAAATAACATGTTACTCTGAACTGGATGAGCTTCGGATTGCCTTATTTTCCGTGAGAGGAGAGTGCTCTATCTTCATCAGTACCTGAGAGATTGCATCGTGGCTTTAATTCGTCCACGGCCTTCCGGATAACATCCCCTCGTTCATATTTCGCGTCGTAACCACCGAACCTTTCCCTCGTATCAACGTGGCGTATCTCCAGCAGGGTGCTAGAGCGTGTGGCCACACACTGATGCGGGATATCTCTCCTCCTATATCATGCGGGCACTCTCCAATTTTTATCGTTCTTATTCGTCGAACGTCCTACCGCAAACTTGCTATGTGCGTCAAAACTTTGCCCAGGGGCAGCCGTTTGCAGTTTTGAGGCTGTATGTGCATGTATATTTTTTTCGTTGAGCCAACGTTGCGACCACTCTTCATTCCCAGAAATTCTGCGCTGGTAGTGTTCCAAATATTCGTATGCGGGTAAATTAAACATTTTTTTAAAGTGCCTGATAATCGCTTTTCCCCCCATTAGCGTTACACTTTGTGGTGTACCTAAATATGATGGTAATTCCAGTTGTATAGAAATGTGAACATTCCTTCCTATTTTAATGTTATGATACTATTATTAAATTATAAAAAAATTAATTTTATTTTTGACAACAAATGCGTATTGAAAATAAGGACATCTTTCAATTATGCTATTATATCGTGCTTATTATTTTGCACAAATGAACTTAGTAAACATAAGTGAGCTATTTCAGGACTAATCTGGTGGAATTTGAATATACTAGTAAATTACAAGTCACTAACAAATTTCCAAAAACACTACAAAATAGAATCCCATCCAACCGGTTTCATCCAAAACTTTCGACTGTAGATACATTTCCAGCCGACGGAAGCTTCATTGCGTTGCACAGAAAAATTTCTTGAAAGGACTAAAGTTCTTTTAAAGAAGGTAAACTTTCTTACCATCGTCTCACATTAATTACATTACTTTATAATCAAACATAAGCACAAACTATTTCCTGAATCACATTGAACTATTCTAATAAAAAAATCAAAATCAATATACGGTTCTTTCGGGTAAAATTTAGCGATTTCTAAAATGGCATAAATTAGTTTAAAACCTTTACAATTAATTTGGATTATTAATTACCGAAACGATTCCTCAAAAAATCAGCTGAATTCGATCAATTGGGTATGCTATACATAATACAATACTGGAGCATATACTAAATGAATTAAAAAAAAAAGACGGACTGAAGAAAGTATATTTCAAAATTAATGCTTCTCGGAGCAATGCAATTAAGCACAGAATCATCACCAGTAATGAAAGTATTTTCATCGCAACATTATCAAACGTCATGTTTAAAAACTGTTAAATTCATGCGTAAAAATGAATGAATTTTGTTGGAAGCCACATAGAAAATAACATGAGTTTGAAGTCTATTATCGGGACAAAGGTATTCCTACAGCAGGACATGAAATTTCAATCTCTTAAGCAAAGGATTTTATCACCCGTCTCTCGTGTATTTCAAAATTGTCCACGGAAACGTAATATCTTATGTGACTGGCCCATTGTATCCCATTTGATCTCGCAATGGGAAAATATCAGCAGTTTTCGTTCTCCGCGCCCGTTTGAAAGCACAATGGCAATAAACAACTCAAATACTTCATTCATGTGACTTCAAATGCAAGAACTCTTTCATTGCATCTATAAAATATACACCAAAGTAAGTGATTGAACCCAAATCCAAAGTGAATGCTGTCACTTCAACAGGAAAGCCAAATTTTTGTCGATGACGCCTTGAATTCTTTTGAGTACACCTGAGTCAACTCCTAAGAGAGATTTTATACAAATGTGTTTAAATTCAACGAGCAAGAGTGCTGTGCATGAAATCCATTCAGGTCAAATTATGCTAATAATATTTTTTAATAAAGGCTAAAATGTTTTTACTAATATTAGTATATTAAACATAAAAAATTCCTAATAACCTAGCCTGACAGTATCATCCAGAGTGAAAAAGCTATTAGCTCAAAACTTTGCGTTGCACGTTTTGTTTCGCGTTGCAGTTTATATTTTAGCATTGCGAATAACTAAGGAATTTTAGAAACAGATACAGCCTCAACCTGTGAACTATTAAAATAAACATTTCGCTTTTCAATACAAGAGAAAGGAAGTTCAATGATCTTCTAAGAAATGGATACCTGAGAACAATCTGATAAAAATATGCGTTTCAAGTAGAAGTTATTGCGAGGTAATCCTTCACCACACTGCAATACACAGAATGTGGCATGTAGTATACATACACGAACAACTCAAATTTTTAATAAGGTTGCTTTAGGAAAACTCAGTTCAAAATAAATAATCACATGACACCAAAATTTCATCAAATATTTTGAAATGCTGGTATCATGCGTGAAAAACGAGAGAAAAACCCAGTCAGTTAACATATTCGGTTAGCAGGGGCGGATCCAGGATTTCTTTCTGGGGGGCACAAGCATGGCCGAATCCAGGATTTTGTTCTGGGGGGGCACAAGGATACCTCGCAGAACAAAACAAACGCAATAATAATGGGGCCGTATTAAAATCTTCCATATTTTTTAAGGGTCTGGGGGGGGGGGGGGCAAATGCCTCCGTGCCCCCCCCTTGATCCGCCTATTTCGGTTAGCATATTTTGACCTGGGTCAAAGTATTGATTGACTAACAAATCTTCTAAACGGTACCTATCTTACGACCATTAGCTATGAAAACGTCAATCACATTAAAGTAGTTTATTGCATTCATTATAAATATCGACTAGCATTACGATGAGAGCTCAAATACTTTTTTATATCGATGCAATTTCAAAGAACACTTCCCAAGAATGTTCAAATTTTCTAACAAAGAACACATCATCTAGGTGCAACCCATAGTAGACAGCCATTAAAAACAGTAACACATCAGTGAAGCAATCATAGGGAGAGAGAAGTACCTACGCGTTATCTTCATACTGTGCAACCAAAAACGTGAAGAAATTTACCTAATTTTTTAAACAGCGGTTGGTAAAGCACTCGCAGGTGGACGACTTTTTAAGATTTTCACGAAAATTATTCACAGTTTTTCTCTCGCTGTAGCAATCATTGAAAATGTTTGCATGGTCTGCTAAGCATCCAAATATTTCTTCCCAATGATAGCTCACTCGAGAGCTTTCTACTGAGTACTTGAGTGAACAACATCCTATTTGAGTCTCTGGCAAGATAACACACGGATACCATGCCTCTCGCGAACGAATAACCCAGTAATGGAGGACGGAGTCTACGCTACAGAAGAGTGCGTGATTGAGCGCTGCGCGAAATTTAAGTTGGACACACTGAGAAAAAATATGCAGGGGCGGTGATATATATTAATGGGTGCCTGGGGGCGCGTCGTCGTAATGTGTCGACCTGCCCTGTCGCATACGCACTCAAGTGCCGGGATCGTCCTGAATGAGATGCAGTTTGGAAGGACCTTGGAAGAAATGAAAGGTCTCTCGGCATTATACATTTGCTTGGAGCACCTTATTTACTCCTCAACTCGTCTCCAGCGGTGACGGCAGGGAGTGTGAACGACAGGGGAGCAGACGGGTTTCAAAATATACTCGGAGCGAAAACCAGGGGGTGTTGAAAAAGGTTTTCTAAAGGGAGAGAGAAGCGATGACGATCAATCAGTCACTTGTCTGCACTGCGTGATCTTACTGTAATGCCGTAGTCTCGCAGATGAGGAGGTGGGCAGATATGCATGGCCTGGTATGTACGCAAGAAGACGATATTTACGAAATAATGTTCTTGAGCTCACATTGAGTAGTATTTATTAGGAGCACGTGCTGGACTATCGGGTTATGACTAGGATTACCCATTTGAGGCAACATTTTTTTACCCATACCCATTTGAGGCAACAGATTTTGGACATAAATCACATCAGTCCCAGAACTAGAGCGGGCGGATCACTTTTATTGCTTCGGCCCACTCTATTCCCCCCTCGACCTTGAAGGTGGTATGGCTGCAGAAAAAATTATTCATGTGAGTGTTTTTTGTACCTATCAATGTATCTTCTATGCTCTCTGTCTTACTCAAACTAGGTTATATTTGTGTTAAACACCTCATAGAAGAATATCAAGAAATAATTAATAATATCAATAAAACTTATTAAAACAAAACACACGGTGTGTTAATTCAATTGAAGTTTATAAAAAATTGCTTACGAATGTATCACATTTTGTGGTGAGGGGGTGAATTGGGTGGGAGGAAGCGAGAGGACGAGGGGAGGGGGGCGGCAAACTGATTTTTGCCACCCGCCAGACCAAACTCCTAGTACCGGCCCTGATATGGATTGTATTATTTTTTGGATGCTGGAAATTCGTTTCAAGGGTTGTTTCCTTCTGATCATAAAGTTATTCCATCCGTGCAATTTAATAATAAATATCACATTCCCAGCATTCCCTTTTATAAGAGAAGAATTTCTTGGTTCCCGTGAAATGCGAGACTGGTAGATTGATAAAAATTACAAGTCTCATAATATTTGCGCTTAATTTCAATAACATATATGATTACACGCTCAGGAACTGGCTACTTTTCGTCAAGGGTGAAACGCCGCATTTTGGCTGTCGAATACTTGACTAAATGAGTAATGGAAATGCCTTAGTGGAAATAATTTAATTACGCAAATGGTATGAACAATTAATTGGGTAAGCATGCTATCCCAGTGAGTGTTGCCTATGATTACCCATTAGATAGTTCACGGCTCAAGTACGAGAGAAGCCAGATACCATACAAGGCCCTACTTTTGACTCTTCATCGTGATCACTTCACTTGGGTAATAGTTTTTCCACAGTTTTAAAAAATTCCCCTGATAACATTGCGTAAAGAAGTGCCTCAATCCCTCGTTGACCTCTGTTTCGGTAGGCATTTAAACCTTAATAAATTTTTATCCACTCTTCTTTTAAAGTGCCATAATTTTTATATGTTTAATAATTTTTAACGGAATGTTTTCCCTTACTCAGATATGATTAGCCCACTGTGAGTACTGCAATCCACCTCAATATTTTTCTCTAAATTAATTTCTTAACTGGGCCAACGCATTGACGTAAAATATCTGGGATTTTACTAGTCAGGAGCTTAAAATTTCGGGGATTAGGATACTTAGATGATAAAAAATAATTGTTGCACCTAAATACGACACAATCTGTCTAATTTAAAAGTATTTTGTTGCTGTGACAATTATACCACAACCCTGAAGAATGGCGTGTCTTTAATGCGGTTTTTAAGTGAATGTAGACAGTATATTTCATTACTTGTTTCAATTTGCATTTATAAATGAGAGATTTAACAAGTTTAAATAATCATTTAAGCATATAAGTCCTGAGGTACGAGTCAACGGTGACAACTTGAGAACGTCACCTATGTTTAGAGGTGAGGCTGTTCGAATGCTTCACAAGTACTCCTCGGAATCCTATCTTTACCGGTTGAATACTTTAATAAAAAATACATATTTTCTTAATTTGGCCTTCGTTTTGACGCATTATATGCGGAAATTATCTAGTGCTATAGCAGAGATTGGCAAAGTGGGAACAGATTTCTGGTGAAACGTATACGCGTAGCAGGGAACTTAAGCGCAAAGATGGAATACTTTGTAAGTGGGAGTAAGCATCGACTGATGAATTCTGGAAGGAAGGGGGAAGGGTTCAGAGTAGTTAGCGGGGAGGGGATATTGTAAACATAATGAGACGATAGAATGTTGGGTAGAATCGGTAGAATACTATAATAATAATATTTTTAGAAGAATCCCAAAGTGAATAATCAAACGATGCCAAAACACTCTTATGACCTATCGTTCTATAAACGCTCTACTTCACTCGCTAAGCATATCCTTGATTTTACCGGTAACTTAATCGGTAAAATACTTAAAATAATATTTTCTTGAAAAGAATTCGGGCCTAAGTTTTGACGCATAATATCCGGGATATCACGAGTCAAGAGTTTAGAAATCCGGGGGTTGGAAAATATCTGGATCGGAAGAGGTGCCGTAGCAGAGGTTTGCAAAGTAGGAACAGATTCCTGGAGAAACGGGTAGCGTATACACGTGTCAGGGAACTGAAGCGGGAAGATGGAATACATTTTTAGGCTGAGCATCGAGAGGGATGAATCCAGGAAGGGAAGAGGAAAGGTTCAGAGTGGCGGGGGAGCGGAAGGAATCGCGCGGGAGCATCGGATGAGGTGACGAACGAAAGAGGAAAGACATGGCGGAGAGGTGTGCACTGAAAGGTGAAAACTTGTTACGCTTTTGATGCTTCAAGTTTTTTTATTTTTATTTTTTTTTCATCCTACCGGAGATGACATTGATTTCTTATTTTTCCCGAGCGATAAAAGTTGCGCCTGAACTTTTGAGTTCTCCAGCGCAGGAGAATGGAGTGCGAGTTCTTAGGAAAATAAAGAAGAAAATAAAAATAGTAACGTTCACGTGGAGCCTATAATGACACCTCCCAAATGTCTCCCGGATACGCGCCTCAACCGAGCAATTCTCCAAAACCTCCTCGGATAAAGGTAGGAGGAGTTTTGGGAGGGAAAAAATTCTATTCGGCCCACCGAAACACTTTCCGGCCCATAATTTCTCATTTCTCGAGATCTGCTTGGATCCCACGTTCCCTCCAGAGATTTCAGACCCACGGAATACTTATCCACCCTCTAGAATATTCGTATTTATTATTTTTTTACTTCGAGAGTAATAAGCAGGGGAGCGTACCGCAGTAAACTTTGCTAGTGCACAATTAGAACGCGATTCTAGGTCCTTTACGAGATAATTCATAGGGATGGTACTGAGGTAGATTGTGATACTTGCTTCGGATTGCTTACAGACAGCCATTGAGCGAAGAATGAGGATTTAGCAAAATTATTTGTAGACTTTCAAAAGTTACTAAATTTTTACTTCTATTTAAATTATGAGACCAAACACGTAATGCAAGATGCCGCTTCATTGAAATAATTTTTCCTCATTTTATGCAATGAAACTGGAATTCGGTCATTTTCACTCATTTGGTCTATGATATTTGGCCACCAAACGATGGTAGTTATGATGGAGTAATGCATATTTCACCCATTTAATAAATAACTGGTCATATATGTAAACCAGAGTTAACGCAAGCAGTTTATTTATTTTGATTAAAGAATAATTGTAGGACCTTCAATCCTGGAAGATTACAACGAAAGAAACAAGGAGCTATAACGAAAACCTTCATACTGCAATGTTTTATGAGGAAGAATAAAACAGGGATATTTATTTTACTCGGTGGTTTCAAAATGATTTTGAACAAGGGGAAAGGGATGAAATTCTTTACACAGCAGTGCTGCAAAACTTTATCTCATAAAAAATTGGAACTGATCATTACAAATTACTTTTACTTACTTTACTTACACAATTAAAGTATGCCCGAAAGATAGTCAGCAACTAATATAAAACAAATCTCTTTTTTGGTCTAAAATCTTTTCAGAGAATTACGTGTTTTAATATCTCCCATCTTACGTGTTTATTCTTGCCGCAGCTGGCCTTATGAATTAAGTGTCAAGCAAAATATTAAATCAGCGTCGGCAATGTAAATGCAAAGAATGAGTAACAGAGCAGGAGATGAGATAACGGAAAGAACAAGAAGGGAAAGTGAGATCTTTATAAGGAATGAAAAAATTAAAGCATGAGAGAAGCCGAAAATGGGAGCAGAGGTAGACATAAATATGGATGGCAATGTCGCTACGCTTCGAGATTAAGTATCCCTGAAGGGGTACCGCTTTATGTAATTTCTCCGGGGAAGGAGGTACAAAACATTCAGTCCATTCAAAAACGACGTAGTACCCAAGCGCTTTCCACACTTCTCTCGTCTCCTTGTTACGAATCCTTATCGCATCGGCAGCCTGTTGCCTTCTCCCTAACGGTCCACAGAATTCATCATACTTCTGCTTGTTCTCTTTTGTCTCAGAAATGCCCATCCCAAGACCGTTAACGTAGAAACCAGAGCGTGCTCTCTAAAGGCGTTTTCTCTCCTCGACTAATGTAAAAGTATTATCGATGTAAACAGCGGGACGGCCTAGAAATGGCACCATATTTTATTCAAGGCACGGTTGGCTGGGCCAAGACGCCGACGATGTTGAAAAAGGATTCACTTTCCAGCGACATAAAGAATGACTGCCACCAGATTCTCATGCAAAGATGTGCCCATTTGGAGCAGTTGTAACGGAGAGAAGATCAAAGTACGTCTTAATTTGAAATCTCGGTCACGAAGTGGCATATTTTTTTCGGGACGAAATTTCGTTCCAAGATTCTCTTTACGTCCATAAAGCAAAAGACACCATTAATTTACGTAATCTGATATCAAATTTCATGCATGCAAATGGGCTCATATAACCTATAACAGATGAAGCATACATTGCATGTTCATAGGAATTCTGAGTGCGTTGTAATTCGAGTCAATCAAATATTAATTCAAGCTACTAATTTCATCAGTAAATATGATAATTTTTTAATAAAGAACTATTAAATCCTCCCACATCAATACACACCTCTTTTATAAAAATTATTTTTATGAGCACCAGCTCCTGAATTCATGCGATTGACTCCTAAAGCAACGGTATTATTGAAATTAAATTTCACGTTAGTCACCGGTTGATGTAATTAGCTTATCCCTTCTTTAGCCACGAATTAGAATAAATTCTACCCTAAAAGGAGTTTCAACTGCAAACTATCACATAGAGATAATAAAAATGCGTTAATCAAGAGTCAAATCACAATGTCAATGTACAATACATAATATGAGTGCCTCTGACGATTACTTGATAGGCAAAAAATGTCATGCAAGTGAAATAAATAAGGATATACACAAAACGCGTTCAGAAAATGGCAAAAAATAACTTAAAAAAGGGAGGAGCATTCCGTTTGGGGCATTCTGGAAACAAAAATACTTCCTTAGCAGCGCTGGCATAAGAGCTTTTTGAGGTCATGTCTTTTGACACCTGCCTCCATTTATCACATGGTTCAGGCCAGGCTCTGACTAGTGCCTATAACTCCGGCAAATGGTTACTTTTGTCGCAGAGACTATGAAAGCTGGAAGAATGATGGAGTATTTGAACATGAAACTCGAACTCAAAGTCTATTCATCATTGAATAACTCGAGGTGTGAAAGCAGAGAAGAGAAAAAATTAAGCCCTTATATTAATGTACCGAGATACAATGAGCGAATGAACGTAACAACATTTTATAAGCATAACTCATTAGTTAAGACTATAAATCAAGTCTATGAACAGTCACTTTTTATATGCTTAGCTTTCTTAAATATTTCTCAAGATAAATGAAATCCACTTTATGTTAATTACTAGGGATGTTGTTCCATCCATTTCATAACTCTACATCTTAAAAGAATGGCGGATAAAAAATATTAAATAATTCATCAAATAGTCTCTAATTACAGCATTGGTGCTTCTTCCAACCGCTATTTATGAGCACACATAACACACAGGCATAAACTATTTGAAGTGTATATAACTGAACCAAAATGTATAGCATATAATTTTGGCTCAAAGCCAGAAATGAACCATAGAGAAAATTATGCATTAATGTCTTTCCCTGCTAAATGAGTAAATGCACTGCAAGGAATGTTTTTAATTTTAATGCTAAGGACTCTATCTTAGGCTTTCCTCTCAAATTTACAATATGCCTATGGATGCGGCTTGCGAAGTTATACGTAGATACTCATTACAAAAGTAATCAAAGCGTCTTTGAAGCATACCAAAATCTTGTCTTTATACAGTAAAAATTAGGAAAAATTCTTAAAATATTTTTCCCATCTATAACCATTCTCAATAAACAAATCCATTCATTACCTAGTTACCCTGTTTCGTGCGCGTGGCCTTGCATAACGTGAAATAATAGAATAGTCAAATTGATGCCCAAGGGCACAAGTGGCTAAACATTAAAGTTATGAGATATGCTGATTGATACTAGAAATAATGAGCACTTTTCATAAACTTAGAAAAGTATCGCTTTAAGTAGTTGAGAACCTGTAGAAATATATAATTGTTCATATATAATCTCCTGATAACATAGGATGCAATGTATGTTTTTTTGTGGCCACCAATGAAGCACAAGGAGAAAAGAATATTTCAATTTTTTCTGGAAAAGGCATACATTCCATTTCCTTGACCTTAGGCAAAATATGAAAGAAGTTCGAAACCCAGAAAGATGCAGTTACGAGGAAAAGGGCCGACGAACTGAGAAGATGACAAACAAGGGGCGGAATAGAAGTTGCGCCAAGAAAAAATGAGTCAGATATCCTCTACGCATGCAAGAGAACTAGGGATGACATATCGAAGATACGCTGAGTTCAATACAAGGATGGTTACAGGATTCCTTGATTCTGTGAATCGATTGCATTCAATTTTTCATCATTATACTTGAATGGTCATCTTAATATACACATAGTAGTTCACGCCCGAGAAGGGATGTGACGGATTCATCGAACATGTCGGCGCTACGACCATAAAGTCCTATCCTGAAGAAAAGTCCTGTAGTGGATTTTTTGCATGCTTCTGCCATATCGGGCACCTTACCACCAATCGAAGAAAACTCTTTTTTAAGGTCGCATGCCTTTCACTAAAACTATTTGCATTGGTGACGTATAACTCGTTTAACCATCCCATCATTTTGAGTATTCAAATTTGACTCTGTTTAACATTTTCCTGTATTTAAAATTTAAAAAACTTCAATATTTTATTAAGCAAAATCTATTTTTCTTGACACACAAGGAAATGTTGAAACTGGTCAACTCATAACTGCCTCAACATTCAAGATAAGAGAATAAGTTTAAAATGAGTAATTATTTACTAAAAAAAGAGAAATTTCGACCTTTTGAGTGGATGGCTTCCGTCCTCAAACATACATAAACAGAAATATTATGGCAAATACTATATAAAGAGAAAGATAATGGTAAATACTTATCTGGTAAAAATTACTCATATCACATTGGCAGTGTTTGTTTTCTTAGCAAGGAAATTTAATAATTTTAATATTATTAATCTTTATCAGTAATAAGTGTTGTAACCTTCCTACCTCACTATGCTGCACTTAATTGTGCCGTCACAGCAATGCAACTTGGCGTATTAGCTCGTTCAATTTAGTCAACGGCCGATTGAAGCGTCGGGTGCTCGGATGTCATTTTATAGGAGACGTTTTATAGCTAGCTTTTAATGCAATGGTCTATATTTTCCCTAAATGTGAGTCATAGGGAAAATCGTCAATTAAAAAATTCACACACAGTTTAGTTTAGTTTGCCTTTGTTCCGGTTAATTGAAAAAAGTATATATTAAGTAAGATGTAGGTACTGATTTTGCTAGAATTCCATACGGAAGAATAGCACTTTCTTTGAAGACAGGACGAACAACATAATTTTAACCCCACTTTGTAAAAAAAACACAATCATTGATACTATAAGACTAAATATTTTAAATAGCGATGCCTGCCTCCGTTTTCACAGCCTAAGCACATGTTATTAATGTTATAACCGCCGAAGATTATAATTTTTTTTGTTAACAATCGGTGATAAAACTTACTGAAAAATTAGTAAGATCTTGCTTTTAAATATTTATCAAAATGTAGCAATCATTAAATCATGTTGTAAGAACGGAATTTCAAGCTTACCATATCTCACATATTTAACCCTTTCTAATCAGGAGCTGCTGCTGGGAGAAATTAAATTCCAAGATTCTCATTTTAAAAATGTGAAAAGTCTCTTTTATATATATATATATATATATATATATATATATATATATATATATATATATATATTATACATAAATTATTTTGGCAGATTTCGTCATTAAAATTTACAGCACAAAAGAAACCGTAGTTTAAGTCTTCCCTGAATGGATCTAAAGTTGTATGCATTTTAATGTTACTTAGAAGAAACATTGGGCCATAATGGATTAACGTGAAACTACCCTAACCTTCTCAGAACTCCTACTTACCCATCCCGAATGTTATCCCTTTATTTTGTCCCCCCATGTTCAATTTACATCCCTTCTCCTTCCGCATTACCCCTTTGACCCTTTAAAATCCGTCAACATCTTTCCCCTCAACCCCTTCGTTCATCCATTACATCCCAAAAATCCTTAAACCTTCCTGCTGAAAGTGCGCCTCTCTGACTCATCCCACTTGGCTCAAGAATAGTGATCTTCTTCCCCTTCTTTTGCCCACTTCCTCTTCCTCATCCTCATCTCTTTATTCTCCGTGCACCAACCAAAGACCACCTCCACCCTGAGTGTCCACACCCCAGCCTTAAAACCTCCCTCCCTTTTACCCCCCACTCCACCTACTTCAAAGTTGGCCCAAAGCCACGGTTCTCTCGCTTCTCGCCAAAACTCTTCCGAGGCACAATTCTTCCTCATCTTCCCGTTTCATACGCACCACGGGGTCCACGCAATGAGACTGGAGAGGGGCAAGAATCATGGGTACAACGCGAAGTGCGTCATGCGTGGCCGCTTTTAGACTGCCGTGAGCGTCGCTAGAGGACGTAATTCCTTCACGCAAGGCAAAAAAATAGAAAACTTAGTTTCTCCTCTAACAAAATAATTATCTTTCCCTAAGAATATACCCATCAATAATAGGCCACAATTAATCTCGTTAGTAAGCAGCTGTTGGCAAGTCACTGCAGGTTATCTTTTCCTTTATTTTTTTTGTCAAAGCAAGAGAAAAGAGTAGAACACTTATTTCCTTATTTGAAAAAATGTTATTTTCCATTCTAATGTTTTAATCGATGAAATTTCACGATAAATATCGTCAGTTAGAAGATACTAGTAAGCCCTATGGGTTATCTTTTCCTTTATTTCTTTTGGTCAAGGTAGAGGAAAAGAGTAAAGAACTAATTCTCTTATTTCAATAATTTTCCTCTACGAACTTCATCGATGAAAGTCCACAATAATTCCCGTAAGTCAGCAGCTCTTGGCAAGTCACTGCGGGTTAACAAATGTTATTGAGATAATTAAAAAATATTATCTATTTTTTTTAATCAATATTAAAATCATTTATTTTTTGCAAAGAATTTTCATTTACGATTAGTATACTAACCATAGCAAAGACATACAGTGACCTGAAAATAGTTATATTCAATATGGGAAACATAATTTATACATATAAACTCTTATTCGCATATATAAGACAAACGTCTTGTCATGCAGTGGAGGTGAAGAGGCCAGAGCAAAGCTAAAAGTTGAAAACCAAAAACTGGAGTTAAAGGACTTCTGTTGCTTGGTTAGCCAATTGACCATTGGTGGACGAAGCAAGGACACAGTCAGTAGAATAGCCCAACCAGAGAGGGCATTCTTCAAAAGAGGAGTTCTGATACTGGGGAATTATAAGTTTTCAAGTTAAGAAGCAATTTTTTAGAAATTGCTTTTAGGGCATTCTTATTTACGATAGTGAGATATGGCAGCAGCGGAGAAATCAAGGTTGGAGGCTTTCGAAATGTATTATAGGAGAATGATGAAGATCAAATGGATACATCATGTGAGCTATGTTCCAACAGCAATAGGAGAAAAAAGGAGTTAGTGGAAAGCCTTGGGTAGAAGACGTCGTTGAATTATCATTTTACTTGTTTTTACTCGTAAGGAGTTTTTCGTTCAGATTGATACAATCTATTTGAATAAAATTGATTAAATTATAGCATGAAAATTATTATTTTTCAATGATCACGGGGAATGAGTGCCCTTTACAATCTAATATTTTTTGAAACATGGAGTTAAAGCGAATTATTATAAGCCATGTAGAAATATGCATTCAATAGAACTATTCTCTAAAATGGAATTCAATGGAAATGGGGAGATTTTAAATATCGTTCATCGTATAACGTAAATGAGCCAAAAGCGAGAAACCTCCCAACCTAATACCTAATTCTTTTAGCTTCAAGTGGCGATCCAAACACATTATCAACGAACTATTTATAATACTATCCTTTACAAGATATTAAAAAATTGACTTCCAATATCTACTGCTAGTAGAATACAATTTATTTTCACCTCTTAAATTAGGTGCCCAATCGCTGAATAAACCAACAAAAGTCACACATAATGGCGGTCATCTAAATGCACCTGACGTAAATTCCATATATATTTTCTTCACTTTAGTTAAAAAATTACTATAAAAATATCTATAAAATATAACCTCTATTTTTTCCTACTCACTTACATGCTATTTCGCGGTAGGTAAACAGGCATAGAAAGTCTTAATAAAACTTATCAGACTTATCAGAAATATAAAGAGTGCCATGAATTGGTTGTTCGTATCATTTAAATAATTGGGGAGTCAATAAGGAAACTGCATTTTAAAGCATTGTAAGCCATTCGTCAACAAGCTGAAAGCAACATATGACATTTTAAATCACAGAGCAAAGACACCGCCGTCAACGATCGACGCGCAACGATTTACGACAGCGTTTTTTTTCTCTTTCCCTCATATTTCTTTCACCAATTGCGGCACTTTTTAAAGAAACCAAGTTTTTTACACGTGCGCAAGATTTATGCCGCAATCCCCTGCGGAATGACGTAGCACGCCATCTTTAATTCTGACCCAGATAGAGAGGAAGAAAATTGGAGTTTCCCCTGGAGGCTTGATCGTGGCCTCTTCCGCAGAACCACCCAAGTTTGGCCGCCACCGCTGGCTGACTGCAGAGGTCTCCCGTGAGCGACTTGCAAGACTCAAGTGCCGTAGTGCCCTCACGATACATGACAGGTGGCGGCTTCACTCACGCCATACCCTCCTCCTCCTCCAACCCTCTCCACCACCCTTATCCTGCTTCCACCGATGTAATCGGCCGCGCGGCGAGCAACGCCGTAATCGTGAACAAATTGCTTGCCCGAGAGTCAGGCAGGTCGAGCGGCGGCGGTCCTGCTGACATGCAGATTAAAGTTAGTTTACTGTCTCCCGGACCCACTGCAATGATGTATCGGAGGAAAAACTGCTTCATCGTATTAAAAATGAGCAGAAAATGAGGTCGAAAACATGCTCCCGAATTTTCTAAATTTTTTAAATTTATAGTTTGTTCATGAAGTTATCCATCATATCGTCATCGGTACAGTAGAAAATTCTACAGTATTCCGTATGGTTTACGGTGTGTTATTTTGTGCGTAGTATTTCAAAGAGTGGAAACTATGGAGAAAAATATATACCTAAATCTTCAATCATAAAATAGTGTATTTGACATTATTATGAAAAAAATAACACAACCTACACCTTACGGAATACTGTAGAATTTTCTACTGTACCGATGACGATATGATGGATAAGTTCATGAACAAACTATAAATTTAAAACATTTAGAAAATTCGGGAGCATGTTTTCGACCTCAACACAACCTACACCTTACGGAATACTGTGCTGTTTTCAACGGTGCCGATTACAAAGTATTGGATAAATTAATCAAAATACAAAGTCTTTAAAGATTAATATTTTTATGATACATTTTGAAACACTAAATTTCAAAACATTAAAATTTCAAAATAAAAAAGTTACAATTCAACATGATGGGTGTGCAAAACTTCGGAAATGACACAATATGTTTTGCCCATCTATCATACTGAATTGTAACTAATTAAATTAATTAAACATCCGGATTATGAACTCTGTTTTGATTAAAAAAACTTCTCATTCGGTAGTTATACGTACTTATTTTTGGTCAAGTGAATGGAATTCTAACGAAACACCAGTGGTATATTATAAAAGCTTTATTGCGAAATTTCTTCGCCTATTTTACGTTTTTATAATATTCCCAAGCTTGGTGAATTGCTCACCCCATGAAATCACTACAATCCTTTTAACAACCCTTTAATTTAGTCCAATATATTTATTTAATTTTAAGTTTTGAATTGTAACATCATTGATTTAAAATGATCGATTGTCATATATACCACTATATGAAGTTAATATCCCAATCGTTCTCTCAAACCATAATTCTAGCATTAACCTATAAGCAGGACATTACCCTTTAGATGGTAAAGCAAAAATATATTGACCGTGTCTTAATTTTAATGCCGTTTAATGACGCTGTCGAGAGCTTACACGCCAATCAATACGACTACGCAGGAGTAAAAGACCACCTTTAATTAGGCATTAGGTAAGTGCATTGATTTGGCTATTAATGCAGCAGAAACATAACATAGCTTATAAATCCTACTGCAGTGGAAGCGGTGAGCCTATGGATATAAATATGTCTGTTGCTTTTATTACGTATACCGAATATAAAATGGCTACATACTTACCGATGATTCTATGAGAAGCCTGGACCAGTACACAATATAGAAATACAATATAAAACCAAAATATCTGCCACCACAGAGAAATTAACACATCATTAAAAAACGATTGAATTATTCCATTTAAGAAAGACATTTTTTCAGGAACATTAAATTCCAAAAAAACACCCAAAAACTAAAGAGATATTCCTACCTCGAATTTGTAATTACATCACGGCAGGCGTAAGTATTGCTCTCAAATGGCGTTTATAAACTGTGGGTTTTAAGGGATTAGATGAATATTTTAAAAATTCACCTAAAGGATGATTAAACGGTTATTTCAACATCGCAGTGACTTTTCACGTCACTTTAATAGCAAAACATTTCTCACTTCACGGATAAAAAAAGTACACCCTTTCAAACAATAAAAAATATAACGGTCGTATCGCCCGGGCTCTCCAACAGAAGAAGCTCAAAATTTGGGTCACTCTTTTTATCCGCAATCTTTACGCGCATATAAAAGAGCCGTCTTTTTCAAAAGGACTCCACAATCGCAGCCCATTTCTGAGTCCACCCAACGCTCACCGGAGTCAATGCACAGGGTGCGGGATATTGTGCCCGTCCTTGGGTGCCATTTCTTCTTCCTTTCTCCACACACCACTGCGTCCGCTTCCCGTCCCAGCCCGGCCAAATGTGTTCGTGCAAAGCAAACCTTTTCGAGAGCGAATCCCACATACACGCGCCAAATAATTGCACCCCAATCTTCACTGCCGACAAAAAAATATAATACACAGCGTACTATATACCTATGGCAAAGAATAGGGGAGGGTTCTATTATACGTTTGTTTCCCTGACGCTATCCACTATAAACCAAGCTGACATTCACATCATGCCTTCGTTCGCTTGTCCGGCAGGATTTTGCGGTGGCTTTCTATGCACGTGAATAAATAATTATTATCTCTAGTTCCAGATCTCATGTCCAAGTACGGATTGACACAATTAATGAAAGACCCTTTTTGTACCTTCCACTTTGAAACTGTACTGAAAATACGAAGTTCTCGACGTTGCCGTATTAGTGTCAGCACAATCAACGACATGATCCATAAAATTAGACAGACTTCATGGTGAATCATTTAATTACAAGGAATTTCCTCAATGTAAAGAAAGTTGCGTGCTTCAATTACGTCTAATTACAGCTCGTGGTATCAATAGGTAGAAATGGTGTCGAAACGGTTGAAATTGTTGTTTTTGGTGAATATTTTCCAGCCTCCTTTATCAATTTGCTCCGTGTCCTCCTTTTGCACTCAAGATCTCATGTTCAAATACGAATGGACGCAATTATTGAAAGATCCATTGTATGTTCCACTTGAAAACTCCATTAAAGACACGACCTCCTCCGACCATGTCGTATTATAAGTAGTGATGGGTCGGTTCGATTCCTCGATTCTTCGATTCCTCGATTCTCGGCCAAGAACCGGATTCGAAAACGAGTACTTGCCAAGGCGAAAAATCGATTCCGATTCCAGCAGTACTTCAAACAACAAAATATACGACCGCATTTCCAATAGTCATTTGAATTTTCGCGCCACGTAACCGTAATAACAAAACACATATCTTCTTGGCATGTGCGAGTACTCGAAAATTCAAGTCGATCGAGTAGTTGGTACTCGACTCGAGCGTTTCGAGTAGCATTACGGATGTCGAGTCGAATAGTTAAGGTTACAGAGCATTCGAGGCTAGTAGGTCCAGCAATCTGCCGACGGGAAGCGCTATCATGAAACTCATGTTATAATGCAGTTTTTAAAGCCGATAAGTCATTCTAATGCCTTGGCCTTTCAGTGGTTTCAGCTTGCCGAATACACTATTGTTGTTGTCGACGTGGGCGCCGAATACCTTTCCGCCAGCCGCGGCGGCCGATCGTCTTCCTACCCCGCGCACACTGGTCCGAAATCGGAAAATGCTGGAATAAAGTCCAAAATGACCTTTTTGGGGATAGAGACTTAAAACTCAGCATAAATACTCATAAATCATTACCAAATATTGATTTATATGCCATTTTACATAAATGCGAACCTTTAGTGAGATACAGAGGCCCAAACATGACCAATTTTTCAATGCCACACGAGATATCGTTTTTCCTCAAAAAATCTTTGAATTTATCCTAGTGGTTTTGCGTTGGTATGAGTTTTGTGGAATAAAAAACGCAATATTCCTTTGATCTGGTGCTTTGCCTATACTTTCAATGACTTTTGAAGATTCTGGCTCTCATCTGTCTGGTTTTACAACGCAAAATGGCCGACCCATTTTTCACGTGAAATTTGACATTAAGTAGACATTATCTTTCGTTTACGAAAAATATAACTCGGAAAATTTGAACCACAATATAAAGTAGAGATTTCTAAAGAGTACTAAGTAGAAGTCTTGAAAAAAAGTTTGCGACGAAGGAAATAAGAGCGATTTTTCAATCGCGCGTCAAGGCTGACCTACACGCCGCGGACCTCTGAGGCTCGGTAACTGAGGCCGATTTTTCAAGTTTTTAAAACATTAGTCCTGAAAATCGTCATTTAAAGCATGGACAATCGTCTTCATTGACTTAAAACACTAAACTGAGGATGTTAAAAAGGATTATGTATAGATCGACTAGACCATTTAGCGCATTACTCGAGTGAAAATACTATAAGGACTGGATATTTTTCGGAACCATCCCGCGCGTAAGAAATATGCCTCGGGTATTGAAGTAAAGTGAAGAGATTAAGTCAGCATGCTTAAGAGAGAGAAAAATGAACTGTTTCCGTGAAAGGCAACAAGCGATACCCTTTTTCCTTTTCCACCCTCGCCGAGGTGAGTCGCGCGGTAGGGGAAGTTTTCACACCACAAGGCTCTTTTAGCCTTTTCTATTACTGCGTCCGTCCGTTGTAATATTCATTTGTAGCGTTTAGTTTCTTTCTTTAACTTAAAAAAGCAAGAGATTTAAAGGTTGATTGAATGACGTGAGAAGTATAGCATTTTTTTTGTCTCTACAAAACTAAAGTTTAGCTCTATGGTTGTTCGCTTCGTCCACTTGAATTCCATTAAGATTCAAGATCCAACAAATCGTTGATATAATTTCTAATAAAAATTCCAAAGTCTCCGAAATCTTGCAATTTTGGTGGGAAAGTACTTGCCCAATAACACACATGTGTAGCAAAAGGCAATTTTCTGCAGGCAGTAATACTGTAACATGGAGACGTCAAAACCTGCTGGCTGAGCATGTAGAATAATTGGATTTTCTGCTTGAGAATTTGATAGGGCCAAATATTATATGATTCATATACGTAGTATGTAATCTTTATTACAGCTATGAAAATTCCTGTACTCAGGGCTCTCCCTTGTAGTTTGGATATATATATATCTATATATATATAAAAGAAAGTCGAAAATCGTGTTAGTTAGAACACTTATAACTCGAGAACGGCTGCACCGATTTCAATGAGATTTGGTTCTTTGGATTCGTCACAGGCGGGGTTAACATATAGGCCATTAAAAAAAGGATAATTTCACAAAAAAAATTCATCTCTTTCCTATGGACATGCATTTAGGAGTTATAGTAACACAACAATTGATAAGTCGGCCAAAACTACAAATTAAATAATAAGTTTTGTTTTTACCACTTTAATAACTGAATTTAGTAACAATATAACATTTTAATTACTAAATATATTCAAAATATTAATTAAATTGAAATTACATTTTTAAAATTTAATTCGAGCTGATTGTAAGCCCAGCCGTGGCCCAGCTCGAGTTGACACTTCACTACCGTGTTTGTAAACAAATCTCCAAGCAATTGTTGACAAACGGTAATGTCCGTGTTCCTGTCGAGGAATCGAGTAGTTTGCTCATCAACAAAGAGTTCCAGAATATGATTGATCACCAAAAGAATCAAAGATGGTTGATTTAGCGAGCAAGAACGAAGATGTGGGTGACTAAAACGAGGTAAATTCAAATAGTTCGTACTCTGCATGGATTCGAATCTTTTAAATGCGTAACAAACGAAGACGAAATCACCAACTATCTATCTGAATATTTTAAGTCCTTGGACGTACCTGGCTTACCAAGGCACGATTTACAGAAAAATGTAGTTTCTGTGCTCATGATCTTTCGAAGCCTAAACCAACCATAACTATCCAACGGAACGTGTTTCATCATTAAAAAAATTGGTGATGAATGTGATTCACGCAACTTTGCTCAAAGGAAAATTCAAAGGTTAGGAAGTCCTCATTTCGTAGATTCCATGATCTCAACTCATATGCCCTTTTGAGCTAAAACGTATTCAATTTACAATTCGTGTTGCATTCGTGATAACGATTAAAAAATCGCATGGTCATTCTATCAGTTTTTGTGTTGTTTGTGCTCATGTGCTAATGAAAACCCATGATTTTCTCATGGTCAATTTAGCGTGCTATGTTCACGAGTCGATAAACCATCCTCTGTATTTCATCCTTCGCTTCAAGTGCGTAGCTAGGATAGGGGGTTTTGGGCGCAGCTAATACCACGGGTCTGTAGGGTATAGAAAACTCGCTAAGCGGGAAGTGTGGGGGCACTTCCCTCAGACATTTTTTGAGATAAATGGTTCAAAATAGTGGGTTTTGCGGCTGTGTGAATAGTTAAATATGTTTTGTTTGATAGTCATTCGGCCCCCTAATATTAATAACAAAATCTTTCATAAAAAAATTCTCTAAGCTCTTGGGGGTTGGGGGGGTTATCCCCAAAAACCTCCCCTCGCTGCGTCACTGCTTTGCTTCGCTATATTTATTTAGCTTCATCCGCTTCATCTTGCGCCTGATAACAAAACAAAAACTGTTGTTTCTCAGAAGGTGCTTTACGCAAGACATTAAACCCGAATATGTAGGGCTCACCGTGGTGCGTTTACGCATGCAGTACGTTTACGCAGTGCATTTTTTCCAAACAGAGATACTAAAACTGGCGCGCCTTAAGTCATTTAATGCGAATGCTGCTTCATAGGAGCTTTTCTTGCACGATTTTGAGCATCAGTCAAGCGTCGGTCTGGGGTCGTGTCAACCTGCCCACTGAATGGGCCAAGTGTATTGGACCTAAAAACATTTTTTTACAGCTAATAACGCAAATAGCCAACAACTGAATGCGTATAATTTTTATTTCATGAACTGCTTTATTAAACCACAATGCCCAAAATTTCTTAAGCTAAAACGTAAGAAAAATTGTTGAAAAAATCCGCGTAAACATGCTCCGATTCACCCTATGTAGATTCAATAAAGAAAATGTCTTTCTGACAAGCAATTTTGGTACTCATTTACGTATTTTTATTGAATTTGTACCCTTACTTTATTATAATAAATTAAACATGATTAAAAACGATACAGCCGCTCCTGATTTATAAATGGTGTAAGTAAACTGTAAGTTCATTGATTGTTAGGCGGTACGAAGTTCGCCGGGTCAGCTAGTATATATATATATTGTCGACATATTATGAGTGCCAATATTCTAAAGTAATACCTATCATGTAACACCACTTTTCAGGTATGTTCTGTTTTGAAATTTAGCTATTATATTTTAATTGCATAGTAATGATATGAAAGATTCCTTTGCCAACTGACTCTTTCACAGAGTAATATTTTTAAAAGTAGTTTTCTTGTTGCCTGGAATTAAGTGATATTTTTCTTGGAGCCTATGGCATCAGAATCGATGGAATCGGTATCGGTAGAATCGGAATCGAAATGTCAGAATCGGAATCGGGATCGGAATCGATAAAATTTTGGAATCGACCCATCACTAATTAAGTATAAAAAATCAGCTAGCACAATCATTCAAATTAAATATTTCACAGAAGAGGAAAAAAATCGCGCATTTGTTTTCTAATGATTACAGCTAGTATCATCGGTAGGTAGAAACTGAATCGATTTTTATTTTTATTTTGAAGGAACGTTTCCAGTCTCCTGTATTAATCAGCTAGATACACACCACCTTCGCATACTTTCGAGTAACTCCGCAAAGGTACGCTATTAGTTAGTCGGATATTACCTTCCTTATAGACGAGAAATGAATATATTCACGAATATATACTGGGGCAGGCATAAATTTATTCCTAGCCAAAATTTCGATTATATCGTTTTGTATTTTTACATAGACAAATCCATTGTTATAATGTACACATCACAGAAAAGCGCACTTCCAAATTACATCACAAATTTCCTCTGTAGCAAATAATGGGACTACGTGCTTTTTCATGGCTATCTCATTTCATACATCTGTCTCTGCCACTTCGCGTGCCTTGGGCGATATATTACATCCTGCTAATCCTTCTGACGATTGCCATGGACGTAATATTACATCTATCTATTTTATTGACTTTGTTTGCATGAAGCTTTAATATTTCGCCCGTGGTACTTTTCCAGTTTACTGCTTAGTGGTTCTGTTATTTCAAAAATCAACTGCTCAATGGAAAAAGAGTTATTTTAATGTCTTGAGGACGAAAAGTCCTCTGTAGCTACCGGCATCCTTATCTCAGCCTACATTGTGTGAAAATTCTTTGGAGGAAATAGCCGTTCGTTGAGGGTGCAGTGACCCATTTTGTCATCCAGGATTTTGAATGATTTGCTTGGAACAATGCTTTTGTATGATTTCCATGGTTTATATAGCACAAATTGACCGAGATAAGAAAATATTAAGCATTTTATGGCGGTACATCATTTGTTGCAACTTTTTTATTTTTCAAAAACAGCAGGTTCTCATTATTAAAAATATATTTAAAAGTTAGCAATAAATGTTACACAACTCATTCATAAAGAAGAGCAAAGTTGATTTTTATTGAAATACACATCGATATAATTCTATTTTTGATGCTAATGTTTTAAAAAATTTGCGAATTTAGTAAAAATGGCTGGACTTTTCAGTAGGGATTTAAAATTAGCGTCCGGCACTAAAAGTGTTAATAGATCTTATTCGTTTCCTATACTAAGCGTGGCCTAGTAGTTGTGCACTTGCTTGCTTCGAATGCCTTTCGAAATTTATTTTTCGTTGATGACTGCTTTTGTCTCAGAAGTATTCTCCAAGTATCAATTCGCAACCCTATGATGATTATCATGTACTGCTACCTCCGCAAAAGTTAAGGTTTCTTTAATTGTATAAAGTGAAGCCATTTTGCCTTAAATAAAAAATAAAATAAGTCCTATAATTTTTATTTTTAGCAAGAATAGATTGCTTGACTTTCTTGTTTCAGCTTCATATCCTTTTCAAAGTTAAAATATCATAATCAGTTCTTGTTATTAAATGGAGATTAAACACGCAATAACATTTAAACGACACAATTTCATTTCCACGCCTACTGACTAAAGGAATATAAGGTCATACTCTCATTGTATCTCATATTTGAACCTGACGATGTCGTACAGGGACGAAACCAGTTGCTACTTTTTACATGTGAAATTTAAAAATTATTTTATTTTGCATGAAGCGATTTCACCAAGTTGCGCCTCAGGCCATCAATTTCACAATTAAACATTAAACAATTTACAATACATTTAAACTCACAATAGCAATTCTAATGTCTCTTAATGCGTTTTTTATCCCAAGGCACATAATTCCAGGTTGAATCAACTGGTAAAATGTTGAGAAGTAAGAAAGAGCATTCACATACAATTTGTCTTTTTGATATCGTATGATTGTGATTTAGAAATTTCCATATGCTGTAAATATAAGGCATCGAATGAATTAAAAATCTCAAACATAAGTTATGAAAAGCTAGGACTTCAATCTAAATGTAAGTATGCATAAGCTTGACCACGGAGATAATTTCGCATTAACTTTCATTTCTTAGCTCCGAATTTGGCTCTTACAATTTCTATGACCATCTTGCCCAGTGAAATTATTTTCACCTTACTACTGCACTGCTACCAAATCGATTACGCACACCACGATATCGATCAGAACTAATAATAAACCTTATTTATCTTCGAATGTGACTTTCGGTTCCTGTTCGTGATATGGAATCATTGGCTCGAACATCTAACTTATACCGAGAAACCATCAACTTGTTACATCTGCGGCGGCGATATTCACCTTTGCGAGGGAGGCACCGACTTGTAGAGCGTCTGGCCACTCTCATAAACGATCTGTCTTTATCTCGATCTAGCCATACATCCGTGTTTCCGCTTCGTTCCCCGTTCTCGCCGATTATGGAATCACCTAAGCTTCAATCGTGAGTAAGCCATTCCTTCGGGTGCTTCAAAGGATAGCCATGTCATATTAGTAAACCGTTTCAACATCAAAGACTGCTTCTGAATGCTGATATACCAAATATATGCCTGAAGAGGTATATATTAGGTTGGCAACTAAGTTTGCAATGTGTTTTTACATTCCGGATGTCATAAACGTGTTTTAGTAAAATGATTTTGGCCATTCGAAGGAGAATATTTTTTAAAATCTCGAAATCTATGTTTTTTTAATAAATGGCTATAAATTTAAATAAATTGGATTAGGATGTGAAATTTAAAAAATAGCATTTTTGACACCGTCTTCCTTTTGCGTTCAATCAGCGTTACAACGTTTTACCTAAAAATACATAGATTTTGGTCGAACAAAATATTGTCCTTTGAATGGCTTAAAATATTGTGTATTGAATTGAATGAGGAATGTTAAAATAAATAAAAACGGCGGGAACTTAGTTGCCCACCTATGAATAGTATAAGAAAACACATTACGACTGTAGCCAAAAAAATAACACGTTGGAGGATCGGTCACATAATGAGATACAGCAGTTAATGCAAGATAAAATTGATTGAGAAGTCCCCAGAGGAAGACGAAGGGAAAAAATCTGGGAAAGATTAAGACTGATGCGGGGAAGATGAGCGTTACGAAGGTTAACCCTTAGCTGCATTTTGAATCATATATAGTACATTACACTTATTGCCGTTATTTCTGAAGGGCACAACTCTTTCTCTCTAACGCATGGTGCATCAGATATGGTGAACCCCGTCGTTATACTATGTGGTTCTCGCAGCAGTCAGTCGGTGCCAGACGTGATCAGCTTCTATATTGAAGGAAGTCAGCTCCCGGCATGAGAAAGGAATAAGAGTATTTACCGGAGTGTATGTAATTAGTAAAGGTAGGGGCTTCAATGAGGAGTTTTCAATGAATACGTGGAAGGAAAACCTTTCGTGGAAAATTGTCAAATCTGTGCTACATATCTATTGAATGTAAAACAATGTATACAACCATAATGTATCGTATGTGATACATATTAAAATGTTTCCTTAAAAATTAAAAAAATAGCTGAGGAAGTTATTAAAAGGTAGTAATGGAAGCGTTTCCTGATATATTTTTCAAAGAAAAAAATTGGAACGCATTTAGAAATTAATCCAGGTTAGGATTAAGGAACTGGCGTAGGATAGAGAGAAATGGAGAGATACAATTTATCAGTTAGGATTGCAATAGTTATGAATAAATGTGCGTGATGTTTTGTAGTATTTTAAAAATAGTTTTAGACTTGGTTGCTATGTACTCTAGTCAAATCATTAACGTGCTGAGCAATGATAATGGGCCCACGCATTCTATTTAGGTAAGTGTGCACATTTACCGATGACTTCTTCCACTAAATGGTATGAATTTTACATTCTTGCTCAAACTAGCACGCTCTACTCTTCTCTAGAGTTTGAATTACTCAGTTATATATATTTGCTTCAATAGAGGACAATAAAGTTTGAAATACGAGTTTGGATAAGAAGGGTGAGTATGTCAATCTGAAAATATCACAAAAAAAAGAATATACCTAATGAAGGTATACCTATTCAGGAATGGAGAAAAAAATTGACAGCACGGATCCCCAACATTTTCGTGGTATTAAAATTGTGCTCACGAGATTCGTTGTTTAGAAATCTAGGTTTTTAACTTAACATTTTCCACATGAAAAGTAAAATAAATACTATTTACGCATGAGTTCTCCTTTTTCATTCAAAACAGGATGTCATTAATATTTTCCAGGAAAAATAAAACTATTGCATTCGGGTGTGGTGAATCCAACACACTACTGGACTATGATTACAGTGAATTGATACAAATAACGCGCCCGGTGGTAATACTTCTTAACTGAAAATAATGGGGAACATGCACAATTTTTTTAAAGTACTGGAATAAGAAGGCCTCTACCTCAAATGTACTCGTCGAAAATTTCGCGTATGAATAATGCTTTTTAGCTGAGTTATGAGTCTTTAAAAATTGATCTTCATCGGCTGATGGAAAACACAACGTCATCGGAGCGTGACGTCACGGAACGGCATCCACTGATGACAGACTGAGGAAGTGGATAGAAAATCGAACTACGAGGGCTCAAATGCAAATTTGGCGATAATAATTGCAATTTTTACTTTAAATATCTTGCATTCAAGCCTCTAACACTCTACTCTCTTAGCGAAGTGAATGGTGTTCCGTGCGATGACGTCAGAAGGCGTTTCAGGTCTTGTTACTTCAAGCGATATTCGAGCATTTTTAATTAGCATTTATTGACGTTTGTGGAGTACCAGGAGAGTTTTCGCTTATATATTTGGACTCGTGAGAAAATTTTCTATTCAATGAGACTAACTAGGATGATGAACAAATTCCATGCATGTTCCCCATTGTTGATATTCCAGCAGCAATGCATGTAATTTTCCAAATTGATTGGACGTCAATTTTATTTTTTAGACTCGAATCTGGAACGATACTGCGTCTCCTTATAAAGGTAGCTGATTCAAGCTAGGCCGTTCAATGTATGATGAGCCTATGGGTTTGCGTATGTTGTTGACTGTGCGACGTTATTCAGATACATGGCAGTGGTTTTTATGCATCAGTGACACATCAAGTTTCACTGAGATGAGTTACGCTGCTATGGTCATAGAAAAGAGATAGCGAGAGACTATTGCACGAGCGCTTGTCTTTGTCGTACTTTGCCAAAGGCAAAGACTTCGAGAACAGATATTCAATACCATTAAGCCGCGGGTGACGCCAATGCGGGAAAACAGCAGAAAAATGCGGCAATTCTTTGCAGCCATAAACACGAGGCTCAAATGTTTCAAAAAACATCCACGTCAGCGATTTACTTCACCCAGTTTATTAATGTATGCATGAGTTTGCGTCTTCGTGTGTGCCCGAAACAAAGAAGTAATAAGAATACCAGCGCCAGCATAGCAATCGTCACAGACAAGGGGAAATCGTTCAAGTGAAAAGTAAACTCCATTTCCTCGAAATGAAAACAACAATGTGGAGCTGAAACAAAAAACAAATTCCTTGTACACGGATTTGAGTGCTCAATGAAATTCAGCACGCCATTATTTTTTCATCTCGCGTTAAAGCTAATAAAAGCATCATTTCACAAAACTATTTCGTGAAATCAAAGGATTCTCAAAATCAATTCAAGGTAATATTCCTTTTACCTTACTGAACTTATGTCGTCTTTGGAAGCGTGCTTTGTTTGTTAAGTTCATACTATCATATTTAGGTTATATTTTCTTTGGCAGTTGAATGAAGCTTAGAATATTCTTAAAAATACGTGTATGGGGAAATCAAATCTGACCGAATAAAATCAATAATCTCAATACATTCTCGACGATACCAGCATATACGTAAATAACATAATTCTGTAAATCGGCAGTTACTTTTGGAGTGCTTGTTTTAGGGTCCTTCTTGATATCCCGCACGATGAATCGGTTGTCACTGTCAGTAAAATTCCGTGGACTTCCACTTCTGGGCTTGTTAAAAACAGTCTTGGATTTCCTAAAGTGGCCTAATATGCCATGCACAGTTGCCAGTCGTCCGACAAGTCCAGCTATTTGATTCAGTGACTTGCAGCGATTATATTGTCAAATAATGAGCTCTCACTAAGTTTCAGTCGTCTCAGTTGCCTTTCGTTCCATGTCTGTCAACATTTCAGGTCGCCGTTCGGTCAAAGATGCGTCTCACCTCGCCACAGCCAAGAGGAAGCATATGAGCCCACAACTGGGCAGTAATGACACCGGTGGACTCCGAGAAACGCGGGTAAATCGACGTGCATCGTGTGTCCGAATACTTTTTGCATATTCGTCTATTGCACTCAATTTACAGCAAGGTTGTATCAAATGCTTGTTCTTTCACTTTGTAAACCTTTACAGGAACAGTCAATGATAATTCTGCATTCATGTTGAGTCCGAAGAACAGGTGCGGGGGAGTCAAAATAGTAGTAGCGGCTGGAAACAAGAACTGTAGGATTACTTTTTGCACTCGCTGTATAATTCCAGAAGGAAGGCTATAATACTTTTAACGGAAATCCCGGCCGAAAAAGAATATAACTTGGTAACCATCAATCCATAGACTAAGCTTACTAAAACATACCACTTCCCACTTCCTTTAATTCCCTCTGCACCTCCTGAATGAGATAATTTTAGGAATTGATTTTCCACACCATTTTTCTAGAACAAGTGACTTGCCTCGTTTGGTAAACGTACGGATTACCCAAGCAGTAACGCGGCGATATAGCCCTAAAGTTTTAATCTTCATGATCAATTGCTTTTCAATACGAACGACGTATTTGAGTGGATAACATATGCCTGAACTTCAGGAATCATGGACAAACGCATTAAGGAAGACAAACGCAAATGTTTACTGGCCGATGGATCAGCATTATTTAGGATTCAGTATCCGTCCTCTGGTGTCTCGTATCGGCATAATTCTCTTTTCCAGAAAGAAATTGCGTTCCTTTTCGACGAGCAGGTTTGCAAAGGAGTCCAAATAACGCCGAACCCGGAAGCAGATAAGAATTGGAAGTCGGAGGAAGGAGAAGGAATGGGTGGACATGAGGGTCAAAATACCCAGGCTGTTATCGATCACAGGATCACAATCATTCCGTACGTATAATTCATTCGGAGTGATCGAAGTGAGATCCGGTTCGATCACTCACTCACACCTATACGACCCTTCCAAACCAATTCTCTCCAAAGGACCTCATCGAAATTCAAAGTTAAACTTTGACCTTCATTAGTCATTCAGTCTGACAGGGGGCGCTACCTAATCTCGCCCTTTCTCAGCCCGTCCTCCCAGAATTCCTCGCGGTCCACTCATCCTACACTGGGGAGCAGTTTGCGGGTACCTTACCCCACCCAACTCGCTAACTCCACTTTCACACCTACTACAAACACCCACGAGCCCATCGCTTAAGGTCGTTGTCAGGAAGGAAGTATCTAAATGTCATTCATCAACAGTCCTAAGAATAGTTTGACGCAGATCTTCTTTCTCCCTTCTTTCTAAATCCTTCACTGCCTGTTCCATGTATTTTATCCTGGCCTTTCCATTTCCGTTCTCCTCACCCACTCTCACCTCAAAGATTGTATCCGTCACGTCATTATTGCTCAAGATATACCAAATTAAGTTGTTCCTTCTTAGGTATCAAGTTTTCAGGCTTCACTTGGTAAAAACACATAGCTATAGTGCGAAATAACTCACTTTTTAATGTTTCACAAATCTTTATTATTCCCACACTAGGTTTCAGCTACTAGACACTCATGAATTTGATGGTGGGTGAATTAACTTTGTGGAAGTTATGCATGCTAAAATAAAATAAAGGTACTTTATTCTTTCCACACTTATGTTAATATACTGCAACCAGATTAGACATGTTCTACGTCGTTTTCAAGCTAGACTACCAGCCTTGCTTAAACATGACGCAGAACACGTCAAAACCGGTTTCATAGTATTAAAGTAAGTGTGGAAAGAGCAAAGTTCCTTTATTTTATTTAAGCGTACTAGAAACTCATTATCAAGGTGATCAAGTTGTTCACCTCGAGCCCCTATATACATTATATAGCCTTAGACCTTCACTCTGTATGTAACGGGGCAGGTGGTAAACCATTTGATCACCTTGATAATTACAATCTAGTACTTGCAACCC
Organism: Ischnura elegans; assembly: GCF_921293095.1. Classification (NCBI taxonomy): domain Eukaryota; kingdom Metazoa; phylum Arthropoda; class Insecta; order Odonata; family Coenagrionidae; genus Ischnura; species Ischnura elegans. The sequence goes on along the minus strand of NC_060251.1, from coordinate 84,709,048 downwards.
TGATTCGGAATAATAAAGTTTTATGGAATATTTTAATTTCATACTCCTGTTTCTCCATATCTTAAGGTTTTAAAATATGAAGATTCAAGCGAAATGGAGTGGACTTCTTCTATGCTGTAATAAAAACTTTTTAATTTTCCACGATTATAAAAGTTATGACTACCAAGGTTTCGATTTCAGTAGACATTTTCTCCGAGGAGTTTTCGCACAATTTTAGAATTTACGAGTTACTCCGTAAATTCATAACCCTGGCTAGTCTCGGTGTACTTGAATTAGTCAAGAGTGAACTTCTCCAGGTGTTCAAAGCTCGGGCTTTGCTCTCCGTCTGCGGCGCAGTTTGCACGATTTTTCTTGCTCGTCACAAAGGGAATGAACAGAGGAGGCCCACTGCCTTCCTATAGAAGACTGATTTCTATTGCCACTTTGGTCGCATTTTAATCGGCTTTCAAAAAGGTCCGCGACGAAAAAATAACGATACCTCCACTGCAAAAAAGCTCAACAATCGCTCACCGGATCAAATCCGCTCATCTAGTATCCCAACAATACGAATCCGCTCAGCTGGCAGTGTCCGGAGGATAAACGCTCACCTCCAAGCCTGGAGAATAGATTATGAGCGTTTATACTCCGGACACTGCTAGCTGAGCAGATTCGTATTGTTGGGCTGCTAGATGAGCGTATTTGATTTGGTGGGCGATTGTTGAGATTTTTTGCAGTGGAGGTATCGATAAATGCAATGCGATCCAATTAATATGTAATAGCATTAAAACGTAATTAATTTGACAGATAAAATTTAATGTGTTTACATTTCGGTTTATACCCATAATTATACCTTATTTTCCCGTGATACTCGGGAATATTAGTTCGTCAGCGACACGAGTGTAGACTTTTGTAAACCAATTAAATGCGCGGTGGGTGGCTACACATTTATAGGTCAAATTGAGGATCCTCTTTTGTAATATTCGGGGCTCATCGCATAATATGCTCAGCAATTCATACCATCTTGCCCGGTGTAATCCACTAATTTCCTCAGAGGAAAATGAACCCTCCGTAGTTTAACTGGCTGAAGCACTTGACCAGAAATTAGGCGGTCCGGGTTCGAATCCCGGTCATGGCGAATGATATTTTCTCTGTGAATTTTTCACGCAATTGCTACCTAATCTTCAAAGTACAAATGGTGTGTATTGCATTTCATTTACACAATTTTGAACCACAGCGGGGAAGTAAGGGGAGAAAGGAGAATTTGGAGATGGGAAAACCTGAAAAAGAAAGTGAACGGAATAGAGAGGAGAGAGTAATTAAATAAAAGAGGGGGAAACCATGTCTGTAAAAACCGGAGAAATAAGTATTCGTGATTAGTAACGAAGGAACATTGGAAAAGAATTTTTTTTGGGAGCACACTAAAATTTGGTGTTGAACAAAACTTTTAAGTGGAAAATATTTCAATATCTTAAAATTTTCATCGGTATTCTCTCTCTCCTACTTTTTATTTCGTCTTCCTCTTTGCTCAATCAGTATTTCCATTTGATTTTTATCATTCTTCGATTGCACCATATTTAGAACACCTATGCTGCTCTCATCGCCGATGCCCCACTGTCATAGAGAATCTTCCTCCAGATTTAACGTCTAATACATTTTTTACTTACATCTTATAAAATAAATAAAACTTGCATTTTGCAATTCCATATCACAGTAAATTTTTCAAAATATAACTAAACTTCCCCGACTACAAGCACCCGAAAATAAAAGGCGAGAAGAAGCTTTTCTTACAAATGCATGTATCAATTCATATTTAAAAACCACATTTGTTTATTGAAGTCATTCTATTTATTAAATGACAGAAATAAAAATACCTCAAATAATTCTACCCTCCCCGTGAGATGTGCTTACTTTTTCCCTCAGTATCTTTCCCTTACCTCTACCACAGTTTTTTCCGGCCCTATTCTGCGAATTCTGGTGGTCGAAGCGTGCGCGATAAATGTCCATAATGGTTCACCTCATTTCCACGAACCTATAATCCGATCCCTAGTTCATGGTTCCCTTGGAGCAATACGGAAGGAACGCAGTCGAAAACCTCGGTGATTGTTCTCTTCTCTACGCCCATTTTCTTAATCCACAAACTCTCTCTCTCCTAAGCATATCCTAATTACCTTCTCTGAGAACCACTTTCATCAATCCGGTTCCTAAGCTATGACTCATTCCCATCACTAGAGAGCAAGCTGACTCTCATTCAGACGAATTTCGATTATCCCAAATGCTTAATCTCAAGATCCTCTCATCCTAAAATCCTTCATGCCCTCCCTCCTGGAAATCTCCTTTAGCCAAACCATCATACGTAATTTCTCAGAAATAGTTTCTCGCGGAAAAAGATCTCATCAATAAATGACGCCAAATTCGGGGCCTATTATTGATGACACCCTTTATTTATTACGGAGAACTATCGTTAAAAGTGTATTGAAGACGATTTTTGTGGTGGAAGAGCTGGTGATACTCATCATAAAACGACTTTAACCAACACGCAACTTTGAAAAGCATGTCGAGCAACAGTGAGAACAGCCAGATCACTGCTCTCCCCGAAAGGGTTAATTTCAAGAAAGTAAAAATGGAAAGATAAAAAGTGAGATTAACAATCCGTGCTATAAACTGAATACTCAGAAGGATATATATGAAACATGGAAATAGGAAAAGCCGTCTAAGTAGCCCAAAAACTGATCCCGTATTAACTTGGAATTTAAGTTTTGTGTGCATGAGTCAAATTTTAGTGGATAAACAGGAACTCATTCTCGTACATGCAACGTTTGGAAAACCTAAGCATAAAAAAAACAGCAAGCCACAGTTCCCTAGCAATCTGAATCAGGATTTACTCGTCACTCACGAAATAATTGACTCTTGCGTATTACGATGAAATCGGCCAATCTTTGTTCGTCAGAATTGTATTAAAATCATATTTATTTCATTTTTTGAAATAAATTACTTAGATTTCGGATAAGAATTTAAAAACCTAGTTAACACAAAATTGTAGGGTAAAATAATAAACTGGGGGATTTTATCACGATTGGGAATCGATAAGAGAGTAAAACAATCTTTCAAAACTGATTTGAAGAAGCCAAATTACCTACATCCAATCCACTCTTATCCATTTTATCCGATAGGTACTATCCATACATCTTAGGTTGAACGTATAATTGCGTAGGAAGTACTAACGAGCTAGGTCAATTAATAATAAAATCATAATAACATTGTATCGCATTAACAATGTATATTAAAATTAAATTTATTATCATACATAATGTATCATTAATATATTAATTATTTCCAATAATGTAAATAAATAATTGCACTGTATTTCCAACTCCGATAGAAACAATTACATATTACTATTAAAGTATCCTACCGATTAAGATAGGTTTCCATGGAGCACTTAAGAAGTATTCTGGCAGCCTCTCCTTCCTTCATGGACGTCTCCAATTTACAATAAGGCCCACTGCCTTTCATCTATCTTAAATTCCTATTCCTTTCCTTCCTCTCCTTCGCATGTACAAAAAATTCTACCTTCTAACACAGCATAATTTCAACAAAAGATTAGAAAGGAGCGATATTTTTCGATTGATAAAATGTATCTGTAGATGAAAAATGTATCTCTTTTTGCGAAAAATTCAGAGCAGCTAGGTAGAACTGAGGCAGTGAATCACTTAAAGCACTCATAAATTTTCTGTTTCAATTCTCCAACCGGTGTCCTAACACGTTCTGTGATCATCAAATGAGATAGCTTAGATTATATGGAGTAGATAATTAGATCAATGCGGGAAGATGATAAGCGATTTGCGAATTCAGGGGAAAAAGGGAGGGCTTACATGGCGAAAATTGGAATGGATTGGGAGAGCCTGTGAAAAAGGAGTCGAGATTCTGAGGAGGCAGCAGATGGCAGATATGGGAATGATCACACAAAAGAGGAGTGTCGATCAAGAAGAAAGAGAAAGTAGCAATTGGCAGGTACATCGCTAGGAGGAAGTGTCAGAAGCTGAAAGCGATCAAAGGAGCAGGAGCTAAAAAAAGTATTCAGTAATATTCTTCTTATTCTCCCTGATTTTTCACTTCTGTAATTTCCCCCTCGAACCTAGCGTTACAACCAGCAAAGTTTACCATGGATTATCATTTAGGGTATTTTATTAATGCTTCAGAATTATTATTCCTTAGCATAGTTTTCCGCACTACTGAATCAACACCATTAATGCCTATTAAGTCCCAGACTGCTTATACAAGACGCAGTAACATATGCCACATTTTACTGGATATGCTGCTTTCTATGCAAGCAGATTTATTCTCCGAAAAAATACTTAACCCAAATATATGATTAAACACCTAGTAAAGAGTTAGGTAACTTTTATTCCTTGCCAAAAAAAACCTTAGGTTAGCATTAGGACAAGTTGCCTTGAATGTATGGCAATTGCGTAATAGCTGAACTTTGTGACGATCACGTAGCGATTCAACCGTGAGATAGGTTTGAACATGAGAGTACAGCTCAACACAGACTTAGCCAATGACGTCAAAATACCGCAAATTCGGTTCGGGGAGGCCAGTTCCTTACCTAGGCCACCTTACACTTTGAGGTTGTCCGAAGGATTCTCCCAGGATTTAAACCCGGGAGACCGTGATAATCGGCAAAGTGTTGTGCCCACTAGGCTACCATACTCCCCTTCCTAAAATTAGGTGCTTAAAAAGGAACCTTACGCTATTCAAGACTGAAATCACCGATTACAGCACTGAATGGTCTGACGTAATGTGTGACGTAAGTATAGTAGTATAATTTTTCTTAGATCGGCAAGAGAAACCCGACACCCGTGGCGTATAAATTACGCCGCGCGACCTGCCGTGCACCAGCTGTACCGCCTGTGTACCATTATATCTATATCACCTGTAAATGTACAAGCTTGAACTAATTTATACAAATAAAGATAAATTGTAACACAAATCGATAGTAAGTAATCATATAAATGCATGCATCGCGGACAAAGTATGCCAAAATATATATGCCCCCGGTCGTGTAAAAATATCAGGCGCGCCCGCTCGAGGGTTAAAAGGGTTTACAAAAGTCGCCACTCGCGTCGCTAGCGGACAAAGTGATCCGAGTTTTACCGGGAAATAACGTATGATTAGCGGTTTTACCGAAATGTAGATACATTATGATATGATCTATCAAATTCATTAACCTCACGTCGGGCGCAATAGCTCTGAAAGGCCCATCGCGAGTTTTTTTTATTCCTCCTTGCCACTAAGCGGCATATACCCTCGACGTTTATAGTAGTTTTTTGTTTTGACACGCTTTATACAGCCTTTCACTTTTCGCAATCATGCCGACAGATCAGTGGCGGATTGTTCAGCATAATTAAGCAAATTAATGGTACAAATAAGCAAAATAAACGCATTATTAGATACATAAGATAGTAAAATAAATAAAACTGATCTTATGGAATTCACATGCTAAAATACATTACATTACAAATACATATTAAAATACAAAGCAATGCTTAATTGCCTAAAGAGTACGTTAAACCGCACCTTGATGGATCGGTCCGGGGCCGTATGACGTCATTTAAAGAGGTATACGCATAGCATGAAAGACATTGCAAGTGTTCGACTACACTAATAACGGTGCCTTATAAATTTAAAGGTGTACCACAGAGCCATGCCAAGAGTTGATAATGTTTTTTTCACATGTGTGCTTGTCAGGCACATTGCGCCTGAACTCAGCGATTCCAATATTGCACCTGACGAAAAATAAAATCTCAATACTATTCCTCGCAAATTCAAATACTGTACTACAAAATATTGGAAAAAAAAGTGGATCGCATTGCACTTATAACTGAGCCACGGACATTTTTGAAAACAGATTTAAATGCGAGCAAGTTTCAACAGATCTCACCCATCTATAGGATGGAACTGGGCGTCCTCTATCCAGTTTTCATTGTATTATTGTATATAATTATAGCATTGGTGCTGTAGGATGAATCGTCGAGTCTTTACAAAAAATAATAGAAAATGTCAAAATTTTATCTTGGTTTTGAGGAGGTATTTTGATACCATGGGGCAACAAAAAATAGCAATCAAGATTCCTAAACTGATAAATTATAGCTTAAATATCAATTAGTAGCTCACGAAAATTACTAAAAGGGTTCCTAATGACCATAGATGCGTGACTCTGATAAAAGAACACCTCTTAGCAAGGTAGCAAACGAAAAGGGTAATGTCTTGGTTATCTTAAAGGCTTTAACCACCGTCACAGTGAATAATGAATTTTAACTATGAATGGCGCCTAAAACACATTATAAATAATTATGAATGCATAAAATATACTACTTACTACGTTATGACAGCTTATTACTAACAAAATAACAATAGAAACCAGAATGTACCTGACAATACCACTGATATGTCAAAATGGTTTCCAAAGGTAATTGCATGATAATTGCTTCGTTTCCTCGAAGTTTCTACTTCCTAATTCGGATTTTAGATGACGAAATGGCGTCTCCCTTGTCTGGATACCGATATCGAATAAAAAACAACATAAAGGTAGTAGTAAGTTCAAACAAAATCTGTCAGACGATTACCATGCGCTCTTAATTTATGTGATAGTTCCTTTAAGAAAGGCAGGAAAGTTAATTACAGGGATTTAAGCTATGTTTTAATGGAATGACTCCAATAAAGTCTTCTCTGATGACCAGTATAGTGTTCATACTAAAAGAATAGAGTTATATGAGAAACAATCAACGCAATATTCTTTTTGTAATGCATTGAACAAGAAATATTGAATTAGCATGCTTCATTTCTGCATGGCAATAAAAAGTTGTGACTATACTCACTAACCAAATAAATGACTAAACTAATATTTTAATCTTTAATCAAAATACCAGTATATTGTGGGTAAAATTTTCTCGGGATTCCCACCGGGTTACTGTTTTTATAACGGCCAACGTTAAATTCGCCGGGAAAGCATAAAATCGTATTTACTAGTATATTATTATGTAAAAACTTATTTTTCATCTTCATCTTCAGGACAGACACTATCATTTCGTATGTAATTTATAGGTTCAATAAGGCATGCATTGACTTTTTCGGCGAAGTAGAATTTCGAGAATTCTCCCCAACAGCAGCTTGATTTAGGTGCCTTTTAAGGTACTTGGCAATTTATACTGAAATTTAAAACTTTTTCTCGTTAAAAAATTTAAATTGAGCATATATTAGTTATTTTTTTCTAATTTATTTTAAATTCTTTACGATTTTCCAAAGCTTTGTTCGTATGGTAGGTGGAAGTGAAATAGGAGGATCCTGTACAAGGTAATATAATCCGACGGCAACAGTCGAACTAAGAGATTTTATTTTCGGTCACCAATAGCCCATAATATTTTTAGCTTGGAAGAGAGATATTGCCATGGAAGAGCGCCCGTTGACAAGCATCCCATTCACCCAACGAAATGGGGGAAAAAATATAAGTATCAAAGCGGTCATTCCAATTTATTAACAAGTTCTGTGCCCGGGCAAAAAAAAGATTCCGCATTTCCCCATCTCCCACATTCCTCAGGACATGACGGGCGAAATAAATAAACAATAAAAAAGAGGTAGGCATCCCAATTTTTTTCGTTGCGGTCTCATTTTGCTATCCAAGAAAGCACAGTAGAACGGACGACGGGATGAGCTCGTTATATTGGACGCTCGGACCATTTCAGTTCGCCCATCCGGAGTCGCAAGGGGTCATCAACACTCACGGCCTCATAGAGATGCACTAACACTCAACTTGACGTTATAAACACGCCGGTGCACACCTGTACAAACCGAGGCCGCATTTTTTTCTCGAAAAAAAAAAAACGCACGAACGCACACAAACGTTGAGAAGAATACACGAATGGCAAACAGTGCTTGCCTCAACGAGTGGAGTTCAAAACGATAAAAATGAATATGTATACGAAAAGAGAGAAAATTTGGGTACATCGGATAGCCAAAAATGTTGTTCGAGGGGGGGGGGGGGGTCCAAAACCAGGAGAGAGAGAGAACCTAGGTAGAGGGTTTAAAACTAATTTTATCTCTTCACATAATTGAAAAAACTTTATTTATTATAGAAATAATTTGTAAATTCATGATTTTTAAATATTTTGTTTTCTTTTATTAAGTAAAGTAACTGAGTTTTTATATTTCGGGCGGGGATCCGTACCCCACGAACTTACCATCTAGCTACACCAACGATTGGGTATTAAAAGAATGACGAAATAACGATAAAATAAAAATGGAATACATGTATTTATATCACATATATATTGTTACAGAAATTTCTTTTCTGCCATACCCTATATACTCCGTTAATACTGCACTTACAGTGATAAATGAGGTATCATTTGAAACGTTGAATCACCGCCGTCTGACGAAAAAATACAATTTTCCATCTCAAATTTCACCATTTATCCATTAAATTACTTAAAATTTCAATTTTTCATATTGATCACTCGCTTCTCGTGTATTCTACACATTTATTTTTTACTAAACCTCAAAAACCGTTCTAAAACTCATGATGATTATATTCATTGCCAAAAAGCCAGACGACAATATAATTTTCTACATTAACGATGACGACTATAATAACTTCTAAATTTTTCTTTGAAGAAGTTTTGTAAATTAAGTGCTATTATTCAGTAATTGACGTCATTAATGTTCCTATTGGCACCAAAATCTCCGACCTGTATTGTGTTCCTATGTTTTGGCCGTCATGGTGGCGGGGATAAGTCCTCGCCTACCTCACCGAAGGTCGTGGGTCGAGTTGAGTCGAGCCTGGGTAGGTTTCCCCTTCCAAGACACGGTTGTGTGTGATCGTCTGTTGCTGATTGTCAAAACTCCCGATGTAAAGGCCTCACTATGCTGTTTCCGGGGGTAATTGAGATAAATAAATGTGTATATTTTTGCCAGAAAATAAGCACAAAAAAAGTAGGAACTTTATTATACATCTTCTTCTCTTAGTAAAACCCAATTGCACCGTTTCCTTAGCATAATTATTCGCTGATAGCGTGAAAGTGCGTAAATTTCTAAATAATAGTACATGCTATATCGTATATATGTATAGATTACACATGTTTATGATTCGGGAATGATGGAGAAGGTATATCAGGAAGGGTGCGGAGGAGTGTGGCGGTTCTGTGGATTAAACTTCCGCGTAACTCCATGAAGCGTGGGGAGATCAATTTGCTGTTTCGTTCCTCTTTTTTTTTAGTGCATTATTTGTTTCACTCCTTCATCCCAAACGTTCCCAACTACAAAATCCCCTCAAAAAAGAAAGAAAACAGAATATATTCCCCACACCGCCATGCTAACGACGTTTCACGAAAGTGGGCATTATTTGAGGCACACCGTGTGGTATGGATGGTTTAATGCAGAGCCGCGGCGGTACCCTAAAAAATCGGTGTTTTTTGTCGGTCGGGCATAGAAAGGAATAAAAATGACCAATGGAATATAAAAGAAAGGGTTTGAGGACATCAGGACGGATGGGTTAAGGAAAAGGCAAAAAACGAGGATACACCCACGATTTGCTGATTCTTTTGAGGTACAGGCAGGATTGCATACAAATTTAACACGAGAGTCGTCTAGCGGTTTAGAGCAGTTCCTAAAAATATATTATTTCAGGTATTTGGATGGCAGGCTTTGGGGAAAGGTCAGCATTGAAGAATAAGAAGTATCACTTGCAAATTTTTTTTCCTACGTCATAGCCGGAAAATACTGACCCCCTAGATTGGTGCAATAAGATTCATAATTATGAATACTAAGATTAAACGCCTTAAACCCAACCAATAATGCATTAATTTTTCTCAGCCCCAGTTCTGAGTCTATTCTTCTACAATGAATACAGGTTATCATTCAGTACACGATCAGATAATCTTCGTGCCGTTTCATTTTACTGATTTATTTATTTATTAAAGTTGAAAGTCATTCAATATGCGCCCAAGAGGATAAGAAAGTCCATAGACTTAAAGTGAATATTCATACGAGGTTCCTCGATTTATCTATGCTTTGTAGGATGCATTACCGTTGTCGTTAAGATATCATTGAATATAATGAAATAGAAAATGTAACAAAAATCAACTTATTCCCAAAAAACGACTTATTTTTACCTTCATGGCTAATCACCGGTCACCCAAGTGAGAAACATCAGCATTAGGGTGGGCCGAAAAATGACTTTTTAGCGATTAAATTTGCCCTATGCTGGAAAGTTGCGAACTACTTTCGTCGCAAAAAAGGCGGAACGCTGAACTCTTAGCTTTTGTATAAAATCCTGAATGAAAAAATCAAATAATGGGTAAATTTAATTTCAAATGGCTATTTGTAATGCGAAGATGTCGTTCTCTCTATAGAAATACTTTGAAATGCACCATTAAAGTATTTTTCCAGTGACGAGATGAAGAAGACTGCCATTTCGCCGTTCTCATAATTTTTTCGCGTGTTCCTCTTCACTCTTTCGACGTTTGAGTTCAAACAATTTGTAATTATGTATTTGTGTAGTCGAACAAACAATAATTAAAATGATGTATGACACGACCCTGAGTAGCTTTGGCAGGATTTTATAAAAATGCTTAAAATTCAACGTGTTACCTTTTTTGTGCCGATAGTAGTATCAGGTTCTTAGATCAGAAATGTATTTAAAATAGGATAATATTAACTATTGCCGCCCGAGCTATTAACATAATTTTTTTTTAAATTCACGCTGATTTTGGAGACAAAAATAAATTGAGAAGAAATTACTGCAGCTCGATAGTTACCATGCATCAAGTACCCGAATGAGAATTGTGACGCAGGTTTACGTCCCTACGACGTACCTACTACGAAGTTAAGGTGGAAGACGAACAAAAAATTATCACGAAAGTCGTCTGGCGGGTTAGGGACTGTTTCTAAAAACTGATAATTTTTAGGTTATTGGATGGCAGGTTTTGGGAGAAGGCCAACGTTCCAGACTAACGGAATAATATTGATCGGGAAACGGATATGAAAGAGGATGATAGACACTAGGATTTTGCACGGAGCACAAGTTATTTTCAGCCGACATACTCTTCTAAAACTACAAACTGAGAAAATTCGCATATAAAATATCAGAAGGATTTAAAATATTCCTTTCAGAATATAATTTTTCGAAGCAGTGATTTAGGAAGCTGGCGATAATCTACCCCGTGATCGACCGCCATTCGCTGTCGAAAGAGATTATATCTGCGATATTTAAAACTCATCTCACATTCTAGAAACTAAAAATACTACGAATAACGCATATACATTTACATGCGCACAATATCCCGCAAGCCGCCTAAAATGACGTGTGGCAGGGAGTGCTAGGAAGCCAGCCGTGTACATATAAAAAGCAAATACTGTAACAAAATTACCACTATCATTTAAGTCCTTTTATAGTTCGGGGAAAAAACGAATTCCCATACCTATTCGTTCGGCATTACATCTCCCTTACTTTATCGCTTCTGTCGGACCTGGAAATATAGTGGGGCTCTAAGATGATGTTCTCCGTTTCGCTTCTAAAGATACCTATTCTCAATTGCTCAAGAAATCTAAGCCTAACGCGCAGCCTCCGAGTCTCTAGTGCTCCCAGCCTGATTCTCTTAACATCTGGGTAACGCTGTCTGTCCACCAGTAGCAGTTTTGATGAATCACGTGGGTTTCCTTAGTATTTTATTCAGTCCATAGATTATGTCTTTCTGCACCACATCCCATACGCTCGATAAATATTCAAGATGTGTTCGGACGAGTACAAAAATCGTCCCATAGTACGCTTGACGAATACTAAATTTAGGGAAAAGTAAACATGGCAAGTAAAAACAAAGGAAAACGATATTATTAATAACGTTTTCCTTTGTTTATCGTTGGATAATAGGAAGTATCCTAATTTAAAAAAATTAAGATACGTAAGGACTAAAAAATCTGTGGATGTTACCTGATAAATATTAGAGGTCGAAATAAGGTGGACCGCAAAAAAGTTCTCGGAAGAAGAAACGAAGAATGCTTTCCTAGAAAAAAAGCATTGTATTCACGAATAAAGTCACAGATCTAATTGAATGAAAATTAATTACGATAGAGCAAAATCAAAAAATTGAAAACTCTCCGTAACAGAATAAGGAAGGAAATGTTAGCAAATTGGAAAAAATAAAAAGAAAACGGAAACGCGTTTTCACAGAATAAGGAAGGAAATTTTTGCGCGGTGGAAAAGCAGAAGATTAACCTCAAGGACGTGAAAAACAACCTCATAATTGAATAAATGGGAAGCGACCGTTGGGGAAAATGTTCCACTTCAAGGAACGAAAGGCAAGGTGCAATGCCACGAGGAGCAAGAAAAGAGATCTGTTGGTTGAAAATACAGAAAAGTATAGTAAAGAAAGTGAACAAAAATACCAGAATAGCTAAGAAAATGAAATAGAGAAAATTTATTCGAAATTCGAAATAGAAAAAAGTATTCGAAAGGAAAATAGGAATTAAAAGAAGTGGAGGACTTCATCCTACGTATCCTAGGATTGATGACTAGAGGTAGTGATGAAAATGGAATTAAAGGATAAATGATATAATCATCATAAGAATTCAAATTTAAAGAGACAATTATAATATAATTATAAGTAGTTAAAATAATTTATTTTTACTCAATCAGTCAACGCCAATAATATATATGTTTATTATTTTATTCACAACACCTTTTATAACAGAAGCTTATTGTATGTTGTCAGATTCCCAAATTCTATTGGACCAATTTCATAACTTTTTTTTGCAAGTAAGTTACCTTGAACAAGCGGGGAATTTTATAAATTCTACATTATATATTGCTATTAAAAACGTAAGAAGGAATATTTTCTTCATCTAAGGTGGATGGACGTATGGAATATGTTCTTCCCTTGTGATGCAATTCCTGACTGTTATCACATGGTACATAATTGCGGTTTTATACGCCTAAAATAGTATAACTTCATTAGAATGTTGATCTTTATATCTCTAACAACAATTATTAATATAATAACATGTTTTTGTATTTCAGACAACATGATTTAGCAACACAAACGAAATTTATTCCCAACAATAGTCATTCTACAAAGTTAGTTATTTTCCACGAAATAGCGTTAGCCTTGGCCATTAAATTTTGACTATGATACGAAGATATCACTTACACAAATCACTCTCATAAAGAGGAAGCTCAGAAAATCAAGTTCATTAATTTTATTTGGAAATTGAGCAAAATGAACACATATGGCAATCAAGAGAAGCGTTGGATCAATTCCCCTTTTTCAATTATTGATAAGAAAAAAAATGAAAGTAAAAACACTCTCTCTGTAAAATAACTTCAATTTTGAGGTATAAATCAGAAACAAAAGTACATGCCTCAACCTTCCACTAAAATTAACAAATATTCCAGTTAGAGCATTCCTAGTTTGTACATTCATTGAGAAAAAACAGACATTTTCGAATATTTGTAGCACGTAATTTCGTGAAAATCTCCTTCATTATCAGATTGACATCCGGTTTCTCTTAGATGCATATTCACCAACTAATACACTACATGTGTCATTACTTTCCTTTTAAATTAATTTTTTCCAAATACTTCACCACTCTTGTTGTGGATTCTTGCCAAAGGCAGTATGATTGCACTATTGTGACTAACCACATTCAAGCCAGCTCATGAGATCCTCAAGAAATGATAAAATGAGTCTTCATCATCTTCTACAATAAATATTTAAAAATGAGCGATGGATAACAGCTAAATGCAAAGCTAATCTTTCCGTTTTACCGCTCGTAAAACGTAGATAAAAGAAATCAGAGACGTTTCAATAAATTGTCTTTTTCCACGGTTCATTTTATGGAATAAAATTACAGTTCCGCAAATGCGTGTTCCCATCACGTGGAATTTAGCGCTGCGCCAGGAAATACAGAGCGCAAAATTTTTCATCGATGAGTTCGGAATGGGAGAGCTCACGCATGTATGACCGCTGACTGAAATGTGCCGAGAACCGTATATTAACAGTAACAGCACAAAATGAAAATTTCATAAGCTCTGTCACTCAAAAACTTCCGAAAACTCCATTTTCGGACCCTGTTGTGGCTTTTTTCCATTTCGAAATGAATTTCAGCTATTGGCGATCAGGACGACTTAAAAAACTAATGGAATCAACACAAGAAACTAACAAGTAAAATAAATAAACAGTGCATTATTGTGGTTCCGAAATCACAAAATTTCCAAATGGAATGCATAATAGAATGGTTAACTTATGGCAGTGATATGTTAAAGCCGCATCTGTCAGTTTAGGTGTTACATCAGGTGCCAAATTTGTCATCCACATTGGCATATAAAATTGATCGAACTAAATCGGAAATTTTAGACACCTAAAAATGGAGTCATTCATGCAAAGATGTTAGCTTGTACACCATTCATTAGCCTATGTGAGTGTACAAAATAATTCAGGTGCACGTCTTGAAAGAGTTGACTGAATTAAATCGAAACTTGAAGGACGAACGTGATGGAAGGGCTCCATATTAATAATGAAAGACACTTTGTTTCTTCCACAAGTTTATGAAAATTTCTATTTTATTACCAGTTTCGGCTATTACACCATTATCAAATACCTATTTGTATTAAATATTTATAAACAATTTAAAATTATTATTAAATAGGTATTTGATAATGGTGTAATAGCCGAAACCGGTAATAAAAATAGAAATTGTTATAAACCTGTGGAAGAAACAAAGTGTCTTTCATTATTAATAGTTGACTGCTCGAGTTGAAAGAAGAAATTCTCACAATTTTTTCAACTCAATTACGGGTGTATATATATAATATACATGTGTTTATTTTTTTTAAATATACTTTTAGGGCAAGTTTTAATAAAGTATAATTAGCGTTATCCGAAACATGAAACTGCTGTAAACTTGACTTGAGATTATTTGAATGTTAAAGTATAACAAAAATAGGGCAGAATACCGTTCAGTCAAACTGGTAATCTTTAGTAGAAGACATCGATAACCCTGATATACGTACGCTCCGAAAAAAATTAACAAGACATTATAAAATTGGCTCTTAGTTTTGAATTTCAATAACGTATTAGCTTCAGTTATTGCCTCAAATTAAGTCCCAAAATATTACCCTGGCAAATACTCGTACAGATATTTGACATCAGTGACTCTGCAATTTCAGCTACTTCACTAATGTATACTATCCTATGAGCTCGATGAAACCTTCCCTTTATTGGAAAAAGGAAAGAAATTACACTCAGCAGCGAATGTTATTTCAACAATCAATTATTGAGGGGAGTATTTTGACCGGAAGAAACTGCGTGATGTGGTGATGGACTATCAGTTCAGGAAACGCTTTAAGCAACAGAAATACGGATTCGGTCACGGTGATTTGTTTTTGGGAACACCACAACCCAATCACGCCCTTCAATCATGCATTATGACGAATATGTGGCTCGACTGCCGTTCAATTAAGTGCAAATCTCATTACGGCCCCTAGAACATTGCGTAGAGGTCTGTGGAGTAAACTATCAACATGGAAGGATATCTCTGCACGTTTTATGACAGGAGAACATTGAACCGCATCAAAATGCATTCCTAAGACCAAGTAATTATCTGGCATCAAATGTAGGGCACATAAATTTATAAAAATAGCTGGTCAAACGTCGGAGTCAAGATTGAAAATGATCATGAAATCTATGTTTCTATAAAATGTTGGTTTCCTCGTTTATAAATGCATTACTGAAAATTTTATCGGAAATCCCATTAGATGAAGACAAAATATTTGGGAGAGACAACATGCTACCTTTCTCTGCTCTGGATTATTTGTATTTTTCTTACGGGAAATAAATTCACACGAACCATGAGCGGCATTTTTCTATCAATGAGTTAAATATTTTTGCCCAATGAAAAAATTTTGTTTCGTGATAAGTTTATGTGAAGAAAATTTTAAATAAAATCCTTTTTTCAATTCATGAGATTGGATATCTATCTTTCGTTGCCCAGATATTTTATACTTCAACAAGGATACTAGTCCAAACCATCTATAAAATATATAGGTACAATATAATCTCATAAAGGCAATAAAATGCATATGAATATAACAACGTATTTCAAGAATGTGTAAGAAAAATAAAATAGCCGTGATAAGGAACAAACGCACGATTTCATTCAGTTGAATAGAACACGCTCCGTAGTCACTATCTATAAAACGCTGGCAGAGTTTTCAGTTAGAACCACTAAACTAAAGAAAGGTATTTTTGAAGCAATGGATATCCTTTACGCTAGCCATCACAACAAAATGCTATGCTCGTACGAATTATTGCGGTCTAGGAAGTCTGCTAGAATCATAAACCTACAGTTGTTATGACCTATGGGGCAATTGCAAAATCCATGAGTTTCCAGTTTATAATTTTTGAATACTTGATGGCTGCGAGCTATTCACTTCGATGGATGTATAAATTATGCTCCTGTTTACATTCCCTCACGGATTACGGCACCGTTCTGAATGATTTTTATTCGAGCACCTTCTTAGATCGTAAGTTTTGCCAAATAGCACAAGCTGGCTAATGAAGCTACGCGTCCTCCTGCGGATGATGGCTATAAAGACTTAGCAAGGTTAGTGTTTGGTCACGTACTTTACGGGTTGCAAGAGTATGGGTGCCGAAATGCATTCAGGCCACAGAAGAAACTTCGCTAACGGCAACGCGCGTAAAGGTTTATGAACACGAACGTCAATGGTAGAGCATTAGAGGTGAATCCCGGCAGCGCACTCAGGCACTCGAAATCGGGAGCACATAGTACAACTTCGTCGTTTCAACTCTTGCGGAATTTACATCCTGTGACTGTTAAATCGATGATTTGATGACTGCGAAGAGACAGTCGTGAGTGGAAAGGAGAGTTTTTGATAAAACTTAAACACGACTTTAGTTATGACGAAGAATACCCGGTTTATAAGTATCCAGATAAGTAACTAATATAAATGTGTGGGTATAATACTCAAACATAAATAAAATATATGGATGACTTTTGTATTCTCTACAGGCATAATCGGTACAACCTCGAATGGTTTCAATATTTCCGTGTCATGGCCAAGAGAAAATACAATATGTAATCGATGATTTAATGACTATGAAGAGACAGTCAAGCGTGAAAAAGAGAGTTTTAGATAAAAATTAACCATGTCTCTAGTTATGACGAAAATATCTGGTTTACAAGCATACGGATTAATAGCTTGTAAACTTTTCCAGGTTCTTCCACTTTAATAAATATTAGTAGATTGTTTAATTTAATTTTACAGTTAGTATATGGTTTACCTAATGCCACGCACCAATTACAAAGGATATGTACACATAGTCATAAATTATACTCTCTTTAAGCATTAAAAACGACATTGATAGATATTTTGTTATATATATAATTCATATGGTGTGTGAAAGTAATCATTCCGCCTCCCATTTATGCGTGACGACATGAATGTTATTCTAATTTTTTAAATTGTGTCACGGAAACTAATACATTTTTGACAGTTTTTATTTTTAAGCATGTTTGACGGTGGCAAACCAACCGATCATCTCACTCACCGAAAACAAAATAAAAATCCCCTATGGACAACCAGAATATTTCTGTGTAAGGCACCCAAGTCACGCCAATGATAACTTTCTTTAAGTTAAATAAAAGATGAATTATATTATTATTATATTAATAATGAAGATAAAATGGATCATAAGTAACGAGGAAGTGTTAAGAGGAGTGGTAGAAAAGAGAAGTCTACTAAAAAAAACCTTAAGCAGGCGACGGGAAAACTTAGTTGGCCACATTTTGAGGCTCGATGGCCGGATGAAAACAAACGTAGAAGAACATGTGGATGGAAAGAAGGGCAAGGGACGGCCACGAATGAGTGACAGCGGACAAGTTATAAAGGATGTAAAGGAGATGAAATAAGTCACTATGAAAAGGGTATCAGATAGGACTTGAGTTTTCGTTTTTTTTTAACCTGGCCCCCTCTTCCCCCGAGCCAGGGCTCTTTTACAGAGTTCATTTCAGGTATTCCATTAGATATTTAGTTCGTTATTCAAATTGATTTGCACGCAGGCCAATGATTTCATTCTGTCTGAAGTCAAGTCAGGAGGCAGTTGGTGTTAAGTATTCCATCCACCTGATATTTTTCAAGCATCCTCCAGTAATTTACCACCGTTCAACTCGGCAGGAACCACGGCCATATATATCATGATAATGGATAAATGTAAAGATAAATTAGTAAATAAATAAAGAAAAGATTTAAAACATGTATCACTAAATACATAAATAAGAAGGTAGAAAATGTTAAATTGCTAAAAGTTTGGAACTTCCAAGTACTGAGTAAAATGAATAAATATCATAAAAACTTGATATAAGGTAAGTTCCACAATTTAAAAACCTGAAACCTGGAGAGAGGAATGGAGAGCTGCCTCAAACCAATCTTAGGATTGTTGGCTAATGATGATGATGGACAAAATTTCAGGTCCCCATGCGAAATTATTTTCTGTAGACCTTCCAACGAAGTTTATTTACTTCCGAATGACACAATAGTACGTAATGGAAGTGTCCATTATTTGACAATTCACTTTCCTACATTAATTTTAATGAGTCCAATATTTTAACTTCATCGATACTATATCTACAATTACTCCGACATATTTTTCTGATAAATACTAACTAGTGATAACCTTATGCTTTAAGAAATTAACTACCGGTTCACAGTCAGAAAGAAGGAACGCGCGTTCTCGTACGTTACATATATTGTATATCGGGGATGTTTTTCCCATGCTAGTTTTAGTTCTTTACTCTAATGCATTTAAAATTAAAGTGCTTACAACAAGACCATCATTTAACCAATGCGTAACTTTGGGGAGGGAGTAGTTTAATATTCTGTCATTTCACAAGACCTACGGAATATCAGACGCAATGCTTCAATAACTCTGAGTTTAAGAACATTCTTGAAGAGTCATCAGGACCTATACTATGAGTAACCATTTATTACTTATCAAGGCTAGACTTTTTTTGTATTTAGGAATAAATTCAAATGTCAGGATTTTTAAATAGAATTGAAATTGTTAGGGTACATTATGAATTGAAAGGATACTCATTCCTGGAGTCCATTCCAAAAGTCCAATTTTGTGGGGGAGGCAGGCCGGAGAAAAACACAATGGATTAAATCGAACTTAAAGTAAAAGGAGTGCATTGAATGGTTGTAAAAAGTTCAAGGCAATCGTTACTTAAACAGATGACTATTTTAATGAACAAATTAAAAAATAATTTTTGCTCAAAAATGTAATTTTCAGAATAAGAAATATAATAAACCATAATAAACGCCTTTTTCTGCCAAATTTACCTCTTACGTCTAAAAATTCAATAGTTGGATCTTGTACACTCTATATGACCTTATCATTACAAGCAAAGCTTTGATCTACACAAATCAAATCGGAAAATCCCGGTAAAAGGGAAAGGAATGTAGCCAGGTGAGGCAAAGATGGCTTAGAAGTTGTTAACGACGGATAAGCTCCGTGAGTAAGATGTTTCTGACGGAAGAAATGAAGATTTTAACGCGAACGAGATCTGGCCCTGACCCAAATCGCGAAAAACACCGTCTATGTAGACTACTCCTTCCTTACTTTTTATTTTTTTTCCTCAGAGTACTCCCGGAATGACGAGGAGGTCTCTCACTACATTGATACGGGCGCTCTCTCTATGAGAGTAGGATGCACAGCCGGAGCAGCAGCAAACAGCTCGATGCGACAAGCAAGGAGTGACGGAGGAGCGGAGCCGAGTTGCCTCCTTACAAGTCGTCGAAACGAGCTTAGAGCGCCAGCTGCTCACTACTCTATTTATCGATTTTCCTCGCCTTGCCTGACTCCTTACTCCGTTGGGCTATTTCCTCACCACCCCGCGCCGCCTGACGAACAGAGAAAATCTTTCTCGCCAATTCAAAAATGGGGAGAGATATCGCGTTGCCTCCTTCGAATAAAAAGGATATATATACATATATATATATATCAGAGAGGAATGAAATGGCGGTAAGCAATAAGCGATGAGTCCTCCGTCACTTCTCGAATTTTATGTCATTTTTTTTTGTCCGAAATTCACTCTCGTTGTCCCCATGGAAGACGAAGTTTAAAATTGTAACCAGAATATTGATGTGAGGTATTGTGGAGCATCATCGACTTTCCTGGAGGCGTGGAATGATTTTCATCGATTCCAGAGTGATTTCAGAAATATGATTTGCTTAGAAAAGAGATATACCGCTTATAAAAAGATAATCCCAGGATGAGCATAAAATCAATAATATCAGTAATTTACTTTTCTAGAGACGTGTAGCGGTTTTTACCTAAGTCATAAAATTGTTAAACGTATGATATCTCCAGTAAATTGAGGTATTCTGCTCCTTGTAGTAATAGCAAGATTTTCATATAGTATACACAATACTTCTTCTAGGTCATCACTGCATTATGTTTTGATAAGAAAAACGTATCCCATCCCACAACTAACTCCTCTGTCACAGGGTACAAAATTACAGTGAAGAGTAAGGGTAATTGTTCATATGAAGAGAGTTCACTCACACATTCATTCCTTTTCTAAGGTTGCCTCGGATAAAAAATGGCAGAGCTCATGGTGGACTAAGCTTCAGTGCGTATAATGTTTGGTGTAGTTTATTAAGAAAATAAACAGAAAATTTAGCTTCTTCACATTATATTTGACCCTACAAAATCGCCAAACTATGAAAGATAAATTCAACCTGCTTGTTTAACCGTACCGTGAAGTTTAACAATATTACCAAGTGTACTATCTTAGAAGGTTCTTCTCTAATTAGTCCCTTTACACTAATTAGACACTGTGGATGACTTATGTAAATGATGATTGTAGATGGTAGAGGTCAACTAATTGTGATTCAAAGGAAAATTATTCTCAAGCATGTGAATATTGTGGTTAACCGTGTTTCGGTTTGTGGAAAAGATGATCATAGATAAAATTTGTTTTATGCTTCTCTTGGTAGCATCTTGGACGTATTTTTATAATCGACATGGATTTTTTTTAGACGTAACATATTTATGATACAATTCTGGAATCGGTAAATATCATGTCACGCGTCCAGGAAATTTAATGACGTTCCGCATCACTTCTTACCAATATTCTGGTTAAAAATTTAAATATTGTATTCCCTGGGGATGACGAATATGAATTTCTAGAAAATAAAAGGGAAAAAATGTGGGTAACCCTTTTGAAATTGACAATTTCCGATTAAACGCATTTCAAATTTTGAAACGCGATTCGGCACGTTCATATGTTGTTCTATCATGCAGTTTTTTCTGTGGCTTATTTTCCGTCGATAGTTCACGGAGAATATCGTTTTGAAACGCCATCATATTTCCAGGTCCGACAGAAACAATAGATTCCGAGAGATATTTGTCCGAGCTGATAGGCATGGGAGTTCCTTTTTTCCCCGAACAGTAAAGGACTTAATTAAACGTTAGGTGCAATTTAGTTACAGGATACCCTTTTTGTTCGTAAACGGCTGGTGTATTAACAGTCCGTGCCACACACTTATGGAGGCAGCTTGCGGAGTAACATGCAGACAAAGATACACAGCAAAAAATCAATTCACACCAGGTACATTTAAGAAATATATTTTTTTGGGCCACCCTATCCTCGTCCCATTCCCTGAGCCACTTCTATGGGGATATGCGAGATCTTTACCAGGGATATGAACACAGGATCCTCTGATTAGTAATCGAATGCTCTAACCATTGGGACACCACGCTCCCCCCAAATAAAGAGATTTAACAACACATTAAAGGAGATGAACAGCAACTCATGAATGGACAAAAATCTACGGAGTCGCAGAATAATTAATTATATAAATTTTTTCAATAGCAGCTAATATGGCATTTAAATTTAATATAATATTTATAATAGGAGGTTTTTACAAATGTATAGCATAAAAATAACTATATAAAGGTTAAGACAAATATTCAGGAGAATATGGCTTTCCGAAGCTGCTTCTTGAATGATCCGAAGGGAATTGAGTAGTCCATGGAAGGGTAAGTAGACAAAACGGTGTTGAAGGCGGTAGAATGTTAGTAATAAAAGTGATATGTGAGAATGAGAAAAATGAAATTTCGGTTAGAGTGGTAGTTGGTTATTACAAAAGTCGCGGGTGGGAAAGTAGAGTGAAAAGAATGGGAGTATTTCTGAGGTTAGAAACAAAAAGTAATCGTTTTTATCAAATGCTCCACCTACCGTGGAATATCCCCAACCAGATCACTCTGCGACATGGCCTCCGGAAAACCTGCCTTCCTCTTAGCTAGGGTCATCCCAGCCACTTCCCGCAGAGTCACATGCCCTTTACCAGCCGTTGAAGATAGCGTTCTATCCAGCCAAATCCTGGGACCAAGCATTCCGGAGCAATGACCTCCGCTGCAAAGGATACGGGAATAAATCAGCAACTTCCTGAGCGCCAATTAATCCCTCGTCAGGAAAAGAGGAACACCAACTTCCTCCTCAATCCATGGAAGGAGTGGGTTTGAAAAAATACCACCTACCGTACATTGAGGGAAGGGTCGTTTTTTGGCCGGGTGTTCTAGATGGATGACGTAAGATAGGGGTTGAAATGAGAAGGAAAGGTATTCTCCCTTTCTCACTGTTTTATCATTCCATCTCTATTTATCCCGGAAAAGGGCGTAAGATTGAAGCGAGGATGCCAAAAAGGGTGAATTCCCTTTGTACTAAACAGTGTTTCCTCCTAGATATTCGCTGAATTCTAAAATCAATGGAAAATGTTCACATTACCACCAGTTTGTAATTTTCATGTACACAACTGTTTTAAGGAATGGATACCGAATAAAACAGACATTTGTTTTAATTATATTTCAACAGCCAATTACGTAGACATAGGTGATGTGTGGAAGAAGACGGCAAATTTTGTATGATGAAGAAAGCACACAAACTACATTTCAATTTTATGAGCAGCCCTCAAGAGATAAATATATCATTTCAAAGTTGTTTTATATACCATCCTTACTAAAGTAAAACTTGATTAAAAAATACGGTTGAAAGTTTGATTAGGGGTATACGAGTCGGAATAAAGCAGGTAGTTATCTAGACACAAATCTGGCTTTAAAATTAAAACTCCCTCAGGGTATTTATTGAAATGGATTTTAAATATTGCTAAATTTATTACAGAATAATAAAATCATATTTTTAACCGCAAAAGAGAAATTAATGTGAAATCCAAGCATGGCCGTATGCAGATGTACGTTAAATTTTGGTCACTGGCTGGATATCCTGCTTTAAGTAAATTTTATGGACTCAATATTGGCGTCCTAATATCATTGGCGTCGAGGCGTTCAAAATTAATATTATATAGACTCAGCATTCAAGGACCTATCTCATATTCTCCATCTGGATTAATCTGCGCACCAATATACTTAAGAGTTAGCTTCCTTCAAAACATAATATCTCCGCCTTGAAATACTTTGTTCAAACATGATAAAAACTTTACGATTATAGAAGTTTCTATCGTATAAAAGCACTATAAAATTAACTATTAGAATAATTATTTATATATAATAAATCAAAGATGATTGTAAATAAAAATGGCAAAATTATTATACGTAATTGGCAGGCTCAAATCCGGAACATAATGGACAGTTAATTGTGTGAAATCACAGGATGACCATGACACCAAATAATTTTAGAACGACACCGTTTCTAGGTTCGACAGAAAAGATAAAATATTATAAATATTTAGCCGAGCAGATTGGAATAAAAATTCATTTTTAACAATTCGATAAAAATATCAGATGTTAATTTATTATCATATAAATAATCATAAACAATAAAATACTGACAAAATTATACATAGAATCTAGTAAATTACTGTAATAGAATTTTTATATATGAAAATTATTTCTCAGCTACGTTCCTTTGGAACTAACCTACTTCCATCCCTAGAGCCTCATACCGGTCTGGATGCAGATCATGCAAGAATTTAAAGGTTTAAACGGCCTAATATCTGTAATGCACACCTTTTTTCTTATCCTGTAAATGTCTGGTATTATTCTGGTATCCTGGTAGTCTGGTATTCAGATGGACGATTATTCGTAAAATCACATATAGATTTAGCAGAGATCAAATTGCCACAGAGGAGATCGGCTTACCTGGCTAAAGCATTCGACTAGAAATCGGTGGATCCAGGATGGAATCCCAGTAAAAGTGAATGATTTTCTGTGGGTAATTCGCATAAGTCGTGCATTGCGTTTGACTCCGCAAACTTATCTCCTTTAATGTAGCTGAGTTTGCTTAAATTAAGGTGAACGTTCAACACCCCTGGAACATTATATGTGGGAAATTTATGCATGATATTTACATTGTACAAAGAGAGGCTTACTGTATTAAAATGACTATATTTTTAACATAAAAGGAAAAAGTAGAACATGAAAAGTATTTAGCCAAGAAACAAATGGGATTTGTTATTTTTAGAAGTATTCGGAGGCGTGGTATTTTATTTGCCTGATCACATTTTTGGGATTATATCGTACATATTCTCTTAACCAGTCTCTGTCCGTGCATGCTCCCAACGTTCTCCTCCCCTCAGCACAGTCCAATCAGAAAGCGAAAGCACTCACGTCGGCCCAAAAACATGTATAAATATTATTCCCCTGAAAAAAATAATACAGTGGGACCGTTGTCGCAGGAAGATGGCACACCATAACTTTTTCATGTTTCTTGTATTAGGGACGTTTGGAAGTAAGCATGGTGAAATGAACGAGTTGGAATGCATAAAATAAAAGTGGAACAACACCCGACGTTTTCATCGTCGTTCGAGATCCGAAATATGAGCACAGATCGGATCTGCGTGTTCCTCTCTCTATTGGAAAACAACGTGAGCTCCGAAATTTAAGACCACGAAAGGATTAGCGAAAAATTTTACTGCCAGTTTACAAGTGAGGGTTGCTGCTCATGCAATATTTTTGCATCATCTCAAGTTTTCATGATTTTAATTATGATTAAAATATTTTAAATGGGTTTCTTTATTAGCAATAATGTATTTTCACGGACTATAAGACATGTGATTTTTCTCAAAGACGGTAAGAGATCGCTCATACTTGGAAAATAATTCAATGCGGGAAGGTTGATTTTGGATGAAAAATTTTGGGTTAAACAATTATTATAATCAATTATTGATATCCAATAATGAGTCTTAGGTGTTCGCCGGAAATCTTTACAAAATATTGAAAATGATTTTGGATTCTGCGAATGTTTTTTTAAACGAGGTTTTGGTTCTTCGTCAGGCTATTTTCATTCAGTCTGAAGAATTTAACAGCTCCTGTACTATTACAAACTGTGGCAATATTATAAAAAATCGCAGTAGGAATAAAATGTTTTCATGATTTCATATAAAAATTATTATAAAATTACAGATATTCGTTGATGCATCGTTAAAGTGTTGTAATTTTATTATATCTCCAATAAAATATCCAGAGTAGGACGTCAGTTTTCGAGATTGAAATATCATTCTTAGCCAATGATTAGGAATTTAGCGAATTTTATCTTCAGGGTTACACAGAAAGAGTCATATAAAGGTGCAATACAGATATATCGTAGCCTCTTTAGCAAAATCAAAATAATTTTATTGGGTTTAATTACATGCTTGCGGCTTCTCATGAAATCAACAAAATATCCATATCAGCAACTATGAAGAAACGTTTTTACTAGAACACTCTATTCTATTTCTTCAATGAGTATTTCCAGGTTGATAAAGATAAAAATAATGAAGTTTTTTGACTCTTAGCGCGTGGTTTGGGATTTTATTCTGACGTTTTACGACCCCTTCAGGTCACCTCCTTAGAGGTGATTTGAGATTGAAGATCACGTCTGAATGGTAATAACCAGAAGGGGTAGGGAAACGTTGCAATTAAAACCTGAACTATGAGGTAAGATCAGAAAAATTTCATGATTTACATTTTTATCATCCTATCCTAGCTCTTTCCTATGTAGCTTAACCCTATTATTATTCATTATGTAGCCATAAACGATTTCAATGAAATGAGACCATGAATGCTCATTTGGTCTCTTAGTTAGGTTAACAAAACTAATTCTATCCCTGGCAATATTCCTGTAACAATTCTACGGAAAAGTCGTCGTTAAATACACACTGACTACTGCCGTTGGGAGATCCGTTCATTACCAAATTTCCGACCGCAAATAAAACACAATTCCGTATTCATGAGGAGTCATGCTCCAGCTTCGCTAAAAGGACAAGGGGATGCGGCAGACTCATAATCCACTTGATCCCTCGGTCAATGCCGCGAGGAATTGCTATTTTGAGGCTCCCGCACCCGACTTTGCACCTATAGCCACACCATTCCCCATACCTGTCCCTCTCCGTTCAACGTGTCCCGCTCGTCGCCATTGAGGTAAGCGCATTTCGGTATTTAGACGACCGAAGGCAAACCGAATCCGATGCAAACGAATGGCGGAGCGGATGGGGAATTTGCACGCGTGACCCGTTAATGTCTTCACGTATTTGCGCTCGGGCGATGAGATTCTGGAAAGAGGTGGAGTGAATTCCAAGCAAAAATAGTGAAATCTCATTTGAATTAGGTTTATTAACGCACATATATTTATGGCTAAGTTCTAACGATACGTATATCAAATTTGACCCGTTTGAGAAAGGTATCTTAAGCAAAGTGTAACACACTAAAAAAATAAAATACAAGCAAAAAACAACTCTTTGTTTGCAAAAAGAATGCTTCTTTTTTCAGTTTTATGAACTTTTGGTTTTTGATTTCAGTCTACAATTAAGAAAAATTAATCGTTATTTTGGTCTCCTGAAAAGTTGCTATTTTTAAGATGCGTATTGATAGAACTTAGCCGTCGATATGTAATTCTAGTCATTAATGAATGATATAAAAATTTATCGTATTTTCTATCGCAAATAAAATTCATAAAAGGAACTATATTAGCAACCGATTTCTTTTTCAGGGATTCAAATACATAATAATTAACTTCGTCTTGGAGTAAAGGTCTGGGAAAAGAATACCGAAGACGTTTGCAGACGTTTCAATATATTTCTTATGTCTCCATCAAGGCCATGAATCACAATGGTAAAAATATAGTAAAAACATGACCAAGTTTGACTAAGCTAGTGAATATCATAGTTTCCATTTATGTTGAAGTTAATAGTAATTATTCTAACGAAATGTAGTTCGAGTAATTGTTTTAACGAAATGTTAATTTAAATCAATAGCATTAAGTGTTGAAGTTTATAAATAAGCAAAGGATTGTAAGGGTAAGAAAAAGTTGTTGACTAGTTACCAGTGCAGTTGAATAAATAAGTTAAAAGAGACAACAACATCGTGTTTAATTAAGAAGAATAATTGAGATACATTAATTTATAGTAAAAATATTTTGGATATTTAAATAAAAATAAACTTTACCGAGATTCTCAATAAATTATTGTGTAATAATTAAAAATAAGATATAAGACAATTATCGAAACATTGGCCAACAACTTCGCACTTTATTCCCAGACCTATACAACAAGGCGATATTAATTTTTAAAACGATAATAGCAAAATTATTTCTACAAAATATATTTAAAAGCAATGGATAAGAGTATATTTTGATCAGTATTAGGCAATCAATTTCTAAAAAAATTGTAAAACATTTTTGTTTTTATAAAGTCCGAGATAGTATTTTCCATCAATGGGAAATAACAAGCAGGAGACGCCACATCCTTTGAACTTAGATGATGCTAGAATCTTAGATTTTTTAGTATTTGATATAATTACAGATGAACTTTCCGAATTCCTTGCATCAAAAAAAAATATGGCCAAATTTTCATTTGCAAAATGAAAATTACGGAACTTCTGGAAGTGAGTTTAGGAGTAGAAAAAAGCTCTTTTAATCAGAGTATGATTAGCATCAGGAAACTAGTTAAGGCCAATGTCATGTTGAATAAAATGCTTTCGATAAAATCATTTTTATTAGCTGTTTGAAGATTTGCAAGAATGTACTAAGAATATCTTTCAATCCATTTACCTGGCTCAGGGGGCTCCACTGTGCGTGAAAAAATGCAAGATTGATGAATGACAAATAAAAAAAAAAACTTTGTGCATGTCTTAAGTATTTATTATCGTACGACGAGTTTCAGCGAATCACCGTCGCTATCATGAGGTACAAATGCCTGATAGCGATATTGATGATAGCGAAGGTGATTCGCTAAGAAGTCGTGCGATAACAAATACTGTGGACATACACAAAGTTTTTTATTTTTCATTTATCATTGTAACATGGTCCACAACATCTCGCCTAAAGCCGTTGACTAAATGCAAGAGTTTAAAATAAATAAAATTCGTGATTGACTGAAGTTATAACATAAGTTAGAGTTAATCAACTAAGCAGGAAGGCTGTCATAAGGATGTTTCTTTTTTTCCATCAACTACTCTAATATCACATAAACAATGCATGCAATTGGAAACTTATAGGCAATGTTTTACAAGCAAATATCTGGTTTATTAAAAAATAATTGGATTCAGGCCTCCAATGCTAAGATATTTTCAAGATAGCAGCCGAAGCCAAATTTTAAAGTTAAACGGCACTTAAATTTTCTTATGACGTTCGCTCTATGACCACTCTACTTCGCTTACTACGCTTGTCCTTGATAGTGCCACATAATTAGTTTTGGAAAACCAAAAGAAATCATTTTAGAGCCCCCTGATTGGTCACCTACGAGAGACCTCAAAAACCTTTCCCTCTTTTCACCCCATCAAAGGCATATTTCCTCCTCCGAAATGAAAGCCAATGAATAGCCCTTGGCTTTAGAATGTCACAAATGGCCCGCGTGATCCCTTAACGAAAAAGAGGATTTCAAGTACGGGCGTATAAAGGCTCTCTGACCACATAAGTCCTCGAGCTTTTTGACTTTCGAAAACCGTATTGTGCCCGTTGTCTTTTCATGGCAAAGGATCTCCACAGATCTGGAATGAGTAATAAGCTCCGCGGAAATTTGCTCCTGAATTAAAACGTATATCGTCATTTGAGGATCGCCGTAACACTTGAGAATTCTTACTCTTTCCTCGTTCTTCACAAGGAGGAAGTTAACTCACTCGTGAGTTGCCCATTCATTACATCCACAACAGCGTCGCATTAAAAGAATATATGAGAATGAATGTATTACAAACGGTTGGCTTTTGGAACTACTCTATGTTCTAAACTTGATTTGGGTAAAACACTTTTTCACAATATCTGTAAAAAATATCGATCAACCCATTATAACCCAATGTTGCTTCTAAGTAACAACAAAAATGTATACATTTTCAGCTATATTCTGGAAAGTTTTAAACTACGTATTCTTTGGTACTGTAAAGTTAAATGGCGAAATACCACAATAATTATAATGGAGAAGACAATTTTCAAATTTTAAAAATGAAAAGTCTTCAAATTCAATTTCTCCTAGAAGCAGCTCTGGGTTAGAAGGGGTTTAAAAAAATGTCACTGTGCAAGGTGAAATGTACTTTACAAATAAGTAAACTTAACTTCACTTTAAATGCTGCCATCAGCCTTTCAAAGGTGAACCAACAAAATTTGCATATTGTTGTGGCAGCAATACTGATTGCGAATATTAATGTTGATAACTAAGATCAATTAAATTATAAACCATTGCTACTATCACCTAATGTATAATATTTCCTTGCAGAAAGCATGGGATTGAAGGGGCGAGCTGAAACTTGAGTGTCGAATACCTACCGCGTGATTCACAGAAAACAATGGTATTTGTTACAACGACCAGCTAAAAATTTAAAAACCTTCTTCACTTCCACTTAATTAGAACTTACTGTATTTGAATACATCAAATAACGCTGCATGCAAATATATATATTTATGATAATGGAAATAGGAATAGAACATCGATGACAGACTAACAGCATTTATTTATTGTATTCGCCTTTTAAATATTTCAGTAATGAGGCAGTCAGATTTAAATGGACAACTTTTTCGCAAAAGGCAAATTTAATCCAGAAAAGGACATTTTTTGCTTATTTTAATTGTCATACTTGAAATAGAAGAGGTGAGAAGTTAATCAAATTTTAGTGGAATGGTGCACTAGGAAGAGACATGTAAATGAGGATTGGAATGATAGAAAAGCCAAAAAGTGAGGTGATGGACGAGAAATTATACCACTACTGTTTATTGAAGACTTATAAGTCTGTAGATAATCACTATAAAAATGGAAGCATCTAAATTTTCAGCCATAGTCAATACATTATACAAGATGGAAAGGCGTGCGTTAAACTTGCTGAAAACTTATGCTTAAATATACAATTCACGTCTAACTACAAGCACTTATACTTTGAAATGCTAGATGTATTAGTGAGGTAACTTTGGCAACCCAAAATGCAAATTGTGCATGTAGGGTTGTGTAGGTTTTTTTTAGATTCGAAGAGGGTTTTCCTGAAAAAAATGGAGGGATGCTAGCTTGGAAATTTATTCCGTTGAATGAATTAAAATAAATAAATTTCGTTGAAAGACGGTTATTTGTGATCTACGTTATACTACACATACACGAAAGAGCAAAACGGTGGACAAAAAAAATAATGACGAACATCATCATAATTCAATAATGTTATGAGTGGTTTTGGGAGCTCTCCATTCCTCTCTCTTATCCTTAAGCCTTTTCATAGCGACATGTTTATTCTTCTTTCATCCTTGAAAACCTGTCACATGCAACTCATTCAGGACCTCCATCTTCTCCTCATAGTTTTGAGAATCTTTTCTCTTATCTCCCACTCTTCTAAGCACTTCCTCATTACTTACTCGGTCGATCATAAACATTATAAAAATAATTACATAATGGCTTCGCTTGTGGAAGAGACTCCAATTTCAGGAGGAAACCAAAGTTTTCCTAATAGTACAAAGCAACAATGACTCTTGATTACTCGGTGTCCCCAAGGAAACTCCTGGTTACGGAGAGAGTTGCGATGGAGTCAGCACTCGACCCTACTACTCTCAACGGAATTGGAAGTGACTACTATTTACTATGCCCATTTTGACCATACTGCGAATTCCGAAGAATCATTCCATTTCCATGCCATTGTCTATAAAACGTCGCAGCATACTGTAAATTATGGGCGGAAGAACAAGAATTACATGACGTATTCTACAGCAAAAAAAGAAAGTCTCATCAATAGGCTTGATGGGGGGGAGGGGGGCGAGAAAGACAACATCTGTTTGCAAAAAAAGGAAAAGAAGGAGTACTTAAGGAGCAATCTGATAGCCTTCCTTTCCTTCACCTACTTCCCTCTTCAATTCACAATAAGGTCCACTCCCTTTCATTCTATCTATAAATCCTATTCTCTTCCTTCCTCTCCCACGCTTACCTAACATTCGACCCTCAAGCACTGTTTTCAACATCCTCTACCCGCTAATTATTAGAATAGGTGAGGTAAATATTGAATCTTTCATCTTGATGTATTCCCATGTCATGTAGCGCAAAAGACTTATAAAAATCATAATGACTCATAAAAGCATTTATTATGTTCTATTGTTTTTGGGGAAAAACAGAGTAGGTACAGTTTTTACAGCACACCCGGTGGGAACCCCGAAATTTGTTATGATAAACTACATGCTTGTAACCAGCACTGAATTTATGTTTTATATGGCAGCAAAAAGAAAGAAGCTTTTGTTATTTGCAGTTGATAATCAGAACTGACTACAAGACATTTTAGCACTCAATATATGGGCTAGAGCTTTTTAAACTTATATTTCCCATAACTTATATATTTATTCTTTCTCGAGTTATCTGCTTTTGAGCATATTGAAAGTGACAATTATCAATACATGGGTCCAAGGTTTTTAATTTATGTTTTTAATTGACGTTAATTTAATGACATTAATCCTTACACGGATTATCTTCTGAGATACCTACACTCCAAACCACTCGCCCATCAAAGTGCTTAGCGGAGCAGTATATATACATGCAGATTTTAGCCAGAGTTATCGCCGTTATGTACGACAGTTGCAGCTGATTAATTGCGAAAATCCTCGGGCGCCACCTTCGGTGACCTCTGATGACGTCCGCAGACCGATTCACCCATCTCCTTCGAGGGTCTGGCTTACCCACTCTACTTCCCCCTTCGTACCTATTCCTCCGCTCCCGAGAACACAAGAGGACGAGAGTTTAGCGAACTCACTCCGTCCAAGGGCGAGACCCCTTCCCCTTCGCCGGTGACTTGAAGCCGACCGCCCCACGATTCCACTTCCGTCGACTTGGGAGGAAACTTAATTAGCAAAGAAGCGCGCACATCTCACGGACCGGTGGCTGTCACCGTTCTCTGGCAATTTAGTACATTGTGGGAAACAGATGACATCCTATGGTGTGGGGGGTTTATGAGGGTACCTACTGCGTGGGAGAGAAGGAACAAGATCTCCCACTATAGAGGAATTGGATCGACAAATCCAGAGTTTACTCCTTAGCTGTCTCTAGATAGGAAAAGTATTTCGAATAAGTAAAGTACGGTCACGTGTACGTGATTAAGAAAGTAAACCGTCTTTACAAAGTTTTCGAGTAATTCCTCACAATGTAACATTTTGTAAGAGGCATGCATAGTTTTATGAGCTTCCTGATTATTTCTGTTAAAGAATCCTAAGATCAGTTTCACGCAGCTCGAGAATAATACACCCAGTCTACGTACCTTGAATTACTTAAAAGTATCTATCTTTTCTTTTATGTAATATGTATTATGTCCGATATTGTCAATCCTTAGCCTTATGCTCGGAAAGCAGGAAAGTTTTGATTCCTACAAAAATTGTTCAAACTATCTAGGTTTCGATGCAACACGCAATCAAATGTGGTACAAAAACTCCAATAAAACATTTCAGTCCACCAGTTATTTAGCGAAGGCCTTCAAAATTCTTTAAAAGAGGTGGAGGATATTTAATTCAGCGAAGATTTGACATCTTTCTTACCAAATCGATAATATTAACAATTTATTCAAAAAAGTTGTAACTCTAGAAGGGAATTACAGGTATGGAAAAGCATTATGTTGACATGCAAAACGCGTTTGGCTAGGAAAATAAATTCGGACAAACTACTAAGGACTCATTATTGATACTTACTTACCATAGTTTTTGGACAACTAGTGAGCGAAATTCCAGATACTTTTTATTTTGCCCAAAATCTTCAAATGGCCTATTATTCCTTTATTTTCTTTACACATACGAACCTTCCTAAATAAGAAGTATTTTTCGTACGATATAAGATTTTAGGGAAAGGAGTTAATGTTGATTTCAATTATGGAACTTGAGACAGCGCATTCCTTTGGAAAATCAAAAGTACAATTGTATATCTTACACAATATGAACATATATCATATCGTTGAATCTGGCAAGGTACCTGCAATTGAGTTTTTAAGATAAGAATAATTTATGTCTAATCCATTCGACGCAAAACTTCGATTAGACATCAATGTTATCCATGCGGCATGCGGCAAGTTTGTATTCGCTGGAAACTTCCCTACGTTATACACCTTCTAATAGAGCCAGAAAATGAGATCACGCTCGGCGTTCAAGGCGTATGCTTCCATAGCGAGGGTATTCGGTAGATGTTGTAAATATGGATAGGGTAGAGTGTATTTCATGTCTTGAAGTAGTAAACTATAATATGAAGGCCTCGTAGGAAACCCATCACATCTCAGATATTTTCCTAAAGTCTAGAATATTAAAATGGCCTCAATTTTTTTTTCTGCATACATATGTACCCGCACGAGAATAGTGAAAAGTATTTATCCATACTAAGTATGTGAGATTTTAGGGAAATGAATTCTTGTCAATTGAAGTTTTGGATCCTAAGACAGAGTGTAATACATGGGATAATCTATAGTTTCATTTTATAATATAATGTGCACAATAAGCACATATTATACATTATATTGTGTTGACTCCGGCGAAGTAGCTGTAATTGAATTGCTATGATAAGTAGTATTTATGTCTCATCAAAATAGCACAAAACTTCGATTAGTCATCAATGTAATCCCTGTGGCAACTTTGAAGTTTGCATTCGCTGGAAACTTCCATACGTTAACACCGTCTAAGTATCGTCTAAGAGATCCCGAAAATGAGATCACGCTCGGCGTTCAAGGACGTATGCTTCCATAACGAGGTAGAAGTAGTAAATATGGGTAGGGAATGTATTTCGTGTGTCGGCGTAGTAAACTGTAATTGGAGGACCTAGTAGAAACCCCATCACCTATCGTTGCAAGCAAAATATTTGGTTGAGAACTTCGGGGATCCCGTCGAACTTGCTAATGCGGAAACTCTCGTGGTTCTGTTTTCTTCCCACTCAGCTGAAAACTTTTAGCCGGCGGAGGAATTAAGCAAATTCTTGTATTACCTTTTAACTTAGACACGCCCAAAGTTGAGGATTCGCAAGCCAAGAAAGACGGAAAGTTTTAGGGCCGCATCGATTTTCTCATTGGTGTTAACTCCATTGTAAACTTACAGCTTACAGCGCTTGGAATTTTCTCCTTTCATTAAAATTAATGAGCTGCCTGAAGCATAAGAATTGAATTAGAGATCATTTATCAGGACCAATTTGGATATTTAATATTTAGGCATTATCTACTGTGCAAACCTATCCTTTTCCTCTAAGAAAACTCAATTGGTCATTTAAGTATCATTTATGCAGCTCCTCATACTCGAAAATTTTTATTTTATTTCAGTTAACTAAACACAGCTTAATATGAGATATTCACGGGATAAATAGGTTTGTCATAAAAAAACCAACGCGAGCATTGCTGACTCCTTTCAGCTTGTTAAATGCTACAAATAAAAGCTCTAACATTTATGAATTATTTTTAACCGCACGCAAGAGAAAAGTTGCAAAACCTGCTTTGCTAACTTTTAACTTTAGCTATAACAGTAAGTTTCCATTCTATTTTTATACTCTGAGATTGAAGGCAATATAAGCACACCAATGGCACAGTGGCGTAGCAAGGGGGCGGTCCGGGGGGTCTGGACCCCCTCCGAAATATAAAAAAAACACGATTACATTGCTTCATCATAAAAGGGAACAAAGTATTGAAAATCATGAATTAATAAAAGGTTTCAATGAAAAATGAGGTTTTTTCGATTATGAAAACTGTTAAAATTAGTTTGAAATCCTCTGCTTAGTACCAGGTTTCCCAAACATTTTCCCCCGGACCCTCCATGCATTGGAAACACCCCCCCGCACGAAATTCCTGGCTACACCACTGCAATGACATTTCCTTATATGGAATAAAAAAATCTTAAAAAAGGAAGAAGACTTACTATCCCTTGGAATCCCTTGAATTGCCCAGTAAGGAATCTTATTCAGAGAATAGAGCTTTTCTTTCGGAAGGAATAAAAATTTCATAAGACGGTCATCAGTGTAAATAGGGTTGATGTCCGAAGGCCTCCTTTCACACGCCTATTGAGATGGATATCGAAGCAGAGAGTAGATTTAGAGAAGAAAAGGAGAACAGCATTCCTCATTGTATAACGGTGATGGCACGTTTTTTACTCATCAAATCACTGTGACAATATAGAAATGCATGTTTGATGCATTTTGCGTCATCACATCGGTGCATATACAAAGGTTTTCTTAAAAACCTAGCTGCAACTAAAAATAAGCAGATTATAATTGAGAAAGTATGTTTCACTCGGACATTCAGGTTTGGGTATGACGTCAAAACTTTCGGTGTGATGGGGAGGAAAAGGAAAAATATGACCGCTTCATAGGAGACTGAAAATGAGTAAAATATATACCTCAAATGCAAGTAACGGAGTTTAAAACACAATCCCTAACCAATTTGGAACATTTCTGTAG
Organism: Ischnura elegans; assembly: GCF_921293095.1. Taxonomy (NCBI): domain Eukaryota; kingdom Metazoa; phylum Arthropoda; class Insecta; order Odonata; family Coenagrionidae; genus Ischnura; species Ischnura elegans. The sequence continues at coordinate 84,673,149 of NC_060251.1, read as the reverse complement.
GCGCTGAAACAACCACAAGAAAGAATGGATGACAACAGAATATTTTAACACAGGATTGGTCCCTTGGCTTAGGTCTCGAGCGGAGTTGTTCGGTATAGAAGCCTTTTCGTTCCAAAATGGATGTTTCTCGAATGGGGACCACTTCAGTCCTGGGAAGAGAAAGCTACTGGAAGGGCTCAGAGGGGACTCGGAAGGGATGACGCCAGGAACAGATGGGTTACCACTAAGGGATAAAAGCACATTTCGAGGTTCATAGGTACAATAAAACAAATCACATCTATACATTATCAAACGTGGAAGTTAGAAAGTATTCTAATGATTTAATCTACATACCATCCCGAAAGTTTTTGTGAGTTTTAAGACCAGTAATCAAATGAACAAAATTAAATTTCTGCAATATTTAGAAGGGTGTTTTTATCTCCATTGCTGCCGGCTAGAATTCAGAAATAGTTTCGCTTTCCTAACCAATTGGTGTAAACAATACTAGTCGATACCTCCACTGCATAAACGCTGAACAATCGCCCACCGAATCAAATCCGCTCATCTAGCACTATAAGGGCTATCTAGATTTGCGGATTTGAATCGGTGGGCGATTGTTGACCGTTTATGCAGTGGAGATATCGCAGTTACGTTACCTTTGTTGTGGGCTACCAGATGCTATTTTCAAATTCTCAAATCCAAAGGAACACTTAGGTGTGCAGATTTTGCGAATAGACTAAGGACCTATTCCTTTTTTTCTGGCCGAAATCCTGATTTCTGCTCCCTCTGCTTACATAAGAAACCCTCTACCATAACGTAGGGTTTTAAGCACCTTCTTTTGGTCTAGTAATCGTTGCATCCAGACCACCGTGACTCCTGCACCTGATTCGGGACAACTAAGCTAGCGGAATCTTTCAAAGAAATGTTGAATAATGATAAATAAAATAATCAGTCTCATGAAGCAAAATTACAATTATCTAATGATTGGAGGCAAATTACTGTACCAATATCGATATTGGGGATAAATTTGCCGTTTTTTTATCCCTGTAACAAAACACAACGCTATATCTCTCTAAAAACCACAATTGGTAGCATTTTCCATCTCATTTTGTAAATTAAGGGAGGATGAATAAAAAAATAAACCAATCGCCATGCTATCAACATGAAACTGCATGTACTATCTCTCTTACTTGGCGTTAACGTGTAGTATCATTTAGTTATCTAAATAAAGAAACGATTTTTGAGTGCAGCAGGCAGAATTTGTTTCTTCCATACAATTAAAATATTAACATTACATACTCCGAGATAGGCAATATTAAGCAAGAGCAATTAAAATCTAAATCGTCTTTTGAAAACCCATAAATAAAGGTGAAAGTTTATCAATGCATAAAATATATATTTTTAGTCCTATGCACTTCTTAAGGATGGTTGAATACAAAACTGAAAAATTTCTAAAGCGTACAACCGTAGACGAATTTGGCTCAATGCCCACCATAATTTGCGAAGACTACAAGAGGGAGACGACATGGCACCGACCGTGAGAGGGGAGAATCCAAAGGAAAGGGAATCGGCAGAAGACGGAAGCCCAGAGGAGGGATCAGTTATGGCCGTTTTAAGATGCTAGCGAGTCGATAGTCACTCCCCCGCAGGGAATGGTTTTGGAGCGAAGAGGGAGTTAAGGGGATGAGGATAAAAGAGTAAGATGTTAAGGGACGACTCTTGAGGTATCTGGGAAAGACGTTCGGTTTGGTGAGGTGGAAAGAGTTTGGGGAATAGGGTGATGTAGAGTTCCGTGGTGAAAAATGCTCGGCGAGGGTGGAATGTGAGGCTTGAAGAATGACTTGGAAGGAGTTGTATGCACGGGAGGCTCGAGGCGAAAGGAAAGGACGAGGCCCTACAGGGGATGATACTTGCCCTGTGATGTGCCTAACACTTGAAGGACAAAAGCCATCATTTTGACTGCAGGCCGCGACTTATACATTTTTTGTCCTAGGTATTACCTTAAGACTTTTAAAATATTTTTACGGAATCATTTATTCATGATCGTCCACTTACTAATCTCTTCAACTTTGTCAGTTTTGTACAAAAATACTTCCTTCTGAGAACCTATCACTATTACATTAACGATACATATGCAATATTCATCAATTTTGATAGCTTTGAAAAAATATATTACCATTTCAGTATTTATAACGATAATGTGCTGGTTAGAGGTATATTTATGTTTTAACATCAATGTTGATAATAGCGGTGAAAAGAATAGTTATTTTACTCTACAGAGATACTTATATGCAGAGCAAAAAGTGCGTGTGTAAAAATAAAATTGCCGGAAATCGATTTCTTCACAATATTAAAACGGCACAGCCACCTTTTAAATTTTAAAGAAAATCTATATAATTCCTGTATAATCAAATAGATGTGCTTCAAATTTATCAATATTGGCCAAAAATTAGAAGACAAAGCAGCTGTCAAGATGGCGTGATAGGTTGGGGTACTTCTAGGCAGTACACAGACGCCGGTCCCACTAGTTGTATAAGTTAGGCTCGCGATTGCGCCATTTCAAGCAAATATTTTATCAACATTTAATATAAATGCTTTCCCAAGATAGAAGACATTCAAATAGGTTAAAAATCAAAATTAAGTAACATTGAATGTGTTACAAACAATTATTTAATATTTTTGGTGAAATTTTCTTCCAGTTATGCTAGACGCGCTTCCGCCATTTTCATGCAAACTACTAGACTTGACTTCAATTGCAGTTTTCATTGGCTAAAAAATAAAAAAATGAATGATAAAGAGCCCATTTACACATGGACGTGATATGAGAGAAACAACATGATATCAGCTTTTTCTCAACACAATATATTCATTGTAGCATTATAACACGAGTTTTGTCTGTTTTGACAATTAAAACCAAAGGAACCTGCACAAAAATGAACAATTTTATGTAACATTTCCTGATAAGAAAGCGCAGAAAGCATATTAATGAACACATTACTATAAGAGGCACCAATTGAGGAGAATTATGTGAAATTTTCACCAAAATTAACAATTATTCGTTTTACGGAACAAGCATTAATCATTGAGAGAGAAGGCCCTCACAGAAGGAATGACTGATAAAGCAACTAAGGCAAGACTGATGAGAATGTTTAAAGACAGTCGGTCCATGTTACATAATGCATTAGTAAAAATTAATCGGTGTCAAATTATGCATATAGGTTATTATTTCATCGGCCTAAAATTTAAATAACGTCAACTGTGCGTTGATAAAAGTAGGACCAATTTTTTTTGGCAGCGATATTTCAGAAATGGTGAAGGTGACTTTGAGCATTATATCTTTCTTGCTTAAGTAATTTCGGATTGATATTACACACGCTAAGGTAATCTTCAGTAAGGTTCAATTTTGCTTTTTTATGATATGCTTAATTTGAGCCACTTTAATTTGCGTTTCAAGTTTTGAATACTCATAGAAGTACTATGAGTAAGGTGATACAACAGCGAATGCAAATGTCCCACAGCTAATGCTATTAAGATACCGAATTCTTTTATTCTATAAGATAAATCGGCAAAAACATCTTGCTTGGTTAGCATATAACAACTTAGGACCCGTAGAATTCCTCTTTTCCTTATATCTATCTCGTTTACTCTCTTTCGTTTCATTGCTTAAGTCATTTAACGTAGATATGCTTTACCTCCTCTACCAATTGTGGCGTCGTCAATAATCGTTGCGAACGCCTTTCCATCTCTCGGTGGTTGTCCCTAAAGAGGTTTAGATGAAAAGATCTAGATGGGGAGAATGAGGCTCGGAGCCAAGGAGGGGGAGTGAAATGCATGGATGTGAATAAGTGGACGGCAGAGGGTGCAAGGAAGTGGGAATGGTTAAAGTGAGCGATCGTGGAAGGAATCGACCGAATTCCAAGGGAAGAGGCCCAGATTGATCTAAGATTGAAGAAGCGAGGTAGTCACTGACAAATGACGGTAGTTTATCAGCGAAAATGGGGTTTACTCACATTCGGGTCTCGATTCTTTCCTTTTACGTGACATGCTAAGATTCATGATTTAGAATGAGGGCGCAGCAGTACATTACCTTCTCTGTGAGGGCCCTGTCGTTTACTGTCTTGCTTGCATATCTACATTCTTTAATTGTAATTCTGCTAATTCTAACAATTTTAGAGTAAAAGTCTCGGATAAAACGTAAAACTTCAGGCTTCACTTGAACAGAGATAAATGTAAACTTATAAGTTGCCGACAATTTTTTTTAACAATTTATTTATTTATTCATTTAACTATGTACAAACAAGAAATAATGTTTATACAACAGTGTTTATAATTCCAATAAAATAAACTAATCAAAAACCTAAGGAAAATAAACCAACATTTTAATGCAAAGTCTCAGGTTATACGTAAAACCTCACGCTTCACTTGAAAAAAGAACAACGTAAACTCATAAGTATTAAATAACCATTAGTTTCCAATAAAATAAACTAATTAAAATGATCTTAATTGCCGGCAGTCATTCAGTTGAAAGTCAACATTAATACCAAAGTCCGATAGAAATAAATATTTTAGAGGATTTTGCTAAGTTTTACTTTCATTATGCAATGATTATCCCGTACTATGATTATTTCCTGTATCCGAAAAATATACTTTAACTAAGGACGTGAAATATCCATTTATTAGTTACGTTTCCGGGCATTTCGGAATATTTATTTCGAGGAGATAAAAATTCAAGCTTAGCTCATGAATCGCACGATTTAATCCAAGCTTAATGTTTCCAATTAATGGAGTTAAATCTCGAAAATGAACTTATTTAAACAAATAACCGGCAAAAAATCCAAACAATTGGAACAAAAAGGCACTTTGAGCCTCGGAAATACTCCGATATAATGCGCTTACCCCAACAGGTTCATTAGCGATTCATTCTTCATTTAGAGTTTGATGGATAATCAAACAGGTGTGTCAATTAAATGCAACGTTTTATATTTTGTCACTTAAAATTAGAGGTAGGAGACTTGAATGATCACATGACCTGATATCGCGTACACAGCGGTTTTAAGTCAAGAATAAAGTTGCAGTAGATATTATAATAGAGAATGCATCATCAAGCCGCCTCCATTTCGCCTTATAGATAAATTATTTCATAATTATTCGCGAATTACGAGAATTTACGTCAGGTATTCATAATTGATATATTGAATGAGAGTCATCTGCTAGAGATATGTTAGCTAGCCGGTTTCCTAACAATTGGAGGACATTAAAAGCAGGATACTATTGTAGTCTTCGAGTACACTAACATTAAATTTTTATAATGCTAATAAACGACATATTATAGAGGAAATTAAAATTCAACTAATTCCTCAACAAAACTTCATGTCATCTTCTCAGCCAAAAGTTTATTTCAAAAGGCTGCAGGATCCATTGACAGGGGATACTTCGAAATATTTGGTGACGGGAAAAATTGTTCTTGATGTCGTTGAAAAAAATTGAATTACTTGCCAAAATTGCCACTTTTGTTACCTTCGGACTCACCGTAAGGAAGATTTGTAAGTTTAAGAATATCACCATAGCCTATTAGGCTAAACAGCAAATTTCATGATGGAAAGGTTGGGTTACTTTGAGGATTGGACGAAGACGGTCAGGGTAGACAGAGGGCCTTGTTTTTAATTACATTTCTTTCATTCATTCAAGGATATAAGACAGACATCTGTAGCGTCCAAAGAATGTAAGAAAATGTTTCGTGGAATTATAAAGAATCAATGGGATTCCTTCGATAAATGGTTTTATGGAATGCCACCACTATATGGTTGACGCTTCTGATGGCAATTATTTAAATCAATCCCTGCTAACAGCGGGAAACTTAAATATGGAAGTAAGGAAACAATTTCTAAGAACCTACATTTGGAGCATGCTCCTATATGGGAGTGAGTCATGAGAATGACAGCAGCAGAAAAAGCAAGGATAGGTCTCTCAGAAATGTGGTACTACAGAAAAATGATGAGGATCAAATAGATCGACCGAGTTAGTAATGGGGAAGTCCTATAAAGTGTAAGAGAGAAGAGAAAGAAGCCTCATGAAAACCTTAATAAGAAGGCGGAACAAACTTTAGGCCACACCTTGAGACATGATGACCTGATGAAAATGATCGTCGAGGGACAAGTGGAAAGCAAGAACGGAAAAGGAAGACCTCGAACAAAATCTATGGAACAGGTAAAGAAAGATGTGAAAGAGAAGAAATATGTAGGTTTGAAAAGATAAGCTTATTAGAAAATTGAGTGGAGAGCTGCGTTAAACCAATCTTAGGATTTTCCAGCTGCAATGATGATGATTATGATGATATTCTCATCCTATAAATTCAAAAATTCATTACCCGACTTTGATACCATTACCAGTTGCTCTAAATTGCAAACCCTCTGCAGAATTTAGGAGTTAACTAGAGACAACGCAGAATATAGTAGGTGCTACCCTGATTTTCTTTTCTGGGTTGTCTGTGACTGTCCATTCAATGATTTATTTATGCAAAAGAAAAGCAAACATGAGGAGAAAAGTTTCACCTCATACGATATCAGTAAAAATATCCTCAAAAAGTGTTATGAAGTAGTCCTACCTCGAACAACTGTATCACGAACGTGAAAAGTATTGTGTCTGTCAAATTTGCTGATCGTCTTTCTTAATGAATAGCATTTCTTGGATAACGAAGTACAATTTTACGACAGATCGAGTCACAATCACCTAACCCACGCCCTGTAGAGAGCATGAATGGGGGAAAAATATTTTTCGATAAGTGAACCAAATATATTCTACAAAACAGAAGCCTGTCAAACAATTTTTCGAATAATTCCTTTCACATCAATTATGCATTAAATGTTTTTGCCGTAATTAGCTATAAGCGTTTGAATCAACAAAATCCTTAACATTTTGCCTGTAATTTTTCTTATGGATATTCAAAATTGTGTTAACTCATCATTCTAATTCCGGCCTCAGCACTGAAAGCCAACAAGGAGAATCGAATATTGTTACAGGTTGGGGATTAGTTAATTGAAATAACACTTCTACAAAACAATTTTTCAGGTCAAAATACATGGCGTTTTGGCAATGGACACTGGTCAGTGGTCACTGGGCACGTTATGTCTGGATGCAACTGTATTCGTCAAGAGCAACAGATTTAATCAATGCCATGGCCAAAGTGTATGCCGACCGTGGAATACACAGATTACAATATTTCATCCCAAAATTTATCATTGAGTACTGTATTTAAAAAATCAATTTTTATAACTGTCAAATGCTGTCTCATCGATAAAATTAAACACGCACAAAATGTATGCCACAATTGTGGATCTTCCTAAAGCTCATATATCCGTCTCATTCACCATTTTCGAATCTTTAAGCCTACGAAAAACGGTATCCGTTTTGCTCAGCGGCTGTGTGATTTTAAGAATCCCTTTAAATCCCTTAGTTCCCCAAAGCTAATAAAATCAACGCAACAATCAAGCAAACGGTTCTCGTCCTCATCTCTTTCCTTGCAAATCCCATACGTCAGAGTGGAAAGGACCTAGCCGGCGCAGAAGCCGTCCCTTCCCCTGTGCAAGTGAGGAGAGGGATAAATGTTCCGGAGGCCAAGAGGAAATAAAAATGCGCAATTCCTTTCGAAATATGAATATATGTCTCCTAAATACCATAATGGAAACCGTATTGAAAACAGTAATGAAAAGCGTAAAAAAATAAACTATAAAACAGAGAAAATTGCTACTTACAATTAAAAAATAAGAAAATTCAACAACAACAACAAAAAAAATCCAGATTGTAAAGAATGTAAAAAAAGATACTTAAAAATCCTGTCTTTATGATACAGGTATCAAAATGCTCAAAACAATTTTTAGTTTTAAGTATCTTCTCATACAGACACATCACTACTCACATCACAAGCATATGCGAACTACATATATTATCTATTGTAAACAGGCTGGTTAGGGTGAACTTGGCTTACCAGGACAGCTATAACGCGCCTGCGGTGATAATGAAAACCGTAAGTCCGTACCTCCTCCAGTTCTTTCGCAAGTGACTGATATCTGAACAACGGAATAAAGTATATACGCCCATCATCGGGGTCCCGGCCGTCATTGCCATTACGCCTTCAGTCTCATTCATACTTGGAGAAGTACTGATATCAGTAGGTACCTTAGCCGCTAGAGGCAGACCCGGCTGAACAATTTATATTGTTACATGTGCGTAACCCATATTCCATTTCACTAAAATTAATAAAAGACCAATTTGAGAGCTACCTTTTTCACATCATCACTCGGTGATCGAGAAATAACAGCAAATGACGATTATAACTTTTCAATATTTTAAAAACACTGCTGTTCATCTCATTTATATCTATTTAAAAATTCCCTTCGAGTTGAAGGAACAAATGCCTAGTTTTTTCCTTCAACTCCTACGATTAAGGATTTCCACCAAGTCACGCACACTACAATTACTTATAAAAATTCCCTAAGAGGAACTTCTGATGAATGAACTCGAAGCACTGAATATGAAGTCCACTACAACAAATTTTAGATAGACGGCTAGAATTTCAACCTGATCATTTGCTCAAAAAAATTCATCACCTTGACATCTCTCCTCTTTTTATGCAAAAGACCAAAGTCGTCTCCAGGGTGCTCACAACTACTCGTTCCATTGTCTGATTCTGCTTGTTTTTCCTACACTCCGCCAGCCATCTTGGTACACATAATAACTCACTTCCTTAGCCTTAAACCACCCATGCAAACTCCCTGATAATAATACCCCATCTTCCCGCCTTCCTCTCCCATCCGAAAGCATACAAACCCCCTCTTCTTCCGAGGACACACCCTCCGAAGCCACTTCAATGGACGGGGATTTCCTCCTAACTAATTCTGCCCAAAACATACCCTCCTCTCTCGCTCAGGATTTGTCCTTTCCAAACCGAGGCGATCTCTCTCTCTCTCACTCTAGCTATTCCTCGCACTCCTTTCCGTTCTTCAACTTCCTCCGTCTTTCAACCTCCTTTTGTCTTCCACTTTTTAGCTCACTTCCCGCCTTATCCCTTCCTTAAAGCTTATTCCAAACACTAAACTCCGCCAAATCATACCCGTTTTCTATCTCCCATGAAATGGGGTCGTGATCATAGACCCAAATTCGCAATGCGTCAAATGAACTCGAACGGTATAAGATAAATATGATTTGCTACGAAAACAAAACAAATATTCCTGAGTCATCTAAGCTAAAAAATAAAGCAAAAGTTTCTGCCCTTTTTCAAGAGTTGGTGACGTCATACTTTTAGTCCATTAATTCGTTCAGTGAGAACCTGTTATTGAATGAAGGATTGCTTGCATGAGTCTGCACCACGGACATATATAAGAGTACAACGCACCATCTTCGGCTCATACGTGAGGACGAGGAGTGCGTAGGAGGTGGGTCGGGATCGCCTTTTTCTGGCTTGAAGCGTTAAATTTTCTTGTAAAAGTGTGTTTAAATGTTTCGGTTTTTTCTTCCAAAAAATAACGTTAATATTTTTTCTCTTCTTCTTTTTCTTCCCAACATTCACGAAATTTTTAAGCAAGTTCCATATTCCCATGCATAACTCTTTATCCCAAGAAATAGGGTGGTTTCCTATAATTTTTTAATTGCCTAAATCGAAAGATTATTACTCCTGGAGTACGCATTTCACGCTCTTAGATTTTCGAATAGCGATATCTATTTTTCGCGATTAAACGAAAAGTGAAAATTTCCAAGCGCGCGAAAACGCGACGGCTTAGCAGGAATGATGGAAAAGTCCGTGTGACGTATTTCTGGTTCCCGCTGCCGCCCTGTGAGGTGAACTTGAGGCGAGGCTTGAGCGCTGATACGACGCAGGCTGCTAGCAGGTAGCAGAGTACCCTGCTAGCTGGTAGCGCTTGGCTCAAATAAGGGTTATTAATACCCTATCAAACGAAGGAAACTTTTCGAACTTAGGCAATTTTAATGGGTGATTATTAAGAGATGTTTCCCTGAAGTCTGTGCCTCATGCATGCATTGGTAATCTCAGACAATGTAAAACTCCTACTACTCTACTCGTATAGAAACTTGGTTCCTGTGATGTCACGTGGAGTGGGCGCTAATCTGACCTTTTTCAAATGAGGTTAAAATTGACTATTGCCATTCGTCAAAACTGGGATTTCTAAAACCAAATAATTTTTATATTATTAAAACACTAATGGTGGGTAACGAATAGAAATCAATACATTTCGTTTTTTATGAAGGAAACTACCCTATTGTATTTTTAACTACAAACAAGGTGGCTTAAGTTGCCATAATTACGATTCCGCGTGTCAAAATTAAGGATAGGTCACAGTTTTACCATAAAAAATGCATAAGAGGAAGAACATATAGATTAGAAATTCATGTAGGTGGCATATTCTCAGGCACAAATATGAAATGAAAGTGGTAGCGGAATAAAATATATTGCAGGCTAAGTCTTCAAAATCAGAATACTTTTCCTTTTTAATTAACTTCCCTGTCATAAGTAGAATGTGGTAAATACTCTCGAATGAAATATTCCATTTGCAATATCTCTTCAAGAACCCTATATTTTTTACCCCCATAAAAAGAGATTTTAAAGCGCATAACTATTTTAAGTACTTTTAATGCATATGAAGTACGCAGTACACAAAAGCATTCTTCTCCCAAGATTTTCGTTTATGGTTACTAGGGCTAGAGAAACAGAAGCCCCGAAATTGATGCAATATGTACGTTAGACCATATGTCAGGCCTCCTCGCACTTTTACCCTATATTTCCTAAATGCATCTTATCCGCATACATATTTTAAAAAAACGTATGATTATGAAGTTCGCACAAAACTGAATACACTTCTCCCAGGATTTTCGTTGATGGTTTATTTCGGCTGAAGAAAGACCACCCCTGAGAAAGAAAAAAACCCGAAATCGACCCAAGAAGTACATTTAGCGATATTCCGCGCATCCTTACTCTTTTAATATATTTCCAATCATAACCTAAATTTTCTTGATTCGTTTAATATACCTAAATAAAAAAAAATAGTTTTCACGCTTTTGAAGTACGCAGGATACATAATACCCTGATCCCAAGATTTTTGTATATGGTTTGCAAGGGCGGATCCAGGATTTTTTTCTGAGGGCACAAGGGCATGACAGGCAAAACATTTCTCATAACTGTGCTTAAAAACAAGTTATGCACAACAAGTACTGTACGAAATATTTTCTTTATTTTAATATGAAAGTTATTAAAATGAAACTAAATGGTTGAGTCTCCGTAATACACAAAACTAAACGAACGTAATGATGTCCATATTAGAAATTTTGTCCTTTTTTGAGCGTCTGGGGGGAAGGTTTATGTGCCCCCGTGACCTTCCTAAATCCGCCTTTGATGGTTTGCTAAGACTGAAGAAAGGAAAGTCCCGAAATCGACCCAATGTGTACGCTAAACTCTTTTACCCAATATTTCCTTAATTCGTCCACCTCCCCTAATGCTTTCCCTCCATCACTTAAATCTTTATCCAGCCCTCAGCCTCACTGTTTATTTTCCAGGTCTCCGGTTCTGCTTTCGTCTCTTGACAAAAATCCTTCCGTTTATCTTACTCAGCCTATCTAATGGCTCCTCGGTGTTGTTTTAATCTTCGATACTTCCCTATAAATTTAATCTCCCCCTTCCATTTAAATTGCTTTGATTCCCTACCGCTAAATTTACGCTACTTCTAGTGAAATTTCGAAATTAGGCCACGAGATGGTCATGAAACAAAGAAGAAAAAAGAGATGTGATATCAAGAGTGATATGAATGTTCTCTTTACAAAACATTTAACACTGAACCAAGCGACTTCCTAGGTTTATCAACAGAAATAAAATAGTCTTTGGAAACCATCACAATCGAATTATGAAAAGATTGTCATCATTTAATAAATACTGTAAATGTAATTTTAATTAAATTAGTCGTAATTATCGATAATTATGATTTCAAAACATAACCGAGATAATGTACAGACGGCACTTATACATTAATTAATGAACGCTGGAAAATTGGAATAATAAATGATATATATGTTGTTGTTATATAGTAGTATAGTTATGTTGAACATGATCGATGGACAATGACCAGTGATTCGAATAAACACCTTGCATATTAAAAGGCGATTTTTTCGCATTTTATTTTAAGGGTCGAATGAATATCTCTCTCCATTACTTAGTCATATCTAAGTTTACTTAAGAACTCTAATTTTCAAAAAATGAATTGTATTATACACAATGTAGTAATTAATATCAAAGATTGATCTGTAATATCAGGCAGAGCATGGCTTTGTTTATGAGCTGCTAATGAAAATTACCTTCCATCAAAATCATAAAAACATGAAATATAGAAATGCTGTGTTGAGCCGTCATATTTTCCACTGCTCCTACAATTTTTTAAAATTGACAATACTATTGGCGATAAAAATATATGGCCAAACATAATTCACACAAGCGTGCAAAGTAGATAAATCGTTTCTTCCTCGTTGATTAAACGAATATTTGCTTTGAGTTTTGCAAATTTAGGTATGCTTTAATTATTTTGACTCTATAGACAATCAAAATCATTTATTAACTGGATTTTAGAAGGCATATTTTTTATGTCATGAAAATAGATAAAAATCAGACGGTAATTTAAGTAATACATTAAATAAGTTTTCCGTAATGTCACTCTCAAAACAAGAAACCCTCAAACTCAAGTATACGCGTCTAACAGCAGCATAGTATTACGAAACAAAAATACAATAATCATGGGATAAACTGCATTGAGTCTATTAGGCATGAGCCATTGACGAGGGTGGCACAACTTCGTGATCAATCCTTTCTAGTAATCCCTAAAATACAGAAGGCAGATTGTAAAGGCAAATTCAGAATTGTCACTTCCCATGAAAGGAAAAGAAAAAAACAAGAACCATATGCCAAGGAAAGTATATTGATAGAAATAAGTTTAAAATAGTTCAAATACTTTCCCATCTTATACGTCAATTGATGAGTAATTTCAGACAGTCAGAGGAAGTAGATAAATACCTACGCGTCCTTAGCGAGCATTCTGTTCTGACGATTACTTTTTAATGCTCTTACATAGATAATATTGCATTAAATTTACATTTGCATTTAATGTAGTTACGCATTTTCAATCTCCTCCTTGACTTCCCCACTAAATCTCTCCTGCTGAGTTTGAATATTTACTCATCTCTTGCTATCGGAAAATAGTAATTTATTTGGAAATTCACGTTAATACTCTTTTAACACTGCCGCCATTAGTTAAATTTGTTCCGATTCCTGGATACGCACTCTCCACTTCTCCTTAAGTCTCATTGTTGCTTTTTTTCTGCTATTGCTGGCTGGCGCCCGCGGGCTTTACCCTCGTTTGTCGTTAATCCTTGATCCTCCGCAAGACTTAAGAAACCCTTTTCCCTTCAATCCTCCACACCCAAGCCCCTATTCCCTTAATCAAGTCCCACTTCCTTCGTCTTTCCTTAAATTTTCTCTTGTTTTGTGGCTTTTTTGACCAAGAACCTCTTTCCTTTACTTCGTACGCAGGCTTATGTCGTATTCATCGCTTTTTACTCACACCGTTGTAATCCATGTCATGCCTTGATTTCATCCTTATGCCTTGATTCTCACGCTAAGGCTATTCGAGGGGTAAGTTCCGCTTACAGATTTTGGAAATGAGAATCATAAATAAAAAAAGAAAAAGGTAGAGGAACTATCTACTCGAAAAAGGCGGTATAAATGCTTACGCATGGATTGATGAATATTCGAGTATTAAGAAATTACACGATAGATAATCCCCAATGACCTAAGTTTTTGAAGTTATAAAATGAATTTATTTAATGGGAAATAACGTTTTAAAAACAAATAAATAAGTTAAAAACTTACCTTTGGCCTGCTTTGACTATTTTACGATAAAAATTTACTTTGAACCTTTTGAAATACCTACCGAAAAAATAAGACAAAAAACCTGATATTTAATCTCAGACCACTTTGAAAATTATGATCTAGATACTTTCTAATCCTTAAAATATGGTACCGATAGTCATTTCTACGTTCAATAAAATCATATTATTTAAAAAGTATTATGAGGAGTAGTGGGTTAAAAATACCCTCATTTTTGGTACATATTTACCCACGCCACGGTAAAACACCCGAGTTAAGACCAATCCGCAGGTAACCTATCCATTGAATGACAAAAAGCGGTACTTGAATACCACTCGGATAAATTTAGGGATTTGAGATTCCAAAATTAATGCAGTCCTTGAAAAATTAAGTACAACCTCTTTGCTAACCAATCCTTTAATTCTTCCCTCGCCCTATTATTAATCCTGTAATAATACCTTAATTCATACTGGGCGTGATTTGAATATTTAAAGGTAAAACATACTATCAGCCTTAAAATATGCAACCTACAGTAGCAACAATTCTTAAATAACCATTCCTACCACAAAAATAAGACAAATAAGCTGAAATCAATCTTCGGACTACAAAAAAATATTTCGTTCAAGATACCCTCTTAACTTAAAATATTCTACATATTGTCACCTCTAAATGCCATAAAATCATTTTAATTTAAAAATTTCCGAGGAGTATTATGTCCTAATACCCCTATTTTCGGTACATATTTTCCCATTTCACGGGAAAATACCCAAGTTAAGACTAATCCGCAGATAGTCTCACCACTGGATGACATAAAGCGCCACTTGAATACTCCACGGATAATACAGAAATTAACGCAGTCCTTGAAAAATTAAGGCTACCCTCTTTGCTAACTAATCCTTTAAAATTCCCCACGTCCAATCTCTTTCATGCATCTCTTGCGTTCATTCTCTTTCCTCCTTAATCACCTCCCATTCTCTTCTTCTCCTCTTTCTTCCGTCTGCTTCCCTTTATCCCTTCTCCCAGCCTTTCCATCTCATCCCCCAAAATCCCTTGGGAGGACCTTGTTAGATGAGAGGACTTTCCTCTCATTTCAAAGGTCGAGGGTTGGAATCCCACTCGGGGCCGAGATATTGGAGCACACGAGGCTCTTGGGTTTCAATTATGAGATATTACCAGTCCCGCCCAAGTCATCCCTCACTTCTTTTAGTCACCACGAATGCGCCATCTGTAGATTCTAAAATGTTTACGTTGGCCAATATGTGCATGTGCCGTACTTTAAGGTTCACGACACATTTATAACGGGGAAATACTTTTTATAAGCGTTTAAAAGTGTTACCTGGTTAGTGAAGTCTTTTTAAAAGTACTATTTTACTTAGTGCACGGATTAAATTTTTCCTCGTAGAATCCTGTACACTTATCGTATATTCGAAGTGCGGCCTAACGCTTAAGAAGTAGCGACCGTCAATTGCTTTTTCATCCGAAATTTGAGTTCGTCTCCCACCCATGATTTCATCACCTTCTCAGACTACGGCAATTTTCAGTTCATGGTTAATGGTCACAATAAATAGTTATAGAATAATTTTCAAGATATAAGAAGGGGCCTTGGAATTTAAAACGTTTGAACCATAGCTTCACAAGTCCTCGATCGAAAACGCATTTTGTTTCCGCAGGGTGAACTGTAATATAGACTACTATAACCTTCTCAGCTTACGACATTGTTTAATTCATGGTTTATGATCGCTAAAAAAAAGGTAAGTATAGTTTTCAAGATCAGAAATAAACCTTCGTTTTTTTCAAATTTCAAGCCATAACTTCATTACCCTTGATCGAGAACGAATTTCGTTATTTTTGGAGGGTGGGGAGGAGGATTATAAAATATACTCAAACGTCCTCAGTCGACGATAATTTTCAGGTCATGCTTAGTGGTTTCAATAAAAATTTATGAAATGATTTTTAATATTTAGGCGTTTTCAAAGTTCTAACTATAGCTTCACAAGTCTTCAATCGAAATCGCATTTATTTTTCGAGGGGTGGATCACAAAATCTAGTCAAACCTCCTCAGACTATGACAATATTCATAAGTTCAACATGCGAAAAAAAGTTACAAATATTGTATCCAATATATTCATACTTTTAGTACCGCAACCTATACGATAATATACAATGAAATGGTGATAAAATTTACTTATTCAAAACAATTTATTCAATCCATGTGCCAAGGCCACAGTAAAACTTTATCTTATAAGTTTCAAGATCGGAACAATACCTTGGCGTTTTCTAAGTCCGAACCTTAGCTTAAAAAGCCTTCGATAGAAAACCCATTTTATTGACGGGAGTGGGTCGTAAAATCTACTCAAACTATTTCAGAATGTTCAGTTCACGGTTCAGTAAAATGCTCAATGTTTATTTCACGGTTCCTGGTCACAATAAAACTTTATGGTAAAACTATCATGACTTCAACGAAATATATGCGTTATAATTTTCAAACCATTGCTTCACAAGTTTACAATAGAAAACTCATTTTATTTCGGGGGATGGAGGTAGGTATTGTAAAGTTTATTTTAGCCTCTGCAGATTACGAATATGTTGAGTTCATCGTTCATGTCCACAATAAAAGTATAATTTTCAATTTTAAAACGAAACCTTCATGCTTTCATATTTAAAACTATAGCTCTAAAAGTGCTCGATCGAGAACGCATATTTTGGGAGGACGGAGTGGATCGTAACCTGCGACGATGCTGCGACGATGCGACGATGATCGAGACTGCGACGATGTTCAGTTCATTACTCAATGCCATAATAATGTTTACAGTACAGTTTATCATATTAGATGATACCTAAGTGTTTTCAGAGTTCACACTATAACTTCACACTTCCTCGATCGAAAACGCAGTTTTTGGGAGAGATAGGATGGATTTAAAAATCTACTGAAACCTCCTCAGGCTCAGACAATGTTCAGTTATTGGTTCATGGCCACAGTAAAAAGCTTTGGTATAATTTAGGAAACGAGTGCTTGACGTTTTCGAAGTTCGCTTTATAGCTCCACAATTCCGCGATCGAAAATACATTTTTTTCCGGGGGATTGAATCGTAACATCCACTCAAACCTGTTCAGACTGCGGCAATGCGAATAACAATGTGAGGGTGGATGAAAACAATGCGGGTAAACGGGGCCCTCACACTTTCCCATCTCGGCCACAGAACACTTTCTCGTCTCTTTGTGTAGCCAATTATTCAAATCTACCAGCCGGCATAAACTTACAGGCCCTTCCGCGCGCCTTCAGTTCCCACGTTCATCTTAATTTTGTGGCCCAGCGCAGTCCGTGGGGCGACATGCCTCCCCAAAACTCCCCCTCCCGCTCCCAGGCACAAATTCCTCCATTTTCCTCATCCCACGACGGGGCGTCTCTCTCATTTTCTTAATGCTCAGCAACCTCACTTCTTAGTTCACTACTCCATTCTCCACTTCTCCCAGTGCTCCTCAGGGCCGACTACCACTCACCTCATTCTGGTGGCGGCATCTCCATTGAGTGGGATACAAGCAATCATAGGGTACTCCTTGTTTTTTTTTGTAACCCTTGTTACAGCCATTACCGGAACTGAGAAAATCGCGCGTTTCATGTTTCCTGTATATATCCTAAGTTGGGTGGGTAAATATTTATTACTTTTTATAATGGGTGCTGCCGGTTAAGTCAGTTTGGCGTGGAGTATTTGAGATTTATCCCGGCCGTCTCGCCTAACAACAAGAAACTTCCTCAGCAATAAGACCTATTCCATTTTTTCTATTCATGAATTTTATTCTCTCCCCCTCATTACCACGCCACGCCTAAAGGCCTGTGTACACGATAAATGAACACGTACGAGTTATTGTCTGTTTGCTCGAATGATTTCTGTGGATCGGAACGGAACATGTACGATTGCATGAATCAAGTTAGAACAGGTTCTATTTTCTGTTCATACATTGGCACAGGTTGTGTACTAACACGGTGAATTTTCGTCTCCATTTACGAATTTATACATTTAGACCTTAACTCTCACTAGAAGCACCGTAAGCGCCGTAGCTGTCATTTTGACCTTATTTGTATTTCAAATGGTCTTCTCTTTCTTCACGATTGTTAAAAATTACTGATATTTTTTTAATTTTAATGAATTTTTTTCCTCCGATTACTCGTAAGAATTGCTTGTTATCAGCTGTATTAACTATGAAATATTTGCTGATATACCTAAAAGTCTATTCTCAGTAACGGTTTTTGATATCCCCACCCCGCTCAGTATTTGATAATCCAAATCCTCTGTCTCCACCGTCTCTCATTACCACAGCTTTGCCTCCGTTGCAGACGGTGTCGAATCCAAATATTTTATCATGACAAACTTCATCCTTGCAAATATAAAGATTCACACCCGGGTCCCTGATTGCGTACAAAGTCACTTGTTTCATACGCGGCTGCTGAAATTTTTCTACGCCGAATAGCAAAAAAGTAGGATTTACGCGGCTTAGTAGTCTCGACCTCTGTTCCATGCGCCACAGTGTCGATTTGTGACGTCAACACCTTGTTCGCTAAAATTCATCCTGAATCTTGCTCTGTAAAAAATACCGGCTCGGCATTTTAATTGCATTGCAACGCCTGCCCGGCAATCAGGAGATCCAAGTTGGAAATTCCGCTATGCCAAATATTTTATCAAGGCGAACTTCATCTTTGACGTATTATTTACCTGCTATTTATTTTCTATTTATCTCCATTGCCCCCGAAAAAAACGCCATAAGGGTTTGTCACCGGGGTTTTCAGCAACAACCAGCAACGTTCAGGCATATTCATGCCCTGGGTAGGGACAAGCTACCCAGGCGGGACTCGAACCCGCGACTTTCGTTATGGTAGGCGAGGAATAAGTCCCCGCTGCCACCGAGGCCGACAGAAGTGAATTCATTCTAAATATCACGGGATATATTGGTACGCATCATTATTAACTTTCCTCACAAGGTAGAACTCATATTGCCTCAGGTAAATAAGTCTCTCCACTTCGTGCTCTAATACCTACACCTACCTAACCATCTTTCCTGCTCAATTTCATTAAAACATTTTTTGAAGCAGAAAATAATTCATTTGGAAATTTATTCATACTCACATTCACTTCCACTGATGAAGTATCACGGAAAGGAGGATAATTAGACGTTATCAAAATTGAACCACTTAGCTATACCGCAAATCCAACTCGAAGCAAAAATCACCAGCTATTAAGAAATCCTTCTCTCCTGCTTTAGTTCTAAGTGCCGAAAAGAAATTTTCACTGATATCTAGTTCCAATTCATCTAGGCTGGTCGTAGGAGCAAGGGGAATGTAGTGGCCCAGTGGGATCACAGACTTGGTCTGCTGATCAAACAGTGCTGGGTTAAAATATCGGGTGAAGCCTTCGAAAACCGCAGTCAAAATCTCCGAAGTTTGAGCTAGCCCAGAAGAATGATCTCCCCCCCCCCCCTACTCTTTAATGCCGCACTCATTTGTCTTAGTACTGAGTGAGCTCTACTCTGCCTATCAGAACATCCTCCGAGTCACATCTCTAAGAGAGCGAGCCATATGAGTGGATCTGATGAGAGGGTTGGGTTACTTACAAGTCATAATTAAAGTTAGGGTATCATTGATTCAACGAGATTCCTCACAACAAACTGTCGATTTAACTACAAATTCACACTGTAATACTATATTTTAAGTATATAGTTACAACATGGGTAGAAAACAGAAATAGAGAATAATATTGGTTCAATCATGGACTTGTATTTATAGTGTTCCAAATATAAAATAAACTTGCAATCCTAATATCTAACTGTAATCTTTGTAACAATTTGTGACTATTATGAAGTAGCTTGTAAATTTCCCTTCCCTGAATAAATTGTTGAGAGAAGAGAATACGAAAGCTTGCTTTGGTGCCAACCAATTGTGCACACATAAAAAACATGGTTAGACTATGAAATCAATTGATTTTGGCATGACGAACATAAAAGAGGTGTTATACTGAAAGACTTCAAGCCATATTTTTCCAAGCATCTCATCGATTCCGGCCATAAGTGTGATTTTAACATTTAATTATTACATGTATTCACCAAGTGTTAATGGATGTTTTATAAATTCTTTAAATCACTAAATGTTCTCTTGCACCTAATACCACAATTTTAAATGACATGACTGAATTCAAGTTTTACCATTCTTGTCAACGGTGTTAAAATCTGCATCTTTCTTGCCAATCCTCCCTCCCCCCCCCCCAATTAACTCATCACCACCTGACCTGCTATCCACCTCTCTCTCCCCAGCTCTTATACTTTTATATTTTGACCCTCTTTCTAACCTGCACCCCCTTCCCTCATTTGGTTCTCCCCCCTACCGTTGTCGGTTATATAAGGCTCGACATTGAAATTGCTCTGTTCTGTTTGTCTTAATAATGGCGCTCTGGCCGTCGAAACTAGTCGAAAGCAAGTAAAATTCTGTGGAACAGTACGTACTGAGTTTTATTTCACCATGGTTAGAATAATCATGCTCCTACTGGAAAATAAAATATATTGTCAATTAAATTTATTAAGAGAAGATACAAACAGAGAGTTGTAATAAAAATAACTTACAAAATCCGAATAAACACGCTGTTGTTCAAGTGTTCCAACATTTACCCTTTATAACCCAGTGTTGCTTCTAAGCAACATCAAAAATGTTTAAAATTTCAGCTCTATTTAGGAGATATCTAAACTAAGTATTATTTTGTAGTGTAAATTTTAATGACGAAATATTTATCTGCCAGGATAATTATCATTGAGTGTAAAATTTTCAATTTTTCAAAATGAAAAATCTTGAACTTTGATTTCTCCAAGAAACAGCTCTGGGTTAGAAAGGGTTAACCGAAAATAAAGGTAAAATAATCATACCCCTGCTTGAAAATAATACCTCGTCATTGAAAGTTTTACGAGAAGATACCAACAGGGGGTAAAAACAAAAATAATCATACGAAATTCAAAGAATAGCATGTTTTCTTCTATCGAATAGGAATAGCGCGTGTGCTGGTACCTTCAGCGACCCCTTAAACACGTCTATCCTATCCGTCTTCATGTGAACTTCGAAATTTCCTCCCTCATTGTCTCACACAGCTTCCCCAATCCGTATTCGGAGGAGAGGGGGACCCAGTCACCCCTTCAAACAGCATCCGCTGCTCCCCCGACCCTCTGCGCCGCGATTCAGCAAAGCAGTCTCACTAAACAATCCACATCCAACCCCATCTTCGCTACACCTTCCTCCGAGATGCCGAAAGGCACCCTCCGACCAACTTCCATCCCCTCTCCCACCTTGCGAGAAATGCATTAAGAGCACTCCTGCCACCACTTAGCTTCCCAAACCTCTCCCCTCTCACACTGCCTGCCTGCCGACATCCTTCGCTTGTTTTTCACTCGACTTCCGCTTCCATTCTTGAGGGGGGAACGCCATCTAGGGAGAAAGCGCAGCGTTTGAAAAGTAATAGCAGTGATTACTTCTCTACTTTGTATGAAAACTCTATGGAAGATTACATTTTCATGCACTTCAATGTAGCATTTAATAGCGCATATTTTGATTTCTAATGATTATGCGGTGTTTTCGGTACTTCTTATGATATGATTCTTTACGGCTTTTCTTTAGTAATTGATTTATTTCGAGGTAATATTACAGAAGTATTTGGATGTAAGAAATAAATGCGACGCCAATTCTCCATGATCAGTCAAAAATCAGGATTTATAAAGATGCGTTGATCAGTCAAAATTTAGGATGCATAATGACGAGTTTTTAATGATGTGGATTTTTATTGATGGAAGAATTAATGAATAGTATTCATATATTACGACTTAAGAAGGATATTTATATTGTATCAACCTAGCGATGCCGTTTTATTTGATTTGAAATTTTAGTTTGAATGTATGTGTTGAGAAACTGGAGAAAAACTTATGGTTCAGGTCATGTTTCATCATCATAAAGGTAAAGGAAGCAATATCTTGTAGTAACTGAAAAATTATCCTCAATTTTGAGTATGCTGAAAAATTAAGTGATCGAGGTTGGGTAACGAAATGGGAAATTGTGATTATCTGCAGCGGCACCTCTCGCCAAGGTAGTGGCCCTCCTTAAACTTTACCCTATCTCACCCCTCATGGGACACGTGGTCTCTCCGCTGAACATCCCCTACTGCAAAACCTCTTAGCTTCATACCCTTCACATATCATTTCTCACTAATGGTTTGATTCCCTTCCCCATATCCAGGCCGTTGTTATCCCTTCCATAATTATTTCTCCCCAATTCTGCCACATCTTCTCCTTACCCTGACATAATTCGTAACTGCTTTCCTGGTTTTCCCTCTTCACGTTCTTGTTCTAATACATTCAAAAATATCTGCTGGCAGCAAAAGAAATTTCTTTGCCAATTGATAATGACCTTGCGAGATACAAATAAATAGAGGCATTCAAAAACTGATGCTGTAGAATTGTATTTTCAGAATAGCTACCGACTAAAATACGCTTAGGTAATTTAACACATAAGTTTTACTTATAACATGACCTTATTCTCAATGGGCTTGTTCGCCTCTGCAATTAATAGGACTCACCGTTTTTTATTGCCAATGGAAATTACAACAAAAATACCCTTATTTTTCCGTTTATTGATTTGACACTTTCTTTTCGAGCCATGCACGCTGAAAAATTGACCACTTAACCCTTTCGCGGATAATTGCATGGCGTCACGCGCTTCTCTGGAAAGGGTCACCTTCTTCTCTTCTTCCACAACCTTCCCTGAAATGGTCCTTGCTTGCATCGCTGCTTAAAATTGTGCGCAACACCTTCGCTCAAGGAGCGAATTTACTTGAACGAGGTACATAATCGGAATGGCCTTAGAAGATATAACCATCATCTGCATGGATGGCAACTTTTGCGTTATTTTATTGTAAAGTTTTTCATCCATCTACCGAAACCTATTGACGAGTTGCTATTCCGGGTCCGAGTGGTTGATCCCCTTTAACTTTCATTCTTCAGTTGTTAAATTGGTCAGTTGATCTTCATTCTATCCGTCACTATTATCTGTCTCTCCGGCTTGGCGCCCAAAAGCCGGCAATGGCAACCCTATCTTTTATAGCAACAAAGAAATCAAAAGAACAGAATCTACAAAATTTTTAGGCGTAACTTTAGACAAAAAACTCATATGGAATCATCAAATTAATAATGCAATAGGAAAAACTAAAGCCGCTGCAGCAGCTCTGGGGCCATTGCTCCAGAAAAAATCAAAATTATCACTAAAAGCAAAATGCCTCCTCTACAAGACGATGTTGAAACCGCTGCTATCATATGCTTCCCCAGTTTGGCTGATGGCCTCAAAAACGCATCTATCTCGTATCTAAAAAACAGAAAATCTGCTTCTAAGGAAGATCGTGGGCGCCCCATGGTTCATAAGAAATAAGGATCTGCGGAAAGACCTCAAGGTTACCCCTATACTAAGTGAACTAAAAGCAAATATTCATGTATTCAAGAAATCTCTGACACGCACAGGAAATGACAAATTAGTAGATCTCTGGGACTATACCCCGGACCCAGGCTCCAGACATCGCACGCCAATCTCGGCCCTAATCCCAAACCACATCCCTTCCCCATAATTAACAACAATTAGACATACTGAAAAGAAAATGGCTATTTAAATAGCAAAAACCACATTTTCAGAAATCCACTGGAGACAGCCAGAAGGCTGGGGCTAGTGAAAATAATCAAAATAGAAATTCCGGCGAGGCGAGGCGAGGCGTCTCTCCGGCTTCCCCGCTCATCCCTTACTTAAATAACCCCAGCAACCCCTCTTCTCCAAGCAACCAACCTATGGAAACCCTATTTGAAACAGTTAGACAAAGATATAGAACAGATAAAGTTAGAAGTGAGATATTTACAGACGATTAGGAGAAGAAAGAGCATTCTTGATCCAAACAGATAAATAACAACACGTTAAATCGGGCCGGAAATGAAAGTCAATAATTACCTCCAGTACATTACGGAGGATTCTGTCAGAAGAGAACCCGTAGGAAGATCAATGTAAATGCTCTCGACTTGCGAAGATGGATAGGAGGAAAAAGAATCAGGGAGGTAAATGTCCCGAAATGAATAGTTCATATCTTGAAAGTACGAAGGAAAGAAAATGTGAAAAAATCTCGTAATTTTAGTTTTAAGGTTTTCGCAGCGATTAGATGCATTATTATAATCCATTTTCGGGTGTACGTCTGCGTGCTTAATATTTGTCTCAACGTTTCATTCCACTTACTAGGAACGTCGTCAGGAGAATGAAAATATAAACATCTATCGTACCGTTAGAAAAACTGGTCCATTGTTGTCAAGGTATTTAAAAAAGTAAATAATAATAAAATAAAAGCCAACTTCTTTAAAACATCTACTATAAAAAAGGAAGATGAAAAGTGGAATATTGTTATTAAATTTTCGAAATATATCTCTTCCACACATTGCTTAAATTATATCCATCATCCCTGTTAAAATTCATAGGTCGTTTAGAAATTTCTATCGCCTCTCTAATAAGCCGTGGATAATATGCAGATTTTCTTGCAATGGCTTTGGCCTCATCCAGGAGGATCTTGTGTCCTGGCCCCGACATAAAAAGATCAGCGACAGCTGAAGTTTCCCATTGCCTTGCCTTCAGCGCCCTTTCATGCTCTTTCAGCCTTATCACTACCTTCCGTTTGGTCTGTCCGATGTAACTAGACCCACATGAACACAATTAAAGAAGTTGGCTTTTATTTTATTTTTATTTACTTTTTTAAATACCTTGACAACAATGGACCAGTTTTTCCAACGGTACGATAGATGTTTATATTTTCATTCTCCTGACGACGTTTCCAGTAAGTGGAATGAAACGTTGAGACAAATATTAAGCACGCAGACGTACACCCGAAAATGGATTACAATAGAAAATCTCGTAATAATATAAAAAGCGTAAATTTACCTTTGTAATCATTTTTAGAGGCAAATAAATATTTTCTTCTCTTGTAATCGAGTCATTTATACAACTTACAATTAGTTGTGTTGATGGTTTGAGGCGTTACTTTGTGGAATTTATTCATAATGAATGAAAATTGAACTCTGTTTTTCCACATAATTTTAACATAATAACATTTTTATGTGGAAAAACAAATTTCAATTTTCATTCATCACCTTAGTGGTGTAATGGCGAAATGATCATCTTCTAAAACCACGATTATAATCGACTGAAAACTGAACTCTTCCAAGGATTCTCCTTCAAATGAATACTGCTTCGAAATCACTGACATGAGCGATGTTTATCCACTTTCCAAAGCTACCATTTCAAGCAAAAGGCTCATGCATTTCCAATCGGCTATTTTTTTTATACTCACCGGTAGGGTAGTGGCAAAACTATCAAATTCCAAAGCTACAAGCGTATGTGACTAAAACTGAACTCTTCCACGAATCCTTCACGGTAATACTGCTCTACATCACTCTCCCTAAGATTTTTAACCCAATATTTAGTGTTATGAGTTAAGTAGTGGGAGTTATTTCAAGATATTTGGCAAATCTAATCCGTTCATCGCAAGTTGTTACCAAAACTTCGAGATCGTTGAGCAAAGTTGACCCGCTTTCCAAATTTCCCGTTTCAAAGAACTGTATAACTAAATCCTTGGTTGTTCTACCCTCCGAAAAGCTTGTGCAGTATACCTACGGGCAGGAAAGCCTTTTCCATACCCCTACTTCCTGTACCGTCTCCCTCTCCCGTAAACCCCCGCTTGCAGTAATACTTCGCCGAGCAACGTCCGCCCTTACATGATACCCTTCCGCGTTTCCCCCTACTCCTCTTCCAAATAATTAATAGGCCTCACGATTCCCCACACTACTATCCTTCTTCCACCTCCGCGATGGAAAAGCAAGAGAGTGGGGTACTCTTTTCTGCCGAGCGTCTCCAGGGGAGGAAGTAGAGTAAATAATGTCTCAGGTGCATTACTAAACGGCCGCTTTGAGACTTTCCCATCCCAAGTCAACCGAAGGAGTTGCTTTTACGAGCCTGATTCTTTTCTTTGCTCTTTCCGCCATCAAAAATGTGCACTTCCAGAGTTTAAGGGGAGGAGAAGATTCTGCGGGTTACTGTAGCTCAGAGTAGCACAGAATCGGCATAGTGAACTTGGAATTTGGCTACACTACACCTAAGGGTTCCGGGTTCATGTACAGGGTGAAGTATATGGATAATTCCTTCAATATTCATCGATGAATCGACAAAGGTTGTCTCCCTCATCCTAAATACACAAAATTCACACTCACTTCAACTTGGTATGGGGTGAGATTTAGCCTCACCACTCTTAATCAACCATAGGATTGAAGAATTGACTGTTAGTGTTTGATTGTACTCACGGATCATAAAGAAGAAGCGAATCCTCCCGGCTATCATAGCTCAGGGAGAAGGAGGTGGGTGGAGCATTTGTCTACACTATTGACAGTTCCCCGTTCGTATACTGGTTGAATCCTGCGGTCACCAACATCAAATATCTCCGATATTCGATGAAAAGAGGGGAAATTGGCATCCCAGACTCTACATGTGTAAAAATATAGGCCCTTTGATCGGTCCGAGGTGAAAATAAACTCTATTTGACATTTGAAGCGCTGAACGCTTGTTCATAACAGCAGGTAAATAACCTGCGTGTTACCCAACAAAAGTGCATAAAATAAACCGATTTTAATGCTTACAGCCTAATACGTATTGGAAAAAAATGAGCAATGGAGAACCATTTTGAAAAAAAGTTTCAAGCAGCCCGATCGGGATGACAAAGTAATGGTAATAGACTCGAAAGATTAATTGAAATCGTTGAATTTATGCATGTATTCAATTTTCAAAGGATTTATTTAGCTATTAACGCAAATAAAAAATTAAACATATATACTCCGACTTAGCACACCAAAAATTTAATAAAAGTAGGAGATATTTTTCAGGCAAACTGCTATATTCCTAATCAAAACACATCACCCCGCACATGTTAAAGAATATTCCTATATGTAGAAGTTGATGGATGTATAACGACCCAGATGCAGCATGGACATGCAAAGCATTGCGGCATTTAAGCAGTTTTCGGAAAGGCTTAGGTGTAGAACTTAAAGATGCCATTTTTTTAATTATGTAAAATTTATTTTAAGTCCTTGAGATCTGGAGGAGGATAGTTTAGGCCTAAGAATTGATAGGGTGAGAAATGAGAAGGTAAGCAGACAAATGTTAGAAGTAAAAGCCCCATGGAGTAAAATAATCTCAAATAGATCATGGTAAACTAGCTGTACCATGGTGCAGGGTATACCTAACATAATCAAATGCAAATCAGAAGAAAAAAGGGCCCGCAGATAATCATTAATTGTAAGGTAAGTATAAAAAAGGACGCACGTTCGGAATTTCACGAGTAAAAATGAAAAACTGGCATATGCTTGGAGGAGCACAATAATGGATATATTCTGGAATTGTATAAAGTTAAATTTATAAGACAATAGTTACACGAATTGTGATCGATTACGATAAATATTATCGTCCCGATACTATTAATCGTAATCCGCAACTATCAATAATCAATATCATCGTTTTGTGATATTGATTATTATTTAATGGAATATTTAATATCGTTCCTGCCTAAGGTGAAGAAATACAGGCTAGAGTAGTTATACGTATCCTCGAATTTTAATGCTATTTATTTTTGCGCTCTTAATGTCATGAATGTCATCAATTACGTCGAGGTTTGCCTGGCCCATATCATTCTATTTGGGGTCTATCAGAGAAGCTAAAATTTTATAAAATCGGTTTGAATAAATTTTCCGGTCACATTCATAGAAAATAAGCAGTATTCTGTCGATGAGTTAAAAAAGAAAGAGAGAATTACAGCTTTCATGCTTTGGGTTTACGATTCAATATTTTACGAAAAGAATTCGCACATAAACTTTACGATGGTTAATACACTTTAAGGTTTTTATAATAAATATTAAAATATATTACGTTGGCGAATGGTTCAATGTTTTCTATTTTACATATTTATTTTATGTGAAGCCTTTCACCTTTACCCTTATAGCTACGAAGCGAGGTTATGTTTGCAAATTCTCCTTTGAAATTTCCACGGAACCGAGGGAGACTAGCGGTCTGATGTTGACCATGATTTCACGCGACTGAGCAGTCTGCCTACGTTCCCTGTGTACACGAAAAATATTGAAGCGTTTTCTTCATATTTTTAACAGCATTTCACGAGTTTCAACGCAAAAAGCTATCGTTTAGTCTAATGACCCTGCAGGTTAAAAAGGTAAATACTAGCATTAAAACTGCGCTAAATAGTATCAAGTATTTTTCGAAGCACGCTCATGAGCCTATGCATTCTAGTTTTATTCTCTACCCATTACCACTGAATGAAGTCATCTTTTCCTCAGGTCATTATTAAAAGCCATTAAATATTTGTAAGACACGCGAAGATTCTAGGGAATTACTTCCTTAGATGTGGGGTGAATGTCAAAGAAAAACCCTAACTTCCTGCAAACATTCAATTTTGTTGCATTAAGCTTACATATTTTTGTGTGTGACTGGATGTTACCTTGCTTCATACATATCTCAAGAGTTAATTATTTAGACATTAAAATACAATTTTGAAAATAATATTTTGCCTTTAGCGTTAGCACGGCGCCAAATACCGTAGTGTCGATGTAGTACCTTCTGGTTTAAGGGCATTTTTATGCTCATTATGAAGACTTTAATAATGGCCTCGAGTATTACGTGATGCAAAAATACGATAAAAATCTAGTATTAACAATGATGACAAAGCAAATCAAGACAGAATTCATGTTTTTTCCTGTTTCTAATGTAAAGCATGAAATAGACGCATACATTGTAATTTCTCTTTTTTCCATGGAATCGTGTTACTATTTATCCAGCAGCGTGTTAAAATGATTTTATGAGCCACAACAAGAAGACGGGCAATGATTAAAAGAATTTTTAGCTGAATAAGGATTTACAACATGCTATTATTGTTGAAGACGGTGTTGAGCTTACGATAAAATTGATTGTTAATTGAATATAAAAATCGTAATAATGCAATGGCTGGCCATTTATCCCATCAGGACATAAGATGGAACTAGGATTTTTCTGTTTCATCAAACAAAAAAAACTGATTGGGTCCTGTGATTGCGAGTAATAATTTTTAGAGTACGTTAGAATAATATTAAAATACATACATTTTCATTTTATGAACAACATATCGAAGTCGAATATTTGTTAAAGTACGCAGAATGGATCAATGCGTGGGTGAAAATATTTGCTTTGACAAGTAGGAACCAGTGCGTGGTCTCGCCGGAAATTGAGGTTTATCTTAATGAAAAAATATTTATTTTCTGGGAATAAATATAAACAGCGGTTTTACAAAAGGCTGCACAACAAAAAAATTGTTTGAGTGAAATAGTCGGCTAGGATACAAATACATTTTCCCTTGAATGTTATCTGATCTGCCTACCATTAGATCTACTGCAGTTCTTTATCTCAAAGGTTCTGATAATACATATTTTTAGCATTTTATGCCCCAATCTGCACGTCCTATGATACAGCTTGGATACCTTTTGTTTATTCCATGGCTCTGCAAAGTTAAATTCACGGAACGTTTAAAATGTTTGAACAACTGTACGTTAGTCTTAAAACATGAACTGCCTTTGAAGTTCCTTTAATGATGAGTAAATACGCCTTAGTACTCCTGAGGCCCTAAGCGACTTCGTTTAATCCATTTTAATTCCTCATTATCTCATACGTCTAGTTGAAACGCGCGCAATGAGTTCGTTTTCAAATTGACCTCACCGAATTTATTTCTTATTTTCCTTCTTATTTCGAGTTGAAAAATCAGGATAAATTTTTATCCTTTGAAATTAAAATTCGTTTTTCAGATAATATTTAATGTTTAAGTACTAAAAGGACGAATTTTTTATCCACTCTCTGTCATAGGACAACTTTTCTCGCTACCATCGACTTATATTCTCCATGAAAATCGAAAATAACAATGCTTCCGATTTAAGCATTGGAACTTTTACTTTGATAAGGGGCCATTAATAATTCTCAAGGCATTATAAACGAATAATTCTAAGATGGTATTTAAGCCAGAATTCCAGAGGCTACGATTAATAACCCCTTAAACACAAATGATAAAATTTTATTCAAATCATTTCCCCACAATAAACCAGCTACATGCAATTGCTACTTTTAAGTATAAGTAAAATACCTCACACTCATATTGATATAAAAGCTGTAATGTCTTCATGCCTCGTCAATATCAAGCAAGTGAGGTGCACGATATTCATTGATTTTTTTGCGGTCATTGAATACTGTTTTATTCTATTCAGTCATCATGGATTCATTTAAAATTTTTACCATCACTATGCTAGGATATGGCTGCACAAACTCTTACATTTAATTTCTCTGGCATGTACAGAATTAGTAGGTACAGATGTTCAATCCAAAATGTCTATAGCTCACTTCAGCTAGGGAATAAAATCCAGCAAACAAAACCCGCTCGAAGGCACTTTATTTTGACTGAATTTCTTGGCGGTAGCTTTCGCAGGTGTTCAGAGTAATATTTTAAATAAATCCTATGCACTGATTACAATATTGCCCGACGAATCAATGTAATGGTTGATCACCTTTTCAGAGGGATTACGCTATCCTTCCGGAGTGGCATATTTATAACGATGCTTCACAGAGGATAAGAATGTAATACATGGTTAGGTATTCATTTTATCACGCTTCAAAGCAGAGTCACATACGGGTCAGCTTGTGAAGATCCAGTCCTTATTGAAACTGTCATTAATTTTATTATCTCTAGCGTTTTATTGATCAGCTGGGGTTTGAATGTTTTGCCGGAAAATATCAAATACAGTGGTTTGAAATTTCAGTTGGCTAACTTGCCATCCAGAACTGAAATTTGATGAAATACTATTTTATACAACTGTATTTTACAGATTTTTGAATTTCAAACAACTGTATTTTACTGAATACAGTTTTATGACATTTTATATAACTAGCATGTTACACAGAAATTAATAAAGCTATCAAGAATAAGAGTGGATGGTTGTTTCATATAAAATAATCAGTCGAAGAGTTGAGGAATGCTATGCTAAAAACAAGATAAATTGTTCTTCGCATGTCTAAAAGTAGCTACACATCGCAGTTTGGATGATAAAAGTATCATTGAACTAAAGAGGAGTATTTTTACTACTGTAATTGAATTACATTTGCTGCTATCCGCATCGGGTATTTGATTTTGAATACAAACGAGATGATGGCTTTTATGCAATTACCTAACCTGACTTTCCTAAAATGTTAGCCATGGAACTACTACTGAATCGAATTCAAGTCATTAGTACAAGAGAACTTCATAGAGGAGGACCAATGTCATCTCATAGAAGGCTGAGTTTTTGTTCCCACTTCGGTCGCTTTTTAATCGGTTTTCAAAAATGTCCGAAGCGCTTTGATAAGTTCAATGCATTCCACTATTTTCTAATACTTTGCAGTATAACGCTTGCAATTACAAGGAATAGCATTGAGCTTTTATGACTTTAATGGATCACATCATCATGCACATAAAATTAGGTTAAAACCACTAATCATATCATATTTTTCAGTGAAACTCGGATCACTGTCCGTCAGCGACGCGAGTGGTGACTTTTGAAGCTAATTGAAATTTTCGGTGGTTTTCACCATATTTAGAGGCTGTTTGAAATCCTCTTTTGTAAAATTCGTGCAGTTGCACATAGGTTCTCTCTTCAGTGCTGCACCCTTTCTGTGGAAAGCTGAACCATCATGGTGTGGCCTTAGACGCAGTTCCCATAGTAGGATGCATCTAAATAAAGGGAAAGAGAGGGAGAAGCTGGTCCGGATAACGGAGGAATGCACAGAGGGGCTTTGCTTCCGGTGTAGAGTCTAACGGTGGCTCCACAAGCAGAAAATAATTTCCGTTTCCAGAGAACACAAAGCTTCACGCCTACTCGCGTATAACAAAGAAACACAGAGATATCATGAAAGGATCATAACACATTAACCAATGACATCATTGTCAAAATAGCATCATCATTATCTTTATCATCGGAAAAGGAAGGTTTACGTGAAAAATTAGGAAAATACCCCCTCCTTATTTAAACATCCCTACTTAAATCGCAATAAGACCTATTCCGATTATTACTCCTGACTATGAATAATCCTAGACATATGTTCAGTAATTGTAAAAATCATCATTATATTAATCTAACTGTGTAAAATGTACACAAGCATTGTAAACCATTACTTAAGAAATAGCCTGAAACTCTGTACCATTGAAAACACTGGGTTTGGGGAAAGGGGGCCAATTGACCTCATCAGACCCAGGATAAATAAAACTAGTAATAATAATAATTCTTCAGCACACTATCGATAAATCTAACTCTCTTCCCACCCTTCCCACGTTTATGTAACGTCTTGTTCTCGTATCCCCTCCGCTATCATTGCCTCCACCCAGAATCAGACACTAACACTTATTTTCCTCATTTACATCCCCTACCCTACCTGTTCCGCATCCCTGTCCTACCTACTCAGTATTCACTCCATCCAAACCTTCATTCTCATTCGTATCCCATCTTTTAACTTCCTCTTCTCGCTCACCATGTCTAGCACATTGTCGTTCCTCTACTCAGGGGCGCAGCTAGGAATTAAGGCTAGGGGGGTTTCAGGCGCAAGTAATAGTGGGGTACCTGGGGGTGTGGTACACCTGCCAGGGTAAGCGGTAGGTGCGCCAGAATAATATTTAAGATAAATGGTTCAAAATGTTGATTTTTACGGCCTTCTGAGGGATATTTTGTTAATCCTCATACTATTCTATACGTAATATTAAACCAATTAAGTATTAAGATTTAACATAAAAATTTCTCTGAGCTTTGGGAGGGGGGGTTTATCCCATGAAACCCCCCCTCGCTGCGCCACTGACTCTACCCGTCAGACTAATTCACCTTCACCATTCTCCTCCATGCCTATGTCAATGACACCTTCAGTAACGTCTTATCTTTCAAAGTGCTGCACTCCAGACGCATCGGTAAACTTTTATTTCATTAGCAATGGATAAAATCGAGAGAAAAATATCTATTTATTCAAGTTAAACAACCAATTTACTAAAAGGTAGAGTATTAATGATATGAAGAAATAGGATCACGGGCGGGAAAAGACGAGGCGTCAGTAATTTGGAGGGAGGCTGACAGGAATACTGAAAAACTTTTCAGACATATTGGTGTATAAAAAGGCTATTGATGAGCAATACAGGAGGGTAGCGGCGGAGAGTTTGATTATGGAGAAAAGAGTTGGTAAATGCTTGATGTGTTTGAGAGGTGGAAAAAGAAAAAATACCTTAAGTGTCACAAACGGAGAAGAAAATAATAGAGGACCTAGAAGTCATGGACGGCAGAAATTGAAACGCACGGAAGAAGAAATAATATTAGCTATTTCAGGGTACTCCTTTACGCAGAATGACATGAATTTATCACTTTAATATCAAACGTTTTCGTGGAAAAGTAATACAACAAGCGACAAAATATTTGAAATAGAATGGTTCAAAAACATCGCGGAGAATATATAGCGTACAAGTAATTTCCATTCAATCTGACGAAGAGAAAGCACAGGGACACTGAGGCTCCTTTCCTACTTTGAAGAACAAAATTAATTTTAGCTCTCACTCCCCCTCTTACTCCCAGTTTCCAATCTTTCACTCTTCTGAAATCATTAATTGTATCCAGAGAAACGATTTATTCCTGGAAATAAAACCCTATTCTATTGGTGCCATCGAAAGGCAAAAACTGACAAGACGTTATCTGTCATCCACAAAACACCGAAAATTAATAACGGAAGTTTCCCTATGTCCAGAACTTGAGCACTTTCGCAATATATTTGATACATTAATATTTGTCTGATAGGGTATGTCGGGGATGGAATACTGTAAAAAAAAAACAATTTTCAAAACATCAGCATCTCACCCAGCGACATCTACTTCCCCTTTTACCATTTTATTTATTAACTATTAAGTTCCACACAACCTAGTGGGATATATTACTTCGTAAAATACATGACGAATATGTACCGCTGCATTTATTTTCTTCAGTGCCTAAAAATAACGTCCATGTAATGCAAGTTGAAAAAAAATTATAATTAGAATACTAAGCATGCAATCATTTAGCATAAATTAAGAATGTGTTCATAAAATAAATGTTAAAAATAATTAATTCCTTACAATTATTGCTACCTAATAATGAAAAAAATTTCCGATGCTGATGTTACGTAACTGGACGATGTGAGCATAGCTTGGTTCTCCACCGAGTGACAACACTATTATCCTAAACCCATTTAATTAGTCTCAATAATTGTCACATTACTAAAAAACCAATGTACTTACTATATATAGTATAATAGAAAGCATTTAAAATCTGTGTAACTACTTCTGCATTACATTTTAATATAATTTCAAGTTACTATATTAATTTTTTTAAATACTTTATCATTACTACTGAATATATTAAAATTTGAAAGGCCCATGATATATGAACTGTACAGGCCCTAATTTTCATTCAACTCCTCAGCAAAGGACAAAGCTTCCTTTTGAAATCTCGTAAGATTACATCATGAATCATCTCCATAAAATATCATTTTCCACCATAAAACACATATTGTTTACAATTGCGCGTAGTAGATAATGGGGACTTAATTGTCTATAGCTTATTTAAATCGGGATTAAACCCTTTTACCGACAATTTTCATGTTCCACCTCTTAAACAATTTTCAATTTTTTCGTGCTGCAATCTTTAGACTTAAATTAACATATAAAGTCTCTTACAATAAAGTGCGGAAAATGTATTCTTGAAGGAATTCTTCTCGGGTTTTCCACCGGTTGAGGCTTTCCATGGCCGACGTTTCGAGGCTCGACTCGAGCATCGTCATCAGGGCAGTTGAATTCAACTCATTCAATCAACTGCCCTGATGACGATGCTCGAGTCGAGCCTCGAAACGTCGGCCATGGAAAGCCTCAACCGGTGGAAAACCCGAGAAGATTTCCTTCAACTTGTTCACCGGGAAAAACTTCGATCCTGTATTCTTGAAGTTTCTATACTTCTCTATTTTCAGAGAAGAGAGATCTCTCGGTAAAATACAGATTAATCGCGTAAAAATGGCCGGAGGTCGGCTATGACTCCATAGAAAAAACTTTTTAAAGGTAAGCTCTACTATAGACTATTTCAAACTGTATTCGGAAATTTTTTTCCAGCTTCTATTTGATCTTCCCGAAATTAATGTAGAAAATATTTCCTCGGAAACTCGACGATTTTGAAGAAGAAAAGGATACAATGAATTTTTTTATCAAAGGATTTCACTACATTGGGCTCAGACACGTGCTGAGAAATTGATGCTGAAAAACACGGGGCACTTGAGGTGGAATAGTGTCGTTCATCCGGAGCCATTTTCTCACATGGCGTGGGGAACGTATGGTTCCCTCGACTATCACCTATCGAAAATCTACAAAAATAAATGAAAGAAGCTAATCAATTGCAGAATAGGTCGAAACACCTCATCATGACTGTTCTGAGAGGCCTTTTATTAGCTTGCCGGGAAATATGGCGGAAATGAAAGAAACTTGAAACTTGATCATGTACATTGTTGACCGTAAACAAGAGAAAGAACAAGAGAAATCTGTCGTTTCCGGGACAAGGAACAGAACCGTGGGAATGATGGGATATCTTCGAAACTCGGTAATTTTCCTGCTCATGCCCACGCTCGGGATTATGAGGCACATTTTGTGTAAGGTTTGCGAATCTCTCATGAAAACAAATAAAGTTTCCCATCGTCCCGCTACATATCGCTTTCTTTGCATTAGGCGTGAAAGGTCAGCGCGCGCTGTTTTTATTACCTACCGGATGTTTTAAATTGTTCAAACTGTAGGTACGCAATATTCGCAACAAATCTCAAGAATGGAAAAATGAGACACTGCTTGACAGGTTCGGAGACTTTCTTTGTGCCCGTTAGTCCTTGATAGAGCACATTAATTGACATTTAGGAGCTACTTGGTAATAGTGGATTGAAGTATACAAAATTAGTTTGCTTGAACGAGTTCATCTATCTGAATGAATTGGCAATACAAAAATCCATGTTTATTTTTTCTACGTAGAACCATAAAGAGATCGTGATAGCCTAGTGATAAGAGCGCTTGGCTGCTAATCGAAAAGTCCACGGTTCAAGTCGCAGGCGAAGGCTTCAGGCACCCTCAAGCTAAATACTTGAAGTAAGATGTGACCCAGAGAAAAAAACTGGTGGTGCTAGCCAAAATGTATGTTAATGCAATTCATACGTCTGTGGCGAATTCTGGGTAAGCGCTACCAAACATGGGATTGAATAATTGCCAAAAAACATACTCAAAGTACAAACCGAATTTGGGAAGAGGAGGAAGGCACTGGTGTACTAAACTGCAGTAAGTAATCCTTATGACCAACTTACGGAGAACACCTTAGCCCGCAGTAATTTGATGCTGCATATCAAAAAGTTGTCGAATTTTTCCATTCGGTTGGCAGCATCGAAAAATTCTATTTTATCGTTAAGGAAGAATACCTCAATACTTTCACCACTGTCTTGGAGATACAATATTTAATATGAATCACGATTAGTAATTACTCACCTATTTGGATCAGGATTTACATTGATCAGAATATTTCGGTAATATGGAGCTTTATCCATTCGTAAAGTTTTTCAGTTTTCAAAAGTATGGCATAAAAGCGATTGTCGCGGCTAAGACTATGCGGAACTCAATTGTGATTGTAAATTAATTCAACTTTGTGAAATTCCCCTCAATATGTTGATGATACATTATTTTTAATATGTTCCACTGTACGGCAGCATCATTCGGACTATAAACAAAGTTCCCGTTGTTAGGAGAGTTTGTTTTGGGTTTTTTCACATTATCCATTATCCTCTTTTTGATCTCTTACGGATAATCCAAAACGCACCCTCCTAAAAAAGGTTAAATATGTATTCAGCATTGATTATGCTAGAATGCAGTGCATTATGCTGAGTTGAATAAATTACGACCTTATATTGAGCAGGATTTGGTGAAATTTTATTACATTTCTGGAAGATTCAATTGCATCATGACGCGTTCCGACCGTAAAGTCATTCTCAAGTAAAGTGTGAACATGTTAAATTCTGAAAAAAGTGTCATCTTTTTACTGTTCATGTGAAGATTCCCGGCCACTATATCTCGCCTGCCTCAGTTACTTTTATTAAAGTTCATTTCAGAGGAGTGCTTTTGCTATTTGAATTTTTTTTCGTAACTACTATTTCAAACATTTGGGAAATGTACTTTTTCGTTCGGTTACCATCTTGTGCTCGAAGATATCTTACTATCCCCGCTTAACAGAAACTACATAGTTTTGAAGTTAGTTCCGAACACAAAGGAGCCACCCAAGCACTCAGGATGTCTTGCGATGATTGTGTAGGTACCGAGCCACATCAAAGCTCTTTATAAAGACGATCATGGCCTTTACTCAAGCTTGTATTCTCCGATACACCTTGAAGGTCTCCTTTGCTCAGCTTGATCCTACATTAGGGGAGAAAAGGGCTGTCAAACCGCACCGTAGCCGTTTACTAGCTCAGCGTGCATGGTCGTCGAAGAACATCAACCTACTTGAGCTGAAGCTCCTCTATGACACCACGTTCTGGAGTAACATTGTTTTGGTTTTATTAGAAATCCTTATTGACGTGTGCCCTACACTTAAGAACCTTTCGCAAGCACGTGCTAGGTTTCACTCACTTTAATATTTTTTTAAAAATTCAACTAAATAAGGGAAAAATATTCCGTTTTATACTGGCAAATCTCGAAGGGAGTGTTTTTATAACAATTAACGTCGGCGATATATCAAAAACAGAAAAATGAATTATACTGCTTCTAATTAATAACTAATACGTAATACCAAAGTATAAAGTATGTTTATCGCAAATGCGCTTGTTCTGGATAGCAGAAATGGCTATGAATTGGTGACATCATCGCAGGTGTTAAAACCAACCTCCATAAGAGGTGTCACTGTGTAACAACGTAATTTCAAGTCCCTGCGTCTGAGAAAGAGCATAAACATAGGTATATCAGCATTCAAAATTTTAATCATTGAAGCCCAATATAATAACCTAAAGTCAATCAAGAAACCAAGCAAAGTATAAAACCTCATCCCTGAAAGGAATCTGAGCGGAAAATTTAAAAAATTGAACACAGGAAATGGACTTAAGCGGGGGAAAAGGTTATTTTTGCAATGGGCATGCACATTCAGGGTTTTAATATACTAAATGCAAATGATTCTCCAAAATTTTGCATCACAGTTTCATTAGTGCGTTCATGCTGGAGCCTAAATTGGTATGCCAGCCACATGACCCTGCATATGGCTTCAGCTAATAAGATGGCTATAAGAGTTTACCAGGGTCAGTATTTTAAAGCTTACTTATTAAATTGATAGAAAAGGAAAATAAAATTCAGATAAAAGCAGGTGCATATTCATTACCAATTGGAATTATTACTGACGATAAACATTGAAAGAATAGTGATACTGATTAATTGACAACCAAAAATGCACTATCATAAGAAAGAGCAGCTGAGGCCTCGTGGCAATGAAGACCAGAGTAACCTTGAATCCATAATCAAATAAAAATTCATTCATTTTTGTTGCACCTGCGTTTGTCAATATTAAATGTATTAGGTAATTTAAATTAAATGGATAAAGTTCAAGCAATACTCATGCGCATTGTTTTCATAAAACTATACCTTCATGAAAAAAATTATATTTCATTACCAGTAGAATTTGAAAACTATTGAGAAGATGGCTGGAGTATTGTTACAAAACGGACATCAAAATAGCTACATCATAATTGAAACGAGGCTCATAATGATATCTTCCCTCAGTAAACGAACCTTTTTTAAATCTTTGTACACTAAAGGGATGTTAACGTTTGTTTTTCATCACCCTTCTCATAGTTTCAATATTTCATGATCATAATTAGCAACAAACATGGAAATAAAATAGACCTTTAGTATTCCGGACATTTGAATAAAACTACTTGAGCCAATTCCAATAAAAGTATATACGCACTAACAACAGAATTTACTCGCTAACAAGGACACAAAATCACAAAATATACACTACTAAAAGTTGGACAGACGACGTATGCCTTTTCTAGCTCAATTTTTTAAACTGTCCATTGATTTTTATTGCTTTCAAATATTCAGCATATATAATTCCTTCAGAGTGCATAGACGGTAGTAATTGATTGCCAACGAAGAATCAAATTATGACTTAACTCTTCTCTAACAAGTTCACATAATACTTTTAAGCCATGGGATCACCCGAAGAAATACGGATTCGAATCGCTAAGGCTCGATAAAATCAAATTAGATTCCCAAATGCAGTTGGTTGAATGATTTCCACATAATTCTTCCAGGTGGATGAATTGCCCCAATCCGCCTCCCGTGAACATGCAATTCATCATACATCCCTGATTTACCGATTTATGGCTATCTCCTTGGGCTCCTTTCGTCTTCAGAACAGAAAGCGCTCCTTTCCTTCCAATATTCTTCCTCGAACCTCCGACGAGAAATGATACTTACAGAGCACTAATCTGATAACATTTGTAAAGTAATAACTTTACAGAAGAGCATTTATTTAGAAATATCACCTTGAAACATTTTAAAGTGGATGAAGCTATATTCTTTGGTCTTTGAGATGTACATGTATTCAACATTTTGAAAACCATTTTGATAAAAGCCTATTCCTGTGTATACATAAAGGTAAAACGTTTCTAGCTGATACTCATGGTATCCAAGAAAGGAAGCTACGAAAGGGTAATTATTTATTTTTTACTATTATTATACATTAAACACATCTGCTAAATCCTGCATTAAATGACCGGTATTTAACATCCTGAAATAATACTAAATATAATTTGAAAAGTGTAAACGCAAATGTTAAGAGTAAAAAACTTTAAACAAGTGAATTACACGACGGAAAAACATTGTAATCGAAGTTTTGAATATGGCGGACATTTTATAGCAGGGTGCAGGGCATTTGGTATAAATAACAAGTACTAATGTGGTGAAAAACAATCAGAACTAAGCAAATGAATAATGAAAGAATTAATTTAGTTAGATTCAATATTACACTCGAAAAAGAACGATCCGGGTTTCATAACATAGTGTCATCGTAAGGCGATATTCATTGTCAAATATGATATGAAACTCGTATTGTAATTTTTCATATATAACAGCGAATATAACAAGGTTATTTTTTCATTTCTCCTAACCTAAACCCTAAGTTATCACTTATTAAAATTATGTAAAATTAGTTTTTAGTCACGCAGCTGACCAAATGAGTGGGTAAGTTGTATTGAAGTGGATTCGATTCCATCAACTCAGAGCAATAATTAATAGGGAACCAAATAAAAAAATTGATTCAAGGGTGGTAACATCATCGAAATTGCACAATGGGTAATGCTTGCTTGGGTCGGCATCTTTCAGCCAGCGGGCTTTTAAAGTTTCATTACCAAAATCAAAACTCATTGGTGCTGTGGCGGCCGCACTCAACTATTCGAACCCTTTTCCATCCCCGGGGAAATACTCAATCAAGCAACGAACACGAAGTTAAGCAAAGCGACTCGCCCGTATTGAGTGCCCCCAGGGACATTGACCCGCATTCAACGCCTCTTCACTTTTTCTCTCCGAGCCCTCGTGACTGAGATAGAAAGCCGTGAACGATCTTTAACTGATTGTAAAGCATTCTAAAACCAATTTCTCTCAGACTCCACTCAGACCCTCTCAGATTTTGATGTTTTCCCCCAATTTTATTCCCTATTTCAGATAAAGCTAAAATATTTTGGCCAAAAAACGAATACTTTTAGAGATATGAGTATTTATATGTACTACGCAATAGAAGAAAAGTTCTTCCGCTGGTCAAATTATTCCAAAAAGCCATTTTTTAATTATAATAGCAAAAATGTAAGAACGGTACAGTGATAAAACTTACTGATGCTATATTGAAATACCTGTCATTTGCTAAAATCTTGTTCCAAAATTTTTCGCATGTAAACTTTTTGCGTTGTAAAAATTAAAAAGCTAAATAATCGCAGAGAATGATTTGACTAGTCAAATCGCCCAAATTTAGAGATGGATTTAATCAACAAGTTAGGTAATTCAAATTCT
Organism: Ischnura elegans; assembly: GCF_921293095.1. NCBI lineage: Eukaryota > Metazoa > Arthropoda > Insecta > Odonata > Coenagrionidae > Ischnura > Ischnura elegans. The sequence goes on along the minus strand of NC_060251.1, from coordinate 84,631,989 downwards.
TATGAGTAGACGACCGTAGAAAAGATAATGCAAGGAAACCTATGGATTAAGTACATTCTTTCTCGTAGTATCCCTAAATTTCAAAACGCATGCTCCAGAATGGGACTTCGGGAAAAATACCCAAAAATAAGGCTGCTTTATTAGATATTTTAATATCAATTTTACTGCTAAAAAGTAAATAAAAACTAGCATTTGAAAGGTATAATCGGGAGTATAAGATACAACATATCGCCATAACCACAGTTACCGAGGTGCTATTTAAAAATTAGTTTAAATTCAAGCGACGAAATAATTCAAATCTAAAATCTTATATTAATGAACACCTGCATTCAATTCCAGACTGTTTACATTTTTTGTGCATTTGCTACATTCTTCACTTATTATTATCGCAGATCAATGATTATACATAAAAAATGGTCTAGCTGATTTCTACTATTATGTCTTTACCTTATGATATCCGTACTTTCCTTTGGGCCCACGCAATAAAGTATTCATTTCAACTATATAAACGATTACTAAGTAAAAACGGCTATCACAAATGCATATGATTAAAAAAACGCAATAAATGGGCGTAAAGTCTTCTTATTAAGGCTAATTCCGTTCCGGCACTGGTTAAACAACGATATAATAGTGAAAAAAATCATGTATCAATTTTGTGGTCACAAAATTTCAACACATACATTCTAAACCAAATAAAAACATTTTGTAATAAAATGTAAATCATAATTTGTCAGATAAAACACACAGAGTAATATTTCACTTCCAAAAAAAGTTAAGGAATTTGCTTTCCGGCTCTGCTAATTTTGCCATCACGTCACAGTCTGAGGGGAATTATTCATAAAATGATTAACCTTAAAAGCTACATATATGCGCATGCCGTAAGTAAATGTGAATTTTTGAAACTATAAACGGATCGTTTACTCAGACCCAAAATCGCAGTTCGTTAAAGAAATCTATAAATGGGAACTTGCGTTTAAGTGCTCAGGAAAATACCCGAAGTGCGAGCAGGCCATAAGGAATGAATCTGGCCCTCTTAACTTGAATGTGTGATATTTTCACGCCTGTGTCTCAGTAAAGGGTGAGTTTCACCCTCTCTTTAACTCTCTTTAAGAACAACCTTCGGGTAATGATACTAAATGAGCGAAGGGTATTAGGACGAGTGATTTCAGAAAGTTCCAAAGAATATTTTCTTGATAGACTACGGTTAAACGCAGGTTTATCATGTTTCTTTAGTTGTACGCCAATAAAAACCTACTTTTAATTCAATAAATAAAGATTCAACTCCCCACAGCGAATTTTATCCGCTGTTAAATCACCCCATTATAACTGTTTCATACCACAGGGTCAGAAATAGGAGTAAAAAACCACATGGAATGCAAAGAGAATTTTTAGACAAAATCGAGAGGAATTCTAATAATATATAAAGAACATTTTTCTCAAAAATTTTCATATTACAACCGGCTTCTGTTCATAAACAGTTTCTCGTATTTTCAGGATTTTTTTCTTAAATAGTGCAGAACCTAAAAATAATGCAGAATATATGAAAACAGGAGGCATAATTTTTTGGGGGAAATTACAAGTCATTTTTCTAATATCATTATCTACAACGTACTGTGTGAAATTGGTGAAAAGGACTATGTAAACCTTATTCCTAAATTTTCGTACATCAGAAAAAAGTCGGGGACCAAGATATGAGTGTCAAACATTCACAGTGATAACTGTCGCCATCAGTCTGCTTACTGCTTTAGAGGCTGCCTCATCATTTACTAAGTCCCGAAAGGCTTATCCAAATGGGACGTCACACCTAAGGGGGGTAGGCCTGGTACGAATGAGAGATCTGCGTTCGGCGGATTTGGTGCCCTACGCGCGAATTCGCTACGGGGCTGCCATGGCGCTAGCTAGCCCCAGCTCACCTCCGCAATACCAGCGGACAACACCCATGGGTTTGAAGAGACGTCCTGCCTAGCACACCTCTCCCAGAAGACTCCGGACGTATAACTGCTTCCCCTTCTATTCACCGTGTAATGACTGATGTTTGCCAAGGCACTGCATGTAACACGTACGACGCAAAACGCACGGGACCGAAGTTACTTACATGATGCTCACGTTGAAAAATTGAATTTTCTTACTCTACTATCAAAACCGGACATCCCGATTGTCGGTCAGAGGAGCTATTATGTATTTACGAATGAAAATGATCATGTTCAGAAAGCCGTTGGATTTTAATATGAATATTTGAATGATTCATTCAAAGCTATATTGAACAGCAAATACACGGTGGAATTGAACTTTTCCCGTGGAAGTGATCAATTTAAACGAGTGATCACTCCGTGTTTGGCCAAATCTGTGGCGTCATCAGAATTTCATCCTAATATCGAAAATGCGGAAAATGAATTCCCAGGTATCCTATCAGTTATGCCACTAAACCTTGGAGAGAGAAAAATGTACTTGTACACCACTAAGGGATTGGTTGGGTAGTACCTGGTATTATACATGACTGGCATTAAGGATATCCGAGTCTGAATCCCAATTGATTGTAAGCCAAATGAATTTTTCATAGCGAATTTCTCCCTTTGGGCAAATAAATACGTAAGCTTTGTGCAATATTCTACACTGCACACCACAAGTCACCAAGGGATCGAAAGAGTAGTTGATACTTAACAGGAATGAGCTCCCAAATCAATGAATTGAAAGGAGAGCGCTGAAGAAAATGGATAAAGTGAAGTGCACGGGGAGATATGGAGACGCAATGGTGTGTTAGAAATTTTGGGCGAGGAGAGGAAACTTAAAAAAAATACACACGGAAGATGCACGAATCGGATGGATGTAGTACTAAGTATAGAATCTAGGCACCACGTTAGATGGAAGATTGTTGGATTTTTCAAATGAGAAGGCTTACGGGCAGCTTGATTCGTAAAAGGCTCTTTGTAAACCAAGCTTACAGTTAACAATTTTAAAATGCTGTAAAATATTTATATTTTTGTAGCTTACCCAACTTGGGGCATGAGAACAATTTAAAAACTATATAAATAACATTCCATTAGTCTGCCAATAGATGGAATGCTATACATGGGCGTACCAAGCGAGGGGCAGGAGGGGCAGCTGTACCCCCACCCCCTAGAAGCAAAACTCGCAAATTTCTTTAAGGAAAATAGTATTTTTTCAACCAATTAATTTTAAAAACTAATAAAGAGCTCTTACAGTTTCCTAAAAATGTTGATTTCATTCACCTTTTCCATGCTTAAATTTTACCTACAACTTGAAAAACCATGGCTTGCCCCCCCCCCCCCCCCAGTTTTGAAGCTGAGTTCGCCCTTGATGCTATATCTAACTTTATAACTATATATGGTATAATATAATTTATTACAAAAAACTTATGTAGGTTTCAATTAAATGCAAACAAAAACTTTTGGTTTGCCCCGGCTGATCACGTTTACACCGATTAATATCAAATTTATTCTACAGCCAAGTGTAGATAAAATGAGAAATAAGGATATAGAGAGGCCTGATTTTGGTTTTATTCCCTAATTTCTTGGCATTTTTGAAGCTGATTTTCAATTAAAAATATTGTTTCGCTAGTGAGTATCTAAGAAGTAATGCTTTCACTGTAGAATATATGAATAATGCACGAACAGTTATCTGCTAATTTTTCCAAAGGATTTATCGTTATCAATTTTTGCCGACACTAATCATACTAATACTCCAGATAAGCGAAGGAATGCTATTTTTCACGTTGGTACTGAATAATTTATTACACAAACCTTTCGATTGCAGGAATAAGAATCAACCAAATACCTTTTGCTTGCCTCGAACGATCACGATATATACCACTTAAAAGCAAATCGAATTCCTTCTGAAGCCTCTTCCAGGTATAACGATGAAAAAGAACTTTTGAACCTGAGTTTCATCGAAAAACGATACAATTTTTAGTTCTTTCCTCAACGAAACAATAACACGTTACGAAACTGTAAAACGATAAAATAAATAAAATATCCTTTGATCATATCAAAAATATAAAATTAAGTAGGTACTAAATTTTTCCACACAATATAAATCCTTTGTACTCGTCGCATATCCAACCACAAGGCTTTGCCCGCTTATGTCTTTTGCACGCGGTCGGTCACTTTTGTGAGCCTTATTGCGACAATGCTCCCGCGGGGAGGGAGACGGAGAGCTCGGAAAATCTTTCTTTCGCTCTCTCGCCCTCTTTTGTTTGCACGACATACCCCCAGCAGCACAGCGCCGCCGTCTCGCGATCCTTTCCGCTGCAGCCGAGCGACGGCGCGCATGCGCAGTCCAGAGTAAATTATGCATCCAAAATCCCCTTTGCACCACGGCCAGCCTCGCATGCAAGGCCTTCTCCCCCCCCCCCCTCCACCCCTTTTACGAGCTATGAAATTTGAGACGCTTTAATTCATTGCACGTAGCAACGAAGTCAGTGCAGTGGCCACGCGCATACGGAAGGGACGTAAATAATGGATTTATATCGGCGGACCGCTTAAGATATTCCTCGTTCTCTTCTGCCCCTGCCCCCTCCCATACCTGCCATTCCCTGCTTTACGCCATAGCACGAGCAGGTGTGTTTTGTCTGTGGAAGCAGGTACGTAGTGTATGTTCGGAGAATACGAGTGCAGTTATCCTTGCCAAAAAAAAAAAAAAACAAAAAATGTGCACATGGTTTCAATTTACGCAAAAATCAAATTAATTCCCTTGTATCAATTCCAGGTGCATGACATTTCAAAAATTATGCTGAACGTGAGGAGAAATATTCAGTATCACCGAGCTTAATTCATGTGAAAAATCAAAAACAACGTATTCAATGCCAGAAATTTGACTATAAAAATTCAAAAATATCATTATTATTTTCTGATAGTGATACCAACAAAATAGGCAATGCACTATTCATAAGGGAATTAACTTAATCTCTTCACTCACTCAGACAGCTTTGATATGATAACATAGAACCAGTAAGAGGAATGGGAAAAATTGAATAATTTTACTTCATTTGGTCGAGAATCACAAAATGATTTCCAAACACTTGAGTGCAAAAGAATCCACGAGATGTATTCCTCGTTCAATTATGATTCGATATTTTCCGTCAGCTTATAATGTGCAGAATTTTAACTCCGAAGTAATAAAATTCACTTCCAAAATCAGTGAAATTTTGAGGATAGGAGGTAATGCCTGCTATAACATCCATATTTAATTTCCATAAGTGATATCTGATGACTAACTTCGAAATTATGTGAAAATTACCCATGTATTACAGTGTTATTCCATTAATATTTCATATTAATGGATGATGGAATCAACTGCCAACGTAAGGGAAATGATAAACGTTGAAGATCAGCCTTTCAATTACAGGAATATTTCCCATTCGTTTGTTATCTGTACGTGATGTAAACATTGAGGTTTTCTCCTCGACATATTTCTTAAATGATTGCATTCACATAATTCATAACTATGCTCTTCAAAATTATTCTTAAATTAGTTCACATTGGAAAATACCTTAGGGAAAATTACCGGTTCAATTTAATCGAGATTTCATAAGAATAGCAATACTTATATCTAATATTGTGGTTACAAGGTAAATGGGCTCTTGTTAATATACAAAAAGAATATATTATGTAGCCATCAAAGTGATTAGCATGCAATTACAATGGAAAATTAACAGCAAAAGAAAATTGAAACGAGTTCTTTGAAGATGATTACAACCATATAAGGTAACAAAAGAAGTAAGGACTCTATAAAATCATGGCATTCTAAAAGGCATTGCAAGAGCAAAAAAGGAGAAAAAGCAGATTAACAGCTATGGTGATGAGTAATTGATCTCATACCGAGCTAAAGAAGAATATCTATGCGTTAAGTGTAAAAGACCGGCGTGACCAGTCAAATATTCCTCATTACCCAAGAATACCAACTAAATTAGCTGTGATAATAGTAATTTAGTAAGAATAATTATTACAGTTTATGTGACAAAAATTGCGTTTGAAATTTCAGCGATGTAAAAATTTCTCTATGAATGCTATCAAAAAATCAATCCAATTATGTTAAACGGCGAGTGGAGGTATTAAATTAAATCAATTTATTATTTACGTCGAATTTTATTTTTTGTGGAGAGAATGACATCTTGGAATGACAATTAGCTTATTAAAATTAAATTTTACCCATTCTTAGATTCTTTTTAAACGGCCGAAAGGTAGATTTCAATTTCTAAGGTGTATAAAATTACATGAATATTCAAGTAGGGGCTATAGAAAAAAATCCAAAATTTATGTAAGGAAAGATTTATATTGAGAAGCATGATTCGATGCTTTCCTGGTGAATAATGGGGCGAACTCGGAGCTTGAAACCTTGGTTATTATGGATAAATTAGCTCAGTGGGAATCCCGAGAAGAGTTTATCCTAATATTTATATGGTTTATAATATTTTACAATAAACCAACATGTCAGCATGTTGGTTGTTTGCTCTGCCGTGGGGCATTTTCGTTTTTGTGGTTGATTTTAAGTTAGAGAAACTATATCAACATTTCCTTTTATGAAAAGTTTGGAAATTTTGTTTTCATATAGCATACCTAACTTCGTACCAAATTCATGTACTTTTCTACTCCTCGGGAATTAAAATATGCCTCTCGGCCATTAAAAAAATCAGAGAATTGTTAAAATTAAATTTAAAAGCTATTTGTAAGGCGAAGGTATTGTCCTCTATATAAAAAATACAATTAAATACACCAATGAAATGCTTTGCCCGTGACAAGATAAAGAATATAACTGTTTCACCATTCTTATCGCTTTTTACGAGTTCTTCTTCACTCTTTCGATCGTAGAAGCTAACAATGTTAAATTAATCATTGCTCTATTCGAATAAAAAATGAGTAAAACAATAAATGACACGACCATATGGAGCTTCAGAAGAATTTAATACAATTACTTGAAGTTCAGCTTTCAACCTTTTTTACGCTGAAAATAGGAGATACTTATAGCAAATCAGGATATTATCAAATTTAAAATCACTGTTTTATTTGCAGATTTGCCTTTTCAAAGAGGAATGATGCTATAATGTCCTTTAATAGACAATTTCAAACGAGATCAAAAACTAAAGCAAAAGATATCATGGATACTAAAGTCATGCTGTGGCGATTAAGTAATTATTTTGAATTAATGCAAGGATAAAGTAAACATTGAAGCTATAGTGCATGGGATTAGGGGTAGGCTAGGAATGGAAGGGACTATCGCCAGAGCTGTGTATTGCGGCGAAACGCAAATCCCTACATGGCCTCGGGGGTAGCGAGCGTTAAGATTCGGCTGGCCCAAGAGAGATGGACGAGTGTTGGTAGCCAGCAACGTAGCGCTCGGGGAGGCAGTGGAACGACGCAAGGGAAAACAAAATGGAGGACAATAGCGAGGCGAGAGCAGAGGTGACAGGCACAGAAATAATGCATAAGGAAATTTGGGACCGAAGGAAATGAATGTGCTCTGATCAGCGGATGCAGTTGGAATTCAGGTATCACCTTATATGGTAGTAATATTTTTCAAAGTACTTGTTTCAATTTTCCTTTGCAGTAAATTTTCCAAGGCAATGGCATACTAATCCTGTGAAGGAAGCATATATTGTTTTGGTATATTAACGATAGCACATTTACCTGGTACCCACTATATAAGTTTTATACATTGCTATTCTTATCAAATCACGATGAAATTGAACCGGTAATAATAGTTAATTTGTATCCCCTAAGATATTTCCCACTGTGAACTAATTTTATAATAATTTAGACGAACTTATTTATGAATGATGGGAATGAAATCATTTAAGAATTATATCGAGGAGAAAACTAAAATGTTCAAGTCATATTCAATTAACAAATCAGGTTGTATGCAGTTGGTATTCAGTTGATGTGCAAGAATGATCAAAGTGGCTGGGCCATCAACAAAAATGAAGCCAAAATAACTTCACGTTCATAAACTCGATAATAAATGATTTAAAATGGTGATTACAAGTGATTATTTCTCGGTTTACAAACCATGAAGATTATTCTCATCTCGTTCCAAAGATTTGATGAAAGACCCACCCATTGTCCTCAACTTTAAGAGGGAGGTCCGTGAATAGAGGAGAGGCTGCCAGAATGATTATATGCTTTTTTCAAGTACTCCATGGACTTCGCCCACTTTTCATGAGCTGGTGACGTCATTACAGTCCCCTTTCTTTAGCTCGCTCAAGGAGAACCAGTCAAACAAGGAAGGATTCACGGCGCTATCAAATTATGCGCAAAAGGGCGTCGTCTATTTTTCGTAGCGAATGCTTCGATATGTAGTTGTGAAATCGAAGAAAGTGGGAAATATAGAATTCTTTACATTCCATATTTATTGAAATAGAAAACATATTAAAAATTATATACGAACCTTATGTGTCTGGCTCGATATATATTAGTCACAAAGGGGCTTTTCGCTCACTTGTTATCATCGTTAATTTCTGTTCACACAATATTCTTCCTTTTTTCCCTTAACATTCCAGACCTCACAGCATTCTGCAGTGATCTACACTTTCCTAAATTTTGTCATTCACTCTCCTAGCGATCCCGATAGTATTGACCCGTGGAGACTCCAGAACACGCTTCATTTTATTCACCTCTCACATGACCCAGCCATCACACATTTATCTCCTTTATCAAAAAAATTACGTACATCAAATTACCGGTTTACATCCTAAGTTTTCAGCCGCCAGGAAACAACTATTATTTTTCTCCTTGTGCCTATGTGTTTTAGCTATTACTTAAATATGTTGTTGATTATTCATTGAAAAATACCACTGATGGGCGCCTTCGAATGTAAATTTAATCAATAATATAAAATAAAATAAAATATACAATATTTTTTTCATTAACGTCGCAATTCACGTCATTTTAAGTTAGTGTATACGCTTAATTCCGCCTACATTTGCCACAACCTAAGCCGTCACATCAGGAGTCAAAGTGGAAAATTTACCACACTGCGATACCCCGAGAGCTGATATTACCCATATTCACTCGATATTTGAACAAATTAACCAAAAGATAAAACCTTCAATGGCTCCTACTTCAAAAAACCCTTTTTAACTTGAAGAAGTGATATAGTAAGATAAAGGGTACACAAAGAAATAATTCTTGGGTGTAACGTGGTTGTAAAAGTTTATTAAATATAACTTGCTGCGAGATCAGTATTTTTGAATAGAATAAGAATAGAAGAATAAAGTCGCTAGTGTGCGGTAGTTGAACCATATTTATCCTCCTACATTTTTAAACGTATGATGTCTTCGTATCGAGAGTCGTACTCACAGGCAGTGCAAGCCTAGGACAAAAATTCTCCTTACATTTCCCTTTCTGAGCCTCGACAAAATACGAGGAAATGGGGCTACTCATAATAAATTGATCCTCAGTAATGCCTACTTATAAAAAAGTTACGCAAACGAAAAACATATAAAAATAAAGGGGAATTTGGTTCACAGTAACTTGGTCACACCGATGATGATGTTGCTGGATCTCCTTGTATCTCCAAATGCACTTCTTCACTGACTCCTTCTTAGACAAGGGAATGGAATCACAGTTCCATAACCAGCCCGATGAATTCAGACGATTGTGTTGGATCTCCTTGTGTCACCAAATGCACTGCTAAACCAACCTCTTCAAAGACAAGGGACTGGAAACCGATTCAATGACTATGCTAAGATAATTACAGCGCAGAACACTGGTAAATTTTCTCAATAGCTGCAAAGACCTGATAGCACTTACAACAATAAGGAGTGAGCACAAACACAGTCAAAATTGGAGCGCATAATACGTGCCTACAGTTAAACGGTAAATGACAGTTAAGCCACAGAAAGCCAAACAACTCGCGTCAACCATGAGTGATAGAAAAGATTCACTTGATCACAATGGCACACGGAATTGTTATGGCCGCGCCTTATTAGCGTCAAATAAAACACCTCATAACAGTGCATTCATAAATTAGGCCATTAGAAATAGTAGAATGAAGGTGGATTCCTTTACGACAGAGAAGAAAGCTTCGTGAAACAGATTCGATCTCCTCCTACCACGCCATTTCCCACTCCATACGGCACTTTGTTTTTATTTCCTGCTCCAAACTTATGTGGGAGAAGGTGGAAGAGAGACGAAAAGCATAAGAGAGATTGAGCAGAAGTTTCCCGAAAGATGTCGTTTATTCTCATCAATGGGTAAAAGGTTTCCATAACCTTGTGATTTAGAGTTAGTACATTAGAATTCCTGCATAATCGCTGCAATATCAAAGACGATAAATATTGAATATAATTAACATAAGGTGTAAAACAAAGATTTTCTTGAATTTCCCACGAGTCTTTTCATAACTTAGTTACCTTGTCTAAATCCATTCCGCAAAAACAAAGCTTTTCGCGGTAACATTACAAAAATTTCCAAATAAATATGTAAAGAATCGTGTGATACAAGCACCAGAAGAGTTATGTACAAGAACGGGCAGTGGGACGTAGCTGAAATGATGAAAACATTAGTCACGTGATGAACCTTATTTAGCGGACCACAAAGATGGCGTTTCTTCCCTTGTTTTTTTTCTAACCTGTGAACATTTTATTTTCATTCAATTGAAAATGAAAGCTGTGAGGTATTAGAGTGTCAGTAAAATAAAAAATGTTTTTATTCAATTCTCACATCGTTGCGGAAGTTGTGGCATCGATTTATGGAGAGGCTGCTCGCTAGGCTTTGATTGCTTGAGCAATTGAGAATATATATCTTTAAGATGAACATGGAGGATATAATTTTAGAACCCCGCTATATTCCCACCTCCGACAGAAACGATAAATTTAAAGAGATTTTTAGCCAAACGGATAGGCATAGGAATTCGTTTTTACCCCGAATAATAAAGGGCTTAAATAAATGCTAGTCGTAATTTCGTTAGAGCTTTTCCTTTTTTATGTAAACAGCTGGTGTCCTAACACCACCCACCACTCACCCTTTCAGGCGGCTTGAGGGGTGGCATGTAGACGTAGATTACTTGCACCTCGGGTCTTGGTTACCAACATACCACCTCTTCTGTATCTTCTCTGAGATTTAGTCTAGGCGTTTTTGAGTATTCTAGGTTTCGTCCTAAAATCTTGTGCTTGCAAAGATCCCTGTATTCGAGTATTACCTAGAATCTTTTGATTCAGGCTTTAAAATGGCTTATGAAATGAAAGTAGAACCATATCCAGAGAGATAGGTGGGATGAAGTGGAACTTGCAGGAGAAATATCGAAGGCAATGATGGATGAGAACATGAATGAAGGAATTAAGGGAAGGAGAAGACAAAAAATGAAATTAAAGAGCACGTTGACAGTCGAAAAAAGGGACATTTTCGCATCTGATGGGGAAACAGGCGAATGATAAATAAATAGTGGTTTGAAAGAAGCATAGGGGAATCGATCGTGAGTATTTTTTTTGGTACAATATGTTTTGAGTGTACTGAGGAAAACGATTGAAAATCGTTGCTAGAAAAGGCAGTGCTCTAGGGCTCAGGCACACGTGTTATCCTACTCTTACCGTTGAAGCGTATGAATAGATAGTCATAAACTTCCCGGAGAGAGATAAAAAAGCTTGTGTGAATGAAGAATGGAATTTTCCTAAAGATGAATAAGTACAGGTAAACCCGTGTAGAGCAAAAGGTTTGGCGTCTAAAATTTAATTTCAGTATTTTATTCGCATTCACAAGCGATGAAAAAACGTCATACACCGGCAACTGATGCGAGAACAATGGGCCTTCAATAGGCTCAATGGGATAGAACGATTTTCAATGCTATCCATGCGTCATCCACATGAACCGTAAAAACTAAATAAAAATTGAACTCTTGGCGGAAACGCATTTCATGAAAAATGGAATTGCGTAAAATACGGTATTGAATTTGGAGGTAAAGCGCAAGAGGCCGTACAGAGTTATTTTTTTATTTGAATTGCAATTCCACCTCGTCCTCCAAACCATTCTGTGCACCGGTGATGGTTCCAGACTTCACATTTATTGCTATTGTTTTGGAGCAGTAATATTTCATCCATATCTTAATGGAATGAACATAACGTAAATTGTGTTCAATTTTTATTTTCATGGTTAGTACCATAACCACCGAAATTTTACAAAATAGGTAATTAAATGTAAAAATCTTGAGCGCAATAGAGATTCGGTCATTCAAATTTTTGCAATTACATAGGAGAACGTAAATGTTTATTTTTTCAACCACAATGAAATAAAAAACTGCTTTCATAAAATTGGCCCGTGTCCGTATTTGTACATAGAGGGATAAATTATTGGACGTGTCAGAATGAGCTTAAATAGACACAGAAATGAAAGCTAATGTTACTCAGAGTGAGCAAAATCTAAACTGTATTTTTAGTGATTTCCGAATATTGGTTAAAAAATTAATTATAAATTAATACCCTACCATTGCTCAACTCCAAAATAACACTACGCAATTGGATATTTAAAAAAAGTAAACAGTCCTCTTTCAGCCACAAATTCATATGATTTTAATTATGTCTTGCTGAGAAAGGTCATCTTAAGGATGTAAAAATAATAAATAAAATATAGACCGATTTAGGGAGATTATCATTTAACGGTAGAATCTCTCTTCTTACCAAATTTACGAATTGTTGTTATTGTATTACAGTGTAAAATTAAAGATGGTTATTCCTTCGAAATTTACTTGCCTATTCTTGCCCAATCAATAGTTCTTAATTTAATCCCTGTTTACATGATACCGAAATATATTACTAGGCTTTAAGCCTTTCAGTATTTCGCTTCCAGAGGTAATAATCTGTATATATAGTTATTGTGTTTTGAATATCGTAGTGAAAATTACAGAGCATATCGTGTGTATTGGAGGTGGCACAAAATTTATGCCAGTGAAGCATGCTTATTATTTATTGCATACAAACTAAACGGCATGTAAATATCTATTCTATCTTCCCACTTGGAATGCAGTATCCATAGGAACACCTGTGAAAATAACTCTTGTGATGTGACCTCCCCAGACATTCCTCATATTTCTTTCGATTTCCGTTAGAGTAGTTCATTTTGAGGAATTTCCGGCAGTGCCTCCGCTGGAATCAACTATCTTCCTTAGTATACTCACCTTACAAACTAGACTATGACACCTTCCACTCTTTGTACGGTGAAAAGAGACCTTTGTCAGATCAAAACCGCGAACGCACTACCCAGAAGGGCCAAATGGTTCCCACTTCCGAGGACAAGAAAGGAACCACTCAGCGAGTCCTTAACCAAGGCTTTGGGGGGCAGTTCCCTCCTGCAAGTTTATTCATACGATGCAATGATTCTCTTTTCATGGAGTAGTATTACCTCGAGCTTTTGTGAGCCATATAATTTCCGCGCTGAGAAAGGCCCTCGCATTCCCGGTAGTTTGCTTACATTCAGATTTGCCGAGCATAAGATTCAAAATTATTCCCTTAGGTACGTACCTACCTATGCTATCATTTACATGAGAGCAAGGGTATAAATGTCTCTCACAAAAGGAAAATATCAGAGCTCCGCCTGAGTACCCTTGAAACCACTCTCATAACCATTATTTATCCTAAAATTCAGGAAATTATGTAACCTTTTATTTCATACACCCTAAAGAATTTCGGCGCATAGCTTAATTAACCTTGTTGTTGAAATAACATACGTATAAGATATGAAATAATTGTTATCTCATGATCATAATCCATCAAAGGGTAGGAATCAGCTCCGATTATGGTACCTGCAGCTTAATAATAAAAATAATAATTTGACAGAGTTTTATCAAGTCAGTCCCTCATAAGTAGAACTCTAAGATTTCATATAAGAGTAATTTATAAAACATGATGTTGAAGGAGAATTGCTCTTATGCATTACACAAACCAAAGCCAGGTCTTTTCAGCGTGACTATAGCTATCAAATATACTGGGGCCTCGCTACCAGATTGAACCACTCATAAGTTCTATTATCGAAAAGGATACACGCAATTTGATATTTCATCGACGATTTATAATTGCAAATAAAATCGCTCATTTGGCATTTCTAAAATACTTTTTTATGCCCTAAAGTAACGGAATAGTTGTTCAAACAATTACTTGCGAAATATATTACAACTATTACAGCATGAAACGCTATTTTTTTCATTTGATCACTTATCTAAAGCTGAAGCTTCAGTTTAGAAATCTTCTGGGAGAATAGAATTGACAGGAAGAAATTTTAAAAATTTCTTTTGTATTATAAATGTTAGCATATGAACGTGAATTTCTCTCGTTTTTTTTTTAATTATGACCCAATTCATATTGAAGATATATTTATGTCACATCCAAGTGGGTGGCTCGTCGCATGTAAAAGAGGCTACTGTCCGTCTCGTTGAAAGTTAGTTTTTAATCAATTTAATAATTTAAGTCATTCAAACAAATATTTCGGTTTATGCTGCCAATCCGCTTTCTTTTTCATTGGTTTTCAAAAACGTCCGAGGTGATGAGTGCAGATTATATTATTAATCAAGAAAGATACAGAAAAAAGGTGAATAGGATTATGATCATATGCTCTGGAAACAGCAAGATGCTAGCATGTAAATTGCACTCATTGAAAGAGGAAAAATAGGAAAGCCCGAATAGGAATGACCCGTGCTGTTAAAATTCATAGCCGGCGATTCATCCTTCAAGCGCGGAATGAAGCGATTCAAAAGAATTTTCCGGAATATACCAGTGCTGACACCATAAGTGTCTACATCGCGGATTGATCCTGCTATTAAATGCGATTTAAATGAGTTGCAAGATACATTTAACGCCACATGGATCGTCTGTGATGATGAAGCGTCGAGATAAGTTATCTTCCATTTTATGGCTGCTTCTTTGCAACTGAAAATAATAGAGAAAAATGGGAATATTTTTAGGCTGAATGAAGAACACGAGGAGATGACCACCAATATAATGTTTGGATAACATGAGCATAAATATCCTTGTATTGTTGCCATGGTTTCAATTGGTACACTCTTTAGGTCATGTTTTAACGGTGATTGCTACATTTTAGCCAGCAGCTTCCGTTGCAACTGATATCTCCCATTCCAACAATTTAATCATTCCGAGGCTTAAAAAAAAAACGTTTTCCTACAAATCATTTTTTCAACATAATTGAATATTAAATTCGCTTATTTTCTCCAAAACTCAAGTGATGAGGCAATTCAGGAGAAGTCCCTAAAATATCATACTTCGGAATGAAAATCGGGAGCCAAAAGGTTTCAATGCCATCAATGTAAGAGGTGGAGTACTTGCACATCCTTGTACACTTGTAACAAAATATATTACCCGCACACCTCCCAAAAAATAGCGTGTAGCGAGATGCGTTAAGAAATCGGCCATAAACATGTACGGATGTACTAAAATTATGAAGTTAATGGGGAGAAATATTTAACTGCCTATGTTCCATGAAATAAATTTGTATTTCTGCAGGAGGAAAATGTATTCCTATACTTATTCGTCGGGAAAAAATATCTCTCTTATTTTATCGCTTTTGTGGGACCTTAAAAACAAAGAACGGTCCTAAGATAATATTCTCTCTGTCACTTAAAAAGGAATCTAATCTGTATTGCTCAATCAACATAAGTCAAAACCCCTTCAATTCTTTTGAAGGTAGTGGCTCCCAACCTGATTCGCGCAAGGGCTATGATACGCTCTTTATTACCTATATTAGCTTTTGACCAATTACATCTCTTGGTATACATGAAGGTGGAACTTTATAGTGGCTTTAAAAGCGACTTTGAAGCTCCTAAAATACCCACGCCACTCACACGGAGATCAAAATAAACGGGTAAAAATGTTTTATCGTTCCTCAAGCTAAAGATTCGAGCCACAACATGAAAATAATCATTCTCAGTATATTTAGCAAATAATTTATATCAAAATGTCATCGAAATAAGGCTTCAAGTTTATCTCAGCTTAGAGCAACCGCTGAATGTTTTTCATGATAAAAATAATATCTGCTCTAACAGTGTAATTAAATGCACCATACTATTATAAATCTCCGAAGGCAGGTTATCCAAATGAAAAATAAAATTAGTGTGAAAAATATATCCTACTACAACTTGGTTTTGAAATTGCTACGCCTACATGCCTAAAATTTGGAAGACGCCGACGTGACAACGTCCCATTAAGATGTTTTTGTTGAATGTATGACACCTCTATGTATTTGAATACATACACATCAATGTTATATTAACTATAGCATGCTTAAAGATATTTTGACATAAATAGGTAACAAAAATCCACGAATAGTATTGGTGATAGCCCTGGCTTGATAAAAGAACAGTGATGTCTAATATTCCTTTGGAGAAAAGCGCATCACAGAAGCATTATAGTCTTCCATTCAGGAAACAATGACTTCATATTCATCTTCGGCATTTAAAAGAACAAACAAACACTTCCGCCTAGTTTCATTCCGGTACGGCCTCAAAGAAAACCCACTTTTTTTCTGGAAAGCGATCCCGGCAAAGGCCCAAAATGTGATCTTGGCTTTTGGCTGCGGACCAAAGATGCAATCATGCTCCTCGGAAACTCAACCGGGGATCCTTTGCAGATGGAGGCTGCAGGAGCATTGGTTGCCGTGGCAAAAGGAATCGGATTCCGTGTGCTTGCTCGCGGAGATCTTTAGAACGAAGATAGACCCTTAGACTGCAAGCGATTAAATCAAGTTCGAGAAAGCAAGGAATGAAACCGGACAAGCTAATAAAGTTTCAATTTTGGCAGCAAGTTCGATTCTTTGTGGCATGTCACATCATTGGTGGCATTGTTTCTTTCAATGCAGGCTTTATATACTATCACAATTCAGCAATCTCTGAAAAGGGCAATCGAATGAAAATATTCATTTAAATGCCTATCAATTTTAAATATTGCTAATTTTTTACAGACCATTTTTGACGTAATTTATAAGTGATTTTGAGAAATATATACCTAATGACTAAATTAAACTTTCATAGAAAGAATTATATGCATATTATTCTACCTGAAATAATTGGTGTTCGTACTGAATGCAGAGCACATATCAATCTTAACGGATCAGATATCTTCTACGCCAATCTAATTAGATTTAAAGAATAGTACATACTTTTATGAATTTATACCGAGATTTATAAAAAAATATGCATAAAAATTTTCTTTCAAGAGCACCAAGAAAAATGCATTGAATGGGGTAATCTCATGATTTGTAGAGAAAAAATATGTTGCGATAAATAGTGTTAAATTCGGAATTAAAACCTAATTTTCCACTCATAAAGTTGAATAAATGATTAAATGACCATTTGTTCACAAGTGAATGCAATTGTTAAGGCATAGGCTTAACAACAATAAAATTAATACTTATTTGTGGACATTTAACGCTGTTTTGGGTTTTATCATGGATATGAAATTTAAAAAGCGTATTTAAAGTTTTAGATTCCAAAAAATCAACCAAGTAAATTTTACACGGAGATAAAATATACGAACTCCAAACAGATAATGCAAAATCGCTGAATAAATATTGTGCTGAATCAAATTTTAGCTTTAACTCCTCACTGTACTGAAAAAAAAATATTAAATAAAATTTTTCTACGTGTTCAATCGAAAAATTTGCTAATTTACCAATTACAAACTTCATTATCATGCCAAATGTACCAAGATATTGTTGACGAGAAAATTCTTACCTTAATAAAGATACATTTCATACCCAGAGAAAACTAAAAATGGACCTCAGATTACAGAGCTTGGAAAGGAATCCTTTTCTCACCCTTTAACAAATTAGCAAAGACACTAGAATTCAATACCTCCGCCCTTACACGGGGAAATAGAGCACGTGCTCATAGAAGCTGATGTCTACACGTGCAAGAAAACAGAAACGGAAAAAAATCAAAGGGTGGTGTGGAGGAAACGCAAAAAATACATCTGCCAAAGGCTTCACGGAGGGATAGAGAGACAAATGAATAACTCCGCTCACACCGGGCACGGTAGCAAACAATAACTTCACGACTTTTATTTTTTTATTACATGAACGGTGAGGTATTGAGAAAATACTGAGCTTTGGGTGTAATATGACACTTATTGAGACACAGATAACTCTGAATCACTCAAGGCTGAAGGAGAAGGAAGACAGGGCAGTGGGGCGTTGACTGCTATGTGCGCGGGAGGTAGCAAAAGAGAGGATGCACCAGGGATAGTGCATCGATATAGTTGAATCATGAATGAATTTTAGTTATTCGATTTCCTTTTGCCGAAAAGTTGAAGACAGAGATGAGCGATATATCGCTAACTGTGAATGAATCACCGTTACTGAAAAGTAGCAGTCACTGTTGGTGATTTAATATTCGAAATCACTGTCATTGGATCACAGGATTCGGTGAAGATAGCACAGGTCGCAACCAAGTGATAAGCGATGTATCGCTACCTGTGACTGAAGAGAAGTAGCCGATCATTGCCGATGACTAAATCACTGAATATTCGAAATCACTGCGACTGTGGATACGGTGAAGATAGCTTCGGCTGCTACCACTGCTACCAACAGTATAATAAAGGATGTCTTATTCATCTATTCATCTTTCGTATATATAGCTAACGAAACATACAGCCAACGGTTTGCATCATGATGGTTAAAACATAAAATATGTTAAAAAAATGCCTACGGGATTTTAATGATTGTTACTTATTAATTCCTTTACCGTATCAAATTTACTTAATTATCGTAATATAAACTCAGAATCAGAACTAATCCCTCAAAAAAATTGCCTAATTTTCCGATTTTCAATAAGTTTACCCCTTCCTATTGCGGAGAGTTCATTCATTGCAATTTGACAAAGTAGAAGGAAAAGCAGCGCCACAAATCACGGCTAACTTTCATGAGTGATTCTCCTCGGTGAGCGCAATCACAGTTAAGAATCACCGTTACTGATGACCAACAGTCACAAGGAACGAAGTGATTGGAAAATCACAGCTCCACTCATCACTAGTTGAAGACATGTAGAACACCAAGGCCAGACGCCGAAGTTGACGACTATGTCAGTGTCTCAGGAGAAGCAACTCGAAAATGTTATCCGCATAGAAGTGTATCTAGAGGGCCATGCGTTTCGTGACGGTATCGTTAGAAAAAAGATAGATATAACATTCTATAGAGCACTGTAATATGTACTATAAGGTAAGGAGTAAACGTTACACCATACGAAGGATGTTTGCAGGTAATCAGGTGGGTCACATAGTGAGAGCAGAGGACTCGGATGAATGAATTTGTTGACATTTTAAATTCATATAGAAAATTTATCAGCACCCACGTTTTATTCTCCATCATTTTCAGAATTGTATATATTTTCCCTTTTTAGCGAATTTTGTACTGTTTTTTTGAAAAAGCGTATTTTATTGTTAATGTTTATTAAATGTTAGTTTTTTTTTGCTTTGTAGTTGTGAATCATTTAATCAATTAAAGTAGAGCCGTGAAAGAAATTTCTGCTGAAAAAATAACAACTAGCGCCATCTATTGACAAATAAAAAATATTTTCCTAAATGGGAATTTAGTTTTTTAATTAGAGCTTCGATTCACTTAATCAATGGACCAAAGTTTCAAATGTCTAATTTTTTTAATAATTCATAGTAAAAGATGACATCTTGTACGACAGGTTTTGACGTCGAAGTAGACTGAAATATGGCATGAAATCAATGGTTTTCAAGGTAACTATGTGGAATCGAGACATGATGGATTAAATAGAAAAATTTTAACTTCCACATAATACCTTTTTATTGAAAGACTGGACTGATTTCGACCTTCTCAGCTCATTATGAAGAGGTAACCAAAATTCAATCACCCATTTAAAAATGCATATGCTCCTGATAAACATTACTGCCTCCCTTTTGATTGCATTTATTATCAAGATATTTGCACTTTTCTTAATAAACAACCATGCCAATGGGATCTATGGCAGTTTAAACTCCTGTGAACTAACACAAAAAAACTTCCCGGTCCTATCTACCCTTCTGGTGTCATCTTCCCTCATGGAATTCCTTCAATTCACAATGATGCCTTCTCCCTGATTAAAATAGACATATCTATTTTCCTGTTAAGCTGTTAAGCATTCGTACCGTCATGAAGGAAACATACTATGCACATATTAAAATGAACAGAGGATAATTCCCGATAGAATATGGAGAGCTTGGAGGGAGAGAGAGTGAGAGAAAGAGGAATGTAGCCTGTGGGGCGCTCGGAAGAAAGAAAGAAAGAAAGAAAGGAAGACTTGGTGGAAAGGCAGCTGATCCGCCTCCTCTATTGAACTACTCGAATGTGGGTCGGGGCGGACAAACTGAGGCCCCAATGGAAAACTGTGGGATCCAGAGAGCGGAGGAAAATTTGCTCAAAATCAATCGATTGTTCACCTCGCATTAGAGTGTTATTTTTTCGATACGATAACATCTGAGAGCTGGACTTCCTTGTATCAATTCCTCTTTGCAGACGAATCTGGCGTCCTGTTTGAATGGCGTGGCGAGTACAGTCGGGCTATTTAACTTCATGCAGGTATAGATTTAATAGCATAAATCAGTGGCATGACCTACACTAGGCTGCCTCCTACTGACTACCCTTGACAACTTCAGGCATGATTTCCGCGTTTTTGACTGAAAAACTTATTTCGCGTCATTTATCGCATGCATGGAGTAAAATGATGCGGAGTGTTGCGAGTTGCCTACCCCACAAAACTGCTTTCAGGGGTACGATAAAAGGTTATTTTCTCGATAAATAAAAGCAATAGAGCTGACTAATTTGTTATTAATTATCAAGGAAAGATCAATGTTATACCTCATTAGAAAAAATGAGTGCTTGCTAAAATCAAATTAATATTTTTGTACATTTTTGACGTTTATCATTAAAAATTTCGAAATTTCAAGACAAAATGACGAGCAGAAGATATTGACCGATTTTGAAAAAAAAATCGTATTTGTAACACTCACCCGGGTACGCAACTTTTGCTGGGTGTCACGATTCGCTCCTAAAAAAGTGGTAAAACGAGGCACCCTAACCTACACTCAATTCTTCCATTCCAATCCGACTTCCGTGTCTGTGTGTAGAAAACAGGCGAACGACTTTGTGGGGTATCTCAGGCACCCCATTTATAATTCATAAATTATACGTTGTATTTTAATCTTTTCTGTGATTCAACGCCATAGCTCTTTTTTCATCTGTATAATTAATAAATACATTGGTGGCTACATTTAGGTCTTTACATTGGTTATGAACTAAATGGTAGGAATCTTGCACATTTTGCCATTATAACTGTAAATTAACTAACATGCTATGAAAAAAACAAGTACAAACATTGCCAGAATAGAATAGTAGAATATTGCCGTTATTGAAGTTACAATATAGTAAAATTGATTGCATTCAAGTTTTATTCTTGTACTCATTCATAACAAACAAGTTTTTTTTCTTCCCACTAATAGCTGTGCGGGGTAGCTCAGTTACCCCACCATTAAAAAATGAAGTATTCAAAAACAATTTAAATGCAAAAATTTCATTCGTCTCGTTGAAGTAGTTCAGGTTGCATACAAAAAATATCTAAGGAAAAAATAAAAAAATGTACAATCTTAATATAATTTGGGGTAACTGAGTTATCCCGCACAGTCAAGGAGGGGTTAACCGCAAGAAATAAAATGAATTCAACAAAGATATTTAAGCTAAAATTACAATTGCACACTACAACTTAATATATTGGAATAATAATTGATGTCACACTTTAATCTTACTCAAAATACTTACATTGCGCTTTTTATAGCATAAAAACAAAATGCCACCATTACATACATTTGATCGCATTCTAGAATAACATCTTTTTTATGCGACTCGTTCTCACTCCCTAGGTGATAGTATGCTTGGTTTAGGATAGGTTATGGTAGAGCTCATCTCACGCTTATATTTTGACACAGCGGTGTGAAATTCAGACTTTCTATGTAGGGTATGTTAACTTTCCCTGGGTCAACTTGCATTTTGAGTTTTTTTTAATGGATTGTTCGTTGCCTTTTCATTAGGATTTGAACCTGCGCTCATACGGTCAACTGCAAATCCATTATCGACTAAGAATATAATTTTTTGCCTGAAAATCCATTATAACTCTTATTTATGTCTAGCATTTATTAGGTACAAATATCGTCTATTTCTCAATTGTCGCATGTAATTCAAAATCCAATCAGGAAAAATGGTTCTAATTTCTCCATGGATAAACTCGCAAGAACAAAGATGGACCTTAGGAATGGGTTCAACTTTCACATCTAGTTTGGTATGCAAGAAGCCAGCGATAGTTGATAGTATCCTTTAGCTAATTATCCATATATCAATGCAATATTTAACAATGTTAAAAAGTTTCAAGAATCCAACAGTTGAAATATGATGAATGAAACAGTTAAATGACATATACATGGAAACCCCGAAGTTCCTCGGGATATATTTTTTCAACTAAGCATTTATAGACTTGATGTTTCATTTTTTTGTAGCAAGTGATGCTACAAAAATGGAAGACAGTCGTCATTCTTACTTATTTTTAGAATTTTAAATACGTTTTTTTTATGAGCGAAAAAAAACAAAAAATAGCAAATACGGAATAAATGGCAATATGAAAACAGCCTAGTGACCATAAAAGTTAGTTACTCGTATCATTTAGCTCCATTGGAAACTTGAAATGCTGACATAAAAGGCATACAGTGAAATAATGTCTTCAACAAGTCTGCCAATACTCCACCAAATATCTTTCGTATAGAAAGAAGTCCACATTCCACTTGTAAGTTGCCACTGCGTTATAATGCAGTGGAACCTTTGCTTTCTGCTTTGCGTTACTTTTTCTTTTCAAGCCGTCCAATGTCTACGCCGGCCCGTTGAGGCGGTGGTAAACCGGAGAGAGAGGCTCTTTCTCGGCGTGCTAGATTCGCTGGCGTCACGTCAACTCCGCAAACTTATTTTCGAAGTTGCGCCGTCAATATCATTTATGAATGGGCTACACAGTCTTCCCTTGCGAACGCCAACAAAATTTTGAGGAGTAAGTTCCACGGAAAACCCTAAACCTCTTGCCAGTTGGGGCATGTAAGACTTCGTGAGGGAAGTCTATGACTATTTTATGAGACACGGCAACAGAATATTTTTTTTATCATAGCGCATTTCCATTTACCGCACGCATGAGGATTTAGATGATCCGAATATTAAGGAGACACAGTCAGGATATGATAATCGCACGTATTTGTGAATCACAAATCAGTGAAGAGGTGCACAAAGACCTGACCCTTTATTTTGACCCTGAAATTTAGTCAGACAGCTTTCGTGTGATTATCAAAAAGTTCCTCGACATGAGCATAACAATACGACTTATTTTTTAAATGCATGCGACCACCATTGAAAATGAAATTATCCTAATAACGTTTCCCCAGATCCTCCTGTTTTTCATGAAACAGTACAATTATCAAAAAGTTCCTCAACGTAAGTATATCAATGGAACAGTTTTTTTTTTGTTTTTATGCATGCGACCAACATTGAAAAGGGTATCCGCCTCCTCACGCTATCCTCAGGCACTCCTGACTTCCAGTAACAGGGAAGACCTCCTAATTAGCTAAATGTAACGATAAATCTGCCTGAAATGTAATGGTCTGTTTATTTCCCCTATAAATTCATTTCCATTACATTGATGACTGAGGAGAGGAAATTCTTAAGTCCACGGCCTTTATTTACGCGGAATCACTTCATTAAATTTTTATTTTAAACAGTGGCTCACCTTAATTTTCTGTAATTTTTAATATCCAAGATTTTTTCCTGGCATTTGGCCTGCACATAAACCTATAGCAATTTCTGATCTAGACTTTTTGAAAGGTAATATGCAATAAATTATTATTTTGATTCAAATAGGTTGCTTTTTTCGTAACCTTGGTAGCCGAGAAGGTTGGGTGCTTGTCTTATGGCCGAAGGGTCCTGGGTTCAGATCTCGAGTGAAGCTTTATGATGCCCTAATACAAAACTTCTTTAAATAAGATGTGGCCTAGGGAAAGAAACTGGCCTTCCTACCCCGAATGAGTTAAATTTACTCGCCTGTGGCGTAGACCGAGTAGATCTATGCCCTCAGCTATCAAAACCAACCCCCAGGTTTAATTACTGCCTGTGTAAAGCAGTAAATTAAAGACTCTGTAAGAAATTTTAAGCATACTGGGACTAGCCATGGTGATAGCTTGTACGGGAGTCACTCGCAATGTAAAAATTGTGCGAAATATCCACAGAGAAAATTTTATTCGCCTTGACCAGGAATCGAACCCGGATCCTCCAATTTCAGGTCGAGTGCTTTAGCCAATTAAGCTACCAAGTGTTACGATCTCAGCGATGATGCATTAGCTGCACTCTTTAGCAATGCTTACTCTGAGGTTTGTACATACTTGATTATATTTTGTATCCTAGACGAAATATTGGAAAATGGAAATTTGGAAAAATTGGAAGATGGAAATTTGTATCGATTACTCTTGTAACGGCATTCCGGGTTGGAATCAAGACAAGATTATTCTGAAGGGCCATTCTTCAGATCCATTTTTGGTTTTCGGTGGAGAGGAGTTAAAGAATGACAAAACTTGAGGACTAGAATTTACACACTTTACTTAGGCCGCCAACAAAATTGTATTATTGGAATCACGAGCCACAGCCATGGAAGTCAGCGGGTGAGGCTTCCCTCAAAGAGAAGCTACTCAGTGCTAATACTAATGCCAATCAATGAGTAACGGCCGCAAATAATGGAATCACCGTACAAGAAATTGTACGATAATTCCATGGCAAATGATTCCCCTTTAATATCCTCAAAATTCCACCTTCCAACTTAATAGTTGCTCACTGCTACCATTGTGTGGGACATACCAAGGTTTTGGTTAATATAAAGTCATCAATCATTTCACCAGCAACATCGCATGAGATAAAGGATATTGCCGCATACTTTGTCCTATCAAGAGTTTCGAAATTTCACAGGATTTATCAGTTTAAGAGTGGGATCATTTTTGAACATGTATACCATAGGTAATTGTGCCTATGGAACTACTTCATATGCGTTTAATTAATGTCGCTATGAAGAATTTTATCCATTTGAATTGGAGGTACTAGTATTGTTTTTAATTTTAAGACCTTAAGAGACACCCGTTACCGCTAAAAAAGACACTGGATAAATCGGGCGTTTACGTGTGGATACACTTTAATTTCCTTACTGCATTTTGGTTGTTAGATTTACGCCTCATCGAATCATCAATTGTGCAATTAATTTATTTTTCTCTAAGGAAATGTTTTTTTCTTCAATGAAGAACTAAATCTAATAAATTCAAGTTCATTTTAAAATCACACAATAACTATGTCAACAAGACTTTATTTCCGATTGGTTTTTCGTAATGATGGAATAAAATTCCTATCCTAAGATTAAAACTTGGAATTATTGGTAAACAGAATTTGAAAATTCAATCTACTTAAGATAAACTTGTAATGACTACAGCTATTATTATTGGAAGTTAATGAGCTACCAGATGACTATATCACCATGTTTACATTATACGTGATGTGCTTCTTATAAGTGCGTGAAACATAACAATCTATGGGAGATATTTTTATGCCCTATTAAATTCATAATACAAAAGTTTAAATACTAAGCAAGACAAGCAAATAGGATATTCATGGAACGTAAAAAATGGCAACTTTTAACCGATTACCTCCCATAGTTGAAGTTCATTCTTCAGAAAACTCAAAATAAAATTGAAACTCGCTGTAATAGAACTCTTGTTATCGCAAAAACGTGACCGTAAGTATGCCAAGATTTTCCTTTCGTAATATCGATACCGTTCAGTACCAGTTAAATATTTTTCAGTGAAAAAAAACCTAAAACACAATGCCTGTGGAGGATTCATGTAGATTTATCACAACCTTACAATAGTTTTGCATTGCCCTCTCTCGCAATTGCTCCATAGAAACTTCAGAGAACAAAGTAACATTTGTGGCATCCCTCTATTTAGAAATTCTCAAAGAGTTTGGGAAATTCCACATTTTTTATCAGGCTATCACTACACCATTTTTTTCGTAAAACTAATCATCCTCTTTGTAGTTTTCGTGGAATCTCCCATGCCTTTTTCTACAAAAATTTGCTTCTATTTATGTTACTTAGTAGAAATATGCTTAATTAGAAAATTCCTTACTAAAACAGGTGGGTACCACTAACTATTTATTACATTATGTACATGAAAATAACTTTGACAAAATGTTTTCATGAGCCGTGATATCAGTGATAAATGTAAAAATAGAAAATATTCAGGTTATGTTTAGCGGTATGATATCTTCATATTTTTAAATGATAAGTAGTATAGGACACAAAAACATATGGACATATTTATATGCTGACTCTTACGTTCACAGTAAAATGAGGATAAATTGGATATTTTTAGCCTGAATAACGGCGATCAGATATATAAATCCGAAAAAATCCTTTAAATTAAATTCACGCGAGTGGAATGTTCTTTATTTAGCAGATTTGTGCCTTTGATATGTCGTTCTGTCCGGTAATCACATTAACTTTCTACAGCAATATAATTACAAGGATGTTCTCCTAGGGAGTTTGAATCGGAGCTTTTTATAAGAGGAAAATTTCTTTGCCTCACATTTCCTGCCTCTAACCTTTAAAAGTGATCTACATTTCTCAGAAAGGCCACAAAAAACGAACTGCTGCGTATTAAACTTTAATCGCTAGAAAGCCAAGATAAAGTGGAGATAATATGTAAAGGATGAACGAACTGAATTATGGTCAACAGGGAAACAGCAAATACGAAATTTTACTATACTTTTTTTCGTGGGTAAAGACAATGGGCTGACCTCAACGTTACGTATGAAGTCCACCGGAAATATACTCCGCTGCTTATGCCAGAATTATTAGGGTAACATTTTTAATATTAAATAAGCCAAGATTGCTCAAAATAAGTGGCCGGGAGTAAAGATGTATCAATTCTCATTGCCAAGTATTGATCACGATGAAATGCATTGCCTCAGCCACGTAAATATTTCTATATACATTAATTAGAAATGAAAAACAAAATATAGAAAAAATGTCAAAGTAAAGCTAGTAAAATAACATTCACTAATATAAAAAAGTTAATAGATTTAATATAAAAAACGCGCACTACCCATTTTAACCCCTGGCAGTATTGCGCCTATAGAGGTTTACACTTCAATAATCAACTATCTTTACTCGAAAGCCTTTATGTTTAGCCTCTAAACATGACTAGGTATGGCAGAAACACAATGAATCTAAACATTCGGGATTATTACTTTTTACATAGCCTCAATCCCAAAATCACTCGTAAAATAAATATATAAATACCATATATATTCAAAGCAAAATATTTTAACACTGAAATCGCGTAGCCGAAGGATATACGTTAGAAAAACACGTAGCCCAACCTCATTACAGTTTGTAATGAGGTTGGCCTACGTCATCTCAGCTGTGGTGGGGATCACGGAGTTCGAATTTTATGCAGACTTATCTCGAGTAGGGTTCCAAATTGAAGCACATTTCCATGTTTCCCGTTCCCAAAATCACACTGTTGACCCTTAACGTTTTCCGTCCGTCCAAAATTTACTTTTGGGGAAAATGTTAGCCTTTCTCATTTATTTGCTCCCGTAAAGGGATTCACCAGAGAAGAGTTTTGCTTCCGGGGTCAAGAATCCTTTGCTGGACTAAAAATGATCGAATAGTGTAGTGGAAAGCTTAAAAAAAAGATATTACTTTTCATTGAGGCAACAAACGGATTAAGTGATTCATGTAAAAAGTTGGAACTTTACGCATTTACTGCTCTCTTTTCTCTAAATAGGATTTTTTTGAGCATAACCATTGCTTACCTGCCTTCTTTTCCTCCATTATTTTCCATCTCATGTCCAGGTTTTCTTGACATTCTCCACTTTTTGGGTTTCCGCATCCTCTATTGTCTCAGCCTAGATGTCTCCTACTCTGTAGAGTCTGGAAAAGCAATGGTTAATTTGTTAAAAATTTGTTTTGAGGCGGTTAATTTGTTAAAATACTTGGATAATTCCATAGTTCTTTGTACAACATGATTGATTTTGCTTTCAGAGGCATTATTCGAATAAAATGAGATAAAGAATACTATGTAGTTGTGAAATATAATTCAAGATCTTTTAAAGTAAAGTTCATGGACTTGGATTCTAGGGATTCCCAAAAAATTGTATTCCTTTACGGATAAGAAGTTTTGATATCCACACAATGTCGGTCTCACTTATACACCAAAATTTTAACTCAAAGTATATTACCTGTAATTGCTAATATAAAATTTGATTTCATTGGTGGAGAGCTATTTTTCCATTAGCATTTTTTACCCATAAAACCAATAAAGCAGGGAAACGCTCCGCGTAGAAATGGGTTTATACATATTCGATTTAATCGAAGTTGCGGCCTTGATGTTGCTTAAATAAATAAATTTACGTTAAATTGAATTAGAGCAGGAACTTATGTCTTCCCATCGTTAAAAATATAAGTTTATTCTACTCACCTCACTTGTTAATTCGTCTTTAGCGAATCATATTACTTAGCTGTAATCATTTAATAAAGATTAAATATTCCCTTAGGTGACGAGATTTTGTAAAAAGTGTCGTTGCTTTCCACGTCGAAAAATAAATTAGACCAAGTGAAAATTTGCGGTAAAAATAAGACTTTTTTAAATTCACTGTCTAGTGAAGAAACAAAATAGTGAAACTAAAACATAGTCTCCCTTCGTATTTAGTATCTCAGCGCAATTAGTGAAAGAACGATTAACCACAGGCATTTGGGTTTACTTTGCTTACAGTGATTTATATCTCTCCACGTCAACTAAATACTCAAATTAAACAATCGTGATAACAACTTTGTGCCTAGCGTGTGGATATCGCCTTTCCAAGTTTACATTTATTTCGTGTGGCTTTCAGCACACCTTTTAAAAATGTTAATGAGCTTTATTTTTATAATTTTTACTCTAACATTTTTCTATACTTAGTTTTCACTACTAATCAATACATTTTGGAATATTAAATGTATTCTTTACATAGTATCCCACAGCAATTAGTGAAAGAACGATTAACCACAAGCAGTTGGCTCTACTTTGCTCACTATAGTAGATTTCTATCACTGTTCGTTAACTAAATGCTCTAATTGGTCTATCGTGATAACAATGCTGAGCTAATGTGTGTGGATACGCGGGCGGCGGCGTTTCAAATCGAATTACCGTTTCCAAGCATTCGTCCCGACACCAGAGACAAGGATCCGCATAAATACTACATCCAGTGACCGAGGAGAGCAACAAGGCGCGGGTGTGACCCATCGCTAAAACCCTTTGCGGAGGGAGATCCTGAGCTGTTACGCCAGACAAAAGGGGGGGAGGGAAGGATATGGAATTACACGTCTGGGCCGATGATGACGTCAGCGCCGCAATTGTCATGAGAATTCGCGGTCTCCTCCCCTCTCCCCACACTTCTCTCGCGGTAAACATGCTCACGGGTCGGAAATGTGAACGACATCCCGTTTGAAATCCACAAACCCCACCCCATGCATTTACTTTTCCTTTCACGTCCACACAATGTCCGCCGCGGGGCAACGAATCGAATCCGGCCCTCGACGCCCCACATTCCAACGGAGGGTTTAATCCTAATATCCTTCTATCTAACCCCACTGCTGCTGGCCTGCTTTCTTTTACACCTCTCCAGCGGAACACTACCCCCTAGCTCTCATCACAACGCGACTGTTTCGTGTTGAGCCGTGTAGTTGATGCTCCGCGACCGCTTTTGGACAGTTTCCACAAAGGCGACCGGATTGCTTTTAGTGACAACTTGTCAGATGACTAAAATATTGTGTTCCTTTTCATATATATTTCTCCGCTGAATCAAAGCGACCGAAACATTCATTTGCAAAAAAATTGGTTGGTAAAGCATCGAATGAAACAATTCACTGTACACGCAGTCACTCTCACGGCTGAAAACTGTGTGCACCTAGTTCTAAAAGGCAAGCTTTCGCGGTTAGACTTAATCATTGCACTCGGTGTAGATACTACTGATACTGCAGTGTTAACACCGTAGGTGTAGATACAAGAAGACCGAGATAATCGTGTAGTTGTAGAAAAAGACCAAGAGAATGATGAATGACCAAGATAATCTTGGTCTTCGGGGTGAAGCAGACAATGCAGTATTTTCACCTATGATGAAAAATACAATGAAAATAATCACATGGCTTAATCAGCAATCGAATCCGGATCTCCCAATGGCCATCTGCCTGATGCAACGTTGAGGTTTGATCGAGAGATACGTATTCGAATTCCATGAAAGCTGAATGATATTTTTAATAGAAAACTTTAATCTTGCTATTAAAATTTTACATTAGAACTTTATAAGTATAAAACGAGGAAGGGCTTCACATGGTGGGCAAGGAAAGAAAACTGCCACAGCAGAGAAGATGGAGTTAAATGGTGCAGTAGGAGTAAGTAATGTAGAAGGACGTGGTATTTACAAAAATTTATGTGGGGCATAAGCATTCCGTATACATTGAAGGGGTTAGTAGTCTATTGGTTAGAAGGTTGAGCTGGTAATGGAAGGGTCCTGGGTTCAAATTCCGCTACAGCTTCGGAACGACCCAAAATTTATAAAGTCCTCTAAATGGAAGATGACCCCGTGAAAGAAGCTGCTCTCCCCCTAATCAGCACGTTTGAAATCATCACATATCCTACTTAAACTGAGGTGAGCTCAACCCTTACCAATACAAACCAACCTTTGAGTGAACCGAGAGCGTGAATTTATGTTCAATCTAATTGCTTCTTTAGCAAACGGCCCAAGTGCCGAGTGAGGGGCCGAGGATTTTATTGCTGTCTTTGTGGTCGTGAAGAAGGCTGAGCTCGGTCACGGCTTACTTGCCTGGAGGTTGAATTAACCATTGCGTTCATTTTCTACCTCTATAGCTCAGTCACAGTCGAAACCTTGAAGTTCCAGTGCCTTTAATGGCTCCTTATCAGAGGCTCAGCTAATTTGATAGAAATATAACATGCGTAAAATTTTATATTTCAGCTTACTCTTGTATATGGTATGGTATATGGTATTTGGAGGAGGCGACCGACAGCTGAGGTCATTTGCGCCATGAGGGAAGGTTGTGGAAGGAAGGGTGGAGAGAAACCCGGCGTCGGCGTTAGCCTGCTCTTAACGAAAGGCGCCAAGGGGACCACGGCTTAACGTCCCATCCGACGGACGGAGTGTTGCGCTTGAAATGTCCTCCACACAACATTCAAGCAGGGATCGGGCTGTCTCTGAAAATTCTCTGCCACTGCCGGGATTTGAACCCGAGCCCGCCGGGTGGGAAGCCAAAGCTTACTCTTCATCGTGATGAAAAAAATCCAAGGATTCGTAGAAAGAATGACTTAAAAAATTTGAATTTTCAAGAGTGACAGAGAATAATTAAAGTCTTAAATTAGACCATTTGTGTTTCAATTTCCCATTCCATTATACCCTTCGATCGCCTGTGAAAATTATTATTATTAGAGTACTCTACCGATTAAGGTAGGTTTCCAAGAGCACCAAAGATGCAATCTGGGAGCCTCCCCTTCCTTCCAGCATTGTCTTCTTCAATTCACTAGCCCCTTTAAGGCCTACCCCCTTTCAATCTTTCTAAAAATCCTATACTTTTCCTTCCCCTCCCTAGTTTCCCTACCATTCTACCCTCTAACACCATTTTCAACATCCCCTCCCCGCTACTCAGTCATATTCGCTCCATCCAAACCTCCTGTCTCCTCCATATCTCATTTTAAAGTTGCACCTCCTCACCCACCATAACCAGCACTACGTCGTTTCTCCTCCTCTCCATCCATTTAAACTTCTCTATTCTTCTCCATTCCCCCATCGCGAATGCCTCCAATCTTCTCTCGTCTTTTTTCCTCATTGTCCACGTTTCCGCACCGTAGAGAGCTACACTCCACTCTTCACTAATCTTTTCTTTAAACTCTTACATAACGATTCCCTCAGCAGCTCCTTTCTGTTCATGAACGCCTCCTTCGCAAATGCAATTTGCTTCCTGATGTCCTTGCTACGGTATTCGTTCTCCTCTAATGTGCTGCCTAAATAGTTGAGTTCCTGTGTAAATATTTGGCTAAAATAATTAACAAATATAATAGGTATAAATTAGTAGACGTAATGAAAATACGCACATGTAAACAGCTTTTGGATGGTGCCCTC
This sequence comes from Ischnura elegans, assembly GCF_921293095.1. NCBI lineage: Eukaryota > Metazoa > Arthropoda > Insecta > Odonata > Coenagrionidae > Ischnura > Ischnura elegans. Next base: position 84,599,749 of record NC_060251.1, on the reverse strand, counting down.
AAATTGAAAATAGATGAGTGTAACATTCATATTCATAATATTAAATATTAAATAAAAAATTAAGTGTTAATTTCCTCTTAACTTTTAATTTTCTGTACTCTACCAGATTTCAATTAGTTAAAGTTCACTGATATTTATCCAATTTCAAAGAAGAGTTAACCACGCTCATATGAAAAAAAGTTCCTTTGATAGTAATAAAGTTTACCTCAAACTCACGCGTAGAAGCTACATGACAACAAACTAAGTTAGCATTTAATAGGACTTTAAAAGAAAATTTTAGGCGAAATATTCACTCATTACAACAACTCAAAGCTACATTTTCTCTTCGTTTGCAAAATCAGCGCGCCAAGTTCTCTTCGCTCTTAATTAAAAAAAGGTAATCTAGCTTTTCAACTGTCGTAATTTTTAGTCTTTAGCGCGAGGCATTTCCTCAATTCAGTAACCAAGGCATTTAAAATGGTGTATGCTTCCTTTTGCATTCTCCATTAGAATGCAGTTACCAAAATTACGGGAAAAAACTGACTCAACCAGTCATACTTTCAGGTCACTGTTTACTTTTGCAGAGGAAGAAGGAAAGCCTCGATTGGTCCAGTCTAAGAAAAAAGAGGAGAGTCAATGATGGGAGATAATTAAAAGAATAAGTGCATTAAGAGCTTCCTAAGAGACGGGGTGCATGAGATGGTTTCAAATGATCGCGGAATTCGACGGTAAACGAGGTGTGGGAAGAGGAAAGGATGCCACCAAAAAAAAGAGAAGGTAGCCACTCCGTCAATCTTTCCGGCTTTAATTGCTAAGGATTCCGACTTGGGGCAGATAAAAGTTCTTCAGGGAGGAAGGAGCTTTTAAGGAAATTGGTTCTCTCCTTGTGCGTGCAGTTATCCTGATAACATCCAAGATCAACTTTAAGAACTTTTTAGCATCTCATAAACGCCATTCTCGTTGCATTTAATTTTTGAGAACATAATATTTGCACTTCCAATGGGTAATTTTAGTTTTCAAGAAAAGCATAACTTTTGAGAGACTTATATTATCCTCCGGCCTGTCTTTCATCAGTTTTAATGCATACGGAGCAAACGACCAGTTAATTTGCAAAATAATTTTCTCTTTTCACTACTGTCGTTATTCTTGTTACTGATTGATATAATTCAATCTTACTACCTAACGAGCACACCGAATTATATATAGAGATAACTGTTACATAATTTATGCATTTTTATTTATTAGTATGAGCTTTTACCAAAATTAACACCAACTGACGCCAAGATTCCTATTCTTAATTTATATTAATAACTTATACTATCCGATAACATTAGCCTATGAAATGACGTTCCAAATTTTGATCAATCTTCTACGGCCAAGATATTGGAAGCAGCTCAGCTAAATATATTTTAGGTGATAGAAATTCCGTTGGGCAAGGAGTACTTGACGCTGATGGATAGGAATTTCAAAAGTGGGTGCATCAATTCAAAAGGAGGAAAACTAACTGCCTGCGATCAAACAGTTTCAGCTGTTGTTTAGTACTTTTTGTGAAATTGATTTGTAGCGATCATAATTTGATTCACTTTAACGTTATGGCAGGGATTTATAATTTAAAAATCTAGATGCAGTAAGAATGTTTATTTCCCACGAGATAATTGAGCTAATAGACGAGGGTGGTAGCTTTGTGATTAAAGTGCTTCGATGCCAAACGAAGAGTACCAGGTTTCAAATCTCATATTAAGCCTTCGGACATACCCGAAAAAGTATCCCGTAAGAGCGTTGACTCAGGGGATAGGAAATGACCCCTTCTTTGAATGTTTACATCACACCACTTTTGCTTATTTTGCATTAAGGTCTATCTTCACCAATCGAAAAACTTATGGTTGAATCACATGAGATACATTTGATTTGCAAGATTCGAGGATCTAGCATGCATCAGCTTGGCGTGTGAGACCGCACAAATTTTAAAAATGCATCCAAAGTCTGTCCAAATATCGAAATAGTTTGACCAAGCATCTGAACTACAGTCTAAGCACGTAGCAACCATAGGAGCAGGATCGATAGGATCTTGAGTGCTTGGATAGGTTGGATCTACGCATTATAATATAAATGAAAAAACAAGTGATCTACAGCTAAAATATGCAAAAATCATGTACATTAAAGACACGTTTTAGCTAAGAGATGTCACAATATTTGACGCTTGAAAAAGGTATCAAATATATTAAAGACCCGACGCAAACACATGAAAAACCAAACGCAACAAATGAATCAGAAAAAATATAGTATCAAGATAATTAATCCAACAATTCTTATGCAACGATTCATATCCAACAATTATTCCAACGATTTAATTCAAATATAAATCAACTGCCACTACTACTTCGCATGGGCGTACCCAGCGAGGGGACGGCTGCCTTCCACCCCCCCCAGAAGCAAAAATCGCAAATGACTTTAAGGAAAATAATATTTTTTCAACCAAATAATTTAAAAAAACTAATAAAGAGCTGCTACAGTTTCCTTAAAATTTTGGTTTCATTCACCTTTTCCATGCTTAAATCTTACCTATAACTTGAACAACCATAGCTTGCCCCCCCTCCTGTGTACGCCCTTGTTACTTTGTTCTCAAAACGCACGGCTAATCTTAATAATTGGCCAAAAACCATCCAGAGGGCTTCAAACCTTCTGCGAATAACCAAACGTATCAATTAATTGTAAGAGTCACGCTACTAAAGCGAATACTTTTGAAAATTCAACCACTCAAGTCATCAAAGAATTATTCAAGAATAGTGAGTACACTACGCCTTCACTACGTCACTTGGAGGGATACTAGCGCCAATCATGCGTGTCAATTCTGACAGAAGGTGAGCGAGTAAAGCTATTGAATATAATCTAGTTATCATAGGAATGATTCTTTATTCGGGTTATTCTTATAAATGATCCGTTGCTTGACGTCTTTCAATTGCAGAAGGCTACCATTTTATTTTTCCTAGGATCAATAAGGGAGCTAGGTAGCAACATAAGGCATGATGGAATGCTTGGCTGTTGTGGAATAAATGACGGATGAAGCCTTCGGAAGTAATATCGTCAAATAAAATCCTCAAAAATAAAGTGGCCCGGGGAGAGAAAGTGGTACCTCTACCCTAAATGCCTGAAATTCACACCCCTGTAGCAAAGCTTGGGGTGAGCTCTGTCTTCACCTATCCTATAAAGCCTTCGGGTTGTATCTCGGAGTGAGTGAATCTATTGCATGATGTTTAGTTATTAAGGGTATTTTCCATTCCGTTTGTTTTCTCTCTAAATGACCCGTTGCATAACGCCCTTCAATTATAGGAATCTGCCGTATTTGGTGCCGCTAGGATTAATTAGACAGTTTCTAAACGCGCTAACTAAGCTTTCACTTATTTCCTCTGGGCATTCCCGTACCATATCCTCTTGGCGATGTGTATCACTTCTAATGTAGCAAAAAGGGAAGCGGGTGAAGAAGAATGGGGCTGACGTATTGATGGCAACTCAAAAGAGGATGGACTTGGGTGGGGAAGAAGAGAAGGAACTCCGGGAACACTTTTTGCGCAGTTAATGAGGGCCGGATGGCAGACTTGGGGAATGCCGACGGGCTATTAGGCGGCTTTAAGTTGAGTCAAAGCCCACGTTGGCCTCTCTACGTGCAGAAATGGTCATTTATCTCGACCCCTTACCATTCCGTTTAGGGAACCCCGAGGCACCTAACCACAGCCCTGGTTGCCAAATTGCTAACTTTCGCAAAACAAATTAAATGCCCCAGAGATATAAATGCAAGCTCTTGCGAATTCGGAGTCGCATCTGTTAGTTGATAGTTCAGAAGTATATAACAAGCGAATGACCATGGAGAGTAATGGAAATATATGTTATTGTATACCCGAACTTTAAGTTTCCCTAATTACTCATAAATAGGACATGGATGATGAACGATCACATTTTGAATCAGAGTATATAAATAATTTTAAATTGTTTTAGAATGACAAAATGTAATTACCGTTTTGTTTTTCACTGTCCATGAAAATAAAAAACCTAAATTATCATATAAAGACTGTTTTTTGAGATTTTTGGAAATCTATTGAAAAACATTCACGTACGCATGTAAGAATTATTACAATTGCTAAAAGTTAGCTAATTTCAGGTATAGAGAAAAATAATGGTAAAAAATTTAGTTTATGATGATTTATTTTCATATAAAATGTATTGGTTCAACTGTTTTTACGGTTTTTGTAGATAAAGACAGAAAATTTTACGAATTACCCCAGCCTGTATCACACCCAAATTGAGCCAACCTCTTCACAATGACGTCCATTCCCTTTCATTTTATCCATAAATCTCATTTTATCCCCCCTCCACCTCGCTAACCTTACTTTCTCCTCTGTATCACAGTTTTTAGCATTCCATTCCAACTTAGCATACGCTCCACCCTGACCCTAAGATACAAAGTAAAATTTCAACCAAATGTCAAATCAGTGAGAATGAATGTTTAACAAAGAGCTATCTGAAAAAGAACCATACCTGCTCCAACTGGAAGCAGCTTTAATTTGCTGGTGAACTGACTCAATTAAATTTGGAATAACAAATGCCAACTCAGAAATGATGGTAAATGGAAAAACCGGGGAAGAAAATATATGCGATGATTGACGTTTTGAATAGCGGGGAATTTTACTCAGAAGTTGGGAACTAACAAGGTTAGAGATCGACCGAGGTTGATAGAAGGGGACGAGAAATGTGAAATAATTGAAGTCAGATATTCTGAAACTGAAAAGTCTGAGAATACGAAGAGAAATGAAAAAAAGGGAGTTGGATTCATGGGTGTAAAATGAATGTACCACAACAAGAAAAGTAAGAGATTGCAAAATCCATTTAAAGCAATTGCATCAAGTGATTTTCAAGAGCAGTTTGCTTTTCAACAGCATTAAAAAAATATCGAACTATATCACGTGGTAATTGAATACTATATGATCAAGTTTATTATTGTCATAAGGCATCATAGAGTTAAATATCTACTCTTTCAAGAATTATTTTTTGAAGAGAGAAATTGTTTCCATACAAAATCGTGATGGCGAATAAAATTAGTAGAGGGTTATTGATTATCATTAAGTGCAATTAGACTTAATATTGCCTGACTCAGTTTTTGGCCACTTTTTATTGCACCCCCTTCTGATTTATCAGTGGATTGATACAGTTAATTTAGTAAATTATGACAAATATTGCTTCTGAATTCGCATTTTGCGATCTCACTGTATTCATCGAAAAATAAATGTTATTAAAGACTTCAAAAGGAGGAAAAAGAGACAAAACAATAAGTAGCTTGATTTGGAATTCCATCCTACATGCAATCAAAAAGCCACCATTCATTAGGAAATTAAGAGATATAAAAAATTAATTCCAGAGAAATGCCACAAAATGATTAATTTAGGGGAGAATTTTTATTCTTTTACACTCATTCTCTAGTAAATACCTAAAGATAGACAGAGTTTGGTTTTTGGACGAGATATATTTAAAAAATAATTGAGCTATACTGCCAATGAAGAGTCTCAGAATACGAGTATGAATGAGAAAGAGAGTTTTATTGATACAAAATATATATATTTACTCAATAGGGGAATTTGAACTTGATGAACCTAAATATCCTTTTAACCCTCCAGCGGGCGCGCTGTGGCACAAAGTGCAACATTGTGCCGTTTCGGTCTCACGTTATTAATAGTGGTTGGTCAGTGAACCAAACGCAACAAATATTCCTTCTGTGTATCACTATGAAGATTTCTGTTATTGATTCATGCGCGTGGCTTCTCGAATTTCGAAATAAAACGAATAAGTAGATGAACTGGTCGTCTTTGTTGCACTCAGTGCAACGCGCGCCTGGTGATGTAATACTATCCCGTAGTGGCAATTATTGATCAACATTGTTTATTTCTGTACGATGTAGCGTGAGGTTAGTTGGTGGGAACACACGAGTTTTCACCATTCCCTCTCTGAATAAGGAAAGCTAACAGCTAAGTGTATGGTGTGTAGATACAGCTGTTTGTGGAGAGAAATTGACCTGTGGCATTTTCTCCAACTTGAGCCCTATGATGTGAGTACATTTTTAGGAATAATTTCCATAGGATATTTTGTTGCCCTTTTATGGGATTTCGATGTAGAAAAATTCAAAAGCTAATTATCACACTGCTTAGGGTACGAAGATTCATTACAGAAGAAGACTATCTGAGTGTACTACAAGAGCTGTCAGACGAGGAACAGGAAGTCGGCATTGAGGAAAGCGATGACACAGATGAGGAGGAAAATATTTCCCCTGGTGATAACGGCAGAGACTCTGATGAAGCTACGTCTGATGGTGACGTGGAAGAGCCTGCAACTGCTGAAGATTGTGATATTGATGGTGAGAATTATTATTTTTTTGGAAAAGTTGATAAATCTTGCAAGTGGAAAAAAACTTCTTCTTGCGGTGCTACAAAGATCAAGCGCAAAAACATTATGAAAACCCTACCAAGGACAAAACTCTGTGCAAGAAATACACCTGATAAGGCTGCGGCTTTTCGAAAATATATAGATATAGACATGATTGATGAAATTATGATGCAAACAAACGAGTACATTCAAACTAAAATTGCTCTTGTCCACTATTCAAGGGATAGGGATTGTAAGGAAACGACAAGAACAGAATTTATGGCTGTGCTGAGTATACTTTTTCTAATTGGCATGAAAAAAGGTTTTCATGCAAATTATTTAGACTTGTAGAGTGAAGATGGATCAGGAATGCAAATTATAAGGGCAGCTATGAGTTACAAGCGATTTTTGTTTATTTTGCGATCAGTAAGATTTGACGACAGGGCAAGTAGGGATTTCCGAAAACAAACAGATAAATTAGCTGGAATCCGAACAATAATAAACTCGTTCATAGGAAATTGTCAAAAAACATATAAAATGAGTGAATTTGTGACAATTGACGAAATGCTGCAACCATTTAGATTCCGTTGAAGTTTCATTCAATATATATTGAGCAAACCCGCGAAATACGGGATAAAGTTCTATGCTATGTGTGATGCCAAAACATTCCTCACCAGAAATCTCGAAGTGTATTGCGGGAAGCAGATGAACGGGATATATTTAGTATCAAACTCACCAGTAGACGTTGTCAAGAGGCTTGTAAGATCAATTGAGGCAACTAATCATAATCTTACCACAGATAACTGGTATACTAGTTATCCGTTTGCCAAGCATCTCCTCACAAAAAACAGTACAACCATTGGCACGCTGAAAAAAAAAATAAAAGAGATTTTCTGCCTGAATTTTTGCCAAACAAGACGCGCGCTGTAAGGTCATCTCTCTACGGGTTTCAGAAAGACATTACCCATATAAGGACATAAAAGGTGGCCATTAGTTTTATTTTATAGATTTTTGGACATCGCAGGAATCAATTCTCACATATTATATAGGGCAAAAAATCCCACAAATGAACATTGCAGGAGGACATTCCTGAAAACCTTATCGTACACATGGATGAACGCACACTTGAAAAACAGATCAAACATATTATCTCTACCAGCTGACATTAAAATATTCTAGTCAAGTTATCAAAATGAAGACTTGCAAGTTGAAGAGGTGAGCGAGACAGCAAGTAATAAACGCGGAAAGTGCGTATTGTGTGGCCGTGCAAAGAACATATCAACGACAATCAAATATGGGAGGTGCAATAACTTTTCTTGCCGAAAGTACTGTGAAACAGTTACTACCTGAAAAAAGTGTACATAAATGACGTGAAAAACCTTAAGGCATAAAAACTGAGTTCTAGGCATTGCTTTAAAAAAATGTGATAAAAAATTTGGAATTATAAGTGTTTAAAAATCTGTACTGTATGTCAAAACTATGTAAAGTTCGATGAAAAAACAAGATAATGAATGTACGCTTCTTAATTCGATTTTTTGTAATTAATATCAGCGGAAAACCAAGTGTGGCACTGAGTGCCACGCGCGCCCGCTGGTGTCAGAGAATATGGCGCGCCTGCTGGAGGGTTAAAATGATTAAATGACGTGAAATTCCAGAGTAGTTTACTGTTTTCTGGTAATTAGTTTTAAACATACGTACAACTTTGTGTTGAATTATGGTGTTGAATACTATGGAGTATCGCCAATTTAAATCAAATCAGAATTTTGACTATACACTAGTTAAGACAAATATCTGCTCAATGTTTAATTATGTAATTGGTGAATAAAATTGGAACTGAGCTCCCCAACGGCAAGGAGAACCGCAGGAAATATGTATTGAATCGGCTTATGGCCGCTGTTTATAAGACAATACCCATTGAATTATCAGTGGATAAATGTAGGCACGAAAGTATTTATTGGAAAATATTTTTCCAGAAATTGTGAAGTGTACTAACACTGAATCCACATGAAAGATAATGTTATCATTGCTTTTAGAATTTAGAAAATATTAAGATGAAAAATATGCAGCTACCTACCAAATCCTCCTTGCATGCAATCGAATGTGTGATATCATTATGATGAAGGAATAGTTTAAAAAATTGTATCGATAATAGCACCAGGTAATCAATTTAAAATATCATATATTGAAATATTTTCAATATATCTCAAGAATTTTACTTTATAATTGATGTGTAAGAGTGGAATTATAAAATTCATATACTATGCGAGTCGGGAAATATCCGTTTCCAAGAATTAATTCAGGTCGGAAACGATTATAGGAGTCTCGCAAAAGCTCGTTCATATTAATTTCAATGCAGGCGTTGATCATATCTCGATTCGGAACAATTGTTGCGAATATTGCTTCGGTAGTCAGTAAGGGAACTGAATGTTCGGCTTCAACAGTAACGCACCATATTCCCTTACAAATAGAAGAGGCAGCAGCGCAAAGGGAAATGCCACGCGCTCCCGAAACCAAATGAAATACGCGAATGCAAAGGTGCATAATTTCACCGAAGGAGGAGCGGAGCTTGGGGCGAATTTTTCAGCTCTGCGAACTCTCAAGGCTTTCCAATTAAAAACCTGAGTTCGAAACAACCCCTCGAAAGATTCAACTGGAGCGTCAATCAAAATGCAACCGGAGAGGCGGTAACTTGAATCCCCATCTTTTTCCCTCCTCCTCACTTGTCCTCAGAATAAAAATATATTAAGAAATAAAGACAGAAAAAAAACATCGCAGAAGACCTTGGATCTCGACGGCTCGGTAGGAAAGAGTCCGGACCGTTTCCGAGAGATTTTTACACGCGAGAAGATATAATTTAATTCCAAGTTGTCGCACGAAAACTTTTGCTTATGAAGATTGAGTTTGTCCTCCGCTACCGGCATTCTGGCACGGTCTGGAGCACGGAGAGAAGAAGTAAGAGGGAAGGAAAGCTTTGATAGAGGAGCAGGGTGGACCCCGTATTTCGGGTTTTCGCAAGAGAAAAAGGTCGGAGCGGGGCGAGGAAATTTTCCGAGCTACGGACAAGGGGGTAAAGCGGCCGGCGGAGCACGAAGTTGATCTCCGGGCCGTTAGATGGCGCCCGCGACGGGTCAATATTTCCCTATCCCGTCGCCCAGGTAGCAGCAGCTCCGCGTCTCCTCCGCTCCCGATCCCCGGGCCCAGCACATCGGCGAGGGTAGGCAGCCACAGCAGCTGAGGTCGGTTCCTCGCACGTCGGGCGACCCGAGTTCGAACACCGGGCGTTCTCCTTTCGGTCGTACGGGGGCGGACGAACCCCCCCCTACTTTCTTCATCGCCTAAACGTTTCGGAAGGACGGGCGAAAGGGTTCAACAATGCACCCCCGAGACAAACTTGGGACCCCTCCGGGAAGTCCAACCGTTTGAAAAACTGGTCCCGATCGTGGCCGCGCGCTTACCCACTCATCGATCCGGTTAGACTCCGGCCGACCGACTGAAGGGAACCGGGAGAAGAGAGGAACGTTACGCGGTCCTCTCCCATCGTCCGGTCGGACTTTTTGCCATTGTGTTCAGTGTGTGCATCGCACGGTGCCGGAGTCACGGGGGAAGACCTCCCCACGAGATTTCGTCGTTCCCCGCTCTCCCCAGTCGTATCGACAGTGCGTGTTCTAGTGGGATTGGAGTGCTATCCTACCCCGCGGGACGAACAAAAGAGAATCTAAGTGCGTGAAACGCCTCTGCTCTGTTTGAGTGTGACGCAGAGTGGGATCCCAATGGTGAAGACACCTCTTATATAAGTGTGTGTGAACGTGTTTACGCAGCAGTGCGGCTAAAAGAGTGAGGATTGCTCCGAAAACCACTCGTCTTTGACGCAATCTTTCAGAGTAAACGTTTCCCTGCGAAGATAACCCATAAACGAATTTATTAAGCGAGTGTTTGGCTCACCCAAAAATTACCTCTGTTACCCACCGTATATTTACCCGTGTATCATCAATTACTGACCCTCTTTCTACGTACAAGGAAGATTTATAGAGCAAATCGGTGGAATACCCCTTGTAACCTATGTGTGGCTAGATTCAAGGAATACTCGACTCTCTGTGTGAATCGTTAAAGGCTCCCTCGGTGAGAGAAGTGGAAATATTGAATGTATTGTTACATGAATGAATTTGGAAGTGAGAATATTCTGCTGCTCTCCTTTACTTCGACTGGACCGAGGATTGTTCCCGGTGCAATCCCGGGATTTCTGCCGGCAATACGGTCTACTCTACTCGAACGCACATATATCGAGATCCTGTTCTCAAAATCTGTCCCTATTCCACTCAGAAAGAATAGTATACTTCGGCCTTAAATATACATAGCGACTGTCTTGATGGAATCTGTTGTTCTTAAGAAGAGTTGAAAAGATTTTCCAAACTGGTGAATGTGGCCTCTCTCTGTGGAAAGAAGAATCAAGGCCTAAGAGTTAAGATAATAGTGTTTCGTATCCAATTTTCAAAGAATTATTTTAATCGTTTTCATTTAAAGTACCATAACATTTACGTCAATTTTTCCTTCGGCAACATAGTGCTCAACTCTCTAATTTGAAAAGAGCTATTATTCTTAAGTATGCAAGTGGAGGAATCACGATATTAGTACCTCAAGCATTCTTCAACAAAGGGGGTTCTTTCATAAAATTCCTTTTTGCACTGCCAGTTATGTCATGAGGTCAGTGGTCCTAATTTTTGTGTTGTATAAAACAAAATTTGAAAAATTCACTCCATAAAGGAAGGTCTTAGCATCCATTTTTTATTATTTATCTATATCGCAGGCAAAGTTATTAATACCATTTCTTATCATCCCAAATGAGTGTGCTTCGTAAATGAAGAAACGAAGTTCAAAAACATATTTTAGAAAAAGGTGACTGTGGGACGTATACTGAATACAAGTGAAGACATAAATATTCAAATCTCCGAAGGGGATACAGCAAAGGCAGACCTCTTACGATTGAGTGGCTCAAAAATCCCAGAACCACTAAGAACCTCTCCCCTTTTTTTTCAACACACACAGCCCACCGTTAAGAGAAACCCTTCCTTGGGGGGATTAATTATTTGGGACCGAATTTGAATTCGCCCAAGCGGCGACTGTATATCAAACGGCCGCGCACCGTCTTGCGAGTACGGTAGTTCGTGAAGTGGGAGTTAATTAAAGGGCGAAGATTTGCCCCCTTTAGCGACGTGAGGATATATATTAGGAAGGGAGGAGGACTTAACGTTTGGTGTGGAGCTGGAGAAAATTGTTACCCGTCTCTGCCTCCGCTGCATGCATATTTTAAAAAGGGACTCTTGGGCCGGGGCAGTGAGTTTTGTAGGAGTGGCCCTTGTCACCCGCAGTCGGTAGTGGAAAAATTCTGGAGCATTCTCCGTCGGCCTACATTTCTCCCCCACCTAAGCTGTCCTTGTTTATTTTTTTACACCTTTCAACGTACCACCACTCCTAAACACACCGTACCATCAACCCGTCTTGTTGCTTCAAGCATCCATATCTCACCTCATTATCTCATGGTCCATTAATCTACTTTACCCTCCTGGCATATACCTTTGCGCCACAAAATTCCCCTCATTTCTTTCCAAAATCCTTGATCAAACAACGATCCTTTGGAAGATCACTTAAGGCGACACAGATACACTGTTTAATTTTATTAAATTTTATTTTGTAAAATTTTCATTTTTGCAAATTACTAAAGGACTCAGGTAATATTTGAAGGAAAATTTGAAATACAGAAGTTTTCACTTAATATCATGACATTCAACCTAAAGCCCTAATTCGCACGTAAGGAGATTGGATATAAATTCTTCACCACCAAAGGAATCCATCTTGGGTTGAGGATTCCGTGCGACACGCCAAAAAAGCTCACGGGTCGGAGACGTTAAAGTTCTTCGTGTAAAAGCGATAACATCTCGACGTTTATCCCAACAGTAAAAGGGAACTTTAGTGTTTTATTCCCATTCCTATCGCTCTCCTCTCCCTACCAAACCACCCTCTCCGATACCTCACCATTCCGTGGAAACTTCCACCGATCGCGTTTATGAGATTCGTCATGGCAGGTTTTCGATTCGGACTGGCTGAAATAGAACCACCTCCAGAGGTATACGTTCCCCGGAGCTGAGGGTCTCCCACGCGTGAATCAACCAGGCCCAACAGAAATTCAACGACCCCAGACGTCTACCTCCGACCTCGAATAGGCTATGGGAACGGGGGAGATTTATTGAATTCGCGCCTGGGATTAAATGTATATTTTTTTAAACTCCGCCAACTGAAAAAACAGAGAACATCCCCTTATCTTCCTCTTTCTCTCCATGTTTTGTAAAACAATGGAATCCTCATTTATTACCTCCTTCGCGGTACTTCCTTCCGCTCAACCGCCCTGTCCCGACACCTTCACGCAAATAACCCGTGATTTATAGCGAATGAAAATTTTACCCTCGCGGGCCATTTTTTGCCGAACGCTTTCAGACTCACGCACAAACACGAGAGCAGACTGCAAGCAGCCGTTCCCACCTTGTTATTCATAGTCGTGACACCTCTCATACCACCTTAAGAGGTTTTCCCCCAGGCGGGAGGGATTCTTACCCCATCCATTCATCCCCCCCAGCACCCCTTCGCTCGGAATACGTTTATCTTTCGGACACCCCCTTTTTCCTTCCTTTCCTCCTCCCCCCTGAACGACAAAACCCCGAAAAACACTCAGACGACCTTCCTCCCACACTCCTATCACCCCTTTTATATAAGGTATCTCCTCCTTTTTCTTGGGATTTTTACGACGCCCGGTCCCAGTTCTTTCATCCTCCAGCAAGCCTTCTGTTTTCTCCTTCCTCTACCCGCTTCTTTTCCCTTCTTTTTCTAACCAGGCCTGTGCACGCGGTAGAGACGGTATCTCAAACCTCTCCCAGGAGAAGGTAAATTCATGGCCACACCCGTGACGGCCCCCCCACTGTCCTTCCGCGAATGACGACCGCCGAGAACGTGATGGATCAGGAGGAGGGAACGTTGGCGGAGAGCTCTTGAAATGGGCCCAGTAGCCGGCTACGCCCCCCACGGTTCCGCGGGGATACAGACCCCGGTCTCCGCATTTACCCCCGAGGACCCTCTCTCCCCTTCTCCAAAGCCTGATACCCTGCCTCCAGCGACCCCTCAGAGCCTGGCCGCGGTCGCCTATGACAGATAGGGCACACATCAGCCATCCTCAGCATCCCAGACGGCAGGAGGGGCTTTAAGAGTGGAGGATTTTTACGAAAGGGGTTCCGCTTGCAGACACTGCAGTAAGGGGGAAAAGTGTCGTAAAAAAGAAGGCCTGTGAGACAGATACGGAAGAGAAGAAGGTCCATTACTTAAAAAAAAAGGGACACGGAATAAAAAGGATAGATTGTACAATAAACAAATGTGTGTAAACGTGTAGAATACCGGAATTGGATCCGGCAAAAGTGTGCAGTCTTCTCTCGTAAAAAGTCAGGGAGAAGATAAAGTTATAAAAATTGTGTAGAGTTGTGGGCTAGTGTGTTTGTGATCTGCGTGCTCGGAGGACGTATCTAACTGCGTGAATAGGGTGTGTTTCCTCTTTTTGGAGTATAAAGGTGGTCGCAGCCCAAATGTGTAGGTGACACGCGATAGAGGGCATAACAATAACAGCGCTTCTTTTTCGGGTGTCAAGTACATTTTTTTGCTGTTTCTCACTGCCAAGTGATCGACCCACGTTACAGCGGGTTCCTCCACGAAATATTCAATCCGAGGAAGGCTCATTTCGTATGAAAAAAGGTAATTTTTCGTTAGACGGTTAGAATGTGATTTTATATTGTTATGTGCGTGTGAGTAAGAGATAACGGAGAAAAATATATAAAGGAATAAGTCCACCTAGCATCGATCAAATTTGTTCTTGTAACCAAAATTTTTCGATATTATTCAATCGACACGACAAGAAAAAAATATAATAAAAAGAAGAGTGGAAAGATATCAATGTTTATAAGAAAGCAAATTTCCATTTAAAACAACTATTGTCTGTGAGAGTTGATATAGATAAGTAAAGGAACCCGCACGATGTTAAATCGATCGGGAAGCAAAAATTTATTTATAGCCTGAAAAAATCCATGTATCGACTAAGTTAAAGTTGTTTCAGTGGGTGTTTTTTCATTGTTGAAGTTCTGAATACGGTTAGAGTTGTGGTTACTGAGCTGTTAAAGTGTGTGTGCATCGGCATTGGTTCTTAGGTTGTTAGGAAACCCCTTAAAAAAAACAGTACTTGATGTTTTATGGCCCACAAATTGCGATAGGTTTCAACGAAATTTAGTCCTCTCAAAGGATGGTGTGTAAAGTCTGTGCTCCAGTTGGATGGGTGTTCTTCAAATCGTGCTGACACGGATTACTAGGCTTTAAGCGACACCAGAAGAGGAAGCATAGATCATTCAGTTCTTATGCATCGTGGAACATTGGATACCGAAGATTCCTCAATGACGAACCCGTCGGGAAGATGAGGAATAGCCAGCATATCCCTCTACGACGATACGGGCTCGTCGCCATGACTAAGAGGGCCCCTGCTCAAACCCTCCCCCTGTCCCTGGCCTTGTTCATTCTGTGTTGCCCCTGGGGACGACTCGCGGGGGCCTCATCGTCCCCCGAATCCGCGCCCCCGGCCTCTCCCCCGCAGCAGCCCCCACCGGCGGCGGCCCCCGCGGTACCGCCCCCGCCGCCGTCCCCGGCCCGGCCTGGGGGCAGGAGCGGGTCATCCACCGCCTCTATCCGGCCCGACGCCACGGGTTCGCTGAGCCCTAGGACGGTCACGACTCGGTACGGTGAACTGAGAGGTGTTGTCTGGGCCCCGGACGGTAGGCACTCTGGTGCCGTGGAGGCCTTTCTTGGGGTCCCCTACGCCTCCCCGCCCACGGGCAGCCTCCGGTTCATGCCCCCAGTGAGTGGAGCAGTGTGGAGAGGTGTAAGGTTGGCGGATAGGCCGGGCCCGGCATGTCCGCAACGGTTCCCCGAGGACGTGGCCGCGGTGTCGCGGGCTATGGAGGCCGCGCCGAACCCTCCGTCGGCGGCGGACGAGGAGATCATACGGAAGATGCCCAAGGGGAGAGTGGAGGGACTCAAGAGATTACTGCCGCACCTGAGGAGACAGAGCGAGGATTGCCTCTTCCTCAACATCTACACTCCAGGTAGGCCTCAAGATGAATTCCTTCCTATAATTGATTAATATCATGATTTTGGGAACCTTCGTCAGGTACCTACATCCACGCTTTCTATGGTTCAATGTACTAATCACATTGAAATTGCCTGCCATCTGCAGACAGCAGACAATGGTATCATGCTTATGACATGAATTTAACTTTATTTTGGGTCCAACATTGTTTAAAGTCGTTGACCTTACGGCAAACAAATTTAAAACTAAATGATAAAAATTCAGGAATTCATTAGAAATCAACGTTTCCATGTTAAAATGGACCTATTATTACTATTAACTATATCAACAAATATCACAGAGCTCCTAAAGGTATACATCAACCAAACTTGAGGAAATGAATGTAACAACAAGGATGTGCCAATTAGGCTAGGCACTTGCATAATATTCCTACCGATTTCCCTAGGACCGATTTCATACGATTTTACTTCTTTTCGTCCACGGTGGACGGCAATTGCCGTGACTTGATACAGCAATGGGATTATATAGGTGCCTTAAGACGAATTCACCGAGATGTGTAAGGAGCCGCACTGTGGACAGCCCTCATGGAAGGCAAGGCGCCCATATCCATCCGGTACGTCGCGGCGCCGTTCGCAACATAAAATACATAGGTCACCGACCATTGCTCACAGAGCGCCGCAGACAATACTGCTTGGTGCCATTTACGGCGATCGGCAAAAAATAAAATCTTTTTAAAGCGGCCTATTTTTGAGAAAATGTTACTTGCTGTTCTAAAAGTCTTTTTTTTTGGCTAGTTATGATAAGGGATCATATAGGCGCAAAATTTGAGGTAATGGTTGTTAGTAACGGAATTATATTGACCATTGTAGGTTTATGAAGAAATTCACTATTCAAGTCTGCCTGACCTTCCCCCATATTGCATTGCTCTCTTTAATCCGCTGTTAGTGCTATTGCAAAACTTCATAATCGTTCTATCCATAACAATTATCCCTTGCTCCTCATTTATTGACAATCTAGCATTCTTATCTCTTGCGTGATTTTCAGCAAATGTTGAAACGAAATTACGCAAGGAGGCCCATCTGCTTCTTGTAAATATTCCTTAGCACACGGTCAATCCGAGAGCAAATTTAATTCAAGAATGTAATTTCGGAACATGATTTTAGGTAGAGCTAAGCAGTTATACCAAGAGAAAGGAAATTTCGAAGGTTAATTATCTCTTAGCACTGGGTTTAGAATACCCTATTATGCGTTGATGGATGTGGGATCGATAGGCTTTCAGAAATAGCGATTCAATACCGACTCCAAAACTTTCCATGATACATGCCTAGTACCTACATGAGGCTATGGCTTCCGAAATATTGTTTACCTGGCTATAAATGTCACAATGTAATTTCCTTTTCAATCCGCAAGACTGCGAAGCTGTGAAATTTCTGCAAAATTTGAAGTGACGTAGATGGAAAACCTTGTATATAATGCAGGTTTTTAGTTCTACCCAAAACCTTAGTCTAAAGGTTTATCGGATTTTAATTTTCAGAGAAAATAAAGAATGATATTTTTTTAAAGAATTTATGAATTGCGTAAAATGCTGATTATTTTCCCACAATCCCTTTATGTTATGGTGCAAATCATTATAATTGCATCACTTCATTTGTTTATGCATGGCAGATGCTTAAACACGGTGTTGTTAAGCGTCTTCATCATTAGCAATGATAATGATGTTTTGCCTTTGTACATGCGCTTGGTTACGGGATTAATATAATGGGACTAGTTCCTTTTCCGGTAGACATGGAAGACACCAACTGAATCGCCGATCAGACTTTCGTCTTACATAAATAAGGCAGAGAAGAATTTCCTATGTAAATTCTGAAATACCTTAGACTTCCCTGAGTTTTGGACCTGATTTTATGAAAATGAATGAATCTAAAATTGCTTCCTTGCCTTAACTTAATACATTAATACGAAGTATCTATGTATGTATCTCTCTCGTATCTATCTTTTACCTTCTGTTCAGAAACTCATTAAATGGGAGGCCAGATAGGTTACCGAGGAGACAGAAGGTATGGAGGGAAGGAGTATATAGTGGATAAGGTATGTTGAAAACAGTGTTAGAAGGTAGAATGTGTGGTAAACTAGGGAGAGGAAGGAGGAGAATAGGATTTTTAGATAGAACGAAAGGGAGTAGGCTTTATTGAGAATTGAAGAGGGAAGTACATGAAGGAAAGTGAGGTGGCCAGAATGCTTTTCAGTACTACATGAAAACCTATCTAAATCGTTAGAATACTTTTCAAAATAGTAAAGCATCATTTTAATCGAAAAATCAATCTCATCGGTGCCAAATTTAGCCTGAACATATGTTCATATAGTGTTATATATTCAATGGTTACACCATTATATGATAGTGCATTATTATCGGGTTACGTGAAGACTATGATGAAAGAAAAGTTGAATGGTAAGTATCCCCAAGAAAACCGTGAAATAAGCAGAAACAATTGAAGTAGGAAAGAAAATAAGGAAAGAAAAGAAGGAAATATGAAGATATGACAGTAATTTTCCTGCTTGAATACTTTTGGACTTTTCGGCACATCAATTCACTAAAACCGTGGCCATCTCCTTCGCCAATGAATCCTCGAGGACTTACAAAGTGACTACAACAGTGTTCTAAGACTCGTTTTTAGAATCTTGAAGCTTCATAGTACGAGTAAAAACTACTTTTCACTCATTCAACCGAGTATATTCATTGGGTGCCCAACTTTAGTTGCATATTCAACTACTTTGAAAAAAGATTGTCCTAAATAATCCTCGCATCAGAAGATCCTTGATTGAAGAGTTTACAACCAATTAAGCCTGAAGATCAACACTTGAGTATTTATAAGACGTCGACAATAATGAGTACCAATAGCCGGTGCATTCGACACCGGAGAGGTACTTGGAATACGATTCCAATATGATACCCTAGCAAGGTAAGTACCTCAAGTTTAACCGCCAGATCTCGTTCAAAATTTTCTACGTGAAAGGAAATGGACATTCATTAGGTGTAGTTTTCATTTCAGCCTCCAACACTCAATATATCATGTCATCATGAAAACTACTAAATTTGTGCAAACCGCACAACAAAATCCCCTTTTAATCCGTTGAATGGACGATGACTTCGCGGGTTGCATACATTTAGGCGTTTTTCTGCCCACTTTCTGTCACAAATAGCTAGGGAAGTATTTACCGTGGCGGCTGAAACAAAAACTACACCGCATAGATATCCATTTCCTATCAACAATAAAAATTTGAAGAGATCTGGTTGTGACATTTGAGGGACTTTCCATGTTTGATTATATATTGCATACCACTTTTCGATGACGGTTTAATAAATTGTGCGTTACAAAGAAGGCTGAATCTTAAATTTATGAAAATGAGTTTTCGATAGATTGTCATCGTCCGTACAATCAAATCATTCTTGTCCATCGCATCCGCCTTCCCTTCTTCCCTCTCCCAATTCTCTTATCATGGTTAAATTCCGATAAAAGCTTCACCCCAAACGGAAATCGAACCAGAATTCAAAGTCAATGAGGTCAATTGATCGGAAATCGGAACGCTAAGTCTCCACTTCCTCCCACAGAAAGGCTCCGTGACTTTTTGATTTGTCTTTGGCTTTAAGTAAAGGTTGAAGTAGATGAATGATTGCGATATTTTTATCCGCTGACCAAAAATTGAAATCTGACAGAAAAATGCCGTTCGTTTCGTTAATGGAGATACAGTTCATCGGTCTTCTTATTTTCGGGATTAAAAAGTGATTTTTCGTGCTCCTATGTAATTTATAGTTTTATGCATGCAGTATTTTTCAATCGATTCTGTATTATGAAAAGGGTGATTGATTTCACCTGCAATTATCTTAGTAATACGAAGATAATTTTTATAATCGTCCAAATTACTTGATATTAACACATTTAAAGATAAAAATTCTTAATTCTACGCTAAATCTGTGATATACCCATGACATCATGTATTTATTACAAGACTAAACATAGTAGGCAAAGCTTTCAATTCCCCTATTTTTACCAGAGACCTTATTATAAATAGAAAAAATATTACTATGTGTCCGTAATTCTTAACTCATTTTGATACGACTTCTTACCTAAATCAAAACCAACTATTTTCATTACATTCTACACAAAACATGAAGTACGATCAGTAAACAGCATCTATTCGTGCTGAAGGACATGGCGATTGCTTGGAAAAAATAGAATAAAAATAACATTGCGGATGAATAAAAAAAAAACTTTGATTTCTAACAAACCCTTGGTAAAACACGACCATTGGTTTCGACGATTAACGTTAACCTTGGAAACCATGTTCGTGTATTAAAAAAATTCTGAGAAAAAACTAATTGAATCTTATTCATCCTAAATTTTCAGCAAATTCCACAAAGTATCTCTGGAGGGCACCAATTCTGGAATAATAACTACAATACACTTAGGTAACAGTGGCACAGACAACGATTTCATTTTAATCAAGTAAAAATTAGAGAGAGAGAGCTCTCTTATTCATCTATTGAATTAATGGACGGCACTACTACAATATATAGAAAGAGCCCACCAGCTACGTCGCGTCGGAAAATCTCTTTCAAAATTCCCAGACGAGCTGAGACTGCTGATGTAAACGGATGAAAAAACTGGGAAGGAGGAAGAGAGTCGGGAATAATTTTCTTCTCGAACTCATGGACGGATAAATCAATAACACAGGGTCTCTGGCTCGGAATCGGTGGATACTTCATCCTGCATTTTTGTCGTAGTGCTGAAAGGAGGGGATATTTTATTACATCAAGCCCACGAGGGAAATGGTTTTAAGCATAGTGACTCACGAGAGTGCCACTTCAAGGAATTAATCAAAATTGCTCCTTTAGTTTTTGAGAGCTGGGGGAAATGCACTCCTGCGCGAATATATGGATACGAGTTCCTATGTATTCATCAAGTGCTGCAAGTTTGAGAGGCGAGAAAATATGCAGTAACGGATTCTGTAGGAAATGGGAATGGAAGAATAACATTATGCCGATTTGCAATCCTTTTTTCTTAATTGACGAGAGGTCATTACAGTGTATTTGAATCGATGAATGTTCTGTTCTTGCTATAGAAAAGGCTCAGTAAGTCTGAAGAGCTTCTTCAGCCTTACCATTTATTTTATTTTAAAACGGTTCATATTCCACTACCTAATGAAAATAAATTCATTCTGATGCAAATTTAGTCAAAATTTGCATAAGAATGAGGATGAAATGATAAAAATAATAAAATTATGTGTTTCGCAAAAATATACATGTGTACCTAAATCAAAATTAATTACATGGCTACGAATGGGGTTTTTGAGACACATATTAACGTTACTTTAGAGGAGCTAAGAAAGTTATCATACCCTTCTTAGAATAGGCATTTAATCACTAAGAATAATATCCTGATATAGTTTTAAAGCTAAGCACAACTATGCCATATGAGTAGGCAAAATCATCAGATTGATCTAGATTGGTGATTTATAGAAGCCTCTCTCAGAATGGCAACTCGAGGAGTACCTAGGGGAGACTAGGGAGTACTGGGATACATTCTTGAATACAATTTTATGTGAAAATATTAGCGGCTAAAATCATTTATTTTGCAATCCTTAGTTGTATTGATCTTGACTTAGTTGATTAATTCCTCAAGAATTCCTCGATAAATTAAAATAGGTGAGCATTGTAGAACTTAACATTTTCTGAACGTATGAAATTTTAAGTGGAATGAATTGGACACTTTCGCAAAAGTGCAAGAAAAATTTAGTGGTTGAAAGGAAATGCATAATTGCTAAATATTTTAGTTATTCTGATAATATTTATACAATATATGATATTAGTTGTAAACGTAAACAAGGATTTCACTCTTTCAATGCCTTTAAACGCAATTGGAGAATTCAGTTTTAGAACAATATCTTCTTTCTGTGATACTAACGTCTTATTGTTGATGGAAGAAAATATTTTAATTAGCTCCCTTTTTTGCATAAATTTAACATCATATCTATCATCTTACTATTACTAAAATCTTTCCCTATGTAGTACAAAATAGGAAAACCATTCCACATGTCGGATTACTTCGAAAAATTACACTGAACCTGTCCTTGGAAGCAATGCTTTCATGAAATGTGTTGATAATGCAGATTTTGATGAATCTTTACTCTTGCCCTACCTCTCTCACCCATTTGCCGTTATAAAAACCATCTTCACAGCTTCCATAATGGTACAATTTGGCACTGGTACCATATCTGGATTGTTTCCCTCCACTTATGAGGCATAATGAACTAAAAATTAAAATAAAAACGCCTTATAAGATAAAACTTCAAATAATACTGGTTTGGGGAAGTGGGACACTGTACCATTCCTCCCTCAAAGGACATTTTATATTTCACATGTATTATTAGGCTTTAAGCAACTACATGTTATTAAATTACTAGTTATGTACCCGAAGGATATGCATTTTATTCAGTGCTTCCAGCGAGAGAAAGTCATAATTAAAATAATAGAAATTTAAAGTTAAGAAATCTCACGAAAGTTACCAAAATTGGTGTGAAAACCAATATCCTCTTCTTAACTCACATTAACGGAAGTGAACCAGGAGCTATTTAATGAGGAAAAGTAGCTACTGCTTTTCATACATTTGAGAAAAGCAAGAGCTAAAAAGTATAATTCAAGAGAGGGAAATTTGAACTGCCCCATACCTTCCACTGTCCCATTCCTCCTTGATTCCCCTACTATCTCATGAAAGAATAATGAATGATATATTGGTTAACAAATTATGTCACATGAGAACAATTCCCTTGGCCTGTAGTATAATAAAAGCCCACTTCCAGTCTAAAGCAAATTCTAAATTAAGTGAAAGAAAAGTAATTTTTTTAACTTACAGCATTTTGCATCTTACTTGAGTACATTATAAGGTACATATTGTTTTACACACTCTAAAATTGTGCAATATTAATGCTTTGTTCTTGTCTATTGATATTATGGTGTTATACGATTGTTATTGTAAAATTCGATTCCTATTACTTCCATGAAAAACTATTATTTTATAAATTTCGCTCGTATCTTGCCACGATAATACGATCTCATTGATCAGAACCCAATATTAATTTTTAAAACTGTTTAATATGTGTGCCTGATAAAAAATTGAAAATGAACAATATCTTGAAAAATAATTATGAAGGTATGCATTTGGTTCCATTTCTTAGACGCATTTTAATTGCTGGATGTTTTCCCACGCGTTTTCCCCAACACATACCTTTCAAGGCACTCCGGTCAATAGAATAACTCCATTTTTTAACTCCATTGAATGGAAATGTATAGACTAGAAATGCATTGAATTGGAAATGAAAAGAATGGAAATCAAATAGACCTTCCTTTCTATAACACTGATCTAGTGAGAATAATTTGGAAAACTACATTCTGTTCAAAACACCTGTTCGTCAGAGCTTGCTTTTCCATGGACTGAAGAGTGCTCATGTCAAACACAATTTTCTGGCCAACTACGCACAATCAGATTCTTTTTGTGGCATTATATCTCACCCTGATGATGCGGCAAGAACGTTAACTTCATCATTGCAGTCCAGCGACGCCGAATTAACAGCTTCATAGAATGGCCGAGTCATATTACCTTTTTTCCCCTGGATAGCTCGTGGCTTATTTTTTATCACGTAACCCAATATCTTGCGTTCAAGGATTTTGACGTAGGTATTTTTTCCGCCGATTAGAAATTTTGCAATATTTTCCCCTAAAGTGTAAAAATATCATATTACAAGTCATTATATATTTTATTTATTAGCACTACATTATATATTCTATCAGATTGTGGAACCCACGTAATTTTTGTACTAAATATACTATAAAAATCATACTTTACACCTGAGGAAAAGAGATAACTTAAGATAAAAGGCATTTATAAAGTTTCCAGGGCATTTTTCATAATAATTACTAGTTATAGATAATGTTTGCCAATGTTTTGTGATTTAAGCTATTAAAATTAAAAATTTTAAAAATAGGATGGCTTAAAGTTGTGGACTAATGAGAGTACACGTATGATAAGGAATAAAAGTACCATCACTAGTATTAAAACCCATATTCTTTGAATATTTCCACTCTTGCATGATGCAGAACCTTGAAAATGTGAAAAAAGTATTCCGATACAATGCGCAATTTACCTTAAGCGGTAGAATAAGATTTAAAATCTACTTATAGGAACAAATTCAAACAATTATTTAACTGTGAGCAATAACAAATTACATGGAAGCACAAAGCTGCTGGTTTCCCTTTCTCCCTTCACGTGTTTCTCCAAAATTGATCACACCAGGCTCATTACTGCAATTTCTTTGCTAATTTGTTGATATTTTTAATCATCCAATGCTTCAAGCAATTGTGTGTCCTTATTGCATGCGGATATGCTGGCAATATTTCGCACAAAATTGATATATGCAATCCAACTTCACGCTTTCATAAATCGAAAATTTTACGTAATTTCGCATTTGGAAATATGAGCTTAGTTTAAGAGGTCAAATTCGACGGCTATAAGTATTTTGTCCAACAACTATTCGTTTTTACTATTAATATCCCGCTCTCATCTTCCGAGGAATCTTTAGACTGGCGCCAAGAGATGAAGACACTTATTTTTCTTTGAAGCACAAAGAGTGCAAGGTGATAAAAATGTGCACTTCCATTTTCTTCATCTTACCTCCGACAAATATAAATGTCGGACTGCAAACCTTACCACCTCCCAATTCCTTCCTCTACCGATAGGAGAAAAATAAACTTATATTTCTCTCCAAGGGTTGTCTTTTTATATGAAGGCAAAATCGCATGCAAAAGTATATATCTATGTAGCTTCACATTTGTGAGCATTTTTCCTGAGGTACTTTCGAGGAATGCACCGATATATTGCTTCCCGACTTGTTTCTCTTTCTACCGCCCCTCCCTTCCGAGAAATCTCTATCTTTATTTTCTGTTAGATTTATTTTTCCAGAGCACTCCAGGGGTTTTTTTGTTTTATTACGTGAATCGCGGGGCAGACTAATTTTTTTTTATCTGCGAGATGGCGAGGAAAAAGACTTACACTGGATGGAGGTGCAGTGAAAAAATATACATCAGGTGGATGTGTATATAGAAAAAAAAGAAATATTATTCATTTTATTTTATTTTTTCGTCCCTTTCGGAAGTAAATTAGTCTCGTCCTTTCGCGTATTATATTTTTTCACCCATACCGCCTTTTCCCCAATCAAGCGCGAAGAATTCAATATTTTGCCTCTTTTTCCCGTCTCTCTCCCCTTGCCCTACCCTGTCGCTCGCTTTCTCCGTCTAAAAACTTCCTCTTACACACGCGCGATTCGCTTGGCGTTTGCCTGATAGCAAAAGCACCTCATTACCCGGGTCCCCCAGCCTTATTACCCGCGCGTAATGCTGCTTCCCTTCTCTAAAAAAAATACGTGCTGGATTCAACTCAATCTGGATCCCCTTCTACTCTTCCCAGAGGAGAAAAATATTTTAAAGAAGAGTCTCTCGACAACAGTTTCATCTCACGTGAACGCGTATTATGGATATGGTGACGTTGCCTTTTTTTTCCTTCAAGTCACAGATTACTCCCGAATAACCCCTTGCACTAAAGTTCACTCGCATTTTGAAAACCAAGGGCGGTATTTACTACCTGAAAGCTACATTGCGTGAAAATGAAATTCGTTGAATTAACACATTATTGAACATTTTCAGCTTGATAGGCACCCAAATTGCTTTAGTTGGCTAAAAATCTTTTCCATTATCGATACAATACATTGTTGGCATGGGTTTTACTTGCCTTTGCATTTTTAAGTGTTTTATAGTATGAGAAAGTATAACATAGCGTTTAAGAGCTGTATTTAAATTGTTGGGTATATTTTGTTTCTTTCCCTATCTTTAGTCAGTGTTAATATTTGAAGGAATCCCTCACTCAACTAGGTCATTTCCACAATTACTATTAATATTGCTGAAATCATGTCCCTTTCATCATTTGGCGTAAGCAATGGATACTTTTGGACGTTGAAACGACGCATTTCATAAATACTTGCATTCTTCTACGATAGAAAAACATTATAATCGTGGAAAATCGCAAGGATTTATTTCAATATAGAAACTCCAGCTTGCTTGAATCTTCGGATTTTATTACATTTAATCGGTCGAAAATATGACCAAAAATATTTCCAAAATTACTGTAAGGACATAGATGTGTAGCTAAGTAAGATAATGTTACCAATATTATAAAAATATTACTAAATAATATTCGTATTTACATACATGAAATTAACAATATTTCAGATAAATATTAAAATTTATTAGAAAATAGGAATAAATATTTTCTAAGTACGAATTATTTCAGTAACAAATGGTGTCAGACGATTTCACCACGCGGAAACTCGGAGAGAATGCCTCTTCCGATCCGTATTTTTCAAACTCAAGATGGATATATGTTGCACTCTCCTTTCCTCTCGAAGTGTCCCTTGAGTGAACACCATTCAGCCGTCAGTCTTACCTCCGTTGGCCCTTTTTCAGTCCATTCTCTTCGTCTCTCCTTCCCCAGTATTACTCTTCACTCGAGCTGTCCAACCCACTTCTGCTACATCATCGTTTCCAAAAACCTTCTTTTCCCCTCCACCCACTATAACTCTCTCTCTCCAGTTTTCTTCCTCCGTTTAATTTCATTTTTATTTTCCATTCATTTGCTTCCTTTCATATCCATTCTAATACGCGCTCCGTCCTGTTACATCCCCCTCTGTCTCCGTAGGAATGAAAGGACATATAAGTTTCTCTGCTCATCCAGCGAGCGGAGACGCCCACGGAAAGGGTGAAAAATAGGCGGAACAATGACATTAAGAAGAGTGAAAATGGATCTGAAAATATGGTAGATACGAGAGGAAAACATCTGTAGTGGATAATGAGTGGTTATATGAGTTCGCGAATTCATTCTTCATCATACCAATTAGACAACCATAATTTTTAAGAATGATAGTTATCTGATTTAGTTTTCATAGCGTAATAATGGCGTACATAGCGGTATTAGCGTATAATATAATAAAGAGGTTTGTAATACGGAAAGATTTCGCTACTTATTGAAGCAATTTAAGGAAAATTGAGGTAATAGGTCATATTGACGTAATAAATGGTGGTAAAACGTAACATCGTGGTAATTAATATACATTGTACAAGCTTTTCTCTTTACTTCAACAGTTGTTAATTGAATGAAAAATCCACTACATTCATACTTATGAGTCTCTTTCAATGTTTTTGACCGTGAGAAATAGTTTTTACTCTTTATATACTCCTATAAATACGATATTCAGCAAACTATCATCCCCAAAAAGAAAAAAAAATGCACTTGTTATCATAAACGCTATTTTCCGCTAAAACCTAAAGGAAGAAAAGTCTGTTATTATGCTAGTAATTTATATTTGTGAGCAATGAAGTCATTGTTTCTGAATACATTAGATCGTGGAAATCCTAGGTAAAATACAATGTAATTTTGATTTCCAAATGAGCAGCATTTTTCGAAAAAAAAAAAAACTTGTACAGCCTCAATATGATTCCTAGTCAATAGAAAAAGCTGTTTCGCGATCCAACGCAAGAGCTAATTACGGGGTTATTGACACAATAACAGTATTTAAAACTAACACTCCATTTTTTCAGTTGAGCAAATGACTGAGATTCATTTCTTCAGATCTAAACTCGATTTATTTGGGATTGCATAACTTTACGAACTCATTTATTCATAATTTTCTATTGAATTCTTCAATTCGCAAATACCGAATTTTTTGCGTGACCCATTATTCTATTTCAGCCTAGGTTTCCGTCTATTCCCAACTAACAACAAAACCAAGCGTCGGAAGACATCGCTAGCCTACCTAATTATTTGAACACTCACTTTGACTTCTACACCAAAATATTCCCATTACTCCTCCAACATCTCCACACGAAAAGCCTTCCGAAATTCATTAAAAGGAATCACTTGAAGATCTCTTTGGGTAACCGGCTGGAAGGTTAAGGATGCCTTTTTTTTATTTCACTCCTCACCACCTCTCCTTTATATTTGCCCATTAATCCTTTCCACATCATTCTTCCCTTCTTTATATCGACCACTGGGCGTAGCCGCTATCCCGTCAGCGAGACGAAAAAAAATCCTCCTTTTCCCGCTTCAATCATCATTTTTATTTCTTCTCAGATGCCTCTCTCTTCTTTCTACCTTTCTCCCATCGTATTCTCATTGCCCAAAGACTAAAAGAAGGGATTACGGCCGTCCAACATTTTCCGTCGGAATTTCACACAAAGAAAATATCTCGTAATGTTCAACCTTCGATCCCGGTTTGTTGTTCAGATTTTTTTCCTCTCCTTCCAGTCAGATTTCCTTCCTTTTTGATGATTCAGCTGCTCTCTTCATTTAGGTTCAAACGGAAAAAAAAGATAAAATATCATGATATGAAAAAAGGTTTCACTCCTACTATGGCATTTTGTGCTGGCCGGCGTCCTAATGGAATAATGTACTCTGGTATGGACTCAATTTGACTCGGTACCGAAGGAATGAGCTTATGGTGGGTTTCTTGCATCTCGGTGAAGCAATATTTTAAATTAAATTAAGCGAGAATTGAGGCCTATTACAATTTTAAATATGAAATATGGCAGTCATATAACATACCTCCTAAGGTATGCAGTTTTAAAAGTTCTTCAATAGCAAGATTAATTGTTCCGTTGACATAATGGATATTTTGATGATTTCAAATGTTTATATATAAACTTGTCACATAGTTTCCATGTTAACTATTGATGCTCTGTCTAAACCAAACACTCCCTACGATGATGCTTCTTTGTCAATCGTATTGTATACTTAATAAAGCATTTCAAAAACTTAATTCCTAACATCAAACGACTAGTTAGTAACACCCGAAAATCATATATCATAATCTAGGTACGATTACAGTCAATCATATGTTTCGAGAATGAAGATATTAGATGGTATTTCTCTCCATTGATTTTCGGGTTAGCTACGTCGAAGTGTAGTTCTGACGACGCTTCGTGACCTATACTGGTCACATATCCGGAACTGGTCACATCTCTCTAACCTTCAACATCACAGCACCTACTTCAGTCGTTCAAGTAAATGTCACCATGCTTGCTATGAGAAGTATCTGTACCAACCAATATGGTCTCCACCTTCACACATATAAGGAAGAGCTGCTGCCCTCCACCCCAGGAAATTAGAGGCATAATAGTTGGTGGCCTCCAGTCACCAAGTCGTGGCATCTTCACAGGTTTGGTATCATTCAAATGGCCTATCTTAAACAAGGATAGACCAATTCCCCCTCAAATAGCTCTCGCTTTTACTCCATGACTACTAGTTCATTGAGTAAACTCACCAACCTTAACGCAAAGCTCCATATTTAGAGGTTGACCCACCATCCACAACCGAGTGGATGCACTGCATGGCTTTGAGATCATCCATGAGACAGAATTGATAAGACAATGAAATGATTTCCTTGTTTTCCTTGAATTCCTTGAAAAAGAAGAGCCATCTCCGTCCGACTGATCTATCACCGAAGGGTTCTCAAAAATAAACATTTTGAGCAATCGGCAGTTGCAGAACATGCGTTCAATAATCCCGCACATATAATCATTATTGAGGAATCAACGGTCTTGGCCAAAGAACGATTTTATTTTCCTGGAATAATTCATGAGGCTATTGAAATCACAAAAATCAACAGAAAACTTCAACAGAGATGATGGGCACACCTCAAATACTACCTGGAAAAGACTTACACGCAAAACAGAACGGCAAAAATCGAGGTCCTCGGCGCTGATAGTTATAATTGGTATAGCCACCGGTAGGCTACCCTGACGATGGTATATAGCGGGCCATTTTCATCTGTCGGCACTCAGACCTGATCTTAAGATGTCACCAGCATAGGCCACAAAACGTCATCAGAACTCAACTTCGACGCACCTAACCAGAAGAGCAAGGAGAGAAAAACAATCCAGCGCTGCGAAAGCCTCAAGCAGATATTTGATGGTATTTGTGAACATAAAATACCGGAAACTGTGGGAAAGAAACTAATCTTAAACGTAATGTTAGATTTTAAATATGTTCAACGACGTTGCCGCAATTACGTAAGAGTAATCAGCAGTTAATTGATTCAATGATTTTGATTTTAAAGGAGGAAGATTGGAATTCGTCATAGGTTCATGCTTGGTAATACGGAAGTAAATTTTCACAAATTAATAAGCTAATTATCTACTGAAAGGTGCCTTGGAAAATATTATGCAACACAGTGGCTTCGAAAAATGAAAAATGTTTTGCCAAGACACAAATCAATGGAAAAACAAGTACAATAAATTAAATAACTATTGCGGTTGGTTCAGGAAAAGCGAAGCTAAATTAAGGTCGATAAGGCTAAGAAATGTGTTTAGCTTTAAATTAATATCCAATAAATCTATAAGAAATGAATTGTGGAAAAGAAATTCTATTACTATGGTCTGCATTCTGCATCAAGTACTAAGTTACTTCAATAAATTTCCTTATTTTTATAAGACCAGAATTATGTAGTGGGAATAATAGGTGAAATTATAAATTGAAACTTCAAAGCATCAAAAAAGGGGGGCTGTGTTCCCCCGCTAATATTCTGTTAGCAGGTCATTCACTCCAACCGTTTTCCATGTGCCGCCCTTCCGTTTCATTTCACGCACCTCCTTCCATTCCATTACCACGAATTTCCTCCGCAGCATCTATTAATCCACCCCCAGCAACCACTCCGCTTCTGCAACCACAATGGACTGAGTTTTGAACTCCGAACACCCTCGCCACAGCCAGTTTTCCCACTTTCCTCAATTTAACTTTCTCAATTATTTTTTTCAGACAATTGCGTGATTTTTTTCGTTTCCAAAAACTCAAGCTTCTGTCTTACGCTTCACGCGGTTGGTTCAATTTCTCTTAATTTGTGCAACACAAAGATGACAGCCTAATATAACAGCTATAACGAAAAACGTCACATTAATCTTTTCCATGACCAACTAGTTTCTTCAAAAATACCTATAGAAATAAATAAGTATAAAAACATATTTAATGATTTTCAACATTCATAAAAATCTGTTGTCATTATTTTTCACACATTCATCTTATTCAGTAGCTTTTCTCGTTCATATCTTAACTCATTTCTGCCGATTTGTAGTCACATGGCTATATCTTACCCTTCTGAGTCCTCATAGTATATGAGACTCTCCTCATATTTTAAAGCTTGAGTTAATATTTTCCTTCATCCCTTTTTACGTAAACGCTATTCCATTTTGTTTCACATCTTTCCACTAGCAACTGTAGACTTATTGAAGAAAACTCTCACTCCTTTTTGCGATCGAATTAACACAAATGTGTTGTAAAAGCATAAATAACTGAATTTATATAAGTTTTACTTTATATTTGAAGATAAGTTAAGTCCATTAAGATACGGGTGAAATGGGGAATTCAATGTGGACGCTCACTGTCAGTAAATTACATGGTACTATCATAAAATTAAACAGGAAATGGTATTTCATAGAGTATTTGAACTTCAAACTAAAATATTATTACCCTGACGATTCACCCTTTCTATCAAGATCACTCGTAGAAATTGGAAAACATTAGAATCTGGCCTCATTACCACTCAGTGTAACTATATGGCTACGGTCAATTCTGAAGAAACAAGCTATTTACCTTGTAGTTGTACCTTTTGCTAAAACAAAAACGTATCAACAAAATGTTTCACTGAATTACAAAGGACGACCATGAGAGCAACGCACCTATATATCTTCACTACTGCAAGCAGAAATTTTTCTGGTCGGAAACGGGTTAATTTATCGCAGAGGCAGTTTGAAAGTTCAGTGAAAATAGCTAACATTACTGCTCAACATTACTTTTAACAAATCTGCAACAATTTGCATTTACAAACAACGCTTGCACCGTGGCTTTGTCTAGGAAAAATTCAATTGCATGTGAGTTATTTCTTTCTTCATCCCTTAATACGCTACTGGTATTCCACTTTATTTCAGTTGTTTTCATTAGCAAATGTAGAATTATTGAAAAGCAAAGCATAAAGTTATATCCTATGCTTGCATATTTCTTTGTGGATAAAATCTGAAGTATAATGTAAGCCACGTATCACTTTGCAGGGAATAAAAAATGAAATGGTTTAGGAATGAAAGAATTCCTTAAAATTAGGAAAAATTTGAATATAGAGTTAAAGGAAATGGTTTGGAGGTGTACACAATTGAAATGATAATCATCCTATGAATAATTTTCTGCGTTCCATCAGTCTTTTCGTACAGATCCAGAAAATCTATGTAATTATTGCACCAGGTTTGTTTCTTATTATAGATAATACACAGGTTCAAATTAAAAAAAATGAGATGGTTTCGATGTAGAATATGCTTTCACGTAAAAACTTCATTTTGTCTAAAAGAGACTTCTGCTAGCATCCATTTCAATGGATCATTAAATGATGACGCCGTCGGAAAAATCTGAGACCTAGGATTTGATGCCTCCATTCATCAATTAATGCACCATAGCTTGGGGATTTCATGCGATCTATCGATCAAGAGCGAGGATATTCGAGAAACCATTGTGCCCAGTATTTATATGGCGCGGTTTACATCCTTTTCTTTCAAATTTTTGCGGCTGATAGGGAAGAAAATACCCAGCTTAATCTGTTCATATCCGATCAGCTTAAATTTTTCTAACTTATCTTTAACAAAGCATTGAATTTAGGCGAGCTTACGAGTTTTCCATTAGATGAAAAAAATCCGATAAAAACTCCTCCAAAACATGAAACGCATTAGAAATCCCCGATAAAGGAACCAGTTTATGGCCCAGTCATTAAAAAAATTACGGCCTCTACACAGAATATCCCTTTGTTTCTTACGAAGGAAAGCATCTCAGATTAATGTCTAGCCTTTTAGCGCGGCCCCTTTTCTTGAGGCACTATAGTTTCCCTTTAAAAGAGTCCGCCGTGTGCTTGCATTATTCTCCGGAGGATTAAATGTGTATTATGCGGAGATAACGATATCCCATATCCCTTCAAGTTTTACCGCCGTAGACGCTTCGATACTTCCACTCGTTCCTCATTCCCTAAGTGGCTTCTTGGCGAAAATGTAAAGGGTCTTCCCTGGAGGAATGGTAACCTAGAGACGTCAATGCGAGAATTAGGTAAAATGTTGATGGCCTATTAACATACATCGGAAAAAATATAAAACGGAGACGATGGCATTATTTTTATGTTAATGTTAAATATAATGTGAAGGTTATTTGGCCATGAAACTATCCTTATTACATAACTGTGTTTGCACTTTTATAATATTTTACTGTGATTTCACTGTTAATATATTTAATATATTTTCGCTATAATTTCACTTTCACTATTTAGGAGAGATAACCCAGCTAGAAGTCTGAATAGCCTGTCCATATTACTTTCAAAATTGATTTTTAACTATAAAGAATTATATATAAACGCTATAACAGAGTAGTTCTTCCCTCATTAACGTGCATATATTTTTAGCTATGATTATAATATTTTGTTAGACGTTGATCTATCGTGTGAATCATAGGTTCATTTTTGACAGACAGTCTAGAGCTCGTTCCTTGCTCTGCCTCTCAATGACAAGGAGCATGACTGCTTTATGGTTTATTTTTTATCATCACGCGTTTATTGGAGGCGTTCTTGATGCATGTATGATATGCATGTTATCATAAAGTTCTATGGTGTTGCCAAACTCTGCGTGGCTGTTTCTATATTTCATGCACGCATTCAGTGATGGAAAACGCGGTTACAACAAATGATGAATATTCTAACCGCGAACCTTATAGTTGATACCGTACTCGAAAATGATGACGCCTGAGAGTCATAATTTGAGCTATTATTATTGCCATCTCTGAACCTATACGGGAATAATTATCGTGTGATTCCAGCTTAAGTAAAGAATGGGGACTGAAAACGCTTTCGAAGAGGTCAAAATGATAGCGTAATAGTTTTATAGACCATTTGATCTGTACAAATTTCCATTAAAGTTTTCACTATGTCAAAATTTTCGCAAAGGAATGACTTTTAGAGACGCCATGCTTACTGTTTTTTATTAAAGTTTTCTCTTTCCATTCCTGGACGACGGTGGCACCATAAAAACTTTGAAAAACCTTTCCGAAAATAAAACCTTTCTGAAAAAATTCTCCGCACCACTACTCGTTCCTCGTGTCCCTAGGCTATTCACTGCGACTCTCCGTCTTCTCCCCTTTATGTATTTGAAAAGGGCAGACAGCGAGACCAAGTGTTAGACATGTAGAAGTGAAATAATAGACATAGGAGTCGCGAGATGGCATATGTAAGGAATGTCGTAGATCTTAGAACAAAAGGTAGCATAGCTCCATTTTTTGAGACTATGATGTGGATTTTGAGCAAGGGTTCAGGGTGCAATGTGGTGTTATGAAAACCGACTCATATTATTGAAATGTAGAAAATTAAGGGTCGTAAACGCTTATACTTAGTATATGCTAGTATTATTATTTTAATTTATTATTTCAGGGAATTTATTTGTAAATTATTTCTTACATTCAAAACCAAAGCAGATTGAACAAAATAACTGTTATTACAACGGTTTCTGTACCTGATGATGTCGCCTCTGCGACGAAACCGGTCGTATTAATTAAATCGTGTGGAAAAGTACAATAACGTTTTATTATTAACAAAGCAGATTGGCTAAACTATCATTGGGTAAAAAATTACCTTTGGTGGTATCATTACGGTTTTACCATCATAAAAGGTTTATTGGTAAA
Organism: Ischnura elegans; assembly: GCF_921293095.1. Lineage (NCBI taxonomy): Eukaryota > Metazoa > Arthropoda > Insecta > Odonata > Coenagrionidae > Ischnura > Ischnura elegans. Next base: position 84,565,345 of record NC_060251.1, on the reverse strand, counting down.
ATTTATTAATGTACACTTCCGTATAAAATTAATTATTAGGTATGAAAAGACCGTAGCAAAAGCATTGGAGAGGAGATTATCTTTGAGTAAAGTTAGAGACTCTCGCGATTAACCACGGTCAATTGGTATTATTTCATGGTAGTAATCAAACTTTTTATGTACATTAACTAATATTTTCACTTTGATGCATGCCGTCATCTATTATAATACTCGTTGGAAGTTACAGAAACTCTCGATTAACAATAATGAATCATCATCATTAGCCATAATCATTAGGCAACAATCTTAACATTGGTTTGACGTAGCCCTCAATCTCTCTCTCCTATCACCTAACCTTTTCATATCACGATCTCTTCTTATTCACATCTTTTATAACCTATGCTATGTAACTCAATCGCAGTAAAGAAATGAATATGGACTTTTATATCTTTATATGCAATTCTATTACAATATTGTTTTCCGTGTACGCTATTATAGTTTTTATTTGTAAAATAAAATTCAAAATTGATTATGAATTGAATTAAGATGATTTTTGACCAGAAAGAGACGTAAAATTCGAAGTTTAATCACTTAATAACTGTCCTGCACTTACCATATGACGCAGGCTCAGACGCAGGCTGCGTACCCTTGAGGGGCTGGGAGGCGTTGCGGTTATGACTCGTAATTTTCATGCCTTCGAGAACTGACTTCCTGCCAAAACCCTCTCCATATCACACCACTCCCCACCCTAATAGTACCTACCATACCCTCCACATTCTCTCCATACATACACCCTTCCTTCACGCTCCCATCACCAACTCCTCACTCCTCGTATCGTAAAACTTCTCTCTCCCTCTCTCTTCACATTTCTGCATTCCATTAAGTCCACTTTCATCCTCTCGTTTTCACCACGCCACGCCGCACTTATCAGTCTCTTCCGCGTCCATGCATCCTCCGTCCACCTCTCCGACTTCTTCTTCCTTTTATTTCTCCTCTTTCCTCACCACTCCCATTCTTAACCGTCGCGACCCCCGACTGTCGTCGTTTCCAGGGACTCTCCGTCCTTTTTTTTAATTTTTCTATTATTTTTTTATTATTCCAGCATTCGTTTCCCCAAAGTCTCTTCCCTTACACTCCCTTTCGTTCCTTCTATTATTTCAGCTGCATTATTTCTTTCCTCACTCTTGTCTCCAGCTAGGTTTTCTCCCCTGTCTCCAGCGATCATTGAGGTAGTTTATTATAAACTCTGACGAAAACTTGTCCTTAAACTTAGATATTAAGTATGTGGTTTGTTTTTCATGTATCCTCTACCTTAATTTTGGACTGTAGTGTGCTTGTAGTACTGTCCTCACTCCCCTTGCTAGCCTCTTGTCTCGGGCTAGGTTTTTTCCCCCGTGTTCGGCAATCATTGGTGATTCGTAAGAATATCTGCCTTACGAAAACCTGGCCTTTAACATAAATATTATGTGAGTGGTTGACTTGTCGTGTATACTGTATTCTAGTTTTATGTGCCTCTTGCCTCTTGCTGGGTTTCTCCACTGTCTCTTGTGATAATTGAGGTGTTTCATTATAAACTATAACAAAAACTTGGCCTTAAATGTACATAATAAGTAAGTGGTTAATGTTTCGTTTGTCATTTACTGTAGTTTTTCAGTAATTCACATACTGCTTCAAATCGAAGATTGGTTTGGATTGGAAGATTGATTATTTTTATTATTCTAACACTTATTTCTCCAACGACTCTTCTCTTCTTCTCCCTTCCGTTCTTTCTATTATTTCAGCTACATTATTTCTATCCTCACTCTTCTCTTTGTCTAGCTTTTTTTCCCTGTCTACGGTGATCATTTAGGTGGTTCTTTATAAATCCTGAAGAAAACTAGCCCATAAACTCACCATTAAGTGAGTGGTTTTTTACGATACTCTCTCATTGCTTCAAATCTAAGATTTGTTTGGATTGATAAGGGTAGGACTCACCCTGAACTAGTTCAGGGTGGGAGTTTCAACCGATTGGGATTGCCTTCTTTACTTGAGTCGAATGAAGATTTCTTCTTTATTTCGTTATCAGGGTATGTAGTAGAGCTGTATTAAATGAACCAGGAAATAATATAATTTAAACATTTCTCAAATTCCTTGGTATATATATTGTCCACTAATCTCTCGAATTAATAACATTAATTAATTAATTTATATATGGACATTCTAATTACTAAGTTACATCCTGGAAACGTGGTATCCTAGTGGGTAGAACACTTAGCTACTACTCGAATGGTCCCCAATTTAATGCCCGGGTAAAGCCTTCGAGCACCCTATATAAAATCCTCAAATTTTTTCTTACACATTGTCACTACTTTAGCTATTACGATGTTTAAGCTTATATGCCCCGGCAAAGAGATAGAACCTCAAGAGTGAAATTTGCTATAGAAGTATAACAACTTTCACATTCATGTCAAAGAAATTCGTTTTTCGCCGAGAAGATACACCAGAAAATGGTGTAGAAGAAGAGAACTGAAGAATTATTCATTTCCTGAGCACGCGACGTGTCATCGTACTGAATGAGTTCTACAGGGTGAGAAACAACGACACAAATCCAATTTCTTTCCACCCATTTCGATTCGAGATGTACCTCCCAAGACTTTCCTTTCCTTCACACATTCCATTTTTGACTCTAGCGATATCGCCTTTTGTTTCCTTTCAATCATTTCTATGCCCTCCCGTGTTTCCTATGCTGTATACCTACGCTCATTTCACTGCTATAATGCCTTGTATCCTGTGGGGTAGCCATAAATTTCGTTCAGGGGGGTGTAGGGGGGGTCTGAAATTAGGCGGGGAAGTTTTTGAAAAACAGGGCACTAAGAAGAGGGTTTTAAACTAATTTTAAAAAATTTCATAATTTAAAAAACTTCATCTGTGGAAGTACTTTTTTGTAAATTTATGATTTTTCAATATTTTGTTTCCTTTTATGAAGGAAATTAATTGTGTTTTTATATTTCCGGGTTGACCAGACCCCCCGGAAATCCCCCCTCGCTTTGCCACTGCTTACATCATTCCTGCAAGGAGAATGTAGCGTCAATTTTGCTAAAGAATCTCAATTATCGCCAGTAAACAATCCTAGACCGTTTTCTTCGTCAGGTCCCCAAGTCTCACGATATTGGCGATTCCGCTCTTTGGCTTTCTTATGAAGGCTTTCAAAAAGTTTCTCATCCTTTATTCTCATCTTAAGATTTCCTCATTGCTTGTTCGGGCGTAAAAAACTACGTTAAATATCTTTCTTAGAGTTTTCTTTTAATACCTTTTTTTTCAAATTTACTTTGTAAGGATGTCTAGTGTTTATCTAAAATGATAAAAACCTTATTGAGACATTTTCAGTTTTTTGAAACGTTTGAAGGTGGGTTTTTTATGCCATCAGACAAATACAATGTATACCCTTATTTTCAATTTCAACGGATATCATCCATGAGTTTACATCAATTAAACAGAATGAGTTAAATATTTATTTTAGTTTTTTCAGTCGCGACGAAAGACTCCTTGACGTTTACAGTAGCCACATGTGTTAATCTTACATTTTACGTCGTCATGGTTCCCGTATGTCTTCTCAGCTGTTTTTGCTCCCACACCCAACCAGGTCGCACTTCGGCAATTCCTTTGACTAGAGTGCCACCTGGGTTTGGGACTCCAACTCCATCTCGTCTCTCACTCACCTTCACTACCAAACCCCTTACATTCAGCGAAAACTCATTTTTAACACACCTGTCATATCTGGGTTGTGTCGAATACTATATTACAATTAGCTCTTCACCAATTTTTGATTCCTGAAAAATATTTCCAGCCTCGAAAGGAATTTCATTCGTAAATTTATATTTAATTCGATACGTGTAGTTTTACCTGAATATTTCACCGTCATTTAGAATAATTAGGCTTACATGGAACATTTTTTAAATAACCTTAGCCTATGCACAAGGCCGAGAAGTAGCTAAGAAGTGGTGACCTACTCGGTATGAGTTCGTGACGTCAAAACGTGTCCACGAAAGGATGAAGGTCGTCAATCTTTCGTCACGAATAGCTCGATAAGTCGGCGAGGGATTCAAAATGGAAAAATCCGAAACCCTTCATTTTTTTATGTCATTCTCAATCGACATTTGAAATAATTGGTGATTCCAATCGCTTAGTGAACAAGAGGAGGAGCGATGCGCCATGGTAATAGCGCTATCTATTTCCTCTTTTACTCCAATCATACGAAATATTACCAGTTCTCAGATTAGAATTTTATTTTAACTCTCAAGGAATGCAAGTAGAACGTGCATTCCAGATTTGGAAATAAGTGCGTTCAAGTAGGTGTGAACTGATCCTATGGAGGAGTGAAAAAAATAACTGGTACGTGACTGAATCTTTTTCAATAATTTATCTTATGGTACCATTTAATTCATAATAAAAAATAACATATTATTTTAATTGCAGTTTTATTTTTAACCTCAAATTTATGGAGCGCTGTTGCACGAAAGTCTTATGATTACGGAGGAACAAATGTAAAATCCATGTGTAAAGAGCTTTTTTTGATCCATTATTTGTCCCAAACACTTGATTCTATTATGAACACTATCTAATTCGGACCTACAGTGTTCCTTTCAGTTGAATAAAAGCAAACGCAAGCACTCTCTTTCGGTCTGCATTATGTTGGTAGATAGTTAACAGTTCCAGAAATTTCGTTCGGTGTTCCTGCAAAAGAAGTGTATATTACGACTTCACGAAGGCAGATCTCCTAAACTTCTCCTCCACTCCGTGGTACGCTCGCATCTTTCCTTTCTGGCATTCATAAGAATTATTAGCGGTTTTTGCGGCCATAAGAGAATAACAAAAAAAAAACAAACAAGGAAACGACCTTAATCTCCGGTAAAATTTACTTTGTCCGAGGTGTTAATTAACCATTTATTCTCCCCTGAAGATTACGCCCAACTATATGCAATTAATTTCTTTAAAATATTTGCACTGACCCAATTCGCGCAGCGTAATTACACTCCAGTCCTGAAATCTCGTCAACTATTTAACAAAAATGCATGGGAAAACTTTTATCGCTCAATGTGTGCTAGCGTTAATGGCTTTAAAAATTTTTTATGGGCATATAGGCTAGGTTTTGTGGTAAAAAATAGTTGTCTTTGAAGCAATTTAAAAGTTAACTTAAACTTTGCGCTTTGGCTTTTAATTTTTTAATTAAAATTTAAAAATGAATTTTTTAAAAGTTGGTTACCTTGTGATTATTTTCTGCAAAAGCTTTAAAGCAAAATCATTCATTATTTTTCCTAAATTATAATCCTTATAGTAGCAACAATAAAGTAGCAATAAGGGAACTGCAAAACGAAGATTATTCGGTAAATTAGCAGCACTCTCAATTATTTTTAATACTAGGACGTACAACATGTTTATTCACAATGCGGTAGTGTTGCTTACGAGCAGTTAAGCGCACAACCAGATAAAAAATGCTATTTAAAATTCTATGAATAGTGATATAAATGGGTGGCATTACGCTCGCAATATTTAGTTTATCTTTCTTTTACGGTTATAGCTATTTAGTACTCACCGCTCACGGAAAGCTAATAATAATAAAAATAGTACTAGAGCGAAACAGTAGAATACATTGCAGTGAATGATTGAGTGAACTGCTTCAAATCATTACAGGTGAAAGGTTTCGATACGTTTTTTAACTGGATGATAATTTGCTGCCCTATGCTGACCACATTCACTCTAAAATTTAAAAGGGCCTCTCAGCATGTGATAATTTCAATTAAAATGACGAAGAAAGGGGAAATGCAAATAAACAATTCAATTCATTTTTATTACTAGCACTTGATGAATTTATGATTTATACTCGTTAGGATATTATGAGAATTTACGGTGGAATGTAACAGCTAGTTAACAGATTTAAAGCCATTGCCCTAAACCCCAGTGAGTTGGATAATTTAGTATGCACATTTATGAATGAGTGTAAGTATATTTACTCAAAGCCGTTATGTAGTTGTATATTATTTAAGTAAATGTGGAAGGATCATAGGCACATATTGTGCAGGGCGTTAAGGCGCTGAGGACACAAACCAAGATTCCTGTATTCAAATACCGGTTGAAGTCTTTTTACACCTTCAGCAAAAGCCTTAAGTACAGTGCAAATTGATGGGGTAGCGCGTTGATTTAGGTGGATGGAGTATTGGGCTACTGACCGAAGATTTTTGGGTTCATACCCCGGTTGAAATGTTCGAACCCTCGTGAACGAAAATCTTGGAAGTACCAGGTAGCCCAAAGTATACATAAGACCCATACTATAAGTTTTTGACGCCTGTAGGATAGCCTGGGGTGAGCTTTACTGCAACATATCCCTACCGACCTGCAGGTTGAACCACGGAGTACGTGGGTGCTAGTTAACCTGTGGAATTGCCCCACCCTTCCATGAACAGTGACGCTTAGAGTTAATCAAGACTGGGCACCACGCTCAGCTTTTAAAATCAACCTGCGGGTTGAATCACTCACTGAGCAAGTAGTAGTGTATTCCAGGATAGGAACTTCCTCCTCTACCATTTATCTGCGAAATAAATACGTCATTAGCAGAAACTGTAGTAGGGTCTATCCTCTCCTATTCTAGCCAAACTAAAGGTAGAAGCATAAAGTGAGTGGGGTAAATATGGTCTTAAATTGTACTCTCTTGCTTTGCTTGTCTATCTTGCTACATCTCTATCACCATACTCTATGAGGACAAGTCGATATCAAAGCCATAATTTCCTCCAGTAAAACTATCTTGGCCATTGTATTGTCTTTCGATCGTATTGTCGTTCTCTTGTTTTTCATTTGACCGTCTCTATACATTTATGTTCTCCAGTAAAACGTTCGCACGACCACACTTATCTCTCTCCTTAACTCTACCCGTGTTTTTTCTACGTCCAGGGATTACGTGATCTGAGCGACCCGTTTTGCTACGTGGTGGGTGGGTCAGATGGCTTTGAGGGGAGGGGGTTGATGGAGAGTTCTTTCTCTCGGCGACACGCTTGCTTTGTCGGGGCGTTCATCCCGTGGAAGGGACCATTTCTCCCTCTCTCTTCACAGGGTTCACAAACGGCGCGAGTGTGCTGACGTGACCCGGTACGTCGACTGTCCCCCAACACGTGAAAACCCTTCGTCGCTATACTTGTCCCCCTCTCTCTGAATTTCTCCCTACCGTACCCATCATCCATCCCTCATCATGCGACCATTCAGGGAAAAAATAATATGTATCCTTTCATCCCCAGCAGCAGCGTCACACACATGCGGGAGAGACTTCAAAAAGTCCCGCCATTTAGGGCTTCAGTGCTTCACGCTTTACCGGATCTGTTCGCTCCTTTGCGCCATTTTAACGACCAAAATCCTCACACCACCTGTACAGCTTCCTCGCTGCCTTTTAACTCTAGGGGTTTAGGGGCTGGAAAAATACATAAACCCTATGGTTAAACCGTTTGAAGTCACACATTAGAGGATGTTATAGCCGTGTAAAAGTTTAAGAAGAACAACGAGTACTGTTGGGAAATAGGATAGCCCTTAGACTACCTCGTCAGGTGGTCTTCAAAAATTTATCGCTGGCAGGAATTAAATTTTAATAAAAGTAATGGGAAAATGTAAAAAAATATACTCTGTGGTTATGAAAAAGACTTGAGCAGCATTTCTTCACTAAGGATTTTTTTATGCACGTTGTCGTTGTTAAGTGCACAGTTAAGATAAAGAGGATGATTTTAGTTACTTGAAAAAAAAGCAGATAAAAAGTGGTTTTAAGAGCGATGAATTTCCACATTTACTGCCGTTACCTTTAATTAGATACCAATTACATATTTAATAGATTTAATTAGATAGATAGTTATCATTTTGAGACTGATCGTGACCAAATATCCTTCTCTGAAGTGGATTTTCATTCTGAAACTAAAAGTTAGCATATCCTGAATAGATATTCCATTTTATAGTTATATTTTCACTGATAGAAATGGAAATGTAACTGAATCATGTAGAAAAAATGTATATAACTTCAAAACTAATGAAAAACATTAGGGCTAGCTACTAAGTTTGCACATTGTCTTCCTGCTGATGCAGCATCGTTTGGTCACTAAAGTGAACGTGTGCTATTAACTTAACGTTTGAAGAGAATGAACATATAACCATAAATAGTGAAATTGTTGGCAGCAGGAAAATTAAATATATGTCAACAGCACGAAAAAGGAATAATTTCCCAAATTAAAAGACTGATTAGGTTTGCGTTCCATACTGAAAAGGAAAAATGAAATATTTCTCAACACACTGAATTAGGGCTATTGGCAAAATGAAGCCGCAGCATAGCAAATTAATACTTATATTGAAATATGAGGAAATGTAACTGAAAATTCATGAGAAATTATTCGGGAATTTGTTTGAAGAATATGCGGAAAATTCTCAGAGAAAATTAAGTGGCCCTCTTAGGTGGGGTGATTATTTCGTGCCAATACACGTTTTAAATTACACAGCGAATAAAATCCCAGGTGTTTAAGAGCTGATCCGTATTGCTCGTGAAAAATCGCGATCATAATATAAATACCGATTTGCCCGATATTTCATTTAAACTCTACAATAAATTTCTTCTTTAAAGATCTTGAGCCGAAAAAAGTCACAAACCTCCATCGATCTTTCAAATCTTGTGCACGACCTTGTTAAACGAACCTTTCACAATAATGAAATCGTGTTTCTGCGTATCTTAAACACACACAACTTGCCACAATAATATATCAGATGAATTCGTAATCAAAACCACGCAAATGAATGACTTATTCTAAAATCCAAAATTAAATAAGTTAAAAAAAATACTTGGTCTTTAATTAGGTCGATAGATACACAATTAATATTAATTATTGCTGCAGAAATCAGAATGCAGTCCTAACAGTGGCTGGCTAGTGAACCTGGGTACTGCTTTTTGGCAATTTATGAGTTATAGAGGACACAAAGAGGAGAAAACTCTGAATGGATAAGAATTGACCCTATTTACTTCAAAATACTATCCCAGTGATTTAATATCCTATACTGATTTGATATTATCCTATTAATATTTACCTTGTGATTATTATTTACATTTCGTGTTTGGTGACATTTCCTCTAGCATTAGGCCTTAGTAGACAGTTACCAGTGGACAGACAACGTGCTGCTGCTTAACTTCTTCCTTAATATAATATTACTAAAAGTCACAAGCTTTTTCCGATTTTTAAAGTCCTTTTCCACGAAGTATCTTTTAAAACTTCTCTCTTCGAGGTGCTAAAATCGAATTTCTGCACCTCGAAATCTAAAATTTTATTTAAAACTTTCAAACGTTGCCACAGCATCCCTCGACGTCGACTTCACGTTGCTCATCCCCCTAAATAAAAAAATAAACGCTAAAACCCCATCCTCCAACGGGGTGGCGACGCAAAACTTTTATCCCCGTCTGCGCACAAGGGTGACCGTGCCCCTGCATACAAATCTAGTGTCGCTCCCCTTTTCATTTTATCCCCTTCATCATCAAACCTCACCCCTACAATCCTTCTCCCTCTCTCCTTATCGTTCCTCCCTTATCTTCCTTATCCTTTCCACGAGAGGGCGTAGTAGATCCAGCACGCTCCAGTCTCGCGGCCTTTCCCACCCTCTCACGCCGGTTCATCGAACCATCGCGGGTGAAAAAATTTAACTCTACGTGTTTGGTCCGCTCGAGATAAACCATCGGGCTGAATATCAAGGCGCGCTCTCTGAGAGCGGAAATATATATTCGTTCAATGCATTATAATTTGGATACTATGAAAATATACATTTTAACTGTGGATACAGAAGTTACAAAAAAAATCCAAAAAATCTCTAGCTACTGAAATCGAGTTTCCGCGCCTCCATGACCTCGCCTTCACAAGCTTTTATTTGAACTCATATTGAAAATCAAGCTAAATAAAATTATCGCTGTTTATAAGATCTAAAACATAGTAAGAAAAATATACTTGAACCTTAATAAGATCTAATAATGTAAATTGATTATTATTTATTGTGGTAGATCTCAGAATACAGACTTAATGATGGCTCACTAGTGACCTTGGGGACTGAATTAGGCCAATAATGAGTTTAAAAATGCGTCATTATGCTGTAAAATATTAAATTGATTAATACTAAATAGTATTTGATTAATACGGAAGTATCCGACCACATCTGGTTTCAAGAAGTGGACCGGCCCTGCTTACTTCCAAAGATAGGGCCAAGAAGTAAATCCATATCACCAATAACTACCGCATTAGTACAAGTTTGAAGGTGATATATGACAGTAACACTTATGAAAAATACCAAATGGAAAAAGAGCTGGTAAGACATACATGATTTAATACCACAATTTAATGCCATGCATGATTTAATAATATAAACTTCTAATATTTGACCAGAAAGAACAAAAATTATAATAATAATATCAAGATTCATCATAATATAATCACGATTATCATTCGGGCGAGGTTGAGACTAAGAATTCGCCTCTTCCACCTAACCCCTCGAGAGCGTCAATGCAAATATATTTAAAAACGTTAGGTAAACGTTTAAAATAAAAAGATATACGATATACACTATTTGTGAAATTTTAAAAAAGATAAAAAAGTATATGTGAAAATTTTGTGCAAAAAAAGATTTCTATTTGCGGGAAAAAACATGAGGATAAGGGTGTAGTATCCTTCAGCGAAAGAACCTACTGCAGGAAAACGCTCACACAAGAAGGAGGGCGTGAAAAACATTTGGGGCTAATAAAAAGATTTCATTTAGAAAATACTGTGATACTTCAGACTCAATATATCATTAAATTGATTGTGGTAAAAATATTAGAATAGCCTGTGAATACGGAATTTATAATAATAAATTATAATTTTGTTAATTTTGATTTTAACGTCAGCCATTGATATTGCTCCAAGCTCCAATGTAAATGGTATAATAACTCTCATAATCGTCCAATTCCTATATATTTAACTGAGAAGATTACCACAGTTTCAATACTTATAATTGGTAGAAAATACTGAAGTACAACATATTGAGAAACAATTCAGGCATTTACAATGATTTTATGAGTCTAACTTCATTATTCTAAGTATAGGATTTATTTTATAGCATCAACTATATAATTTTATTGATCAATGTGGTGTTTACTGTATACTTTTATGGATAGTGACATCTATATTTTTAATGGCATTTATGATTAATGTCAATAAAAAATAGTAGAAAAAATTATTGTAAAAAAAGATCACTCGTTCCTCTAATGATAAGAGAACAGAATTCCTTCCTCACGCATATTTTCCACGAAGTGAGGCGAAAAAAATCTTCCACGTGTATGAACTCTAACAAAATTAGCTCATTTCCAATCAATAGGCGTCTATGCACATGGGATGCGCTCAGCTAAAGACAAATAGGATAGATAGGCTCACGATGGACTATTGCGCTAATGCAGCCTTAAAATTTAAACACTCTGGAAACTGAGATAATGATATGGGAATACACAAGATGTAATAATTGGCTGAGGTTGGAGTACTAAGATAGACAAATGTATTGACCTAGGGGAAATGAGACCTTCTGATTGAATGAAAGGGGGAGTAATACTTTTGCCTGTAAGGAAAGCCTTCATAAAAAGCGGCAGTGTTTGTTTAAAATTACCTTGGGTGAATTGAATACAATAACCGATATTTCACATTATAATAAAGTATCAAATATCGCGATATACGCTACTGTGTACCTAGTTATAAGTGATGTCATTTTTTAAGTCAATTTATTTTTTGCCATTAGCAATAAACAACCTTGTATGGAACAAGATTAAGAAATTACTCGCCGTTGATATTGAGATCAAATATGCGGTATTGTTTTACACCATGAAAGCGGAATGGGTACGCATTGCGGTTCTCTCACAGTGATTCAGCCAAAATAATGGTTTGAATAGGTTAGATTAGAGCTCACCCATGGCAAAGCCACAGACTTGGGACATTCAAATTTTGAGATTAAGGGTGCAGGCTTTCAATGGGCAGCATCGTTTTTCAAGGATTTATAAATGGGTTGTTCGATATCTAGACATAGAATTTGAAATCGGGATCCTTCAGATATTAGCCCCATGTCATGGGAAAACGACATACCATATACATTGCATATGGTGTATTTTTTATTAATTTAATGCAGTACAAAAACAGCATTAGGCCAATGGCAATGAACTCATTACAACAAAGAAACAGATGATAAATAAAACGTAGAAAACAAGGAAAAAAAAATATTTTACAGTATTATCATATAGCAAACAAATAATTGTAGTATTCATAGTGTGATGAGAGGAGAAAAACTGCGATGGGGATAGTGAAAGATAGAAGTGGGATGAAAATAATGATGAAAATTGGGAAAAATTATGAATAGAACTTTTTGAACTTATTTTAGCATACTACCAGAACACCGCAGCTACCAAAGTGATACGTGCAACCACTGCAATAATGAATACTACGGTTAAAAAAAATTTCATTCAAATTCGAAAGGAGTTACGATAAATTTTTTGAATGAATGTACGTACTACTCATAAAAGTGAACCCTAATCGTGAAACTTCATGCCCCTCTACTTTCGTGCCATTGAAGCTCAATTGCCCAAGTTAAATTGAAGAGGTTGTAAAAGAATTTACAAACAATCCAAGCCGATGTAGATTTTATCGCCAAATAAAAAGCGTGTGGTGCTGTCACATGCTGCACACAAATTGATGCGGAGACTCTTTCATGCGTTGAACCCTTTCCCTCATCTCAAACATGTTTTTTCACCATTTTTGGAGAACAGCGCACGAAAGGGGCGGAGATTTCAAAGGGATTGACATGCATCTCTTCCTACCATGAAAATATAAATGAGAGGGATTGTTCAAGGGATTCAACGTAATGCCCCGGGTATGTTTTTAGTGAGGACGACAGAAAAGAGATAGCAAGGGAATAAAAAAAATACAACCAAATATGAGCGAGCCGAAGTTTCTCTCCTTTTTAAGTTGGGTCACAACCTATCCTCTATTTATTTTTTTCGGATAAACAAAAGAGGTATAAAATAGAGTTTACGAAGAACAAAAGGGACGGATTGACGTCATGTTCGCCCTACTGCCTCCTAGGATACAAGCTAGCATGAAATTATTTTTAGCGTGTAGCTACTGGCGGAGGAAAAATTTAGGTAAATTGGGAATTTGGTGAGTCAGCATCTCAAAAGTTGGACTGAGGTACATAGGCGGGACCCACCAATTCTTTGGGACCCTTCCGTAAAGGGCTCTGATATGGTTACACTTGTAATCTTCGGATTCCAGAGAAGAGCAAGGGTCCCACATAAGCCTCTAAAACCACCCCTATGAAATGCTCCCTCACCGATTTACCCTTAGCCTAATTTAAATATAATAAAATCTTCTTACTACTGATGCACACGAATATTCTGGCATATTCACGCATATTATTTTTTCAAAGAATGATAGCAGTTTCATAAATTTAAAAATGCAATACCAAAGAGTTCACAGTGGTACTGACCCAACCCGTCTGTTGTTATGAGTGTGCATCCCCAATGGAGGTGGATAGACAAATCTATGACGGTTTAGGAGCTCCAATTCCATGAAGTGAAGACCACATTGTATACAAAGAATAAAATTATTTTAAGCTATAATTTTCCATCGAGAATCGACATTTATTGGATCGAGCCTGAACCAATTGAGACCCAGATTTAACCTATCGTCGGCACATAAGGGTTATCGAAGGAAATCAAGTTTTAAATGTGGTTAAACGTAGAAATTGTAGTTAAACTCACTGGAATTGATTACTTCATCTAACGAATTCCATGAAAAGAATTAATTAAATTGAATAACGGTCCGGTTTTCTTAAATTCACAATGTTTTTTTACCTCTACCAGAATATTAATTTGATATCACACAACACAGTTACTTAATGGTACTAAAAAAATTGAACACATAATATGCTAAACGAACGAGGGAGCAAATAATGTTAGGTGCAATTATTGACGCCTTCCAAGGTGTGTTTATAATTAGCATAGTAAGAGCTAGTTTTTGCCTAGCATACAGTAGGAACGAGACTCCTAGGGCGGGCTCGCAAGGATATACTCCACGGGGCAGGGTCTATAAGCGCGAGCTTTTCACCTCTGCACCCAGAAAGGGGAGGACAGGAAGGAGAAAGGAAGGAGGCGCCGCCGCGATTGGAGCCCGACGACGCCTCCTGGGAATGGATAGGGAAGGAAGGGAAGGGACGAGGAATGCCGCACCGTCAAAGAGGCGGGCGGGTCCAACCATCAGCGAAACCAGGCATCAGCCATTATTATTCTAACAATTTTGGAGGATTACCCTATGAGGAAGAATAATCCAACGATCAAATCGTTAGATTGCCTACCATACAGTGTTAACGAAACCCTTGGGGCGGGCTCGCGGGTTACACTCCTGGGTGCAGAGGTAAAAAGCGCGAGCTTTTTACCTCTGCACCCAGAAGAGGGAGGACAAGAAGGAGAAGGGAAGGAGGCGCCGCCGCGATGGGAGCCCGACGACGCCTCCTGGGAGGGGATAGGGAAGGAAGGGAAGGGACAAGGAGTCCCGCACCGTCACAAGGCGGGCAGGCCCTACTAACAGCGAAACCAAGCTTACGCAATTAATATTCTAACGACCTTGGAGGATCATTCTATGAGGAAGAATGATCCAACGATCAAATCGTTAGATATGCCTAGCATACACTCTGCCACTTACGTAAAATCCCTGTATTAGTCTAATTGGAATCGTAACCTTTGAATGTTATGCCAAATAGCGATTTTATCTCTCGCCATCATGTATAAAACGACGTTTCCATCAAGTAATCTTGATAGGCATTACGCTGATAACTTCATCAATGTATTTTTGGAAATGGTTGATGAATTTACCCAGTCTTATTCGAAATATCTGCACTTGAATTTTCTCAGAATGGTCAGTATCCAAATTTCAATTTAGCTAAGGACGTATTTATCTCAATTTTTAGCACCAACTATCTTTCGTGTTGGCATCGTTTCCTTCGAGAACACCGCGAATAGGACGTCAATGAGGCCGATGGGATTGGAGCATAGGGAAGAAAATATAGGGTCATTTAATTGGATTGGACTCAGTTGACGGAACCGATTTTGTGAAGCAGTTTCCAGAGGTCTGGAAACATTTGGCGGTGGGGGGGGGGGGGGGGGGGGAGAGGGTTCCCTAATTTTCAAAGGAATAATAAAGATCTCTCGATATTCTTTTCCATTACGAAGCAGCGATGGGGGGCTCTCTTCCGATGCGGCGATGTTGCGGCACGCAGAGGAGTTAGTTCCCTCTGATATTCACGCACGAACCCGAATTTCACACTGCTAATTTTGAAGCTACCGTGTTCCCGCATACGTTCGACGCGACGAAAATTAATACCAAAAATTGAGAAAAAATAAATGTTTTACGCGGAAAATAAACTAACGAGAGAAAAATATCTCTCATCAAGACCCGACAAGATTCAATTTTGGCATCGCGTTCCTCATTTTTATATTTTATTTCGTCATTTTCCCGAACTCTCATCCGGCAGTTGTTTCACATGTGTACAGGACTGCCTGTGAGTCAAATAGATCGATCGTGAAAGTATTGTGATGTTGCACTGGTTATACATGTAACCCACGCCATATTATTTGAAGGAAAGTAAATAAAACCAAATCGTGAATAAATCACGTCGAATTTGCTTTATAAAATCTCTCGTTTTAATGTTACATTTGAACAGGTTTTACAATTTCGAAATAAAAATGGTTCACCAACCTGTTGTTATTGTTTAATATTTATGAATGATTTGGTCTTCTTTTATTTTTTTACTTTTCTGACCGCATATGTAGCTAAAAAGTCATTAATATCTACCGAAAAAAGAACAATTTGAGATAAATGAATCTGATATATTATATTAATGCCAACAGCGGACATTGGCAACGCACATGTTTTTAGGAGCTATCGATTTTAGGCATAGTGGGTAAAGCGTATTTTGCGCAGGTTAAGTATTTCCATTTTATCAAATTTTTTCGTGTAAACTAAATGAGAATGATTTTCATGTTGATAACCATCTATTTGAAATTCTGAATATGATCAAATAAATGCAATCGCAGAATTACGTATAAAAGTTAGTTGTAAACCCATAGATATATAGTAATCGGCAAAATCAATTATTTTCGGAGCCACTTCAATATGTTCGTTCGAAATTGTCACTGTTTTTCTATTGGTGTTGCCCAAAAAATATATACTTTTTTTCTTAAAAGGAATTGTCCCAGGAAAATAAAAACACTATTCATCAATGATTGACCTGGTTTTCATCCAAAAAATTTAAGCGAAAACATTTGAGAAAATGACTCGAATAGCTATGCTTAGGCTGAAAAATACTATATCTACTGTTTTTAGGGAAGATATTTCCGGGCGCGTAAGAGGTTATTCACTTCGAAAATAATATAATTAAAACAGGTCATTCTTCGCTCGGGGTAATTCAACCTGAGAGAAATCCTTCATCAACACACTTTGAGATTCAATTACTGCATTTCTTCCTTGTTTTTTTTACAAAGCTTTTCCAACTTTTTTCATTCTTTCCAAGTCATCTCGTTCCATTCCCTCAGTCCCCAAGGGAAATTCAGTCACGCCAAGGTGAGCCACCACCTTATAACCTCGTCACGCACAGGCAGAACAGTGTTTTCTAGAATGTTTCTAAAGGCCTATTCTTCGGAGGAAATGAGTGCACTCCAGTCCAAGGCACGTATTTAGCACACGGTGCCTTAATGCAGACCCCTAGGTCATGGATGTAATAGGAATGGCGCAAGGCTCTGCCCTATAAAAAAAAAATCCCATCGAAAATATATGAAGTTTTAACGAAATCACCGTAAAAAATATTCTCCTTTCCAAACATCTCGGACGTTCCTGCTTTAATTTAGCGTGAAAATTCAGTTTTAACGTTAGGTTAAAGATGAACGGGAAAAAATCTATGACAAAATGACGTGGCACGGATAAAATGTTATGACTTGATGTCCTATCTTACAAACTCCTCAAAATTTTAATTATATAATGACCTTTCCTTGAAAACTATATGAGTTTAAATAAACATAATTGCAATTAAAATTCACTCAAATTAATAGATTAGTATTCATGTTTACTATTCTTAAAAACGTATCCTTAAGACGCCTTCAATGTAACTATTTGAAAAATTAATCTCTTCCCGATAATAATCGATAATTTCGTAGCCAATAATGCACATATCCGGCTGATTTGTTTACACAAAGTGTTTGAACTTTGTCTTCCCACGAAAAGTGCCTTGTGAAAAAGCAGTTTTCTAAAAACAAATTGAAGACTTAGCTGAGGTAGACGGACGATGCATTGGATACTTGAATCATACTGAGTGAAATTTTTATGTTTGGGCAGATAGGCTCCCGGGCTTTTCTTTGTTTGATTCATTTTCTAGACGACAATTTCACTGGCGTTGCAAACAGTCGTCTAGGAGATGAATTGACGCGGAGGACAACCCTTATCCTTATCTGCGCCCACTGAACCACTTCGCGTGGGCCTTCATCAACATTTGAGGCATGCATGGTTTTTAAATGGGCAGGTGACAAAAAAGGAAACAAATAGGAGTTGATCTCAGGAAAAACATTAAAGTATAGTTTGTAAATAGTTATAATTTCTATTTATTCAGTTTATATTACAATTAAAGAGGCTGATATGTATCTAGGGAAAAGGTAGATGGCTCGTATAAAATAAATGTGTAAGAAGAAAGCAAAACCATTTATTCAGGAGTTGATGAAATCCGTATTGTGATATTTAAAGTAGCCATTGAATTATAATAATAATGCGTTGTGAAACTTCATCGTAATATATAACAGAAATCATAAAAACTATACTACAAAAAAGTCATTATACCTAAAAGGCATATTAAATATTCGTGACCATTAGTTGTTACTTGAACAACTTATCCCATTTTTTCCATTATTCATGTTTGTTCTATTTATTTTATTGTTTTACTAAGTCAGTTCTTCCACACCTCTTTGAAAATATTTTATATTCACGGGTATGGAGTTGAGTGAATGACAATGTAATAAAAATTAGTTATTATTGAGGAATGAGGAGGAAAAAAATTAAGACCATGAAGAAAAATTGACTCCGGATTGTTTTCCTCTTGCTTGATTTTTTTAGCATTGCCATCATATAATAAGTAAGTTGATGGTACCAAGAATTTAAAATTTCGAGCTCCGATAAATTGCTTTTTCATCAACTGCTTGTTTTAGACACACTTTTTGTCAAAACTCATTTTTTTCAGTTAGAGGTGCATTTTTCATATCAGTCGGAAAAACTAATTTCAACCAGGAAACATCATCATTTCTGAATATTTATTTTTCATTTCGTCTCTCTTAACTCAAACGAAGCGATATGTTCATGTGTGGAGAAGAACATAGATTGAGCACGTTTCCTATATTCCCAGTCAACTTCCATTGCCGTGCCCCACATTAATAAGCCGCAAGATAAGCATGTCCCCCCCCAGAATTATTTTTTTTGGGCCGTGATGGCTAAAGCCAATATTTAGAGCACTCGCTTTAATTAGGTGAGATTTCCGTCTAGTGGCTCTGAAAAGACGAGGGAAAATTAATATATCATAAATGTATAATGGACGTTCTGCTGCACGCCAAATACGTGCTGAAGGATGCATATGCTTAAATAAATCACCTTTTCATTCCACAAAATCTTTGAAATCGGTGACGTATTGCATGTTTTTTTTCATACCACCCAAGATGTGTATTTCCTCAAATAGAAATGGATATTTCATGAAAAATGATCGAAAAAGAGGTGCAGAATTTGCATAGTTCAGTAATGAAAAAAACTTAAACTTTTAAACTTAAAGCTTAAACTTAAACTTTTGCGCCAAAAATAGGAAAATGTATATGAATAACAAAATGGAAGAAAATCGTAAGCAAAGGGATGGACTAAGATCTCAATTATGCATTGTATAAAAAACGAACGGAAAATCGTCCCACGACTGTAAAAAAAAAGGCAAGCACCTTACCAGAATTAACTGCACAAATATTACTCTCTACAGTATCTTTCTTACTAATGCTGTTTTTTGTCACATTACACTGAGCTGCATGATGTACTGATGTCAATTAGAATACCATTATTGTAAGAATGAATTCTGTTAAGTTAGGAGTTTGGCCGTAGTTGGAGAATCGATCGCCATTGTACACATTGCATGCATGCAAGTATTGCAGTATGTATGCATGTATTGCAGTAGCAGAGTTGTGAGAAAAAATTATTTCCAATTTTTCTTTACACATTGGTGTACCATAAATAATTTCTTTCTGAATGAATAGAGGAATACGACCGATTGAAGATCTATGGATAGGTAAAGTTTTTATACACAAGTAGAACTTCTGATTTTTAATAGCCTCGTATCTTAATATTATCGTACGTTATTGATTTTAAACTAATTAAAAGACTTTTGAAAAAGAAGTAGGAGTCTAAAACTGATATGTTACTTCTATATTTTTTCAGTTTAATATTTATAACGTAGATTGTCCTTTCAAATTTCATACGCATTGCTCGGTGGCTTTTGTTTTTCTCAAAGGTAAATTTTTGCAATAGTATTCCTACTTTCTCATTATTGATGGTAGATTTTAAATGCGGCAATAAGGTCCTAACTCATTCAAAACAGTTGAACACAGCAGTAAGAATATCTACTAAAACTCGAGCAACAACCATTAAAAAATGTGAAACGAAGAAAATTTTAATTCAAAAACTCAAGTTGCCATACTTATTACTGGAATTTATGGATTCATATGTACTTGATTCTTTTTTTTGATGAAGTTTTCCGATTTTTTTTGCTTAAACCCTCCTTTCGTAGGTATGTATTTCGGCTTGTTTTAATTTCTATACCATGCTTATCGATATCCATTCTTTAATCTGATCTGATATCTATTCTTAAATATACTTCGGAAAAAAACGCATGTTCTTTGCTACTTTTAGTTTAGCAATAATTTGGATATTTCGGGGAATTTGGATGGTGTACGGACCTAATTACTGCATTGAAAAATTTACAATCGATAACGAGAAGTTAGCTATTTAAATGTAAAGCGATGCAAAAATTCGAATTTGTGTAAACTATCGGAGACAAATTGATCACTTGGGGTGAAAGTTGGGGCAGGGGGGGGCAAGGAAAGGGAAATCGAAATGTTTGAACGGTGGAGAAGGATAGGAAATGTGCACGTGAGGGTTAAATGGCTTTGTTCCTCTCGTGTGACGCATCCACTGCCGCAATGTGTGCCGAAATTGTTTTGACCTTTTGCCGGTGACCGACGGCGGGAAATGGTCGAAGCCTCTTTTGCGATGGCCTTTTGTCATAGGAATTTCTACACAACGGTAAGAGCGCACGTCACATGCAAGACCGCTCCAGTCAAACACACCGGGTTGGAGTGCAAAAACGAGACGCTACAATCCCGGAAGGTTAAATGAAGATGAAACATGCAGGGAGGACAGCCTTGGCTAGAGTTTTCCCTTGATTAACCAACGACATCAGCGTTTTTCCCGCATTTCCCCGCATCTGAAACCGACGTCCTTCCCCTAATTTGCATTGTTGCTCAATGCATTTGCCTTCGTTTACATTTAAATTATACTTAAAACACTGATTTTGAAACTGCTATGAATAGTATTCATTCAATTATCTTCCTCTTCGCTTTTTTCCCGGAGGCCATTTAACTTCACTGCGTAAAAATAAAAACTAATCCTTTACTCAAAAATTAGAATCACTTTATTAAGTCCGAATTGGATTTATATTTATCATACCCTTTCACCTAAAAAATTATAGTAATTATATGTTCTGTGCAAAATTATACGCCGATTTATTTCACGTAAAAAATAAATGATTGTGCTAGATAAATCTGTGTGGTACTATACGTCCATATTGTTCTGAGGTTACTTCATGTCTGACATTACCTCTCAGAAGGTTAGTACAGGATCGTTTATCTGAATAAAAAGTGAAGAGTAAAGCTTTGAAATGATGTTTGTCATTAACCATTTGCAAAAAACAATGTTTCTTCATTACTTGCATTTTCACGTGGCGATTCCTTTCTAATGTTCCTAAATCCTTCCTTCCTTCAGAATGTTCTGCAAGTT
Organism: Ischnura elegans; assembly: GCF_921293095.1. Lineage (NCBI taxonomy): Eukaryota > Metazoa > Arthropoda > Insecta > Odonata > Coenagrionidae > Ischnura > Ischnura elegans. Next base: position 84,544,199 of record NC_060251.1, on the reverse strand, counting down.
ATTAAAATTTTACCAAGTAACAGGGTTGCATTCTTTACTTAATCTTTCGAAAATTTTGGAGAATAAAAGTTGAAAGTGTAAAATAAGTTATAATTCTCGCTTATAAAATTTAAATATGGAAACGACGATGTCAATTGAAAAAGATTACAACTTTTGCCAGAAAACAAATAAAATGTACCATCACATGATGATGATGAGAAGACCAAGCTCACCACTACCTAGACAGTTCATGTCCCCGAGCTGTCTACACGGAATCCTTAATGAGGGACTCTTGGTGTGAAACTCTTGCAAAAGAGATACGCCACTCTAATTTTTCTCACACCATGAATTTCATAAGGACATCAAAGGGAAAAATTATCCAGACGGCGACCAGTTTGCCGAGAAATAAATGAAATAAAAATTGATGGTTCTACCTGGGAAGGTTTCCAACATTGCACCGGAAAAATGTACCCGTGCCCCATGGCATCCAACCCGCTATCTAAGTTTATCCTTCTCCTCAGAGAATTAAAGAGAGACGGCCGAGATGCGGTGGGAACTGGAGTATGAAAATAATGACCAAATTCTGCCCGAGGTGTACCAGCACACATACGATACCTGTTTCTCTGGGGCGAAAGTCTGGCTGTGTAATTTAAAGCAAAGCCAGCCATTAACTTTCATCATTTATTGCCTGCCGTTTTGCCAGTGAATTCTGGTGTTTTGAGTAATTATATCTTATTAAAATGTTTCTATCATCTCTGTTATCTATGAAAAATTCCTTTATTGGGATGTTGATACCCTCTGATGAGTCTTTAAAAGGCACATAAATAAAAATATACTTTTTTCTTTGCATAATGACACGGGAAGTTAGTTGCTCACATTCTTTGTTTCTTCGCAACAAGAGATAATAGTAATGTTAAGCTTGGTGAGTGTCGTTATTATCTTTTCTAGTAGGTGTGTCAAACTTCATGCGTTTTAAATTCCAAATGGCTCAATGTGTGTAATATTTGAATAAAGCTTTTTTCCGTCATACCCGATTTAATTTTCAAGCGGGTGAAGATTACAATTTCATCGTGAGTCTTGAAAAAGATATTTGACATAGAAAATACCGAATAGTCGTTAAAATTATATGAATTCAATCCCTTTTAATCAGAAAAAAACAAGAAAAAGTCTCTAAAATCGAAGTTGCAAAGCAATTGGCACAAACTGTCGTCACTATTCCACGAAAAAACCAAAGGAACAGCTTCAGGTTAACTACTCTAGAAATGCTTGCGGAGTATTGTTACTAAATCACCAGCAAGTGCAAATTAAGTTAGGGAGTACTATAGAGAAAATAACATTTTCTTCAACCGAGATATTAAAACCGGATCTAAGGAAATCACGCGAGGTGCTCAAATTTGAACAAGTTCTAACGTTGAAAAATGTCTTTGATGCACACCTTGCAGTTCTCGTCTCGGGTGGCGCTATGCGCAAACATGTTGTCTTGTCGTATTATATGCTTTAATGCATGATCCAACTTATTCCCTCTTGTCAGAAATTGGAAAAACATCCCCTGGTTGTCACGAGGCTGAGCGCCTAACTCAAATTCTGGATATCTCAGTTCGAATCCCGGTCAAGAAAAATTATTTTTTCCCCGCATCACGCTTTAAGGGACAACACCTTGAGAGAGACGTATCCTTAAAGCATGGGACCGGAACCCCCAGTGAGACAAGCCACGGAGAACTTCGTTGTAAACCCCCGACCATATTCGTGTGTGGACGAGGATTGAAAAGCAGGGCACAGAGGAGGGGAGAGGGTAAGTCGTCTTTTTTTTTTGGAAAAAGGCAGGAGAGAAAGCCGGGGTGAAAATGTGAGAGAGTGAACCCCCTTGGGGGGTGGAAGGGAAGGTGAGGAGGATATCTGGTGAAAGGCTTGGACGAAAAGCCCAGGGGGAGAGAGGTATAAGGGTAGGCCAAAGGTTTTTGAGACGAGGGGAAGGTTAGCCGGGGGACGGGAGATATGCGGTGCCTTGTGAAAGCAGGGATTGGTGCAGAGTGGTACGGGGGAGTTTTCGCGTGGCGGTGGTGGCAGTGTGTGGAAATCTCTCGCCATCCGCCAGGCACGCTCTTTAACACCAGAAAATCCCCCGTGCTCGTGTTTCCCTCGTGTGCCCTCCTCCATTACCGCACCGACGTCCCGTCAGTCCTCACCGCCAATGTCTTTCCCCCCACTGTTCTCCCTCCCCCTAGTCGTGCTACACCACTCATGTGATTCTAGTCCCTTATTCACCCTCTCACGCTTTTGATTCTGCCTCCACAACGCATGACCTTCACTTCGACCCGGTCTGCTTTATTCTGCCGTCGGTGTTTCGCGCCTTCCTGACAGTTTCGGGGAGAGGAGATAATTTCCCAATGCTATGCAATGCGAGGACAATACCCCACGTAACATTAACAGTTTGACTTTACGCTCTCTTGACAGCATTTGTGTTGAGGATTTATTGAATTTAGCATAACTGGCGATACAAGGAAAACACTCTTAATAACATTAAGTTTTCAAATTACGTGATAAAATTGCATTTACAAATTTATCCATCATCGTAATTGATGATTTAGTCTCATATTAGCCATTATATTCTTAATTGAAGTTGAGTAAGAAGTGCTAGAGATCTAAAAATATCCATTTACAAATATTCAACCTTCCCCATCTCTAGCTATGATACTCCACTCACATGATTCATGGCCCTTATTCACCCTCTCCGCATTTGATTTTGCCACTGCATCACATGACATTCAGCTAAACCCAGCCTGCTTAATTCTTCCGCCAATGTTCCGCGCCTTCTTGACAATATTTGCGGGAGGAGATAATTTCCCAATCCTGGTGATATAAGGATAGTACTTAAAATAACTTAAGTTTAAAAAATATTAAATGATAACAATACATTTAAAAATGTAATCTTCATCGTAATTGATGGTTTAGACTCACAATAGCCACTTTATTCTACATGTAAGAATAGTAAGAGTGTTTAGGATCCATGTATTATTCAATAATGCATGTTGATGTATATTTTATTTAATATTCAATAATGTGCATGTGGAAATGGATGAATTTGATGATCTCCATGATATTTAACAAATTTATTAGGACTCATTGAGCATGCACTCCCTCGTGTGGCCTCCTCCATTACCGCACCGACAGCCCGTCAGTCATTACCGCCAATCTCTCTCCCCTTCCTACTCAAAAAGTTCTCTCTCTCCGTAGTCATGATACACCACTCACGTGATTCAAGTCCCTTATTCACCTTCTCACGCTTTTGATTTCGCCATCACACCACATGACCTTCACTTCAACCTTTATTCTGACGTCAGTGTTTCGCACCTTCTTGACAGTTTTTGTATGACGAGACACTGACGATTCAAGAACAACACTCTGCATAACATTACTTTTAAAAATTACATAATAAAATTACACAAGATACATATATTTATTTATTTATTTATCCCCCATCTTAATTGATTTTTCAGGCACATAAAAGCCATTTTATTCTACATTATTAGTTCACTTATCACATACTAACCCTCTCCGCATTTGGTTTTGCTACTGCACTACATGAACTTCAGTAAGACCTAGCCTGCCTCCTTCGTCAGGGTTACGAACCTTCCTGAACGTTTTTGCGGAAGGAAATAATTGTATAATAATTGTAAATATATTTCGCAATGCTAGTAATACAAGGATAATACTCTGCATCACATTGAATTTAAAAATTTCATAATAACTTTATACATAATATATTTTTTAAATTATTCTTTCACTATAACTGGTGGTTTATGCTCATATAAGCCGTTATATTCTAAATTAAAGAATATGAGGTTTTAGGATTCTAATTAAATCAATTTACAAATATTTGTCACAGAAACTTCTTCCGACGTTGATAGTAATATATAAGTTTGGTGTCACTATGTAGGCCTCAGTTTGAGCACACTGTATTTGATTTGATGTTAATCCTTTCGTTTATTTCTCTGCTTTCGGTATCGTTTTCTCCCCCCTTCCCAGCCGTTACTCTACTCAAATGATTCAATTCCCTTATTCATCCTCTCAACCTTTTGATTTTACATTTATATCGAATGACATTCACTGCCTCCCAGTCTGCTTTACTCTGCCGTCAGAGTTTCGCGCCTTCGTGACAATTTTTGCGGGAAGACTTAATTTTGCAATTCTGGCGATACAATGACAATACTCTACTTAGTATTGCATTTATGAATTACATGATAGCATTGCACGCAATGCACTTATAAATTTTACTTAAATTTATCCTTCATCGTTACTGTTGGTTTAGACTCATAGCAGCCATTTTGTTTTACAATAAAGAAGAGTAAATGGTGTTAGGATTCTAATAATGTACATTTTCATGCATATAACAGAGGATCTTCTTTAAACGCTAATGGTAATATTTAAGTCGGTTGTTTCAATTTAGGCGTCGGTTTTGGGCTGCTACACATATTAAGCACTCTGTTTTTAATTTGATGTCAGTTCTTCTGTATATTCTCTCTTTTCTGCATCGTCAATTTCCCCCTCCTAAGCCAAACTACTCCACTCACATGATTAAGTCCCTTATTTACCACCTCACGCTTTTGATTATACCTCCACACCGAATGTCTATCTGTGCCTCTCAGTTGGCTTTATCCTGCCATCAAGGTTTCACGCCTTCCTGTCAATTTTTGCGTGAAAAAAACACATCATATGCTTGATTTTCGTGGTTAAACTTTGGGAGGCCATGGAAAGGAAAATTCACTGTGTACGTATTAAAGAGTTATTTTTATTACCGATCATGGTTACAACATATTCATTATTATCGAGGGCTTTGGTATGAAGGTACAAACTTGGATAACAAGGCAGTGCCTAGAGTAAGATGTATGAAGGTAATTAAAGCTGGTGATTCAAAGACTACCTTATTGATGGTCTAAAATTATGTTCTTTATAAAACAGCGATTCTCAGCTTCTTCATATGCGACCACTATTAAATTGACGAAATTGGATAAAATAATAGTCCTGATGGTTTGCATTTGCTGACTTTGACAATGGCGTTTATTTAAATGTTGCTTATTGCCATCCGCAATTTCTTTTCTTTTAAATGGAACACATAAAAAGATTTAAAGGAAATAAAATAGAAAACCTAATTAAAATTATTTAATTGATATAAATTTAACAACTCCCTATTAAATAAAGAATTTGGGGGGATAAATGCTATCCTCAGCATTTGACTGCTACACAACAGTCTAAGTGCACCGTTTGTAGTTTCAAAGTAGACTAAAAAGAGGATTCCCCATTGAGTCACGCAGTAGGTTGATTTTTGTTGTTACTTAAGGGCACTTTTAAACAGTTGCCCTATTAATGTTAGTAATCACGAGTAATGGCGTCAGAAATTTATTAATTTGGTAGACAACACCATCAAGAATATGAATTTCGGAAAATAGCCCTCATATGAATAATGAAATATTTACCGTATATGCTCTGAGGTCGACTTTACCAAAAATGTGTCCCATCTCTGCGTTGTACTCGTCTCTTTCCCACAGGCCATACCACACCACTCACGTGAATCCCTAATTCATGCTCGCTCTTTTCATACCACCTCGCCGCTAGACCTTCGCTGCCACTCAAACAGTTTTATTATGTCATCAATGTTTCTCACCTTCCTAGCAGTTTCATAGTAGAACATATATGCATGCGACGAAAAGACTTTAAAAAGCCAGACTTCCCACCCCCCTCTCTCTCTCTCTCTCTCTCTCTCTCTCTCTCTCCACACTTTGGGTGTCCGGGAAGATCACTCTTTGGCTGGCTGATTCTGACTGTTGCATTTGCTTGCACGCTATTCATTTTGACGCTTAACGCTTTGAGCCCTCCCAATGCTTATTTCATCTTTAAACATATATTTTCCTGTGCCTAAAATTCAAGTTTTCTAAAGGTTAAAAATAATATAAGTCAATATTATTAATTTTTAGGTGTAGTTTTTTATATTTAATTTTATATTTCCAAGCTATCATAATTTACCTTTAAGCTTGCATTAAAATGAAAATCGAACAGCAATGAGTTACGCACTTGATGGTTTGAGTCCGGGATTTGATTACTGGCCACTGAAATCCACAGGGAGACTAGGTGTAAGGATTTTGTCGTAAATTATTTAACACTAAAAGGACGGCAGGGGTCATTTGACCCATTTTCAGAATTCAAATTTATTTTTCTCTAATTAAAATATTTTTTTAAATTTTGAAACTTTTTGACTTTGTTCATTTTGGTCTATATTTTGATAAATTAGTGAAAGTTCAACAATAATGTTTTGTTTTAAATTTTTATGGCGTGTTATACCTAGAAGGACGGCTAGGGGTCATTTGACCCACAACTGGTTTTCGCGTTATTTTCTTGCCCGTGGGCACTTTAGTGCCATGTAGGTATATCATATAATCAGCAAGAGGCTAGTGTGGTAGATGATTTGATTCATTTTGAATATGGAAGTACCCGGTTCAATGCCAGTTTCGTCCCAAGGGCTCCTATCTGTATTCGAAAACCTAGGCATAGCGACTTGTTGTCCACAATCTTTCGATATTTTTTGGGCAGCAAAGGGAAATAAAACCTTCTCAATCCTTGATTTGCGTAAATTCATGTAATTATGATATTTTAATTTTGTTTTATTTATTGTTCAATGATTATTGTATTACCCACACCGGAAAATCGTCACGTATCCCAAGAATTATTTTCCGTCGTCCAAGATTCAGAGCTCTTAGAGACATTTTTTTCAATATCGACTCATCAGGTTTACGAATAACTTTTATTTTTCTGGCCTTACGGCACTGTCACTTGGCCTAGCCCCTTTGCCGTGTGTCCAGCATTAGTGCCGCCTGACCCCGTCGGGGTTTGGGGCGGGTTGACGTCCTCTTGAAAAATCCTGTCTCTTTTTGAGAGAGCGGAGGAATTGGGTGGACTGTAAAATTCTACTGTAAATTCTACCCTTGGAATCCGCACGTAGGTCGGAAAAGAAGCATTACTGCAAGTTCCTGGAAGATACGAATCAGGATACGGTTGGCGGTTGAGTCCCTGCCTTTCGAACGGCAATTAGCGTTACTTCTGAAAATGTTGTCCTTTAGTATACATTTCTAATGCTCTCCAGCTCTCTATACCTCCAATTCAACTAGAGAAGATTCTACCATAATGCGCTTTCGTTTGTAGATTTTTTTGCATGCATATCAGTAGTGAGTTGAGGAAGAAAGTAAGAAGTCGAGAAATATATCAAGAGAAGAGAATCGTCGCGATTCAAATAGCTGTAGGGAATATTGAAGATCAGTCTGGAAGTGAATTGTAAACATCAGTTCAAGGACATTCTGTCCAATCCATCAACATCTACGTGTGATGGAAGCGACGAAGTCCAAGATAGTGAATCCGATGGCGAATTCGGCGTGATAGCAAATGCACAGCTCTATCCAACAAAATGCAGCTGTCCTTTTATGAGGTAAATTCCAGATAAACCAGACAAATTTGGAATCGAGTACTGGGTTTTGACAGATGTGAAATGAAAATACAGCCTAAATGAATTTCCATATTGTGGCAAAGATGATGATTGGCCATCAAATCAAGCGTAAGAGAAATGAATAGTTACTAAAGTGACCGTAACATACAAGAATTCAGGAATAAATGTAACTTTTAACAATTATTTTCCATTCCTTCAGCTGGCAGGAAGTCATAAAAAAATGGAAAACTTCTCTTGCATGGACGATCTGAAAAAAACAGGCGTGACGCACAAATATCCATGACCCCTAAAATAGCCATGTAAACCATTCAACGCGAGTGTTCAAAAATACCTTAGGCCATACTCTTACGTAGAATCAGGCAAACTAGAACAATAATGTACTTTCACTCAGCAGCATGATCTCAGACGACACTATTTCCGAAACGAATAAAAGAATACCAGAGACCATCCTATTTCATAATAAAAACAAAGTGGGAGTAGATATGATGGATAGCATGTATCAATTTATTTACACGTCTCAAAATCCAACAGACATATCTCCACGGGCACAAAAAAGAAAAAGGTGCCAAATACCATCAAATTGAATCATTGCACCAATTTCCTTTCCATTTTCCAAATTCCTTTTCATGTGGAAATGGCTGGTGTCCTAACACCCCCTGCCACACGCTTTTAAGCGGCTTGCAGGCTAGTGTGTAGATTTAGATGTGGATGAATAAATCTTCTAATGAACGCATTCAGCGCAAAAAAAATATTGTGTGGAATCAGCGCAGAAAAATACTGTCTGTCTGAGATTTACAACAAAGTAATAAGTTTTAAAAATTTTAATGCAAATTTTGTAAGCCCAGTACCCATATTATTTAAACATGTAACACAACATTTGTATTGGGTGTATGTATTTTCATTATTTGATTTGCAATCGACTACTACATACGGTTTAATTCATGATTCTTTAAAATAATTGTTATTAACTTTTGACGATGGAAATAATATTTAATAATGTTAAATAGTGTTTATAATGAACTGATTCAACAATTAATACGATTAAACTGAATATTGGTTGAAAATTAGGCGTTTTATTCCAAAATACATTTTAGGGGTCAAATGACCCCTAGCCGTCCTTCTAGGTAGCGCGAAACTCCCGTCCTCCTAGTGTAAAAGTAATCCGTGAAAATATCTAGTGCTATCGTATTCCCAATACAATTGAAAATTTTGAAATTTTTTTCTAAGTGTGGTTGCAAGATTATATTACGATAAAAACCTAAATTTGTATCATATTTTCTATAAAAACAGGCGTGATGAATTACTGTTTTCTTCATGGAAAAGAGAGAACTTACTTTTACCCCAAAATGTAATGCTCACAAAGCTTTGCATAGCAGTGAATCTTGAATTACATTAAATTTCACCAATTTTTTTTCGTAGATTATTCGTCTGCAGAAAAATCACCCAACATTTCAGTATTTTCTTTACTATTGCGTAGGCCTACCCTTTCCATTTCCACCACCTTTACTCTAACAATATAGTTCCCCAATTTCCATCATTTGCTTGCCAAAAGGATCCATCATATTTGCATGAGAACCTAAAACTTATCTCATGGATATAGAGATGGCCCCACAAATTTCCATTCTCTTCACAATAACCAATTTCCTGGGAATGGATGTTTCCATTACAAAGCTAATCGGATGATGCACGAAGAAGGAGCATCACTTAGCGGAATCATGCAAATACGTATTGAAACTTGGAAATTATAAATTTCATCCACGAGTTTATTTGGTATTTTTACCATCTAAAAGAGGTATGATGCTATGATTTTTTGGTTAAAATAATTCTATTCCTATTGGCTCTTTGACCCTTCCTTTTATAATGGATGCAATGAATCAACTGCAATTTTTTTGCTCTATTTAATTATCTTCCCAACTACCATGTAGCCTAAGTAATATTTTTGATCATTCAAACAATATCATAAAATGTGTTGAAAAGTCTACGTTTGCTGTTTTATCCAATTACTCTATTAACATTCTATTAAAACAACATAACATGTAAGAAAAAAGAATTTCAAAGCAACACTGTCGAATTTCGCATTTAAAAAAATATATTTTTTGTTAAAAATACGTCTGAAATATTGCAATTATTAACAAAAATGATAAAATAATGCAGTCTATCAATAAAAACAGACATAAACCGCAAAAATAAACAATTATAAGGTAGGAGTCAAAATGACTCCATTCGGTAGTTCTAGGGGGGTTGTCAAGTCCGGTATTCCTAGTGTTAAATATGAATTTAGGTAATGATATTATCGCTAGCTAATATAATTTGAAATAGCTATTCTCGCGAGAGAGATGGAATAGATTTCCATCGTGTGTGTAGTAAATGCACTGGCAGATCTGTATGTTAGTCTTAACACCAGAATATTATCAGGAATACTAATGAGAGGTTCGTGCGTAGGTTTCCGCGGCGTTGTTCACGATGACTGCTTATTTCCGGGTTCTACAGCCGCGTCTGTCGTTTATGGTTGACAACAGTTTCGGAAGCCATCCTGCTTCCGTCTTCAGGTCGAAGGTGTGAAGTTTTCATTTTTTGCCGTCTTATATAGCACTGGCCGATCTCCTCCTGTGCGCTAATTGGTCAGAACTCTCTTCCAAACGTTGCTGATTGGGTAGCCGTTGTCCCTGTTAATATTTTGTGTTTTGTGGATTTCAATTGCTTCCCTGATTTGCCTTGGGTAGTAGCGACTCTCTTTTGCCACTATCTTCGCTTTTTTGAATTCAATGTTATGGCCCGCCTCACTCCAAACATGCTCTGCAATGGTGGCAGAGCATGCATGTTTGGAGTGCCCATTGAGAGAGTAAGTGAGAAAAAGCTTGAGCATGTAGAGCAAATCAACTATATGGGATGCACATTAGAGGAAAACGGAGACTGCAATAAGGACATCAGGAAGAAAATTGTATTAGTAAAGGTTGCGTTCTGGAACAGGAAAGAGCTTCTAAGAGGACATGAGAGCTTGAGGAAAAGGTTAGTAAATGGTTTGATCTAGAGTTTAGCTCTTTGAGGCGCGGAAACGTGGAATTTAAGCAAGGAGAACGAGAGAAGACTGGAGGTGTTCGAGATGTGGGCTTAGAGAAGAATGGAGGAGGTGAAGTAGACAGAAAGGAAGAGGAATGAAGAAGTGCTGGACATGGTGGGTGAGGAGAGGCAGCTTTTAGATGAGATACGGAGGAGACAGAAGGTATGGATAGAGCGAATACTTAGTGGGAGGGTACTCTGAAAACAATGCTTGATGGTAGAATGTTAGGTAAACGAGGGAGAGGAAGGGAGAGAATAGAATTTTAGGTGGAATGAAAAGGAAAGGCCTTGTCATCAATTAATTAGGGAAGTACATGGAGGAAAGAGAGGCTGCCAAAATGCTTTCAAGTACTCCATGGAAACTTTAACAGAGGACTTTAATAATAACTCAAGTAAAAGTGCAATGACTTTTGATTCGTCGTGACGAACGAGAACGAGAAATCTCTCCCCATCATTTCCTTCCTGCGTCTGACTTGAGATTTTGCCCTCCGTACCCACTCCGGCCACTGGCTCAACTTCCTCTCGTCCAACAGTTTTCATCGATTTTTCTAAAAATATATATTCCTAGCTGGCGAATTCCGCGTTCGGGATGGAGCATGGAACACAAGCTGGAGACGTTAAAATAAGCCGAAGGTGGAGGGATTACAACAATACACCAGTTTTGATTTTTGGGTTATCATAATAATGTATCCTTGATTCTTACACTTATCCCTTTCTTAGGGACCTATATTGGGCGATTTTCACAGGCTCAAAAGAAAGATAAATTGAATGGGCTGAACACCTCTTTTAAGAGGCAGTACAATTTTAGTTATAAGCATTCAGGATATAAAGTTGTTGTAATAATCTCTATCGACCATATTATATTACCTTAATGCGGAGATGAATAATTCTTTTAAACGTGTGTTATCATCTTGAAATTTTCAGGGCATATATTAGACCAATATTAGTTTCTCCTGTAGACATTTTATGTAAGCATGTAAGTTCAGACGTGCAAATGTCTAAATTAAGATGTAGTAAAATGCTAAAAGGCGTCCACTTTTTACAACCTAACCATTTAAAGGCGATAGCTTGAGTATTAAACGAATAATAGGTAATACATAAAGACAGTGGCAGCGGTGGTGATCCATCCTATTAAATAAATGGTGGCAACTTCCAGGTTCTGAGACTACAAGTGAAACACTATTACCTATTCTATTAAAGTTTAGGGGAATTACTGAGTAAATTACGGAATAATTGGACTATAGCATTGAATTTATATAAATACTTGGGCATCATTTTTCAGTCACAAGGATTTATTACTCAAGCTGCCGGGCATTTACTTTTTCAGCGAGTATTTCACCGTGAATCATAAATACTTTAATCGCTTGCTTACCTATTCAAGTACTACGAATGTCAAAAAGAGGCTTTGAAAGTTTGAAATTTCTACGCGTTTGTATGCGCATCTTCGTGAAGACTTTATTTCACAAGGCGTATCGAAAGAAACAAATGCTTCGAGTTGATTTTCAACATGCAAAGTCGCATTTCCCTGAAACCGCCATGTAATCTGATATCATAACAAGCGGTGTCCACTTAAGGAAAGGAAATAATGAATGCTTTCGTGGTTGTGATCATTATGTCAAAGGCGATAGCGACGCACGAAGTACATGATAGCGATCAACATCTAAAGCACTTCATGCTTATTTTCCTTGTCTCAAAGCTTTTTCCCTGGGCATTTAAGTTTTGAGAGTTTCCAAACTTCCAATATTTTATTTATTTTTTATTTAAATATGTTAAGCCTTAGAACCCTACTTAAATGTGCAATGCGTTAGTAAAATTGATACAATAATCATTCATCCGAAAAAAAGAAAGCAAAATATGAGAGCTGTAAAATGGGAATAAAAATACACTGATTAATATACGCCCCATTTCAGAAGAAAAAATGTAAGATGTAAGGAGTATTGTTTAAATCCGTAACATCCATAGTTCTTGCTTCGAGTGGCTTGTGGTACCATATTGAGATGTGTCCTTCACAAGAAGTTTTCATCTACTTAGTAGATATTTAAATTGACACCTCCGAAATCAACTTCGACGCAGCTTACCTAGCTCACTTACTAGCACCTTACTTAGCTTAATGTAGAGAACTGCAATCCAGCGCTGCGAAAGTCTCAAGCAGAAATTTTGCATAGTTTCCAAGGTGCAAGTATGAGATTATTTTTGGTGTTATAATAATTTATGAATTACCCTATTCTTGATACATATGCATATAATAACAGAGAGCCGAGAGGTGTTTATCAAATGACCTTATTTCCCACTTCCACAACAATCCCTTCGAAAGCCCTTTCATCCACAAAATATTTCTTAGCTCCTTTTCTTTATGCAATATCTTTTACTTGCCCACTTATTGAACTCAGTTAAATGAATTATGAGACCTCAGATATTTAATAAAAATTTTTGCAATTTTATATAGCATATCGCAAAACCCTTTCAAAGGCGTTAAAATATTGTTTCCTGCTTTTAAGGCTCCGTTTTGCTACCGTTAATGATCCATATCTGATGACTCCATCGTTATACACTTTTAAACTCCACTTTCATTCCCACATGGGCCATACCATATGCTTAACCAAATATTATTCTTTGAATAATCATGAAAAATGTCGAAACCCAAATAATATCTTGCTTTGAGGGAGAAAGAACATGCAAAAAGTAGAACTCGTCATACTTTAATTGATTTTTCATCTTGTTTTGATATTAATATATTAATACACTTACTACCCATCGCTTTCCATCAAGAACTCACCTTTCCTCTAGGTTGTACATCATATTACCTTTACCTTTCTCGTATTCGTCAAAATTAATGTATTTCTTATTTATTTCTTATCATATATCACCACACGCAGGGTAAGCCCTTTAATCTAAGCTCTCTCATCCCCACGGTGGAAGTTTTTCCTTCCCTTCATATTAATATCCATATTTTCAGCATATCAAATCCAAAAGAGGCCACCTTTTTCTCTGAATGGGAAGAAAATAAAGCGGCGCGATGGTATCAATTTCGCCCAAAATGTAGTCGTTTGTCTGTCTGTGTGAGGTGCCCGCATCTGGGCCGGGACTGAAAATAAAGGGGTAACTCGATTACAGGCCAGGGTGAGGGGAAACGGTGCGACGGCTGCCTATCCCATTGTGCGCTCGAGTTCCTAGAGGATATACGGACAACGGAGAAAGATCTCACCTATGGAAATACGAGGCACACGCGCTCAACGTAATCAATTCTCCGAACGGGAGAAGGCGGTTTCTAACCCAAGGAGGGCCTCTTTATGATACGGGGGAAGTGGTCCATATTTTCACGAGTGAAAGTAAATAAATAACCCTTCACTGAATTCTAACGCACAAAACGTTGTAAAATTTTTGTTCTCTTCCTTAAGTTATGGCGGCGTACACGAAGCATATGACGTCATACTTACATCTGTATCCCAAAAATACACGAAACTTTCGCGGGACGTACAGATAGGCCGCATAAACCCTTCCGTGACTGTGTGAGGTAACTCAGTTACCCCAAATTAAGTTAATGTGGAATCTTTTTTATTTTGTTCCTTTGATATTTTTTGTATTTGAACTCAACTAATTTGTTGTTATTGAGCGAAAAAAAAGAGAAAAAAGAACAAAGTTGGTATCAAAATTGAAGCTATAGCTCTCCAAAATTATACTATCCATTTGAATTATTTTCATATTAGTTACAATGAGCAATACTAGAAGAGGTTAAGACTATTTTTCAGACAAAACGTGAGACTACCAAATGATATTCTGAACTAGCTAATTATGCAACACCGCCTTTCATTATGATGTACACTATTTTTGTAAGAGGCATTCGTTTTCATATCTAGGACGTACGTTTGTTGTGGCTAGTGATTCTTTCTTTCTTCAAGGACTAGAGTTATCGTATCGTCCCTGGCGTACACGCTTCGTGTACTCTCGTCTTGCACCCGTAAAACCGAAAAGTACGCTTCGTATACGCTACCTGTGCCTCTAGCGTAGCCAAAAGTCCATGCATTAGCTTTACGTTACCATTTTCTGCAGTGAGCGGAAAGGTCGCAAACGCTTCGTAACACTCATTCATACATGCATAGGTGGATTAAGGGGGGGGGGCTCACGGGGTACGTGCCCCCCCGGACGTTTATAAAAATAGACAATATACTCTAATCATTACGGCCGTTTTTTGTATATTACCAAACCTCAATCATTTAATTTTATACTAATAACTTTCATGTTAAAATAAAGAGAATATTTCGTACAGTAATTGTTGCTTGTTATTTTTCATTTCAAGTATGAGAAGGTCGTTCGCCTCTCAGACTCTAGATGCCCCCCCCCAAGAAAAAAATCATGGTTCCGATCCTGCATACATGCATAGTATTCCAATCGTAATTCATTGCTATACTCTAACCCTCCATTTCTCCTTATCTCAAGCTTATTCTTCTACCTCTCTTAGGCTCGTATTCTTATTGATCTTTCCTTGGTAATCGCACCTTAGTCTCCCAACGGGGCCTTCAAAAATCTAAAATCTCTATCCATTATTCTTTCCATTACGTTTACAACGTAACTGCTGTGTCTCTATCCGTAAATAGGCGTATTTAGTCATTCCGATAAGTGAATATTTTTGAATATATAGATATTCACAAATTTATTAAATTTATACATATTATTTCTCAATCTATTATTTGTTTTTTTTACGAGTAAGTGATCCGTGTAATTACCGTAGCGCCGTAAAGTCTATACAAATAATTCACATAATTTTATGATTGACTTCATTAGTTCCAAAAAAAATATGTAAGTCGTACGCCATTGCTGAGGCATAAGCATCCTAATTAGGAATTTAATAGATTAAATTATAAGAAAAATTGGTTTAACTATGGAGTATATATTATGGTAGAGAAATGCTTGATGATCAGAATCGTACATAAGGTAGACTAACTCATTATAAATGGGGTATGGATCGGAAACGTGGGCCTTGAGGATTAGATAACGATTGCTATAAGGCGAATTAGATGTGGATTGGGGGGAATAGGTATAGTTATATGGACGTATCGGTGGAAGAGCAATGAGGTTCTAGACATGGAGGTGAACGGGAGAAGTAACTAGAGATAGGGAGAGAGAAGTGGTAGGAGTTGTCACTGACAAATACCTACGTAACAAAGTCAACATGAAATTACTTCTAATAACAGCATTCTCGATCCCAAGTTACGTAACGAAAAGAGTAGCCACAAGATTTTTTTATAGTGTGGAACTTGCAAGGGGCTAAATCATGAGGAGTTAAGGAGAGTAATACTTGTATAGTAAATTGTGGCAATGAATACGAACGGAACAGATATAAGTGAAAGATTCCAAGGGAAGTGTTCACCAAAATTATTGAACCAAGATGACTTTTGAGAGAAATTATTACTAGGTCATGGAGTAATCATGAATACGAATATAATTGGAAAGAATTGCAGAAGATTTATCGGGCTTCCGTCCGGGTGATGGGGTCCATGACTGACAGCACCCCGACGACGTCTCCATTGTTACCATAGCTTCTGAACATCCGGGATCATTGATTGAGTATATTCATGTTATTTATTTTTGAAACTCATTATTTATTTACCCCATCAGAGCTTTTGATCAGCCGGCATCATTAGAGCCCTATTGACGCTGGATTACTGTTTTGTCGATTCTGAGGATGTCGTGTAACTTTTAACTTGAACTTGTGTGCATGAAAATGGGTCGATAACAGGTTTCATTATTAGATGGAAATTTTTAGAAGCAAGACTTATGGGAGTAAAGAGAGAAAAAGGATAATTTGACCGAGAGGAGAGGAATAAGAGAATTGAATGATATCGGACGTGATGCATGAGGAAGAGGATAGGAGCAGCCGAGTAGGCATACACAGAATGGTGAATAGTACTTCTGTTAATACTTATCGCTGGGCAGATCTAATTGTATCAGGAAAAGTATTCAGGGAATCGGTCACTTCGTTCTCTCTCTCTATATATATTTCTCTATGCATCTCTAAAACTCTTCCTTTAAATTTTTTTATTTTAACGTTCACGAAATGCAACAATAGTTATCAATTGGGTTTCCTTCTTCATTAACTTCACTACTCATATCAAATTGAACATTTTCAAGATATTGACCATTCACTTTCATGGTGTTCTCAATCACTTTCCCGCCTTCACCTATTTTTTGTCCTCCATCTCTTACAAGGAGGAGCGCCAAGAGGAGGATAGCAAATATTTTCTCATTTCCTCACGATCTTTTATGTTCCACAATCTAAAATCTATTTTCCATGGATCTTTACCTTCGCACAGTTATCTATAAAATTACATGTTATCATACATTATGCCTCAGACTTTTTCGAGGGCAATCGGTTTTAAATCTTTTCTCGAACAAGGGAAAGGAAATTCTAGGTTCAATCTATGGTCAAGACAATTTACATTATAGTCATGTCTAGTAAATCGTACCAAGAAATTTTCCCTCTCTATCGATGCATGCCAAAGGCAATTTAAGGTAGATAATCGAATATGATTTTGAATTAAAGCCTGCTTATCTTTTTCATTAAAGGAGAAATATAATGAAGTTAGTACATAATATAAGCACTTCTATAGAAGAAATAAGTGATTAAAATTCCAATGCATTATCTTTCTTGATATCCACTGCGATTCAAAGTTCAATTCGTAGTTAAAATTAACGTGTATCATTCGAAAGAACGAAAAAATGTACCTACCTGTCTTCCTTCCATTTTAAATTGTGAAATATTGATTCGTTTTATTTATATGAGTTTTTAGGGGTGCGTCAACAGCAAGGTCATTTGCAGGTTTTATTTATATTTCCATTACTTGTGTCTTCGATTTGTTTGAGCAAAATATCATTCGAGTATGAATGTTAACTCCCCCATTTCTACTTCTGTTTGAATGACAACATATAATATAAATTTTACAGTGAAATTTAGACTGATGACTTTTCAGCTGATTCAATGCTTATGAAATTTTTCTAATTGGACTAAGGTAATCAAATGTTTAAAGTGACTGTAACCTCTATAAAAGAGTATAATATGGATAAAACAGCTCTAAAACTGCGAATATTATTTCTTGATACCATAGATATATTACCTAGTTTTTTTTTTATATCACCACCTTTCTGATACGATCTTTTGCCCCTATGCTTTACTTTTCCTGGTTCAATATACACTTTCCTCCTTCCTATTGTGGAGCCCAGCTCCATTCCTTTCACCCATACATTTATTAAATTTATTCTCTGTTACTAAAAGCTTAAAAAGTGAGCATTATCTATCTTGACACCACGGATATGTTAATTTCATAATATCTCCACCTTTTAGATACTATCTTTTGTCTCCTTACTCTACTTTTCCTGGGGCAGTTTCCTCCTTCCTCATACGGAACCCAACTCCACAGCTTTCTTCCCCCCCTACACATGTGATCCATTTGTCTTCGCTTTCTCAACTCCATTATTCCCACCTACGGCGCCACGGAAGAGCAAAGGACCCCTACTTCAGCCCACATATTTCTCTTTGCTCCTTCAGCCACTTTTCCGATTCTTCCCAAAAACCAGAATGACCACTACTAACTCGGAAAATGGTAAAAAAACCGGAAAAACGGGAAAATTATTCAAGTAAATAACCACGGACTGGTCAATGGCGTAATTTTACGGTTTAACCAGCAAGTTTACATTTTGTGTGAAAATACCACAGAGGAAAAATCATTTGCGGTATTCGAACCAGAATCTCCAAATTTTACATTGGATGCTTTAATGGTAGATCACCTGGGGTAAAGGCAGGAGATTCTGGTTAAAATCCCGGTCTAGGAACGCGATTGGATATTAGTGAAATTTTCATATACCAGACGTAGTAGATAGCTGCATTTATTATTTATCGTTCAAAAGCAAATTAAAATAAATCAAGTTAGATTAGAGACACGGACTCCTAATAATTTGTAATCCCATCCATATTTCAAGTATAATGCATATCCTACCACCTTTGTAATATTTTATGACAGGTTAATATTTCATATTAGCTTCAGAATTTTCCACTATTACGATGGATAATCTCACTTAAACCCTATTACTATTGCCTATCAATTAGTTGGACCAGCTGAGGTAAATTAAAATAAATAAATAAATCACTGAATTCTTTGGCTTTTTTTGAGACTTAAAAAAATATTGTTCTGGCATTCCTCAATAGTTTATTGCATCGTTGTAGAGGTAAATTTTTATCTTCAATTTGATGGAGAATATAAGAGAAAATATTTAATTATCCCTGAAGAATACACTAAAGTAAATGTCAAAGGTTCACATTACTATGGTACATTGAAAAAACGTTTACCATCAAATAACGAATAAAATTAACAAAAAGCAGTATGAAATATTGTAAAAGCAATTTATTATAATGACCTCTATTATGAAGTATTTTAAAACATTTAAAAATTAATATGTTGCAACAATGTACTTTCACGAGATTGTAGTACATATATAAACAAAACATTCAGAAAAAGTGTCATTAAGGAGTAAAAGTAATGAAATAAGAATTTTTCTACAAAACCGTTTATGACGCCTTTGCTTACTTGTAGCAACAAAATTTTTTGTAAAAAGCGAAAACTTGAGCAAAAAAAGGGACAGATTTTCTGAAAAAAAACGGAAAAACTTGGGAATTTGTAGCCACACAACACAAAAACCCACCACTCTCAGCACAGTTTGCCTACACAAGACACACGTATCTCCCTCGGCCACCCCTCCAAAGGTCCTTATCTCCTTCACCCTCTATCTTTCTCACCCCATCTCCCACCTCGCACCGAGCCTATATTTCTCACTTTATCACCTCACCCGAGTCCTATCTAAAACATATTCCTCTTTCTCCCTTTTTTCACCCCGGGACGAAAATAACGCCCTCACTCTCCCCTTCACCCCCCAAACCTTTTCCCACTCGGTTCTCAAAAGAGTTCACCGCACCCCCGACTGCTCCGTCTCTCCCTTTCAGGGGTGTATAACACATTACCCTTCTCACGTGCTTGCTCCTGCAAAATTTCGCCCATAAATCCCAACATTTTATTCGTCTTATTTGTCCCCTTTTCAGGAACCTTTATTTTTTTCCAAGATTTATTCTCATGAACTGAATTCTTAGTCATATAGTTGTTTAATAAATATGGTGAGAATAAAAGAGAGGAAAGCAGAGCGAGGACTAGAAATCCCCCAGAAAAGGTCCAAGGGTCGACAGTTGGACTTTTCGGCCTCGTAGGAACGTCGACGTTGATGCAGCGCGGCGTGCGAATTTTAATTAGCAAGCCGAGCTTTGGGAAAAATTTCCGATGAGGGGATTCGATGTTTGAGACACGAAAAAAAAGCTGGAAGCAGCAGATATTTTATCACGAGTCGATAAATATTTTTTTCCGTTTTTTCTTGTGAAGTTATTTGACATTTTCCGCTTCATCGCGACGCTGGATAAAATGCATTTAAATATACTGATATCGAATATTTACACATTGCTAAATTTTTTTCATGGAGAGTGACTTACAGTGGAATGGACTGTATGCCTAAGGCTTTTTACACTCTATAGAAACAAACTAAGACAGCATTTAATATTTGTATTACCTGAAGAAACGTAAGAAAAGAAAAAGAAAGAATAATTATGAGAAACCTGAATACATGTTTTTTGTACCTTTTTATAAAATATTAGTAACAATTTACCAAAAAAGAGATAAGGGACGAAAAACAGTTAATGCCCTCGTAAAAAATATGCTTTTGTGAAGGTTTCGGATTCATAAATACTTTGGGCAGAGTCCACTACATTTTTAATTTCCATATGGAATGACATTTACCGTGAGTTTGAATTTGTATTTGCCATTACTAGCGATTAATCATATCGTAAAGACTTCTTTAATCAAATGACATGCATACTTATTGAATATCCTATCACCAAATAGATAGAAGATACAATACTTACGAGAAATACCTCTGATATGGCCATCTGAAAGGCATTAATAGGTTAACATAAATCAGGTTAGCCCCACCAAGAGACAGGAATCTTTTAATTTTACTCGAATCACGTATTCACCATTTAACCAATTCCAAGTTTGAAAAAAACATTCATTTATTTAATTTTCTTGATCTTCAACATGTTTTAGTCGTCAATTGAATGAGATTTACCATGAAACCAACTATCAATAAGATTATGGAGAAATATGTGGCACAGTATCTAACAAATTTTTTGAAAAAACATAAAATAATCTCAGACTACCAACGTGGATTTGTGTAAGGTAGAGGAGCTAAAGATACACTTGAAAATTTTGCCGACGTAATAAATACCAACCTTGATAAGAATAATAAAGTAGTAGTCACATATGTGGATTATAAAAAAGCTTTTGACTCTGTCAATTTGCCCATATTGCTGCATATACTGCAGGATATTGGAATTAGAGGGTATATCCTGAAATGGTTTAGAAGCTATCTCCTGCAGAGGAGTATCAGGGTGAAATTTAAAAACTGTATTGGAAACCAAGGAAATGTAGAATATGGTGTACCTCAAGGTTCTATTTTAGGACCAATCTTGTTTACTGTGTATATTAATAGTATATTTAAATGTATTTTAAATTGTAATATTTTACTTTATGCTGATGATGTTGTATTGATATCTGCTCATAGAGATTCAAATACTGCCATTGCCTACATGCAAAATGATGTAAATAACTTAACAAAATGTTCACATGACCATGACCTCTCCATCAACATGAAGAAGTCCAAAGTTATGTCCATAGCCTATAATGCAGCTAACGTTCAACAGATTCACATAACAATACATGATTATAAATGCCTGCATACTGAAATAACCAATTCTGTGTGTAAATGCAACAAATTAGAACAAGTAACACAATATACGTATCTCGGTATCATAATAGATCAGACATTCAAATTTAGGGAACACTGTGAGAAGATATGTAGTAAATTACGAAAGGTTAGTTATCAAATGTATCATATTAGAGATTTATTGCATATTAAAGTTAAAAAGATGTTGTATTTCGCAACAGCTGAATCAATATTAAGATATGGTGTTACTATTTGGGGTAAAACCAGTAGGGTACATAAAATAAAACTATACAGTACACAAAACCGGATCATCAAAGCGATTGCTTACAACAAAATAAAAGATAATAACTTGTCAGCTAACTCAGACTCTCACGATACAAATTATTTCTATAAAACACTAAGAATACTACCACTCGAAAAACTTCTAACCTATATTATAGTAATAGATAATTATTTTTCCAATAAATACAAAACACTGAAAGACAATATTCATAAAATGGAAAAGAGGAATCTATACCAATATAAAATCCCCAAATGCTTCAATCAATACGGTGAAAAAAAATGGTGGTTACCTTTCCTAAATTTTTTAACAAATTACCTAAAGAAATGCATGGTTTAACCACATATTCGGATGTCAACATTAAACTTTTAAATTATCTACTTGAGGACTTTAATTTTTAATTTTAAGGTAATATAAGTTTTTTATTGTTTCTTTTATCGTTTTTAGATGTTTTTAACTTCTTGCAAATGAATTATGGAGAACCTACTGATGAGCCTGTTTTGGCTCAAAAGGTCTCCTAATTGTAAAAATATTTTTTTATTCTAAAATATTGTAATATCAGGGTTTTTCTCTTTTATCTTTTCTTGCCCAATAAGTCAGAATATGTGTTGGTTAGATAGTGAAAAGCGTGTTAATAATTTGTAAAGGAAATGTTTTTAATGTATTATATGTATTTTAATATTTGAGATATGTATTTTTAATGTATTGTAATGTGTATATAAACAATAATAAATTATTAATTTAGAAAAAAAAGTTAGCCCCACCAAGAGACAGGAATCTTTTAATTTTACTCGAATCACGTATTCACCATTTAACTAATTCCAAGTTTGAAAAAAACATTCATTTGTTTAATTTTCTTGATCTTCAACATGTTTTAGTCGTCAATTGAATGAGATTTACCATGAAACTGCTGTTATATGAAGGAATGTTAGCTATTAATCACATCGTAAGGAATTATTTTAATCAAATAACGTGAACATCTATTGAATATCTTATCCTCAAGTAGACAATCTGTACAATATTTACGGGAATGGTTCAAATATCAATGAATTTTTATGGCCTTCTAAATGGATTTAATAAATTAATATAGAGCAAACTAGTCCTTTAAGAGAAGAGAGCAATATTATAACTTTAGTAAAGTTACATGTTTAATATGTACCCAATGTGAAATAAAGAAGTCATTCGCTTATTTAATTTCCTAAGTATTTAACACATTTGAGTCCTTAACCTGCCGGCAGTATAAATATCCTCTGCTTGGTGTCGTCAAACATGATGAATGACCTCGTATCCCGCGCAACCGGGATCCACGCTAATACTATACGAGCCAACCAATGGAGATATTTGAGTTAAATCAACCGCGCTCATAACCACTTATCCGTTTGCTCCAGGGACGAAACTCGGTTTCTGCCGGATGAGTTACTAAGTTCATAAGCGGATACGCCAGCAGTCTGCTTTGCCGTTAATTTGTCGCCCTCGCCCGGATTGGCTGTCAGCATTCTACCACGTGTACTCTATGGGATCTATCTGCAGTCATGCAAGAAGATATCCAGCAGAGAGGCGATGCGTTGCAATGAAGCTAATGCTTGTTCACCTTTACGTGATCGCGAGTGTTGGGTGGACGTGATTAAGGCAAAGCTCACTTGGCGTTAACGAGTTTTAATTAATAAAGGCAGTTAAAATTATCGCACAGCTGTCCTACTTCACTAGCATTTCACTAAGTCCTCGCCTCTGGTGGTGGTACTTGATCCGACACGCGCAATGACCAGCCACTGATACCCTGGATATTGATAAGGGAAAATATATGCGGCTTAGTTTACATGTTCATTAATTTATTATCTGCAAAGCGGGAAATTCTTATTTCATTTCTGTTCTCCCAATCTTGTTGGAATTATCGTCGATGTTGTGGATAGTAATTCAGCCTATTTTTATCACATTTGTGGTGACAAATGGAGACAAAGTAATTGCACCCATTAATACTGAAGAGAGAAAGATAAATAAGCGATATTTCAATTTCCAACTTATAGCCAGATTTTTGTCTGTAAACTAATGGTAGATAAAATAAATAAACATACAAGTGGCACATTATTAAAATTCTTGCCCTTACACAAGTAAAAAATCACACAATCAAGCCACAACAAACGTACGTCCTACGTATGAAAACGAATACGTGATACATAAATGGTATACATCCTATTGAAAGGAGCTGTTACCTATATTAGCCATTGAAGTTCAAAATATCATTTTGCAGTCTCTCATTTTCACACAAAAATATTCTTAACCTCTTCGGGTATTGTGCGTCGTAACTGATATGAAAAGATTTAAATGGATGGTACAAATTTAGGAGAGCCATCACTTCAATTTCGATAACAACTTTGAGTTTATATCAATTGCGGAATCAAAGGTTCGAGTCGAACCAAAATTGATTATCCATCTAAATCTTTATTCTGCATGGCATGTCATTTTTTACGCCGATCAATGAAAATGAAAGTAAAAAGTCCTTGCCGTTTACATCGCTAAATTTTCAAAATGAGGGAAAAATATCATATGGGGGGTTATTTGAGAGAAAAATAAAACATAATGGATTCAGGTTTTTACCATTGAATTAAATTGGTGCGAAAATTATTAAGAGCTTTTGAGACAACTGGAAAAGATACCTGAATGCCAAATTATCGGACATCTATAAATGCAATACCAAGTTCTTCTGTTAACCGCCCTGAAGTAATAGCATCATGTATATACATTTGTCGACAGGACCGAAGATATAACAAAAAACAAGTCTTGCTGCCGTTTCCCTGATGGCATGCTACCCTTGTCCCTTGATCCTATAAATCAAGTTTCCTGCCCTTGACGCGGCCACACCGTAACACTCGACCGTCCTTCGTCGCCAGCCCCCCTTAGCCCCGTGACTCACCGCAACCCTTCATACTCCCGACTCCCTGCGCAGAGCGGCCACCCGCAACGCACCATCACTGCCAATCTCCATGTTAATGAGCCTCCGATGCGTACGTCGTAATGTTACCATATCCCGCAAAACCATTCACGAAACCCTAAACCTTCCCTCCCTCCAATAACAAGTGCTCAAATGACATCATCGAGTCGGCGCTAACCACAACGGGATGCGTCGACGAGGAAGGGATGAAACGGCATACCGCAAACTCCTAAATTTGTGCTAAGATCAGCAAGTCAGTTGAAAATGATGTAAAGTGATGTATGATAACGAAGACCGATATAGTCCCTAAGTTACAAAATGTAGATAAAATAAGTATGGTATGCCGGGCGATGGAATAGATTAATTTTACGATGCAAAGATGAGCATTTAACTATCTTGTAATATTTCGAAGCCTTCCGGGTCAATGGCCGCAATATATGCATGAATTGTCATTAGTAAAAATTCCCCTTGACCGGTTATCGGACCCCGGGTCTTTGACTTTCCGTTAAATTGCAAAACCACTACACTATCGAGGTTCCCATGACAATTGTAATTGTTAAACTTGCTGACCCTCTGGTCAAATAACTAGCTTGTGTTCTAATATGAATAGCGTATCATTTCAATGTGAAACGAAATGTCTAATTTTTTAATGTTACTCTCTTTTTATATTTGAGCTATCCTGATGCATGGTTTATGTCTTCATGAACTGACTAAAATGTGTCACATATGCTCAACGGAAATCCAACTCCACTCAATTGGATCATGGTCCGGAGGCTGAAAGTTTATCAATATTGGTGATGAAACTGAAGAGTTGAAATTAGGTTTTATAAATTTAGCTTATTATATAAATATAGCAAAATGGCTGAAAACAGAGTGCTACAGGAAAAATTATTCCGCTGCCATGAATACTTCGAAAAATTCTTGGTCTCAAACATCTATCTACGGCTAATGCTTGCAATTGAGCGTAATAAGCTGGTAAACCCCCGTAAAATTTTGGGTTGAAATAAATGGTATTTGATAAAAAAAACGTAGCAATGCAAACTTCATTCTACCTTTTGCATGAAAATTTAAATATACTCAAATAGTAGAACAAAATTTGAAAAAGATCTGCATATTAGGCGTGCATATTATAGCTAATATATGGATGATAATAAACTTGCACTACAGATAGTATTTGTTGCGAATTATAGAAATTGGCATTTTTATCAAAAAACATACATGATTAGCTAATATGTAGAGTGCAATATAGAGGCTAAATTTATAACCAGAAAAAATGTTTCGGATGCCGTGTGTTCTATGATTTAATCGAGTTCAAAGGTTTTAGAGGTTTTAAAAATAATTAAACTATGAAAATTGTTGTTTTACATTTCCAGTTGTTATAATTGCATGAATTAGATCGTAAAATTGACCGTAATATTTGATGTGGTGGATAAAAAATCAATTATAGAACTTTATTTATTTAGATTAGTAACGAATTAATGGCTTAAAACTAACCAAATAAACAAGATGCGTGTTAAAAACATCCTCGCTTTATATATTTTTCAGGATCATTATCTTATTTCACATTCTTGCATGCACGAATCAGGAATAAAAATTACGAAAAATTAGCCGAGATCAATCAGACATGTCCCCCCTGCGTGAACAGCCCCAGTTT
Source organism: Ischnura elegans (assembly GCF_921293095.1). Lineage (NCBI taxonomy): Eukaryota > Metazoa > Arthropoda > Insecta > Odonata > Coenagrionidae > Ischnura > Ischnura elegans. The sequence goes on along the minus strand of NC_060251.1, from coordinate 84,517,990 downwards.
CTGATTCGCAAGTGTGTATTTACATACCCTACATCGGAAGAATGAAGTGTTTTTTTCCCTTGAGAGATAAGAAAATTCGTGGCCACCGCGACGGTCGTATCCACCTCTGCAGTCGCATTACTATCTTATTTCGTTACCAGCACAGCAAGTTGCCGGTCCCCTATCAACCACATGTCACGCACGCTTCGACAAACAAGGGAGGGAGCGAGTTACAACGCAGACGGAACCGTGGAATATAGCGCCTTGAGGCTCTCCCCTGTCGTGTCACGCAGCCATCCAGTCAGCAACCGAAAACATCACCTGCAGTGTAGGCGGGTCGAAGGCGTCATACCCTTGGCGCCGTGCGGATTCTGGAATTATGCTCAAGCTGCACCGCACTGCACACACCCTTTCGCGTAAGGTCGCAAGGGCTTCCTAATCTTCCCATGTTATACCCTTCCCATTGTCGTCATGAAACCCTTTGCGTCTACGTTCTAACCCCCGGCTGGTAGTCCAGACAACGGTACTGTTGATGTTTGAATCATACCATGCCTGAGAAGGTTTTAAATATCGTAAGAATGCTGACCGATTTATTTCAGCTATACCAGGTCTAATGAGTTGACGATTCAGGACAGTGATATATAAAACAATTAGTTCTTTATTTTTCAGGCATTTTAAAGTGTGTTATTAGAAGGAAATTTGGTTTTAATGATGGAAATGGCTCGCGTTAAACTTGTTGATAGCGAGACTACTTAAATGGAGAACTACTTCGTTAGTATTCAATGGTGCCCATGTCAATGTGTTTCTGATTAGCCTAGGTGACAGTAGTATGGTTCTCATCGTTCTTCAAAACTATTGTGACAGCCACAAATATTAAACTTAAATAAAAAAAGCGATTTATATATAAGGCTAAATATATATCGCCTCGGACGAGTTCTGTGCTGTCTTTGCCTCTCAGAAATTCATATGGTCCTGGAGAGAACTTCTGCAGGATGTGAATTGGTTCAGTAGTTATTTGTGTTACAGTACGTAGAATAATAAATTTTGATTACTTAGAATGGAAGTGTATTAGTTAATGAAATTTTTCTACCATAAATATTGCTGTATCTCCTTTAAAATACAAATCCCACCTTCTGAGTAGCTATTATGACGCACGACAAGCTAATGCCAGACAGAATTATTTTTATTGATCGTCAGTCACGAAATGATGACTAGCAGATTGGCCTTCTATATATCTCTTTTATATTTAATAGCTCAAATTAAAAACTAACATCTCTCTTATTTTATCATTTCAGTCTAAATGGTGACATAGCAAGGTTTATGCATGATATGTTTCATATCTTTCATTAAGTGGTCAAATTATTCAAGTAAGCCTTAGTCACAATCCATTCCTGCCACCTAGTAGAAAAGACTAAGCTGTATTGTATCATCAATATATATTAATGGACCCCAGAATAAAGTATCACACCTCCTGCTTTATCATGATTGCTAAACAATGTCCTTGTCTCGTATGTAATATTGAGCATTGAAGTTGCTATGAACGGTACCCTCTCATATTCATCATTGAATTTTTGTAAAAACGGAATCAATAATTACAATCAGCTACATAGAGGTCCATACTATTGATGTTGCGTAATTTTTGGCTCGGATCCTCGTACGGGTTTTACCCAGATAATTTTATTTCCATTACCTACTTATTAAAGCCATGAATGTTCAAAAATCCGCTCATTGATTTGAAATATCTTCGATGCTTTGATGCTACCCAGGGTATCACTTATGTCCCAGTGTTCCACGCAAACTTATCATTTCACATAAAATTTAAAATAGAACTGTGAAAGTTCTCAATATGAGTGAGTTTTGAGAGGATTTCCTAGAGACTACGGGGACGGGATTGACTGAGGTAGGAAAAAAAGAATGAGATGGCAAGTCGTTCCTGAGGAAATGGAGGGTAATCTAACATTTGAAACCACCCTGAAGTTGACGTGGCCGATGGAGATGAATGGGTATGCTATTAAAAAGTGGATATTGCAACTGATGACTTAAGATGATTTATGGAATGTTGATGGGTAATCATCAGACTTAGATACAATCTCCTTCTTTTATAGTAAACAAGGCTTTATCTAACATTTTAGCGATTCGTATGCAACGGGTGGAATATGTCTAAAAATGAATACATAAATTTTCATTGGAAAAGTACAGAAATGCGGATTGTATTCAAATCAAAATTATGCACGATCTAGCATCATATATTGAAGCGTTTGGTCCTTTAAAATACGGAAAAATGAGATAAAGCAGATAATTATTAATTACAAAGAAACGTTGGCCTAATCTGCTATCACGGAAAAACTTCAAAATTTCTACTTAAACTCTATGCCTATAATTTGTGATGAAACTGAAAAAATTAAAACTCATCGAGTGTACAGATTATTTCCATAATTTAAGTCCTTCTCATTATTACCTTCTTTTCAATGTTTGCAAATATGATTCACAATTAAATCAATGAATACATTATTCAGTAAATAATTCGCAATATAATCAAGCTAATTTCTCATGAAAATGGCCTCTATAGTCCACAGTCACGAAGACTCTCAGGATTTACGAAGATTTGAATAACAGCAGAGGCAGTTCAATATTACAGAAATAAAACAATGGATATTTATTAACAGTACAAAAATAATTTTTAATAGTTAATAAATGCTAATACTTCAGTTATTTAGATGAGTATCTATCTTAAAGAAAATTCTACCTGAGAAGTTTTTCTTAACACTAGAATGACCGGGATAAGCCACTCGGTTACCGTGGATAAGCCCCATACCTATAATGACCACCAGTAGTCAATTGACAGTTCGCTCTTTCCTTGCGCTCATTCATTCATTTTTCCCTACATTTTTCTACTTACTGGATATAAAGGTGTTCTGATTATGTTTTACGGTTAGATGCAGTGTTAGGAAATAAATTGAACTTTGAAAAAAATACTAAATGCATCTAAAAAATGTTATTGTTAAAGAAAAATTGTCTTGCTAGCATGATTAAAAAAGAATACATCATGTGTTTTAATTGTGCTTTAGACTGCAGTCACCTCAAATCCATGAGAGGCGTAAGAAGGATATATGCTTTCTTAAATAATTAACACTATTTTTCCTCGTAGAGAGAGTAAATGTGGATTATGTTAGGCTAAAAATACATTTAATTAATAATTTCCTAAACAATAAAATCCGAAGATCCAAGCGTGATGGAATGATATTTTTCCATATTGAAATAGTCTCTTGCAATTTTCCACGATGACAGAATTTACACCGACGTAGGTTTGGACCATTTCTACCTTGAAGATGATATAATAATTTTATCACCTAGGTCGGAATAAATTTTAAAATCATGGAAAAATTCAAGTGTTTACTTCAATATTTGTTTATGAATTAGAAAGACCGCTCCCCATTAATATCTCCGTATTAATATATATAGCATTCATCATTTTGTAGCAATACGACCGAAGAAATAATCCTTACTAGAATTTTAACGGTGTTTGTTTAGTTCTCTGCACGTATATATGAATTCTTGTTCATATCCCATGTGTCATGCTCAGCTCGAGCGACTCCGAAGTCACGGGTGTTTGCTTCTGTCAAGTTACGCCTCTGCTCCGCTTTGACGCCCACCGATCTGAGTATACCCTATAGTGCCCACATCCATCGCATACGTGAGCACGCGGTCATGCCGACGCACCAAGGTGCGGTCTCAGCGGGAGAATCCCTCGGGAGGAAGAAACGGCAATGGGGTTCGATAGTTAGCTTAGTCAAGTAAATTTGCCGCCGCTCACCGGGGGTCGAGCGCGGAGACGCGGAGGCTTCACCGCGGACAACACTAAGGTCGCGCCGAGAAGATAATAATGCCTCTTCTGACTGAATGGTTAGCCTTAAGCTGGGCTGCCAACAAGGGGGATTGTATGACGCAATTTCTGCTATTGATACAAGTATTTGATAGAGATAATGAAGTGGGCAGGCTGTAATAATATACAAAGAAATATAGTTAATAAATTAAGCCTAAATAACTCACCCATGTGAACACAATAATTTGCATTTAACTTAATAATGTGTATAATGTCTAGTTAGCGTTAGTCGGAATATTAACCACCCGTAACCTAGGTGGAATAATTCGAAGCCTGCAGCGTGAACGGTGGTGAAATTCCATTGCGCGAGGAACTCGACACGGACCTTTGGTTTTCCGAAATGTTTTCTCATAATGAATCATGTATATAGCCATAATCTTAACTTTGCTTCTTTACTCGTACTCTAAACTCGTAATCTAAACTTTAATCAGAATGATTTTAAGCTCCAGGTAATCATAGCAGTTCAAAACAATGCTTTATTTAGCTCACGACCTAAAATGGAAAAAATCATTAACTCCGGTTTTCCCTTTAGATACACCGTATAAATTGTAAGCTCACTTATTCATATACTCAGAAATTGGACCCGAAGATTGGTAAGACTACGCAAGCGTAGAACTAATAGTACATATTCTGGTAAGAAAGAGGATTATCCTTCCCCTGGGCCACCGTACACTGCGATGAATCCGTGCTTGGTGATGTCCCGAGGGTTCATCAGAGGGAGGGAAATATATTACTAGAGATTATAAAACCAACTTTTGGTCTCCTTTATCCTCTAGGTCAAACTGTCACCGTTTCGATGGACGAGTAAAATATTGCCATTAGGGCTTCTAATGCTGGAGAGTGTGGATAGATATGCTAACACCAATATGTTACTTCTGAAATGATTGGATAATCCGTGTTACGGCTGGGTTCCACGCTTCGCTTCGGTGGAATTATAAGTCACGATTGAAGTTAATTCTTGCAAGCCGTATAGCCATCACCTCTTCTTCAATCGTCCAACCTTTTCCTAATTAAGATAAAAATAATGAGTTCGTAATACTTCCAACCACATATAAATTCCTCGAGCACGGATGAATGAGATAATTTCGTCAAAAGTTGTTTTCAAGGGTGGTAAGCTGTCTGCCTGCGCCTGCCATTAATGTAACGAATGAGAGGAAAATTATTGGTTGGTTATGGAATGGGTTTGAATGAGGCGCCTGATAGCTGAGGAAAAGAAGCTAGGGCCGTTAGGGAGGGATGGAGAGAAACCTGGCGTCGAAATTGCCTACCCTAAACTTAAGTATCCGAGGAGATCACGGTTTAACGTCTATTTCGACAGAAAGAATGCTGCACTTGAGCCTCCTTCAACATAGCCCTCACGTAGAGATCGTCAGTCACTGAAAAATCTGTCATCACCGGAATTCGACCCCGAACCCACAGAGTAGGAAGCCATCTATCTAGCCATTACAATCCCGATCCCCCGTAAATCAATGTTAGCAATGAAACATGCGAAAAGTATTTCTTTTGAGTCTGAGTCGAGATGTATGCTCCTTAACCTTGGAACTTCCAGTGCCTTTCTCAATCCCTATTCCTGCCCTTTCTAGCTCACTAGTTCCCGTCCTTTGGCAAACCAACCCTCTTCCAGCTCCCACTTAGTCCTCACCGCTTCCTATATGGCCTGTTCCCTCACTTAAACTCCCACCCCCTAACAATCCTAGTCTCCTTGTTTCCACGACCAACCCCACCCTTTTAACCTCTGCTCCACCACTCAAGCCCACACTCTCACTTCTACACTAAAGGCCCTTGGTTTGAAGGGCTCCAGATTAATGTCGGTGACTTCCTCGGTGGCAGCACCTTCCGAATCGGTCGCCCCGCTTCCTCGCGAATTGGCGCCTCAATTTCTCACCCCACCTACACCCTTTCTACCCCTCCCGGGGCTATTTCTCAGCAAAAAAAAAAGATTTTACAGTTCCCCCTCACCTCTCCATGTCTTATTTTTTCGAACCCACTTAGCTATTGGTGACCATGGGTTCTATTCTCCTCTTTTAGCGCACCAGACTTGTTTTTTCATAGAATTATGCTATGTATTTTCGTCAAATTGAAATAAAAACCTATTGTAACTTTGAACACAAAATGTGAGGAAAATGACTAAACTTTGATTAGTTGATGAATATAAATTTGCATGGAAACTTACCAACTGTTTAATTTAATTTTGATATGGTTCCGTTCCCTCTTTACATGGTGGAAGTACTATTGAAAAATAAAGGTTACTTAGTAAAAAAAAAGTTAACTTCACCTGACTTGGTATATTCTCCCAAACCAATACACTGTCATCACGGCTGAAACCATCCAGCAATTCGGTCGAAAGTAAAAAGACGGAATCCATTGTTTATGATACTAGCCATGGACGTTTTTGTCCTCCATTTCACCAAGCAGAATTGATAAAATGTTAATTTTTTTTCGAATAAGTGGGTTTTTATCGAAAAATAAATACAAAGATGAAAATGATGATGATGGGCGATGAGCCCCTGAGGAGATGACCGCGACGGTCATTGAAACGTCGGCAGTAATACAGTTCCTAACCCGGTGGCGATCCCGAGTTCACGTGTTCACAAATATGTCTGTGAATATTACCTAGCAATTGATTTTGGGAAAGGTTTTGACACTGATTCGGGGAAACTATGGGCACATGCTATCGAAAACAAATTAGTACCCTATTCAAGAAAATTTCAATCTTAGACCCTTTGCTTTGATTAGCAAATATCTGTTTTATCTGATCTATGCATTTTTCTTTGGGTTTCTCCCGCGTCAGATGACTTGTGGACAAAAGTTTCACTGGATATCCTGCCATCCTGTCATCAGGTCGAAGGTTTCGGCGTGTGGTTTCTGCCTTGCTTATATACCGTAGGCTGGCTGGATGCAGCTCTTTCATTGGATATCTCTTGGAGGAGTCTTTTTCAGGCCACTGTGAACTAGATATCTGTCCTCTCTCTTAAAATACTAGGATGTATTTTAAATTTCCATAGATTCACGTTGACATCTTCGACCTGGTAGGTTAGCCATTGAAACTTGTCCACATTCCAACTAACGCTGTTGCATTTGCAATGATCAAACCATTAACTTGGATGCCTTTGATATAAAATCTGCTTTATCTACCTAAAATTCATGCACGTGATAAAACCCAGAGGTTATTTCTGATATACAAGAGTAAAGTTCGCTCTACGCTAAGACAAATTTGGAATGGTATGATCGTGTTGGCTTCCCACCCTGTGGGCTAGGGTGCTAATCCCAGCAGAGGTTTTCGAGAGACTGCCCGATCCCTGCTTGAATTTTGTGAGGAGGACATTTCAAGCGCAACACTCCTTCCGTCAGTTGGTAAGTTAAGCCGTGGTTCCCTTGGTTCCTTTCGTTAAGAGCAGACTTATGCTTACGCCGTGTTTCTCTCCTCCGTTTCTTCCACACCCTTTCTTCAGGGCGCAAATGATCTCAGCTGTACGTCGCCTCCTCCAGATACCATATCGTACCTAAGAAAAATACGTGTGAAAAACTAAAATTTAGATATAATTTTAGGTTCTCTCCCGGCGAAAAATGGCACAAGGATAATTCACCCTAAAACCTAAATTTTAGTTGTAAAGATATCTCGCGTTTCTCCCCCGGCCAGGACCTCCATGTATCCTTCGAGCGTTTCCATAAGCAACTCGCCATAAGCATCATCTTCAGGGATTCAGGAGTCCAATATCATTTTGTCCATGAATCGGGGTATTTATACAAAAATCCGTTGTTGAGAGTGGTTCAGCGTCTCTTGATTGGCTGCCAGTCCCCTCGAAATTTGAGGATGTGATTCCATGGTAAATAGTGGAACAGCTGTAGTAATATACAAGAATTGCCATGAGAAAAAATTCCCCTGGACCGGGAATCGAACCACGGCTTTCCGGGCCACTGCGCAGACCACTACGCTATCCAGGTTCTTTAATTCTCATGGCAATTATACCGAGGCTCATGGTACTAGGTGTTGGGCCCTCGCGGTCCATCAAGGATGGCAACGCGAGGGAGAAGGGACTTCCAAGAAGCCACAACCGGTTGAGAGCCTCAAACCTGCGCTAAAGCCGCGCAAAGCGGTATGTGTAATATTTCTAAACCTGCCGCGTGAACGGCGGTGAAATATACAAGAATTGCCATGAGAAAAAATTCCCCTGGACCGGGAATCGAACCACGGACCTTTGGCTTTCCGGGCCACTGCGCAGACCACTACGCTATCCAGGTTCTTTAATTCTCATGGCAAATATACCGAGGCTCATGGTACTAGGTGTTGGGCCCTCGCGGTCCATCAAGGATGGCAACGCGAGGGAGAAGGGACTTCCCGGTCCAGGGGAATTTTTTCTCATGGCAATTCTTGTATATTTCACCGCCGTTCACGCGGCAGGTTTAGAAATATTACACATACCGCTTTGCGCGGCTTTAGCGCAGGTTTGAGGCTCTCAACCGGTTGTGGCTTCTTGGAAGTCCCTTCTCCCTCGCGTTGCCATCCTTGATGGACCGCGAGGGCCCAACACCTAGTACCATGAGACTCGGTATAATTGCCATGAGAATTAAAGAACCTGGATAGCGTAGTGGTCTGCGCAGTGGCCCGGAAAGCCAAAGGTCCGTGGTTCGATTCCCGGTCCAGGGGAATTTTTTCTCATGGCAATTCTTGTATATTTCACCGCCGTTCACGCGGCAGGTTTAGAAATATTACACAGCTGTAGTAATTTTTCACACTTTTTTAACCTCCTCGACCGGTTTCAATGCTTACGCTTCATTTTCAAAAGCTGTCTCTTTCAAGACACAGCTCTTGAAAATGATGCGTAAGCATTGAAGCCGGTCAAGAAATATTTAAAAAAGTGTGGAAAATTACTACAGCTTTTCAATTATTACCTAAGGACTTCCACAAAGTCAACTCGTCGAAAATCAGTATGGTAGTCCCATATCTAGTTTATGTTTTAGCCACAGTTTCTGTTGATCATGTAGTCGTGCTGTCGAATTTGAATGGATCCATGGGATCGACAATCAATTTGATTCACTCGGAAGGAACTAATCAATCAATCAGGAGACGTTATACCAATCTTTACCGCTGTTTTAGTATTAATACCCAGAGGCATGGACTAAATAGCATTGTATTCATGAATTCCTGAAGACGAGGGGTGAGTTGCTTATCAGCACTTTGGAAGGAGACATGGAGGGCCTCCCTCGGTGCATAACCCGAGAAATCTTTACAACTAAAATTTAGGTTTTTAGGGCAAATTAATATCCTTGTGCCACCTAACATTTCGAGTCTTTCATGTGAGTGAGCTCGCTAGCTTCGCCCAGGTTTTAAACCCGGGACTCTTCGATCACTGGCCCAGCTCTCCACCCATTTGGGCCACCAAAACCCTCCCCACATAAAACCTAACCCTCTTGAAATCGATTGCCCTTCTTCTCCCGGTCCAACTCTCCAATTCTTCCCGCTTTCTGAGAGATCCCTTTCTCCAACTGAAAAGATCTTCCCTCCCCAACATCCCACCACCTTCCCGTCCCACTTTCACATGAATCTCCTCCGCCCTCGCTCCAAAAGACTTCAATGGTTTTTCGAGAAATGGACGCGCTTTATTTCTTCTCTTTGCTCTCTCCTTCGACCGCGATCCGATCCCACTTCCACACTCTTCCCTCTTCCTTTTCTTTCTTTGTCCACCGCTCCCTTTGCAAGACGATTTTAGCCATATAGCGGGCTCGGGTTCAGAAACGATCTTTTACGACTTTTCAAGTGTTGAACTGTAAGGGGGAGCTTCACTGCCCCGGGAGCCCATTATGCTATCTTTGTGTCCTATTTAACCAGTATAAATTAACCATCATTGTGACCCCTGCTCTCAGCCATCAGTCTTTAGCATAGCCAGCATTCTAAATAGCACTACGTGAACGCCAGGTTCATCAAATAGGTAGCGTGATTTTATGAATAGCTATGTTACTCCATGACGGCTATAGCCACTTAGCGGGCTAGTGTGAATATAAGTGTTGAATTGTAAGGGGGGCTTTCCTGCATCCGAGGCCATTATGATATCTTACTTTCCTATTTAAGAGGCAAAAATTCACTATCATTGTAATCCTCAGCAATCAGTCTTGTGGCATTGTCGGCATTGTAAACAGTGCAACGAGTATGCTATCTTCATCAGTTATCATAGGTTAAATTAATAGCTACGATACTCATATAAAATAACTTATACATTATGGATTTTTTATCTATAAAATTCAATTAATCGATAGCTATTTTGTAATTATTAAAAAAGAAAATACTGTGTGTGAAGTCTAAATATCACCTCAGGGCAAGTAAGAGGAGTTTAAACTACAGGTTTATTTGAGGGTCTAAACTTATCTTTTTCTTGAAATAGAGTTTTTTTTACATTCAGTTGCGACTGGGATGTTCAAAACAAAAAGAAATTTACGTGAGCTATTAAAAATGTTTGTTCATTCGTAGACGACATCATTGGTGATAAAGGGCCACATTAGGGATGCGGATAGTTAAATCCTGAACTTTAAGCCAATCCTTTTTGTAGCGCTTTCTGATTGCGTTGAAGGTCCGTTTTCATGTAATTATCAGAACTTGATTTCAGTGAGAGTAATCATTCAATCATATCTAAAAGAGAATTACGATGGCAGGCCAATGTCTTACAATAACTCTATCCGAAACTATGATGTGGTATTTATGTCATTTTGGTTAAAATCACGCTTACATTTTAACATTTACATACTCTTTTTTAATTATTAGCTAAATATGGACGCATAAAAATGCGACTTTTGGAATGCAATTTCCATATCGCACTTTCCGTTATTCATTATTCATAATACAATTTGCCAAATATCAATCGTAGGTTCACCAAAAGTTTTTGGAAATCAGTTTTCTCAGCCATTTTGATAACGGCATTGGTATTACAGTAGATTCCGTTTAATGGGTCCACCGGTTACTTGGGGCAGCCGCTTTATTGGGGCACATCTTGAAGAACAGAACCCAACAGAGGAATATCCCAGAGTATTCTCCGCTTAATTGGGACAGTATGCCGCTTTATTGGACCATGAGTCGGCGACATAGACTCTATACTCGCGACGAAATTTAAATTTTTTGCTTTCAGAATACAATTTTTTTTATATTTTCCTCCTTTTATTTACTCTTATTTTTCACAAATGTTCCTATTCTTGCCCTATTTTGAAAGCTCTTGTTGTCATAGTATCCGCAAGGACTTTTCTTTACTAGGACTTAGTAAAAGGCATTCATTCAGCGTCGCCCGTGGCTGTGAAAAATATTTTTTAACAAAAATGTTATAATTCCTAATAATGATAATAAATTAACTAAACTCGCTGATTCATTAATCAAATTAATAGTTTAATAAACTTATGTTGCATTATAAACATTCTTTAGTCTTCTTTGTACCATTTCAAAGTTTTTTATGCCCATATACAAGAGAGTTCGCCGAATCGGGGCAGCCGCTTAATTGGGGCAGAGTGCACAAGTCCCGATATGTCCCAATTAACCGGAATCTACTGTATTTGTAATCTAAGTCTAAATTTCTCTTTATCTAACCTCTCATATAATTAAAATAAATGGAAAAAAACTAATGGCCAATAAATTTTATCTTTCGCCAAACTCTGCTCATTCAAAATAATTTCTGTTATTCCGTAAAATTGGCTCCTTCTTCATCTCCAAATAATATGCATAAGCATTATATCTCAGGAAAAATGTATTAAAAATGTGTATGCGGAAATAAGTCGTTTCAACTTTAATAACCCATTTTTCTTGAGGCGATTTCCTCTCGCAGACAGAAATCATTTCATCCCTTATTTCGTCTTATTTTCCCTTTCAATTCCAATTAAAATATTTTTTCCCTGTTTATCTTCGTTTCAATCCAATAGAAATTCATTTATGTATCAAACGGTTGATCCCTGAAGAATATGAGTCTAGATTATCTTCAAAGAAGATATTAAATCAGTCCCCTGTCCATCTGATCTCATCCTCGCCAAGCATACCCCACCTTTTATCGTCAGAATTAATTGGGATATCTGAGGGATTTAGATATCTTTTCCCTTTGGACGTGGCCCACATTTTATTCCTCACATTAAATATTGTGTACATTTTCCTGATCTTATCCTTTCGCTTTCCTTCTTGTCCAAACAAGGATCCGGTGATTACTTTTTATTCCGTTTTTACTCTCGGAGCGTGCTCCAAATATGTCTCCCTTTCTTCGCTGTCATCTTCTCACACTCGCTCGCTACCCGAGTAACCCAGTTGAGCTTCAATTCACCTGACGCATCCCAACTTGACCCCACGAGTGTCGGAGCGCAGAAGAGAGTTCGGTGAAGTGCGAGCGCAGGTGAGATTTCCGCTCTCAAGTGGGCGAGGCGCAGCAAAACCGCAAGGTTTGCCGAAGCAAAGGAATCGTCGAAAAGCGACTGGTTCAAAGGAGGTTATTCCTTTACCAATTTTCCATTTTTCGGCTTTTTTGACTCTTGAAATGTCTTCAAAGAGGACAGTCTTCTTTCATAGGGCTTACATCAATCACTTTGCTGACAACTTCTAAGGTATCTGATTGCGAATCATCGCAATTTGCTATGAAAAATCTTAGTTTTTCGTGGTTGGAAAATCGATAAAAATTCATTCTTCGCAATGTAGAAAAATTAAAATGGTATGTTCTTAAAACAACTAGCTGAGTGAGTGAGATATCCTCACTCCATAAATACTAGAAAAATAATGCATCGTAGAAGTTTATCTAGATATAATAATGGGAATCTTTACTCCCAGTTATACAGTTAATACAGGAAGAAGTGCCTCATTTTGCTCAAATCATTTTTGTAGCACAATAAATAAAGCCTGAAGCGATTCCTTTTATTCATTGGTTGCTATTTACGATGTGTTTTGGAGATATTGCCATAACGTTTCACGGAATGATGATAATATCAGTATAGACTGATAAAAGGCGACGTTATCTCATTTCTAATTAAAAGCAACGATCCTTTAAACCATTGGTAGATAATGGAATTGGATTATAACAACAGATAGCACCCAATTTTCAAAGTCCATTTATTACTGTTCATTATGGCAGGAAAAATAGAACTAATATTGATAGCAAAATTATATTTTTTGTTTTGAGCTCTGACGAGTAAAATAGAAAAACGAATAGAGAGATTGTAGTACTTGTTGCAGAGTCATTCCTGCAATTGAAACTTTCAAATGAGATGTCTACACTTTTAATCACTGTGGTGGCAGGAAGATGCTTTCTATTTCTTAAGTCAGAACTCGAGTTTAAAATATACACTTATTTTATGCGCGTGTCGTGAGAATTTAATCTTCGAAAACACAGAGCCCTTTTTGAAGAACTCCTTTTGTCTGCGTATCATGAGGCTCCTTCAATAACGCTCTACATGTCCTAAAAACCATCCCTTCTCTCCAACCACCCACCCGAGTGCATTACCCTTTCCTCTTTCTTTCGCTGACTCCACCTGTTCCTTAAAAACAGCCTTCTTTTGCCACGCGACACAGATTCCTCGCTCACTGCCATTGCGCCCAAGATAAGGAAAGCCCATCGCAAGAAAAGGTCACCCGCTTCACATCCTTGCCTTTCTGTTCGCTCCCGAGAACAGCTAAGCATTTTTCCAAGGGCCTCTCTTTATTCCATCCATTTTCATTCCGTGCACAAACTTTGTCGAGATCGCTTTCAAAATAACAGCTGGGTTTTCGTTCCACATTCGTCGTCAAGGACGACGGAGTACCTCAGCGCGTGAAGTGGGGTGATACTGTGAAATCTGACCCGCCCCATCTTACCCGTTACAAATCTTAACCTGCAAGCGTGTACGAAGAATTTTACTGTGCATATTTCTCGGATTTTTAGACGGGATTCACTCGCACTCGTAAAACTCAGTAAAAATAAAATTAAAGACATTCATAGTGCTGGGGCTATCTAAGTGCTTGGCGCAAGCTTTTTAAATGACATTTCAATTCATAACCTGGATCACGAGTGAGCGAGGAACGTAAGTTACCCTTACTGGCTTAATATGTTTTTTTTTTAAATACAGAATTGAAATAAATACCTCATTTTTCACCTGTTTGGACACAGTCAAAAACATAGGTATTGAGAAATATTTTTAGTAACAATTTATTTCACAATACCAAGAAAAACATGTAAAAGGGTAACCCCCCGAATATTTGTAAATAAATAATGCAAGAAAGTTATAGTTTATCGTTCAGAGGTATTCATGCATTATAAGTCTAGGAGTAACTTCTTTCATAGAGCCGCTGATAATACTGAGAATTTGAAATCAAATAATTTTAATTATATAAAAGTAATAGATGATGAAAACAAAGGTAAATACGAATCACTAAAACGTAAAACGTGGTTAATGATTTACATTTACAAAACCAGATACAAATTTGCTTTATATCAAGCAATAGAAAATCTATGTTTTACATGATTCACAAACGTTCTGATTAAACTATTTTAAACATGGTGAAAGGTACAAAATTTCAAGGAGTACAAATATAATTCGGCAAGATTTTTAATATCTTACCACGTTTTACATTTAAGGAATGCGAATAAAATATATTTTCCTTCTTTAAATTCATGATGTTTTACATTCTAGATCGGTTAAAAATAATGGTAAATAGGTAATACCATAGAGTAATTATATGGTAGTATGTGATATAAAAGCAGAGAAAAGAACACATAGGGTATGCGCAGCATATGATTGTTGATTCTTTCATCATTGTGGACTCTTTGAAGCATATCAACGAAAGCATTAGGCATTACAAATTTGATTTTCATGAGGCAGAATGAAAGTAAAAACTTTGCGAATGAGAACTGATGAAACAAACTCTCAGAGTACTCAAAATTTTATCATTTAAATTTATAGCGTAGTTTCATATTTTACACTTAAAACATGAGATCATATCGCGTACAAAGAACTTTTTTTGAGCTTCGTGAAAAGGCACTTCATTTTCTTTTCCTCTTCCCCAATCGCAACTTTTGAGAAAAGAGTCAAACCCCTTTCACTCACCGAACGTGAACTCGTTTGCTCTCCTAGCTCCCTCTGTCTCAAACCCACAATGACTCCCTCCTCGACGTTCCCTTTTATTCTTCCCGCTTCCACTGAACTCTCTCTCTCTGGCTCGTACCCGCACTTGACTGCTTCGACCCCATTCCAGCACTCCGCCCGAACCCCCCAGAAAGATTCGCCGCATTTTCTCCACCATCCGAATCGCAGGGCGATATATTGACGCATCGTCAGGTTATCGTGAGATACCGTACGATATTAGGCAAATAAAATCGGCGATATTCATCGATTATTAATTTATTTTAACCTGTAAAATGATGGGTAAACGAGGAAGAGGAAGGAAGAGATTATGATTTTTAGATAAAGTGAAAGGGAGAAGGCCTTTTAGTGAATTGAGGAGGGAAGTGCTTGAAGGAAACCGAGGCCCATTGCATGGGTGGATCATACTTTTCTTTCTGGGTTGGGGGGGGGGGGCAACAAGCAAGGCCGTATCCAGGATTTTGTTCTGGGGGACGGCACAAGGATACCTCGTAATACAAAACGAGCGCAATGATAATGGTACCGTATTGAAAATCATGAATATTTTTTAAAGGTCTAGGAGGGACACGTGCCCCCGTGCCCACCCCCCTAGATCCACCTATGGTTCCAAGAATGGTTTTAAGTACTCCGTGGAAAATACCTTAATCGGTAGAATACTTTTATAAAATCCCCATACCGTACAGCACATATTGGCTATTTTTACATGAGAGTGTTCAACAAATTTAATAATTACGCGAACACGAACAAACATGCCCTGAATAGGGGAACCTACCCAGGTGGGAAACCTACCTCTTTTTTAGCCGGTAAGTACTTTACGCCGCCGCCACCGAAGCCGGCAATCATCACTATTCATCGCCATACATTGATTCTATGATCTTCAATTATACATTAGATATTCAACTATTTATTGATTATGCCCCTCAAACATAGGGCGTCAGAATATCGCGATTTGAAATGTAGCGTGGTTAGTCATCGTCCCATTCTCAGAGTAATGATAGACAAGAATAATTGGCTTCAGTGATTAAGGCCGAGTTTTGAAATAGCTACATTCAAGTTACGTAACGAGTCGGGTGTTCATAATTGACTTACTATGACGAAACCATTAGATTCAATGTTATGTATTTCGACGTGACATTTTATATCTATTTTTGTTACATTAATGAAAAAGGTCTATTGGAATATAAATGAAACATATTAAAAAACCTTTTTCATTAATTAAAAATTGAAGTTCCCTAAGAACGTGCGGGTAGGGGTATCACGATGGCTTCATTTTCTGACAACTGTACAGCCACCTTGATCGGTCTCATGTACTTCTTATCAATATTAATTCTGATGTCCTTTTATCATTATTATCACTAACCGAGTTTCATGACTATCGTTTGTTATCACGGCTGTTACGATTATTACACCGTGCGTTGACAAAGCGTTGCCTGCTCATAACATTAACATTTAAATATTATCACAGCACATTATTTTGATATTATTACTCCGTAAATTTAAGATACCCAAACAATCACATTCCACTCCACTATTCCCCTTATTCATCAAATGACAAAAACCTGCGTTCACAGCAATCTTTGCCGGTTCTTGTCCAGGAGGGTGGTCGTATTTTTAGATTTTTCGAATGTATTTCCTTAAACTGTGATAAATATAGCCTTCAAAGTTATATTGACGAAGTTTATAGTTCATCTAAGAATTTTATGGCTTTACGACGGGTGAGAATGTTAAACAATAATTGAGCGTATGCAACAGGCGTGCCTCTCTTAATGCCAGCCTGGGGTGGCACGCGCTCAATCTAGGGGCCTTATCTCGGGAACTATTGGTCACAGTTGGATAATATTTTTGCGTGCAGTAGGTAAAATGTCCAATGTGTCGTTGGTTACCGTAGAAAATCAGTTGAAAAGTATCAGCGCCTTCTTATCACCATTCATATCCGTAAAACAGCCAAAAATGCCTACATTTCTCAACTTTGAGTGCGATGTGGCACGTCTTTCCTTTATTTCCTTTATTACAACAATATTTTACAGAATATGCTTTTACACCAATTGGCATAAAATGAGGGGGTGTCCCGAAAGAAATTTGAAAAATCGAAAAATAAGGACTACCCTTTTATCAAGACCTTTCCTTTCTATACAGATATAGGTGATATAGGTATATTCTATATAGAGGAGGAGGGGGAGATATAGGTGAAGAATATATATATATATATATATATTCTTCACCTATATCTCCCCCTCCAGCCCTACTCTCCCATCTACGCAACATTTTTGAAAATGGAAATGAATAGGAATGGAAACAGTAATTAACATCGGCGGGAGAGTAAGGATTCTATAAATTTCTATATCAATATGGACGATTGAAATATTCCGTGAAGGCGCTTTTATACATTTCTTTGCATATTTTCATGAACAGGAAATCCAGATGAATCCGAAACCACTTTAACATATTACTCTGCATTATCTTATTATTTCTGCAATTGGGGACTGCTCAAGGCTACGATAGAAATATGATGTATAAAAACTAAAATGCTTGATAGTAATCACATGAGTGACACAAGTAGCAAAAGAATCTTAGATGAGAGCGGCTAATTTTTTGCTGTTCTTTAATCTCGGTTGTCATCCGTTATCACGATTGTAGCGAATCTCACAATATGCTAAGATATTCCGTTATTGGTTATCACGATTATCGCTATTTCATATCATAACACGAAAAATTAAATAAAAATATCGCTATATTATATCAAATTTGAGATTCCATACCTACGCGAACTATCATGTTCCACCACACACCGCGAATTTTCTCCATCTCCATCCTTTCCTACCTTTCCACTCTTTAACAAATACCTGCTCAAAAAGTTTTCACCGGTTCTTCTCCAAAATCTTTCTCTTTTCATTCGCTCATCCAACCGTTCTTTCTTCAACCCATATTCCCTCCTCCTACCCTACTTTCTTCTTAACGCAACTCTTTTTCAAAAGAAAGGACATGAAAGGGGAAGGCGCCGCTTCTGATTCGCGAGAATTGCTCCTTATCACGAATTTCTTTTCCAGGGAACTGCATCGAAACTGTTGAAAGAGAAACGTAATTACTTAAGTAGTCTTTTGAAAGGAGGACAACCTCTTCTGCTGTAGCGAAGAGGGGTTGCCTGTTCAGCATACTCACGATCATTACGTACACAGGGGGATAAGTATCGATCGAGGTGTTCTGGTTTAGCCAAAAAAATGTATAGTAACCTAAAGGTCACCTAATACTATATGTAATCTATGCAGGCACCTGCGAATTTCCGTCTCATTGCGATTTCAAATTTCTTTGAGTGAATAGTAAAACTTATGGAACCAAAAGGCATTCAACCTTAATTTACTATGGTATAAATCAGGCTATTAATTGGTACTTCTATTAAGATGACCATCGAAAATTGATAGATGAATATATATATATTACAGACCAACCATATGCTATTAGGAATAAAACTTCGATAAAAATCTCAGTAAACATATTTAACTAAAAAAGCTGTGATTACGGAGGTAGGAAAGTTTCTTAAAACAATTTTCTTGACAGCAAATTTCGATTGTTAAATGATGAGCTCACCTGACGGTAGGTTACATTGGTTTTTATTTGTCAAGAGGTTGACCAAAGGCTTAATCTGAGTTTCCAACTAGGAATCACCAAATCTGAAAAGAAGTGCTCTAGATCAAATAGGCTATTGCGTACCATGATTTAAGGTGACCCGTGCGCAGAAAAACCCGGGATTCGCGCGGCCCTTGGAAAACATTTCTGGGCATTAATGGGTTAAGAGGAAACTAAAGCTAAATTACACCCTTGTCATCGGTTAAACATATATGCACAAAACATAATGCATTTTATTACGTTATCATCGATTTTATGGCGATAGTTTCTTATTTATTTCTTTATAATTACTTTTCATTCATAAAATTGCTATCATGTTTGATTTTCTAGCATAATATAGTTGATATATTTGGTATAGCTGCTCTGAGCATTCTGTCTCTATATTTTTTGTTTTATTCATCAATATTTTTACGAATAAACATTCCATTATAAATATTATTGGTACTGTTAAAATAAACCTTTTGAGCAAATTACTCGATAAATTTCTTGATTATAATTAAAAAAGTTATTCTTACCTTAAAAATCGAACCAATATGTTTCGAATTACTATAGCGCTTTATGCTTAGTAAATCTCTTTTAACCACCTATTTTTCTGTAAACGTGTTTCAATTCTATCACTATTCTGGAGAAGATCATTTCTTTGGAATTTAATTCAATTCTGTGGGTGTCCACTTCTTTGTACATTTTATACCTTTTCTAACCATTCATTTGTTTGAAAAATACGAGGCATATTCATGAAGGGCTGTTTGGTCATAGAAAAAAAGACACTCACATGAAACACATTTTATTGGCATTTCTAGTTGACTAAAATCCATCTTCACTCCTCAACATAATCGCCGTTTACTTATAAGCATTTTACGTATTGGTGCACCAGCTTCTTCAACTCCTCCGTATAGATGCTCGCCGCTTGAGAGTTGAACCAATTGGATTAAGCTACAGGCTGACACTGCTGTAAAAACAGATAAGAAAATTCAAGATTTTCGTTGGGAACTCTTTGACCACCCACCGTTCAGTCCTGACCTAGTGACTACTTCCTTTTCTTGCACCTGAATCAGAGGCTCAGTTGACAACATTTTGAAACCGTAGAGGAACTCAACGGCGTTGTCAATAGGTTCAATTCTCAGGCGGCGAGATTCTATGCAGAGAGGTTAAATAAGCTGGTGCAGCGTTACGAAAAATGCTTAGAAGTGAACGGCGATTATGTAGGTAAGTGGAGTTATTATTATTATTATTTTTTCTTGTTTTTCTTGACCTTATTTTGATATATAAAATGATGTTTCCAGGAGTTTAGGTCAATAAATTAAAAGTTAGCAGCCAACGTTTCGTTTTATTTTAAAAACATCTTCAGGGCTATGTTAGAAAAAAAATGTGAAACAATATAAAATGCAGAGAATTAGGCAATATACAATATATATACATAAAAAAGGAGCAATCGGGTTTTTTTACAAACAATATAATTTATAGAAATATATATATATAAACATATATATATGAAGAGAATAGATTATACAAAAAATTTTGACATACCTCTAAACTTTGAATACATTTATTGATATTTGGTTTCTACGGTATTGTCACAACCTAGGTTACCATTAATTTTGATGTATTAAATAAAAATAAATTTTGCTGAGGTTATCGATGTCTGTTTTTTTATTACAACAATTTTTTGTTTTTGAAATATAAACCATTTCCTTAAAAAGTATTTTTTTCAATATAATTTCATGATCCAAAATTTCGGCGTTCTCAAAATCAAAAATATGGCCATTGATAAGTGAAGTAGGTGTGTAGCCAGCTAAAAGTGCCAATAAAATTTGTTTGATATGATTATATTTTTTCCTGTAACCAACCTGCCTTTATGAATATTCCTCGTGTATTTGTTCTTAAAATAGTATTGAGAATATGTATCGTTTAAAAATGGAAAGAAAAGTAAAATAGGGATCAAGAGCGAGGAAACACGGAAAAGAAGAAAGAACCACGATGCTCATTTCAGGGCTCAAACAAAGAAAGGGGATGCCAAGAGGATCAAGGCCGGGGGATTTCGTTGGAGAGGCGCTGATGAAGGATAGGAGGAAGAGTTGAATAGGCGAGAGAAGAGATCGAGGAGGATCGTCCACACTGTGGAGGTCCGGATAAAGAATTCCAGCGGCGAAAAAAATGGAAGCGAGTGTGGGCGGGCGGTATGCAAAAATATTGGCAGAATTATGCGCGACCCGCATCTTGATTGTGAGGTGAAAGGGAATGAAATCCGTGGGAAAAGCGTAGAATGGGAACAATGGGGAACGGGGCCGAAAAATTATAGCTCCTATGTACATTTTTTCGTCTCTCGGCAAAAACGGAAGTAAAAATATAACTGGGTTTCGGGGAACGGTAATGGTTTTCTTTCTCAGGCTTCCATTCAACATTTCGTCCGTGTACTTTGTATCACGGAAAATATTTGAGAACCCTGTCCTTGGTATGATCATTAGACAAGATTGATTGAATGTAATTTAAAAGCAAGCAAAATAATCCCTTTGCCCTGAGGTGCACTATTGCCTCGGTGAGTGCTGTAAAGGTGCGAAACTTGAAGAATATCTGAAAAATATCATCAGTATTTTTACGGAAAATTATTCCATCATAAATATTATTGGTATTGTAGAATTTACTCTTCTTTGAGCAAATTACTGGATAAATTTCTTGAATATAATGAAAAAAGTTCTTCTCGTGCCAAAATATTTCCAACTACTTCAGGTCTTAAGTGAGTCTTTTTTAACCTCTTTTTTTTCCTTTTACGGGTCTTAGATCTATTTAGATTATGGAGTTAATCATTTCTTAGTTATAGCTAATACAGCTATAAACTAAATCTTGCTTCATAAGAAGCTTTACTTTACAATCAAGTCACTTGGGCACTCACCCGAATATTATGTAGTCTATTAATTGTTCAGACCATATATGTTTCTTTTCTGACCATGGAGTCCATTGAATATTTTACCTAATACTTCTTAAACACAAAGCAATATATAAAATAAGGTCCGAGAGTGTCCTTAATGATAGTTATAATGAAAAAATGAGTGCAATCAAAACAACGAACATAATGGCTCTTACTGATTTGCAAGATAATGAGTGAATGGTCAGTTGTATGAGTTGAAGAATACATCTAACTGAGAGGTGGTTTCAAATTATAATTGGGTGAAAATATTAACTTGCTACCAATGGAAACACCCTGACATACAGGGGTTGAATATAGGGGTTTATTTTCACCTCTCATTGGACAAGGAGAAAATGTTACTGTCAGGATAGGAACGAAATAAGGCTAACAGAACTTTTGCTGTTATTTGATCATCCATACTTGATCCCTCATTTCCATCTTTCCTACTATTTCAATAAAACTTCAACCACCGAATTGATTGTCACTTTCGAGCTCAGCAAAAGTTAGGAGAAGAAGCAAGATCAGTTGTTTCACAAGTTTACATCCCGCGACGAATTTAAATCATCACTCTCGGGGAATCTGCCTCGAGTTTGACGAAGCATAACTCTCGTTCCCTGCCGAGCACTAATCCCATTTAAACTTGCCGAAAATCCTTTTAATCTAACTCGCAGGATGGATCGAGGATCCGCACCAACGCAGGGTGGCAGGCTGGGATGCGGAGGCTCTATTGATTCGGGTTCTAGCGTAGAGATAGTGTAGCGGGGAATTAGGCGGAAGGAGGACTGTTTGTAGATGGAGGAAGAAACGGACTTACGAACAGATAGAGTGAGCATGGGGACAACTTAACCCTTAGGTGCAGGACCGGGTGCCCTGGTCCCTACCCTGTCATACTAGCTTTTAACTTTTTATGATGTTTCTTGGAGTTTAGGTCTAATGAAACCAAGTTATAGCCAACGTTTCGATTTATGTAAAATCATCCTCAGGGCTCTTAACTTTGTACATATTTATTGATGATTTTACATAAATCGAAACGTTGGCTATAACTTGGTTTCATTTGACCTAAACTCCAAGAAACATCATAAAAAGTTGATTGAAAAAGGTCAAGAATAGAAGAGGAAAAGTAGTAATATACTAATTATACTAGCTTTTGACATCGGTATTAATTAAAATTTTCATTTGAGACTACACCGTTAAACCCCTGCTATGTATAAAATTTTTAAATATGAACAAGTACTCACGAAATTTTTTTCTTTTTTTACAGGTAAGCAAAATGCCATCGAAGTACATGTCCTCAATGGGTAACACCGGTGCTGAGGCGCCCTTTACCTGCAAAGGATGTTAATGCAAGTATAAATAGGTTTTTTTAGATCATAAAGATTATTACATACATAGTTTCCACTTTTTGGCAAATGGGTTAGTGAGGTCATTTATGTGTAGACTTTAATAATTTATTTTAGTGTCACTACAAAGGATTTTAGAAACACACTGGGTACACCAAAGTGCATGCATACTTTATGTTCATAATTTTTAAGAAATAAATGGATATAGGGAAATAAAGAAAACTCAACTTCCTAGGGTAGGCAACGTGTACCATGTGTGTGTTACGTGAGATGACGTGGTAAAAGTTTGGTAAGTGATAGGAGGTTCACTTTACCATGGCAGAGAGGATAAGGTGAGAAAAAATATAAGTAAATTGTTCTTTATCTTGGAAAGATGCCATTTTAGCATAATTATATAAAAATAACGGTTTAAAATGTGCCTAAAATCATACGTTGAGAGTTTTTTCTTTATAATACGCCGTGAAAAGTGAAGTAAAGTTTCAAACACTTGTTCTTGGATTCAATCTACTTATTTGAAATTCAGCTGCGCATGGTTTTTCTACGAAGATGATGACCAATATTTTCAACTAATAAGTTATTGACTTCCTTTTGGGAACTAAATTTTAGGATGTTGGTGAAAATACCATGTGCTACATTACTTTCTTCCACAACTTGAAATATGTCTCGTGGTTACTGAACAGATCCATTAATTCCTTAGAATGAAAACGGCTCTTGAAGTGGACCAGCTTCAGTGTTACGCTACTGAAAAGACTTCGTGAAGATAGCACCATGGGAAAGCTCTACCTCTGCAGAGAGCGTAATTGAGGTTCATTACAATATCCCTTCTCGCTGCTGAGCGCTGGCCATTTGGCAATACTAGTTTTCCACATATTCTAAAAAATCGAACGTTATTGAAATTCATGCTTGAAACTGTTAAATAAAGAGCAGATTCCTGGTGGTGAGGAAGATAAGATTTGCAGCAAAAATTCTCGTTTCAACATCTCTACTCGTAATCCTACCAAATAAAAAATATACATTGGTACAATGATTGTACCTTTACATTTATTAAAGACCATTTAGTACAATTTTCATGAATATTTTTTTACAGTATGGATACAGGAATGCTAGCTTAAATGATTTCCACTAGTCAGTAGGAGGAGAAAAATAGGGAATGATTGATACATCATAGTCCTTCTCCTCTCAAAAGAACCTTGTGTTTACAAAATTATCGCAACAGTATGAATGAACAAATTCTTGCTTCAGGGATCAAATTAGTGCAGTAATGTTTTTATGTGATATAAAACTACTGGATGGAAATAAATACATGTTAAGATATTTTTATTTACATCTCCACAACGCGTCCTAAGTGAATTAAATAAGATCTTATATTCCATTCCGTAGTTTTATTGGTAGTAATGAACGTAGCATCAGGGATACATTTCATGCAAAGATAAATTATCAACCTAGTCTATACTATCCGAACTATAAGCTTTCCACCGAGCGAGAAATTAACCAGAAGGATAGCCGACGGTAAATTCTGTAGAAGGGAGAGGGAAGGATATACAGACAGATGGAAGGAGCAATTTAAGGGAAATAGTTCCCATCCCCTTAAACCCGAGAAAACGTTTGGACCGCGCGTAACACGCCAGTTGGGCAGTTACACGGGGGAACAGCAGAGTAGAGTTTGGTGTTTTTGGGAGTGTCACTGTACGAATTGGGGGGGCTCGTGCAGTTTATCTGTGGCGCGGTGGCCCGGGCCGATGTGCAACGGATAGGAATCTGGCCGCTTGTTCCTCTTCCCCGCCATTCGATGTGTACCTGACTGTGGTAATTGGGATGCCGCGTTTGGGCACTGGTCGTGAGAGGAGGGGGATTGAGTGTACTGAGTCTAACGGACGGGTAACGCGCTAGAATGAAAAGGAGAGGGAAGAGAATGAACAGTGAACGAGGGAACGCGTAGTAGTGTTTGAAACTGCCGTTCCTTTTCCAGAACCGTTCAATTTGGACTCGTTCGCAGCTACGAACTAGTTTGATGATTCATTTTTTTCGTATCTCTTATAGCGATAAAATTTTTAATCCCACTCTGGACACAGAATATTGTTCAAGCAAGATTTTTCGCAAATATAATTTGACTTCTCATCCAAAAATTATCTGAGTAAACTGCAACGTATTATTTAAGCTACTATAACTCTCATTATATACTGTTTTTTTTGTTCTTCCTAAGTTGCCTTCTCAAATTGTTCTGAAGCTCATATTATGTAAATAAGATGCCGAAGAATGTTTAGAATGAGAAAGAAAACGCCTGTAAATTTCTTATTCATCAAATATTCCGGCCGGATTTTCTTAGTCAGGGCGAAAATATTTTCTCACAAAAAAAAGCATAGTCACCATATCATTACCGATTGATTACAGTGAAATTTACACGTGTTCTTAATGTCAACAACTATCATATTTAATGCTTCTAAAGAATATGCATGATGGGATGCAAACAAAAAGTAAAAGAATACGACGATTGGGGTTGATGCGTCTCCAATAGCTATTAAGTTATAAAATAAAATTTTAAATGATTCAAACTCGCTTTTTAAATAATATATATTGTCTATAATAGTATAAAATGCATTAAAAAGTAAGCAATTAATCACTCGGAGAGTAGAGTGAGGCTACTGATTAGGTTTATTAGTAATGACTTTAAAAGAGCATAAAAGGTGAGTAAGAGTTCACACGATGTATTAACGTCTTGAATCTTTTTCTATTTTATTTTAATTTTTCTAACTTTTAAAGGTGAATCATGAAATCGATTAAACCAGAGCTTTTAAAGGAATTTCTGCTAAAAAAAATCATAAATATCGCCTGTGTATAACAATAATAAATAATAATAAAATTTAAATAATCGAAGAAAATTTCAAATATCTGATTATTGAATGCTATATTGTCAATAGAAGCAAGCAAGTTTGCAAAATCCGATCCGTTATTGCGAAGTACGCCGAAAATTAATTACAAGGTTCCATCTATGAAACAGTCGAAGGAAGATTTAGGACAAGCGTATAAATACTGAATGGATCAGCTTGAAACGACTCATCTCTAGTTTAGATGTTTTGACTCTGGCCGATGGTCCATGAGCTAAAATCAAGCGGGGGGAGGGTTACTAGAAGAGTGGCTGAGAAAACGTGTACCATTGGACGCGGCTCGGGACACCATAGCGGGGGACCCGTAGTTGGTCGTTCCGAAATAGTTTGCCTAGCGGTTGAAGAGGCTGGCTTTTAGGTACAAGAGGGGCAATGGCGGATGCAGAGGGATACAGAGAGCTGCAGGGGAACGTGCATGCCTTTGTTGGGTGTTCGGGATTAAGGCGGCATAGAGTTGGCCAACGTGCGTCTCAGTTCAGAGATGCGAACGGCTAAGTGCATTTTCTCTTGTTGGAGCTAACCGCGCACCAGTCACTGGCGCTTAGTTCGATTAATGGGCAATTCTCTTTTCCAATTTAATTTATTTTGCCCGGACTGTATATTAATGAGACAAACATGAGATGGTAATCACTTTTTCATTCATGAAAGAGGAGAAATCATGAAGCTTATCTCTCGAGGCAAAAGGAAAAAATGGCCACATATCATAGTAATTTACAAAGGTACTCACTTAAAGTACACAGGAAACATTTGGGTGAATCATATTTTTTTATGATTCACTCGAAAACATTTATCATCAAAGTTGAAAAAAGAATTTAGAAATTTTAGCCAGTAATAGATCAAAATGTGTACTATAAAAAACTATTCCAGCGATAGATTAAAAAGTAAAGAAATACTGTGTGGAATACAACATATTCTACTATTTCATCATTCGTATCACCATTCCACTAAGTGACCTAGAAAACCATTGAATATATATCGCAGTGATGACGAAAATTAAGAAATATTTCCTATTTAATGTAACTCAGTGACCGGAAAATTATGACAATATCTGTTTTTTTAACGCTGGGACTCTGGATCATGAAAAGCAACACGCTAAGCGAAGGATTAAATGAAATACCAGACTTTCCATACTCCATTTTAAATACAAAGTTCGCCATTTTTGAGCGTGGGTGTATTGATGCTCTGAGCCACTTCAAATTTTGACAAGGGATTTTGAAGAGTGTTAATGCAAAAACTTGACGTACAGGTTGATCCTCTGTTAAAATTCAAATCTTTGAGTTCCTGTCAATCAAAAACGTCAAAATAAAATAAGAAGTTCTTGTTAGGACTTTGCTTTTAATTAGGTTTCTGGTCTTTACAAAAGTCCCGAGATCACTACCCTTACTACCGGTATATATTCCTCATTATAAGATATCCCTTCTTATCATAATGAGTCACAAATACTTCCGAATAATAAGAGAAGTTTTGAAAGGCGAGAAATTGCGCTATTATTTTTTTTATACATTCCAATATTAATTTAATTTATTTAATATAATATAACATTGTCTCAGCATAAAAATGGCCCATTTTTTATTCATAGGTGAATGAATAATGACGAAATCCTTGAAAATAGATGATAATAATGACATTCATGTGGAAATAAATTTATGTCTAAAATATGATATCGATCAAAGTACTGGGTAAAATTTATTTAAATTTAATTTTGCTTTTCCAATCTGCCGATGTCGTGGACGGCACATAATTGTTGTGATCGGATATGTAAAGTGCGAAAATTTCCTAAATGCGTCTCATTTTATGTTTTAGCTGCAAATATTTTTCATTGCATACGTAATTGACTTGCGCAATAATGATCTTGAAAAACTTAGAACGAAAGTGAGCACAATACTGCACCTATAAAGCCGTATGGACGTAATTCGAAAGCCAATTTATGTGAGGCAAAGTATGGTATAGGGGAGACTGGGGCACAGTGGGACAGTTTTAGCATTTCATTTTTATTTCCCACAGAATTATTGGAAAATGGAAGATTTTGGTGCCATTGCTTAAATAGTATATTCCTCAACTTATTAAAAAATTCGCAAGTAATGCAACTAACTTAAAATAGTTGAAATACTCAAGTTTCTTCTTTGTTGAAAAGTGTCCCACTCTGCCCCAGGCTGGGGCAGAGTGGGACAGTGCACGGGGCAGAGTGGGACAGGCTTGCATTACTCAATAAAATACAAAGTTTAAATTAATTGAGGGTACAAATGAATTAATTAACATTAATAGGTGAAATATACATGCAAGCGAACATTTTAATCAAGAAATTTTTATTCAAGATACATGTGCAGATAAAAAATATTAAGTCATGTAATTATAAACTTTAAAACACTGCATGCAATGTTTTTCATCAACATTTAATTACGCTAATGGATGAAGTTCTGCCAACTGTCCTTGGTGGTAAATTTAGTCACTTTATTCTGAAACTGTAGCTATATCTTCCATTTCCAATCTTTTTTTTTAGTTCTTTAATGTGAAAATGTTAAATTTTCTTGACATTTTATCGCTCATTTTTCAACATTTTCTTATGACCAAGCAGTTTTTTCTCTCTTTCCTTTGATGATATTATTTTATTTATTATTGATGATATTTTCCAGTCTCTTTTTAACTGGTGTTTCCGTAGGTATCTCCTATCTTTTCTTTTGTCTAGGATGTTTAGATATTAGCCTGCTAGATTTTGGACGTTATTCCTCAGGGGGGAAAACTCTGCTCTCTAAAACGAAGTTTCAACCCGGGTTGTCCTGGGCTTTCGAGATTTTACTCGGTTTCTAAGTGAAATTCTAAAGGTCCAACAAACTGATCTTTGACAGTTTCTTGGGCAAGGTCTTTGTCATTAAAAATACTTGGGTTAACAGGGCATATCCTGGTTGAACCGAAAGTAAAAATAATATGTATTATTAGATGTAAATGCTTTTTTATGTGCTGTATTCAACCAAGTTGCAAATTGTTATTCTCTCTCCTGGGTGGTTTATAGGCCATTTGCGGTCATTTCAATATTTTTTCAATAGGCCAAACAAACAATTATCTAATTGATTGCAGTGAGGTGACAAAGTAAAAAGTACCACCCATTCATTTTTACTAACTCAATAGTATCGGCAGAAATATATGATTCGTGGTTATGTAAAACTAGCAATGCAGGGTTTTCTTTAAAACATTTTGCGTGATCGATGAAATATTTTAAAAACAGTAAAAATAAATTGATAGCCATCCATTCAGAAGGACATGCGGCACCTACTGATCCTATGGGACACTTAAACAGTATTTTTTGGAGGAATTTCACTCTAGACAACACAAGAAATGGAGGAATTGTATTAACCTGAACCTTTATAATATAGCACAATGACATCGAAGAGTCTCTTTCAGAGGAGGTAACTTCACCTACTTGTTTTCACCTTTGAGGGCTATCACTTTTCCTGGAGTTGAACTGTAGTGGAACCACTTTCATCATGATTACACCTCCAGCGGAAAATACATGTTGACATAAAGAGCTGATAGATCGGAAAAAATGCACTCACAACCGTCCTATAGAAGCCCACGTCTCTGGCCAGTGAGGTTGCTTCTGGTTTTCGAAGGCTAATCGAAGGATTCCGCTTCAAAAAAACGTAAAATAAACCAACATCAGCGATGTCTTTCTGATCGTAAGATGGCGGGTATTTCTTTCTATTTCTCTGAGCTAACTCATATACTAATTTTTTCGTGCGCAGAGGAGACAGTCTGTGGTGCAGTCGTGCTGCAGTTTTAAGTCACAGTTTACTTTGGTGGTAATTTATTTTATAAGCTATGAATCTCAAAAATTCAATTTATAAATAATTTGAATTAAATAGATAATACGTAATAAACAATCTTGCCTCAAAATTCTCTTCAAAAATAAAGTTTTATTGCCTGTTTTTCTTCCTTTCACGCAAATCACTGAATGTTCCCAGAGCAGGCTTGTAGAAAGGAGGAATGTGGCAGCAACTATTGTTTATGAGACTCTTTCTTCTCACTACCTCAAGCTCGCTTCTGGCCAAGACTGAACTGTTCCTTACAAAGAGCACATCTATATAACAGATGTGGAAATCAGGAAATGTAGACAAATTGTCGCATACGATCGGGGTTCACACTAATTATTTACTCCGGCATTACTTTTCTCATGTTCATTGCTGTTGCCATTCTTTAGTTGCCATTCTCCTCACATTCACTAACTGAAATGTACTGCTTCAAATCCTAAAGCATCAATATGGAGCCAAAACATTATAAAGTAAGCATGATATGAAATTTGAGTGCGTTTAGGTAACGGATATTGATAGTACGAAGCTCCTGGGCTGTAATTCGGCATCAAACTGTGCCCCAATTCGAGTTGTCCCACTGTGCCCCAATCCAAGTTGTCCCACTGTGCCCCAATCCAAGTTGTCCCACTGTGCCCCAATTTCAGATGTCCCACTGTGCCCCGCATGTCCTGAAGTCTTGTATTTGTCAGCAAAAATTTTAAACATGTTACTTTCGAAAAATATGTTTAGAAAAATATTAATAAGTCTCTAAATAATGTATTCACCAAGTCATTCCTTATGAAACTTGCTATAATTAAGAGAATTGCATAAATATTCATAACATGAAAGTTACGAAAATTATAGCAAAAAACATAATTTATAACATTTACGCGAAGCTACATAAGATTAGGAAATAAGATTTTTGTGCATTATTCCTCGTGATATGACTTCCTTAATTTTAATGCATTTGCCCTTTGACCGAGTAAATTGTTTAAATAAATCAATTGTCCCACTGTGCCCCGTGTCCCACTGTGCCCCAGTCTCCCCTAAAGGGTATCAATTGACGAATCTGATTGCATAATGTAAATACAACCACGAATAGTAAAAGTGTGAGGAAATATAGTAAAAATTAATAATGGGGCAAATTTAAAACAATGACTTCGGATGACATGTTGCATTTCCGGGATATCCATATTTAAATATCGGTCATTCCATGTTTCTCCTGGTTAGCACTCTGATGAACACAATAAAATTAAATGCATGCTGTACAAAATTGTTGCATCTTTAATATTGAAAAGTATAATCCGTGAAACTCAACCATAAAATGTATAATTATCTCTCGGTGGCGCCTGAGTTTAATAAGACCAGAAGTGAACTATACGGTATTATACTGCTCTTTCCCCAAAGTTTCCGAGACCAAGTCAAGTATTTTGTGAGGAGTGTTCATTTTATTTTGTCACTTTCAAAACGGCATTGATGTGGAGCACAACATAACTTATTCTAATTCCTAAAAGCAGTTTTTTAATGTGATGATTTACTTAAGGGGTTTAAAGAGAAAATAGTTACTATTCATTCCACGGAAACCTAGCTTAGTCGGTAGAATACTATAACTAAAAAAATGATTAACTACCATTTTATACAAATTGCATATTCAAGATTCTACAACCCCAAGGTACATTTCAAATTGTTAGAACCCTTAAAATCGAGTTCATATGCTAAATAAAAGATAGTACAGTCATTTATTTACAGTTTAAATTAGAAAAATGACACTTCTAGGTAAGGTAATTTTACCGTCACATTCCATGAAGTACACTTCTGCATTATCTAAAATGTCTTGCACCTTAGGATCATTAAGATCCCGAGTAATAATTATTTACTGGAAATTTTTGCTGGCAATACACAAAACAGGGAACTAAGCCGAGAAAAAATATGAGTGCAGTGATTTTTCATTTTCTCTTTTCCATCGCTCATCTTAAATACACGGTGTCATTTTTTTCTTCTGAACGCTGATAACACAAGGTCATTCCACCGCTTTATTATGCAACTCTCCCCTTGGAAACGTGCATGTAGCCGACTCCATGATTTTACAGCGCGCGTGGATGAGTTTCAACTTAAGTATGCGTTACTCATGTGTGTTTCAACTTATATCTCGTATGTGTAGAAATTTTTCCTTGAGTTTCTTCATGAGTGAACAGCAGCAATTGTTATTTTGTGTAATGCAACCTACGTACATTAGCCTGATGTCACCATAAGAGCCAAAAAATTGGTGATGCTAACCTTAAAAGTTTTAAAATTTCGTGATAAACCAGTCAACTGATAACGCACGTATATAAAATTAAAAATAACTGAATATGAATGAAATGAATGACTCAAGATAACTGAAATATTTAGAAACTTCCTACCGTGATTCCTATGGCACATATCTGAAATTATATTCTATCTATAAAGGAAAAGACATCTTAGAATAATTATTTATCGAGAGTAGCAGGTAGGTAATCCACAAGATTGGAGCCGAATGAATACTAATTAAATCTAAAGCCAGCGATAATTCCCTCGTTTCATCTCGTTGATGGCACAAAGTAAACCCATCAATGCATAATGCATCCATCTTCCCTTCGCGAAAACACTCTCGTTACCGACTCCATGATAATCCATCGCGCGTGCAGTTGCCGATCAGCTGGTCATGCACGCCGTATTCTACCACAGCGGCCGGCGAAGCGAAGCGGGACACACAACCCCTCGGTCATCAGCTTGTACAATAATGGAGTCCGCTCAGCGGTTTTCCGCCACGATTCCGTTTTCCGCACCGATTAAGGCCGATAAATGAGCGTCATGCCTACGTAAGGTCGTAATAAAGTCAGCTCAACCCTTGCCCCACGGTATTCGTCCGGTTCACCATGGGAGGGTTCATCACGGCTTCTGCCCTGCCACCACATTGACGTGAATAAAGGCCGCAACGCACCAAAAGTGATCCAAAGGTTTGCATACGGAGCTGGCGACCTCGTATCGCACACTAGGTACGTGTGAAAATTTGAACTTTTATTTCTTTTTAATACTGAATAGCAGTTTTTGAGACCACTCCATCTTAACTTTACCATCTTTTTGATGATACTAACGAACAATTTATACCTTTGAATTGATTATTATCATTAATCTAGACCTGTAAACCTGTTAAATTCAGTTAGTTGACTTCGAAATAAAATTGCATATAGTCATAAATATGCAGCCTAATTCTTTATATTGAAATACCAATTGTTAGTGAGTTTCTTAATACAAGAATTTGAATACATGGGTTCCAAAGTGTGATCAAAAACAGCGAAAACTTCACTTCATTTAATCATCTCAAATTTAAAGGACGCTGTGACTCTCTTCCGGGCAAAAAATCCAATGTATTGACTTATATATACTTGTTTGAAATCGCAGCCCATACTATACGCCAAGTGATAATTTGACTTGTAATGTAGCTGTAGGTCTTTAGATGCAGCAAGCATCACTTTATAGAACAGACTGCTAAATCATTAAACTTTCGAACATTAATTTAGCCAATTTCCATATATCACACCCTGGTAAATGTTAGTGTCTTTTCAAATAGATACAATGAGTTTAAAACATGCAATTTGCATGCAAACTGGGAAATATACAACGGTTGAGCAGGAGCGAACTTTCATTTCAGCACTACATTTCAGAATATAATTTATTTCATCTGCCTCTATCAGATATTGCTTCCTCATGTTACCCCCACCCCATGGTTCTCCTCAGTACATCTCTTTGGTACTCAATCTCCCTCTTTTACCTAACAAGGAAAACTAATCATCCAGGCGTCAGCCACAGTGCATAAAATATTCATGGAAAGAAATGGCACGCTCAAAACAAAGTTCTAAACTGGGTCCTACGATTTCGCAGCTAGTCTTTTTCTACCCGTTGAGGTATCGACGCATACAACGTCAAAGTTTTTCACTAAGATAAAGAAAATACAGGGCACATTATGAGTGCGCATTCAAAAATAGGTTTATCCAGCAGAATAACCTATTCATTTCTTATATTCTCACGAATTTACCTTCTAAATTAGGATTATTAATTAAAATCATTGACATACAGAACAACTCTAGGATCTTTTAATCCTATTAACCTTATTATTTAATAACTACTGCTCGTAAGCGTGGCTGCGGTGAGCGTACCTCTCTATATAATATATATGCTTAGAGCCGCGTTTAAGTACCCAATATAATGAATTAAAACTTGTAATTGCAATCATTTTTTTCAGCACATGGTTCTCGATGGAAATATATAAAGTATTTTAATTCGCGTGACTCAAAGTGACGTGGACGTTTTGGCTGTGGACGAAAGTTCATTCGAGAAATTCCACGCTACATAGCAAGAGGCGTTTCCTCGCATAGCTTCGCATTTGGTCCGAAAGGAGAGCTTAAACAGGGGCTCACACCACATTTGGCGTGCGTGTTTTGAGAGGAGAGTGTCGAATTGGCCCTGGCATCCCACGGCCCCAATGGACCCCTACCGTGTTGGTTTTAACGAGCTGGCTCGAAAGGTGCTATCGTCACCTCGCCTTTCGCCCCTCGGTTTTGGAAGTGCGTCTGGGTCGGTCACCGCGGATCGAAAGCATGACTGCGGCTGCACTCCAGCTGAGAGGCCGCAAAATGCACTCTCCGACGCGGCCGTTAAAACGCACCCTTCACACACCGAGGTGCACAGACTTAACTACCCGGATGAAAATTTTCCGAGGCGGTCTCTAAACTCTTGTGTACACGAAGGCAGAGTCATTCAGAGAGTTTGCATGAGGAAGTACCTTTTATTTTCCTGCATCCATCAGTCTGATTTCTATTCAACTTGCGATGTAAAAAAATAAATTTTACGTAAATGCTATTTAGTAGAACTATATTAGAAAAGAATATTACCAACGCATAATTCCGTTCCAATCTATCGTGTTATGTCGTTTTAAAATATAAATGACTTGTTAAAAATTACTTAATCAATTTCAATTTCACTCATTAAATAATTTGATTCCTGTTAGTATCCACATATATTAGCAATTTATTAATACATCGCTCAAAAAATACCGCGGTAAAATTCTTAAGTTTAAAATAGTGGTAATGTTGACAAGGGTCAACACTCTAACCCCTGAACATACTAAAATGATAGCGTGAGTTATGAAAAAGTAATACGATACACCAACTTAAACATTATGCCCACATAACCTAATCATATTTTGCACCCACGTTTTTTTCGCCTAATAAATCGAAATTTTCTCTTTAGTTTATCAGGCCTACTCCTTTCCAATGTATCTAGAAATCCTATGTATTACTCTCTTTCCCTAGTTCCCAACAATTCTACTTGAAACCCCTCCCTTATTTACCTAACACTCTGACACTGTTTACAAAATCAATTTCCCAATCAGTTCTTTCTCCTCTTTTATGATAACCATGTACAATTGTATTATTGATTGTTTTAACAAATTTAATAATAAAAAATAACGTTAATTCACGAAAAATAGGAGAGCGATGGGAGAATCTCGTAGTTTCAATCCGTAAACAATGATGCGAAACCTTTCCTCCGGCTCTCTCCTCATCCGGGGATTTTTCACGGTTCCCTCGTCTAATCCGAACCATTCTTTCCACTCCATTTCCATCCACTCACCCGCCATCTACTCACCCCGTCCTTTTTAATTCCCTTGTATTTTCTCCCCGTTTCCTCTCTCTCTCACTATCCCTTTTCCTCCCACACTCGTTCATTATCTCTCTTTTTTCCATTCACTCCGTCACCCCTCGCTTGACCGTCTGTCTCTTAATTAATCAACCCCCTTCTCACGGTAAAATCTGTCTGAAAAACCACCCATTCTGACAACCCTCGTCTAAGCCTGTAGTCCACCCTATCAACGGGTCTCACATATGACAACGTAAGAGAACGCATATCTCCCACACGGAAAGTCATTTTTCGTGAATAACTATTTTGTTTAAAAACTTACACCACCTTCTTGAAATGCTGACTGTGTATGGATAGAACCCTGGTAAGCATTAGTCTCTACATATTAAACATTTTTAAAATTAAAGTTTTATATCAGTATTTTGTCAGGTTAAATTTATCATCTCTAAATGCATGAAAATGCTTAAGAGTGTCAAATATAGAACCTGGAAATTTGTAAGTGGTTCCGTTAGTATTTCATGAGAATGGGCCGAGAAAACAGAATAAATAGAACTGGTCAAGCGAAGGTAACTCTCTGCCTTGTTCTAACATGAAAATACTTTTGAGGAGAGAATATGGTATTGGATGCCTGATAATCAAAACAACTGAATGATATTTATACCAGATGTAATATACCACATTATAAATTAACGGGACGACATTCTCCCTTATATTTTTATCCGTAATGGACCACTAAGACCGAACACCTAGCACAGTCGTCTTCGGTAAAAATTCAATGGGAATCTTGGAACCTGGACCGCGTATTGTTTTCGTAGTAGGGGTACAACAGCCCCCAGAATTATGTGGAAATAAACTTCCGTGCTTAAATTGACAATGTTCTACCTGCCCCTTCTCCCGTGTCTACGAGACCGAATCATATAAATTTAAAATAAATATTATACCTGAAATTTGTTCTATGAAAGGGGGAAAGCATTAATGTTCTCCATGCAAAATTTTGTGCAGCGTTCAAAATAAGAGCTGGGTCGCTAGGGATGAAGGAGCAAGTAATTATGCATTAATTAGTAATTATAATATATGCATATGCGGAATTGTCCATTAAAAATTGAACCAAAACATCTGATTTCTGCCTCCTCCCCCTCCCCAAATATTGCTTGGTCAAAGTGTCCCCCCTCCCCCACCAGAGTTGGAAATTTGAAAAATAAAGAAATTAAAAGAACAGAAAATATACACAACTTATATTTTAAAAGTATGCTTTTTAAGTAAAGACCACCGTCCAAAAAAATTTGAGAAGCTCCTATCTTTGAGCTATATAGACTTGATTGCGGCTTATCTCTTAAAGGACCCCTACGCATCAATCCCCTTTTTCTCTCTTCAACGAGCAAGCTCTAACTCATCCTATGGTCTTAAGCAATCTTTCTTCCGCCCGCGTCCACCTTATCTTTTCCTTCGGAAGAATTTCGAGAGAGAAGATGAAAGGGTGAAATAAAAGGAATCCCAATCCTCCAATTTTTTTTATCGAAAGAAATAAAGGACCCAAAGACCTTTTTTTAAATTTTGCAAAGGTTTTGTATCTCTCTTCGCTCAATTGCATTTGTTCCCCTTATTTATTGGTGATGATATCATTGTGCTACACCCCGACAAATATTTTACGACTTTAAAAACAGTTTTTAAGTAACTATATCATGTATACGAAGATATACCCAAGACAGACTCAGGATTCTTATGATTAAATCTGAAAATATATATTAAATTGAAGTTCTTGAATTAAAGATGGAATGCAAATATAACAAAATGTTTAAGGAAACTTGCTTTAAAAAACAACACGAAAAGCACTAATAAGCAAATATAAACCTTTTTTCAGCCGAGGAATAGGGCATGGGTACTAATTAGATTGCTAATAAATGAGAATAAAAAGCGTAATAAATGAGTTAATAAGTATTAGCACACAATATAAAAAACTAAAAAAAATCAAACGCATAAAAATATCAGGAACCAAATAAGGACTCACGACTTATTCTTCGAGTGATGAAAAGCTTATAATTTCATTTTATTTTTTCTTTATTTTGTTTAGTTTTGAATTATTTGACTGATTAAACCATAGTCGGTAAATAAATATCTGTAAGGTATTTATAACTTACACTATCAATTGTTAAAAATTAAAATTTTTATTTTTCATGAAAATTTTATTGACTAATTAAAGTTGAAGAAAATTTCAATTTGCCGATTTTTTAATACTTCATTGCCATCAGAAGCGAGTTTAGTGTTGTCCACAATAATTCGCAACTATTTATCTACTCAGAGTCGCTCTGTTTTTATTTTGTTGGAGGATTTTATTCATCTCAAACTCTCAATGGCATGGTGGTACCGTGTATCTATGACCTGGGATCTAAGTCCTTAAGGAAGTGTAATTTTTATGGCTTCTCCAGTTCTTAACTGCAATTTTTAATTAATCGTGAGTATTTCGAATAACTATATTTAAAATTGTACATTATTGACGAGATTATGTGAGATTGTAACTGTATAATTAAACCTAACATATAGATTCCAATGCTAGCGATAGAAATTTTTTTACAAGGGAAAGTGAAAGGGAGACTTGAGAACGGGAAAATCCTCGAACTTTATTTTACCAAAAAACATTTCTCTCCTTTTGCATCTAATTCATTAAAAAATATTTCCCTCCTGGCTCTTTCTGCAGTCTCAAAATCTTAACAATTTTGTCTTGTGCCCTTATTGTGAATTCCATCTCAGCCATCACCTCCCCTACTTCTTCAAGTGTCCACCTCCGCTTTTCCCCCAAGGGTCTCACCTCCCACTATCATTACCTCGCGATCCCTACTGAGTCATCCCCAATCCCCATCCACTCTCTCGCTTCCTGAGCATTCAACCCTTACCTCTGGGATGAGATGTTTCGTTCTGATTACGGGCTCATTCTTTCTAGTCTCATTCGGAAAAAATGAACGAGTTTAAGGATTCTCACATGTCATGTCATTTATTTCATTGCGGAGACAAAATGTCAGCCCTAGTAGAGAGAACGTATCATTCCCATTCGACAAGGCATATTTTCCTAGTGAATTTCTTGTTAAAAAATTAGGCTACATCTTGAAATTTTAAAAGTGTATAAAATAGACAAGCGCATACATTTACCCGTACTTAAAATCTTTTACACTTACATCTGGATAAAAAAATGAGGAAAACTTAGAGTAGGCTTCCGCGGGATGATAGACGAAGCGCTGTTGCTTTCGAGATTTACTCCACTTATCTTCATAGTGTCACCCATTCACTCGCCTCATATAACGGGCTGCAACGCTAGCGACATTGTCGTCAGAGACAGAGAAAACACGCGGAGTAATGGTTCTTCAACGAGGCAAAGTATCAAACTTTGATTTTCAATCCAATATTGGAAAGGGTCTACACTTAGTATTCTACATATTTTAAGATGATGGAATCTTCGCGCAAGACATTCCTGACCAAAAAAGGTGGGCCGATGTGGTAGGATTTTATCTCCTAATACCAAAGTAAAAACAATTAAATTGGCTTGATTTGCCTATTTTGGAATCGCATTAAATTTAAAAAAATACCTATCTAAAGGAAGATTACTCTGTACATTAATTCATTGGGATATTTTCAATTATGAAGATAAAATCTTTGATAATCTAGTTTTCCTCGTTTAAATTTTGACCTCAAATTCCATAAAACATGAAGTTTTCTTTTTCAAGAAAACTTTGATGAATGATCCATACCTATGAAAGAGAGGCATGGATTTTTTAAAAGGAATATTCATTGGATGCGAAAAAATTGAATACGAAATATAGTCCAGGGAAGATATTGGACAAACACGGAAAAATTTAATCCGCGCAGGCTCACGTCATCTGTCTCCGGTTTAATAATAGAATATATTATGCTGAATATTCTTTTTTGAAATCTAGTATCTCAAAAAATTAAATCGTTTATAAGGGAAATGCAATGACTTAAATTAATACGATTACGAAGTTTTACGCGGTATTCCAATGTCACCTATTTCAATACAATGAGCGATGACTGTGGACCGGTATTTTTGACGTGGAAGTCTGGAAGTATAGCCATAAAAAATGTTGTTGCAGTATAGCAACAGACGTAGTGGTAGCCGGAAGATGGAGATATTGGACTTGAATACATTAATATTTAAATGAACACGCTAATTCTAAATTATACCCCACCTCTCGGATTCTTTCCAGTGGAACAAACCTGTGCCCACAAGTTGATTCGTTTCTTATGATGATTTGATCCTAATAAACGACTCACCTCTACTTCCCCAGCATACTTAGGCCACCCACAATACTCCCAACTCGTGGGGGTGGCCCACTCCTTCCTCTTTGTTTAGCTCCGTTCCCGTTGATTGAAAAAGGTATTATGTGCCACTCCCAAATCCATTCCTCTCTTTCTTCTCCTTCCACACCCCTCCAACAATCCTTTCCCTCTCCTCATCCCCATGGCCTTATCCTCTCCCTGAGTATTTTTTTCACGCTTCTCCTTCTTTTTATTCGTCTCTTCGAGTCCTTGTTTGCCCCCGTGAACGCACCACCATGTTTTTCGCGTAATGACTTCTGAAACTCTCCCATCCTCTCCGCCATTTTTGGATTCTTCGTTTTCTATTCCGACCATACTGTAAATGCTTATTGCGCTGACTGGGTCCGCGCTGGATACGTATGCCATTGGTGGAAACTGCTAGGAGATTTGAGGAAATGTTGGCATTATACGGAACTAGGATATGCGGTGAAAATACAAATAATTGTGGAGAATTTAAGGCTTCGTTTTCTGAACGCTCTTTACATTCGATATACTAAAGGACTTTAATAATAAATATCCAGCCTCACAGGCCGTGTAGTGAATGATTTTACTTTGCAATAAAAGATCCAAAACTAAATTTAATATGATCCATAAGATGCTCTGCGGTAAAATTGTACAAATAAAATATTTAATCTAATACTCTCTCATTTTGATAAATATTAAATTTATGTTACCCGTCATGCTTCAACCCCTGTAATAAAATTTCGCGTATGCAGTCTATATGTAGTAATTTCTAAATTAAAAATTTTCTTGTAAAGCCCACTTCACTAACAAGTAAACTTACTTTGCCAAAAATAGTTATCTGGTACTGGCCAAATCATTTCCTAACTTATGAAAATTAATGGTCTATAAATTAAAATTAATCATAGGCAAGATATTGATTTGATTATTATAAAATAAAATGTTAGATTTTGATGTAAAGCTACACAAGGAATTAATATGAAGTAGAAAAAAAGGACACTTTTTTCTAAATCTTAAATTGGCAGGAGAAATAATTTTTCATAGCCAAAACTATCATTATGAGTGCAAAAATAGGCGTCTAAGGTCTGTCATAATGAATCAATACAATGCAATATTTGCTGTGTATAGTATTCATTGCGGTGGAAAAGGTGGTATTTTGGAATATATACGACATTTTATTTCTAATCTGTTATTGCAGACATGTTACGATGAACTTAATTAAATTAAATTTACATATTGAATTTTCTTCCCCCTTAAATTATATTTGGTAACTTTCTGAGAAATTGCATAGAAGAACTTGAGAGCTATAGAATTAATATTTGTTCTCATTAGTCTATGGTTGCTCCATGTTTGTAACGAAGGCTTTGTGAATAGCAAGTTGACCTGGAATTTCAGGCGCAAAATGGAACAATGTAAGAAAAACATACGAATTCCGCTCTTCTGCTTATAGTCAGTTGTCTCTATCCTGTCTTCACTTCATTTGAGGCTTTGTCTATTGGCAGAGCCCCATTTTCTGGCCTTAGTTTCCGAGTAAGTCTGGTTTTAGCATAGACAAACTTCTGATTGCATTAGCACGAAAGCCCGCTGCAAGTTGCTGGAAAGAGTCCAGCTTTACATTAATCAGCTAACTGCTGCTCGTATATCTCTGCGCTACATTAACTTTGCTTCTCCCCAGAAATGTAGTTGTATAAGGTAAATATTTCATGCATAATTTTATCTAATAAATCTACATACTACTCCGCAGGCCAGCTCAAAAGCTGAATGCGTGTGTTGAGGGATACAAAGATATCGGCCGTTAAAAAAAAAAAATAAATCGGAAATACGCGAAGAGTATAATTTCTGCGTGACGCCTATAATTTATTAATGTCCTTTTAATAAGGTTTTTCTTAAGGAAAATCGAATTCCAATGCATAAATATTGATACCCTAAGATTATATTCTCCGTGTCACAATGGAAGATATCTAATCTTGATTTCCCAAGCAATATAAGAATAATGGTGGCTACGGAAACGTTGTATAATTAAATGACACTCACTGTTTTCCACTTACTTAAGCTAGACATTTCACTGAATCGAATGCATTCGGTTTAAGCGCCATATAGGTTAGCATCCAAATAAAATTCTGAGGAAGAAGATATTTTTCACTTCAGGACTAACCAAGAAGGCACACTAACGCTAGTATTATTGCCGAAGTTCTAACCACAATCTACATACAATCTAGTAATACTTATGAAATTTTTCTACCTTTCTATCTTACCATTGCTTTTTTCATAATTCAATGTACGCACTATTTAAATTTATCAACATAATGAATATATATCTTACCGATTAATTTCCATAATTCATTGCAAGTACTTAAATTATTTTTGCATTTACCCGAGTTGATTTATAGTTAGTAGAATGCAGAATTATTACTCCTAAGCCATAAGGTTGAGTGAGGTTAGCAAACAACAGCTACAACAAATATATTGCTGCTACTGAGTTCTAAATTCATTTATGAAGCCAACGGCTTGGTGTAAATTCCAAAATCGTAAAATTCCGCTGACTCTCTTATAGTTTAAAATAGATATTTATTTCCAAAGCACATAGGCTCATCCATTTCAACGATGCGATTCACAATGGCCCTCACAACCCTATTATTATGGCTTCTACCAACCTTTATCCTTTCCATTTGAAATATGTCACTATCAGTTTTCACGGATGTAATCAGGTTGAATAAAAAATACCAACGATTAAATATGAATAGAAATATAATCATTCAATTTTAACAATTTTCGTATATTTTAAACTGAGCATTTCTTTCAACTATACATTAGTTTCTACCATTTTAATAACGATGTGAGATAAAATGACACTTGAAATATTATAATGGTCGTCATCGACCATCTCTTTGTCCTTTTTATTCGCAGCATATTAACGTCAAATTCCATAAATTTTACCAAATTGAAGGAGAAAAACCAACAACTCATTAAAGATCTAGTATATTCCTTTAATTTTAACAATTTTATGTAGTTTGAAATGCCTATTGTTTTTACTACCATACATTTGGTCCTCCCAATTTAATGATTCGAAACGCAGTGATATATATTCAATCCCATCACTATGGCTGTTATGGGCCACTCCTTTATCGTTTCCATCTCCGATATGTTATCGTCACATTCTACATCAACATAATACCCTGCGAGCCACCTCTAGGGTGTTTGGCAGGGGGTGATCAATCACCAGCATGCAGCCTGCATTTGGACTCCCACATGCATACCACACCGTCCAAAAAACGTCCCGTATACTAACAAACTATACTACTATATGCTGTTAGAAATAATAATTGAATTAAGAAAAATGCATTTATTTTTACATAGGTTAGTAGGCTACACTACAAGTCATGCAATCTATTCACGAGTTCCATTGCTGCCGTTATAATCTCTTATTGATCGTGGAAAAAATGACATTCGGAATCTGTCTGTTCTACAATCTATCTCTCTTATTTTATTTATATGATATGATCTTCCGTAGTATGTTGGCGTCTGTAAGATATGGTTAACTTCGTCAGAAAAGACACAGCTCTTGAATTAATCTAAAAAGTTTAGTCTATTTTTCAATCTACGGTTCGACAGAGATTCCCATCCGAGTTTATCTAAGAGGTCAGTTACACTAACAAGACTATCGTAACGACCTTTCACATGCCTGGCAGCTTCTATCACTCTCCTTTGTTCATTGAGACTTCATCCATCGAAAAATCAAGTATTCTACTCTTCCCGACTTTGCAGCTCACCCTGGGGTTAGGGTTCTCTCTTACCGGGCCCTTGGTCTCGTCCTCGGTTTCATCGGAAGTATTCTTTAGTGTATTTTCATCTCTCCCATGATCATCAATTCGAAGCTCCGAGTATCCTTTCAACGATGAAAAAAATCGGTTAGAATGATCAATCAAAGTGCCTATCCCTCCTTCGGAATATCCTTTCCAATCTTTCCTGCATCCTGCTATCTTTCCTCGTCACGCGAGACCCACGCTCGATCGTGACGGAATTTCCTCTCCGTTATCATGCAACTGCTTTGATCCCTTCACTTTCCGTTAAGATCGACTATTCGACGTTCTAGTGATCTCTTTACTCTTGAACCGTCCGATTTATCTATCACACAAGACGCATTTTTAGGTTCATAGGTTCTCTCGATGGACTGAGAGTGGGAAGAGTTTTCGGATTTCCTACTGGATGTATGGGCTTATTGTCACCGTTCATCTTGATGACGTAACCATTTGTCGTCAAAAAACTTTGAGAATAAAATTCTCCAAATTATATCGTGAGTGGCTATATAAGTTTTGCCAGCATTATAACCATAATGTTTTTTTCCATGACACTGGCAAAATATTGTATAGATTATATCATTCATATAAATAACAGGTTTTCTTCATGGTTCAAAATATAAAAACACATTTACCATCCCATAACGGTTTCCAATGAGTACTTGGAATAATGCCAATGAAGAAACTTGAAGGAGAGATAGGAAAAACCCATTCGGAAACGTGCCGATCATAGCCCACCTAGACAAGGCTCTTAAATATATAATCAGAAGAATCTCATAAGGCTGTCTACTATATTTCAGAGATATAAATACATTATTGGCTCATAAATGAGTTTAAAACCATTTATTATCAACAATGGGTGAAACTAAATTACCTCAGTTGCTACCTATATCTCTTAATACCTATTTCAACGAAATAACTTAAATAACTGATTGCTTGAGTGTTTAACGGTCAAGTGCCAACTTACTACGGTAAAAAAAATAACGTTACTAAATTTTATAGACCTTCTTGAAGTAAAAATACCACTTCATAAGCACGGTATCTCTTCAAGTAGACACGAAAAGGACGATACCAAGTGAAAATTAATCAAGAATGCTAGTAAAATCATCTTTCAATTCCATTAAACTAACTCATTCAATATCGAAATCATTGTTTGTTTAGATTTGATCTTGGAAACAAAAGGTCACCGGGAACATCGTTGGCAGGCCTAACATCGGTTTCACTCATCTTTCCCAGGGGTTCCAGGCAAAGATGGGAGTCGTGAGATGCCCTCTCTGGCCCTATGGCATGGATGGAAAAAACCTTTGGGCCTTCATTAAAAAAAACATGGAGAGAAAAAGCGTCAGATTGCAATTCGATGACGACGAGATATCGTATATCGCGTTCAATTCATTGCGGAATCACATGACACGACTTTCACTCTATATCTTCTTCTCTTCTTCCCCAAAACTTCCATCGTCCTTTCTTCTTATTTTCCCTCCTTAACCCGACCCCTCTTTTCTTTTATTTCCTTTCCTGCCAACCCTTT
The DNA here is from genome assembly GCF_921293095.1 of Ischnura elegans. Taxonomy (NCBI): domain Eukaryota; kingdom Metazoa; phylum Arthropoda; class Insecta; order Odonata; family Coenagrionidae; genus Ischnura; species Ischnura elegans. The sequence goes on along the minus strand of NC_060251.1, from coordinate 84,473,252 downwards.
CTTTTCTTCCCTCTCACTTCACAAGGGTCTCAACTTTTCTCCCAAGGAGCCTCAAAAACCATCCCTTCCTCGCTCCCAAGACACCCGTGCAATTCTTCCGTTTTCCATCTCCCTTTTCTCGAGACCGGAGTCCCTACTACCACTACCGCTCCTTGACCTTTCCGTTCTTTACCCACGCACTCTCCACACACAAAACCTTCACATGCGAAATGTTTCCGTATCTATAATGCCGCGAGGTTTCCTTTTTTTTATCTTTTCTTTTCTTTCCTTAACCCACACCCTCTTACTCTCGGCTTCCCCGCTCAACAATCCTATCGTCGACGGTAGTCTTATACCTTGTTTTCGCTCACGGACCGTTCTGCTTCAGGGAGGGTGGGAGAGACACATCTACTTCCCAACAATTGTTCCCTCTCCAGATTTCTCAGCCCTGATCTGTCTTCCTGCAATTTGTATAATCGATGGTGGTTCTTAGAGAACTGATGGAGAGGATAGGGGAAAAATTAGTTGCTTTTCATTTACCTTTTACTATAAGTTAAGACTTTCACATCTGGCCTTGGCGTTTAAAATTGACAAAAATGTTTCACATACGATAGGTATTGAATGTTTTCACATTTATTTGGAAGTAACGAATTTTAATGGTCATAAAGCTTGGATAGCTCCTAGCTTTATGTCTAAACTAGCTAGCTAGTTTAGACAGTAAAACTCAACAATAACAAAATAATTTATTAGTTTTCTTTCCTTGAAGGCATCGAAAGGATAGTATATAGCGCGGGACTGGTAAAGGAAGAATTGAAGGAAGGTATCAAAGAATAATGAACTGAAATTTCAATGTCGTTAATATTAATGGCTTACTTGACTCATATTATAGTGTTAAAACTGGAAAAAAAATATTTAATTAAAGTTATAAATCAATGAAATAGAAATTGTTGGCAAGAATATACTACAAAGGGTAGATTATATCTACAATAAATAAGTGATAGAACTAAACACCCCGATTAGTCAATGATTGATGATTACATTTTAAAATATTGCATAAAAGGAATGTAGTGCTAGCTTACTGTATGCAAAAGGAAATCGCCACGTAAAATATTACTCATATTTTATCTCAAAGGTTTCGGTTTTACTACAGACAAGAGAACATTATTTTAGCCCTCTGACCGTCTATCAGCAATTTTATAGGAGGTTAATGGAGCAAAAAGCTAAATAACCAAAACCATATAAGAGCGAAACATTTTGACTGGCGATTCTATCGCTGAAAATGTGCATGCAAATGAATCGAAGAAGTCCGCCTCAAATTCCCGTGTAAAATGATTTTCAAGAGACTTTCTTTCAATTGCCATAAATATATTTAGTCTGGGTAAGATAAGGATTGCAATTGCAAAAAAATGTATACCGAAGAGGCTAAACACTTTCCATGTAAGCTTCCCGTCTATTCTTTCAGTCATCCCTCAGTGACCATCTTCGTTCTTATTCTCAGCGAAACCTTCCATTTAGTCCGTTTAACGAGATTGTTTCGTCTTCCGCGTCGTAGATACGCACTGACATAATCTTAACGTAAACGAGACTTCATTTTGAAGGCTTATAAGTTCTCCCAATGCTGGTAAATGGGAGTTGTGAGACCAGTAAGGGAAAGTGCACCATTTTGTGAACTCCTAAAGCAAGATATCTTGAGCCCTTGAGAGCCCTAGCATCCCTACTTTTACCCTCTCTGTACGCGTAAATCAGTTTGGATCTCCTCCCTCCTCGATTTGTGTCGACTCAAACAACCCATACTACCGTACTATCTCCATCCAGTGTTTCAGTGCGTTCAGATATTTGAAAGGGCTTGATCGAGGCAAACTTAGCGGTACACGCTCAGCAAACCCCTTTGCAACCATTCCGGCAGCCTACTGAGGCCCATTGTCGACTCGGACCGAATGAAGGGACACTTGCTACGCATTATCCCTTATCCAGGGGCTATTACAAAGGTTCCAACCCACAGACCCCTTTATGGGTCATTCTTCCTGATCTTAGTGGGGAAGGTTGAAATCGATTTCGACCTCAGCTACATCAGAGAACAGATGAGCTGAGGAGATTCGTTTCCTCAGCAAATTTTTAGTTTCAATACTACTTTCATAAGATGGTTGATGTTTAATTCTCGAGGTATCTGCTTAGAATGATCAGTTGTATTTATTCAAATTAAAAATGCATTTCTATTATACTGAATGAATAAAATAGGTAAGAACAGAAACATGAAAGCTTAAATTGCATACGTTTTTCTACAATTTCATTCACGAAAAAGAACAATGAAATTGATTTTAAGCGTTAAAACCTTAAACCTCAAAATTTATTTATTTATTGGCCCTTAACGGTTCTTAGCTTTAATTGCATCGTAAAAAGTTACCATTGCCAAGATAAACGTATTGTAAGAATTATCTTTGAAATTATTATTTTCAAGATCAATATATACCCAAAGACTTTCGATGAAAATCAGTAAAATATTAGTTTTGCCTCAAAAACCAGAAAAAAATGATGAAATGAAAAGTGAAGAATTTAGAAGACACCCTGTTTGGACTATGTTAAGAAAAAATTGGGAGATATTTATTAGACGCAGTGTGAAAATTTAACTCTAGAGACCAGCTACATGCCGCATAATTATGGAATGGTGAAATCATTTAAACTAGAATGTCAAACGTCGCGGAAACCTAATGTATTACCACCTATCCCCTTAATATACCTCCTCTCGTTTTGATATTCCTCGCGAGATTATTGGCCCTTAAACCAATTGCCTCATTTCTTATCCTCAAACATTCCCAAACCTCCTCCCGTGCTAAATCAGTACACTTCATCCTGCTGACTGGCTACACCAAGTGCATATCTCACGGTAATATTTAAGTATGTCTAAATGCTGCCTTTACTCCCTCTCCGTTTCTGAGTGAAACATGAATATCCAATGTTTTTCGCGAGTTGCCAATGAAAATGTATCGTGCATAATAAAAGCGTGCCTACAACAATCATTGAAAACCCTAAATACAACTTTGAACCGCAAATTTTAGAATAAATTTGAAAATAAAGCCTAGAATACACACGACACTTTTTGGCACTGTGTATTGAAAATACCTGAAAACACTGAAACTGAAGAGTATAGGTCTTGAATCTTGAGTGACAAGGGAAAGAGAGCTTCAATTTGTCCAGGAAGACTTATGGAATTCATAGTCTCGAATATAGCGGGCACTTTGATATACCATCCACTCCCTTATTATGCTTTCTCTCCCCTTGCTATTCCTTACCACTCAACCCCGTAGCCTATTCTCAAACAATCCCATCCCAAAACCATCCCATCTCCATCTGCTCCTTATTACGCCCGGCCACACATTAGCGCCTCCACTGCTCGGCTCCCAGGAGGAGGAGTGGAGGAAAGACGGGGAGGAGGAGAGAACAGAAAGGCGACAAGGGTTGAATAAACGGGAGGGTGGAGAAAAGGCGAAGTTTGGAGGGATAAGAGATGTGGCTTTGAGGAAAGCGGAAGGGTAGGATGTGCGGGGTGAAAGGGTTGACCGGGGTGCTGGAAGACGGAGAGAATGAGAGATAAAATCAGCCTTTTGATGAGAATTAAGGGGAAAAAGTGGAACAAAGGTTTGATACACATAATAGACTCTATTATAAAAGTTATATAAAAAGTTAGCATAATAATGCCTTAACCGATAAATAAATCCACTAGTTTTAAAGTGGTTCCTGGAGAAAAGGAGGAATGTGTGGGCTGGATAAGCCCTTATGGTCACCCCTTTGTTGAAAGGCGTACATGATGGAATATATCAACGTTGAAGGAAAAAAGCTTACTTATGATTATAATCTCCATCTGATGATACTGCACAAATGGTCTATTTTGGGTACTTTATCCCATAAAAAGCTTAATTATTCTAACTACCTGAATACGGAATCATAAAATTCATCATTGGTGTATATTTCAATATGATAAAGCTTTTACTCCAATTATTAACCTATAAGAATTGCAAAAACTCCTATGCTGGTCACCAGATATTAATTTAATTATTCAAATTATGGCATTACGCTTCCATAAGTGGGCAATTCCTTCAGTTTGAGTATCATCCCTTATGCCAAAAAGGAGAATACTACCACAGCAAAACGTTACGTAGTAACTAGTGGCTCAAGGAAAAGAACTGACGCTCTTATACTACATGCATGGAAAGTTGTACACGTATAGTGTAGCCAAATCACGGCTCTCAACTATCCAAAGTAATCTTTGGATTGAAACGCGTAGAGCAAGACAGTGTGACTCAGTGAAAGGAAAAAGACAGACAAAGAGATAACAAAGAAATGGAGCCAAATAGCGCGCCGAGAGGATGGACAGGAACACAGTAAAATTGAAAAGATTTGTAAATATAGAGAAGAGTAAATATATGCTGTTGGTAGAGAAAAATTACCGAAGCAATACTACAACCAACGGGCAAGAGAGGAGGATATGGTGAAGTCGAAGAGAGGAAATGGAGAAGCTGACCATTGAGTGTGAGGGAAGGGATCAAATAAAAAGCAGCAATGGAAAGAGAAAGGGGGAATAATAGGGAGAACTCTTTAATGTAAAACGACGCATGTAAATAAGGAAGGGGAGGACGAGGAGGAAAAGATCGAAAAAGGAAATTAAGTTGGGCGCGTTAGGTAGGACTGTGAGTAAACAGCCGCAAAAGAGTGGAGCAAGACAGCTTTTAGAGGGTTCAGCTGCCTAAGCTGAGAGAGTTGCGTCCAACCATCACAATATCCTTCTTCATAGCTGGGCCGTAGAGCAGTGATAATTGATATTTTTTCGAAAAAAAGGGATAGAAATAGATAAAATACTTGAAAATAACGTTTTTCCCTCATATTTATACACACTAATTATGTTTCTGACCGGTCAAAGAAAAAATATATGTATTGGAAAGAGACTGGTCCTTTTTCTTCTAAATTGAAATATCCACTATCTATAATATCAGGCTGTCATATAGAATGCTCATAAATAAGTGTTATTAGCAAGAAATTTTGCGTTAGCAAATAAAAACTTGCGCTGATTTATTAAACCATGTAGATTGAAAATCGCTATAAATTCTTCTTGCATCCTCTGAGTTTTTATAAAATCTGTAAAATATATTGCATGACTGAGTAATAAAGAACCTTACTTTTGATTTGAATATAAAATACTGTGTGGATACTATTGTAGTTCCATTCAGTGAACAAGCAGAACAAAACGCTATAAGTCATCATCGGAAAACGTAGCAGCTTATTTGACCACATCAAGACATAAAATCAGTCTCAGAATAGGGAAGTGCACTAATTTTTTTTTATTGCTGAATTTGAAAGTTTAGCCTAAAAAAGAAACATTAGTGTAGTCACTTTTATTTTCTGCATCTGGGGTATGCACTTTAAAACGTTTTGAAAGTCGGAAAATTTCATGTTGCGCTGAAACACAGTGCCTCCATCTTGATTGAGATGTGACGTCACAAGGCAGTAGTCACCAGTGGAGTATCGCTGTATTCCGTCGCCTTCTTTAGCGCGGCGAGAGTTTCCGGGAATCGGTGGAGTTTGCTTCCTAAAAATGTCGTCTAGTACCGAAAACATGAATTCAAAATAGAATTATAAATGATTTTTTGTTCCAAATTTCATCTCGACGTCGAAAGAAAAGCCTGGAGAAGATATTCATTCCCGTGCCTTAAGCACAAGCTATACGGAATAAATGGTTCAAGGCTACTCCTGACTCTTACCTATCGATGATATTCTGTTTTGAAGATCATTTGAAGGTATTGTAAGATCAAATTGATATTTATATTATAATAATTTACTTAATAGGTACCTCAGTCACATCAGAAAGTGTGTTGAGTCAAAATATAGCATCTTCCGCGTAGACCTACGTAATTTATAAACTGAAAGTAGTTTGGTTAAAGAATTATGGCGCGACTGTTTTTTTACACGACCGGGCAAAATGCGTACTTTGCCCATGATATGTGCATATATGATAACAAACGATTATTGTTAAAGTTAATCTTTATTTGTTGAAATTAGTACATTTATAGGTGATACAGATATAAAGGTACACGGCAGGTCGCGCGGCGTAATTTGTACTCCACTGGTGACGGGTTCATCTTGCTGATCTAAAAAATTAGCTACAATACCTCGAACTTTGAAAACTCGCAATATAGGCAATCAAAGTACATTATAAGAATACACGAGACCATTATAGCCCAGAATGTACGTACAATGTCGAAATCCTTGGTTTTCAAAGATAGACGTATTTTATACGCCAGCGCGCCCGTTCCAGGGTTATCAACTTTTATTTCATCCTATTTGTTAGTTGAAATTATATTTCAGAATGGTTCTTTTAGCACTGCTACTGAGGTAAACTGGTAGGTACTGAGTACAAGGTACTGAGGTATGTACTGAGTAAGTAAACTCCCTTTGGAGTATTGTGAATTACAAGTGTTCGAGATATATGGCATTTTATATTCGCTTTGTGTTCTTATTAATTATGCCTGTACGCATATTGTTGCTTGCCGCGAGCCTTTAATGGTATGTGCTCTTGCAAGAGTGGTTTTCATTTTTAATGTGGAAGTTGGTCAGTATAAGCAAAGAAAAAATTAACATTTTAGCGCACACCAACCCTTGTAGTCATCGTATCTCGGCGTTTGTAATGACACTGCTAAAATACCTAAACGCCATAATGACGATAAAAAAATTGTCTCATGTCAATGATTGCTGCAATTATAATTAATGATAAACTAGACGCCGTATGATGACAATGAAGGCAACAAAAAATAATGCCATAACGTAGACTTAATCCACGGCCCTTCGGGTAACATTTATTCCTTTGACTCGTGCACTCTACCACTACCCCAACCGGTCCATTGGGGTAACGAGGATATTTTGAATTTATATATATAACTTGTAAAAAGTAACGCATGAAAATTAATTAATTACAGCCTAACTAACGCCCTAATTGAAAAAGATGCAGCAAGGTACGTGGTCTCCCCTTGTTAGCCTTAACGTCTCGCATTTCTATGGAGCGTTGAACCTGTCCTCCTTATTCAAAAATTCAGTAACCATAAATATGTACATCAAAGTTTGGTATACCATTTATAAATCGTTGGAATTTTCCTTCTCCCAACCAAGATTATCTTTTCTTGAACCCATTCTGGACAGCGAACCATTGCAACAACCAGCTAGCTCGGAAATAAGGCTAACATCCCATGATTCTAGTTGCGAAGGGCGAACGTTCCGGCCGGCGTGAATACATACGCAACGAATAAATCTTGCAGCAAATGTCTGAAATAGGTTTATTAGTTTGACTCGGTTCTTACAAAAAAGTTTTGGCATGATAAACGGCATTGTGCCAAAATATATCCAGCGAAAAATAAATGCCATCATGCATTTATTAAAGATTCAATGTGCTATTCGTACTACTCTTTCCAAACTTGAAGTTGACACGTAAATGAATATTAATATATTACGCAATGATGAAGTCGTTTACTCAAAAGAGAAGCAGCCACATATATAATCTGAAGATATTTTATGACAGCAAAAAACGGATACCCTCAAATTCTGTAATTTTTCTATGCAATAATAGTGGTAGAACTAAACGGTGTAGAAGCTGCCTTCTGCTACTGCCTTGTGACGTCACGGCCAATATTCAACATGGACACCCGTTTTCGCGGCCTTTGAATTTTTCCATATTTCAGACGGTCATCTCGAATCAAGTATTCACTATTAGGATTTAAACTGTGGTTTTACGACATTATGTTATTCTGAACTCTAATTTAAAAAATGTTTTTGGTGCATTTGAAACACTAGTGCACTTCCCTATTTTACGGTTTTAAATAAGAGTTAGTATTGAGTGGCACAGTAGATAGTAGACAATTACGTCAATTGGTCACAAAGTCACGGGAGGTGTTGGCGCTGGCCCGAAAAGTTGTGGAGGCGCCGGGTCAGTCGGGCGGCAGTAGCAGATCTCCGACGACCGTGGCAAGAGTTCCATTTTCTCGTTCTTCCTCCAACTCCCTCTCACGGTTTCCATCCAAAAAAGGCCTTTCCTCTTCTCGCTCTCCAGGGCCTTTCATTTCGGCAGTCCGGTTAACAGGAGCCGCCGCCGTGAAGGGGAATGGAGAATGGACGGGAAGGGGAGAAAAGGTAAAGTGCTCTGCGGAGAGAGGTGGGAAGGGTAAGGAGGGTGCGAGGATATCATGGAGGAAGAAGGGTTTTGCGGGCGAGAGAGCGAGGGGGGTCAGTGGGAGGAGGAGGAAGGCCAAGGGATTGGCAAACGAGCGGTCACGTGGTCAGGGGGCAGAGAGAGGTTTTTGTGGGAGAGGAGTGGAGGAAGGGGGGATAGGGCGAATGTTTCAGGGATGCGAAAATAAAGCCCTAGATCCATCCCACCCTTACTCCAACGACGTCTTGTGTGTCTCTCTCTCTCATTTTACCAATCCTTCCTTCTCCCATTCATCTGAATTCGAGTTCTCTCATTGACGGGTAGCTTAAAAACAAGGAAACAGCTAAGGACTACAATTCTACAGCTTGCAACTGATTTTAGGTTTAGGATTAGCTGCTAAATGGGTGCAATGGGTTTTTAATATGAATTGATCTATTTCATATCGCTTGATTATGATACCTTTTTACGGTATAAGTTTGATTAAAAAAATATTTATCACCAATTCACCTGCGAAAAATTCCTCCTTTTCTTTCCACGTTCCATCCAATTAGCTTTGCTCAAATCTCGCTAATTTAATTTCTTTCCCGCTTTTACAATTTTTCTCATTCTCTTAAATGCATAAGCTTTAAAATATGCAGAGGTTGTCAGGGAAAAAGGACTAAACGCAGTATCTTCAAAAGAACTTCCTTTTATCTTACTGTATGAAACTTACTGTTCCCCTCAAGCAAATACGGGTACCAAATTAAATTTCTTCTCCATGTAGCAAATAAAAACACCATACCTGCAGTTGGATGAAATATCCTCATGCAAGACCTAGACCCATTCATTAGACACATCATATTCATCCTTGAACATGTCTCATTTCTGAGCACAGTGCCAAACTATTTCCCTTCTAAACATGCTATTCCATCTCAATTTATCCTTGCTCCGCTTTTCGCGTTAACGCATGTAATTTAGCGAATGGTCATTTCGAGCTTGCTTATCATTTAACTGCATACTTATTCTGCCTTTTGAAGAAAACAGATCGGGGTGGTATCAATTGCTGAACTTCACATCCAAAAACGCGGTAATGTATGTATGTTACGTGAAAGGAAGCATTATTTCTGTTATATATGCCTATTATCTTTCCTATTGTTACCAATAAAGAGAATCTTAAGTTAACTTGGAGTATGAACATATATATATATTACGTACAGCAGTCTGGTATAGCTTGTAGATGTATCGGAGGTTTCAAAAAGATTTTATTTCTATAGACTGAATGACTAAATTACTGAATTATGTTAATAAAAATTGGTACTGGAGAGATGTGAGAATCTTAAATACTTTTTCTTAAAGAAAGGTTGTTTAAGAGAGATTTCTGAGTGGTATTCTAAACCTAGAATTAGATGGTGCTGATTATTACTTTAAGTTGCTGAACTGAAATGTGATATGTGCATGCAATTGGAACCACTATTTTTTCTCTTTAGCGCGTTTTCTTTTCTGCTCGCTCATTTGTGAATAATTTTTCCTCAGACTGTACGAATTTTTCCTATTCATTAAAGGGTGATATGGATTGCTACAATTGGAAATGTTAAGCACTGGATGATTAGAAAAACTGAGTAAAAGACCAAAATTAGTGGGAATATGAGGCGTTTGGTAGTAGACAAAATGGACTCTATAAAATGACATTATGAGATTCAGAAAGTGGCGTACCGAGGTCACTTGGGACACAATCCTAACTAGTTGGTACTTGCCCCTAGCACAAACGTTTTCAAGTACACTGTGCTCCGGGGCTAAATTATGGCGCCCCTCCCTCGATAAGTAAAAAAAATAGAAACAAAATAATATTTTAGACTGGTTATTTATGCTAGAGAAGAATGATAATCATTAAAATGTACAAAATAGTTGATATAGTTTATATTGAATGAGATTTTGAACGTGGCGCTAATTTCAAAATGCGGAAACGTATTTTTTCATGGAGAAAAAAGCTTGTTTGCCTTGTTTGTGCAGGACCGTCAGGACTATTTGAGAGGCGAGAACCACAAAATGTACCCAATTGGTTTATTGGAAGAAAATGGAGAAAAAATGCTACTGCATTAATAGCCTGATACGCTGGTAGTAAATAAAGGACGTCATCGAGACCATTTGGAGTGCTGATTGGGTCGACGGTGATGAATTATCACGGCGAGTGATGAAGGTGATTAGACGGTTCCCTCTTCATTCACACTCCCCGCTGTCGGATTCAGTGTATAACGAGATAAAACGAATCCAACCTACCACCGAAATTATTCACTTTGCTTAATGAACAACCCAGGAAAGGTGTAAATATTATGTGGGAAGGATGAAGGATCGCACACCACTCATGATGAATCCAAAATTTATCGCCGGATCTGTCAAGCGTGAAGCAAAGATTATGCCCTGTTTTCAGTGTTACTTACAATTCTAAGATGAAGCAAGTGCTTTAGGGCTACGCTACTCTGTTCCAGTTTTGAGAAATAGAAGGCGATCAATGCGAAACACGCTTAAAATTATTACAAAAGCTAGATTCGTGCTGGAGGTGACTAGTTTAAGTAATGACGCTCATCTTCTAATCTGAGAAGATAACTTGAGCTGGTTAAGGTTTATCAAAAAATACTATGGAATTAAAACTTCCACGTAGAAAAAGAGTCCTTGCTTCAATTTTTAAATAACTTAAGCCAACTCATCAAATTAAGGGATTATAGTGGTTTGATGAGTGACAATATTGAGAGAGAAAAGAGAAAGAATTTCCACTGTGGCCTGGATAAACCCCATTGGCTGAGCGATGGACGTAATCCCCACACTTAATAATAAAATTACTTCCTATAAATGAGGAATTTATTATTGACGGCTGGTTGGGGGAGTGTGAGACAGGAAAAAGGGGAGAAAAAATCCCAAAACCGTTGAAGTGCAAGCTACATCATGTCTCACACCACCCGTCGAACGAATATCGTGACAGGGGCTTGTAGATCCCCAAGAAATAAAACGGCCCCACGGGGGAACTTGAAGGAAGGCCACAGGAAGGTGGAGAGGTTGTTTACGACCGTCTTAAAGGCTGTAGGGGGGCCAAAACGTATAGCACACGATATTTCGAGATGGAAAGCGAATAAGTAGGAAGGAAGAGGAAGGAGAAGAAACGGGGGGTCGAATCTGAAAGCAGTGGCACGCAAGGCGAATAGAAAACCAGCGCAATCGTGGATTCGAGAGCGATGGGGCTAGTTATTTTACGAAATTTTCTCTAGTTAGTATCGAATGGAAATTATAGATTAAACAGTTAACCTATTAATCTTTACTTACTCTACATCATGTGCATAAAATATTCTCGAGTTTTCCACCGGGTGAATTGCTGCATGTCTCCGGACGCTTCCAAGAACGACTTGCTCTTCACCCTCAGGGGATCTTCTGAATACCGCCTCTGGAATTATTTTAACATCGAGGCATTTTGGACGACGGAAGACTTCAGCCAACTACCCTGAGGAAACCGCGAGACTCTTTTCTGTACGTAATACGCCGGGAAAATTTAAGACCTTACATTACTCTATGCTATGCCGGAAATCGTTAGCTGAAACTGTGTCATTCTTTTTTTTGTATCTCGAATTATGTCTCTTATTTCCAACTCTTTTATTTCCCAACAACTGGCAAAGCATTACTTAACCTTATAAAGATAAAATACTACACTCCATTTAGCTTGTCTTTTTCACAGGACTAGATCACTTTTTGTTTTGGTTTCTAGGAAATAATTTGGATTTAACATGAGAAAGTATAGTGAATATGACGGTCATATTGCAATCGAGCGAGTATAATTGTTTTGGAAAAGGTTATTTGTTTGAACTATATCAGTAACATAAAATAAGATATGCCAGATGTTTTGATACAGGAGAAGGTCAAATGCGTTTCAGGTACCTGTTACATCATTTAGATTATTTTTTTGCAACACCGTCTTCATAACACTATTGAAGTTAGGGATTTCACTAATGGCTTCAGCTTTTGGCTAACAAAGAAATTATTGTGCATCAACATTGACTGCTCCATTCATCAACCAATCTTCTTTCTGTTTTTATTTTAACGCCTAAAAACTCGAGGCAGAAAACTAAATAAGTACATAAAATAAAAGTAAGTAGGTATCCAATGTTTAATGAAATAAGGTTAATACTTAGCAATTGTTACTGGATTTAGCCACATTTGTTTGGTACCAGGTGACTGCAAAGTGAATATAAACATGTTCTTGATGCCAAAGGTCGATAAATTAGGAGTTCCAATCCTATGTCAAATAAGCTGAATATGAAGCTATTTACCGATACCAAAAATAATTAACTTAGTCCTGAAATCCTGTTTACAGATTATTTCATAAACTCCGCGTTTTCCTGGTACCTCTCATAATTATGCAGCTAGCCGAGACTGACTGGACGTGGTTGATGAAAGCGACACACTTTATCCCAATTACTATTATAGGATGCTCTCTCTTCCGGGAAAGTCGGATATTCTTGGAATTTCGCTATACTTAGAGGGTCTAGGAATACGAGGAAATTGGTAAAAATATTTGGCATAATCACCGTTGGTGCAAAATTCAAATGAAAAATTCATCATCCTCAACGCGTTGGAATATTTTCGATATTTTATTGAAAAAAAAAATCGTATAACGCCTCAAATGCGTGTAAAATTGATCACATCCCTTTATTTTACTCTCTATTTTTCATGGTTATTGATAACTCCCCTAATGTCACATTTTTATCTCCTGCTATAACGAATTAAACTATTTAAATCAGCCTGTAAAATAGAGAACACAGAATAAAACGGCGAGAAAGTGCCGTATTTTTCTATCAACATCTTGCTCAAAAGTGAAGTCTTATCTAGTGAGCATGTGTACTTTTCAAATCGAACAATTTTAACCCGCCAAAGTTCCGTAATTTAAGAACATCTACCATCAGGTCTTTGCAGAAAAATAGTATTCATAATACGTGGCGACGAATTGTCATATGAAATTTTAACCCTGGAAAGCTGATGCCTGCAGGAACCAGAAAATGATTTGTAGATCAAAAACGCGCCATACACCGCACCTTACGCAAAATACAGAAACTTTGAGCCAAGCGCTCCTATTATCCGCAATTTCACCCTGTTGCCGGGTACCTTATATGCATCCTAATCTCCGGCAGACAAGGCATTCGAAATCATGAGTTGCCCAGACCGTCCGGCAACAGGGCCAACTCGCGGCAGATTGTAGCGTTTGGGTCAAAAGTTTTTGTGGTTTAGAAATTGAGTGTTTTCGGCTAAAACATCATTTTAATTTTTTAAACTATTACTATTGTTATATAAAGTTTTATATTGTGCTTATTTTATAAAAGTTTATGTTACTGGTAAATATGGTTCCTACTGGTATCAGCTATCTAGGGCTAAAACGTCGTAATACAGCTTCCCTTCGCCCTGTTGAAAAGTGTATAAACGTAATTGTTGTTCTGTCTCATTGTTATCTGTGGCCTAGAAAATTCAAGAGATATCTGTATTATATTTAATCGGCCACCAAACGTAACAAGGCGCCAAGAAGTCCCTTTGCCATCACTTTCAGCGGGCTCTCCCGGCCGATACTCCCCGGGAGTCGCAGCCCCGCTCCCCGGTGGCGGATCAGCCCCTTCCCCTTCTTTCATCCTGCTCCCTTCCTTCCTTCAGCGCTCTCCCCACAACACACATCCGAAGCCTCTCCTCGCCCAATCTCACCCATGCGAAGGAAACCCATTAATCTCTCGTCTCCCAGGGGCCAGCGCTCATACAAGCTAAGCGTTGCCATCCCCACCTCCAGAAGCAACTCCTTCGCCGCTGGCTTCTTCGTAAAAATCGACCTCAAACCGGATCTTCTAATGATAGGCAAGCTCGTTTCGGAACCCCAACATAAAGTGATGGTGACGTAGTGAAGCATCTTCCGCCAGATTTTGGGAAAAAACGTGGAGTTATCGGCGATATGCGCGACTGAACCAAACCTACTACAAACTCCTTGTAGTTAACTAGTTATACGAACAGCAAGCATCATTCTTTGTCCATTAAAAAAAAAATACTTCCAAATATTCTACGATTAAAATATATATTACGAACTATATTTCAATTTTACAACACCATCTTTGGGGTAAAAATGGTGTATGGTGTCGTGTGGTAGTTATATACACTTTTTGTACCTTGAAGATGATGTAGTAAAGTTGAAAACTAGGTCTCTATATAAATTCTGTAATCGTAGAGAATTTCAAGCGTATAATTCAACGAGGAAAAATTCCAGGCCATCACGCTTGAATCAACAGATTTCATTCTATGTCCAGAAGATATTATTTCTTACATCCAGTGTACATACTTTGTAGTAGCTACGCAGTTTCACATTATAGCCCGAGTTGGGGTAGACGGCAGGTTTGCAATGCCCATTATAATAATGTAAAAATTAATAAAGAATATCGTTGCAATATTTTCCGGAAAAAAAAAGAATGGAAAACGAAAAATGGTCGATACATACCACTGAATAACATTATAATTTTGAAGAAAAATCAATAACTGTATTCTCAGTGACGGCATTGCATGCTTTACAGTGTATCTCCTAGGCCTTGAAGACCAAAGTCCTTGATTATTTTACTTTTAATTTATTTCTCGTGTTTTTGAATGCTCTTAAATATCTTATTTAACAGAGCTCACGTATCAAATATACGGCTACAAGGGAGATTTTATAATCATTGGTACTCCATGGTACAGTTTCGTACTAAAAGATACGAATTCACGCCTAAGGCATAGCAATCAGTTCTTTCACAATTTTTGAGAGCCGTACCCACTTTTATCAAAATAGATAATGCAGTTTTCCTGAAAACCAAGCGCTATTCCTAGCAGGGTGTGTGTGATTATCACCAAGCCATAGCCAAACAATCGGTTTGTATTCCGCGGAGGCTGCATGAAGCGCGCAGTAACACATTTGACCATTTTTGGGAAAATGGTCCTTCACGCTCTTTGTAGCTCAGAATGGCGCTGCTTATACAGCTAGTCTGCGTTTCGCAAGGGGAACGTTCAACCCTAATGGTTACATTCACGTATCCACATACGCGTGATTGAGTGTGGGGGAAAAATTTCGGTCCCAAAATTGAGGAGTAGGGGTACCCACACAAAAGGCATACCGCACTTGGATACGGCGGCGGGAGGCATTAAGCATAGTGACAAATAGGTTGAGCTTCTATCAATTCTAGGCTTATAGCGTCACAGCCCGGTACCAACCGATTCCGCGCTTGGTTTTTATTTCAAGCGCTTTGCCAAATACACCAATCCACTCATTCTCCACCGAGAGTTGAGGTAGGGCATACACTTTTTTCAGCTTCTTCTATTATCGTTCATTGTTGCCGTCCCATTCGTGCGAGAAGATGTGGCAACACTGTGCAGGCTGCCGCCATTTCATTAAAACCCCGCCATTTCAAATACGCGCGGCAACGATATTTGCATCAATTACACCCACCTCAGGCACTCCCTTTCACCAAATAGATGTGCGCGTCGCGTGACTATTTCAGACCTGCTGCGAACCATGTCGCCGAAACAAAGGCGCTCGCCTGTACTGTAGCAAATGTTACGTGGGCGTGAAACGTGACAAGATTGAACTCTACGGTGAGGATTTTTTTCCTTAATAGAGAGGAGTATTCAATTCGTTACAAAACATATGGTAGGCATTTGCAGTAATGAAATGCCATGAATAGGGCTTAAAACGAGTTCGGAGCGTTGCGACCGTCCAATGCTTTCGTTACATCATTGCATTTGAAGTCGCTCATGTTTAAAATTCAAGTAAAAGCGAGTTTACGTTACCACTTCAATGCCTATTTCCCTATGAAAGCGAATTTCAGCAGCTTCGTATGAATAGAGGTTTATCACATTTCGCCGATTTACAAATAGACCGGGCTCAAAATCGTTCCAATACAAAATAAGCCACAGTGGGTAAAGGAGCCAGGATGTCTTCATCGTACAGATGTAAATTTGTTTGAACATAATGCGTAAACTATAATTACAAACACTTACGAATCGCTAACTGCAGTAAGGCATCACGTCTAAGTAGCACGAATTTTAGACGGTTGAACGGGATTATCAAACCAACTCTCATAAAAAACTTTATTTGCTTTGTAAGTATATAAAAGGAAAAGTTGCCTATATTGTATCGCTTTCTGCTTTTTATTTTCAGTGGCTTAAAATTCAAGTTATACAGCGATTAAAATAATTTTATCTTGTTCAGTGCGATGTAAGTAATGCATTGAATTCTATAGTAAAATAGAATTGTGCAATATATATGCAATGTACTGTAAATCATTACCTTATATTGTTGTTTCCTTGGCAACGAGGATAATAACTTGCTTTAAAACTACAAAATACTTTATTCTTCCACAAGCAGACCGTTCTCGAACGTACTAAGCTGGCTACTGTAATTTTGGCGTCTCCTACAGCCTAGTTGAAGCTGCCCTCGACAGAAGTCTCATGATTCTACGTCCTTTGGTTTTACCAAGGTGGTAGAAATTAGGAGTCAGTAAAATACAGGAAACTCTCACCTACAAGTTCCTAATTCCCATTCATATTAAATAAATAAAAAATTTGATAAATGTGGTGCATATGAGTTTGCAAGGTTTTCTTATTTTCTCCTGAAAAGTTATCCAAACTGGACATGGTGCCTTTCTGCAGTTATTGGTTCATATATTGCTGGAGTATTGAACCACGATTTGATAATTATTCTTAAAAACCATTGATATTACCATTTAGGGAAATATTCCTGCCGTCGTAGGAATAAAGTAAGAACGAAGAAACGGAAATACTGTGAAAAACCGCAACAAAAGTACATGATGTGATAATACTTCGCACCCATAATTTCTAAATTAAAAGTATTGATTTTTACTTTAAAATATTGGCGATGATTTTAATTACCAAAGAGGCTGGTTACTCTTATTTAGCAGGATTGAATCGTGCAGACATAGTATCTTATATATCTTCATCTTTATATATCCATCAAACGAGCCTTCTTTCAGGTTTTTTCCTAACAATGTCTGATATAATGCGATTCGATAATTATTCTAAAAACCATTGATTTTACCATTTATGGAAATATTTCTGACTCAAAGGAATACATTAAGCATTAAGAAATGGTAACACTGCAAAAAACCGAATCAAAAGCACATTATGTCATAATCGCTCCCGTAATTTCTAAATTGAGAGCATTTATTTTCACTTTGAAATAACGGAAATGACCTTAGTCACCAATGACGCTGGATCATATCATGGTTTGCAGAATCGAATCAGGAAGAAAGAGCATCTTATTTATCTTGAGCTTTATATATCCATCAAACCAGAATATTGCAGGATTTGCTAAGAATGTCCGACTTAATTATTTTGGTAAAGTTATGCAATTTTTATCAAATTGAAAGTTTATGACGAGGGAAAGAGTGGATTTCAAACTAATTTAGAGTTAACTGAACTTTAATTCAAAATATACTTAAAAACGACTGTTTAAAGATGTGAATATTTGTCCCACACTTAATTATGGATTTAATTGTAGCTATTCTGTAGCATGAAGCTATTTTTTACTATATTTAACTAATGTATTCCGCAACTATGACATGGCAATATTTATATAGTGAAAATGGCTTTTGTAATTCCCATTAAAACGTTGTTTATAAAAAGACAATTTATAGGCCTTGATTTTATTTTTATTTGACTCTTAGGTATACATTTACCATTAATGCTACCCGGTTCCTACTTTACCTCTAGTTCAGTTTTATTGTATCCGCTGGTATCGGCCTGTTTATCGGAGAAAGTGATTGCCCACGTGAAATTTTACTTTCTTTCCCGAGAATTGATCAGCTAACAACGACTTTTGCCCTTGAAAAAAATAGCCCCGACCTTATCCGGAGGGGATGCAGTCTTTCTCTGCGGACCCGGGGAAAATTTATGTATTCATTGGTTTATTCAGATAACAGGCCCTAATAACTCAAATCAGTCCCAACGACCGAGGTCTATTTATCCCATCACTTCTCTCCCGTCACGGCAGCCGAACTAACTTACTTTCCCCCTTGCTATATCCACTCCCTTCGCTGGGTCAACCTCCTTTGCTCCTTCGATTCCAGTACATCACCAATCTGATAGGGTGGCAACCCACACGTGAAATCCGGGAGTACCGTGATAAAAACGGAAACTGGAAGATATACAGCAAATTCGCGAAAAACTAAGGTATTGATTAAGGTTATCTGAAAATGATTATCTGGTAAAAAGGGAGAGGTACTAGTGGCAATCTCTAATCGGTAATCTTTAAGGAAAAACAAAATCATTCTGCGAAAATTTCTGATGAGTCAAAACCTATCCATAGGTTTAGCGCGAACAAAAACTGTTAAACAACTCGAAGTCCAAGAAATATCACAATATATTCTATAGTTTAGCTGCATCAAATTTGCGCTTCCAGCTGAGCATCATGTTTCGTCGACATTAAATAATGCTTCATATGTGCTATTTTATAATCCAGAAAATTTTCTCAACTTTTTATCGAGAAGTAATCGCATTGCTGCTTCAATAAAAATTATAAGGATAATTAATTTATACATTTCGCTCTTTTTTCAAATCATTTCATTTACAATTTAATGCTAACGCAGAAAATTTTTATAGCCTTAATTGCGTGATAAATTTAAACTTTTACTAGTAAAATGGGAATATCTCGGAATTTTAGTATAAATAAAAAAAACGAAATAAATATGTTATGAGTCCACACACAACTTAGGAGGGTAGCACTTTCGAGTACGGAAAGGTCACGAAGTGGAAACTTCGAAACTTATAAAGAAGGATGAAATAAGACTAAGAGAATTCGAGATGTAAGTGTGGAGGGGATTTGAGAAAATAAATGAGAGTAAGAGGACTCTTAAACACGAGACATGCTGTGTATGAAGTGGGAGCTTCCACATGAGACAGAGGAGGCAGAAGTTTTTGATGGAGCCAGTAATGAGTACAGATGGCATTTTGTAAAATGTTCTGCAGGGAACAATGTCAGAAGTGTGGAAGGGAAGGAATATAATTATAGACGGAATGATACACTGGTGTTATCGTCTATTACAGGGGGGAGTGGAAACAGGCTTGAGTAGTTATAAAAATGCTCCAACTTTACCTTCCTTAACCGGAATAATATTTTAATAATAATTACCTCACCATGAGCAAGCACTTTTAATGAATAAATGACTCTCGTTATTCTAGCTGAGTATAATATGTTTTGTGGCGAACGTTAAGACAGGACACTCTCCCATCGCCCTCAGACTAATGATAATTGTAGTTTTTTCTTCATGTGGTTTTATGTCCACCAAAATCTCAGCTACACAAGCTTTTAACTTCCCTTGAATCCCAAGAATTATTTATTCATACCATTTGTCGAGAAAAGAAAAACTCTGGAGATGAGATTTCTTTCCGTCTTAATTTGATGGAATCCTAACATGTTAGGGGGAAAAAGTGACAGACAATTGTGCATAAATATTTAAACTTTCACGGTCAGTTTCAATGTGTACTCCACACATATGCAGACCAATGATTGAAACCATTTGTGAAAGGGAAATTAAAGTATTTGTTGCTTATGATTTAAAAAAAATAATTGATATAAATTGACCGAAACACGTATCAAAAGTTCAGGCTTCTCTCGGTGAAACCGCACATTTATAGTGCGAAATAACTAACTTTACAATGTTAAACCCAATTTCGGAATGATAAAGTTTTATGGAACATTTCTGAGTATTTCTCACTATTGCGTAAAACTTGTAAATAACTAATAATATCCCTCAAAACACTTTCTATATCTGCAAGCAGTTCCACAAGATAACGTTTGCCGAGAAAGGAATAACTCTGGAGAGAGTTGTTTCAGATTCATTCTTGAGGCATCCTAACTCATCGGAAAATAAAAATTGACACTTTAATTTTCCACAAATACTTGAATATTCCTTTCCCGACCCAATTCGATCCACACAGTTTCCTATTGTAACATAATGTAAACAAGCCACCATGTTGTTTGTAAATAATTTAAAACTAACAATGGTAGTGAGGGACGGGGAGATTGTTGTGAACGGAAAAAGGGGAGTCGTGTATGGAGAGAAGGAGGAGGTAGACGTGTTATAAAGAAAGATCGGGAGGAAGACTAAAGTAGCGGTGTATTGAGAGAGCGGAGGAAGAGATACGGCAGAATTCAAGATCGGCAGGGAGAAGAAGAGAACGCAGAGAAAAGGAGGCGCCTACGAGAGGAGAAGAGAACGTGAGGAAAGGAATACGGCAGAACTCAAGATCCACACTGGTGCAGTTCATGGCGTTGGTTCAGTGAGTGGTAGTATGGATAATATAAATGGGATGGTGATAGTCATGGTGGCTTTTTGATGTTGTTTTTTGCTCCCAAGTTTCAAAATATAGAGCTTGTTTTTGAATTGTACTGAAATTATTTGTTAAGTTAGTAGTGGATATTTAAAAACGTTACACTATAGTATAGTATTTCTATGGTAGTATTTATCCAGAGTGTCCAAACCGCTCCAATTACTCCTTACCTACCAACATCAGTATCAACCACTCTCTTCCTCACGACCAAACTCACTCACTCACTCACCCACACACATATACATATATACACATACACTTCCACCTTGCGGTGTGCGAGCGAGAGCACACAATTCACCCCCAGTGGCCCACCTTTCTCCCGCTCTCCTTGCATCCACCCCATATCTCACTCGCCTCTCCTTCCGCCTCTCAGCCCTCCTAAGATCTCATCCATTATCCACTTTACGCCCTTTTGGGCCCCGCCTGCTTCCTCTTCCCTCGCCTACCTACCAACATACCGCCACACACAAGGTCCCTTATCACCTTTATTCCCCTACCTCATCGCATCCTCCCGTTCTACTTCCCAATTCGATCCTTCCCAGGGTGACATCTTCTCTCATTGTTCCCGGAATCATCTTCCTTAGGTTTGCAGGTACTTCCGCTGACGCATCATGAAGTAGCTAGCGGTCTTTGTTGGTTGTAAATGAATTGTGCCAATGGAAATAGACTTGTGAGGCTATATGGTGACTCTATTGAGATTGAGATTTAATCACATATAAGCTACGGGATTAATACACCTGTCTCCTTGCCCTTTTAATACAATGTTCCCTTGAGCGCATGTCATGAGGAAAAAAACTTTCTCATTAACGAATTACAATACAATATACTGGATAATGACCTGACGATCGAAAGACATCGTCCTTGTGTTACGTAATTTTGGAAAATTGGTATCGCTCTTATTCATTATTCAGGGTATCATTCCACTTTATTTCACCTGCCTTAGTAAGTTTTAAAAAACGGTCTTTTAGTGCAGTGATTTCAAAGTTATGAAATCGTACAGAATTCTCTGTTTTCACATAAATTTAAAGGTATGTAACTCTTAAATATGAGGTAACTCTCATTGATCATTTTTTCGAAAGTTTTCCTTATTTTGTGAACAATGTGAGTAATTTGTGTATCCACTGAACATTCCCTTAGACTCAATTGGAGACACTATAAATATATTTCCATTTAGTTCAAACTTACCAAAGCAACAAACTTTTCGTCAAGTACGACAAACCGTAGCAAAAATTACATTGATTATAAATCATTTTTCCATAGTTTAGGGGATTATTATTGATAAAATATACAAATATAACAAATGAATATCTATTCAGCATTGTCTCCATATTCCTTAGATACGAAATCCTACTCACTTCTTCATTCCCATTTATTCTCACAGGCTCGCATGTTCCCCTAGCACCTTACCCATCTCCATCAACTCCCCAATCATCCCACCTCCCCAATTCAATCACTCACAGGGTACTTCCAAAATGGAGACATCTTCCCCAATTGTGGACGGGATCCTCCTCTATTGGTCCCCACGCACTTTCGCTGATGTTCTATGGAGTTACTGATATCACTGCCATATAAATTTTTCGCACTCGTAATATAATTCTGAAACTAGGCGAAAAATCCATCATTATCAGCTTATTTTTTACATGTAGCTCGCGAAAAATTTAAATTAAAACTAATTTATTATGTATTTACATGTTTGAGAGCATCCGTCGTCAGAACAACTTTACCGGTATCCAAGTACTTCCCTCGTGTTTTCTGCTGGGTAAATATCGTCAAGGCCTCCAGCGTTTCACCGGGAGAGCACCAAGTCATAATTGACTATCAATTCCCGAAATAGAGATTGTGCATATTTTACAGTTTTGCTTTGGGTTTTAGAACTTAATATTTGAAAAAATAATACATGTTAAACCCTGTTTACAAATTGCTCTCTTTATCACTGAATATATTTCCAATAATCTTCCTAATACACCACAAACTTGGATGTTTCATAATTTCTTAGTATCTTCTTACTACCCTTTCCTCTGCGCCCTTCTTATCCACGGTCCTTCCAATAAGGCTTGAATGTTACTCTTTTAAGTGCTCGCCATCTTCTTAGGGTCACCCCAAGTACTTTCGCCGAATGACTTAGTCAACTTCAATAACTTGTGAGACTCACCTTGTTACAGGGAAAAGTTTTCAACTGCCAAATCCCATCAGGTAACCTTTACAGCGAAGAGTAAAGCGTAGCTTGAGAGGACACATTCTGTTAACCTGATTTTGTACTTATCCGTTGTAGTTGGGGGCCTCTGTGGTCAAAACAACTTAATCCTTGAGCAGTCCCTATCTGGAGGCGTGAGTTTCTCGATCAAGGATGTCTTGTGACTGTGTTATCAAGTACCTACTCTTTCTAAGAATTCATATCCGTGGTAGGTGGAATGATTGCACTCTTGAATACGCCCTTAAATACGTTAAGAATAAATAAATATTAAAAAATATGTATAAGCGTTGATGCCGTTCCCCTTACTAGGTTCATATATCTTTTATTAGCTTTGTTTTATCGATCACTAGCAAGCCACCCGGCGTTCCTCGGTGGGGATATTGTCCATAGAAGTGGGAAACTTAGAATTCATGGACACACAGCCGGATATTTGGGTGAAGTAACAAAGTAAGTATGGTGAAGGTATATAAATACTGGTTTCCGTACACCGCGTATGATATTAGCTTATCTATATCTATCTCCACAACATTAATCATTACCTATGTGTGTACGTACGCATGCACCAGTAATAAAGTTTGCACCGAAAGGATTAATAGGAAAGTTTAATATATTTTGAGTTTTTTTTTCCCTGTGAGAGTAACATTGGGTGCGCCTACCCGGCTGGATGTCCGACCGCAGAAGTTGTATAACATGACGTGACGTAACAAACGGTAATGAGAAAGCGACGTAAATGACGCATCGGATGAAACCAAAAGCACGAGGTTTCAGAGCATAAGATGCGCCAATGTACTAAATTTGATCGCAATCTATCAGTCATATGGAAATACAATGAGAAAAGACAAAGAGGCATCCTCTTTTTATGCGTATAGATTTTACGGAAGACCTTTACGAAAAAGAGCCACAACAATCGCATAAAAAAGAAAGAACAAAATGAACCATATCATAAAGAAGCTATCTACCCCAAGAGTTATTTCTTTAAGTTTGCTCATGATTCTTTGAAAGTTCATTCAATTCATGGTAGGCTTACTTTCATATCTACGGTTAATAAAAAAATACATTTCTCTAGGTTATTTTAAGTAATATCATAGAAAATTTCAGCTTTATACGCAAAAGGATGACAAAATCGTTCCATGACAGCTTAGAGATCGAAAGAATTTATTAAACTCTCAAATAATGCAACCCTCAAATTCAGCAATCAATGCCATAATTTTTTATTTTCTCTCTACGGCCTCCTTCCGCAAGGCCAATGTACGCATTGGGAAATCACTCCGAAGTTTTCCACCAATGACAATACTATAAATGGTTTGTCGCAGCTAACTGTGTATTATTTGCAGATTTGACCGCCATGACGAATTGGGTACGGGAATGACGAATCAGCAATTTGTTTTAAATAGCGTGCTTGTTCTCGAATACTTCACCCCTTGAAACGGGAAATTATTTAGTTCATTTGAAATGATTAATACCCCGAGGCTACTCCTACTGGTGTTTTTCCATGATAAGCATGGAATTACTTCATAATACATCCGCCGTAATATTTGAAATATTATTATAGCGTGAACGTATTGGTGAGTTAAACATTTAGAGAAATTTAAAAATTATCAAAAATGAAAAAAAAGAAAAAAATGTTAACACAACGTACCTTGGAATAGATAGCTATCAACAGTTTTGACGATGGAGGAGTTCTAATATTTTTAGTATGAAGGTATTTTGTCAACGGCAGAAAAAATTTGTCATCATCGATGGTTAATATTCAAGCTAAAAAATTACTCTGAGGGTAAGCATTTCAGTAAATACAATGAATTACTTCATAATGCAAGCAAAACGAATGCTGATTAAAGACGGTTATCAGTGATTGAGATATAACTTTTAAGACTAATCAAGGTTATGTGGCATTATATTCTTACCGATCACAATTAACATGGTAAAAGTGGCCAGCCCATACCACTTCTACGTAAAATGCTCTACTTCTTCGCCTATTTCTTCTTCATGATATAAATTCATCTCAAATTCGCCTTAATAAGTTGAAAATATGCTGATTTTTATTATATCCCGCTGACATAAATGGCCATTTGAACCTTTGATCTGCACGCAGACAGCTTTCCTCTTTTGGCCGTATTCCTCTCCCTGCATCTGGTCAATCGGGGTTCCGTTTTATGCCTCTACGGTCTTCATTGAGCGGGGCCATTCCCTCCGCACCGCCCACATGATTAGGTCACCTAGCCCTCCGTGCAATCCACTTGGCCCGCTGCTGAGTCAGCGAGTTCAAACTGGTGCTGAGCAAGGGATTCGGGGACGGAGAGCGAAAGCAAATGACGAACACTGTGCGGAGAACTTCCCATGAGAACGTGAGTAATATCGTAAAGTAGGCAGGAATTGAAAGACTTGAATAAATACCTACGCATTGCAATGCAGTGAATATTAATCGGTAGTATTTTCAATTATAAGCATTATCTTCACAGATAATATAATATGATGGTCATTTCAGTAAGTACTACCTAAATAAATTGAGATCGAGTACTTTCAATATAAAATCGTATCGTTAAAATAATGGTACATTAATCAAATTGAATACTCATGAAGACCCTAGATCTTAATGCATAAAAAATTATCATTACTTCCGAAAAACTTCCTCAATTAGCAACTGGCATAAAAATAATTAAATAAACGCATATTGTTATTTTCAACAACTTTGCAAAAATATTTCGAAGTCATTTTTGAATTGAACGAAATAACGTAACTCACAAATTTTATTGAGAAAGAGTTTTAATAAAAGTCACTTCAAAGCTGTCGCAAGTAAGAAATATAATTTTGAAGCGACAATTTTTTTTATATTGAAGGATCAATCTTAATATTGAACAAAAAATTTGTACACGAAATTGATGAAGCCAACGAATTGATCAAAAGGAAATAACTCGTCATTTACTCTCCAATCAGTGACAGAACTGAGAGTGAAATATGTGTGACTGAGAACAATCAAAAAGCTCGTCTCCCGAGTTCCGTTTTGCGTTGATCCGTTAAGAGAAAAGAAAAGTTTTAAAAATATTGCAGTTCTTTTCCTCATTTCGAAGTTACTTCATTTACTGAAGCATTCCAATACTGGCACAACAATGTGAGTTTGAATCCGAAAGACAAGCATAGACAGCGAAAAGTTACGGAGCAATACTTCTCAAAATTTACGTAGGTATAATCACCACCATGGCAACAGCGTACCGTTCGTGCGATTGTTTACATCAACTACATAGCAGTCTTACCCTCAATATTCATCTTATCAACCCTCTCCTGCGTTAAGTAACGTTCTCTTCATGGTTTTCGGGTTAGCTACGTTAACGTTCTTTTCAAGATAACGTTTTGCGGGATCGTGATCAGATTTGGAACAAATGGTTTTTTCCACAAATTAAAACATTATATCTCCACCATCGACCATGGTTGCGACACTCTCATTACATTTCCAAGGTTAAATGAAAATGGCGCAGAGAGTTGAACAAATAGTTGGTAGTGGAGTTGTAGATTAAAGTGTGAAAGCTACCATTTGTTGTTAATAGTTTATCACGGATAAATGAAATTTACACCATTTCAAGCCTAAAACGATTTCATACCATCAAGCAGAAATATGAAATGCGTCATTAATTGGGCATTCCAGCGTTTTCTCCTAAAATTGGCATCTTCTAACCATGGCTCCTGCTTCATCCACCCTTCCTCGCGATTCTTTCACCCTCCGTTACCTCCAAACCCTGAGCCTTCATCCTGGGTCCCTTATGCCCTTTTCCCTCTCTCGCGCGAAAGACCGTTGCAGCACGCCTTGACGCGCTATACCTCGCGGATGAAGTCATAAAGTTTTATACCGTATGCGGCTCAGAGAATAGGGAGGTATTACGGTTTACGACATTGCGCACGTATGGTTTCTGCTGCATGCTTGCGCGGTATGCGGAAAAGTTGAGGAGGAAATACTTGACGCATTGGCGGAAGTCTGACGCGACAAACCTTATGCTTTTATAGAGGGATGCTCCTAACATGCCCAGGATCAAATACAAGGCAATTAAAGAAAATAACTGTGATAGAGGGGTTTATTTGGTTAATGTACCCTAGATAATGACAGATTGCCAAAACAAGTACTGCAATGATAAAATAATGCCAGAAGAAAGAACGGTAGGTAGGTAGTAAACTTCAATGCATATGAGCAAATGAGCCAGGGAGTAACCGTAGAGATTAAATTTTTGAGGCATTAAAGATTTCACTGAGGAATGCAACATATCATATATGTTTTCTTAAGTGATGCAGCCGTATTTATATCTCTCGTAAGTGGAATACCGTCCTCATGGAATACACTAGTTGTTTTAGTTTCCCATTCCACTTTCCATAATTGTTTTTGATATGGTAGCATTAAATATATAGCAAAATAGATGAAAACGATGTATTACAAAAAGAACGAATAATAAAAGATTCTAAGGAGGGATAAGGATTGAATGGCACAAGTCTGAGAGAGGAGGAGGATTGCTGAAAACAGTTTTGTCGGGAAGAACACTAGGTAAGCGCAAAAAGAGGAGGAAATTTATACTAATTGAATATAGAGTAGAAGGGAATAAGTAACCGCAAATTGATGAAAGGATTTAAGTGCTGGATGCAGGTGGCCCCATGTGTTTAGCAAATGATTCTTAAATGACAAAAGGACTTCGTTTTCTTCCACGGATTTATTTTCACAAAGTTGAGTCGGAAACCATTGAAACCACAAACGATTCACGCTAACCTTGTTTCACCAGTATATTAACCTAATCACAAGAATAATTACGCTGCAATACACATGTAGAGCAATGCGGCATTTCGTACTATTTTCACTTCTTTAAGAATATTCCCTTACTTATTTTGTCACACCATCATCTTTACCTCAAAATCTGCCCGAACACAGATAGCATTTTCCAGATAAGAAAGCTTACGGTTAATTTCCCTCTTCCATCAGAAACGAGGTTGAAATTTTGACCTTATGGAAACAGTACTACATAGATATTATTTCAAGAATTCCGCAACACTTCCAGGGGATTTTAATTCAGGATCGCATCCATAATATCTGACTGCGAGACGGCAACCCCCCCTCATACGCTTAATCTGGCTTTAAACGCTTCAATTAATCGGATTGACATATCTTGATGCGTTGGTTAAGTAACTCTAAACCTCTTTCTATTATTCTCTTCCCCACTTTCGCCTTCAGTCAGCAATATAATAATGAATTTTTCCCTTTCCCGGTAATATCTCAAGTGTCTTTTGAAGCGTGTGAAAGGATGATTTATTCAATAAACGGTTATCCGCTCTATTGATTTTTATGGGTACTGAACGTTTCTTTTTTAAAGGTGAAAAACCAAGGGAAAATTTATTAGCGCCTGTAATGCTGTTGTTCAACTATTTTACTGTTAGCAGTAAGCTTTTTAAAGTATCTTTTATCAATATTTGCAATAAGAAAAATTTAACAGGTTTCCAGTAGCAGAGATAGTTTCTTGACGAACTCACTCAATATAAAACTGTATAAAACTGCAATGTAGCCACAAATTCTCGGTGCAAATATAAATCCTGCATGTTCACATTATTCAGGTGAATATTCCAGAAATATAGCGTAATTAAGAAATATTTAGGAACACATACCAGCTAATAAACTTTTCTCGATGAATACAACATAATCTGACTTAAGGGTGAATATTTCAACTTTCAATGCTAAAATTAAACCTCTAAACTCGAAGGAATATTAAAATGTCACGGTATAAACGATTTTTGTGTGCACTTGAAAACATGGCCAATACTTTTCTCACTACAGCAGCGGCGCTGCTTGAATTAGAAACGCCTTGTAAAGCTGCAGCAAATACCCCTCTGTTAACCACTTCCACTATCCAGACCACGGACGATGATGTTTCCTCGGACAAGAGCTAGAAACTAAGAACGCCTTCTGTTCTCTCATTGGGTCATGTTTGAATAGGTTGAGATATATTCCACAGCCAAAATTTGTTTGACGACATGATTTGATCGCAAATATTAATAATGTCATCTATATTTACAGTGAAGAGTTGGGGCAAGTGAAGCATGAAATGCCTTCTCAATGAGCTTACAAATCAAATTAAAGTAGCACTATTTCATGAAATGACTAATTTATCTCGATTATGCATATTTGCACGAAAAACGTCATGAAGTTTAAGCCAAACTAAACAAAGTAAGGACGACTTCCACGAGGCATATTGTTTATCTTTTCCAGGTATGAATATTTTCTGCAAAGAATGGCTCGGAGTATTTAGTAAGGTTTCCGATTTTGCCAAAACACAGTCAACCGGATTAAAATTACACTTTTAATGGCGTAATCAGCCAGGGTTTAAAATATGTAAAAAATCAGCTTCTTTAAGAAATACATGCTGAAATGAACGCATATCCAGGAATTTTCTCACATAATTTTACGAAGGCGAAGTTATAATACTAGGAGTAACGAATTTTTACAGCCAAAAAGTTTCTTTTTTTCCAAATTGATTAAAATTAAGTGAGTCACATTCAATTACGTCATATGAATTAATTGCTGGTTATGCTACTGCGTGAAATTTAATGATAACTCTGCTAATTCCTCACTGGACCCAGAAGACAGGGTCTCACTTTCAAATAACCTCTTTACACCACTTAAAGATTGTTAATCTTAATCTAAATCGTTATTTGAGAGAGCCTTTCTCACGAATTTCCTCACCGGAAACTAAATTGATCCACGATGATCGTGAATGCCGTATCCTGAAAACCTTTCAGTCTTCCCATCACCGTTTTCCCTTCACTCCTTCATCTATCAGCAACCTTGCTTGCCCTCGCTGTGAGAGCTCGTCTGAGCGAACACCGCCGCAAAATGCGCCAATTTGTCCGGATTGGCCGACGCCGCTACACTCCCCCCTTCCCTCCCCATCCTATCCGTTGTCGCCGGGATGACCCAGGAATTTTGACGCTTTGATCGCGGAATACGTCACACGTCACCTCATTGAAATCCGCTGAAGCATCCCCTCGAGATACGTGCCTGGCGTCGTTAGGATGGCGGATGAAAAAAAAATAGAAGGGATGATAAAATAAGAAAAATAAACGGAGTGGTTCAGCTCTCGCATGAAAAAGAGAGCGAAAAAAAATCGATGGGAACTTGACCGGAATAAAAGGCAACTGATGAGGGCGTCTGGTTGAAAACTCACTGGTGATAAGTGCGTGCGGAGATGGAGAGAATTTTTTGTGACGCACTAATGCTGTGGTGTTTTCCTCACTGCGCGGATATATGTGAAGGCTATCGAATTAAGTTTCAGTCAGTTTTTTTGTGGCGTTGTAGTGAAAAAATGAATTAATTTGAGAATCGCTCGCCTTTTCACCTTGGTTATGGAACAATATCCCCATGCTATTACTACTGTACTCCCAGGCCAGTAACATATAAAGATGACTTCAGAGAACGTCATTATGGCAATGATAAGAACGCGGGTAAAACTCGAATACCAAAGAAAAGGCTATTAAATTTGATTTTAGACTATTTAATCCGCTAAGAAAGAAAAGATGTATATAATTATAATAAAGTATTGATTACAAAAACTCATAAATCTCCATTTTGAACTGAAACTTGTAGTTGGGGAAAGCTCGAATACGAGGAAGTGAATTTAAAACAGGAAAATAATATTTTATAACAAGTACAAAAGTGTCTATAAAACAAGTTAATTAGGAATTCTTCACAGCTGAGTATCGGTCTTTGCTAAATTACCAGGGAATTTTTTATAAATAAATGTGAGTTTATGGTGGAGAAAAGAGTTATTATTTATTCTCGATATTTTATTTTTTTTAGTAAAATTGATGACTCTTTAGCATAATGAAGTCCTTATTTTTATGCAATTTTCAGCAATTTTTATGCTTTTGCATTAAATTTAAAAAAACAAATCTCATCGAAGACTCGAATTTAGTAATTTCCGAGTTTTTATAACGATAATTTCCTCTGGAAAGCTGAATATTCTTTTGTGCCTTCCTTGCGTAAAATCAGATTTAAGGATTAGAACACAACAGAAAAATAATACCCCATCGCGAATATTCATTGTGACTTCCTTGCAAGAAGCTCAATAACTGGGATAAAAAATGTTGTGCACACTCAGCTATTCAATTTTGTAGCAGCCAGGCCTGGATCTTCGAATGTGAATCAAAGCATGAAAAATCTGTTTATATAATTCCTTCCCATCAGCTTAATATTCCCACTCATGGTGTCAAGGTACAATCCACTGTTTTATTTCACATACCTGTCTAATGGAGGCCGAATTTTCACCAACTAACGAAAAATAAATAGTTTAGTGGATCCTCACCAAGGAGAATTTTTTTGCATTAGATTTCGAAACGAGCTGATTTTGATCGCGGGACGATACGATATGCCAATCGGTGCTCAGACCAGGAGGTAACTAGTTTACCATCTCTTCTTTACTTAATTATATGTGCTGCATTTCAGGTATATTGTATTGTACTGTATTATATTGTATTTTATTGTACTCAGGGCATTATATATTAGCATGGTGGCCTTCTTTGTATGGCCATCGTGCGCCTTGGTAAACAAGCACGTGAACGAGTTTAAATATTCCTTACGCCAATGGGATAGAATGCGTTCGCAAAAGGCCACTGTTTGCTGAATACACACATCATATCAATATGCACAAAAACAGTCGCACACGTTCGGACACGGGCTGATAAATATTTATCTAATTAAACATATATACGCTTGCTGACATTTTTTATTCACCACATTTCGCATCAGCGCGATATATTCTTTGGGGAGGCTTGCGGATATATACGTACATTCGCATGCGTCAACTGTGGGCACCGCAAAAATATAAAGCTCTGGTCTTTTTCCTCCTCCTCTTCCTCTCGTTTTTTCGAGCCGCACTGAGCAACATGCCCTTTCAACGAGAGAGAGCCCTGCTCGCCCGCGCAATCAAACGCTCACTTGTTTGCGGCCCCTTTCGACCCTGACGCTAGCCCCTTCTCGAGTCCGTCCGCTCCGTGTAGGCGCATTTTCCTCCAACTACCTCCAGCGGAAAAACTCCCGCCATTTCCCTTTCCAATTTCCTCATCTCTCTCTCTCTCTCTCTCTCCCCATGTTAAACTCTTTCCTCTATCTGCAAGCGACGACGACTCGCCGCAATGCTTTTCCCTTCTCTCTCTTTCTCTTCACTCAATCGCTCGATTTTCCCTCTCGATAGGAAGAACTTTCTGATTTTATGAAAGCGACCCTGCATTCCCTCAGTCCAGGAGTATCACTCTCTCTCTCTCTCTCTAAATGATGGAGGCACGTTTCTCTAGCGTGCTTAGATGCCCATCCGAGAGAATCGTTCTTTCCGCTACTTGTCCTAGAGTGACTATTTGGTATCAGTGAAATGAAAACAAATGATTGGGGCGTGATGACGGCGTCAGTGAATTTTTTATTCATAAAGAGCTAAAAGTTGAAGACTGCTTCAAGGACTTTGAGCAAATAAATGTCTTGAAAATAAACTGGTTTCATGAGAATGAATTATCACATGTTAATGACACTCTTTATGGACATTTAGCATAATAGTCACCCGCAAATCATGAGATGTTCTTTTATGAAACAAAATGGATACATAATACATAATATCTATCAAGTAATCCGACTTGAATAAATTTGAATGACATTAAGTGCCGATTAAGATTAAGTATAGATAATTTTCCATGTGATAAGGATTTTAAGATAGGTATGAGGAACCGTAATTACGTTAATAACAAGGACTCAGAAAAAAGTAGGTACAAAATATTCTCACTTTCAGTAAAAAATAAGATTAACATGATTGCGCGGGGAATTGAAATTGACTGCATTCTTTTAGAGCGTGCCTCAAGAAATCTGAAATTTGAATTTGAAATTAAGATTTTCTGAGAGCGGTATTTTTTTCCTCAAACGCAGGTCCACGTAAATTTTATATTTCAAATGCTGTATTTTTAGGGCTCATGTGTTCCCACAGCAGAGTCTAATTCAAGACTTCATCTTATCAAAATGAAATACGGTGTCTCCTCCTACCCTGACTCTGATCAGTATTTCGCCCGCAACACCAATGCCCATTAACATTCAAGGCACGCGTCAATCCCTAATCTAAATTTAAAACCACTTATTTCACCGAGGCCCAATGTTATGCATCATCTTTATCGCTCGGATGATAATATTATCGATAAAATACGAGCGGGAGAGAAATGTCTTCGAGGAAAAATTTGCCCGGTATTGAGAATATTTCTTTGTCAATGGTGAATACTCATAATTATCGTCAATACTGTCCAGATGAAATTTTTGGGCTCCTGGCATGCTAAGAATGGCTATTACATTAAGCTATCATTGCGTGGTCAACTAAATTGAAATTAACCGTAAAATATTCATGCTGTATTGCAGGACTTAAACAAAAAATAAAAGGTGTCAGACAATGGAGGGAGTAAATAGTCGACAGTTGTCCATGTCAGATATTCTAACTGAATTCTAATGGCTCACTGACTAAAGAGGCTGGCAACTTTTATCAGATTAGTATTGTAAGAAAAGGAATAGGACGGAAATTTTTGGACAGATGAAGGTGGAAATGCAACTCAAAACGAAGAAAAGATTGGCTGCGCTGAATGCACAAATAATAATCACAACTTAAGGGTCATTTTGATTGACGACAGTGGGGAATCTATTGCTAAACCATCATAATAATTAATCAGAAATGAACAGAATATAGAGTCAAGAGCGACGGAAGTCTTCAACAATGTACACTATTTTCACTTATAAATTGGCACTTTAGGGATTTTTGAAGTCGGATTTTTTCCGCAATATCAGTGATGCCCCATGGTGACAGATTGGAAAAAAAAATTTCATACAATAAAAATAATATGCAATCATTTTGAATGACCATACACAAAGGGCATTGTTTTTGAGTATTTCGTGATGGTGATCAAAAAATTCGAAACCGGTCGGCAAAAGATTTCATAGCGATTTATAAACTTTCCGCATGCAGTTTAAAAATTCAGGATAATTGGTACAAAAGCACTGGGCGATAACCTCAGAACCTTGATTTGTAGATACGCAAAAGGATATTGTTTCTTATTTCCTCGGTTTCATCGCCCCATGGATTAGCATACACTTACGTAAATGCCGGTGAGCTAGTTTCCGTGAATGAAGTGGCCGTAGGCCTCTATCCGGGTCAGGGAATCCATTCTCACCAGCGTTCAGAGACACGAGGCTTCCCAGCTGGCGAAGAAAAAGCAAGCTCAGCTGGTTCAGCTACCCAATGATGAGCGGAGCAAGGTTTGCCTCGAAACTTTGGCAACAATGCACTCGTTGACCCATGTGATGTCGGGAGAATGCTTCATGCAAGTCAAACGCCTGGAATGCGCCGGTCTTGATGATCTGTCCTTAATTACGCAAATTACTCTGCACACCGGCGGAGTTCACCTACATACCCAATGGTTATCAATCAGTCTACTTATTCTAACAATTGCCTAAACACAAGCAGCAAATGTTGAGTGAACAAAATTATCATCAAGTGATTATCGTTCATGTAAGATAGGAGTTTTTTTCCCCGCAAACTCTTCGCAAATACATGATAGTTCAAAGGTACCATCATTAAAATGAAGTTTAATACATTTTATTAAGGTGAAGTAAGTTTTAGTAAATCTACTAACTCCACAGTAAATTCTGAGTTTTGGATTAGCCGAAGTTTCAATTCAAATAAATTAAATAATTCTACAAAGCTTTGTTCCTACACACTTCTCCATTCTATTTGTTTATGAGACACTAGACGGGCACTAGACCGGAAGAAGCGATACTGAAAAGCACGCTTTTTTATGCCCTTTCAAAAGACATGAAAATCCTCAACATACGTAATTCTTATTCCTTTTTATAATTTCTGAATTATCCTGTTTACTCTTTTGGTTAAATTTAAAGCAAATGTTGCCCTTAGTAGACTCCATTTCACAAAGCACACATTTACGTTCTCCATTTACTCAAGTTCCGCCGTATTAGCTTGAATCAACATGTTCACCCAATACGAAGAATTCATTTTATATGGTTATTACGTATCGCATCCCTTTGATACCGCGTGGGAAGTGTGGCGTGGTATTACGTTTTGAATGAAACGGTATCATGCACATTGAATAATTAAATTAATCCTAAGAAAGAGCAAAAATAAAGGAGTTCCAGGAATATGGGAATAATTCTCGTAATTAGCATCATTAATACGACGCAATAGTTGCCATCATTTGAGATCACGACAAAATTGATATTACTTAACGAGATACTTAGGGTTGCGGTATTCACTGACGAGGTTTCTTTATTTTTGACATATTTTCTCGCCAAGTTAAATATCTTTAAAAAAAATGGTTCATTACAGGTTTTAAAGAACTATCAATTTACTTCAATAGGTCAATAGGGCTTTGTGATAGCAAGTATTTTATTTGGATGCTTCATTAACGCCTAAATTATCATAATATTATCATGATATCCCTTTCTGTAATTATAAATTTTACTTCAAATCTATGTTCCTGATTTCTATAATTTTACCCTCGACTATCGCCAATATAAATCCATGAAATCGGTAAAGGAGATTTACTTGATTGACAAGAGTTCTATGCAGCTTATTATGCCTAAAATGACAACGACATACTTCAGCTGCTCACCTATCGCCCGCAATGATGTTCGATGGGAAACTCTCGCTAAAATAAGCACAGCACGCCATACCTTCGTATCGATTTGCCATTTGATGAACGATAATAGCGATATGAATCAAATATGAAACGCAACGCCGTTAATTATCCTCGCGAAGTCCATACATCGACGCTTTTGCGATATTCAATTTGCATCGTAATGCGATTCTCGAAAATCTAACGCCGCCGCACGGCCCTATATCACAAGGAGAGAGAGAGAAGGAGACCCTGTCGTAGGGCTGGGGACCGTCCTAACCACACTCCACCCTGGTGACGTCACGTGCGGTGCCGAACCTTCCCCATTTCTCTCTCCCTCTCACTCCATACCTCTCCCTGGCCACCTCTATATCACTCCAATTTCTCCCAACCCTTTCGGTCATTCCGGAGGTCATAGCAGGACTAACCTTTCTATTCCCCGCCAGTCTTACCTACATTAACTGGCCAGTAAATAAAGGTAATCGATTAACTAACTACAAAAAGCGTGTTTCACTTTCAACATAATCAATAGTCAGCAATTAAGAGATTAAATGACCTCTGCATTTCCTTGGTTTTCACCACGTCTGCTGGCTTTTTTTGACCACTATTCGGCTGATATTGCGGCAATGGTCTTCAGGTTGAAGGTGATGAAATACGGAAATCTGCCGCCTTAAATAGACCTATTCATCCAGGCGATACTCCCTCATTGGTTGGTAGTGCTCCATCTCTCGCTGTCGGCTTCTCATTTCTCGGTGGTTGGTGAACTCTTTTCTAAGTATTTTGAAGGTAACATTTCACCTGAAAACGCAACCTGCAATTTTAGTGAAAATGTTGTCTACAAAAGCCAACAGACGCGGTGCGAACCCGAAGATAATGCAGAGTATATCTTATTAACACCGTAAAAATAGTTGAATCTACATTGAAGATTAATTTTGCGCAGCTCTCCCTGTATTGTAGAATTAACATAATACTGTTGTGTATTTTTTATCATTTTCTCTATGCATCTCATCTGGGGATTTTTAAGTTTTAATCAGAGCATCGTCTCTCATCATGATGTGGCAGGCTTGGTTATTCCGCCATCTTCAAGTTTAAAGAAGCCTTCCCTGCAGTTCTTACAAAATCTCTACATTATTCACACGATTTATCCAATCGAACTCTATCATCTGTCTGCAATACCACATCCCAAAAGCATTGTGCATTATATCTTGACATTTCTGCTGTGGTCATCGTCCATCCCTCACTACTATGATTGAACTGCATGAATGTTGGCGAATTGTGATCCAGCTTTAAGGTATAATGGATTACTTCCTTGTTTCCATTTTGCTAAATATTTTCATTTAACATAACTTTTTACCAGATAAGGGTCAACACCTTAATTATCTGCATACTAACGATGAGAAATACACTTAACAACTCACTGCATTCCATTCAATGACCATCCTCTGTGGAAAAAAAGTATTACCTGTCCCGATAACTCTACAACACTCCTTTTAATTTGGGGTAAAATCTAAATAATAATATTAAAATGGAAGATTCTCCTGTTGATCAGACTATGTGTTGTCATCCACCGCGTATTTAAATGTATTTACTAAAGTTGCCACTCTCGTCGCTGACGGCAGAGTGATTCTAATTCATGGGGAAGTAAACTACATTATAGGCTGTCAACAGAAACGTACATTCCTGATGACATAATATATCAAATTGATGGCTATTCAATAATACTCCTCGGTATTGGACATATCATCTATGGAGAAAATATTGAAAATAAGTTGATCGAACTGCCGTCCAACATCGTCGACAACACTCAACTAGTTGTTCACCCAATTCGTGTATAATTTTACTTCACGATGCAAATATGTATAGATCAATATTCAACAATTTTTCAATAACGAGGGGCTGAATGAAAGAAGGAATTTCTTTATCTCAAACTTGCCTCAATGCGTTGAACCATCATTATTATTTTGAAAACCGACCATAATGCCCCCTAAGCGGCCATAGGTATCAAACCTCCTCGGGACATAAAAGGACCACCTCCATTATATAGTGCCAGCCTAACTCCACCCTCGTGACGTCTCCTACAGTGCCGAATCTTCCCAATCTCTATCCTCATCGCCCTCTCTAGATCTCTCCACCTCTCTCGCTTTCTCTCTATCTCTCTCTCCAATCTTGCCTGACCCTTTCGGTCATCACACAGGTCATTGGAGGGATGACCCTCCTTTCTCCGCCCTTCCCCGATCCTCCCTCGTGCGGTGCAAGGGATCCCCACTTTCCTCCCTCCAGAACTGTTGGACCCTTACGGCCGACCCTCAAGTTCATACCTCGAGTCCCTTTCGTCCCTGAACATCGGCCACAAGTTCGTGACAACACGGCTCCTGGGTACCGTCCCTCGCCCTATGACCCGTCCCTCCTTCCCTTCTCCCCTTCCCTTCATCGTAACCCTTACCATCACCGCTCATATTCAAGGCCAGTTCTTGAGTTCCCGTCTTCGACCACTATCCCTTAGGTGGTTCCGTGCTTAGAATCCAGCCAGGTAAGGATAGGGAGGAGAGTAGTAGATGAAAAAATTCATAACGTTAGCTCATTTACTAATGGTATCTGTAGTACATGAATTTATTTACTTAAAAACTACCGAAAACAGCACATAATGGCCTTTCACGCCGCAATTGTCAACAAATTTAAAAATTATACTTAAATCGACACCAATGAGAACCCAAGGGGGGTTCTTTCAGGTTTACAACCGCCGAGGCCGGGATCCTGTACTACAACGGATACTCACACGCTCCCGGGGAGGGGTTTGGAAGGGAAGGAAAGAGGATTGAGGCGCCGCCGCGATAGGAGCCCGACGACGCCTCTGGGGTAGGGATATGGTAGGAAGGGAGGGACGGGGAATACCCTCGCCGCTATAGAGGCGACCAGGGCCCATTACTTACGAAACCATGATTTGATGTTTCTACAAAAAGGAAAGATTTTCATAAGAGGAAGAAAAATCCACCGATTTTCCGTGGATACTTAAATTGACAACCATGCCCCGGGCAGTGGCAACCTACCAAGGTGAGAATCGAACCGGCGACCTGTTGTATGGCAGGGTAGGACTCTACTCCGCCGCCACCGAGGCCTGAGAGGTGAATAGAAATGAAAAGTAGCAGATCCAATTCATTTATAAGTCATTAAAGCATTATTTAATATAATATATGATCAGTCATTCGGTGGCTCAATGCGGGTGTTGGTTTGGAAAGCCGAGGGTGGTTTTTACCCCAGACAAAGCCTTAGGCGTGTGAACCTCACGAATTCAGGATAAAAGGGCTAATTACTTTCCCTGGAGATTTTTATTGGGGGTATCCGAAGGCTTGTCGCGGGATTGGAACCTGGATCCGTTACATTAGCGGCCAAGCGCTATACCCAATAGGCTGCTACTCTCCGTAATTATGATAACAGGAAATAATTATGTTTACAGAATTTGGCATAACTTAGAAAAACACGATGTAAAAATCATAGTAAAATACAACTGAGTAAGGTTTAAGTACCTATTTGTCTTGAGATGATGCAGTATCTATAGACGTGAACCTTGGTCTATACCACACCACAGTGGAAATGTACTTTATTGTTTAATATGAGATGTGGAAAAAGAGTTACCGGCCAAAATTTAGAGTTAACAATTGATGAACAAGGAAGAAATATCTCACAACATGACATGTGATTTGTATACTAAATAGAATATGGTATTAAAAACTGAATTTCAATTAAAATCCGTTAAGCCTTCGAATAATATTACCTATCAATTTCATCGAGCCTTGATATTTTAACATCCTTATACATACGCTTACTTACAGAGGTAGAGTTAAATAAGGAACATGTAAAACTTGAATAATATATGAACAGTATTTTTTTTTTACATATTCATTTCAGGAAAAGTACATCAAGTGGACTGAATGTTTATGCATAAATATATACAATGCGATGCTGGACGGTTGCTTTTATCGCAAATATAAGCAATAGTTAACCTTAAAAATGAAAACTACGAAGATTGAAAGATCTGAGAGACTGAAAAATCATGTACTTCATTTGACCACCCCAGCGCTACCTCACCTCCATGGAAGGGGAATTTTGATTGGGCAAAATACTCAGAACTCTGAACTATACGCAATTGCCTCTTCTTCTAGCGCGTGGAAAATACTCATTGGAAATTGCAGGCTATTGATCAGTTCAACTCACCCCAATGCGATTGGTTGGGCATTCACCGCCTGAGGATATCGCAATGCGTCAGAGAAATAATGAGGAAATTTTCGTAAATTCGCTTCAAATTCAAATTGCAGTCCAGAAACGTTCGAAAGGACTCCGTGCTATAAAAAGGGGTGAGTGATAAGGAAATGGTTAAAAAATAAAATGCTGAGTAAGAACCGAAAAATGATTTTATGAGTAAAAATGAGGATTGCTCTTTATTGAAATTCGTTTGGTGGGATCTAAAGGCTAGCAAATATAACTGTCCACGCTTTTATTACGTACTCTTCTCGTAACAGTGATGTTTATATATAACTATCGCTGTTTCTGGAGGTGTCTAGGAAAAATATTGACAGAATTGTTCTTTATTTCGTATAATACATCATTATAAGATTAAGTAAATATAGTAAAAAGTTTGGTGGTAATTGAGC
The DNA here is from genome assembly GCF_921293095.1 of Ischnura elegans. Classification (NCBI taxonomy): domain Eukaryota; kingdom Metazoa; phylum Arthropoda; class Insecta; order Odonata; family Coenagrionidae; genus Ischnura; species Ischnura elegans. The sequence continues at coordinate 84,433,210 of NC_060251.1, read as the reverse complement.
AGTTGTAAATGTCACCCGTATATCTCTGTTCTGAAGCGTAAAAACGGTAATTTTATTAATTTCAGTGGAAGAAAGTAAAAAAGATGATGACAGGAGTTGAATGATAGTATGTCGTTCAGTGAAATGCATTTCTTCAACCCGTGATACTGGACGGATAATGCCAAAGCCAAAGTTATGCCAAGTTTTAATGCCAAAGTTAAAATCGTATGCTATTTTATTCAATGCGCATATCAAATGCAGTTGAAGACCTATATGTATATAAGAAATACAAACCATCAACAAATGTGTCCAATCATATTAAAAAGGTTGAACCTAAAAAAATTAAGGTTTTAGTTGGGAGATTCTTGAGGCATACGAACTAGAATTCCAGAGGCAATAGAATCTCTACCCCAAATAAGAAGCGATAAAGTGTAGCATACTAATTTACGGTGTCTCTTCAATGTTTTAATAACAAAGAAGGAAGTAAATAGGATTTAAAGGTAAGAGATCTCTTCAAAGCAATGGTACGTTTTATATCTCCCATTAGTTTTAGCTCCCCGTTGAATTTCGCAGAGAAAATTACGGTAATTACCTCTTTCTTTCATTTCAAGCTTCAAAATAGGAATACCTTTTGTGAAAAAAATACTAAAGTAAAAAAAATAATGGCATTTAAGCCAGCCCTTTCTTTAGTAGGAGCGAAATGAAATCGTGGAAGATTTTCCCCTTATAATCGAATACATATATATTTTATTAGATTTTAAGGCAACGTTCCATCTATAATATTAATGAATAAAATTTTGCACAAAATGTAACATCAAAGGAAAAATTACAGAGAAAATATTATTTTTACCTTCACATTTTTTAAACAATTTTTACTTAAGTATTTACCTTGTTTATTCACTGAGATTAATGATTCTACGAATGGTTGATGATGTTAACTTCTCTGATGTGCTTTTGAATAATATATCTGGTGGGAGAAAAAAATATATTTTTTAACCTTTCATGGACTCATTTATTCGGGCATAGTTGCTGTTTTGAATTTTAAAACTTTCCTAGTCCTTAATTAGTTTTCCTATTAATTTGTCAACGATATTATGAATACAGCTAGATTGGATCTAGGGTTAAAAAAGTGCTTGAAAATTAATTTTATCACTTAAAAGAAGGTATTAGCATTACGCCCATTAATGCTTCTTTCGCCGTATAACATAATTAGTAAAATTAGAAATAGAAAAAATGTAGCCTTTAATGAACACCACAATATTGGAATGAAATTTCCTTAAGTGGAAACCTTAAATTAACAGGAAAAACATGAATAATTTTAAAATAAATATTTTCCTTAGTTTAATAAAGGATGATTTGGTAGCACAGAGAAAATAATATATATATGTATGCAACTGTATTTTTCCACAAACGTTATTAATTCTTCTTTCTATGGATATCATAATGAATGCATGGTCTACTAATTCAATGGCCATCTATGCTTAGTGAATGTTTGCTCTATCCCAAGCAATAGACTGCTTGCTTGGTAACAGAATGATCTTGGAATCAAAGCCCTTGAATTTGGATGACACGGGTGGTATTCATTACTGCGCTAGATGCTAAAGGGAATGGGAATGGTCCATCTTCCCCAAAGGTGCAAATATACCATTTCAGCGACTTTTTTCCGAGAAAAGGCCCCACCCTCACCTACCCATACCAAAGGGTTGACCCGCTGAGTGATAATGCTCAGAACGAAATAAAATTTGACGAAAATCATTACAACATGCTGGATTCATTTTCGTGACTAAAATAGCCGAAAGAATGTGATAGACAATTAAGGGATGACTATGAGACTCCTCGCAGAGATTTCAAACTTGGTCTTCAGTTAGAGAATAGCAATGCCGTAGCAGTATCAACACGTTTTCCTCTTTTCACAAAAGACAGTTTCGTAATGATACCTTAGGTACAACTGTCTCAAATCTCATAAGAATTTTGTTCTTAAAATGGAACATACGCTTTTAACACTCCGTCACGTGCTCGTCAAAATTCTTATTGAAAATACACGGTATGTGGCAATTTATAAACCTTTGCATTAATCCTATTAAATAATGTTTTGCGAGCTCAAAATCGTTATGCTATACTATAAACTTTATACTTAAAGCTCATAAAGATTTTACTAGCAAACAATTTATTTCATAATATTTCTCTGATGACGGCAATGAAACTAAAACTATTTGGAATACAATTTGAAACTTCTAAGATGGTATAGGTTACCATATAAACTCCAAAATTAATGGAATAATGATATTTAATTTTCATTCGCAATGTTGTGCAAATCAATTAATACCCCCAGTGACGCACGTAAATCAGAATCATCATTGGTTTTTTCTAAAATAATTATTTTGAATTTATTATTTTCCCAAAATTATATCCATAATGTCTTCATTTGAAATACATTGTAATATTTTTCTTTTTTTTATTTCCCAACCTTAAAATCTTCCACTTAAATCAGTTAATTCCATAAAAACCTCTATTTTTACCGATATTATACTTATAAACGCTAACGTGTGCAATTTATCTGCAGGTCCAATTAGTAAGGGAAAATAAGAAAGATTTTTCCATTCCTCTATTTTTGAATCTCATTAGCAGAATAGTTTTACTTACAAAGTAGGTCATGCGCTTGAGAAAAATATTCAATCCTATTTTTATTGAGATAATAGTTCAGTTGAAATAAGCGGTTGAGCACAGTTTCCTTTTCGTTGAGAAACGCGAACATTCCCTGACGTCTGAATTTTTCGATTGAAATACATACGCACGGAGTCTATTATGCCATCCGTTTTTAATAACATGAATTCCGTGTAAATTAAAAAAACCTATCTTCTATAGTTAGGCGCACGCCATGATATTTCAACTTGAAGTCTACAAATTTTGAATCGCACGAGTTCGTTAAAATACTGGTCAGAACATAATGATAATTGATTTATTAAATATTAAAATCGTTCTTCATACTTTTGGGATTAAATGATAAAACCTTTGCTCACAAATGATTGTCCTGATTGTTCAAGGAGGTACACGATGAAAACATCATGAGAACTACAAGTATACTGAAAATATTATAAATTGTGCACTAAATCATACGCCGTGTTTACCATTAAGGTTAGATTATAAATTTAAAAATTAATATTTCCACAAAAACAATAAATGCCCATTTACAACAGTAGTTAGCAACTTACCTCTGACTGAATCATAACTCTTACATTTTATGATACTTTACCAAAACTAAATCACCTATTTCCTGTAAAATAGTATCGATGTGTTTTAAGCAACACTGGTTGATAAGAAAAGCTATACCTATGAGGAAACGATTGAGTAAGAGTGTGTATTCATACCTCCAAAATGTCTTTTTTGATGTATAATAAATCATCACACAACAGGCAATCATTGCATTCTAATTGGTGATAGGTATACGATCCTCACAATACTCGACGATTGAATGTTACATAGGAACACATTTACTCATTCTTCAACTGTACCCGGCTTAAGTATATAAAACCAACGACAATACACACATTAAAACTATTCCGTCCAATTAGCCGGACAATACCTATAACTACGAACTATATCCAAGTCATCCTATGTAGGAAAATTAATTGGCATCGTAGAATCCATATCTGTTACATTCAATACCTTAAAACACAATCAATATGCTCATATAATAAAAAAAAAGCGACCTCATAGGTTTTTTGCACCATTTCAGGCCTGAAATAATAAGATCCTCAATTAATGGGGCGTTTAAATCTTGCCATATCAAATCAAAGATAAACTTTCTCATTTATCAATAAGATGATTTCTATTTTTGTTGATATCTAAGAAATATATGCGTGAATAGTTTAGTATAGGAGGCAAGAGGAGTCACAATAACGTGGGTAAGAGCCTAGGGATTCTGCACGGCCGCTGAAAAGATCAAAAGGATTACACGGCGCTGGAGATGAGAATAAAATCGGACGGAGGGGAGCAGAGACGTGAGCTACGAAGCAGAAACGGGAACACGGTGCCGATGAACTGCAAAACAACGAAGAATAGAAGCTGTAAGCTCTTTTCCTCTTGATATTTTACTGAATTGTGAAGAGTTTAAATAGGTTATACTAATATTCGCAACTTTTACTAATCGATTCCGTAGGAATCTAAATATGAGTTATTTTCCATCAAAAATCACTTGTCCGTTCTCGATGTTTTTATAAAAAAAATCTATTTCTTTTTTATGACCTCAGTTGTTTAAAATTGACTTTTTGGGTAGCTATAGGTATGGGATTTAAATGCAAAAATGTTTGCTAACGTTTCGATATATTTCTTATGCTATCTTTAGGGAAATGAATTATTGGTTCTATTAAATAATACTTGGAGGTATGAATGATTTTAACAATATTTTTCCAACAAAAAAAATAAAAAATATAAAAAGAATTCAATTGTACAGAAATGAAAAAGAAGCGACGACAATTGTGACATAAATTTATATTTATTCAATAATATATTAATTGCATGAATATTATTGTACTTATTTGCATTATTTTTTATTTATAAATACATCAATTTATTGAAACCATTATTCATAGTCCTCAAAATGAGATATGAGATACATCGAAGCGTCTGCAAGAAAAGCGTCTGTTTTGCATTTCTTCCTAGAACTTTACTCTATCCTAGATCTATACATCTAAATGTTTTCTTCACCGGTGGAGCATAAAAATAATTGCAATAAGACAACGGTAAATGCCGGTGGTATCCTCTTCGCCTTATCTCTCTCCGGTAGTGCATACACTATACGTATATATAGCACGAGCGTGATGATAGGGGAAGCTTGAATGGAACTAGCGATTGGAAAGCAATGTTTTTTGTAATTATTTTATAGCTACCAAACGCGCCTTAAGAAGTACATTTTAATTTCAAATTGATTACAGTTGTACCATTTGTTGAATGAATCTTGCGAATACACGATATGTGGTGACGATAGTGGAAGCGGGACGATGCGACGGATCACATGATTTTCATTTCATGTATTACACAATTTTAAAGTTGCAATTGTTGTGCCTAAAAAGCATTCACTTCAAAATGATTCGAGTTGCGTGATTTGTTTGAATGAATACATTGCGCATACTATTTACATAGTGCAAGCGTGACAAAAAGGGTAGCGTGACGAGGCGAAGCATCGGACGATTAGCCACCCGTGTATTTTATAATTTTTATATAGAAATCTAACGCGTCAAAATATGTATAAAGTTAAAAATTAGATATTGAATAAATTCTGCTATTGGAAGTTGAAATTTCGTGACTTATATCAATTTATCTTAGGTAAAAAAAATGCATAGAAGTCCTTTAGGACTGGCCACTGACCTGTGGATGTTGATACTTCTTTGGTGTGAATTGTGGAAAACTTATCTCGCGTATGAACATTTCCCCGCGATTAGTATAAAAAGTATATTATACTAGTTACAAGTATACAGCATACAACACAATGATGAAAAACGTAATATCACATTTTGCCGGCTGCTGTGCATATATTCATACAAATTTGTATAAGCACTGGACATGCATGATGTATATTTCTGCTCGAGATATTAGAGTTCATTTAGACCAAAGTTTCCTCTAATCGTGGCATTTATTCTCCCTCGAGTTGAGCTTGCACCATATATAACACGAGCATGACTAAATGGGAAACTTGAGGATGTGACGATCAGACTATTTGAAACCCATGTATGACAACCCAACGCGCCGTCAGAACTATTAACTTCAAAATGACTTTAAAGTAGTAGCATGATTTTTTCAATAAATTTGCGCATACACTACATACAATGCGAGCGTGACGATGTGACGGATCAGAAATGAAAATATTTCAACTATATGCGGAACGAATAAAATGCGCTTTCAAACCACCTTAACAATAGCAATATTCCTTCGTCAATACCCTTGAGTCATGATAGTCAATTCTCTTTTCCCGAGATAAACTCATATGTTAAGTTATTAAGCATTATTCATATAAAAGTATGCAGGGTTCTGCTTGTTTGAGATAGTCGAACAATATACCTTGGATAAACGGCTGAATAAAGAAGTACAGTGAAATATATTTTTAACCAGCAAAATGATTTTAGCATGATGAATTTTTGAATAAATATTACGCATAAAAGATAGTGTGAGCGTGGCTATGTGACAAATCAGACGATTCGCAGTACAGCAAATTTAATATAGCAATCTCACGCGCCTGAATAAAAAAATATTAAAAAAATAAATTCTGCAATGAATAGTAGAACTTTCGCGATTCTTAATAATTCACCTTAGACCAAAAAAGGGCGAGGTTGAGGATGGAGAAGATGTTAGAGACTACTCTCCGGCAAGAACGGGAGCAGGATGCCGACGAACTGCGGCGCTTCAAAGAGTAGAAGGCGGGTGCCGTCGCCCCCGAAGCCGCTGCTCCGCTTATTGATCTTTCGCCGCCCCGTGCCAATGCTACAACTGCTGAATAAATTACTCCCATTGCTGCCGCGGCCTTCCCCGACGATTATTCCACAAAACCTCCTCCCTCTACCTTACATACGCCCGCCCCGGTTTTTAACTCCCTTCCCCTAACGAATCTTGCCGCCTGACATTTACCAAATCCCATTCTGAATCCGGATGCAGCCAGTGAAAAACCAGGAAACGGGTTTCTGCATGGTGTTGGATCTCCTTCACGGGGGTGTTCCCAAATCCCAAAGGTGTTGGCGATAATTCTGAGATGGAACGATCCCAGCCAGGGTGATAAATATTTCAAGTCAGGGACATTAAATAATTACTATGCTTTCCACTACTAAATCTTTAATCGTCGACTAGTTTCAATACACTGTATCATCAAGACTAGTGATTAACTAGTCTAAAAAATGATATAGTGTATTGAAACTAGTCGACGATTAAAGATTAAGTTTTAGAAAGCTTAGTAATTATTTAATTTTCCTAACTCAAAATGGAATTCTACTAGGTTAAGGCCACCCAAATTCAGTGCAATATGTAAGTCATTAAAAAATTGTTCTTCCATCCAGAGACTTGCATATGATTTAAGAGAGAACTGCATGTACAAGAAATCCACAGAGAAAACACTTTACGTCTTGACTGGGCATTAAATATGAGAGACCTCCTCTTAGATAGGTGCCCAAAACACTATTCTTTTATGAAAAGATACCTCTCGAAATATTTTCTCAAGAAATCTTTCAAAAGTTAATAACAACCTCTTAGGTGAAAGTATATAGCTATTCTATTTTTTAAATGTATTTATGAACTCCGCAAGTTTCAAGTCAAAGACACTAAATTAATCAACCCTAACTCATTGAGATAAGAACATACTCTGAGGTCTGGAATCATCTCTAAGCAGCTAATGCCTGCGCTGAATAGATTTTTCTCGTGATTTAAGAAAAACATTTTTTTCATATGGTCAATTCAACTACAGCTTTCATTCCATAGGATTTTCGTGGGTCACAAAACGGCCTCAGAACATGATTCGTGGTAAGTCGTGGAAATTTTTAATTAAAGTTGGATGAGAATATGTTTTCGGCAAAAAAGAGAAACTTCCATTTTATTCCGAGTTTTTCCCCTCTGCTCATTTTTACTCTTTTTTCACGGTGCAAATGACCTCATCTACTAATGACCGCCGCCAGAGAAAAGCCAGTATACGAATTTTTGTGGGGGCTCCTTCAGTGTTTGATCATGGAGGTCATAGGCTTCAAATCTCGTATCAGGTGGAGTAATCCGTGCCTAGATGGTTTTTATTGCACTGAAACATAGTTTTTCTTTAACCGATGGCACCCCCTTTAGTTTTAAGGGCTTGTCCATTCCTCATTGATAAGAGATAAAAGAAGCTATTGGAATACCTCGTTGACCATGAGATAGCTCGCTTAATAAGTTTTATACGCCCAAGGATTCATTTACTACCAACACCACTCTCTGCTTATTTGAAGCCCCCTGGAGTACTTCACATGTAATCAGGCTCCATTTTTAAATTGAACTTACGGCACGGATAAACTTGTGCTTACTGACCTCCTTAGCAAATAAAATTATTCCGCGTCATTAAGTAATTTTTTTAGTATAATCTTCCCAACATAGAATCTTTTATTTGGCAACTATATATTGTATGAAAGACTACGGGATTTTATTTTTTGCGATAATCGAGGAAACTATTGGAATATACGACTGAAAAAAAGTACTGTGAAATAATTATGAAATACCATTTTTCATGAGAGTTCTCGTATCCCATTTTTAGAGTATCGGAAATCATTAGTCAAAATCGTTATAAATTATAGTTTCAATCAAGCGTCGTTGAGAGTCAAGACAACATTCCTAAGCTAAGATGATATCCTTAGTGAAATCAACTAACATGGAGAGATCTCAATGCATAAAGGGAAGATCATGACAAGCACAGCGATATTGTTAAAAAAATCAAGAGCCTTGAGTTCTAATTATGTTAATTAGCCACTCTTTACATTTGCAAAAGTATTAAGGAAATCAGTAAAACTGCTACAATAGTTATATATTTGAAATAATTTTTCACTCAGAGAAGTAATGCGTGCTTTGAAACAAGGATTGAAGATAACGTGGTAGAAATTTTTTCATATGCATTATTTCCGATTACTTAGTAAAAATATTATCAATCAGTTAGCAAGCATTAATACTATGATTTCATTCGTGAGAGAGCGTTGAGTGAATGCTAAATGAAATTGAATGAAACACTTTCGAAATGTAGCAGAGGAGTAGTAAGATCAAAGATCTCGGTGAAACTGAATTTTAAAGCATTACACGTACTTAAAATGGCAACATTCATGACCAATCCAGGTGCTATAAAAAGTTTGAATAGTGTTCAAAATTCCATTCTATTGTAAAATATTATAAGGATTTGGTACCACAAAGACCTGTTAAGTACCATGAAGGCCTTATCATCTACCGAGTCTGAGAAGGTTATGTCCATACGATTTCCTATTCATGATATTAAAAGTATTCCTGAGCAGCTACAATACACTAGAGGAAAATAGGGCAGCATAAGTGCTAGAAGTTAATGATTCCCGAATGCATATATTAGGATAAATCCTCCAAAGGCATGTCGTTGTTTCCCATGAACCACTTTCTTTTGGATTTGTGGATTGGTACGAGGAAATTTTTACCGATATTTTTAAGATCATGGCAAGGTTTTGATGACATAGCATTACCTGAGCTTTCTGTGTGAGATAAATAAGCCAAAATGCAACCTAATTCAAAAAGACCACGGATAAGAGAAGTCTCCAATTTTTCAATGAGGGCATAAGAAAAAAAACTGTGTAAGACGGGAATTCCAGTTGTAAGGAAGAGCTGAAAACACACTGAAGCATCTTATTGTGTGGGAAGTCGCAACTGGATTTGAACTTAACCTTCCGTCATACGCGTAGCAAACTCGGATTTGCTCAATTGGAAGCGTTCCTGTAGACGACAATGGAGAACTTTTGAGTTTGTAAAGTGCACGGCTCGTGTACTTCAACCCACTGCTTCGGTGACTCCTCTCAAATTTTCCAACGGCGCAGACTTCTCCGGTAGTAATTGGCTCAGTACGCCTCCGCATCTCCCTCCTCGCTGCTGCGACGGAATATCGCGTTTAAAGGAAGCTTCCCAGGTCCAAACATGTACTGCTTGGCTAAGCATTCTCACTTAACATTTGTTTTTAGGAAGAAAGGGGAAAAACCAGATCATGGGTGTAATTTTTTTAACAATAATGTTCCCAAATGAGAGTTTAAAAATGCCCATATTTACATCCAGTGCCATAATATGGTTAAATTATTGCTTTATATCAGAAAAAGTGAACATTTTATTTGCAATGAAGACAGCATTAGCTTTAATTATAAGCCAGGAAGGCAGGGATCTTCTTGAAAAGTAATAATTCGAATTTATGGTAATAGTTTGAGGCACTAAATATCTTAATGACAGTTTATTACTGTTTTCTTCCAAATATTTTTATTTGACCTTACTCCCTTTAACCCCTATCCTAAGATATGTTTGTCGATGATGAAAATAGGTACTCAATGTCAACAGATTCAAGTGTGGTGTGATGAAATGTATACATAGTTATAAATTAGGAATAACTGACATTCCTGACCTATAATTATAACATCTGTGATATCAAAACTAAATTGAAATTTTTTGAAAACTATTGATGAATGGCGACATCATCTCAAGAATATATTACAGGTTTTCATCGGCTATTTGTTGTATCACTACCTGATTACTATTATAAATGAGCAGATATCTCATCAAGACCGCATTGTCCGTGCTTATTACGAAGCATATTCTCAATTACTGTATCATAACATAGTCAATTTTGTGGTCTATTTGTGGAAAAAAGGCATCAATTTCCCATCCCATACGGTTAGCATACGATTTCGATAGACAAATAGTCATGTATGCCTGGCCGCTGGTACGGCGAAGTAGTAAAACGTTTTTTTGACAGTGGTTTAATAAGCACCATGATGAATGACAGAGATAATCTTAAGCCAAGGAGTCGGTAACTGGATATCCCATATTGCATCACATAAATCAATCGCAGAGACGGCTACCCATTTGACCTGGCGATATCCGCCGAACCCCGGGAGCTGGGAGCAATGTCCGTCCAAATATTTGCTCTGTCCGCAAAGTGGAGTGGACGCCTTTGTCTCCTTTCCAAACCCCGCCCCCACTTCTCCACATCCGAGATTTCAAGCCGATGACTTTGACTGATCAGTGGGCGATTTTGGTTTGATCGAAAATTACTTTTCAAAAAATCCCAGTAACCTGATGCGTTGTAAGTCTTAAATACTTTCCCAGCTTTAGAAAGGGAATAATGAATAGAGAGTTAGATAAAGAGGGTTTCATAAATACAGGGCATTTCTGAGGGAATCTGCAATACTTCAGAAGGTGGGAGACAACTTTAAGAAATTTTGTCCATAAGCATGGGGGCAACTCCTTATCTACACAACTATGAGTGGCAACTTGTCTATCCGCAACTAAGCTATGACAACACCAACATTTTTTTTGCATCCACTTTACAGTTACCAACATGAAAACGTTTTTTTTCTGTATCCCGTCTTCTTGAAATTTCATTTATCTGGATTTTTAAGGACGCTGCATAAAAAAGGCGAACGAAAATTTGCGATTATAATTGTTTTGAAAAAATCTCAAAGTACGTAGTAGTGCATATTCGTATTGTTGATACTCACACGACAGTCTCGTTTAATGAAACTTATAGATTGATTCGTACGATTGGTATCGCACATTTTAGTCCACCATCATTTTTTTTAATTTCCCTAAAATTCCATAATATTAAATAAAACGTCGAAAAAGTTGGTTACCGAAGAAAAACCGTTTTTAAGGTAACAGGTGCATCCAAAATGGTTTCCGCGGAAACTATGGAGTAGCTACCCCATGTTTATGGACAATATATGCTTAGAATTATCTCCCTTTTAATCTCCTAAGTATTGCGAATTCATCCTCAAATATCCTGCATAGACATATTGTGGCAAATAATTCAACTTTTTCAACCTGAATAGTGAATTTACAGAGTGGGCAATAAAAGAAATGTACTGGGAAATCATAAATTCCATAAAGAATATAATTAGTCATATCACTACAAGCGTGTGCTCATAAGCTTTCAAATCGATGTATATTCCACCGGTGGTTAGCTGAGATATCTCTCCGGGTTCTTTATTGTCCAAATTATTTTTGTAAAGAATTTATCCAAAATACTGAGTTCAGTAGAGAACTAAAATGGAGTGATGATCTAATAAAAGCCATATCGAGGAATAGTGGGCTGAATTGGAGTTCAAATTTAAATTGCATACACACTTTATAATATACATAAATTGAACAGTCTTCTGAACTCATGTATGGTCAGTGGATCACGAAAAAAGATGGTAGGTCGTGCAGAAAATACTACGCATGGATGTATAATTTGAAAAATGTTCACTTCGATAGCAAATATTTCAGAAGATTTTCGTTCCTGAAGCATTTGTCACCTGTCATCGACAAGGAGGGAAAAACTGACCTTTTGTACCCCTCCCACTCCTCCCCTTTATTATCAGTTCTGCTGGACTCGGCAAGTAAACCCACTGACCTTGAGGAAACTATTCCTCGTTAGCTTTTCCCCTCCCACCATCACCACCTCCTCCCTGTCTTAACCCCCCTCTCCCTAAGGTATATATAAGCTCGCAAAATTTCTGTATATTCACCTTGATAATGACAGCGTGTACTGCTGAAACCTGGGTCGGTATTAAAAACTCTTGTGGAACATACAAAAGTGTATTTTCATTATATTTCCTGTCAACAAGTTCCACCAAATATCGCCTTCCAACCTTAAGCTGAAAACTGACCTTATCAACAAATTCGTATGCGATTCGTGAAATTATTTTGATGAATGATAGCTTCACCGTTATCTTTCCACGAAGATGTTATGTAGAAAATACCAATTTTGGACGTTACCTTTACCAAAACATATCAAAATAGAAAGAACTACAAGTTGCTCTGCAGGTTTTTCTTGTCATTATGTTACAATCGATGACCCATAACTACGCCTGGTGCGTATATGTTACGATCTCCCGAGAATACTTATCAGCCCACCGCAATTTACTTCGTTGTATAGTATCATGAAGATCTAATCAACTTTTTCGATTGCACTAAAGCTGCATATGTATTGAACGGAAATTGTTGGCAATAAAAAAATGGCATGATGAAAATATAGGTCATCCTTTTCAGTGCTTGCGTTGCACTATCCTCTTTTTTTCTCACATGCGTTCAGGCACTATAGGGGATAGATTCCCACGCTAGCCATCCCATTTTCCGCCATTCCTATCCGCAAGAGGTAGGTGTGTTCGCATCAATCTTGTACGGGAAACAGCAAAACCAATCGGGTATGCATGAGAAGCAAGCTTTCCCGACGAATCAAATGCATGCTGCGATCCTCGTATGTACTCCTTTTTTTAGCCGTTGTGATTACGGAAACATACTCCCCCTTTACGACAAATAAACATTTTTTGCGTTCATTTATCCTCCTCTTACTCCTTTCCGAACATGAAACTCTTTAAGCTGGGAGAACATCTGCTGAATTGCTTACGAAGACTACGTTACCGCTCAGTTTGCATTACGGATTAAAGCTTTCCGAGCGCTCCTAAGTTTTCAGCGGATCAGGATCGACATTTTTTGTGCCTGTCTTTTGTGAGGGTTTATGTCGATGTCCGTATAATATCAAATGATATGCAGTCGTGAGGATCAGTGAAAAAGAGAACGATAAACAGACCAGGAGACAAATCCAAAGAAAATGAAATGGATTGTCAAATGTGTAACGAGTTAGTCATACAGAACCTTATATTTCTTAATAAAATAATTGATATGTTGAGTAGAGAATAAGAAAGGGTCACTCATTGCTTTCATCTAATACTTTCACAACAGATATTATTGTGAGGGTAAAACATTACTAAACTATAAATTTGCTTAATTTTTTACCAATTATTTTGGTGAGAGAACGGATTCCAATGCTTAATCTACCATAATTATATTAAAATTATTTTCCAATCTTCTTTTGGTAAGTTTTTACGTGATTTTTTAAATGTTATGTATGGAATAATACTGTGCATCTCTAGTTGCAAGATTTTATGCACGATAATTACATTCTTCTGGTTAATCCAAAAAATAGCGGTAAATAAGGTTGAAATTTGACAATAAATAATACAAAATATGCTCTAAATATGCGTAATTAGGTTTCTTACAAGTAGTTACCAATTTATGCCGTTATAAGACTCCAACAAATAGTTTTTTCAAGCTGAAAATTAATATTTCTGGCGTTCGAATGTGCTTTACTCTGAAAACCTCGTCTGCGTTGATTTCGTTATTGATGGATTTTCGCTTGCAGCTTTCATTAAAGCGTTATCGAAAAGAAAACACGTTAACTTGAGGTAGCTAAATTTCCTTTAAATATAATTCTACGGCAAATGTACTTTGGTTGACGAAATTCTAAAACGTACACCATTCTAACGGCGAGAGTGAATCATAGAGCATGAGTAGGACGGTTTTCTTGCTAAAAGAGTCACTAAACTAATAATTTTCTAAACCCAACGAGACTTCCTGATTTATGGAAAGGCAATTAAAGGACTTAGTTCATCTGCCATCTTCTTGTTTTCCCAGCCCTAGTAATCTGCTTTACCATCTCTAGAGAGCGCAAACTCTCCGGTTAAGTAAGCATCACAGAACTTATCCAGTGATAAACTCCTAGCAAAACAATGCTTCATTTGCTAGGGAAGCACAGTTCATGTTCGTTGTTACTACAACTGTTTCATAATCTTCGCAGTTCAAACCTCTCCGTCTCCAGCAATTTCATTTACATTTCTCTTGGTCTCCAAGAATGTCGAATTTGAGAGGAATAGGTTGGAAAGGGCAGGTAGGTACTCACCAGTGGTGAATTACTATTTCTTGAATTTCTGTTGGAGTTGTGCCTCATTCTCTATGAATACGTGGTGCAGAAATCAGGTAGATTCTGAAGTAGATAACCTGTAATGGAGAGTCAGCTGGTTTTCACAGGTTTTTTACAATTTTATTTTACAATATTTACAATTATCATCAATTTTATTCAATTACAATCAATCAAAAAAATTATAATTTCATACCATAATTTTAAATACTAGGGCAAGAAATTATCTCTTTGAATTGGAAGTAAAAATTTATCTTAATTGGCGCTCTATTTAAATGTCTTTATTTTATTTCGATTCATAAATTACATTTATCCACGCCACGAACTCTAACTTTGTTACCATTTCCACAATATCATTTAGAAGGGTTTGGGAACATAAGTCTATATTGAAAGGCAGGTATTTATAATTTCAAAATTTTATGACCATGGGTGTGTGGAAGGAAATTTTATTTATACTGCTCATAGAGCCGAGAAATGTTTTTTTAATCACCTTTTCGGCAAAACTTTTCATTATTTCCATTCACTCACCAAAAAATTTCAGAATCCATACCAAATCTTCATTAAATGCCAACTATCATAAAAGATTATTATGCATTCTTAAAGGTCTCAATTTATGCTAAGATAATGGCTTACAAAGTTTGCAATACGTCTAAAATAAATATTGGTAATTGGGATATTTATAGCTGAGTTTTGCTAGAGTCAAATGTTGCGAATTCAATCTGATGTTTTCGTTTTTTATGAATAGATCTTAGCTGGAAATTCTCTCGCGCTTACAACTTTCGAAAAAGAATTTCGGACCACCCTGCCCTGAGGCACAACGGAGTTTCAAGGTGGCGCGTCGACAAATTTGGTAAAAGACCACTTCAAACCTATTCCTTGGAACCAACACAGATTGACGACTTCGATTTCTATAGATGAAAACTTGGACCGAATGAATTAGGACTGACTCCCCACCACCCCCCTCAGAACATTGAGGGAACACCGCGGGCAAAGGGAGGAACCGACCGACCCTTCGGAAGGTTCCGAAGTGGCGGGCATAGAAGGTGTGGTGATAATGGAGGCAGTTCATGCTTTTGGGAACGAGGTGAAGGGAAGGAGGCAGGGGTTGAAATGGATTGAGGACCGTGGACCTTCGACACCCCAGAACCGGGGGGGTGGATCGTACCGAGAGGTGGTGTAGGGAAGAGTTATCGGAAGGGGGTAGTTTGGTCCAGATGGCTTGCTAGTCGGGGGAACGCCTACGGAGATTTCGAACCCCGGAGGCCGAGGGAACGGAACGTGAGAAGCACAATCCTCGGAGTGGTGAGGGAGGGAAAAGGTCCAAGAGGCTCTATGGAAGGGGTGAACCAAGTTACGGGGTAGCGAACGGAGAAGTTTCGCAGCTGGAAAGAAAGCTGCGCTCGTATCCCTGAGTGGGAAACAAGTTGCCGGCGCTGCATAATACTTTATCTGCCACGGTCCTGAGTTTCGTCCGAAACGACCCGTCCTACGGGTTGGACCATATCCTCCTCATTCCTGCATTTCCGTCCATCGCGCCCTATCTATCTCTCTGGAAACCTATCCTTTTCCCATCATTTTATTCCACACCTGTCTCGCCTTAAATGGGAGGGCCTGACGAAAACTGCTCGAGGCTATATTTGGGGAAATATGGCGATGATGACCCGTTGGGAGCCGTTGTGTCTACCGTAGCCTTTTTTCATTCCAGTACACCTTTCCAAAGAAACTAGGGTTAGAAAGGGGGGTACAATGGCTATTAAAATGAAGAGCTGGGCGATTGGCACCTTTGCTGATCCTAAGTAGAACTCACAGTCTCGATGGTCAAAGATATTAGCCCTCAAGTTAGCCATTGAGAGGATCATAGACGAAAAAGAAAGGGAAATATTGGAAAATAAAAGAGAAAAATAATATTGCTTCAATAAGTACCACACTTATAGCAAGATAGAAATAAGAACAAATTCTAAAGGTATACGGCTGTTAAAAATAAAAAAGAAATAAAGCCGCAAGTCAGTGACTTATTTAAATATGAAAGGGTTGCGTTTATAAGCACTTAAATGAGCTACAAGATATTAAGATTCATAATATTTGTTACAGGTGGCATGAAAAGGAACTTATTTTGAAAAAGGGAAGCGAAGACAAAGAATTAGGGATTAAACCGTTGGACTCAATCTGAGATAAAAATCTAAATGAATTGAAATCGTCTGAAATACAGCTGTCGCGTGGTAAAAGACCACTCATAATGACTCACTTTTCTCCTTTCAGTTACTCCGTATGATCCTTGCTCCAATCTATCAAATATTTCAAAAATTCATCAGGAAAAGATGAAAAGATCCAATAGTTATATGGATAAAGGAGGAATACAAGGTAACTTTACATAAAAAAGATTGGTCAAGCCTCAGGCACACGAAAGAAAAAACCATTATGAATCAATGTCAGAGTAAAATTTAAATAAATTTGAAACACCTGAATATAGCTGATCCAATAGAGAGGAATACTCAAGATCAGCTGTTCCCAACCAAGGGTACCCGACGAACCAATTGAAGGTACGCTGAAAATAATCGGTCGTCAGGAACTATGTATCTCTTAACCGGGAAATATTTATACATAATATGTGGGGTATTTAAAACAAAGTTTGTATTTAAACAATTTTTTTAACTAAAAGTGTCACCGACACAAAGTGAAATTAAGTAATAAAATTTGCACGTTACATTTTTTGGGGTTCAATTTCAGCTATATACATAGAGAGGGGTTGAAAAGGAAAAAAGGTTTGAGAACTGCTGCTCAAGACGATTTTCACCTCGCACTATGCCCACGTACTCCCAGCCCCGCTCATTAGAGCTCACACACTGGGCGCGCAAAGGTGTGAGTCCCTCAAGGCTACCACTTGGGACCAGGGGATTGACCACAGGGAAGGAGAGAGGGTTCTGGGAATGACAGGGGCGTGGACGGATCCTAGGTTGGTGACTTACATGCATAGATACTCTCGCCATTGGCTTCCTTCACCCATTCGCACGGCTTTCAAAGGCGAGTGGGACATAATCCCGTCGGCTACGCAGCTGCGGGTTAAATGCGCGGTGGTTGGTTCGTGAGGGATTTGAATAATGATGACTTAGCCGTACGGGGGAGCGATGGCTGGCCAATTGCTTTGGGCGTGGCTAACCAATGAGCTTGAGGCTGTCAGAGGTTCAGTCATTCGATATTATACCTTGACAAACAATGACCTTTCCACCATGCATTCCGGAGCAAGAAAAAACGGAATCCTGGTGAAGAAAATGTTACATGAATTTTTTAAAATGCGGATCTGTGAAAATAATTTCGTTCACGATAAATTTTGTTGTTACACCCCCTCCTTGGCGACATAAATTCAAACGTTAAACTATAATTGAAATGAATCGTATTGCGTGAGGTTGATAACGTAGGGTAAAAAAAACTACCATCAATACTGATGTCGAATGATTGTTACATTTTAAATGCATCATCAAAAGTTATTCAACCAATGACGTAGAAATCAAAGGTGAGGAATGGAATGTGCTAAAAAGCGTGAAAAAATAATCAATATTTGGAAGGATTTGTGTTAAATTCTACATATTTTAATTCTCTCTTTTTATTGAGAGGAACCATTATTTTATTTTATGCAAACTGAAGTAAAAAAAATCCCCCATATTGAAGAGATAAATTGGACAGCAGACCACCAAAGGCAAACTTTGTAAAGTTATGATACACATCATGGGATTCCCAGCAATTTGAAGCATAAATAAGATGCATACTTCATGCTGTGCACCACTATTAATTATGCGTATTTATTAAGAGTATCTCCATTGCTGCCTCAAAGCAGGTTCTGTGCATTTTTAAATGCCAATTCATGACGAAAATTGGAGAAATGGTAGTATGGGGTTTAGAATATTCACACGTATTTACAATGGGATACTTATTTGCTATGGAACAAAGATTATATACTCTGTGACCCATGATAATTATAAATATATTGCTATTATTCATAGATTTAAGATTCTTGTAATGAGTTGTGACTCTAATTGGATTCTATTATCTTTTCAGGTGAGTTAGAGACAACCTGCAACAAGCAGAAGCCTAAAGATTTTCAGCTCGGCATTGTAAGTCAAGTATAATACACAATTTTAGATTAGATACATATTAGATATTACAGCATTCCAATGATTTCAGTAGTGCATAGTTTGCAACATCACCCAATTGTCTCCCGAATTTTTTAGATGAATGTTTAATTTAAATGGGCATAGTTTTAATGAATAAATGAATGCTGAAATAGTTACTAAGTTTCGTATTTAGGCGACTTTAAGTGAAAGGATACTACCCGCCTAGTAAATAATGTTTATGAAGAAAATTAGTTACTCACTCACATTTACACTAAATGATAGAAAAGAAAGATAAATATGTATAAGTTTCCTTTTTGGCTCTGAATTCCACTGGATATTATTATTGGCTAAAAACCTTTCGCCTTCTTACAGTGAATATAATATTGGATGGTTCATAATTCAATAACATATATATGTAATCATTGATGTACCAATTCATGGTATGTATATTAGTTCTGTTGTATCTTGATTAAGTGTGATTAACGTCATGTCTTATTACATTGATCCATCAGAAGAATAAACTGGCATAAAATATTATGTAGTAAATCAGACACATGATTGTTAGAAGAAAGGGATGATTTAAAAACTCTCGATAGGTTACAACCAACAAAATTCAGCATTTAAGATGATTAAATCGACGAAGGAAACCAAAATACGTGCCCCTCGTGCACCCCCGAGAATATTTTATGCAGTAGTAGTAGAATATTTTTTAAATCTCACATATGAGAATACCTATCAGACCCTTGTGCCTCCCCCAGAAAAATAGACGCTTAAAAAATAGACAAGATTTTTAATACGGTAATCATTAAGTTCGTTTTATTTTGTGTATTACGAAGCCTCAATCATTTAATTTAATACTAATAACTTACATATCAAGATAAAGATAATATTTTATGCGGTATTAGTAGAATATTTTTTTAAATCTCAAATATGAGAATACCTATCAGACCCTTGTGCCCCCCCCAGAAAAATCATGGATTCACACCTGCTTATCCCTCATCACATCATCTCATTTACTCAAGGGTAAAAACTTCATACTTGGTAAAGAAACACATTTCCAAATTGATCCATTCACACACATAAAAATGCATTTCATATCCAAAGATTTTTCTCCCTCGGAATTCATCTTTCAATATCGATTCATTTTATTTCCTCATTAAAACAGTACGTATCAAGGTATCTACTAGTCAAGGAAAAATTTCTGGATAAAATCAATACTATTAAAGCAGAAATTCATGCTTTTCGCTGCATTATACAGAAACGATTGTGTTGCAGAAAAAATTGCTTTTTCAGACGCACGGTTGCATCAGGACGCAGTTTATATTCCCCTTCGAAATCCTCAGTGCATTTTCGAGATCCCTTTTGGGTTATCAATAAAGGCACGGAGAGGAAGAGATAGGAGTATATATATCTGCGGCTTGGTTGGCAAAAATACCGAGAAAAAACCGCTGAAAATGCCCATCCGCAAGAGAGCACGCATTTGTAAAATTGGGATGATATTTCTGCGCACTCGACAATTTTTTGTCCTTTCTATTGTTTTCCTCGACTAGCTTCATGCCTGCTCTCAGATACAACCTTTTTGCACCCGAGCATGGATTTTACCAGCAAAATAAACAACAAAGAGTAAAAACAATTTACATTTAGTGATAATTGAGGAGCTTAGAATCCAAAGAATACAAGTGCAATTTTTTAAATATCGAAGATAAGTGCAGATAGTGGTTGGTAGGGTGAGATGATATGAAATTGCATATATTCAATATTCTGGATGCATACCCATAAGAGCAACAAAGAAATGAAGTAAAATGACATATTGAGGGAATATACGGTAGGAAAAACCATACCGTAATACTATATACATAATGAGGAATATACGTAAATACATAATCTGGAAATAACAGTGAAATATAGTAAAATATCATCAGTGTCATATCGCATATTTGTTACAGTTTTTCTAAAAAAAATCAATATTCGCAATAGTTTTTACATATTTGGGAATTTCATTCCATACAACGGTAGATCTGACGACGAACTTTTATGGAACATTGTAGAACATGTAATAGTAAATAAATAATATACTATATATATATTCTGCGTTTAACGAATTTAATTAGCATTTTTAACGGGTTAAAATCATAATTTATCAATGCATGGAATAAAAAATAGGACTTTCAATATCAATCTACTGCCGCAGACATTACTGGACCATGAGATTTTATAGGTGCAGAAAAAAAATAAAATATTAATCGAATTATTTATGAGCTTGGCAGACGTTATAAGTGCTGAAATATTAATACTAACTAATTTCATGAAAGCTTAACTGTGCCAGCAACCAAAAAAATTAACAAGTAGCATTTATTACTGTTAATTTTTTTATGTTAAATAAATATTATTTACTGAGATACGGATTTTTATTTTTATTAAATAACATTAACTAAGGCGGAAATTGGAGAACATAGCAAAACAATTTGCGCCATTGCGATACAAAGTAGATATTAATTGTGATCACCTCTATCTGGACCAGCATAATACACCTAATCACTCTCAGTTAATGCTCAAATAGTAAAGTTAGTATTGAGTTAGTAAGTAAGTAAAAAAGTAAGTATTCACAAAATATTTATCAGAAAGTAAAATGAATCATACTTAATTGACGTGAATGTAACAAACATTGCCTCATAATTAAGCCTATAGTGTTCTTCCGCAAAATAAATATTCCCCTGCTATGAATAAGATTCCAAATGCTAGAATAATCAAAACATACTCACATTTTGTACGATTAATGAACTAGCATAAAATTTCTGAAAAACTTTCAAAAAAATATATATATCTTTTTCTGAAGAAAAAGATATATATATTTAAGGCTTAAAATTTTTTAAAGCTTAGTGGTTCAAGAGATACGCAAAATCCTCTTACTTTCAGGCTAATATTTGAGACTCATTAAAGGATGAGTTCATCACCGAAATGGTCGTTAGTGAAAAAGCCCTCGCAAAATAATGTAGCACTCAAACAGCTTACATTAACCCCAACTAAATATTTAAATACATCCCTCCACCGAAATGCGACATCGCATCAAAACAACGCTCCCCTTTTTAAGACCATTCAAGAATTGTGGAATACTTAGTCAAGTTACAACGACTTTTCATGCAATTACATTGCTTAAGAATTATAATGGACTGTTTATTCAAAGTATGATATTATGACTACGATCGGATGGTATGACTACAGCACGGGAATATATTCGTTTGGCTTAAGATGTAAATGGAACTCATATAATTGGGGGTTTGAATTCAAACTTTCTTCAATGCGTAGATATTGCATGAAAAATTATGCCTGTTTAGAGACCTTAAAGGTTATTTTGTGTGGTAGGCTATTCCCAGAGAAACAGACTTTCTACGACCTTTTTCACAAAGGTTATGCTTTAAGAAATTTCCATTACAGCGCCAATATAGAACTTTTTTGAAAAAATGTTTTACTCTTATTCCGCCCTCTACTAATAATACATATTTTTCATTATTCTACGAATAAAAGTGATCAAAATTTTAAAAAATTTTCAGTCAACTTGTCTAGTTACGAGTGAAACATTGCATCGGAAATAATGAGTTCCAGAATGATATCCTTATCTATGTTAAATCACGAGAGAAAAATTTCATGATGATTAATATTTATTCATATCCAACTTAGGAAATAATATTTAGCATACACATTCTTAGAAATCTTTAGTATTCTCAAGTACGGAAAGGTAGATGTGGGTAAGGGAGGGATGGAAACGGAATATGTCAATTTGGATTAGGAATGGAAATGACCGGGGAGAGAAAGCTGTTGAGTTTTCCATAAGAAAACTAGTGATTGCATATTATGCATCGCAAACACTTGGTTAATTAACCTTAAAGGGCTGAGGTGAACATGAAGGAATCCTGGTGATGGGATACGATATTAAATAGACTATATCTATGTAAGATAGAGGTTAAGGAACAGTGTGAAAACTCGCGCAGCTTCTAAGCCGCGGATGCGGATTCAGACCAAAACCTAGTACTTATGAAATGCATCGTAAGATTCGAAAGACTTTAGAAAGTTAGGAACGCATCTTTGCGTTCATCAACGAAATGGAATGTAGAAGCTCCGAAAGGAGTACGAGGAGAGAATATCAGGATCTTATGGAAAACAGTATGTAGGAGATTGAAAGTACACAGACTGCAATACGGAATAATATTAAAACTGGAATAGTGAAAGCGGCTGAGAAGTCCATTTTTACGCTGATAGTAGCAGGATTAAGAAGCCGTGGATAACGGAGGAAATGATGAAAGAAACGGAGGAGAGAAGGAAGTGGAAGAACGCAGAAACTGACTGCTGCAAAACGATGTTTACGGAAATAAATGATCGATTACGGCATGAAACTGGGAGTGGATGAATAAAGGTACCCCTTTTATAGTAATTCGTAAAAAAAACCTCCGTGCAAACCTTTCCATACCCCGGTTAAAACGATTTCAAAGACTCTCGCAGAATATTTATAGAACAACTAACGGTCGGACTATATCTTGCTCCAGAATAGAAGGAAAAAGGGACTCAGAACAGCGAGATAATATATTGACCGGAAGCCCAATCGGGGAAATACATGTGATTAAAAGATTTGCAATTTCATGTCCCGAATAAAACGGTTTCAATGACTCTATTCGATTATTTATAGAACAGCCAATTGCCGGTACATATCCTGCCGTATAACGGTCTATAACCGGTGAAACTAGAGGGAAAGAGGCACTCAAAACGGCGAGAGAAAGTATTGACAGGAAGCCCAATCGGAAAATACGTGCGCTTAAAAAAATTGCAATTTCGGGTATCGAAGACACTCGCAGACTATTTATGGAACAACTAATTGCCATTCTATATTCTGCTTAGAAGGAAAGAGGGAAGTCTAAGCTGAGAGAGAAAGTATTGGAGACGACCGGGGTAGTACAATAGGCGCTTGATTTACACCGACCTGTCCTCTTTGCCACCAAGGTCAGAGCGTATTGCGCTCATGGAAGCGCGTTCAGTGGCCGCCGCCGCGCCGGTCCGCCAAAGGCGCAGGTGCCGGACAACAACGCGAGGTCTGCCCGACCCCACCCGCCCCGCAACCCTTTGTCCGTTCGCGCGTGTTAGCCGAGTGCGGCGAGGCGCGCGCGCCGCGGCGACCTCTAAACCTTGTGTGGGCGCCGCGCGACCGTCCCCTCTCGCCCGCTTAGCGTGTAGGCGGGAAGGCTATGATGAAGGTGTACCACCGCGCATTGCAAGGGCACTCCCCGGGCTGTTTCGACCGTTTGCTGCGCCGGAGTTTGTGTGTGCGGGCTGAATTGGGTGGATGATGGTCGGGAGGCTAAAGGACTAACCAGGTGCAATTGGCACGGGCCGCCGCGCCGTCGGTAAGCCTAAGGGCTGCAGCATCGCCGATGATTCCGCAGTGGAGCTCCCCTCTTGAGGATTAGAGGGCTGAGGGAAGTATTTGGGTGGAAGTGGGAGTCCCATTTGGGAGGCCGGGCTGTGGTGTCCGTCGCGCTCTGCGGAGACTGTGGGGAGGGGATTCTCTACGCGAGCAGTCCGGTGGGGTTTTGCGGTTTGAATGATATCGCGATATTTTGTACCGGGTATAATACGGTATAATTGAATTGCCTTATTTATAAAGCAGGAAAGCTATTTCCTGGGTTCTCACCGTTTGATATACTCTTATTTTCTTCAGATATCGCGATTTTTTAATGCTGTCAAAATCTCAGAACGGTGGTATCGATATTTTATCAAGATAGAATGCGAGAAGTGCCTGCTTTTAAACACTTGTCAGGCTGGCACTTATCGTATTCTGTCTTACATAAATTATCACGTCTTGCAGGGGTTTTTAGCCATTGATATGGTGATTTTTATTCTAATACAGCTCTTTCTTAATTTAACAGCAATCTCAGAATGGTTTTATCGATATTTTATTCAAGAAACAATACTGGAAGTGCCTCTTTTTAAACGCAGCCAAACTCATGTAGGGGTTTACAGGGGTTGAAATAGTCCGTTTTCTTTAATTTATTAAATTGCTTTTTATGTTATGGCATTATTAGAGAGGCTGTTTTTGATATTTTTAAAAAGTAGAATACGTAAAGTACCTGTTTTTAAATGCCTTTAAACTCTTCTCAGAGATTTAAATGGTGGCTACGGTCCAAGTTTTGGGATACATTTGTATGTGCCCAAAATTGATAGATGCAGAATATATTAAATTTTTACCAGGGAAGTTAAAAATATGTTCAACTGATAAGCCATTTTAAGCTATTTGGTTTATAAATCAAGATGATGGTTTGCACGAAAGAAAATAAATATTAGTGGTTAGGCTTTTACCATTTTACCACCATTGTACCGTATCCAACAGCCTAAAAATAATTAATGCGCCAGTGATTTCGCTAGTTTATGAAATGAATCCAGGTTTAATGGCTCTACTAATATAAAAGATTTGAATTTTCTTCGGTAGTTGAGTCGAGGTTTTTGGATGGATTCTAGTTTGTCGATACACAGCCAAGGATAAAATAATCTACATTTTATAGAATTAAGTGTGTCCGTAAATTATATTTATCCAAATAGAAAGAGAATTCTTTGCTTTCTTTCTTGCAGGTGAATTAAAAATAGCGTTGTAAAGGTGTGTGGTCAAAAACCCAAACTATCAAAAGCATTACCTATGAAATAATATTGAGCACAAAAAATTAACATAAAAATACGGAGCGAATCCAAATTACCATCATATTATTGAATTTCATGTTTGCTAAAATAATTCACGACACGTAGCCATTTGCAAGCATTGAAGGAGATGTCCGTGTGTATTTCGTCAACAGGTCACTAATAAGACAATTTCTGATGACCCGTAAGTTATGATGACATCATCAGAGATAGGGCCGCTATAAGCTTGGTTATGAGCCAACATAAAATATAGATTAATCCAAGCGCTGAAAACAGGACAGTAATTGGAACTTTATGCGTGGCGTCGGAAAATCTCGTAAACTAAGGTCCATTAAATCCATTGTCAGACGTAATCAATTCGGACCAGCTTCCAAAAACGGCCTTGCATTTAATCCCGAATCTTGATAAGATGGTTAATTAATATGTATTTATAGAATGTCCTCAGAGAGCATACAAGTTTCCATATCCTAGCTAATAAACAATTTATTCACATTATAGTCCCTATTATTCCTCTAGGTTAGAAACTGTCACCAACATAATATAGTGTTTAGATAATTTATTACCAAACGGAAAATCCGTTCATAAATATCTTTACAGTTTTTTGCAACTATTCGCAGGTAGTGATACTATAATTTATATAATAGTTTCCTTGGTATCCAGGTTAAGGGAAAATTCTAACGCGCCAAGGAAAATCAGCAATTCGAAGGTATGTCCTCATCCATGTTATATCCCTGGATTCAATATCAGGTTCTAAAATTTAACCTCTCAATTAAATACTTCCCTAGCTTGGCATTCAAATATTTGTAATTTTGAGACGAGGGATATCTGATACACACATAAAAGTGTATAAATCATATTTCCCGAAAACCCATTTATGTCTAGTGCGTATCTTTATCATGGCCTAGTATAATTATCCAGCGTTAATTATTAACCATTAATAATGTCCAATCAATACTGTTGAGTGGTTATAACGAGCAAGTGTATAAATGAACCATAAACAGATAAGAACATTATTTTTTTCGCGTTTCTGTCAGTTATCATAATAGACATCAAGGCTAATTAAGGGATAAGTATTCTCATTTCACTATATGACTAATCCACGTAGTTACTGAATGCATAATGAAGACATTGAATAGAATCGTTTCAATATTATTTTAAATGCAATTTCATTCATCGAGGATTATATACCTCTCTTCTATTGAAATGAAACTCAATATCTCAGCTATTGTAAATCATCACGAATTTCCTAATTTATTTTTTTTCGGCAAAAAAAATTGATAAATAAACAAAAATTTAAAAAAATTACAAGAAAGCAATTATTCTTGCCTCATTTTGACCCTATAATTTTGGATGAAGTCTCCGACTAAAATCTATGTTTAGGTATAAATATTTTTATCACTTCATAATGATTAGGCGTCTTCAAAAACTCTGGAACGTGTCGTCAGCAACTTATGTTGATATTTTGTGGGAAATATCCACACTTCCCATTTAATCTTCTTTTAAAAATGGCGAATGATGAAAATAATGGCTGGCATTATAAATTAATTAGGTTTACGCAATCATTAATTGTTTTTAACTCGTAATAGAAAAATAAACTTTCAACTGCATGAGTAGAGTCCTTAGTTGAGAAATATTCACGGCTCCATCGAATAATAACAGAATTATGTGCCAATAGCCCTCGACGCTGATGAAGTTAAAAGCTTACGACTGTATTATATCATAGACTGTGTTAGCATATTGGTTCATAGAGTAATATGAAGAGAGGATTTATTGTTAGATGTGTTTAAATCAAGTTCTATTTTGAGATGATCATAGACGTTTAAAATTTTAGTCCTTTAATTTTTTAAAAACTAAGAGCACGACATTTTAAAGATTCATATTTATTCCATGGCATCTCATCAAAAAGTTAAATTAAAGATAAAGATTATTATGCTGTATTTACCTAATATCTGGCTGGAATTAAAGCTTAGTTCTCACTTTATTCTGTGGAATTCTTTCTTTCTTTCTTAAATAATGACCTTCCCATTCTAGCCCGGTGGTAATCCCGAGAGAAGTTTGCCGTGATAGTTCGCTGGGAAAGCATCACCTCTTTATTCCTGATATAAATTTCCATAGAGGATTCTTCTGATGCCCACTAGATGCTCTGTTACACACCGTGCATACAAATGTGTGTAAGTCATCACTCGCGTCTGACGGCGTGGCTTTCCAAATTTTACGGTGAATAAAACTATAATTAACGTTGATGACCAAAATATAAATGCTTTATGGTATGAACTATCGAATGAATATTTTTCAATGCTAACCTTGCTACAGCAAATACTCAGTTGAAAATAATGCGAACACATGAATTTTCCTTGACTCATTGCCAGCCTGTGAATATCTATAAATTGATCGACGTTAGTCTAAGTGATAACATAAATAAAGCTTCTTTCGGATGGACAAGGGTCTGCTTTTTGTAGTACCTACCCTTGGAATCTACCCTTGAGAATAAGGGGACTGCAATTGCAGTGACAACATCCCCAATCCCATTTGATTGTAGTACAAAAAGATAAAAATAGTCAATTCAACTCGTTCCACTTACTCTCAGATATTTATTCACCTCGTCCGTGCACTCAAAAACCTTGAAACTCGCTCTTGTACGTCCAGGCCAGTTGTTATTGGCTCCGAGCCCTTCGAAGTCGCAACATGCACGATCGTTGAACACTCTTTCGACCTCGGGGCACGCACTTACGCTTCTCTCGCTCACAAACGCACGTAGGCGATGCCGACCAGTGTCCACGCGAGTGTGACATCACACGCAATGGCCGCCAGAGCAAGAGAAGAGGTGTTTATATACTCGCACACACGCACATCCGATTGACGGAGACTTGGACACGGGGGAAGGTGTGTTTGTTGACACGATAGGGTACAATACAGGGTAAAAGAGGTAATGAATAAAAACCGAAGGAGATGGAAAGCACAAAACGTGAAATAGGAGAAGAAAGGGGATGTATTTTCCCACACCTACATTGTATCTTGTAAACTACCTCAATTAGTTCGGCAGAAGGTCTGTTCACATCATCGAAGAAATACTACAGTACCTTTAATTTTTAAAACCGTTGTGTTAAGGAAAAATACTCAATTGTGCTTTTGATGCAAAGTACTTTGTATTCATTGATTTGATCAAAGTAAAGGAGGTCGTTAGATTAGATTAGAAGTAAACTAGGAAAGAATTGTTTGATAAAGAAACTGTTTGAGCTAGTAAATATAGATAAAAATTAAAAGTTACATCGCAACACGTGCTCGCATAAAAGAGGACAGGATTATATCTTTCTCTCCGCTTTGATAAAAACAAATATCCATGGTGTAACGTCGTATCTTGTTAAATTTAATTTTTATTTATTTTATTCAACTGCATTTATTTAATTTTGTTTTTAATTTCGGTTTTGATTTAATTACTTTCTATTCTTATGTATGTTTCCTTGATTGTTGCTCTACATTGTTGATATAGTATATTAAAAATAACTTTCTATGTTTTTTTAATTAAAGAAGGGGATCACTTAATAAAAATGTTTAGAGAGGAAACTTGAATGAAAGAGGCAATGCCAAACTGAATTATTTTGAGGAGTTTTATAAAAGGTATATAATTATTAAATTAAAGTAGTCTACCGATTAAGGTAGATTTTCACGGAATGCTTAAGAAGTATTATGGGAGCCTCTCTCTCCTTCAAGCACTTCCCTCTTCAATTCATTGTAAGGCCTAATCCCTTTCCCTACCAATTCCCTAGCTTTCTTCTCGAGCATTCTAATAATAGATATTATATAAAAAAGATTTTCAAGAAATTTTCGAGAATATATATTGAGGGATCCCTACGACCCAATGAAGGGCATACATTTTACAATATCATAGCATATTAAAGCATATCTTTCTGATCTTCGGGTTAAGACCCACAGACCTGCACGTGGTGATGCTAGATGCCGAAGAGTATCGCTAGTATTGTATGCATACGCTGACCGGTTTCCTGTGAAGTTAAATCTGAACCGAACCGAGAAATGAAGTTGCCCTGAACCAACCCTGGGAACAAGTAGAGAACAAACGGAGGGGGATGAACAAGAGAGGGAAAGTGGTTATGGCTAATGGCCGGAAGGGTCAACATGGAAAGTAAACCAACCCTGTCACTTCAGCGTGGGCGACATATGGAGGAACCAGCATGGACGTGCGCACATGGCGAATCCTCTCTTTGGCAACTTTGTATTGAACTAAAGGAAGTCAGACGAAGACACGTGCCGGTGCAGCGAATAATTTTCCCATAGTGCCCCTTTTATGTGTGTCAATATCGAGTTAAATAAAACACATAATAGGATACAAGCAGCCTCGGTAATTTTTAAACACTATTTCAGTTGATCAACCGGTTTCAACGTTATCACATAATTATCAAGAGCTGTCTCTACGTCTCTGGAGAGAGAGAGAGAGAGAGAGAGAGAAAGAGAGAGTTATTGATAATGACATGTAACCGTTGGCACCATTTGTGTGAATAAAACATTAGGAAAAATTACAAAAGCTGTTTGTATCTTGTTGCAATGAATTTCAAAAGAGTGAACTCGTTGCTAAATCGATCTAAAACACCTCATTGTGCTCTACGACATGAACCCACTAGATACAGAAAATGAGTTGCTGGGAAATTTTAAAACATTATGTTGCGGTAAGAAATGAATACTATAAAGCTTTTGATCATTCTTATCTGTATTCCGACATAGCCAAACAGAAAATTGCATCCAAACCCTATCAATGAAGCGAAATAGGTTGTGTTAGGATGCCGTCGTATTTTCAATAGCAAATGAAAATAAAACTTCTAGTCATCACACAAAAAATTCAACGGCCGATCATAAATGTCGAGCAATTTCTTTTACAGTATTTCATCCTCAAAATTTTCAAAATTGTAATCCATGATCTAATTCAGTAGTTAAGGTCCTGAAATACATTCAAAAATTTATTTTAGACCAAGCTTTAAGTAGCTACTTACGGTAATTTTCGAAGGAAATAAACTGCCACATCAATATTATCCCTACGAAGTAGAAAAAAGGTTTTGAGCATAGTTTGGCATAGTCCTACTCATACTACCCGATAAAATGTACTTAGCACACGGGCTGAAATTCTTCAATAAACGCTCATTCAGTTGACTTTTAGGACACAGAAGAAGCCTCCTATAGAAAACGTGCCAGTATTTCCCGCAATAAGGAATGTCGTCAAGCTTCGATACCAAAGTCCTCCATTTGTAAGAAAATTTGGTAGCTACCATCAGAAAGTCAACAGTTAAGATTTTTTTTTTATTTAGAAAATAGCGCAACCATGATTTAAAAAGAATTTCAATGCAGATACAAATAGCTAAATGAAGCCATCAGGTTTTCCTCAAGCAGGGATGTTAATCGCATTAGGGAAGTACTGGGAGATGGAATATAGTACAATTACTTTGAGCCAAAAAAGCACGATATTATCATTGTTCTGCAGTTTTAAAATCGTACAAGGTGCACCTTTGGTGTATGGGTACCTAGAGATGTGTCGCTCTTCGAAAAAGATTTTATCTATATGCTAAAGGGACCTCTCTGACGGACACATTCAAAGAAAAAAGAGGCGTAGGCCATTTTTTCCTGAAATATGTATATTTAGCAATACCCGAAACGATAGCCCACTCTCATTGGAAAGAAAAAAATGGATTGATATATAACTTAGTCACTACTCTGGTTCATACTCCTAAATTAAGAATACCATGAATAAACAATATAATGACACTGCACAAAAAAGGAACTCATTTGCAATTGAACATTGCGAACACAATCATTAAATAAGAAAAACAACAGAGACAACAAAAATGACCTCGGGATCAAAAATAAAATTGACCCAGATCAAGCTTAAAGTCATACGACAGAGTCAAGGCTGTATACTTACTTTGGGAAAACACGTGCGAAGAAAAGAATCCCTTTCCTCGATTATTCCCTTGTCGTGACTCCTCAATATCACGTGTTCATCTCGGATGAGTAATCCCCGGATAAGGCCTCCCTCCGTTATTTTCGGAAGCCCTGAGATAAACATTCTCTTTGGCCGGAGAATACGTCCGGCTGTTGCTCTCCGTTGTATGGTTGTGATTTCAAGGGTCCAATGAGGATCGTTGGGTCTCGCCCTGGCCACCGCCTGTGTACACTTCGCGGAAGGAAGCCATTCTTGGAGAATTCTGCCCGGAGGCCGAGTCTCGTTTCAGTCGGATATCACAATGGAGGAAGCGATTTCGGGGTATGGTCGGTCAAGGGAGGCGTGAGTAAGGCCATTGCGGAAGAAAACCTAAGGGAAGGCAGAATGGACCGTGGTCAGCTGAAGAAAAGGCGTCTTGTGAGCATGCAAAGGGCGATATCACTGAGACCCAGGAAGAAAGAATTTTGTATTGCCCTCCAGATGATTCTGTTGTCCCGCATACCCGTGCAATCCTTATAGGATCGGCGTTTCATCAAATTTTCATCAGAAAGGTAGCAACAGGACTTTTAACTCTGTTATACATTATACGTGCAATTATATAAAACAAAAAAAATCATATAGCCAACGAAAAGATTCGATTCTCTATTTCATGCAAAAATCCCTTTCAAATTTATTTCAATGTTAGGAGCCTTTAAAACTGGCTGACCAAGTCTCGGTAAGGGTTAATATTTTTTTCCTCCTTTTAATACTTTTAGTTAAACCTGCGTTATTCCGGTAACATATGGAAGAATTATGATCTGTATATACCTTAATTTGCTTCATAAACTGCCATAGTGGGTTTTCTGCATGGAATATTCCAAAGTTAGACTTCCAGCATATTATTTTTGGTTGCGACCCCGACACCCTTAATCTTCCTCGAGCCTACTTCTGAGAGAAACTAAATTTCAAGACTTCTTATTATAAAAATTTGGACATTTACTACTTTTTCCTGAAAAGGGGTAAAATTTATAAATTTTTGATGTAACTTAGAGGCAATATTGGGTTATAATGGGTTGACACGGACAGGCCCAGAACTAGGGCGGGGCATATGGAGCGCGTATCCCGGGCGGCTAATTTCAGGGAGGGATATAATTTGAAATTAACGAAAAAGTGTTACTTGATTTTTCTTGTTAAATTATTAAAAAATAATTATTTATTTATGAAATGTAAAAAAAATAATGTTAACAGAAATTCTGAACCCTTAAACACTGGCGCGGTTTTTTGCAACGTTAGTACTGGCGTTGGCACATACAAGATCCCCAAATTACTTATTTTATTTCGGAATAACTACTGATATTTTGTCAAGACCACCATGCATTTTTGAAAGTTTTAATTATTTTCAACAGTTGTAGATTACTAGATTTTGGTATTTTCAACATTTAATATTTTTTCATATTTTCAGAAAAACATTGCATTTTTTTGTGAAAACGTAAAATCATATTTAATTTTCCCTTCATTCAGGCCATGGGAACTCATAATTCAATAATTATAACAAAATGCAATATAAAATAATATACATCACCTCACTTCATAATGGTAATTATTTCAATGCAAAAAACGAGGTATCTATAACGCAACTAGTAGGGCGGGGACATATCCTCCAGCCCCCAGATCACTTTGCACATAGTTTCACTTCACAAGGGAGAGATAGACTGACAAAAACTAGTTTGGTGGGAAGTGGGGGAGTAGAATTGAAGCTACTAAGTAGATAAGCGATGTTGCCAAATCGCCCTGGAAGTAAACAACAAATTTACCAGCCTGGGGATCTATCATAACCCCGTGGCAATAGTTAACGGTCAACAGCAAGCATACGGTGTGTAATTTCAACCGCCGCGTCTCAATAAAATTGCTCAGGGATGTGTTATATTTTAGTGGTGGGGTTAGGAATCGTAGTAGAGGGGCGGCAAAATATTTGCCCCCATCTGACAAAACTCCAGTTTCCGACCCTGCATAATGGCACTTGTAAAAGAAATAATATCGGTTAACATGAATTTGAAAAATACATTTCGATAAAAATCGAGTTTTAGTTGTCAATGATCGAGGAAATCGACATCGAGCAATGATCTTTGAGTTTCGATCCTAACTAGATTTTAAAATTCGATCTTGATCAAATCGTTTTATCTCGGCAGCGTCACTACCGGCCTATGACATCGTCATCCGCCCCAATTTGTGAAATGGCCGTTAAAATTGGAAAAGAACACCCTCGATCATCAACAAAACATGTCCTGTGAGTTGACCTTTCTTTAAAATTTTAGTGAGGCCAAATGATTCCAAGTGGTGATCCCAATACGTTAATGAGCATTTGTTCATTTTTCTACTAATAATTCAAGTATGTGGCACCACCGACCACTGAGTCTGGCAACCTTTATTAACTGCATAGAATGAAGTACTATGTTCACATTAAATAAAAATAGAAAAAAAAACAAAAGCCGTGTATTAATCATGAGATCGTCACCTATGTTAATGGAAATATTTATTGGAAAGAAAAGCATTACTCTATATGAAACCATTTTTATTTTTTAAACAAAAATTGCCTACCTGAGCTGTCACATGGCCGTTTTAAACGAGATATTTTGGCATACACTCTTGCTCATATGCTAAAGCGCAGTGGCATTGCATAGTGAAAATGGACTTGTAGTAATATTTAATGGAGACTATTCGTGAATGTAAACCAAAAAAACAGAGCTGTTCTTAGCGCTTTTTGTTGAAGTACGAGGGACCACACAAAATACTACATGGGTAGATTGTGCATAATTTATCATTTAAAACGGCCACAAAGTTTTGAGGTCCCAGAGAAAGTGCATGAAGGGAGGAAGAGAGGTGGAATTACATCTATGACTGTGTGAAAGCATCAAGTATCGTCAATAATACCCCAAAGAAGGGCAGGCCAAATCCACCGTTGTCGCCAGCAACAAAAGAGCGGACCAAAATGTAACAGCGGTGTGATAAGATCATGTTTCTTCTTCATACTACAGTGGCAGCAATGATAAGAGTTTTTAGAAAGGGGTCTCTATCGGCATTTTGCTTGAATTTAAGGGGACACATTTCGCGCAGATTGCACGGTAATTTTGCATTATTTTATACTCTGAGCTGATAACATGACAATTTCTCACGACATATGTTATTTCTTTCATCAATTTATTCATCGAAATCACTCTGATCAATATTTTACCTTGGTCTTATAATTCTTTTGCCATTTGTAAATTTAAGTCGACGGCGTCTCCAATGCAGTATACATTATTTTACTAATTTTTCCTTTATGGCCCCGGTGCTATGATTAACTTTGTGAAAAAATGCATGGATAACTCCTCTCCACTAAAATTATCTCGAATCAAAGCCATGCAAACCCTTTTACTGTAGATCCAATCAAGTTCTGTTGAATCTTGGATGAAAAACACGAAATTAAATATTATAAATAAATAACTTGAAGTGATAACTATCAGGAGATAAATGGAGAAAGAAAACTGATTTATTTCACTCTCCGTTCAGATTATGCTCTTGGAATGTCCTCTCTAGTACCGATATCCCATTTAGCAAAACAAATGCATTCCATCGTATGATCGTTTGGTCTACTAATAGCATCAGTCTCCTGCAAATCAATCTGCAGAGCATTCCAGAGCAACAAGAAAAATGAAAATATTTGTTTTCTGAGGCTGGGAATACTTCAAAGTTTACCTGCATACGGCTAGGACTAAATGCTATATTTAGTTTCAAATTGATACACTCCACGCTCTTGTCATGATAGCGAGATAAACCAATTTGTAACCTATCGTCTTATTTCACCAGCTGCGATTTTCCTCTGGGTATCAAAATTTACTTTCCGGAATGGAGAAACGAGCGAAAAGAAAAATTGTCGGGGGAATAATTGGATTGGATAAAAACGAGGGATAGCTAGGAATACCAAGGATATTTATGAAGGTAGAATCCACAAATTGAATTCACGAGTTTTGCACGCGAGTGGAAATATTTTTGCTCACGTCAGTAAGCAGTATTATTAAAGTTCACACTGTTAGAATGGCAGATATGTTTCCTCCGCAAAAGGCTAAGCTCGTTCAAAATCCTCCCGAGTCTTTGTTACCCTACATTCCCTTAAATAGGTCAGAGCGATAAATTTTTTATCGATGTCCAATGTGGGTGATGTTATTGCAGAACGGCGGGAGAAGCGTGTGGCGTATTATTTCGAGAAAACGGATTTTTTCCCTCTATTTTGGGCCAGCGATTTTTGACTGTTTATTCTTGCTTCATTAACGTCTGTTGGGAACCCTCAAGTAAACATATATTTTCCTGCACACGTTGCGTTACCTCAACTTATAATTCCGGTTTCAGTTTTTTTTAGAAAATTTCCACAAAATCCCAACGCTCTTTGGCGAAAATTTGCCTTTATGTGGTCATAATTAATTTGGTAGTAGGCTATCTATGGAAACGGTCTCTTTCGTGAAGCGAATTCCAGTAAATGCAACGGAGAGGAGTGCTTAGTTCTATGATTCATCATTTTAATGGGAAATGAGGGACGTTTCTCTTTATATAATATATAATCTAGTGTGGATCTTAAAAATCTATGGAACCAGAATCGGGAGAGAAATATTATATAAAAAGCATTTTTTCAGGGAGTTGATTAAGAGCGGTGTTTTATAAATTAAGGAAAAAATTAGGACTTTGAGCTTAGAAAGAAACGGCACACGGTTGCTAGATAAATAAAAAAATTAACCTGGAAATTTATCAAAAAATATGGACAGAGTTGGAATTATAATTAATATAATTTTTATCTGAACATGTATTTTAGGCACAGTAATGGTAAAGACACCACATCGAGTCCGCATGCCCTCATTTTAAAATGATTTTTTATTTATTTTGACCAGGAGTTTTAGCGTGAAATGACCCACAGCTTGCATATAAAAAGGAAAATCCAAATGTGGAATTACCCACAAATTAGAAAAAAGGAACTCTCAAATAGTAATTTTATACATATGTATTATGGTAGTATAAATATTAAAGATGATTAAATAAGAATACAATATTGAGACCACCAGCACAAAAACAACCAAATTCAATACATAATATTTTATGATATTCATTACATTATTATAAAAAGAATCATTTTTTCTACCGAAATGAAATGGATGTCGTGATTTATTCTGTATACAAAAATTTACAAGTCTCGATAGTTTGAAAGTTTAATACACCATGGCAATATATGATGTCAACCTAATAATTTTATAATAATCATGTGTATGCATTACCTTACAAGCATGCTCAGTTAGGGCGCAAGTAGTCCCTATTTAATTTTCTATAATTAAAATGCCGTAATTTGAATACCTTTCACTGACATGCTAACTGAAAGCATTGTTCACATGCATCGTGAAATTTCAATTATTTGGCATAACATGGATATAACTTGCCGTTTTGTTTTTCTGCCGGTTTAAAACGAGCAATAGAGCAAGTAAAATTTGTCTTAAATGAAAAGGGTCGCATATTAGTTAATGTTCAAGTAATCAATGTTAAGCATAACATATCCAGTTGTGAGTATGGCGTAATTTTGGAAAGATAAAGTTAGCATTTACAAACTGTGGGTCAAAAGTTCGGAAAACCATAGGTATATTTCCGATTTAGATAATCAAATATGCGAAAAAATCGGAAAATTCTGCCTGGTAGTACCTTACGATGCAGAAAAAAACAATGGCCAAACGATGAACTTGGCGAACACCCAGCCGCTCTTCGCAGAATTATTCCGTTTACTTGATTATATTAAGAACCATATATTTTATATTATTCTACTTTGCAGCAAAAATTAGCTGAGAACGCACCACAGCCTTTATCACTACGGTATCAATCGATTGAAACTTAGCTATTAACACTACTGTGCCTGCTTTGATTTCATTTTCATTAAAAAAACTTGCGTTAACCTTAAAATGTTTTCATTTTTCTGCGATATTTTAACCCATTTTTTCAATTAGTTTCTCTTGAGGCCTTCTTTCACGGCAAAAATATTTACGAGCTTTTACTGAGCAGCTAAACATTTCTCGGAAAAATCATGGTTTGGGAGATTTGAGGGCTGCAGTGACTGATCTATTTTTGACGGGAAGCGCTAATGGGTCCACGGTTTAACTTTCCATCGAACAGATTGAGAGCAGCACTTCAATGGCTTATCAGACCGCACACTATCCGGGATCGTAGGCAATGTTGAAACATCCGCTGGTTTACGCCAAACAAAAAACAGCATTAGTTTTCCATATTGGACTTCCCTTTTAGGGCCTGGAATGAACATTTAGAAAGACAATTACCAAAATTGGAACAGCGAACTCATGATGGCGTTTACGTTGTTAGGTAAAGTACTGCCTTTCACCGAAGTAATAATGTACGATCCACTCAGGATGCTTGTAATTAAGTTACACATAAAGCCAAGAAACACTGTCATTAATCACCTTGCATTGATTTCTCTTGCGTGGAAATTTTAGCGAGTGTAGAGATGCTGTAGGTGGGAAGCGGTAAAAAAATCAAAATTTAATGAACATATAAACGATTAAAATTTAATTCTCTCAAATCAGCATTAGATTCTTCCCGAAAAAAATACAGTGTTTTAGATAGGTAGGTGTTCATTCACTGAGGCAGGAGCGACGGATATTATACCCGGATGGAACACTTTAATAGTACTGAGTATTTCAACGGAAAACCACAAAAACTTGGCGTTTTTACTCAGATTTTCTCAATTAGGTATTATGAAAAAATAATTCTAAATCTGACATGTGATTGGAGAATGTTACTCTCAATTGAGAATTATAATGATAAGGACCTTACGACGAAATACCAACTTCTTCGTCAATTTAGGAGTGGT
Organism: Ischnura elegans; assembly: GCF_921293095.1. Classification (NCBI taxonomy): domain Eukaryota; kingdom Metazoa; phylum Arthropoda; class Insecta; order Odonata; family Coenagrionidae; genus Ischnura; species Ischnura elegans. Next base: position 84,395,177 of record NC_060251.1, on the reverse strand, counting down.
GAAAGGCCAAAATTTATCAAACACACGAACTTTAAGCCAAAAGATCAATCTAAGGAAAACAGATAATCCTCTCTTCACGAACTATGCCATCAATCTTCACCTTCTGAACGACACCTTAAAACCAGGAGGAAGAAGCCTAAGTCATTTCTGTACCGTCGCAATCACCTTTTCGGAACAGGAGGGTCGTGATCACAGGTGTTTGAAGTTCGTGTGTGATGAAATTGATATGAAAATCAAGGGGTAGAGGAAGATCAGGGCTTGTAGAGGAAGTGGCGAGAGAGGGAGAGAAAGGGTTAGGTAGGTGTCCCTGAGGTTGAGCAAAGCCGTTCACCATCGTGGGTTTTTTTTCGCATCCGCGGCTGCTCTTCATCAGCCCTTATCTTCTCACCATTAATCCCTTAAACTCTGGGCGTGCCTCGGCCCTTTCGTTCGCCCCTTCTGCCCAACCCATCCCAGGGTTTGGGGCTGGGTTTAATCCCTCTGTCCCATGGCCTCGCGTACACAACCGCACTTACAAAACAGCGTTCGTGATCCTGGGAAAAGTGTTCAAGCGCCATTTCTGCTCCTCTCCGCCGAACCTTACTATGAATATTGGAGCAAGATTTTGTCACTGGCTCACAGATAATGGATATAATATGCTAATATGAATAAAAAAATTTTATGGTAAGATGGACAAATTAAAATAATAGAATTTTAGATGGCTGGATTTATTAAGGAAAACCGATTAAGCAATTTTTAATCGGAATTTTGACAATATTTAAGAGTGAATATCTTACCAATAATGAGAATTTCGACCGCAATGAAAACCAAAGAAGTATAAACAGATAGATATATGTCTTTATTCGCGTGAGTCTGATAAATGGAAAAAGAAAATGTAATGCATTTTACTATCTGTTCAAATTATGTTACTAGATTTGGCTCTTGGAATGTCCACTCTAGTACCGATATCCCATTTAGCAAAACAAAAGAGGTATGCGGTTTTCATTGGAGGATTCATAGTTCACAGCTCACAGTTTATGGATAGCATATGCAAAAAATAGAGACGTGCCGATATTAGTATAGTAAGACTAATTATATAGTAAGATGGACTAACTGAAATTTTAAAACATCTTCGATGCCTGGATCTATTTCTGAAAATGCGATACTGCAATTTTTAACCGGAATTTCGACAATATTTGATAGTAAATATAGTAGCATCAATTACCATTCCTAAGATTTGCAATCAAATTTGCTAATGCAAAATATGCTTAAGACATTCGATGGCAATAGAATAGACACTACCGCAATATGAATCGTTATATTAGGGCTTTAAATAGCATGCATTTCCTATGCAACCGACAGGATAGCTACCACAACCATCTTACACCCACCATAATGTCGGTCATGGAAAGGGTCGCCAATATTTTCACTCTGGGATGTCAGACATAATTTTTCAAACGATAAGAGTTAAAATTCCATCACCAAAATATATGATTTTTGAAAGGGGTATCTCCTGAAAGTGGAATTTATTTATAGGTGTTAAAACAAAATAATTTATTATGAAGGCATAATGATTCAACTCAGAAATTTGTCATATTGACGTTGTAAATAGCTGCATTGATATATCCTGATGGTATAAATTTGTCATAACACACCTTCGTTGTATATCACACCCATCATTTGCCCACACAGAGGTCCATCGTGGAAACGAGATAGTCAGCCCTTTTACGCTTGAAAGCCAGATGTTATTTTTCAAACTGTCAAAGGTAAAATGTTTTCTCCTAAATATTTGATTTTCAGACTAATTCGTTCATTTTGAAAGGGCATCTCCAGAAATAATACGAAACACGTCTAGTCCAAAAGTTCTCTCCAAAGCCGTTTGATATATTTAGCCTGACCAGAAGCATTTTCCTCATATTCAATAACAGAGACATCCCTCCATTACTTTCCCTGTCCATTTTTCGCTGTTATATCCCAACGCCCTCGCTTTCAATTTTGCACACTACGCTTGACTTTCCCTGCTTCAAATATTTTTGTGGCCTTTCGTGAGCGACGCGTGGGAAGCTGGACACAGACGATACACACATAACATCGCTTTTACTAGATCATTTAGAGGGATTGAAGCTTATAATGTGATAAGAGGTTTAAGGCTCATGTAAAAGCTTAGGAGATTTTATAGCAAGGCACTGCGGCTAGGCGATAATATTTCCTTTCAAAGGCTGTGCTCAAAGGATGTGTGACGTCCAGAATCCGTTTGAGGAAGGTAGTGCGGACAGGCTTCTGGTACAAAAATCTGAGCTCTCCGTAGAACCCAGACATACCTACACTTTCTTGCACTAGAAATTCAACGAATATTAAGCTTTATACCTGTAACAAAATATATCTCAACCTCATATTTAACATTTATCACAATTGCTAAGCCATGACTTAGCAGCTTCAGAAGAAAAGGAGAAGAGGTTCCAATAATTACATCAGTGGTGAGGAAGAATGTACAAAAGTGATTTATGTAGCTTAAAATATTGCACATCTTGATGAGTAAATAAATTAAATACCATATTGCGTAGCCAGTTGAAAACGCTACATGATTCAACTAGCCATTAGAATAATCAACATCTCTGTTAAGTTGCGATCTGTTATTGGAAATATGTCTCGAATGAGTGACGGTCTCTATTATCAGACGTGAACCCTCTCACCCATGGTGCCCTCATATGAGGACACCATGTAGCCAAATGTAACAGTGTAACAATGTAAACAAATGTAACAGTGCCGGTTTTCTGACCTATATCTGGAACGTGATAATAATAATATAATAATTTAAAAATAAGTTACAAATCCCCGAAAAACATATTTTCATGAATTTTAAATAAATACATAAAAATATATTGATACTGAAAGAAGTCTAAACATTTTTTCCTACCTAAAAGATCCCATTCACAATTACAGATTATTAAGGCACATTGACCTGCTTTAACCATAATGTTGTCATACGAGGACGTCAAAGTTTAGCCATTTTAACGAAAATCTACATCCATATTATGGTCAATCACACGTAGGAACTCGATTTCGATTTAAAAAATTCTTGTCCGTCAAATTTAGTGATTCATATATTACAGGTTTAACGGGAATACACGACGGTGAAAAAAGTAGCACATATCTGTCTGCAATGTAGAAAAAGGGTAACTTTTTACATCCTGCTGGTGAAGATCATAAGAGAAGATACCTAATGGTCCCAACCTCGATCAAATTAAACCGTTTTTCCGCCAGCGCGTTCAACCGTTGCCATTCTTCACCTCCTTATCCCGCGTTATCAACCGCCAAACGATTAACCCTCCCCGACTCCCCTCCCCACGCCACTAAAACGTTTTCTTCGCCATTTGCTTCTGTGTAGCCACCGTCTGCTCCCCATCTCGGACCCCTTATCACCCTGCCAATTTATTTCTATGCCCACACCAAACGCTCCATTAGTCCAGAGTTCTTTTTACAAATACCTCAATGCTCACATGTTTCATAGTCTGGATCTTTTTTTTTTACAGAAACACCGGTCAGCATAGTTTTTATACTTGAAACAATTATTTTTATTATAAATTTTGTGTCAACAACGCAGATAATGAATTAAAATGTAATCTCTAGACTTTTTTCTGAATTCTATGTACTAAAACGGCATTAATCGAGTGAAAAGATAAATTAGTTTCCGTACGAATGATGTTGCTTTTTTGTGAACTATGTGCATTAAAAATTGAAAGAGAAAGGATTACAAGGTGTTACCGTACTCTTTTATATTTTGTTGTAACTTCATGCCAGTTACAGCTTTCATTTAGAAATTATTATTTATAAGTACGAGACTCTCCCTCTCCTCTAGTCGGACAATGCCATTTTTCATGATAGGTACTATTCTCATTTCAAAACTACCTCGTTATCATGAAATTTTTGGGTTGCTTTAAGCTATTGCCGCAGGTGAGATTCGATTCTAGAATCTCAGAATAGGAGTCGAACACCGTAGCCACTGGACCACGGCATTGTGGAGCATGTTTCTCTATGGGATCGAGACTTGGACGTTGGCAGCAATAGAGGAGCCAAGAGTAGAAGCATTCGAAATGTGGTGCTCCCCGAAGAATGATGAGGGTAAAATGGATCAACCGTGTAACGAGGAAGTGCAATGAAGAGTGGAAGAAAAGAGAAGTCTTCTAAAGACCTTAAGGAGAAGACGAGGAGGAGAAGATATCGCTGTGATTTGTTGTCTACCATGAAGGCATTCCAGAAAATAATGAACTGCTACCACTTCTTTCTCCCCCAACCCAAAAATAAACGACATTTATCCACCCTGGCCTCAGAATTTTCTTCAAAGTTAAAATGTCAGAAGAAGAAGAAGGCAACTTAGTTGGCCGGGTTAAAGACACGATTGCCTGATAAAAACAGTCGAAGGAGAACGTGGAAGGTGGAAAGTGGAAGGGAAGAAGGGCAAGGGATGACTTACATAGGACAGGTTATAAAGGACTTAAAAGAGAATAAATATGTAGCTATGAAGAGATCAGCGGATAGGAGAGAGGAATGCAGAGCTGTGTCAAACCAATCTTAGGATTGTGGACTAATGATGATGCTTTGAGCTTACTTTTGCTGACATTTAACTGCGTTTCAAACATTGACATTTTAACTTTGAAGAAAATTCTGGGGCAAGAGTGGATAAAAGTCGTTTATTTTGGGGTTGGGGGAGAAAGAAGTGATAGCAGTTCATCATTTTCTGGAATGCCTACTTGGTATACAGCAAATCACAGCGATGTCTTATGCTTGATTTGTGTTCAATACGTACGTTCAATACGAACGTTCATTTACGTACTCATCACTTTATTTTTACATTGTTTTTGAATCGTTGAAATAAAAACTTTCCTTGCAGAGCACCATAAAAAATCACTGTTTACCACTATTGGAAATAGAAATTTTGAAACTTTCCTTGCATTTACCATGCTTTGGGAAAGCAAGACCTGCATTCTACAATCTCATAATTTCGCTAACGCAGTCAAAGTCTCATCTTTAGCAGTCGTAATGCATTGGAAAGTATTCCGACCTCACATCATTTAGATGTTTTCAGGAAAACCGTTTAACGTAAGACCTCATCTCAGAGGATTATCTGGAAACGTAGATGTACGTCAAATTTTCCCTCTGTTATCCCTCAAACTGCATTTTCCATCCGCTGCAGGTGAAGAGTGACTGGGGAATTTTTTTACCAGAACGAAAAATCCTCTCCTCCTATGAGCGAGAACGGTTTGGAAAGGCTCAGTTCCAAACTTTAACTCCGATGCACTTCCCTTGCGTTTCGCTGACCTAAGGATTTAAGTAAGTTTTTTCCTCCACGCGAGAGAGGTAGAGAAAGCATATGGTATTAAACTAGAGAATGTGTTCACGTATCAAGCACGGAGTGAGAGATGAAAGTGTTGGAATTTTTACTCCACATGTGGATCTGCTAGAAAATCTCTGCAATGCATTTTATCTATGCTTCTTTACATATCCTTTTTTATGGGACTGTTACCCTTGCAGTTTCCACCCCATTAAAAGGGAAATTTTATGAATTTATTTCAATTTAATTCTAATTTATTGGAAATCGAGTGATATCGTTACATACCACCACTTATTATTGCAACCATAGATGCCAAACTTTTATATTTTCATACGGTACTATGTCAGTGTATACAGCTTCATACTTCATCTACATCTAGATAATACCCCGCAAGCCATCTAAAAAGGCGTGTTGCAGGGGGTGTTAGGACACTAGCCGTCTACATATAAAAAGGAAATGCTAAAAAAAATTACGCCTTGCATCTATTGAAGTCCTTTTTGGTTCGGGGGAAAAACGGATTCCCGAATCTATCCGTTCGGCTAAATATCTCTCTTAATGTTTCACTTCTGTCGGACCTGGAAATAAAGTGGGGCTCTAAGATGATGATCTCCCTCCCTGAAGTTCATAAAGAAGTCTATTCTCAATTGTTCAAGCAATCTTAGCATAGCACGCAGTCTCCGGGTCTCTTGTGGCTCCCAGCCTAATTCGCTTAACATCTGGGTAACGCAGTCTGTACGCCCGTAGCAATTTTTGAAGAATCGTGCAGCTCTTTTTTAATTTTATTCATTTAACGGATTAAGTGTGAGTACTTGAATATGGAACTTCTTCACCTTTATGTTGATCACATAGAGGAACAAGTTGAAGAATTAAGATTTTTCTCAAAAGAAATAGATATCTTGAGGCGTTTATTTTTTTATTATTATTATAATATTCTACCATTGAAGTGTACACGGTACGTTTTTCAAAGTACCACGGCTGGCGTCCTCACAGAAAGTAAACTTCCCTCTAATATTCAAAATATGGGTTATGGCCAAAATATTTGCCTACATTTCATCATTGAACTCTTCTCCATTTTATTTTAACAAAGATCTATCCGTGATATCCCGTCTAATAAGACCTCTCCATGCTATGAAACACCAAATTCGTATTTAATGCCTTCGGGATTAATTAAATCGCTCCCCTCGGAATTTACCTCTTCCTTTCAGAAAGCTCCATCATTTAAACCTTACATTCATATTGCTTCCATAATACTTGAGCCTCCCTCTGCGAATTCCTGAAATGACAGAATAATCTGAGTGCATGCTCACCATGTACAGCTCCCGTTATCAACGCCCCGATGTATTTTTTCGATTGCATGGAGAAAATATTTCCACGTTTTGACAACTTTTCAGCAACATTTGAAATCATCTCACTACTTTCACCTCTTCTAATCCTATACGTGTGACATTCCATCTGTTTTTGTCTAGAATATGAGGTATTTGTTTATTCCCTGGGCTTAGTATTAAAAATTGGCATTATTTGCTGGCGATCCAAAGAAGGTAGCTAGGTAGATCCAAGGAAGGAAGCGTCCCCAAAAATTAGAGGCATACGGGTAGTTGTTAATATAAATAGAAAATTTATTGTTTTGACAGGTTTTACTCAGTTTTTAGACGATATCAGGAGGGGGTCGATTCTATGACTTTTTGTCGTATCTATTCTAGTTCATCATAAACATTTGTATGAACCAGTAAGTCAGCGATCCAAAGAAGGTAGCTAGGTAGCTTCAAGGAAGGAAGCGTCCCCAAAAATTAGAGGCATACGGGTAGTTGTTAATATAAATAGAAAATTTATTGTTTTGACAGGTTTTACTCAGTTTTTAGACGATATCAGGAGGGGGTCGATTCTATGACTTTTTGTCGTATCTAGTCTAGTTCATCATAAACATTTGTATGAACCAGTAGGTCAGCGAATGGTCAAAAGTGGGTTAAATAGTAAAGCAAAAACTGTCATTTACGGACACCAACGGTCCTGTGAAATTTGTCCGTAGGGGAGAGGTGTCCGTAATTCGGAGGTGGCCAAAAGAAAACCTCATTTGTATGCTTAGTGTTGCCCTGCAAGTATTATAGTGAAGGACTTTAAGCCAGGTGAATGAAATTCTTTTATTGAAAAAAAAAACTCATTTTTTGAGAAATCGGTCAGAAAACCCATGGCGATTGGTGTCCGAAAAAAAGTGAAATTGTGCTAACCTTGTCCCTAAGTAGGAGAGCGCGTATACTACAGGTTCGATAATTATGCAACAAATATCTTTTCGCCAGTGAAAGGAACACTGTTCACTGCTCAGAGGTCCCGTGAACAGAGGTTTCACTGTAAATAGATTAGCAGTTCCACAAAATTATTCCGGACCTTTTCTCCGCAGGCGTCAATATTCTTGGGACTTAAGTAAGGAAAACAAGTATGGAAAACAGGGATTACTGTGTGAGTTGATAGAGTTAAGAATTTTGGATAGAATCCATGGAGATTGGAAGTGCAGTTCGCGATCTCTTCGGAAGATGAGAAGCGGATTGCTTCTCCGCATCAAACTAGAACGCTCTTATGTGTACCGACGGCCACTGCTTGCGTTGTCCCTACAGCCATGAGTCGGTCGGTGGGGGAAGAAATTAATCAGGTCAACCCAGTGGTTGCTACCTTCTCGGGAACCGCAGCAAGGAATGGAAACAAACACTTTAATATTGATGGCCGGGGAGACATAGGGCCAGAATACATGAGGAACTCGAGTGTGTATTCAAGTGAATATTGAAAGACTCTAGACATCAGCGGGAGAACAGTGAGCCCGTACAATGCAAACGTGGGTAGCTGCGAATCGCTGAAAATTTTTAATGAAATATTGACCTTTAAATTTAAAAAATGTCGATGAATGTAGTATGTTCATGAATTCCAGCAGTTGGAAATGTTTGATCTATAAAACACTAGGTTTTCTTTCGCAGTAAAAAAAACCCTTGACCAGGTTTCGACCGTAGCAGGCTGTAACGAGTTACAATTCTGTGCTTTGGCATGAGAGAGGCTTCTAAGTAAATTACTTCTATTGCAATTGAAAGTTGTCTTCATTCTTTCACCCTGACTCTCAGAGGTACGTCAATTATGGATTTATGATTTTTCACACCCCTCCATCACTACTCTACTTAGTCAACCTGTGTTAACCTAACATTCACTCCCTGTTCAGATTGCGTTCAGTTTTAGTTGATCTATTAACATCAAAGTATGCATAAGAGAACCATTAACTATTCGTTTTGAAGAAGACATAAGCATAAATATATAATAAATCTTTAAAAATTAAAAAAAAAACAAGCAATACATTTTTTTAAAGTTTTGATGAGAAAAAAATGGCAAACAAAAATATTCCTTCGATAGTTTTCATCTGGCCTACATGCCTCTAAATGTAACAATCTAAGACTCTCTTCTCCTCAGAGTTTTCAACCTTAGTTTTCTTAGAGTTTTTTTCTTTCCACCCACTCCTCTTAGCATTTATTCGTTACTTACACGGTCGATCCATTTTATCTTTTTTTATCCTTTGGTCGCACCATATGTCTATTGTGTCCACTCTTGACTTTCTGCAGCAGTCAACGTCCAAACCTCGCTCCCTTGGAGAAACATTCTCCACATGAAGCATCCGCTAAGGTGTTTCCTCTTTAGTATACTAATATTCTCAGCTGCAATTAGAGTATTCTTTAGAAGAAAGCCCTCTGTACGTGAGCTATTCTACTGTCAATTTCTTTTTGCTCTCCTTCCATTATTCTTTCATAGGTGGTTATTTGGCTTCTTAGGTCGTATAATTTGTTATAATAATTGTAAAATAAACCTTTTTCGATAGATCAATATTAAATAAGCTCACGATCAAAAGAGTTAAAATTGAACAGAGGATTACAATTCAAAATGCCTTCAATCATGCTCCTGGAAAACAAACAACTCGATACTTTAAAGTGGAATAGCATAACCAAAGGAATCCAAAGATACAACAGTTTTGTTAAATCTGTTGATATTTTTGCTGAGAAAATTTTACCATAATTTAAAGTTATTTAAGATCCGCTAATTATTTTAACCATGCATAGTACGAATTAAATAAAGTATATAAGTTGTACAAGGCGAGATATGGTGTATAGGTCTTGGAATAACGCTACATGAAATGCTGATAATGCATTACATGTTCACTTTCATTTTTTCTGTGTGTAAGTAGCTTAAACTTTACTGTGTCACCAATAGATACACAACTCAGTGCCTTGTGATTGTATTATCGCATTGAAACTAGTTATACATTGCATGTATAAAATGGGATATTTAGTGTATTAAAACTATCATTGCTGCTTACAGCCCGTTAACGGACTGTCGTGATGTCGAGCGATAAGGGCGTGACTGTTCGGAGAGGCGGCAGAGAGAAGACGGGAAAGTGGGGCGGCTCCTTGGGCATTGGCTCTCACACAGACGCCCCGATCGATTCTCCGATTCGAATCGTTTTTATTTTTCCGTTTCCCGCTCGTCGGATGTTCGCCCGCGGCACTTTTCCGCGGCAGAAATAAATGCCAATCAGAATCGGAGACCGTGATTCCTCGCGTACTGTCACACATGCCTTTCCAGCCGAAACAAAATTTCATCAGGCGCTAATGAAAGCCAGAGAAAACAATTTTCCTCGTCTCGTAGCATTGTCTCCGACGTCGGTTGGCCCTGGTAGGTACAATTCTCACGGACACCCCGGAAGCGATTTTTCTCGGTCGCAAAAGGAAGTTTAAAAAAAAAAAAAAAAAAACTCCTGGAGCAAACGAATTACGATTATTGGAAAATGTGGAGGGAAAAGGGACCCTCTCGTCACGTAAATTGCATCCACCTTTCCGGGTTTCTAGAGAAGAAATAATTGTAAGAACTAGCAGGGAACCTTTTGAGATGCAATTTCGGAGCACGATTGAGGAATTAAGATTGGTAATCGAGAAACTAAGAAGTCTTAAGGGTAAAAGAGGCATGGAAAAATATTTTTCCGGTGAATAGATGAGGTAGGGATAGACAATGAGATCTCGATGGTTGAGTACGAGGAAAAAATTCTTGCATGCATCGAGGAAAATGAGCTATTTTCAAATACGTTTTTTCTTTTTTTAAAATGGGTAATGAAGCGGTATTTGATTCATTTTTTTTCTCCCAGTTGATAACTTCCGTCAAATATTTCATTCAAAATAATAAAATACGCGATGAAGAGCATGACTATGGTACTTCAAATGCATTTGATTATTTCTTTGAAATATTTGAATTCATTTTCTACAATCTGTGATTACAATACCGTAACAATCGTAACTTTGCTTGTTTAAAGCTTAAATATACAGTGAATCATTACGGTAAAGTCAAATCTCACGGAAATTTTTTTGCCAATGATAGCTTGCTGGTGCTACGAATTAAGATTTCCTTGTCGAAGTTAAAGAAAATATAATGATCAATTTTATCCTGTTGTCATGGGAGAATTTTAAAATAAATTACTACTCCATATGCATAGAGCAACAATTTTGGATTGAATTCCAAATTGTTGCGTCTCCCTGAAGACGATAATAAGTAATGCTGACCACGAGTGATTGATTTTTCAATTCAATGTGATAAAAGCATCATTTAATGTCTCTAAAAAAATAAATTGATTCCATGAATTGGAAAATTATCAACATCTAAAACAATGATGTAAAACCTACTTAATTGAATTTTATGAAAAAATAAAACTAATGCGGTTGTTCATTAATGCATGCTCATTTAAAAATAATGATTTTATTCCCTTTAGAGGCTATTAGTAGAGCAAAATTTAACATTCAATCCGTGTTAATAATAATTTGTCCCAAATATAACTTTGAAAACCTTCAAATTCTAGCTATAATTTAAGTATCCTACTAATGATGTGCTTAGACATTATAGACTTGCATCCATTATCTCTCCACCAATTCAGAAGCAATGCCTTAATTCACCCTCAGAATCCTGATTCATATTTAACAATACGATATTTCATTGCTAGCTACTTTGGACAAGTGGCATCAGTTATGCCGGAGCTTACCATAGTTAAATCTCGTTCGCCATTTAAGAGGTACCAAGACAGGTCTGATACGAATCAAGGCAGGCCCATTCAAACAAATACAATAATACCAGTAAGTATGGAAAATGGCTACAGCTGTTTGCATCATTACTAGCTTAAGAAGACTATAAATATATATGCTATTAACAGGGACCCATAAGCATTATTTCTATCGCTAATACTATGCAAATATTAACTGGAAGGAGTTCATTTAACTACTTAGGAAAAAGAACGTTGATATTTTTTTGCACGCATCATACTAAAAGTTTACTACAAGCGTGTGACATGGAAGATTAGGATAATCGTGTAAATTTCGATCAATTTTAGCCTAAGGTTAAACTATTATCTTCTGGGCGTACGTTAAAGATAAATTGTTGTCATTGTAAGGACTTTAGTTATGAAAATGATGCTCGATTTGGCGCTACTATATATTTAGGAGACCATAGCGTTTAAAAACTGAATACGTTCCTCCTATAAACTGTTTTTTTCCCTCAAAATATTGATTGTTGTCGAACTAGAGGAACTTTTTGAACTTATTCACTCGTATGATGTAGGGAGATATAAACAATACCTTTTTTGAATATCAGTGGAAAAATACTTAATTTCCATATCAACAATTAAAATAAACAATATTATAAATTTTAACATAGGAATTTTACATATTTGTTAATAGATTATCCCTCGCTTTATGAAATGCGAATGATTTGTTTCAAAATCATTACCACACATGATATTATTTCCAGCTGAGTTGCCATAGTTAAATCCCGTTCATTGCGAACCGATTCATTGCGAATATAGCACCAAGAATAATTAATCTCAGATATTGTGTAAATCGCAGGTATTTTTAATGCCGATTTCATTCCCCTGTGGATAAATCAATAGCAAATGTGATTTGACTGCGGTATTTTAACATTTACCGCTGAGCTCATTCATCATTCGCTGTTGTTGGATTCATACGTTTTTCGGAAAGAAGTTCATTTTAACCGTTTAAAACTTTAATAAGACAGGAAGATATTCATCTGCCTAGTCCAGGCATCCAACACAACCACGCGTTTCCCTTCGTTATATAAATTCTTTCCTGAGTGATTCATGCGCTCACGCCGTTGAGCTTCGCCGCATAAATTTGGCCTGATAAAAATTCATTCGCATCACCTGACACCTGAAATATTCCTTAAGTTAAACCGAGCTTGTGCAAGCGAACATTTCTCAACAAGGGAAAATATGGCAGATTTAAGTGCATATACCATTCCTCGAAAGACATACTATAAATTCTGTCTTTCAAAGAGCTCAATGAGCCTCAATAGATCACAATTATGGGGCTGTATTTTTGTTTTGGCTGCTTTTCATTTATTTTTCTGTTATAACCAAACTCCTGCAAACTTTTTTTTACTCTGAAATATGAATTACAACCCGGTTTTGACGGGAAATAAACCTGTCATATTAGACAGCTAAACAAGGCAAAATTCTTTGGAGGGACACTTGTTCATTAAGAAAATGGATTTTTGGAAAGGGTAAAATAATTCTTCCGTTTTAATTTGGCAATAGATAGGGCTGTAACCGAATAGACTGTCATACCCTGTTTCAAATATGTATTTTCCCAAGGGAAGCCTGAGTTTTTGTTGAAAAAGAAAAGAATGCTGGATTTCAACCGCTATCGTTGAATTTCCAATGCAGTCTCCATATTATTTCTCTTCCACGAATAATTCAGGAGAATTTCTCTCCGTGGAACAAATTTTGTATCCAAGAAGTGGCTGTTTATCCAAGATAAAATTATGCTTCTTGGGGAAAGGAATAATATAATGTTGATTTATTATACCTAGAGTATCACAATTGAATGGAAACAACATTTCTTCAAAACCGTTAAGGTCGCAAATTTAAAAGGAACCGCGTTACTTCTGTAACGCATCCTGCTATCCTAACATTTTGATAGGCCTTGGCATATCTCGAACTCAAATTCGTATCACAAATACTATTTTCTTCTCGAATGAGTGCATTCACATTTAGCAAACCTATGGTAGCATTCCAATACCAACATTAATTTCAATATACACGTTATAATATTCATTAAATACTCAGTTGATAACCAGCGCTATTTGGAAAGTCTGCGCTGCGCAACTTCATCATATAAAAGGAACGTATGGTAAAAAGTAAACTTTGGAAAAAAAATAAGTTTTGAATATGTGATCATTAATTACAGACCGTTATTTTTCGTTCAAATATTTATTTAAAGAGCAAACTAAGCGAATGGAATACCTTATAATAAAATATACATCTCATAACACATTATCAACTTTTAACTAGTGTTATCTATTATAATTGGCCTTTATTTGCGAAAGTATAAATTAAAATCTACATTTCGCTATTTGCACCATCTGTAAAGACGTACTTTATATGCAACTGGTTAAATTCGGATATATTCCAACTTTTTTTAAACGTAAGATTCAATTAAATATACAATTCCTGTTGCTGTTCAGAAGTTCCCTGCAGGACAACAAAATAAAAATGGAAAAACGAAAGGTCTAAGCGATGGTAAATGTAATATTATAAGTATATTTGAAAGTAAATATTAGTTTCATTTAAAAGTTATATTCCACTCTAAAGGATTTCGTTGCTAAAGCTAGGATATGGCATTAAGATAATTCTGCTGGAGCTCGCTGTTCAGAAGTTCCCAGCAGGAAAACAAAAAAAAAAAAAAACGCGAAAGGTCTAAGTGATGGTAAATATTTATCCAGCTAAACGAATTGAATAGGGATCCCATTAGCATAAAACAACTACACTCTTGCTGCCTACCACCTGCCTCTCCCAAATCATCATCCGATTCAATTATTTCCACTCAAACCTGCCCCGACCCCAACTGTAAAACAGGGAACGATCAATAATCAAATTTTTGGGTTCTTCCGTTGATGTAAGAGATAAATTCAGTTAAACTTCATGCGCTACTTTTAGCATTGAAATCCAGCAAATATCTGGGTCAAAACGAATAGATGAGCAACCTCACGTGATGATAGATAGTGCTATTTTCTTCATCTATGGTGACATGATAGTGAGCATCCTGTCATCAGTGGTGTAACTAGGGGGGGTGCGAAGGGGATGAGGGGATAGATCACCCTCCAAGGTGTCATAAATGTTATGATATACTATTATTTTCCTGATGTGATGATTTCCCGCAGAGTTACGAGTACAACCCATATTTTAAGTGCCAAAATGGTGTAAAATTTATTTCCAGGCATGTCAGTTTTCAAAACATTTTCCATTGCCTGGGAGAGGAGGGGTCGCCCCCCAGATCCCTTCATCCCGCTAAACATGTTGCCACTGCATGCTATAAAACCTATTTATCCCTTATTTCACCAAATGGAACAGAGGGATGCTTTGATTGATATTTCCTTAGCTGAAAGTAATGGTTACATAAAATTTACTAAGTCAATGATGATTCTCTAATATATACTGTCAATCAGTCATGCAAAAACGTTGAATAACATTGTGTAGAGAAGTAATCAAGAGAAGTTATGTATCTAATATGAAGGCTAAAAATATGTATTGAAAATTCTTTAATTCCCAGCTAAAATATGTATTATCAGGACTAGGTAATTTCTGTTTTTTTTTTAGCTTTTAACGCATCCAGAAAAAAGTTCTGAACGAACTACCATGTTTTGTTATTACATATTTTTAGTGCGAAGGATGTTATTTAGTTAAAATATATTTTTATCGCCTTAAGGAAATAAAAATAGCGTAATTTAACACTACTAGGAATAAATTTATACCACTATTTTCACTCTGTTTTCATACTTAAACATGTGATCAGTTATTGACTCAAGAATGCCTCATTACGGAAAACTCGGCTATAAGCAGTTGCAGGCATAAAGAGGCAAATAATAAACCTGGCCTAACCGAGGTTTACCAATTAGAGGTAACCAAAGACGGATTCAGAATCAGAAATCTTAATTACGCTATCTTCGCTGCAGGCTAAAATATCCTCCATAGAATGCAACACTATAATGTAACTATAGAAAATAATAAGGATAGTACAAATCACAATCTTAGAGCTCGAGGTCAACAAGTTGGTCATTACGGTCTGGAATCAAGGCATCCTGATTTAGCCTCTCTCAATTCATTAAGTAAATAGTACAATCACCAATCAACCTTTGCGTTCAATCTTACTGCTCATTCGTGAATGAGTGCATTGTTGTCTTTACTGCTGATGTGGTGCCTATGCGATTTACTTCAGCTGGACAAGTGTCTTTATTCAACAGCTGACTCAACAACTTACTTACTTTAACTCATAATTTTGAAGTATACCGCAGTGGATTGTTGCCAAAATTATACTCATGCAAGGAACCCAACGCCAAGAGGCAACGGTAAATACACAAAACTAGGAATGAATCATCACTTGAGTTGATTTTCGTGATTGGATGTCCTCTTTTCTAAAGAAAGACCAATTTTCTTGCGACACTCGAAAATTAAGAGTAAGCAGCATATGAATCGTGAATGATTGCTGGGAGAGAGAATCGCATAAAACAAACAGATGAGGGGGAGAAAAAAATACGGGAAGAATTGAGACAAAGGGAAAGGAAAGATGAGGTGAGGGTGGAGGTGAGTTAAAAACTAAGAGATGGAAAGGGAAGAGCATCAATTTTCCATCTTGAGGAAATGAATGATTTAGTGCTCCGGTGGGGATGGGGTACGAAGGGGTGGCTTGGAGGGGAGGGGTGGAAGAGGGCGGGGTTGAATCAAGGGTTGAATGGAAGGTGGAACGGGAGGAAAAAAAAGTTTTGGAGCAAGAGGAAAAAGGGTATTTGCGAGAAAAAAAGGGGACTGGAACGAAAGAAAAGAAGTCCTCACACATAATGTTTTTTGTCTTCTTTTCTTTCTGGCAACGAGACGGAGTGACGCAGGAGAGAATAGGTTAAAAGCACGACACACTAGACAGAATGAGATGCTCGCTCTCTTGAGTGCCTGGTGATAAAAAAAACTGCCGCTTCGCAAATGAGCACATATACTTTTTCGTAAAAAAATATGGATTCACATTTATACATATATTATATGAAGATGGAGGAGTGTATTTACATAAAGGAGTGGAAAGAGAGAGAGAGATAAAATGCACAGGGAAGTCGGTGTGATAGATTGAATGTATACCAAGCGTGGGAACACTGAGAGAAGGATTGGAATGTCTTGGAAGAAAAGATGCAAAGGGAAAAGAATGTAATGAAGGAATAATGAATGATAGGCAGGGGCCTGAGTAGCTAAGATTATGAAAGAAATAACCACCCTAACAAGGGGAGTGTCACAAAAATGTGTCCCAGGTTTCAATCAAACTTTGTGGCGTTGTAGAACATCGGGAGCTGTCACCCGCCATATGGGGTATATTATTATTATATTATTGCATGGGGTATATATATTATGGGGTATATTATCATTATAAGGGGTATTATATAACCAATACTTCAAAAACAAAAAACGTAGTTAAAAATTTACAGGATTATTATATTCCCTTAGAGATACGCTGCAATTTTTTTCTTCCTTTCATTTTACACAACCCTGCTGTTCGTCATTATTTTCATGATGTTCAATGAAAATAATGACGAACATGAAAATTCAATGAAAGTTCAATGAAAATAATGACAATTTATTTTATGTGTGGAAATCTTTTTCTGCAATGCGGAAGCCTCAGATGTTTTCTCATTTTTTCACACTATTGCTTACCGGTTTTTTTATTAATCTATTGCTTAAATAACCCCGATATGGGAGATGATACGTGAAGGGCTCTCGATGGACTTCAACACTACAAAATTTATGTTGGTGGTGGCTCTCGGGTATTGCTGCGTAGAAAACATTTTCACTCAACGTTTCACTCCTCCTACTGGGAGCGTTATCAAGGGAATGGAAGGAATTTATTCTCGTCCCGAGCTTATATATGTTTTTCGCTACCCATTGTTGTGCCGGATTTGAATTTTAGGCGATAGCCGTTGGTCATTATATTGTGCTAGGAACCCTCTCCATATACGGCTGAGGTTATACCCATCCTCCCTATTAAAGTTATTAGGCCTTTTCGCTATCTCGATGGATTCACGTATAAGACGCGGATGATATTCTTCCGTCTTCGCCAATACCCGTGTAGCGTCAAACATTATTCTATGCCCAGGGCTGGAGGCAAAATGTTCAGCGGCAGCTGATGCGTCCCACTGATGTAATTTTAATATACACAGCAATACCCGAGAACCACCACCAACATAGATAAAAGAAGCTGTGAAAATCTTCAGACGAAAACTACAAAATTTGATTGAAATCTGAGACCCACTTTTGTGACCCTCCCCTTGTAAGAGGATTGATATTTCAATGACATGGAGTAAGTGAATAATTCTTTTACATTAATTTTGGTGTAAAAAGATAGACCGTTACCTTTCTCAGTACTTTCTCATGCAGTTTAACTGGTTTGGTGA
Organism: Ischnura elegans; assembly: GCF_921293095.1. Classification (NCBI taxonomy): domain Eukaryota; kingdom Metazoa; phylum Arthropoda; class Insecta; order Odonata; family Coenagrionidae; genus Ischnura; species Ischnura elegans. The sequence continues at coordinate 84,377,362 of NC_060251.1, read as the reverse complement.
GATATGGTGGAAGAGAATGCAGAATAAAATGATAAAACTTATTGTACTGTCCATTGGTTTATTTATTATAACAACGCGTTTCGATGCTTTGCGCCATCATCAGGTGAAATAGAAATAACGAGTCAAGTTATTATTAAAGCAGTGGGGAGTGCAAAACGTTTTGTCATTTTATTATGGTGCAGAAAATGCGCGAAAATATTTCTCACGCGATGGATAGTTATCGTTTAACCCAAACCAGGTTGAGCAAATAGGATTTTTTCCACCTTTTTAGTACTTTACATAATATGTATTCATATATATTCCAGATAAAATTTAATTTTCTCCTCCTATACCTTCTAAATAATTTTGATCATTTTCCCATACAAATTTCAGCATCATTACTAATTTTCCCTTTTCTCTTTCTAGGTATGCGTGCACGGTATCAATGGAGGTCCATCCTAAAGGGTGCATTATCCAGGCTAGCCGTATTAAAGTTATTTCTAAGAAATTGAGATCAATCCTGAAGGTATGTACTGCACTAAAATGACAACATCATCCCAAAGTTCACCAAAGGGTTTCTGTGGGCTGTGTAGCCCCTGACATCTTCCTTATCCTTAAATGTAGGAACCGTCAGAATGAATGAGACAAAATTCCAAATTCACTACGAAAAACCGGTGTAACTTTTGATTTGGAATGTAATAGATGTCGTAATTTGCAACAAAACAACGTAACGCTCCATTTGCGTGATTTCAAATTCAAACCCATTAAGATTCCATTTCTCAATGCAAACGCTTGAATGGCAGGGCGAATTCAGCATAAAAATGGTTCTCTAAGGTTATTTCGTCAAAGGATATAAAAAGAAAAGAATGTTTTGAGAAATTAAAATTGCTGTCAGACTTCTGACACGAAAGGCACAGTTTAAATGCTTTTGAAACCGAGGTATCGTATGATAAATAGAAAGGAGTTGTGATATTACCGCCAGCCACAATGCGGAAGTGGACAGACAAGAGGACCTCTTCAACCTCATGTGGCTTTTTTCCTTTTATCTCTCGAGAGCACTTCGTAAGTTTCCTTTTCATTCATCGCCACAAAATTCTCCCTGCATTTGTTATCCAAATTATTGATTGCCTTATAAAAATTTTGCATCGTGCTCAGGCAGTATATTTTTCGTGAATAATAACAGCAAATCATACCAAAATTATGAAAAATGATAATGAATACTGACAAACAACTACACGGGTGGTCATAAAATTATAAATTTAGGAGCCTAAACGGCTATCCTAATATTTACCATTCATTTACCCTTAAAACCATTGCGCGTGTACTACGTCAAGGTATATCAATATTTGGACTGGATGCCACTTAAATATTAGCATGTGCATTGTGAACGTAAATATCAAAGTTAAAAACCGCGCCACAAACCAGAAGATATCAAGTCCGTCGGATTAAGGGTTTATTACGCACGTAAACATTTTCTTGTTTATCTCATTTACATAATAAGTGTAATTTTGATAAAGAAAATTAAACATTTATCGTTAATTTTAGTTTACTCAAAAACTATTAAACGTTGATGCACAGTAAACTCCAAGTTATTTTCGTTTTCTATTCATGTTCAGGGTGAAAATTCATATATAACATTAAGCAGACTAAGTATTAGTTAAATACGTACGCAACCCAACTAATAATATTAAGGTAGCAATAGAAAATAAAATAAATGAAAGTCGAGTTTCATAATATATTTCTCGTTAATTGTTGATAATTCTTGGCATCGGGCATTAATGTTTATTTAAAAATAAAACCTGACCCCTCTTAATCAAGCAAATAGGAAATGTGCGCAAAGACTGGAAATAGAACCACAAAAACCAGACAATGTTATTTGAAGAAAATCATGATAACGGATAATATTTCCACTTCTATCTTGGACAGTGATAAACAGTTACGTACATCAAAGGGGCAGCTAACTAAAAAGAAGGGAATTTTCAAAATATACGTTCCAGTAAAGGGCAATAAAATAAATATTTTATACTTTTCCAAACTTTAATCCTATGCAAGAATTTGAGAACGGCAATTGTGCTTTTCCATTGCGAATTATGCAACCACCAGAGAAATACTCGAAATGCTGTCTCTCAAATATTAGAAAAAGTACCCATAGCAGAATTACTTTTGCCATTCTCACCAAAAACTCATTTCTTTATTTTTATATTCTCATAACTCTTACAGTCTCATTCAACATTTATGTGACTGGCTTACGATCAAAGGATATCAAGTTCTAATCCTGGGTGAAGCCGCCGGAAACCCGCACGAAAAAAACAATCAGCTCAAGCATGACGAGGTACAAGGAGTGTAAATACTTTAATTTTCAAAATTTACAGGAACATGGCTAAATCCAGGGTAAAACTCTTCCTCCATATCCAAACAAATTATGGCGTTGAATCAATGAGTTATTAAAATTATTAAATCTAGAATGAAACGTGGAAAGTTTCACAAGGTGATCCGAATTGTGAACAAATTGGAGAATCCGTTATCTTTTTCTGCAATACCAAAATAATAAATTAAATTATTTTAAGTGAAAACAATTGCAAGCTTCCGCCATATACTATAATTGAATTAATTGAGATTAGTTGGAGGTTGGAGACTAATCTGTTGGGCCGCGAGTGGGCAGCTCATTATTGGAAGCACAATTTCAATTACAGCGAAATCCTGACGGCTCGAAGTGAGAATGAAGGGAGTCACGTCACAACGTGTGCGCGTAGGCGGCTGGTGATACTCTCATTTGCGCGTGGGCAGAACCACATTTGGGGAATGATTTGAATAGGTAACTTCCAATTTTCAAGGACGACAGGTCAAAAATTAAATAGAACGCTGAGATACCAAGAAGTTTAGCTTGGATAACGGTATGCATCACATGATTCTTCCATGTCACCCATTAAATAGATTGCATATCACTGCTCTTTCCGTTATGATAAATGAAATTTCCGTAAAGGCATCGATCTATCAAAGGTGTCACATAGAGTATGACGCAAGAAAGTGGGACTATTACCCCAAATGGAAGGTGGACCGTCGAGTGCAAATATAAACTATATTTCAAAGAGTGTTCACGACATACAAATTTAGGTAAGAGTGATCACATGTACGCGAAAAACAAAAGTTTGACCTCAAGAATTTCATGAGTAGTAGTGTAACAGTGTACTACTATTGCAAGAGCAAAGACTCAACAAGGTTTTTATCAATTGATTGCAATACACCATATATATGATTCTGAGACTCTTGAGCATTTGGTGAGATATATGATGTAAGGATACATTAAATTAACTGAAATTATAATAAATATTCCTTCATGGATTTGAGTGAGCCATAGTAGTTGAGAAAGGAGTAATAACAATAGATGATGTCGCTAGTTTGCACCAGACTGTTATCATTAAGTTTGCTGCTAAATTTTGAGACGTTGAGTACGTTTTTTCTTCTTAAAAAGTTCCTTCACTGTTGCTCGATCTGCTTTTTTCCAGCTTCTGATCACTTTCTTTAAGATCTTCTTGCTCTAAACTCTAGCTATCATCTTATGCTCGGAGAAATTCTTTCATAAAATTTGGTCAGTTCCTATGTTCCTATGTCATGGATGGAACTTGGTTCAGAATGTCCATGTGCTCTCAAAAGTACTCGCATTAAAGTAGTTTGAGAAATTATATGAAGATAATAGAGCCGAGGCAAAATTTCATAATAATATACGCTTCTCGTACCCTGTATCATTTTTAATTCTGGTAGGTACCATGCATTGTAAGAAAACAGTATTTTTTGCATCATTACATATTCCTTGTTACCACCATAAAAGGGAATATGCATTATTAACTGGTTGCAATTCTTCATTTTTCAACTGTACGACATTATTTTTGCATTCGATAGGCTTTCAAGTACTAATGCCTAACATATCTTAGCGTCAAATACACAAATATGCATTTGGAACATAGGTACAGAGAGGACAATTTTTAAAGTATTGACTAGAATTTAATATCCCCGGGTGGTTTAATATTGATTAAATGCACAGCTTATATCAGAATATTTAATGAACATTTTAATTTTTTCTGGCTTTATGTAGAGCCACGTCCCGCTATTACGCGCATACTTCCATGACATCTGGGTCACATCAAATTCGAGAATACAAAAATCATATTAAAATGGAAGATGTAATTGCATAGCCACATTCAATAAAAAGACGAAAACGCGCAATTTCATGCAATACACTAATTTAATTAACCTGCTCTACTTTTAATTGGACAGCTCCGAAAAATTTAGTACACCAGTGATCCGATTTATTACTACTTCCCGGTCCATCACAATACACGGAACAGTCAGAAAAACATGAAATTGCATTTATAATCGCCACTTCATATGCAACTAGGTACGCATTTTTGCTTCTTTCAAACCTCTTACATATACTTAAGTTGAATATCTGCTCATAGTAATGCAAAGCAAGCTTTATTGTAATTTTGCATAAATAATATTGCCGCCGAATTTTATAGCTGCTACACAGGACAGACGTCGCAGTATATAATGAATTGGATTTCCCAGCACAAATCAGCCATGTAAAATAGATTTTCGCTATGATCCCTTGCAAAGTAATATCGGCATACCTTTGACTTTGATAAAGCTGAAATTTTAGATCGTGAAAGTAATTTTTTAAATTATTTCAAAAATGATTTATATCTCTAAAATTAAAAATAGCTGACATTCATGATCAAATATCGTCTAAGTTAAATCTATTTTTATTTAATAAATCCAAATTGAAGGTAAATTAGACATCGAACTAACTTAGATAAAAACGATAAACGAAGATGTGAAATTAAGGTGCGGCAAAATTCTTGTCTCTTCTTTTTCATCTATATATAATTGAATTATTTCATACTGCATTACTGAAAAAATATGTAAACAATCCTTCACGCCTTCATGCATTGATTTATTGTAACCATCATGATTCATAGCCCTGAAGAAGATATAAAAATGTATCGAAATGTTGGGAAACAGTCTTGTATACCTTTGTCAGACCTATACTCCAAGACACTATCCATCATTCAATAGGTAATATCAAAAACGTACCATCATCATTTGTCAGAAATCCTGAGATTTATTTGACGCTCCCCACACAAATCTCCTACCATCTAATCTTTTCACACATTCGAATTTCTCCTGTTTTGATTACTTCCTTATTTGTCCCAAAAATTTTATTCGAGGTCTTCGTTTCCATTTATCCTACGTACTTATCCCTTGACTATTGTCTTAAACAGTCCATCGTCTTTAAATATATGGCCGATAATGTTGTCCCGAGGTTTGCATAAGGTTTTTCACTTCCGTGGAGCAGCCTACTCAAAATGCACGTTCGGGTAAATTACTTGCTTGCTGACTGCTTTTATGATTAAATTGAAAAATGTTGGGCGGCACAGAGCCATAAAACTGTATGATTCTATTTACTAAATGATTCACACCTTTTTGCGTTTAATAAATTGCTTTTGCGAGTTTAATTTTGTTCATAATTTTTTATGTTTAATCTTAATGCTCTTGCATACCTTTTTTTATACCATTAATTATGACAATAATTGGCAAATCTCTGAACCTTGACTCCATGTGCACCATTTGACTTAATATCCTTTTATCTAAACTCTACAAGTCGCAAACGGAGAACATACACTCTTTTCATTAAACCTCACCTCAACAAATATGAGGAATTTTACTTCATGGAACGCTTATGACGTGATTCTGCTGCAGAAAAATCATACTTGTGCCTAGCAACCGACCTCATTATGATAAACCCAGCCATAGAAACAAAAATAACAGTCGCATTTGATGCAGAAAGTTTTTATTCTGACTAAACTCTATGGTAAAGCATGTCATCAAATGAGCAAAAAATAGGTCGGCAAAGTATTTGAAAAACCTCATAAAATTTGAATATTGATATCGTATCAAAGTTCCAAAGAGTATGAGAACTCGTTTATATTTTCCAGTAGTTTGTACTATCAGCACAGATTACGAGGCTGTGACAACCAAGTAACTCTATCTAGTTACCTATTCCGCTGATAAGGCGATGCACTACATTCATGGGCTTCCTTGGTGAAAGCACTTCCGATAACAATCTTACGACGGCCTGAACTGTTGTAGGAGTGCTATTGGAAAGGCTATGCGAATATTAACTGGAAGCAGTACATGTAACTACTTAGGAAAAAGAACGTTGATATTTTTTTGCACGCATCATACTAAAAGTTTACTACAAGCGTGTGACATGGAAGATTAGGATAATCGTGTAAATTTCGATCAGTTTCAGCCTATGGTTAAACTATAATCTTCTGGGCGTACGTTAAAGATAAAGCGTTGTCATTTTAAGGACTTTAGGTATGATTATGATGCTCGATTTGGCGCTACTATATATTTAGGAGACCATAGCGTTTAAAAACTGAATACGTACACGAACACAAACTTATCTTTTTTACACAAAAATGTCACGTAAAGTTGTTTATATTTTTTTTGACATTTCACAAACAGGGTATATTGTATATTCTTGGTACTGTAAACGTTTGTCTAATATTTTATGATATGCTTGCATTGACGTTATCGAGGGGTTAGGTGGAAGAGGGGACTTTCCAGTCTCAACCTCGCCCGAATAAAGGCATTTTATTATTATTATTATTATTATTATTACGTTCCTCCTATAAACTTTTTTCCCCCTCAAAATATTGATTGCTGTCGAACTATAGGTACTTTTTGAACTTATTCACTCGTATGATGTTGGTAGATATTACAATTCCTTTTTTAACATCAGTGGAAAAATACTTGGTTTCCATACCAACAATTGAAATAAACAATATTATAAATTTTACCTTAGGAATTTTATAAATTTGTTAATAGATTATCCCTCGCTTTATTATATGCGAATGATTTGTTTCAAAATCAATACCACACACGATACCTTTAAAATATCCACATCCATTCATTATCACTTCTTGTAATCAGCAGAACAATTCTACGTCCGTTCAGTCTAATTTAATGACACACTTCAATCATCTATATCATATCACATATAAATTAGAATTTTTCAACTAATGAAAAACAATTCAAATCGATCCTCATGTATTAAATATTGTGAAAAACCAAGTGCTGGACATGGTGGGTGAGGAAACGCAGCTTTTAGATGAGGTATGGAGGAGATAGAAGGTATGGATGAAGCGAGTACTCAGCGGGGAGGGAATGTTTAAAACGGTGTTGGAGGGTATAATGTTGTTAAACGAGGGATAGGAAGGGATATTATAGGATTTTCAGATATAATGAAAGGGAGTAGCCCTTTTCCTGAATTCAAGAGGGAATTACATGAAGGAAGGAGAAGCTGCCACAATAATTGTGAAGAACTCCATGGAATTCTACCGTAATCGGTAGATTACTTAAATATTAATTTAATTTTGAATAATGCGTAGTTTGAAGCATTGATATCCCACCTCTTCGAAGTTTGCGTATGATTTAAATGAGTAAATATTATATATATTACTTTTCTTTCGTGACGCATAAAAAGGGTTAGAATAAAATATTTTTGCTAAATTCGCTGGATTTAAAATTTTTAAATAGCAATCTTACATATTCGCAACTACTCTAAATAAATGGTATATGTGTTCACGCTAAGGCTTTTTAGATCATCATAGCAAACACAGGTATCCTTATGGGTTTTAAAAGGCTTTTTCTTTGACATAATCCAGGAGCCGAAGTATAATAAATTTACTCTTTCTTTACACTTTATGATAATATGAGGAGCGCTCCAAACTTTCTTCTCAAATTACATCGCGATATTTTTTCCTTAATGGCACACCACAATGTCACCAAAACACGAAACCGGATCGTAAAGGATTACGGTACGACTGGATTGCTACCATTCATTTATTACAATACATTGCTATTGCCCTTATCCACAGTCATGTAAGGATCGATGCCCAAATCATATGAAATGGCATAGTGCAAATAGTGTATTCCAAATGAAAGTGCAGCATAAACTACGGGCAAGAGGATTGGAGGCGATCTCTAGTATATTCTTCGCGCTTAATGCCGTATTAGCCATTATTCCAATTGCTGGAATAAAACATTTACCTAATTCTAACAATTTGGTAACGATACGTGGAATGTGGAGTACAAATACCTTAGTTTATGTAGAGAGTAATTCCTAGTCTAAACGGATAAAGTCAAGGTAGAAACCACCTATATTTAAATTGATCTTAATAATATTAATGGATTATCATTGCTCGCACACTCGATGCGTTAGCGTTCTCAGTAAGCATTCAATTTGATGGTGTTCAATAATTTAATTGTTGAATGTGAATGTTATCATCAATGCATCGGACTCAAACATTGATAAATTAAAGATATTCGTCCTTACTTAAATGCTTTGCATTTATCAATATATTCCAAGAAAAGTAGAGGTTACATTTTATTTTTTAAATGAAATTATTATATAGTCATCAATTTTCACAATGTTTGCGTATGATTCGAAGCTTTAAATGGAAATGTTAATAGCTTGTTTTGAATTGTAAATTAGGAAGTGGCGGGTTAATAATTCGGTTGGGACTTCTAAAACTCCCGACTTCTAAATATTCATTTTCCTGATACGAGGACTCCCTATCACTCGTGACCAATCTCTTGTATGTACATTATTTCCATTTTAATCCGGAATGTGGAGATAGAAGTACACAACTCCCCTCTACTGGAGTTTCCATATAATTCCGTGGGTTATCTACAATCATTCATCCACCTGAATGAATTCAATGCTGAACTCGTACGCGGATATGAATCAATCCTGCACTATGCACTCTTGTAGATTTATCTCGCAGATATCTAAACTCCGCGAAGCGTACAATGGATGTCTTTGAAACATAATTCACATCGTGCTTCGTAAAGATAGTGCTTCAGCTTTTTTTGTACTTCACAAACACTCGAACATAAAATTTTCTTTAGAGATTAACCTTGTCGTAAGCGATATTAACAGTTTTTTGAGTAAATTTTCAGTGCAAATCAACCAAAATCAATGTTTTTAAATGCACCATTCATATTTAGAATCTCTGAGCTTCTTTAGGCTAGAGATTTTTGCGAGTGACAATATGATTCTGCAATCTCACCCATTCTGAGATTAATCGTTTCAGACAATTAAAATCACACAGCCATTTATTGAGCCTTAATTAATTATTAATGACCTTAAAAATCTTAGATATGACATAAAATGTCCAAAAAGGTGGATGCTCCAGAAAAACTGCAAAATGTATCTTCAAAAATCTTTACATTGCTATTGCTCAGGATTTAAGGAGTTGGAACCCTGTATTTATAAAATATTAAACTTAAATTGAGAATTTAAAGTTAAATATCGATTAAATTAAAAATTGAACTTAATGTTATGACTTTAAATTTATTGTTAATGCTTAAAATTATCTCCTACCTACCACCTCCTGAAGTTTTGCAGATTACTCCTGGAATACTCCGTGCTCCGGTCCCGAGCAACGCGCAACAGCAGGCAGCCGATCCAGTACTACCGCCGTGCTATCGGTCGGCATGAGTGAAAGGTCAACCCCAAGCCATTCCACCTTCGCCTCTCGCTTCCAAAATCTAAACGGCTCACAGCGGGAAACTGCCTTGCTCTCGCCGGAAGTGAACGCGTCTCGTTACCAGAGGCGACATAGGTCGTTCAACCGAACTCTCTACTCTGTTCTCTTCGGCATCCCGTCGTTTCAACTGTCAAATCCAAAACAGCCCTTTGTCCGGTCGACTGTTATCTCCCCAGCGAGAGACTCGAAATTCTAAGTAGCAGAAGTGTAGCGCCAGTCCGCCAGGAGACCTTTGGTCTGAACTACCGGCGCACAAGTACACCGATGCTATTGAATCCGTGTGCTGCCGAGGTTTCGATCGTAATATGTAGCGAAGACTCGATTCGAAAATTGTTGATCGACTATGATAACAAATCATTTAAGCCAATAAAAACTGTCTCGGTATTTCGCATTATTGATGATTTGGCACTGCTGACAAGCTAGATTACTAGCTTAGCAGGACTTACAGTTTTCCAGAAATATGTGCACTGACAATAATGTGAGTAATAATAGGGCCTCCCCGAATAATATGACCTACAGATAATAAACACTGAAAATGTTACTGTTTTTTAAAGTTATCTTCAATTAATTAATTTATTATGATTTATTACCAGGGAAAATATAATTATACCATTAAAGTCCGTAAAAATGGTTGTTGAACAGTATAATGTACGTATGTAATAATTATTTCTTAATACATATAAATTTCACAGTATCGTTAATTATAAATTTCACAGAACTGCCAATGATAATGGTCGAGGAAGTGAGCATACCGTTCTGTAACAGTGTGAACATTTGGGGCTGATATTAACCATGAATATTTCCTGGAAATAACACACGATGAGGATATCCAACAAAATAAATGCAATTTTACATCAATTAAAAATCCACAGAAATCTACTGCAACTTCAGCTAAAAAAGAAACTAGTTACGCACTCATTCTCCCTCACCTAGACTACTTTAGTCTTGTGTACAATGACTTAACTGAAAAGTTGAATATTAAGGAACAACGTATGTTGAACTCCTGTGTGAGACTCATCTTTAATTTACGGCGAGATGAACACATTACCCCTTATTTAAAAAAAACTCTCCTAGTTTGATCTTAAATCAAGGAGAAAAAAATAACATGGCTTGTTTTATGTTCAATATCTTCAAGTATGGTAGCCCTCTGTATTTAAATGATCTTTTTCTCCCTTATTGTAAACACACTAATGTTGCTACAAGACGAGGCCCCTGTTTTTTATATGTTCCACAGTTCCTCACAGCTGCAGTTCAGAAATAATTTACTGTTGCTGCCTCAAAGCTGTGGAAAGATTTGATGAAACAGGTAAAAGACAGTGCATCACAGGAAATATTTCAGAAAAGGATTTTCACCCATTTACATTCTGGCTAACTGGTAGAACGTAATAGTAGATATATACATTTTTAAATCAAGAAAAAAATTTTACAAAAATAAAAACTGGAGATATGGTTAAAAACAAAAAATCGTGTTTCAATTTTTTTTGGGTAAATTTCCATTGTTAGGGTCTGAAACTTTGGGGAAATACATAATTTTTGATGCACTTTAAGTGCATAGTTTTTATTTTTCAAAACATCGGGGGGCAATTTTCACCATCTTAACCGGCTAGACCCTCCTTAGACTACAGGGTGCCCGAGATAAATTCGTTAAATGCATCTGCATTGGAATAAAAATTGTAAATTCAACGTGATAACGCGTAACCGATGTTGCATAACACTGACCCATTATGTCGTCAAACAATGCCACTGCTGTTTATAACTTGGATTTTCATTTTCTGCCAAATAAATCGGTGCATTTCTTCCGGGTTTCCTTCCGCGTCAGCTGGTTTGTAGACAACAGACCTTCGACCTGAAGACGCTGGCAGGATAGCCAGCGAAACTGTTGTCTACAAACCAGCTGACGCGGAAGGGAACCCGGAAGAAATGCAGAGATCAAACCTTCGCCGCGGAAACCTACGTTCTGACAAATAAATCGGTGTTTTCTGGCACCAATACGTAATAAGATTTTCTTCGCAAATTTTTTAATAAAATTATGACGGGACGAGGTTATGTCCAGCCTATCAATTTACTCGATGGCTGCAGCTCTCATCCAGGATAGAGCTCTATGAGACCTTGATTTGCATGTACGGGATAAATCCAGAGAAACTTGACGATAACCTCGTTGGATACTGACATGCAGAGAGAAACACAGCGGCATTCTCAGAACCATCCATAGGTATTTCATGAAAATTGCCATCCCATGATTTCATTCCCACGGAAACTACGCGAACGAGATAGATGAACAAATGACTGTTTCATTTGAGCATCTCGTGCATAAATTCTGGGAATGCCACTTGAACCATTTTGAGCCCTAAATCTTCCCACTCACTTATCCTATCAGACTTCGTGGATGCCTTGGGCATTACTCAAAACGTCTTATGCGCCCCACATCTCTGCGTATGGAGCAATGGAGAATTCTATTCGTGCTAAGACGTGGGAGGTGAGATGCGGGTGAAAAAGTGATGCGTATTTACCGGGACATCGTTTAGAAAACAGGACAGTGATAGATATACATGTGGGTATGACAAATGTGGAGAAATGCGGAGCCGGTAGTCTTGGTAGCAGAGGCTCGATGGATCCGTGAGGGATGAAGCATTCGGAGCATTAAGGGGAGAGCCTCGCCGTGGCAGAATCCGATTGCGCCATCCGAGCGATGAGGGAAGCTTTCTGTAATCTCGAAAGGAGGCCTCCAATGTCTCGTTCGATATTTTCAGACGCTCTTGCTGTGAGATAAAATTTGAACATACCCAAGTACACAACCTAAGGCCCGGAATTAGGGCGGGGAAGAGGGGGACACGTGCTCCGGGCGGCAGATTTCAGGGGATGGCAAAATATAAAAAGTTTTTTTTTACCTTTATTTTGGTTTAGTTACGCAAGTGGTCGCGCGGGGTTTTCAATACCCCAAGGGAAATTGTTTATATATTCGTCATTTTTACTTCCTTTACATTGTTATTTTTCTCATTGATAAATCATAACATTAAAATTTTAAATGTTTGATTTATCTCTGCAACGTTTTTAAATAACAACGATATTTTTTATTATAGCTGCTTATTTCTCTAACGGATACATAACTCAAGCTTTCTATTGTTTACCCGCATTTTTCAGGGAGCAGATTTCAAGGGGATTAAAATATGAAACGTTTATTAAAATTAATAATTTATGTTTTCTAATGGAATTATTTAGCAGTAATTATGACATTATAATAAAAAAATATTACTTATAAAACTTCTTAATAATTAACTCATGCATCCAGTGTTTCATTTTAACTAGCACATCACAAACCAAGAATTAACTTACTGATGTATAATATTTCATTGGTGGGGGAGGGAGAGAGCGAGAGGGGATCTGGGAAGGGGAGCGGCAAAGTGATCTTAACCCCCCTGACCAAACTCTTGGTTTCGGCCCTGCATACCCCACATAATCTTTCTATCAGGGCTTCATTTTCTTCACTTCAGTTTCAAGCATTTCGATCTCAGAAATAATATTTGTGTGATGACTTAAGTTTAAATCATGAAAACCACCTCTGAGATGACCAATTATCGATATATTAGATATGTCCTACATACATTTATGTTTGTTCATCAATGACGTGTATTTTAATCCGTAAAATTACGCATCTCAATTAATGGTGAGTTGAAACAATTAATTTGAAATATTTAACAATCATAATCGCTATTACAACCATCTTACACGAAAACAGCTTTTAAGAAATATTACTGGATCCACTTTGGGAAAAATAACACAAATAATCAAAAAATATGGTCATTATATTATATATATTGTAACGCCACCTTTTCTAATATCGCTCTTTTATTTCATATATCTTTTAACGCCAAACAATCTCTCCCTTTTTACAGTCAACAACCACTACTACCAACATCCCCGTAGCAACATTTTTATCAATAACATCAAGTAAATAAACACAAATATAGCAACAATTTTATCAATAACATCAAGTAAATAAACACAAATATGACGGCGTTACAATATATAGCTATGATGTAGTCTCACAAGACAGGTAGAGCCCTAGTTCTTGCACTTTTTCTGAATGAAATTCTTCCATTCTTTTTAAAATTGCAGCTTACTCGCAGCAAATTACTGTTTCGGAAATTATCTGACCTAGAAATGCATGAAATTATTTAGATTTTATATCGTCACAAACTTAAGAATTCACCTTTTTTTAATCCTGCTGCTCCATTTGATGATAATATATAATATAAAATAAAATGAAAATTGTAACGATACAGCCTTATATTAATCCAGTTTTTTTTAAAACAAGGTATGCCTTTTATCCTAAATAGACTGGTCGCAGTTAGGAAGTTAACAGTACGTGTGGACAAAACGAGGATTGAATTATCTTTTCCCGTTTTCATTACGAGTCATTTGCCAACAAGCATTAGCGCTGCATGAATTTATTGCTCCATTACTTCATAAATTGACTTTCGGGCGGCAGGAAAAAAAAAATAAGGCCATTATACGATCTTTATTTAGCTGCCGTGGCCGTGAACGCCCGGGATATCGCCCAGGGGCTGTCTCCATTTTCTTCGATATCGCCGGAGCCAGATCAAAGCCATTCTGAGAATCGTTTAAAAAAATGCTGAAAGAGATAATGAATCAATATCGCGGCGAGTAATGTCCCTAGCGCACCTCGCCGCGGTGCACGATTCGGCAGTAAACTGTCGGAAATAGGAGACTGACAACGTTTATGGCCTACTTAAACTCCCGCAGGGTGTGGATACTTAACAAAGCGACTGCGGATCCCGATTCTGCCGCAAATGGAGACGCATTTGCCACAAAAAAACGATGGTCTCATTCGGAAGTTCCAAGCTTGCTACTCTCATCCAGTTTTAGTCGATACTTATTTGCAAGGGTAAATTAAATAAGTCACTTTTTAATTCATGAATTTTTAATTGAAGTAGAGATTTTGAAAAATTATTATTCATAAAATAAATGATTATATTATGAACCCATGAATGATTTTCCGCAAGGCGTATTTTAGTTTAATTCCATGACGCAAGAGAAAAGGTTTGGGTGACCGTTTCTTGATATGGTTTACTCGCTTACTTTAAGGTACCAAGAATTTATAACCAAAACATTATAGGACTAAACTTGTAGGAAAAGCCTCAATAATTTCGTCCGCAAAGTAAAAATTATGCTCCGGATAAAGAAGAGTATACTTTTCGCTGAAAAACCTTTAGATCAATATGACCCGTGACGTCCAAGTGAAACTTTGTTAATCACTCAATTGTTGAAATCTCAGTCTCTTTTAACAATTTCGTGTTTTAATCAACAAAAAAAAATACAATTTTAGGGTTGATTAATTCAAAGAATGGGCAATCCACCAATACACTTTACTCGAGAAAAAGTACAGCAATTTTCACACTCTCTACCACTTTGAGATCAAATTTTACAAATATTCAATTTATTGCATTGACAAAAAAAATCCCCTTAATAAAAAACCACAAACAATTGGCTTTTGGGGCACTGCGCTGACCACTACGCTATCCAGGTTCCTGATTTCCCATTGCATTATACCGAGGCTCATGGTACATATGTTAGGGATACAACGGGAACGTGAACGCTACGATTGCCATAGGAGATCAGAAACTTGGAAAGAGTAGTAGTCTGATAAGTATCCCAGAAAACTATAGGCTCGTGGTTTCATTCCCGGTCTAGGGTAGTGTTTTCACATGGCAGTCCATGTGAATATCACAGCCGTTCGCGCGAAAGTATTGGAATATTACATGCCCTACTCCACTTTTACTAATTAATTTCAAGGACGTTAACCCATCCGCATCTTGTGCCTAAAATATTCATTAATTTACGTAAAAATCATTTTCTGTACAGCATAGGTCTAAAATCGTATTTATTCGATCTACGAGCTAGTATTTCCAATGTGAGGCACATGAAAGATACCACAAATAAGCATGGAAATTTATCACTCTATCTGAGTTTGAATTCATCTATGATGAATGTTGAAAATCC
Organism: Ischnura elegans; assembly: GCF_921293095.1. Classification (NCBI taxonomy): domain Eukaryota; kingdom Metazoa; phylum Arthropoda; class Insecta; order Odonata; family Coenagrionidae; genus Ischnura; species Ischnura elegans. The sequence goes on along the minus strand of NC_060251.1, from coordinate 84,361,745 downwards.
GTACTCATCTTCCTTAGGGCAATCGGATATTAGAAATTAATATTAACGCCTAAATAAATTGAAAGCTGATGAAGAAAGAGAATAATATAGAGAGTTAATCGGATTAATTTTCAAGAATACATCACATCATTGTTTTCGATTCATTAGAATCAACTCTAATGATGCATTGGAAACACGTTAAAGGGATTAGAATGCAAAATTTCTCAAAATAGGATGAAAATTTTTTCCTGTATTTAACCCAGTGAAAATAGAAGGGGATGCTTGCGCGGTCATATTATTTTATTTCCAGGAAATAGGTACCCACTTTTACATGTAAACACTATTTCACGGATGCTCACAAAATATAATTCCAAAGTGCAGATTTTCCAAAAAAGAAAAAATCACATGCAACCCTAATGTTTCGAAATGAAAAACAACAACGTATTGGATCGGAATTTATATGGCTAATTGGACTAATAGACCTTTTTTTTAGAGATTTACTCGCTTTTTAGACACTTCTCATTTCATTGAATCAAATACCCTCTGACATTATCATCGTGTCCTTCCATTACAGCAACTGTTTTTATTCAATTTCTTCATCATGAATTAAATATGAGTTGCCCGTGGAATAAAATTTCAAAGTGCATGTTCAGAAGAAAAATGGAAGCTGTAGCTGTTTTTATTTGAAAATTTCGAATTATTTTTTTTTCTGAATAATAATTCATTCATGAAACGAATGTCCAAATTTTTATTAATCAAATTAGATTTTAAATTTTCTCTTGATTGTAATTTCCTCATTTCCACAATTCTCGATATTTGGACACTGCATTATTTTTATATGAATTCCTATTCAGCATTAGAAGCAGGGAGAATTATACGGCCAATTGAGAAATTCCTTTTCTTCTTTAATGAATTCCTATTGTTTTTCTAAAAATTTAACTAAGGCCTAATACTTATTTTTGGCCTCAAACAGAAAAATGAAGAAATAAAATTCTCCGATACCGGCAGTACAGTATATAATCAAATTCATTTAGGAAAATTAAGTAATATATGAGTATATATATGAGGCAGAAAAAAGGTGAAGAAACACTATAAGACACCTCACATATGAGAAATACTTCATAATATGAACAAATAGACAGAAGAAATTTGAGTTAACGTGATGGAGATTAAAAATAAAGGATCGACAGATCCAGAACATACAAAATTACACTGGTGATAATAAGTATAAACTTTGAAATAAGGGTTATTGGAGAGGAAAAAGGCATACAAGGCATAGTATTTTTATTGTTGACACTAAATAAGTAATTATATGTGTGTTAAAATAAATATAATTTCACTTAGCAGGAACAAACTATGGATTGAAATAGAAAAGAAAAATTACCTGAATCATTACTAACTATAAGACATTGGTTTTCCTAATTTAGAGTTTTTTTATGAATGTGCTGTTACCGGAAGTATACTCAAATACGATAGGAGTAGGATGTGTCGGGCTTGATTGTCCCTCATTGGAAAAGGCCATTGCGATCCATGTCACATGTATGCTGTCTGAGCCATGTCTAAGAAATTATAAAGAGAAATTCAAAACACAAAGTAAATACTATAAAATGCTATTGTAATTTGAATTAATGGCAGAAGCGTAAAAGAGGATCGTAAATAAAGATCCAAATAAAAACCTTTGGGTGTCTAATCCGAGGTATGTTTGAGAGATTATGAGGGAAAATCAAACAATGAAGCTAATATAAAACAATAAAGATGTAAATTAAATAATCAAATGACATTTGGGCAAATTAAATAATATATGAGGACGATGAAAAAAAAGATAGTGAAGAAGCGCTTTAAGACACCTCACATAGGAGGAATACTTCATGGTATGAAAAAATTGACATAGGAAATTTGAGTAACGTGATGGAGGCTAAAAAATGAAGGAGTGTTAAAAGAAATATATTTTCATTCGGCAGGAACAAATGAATTGAAATAAATAAAAATCACCTGAATCATTACTAACTATCTGACATTGGTTTTGCTTATTTCGAGCTTTGTTACGGGAAAGAGTAGGAATTCAAAAATTAAGCAATAGAGCAAATATAAAACTATAAAGATTTCATTTTAAATAATGGCAGAACAGAGAAAAGAGGTCGTACACAAAGCTCCAATTGACTACCTCCGATGACGAAAAAAAAATTAAACGTTTCAATGCCCTGAATTAATCACCCTGTTTAAACGGCTTCCACTCATAGCTTCCCAACACTCGAGAAAGTCCCCAGGCGCCGACGGCAGTAAGAGCACGCTGGGGAATTCCCAAACCCACTTCCCGATGCCATCGCACTTCACCGCCAGCCCGACCGAATGGGGCGACATCTCGGGATAGGTAAGCACGTTTACCCCATCTCACTCTCGCTTCTCCCGTTTGATTCCTGCTTTATCCCTCTTGGGGAGGGAGGCGAAGGAGCTCACGGCAAAACCATCCGGGGCACCTGAGCATGAGATAATCGGTTCGTCCTCCCCACTCTCTCATACCCAAGAATGCCAAGTGACAGAGCCGTTAATTGAAAACGTCTGAAGGGGTGGGGCGGGAATTTCTTCGCGAGAGAGCGGAACAACCGGAGGTAAACCCACTTTCCCTCCCGGCCCCGTTTTCAACGTTTTCCCTCTCGTCCTTCTGCACCGATGGCCTCCTCTCAGCCAGAGCCGAGTTCGCTTGGCGGATTCCCCCGTTTAGGCAGAATGAGCGAGAGAGAAAGAGTCATAGTCACTTCCAGAGTAGTAGTGGGGTGGGTTTTTGGGGAAGTTGCTCTAGTCGAAGTTCACCGAGAGTGGAGGAGTGGAGTTTAGAAGTGTGGATTTGAAGGGAGGGAATGAGGATTGGGCTAAATTGAATTTGTACTTTCACTGAAAACCTAGGTTACCGTGCACTTCCATCCACCCGCTAAGCAGGCTTGCATGCATGGCTTGGTTAGCCAAGTACTTATTCTCGGAACATACGATAGGAATTTGTAATAAAAATAGCGTGAGTATGTCATCAAACAGTATAAGGTTGCATAATACTTAAAATAATACGTGTACCACCCACAACTACACTAATTAAGATACATTTAAAAGTAAAGTCTGTTCTTTTCCACATAATAATTCTTAAAAGACCTTTTCCGACCTTTACCCGTCATTACCAAGAGGTGAACCTTTCAAGAGGCGTATTTTATGGTTTACCTCTTGAGAGGTTCATCTATTGGTAATTTTATGGTTCACCTCTTGATAATGACTTATAAAGTTCCAAATTGGTTGATTATTTTAATAAATACTGCGTGAAATACAACAGAGTTTACTTTTTGATCTATCATGCTAAGATTCCACAAACTGAGGATTGGGCACTGTCGCTTGACTCATTCCTTCTCTTTACGGAAGAGAAGAAAGCGCCTCAGTGTGATGAGTGCGGCTGTCTTTTAAGTATCCGACATATCCCGACAGGTGCGACAAATACCGGGACGCGCGGATTCGGCTCAATATAGAGGGGGACCTTGAATCCCTCCTCGGAGACAACCCGACTAATCTGAATGGTATAATTTTGTTTCTCAGGGAAACAGGTCTGTTTAATCAAATTTAAATTTTTATGAATAATGTCTGATTGTTTCTAATCTATATAAATAAATAATGCAGTGACGATCCTTCTAATTTACGAATTGAATCTAATAACTGAGTAGTGGTGCAGAATGACCTAGCCGTCGACGCACCATAACGATCAATACTACTACTACTACTACGATTCCACAAAGCAACCATGCAAACCATTGATTTCATGCACGAAAGTGCATCGAAAGTTGGCGAGTGGGACTTGAACACAGGAGTGAATATAAAAAAGATAGCAAAAGGTGGCAGCGGCATATCCCCAAAATGTTTTTCTCCCTCGTAGTCCTCCTCAGAAAATTTCCATAGTCAATCTCTTTACTTGCCCACAAAATAGTGAGGCCTTGAGAAATTAATTCAATAAAAATGATGCATTTTTCGTTTTTTAAACATGGCTTCAATGAATGTCACATGAATATCGTAGGGCAGACATCAGTGCAATTTAATCAGATAATTATGAGACATGATTTCCCAGCGAATCTCAATTCATTTGTTGAGATCATGAATGCTGAAATTAAGAATTGACTATTAACTTGCAGGTGAATAGTCAAGAAAACAAATCGTTGACCACAAGGTGTTGTCCGATCTTCATGGCGAAATGAAAACGATTTTCGCTCTTTGCAATTACACAGAACGGCACATTGGCCCTAATAACCAACCCAAGTTTTATTTACGTTAAACTATCCCCGTATCCTCCTTTTAGGAGAAGATTTCACGGTATTCATAGGTCGTTCTGTTTCAAAAGAGAAGAAATGAACCTCGGTTCACTTTTAGTTTAGCGTAATCTGATTTTCAGCGTGGAATAATTTGGGAGGAAAAATTGGCGGCAGAAAAAGACGAGGGAAAACTTGAAGCCCCGTTGATGAGTGGAAGAGCAGAGAGTTGAGGAGTCCCTGAGATGGATGCGAGGGCCAAAAAAAAGTGTGCGTTGGGAAATGGAAGAGAATGGAAGGATAATGAACGAGGCTGGGAGATGACGACGAGAGGAAAAGAGCTGGCAAGAAATACTAGGGGTGAGAACACTGGATAGGCCGTTGGACTGCGTGAATGGGTTGGTATGGGTAAGTGGAGAAAAACGACATCAAATCCCAAGGTTTTGAGTCATGACGGTACATGCTAGAATTTTACCCTAATGAATGCCAAAAATGCATAATAACCCGGGTATTTTTCTCTTACACTCGTAAGTAGTGTGGATGTTAAGCGCAGTGTAGCTTCAAATTGCATGTTAAATCGATACGTACTAATCAATGTCTACACTTAAGCTGGAAATTTACAGAATTGAAAGGTAAATATATGTAATTAAAATTAATAATACGATTTTAAATTTTTAAGCCAGTACTTCGATTAAAATGTTAATCTTGACACTGGCTTTTGTCCAAGCAATAATTGGATACTTGTAATCAATTGCATAAAAAATATAAAGAAAGCACATACAGTAAGATTCAAAAGAATATCAGCCAATCAGACGACACCAGAGCATTATTGATGTACTCGTTAAACGCTCAATTCAGTTCAGTATGAATTACAACATTCAGACAATATCACGCCTTGAGAATGGAGGACAGGTCGTTTTCCGAAACATCGGCCAATAACTGAGTATAAAGGATCTAAAAGGGAAGAAAAAGGTAACTATGAAAAGGCTAGTGGATAGGAGGGAGGAATGGAGAACTGCGTAAAACCAATTTTAGGATTTTTGACTAATGATGATGATGATGACGGCCAAAAACACTGCATTAACTTGGTTTACAGCCCGAGAGGAATACCTGAATATTTTAAATGCTCTCAAAGGGAAATTACCTGGCCCACTTCACCATCCTTTAGGGGAAAAATATTACATATTAGAAAATGATAAACAAAGGAGATCGAATGGCATGCGATGAGATAGTGGAGATATAATAAAACAGTTTGGTGTGACTTTTGCATTGGGAAGAATGGATAGTACCGTGCCTTGGGATATTGGCTGCGGCAGGTGGGCAGGGTGTGGCGTAGTAAAATGCCCATTTAAGTTGAACACGGAGTGTTAAACCTAAATAAACATAAATTCCCTAAGCATCTCAAAGGTTAAGACATTCATGCTAATCACGCCAGTAGTACTATTACCACTTCGAAGAATGCTAGCTTGCATAAATGACTATTTACTGACTTTATTCATTACTTATTTTGAGAAAGTCGGAATAAGGAATAATTATCAAAAATGATGGCACTTTGACATTTGAAATACCTAAGAATTTGGTAAGCGGTAATCTTGACCCGTAAAGGAGTTGGGGTTAAATAAATTTTTAAAACAGTAGTTGAAAACAGGAGTTTATAAATAAGCAAGCGTCACATATAAATGACATTTTTCATTTCGAAAAATCAGGAAGTTCAATCCTTACCCAGAGATTATGGTGAAGTTTTTCTTTATAAACTCACATAGTATTCGCGATTCCAGCCAAGGGAGACACCACCTGGCGGAGAACGCTCGAAACAGAGGAACGATGGTTATGATGCGGCAGTGCTATGAGGAATAGTGTGAATGTGAACTTTACACTGTTTTATTGACTAGTTTCGGGGTGATACCTACTTTTTGGTTTCAAAGCAGTTATTACCGTTACTTGAGGTTAAATATTCTTTAATCTACGACCCTGTAATAACTGCGGCACAAGTGGAATTGTTTCAAAGCGAGGCGACGGCTGTCGTTCCCGCACGTAGGTAGGAGCAGAAAGCTCTTGCTTAGGACGATTTAAAAGGAGATACGTTGGTTTTACATGTTATAGCTATTAATATTGTATTATTTAAATTGAAAATCGTTCATGTGTCAGGTCACGAAGAAAAAAGAAGAAAAATAGCGTATATCCAATGCATCAAAGTGTCCGATATCCATGATCGCTGTTTTCGTAATTTTCAATATAACATACTCAATATTTGCATCGCCATTATTATGAGCGGGATGGTATTTGCCCGTGTTAGTCTGATAAATATGTTTTTTTATTCGGTGCGCGTTGTGCTATTGAACGATTTACCTAAAGTTGCTGAGTATAGTAACTCAAGATAGACATTAAGTTTCAATAGCAAGGAGGATGAACCCACTGAACCATTGAACGAACGATTTTTAACAGCGTCTCACGGTGTAAATTAGTAATATATGCACTATGGTAAACATTATTAGCTTATTTTGATTGATTCCAGGTGTCAATTCGAAGTCCTACATAATCACAGAACATATTGCTTTTAGACAAGAAATGGACGACTTTCACCTATTCAAGGCAATGCCAATTTTCATTTCGACTCTGAAATGTAATAGTGGGCAAAGAAACTTAGTACCCAAATTCCTTTCCCCGTAGACAGTTACAATAACTCATTCAACGGATTATTATTTTACTGTGACACCCAATTTAAATTCAAAACCCAGCCAATTTCATCTGATGCTCTATCGAATAACCATAAACTGGTGTTAATAAGACTGCTATAAGTATTATGGATTCTACAGAATATTACAAAGATAATATTTCAATTCCTTTCTGGAGTAACCGAACAATTAAAACTAATACTATGAAGACAAGTACAACATATCATACTATGACATAATTCATGTAAAAATATCAGGTCATTCAGTTGCTTTCTAACCATCAGCGGTTGGATATCCAAAATTTGCATTGTTTCTCTGCATGGGGTATGATTAGTATTGAATCCACCATAGTAGTTTAAAATTTGCTTTGTACCCTTTCAGTTGTAATCATTTACACTTTATAATAAGGATGCTATATAACTCTGCTAAATTCGAGAATAGGGCATACCAGTTCTGAATGCAATACTTTGAGCAAATGAATATGTTTTTGTTGCTCAAAGCAGACGATTTATAAAACCTAACATACATACAAGCCTTTTGCAAATTACCTATTAATTGTAAAAACTTGTATATTTTCATCTGAGGAATTATCAAAAAAATTATTAAATATAGCTAAATTAGTAATAGTAGACATTATTTATTTGAAACCTTGCTGTTCAGTGTACATACTCCAACATGGGGATAAAGAATGAAGAACTATCGTCTCCATGATTTTACCAAGAACAGGGAATCAACAGTAAAGATACTTAAGTCGTCCTTAAATTTCTAAATCATACCAAACAATTTCATTTCCCAATGGTAAATCACATCACATAACTATTTAGTTCATTTCTTATCCGGAATATAGGTGAACACAGCAATCCACATCAGTGAAGCAGACGGCTGTGGCACCAAAATACAACACGAAAACTGCCTGAAATGGTTCTATGTATTGAAGCGGCAGGTTGTGTATGAAATACTATTAAGTTCTTTTGTAGTGTATTCCATAGAAATGGGTAGGAAGTAACGCGATACGAGTCGGATAGATGCAAGTCGAGAATCAAACCTGACTCGTAATGATTAGGTACATTATAAACACCTTTAGTTACACCGTCAAGCAGTTTTCTTCAGTTCTAGATCTTCTTACGGACGAAAGAAGCCGAGAAATACACCGTACGAAGGTTTTAAAAGAATATTTCTAACTTATTAGCTCTTGATATTATGGTTTATGTTCTCTCCGTACGCCAAAGCTTTATGATTGTTTTGATTTTACCATCACTCTGGCGGCCATATTGGAAATTGACGTCACTGACAGCAGCGCCGCCATCGGTCATTTGAGTCTCGAATACTGTTTGCCCGACTTCAACATGCAATAGCTAAGGAATTGATCGGCAATAGTGGAAGGACAACGAAAATGATGGGGATGAGAGACAGCGAAGCAAGAGAGGAAAACAGCTGTGAATTTCCGAAGATATGGGGATACTGAATTGTATCATGGAGTTGGCTAGTGGACTGCGGCCGGTGGGCAGAAGATTGGAGACTTAAAATACCCATTTAAGTTGTAGACAGTGCAAATAACCTGGTAGATACTTAAATTCCTTAACACTCTAACACTAACCTACATGCTTCACTATCATAACAGTTACCCCGGTAAGTGAATAGCACGTTAAATTTCGTTTCACCTTAAATTTTATTTATTTGTTGTGTATCAGAAAAGGGGTTAATTTTAATAGTTTATGGCGTTGAGAATCATTTAACATGTATTAATGTTTATGCAATAATAATAACCCATAACGGGAGTAGCGCTTCTGTGAAGTATAAGAAAATGTGGATTGCATTGTGGGTGACTTTCATATGACCGTGCGGCACATTTAATTGCATGTTTTCATTTATAAGAATCAGTAGTTAGGGAGTATTTGTCCAGAGTTAATAGCCTACTTCAAACAGCTTAGCTGTTTAAATAGCTGCTTATTGCGCATTATGTATTAATTAACCTTTCGCTTATCCTGAGAACTTATTGAATTCGGTAGTCAACGCCTATTATGAATGACTCTCACATGGTATACACCCATCGCATTGAACTATCCAATAGGGCGAAAAAAGTACGGGGAAGACAATGAACGTGGATAGAGGGAAAATGAGAAAGATGTGAAGATGGCGAAGCAAGAGAGGAAAACAGCTGAGAGGCGCCGTTGGGATGGGGATACTGGATCGTTCCACGGAGTTAACGGGTGGGTTGCGGCAGGTTGTCTGAAGGGGTGCGATAAAATATTTAAAACCCACTGAGTCATGTTCAGCCGAGTCAGAATGAAGGAGGGGAGTAGAAGGGGTTGGAAGAGGTTAAAGAGGGGTTGGTTGGGGAAAAAACAAAGGGAAGAAGAATTAGCGGAGGAGAGGGAGGGAGCGACGCGGGAATGGACGTATCTCACGGCGTGGCATGCATGGCTGGAAGCGTTGGTTTTTTTCCCTTCCTCCTCCTCGGAGGCATTAGACGTCCGAAAACAAGCGATCTCAACGCAGCGATTCCATTAGGGAGCCCGGGAGTGGGGTTTAGGGGGGGGGTGGGTTCGCCTCTGCGCCGTGAAATCAGGGAGCGAGAAAAAGCGGAAGGAAAACTGTTAGAAACTTAAATGCGCGGGGTTGATGAAGAGCCGTGAGAGAAATTGCGAACGCGTTCCTTCGCATGAGATCTTTTTTTCCGTTTGGCGAAGATCTGGCGGAGTCGCGACATTTGCGGTGATGATAAGCAATTATGTTGGTGTCCCTGTTTTGGCTAAAAAGGGATTATTTAATTTTAGACTGCACTCCAATTTAAGCCAATTTTCTCCTGTGTAAAGTAGATGCAAAATCATTTCAAATACAATTTTGTTCATAATCGGCTCATCAATCATGTGTGCCTAATTGCAGAATTTTAAGAAGCAGTTGGAGTCGCGACATTTGCGGCGTAATATTCCTGGTGTCTCTGTTTTTAGTCAATAAGGGAGTATTTAATTTTAGTCTGCACTCCAATTAAAATCAATTTCATCCTGTGTAAAGTCGGTGCAATAATTTGAAACTCATTTTTGTTCATAATAGGTTAATCACTATACACATACGTCCACTGCATTAACGCTCAACAATCGCCCACCGAATCAAATCGTTCATCTAGGGCTACCTATATGAGCAAATTTGATACGGTGGGCGATTGTTAAGCGTTTATGCTGTGAAGGTATCCATATGCCTAATCGCAGAATTTTGAGAAGCTGTTAGAGTCGCGATATTTGCGGCGACGATGAGCATTTATGTTGGTGCCTCTGTTTTTAGTTTATAAGAGAGTATTCAATTTTAGACTACACCCTAATTTAAACTATTATTCTCCTTTACATAGTATGTGCAAAATAATTTCCTAAACGTTTCCGTTCATAATCGGTCACTCCCTAATATATGCTTCATCACAGAATTTTAAATAACAAAAGCATTAAGATCTCTTTTATATCACTCATTATTGCTTAAATAAAAATCTCATTCAAACGTAAACAAGACTCGACAAGATCACATTTTTTCAGCAGAAATGGTAGTTACATTAAACTCCCAGAGTTATCATTGACATTCCCAGAGTTCAAGCCATGAAAAATGTTTTGAAGATTGACGCGTAAAAAAATTCTTTGGTAGAGTACAAGCCTCAAATGCACCAAAGTGGTGTTAACATAAAAAAGGTCGTAAAAAAGTCGTATTTGTGATACAAATTGACTCTGCAAACGACATATGAATATAATTTAACTTTATACAGTGTGAGGAATTACGTCACGTTCCGACAACGAGAGAGAAGGATTTTACCTCACAAACGGCAAAAACACACGAAACATTGCAGTCTAAGCCACATGACGAAAATTGACTTTTTAACAGAGAGCTGCTACCTCTAAGCCATGTTATAGCTCGGTCAGTATTTACCATCGACTAGAGTTCACAGATCAATGGTTTTTGCACCCATGATTGAGTAAAACCTTCAGGATATAACCATTTCTTTCTCACATTGCATAATCAAATTGAATTTCGAACACTATTTCACATGAGGTACGCCAATATATCCAGTAATTCGTGAAGCCATTCGCTTAGGCAAGCATATTCGAGAACAATCAGAACCAAAACTAATTTTTTACCTCGCAGCTATGCATTGTTTCCATGGAGGTACGCAGAGAAACTGAGATCAGGTAACGGACTGCTAAGATTATATTAACCTAGGGAGATGGAGGGAAGAAAGAGAGAAGAGAAACCCGGCGTCAGTTTTAGTCTGCTATAAAGAAAAAGACACCATAAAATCACGGTGGACATCCAATGCGAGACGCTTACTACTTTACTACAACTACCCACCATTGGCTACACAGCTATAAAATATCCACCGAGCTACCTTCCCTGATCCTCCTCCGGCGCCAAGATATGAACCGAAACCCACGAAGGAAGGCTTCGATAGCGTGGGTTGGTATCACTTTTTCCATTTCTGAGTAAAACTTGCATCAGTGACTTTAAATGGCATGAATACGCCTCAGTCTGCAGAGAGGAGGTGGAATATAAAGGGGCACTGAGGTACTTACCATTTGGAGAACTCCAATCATGTCGTATCCGCAGTAATCTCGTTAATCACGGGATAAGTAACACCGACGATCTCTTTCCTCCTTTTAGGCTGCATGAGAAAGCTTCTCGCCGGCAAACTACGTAAGACCAACGTAAACTAGGGAGTTCAGCCAAACACTGAACTAGTCAGTCGTAGAAAGAGAACGTCCCTGCACTTCACCGGCACCTACGCAACGCGTCAACTGATGTTTGGCTTCTAGAGTCGTAGTCACTTCTGAGCAGGAAGTTTTGCCGATTGTGCGCGAGGAGGGGTGAAGGGACGAATAAAGCCACAGCACAAGGACACATATCATCAAGGGGTCAAATGATCCAGTCCTGAATCATTCGAGCACAACGTCCGGTCCTCTTCAACAAAGCCATTCTTTATCCAAGATATCACCCACTGAGGGTAACTCTTTTGTGTTCAGAGAAAACGAAGACTTCTTATCAGTCTTCTTTGTAAGGCGAATTGCTCAGCCAACTTCTTAGCTTTTGGTTTTCTCACCTGGTTGTCGATATATATGTGAGTAAGTAAACCATTAATGTTTTTTTATGTCACCTTGTTTACTATTTATCGCTGGCGCGAAAACATTCAAGGTATTTTCGTTACGAAAAGGAGTTATTCAAAAGCGTACACTTTTTTAAAAGTTTTATGATGCCCCGGAGTTTAGCTGCACATTAAGCGTATTCATTTCCTTTCAAAAAAGATTTTTTAAATGCTAAAAATAAATATGCTAGTGTTATGTCGGAAGACTATAAGTTTTTGACCCGAAGACGGAGTTCTGGAATGCGCCCGAAACTGTCCGCTTAAATAAATCAACGCGATCTTAACCTGAAATACATTTATCCTCTAGAAGCTTATATTCTGATGATGTGGGGTCCAGAGGCCATCAAAGCAAAACCAACGTATGAGCGTATCGGTGACGTTGACGATAAAATGCGTGTTGCGAGTTCCTTTGACACCGTCCACTCTGTAGTGAGAAAACGTGAGAAATGGGTAAGCATCAAGGGATGAATTGGAATACGTTTCCCTAAAAATATTAGAGCATCCACTTTGAATTAACCCTTCGAGTTCTTTCGACCGCGTGAAATGCTCGCGTTGATGGCCGCCATCGAATAAAAATCGATGACCCGTATCGATTGATGGAATAAAGATTCATAGGAATCCAATCGCATTCGAACTGTGGCTACATCAAAAGTCTCCCCGAGATCCGTGATGGCTTTTGCACCTTCATTACGAAATGGAAATGATTTTTTTACTTCGGTTTGACGGCTAGGAGTCTTTTATTTTGATATTTTTACATCGGAACGCTATCCAGAGTTTCGTGTTTTCCGGTTGGTATCCATCGACTGAGACGAAGCGTATTATTTCAAAGGTGACTGACCCATTTTGCTCACCGCTGAATTTTTATTTTCTGTTTTCCATTAAATCATCGTTTATGCTTACGCAAAAAACCCACCACCGTGAAATAATAAAAAATCACCCAATAAGTAATTGATAACACAGAAAAACATCGTAAATTCATTAATTAATAAGTGTGTGATCGAACGCTTGGGTCTATGGATTCAAAACCCTCGCGAAATGTTTGAGAGTTACGGTCATAAGGTTACCCTTGTGGGCAAATCCCACGAAAATATTTTATAGTTATGGTTTTGTTAAAAGCAGGGTGTTATGATTTACCAAATTTTCATAACGTAAAATGAACCATTACTAAATATTTTGGTGGAGAGTATTATGCTTTGTGGGTGTATGAGAGAGAATATCGTTCTCTGAGGACGATTTACTGCTTAAATTGACAAGCTTGATTAAAATTATGTACTTAAATCCAATATTTCTCCTTTCTCTTACATCCCGCAGCAATAATGCTATTTTAATTATTTCAATAACATTGGAACGCATTTAAAAAGGTCTATTTTTGGCTACCTCAGTCCTCAAGTGTTTCTCATGGATATTTTATCTTGTAACTCGAACAAAAAAATGTTTTTTTCTCTTTTTATATATCACTAGAGCCTTTAGCCAATTATCGTCCCTTTGTGTTACTCAAATATTTACCCGTTTGTGGCATTTTTCTTTTATTATTCCCCTTGTTTTTCGTGAAAAAGTTTACATCACGGTTTTATCCTAGCAAACATGACGGACTTTTTTAGATTGATGGGAAAAAAATTATTGAAACTCCAACCGCAGTGTGAATTTCCATTTGGCTGATTCCAACACCCTTCGCATTTCCTCCCTACTCCTCTTATATTAACCTCTTGTTCTCCATAAACCTCTCACCCTTCCGATTCTTCTACGGTGAGGGAATACCGTCAAGCTCCAGGGTTTCATCGATCCATTTATACGATTGAATTGTTGCGTTATTTATCTTCGTCTCCCTTAACGGTTTTATTTTTTTATTTTCCACCTCTTACTATCCCACAGTGTACACTCAAAAGCCCCATCACGTTTTTATTTCTTCCATCCCAAATATTTATTATTTTCCTCTCCTTCATTCCTCTCGCGGCTCATCCATTCACAGTCCCTGTGGTATTCGTGATTCAATATTTGGCTAACCCAAACCGTAATATTTCTCCAGGCACGCGGCCCACTAGTCCACCACCGCTGGATGTGACGACATTTTCTCCATCTGCGCCCCCCAAGAACCCACTCAAATCTCACCGCAATTATTTCCATGCTTCATTTATCCGTTTTTTCTGAAATCTCCATCTCGTGTTTCCACTATTTCGTTTTAGCATCTTTCTCCTCTGATTTATCCAGAGTTACTATTCCACCTCATGCATTTTTGACTCATTAATTTTTATCGTTGTCTAGGACCGAAAGGATTATCTGTCGTAAGCATCCATCGCATAAACCTTCTTCGAAAAATATAACGAAGACAATGTCGGTTTTTTTATTTTCAAAATCTGATTTCTTTTTAGAGATTTACGATCGGGTTGTATTCCCACACGTGTGTGGTATGGGTGTGAATTTTTGTGTTTTTCTTATGTGCATGGGCTGGGCTGAAAATAAAAACGGTCGGATGAAAAGAAATAAATAAAAGGGAGATTCAATTCTACTGGTGCTTTCTCCACGCTCCCATTCCCACTGAAATCCATACCCTTATACCATAAATAAATAATTTATTGCTCACATCGTCCTTTCCCTTTCCCCTATATCCTCTACCCCTTCAGGAATATCCGTCCCTAAAAACCTCCCCGGGGGTTTTCTTCCCCAACCTTCCGAAGAGAAACTCTTCACCCATTAATATCAATGTTTTCGCTCTCTCTCTCTCCCTTACACTCACATTTAACGAAAAGAGTACCTCTCCAACAGTTTCAAGAGTGCAAGCAAACACGTCTACCCATATCCGGCTCATTACTGTAGGAGTACGTCCTTAAAAACTTTTTTACTGACGTTATCGACGCTTGTGCACAAGAGGCCTACCTTCTTTCTTTTTTTATTTCTCCAATTCCGGTCCCGGTCAATTGTTAATCTTCCCTCTGAGTGAAAGAGTGTGTGTTTTTTCCCCCATCGCTTACTTTCCATCGGCCCACATTAATCACCGTAGCGGATACGTCAGGCGAACTGGAATCCTTTCCTTTTTGTTTCAGCTTTTTCACTATCTCTTCTCTCTTACGGAAGTCGCACGGCTTTTGTTTCAGACTGCGGATCCAAAAGAAAAAAATAAACATAATTATATAAATAAATCTTCCTTTGACACCACAGTCTCATCACTTTTCCTTTTGGCCAATGTCAACCGCCAGAATTTTTTGGCCATCCTTTCACACTGCAGCATTATTTTTTTCGTTCGTCTTTGACTGATGTCGCTACGGGCCCGATCTCTAATTAGCATGTCAAGAAATATTCTCCTCCTTTTTTTTTTGAATAGCGTATTTATCATACTTTTTGATCTCGCGCATGAATGTGATGTGAATGGCTTCCTCATTTCATGAATACATTGAGTGACAAAAATCTCGTACTATTTTACAAAAGACCCCGTGAAGGTCCTGTCATCGTCATTCAAAATAAAAATGAAACACTGACAATTTTCTGTTGCGTTGATACTTTAATTTATTCCAAAGCTCGAAAGATATGGGAAGGCAAAGCCCAATTATCATGGGATTGATCTTATGCTATTGAAAGGAAGACAGTGGTGCCAACCTTGAGCTTTCGTTTCAGGGAAAGTGAGAACCTCAAAGGAGAACATTTCATTCGGTTGAATCGAACTAGTAGAGCGATTTTTTCAATGCTTCTAGCTGTATTTAGTGTATGAAACATCTTTGCACAAACAATACCAAATTTAATTTGCTGCATCTTACAACTTCAAGCAATAATTGTCATTAAAATACTAGCTTTGTGAAAATGGAAAAATGATGGCATTATCCCCAATGTGAGCATAAAGCTTAAACATATGGAAGCTCACTACATTCATAATGAAAAAGAATTTGGTTAAAATAACATATAATTTATGAACCTTCGAAGATTTCAACACTAATGTAGTCCTATCTTTGTGGAAAACATTCTAAGCCTCTCAGCTGATAAAACATTACCAAGATGATTTGTGAATAAAAGTGTGGACATAGGGCAAGATAATTTTCCCTATGAAGAAGGAATTCTTTGGTGCATTCCTCGGTCACCATCAGCTCTTCAAATTGCGGGATTACTAGGAGTATATAACTAGCTCAGCCTCTCTGAACGTAAATTGTCTCATGGCTGTGACTTATCCTGGGGTGAGCTGGATCCTCGTCACTCCAAACCAACCTTCGCGTTGAATGAGGAATTAGGTGAGTGTTAACCTGTACAATAGAATAATCACATATATTGAAAAGTTGGAAGTGAAATGTGTATTCCCTCTACCAAATGATATCTTACCCAAAAAATAACCAATACCTCAACCCATTTCCACCCATAATACTTTATTTTGCAATTGTGAAGCTAGTGAAGTTGTCCCTATGGTCTTCTTATGTAATCTAGTGAAATAGTCTGGTTATACATCAACTTGTTTTTTCAAAATGACCCGCAGTCATGCAGCTACTCTGGGTGGCAATAAGGTTCGAATCTAACTTTGTCTAACTAACAAATCTAACTTTTTCAATATCTACAAGTGACCTTGATAGAACAGATGAATTATCCGGGGAAGCATTTTTTTGATGAAGGGAAGTTAAAACGATTTTAGGGAATGTGAGACCCTCAAAGCAGAACATTTCATTCGGTTGAAATTGAAGTCGAGTGATTTTTTTCAACGTTTCTAGCTGTATTTCATGTATTAAACATCTTTGCACAAAGAATACCAAATTTAATTTTCTGCATCTTACACCTTCAAGCAATTGTTATAAATATACTAGCTTTGTAAAAATGATGAAACTACCCCGAATATGCCATTTCGTGTGTTACTTGCATGAAATTTGCGTATACTAGGCGTCCATATCGAATTGCCATTTTAAACCTGTCTCATTCAGACAGTGGGCTTATTTCAATAACTTTTGAAAATAAACTAATAAGTGGTTTAAGTTTTTTTCAAGCTTCAACAACATATTTGTGGCAGTTGCAAAGCAAAATGGAGAGCGGTTATTCTTCAAGAGCCTATAATTCTCAGAATGGTAGGGAGTATCCATATTGCCATGGAGGGCGGAAATGAGCTAATTAATGTACTAAATGTGCAATGACCATTAGAGGAAAAAAAAACCAGTTGAAGATTTTAAAGATAAATTAATAATTATCAATTTTTATAACAATACAAGCGAACAGTAAGTCCTGAGCGCAACTGAAAAAATTGTTTTAATTTATCAAATATTAGATAAAAAATTCTGAAATACAGTCTCGGGCATTGATATAAAATTGGAAACGTATTTAAAAATGCTGATCTGAAGTCCATGAAAATAAACTGTCCACATAGTTCCGCGCCATTACCATAGAAATACGTTCTGCAAACTAGGTGTCCCAGATGGGTGGTGCAGCCTTGGGCATGGACTAAAATTGCAAATAGATTCACATTTCCCCGAGGAATAATTTCTCGGCCTTGATTAGTCAAGGCTTGTGGTTCTGAAATTTTAGAAACTACGACCGGGAGAGAGATATAATCCGCTCCCGTTAGACATTTCAAAAGACCTCATTTTCGTCGTGGTAACCAAAGACAATCATAGCATTGCTATATTACAGCCTTTTATTTCTTGTATTAGGATATTGTATTCATATGTTGCTCTTCCTCCGCATATCCTACTTTCATTACCTAAAATACCTTTCTCTTGATCTATTTACGTTACTTACTCTTTATGATAAACTTTTTTGATAGCATAATTCTTGAAATATCATGTTCATTTCGAAATACTTAGGTTTAAAAATTTCAATACAGCCAAATCTAGCAATACTCCTCAATGAGTTTTGATATTTTGTTTAAAATGATCACCTTATTTTCCCCAATGAAATTTTTTTATATCTCTCTGGAATAATTTGTTTAAGTAAGATAGAGTGAGAGAAATTAGATAGCAGTTTTCCATTTTTTCTTGAATTGCAACATAGTTAATGGCATTCTTCCACTATTCTCGATTTCAAATAAGTATACCCAACTAAAGGAAAAAACATGCATGCATCCTAATACCTTCCTTTTGAATGCATACGTGTCTAGCCTTACCTGCCTTGAGAAATTTACTTAGTTTGCTGTAGCTATTATCTTTTAAGGACGATTTAAAAAAGCAGATTTGTATGGGATCCTAGGGAAACCGGAACTCAATTTATATAAAATAAGAGAAAATGTCATATTGATATTGGCCCTGAATTTATCAAGATCAGGCATGCTTATATTCCCAGTGAGTAGAGCTTCTATCTGGTGATATTTTCGTATGTCAATGTCTAATATAATTTATATGCGTTCATTTTTTTACCACCTTTAAGTGCATGACGTTTAAAAAATGCCGATGTTTTGAACTATTATCCGTTTCCGTATATGCACTAAAATAAGAATTCCATGTCTGAGAGAATTTTGTTGATAAACTTTGATATTTAATTCAAAATAATGGAAGCTCCTCCTATCACGCATCGTTAAAACACTTCATCAACTAAAAAGGGTAAACAAAATGCATCTCAAGGGTCGTTAACCTCGTGTGGTTGATTTTTTTTCTTACCCTTAAAGCTTCATTTCATTTTAATCAATGGGAACTTTCGTCGGAACGTGAAAATTCCAATTGTTTTTTTTTTATTCAATTTATTTTTTTCCGCATTAATTAGCAACGACTCACCCCTTCGTTTCCTATCTAAAGGGCCGGCCGCATCCTATTAATTATCCTCTCTCGCTAACCTATAAGTCCTCCAACCTCATCCCTTACAAGTCTTAATCCTCTCGTTAGCTCCCTTCCCTAACTTATGCCCGCGACGCCCATCACCATCGCCCAATCAACATTCCATTTCAATCGTTAATGCGTTACACTGAACAGAACCCCGGCAGTTATTCCTTTCACCATCGACACTACGATTTACCTTGGAGACGCGTGTGATTCTACCTCACCCAGAACCGTGCGTAATCCGCAATCCGATTGAGGTTGTCAATGGCTAAGCCCATTTCAGTGATGTAAAAAGTGATTCGCATTTGAAATTTGACTCCAAATTAAAAAATTAATATCATTTCGCATGGATATCCTCAAAAGAGAATTTAATTTCACTACGAGTAATTCTTAAAATCTAAAGAGGATTATGATCATGCAGATATTTTTGATATTGGCCGGATAAATTGCTCTTCCATCATTAAAATCGACCGAAAAAGTATTCTTTTCCTCTAATTGGCTGTCTCCATCGATATTTTATCGAAGATGAATGGCCCTTTCGAGGTCATCAAACTTCATTGGAATGCTTTCATTGGATAAAACTACTTTTATAAGCATTTGTTTTAAAATAAAAATTTAATCAGTTTTTCCATTTAGCGATCAGCTCAAATGAATATCCAAAAAGATGTACTTATCAAGGCCTGCGGTCAAAAAGCTTTTAAATTGTCATTTTAGATTTCACACAGAATGCACTTCTACGGCGTTACTTTAAATTTGATTTTAGGTATAATCACGAAACAAAAGTGTTCAGAGCACTCACCTTGCGATATTCGATCAACTTTTCTCGTATTCAATGCGACGGCCCTTTGCTAATTGGCAGACCAAAGCAAAATGAACTATTTTCATTCCATGTATCTCGTAACCTTTGTAAGTGTGTCATCGCTACAGTTGGAAAGAGGAAACTCCTCTCTGGCGCCAAAGAGAAGAGGCGCCGCTGTTGGAAGCAACTTCTGATAACTTTGACCATATCTTAAGCATCCCCTCGATGTAAGTTTAGGAGCTCTATCCTTTTGATGCCAAAAGATTCCATAGTTTTTTCACTTGAACATCAATGGAAGTCATAAAATGGCAAAAGGAACAGAGTCACGATAAATTTTATTTTATATCTGGAATTCTGGAAATTAAAGTTAAAATTTGAAGAGTTTATTCTTTAAATTTTTACATTTATAGTTCCACCAAATTTGAATTACACTGTCGAACATTGTAAAGGACGTCGAAAAATTTGTATTTAATAACGGATCCATGTAGTAATGCCAATTATTAAATCTGGTGAATTGAAAATACTAGTTGATGCATTATTTCTAGATTTTAAGAAAACTTTCAACACGGTACTATGTTACAAAAACTTTTTTTTAAATTAAAGCCATTTGGGTTAAATGATTCAGTGGTAAAAGCGATTTTTTAAGTGATTTTAAGCAATAAGTCGTTATTTATGTAATCACCTGTCATGAAGTTATAGTAACAACAGTTGTCACACAAGGAAGCTCAATTGACCACCTTTTATTCATAACATTAGTAAATATCCTCTGCTCCCAAATAAGTAGCAAATACGCAGTTTCACTGACAACATTTTCATCAATCACGAAATTACTGATCACTCTGACTGAAATTTTATCATCGGATTTTAACAACGTTTATGCATGGATCCAAGAGTAGGCACTAAAACTTAATCATAGAAAATGCGCGGTGGCACATTTATTGCGCAGGTGATCCAATTGTCCCCTTGTATATGTTGTGCAAGCTATTAATTGGTGTTAGACTACTGATCAATTGAAATATCTTGGCGTTACGATAACATAGAAATTGTCATGGGGAACGCATACAAGAATTATTTGTTACAGAAGAAGCAAGGATTCGTCAAGCATGTTGCGGGGAACAATTAATAACAGAACTTCATAAAACATAAAGGAAAAGTATGTGATTAGTGAAAAGCTGCTATGGAAGTAAAGAAAACGTTACCCAGATGTTGAAAGAACCAGGCTCGGAGCCGATAGAGATTCATAGGCTACGCACTAAGCTTAAATCGCTTGAGAAATCAAAAGTAGATCTTGTCCCGTAGATCTCATCTAGTAGATCTTTTAGTACGACTCGGAGAACACTCATTAGAATCTTACTACATTTCTATAGGTCCGATTGAAAAAGATAAATTAAAAGAGAGATTTTTCCGAACTAATAGGAATTGAACTTCGTTTTCCCCCCCAAAAATAAAGGAGTTTGATAAATGGAAGAAAATTTCCATATGTGCATTTATTATTTGACACGTTCAGCGTACAACAAACATAGTTCTGTTACCGTTGAGAAAAAATAGTATATGAGGGCAACGAGGATAATAAAGCTAGCGCAATCACTTTACATTTTGCCAACGTTATCCAATGAGGGGGCACATTCCCGTGCAAAGACGTTTCACATAAAGTTCATACTTGATTTCGCAAACTGCTGCATATTTAATTATGCTGATGCAGCTTCAAAGATGATTTATTTTAACATTAGATAAACATAAGGACAATATTTTTCTGCGTGGAAATCTTTCTCTGCAATGCAGAAGCGTCAAATGCTTTCCCATTTTTTCCTACGGGAGCCTAGTTTCATTGACGTTATTTTCGTGTCGCAAAACGAAGAATATTTACGTTGCATATGTACTTGGCTTCCTTTCATGTTGCAATATGGGCTCATTTCTTACAATACACCACCGAACTAAACAGTATGGATCAGCCAAAGTCTTGCATACGTCCGTATAGATATTCCTCATGCAAGCATAATAAATTAAAATAAGAAGATTCTTACAAGAGTACAAACGTAAATAGATTGTCTCTTTAGCCAGTAGCGTCAATAGAAAATCACGTCCTATTTTCTCGCGAAGAAAAATATATCAGGGAACAAATTTTCATTTAGCTTTTCATCTCCTCCCATTCGTATTCTCTATGAATAGGACGAGTGCGTATGTGCAAAATCAAGTGCCCAATCAGCACCATCTCTCTGCTATCACATTCCATTTATGTTTGCTCACAAAAAAATGTAAAAAAAAATTTCTTCGCCTTCGTAGTTACGACCATCGTGCGGTGTGGGACGGGGTATGAAGGAGGCGGGAGAGGATAGAAGGAACCCCATGAGACACTTTTCTCCCGCCCGAAGAACATTCTCATGATTACCTGATCTTCCAACTCCCCGGCCCACCATCACCGCTCGCAGCGTCTGCGTTCCTTGTCCGCTACCATTCCCCCCCCCCTTCCTTCTTGCTCATCCACTCCCTCCTCACAACCCAAGAGATTTCCCTTGCCTCTAGTAGAAAATTCACGTCCTACGTAAGACGTTCCGCGAATCAGTCGAGCCCACATAATTATCACTTGCGCAGAGAGCCTGGTATATTAGAGCGTAGTCATGGAGACCGTTTCGGCTTTACAATCCCTTCTCCGTCAATTCCATAGCAGTTTTTGATATTTTTATATTGTTTACACTGAAAAAATAACACTAGTATCAGCTGAAAATGAATGACAATCTCCAAATGAGTCTTTTTTAAATAAATTAACCGTTTTCAGCATGAGATCAGATTTTAGCTTATCAGACGGCAAAAATTAATTTTCTTATTTACTGTCCAGTGCAAAAATGAATAAGAGCAGCTTGTGATGATAAAAATTAATTTTCTTGCTCAATTCAAATCCGACCGAATTACGTTCCCAAATTGGAGGAAATATGTATAATAGAATGCAAACAAAATATCCAAAATGCCTCCTAGTTATATGCTTAAACAATTTTAGAAGGAAGGGTACTCGAATTTTAAGTATCTTTGTTACACAGGCGTGTATTTTCCCAAAACTGTAGCAAATTCTATACATGAATATTAATTAATCACTGTTTGCATCTATTGATCTCTCGCGTGGGTTTCCCGAGTATGTAGTCATGAAGACCAATAGGTTTTCGAATTAGATCTCGGTAATTTGAAGACGTTTCAGGCTAACTGCTGAAAAATGAAATTTACCGGTATGAATGGAGGCATGAAATCTATAACAGGTAACGTATATTCACCAAAAAATCGACACGAGCCAATTATTTAGAGGATTATCAAGGCTTCTAAAATCATCAATTCGGATATTTTCCAGGAATGGATGCGTTAATATACATGAATTTCATTCATAGAAAAAAATAGAATCAAAGCTTCTCCTTGCCCTAGATACGTTAAATTGTTCATTCAAAATTCTTCTGAAGTGAATTTCTGCCGTAAAGATAATTGTAGCTTAAATTTACCGTAGTTATACAAACTTT
Source organism: Ischnura elegans (assembly GCF_921293095.1). Lineage (NCBI taxonomy): Eukaryota > Metazoa > Arthropoda > Insecta > Odonata > Coenagrionidae > Ischnura > Ischnura elegans. The sequence goes on along the minus strand of NC_060251.1, from coordinate 84,338,695 downwards.
AATATGGAGAGGGACAAACGTGTTTAAAAATCAAAGATCGAAAGTGTATCCTTTTTTCAATGAAAGTTAAAGAAAGGAGTAATAGAAATTGAAAGAAGTAAGTTTAAGAAAGGAGTAATAGTAAGTTAAAGAATTTAAAGAAAGGAGTAATGAATAAGGGAAGGAAAAACGACATATTAATTCCATGTTTATTTTGACACATAATTACTTGATTCACGAAATAATATTAAGGTATTACGATTCACTGCAAAGTCTACTATGTAATTCTTCTTGAAAATTTATCCCAATTGGCAGTCACTTGAAAATATTTAGGAATCTTATCCAATGAATTCACGCAAAAAACAAACCTCTTTCTGCCAACAAAAAACATTTAAAAACAAATGTCTTCCTAATATGGGTCACCGCAACTTTGAACCGGTTGTTGGTTGGAAAGATTATAAAGATTCACTAATCTTGCGCGGGTGATAACCATGAAATGTGGCCAAAAATTGACTTACGTACGGCTTAAACGGTCCTTCACCTCTCCACCTTTCCCACCGCTTCCCTGCAACGGTAGAATTCTCGTCCAACCTCGCGAGAAAACGCACCACACGGTAAAGCCTCCTTCCCCTTTCCTCTACTGCGGTGGCGCCCAAGACGTCGCCCATAACTTTGTCCCTAATTCGGCTCCTTTTTTTCCTCCCTCTCAAACACATCTCTCCAAGTTCTTCGCCCTTCTCCCACTTTGGAATTGGGGAGAGGATCTTACACACACACTTTTCCCTTCCAGCTTGCCCTGAAACCAGGATAGCCACCCACACGAAAATTCTGGGTACAATTCGGGGGAAAAAGCCGGGAAAATCCGGTTTATCGGGAATATTTTTGTTTCGTAAAGCTAAAAAAGAAGAAAGGGAATAAAACCTTAATTGATCTTTTCGTTCTTCATTCCTTCAAAACTTGTCTTTATCAAACCAATTCTTTCTATGACTCAATTTTTCACCGGATAAGCATCATATTTTTCCTCCACCTACTGTTTGAATCACCGATTAATTGACTTTGATATATTTAGGAAATAATGAAAACGCAGGTTCTCAGATAAAATTCGGATAAAAGTCGGGACTAATTTCTCCAATCTAGCCAACACCCAAGGTTACAGCCGTTTTACATTGCACACGTCATTGCGCTCTTACGTATGTACGAAAGCGTAGCCATAATTTCATCGTGTAAAGCGGTGAATTGCTAGATCGCATTCGATAATGTATTGATGCGAGATGGCAAAATAGCCCTTGCTCTAATTCCGAGCTCGTATTCTCGCAATTTAAAAATGTTTTCAGTGCTAACCTGCGCAATGAAATGCCGCGCATAAAATGGCCTTAACACAGGCATCGATCTCCCACACATGGGTACATCCACATCTCTTCTCCACCCTACAACAAGGGCCCATTCTCCTCACGTAGGGCTGTTCCTCCTAAACCTGAGCCCTCATACCCCGGCGGCGCCTACACATAAACGTTTCTGCCCCGTCTCGCCATGTTGTCTCACTTCCCTCCACCCATAAGACACCCCCTGCCCCTCACCCCCTCCCAGGGCCCAACATCACCTGATACACCTTCCTACCCCTCCCAACTCCCTTAACTTTTCCCTCACCCCACTGGCGCTCTGGTAGAGTTGCCATATCCCCCTTATTCTCGGAGGTGAATCCCAAAATTGGACGATAATTTTCAATATCTTTCTTGGCTCTCGGATTTTCCTGACGCAAGATATCATCGTCAGAGAAGCATCGCGTCCTGGCGATGAATGTAGGGAAGATTAATGCCTCTCGCGATTGTCAATGCCTTTTGCTCCTATAAATGATTTGGATTTAATAAAAATATTGATTCACAGAAATATTTCCATTCATGGGAAGATATTAAATATGAAGCATTTATTAGATTTAAAATATGTCACGTGCTCTTGTCAAAATGAGGAAATGACCTCTTATCCCCCACCGCCAATAAGAATGCCTCACTACTCACTCGGTTGATCCATAAGATCTTCATCAATTTCGGTAGCACCATGCAACAAATGTTTTCACACTTGACTTCTCGGATGAGGGCCAAAACTATTAAAAGGAAATACGTCCTCTTTCTGGGGTATAAACCTGAACAATGGTACTCAACCATATTGCGTGCTATGAGCGATGAGGAAGTTGACGAAGAGTGAGACGGAACCGAGGCAATAAAAAACTTGAGAAGGAAATTAAAATAATTTTATCGGCCGAATCTTGATGTGCAATGACTTGATGATGCCAATCGTCGTGAAACAAGTGGATGGCAAGAATGAAAGAGGAATACCACATATATAATATATAGAAGAGATAATGAAGGATGCCAAAGGGAAGGAAAGAAGTAAACTTTGAAAAAAAAATTACTTGAGTTAAAATCAGATACTAAATTTCCATTCCAAATATAGAAAATGAATTGAAGCGTTACGTTAAAATAAAAATAGAAACATTGTGTCACGGGTATTTATCAAATGGCCATCCTCAGAAACACAAAATTTTCGATTTCGGCCCCCATAGGTGAGAATCAGCGTAAATGAATTTTTTACACCTTATTTTTATGATAAATCCTAAGAAAACCCCGAAAAATTGACAAAAGTATGAAAGAAAACGAAAGCACTTGTGATGGTTATGTTTTTACGTGATTAGCTACGTAAAACCTATGTCAGGATTTTTGGCTTGTGATAACTTCTTCTCTTATAATTCAAGTGATCAAAATATTTCCAAAACTCTATCTCTCAAAATTAATAGCCAACAATATACATCAATGGGAGGTGTAGGAACACCCTCGGCCACACACCCCAGCAGATGCTCACGGAATAGTGCGTAGATGTTGATACCCCAAACAGCACAGCCCACGCCTTTAAAACTTGGCAGAGTTTGCACACAAGAAGATACGGGTTAAGGGTAAGGAGAAGGAGGGGAAGGAGAGTAAGGGTGTCGCGGGACCCTGGAACCCTGCTCCCAGGATCCGCGTCATTCACAGGCGCCGGAGGACGCCCACTCAATCCCTGACGACTTACGCGCCTGTAAACCCCTTCTTCCCGCCCAACAGCCTTCCCTCCCAACAAAAGTTCTTCCACGAGGATTCTGCAAGAGCGGATGATAACGACCTTATCCCTCCCTTCCAAAGCCCGGCACTGCTTTCTGCCTCAGCACCAACCAAAAAGATGGGAGCCAAAACGACTCCACTTGCCCGCTTTCGCGTTCGAAAAGTTTTTAAAGTCCCGATATATAAGGACCGATTCACAGATAGTGGAAAGTACGTGACAGGGTGGATCTTTAAAAGAACTTGGTACAGATTTTAAACCCGTTTTATAATTACGTTGACAGAGATAGAATTTAACTTACATCACATCAATGAATTGAAAAAATAATGGCATGATACGATATTTTTAGTAGAAATATTATAATTGGTGCCTATGGTTTTGGAGGAGGCCACCAGCAACTAAGGTTGCTTGCGGCCTTGGGTAGTATGAGAGGAGAAAAACCCGGTTTTGGAATTAACCTCGTCTTAAAATAAGGTGCCAACCGGTCCACTACTGAACGTCCCATCCGACGGACGGAGAGTTGTACTTGAAGTGCTGTCTATAAAACATTCCGGCGGAGTATAAACAATAGCAGATACTGTTTTACTTCCAAAATATATATTTTTATTTTTTTACTTGTTTCGGCTGTTACACCATTATTAAGTATAGAAAATACAAAATATATTGGTACTTTGTCACAACACATATTTTAATTTTCTTAATATATTGTGAAAGTAACAAAGTGTCTTTTATTGATAATATGAAGGAAGGCCTTCCACCACGTACAAGCTTCAAGTTTCGATTTAACTGCAGCAGAGATCGGGCAGCCTCTGAATAATCTCCACCACCTCTGGACTTTTAACCCGGGCCCATGGAATAGTTATCCAACTCTCTCACCAACCCATCAACCCAAATTCCCTCAATACATATAATTATGGTGACGGATATGAGGGTTCTGGTTTTCTGGATTTTTCCTCAGTTCCCTCACCGATGGTGATAAAAACCTATCTAATGTCCTTTCAAAAGAACCGTTAGTTGATGTTTATCGGATCTGTTACAATGGAGACTCGGCAATAGGATGAAAGAGATTGGAGGAGTTCGTGATTTGGGCGCGGAATAAAGCATATACCACCGCATAAAGTACACAACGGTACACAGAGGTACAGTGGCCCGATGTGACCAGACGTAATGCATGCCATTTTTAACAAAAACTTTTGTCAAAAGGATTAGTCAGAGAATAAACGTGGTTACATTCGTGGTCAATGATAGGAGCAAATATGCAGTAAAACCTCGGCGTCATGACTGTGTTTATCGCACCAAAATTAGAAACTGTGGCCATATAACAATGAAAACGTCATCGGCTGATGCAGTAATTATTTGCTACAAATACAAACTCAATTTGATGCTATAAATGATGAGGCATACTTTACCCACATAAGGTAATGAAATATAGTTTCGGAAATGACTGAAAAATTGTAAAGTACAATCGAGATATTTTTGGGTACTTATAGTCATATGAAGATATAATGTTAAATAACAATGACTGAATACTAAACCAATAGGTTATCTACGTGGCTACATATCTATAAAAACTGAAGATAAAGCAGTCTAAAGATATTGATGAAATATTCTCGGGAAATCAGCCGGGTGATGATGGCCATTGCTGCCAACGTTTCGATGGCCTTCTCTGCCATCGTCTTCAGGGCGAATTGAACGCCATTCGCCCTGAAGACGATGGCAGAGAAGGCCATCGAAACGTTGGCAGCAATGGCCATCATCACCCGGCTGATTTCCCGAGAAGATTTCATCAACAGCATTCGCCGGGAAAGAACCAAATCCTTCTTCAGTCTAAAGATAATATAATCTTTAAAACTGCTAGGGTATATAATCTTATAAATAGAAAACAAGAAAGAATCCATATTGTGAAAATAAAGTTGACATAACTGTTTTAGTGCAGTGCTTAATTGGCATAGTGATGATGAAACTATGATGATGGCATGACTATGTGAAGGCATGATGATGGTGATGATGCTGATTCTTTGGATCGATTTAGAATATACTTTGAAGACATCTAAAATGGGTACTTTCTACATTGTTTATCCAATGCGTTTCACTTATATCTCCATTAGGGATTTGAATCACATTTTTACGCATAGCTTTACATCGAGTATGCATCGTAGCCATGAATAAATACTCTAACCATTAACTTCTTTTTCGGCTATATCAGCACGCATACATAAAATTAAGCAGCTTAAGGAAAAAGCTTACATTTTTCTATTTGGCATCGTATTTTCTTCATACGAACGGATAAGTACAGACTTTCATTCGAACCGATGCAAGAGGGAAATATTTTGCGGAGTGCTTTGAGGGTGTATAGATGAGGGAAGCAAGCTGTGTAGTCTTTGTTGAGGACGAGCAGACGCGTCGCCGTGAGGAGGAGGAAGAAGAGTGCTCGACAGAGAGGCAGAGAGTAAGGCGAAGAAGAGTCTCCCTCGAGATTTCGCCGGCTTTAGATGATGGAGGGAGAAAAAAAGGCCCTGCTCGTTGAGCGGACTCGATGTGCACCGCCCGACTCGGAAGTAATTACAGCGACGGCTCTCTTTGGAAAACCGCCGGGAAGCGGGCGGCAGCAGCGCCTTCGAGTGCGGGTGGTGGGCCCGATGGTTTAGGCCGACGAATGGATGGAGCCGGTATTTTTTTTATGTACCACCGATAAAGATGAAGTGTGGGTGAACTGGAGGGGAGATATTGGGTGTGAGGGGGTAGGAAGTTGTGGAGTTAGGAAGATTGGAATGGAGGCTAAAGGGATGATGTTGGTTTCGAAGTGGTGAGGTGATAAATTGAAAATTTAGCATCTAAGTCTACTTCATATTTTTCTAAATTCTTTTATCTAAATTGACATTATTATCTGTATTTAAACATGATCTACTGCTTCATAATGCATATTAACATCATTTACATAGTATTATTGTATACGCTACCCAAATTTTGCATCCAAATCTTCATCATATTTGTAGTTACATGATGTAAATCGGCATTATCTATAACAAAATAATCTTTAATGACATTACCCACTACTGCATAATGTGCATGAACTTTACCTACATTCATTCAGGGGAGATATTGAGAGTGAGGGGGTAAGAAGTGATGAAGTGAGGAAAATTGGAATGAAGTTACAGAGGAAAAAGACTTACGTTGGCTTTGAAGTAGTGCGGTGATAAATTGAAAATATTTCATCAAAATTTGCATTAAATACATAACTATAAGATCTAATTCAAAACTATCTGTATCTAAATGATGTTGAATGACATTATCTACTTCTACATAGATGTGCCATTGTCGATAATGCATTATATAGTTGAGTCGTCGCATTCCAACATTTTTACTCTTTGTCTTTGTCCACCACTGATCTTGTTTACTGTGTGAAAGTAAGGGTTGTGTGTCGTCACTCGGCGGGATTTTCCTCTATTTGCAGAGTAAATGAATCATAATGGTTTGGAGAATCCCGTTTAAAGAAGCATAACTTTAATGATGCGCGTTTAGTTCGTAATTTGTCACGTTTTTTTATATTTTAGGTAAATTTTTTTATTAGAAAAATATTTGCAAAATGCTCCTACGAGGTCTACACTGAATTGATTGTAATTTAAGATTATCCGAAATGATACGGGAATCGCGTGCTTATGAAAAAACTCAGTTCATTTCACTTTCCCGTTCCAATTCCAAATTGTCCTAATAGTGAAAAAGCATGCGACGAATCTACCCTTAAAGGGAGTAGTGTAGGAAACTACCATCGAGAGGACTCCTCTAATGCACATGGACTTCATGTAAATTGTATAAATCTGAAAACAACCTCGCATGCCGCCTCAATTGACTTCGGACATTAATCGTTCATTACTTACAAAGAGAAAGAAGAAGAATAAGTAAGAGAATACAAAATGAATTGTGTGAGCGCTTTGAAAGGTTTAACTAATTGCAAATTAAAATTGATTCAATTATGGTAGAAAATTAAGAATCGAGAGTATTCTGATAATTTAGGACGAAAAACATGAGAAATATTCTTTCACTATAATAATTAATACCGGAGAATAAAATAGTGGACTGCGTCAACTTGGTCCTACAATTGTGGATCGAAGTAAATAGTTATGGAGTTGAAAAAAAAACTGTAAATGATGATGTTTTTACTTTGAGTTCTCACCATCTACTAATCAGCGTCAAATTTCTCTTATCTCATTCAACAACCTTTTTACTACAGAATAGGATGACCTGATGAGTGAAATTACGACTAATCTAACGATTTCTATGAAACTTTACTGATATATAGAAATCTACCACTTTTTTACATTGATTATGAATACGTCATTGGAATCACTGCCACTAAAAAATATCCCCACGAAATATATCGCTTAGTTTTATTAAATTTTTAATTTTTCTTTCAGTTAAGAAAATACAAAACCCAAATTAAATGGAAAATATTATTTCTTGCAAGATACTGGTAAAGATAAGAAGGTTAATATAACGTTGATACCTCAATATCCAGTGGTCGAAACCAACGTGAGCCCTCTAATAATAATTATATTCTTTATATTCAAAATGAGAAAAATACAAACACAATCGTTGATAAATCAATAAAAAGGGAGTTCTTGTAAAAGATAGGTTAAAATTTAGATAAAAGTACAATTCGATGTTTGTTACTAGTCAGATCTGTATGAGAAAGTATGTTACATGGAGGATAAAATAAACCAAATTAACCCGGTTGTCAGGAGTGAATGTAATTAAAGGTGACGGTAAAGACTATTATTTTTTTGTTACTTTTTTACACGAATTGATACGCATTCAATTCTAAACTCCGACCCTTAGGAAAAAAAAACACTGTCCTTTATGGCAACATATCATCGCTCTTAGACTGCAAGGCCTGGGTGGCTAAGCATGCCCTAGTATGAAGGTAATAACAGCCACAGGCCTTAAGTGGCACAGGAGGGAGCTCACCGTTATTAGCATACTCCATCCAACAAGCAGGAGAACGATGGGAGATGGAACATGATATAGACTTCAGCGTGACATGGTCCCATCGATATGAGATATATTCCGCCTCTTGTTTTTTGACATCATATTCCACGACGAACTTAGTTCGTTCACTGGAAACTAGGTTTTCTCGTCATATTCCCCATGCTTAGATTTCATATTTTCGGCCATCGCACATCAAAGCACCTGCGTTTCATCCGGCATCTCACGGTAGTAGTTCTGTATCCCCCGTGCGAAGCGCGACGCAGCGGGTTAATAAAAAATTTGGACTGGACAGCCTCCGGTCCTGGCTTGCTCCGTCTCCTTAATGGAGAGCGAAACGGGCGTATTTGGTCTTTCTTGCATCGGGCGACGCATTGAATACAGATGGTGACTCGCATAAGGTGCCGAAATAAGAAAAAAATAATTTATTCGAGGGTCTTTGAAGAACTCTCTGCACCTGCATACCACCGTCTCCCCTACGCTGTAACTTGCCAATTACCGTACTCCAGCTCATAAGAAGTCCCTCATTTTTTTATTTTTTCTTTCTATTCTTCCTCCCAACTCCTGGCTTCATTACGTCCTCAAAATCATTACCTTGGCGGCACACAAGGTCATATATTTGTTTACCCTCCCTCAACGGTTTGGGCAAGGATCCGAAATATTGGGCACCCATTTCATCAAGGGCAAAGAGGACCCCTCTTTATCTACAAAAAAGATGACTAAAAAAAGAGCACCAGGGTTCAAATTCAACGTGAGGCATTAGGTACCTAATTTCGCCTCCCGGGGCAATTTTATCTGGCGCACTATATCGGGACGTAGCCTTGAAAAAGTTTCGGGGGGGGGGGGGGAAAGGTGAAATAATGGTAGGGGGATGAGCATACCTTTGGAATTTCAAGCGTGAGTGTATGAAGGGAAGTAGGGGGTGTAAAGGCTTAAGTCTAAAATAAGGAAGGGTTGGAGAGATAAAAGAGAGAGGCTATCAAAAGACCCCGATTGCCAAGCAGGGCACGATCCCACGCAATCTTTCCCGTCCGTCAATGCCCGCTCTACAGAAAAAAAATAGTACCACTCCGCTTCAGAGCGCTCAACCATATACCCTCCCATCTGTCCACTCGCTCTGGATATCCTGGAAAATCGGGAATAACACGAGAAATCAATGGTTTGCGAGATTATTTTGTGGCATCGTGACATGATAGATTAATAAGTTAACTTTGTTGTATCCTTTAATGTATTTATTAAAAGACTCTACCGGTTTCAACCTTTTCACACATTTTCAAGAGGTGAGCAAAAATATTTTTTGCATTCATCTGTTGATAATGACCTGAAAAGGTCTTTACCTATGGGTCTTCATGACCTAAAAGTCTTTCAATACATACTGTATGGAATACAACAAAGTTTGCTTTTCATTCTGTCAATAATAACGGAATTGAAAAACATGGTATATAGTATTACAATATATAAAGAGCTTTATAAAACACAATTTTTCTCGCGGACATGTTTCAATAAACTTTTATTTAAACAACTTTTTCGCTATGATTTTCAATCTCCTTTCTTTCACTGATTTTGCCTTCGGATTTTGGCAGCCATGTTTTGAAATAGTCTCCATATTTAATTTTAAATCCTAAATAATATTTCTAGATAAATTTATACTCATCATTAAAATGCAAGAATATGACGTTGAAATTTGGTTATGAGCTACTCATAAAATTTCAGCTTGATAGCTATTAGGAATGTGGATTGAAATTGAATTGCAAGATTTGATCCGGACAAGGCGACTAGTAAAAAAGCAATAAAAGCTTTGTAAAATTTCAGAATCACAGAGAATAGATCATTGTGCGTATTTAGTGGGGAAGTTCAATTTAGGGGTTGAATTCGTGGGGTGAGTGATGGTGAGATTCCTTAATAAGTTCCACAAGAATCTAACTAAGTCTAAAGGATACCTTCAATTATTAATAATGCAGAGGACATGAAGCTTTAAATAATGATCTTAACTGAGGTAAAAAAAAAACCTTTTCCGTAAAATAAGGAAAAACTCGGGTATTCTCCTTCTGAAACAATGCGGTCGCCTTTCCTCCCACCCTTCCTTATTCTCTTCTTCTACTAATTTATCAGAATTGACTCCATTGCTCTCTTAAACTCATAGAGTATATTTTTTTCGCTGTTTACTACCCGGTCCAATTGGGAGACCCTCTGCCCCACACCCTTACTCCGCTCCCTGTGGACCCTTCAAGCAATTCATCAACTTAAACCCTTTCCCTCACCCTTATGGCCTTTCCTCGAGCTCTAGTCACGACGCTGAGACATGATGACTTCGAATCTGCTCGATAGTCGCGAAGCACAGGGTGGGATTCTTAGACGGCTTCAAGGAGAAGCATCAGAGTTATTTCCACGAGTATTACAAAAGAGGATTCTCAAAATGGCTTCTAAATGTATCGTCAAGTGCCGCGCCTTTAAATGGGTTTGTAGAAGTCACCACTCGCGTCGCTGACGGGCAAATTAATCCGAGTTTCACGGGGAATTAAGGTATAATTAGAGGTTAAAGCCAAAATTTATAGACTTGAATTTGTGATCTATCGAATATATTACTTTTCAATGTTATTCCTCGCAATTGCTAACATTATACTGCAGAATATTAGAAAAAGTGAATCGCGTTGCATTCATCACATTTGCGGGCATTTTTTAAAACCGATTAAAATGCGACCGAAGTGGCAACAGAAATCATGTGATGGAATTGGGTCTCCCTTATGCAGTCCCGTTGGCGTTTTCTTTCTTTTAGTCATTGCACGACAAAGTTCAATAGCGGGCCGCAAAAGAAGCTTAATTTCTCGCATTCAACTTATGCCGTAATAAATTTAGGTCCGGTTTTTTGTCTGATTAGCTTTAACCTGAACATAATGAAGCCAAAACTCTAGCACGAGAATATTTGAAAGCTATAGAAATGCTGATCAGAACAATGTTTAGTTAAAGTAGCGGTCTTACATAGAAACACTCGTCAACTGCGTTTTTTTTCACGAACGGTTCAAGATCAAAGTTTGGAAGAAGGGATCAAACATTTTGCTTTCATAGAACACTAAATACTGTAGAAGATATATTAATTCCTAAGGAGTGATACATATTAATATAATCTCAAGCATTAACGTGCAACTTACTCAAATTTTAGTAAACGAACAATTTTACGTGGGGTGAAACATGGGGCCGATGAATCGACACCTTGAGCGTCTACGGGTTAAAAGGTAACTGAGCCCAGTTTATTTCTGTACTCTATCCATCTGTTCATTGATCCCCATCTCGAAACCCTCAGTCCTTCCGTTGTCCTCCATACTCGACAAGGTTGTAGCGCAAAGAAAATGAAACGACTCATTATCAATAAGGACCAAACATTGAGTAAGTGATCAGAGTAAACTGAGCACCACTGACAGCTGATACTAATATTCCAAAGCACTGAAGGAACAAGTGACTTTTGTACGCAGTCACGCGCACGGGTACAAAGTTAAATACACCAAAGGATGAAGTTCGCCATGAAAAAATATTTGACTTAGCCGGGATTCAAACCCGGATCTCCCGATTGCCGGTCAGGCGTGCTACCAGTTACACCACCAAGCCATCTTCTCAGAGCGAACTTCGGGATGGGTTTTACCGGCAATCGGGAGATCCGGGTTCGAATCCCGGCTAAGTCAAATATTTTTTCATGGCGAACTTCATCCTTTGGCGTATGATACTAATATTGGCTGCGATGGAGGCCCTTGTAAGCGAGGGAGGATCAAATCCTGGCGTTGGCGTTCGCCTACTCAAAATGAAATATGTCAAGAGGAAAAAAGTAATATTTTATTTAACTAAACGACTCCAGTACTTTTCAGTCCTCCAAGTTGCGCTAGATGTAACGATAGACCCTCATCGAAAAACTTTCCCTGTATTTCATTTTTGAGGCCTGAATGGAATATCAGTACACACAGGTTTATTGATATATCAACATTTTTCCAATAATGGAAACTTATCAAGATTGCCATCATTGTTTTTTTCCTAAGGGGTATTAAACCTCGTAGATATTTTTTTAGAGCAACTGAATTTTCTGTTGTAAATTTTGTGTCTAATTCTAAATATCTCAATAAGTTAATTACGGTAATGGCTACTAAAAACAGTGGCAAAACTGCAGGGACTTCAGTGTTGGAATCAAATTGCCGCTGAAAGTCAATTCGTTTAGTCGAGCATATTTATCATAATTATTATAAATATTCTCTACATTTGTATTTACATGGGCGTACCCCGCGTGCGGCAGGAGGGCAGGAGCGGCAGTAGCTGCCTTCACCCCCAAGAAGCAAAAATCGCAAATGCCTTTCAGGCAAACAATATTTTTTCAAGCAAATATTTAAAAAAAACTGATAAAGAGCTGTTACAGTTTCCTTAAAATGTTGATATCATTCACCTTTTCCATGCTTAAATCTTACCTACTACTTGAACAACCATATCTTGCACCCCCCTAGTTTTGATCCTGGGTACGCCCTTTAGTATTTATAAGAATATAATTAGCAAATCATTACAATAACATGGTCTCTGAGATGTAAAACTAGGTAAAATCAAATACTGATTGTTAAAATTTTATTATTAGTAGTTCATCTTTCGTATAAGTGTAAAAATCATGTATATTGCTGAAAAATATAAAAGCAACGTGTCTATTGTTCATGCTGTATCAAAGATAAAATAACACTACAAATGCATAATACGCTTATGAATACTTATAAAAGAGGTAATGCTACGGGGATACTAGAGAGTATTTAATCTCATTAGCCTTTTAAAATAAATCCAAATGCTTCAGGAAGCATGTGAAATAATTACTAAATAATTAAATTATAATGTTTATGACAGATCCATCAGTTCACCATCATAAATAGCTTATCATATGTCTTTAATAGCCACTATTTAATTCTCTACCCCATCTTGCTCTCTATGGGTCGTTTTCGGAGACTCAACGGTGTTCAAAAGATGTTCGAAGGTTACAATGAGTCGGATGTAAGTGCGCGTCGACAAGTGCGTTTGTAAATGCGTCATCGGGTCGTTGGCAGCCTGCCAGATTTCCATATCACTACCCAACTTACCCAACGCTACATGGTCTAATATTTGTTGTAAATATTTAACTGAAATAATTTCTGGTATCCTCAATATCTTAGAGTATCATTGTGGTTCACTTCCAGAAAGAACGCAAATTTTGGCGTAGGTACCATTAATTATATGCGTTTGCAATGCTGATCAACACAAAAAGAGGCATTTTTTTAACACTGGTCCCATTATCATTGAGGTGTCGTTAATATGCCGGAGGACTATGTAATATTATATTAGTTCTCTAAGTGAATGAGTATATTGTAAAGTTAACTAAACTCGTTTTATAAGCAATGTAATTGGAGTCTTTTTTTAGTTTTGAATGCAGATTTTGTGAATAATCATAATTTCTTTCATTAGCTTGACCGACTCAGGAGAAAAAATGCGATATAAATATATGCCTTTCATTACTTTTCCTACTTTTGCTCATTGAATTGAGCAAGTAACAAATGAAGAAAAGCTTGGCGTAAGACAATAAACAATCTCGTCAAATTGTGAACACAATAATTGCCTTGCATTGCTTTTCGAACAGTACAGTCCTGAAAGCTCTCCCGTTGTGATGAATGATTGAAGGCCTTCAACTTCTACTCCCACATTTTTCGCTCTCTTTTCCTCAGAGTCACTTCCCTCGTAAAAAGTCATTCCGTCCTTTAATTTCGTCACCAAATTCCCAGTCTCCCTTTGCTCTCCCTAAAAAAAAATTCAGCACCCAGTCATTTCCTTTCAGCAAGCAAGCGGGAAATTAAACCAGAGGGCACGGATGGAGGGAGACCTCTCTTCCCAAAAGTCCTTCATTTGGTGAGAATACACAAAAAATGATGAAATTTTTACCTCTTTCTTCAGCTCACGAGAAAAAAAAAAAATATATATATATATATTTTTGTCAGAGAAAATTCTTAACTTTAACCCTGTTAGTAATTAGTACAAGGTCTGCGTGGACGACGGCTGTCCCCAGCGAGAATTATTCCTTCTCCTAATGATACATTTGTCGATGCAGCACATTACGAATAGCTTGCATATAAAAAAGTCACCTTGAGCAGTCAGAGGAAGTGTTGCCATGGTTAGGAAAAGAATGAGTGAACGGAAGGACGTCTTGCCTTTCATCTCGGACAAGCCCACTGCGGACAGACAATTTTGTGCGCTAATATGTAAAAGAAAATTTATTTCTTTTCCATTTAAATTAACGAGTTTCCGGACATGTTTCTGTCTCTTCTAAGCGAATATCATTTTTGATTAAATCAAATTATTCCCTTGTAGCTTTCATTACTGTTTAGATGAAGGATATCTTAATAACCAAATGGTAGCCTAGGTAGAAGAAAAACACTAGAAAAAGTTTCCGCAGTAACTTGGCCATAGCCGGAAATGGTGAAAAAGGGCTCATAGCGGTAATTTGTCCCATGCGATTGCAATTCTCACTGTTTTGCATTAATAGGCGATAGTAAGTGTCTGTTTGTAACAAAAAACACAAGATAAATTTCATGTTGATGTTGCAGAAGTGTTTACGCTGGACTATTTATGTGCGCACTAAAATAACGTCAAAAATACTAAATAAAAAGAGGTGACCGATGGCAATAATTATAATAGTGGTTAGCAAATATTCTTGTTCAAATGTTTATGGATGTATTTTACAAGTTTCTAATATTTTATTCAAAATGGACCCAGAAAATGATAATTTCGAGTCTATCAATGCAGTTATATTAGCCTATGGATTAGGCGTGGCATTTACCTTAAAATCACAGGAAGAAATACTTAAGCATTCACTGGCTGTCTCACAAACCTGCAATGGCACATGAATTGGTGTATTTAAAGGGAAGAGGTATTGTCATCATTATATTAGTCAACAATCCTAAGAATCGTTTGACGCAGCTCTCCATTCCTCTCTCCTATCCGCTGGCCATTTCATAGCGACGCATTTCGTCTCTTTTACATCTTTTATACCCTGTCCTATGTAACTCATTCGGGGCCGATCCTCCTCGTCTTCCCTTCCACCTGTACCTCTGAGATTGCTTACAATAGGCCATTATGTCTTATAATGTGGCTAACCAAGGATGTAAAAATAAAACATTAGGCTTCCGGGAGACTGGAGAGGAATATGTTATCTGGGTCAAATTACCTCAATAAACAATATCTTAGAATGACGGTGTTGAGGTGATTCACGATTCAGAAAATTGTTCAAGTATATTAAAAGATATTTGATAAATTGATGGTTTTTTCAAATTATACAGACATGATCAAACCAGTACAAAAGTGCGGAATAATAAAACTTTATCCTCTTTCTCCAACGATGGGTTCTCCCAAGGTTAATTTAGCCTCTATCAACGCAGTCTGCTCTGTATATCGTGGCATTTTCCTCGACAACAAGCGGAGACATAATGAATCTTTAATTGGCAGACACAATTAAAATGGGGCATAAACCAGCTATTTGTGTATTTATAGAGTGAAGATATATGATAACGAAGTGCTAACGCACTTCGAGACTTAGAAGAGGGATATTGAGTCTAGCGTCTATTTATATTAAGATAGTTGAATGATGGCGAAGGGATTGATTTTTGAGAGAGAATAATTCATAAAATGAATCAAGTATTTTCAAAGTTACTTGATAAATTGATAATCAATAAAATGAAATATAATCTTAATTAATCAAATATATTAACATATTCTTGCTGTATTGATGATCGCTAAGACCAGACATTATCAAGCGCGAAAAAAATCTTGATTAATAAAACTTTCACCAGATCCTACAACTGTGGACTCCTGAAAAGTAAATTGAGCCTCTATCGACGCAGTCTGATTAGGCTATCGTGGAATCCCCCATGAAACCAAACGGTGACCTACTCCTCCTTTCTCGTGTAGAGGTAAATAGAGAACCACAACGATGCCCTGAATTGTACGCAAGCCCAACCGAATGGAGTGCCCTGAGAGTAACTGGGATAGGTTAGTGGAGAACGCGGTCCGGAGATGGCTGCAGAAAAGCCCGCGAGTGGCGTCCGTATGCTAATCACGACTGTATTCGCGGGCCACACCCCGGTTCTCCAAAGTTGTAATATCTTATCGCAAGGAGCGTTTAGTATACGCGGTGGAAAGGTGATTACGCGGGGTGCAGCGGTGCGGTGGACAGGTAAACAGCATCAGCGGCCTCGCTCGCGATACGTTTCCTAAATGATAAATACTGGGATGCAATGAATCACGCCCGCGTACATGTTAGGTAGGTAACCGTCGTATACAGGCGCCATCTGTGGACTGCGTGTTGGTGGTTCTGCGGACTAAATTACCTTTTCGCGTAATCAAATTTGAGTGCAGGGCTAGTACCGACCGCTGCGAGCTAAATGGAGTTTAATTCGCTGGGCCGGTTTTGTTTGCTGAAGTGGTCGGAATAAATTAGTCCAATCAATTCGGAGCACTCAAAAACATTTTATGCTCCTTATTCAGTTGCCCCGTCTCTCGCATTTTGCGGCCCTCGCTCATTTTCGTGAAAAATTCCCATTGCTTTTGTTGCAATCACCAAATCTGTGACATAACCAGCGTGGGTAGAAAAAATGTTTTGAAACATTCGCATGGGTACTGAAGTGACGTTAAAAATATATGTATAGATATTAACGCACTTTTATATTCACGCTCATGTAAAAAATTCCTTAAGCTAAAATTTTCGTCTGCCTGGAATTACTTTCCTATTTTCCGAAAAGGAAGAATAGTATGTCAATTCTAAGGATTCGACGGAGAGGAAAAATTAACTTTGTTACTTACATAAAATTTCATAAACAACTTTCTTCATGTCTTATTCAGCATATATATCAGGACTTTGAAGTGACTGCAAAGAGAGGAAATACCCCCTAGGCATAAAGTGTGTTATCAACTACTTAACAATTTTTTTTCATGTATCATTCTAATGAATAATTGACTGATAACTATTTTCAACTCTGTGGTCAATAATTCTTGATCCCTTTCGATTCGGCCTTTATGTAGGGCATATTATCCACGAAAATTCATTTCACTACAGTTAATTTCCCAGTAACTGAAAAACTTACCCATGACTCAACCAATGTGATTATTTCGCTCCTTCTTATTCCCTGCTTTCTCATCACAGTGGCGTTTTGAAAGTACATTTTAAAATTTTCATTCAATTGCTTGATTTTTTCATCATTTCTTTACCCACTGTTAAGAAATAATGAGATAAATACTAAAAATACGACTTGTTGAGAGTTTTTTCATAGAATTACACTAAATTTATTATTGCACCTGCTATTGGAGGTGATTAATGCTTAAAAAAATTTCTACCATAGTTTTCGTTCTTCCGTAAAACTGTTCAATCATTCTGAACTTAAAGCAGTGCTTAGTATTTCTGAATATAAATTGCCTAGAAGGTCTCAAGTGCGCAATCATTCTACCCTAAACCCCGAATACCACCATGTAAATACAAAATTATTCAAAAATCCTGGCTCCACTAGGAAAAATGTTATCCGTAAAACTTTTTTCTCAAGAGTTGGACCCAAAGGTAGAATTTAGGAAAAAAACTGCGGAGCTTGATCCTCTCTTGTACAAGGACAAAAAACGCAGCCACAACAGAACATTAGTCAGCACCACAATGTGAGACGAATAGCACGACCCTTGTCATGGCAAAGGCCCTTGTCGCGAGCCACAGGGAGTTAAAGAAATCCATCCTATCCTCTTATTTTTTACCTTAACACTGAAAATTCTTTCTATTTCTTTTCTTCCGCTCTCCGTCCAACGCTGTTAATTTGCTCCGAGATAAAAATGCATACTTTTAGAGTAGAAATCAGACTAGAAAATTTGAGGAAATCTCCCTTTCCTTATAGTGTCATCCTTCCTTACAGCAGTGTATATAAGTGTTGAGATGAGGTAAAAGTTCATAAGGACTTGAAGCTAATTATTCATAGTAGTGAGGAATAAAATAGAAGATAGCAATAGGAAATCCACCATTGAAGGCTTTCAAAAAGTATCTATCGGTATACAGGAATGATGGAGATCAAGAAAAATTGAATCACATGAGCAATTCGGAAGTTAAAAGAAGAAAAGCGGTGACGATAAGTCTCCTGAGAACCTTGTGAAGAAGACGGTTGACACGAAATATATATGAATCAGGCGATGAAGCATTTAAAGCAGAAGTATTGTGTGAATAATACCTACAAACACATATAATATTTTCCAATAGAGTACTCTCAAATACATCTTCGGATTGCCTGCTCATGATGAATTTTTAACTTATGTTACAAATATTAGCAGTGTAGGACACTCTATGATTGTTATCGTGTTGTATGGAATTAGGAGAAGCAACAAATATCTCAGATCATTTCTAAAAGTGAAAATTATAAATATAAGATGCATGTAATATCAGTCACTTGAAGATGCAACTACGCTACGAAACCAGAGTCGTTCACATTTAAATATACAAGTTAACCTTACAAAGTTTTATTATTTTATTTCTGATATCCATTAGATATCTAAATAAGGTTGATATATCCAAAACACGTTATTACCAGACGATGGATATTTTGAAAACATTACGTAGATATTACTAGTATCATCCACCGCGGGTTGTAATAATAAAAATAACTTTAAATGAATATCCAAGTTATAACATCCGTGATAGTAAAAAATTGTTATTCCAAACAGTATCAATACGTATTTAATGTTGTTTAAACTGATGAGGTTAGCGGCTGACCAGGCGCTCATTAGCGAGTCAGCGAAGGGATCGCAGGCTGTAACGGATGCTTTAGATGTGCGTTGCGAGGAGTATGGGATGAGGATTAATCGCAAGAAGACCAAGGTTATGCGGTTTTGCAAAGCATCGCGAGCGAAGAATGTGAGACTCAAGATAAAAGTAGATGGGAAAAAAATTAAGCAGGTAGTGGTAGAGTAATTCAAATATTTAGGCAGCACATACAGGATAACGGATAGAGTAGTAAGGACATTAGGAAGAGAACCGCATTAGCAAAGTAGGAGTTCATGAGCAGGCAAGAGCTTCTGAGAGGATCGTTATGTAAGATTTTAAAGAAAAGGTTAGTGAAGAGTTTGATCTGAAGTGTAGCTCTCTACGGTGCGGAAACGTGGGCACTGAGGAAAGAAGGCGAGAGAAGATTGGAGGCATTCGAGAGGGGGGTATTGAGAAGAATGAAGAAGGTGAAACGGACAGAAAGGAAGAGGAACGACGAAGTGCTGGACACGTTTGGTGAGGAGAGGCAACTTTTAGATGAGATACGAAGGAGACAGAAGTTTTGGATGGGGTGAGTACTTAGCGGGGAGGTGATGTTGAAAACGGTGTAAGAGCTGTAAGAGGTGTTAGGTTAGGTAAAGGTTGAATGTTAGTTAAACGAGGGAGAGAAAGAAAGAGAATAGAATTTTTTTAATAGATTGAAAGAGTTTAGGCCTTACGGTGAATTGAAGAAGGCAGTGCTTGAAGGAAAGGGAGGCTTCCGGATTACTTCTTTAGTACTCCACAGAAACCTACCATAAATCGGTAGAATACAATAATAATAATCTATAGGTATTATATGTTCTATAGTATGAAATGCACAAATTTTTGTATATAACTAGGGATTACCAAAAACCATAATAAGCACACCTGTTATCTACTCATTAGATGCTAAGAAGATGTCTAAGAGATGTTGTAATATGGACCTCCATGTTCAGTGTTGGACATCGCTGCAACGTTATTTGGCGGGTCCTTTGGATATTTAATGGATATCCATGCAGCATTAACTGGATAAACATGGATATTTCACGAATGTCATACGTCAACGCCGACAACATTGTCTGGATGCTGTTGAAAAAGTGATTGCTGCTTGAACACCGGCGGAATTCGAGCATTATAGCACCCAAAGGATAGAAAGCCAATAACTCAGCCAAAATTACGATCCCATTCCTAAATTAGTTTTTCGCGAAAAGAAGTGTAATGAACGGTATTCACATTAAACGCGAAGATGGTGATTTTCAATTGCATTCCAGTTGATGACACTGGATTCCTTCCTTTGAAAAGTAATGTATCTTCTAAGATGACCTGGTATCATTCAGCTTATAATAGTTAATCCCCAGCCGGTAATCTTGCTGTCATATTCTCCAGGACTATCCGATGATTTCGTCTCATAATTATGCATCCAGGTGGCTCCTATTCAAATAAATACCTTCAATAGTGACACAGAAAAACAATACAAATTAATATAAAGGACGAGTGAGTGAGAAATTTATGGCAATAAGTTTACACTGTCCCTGGAGAGTCAAGGATATGATTTTTTGTGATAGTGATTTGTACTACTTGAAAAATTCTACGCCTGTAATATTTTTTGCAAATAATTTAACGTTGGTTTTATTTCAATTTTTTGTCTTAGGAATGACTTACTCATTTTACACGTATGTTTATGATTGTGTTGAGCAAAGAAATGCAGAATTATCGGTACCGTCCTGACCAAACGCACCTATTTTTTTTCTTTCACTCAGTCTTCGCCACTCTTTGCATTTTAATAATAATATTGTTATTTTGTATACAATTATAATTATTTGAAGTCCAAAAAGTAATTTACTGTTTCACTTGGCTGTGCCTTTTTAACCCCAAGTATATGGGTCGCATCGAGTCGTTTATGGAAGGTTTATTTACAATTCGTTTTTGGTGCTGGAAAATATCCATCATGCTATCCATTTTCGTAAATAAATTTTTATTTTGAGGCTTCAATTCAACGTCCATTATTTCACTAAGTAATCATGCGTGCGTTCAAACATCCATCAACCAAAACTGGGATTGAAAATTTTTAAGATACCATCTATTGGTTCGCCTAATGAATTAACTCGAATACGCGAATCTATGTGGGCTCAAACAATCTAATTTACTTGCTGGAGGAAATGGAGCTTTTAGAAACACTATACTACGTTGAAGTACTCAGCTTACTCGTTAAATATACTTCCACTTGTGATATCATAGCATAGTTCTTTTCTAAATATTAGCCTATCACTGAATGGTGATCCATCTAATTCGTTTGCAATGGCCATTTCAGTGTTACCATCATTAGTTCATGATGATTGTGAATGATTGTGAAATCGATCTCTGTACGCTATCAAGCACTTCTGCGGATGAATTAAGGGTCGTAAATCCATTCATAATTTTATTTTTCGATAGAAAACTTGTGATGAAACTTTATTCCTGAATTTAATGAAAAAATTTTGCACACAAGGAATTCAGTGGGCTTCAAATGTTTGAAAATTATGCTAAAGTATTTCATTATTGAGGTATTCAGAGCTAATACTTGACGATAAAATGCCTTTTTACCTATTAACCTAAAACCTCTCTCTCCTTAGTACTTCAAAAACCAGGCAGGTGTACTATTGTTTTGTGTTATGCATGGCAAATTACCTTATTTAAATTCTTCCCTCAAAAATGTTGGATATTTGTGAAACAAAATGGCAGAGTTCATGCTATGGAGAATTAACAACCGCAATTAACAACAACAATCCAACATAATGACCGATACTTTCTCTGCTTTAAATTAAAGTCTTGCAGCTTTGTCGAAGATTTCATGTTAGACGCGCTACTATGGCGATTAACTAGCTCTCTAGTGGCTTTTTTGCTTACTTTGTAAAGCAATTCAATGATAATTTTGATAAGTTACTACCTTATTCCTCTATATATTTGCCAAGAATAAGTCTATCACTGAATGATGATATTTCCAATATGCTTACAGAACATTTGAGAATACTATAAATGCTGTAGTAGCAACAATATTTGGAAATATTGTGGTTAGAATTCTTAGTAGGATCTCTATGACACGATGCGTCCAAAGTAAGGTTGGAAACGAATCAACCACAATCCATAAGCGTCATTGCCTATCTCAAAATTTATAATTTAGCATCAAATGAGTATTTCTCTTCCATCGCATAGCTAAAGTACTGAAATTACTAAGATTTTCATCAGATATTTTATGTTTGATAGATAAAACATTTTTGGTGACAATAACTTGACGGTCTGACACCTAGTGCCCTGATTTCCAGTTCCTTCTATTATATTGTTTAAATATCAGACTCCAAGCACATGAATCGGCCAAATAATTCTGAAAATATCTCCCAAATTTTTCTTCGCTTTTCCATAGTCAATTATAAATTTTTTAATATTTTCGGAAAGAAAACGAAAATGATAATTTTTGACCTCTACGATTTCATACTGTTCAAATATCGCTTTTCTCACCTCTCTTTTTAATCTTGATTTTACTGACGGTGAATATTTAGTAAGCAGATTTCCGTGAAAACCAATGAAGTGTATTTTAATCCTCCAGCATAATGGCGTTGAAATATTCGAATAATGGGCGTTTAATCGGAGAGTGCACGAATAATTCCAAATTTATGCACGGTCCGGAAAATGAAACACAGTGGGACTGGAATACGAAAAAAAAATAACAAACCGATTCACGGACTAGCTATCATATAATTTTTCCGAAGTAAGTAGATCCTCTATAGTCCACATTCAGCCAGCCCACTGTGGCATTATAAACAGGGATTGAACAACGGCCCTGCAGTGTATTCCGATGTGACTGCAGGCACAGAACTGCTGTGCATGACGTGGCGCAGAACGGAATGAGTAGATTTATAATGTGCCTTTTCCCACACCCATTAATTTTGGACGAGAAGTGGAAAGGAAAGGGCTTTCAATTATGAAAATTCGGTAAGACTTACAAGCGGAGCATGGACGCGTGTGATCAAAGCTTCAAAACATCCATTAATGTGATATTTTGAAAAATTGAAAGAGGTTGGTGTACCATACGATTTATATGAGTAGGGATTCGCTCCCGTGAGTTTGTGTGTGTGTGTGAGAATGCATTACAAGTGAAGCTAACAAACAGAGCACACTGCGTCATCAAGTATCAAGTATACAAAAAATTTGGGATTCTAATAAATTTTGCCCTACCAACACGTCTAATTGAAGAGCAAAGTTGAGAGTCAAAAGTTTTTCAGAGCGCAAAAAGGTCAATGATTTTACTCTTGCCGCTGGCAGTTGAATTTTGGCCTTTGATTAATACCAATCAATGCATTTTATTTACTAGACTTCAATCTCTTTCCGTATGTATATTAAATATCTTTTTTTCCCCGACGTTACTATTTCTATTGAATTTGTGATTGATAGTCTTTAAAAGTTTAATTCCACAATTTTTAGCTTAAACTGCAGGGTTGTGTATGTGGGGCCCAGTCAGCAGATTAGCATTATCCACCTTCTGACGCTACGATATCCCATTTCTGTACTTGATATCCTCATTTGATGTCGTATTTATTTTTAGTACACATGCATGGGAAAGGCTTTTTCCTTTATGGAGGCTCAATAGATAAAGTTTTGTTCAAAACTCAAAAAAAAGCTTATAGCCCTTACTACTTGGATCCCAAGGACCTAAAATAATAAACTACGTTTACTAATTTCGTCATTTCTAAATGTTCTTTAAATTTTTCGGCTCAATTTCAATTCGTCCCAAAAATTATATTTACTAGCTAGCCCTTTTCAGTGGATGCGAAGTCAGGTCCTCCAACCAATGGGACAGAACTTGGCACTCAAGGTCAAAATAAAGTCCATATTATGCATTCTATTCCCACTCTTATGGTTATATATTCCCATTTATCGTTGACATAAAGGTTTTACCGGGGAATAAAACATCAAAGATAGCTATTTCACTTAATTCTTAGACTTAACATATGATATTTTGCACGAGCATCTTAGGTTCATAGCCTTTCACTAGCCAAGTACATGCTACGAAGTAGATACAATAGAAATCTATATTCATTACCGGCAGGTATTTAGTATTGAAGATGCATGTTTTTTTTTTTTAATTGAAATGAATAGGGAAGGTCTAGAAAGAGTCAAAGACTTGCATAATTTATTGGCAGGTATGATGCACATAACGAGATAATCATATTATTTATAAGCACATTTCCGAAGAAAATGTCAACTATCGTATGTAATTTTTAATTTCAGAATTAGATAGTTTTTTACTGAGTTTTTTTAACTAAAAATTCACTGAGAAGCTCTCTTATTCTGAAAAGGCCGGTTTTAGCTCAACCTGTGTTCTGCCATAAGGACTTGAACCTGGGTCACTCTGCAGAGTAGACTAGTACTCTACTCACACCTCGTGGTCAGCATTTGTATTTCTTATAATATGCCACCATTTTCTTAATTAACCACTCGCGTAGTAGTCTTTTTGTTCATAAAATGCTAAAGATAACCATTCCGCATTGATTTGAACCCCTGAATCAGATTTTAAAATTTAATATCATATTCCACTGAGAATTCCACTCATATTTCGAAGCAGAGGTGTTTATAGCAGCGATATATTAAAAAAATAGCTCATTCATGGCGTTTTCCGTTATAGTTAGAAGCCGAGGATAAATAAGTCGTATACTAATACTCCACACACTACAGTAATACAACGCATTTTTATTTCTATAAGTGATTTATTTCTTTTTAAAGCTGAATTTTTTTATTTTACTTTCACAGAAAAGTCATTTAGATCAGTAAAGGGCATATTTAGCCGATCGTATGCACAAATATAGGCACTCAAAGATCACTCATTCATGAACAATCGATCAGAAGGTAAGCAATGTGATAGTCATTACTCCTCAGCCTCATAAATGAATTTTATTCTTATATTTAACTCTGTTTTCTAAACGTCTATTTCACAAAATTGTTTTTTTATTAAAGGTCAAAGATCCTTCACAAGCAAGAACTATTTAATATCGAAACAAGGACCTTATCAATAATTTGTCTATAATTTCACGTGTATAAATTTGATATTTTATACACTAAGCACCATATATATTTAATTGATCTTTCCCAGAAAGCTTTGACATTTTAAAAGGTCAAAGGTAGTTCATGCTTTGCAAAACCAGGACTGATTCATAAGGTTACCTGAACTTGGTCAAACAATATCCAATGCTGTCTCATTTACGTATATTTTTCTAATATTTTAAACTGAGTGAAATTGATCACCCTGAGAAGATCTCTTTAGCTTTGAAAAACATCAAAAATAGTCAATTTCTTATCCTTTATAACGTTCAATGGGCCAAATTAAGTGTTATTTTTGAATTTGTTTTTTTTAGAAAGGGTATGAATTTCAAAGAATGTCAAAGATAGCTCATGCTTGAAACAGCCAGACCAAATTGTTGATCAGAATAACAGCACTGCTATCAATGGATGTTCTATGAACTGCCATATTAGCTTTCCATATTTTGTATTAAGTAGCTGCAAATATAAAGGAAGGCTGACTTCGGTGGAGCTGGAGTTAAATCCTCGCCTTCAAAAGAAGAGGTCACGGGTTCGAGTCCGCCTGGGTAGTATCTACGGCATGATTGTTCGTGAACGCGTGATTGTTAAATTTGTGGTATACCTCGATATAAAGTGGCCAATATGTGCTTTATTTGGCAGTACGAGAATAAATAAAAATGTCTCTTTCGTTGAGAAAAAGGTCAAAGGTAGCCAACTATTTTGCCCTTAACACGTCCTTCGGGCCAAACTTTTTGGTCGCGGGAATCTTTCCGCGCCGAAGCCTTAACATTTTCGTAGGGTGTTTGTTTATCGTGAAAGGGGTAAAATGGCAGAGGAATGAAAACAGTGGGGGTTGAGGGGGGTTAAGGGGGAGGTCACACCTCTTCGAACAGAGCGGCAGTGCCCGGCATATCCTCCAATTCTTGGCAACGCCCCTCTGCCGCATTGGCGTTCATTAAAGAAGATAGGGGGGAAGGGGTGTGGAGTTGGGGGTAAACTGGCCGGCGGTGGCAGCGCGGGATGGCTGCACCCACGGAGGCCACCACTGCCGCACACCGCACCACCAACACCACGCTCTCCGGGACGAGACACCCTCCCACTTTGGCTCGGGGGATCGGGGGTGCGGCAATTTGAAACCGAGACCAGGCCATTTTCCGATGATCCTCCCCTCTCTCC
Source organism: Ischnura elegans (assembly GCF_921293095.1). Lineage (NCBI taxonomy): Eukaryota > Metazoa > Arthropoda > Insecta > Odonata > Coenagrionidae > Ischnura > Ischnura elegans. The sequence goes on along the minus strand of NC_060251.1, from coordinate 84,312,630 downwards.
ACACACTCGGATTGGTGGACGGTGAAGTTGGCACGATATTGATATGGCCAAAAAAACATTCGTCACCTTTGATTCTCCTTGGGTGCGTTAAAGGGGTTATGTTTGATGCCGACCAAATGTGAGTTGGCCAAAAACACGTTATCGGTTGCGCGGTCTAGTTAAATATAAAAAAATATACGGGCATAAAATTGAATATTACAAATTTAGAGCTTGGAAAGTTATTTCCAGATAACATGTTCGTAAGAGTAGATTCTCATTGATAGCAACTTGGAAAAACACGGCTTGAAAATGGAGTTTAATGCTTGAAACGATCTTTCATTGGTTTGCAACAACTAAAAACGGCGTAACTCGACCTAGCAAAACCAGTATACGGGAAAGGTTTAATTGGCATAAAAAAAACATATTTGTCACCTTTGTTTCTCCATAGGTAAGGCAAAGGGGCTATTTTTGACAACTGCCAAATGTGACTTGACCGAAAACACATTTCACGGTTGCGTGGTCTATTTAAATTGAATAATTTGCGTGCAGAAAATTGAATATTATATTCATTTTTCTCACTGCAAATTTATTTTTAATTATAAGAGTAGAGTCCCGATCATAACAACTTGGGTTTTATTTGAAGGCTTAAATGAAGCTTTTGTTGGTACAACTATAACTCTAAACAGCGTCACCTGACCTACCAGAGCCTTTACATTAAAAAATTCCAATTGCTCTTGAAAGTAGCCAATAGCAAGGACGATTATGAAACATATTAAGTATTGCAATTCATCCAGAATGGATTTAAAATATCGGTACGAAAAGTTATTCATAGTATAATTCACTCATCGGTCTAGATCACAGGCAGTCAAGTTGAACGAAATTTAGTGGTTGTATTGTTGAAAATATTTCATACACATTCAAAGAATTATTACAATGCAACGTGTTATCATAATTACTATATTTGATTGTACTCGTCATACAATGTAGAATGTACAATTTGTCATCTTGGTAATTGCTGTTGTTAAATAAATAATTAACTACCTATATATTTTCGTGAACTGAAGAAAAAATTCTTGCTTTTCATTTTTATAAATGCAGAATTTTGCATGCAAGCAAACGGGTTTAAAAAAATGGAGATTTAGAAATATTTTAGATTGTAACGACAGAGAAGTACATTGCAATGTATTCAGAAATACGGATTATTAAAAGAAAATTCCATCGTAATTACCACACATTTTTCATAATAGGGTAATGCATATTATTTTCCCTTAACTCAGAAAGAAAGAAGTAAATTTTTGGACGCTTGTAAAGGAATATATTCAGTTAACACGTAAACGTTCTAAAAAAATTTAAATTCATTGAATTGATACCCTGGGGCCGTCTAAAACCAAGACTCATTAATGCAAAGGAATTGGCACAACGTTTTATCAGTGATTTTAGTGCTCAAAAACGGCTGCTGAAATAACTCATTTTCATCATTTATCGAAGTGATCATTTTAGCTGTATGTTATAAGAATGGCAGTAGAAACATTAAGTATGTAGAAAAAATATTGAAATAAATTATCGCCCAATCGCTTAGTTAAAAACGAAACGGGATGCAATTCTTTCAAAGATTAATGCTACTATTTTCCATTTTTCAACCCGTAACGAATGATGGAGTGGCAGTGAGCACGGTGAAAAACTTAGTGATGATGGTTAGGCTCAATATCTAATTCAGTAAAGAAATTCGTTTTAAATTTATCGTATCAAGATTAATCTAACAACTAAATCATTGAAGAGAAAGTTATAAGGTTAAAAAATGGGCTAAGGTCTATCGATACTAAACGCTCTTATGCGTAGCGCCGAAGTATCTTCTGTTTCCTTGCTAAAAAATGTCCAATTCCCTACTTTTAACATCCGACAAGGCTTATTGAGAGGGGATTTGATCTAGGAACAAGGGAAAGCATAAAAAGGCTGTTGTTTTTATAATGTGGACAGGATACAAAGAACTGTGACCCTTGAACTTTGCATGAGACGCGGCCTTTCACAGCCCGATCCAGTATGAGGGAGAAAACCTTTTTCGTTTTCTTGGAAGCGGACACAATGGATAAAATATAATACTTTGTTTTATATTTCCCAACTAGAGACTTTAGGTTCACCTGCTCAGAATAACAACTTCTAATAACCATGTAAGCTTATCAAGCACGTAGCCATGTTCTATGCAATAAGGAATCCAATTCTTCAATATTGCCATTTTTCTCATAATTGTATCGCAGTCAGTATACCCTTGCAATATTAAGAAGGAGCTGAAGACGAATTCCTCGAATAAAAGGAACACTCCTAACTTTAAGTATACATCTATTTTAAAATACTCCCGCAAGCCACCTCAAAAGGTATGTGGCAAGGGGTGTTAAGACACCAGCCGTTTACACTTTAAAAGGAAATTCTCCAATGAAATTACTCCTGGTATTTAAAAAAAAAAATTAATCAAAAAACGTATTCTCATACTTATCCGTTCGGAAAAATATTTCTCTTAATATATCGTTTCTGTCGGACTTGGAAATGCAGTGGGGTTCTAACATGATTTTCTCCGTGCCGTTCAATGTGCAGGTAAAAGCAATGCAAGTGGATATGCAGATGAAAGAACAGTTTGAAACTACCAAAGCCTTTTAGTAAACCTTTTCATTCTACCCTATGTAAGTATCAGTCTTTTGATAAAAACCTACAGCTGAAAATGAAGTAACTTTCAATTCAATCCAGAGAGAAAATAATATTTAGATAGGAAATTGCTTTAGAGAAAAAACCCTTTTTAATTGAGAATATGACACGACTCAAGATTGTTACCATGCATTCGGTATTACTTCGGGAAACCAAGGAAACTAATTTTTTATTTATTTAGTGGATCATAAATGCTTATAGGATATAACATGTACGGAAATGTACTAACGCGTTCAGCCTCACATTTGTCCTGTAGTTCAGAAATCAAAGGAATGGGCCGAAATCAAGGACTTAAGCGAGTGGTTATAAAAAAATAACAGAAGGATAACTGGAATGCCACAATATGTTGTGTTGGAAAATATTCTTTGTTAAATAAAAAATTATCAACGGAGAGCTGGACAGTGGATATGGCGGGTGAGGAGAGGCGGCTTTTGGATGAGTTACGCAGGAGACAAAAGGTTAGAATGGAGCGAGTAATTTGCGGGGAGGGGATCTTGAAAACTGTGGTAAAGGGAAGAAAGCTGGGTAATAAAGGGAGAGAAAGGAAGAGAATAGGATTTTTAGATGGAATGAAAATGAGTTGGCCTCATGGTAAACTGTAGAGAGAAGTGCTTGAAGGAAAGGGAGGCTCCCAGAATGCTTCGAAACTACTCCATGGAAACCTATATTAATCGGTAGAATACTTCAGTAATAAGTAGTAAATTAAAGAATCAATAGTAGTTAACTTTGGGAAAAGCGTTTGGAAATTCTGACAAAAAAAGCTTAAAATTTCATTGCCATTTACATAAATTTTGGAATTTTATACTCCAAAAAAGCTTTCTTCATTCGATTTAAAAGTTATGACACGCTGTTATCCCCATCTTCTTAGTGCATTGTACCAACCATCAAGTGAGTCAACTTCAAGCCTGAGCATTTTTTTATCGTGTTCGCTTGCAAAGAGAGACTTAATTTCACATTTCAATGTCCATTTCTAAAACACTTGGGACATCACAATTCTTTCGGTGAATTAAAAAATCGTGTATATCCTTGAGTTTTTGTGAGTCACCACAAAACTGGGACAATTACCCAAAGCTTTTTGTGGTGTAATTAACACACCCGAGTTTAAAAGAGGAGAAGAGGAAAAAAATACATATATATCGAGTACTAAACGTTGCTCGACAATTTTAATTCATAATCACTCGAGGCAACGCAGGATAAAAAAAAAGAAACTGAATCCCCATGAAAGTTGAGTGGGCTATGGAACTCCACGCTAACGGCGAAGTGCTCCTAAAATGTTGGCCTAGCTATAGTGCAGACAGGAACGTTATAAAGAAGAATCGCTCTATGGACCCATTTCCAATTAACGACTTTTTGACGGGAAATTCCGTTATCGCGTCAATCCATGCGCTATCGCTTGCTTCTTTGTTCACTGTCGGGACCTTTACTACCTCCAAAGGCATGCCTCTTTACTTCTATCAACGCTTTACCCCTTCCCCTTCCGAGGCACCCACTTCCCTTTGCCTTTTGCCTCGAGCCAACTTCGTCCCTTTTTTTCCAGCAGGGTCCTTCGAGTTGCTTTTTCGCCTCCTTTCTTCCGTGAGTGCTTTTTCGAAACTAGTTTCCACGTGGGTGGTTCGATAGAGGATGTCTGATTGAGCGATCTGAGAAGAACTTGTGTCCCAATTACGCTTACTTTTAGGTCTGTGAACCATATCCTTCAGCGTACGGTCTTGGAAGATAGGAATGTAAAATGCTGATTTGAATCATTTATTAATCATCAAAATAAGGTTCTCATTCAACTGTGGTGTCTTCTTTTTACTGGACTTTGATTTCTACCTTTTTGATGAAGTACTGCTCCCACCTTACATGAGTTTCTCAGTAATCAGTAGCTAGGAAGGATGACGGATTTCACGTCCAGTTATATATCAAATTAAAACTATTTTTACTCCAAAATTAGCCATATACTTAGCATATTCTTTTCGGTCCTCACAAAAATGCGGTTTTCTCCATACTCCTGTGACCTAGAGAGACATAGAATAGAAAACTTAATTATGCCATGCGGTTGCTTACATGGGAAAAAGAATTGTAGGTGACTTTCATAATGATTTATCAATATGGCTTTAATATAACATTATATTTTCCTAAGTAAACAAAGGAAACAAGAAGGCTTCAGCTACTCTCTAATGCTAAAATATTCTGCAAAAAAAAATTGTCCTTAAATTAAAAATACTATTTAAAGATCAGAGGTGCTTAGAGAATATAACAAAACATCAATCCTAAAGTAAACGTACTTGTAAAAAAATGTTTGGAATGCTATGAATTACGTATTTGCAAATAAATTTATGAGTTAACTTGATTGTTCGCAATAACTTTGTATTTTGATATTTAGTCCAAGTGCTGGAACACACTTTCTTTACAATTCTCCTCAACTGATACCATGGACTGAAAAAAGGATCTCTCTATTTCAACATTTCCTAGTTAGGACGTATCATTTCTGCAGAAAAATCTTGATGCGTGCCACATTCGTCTAATTTGCAGAGTTAAAATACTGCCCTGTAAAATACCCTGCCGTATAAAAATCATAACGATAAAAAATATCATTATTACATGTGTGTGACAAAAATCGTTTTTATTCTACCGTTTTTGAAATATGTTCAAATTTTCTAGGGCCCTTCTTGTATTGATATAACATGTTAAAAAAATTTTCGGAATCAATCCAGTGAATTTTTAAGCTTTTTTATCACTGAAATGTGTATTGATATATTACATATTCTCTTAAACTTGACGCCTTTGGCATTGCTTGTGGTAAAAAAACAAATTGAAACTATTTAAGTACAGCAATGATTTTAATATTTGGACACACTGGCTTTACTACTCAAATATTCAGTTTTCACAAAGCTAAAACGTCATTTTAACTATTTTCCATTTCCGATTTTTTTAGCTCTTTTGCAAACTCATCTGAAATACATATTGTCACATTGAAAGCTACTTTCATATTCACCCCATTGAGTACGAAATGACGAATTCATATGGTTATTTTTCTTTTAAAGCAGAAATTTTAATTTTTAGAAAATCTTTAGAAAATTTAATAAAGGAAAGAGAATGATGCCAGTTCTTTTATCGCGCCTATATGAAATAGTCTATTTCCTTTTGTGACCTATTTTTATAAATAATATTCTCTAACTGTAATTACGAGATAATTTGTTCAAATTTGGCTAAATTATCACGCAATGGCAGTTATAAATTAAATTCTTTATAAAAAAAGTCACAAAAGGAAATAGACTGTTACGTATATATGCAATAAAAAAGCGGAATCATCAATTTTATTTTATTATATTTTTTAAAACATTTAAATTAACTAAATTTGTTGCAACAATGAGACTTAGCAACTAAAAATTTAAATAAATCAACATTCAGCCCTGATGATTAGCGCCGAGACGGAGCTTGAAACGCTGGCTTTTATGAAAGAATTAACCCGGTGGAAATCCCGAGAACAGTTTGCCCTCAGTGTTTTCATTCTCTCTTCCGTCATTTTTTTTTGGATTTTCCCCACCCGCTCGACCTTCCTGCGTTGCACCTCTAACTTCCTTCCCTTCCACCCATTAATTCTTCGCATTCATCCCCATACCCTCCCTCCCTCACTCCCACACTTCAGCGTTTCCCTCCACATCGCCCACCACACCTAACCCCAAGGCAAGGCTCACACATACACAGGTGCCAGACCACACGGCGAACACACGCCGGCGCCCTCTTAAAAACCTTCGCTTGCAGCCCGGGCCATTCTTTTCCCTTCCGTTCGGTGCGTCACTTTCCCTCTCAGAACCAGTCAAACTCAACACCCGAACCCGCTCACTTCGGTGCCTGGGCGCTATTCTCCGACGCCCTCTTTTCCTTCCGGCACAACACCTTTGGCCAACACAAAGTATCTCCCCTCAATGTTAAAAGCGGTTTCACAATGTCCCACAGTGCAAAATGAATACTTTCCATTGAGAAAAATATTGTAACAATGGTATTGAGGCTAATAGAGTACACGTGTTGCTATTTTCACGCATTCTACTGTCTAAAACAGACCAGACAGGGGAGTAACATTCAGGGGTTTTTCCAGGTTACAACGGGCATTGAGCCTTTAAAGGTTTTCATTCATCCAATTTAAATACTTAATTTTGATAAATTCTCGCACAAAATTAGAGTTTTTGATTCCTAAAAATCATGTTTTCATGATCTAAAATACAAATTTTTCGGACCCCCTTTTCTATGTAGGGTTTCCCATGCACCTCGAAAAGGCCCTGAAATCTGAGGCAAACCCCACCATTTTAAAATCCTGCCCACGTCGCTGAGGACGTATGCTCCCTCCTCGACCTTTACAGACGATTCGAAGCAAATATAAGGTATTGTAAAGCTTATAATTACTTAAATGTGTATCAAGTACGCATTATTTCTCTAAGAGCAGCTATATATCCCACAAATTTGGTGTTGTTGTAAGCTTATCTTCAATGAAATTGCTCGTGATATCATTAACAAACTGAAAGGTTTTTTAAATGATGTATATTATGATAAATTATTATAATTATCTACGTGTTTTAAACTTGTTAAAAACTATTCGTTTTAAACTTATTCTGCAATCATGAAAATTCTAGGGCATATAAAGTAGTCCTCATTAATAATTTTTCCTTTAGTATTATTTTCACAATTAATACGAGCGAGGAATGTGAGACTCAAGATAAAAGTAGACGGGGAGAAGCTTGAGCCAGTAGAGCAATTCAACTATTTAGGCAGCGCATTAGAGGAAAACGGACACAGTAACAAGGACATCAGGAAGCGAACTGCATTAGCAAAGGAGGAGTTCATGAGCAGGAAGGATCTTCTGAGAGGATCATTCTGTAAGAGTTTAAGGAAAGGTTAGTGAAGAGTTTGATCTAGAGTGAAGCTCTCCACGGTGTGGAAACGTGGGCACTGAAGAAAGAAGACGAGAGAAGATTGGAGGCATACGAGAAGTGGATATGGAGAAGAATGGAGAGGGTGATATGGACGGAGAGGAAAAGGAACGAGGAAGTGCTGGATATGGTTGGCGAGAAGAGGCAGAAGAGGCTAGATGAGATACGGTGGAGACAGAAGGTATGGATGGAGGGAGTACTGAGAGGGGAGGGGATGTTGAAAACGGTGTTAGAAGGTGGAATGCTAGGTAAACGGGGAAGTGATGGATGAGAATAGGATTTTTAGATTGAGTAGGTCTTATAGTGAATTGAAGACGGCAGTGCTGGATGGAAAGGGAGGCTCCCAGATTACTCCTTTAGTACTCCATTGAAACCTACCTTAATCGCTAGAATACTATGATAATAATACGAGAAATATTCACAAAGTAAGGGACTTTTGGTTACAGTAAAAAAGTACCCATATGAAACTCATTTTATTGGCACTTTCAGTTGGCTACAAACCCACTTCACTTTTCCACATGACCGCCGTTCACTTCTAAGAATTTTTCGTACCGCAGCTCCAGCTACTTCAACCCCTTCGCATAGAAGCTGGCCGCCTGAGAGTCGAACAAATTGAACTAAGCCACAGGCTAACAATTCTGTCAAAACCGATGAGAAAATTCAAGTTTTCCATTGGGAACTCTTTGGCCACCCACCGTACAGTCCGAACCTTGCACCTAGCGACTACTTCCTCTTCTTGCACTTGAAGCATTGGCTCGGTGGACAGCATTTCGAAACCGAAGAGGAACTCAACGGCGTCGTCAATCGGTTCAACTCTCAGGCGGCGAGCTTTTATGCAGACGGGGTAAATGGAGCTGGTGCAGCGGTGCGAAAAATGCTTAAAAGTGAACGGCGATTGTGTTGAGGAGTGAAGCAGTTGTGTAACCGGCTAAAAGTGACGATAAAATGTGTTTCATATGACTATATTTTTTCCTGTGACAAACTGCCCTTACTTTACGAAAGTGCTTCATATAGTAATTATCCATTTCCTAATACCTTTCCATTGAATGAGAAAATAAAAAAATCTTAAGTGAGAATTAAAAGGTTGTTTAAATTGCACAATTTCATGCTTCAAGCAACAAAAACCGATTGGTACCTAAGCTATGAAACAAAGTTGAACAATTTGTGTGCATGGGGTATTGTCCCCTCGGCTTTAAAATTAAATCAATATGGGAAATCGATACACCACGAAAAGAGAAGCCCACTTTAATTCTCGATATTACATAGCATTACCCTCACAGGATACACAACTCTGAAGGGTTATTATCTCTAAGTTTTAAGCCACCGTAGCTCCATAGTAGCCCTGTCTCAGTTTTTTTTGGCTGATTTGCCGACTTCATTCAAATGGCGAACTAAACCAGACTCCTACTTCATTCCAGCGCTTTCATTTTTTCGGTAAACTTAGGCCACGGTCAATATTTCTCACCTCTCATGGCACTCGCCCACAGAGGGTCGAGAACATAAAATATGTGAAGTCAAAGACCTCACCCAAAGTTCATCGTTGGGAATGGATGGAAAAAATAGGAGCCGAGCCTTCACCTGCAAACATGAACGTATCATTTCCTGAAACGAATCAAGGGAAATTCAATTTCAAGAAACTCAGAGATTCTAAGAACTCTAGACCCTCCATTTCACTTGAGTCTGAGAGCAGATAGGTTGAAAAAAATGTTTTTTTTTTACCTCACCTCTCTGATATTTTCGTCAGAATAGATCAGCCTCTCATTTTCGGAAAAAAACAAAAATAAACCAATACAAATATAATTGAATCCATCGTGCACTCCAATTTATTACACTCATAATTCCATTCCATATTCTTTTCATACAATCCAAGTGATATATTGCGACTGCGATAACTCGAACGTCTACTTAAATTTTGAAAAGCATGTTTTGGAATACATAACTTGTTGGCCTCAAAATCTTCTAATTTTATCATGAGATTTACATAACTATAATTGAGATTACGCAACCACGACGCGGTGAAACACAGAAAATGCAGCCTACATAATTGAGATGTTGTGATCAAGTCGACATGGATAAAAATAGCTTATCAGTAAAATAAAACTGATTAAGTGAATTTTTCATTGAGTCGTTTCAAACTTTTGAGGACCGCATTACATTTTTGGAAATAATTACGCAAGTATCGAAGAAACCATAGGCGTTATTCCCATTTACGACGATATATAGAAGATAGATCCTTGGATAAGTCGTAAAAACTCCTGCAAATCGTTATGCAAAACGCTGACCTAGTCCATGAAGTCCATGGTTGGGTGAAGAATTTTTTTCGCAACTTTTTCCGGCCTTTAAAGCGATTAGTATGAGGAAAAGTTTTAAACTTACTTTAATACGTCCATGCCTGGAATTTTCGGCAAATGTGCGCAGAGTCGTGCAAAACCTTACGGCGTACTAGAGCCGTAATTTCCTTTGAAATCATTCAATGCGGCGAAAATTTCACCTCTTCAAAGGATTCCGTTTATTCCTCAAAAAACTGCGACCACGCGGGGATTTTTTTACCACCGGACCTAAAAATCTTTCATTCTTTGCGTCATCGGATAAAAATTATCTCGCGTTGGTTCCATTCCGCCGATTCTTCAGAACACTTAGTTCGACCTATTATCCATTGTCCTGTGGAAGTTTCTGCGACTCAAAACTCGGGGTTCTTTTCAGTCAGCGAAACCTCTTCCTTGCTCTCTCTACTTCACTCCAAACGGACGGTTCCGACCTGAAAGTGTCTGTTTTTTTTTCATTTTTTTTTCTTTCGCCTCTTCAATTACAATCATCGTCTCGCTGCCAGAGTCAGGGGCAGCGTGCCCTCATGACTTTTCCGGTATCCCATCAAAGTCCATTCTTCGACGTCAAACACTTCCAACAAACATCAATCACACTTCCCATTCATGGAGACGTGTAGCCGACCCTTTTTTTTCGTGTTTTACTTTCGTCTCCGTGTTCCTTCGACTCCTCTTTGCTCCTCATGCCCGATTTGATTCACACATCCTTTGCTTTCATTCATCGATCTTCGACTAACATTTTTCCTTCCCCTTCTGCCATTCTTACCTCTTTCTCTGGCCATTTCCTTTCTCTATATTTATTCTACTCCTGATATTCCCTTTTAACTCTCTTTACACTTTAATCTCTTCTATTCTGTGACCTGTAACACATAAATTCCCGCCTCATTTGATGATACTTACCTCTCTCTTAATTCTCTGACCATGTCTTTACTGTACTTCATTCCTTTCTTTATCCCCCTTCTTATTCTCCCTGTACTTACTTTCCCTCCTTTCTACTACTCAAACTACCGTGACACATTTTTTGCTCCTCATTGCATCGTTCTCTCATTTCCCGATCTTTTTCTTGCAACTTATTTGCCATATCTATTTTCTACTTATCATATACCATTTTAATATCCTAAATTATTCTCCTCATCGATTCAGTAACTTGACTTTAAATCGAAAGTTGAAGCTTGCACTTGGCGGAAGGGCTCCATATTAACAATAACAGATACTTTGTTACTTTCAAAAAATATTCTGCCAATATATTCGGCTGTTACACCATTATCAAATACAGAAAATCTCTTTTTTAACAATGGTGTAAAAACAGAAAGCCACGAGCTAGAGTAAGAAGGAGGAGAATGTGCGAAGGGAGCATAATGGTGCATGAGCAGAAGAAAGAAGATAGATCAAGAAATAGCCAAGGAATGAGAAGAGGACAGTGGTGGGTAATGGATTAAGGGCAGAAGCCGCTCTTATCCCCCTGACCATCCCTTATAGAAAATCTTCCATGTATTTGATGATGGTGTAACGGCCGAAACCGGGAATAGAAATTTAAAAAAATATTTTGTGCAAGTAAAAAATTGTGTGTTATTGTTAATAACTTGACTTACTAATTCATGCCCTTTTCGGTCCTCTTTTCCCCTTTCTCCAGCCATGTCATTACTCTCTTCACACACCGTTTTACTACCTATTTCTCTTTCACTGACCAGTGATGTAACTTTCCGTTTAGCTCGGTCATCCTCCCCTAGTGGCTGAATAAGGTCTCTGTTTATAGCGTGCGAAATGTGCGATGTAGTGCTCCACTGGTAATATGCGCAGAAAAATGGCTTTTACGCACTAACCATTTTTTAACATCGTATTCATTTATTTAGTTGCATACAATTTTTATTTTAGAGCCATCTTGAAAATCACAACCTGTATTTTACCTGTAGTTATGGGGGAGGGGTGCAAGAGCTGCTTCCGCCCACTCACCAATGTCTTCTTCTCATTCCCTGGCGATGTATTTGCTCTATCCTCTTTCTTCTGCTCATGACCCGTGATGCTCTCCTCACACGTTCTCCTCCTACTTTCTCTGGCTTGCGGCTTTCTAATTTCAGCTCCCTTCGGTCATATTCACCTCCTACTCCGCCTAAGTCTTTCATTAGTCTTCCTTCTACTCTTCACACCCTATCTTAGTCTTTGAATCATTACCTCCTTCATTGACTGACCACTGACATACTTTTGCCCACTAATATTTACCATTCTTTCCTCTCCCATAGGCCATCTCTTTGCTTTCCTACTCATCAAAACCTGGATCAACCTACTCTCAATCCTCTGAACCAAACTCCCCTCCCATTTTTATAAATTAGATAGCTCAGGGACACCCATGCCCTCCTTCTTCGCTTCCCCACCTTGGTCAACCTTCCACACCTACGGACTCATTGTATATGAGGTTTTCTCGTATTTGTAGCTGATGATGACGCACAGCAAATAAACTGGTATCTGGTCAAGATTAAATGTATATATTTGAAATCTACTCTGTTTTTCGACTCAACATCATCATAACCTATTCCATCCTCTTGCACATATATAACTCTGGAAATGCACCGTAGCATTGTGGTCTGGAATCGAAAAAAGCTGGTCAAAACCTCAGAAACGATTTTTGTGCGCTTGGAAGTAAATGATGAAACAAAATCTTTGAAAACCATCCAAATGGAAGAAAAAGAAGAGTTAATAAAGTTGGTATAATATTTTTGTTCACAAAACTATCCATTAAACAACTGAACGAGGATAAAATGGCAATTTAAAAAAATCAAGTGCGGTCGTTTTTCGCTAAATTTGTTCAACTTTGACCTCAAATGTATTGTTAACATGGAATCACAGGAAATGAATAATCTGGCAATTTATGCTCATATTATTTGAGAATATTCACGTGAGGTTTCAACTTCCTATCTCACAAAAATCGTTTTTGAGGTTTGGGCCAGCTTTTTTCGATTCCAGCCCACTGTGCGCAGGTGATAAATATAAATAAATGCCAAGAGAAGCCTCAGAATGATGACTAAGACATCCTTTTTGTATATGTCGTTGTTTAGTCGTTTCTCGATCTCTCTCTCTCTCTTGCATCGCAATCCGCGTCCACTTCAAATAAAGCGCGACCGTTTGCCTTGCAGTCCCAGAGGTAATTCCACCCTCGCGTTGAAGGATCCCTTTGGGAGACCCGGGCGCAAGGTAGAATTATCCGTGAGTGTGCGAAATTCCAACCTCTGCTTTCAAGAGAAATGGAAGGGAAAGGCGTCAAAACCATTTTTACGCCATTAGAATGAAAGGAGAGTAACTCGTTTCCGCTACGAGGTTAGTTTTTTTATTTTGGAAAAGATGGATTATATTTTCATTTCCGCAATCCCATGTGAAATTATTGCCTCAATCTGTGAACATTTTCATCATTCGAATATTTTTTTTAATTAAAAGATTTAATGCTACACTTTTCTTCAAACATTTTACTATCATGGCTTTCTCTATTCATACATTTTTCTGACATGATTTCAGTACGCAACACAGCCTTTTTATTGGAATGCCCCCTAAAAAATTGACAAAGTCCTCAAGAAAGTATATACACATTTAATATCGACTTGTTCGTATATCTATGGCATTAAACAAGTATGGCTTCGTCGCATTATGTATTGACCACCTTGCCTTGACTACCTTGTAATATTTGCACCTTCCCATCTTGAAATATAAAGTGTGAAGATAGCCATGTGACACTGAGCCTCTTTTTGGTACTACCCTGCCCAATGCCATATTTCTCCTAGTCTCCTTTCTAACTCGAGCTATAGCCTCGCCCCCACACGCCAAAGTAAAATTCCAATCTTTTAGAAATTGCGTTTTGCAATAAAAAATTACCTATTTTATGGAACATTAATATTTTTCCCAAACCCTTTGCATGAAAATTTTTGTTATAAATCAAATAAAAAAGGGTTGTTAAAAATATTTTCAATGAAAGGCATATGACCTAAACTTTAAAATATGAATTAACAACGATAAAACTTGAATTTAATTAATTTAAACCAAAAATTAACCTCATTGGGAGGTAAAAAAATAGCGTCGTCAAAATGGCGAACGTATTGTGACCGCGTGACTCTGAGCCAGGTTTAGTAATCGTGTGTTAACTACACTAGATGCCTTATAATCTGGAAATCGTTCTTCCTTCTTGCAAATTTTCTTTTTGGTCGTACCCAACCCAATGCCATCTTGTCTCCTTTATCACTTCAGCTTTAGCCTCGCCCCGAACTCGCTTGGTCTTTGGCCCCTTCAAGACCGTTCTGTGAACTGTTTTTCTTCGACCTTCTGTTTTCCTTAGCTTCACCAGAACCTACTCTCAGCGTGTCATCACTTTCATTACTCGTCTCCTTGTTTCTTCATCAACTACCACTCTGTCTACCTTCCCTACCTCCATTTTTTTGCGATCCCTTAGGGCCCATCCTCAGTTTTACTTATGTCCCTTAAAGCTTAAAGCACGTTTGTACAGTGGCGGAAAAAATTAACGCAAAGCTCGTTGGCGTAGGAGTAGTAGGGAGGAGTAGTAGGCCGTGACACATTGCACATGCAGCTAATGGCTAGTTGAAGCGATGCGACGGGTATGATTATTTCCCCGGTATAAGGGATATATTGCTTATAAAACTCCCGGTTGTATGAGAGCATTACGAGGGCAAAATTTTGGAAGATAAGTAGTTCCTGAACTGGCCGCTCTCAGACGCCAACGATCTTTGCGTTAATTTTTTCCGCCGTTGTACATCTTCGACCACCAGAATAGGGTTCCTGGAGTCTCGTCCTCACGTTCCTCTTCTGCGATATGAATCCTCACGATTTCTCAGACATACCAACGAGGAATATTTTTTATATTTAGTTTTCATCAATTTTTTTTAATATTAGTTGATCATTACTTGCATAAATATCACGTTGTGTGTTCCTTCTTACGTAAAACCTATTGTTAGGGATTTAAATTATTTAATATAAAAATCAAAGCAGGTAAAAAATTATGATAAAATTTAAAAGGAGGAGCAAATTTTTAAATCAGAATAAATAATAATTTGTTGATATTTATGCATCAAACCAATAAAATACTTCTTCGCAAAACCAAGCTGAATATAAATAAGGGTTAAAAAGGTGTGTTCATCTAACATTTTGCTCAACTTTCACACTTGAATAAGATAAGTTCATAGGAAGACAATTAATTTATTTTAATTCTTAGATTTATATTAAGATAATTGAAGTACTTCAGGGTTTCAACGAGCAATAACTCTCATCCTTGACGCATGGCTGGATAATTCTGGACTCTGGTATGAACATTTTTCTATGCTAGCCTTAATTGCTTATCCATAGTTCATAATGACCTCACATACAATTTAATCTTTTTATGTCTTCGTTTTCAGAATAAATTATCCAATTTCTCTCTAAATTATTTGGAGCGACTCATAGGTTTCATTTTCACCTGGGGATTTAGGTCGTAAATCCCATTATTTACATTGAGTATCTAATTTTAAATCATTTTTTAAATTACTTTATTTCATTTTTAAATTTATTAAATTATTAAATTTTAAACCACAATTTTTCAATGCACACACACACACACACTTTGCCTAAAAATATGCATAAATATTTCCGGCAAACCTAATAATCTAACGGAGGGCCTAATTTTTTTCGAAAACCACCGAGGTACTACGAGGAAAGCGAACTAATGTAATTTTCACTAAATGACTGAATTTGAATCCTTTTTTAGAGGAGGTCTCGTAAAAGTCTTAGTTTTAATCAATTCTATAGGTTAAATTGCATAAATATTTCCAGCAAATGTGCGATTAAGAATCTATTTTTTATCAACTAGTACCGAAATTCTGTGAAAAAAGCGTACTGATGTAAGTTTAGTTGATTGAAATTTTACTTAATATTCGAGTGAGATATCCTTGCAAAATACACAGATCTAATCAATTCGTTTTTTACATGCATAAATATTTCCATTGAATATATATTGGAAAACCTAATCATTTACCGACAACCAATTAAGTATTACAAGATGAGCCTAATAATGTAAGTTTAACTGGCTTAAATTTTACTTCAATTTTGGAGAGAACGACACTGCAAAAGGTGCAGTTTTAATCAATTTCATCGGTTAATTTACCCTCCGATAACGTTTGACCGTTCTCTCTTCGCAACCTAAGTCTCATCCTCCCTTCTGATACCGCAGCGGGGATCACGTCCGCACCTGCTCCATCAAATAGGGTTTGAGGGCTCTTTCCTTCCCGTCCATATGAATCCAAACTATATTACTGGTCCAAGGACGAAGAATATACCGCGAGGTTCACGTTTCATTCCTAGAAGAGAGTGCCCTGGGCAGAAGGTTAGGGAGGAAGGACAGTTCTACGAAAACGGTGGGAAAAGGGGGATGGAGAGGACGGTAAGGGCGGATCGCACGTGAAATTCAATTTCCAAAGGGCAAGCCTAGCCAAGAGCGCAGCGGTGGTATTTGCGACCGTTCCGCAAATTCCAGCGTTCCATTCTCCATTGGTATTTGAAGAAATATTTTTTTTTCGCTGAGTCTCTTGGTGAATTTGGGTTGCACGTGTACGATGTTCTTCAGTTAATGCGCTGTAAGGCTAAGGATAATTCTATACATGTGCATCTGGTGATACGGAGAATAATAATTCCAATCAGATGACAATGCTTCAATTTTTTTAAAATTTTGTAATCCAAATCTGTTCTATTTCAAATTGCAACGACCTATATGATTGAATTACTAAGTCAACATGATGCAATTTATACTATGGATTAAGAATGGTAACTTTTAAATTTAATTTATAAGACAAAAACCACTTTTAATTATTTTTTACATTAATTTCTTTTTTATCTCTATTTCCCTTGATGAAGCTCTGAAAATTTAACACAATGCAAGAAGGGAGAATAATAGCATTAATTTCAAGTGTTTTGATTGCTTAATTACTGTGGAATAAAATACTTTACGAACTATATGTTTTTCGTTTGATTTTAATTCTAAAATAAGCTACTTATTGACGTATTCTAATACCCTTCTCAACAGTTATGTTAGGAATGGTAACAGTTGCGATACCATGCATATATTCATATTAAATCAACTTTTCCATTAGAACGTGTACCAATAAGACCTCAGGGATATTTATTACTCCTTGTTACATCTTGAATCTGTTAATGCGGCATGGAGAGGAGATACTTACCTTTCCAGGAAATATTATCAATGGTGAAAAACTATAAAAATTTATGTTATATATTCTTGCAAACAGCACGTTTCTCACAAAAGTAGTAAAATAAATTAGTACTTTGTGGAGAGGGAAACAAAAATTTTTCGCTCCCCGAAGGAAGTTATTTACCAGACCTAAGATGCATGAAACTCACGCGGTGATTTCCATGACTTACTTCACCTCATTTTCAAATGAGGCAGCCCTAGAGTGTCCAACGTCTGTAACCCCTTGAAATAGGATTAACCCCACTTTCTTTATTTATAACACCGTTTTATTATCCCTCCCTGGGGATGCTCTCATATATTTCAGGGCGATGATTTAGTTTTTAAACTGGGGGATCAAGTATTCTTAGAACGTGAGGAAGTCATTCTTCAGTCGCCAGCGGAACCCCACTCCTCTGCCTCACGCTGCTGTTGTGCTATCAACCTTTCTCCACTCTCCCCACTCGAGCTACGCCCATTATCTCTTCAACCCCCTCCCCCACCCATTCTCGTGCTTTTACCGCTCCTTGCCGCTCTCCTGCGTTCCGTAAGTCGCTTCTCCAGACCAGCGGAACACGATATTTCTCCCTCGAGAGTGGGAGAAGACACGTACACACTCCGAAAACGCGGGGTGCTGCGTGAAAGTTCCCCATCCACCCACAATCCTTCATTAATCTCCCTTTACGCCGTCCGGAAGCGTCCTCCTCCACTCCTCCTACCTCGAAAACCACCTCCTTCGCGTCCAAGTGCCTCCTGGTCCCGCATACACTTTGGTTAAAGGGCATTTTCACTTCACCCTTACCTCGTGCCATGGAGTTAGGTATTCGGAAACCTGCTCATAGTATCAACTAGGTAATAGGCGAGAGTACCTACAAATCACTTCTATTGACCTAGTTATGTGGGCAACAAAGTGTTGAAAGTTGACGGAAAAAATAAAAGCGAGATGACGTTTCGCATTTGTGCTAAAATAGAATATTGAGTTATCCGTAAGCATAAACCCATTTTTATCATCTTTCAACGACATCAGCATATTAATGGCATGCAAAATTGATGATAAACCGTAACAAAAGCAAAAGTGTCCCAACTCTTCTCCTTACTACCTAGATAATACTCCAGCGCGTCAAAGTGTCTCCAGGACCCTCATACACTTTGATTAAAGGTCATTTCACTTCCCCCTTATTGATCACCACAAATTGGGGTATTTTGAAGGATGCTCTTAGTTTCAACGAGATATTCAATAGGAAAGGGTACCAACCATTTCTAACCTGTCTGTGTGGGCTATAAAGTGCTGAGATAAATTGAAAGTAGGAGAAAGAGATATTGCTTCATAACGTTTCGTATTTATGCTAAAATAGAATTGAGTTATTCGTAGCAATACACCCATTCGCTAACTATATTTCAGCAATTTCAGCTTTTTCATTTCAAATATCAAGTAGTAATTAATGTCTATGTTTAATTTGTCACACTTGTACCTTCATATTTGATTAAAGGGTATTTCACTCTATTCCTTTCACATGCCAAAAAGAGGGGTATTCTGAAGTCTTTGCTTAATATTACCTCATTAATAGGCAGGCAATAGAACTACTACTTCTAACTCAGTTGCGTGGGTAAGGTATTGAAAGTTTCTATTAATGGGGAAACCAAGATGGGAAATCCTATGAGATGATGCATCGTCACGTTTCGATTTTAATGCCAAATTAGGAAAGAGTTATTCCTAATCAGTAACTCATATTCTACTATCTTTGAGCAATTTCGGTGTATTCACGAAAAATTACATGTTTTATTTACATTACTACGTTTAAACTAGTAGCATATAATGTAAAAAAAGGGGGGAATCAGTAAATGCTTAAATTTAAATTATTTTACGATAGCTAGAGAAAGCTTTAACAATTTACATCAAAGTCAGAAGCGTTCTCTTCCACCCCTCTTCGCGCTCCCTCAAACTATCTCCTAAGCGTGCTACAAGCTCCTGGCTCCATATACACCCATCTTTGGCTAAAAGGCATTACACTCCACACGCTCCGTGAACAACAATGTGAGGTATTCCGAAATTGCTCTTAGTTTCAACTAACAGTTGGTAGTGCGGAAAGGAAGACCACCTACCTTAAATGACGGGATTGCGTGAATTTGTTGGATTTTTCGTTGTCTTTGCCCTTAAGTTCGCCATTTCGAACCTATGAAAAGTGACAGGAGCATGGCATTGAAAAATAAATGACATTAGTTGATGTTAAAATAAAATGTTCCTTTTCTCAAAATTTCACAAATATTCAAATATTTTCACAAATTGTGGCGTGTTCATGATGTGGAAAATTAATGCTTACCTTAGTAACGCGAAGAATAGATTGAAAGTCTACCAAATATTTGCAGTGCATTCATTTAATTTCTTCATGGGAATACTTTAATTTATCACTCTATATAAAAGCGAAAGCGTCCTCTTCAATCCTCTGAGCTACCTCAAACCACCTCATACGGGTTCAAGTGGCTCCTTGTCCCACGTTTACTTATGCATGGTTAAATGGCATTTCACTTCACGCCTACCACCGACCAATACACTCGACTACACTCTTTGTTTCAATAAATATGGGACACCTCTGATCTCGAACGCTCGGAAACGCTTGAAACAGCAAACAGAACGACAAACAGTTATAAATAAAACAGTGGTGAGCGTCATTTCCATGAAAAACGTGGCATTCTACCTCAAGTAACATTTTAACTAAGTAACAAGATGTAAATAGCATAGGAAGGAAATTACTCGTTATTTAATGGCGTCAATGCAATTATCTTCATGCTATCACTGAATTGTAGGTACACAATTTACACGGTAGCTTACTTGAAAACACTCCAAGTGTCAAATACATACTGCAGCATGTAACAATCCCTCTGTAACGATGGGAGTAAAACAATTACGTAGAAAAATAATGAACGAGTATTCTTGTTGATGATTTGGAACAAAGATTACGAGAGTGCTGCAATGAAAATAGTGGGATTCGGGTGTACACGTCGTCCCTCCCGATGTTTTCACATGAGGAACTTATAAAAAGTGTTTTCAATTTGTATTAACTAAATTTGTGAAGTTACGGAGTAAAGTGAATGTTATAAACTCTACCACTAACGTAACTGGAGTAATGGTAAGTGCAGCTACATTATGCCACCGTCTAATGGCGCTAGCAGATAAGTGAGGAGTTTTGCATGGAAATGACTCACACTACTGTTTTTATGAGTGCTTGTTGTTCTGAACGCGGTTTCCTGCGGTTCCGAGCTTTTGAGGCCAGAGGTGTCCCTTGTAAGAGGGACCCTCAGAGGATTACCAGCCTAATCCAAAAGTGTTGATGGATGTGGAGGAGTCTTCGCAATTAAATCAATAATCCACGAATAGTAATCAATAACGGCTTTTTAGGCAATGATGGTCGACAGAGTCTTGAACGACTATTAATATTAAAGGTAACTACTCATTAATGTGCAGTTTTAATTTAAAATAATTTTCAAAAGCTTATACACGCTTGCGTCAAATGTAAGTGGCATGAGGAGAGAAAACGTTTCTATGAGGTGCGGAGGAGAGAGAAGTTTAGGATTGAGTTAGTACTAGAGGGGGAAAGAGTGTAAGAAAGAGACAGAGTCGACGTAGATAGAAGAAAAGGAAGTAGGCCTCGTTGTATCTTAAAGAGGGAAGTCGAACTATGGAGAGGAGACTGATCATAGTCATTCGCAAAATGAGCTGTACATAAATACATGCCTCAATAAAAATAACACATTAACAGTATTTATTGAGAAATTAACGGGATTAGGTTTGACTATTATTTTGTTAACCGTTAAGGAAAGCATCGCGAGGTATCAAAGAGAAAATGCCCTAAAAGAAGTAATAACTTTCTCCTCACAACTCACGCCTTACCCAAGAAATTGTGCTGTATTTATCCCTCAGCGCATTCATAGGATATATTTTTTGCTATTTTGTAATGTGATCCTCGGTTTTCGTCCTTTTTGAGCCCTGAATGTTTCCCCTTGTAATTCATACTTTGAGAACTCACGGACTCTTGAAAATCTATGTAGCTTTTTCGTATTCTTTTCTTTATGACCACATGCCGTGACCGTCCTACACCTCTGCCATAGACATGCCACTTCGGCAAGCAGACCTCGTAAGTGGCTTCACTTGCAGCACGTCGCGCCTGGGCTCTCTTCATACGCTCACCACTCTTTCCTCGAACGTGGCGATTCAACATCGTCCGGGGACTTGCTTTAAAACAAAACCTAGACGGAGGAAGAGAGAACACCTCCTTCAAGCTTGGAAGGAATGAAAATCTACCGTGGTTCCGGAGTGTTCCGGAGGGTTCCCCCATCTCTTGACTAACTCGCAAAGAGTGCTGCAGGAAGTATAAGCCCAGGTTAAAAGACGTCAACGGAGTACCCTGCGCCACAATTCAAGGGTTTGTTGCACATTTTGAATTTCCACCCTGCATTTTCCTTGTTCATGAACAAAAACAAAATGAAAATATAGTTTCCAGACTATGCTCACTTCCGGAGTAACTTAACGAGAGTTGTGCGAGCTGCAAAGACGAAACGGTACCCTGCATCCACACTTATACCATACACCACTTCCAAAGGTGTCTCCCATTCCGCAAATCATAATAAGAGCATACTCCTCGTTCATTCAAGAGATATATACACCTTTCTTTGCTTGGATTTCTAGTTTTCTTTTAAGAGTTATTTTTGCGTCGCACTTTTTCATGGACGTTTCCATGTCATACTTCTTAAATCAATATTCCGTTTGCACGTCTCCCTTCAACTACCATACATCTGCATGGTTATGTTACCTAGGTTATGATTTTTCCAAAATCATTACCTAACTTTTCACTATTGTGTTCTTTTTTCTAAGCTGTTTTTATGTTTTTGCACAGGCATTACTCTTATTTCTTTATGCTGCATAAATATGTTTTTCATTATCACTTGCGGCAGAGGTATTCTATGAATAAGTGCGTGTGCACGATTTGCAGATTTTCAGGCAATTTTAAACTGAGCGGAATAGCTCAGTTCGTCTGTTATGTTTTTTTATTCCTTGCAATAAGATGCTGCACAGCGTTCTTTAGTATGCAAGTTCCCAATGTTTACCTCCCAAGACACCCTCCGATTATTTTAGTAGTCATTAAGTGGTCAATGAAGGTCATTATCTAAATAATTAATAGCAATATAACTGACGTATTTGGTCTAAAATATCAAGGAAAGACCTATATTATAGTCCATTGGAAAAAATGAGTGCTTGCTAAAACCAAATTAAAATTATTTTCATTTTCAACGTTTTTCGTGAAAATTTTCGAAATTTCAAGACAAAATGGCGAACAGAAGATATTAACCAATTTTGAAAAAAATCATATCTGTAATACCCACCAAAGTACGCAACTTTAGCCGGGTATTACGATTCGCTCCGAAAAAAAGTGGCAAAACGAGGCACCCTAGTGGTTACCGAAGTGCCTTAGGAGTAAGGATTGTGGCTGCCGAGTGAGTGGAGAGTAGGGCGATGAAGCTTACGGACACCCACGTGAAACTCTTCGATGCATGAGTACGCCCTGGTGTGGAAACTGGAACCTCTCTCTAAACATGTGCGTTTTACACTCTTATTACTAAGTCTGGGGTGACTGAAATTCCCACAGTATAAACCTTTGGTTACCGAGCGGAGTCTTTCAGGGACCCAGTGCTTTAAAATCTATTTTTATGAATGAGGATGTATGTTTGTCTGTCCGCTGCGCGTTTCTATACGCCTGAATGGATTGCGGCCAAAGTTGGTTCATAGGTGAGTGTCATGGCCCAAAAGCACGTGGTACCACTTTCGGTTGCGCTCAAAGCGTCATTTGCATCGTTTTTTCATTACCGAGCCCTGCAATCGCGCTCAGTACCACCCAGGGGCGCAGCTAGGAATTAAGGCTGGGGGGGGGGGGTTAAGGTGCAACAAATACCGGTGTGTGCGTGGGGGTATGGAATACCCACCAGGATAAGCGGTAGGTGCGAGATTAGTAAATTGCGGAATTGTAAGATACATGGTTCAAAATGGTGAGTTTTACAACTTTCTGAGGGATATCTTGTTAATCCATACGCTATTCTATTAGTAATATCAATCCAATTAAGTTAAATGGATAAAACGTTAAAATTTCTCTCAGCTCTGGGGTGGGGGGGGGGTTTATCCCCCAAAATCCCCCCTCGCTGCGTCAGTGGTACCAATAACCACCCATTATCCATCCTCTACTTACTTTCTCACCTCTCAATAACATCCCTATTTTCTCTGTCATGTTGGCATTTCTTTGTGCGCGCTGTGGGCGAGGTGAAGGCCGATTTGGCGATTTTCAGTTCCAATACTCCTTTTTCTCGCAACTTTACCGTTCGCAGGCAAATGTCCCACGAATAATCTTGCTGCCGTTTTAACCGTGCTCTCCAAAAAACCATCTTTCTTCTAACCTCCTTTTATATTTTCCCTTTAAGAGGTCAATATGACCATGAATTCCAAGTTCTAAGTTTCCCCTTCTCTGGTTACTATCATTCCCGTGCAACGTCGGGTAGCCGGCTGGCATTTAAATAATTTTCACATATTTCTCACGTTCATGTTTCTCCTGGTATGTAAATAACTTTTTTCTTCTATATTATTGGCAAAAGTAGGATAAAAAATACGCTTATATGTTACGCTTTTCTGCAAAAATTAAAATACGGATTGGGTTCTTAAAGCACCCTGCTTGGCGACCAACGCCTCAGACTGAATCTTTGGCTGTTTTACAAATGTATGCGCGTATAAATAATACTCTTATTAATAATTGTCAATATATGTTACTTTTGTTTTAATAACTAATATTATGATACAACACAATTGTAATTATTATGCATCATATCTATGGACTGTCATCGAGCTTTGGATTTGGGTGATTTTCATAATAAATACCTGATGAGGAATATTTTATTATGGGATTATGTTTACTTAGCCTTCAGTTAGGCCAAAGAATCGATGAAGTGTGTTCAGAAGAACTATGCAAAAAGAAAACACTGAAGGGTAGATGAAAAGGATAAGAAGTATAGGTACTTATGGTTTAACACGGGCAGAATGCAAAGCAAAATACAAGAAAAGTAAAGAACGAAGTGTCTTACCACTCCCTTAAGGCCAAGTCTCGTAATTGTGTCGACACTTCACAAATCGAAAACGAATATTGTCGGACATGCAATGGCTCAAAGTTAAAGTAAATGTTTAAAGTTGACGGGTGAAGTATTAGTACCCTCTCCTTTGCAAGATATCATGTGACACCATTATATTATCCATGCTAAACTAATAAATTTTAAACCAGAAACTAAGCTATTACAATGGGTGTTATATGAAATGAAAAGATAATTAATGCTTTGAGTGTGGTCAAGGTTAACCCAAAATAGCATGCTTGATGCATTCGGAGTAACTTCGAATTTCTTCTGGTTTGTATTTCATTATATTGTTTGGACAGCCATTAGAGTGGCTGTGCCCCAAATTAATTTCCATTTTATACCCGTTTAATTAGTGCTTACTTACCCGGAAGATATATTGCTCCATCCGAAAGAAGTCCTTTTAGAGAGTGTAGTCTCGTGGTAGATATTTCTACCTTTAAAAACTCATCCAAAAGAGAAACACTGGTCGGGTAAAACTCCCACTAATATAGGGAACATTGAGGTCCACAGAGTTTAGGGAAAACGATGCAAAACTGAACGGTTAAATAAAGCAAACCGGCGGAATAGGCGAAAGCTCGACTGAGGTGTATGGAATTTACGATTTGATGGCTTCATAAAATCTCTGGAGTTTACAAATTGACGGCTAGCATTTTGAGTTTCCAAATTTCATACACGTTTCAGATAGGTTACTAGGTCACTTATGTGATACTGTTACCTCGCTATAATTACTCAGATCATTAGTTCCCCATCAGACTAAGGGCAATTGGTCTAAATGATACTATTACTTGAACGCCCATCGAAACATTCATCGCAATTTATGCCTATGCAAAATATTATTTGCAAATTAATCATTAAAGTCGTCGAGTATCGAAAATTATTTGCTAATTGCAAAGGAAAGTTTGTAAAATCCATCAAAAAAACGACCAAAAATATTGAATTTGCGAAATTTGCTAATTTTCAAATTGTTTCGCAAGCAATAATCCTAATTGATATGATTTCGAATTACAGTAGAAAACACAATATGAAATCAAGGTTATTGTCTCTTTACAGCGATTTTATGTGTATGGGTATTATCTATTACTACCGAAGATAAAATGTGTTAATAATTAAGCGCAATTCCAACAGAGAATTTCCTTTTCCTTCGGACAAAGTCCTCATTTCTCCCTAATATTCAAGGAGTAAAAATTTTAACTCATATGTTTAAAAGAAGCAATAAAGTATTGCGCTGAAATTAGAAGCAATTTAAAAAAGATATGTATGACATGACCTTTTTAAATTTCCGGTGGTATAAAAACGTACAAAATATGGATGCGAGGAATGTGTTATTATAATGCAAGACACAAAAGCCATCATTTTTGAGAAAATTTCATTAATATGCACCTGGTTAACCTACTAATTACCTAGTCATTTAAAAATGCTTAGAGTAGAAAAAATAGTATTTGCTTTCCTTATGGAAGGGCACAAATAACCACCATTTCTTAAAAGAAATATTTTATGCAGAAATGTTCAAAATAATTGATACGAAGAGTACTGGATTTGTATAAAAGTGAATCGTGGTAGCTAAGGAAAATCTGTCAAAGTTGAAGAGAGAAAAATATGCCATTTGAAGTGAAGTATAGGAAAGACGTAATTGGAGCACGACAAAATTGTGATTACTGTCACAAAATCTTCAATATTTTTTTTTATTTCTTCGTCTGTACTCAAAATCCCTTCCTAATCAAACATAACTTTTAAATATGACGTGTATTGTATGGTTAAATCATAAAATCTATTTTTCTTTCATTCAATTATTTTTTTACTGCCAATCCCTGGCCAAAAATGTACTTCCCTTCCAAACTTGTTTCAACTATTTTTCCCAAATTGTATGCAAAAATGTTCATATAGCTCATAAATTGGAAATGTACGAGTTCATACCATAGCTACCTCTGAATAATAACAAACTTTGATCCCAAATCGCGATCGTTCGTCAAGATGTAAAGATTATTAACTCCATAAGAATAAACTTTACTGGGATAAAAATATGAATGGCATCTGCTCTCATAAGTATTGCATTGATGAAGTGCTCAATTTGTGGTTATTTCGTTTTCATCCGGACAAATTGACAACAGCAACTTCGAAATATGGAAATTTGACCACCAGCAATGGGCGAATATGTGTAATTATATATTGAACGGCATGTATGACAATCGTTCTGTTATTTACGCCAAGACAATTTGCCTTACTTTAAATTCAGGCCGACCTAAATTAAAACTAAGTCACAGACAATACGAGATATTAAGTTTGTTTCTACATTTTACATTTAAAAACATATGTCCGGTAGATGCTTCAAATGTAAAGCTGTATCTTGAAAATTATTGCACTCCAATCGAAATGTAGCTTTTTAAGTTAGATTTAGATCATTAAATTTTTGAGTCAGCAATTTATTAAATCTTCTTTACTTAAGCTCTAACTTTTAGTATTCAACTTAAAAATTAATAGGAAATGGTTTTATTCACATGAAAATGATATTGGTCAGCTGCTGAAAAGACTCCGCTAACTTTGTTTTTGTCTTTGTGACTTAATATAAATAACTTAAGCAAGGTAAAAAAAAATATCCCAATTTTAAATAAATATTAATTTATCTCCTTTATTCCCAGGTAGCATCTTTTCTCAAATTCAAGCTTTGTGTTTTCATTGAGACGGTCTATCGACCCCTACTTCTTACCTCTTGGTATAAAATTTTCATTCTTTCTCTCCTAATTTCACACTCGGAACATTTTCCTTAGCGTTTTCTCGACAAATCTTTTCTCTTCTCGAGGAAAGCTCTTCCGTTATTTAAAAACCTTGCGCACACCTCTTTTTTCATTGTCTCCCATCTTTTTCTCACGTCGTGATTCTCGGAGTCTTTTCTTCCAGCTTCTCCTTAATCATCTTCCTCATACAAAAACCGAAAGGTCTCCAGCACAAAAGGAGCTTTTTTTCGCCATGGGAAGGAGGATGTTAATAAACATGAAAGCGTAAGTGGTAGAGTTTGACTAAAAGAGGTCAATAATGGGGCATGTCTGAGACGACATTCGAATGTTCCTCAAAATATAGGAAAAAACCGGTAGTGCCTACTTTTTCTCCCACTTGGTCCCATAAACAAAAAAAGCATTAATTTTACAATACAATATCAACATGTATTAATGAACATCATATTTTTAAGGCTAACTCGTCACTATAGTGCAACCAAAGAGCGCTGACATATATTTTAAAATACTAAGGTAGTCTCATGGAGACCTGCCTCTAACTAATCTTTGGAATGTTGACTTACGATGATGATGATGAAGATATTCTGATTTTCTAGCAGAAACATAATAATTTCATTGTTTGCTCAAGGCGTTAAGGATAGGAATTGAGCAATCCTATACCTCAACCTGAAATTTACTGATTTTTTAAAATTTGTATGGTTCAGATTAAGCGAATGTGTAAAATCAATAATGGAATAGAGACTCAAAGATAGATAAAAATGAAAAATACCGCCGTTATTTTTCTTCATCAAATAATAAGACACGTTGATACGAATTCATGACATAAGGCAACAGAGTGATAATTGCGTTTAACGCTTATAAAACCTTAAAAATAAGTTTTTTAAGGAAAGCTATGTTAGCACTCTTTTTAATTTTTAGTTATCTATTGAATTGAGCTAATTCTCAATTATCGGTTGAAATTTTGCGAAAAAATAAAGTTTCATAATCATTGATGAAATATTTTTCTATTGTCAGGAGTGTTTTTTTTACGGCAAGGATTAGAAATTTATTTTTAATATTCTGACAATAGTCATATAAAATGGTTACAGGCGTGACAAAATGTTGCTTGAAAAAATATGAAGCGTTATACCTTAAGCAATTTTGGAAAAATAAACCTATATAGTGCCAATTTGATTTTATTCTTCCTTCGGTATTCCTAATATATATTCCTAAAGGAGAAAAAGCTATGCTTTTCATATCTTAATAGGTTTTTGGAGAATTAAGTTTTCATTTTACTTTCCCAGCAATTGTGTTTCCGCAAACAAGGGATTTTATACCGCGGTTATGGGAGACAGGTCTTTAGAATGGAATTCCGTCATTGCGCTGCATAATATAAGCACCGGGCTAGAGCAACATAACGACAACGAGTGCCTTCCTCAGCTCGTTCCCAACGTTTCAAAAACTAGGCTAGTGGGGCTCGCAACAATGTGAATACATTATTTACAAATTAAATGCACTCCAGACTACGATCCTTCGCATGCTTGAATTTCCACGTCCTCTTAAGGAGGCTAACAAAAGTACAAAAGAAAATCCAAATAAAAATACTCCGTACAAATGCCGATATTACTTTCAAAATCAGTGAAACAATTTATTTCCATCGATATTTCGACGGGTGATTTACAATTAAATTGATCAGCAAGTCATGACGCTATATCATCTTCGAAATAATTTTCCTATCCATGCGTTAAAACTTCATTGAAAGAATATAATATGCATACCATTTGATGGAAATTATGACTAGCAAGAAACATATATGAAACACAATATACTACGCACATGACTCACTCGTTTTAAATAGGCCCAAAGCATTTTAAAATACCAATTTTCATCATTCAGGGAAGTAGACGGAAAAAATATAAAGCTGCCATGAAGACATGGACCATGCTAATTTATTATACAGATAAAAACTAACCAATGACGACGCTGATTTCGTATCCCATTCTGACTTCTGGAAGCTGGTGCTGCAAGAGTGTTTGTAGATGCCTGCTTCAGAAAGGTAATTCGTTAGTATTAGAGGTTGTGAAAGTGGGGATTTCACTATTTCTACACACATGCATCTTATCCGTAGATGACTAAGATTATAGTACAAAACAGAGAATGCCATGCCAAAATGATTAATTTTAAGCATATCAATTGGCTGGTGAGTTTGCCAACTTATAGATAAATAAGAATGAGTACTTCTGGAGTTCCGCGGCTGAGAATTGGAAAATATTTGAAATTACGACTTCTATTATTCACATGTGATAAAAAGTGATTTAATACTTTGGAAGAGTAATTTAAAACTAATGACCTATAAAATTGGGAAATGATAATGGTGTTTATA
The DNA here is from genome assembly GCF_921293095.1 of Ischnura elegans. NCBI lineage: Eukaryota > Metazoa > Arthropoda > Insecta > Odonata > Coenagrionidae > Ischnura > Ischnura elegans. The sequence goes on along the minus strand of NC_060251.1, from coordinate 84,283,255 downwards.
GAGTGATGTATTTTAACATGTGATAAATTAATTGTACTGGAATTAATGAAAATGGCTAAAATATTATCATAAGAGATTTCTGTGTCAATAGGTAATGAAAGTTAGTACGCATGACTTTATAATTTCTGTTCGTGAACGATTTACTAAACATCCGTTGCAAAATGGTATAACTGAACTAATAATACATTATCTTATATATGGTTAGGTTCATTAATATGATGCGGAGATGGGGTAAGTTAATAAAGGTCAGGTTGCACGGGCACATTTGCACAGTGGTGTGATATTGCTTGTACATAAACTTTGACCCTAAAATTATTTTTACTGAACATTACCTGAGTGAAAACATTCGAGGCTGAAAATTAATTTTAATTAAAATAATTCAATACTTTTACTGATAAATTAATTATATTAAAAACTTGATAAATTAATTGTAAAAAATACAGTAATATTAGATTGACTCTCATCAATTACTATGGATATAAATTTTTATATTTTTCCAAAGAATATTGTGCCATTTTATGATAAAAATTTGGCAAAAAAAATAAATTAGTAATTTCAGGGTTAATTAAGCCCATATATATTAGACAGTGAAAAATGAATAATTAGCAAAAACACAAGATAACCAATAAATACCCTCAAAACTAAAAACCCTCAAACCCTCGAAACTGAAAATAACGAACTAAAAAAATGCAGTTGTTTCACCAGAGGCAGTCAATCGCGCAATCACCTGTGAATCGATTCCCATTTGCCAAGCGGATTACTGCTTGTGAACATGACTGGGACAATTTCCATGGCAATTGTATGCGTCTCAAGCAACTCGATCGATAAAGCTTCCCGCTCTTTACACGACGGGAATTTGAATTTACAACTTTCTATGAATGCCAATGAGTGTTAATCACCCCAAGCTAAAGAGATTTAAGTGAAAGGCCTGGTTAACGAATCATAACGTGATAACAACCGGGCTATGGAACCTCGTTAGGATGGCTATTTGTATTAACGTATCTTCTCGCCGTCTCATTGACTAAACATGGAAAAAAATAATGAGGTCCGAAAATTTTTCTCAATAACTATTGAACTTATACCCTCAAATAAACGAAGGTGTGAAGGAAGAAATAAATTTTTATGATAAAAAAGGAAATTCTTCTACTGCTGGAATCTTCACGACATCGACGTTGAAAACAAGGAAACTTATAAAAAGTTTTAGCTGCGAGCTTCAGTAAACTGCCGCTATTGAAAACATGACCTTCAATTGTGAGGTGTTGAGCTCTGCTCTGGGAAAGATTAATAGTTCCCTTTATGTGGTGCACTGAAGTTCTACAAAATAGCATCCCAAGATGCTGACGCTCTTCGATGAAATACTGTAACGCGATGCAAATATTTCAAAGCTTTGTTGAACTTTCAATAAGTTTAATAACATAAAAATGGCATGATTGAACTATTCTCCTTACAAAGAACTTGAATGATACCAGGATAAAATAAAATAATTTATATAGACATGTATTGGTGAAAATTGATTACTTAATGCCATTGGTAATTATTGAAATATAGGTAGTTTCTAAATGCTATTTTGTTTTCTTTTTACAGGTATGTACCTTGATTGGTTAATATGGATGACAAGTACCTAAAGACAGCAGACGATTGCTTCATGGTGAGCGCCAATTTACTACTCAATAATTTAGATTTTGTCTCGTAGTTCTAATATTAGTCTTAAGTATCAGTAGTTAGCAAAATATTACAATAAAATTATGAAGTCACAAGTTTAAGAAAATATTGTAATAGTATGAGTATTTCTTCACCGGAAATCAAATTCGAATAGTTTTTTTGTTTGAAGTTATAAATTTCAGATGGCTTGATTGGATAGCACTTTCATATTTGTTACTTGAAATAGATAATTAAAACCATTGAAACAATTATCAACGCAGAACTATTTCTTGTTCTCGTTTAAATGTCTAATATACTTGCACGACATCACGTTAATGACTAGCATATTCACTGTTTTAATTAAAGCGGTATTAATAAAATGAAACTCTACTTGAGACTACGTTACGAGTCTGAGAGTCATGGAATGCTTGCATTGAAAGCTTAGGAGTTGTATATCTTTCACCTGCTTGAAACTATGCAAGCAGATCTGCTATTAGGGATAAATGCTAATTAAATTATTATATTATTATTTACTTTAAGCGTGTTCCAGAAATAAAGAGAAATATATTCATTACAATCATCAGCGCACCAAGTCAATATATTAAAGATTAGCAGTATGGCCATACCAGTTTCTCTAGTTAATTATCATAAATTGATTTGAAATGAAATGCATACCAAAGTAATGCCGAGCTATGATTGTTAAAAAAATAAATCCTCTTCAAAGATGAAGCTCTATAGGTAACACATTTGAAGAACCTCGAAAGCTATACTGAAATACCTCATGATTTGTTGCACTTTCAACGGCTATGAAAAAAGGTTTCGCGTCAGTTTATGGTGGTTAGCACAAATCCCATTATTGAATTTACAGGAATCATGTCAAATATGATTCATAAATAACACTTTCATACTCCTAATTAGTGTTCGTTTCATGAGCAGTTCTAAAATTCTATTTCTACAAGTTCTAGCAAGGCTTTCGTACAATAAATAAAGCAATCGTAAAATGTTGGTAAGTAAGCTTACATTATTTCCCTAATATTATCAGAAAAGTAAAAACGGGTATTGATAATGCTTTCCTTGGATTTGTGAATGTATTCTCAAAAACATTTTTAATACTATACCATATGAAGCTACTTGGAAAAAATGAAGCTTGTAGAGATATTTCAATATAGAAAATATCGTAACAGAAAAATAAACAGTGAAAATACTGAAATTCTTTATTTGATATTGAATTTGGGTAATACAATTATGAATTTATATTTTACTCCCCGAAGGCATTAAATAATATCTCCCCAAAAGATGGGCCTTATAGGACAAGTTAAAAATTCAACTGATGAAATCTAAAAACAAATGATGGAGAGATCTAGTTTTTATTTCATTGCATTTTGAATTGGTAACTAATGAACGAAATTCGTTTTCCCACCCTACAGTTAATATTTCGGATGGCCATTACAGATAATTGAACTTGTGAGTTCTATTTCCCATTATATTTTATCGCTATTATCTATTCCATTTTAAAGGGCTTCATTATAATATCATTTCCATTTTTTCCTCATTGTCTAATATTGTATAGATTGGGATGGAATGGGATCGCATAATTGGTAAACTGTACACGAGGTACCGACATTCATTTTTATGTTGGAAAAATAATGAGGCCTAATACGCGATATGATTCGATAACTATCGTTACGCATTTATTTATCGAATAACACACTCATGAGCAGGCAGATACAATTTGCTGTTTAATCGCAATCGAGATTTTTTGAAATTTTGATTAGATACAGCAAATTTACCCGCCAAACCTCGTTTCCTGCTAGCGGATAACAGCCAACTGTTTACCAATCGTTCTCATGCGTATCGAGAATTTGCGATCCATAACCTGTAAATTACATCCAAATTTATCGGCAAAATTTGGTGTTAATTTCCTTCGAGGCTCAATATCTTCCGTTGCCTGCCCGTATCGAAGGTAATATTATGGCAAACACAATTTCCGTCCCAAATGCGTTGAATGAATGCCATTGGTTGATACTCACCAATAATCTGTGCCTCATATTCGGTCGTGTTTGTCGTAGTTATCTGTAATTAGTTTATGAGGGAGATAGAGTGCGTGCTGGATGTATATTTATTAATACTAAGGACAACATTTAAACTAATTAAGACTTCCAATCCCCTGATATAAATTAATTATGACCTTTTAATGCATTGTATTAAAGAGCGTGGTCATTGGAAGATTCAGTGCGACACATCCTAGCCTTCAATGTAGGCCTTGCTTTCATTGTTTTGATATGTTATTATAAAAGTAGAGAAGGAAGAACGTGGTAAACAAATGTATGATAGGCGGTACATATCACCAAAGAGTCCCCTCACTGAGCACCCGCACCCGCTGGTTCCCAGTATTTTCCTATCTAAACTTATTGGCGAACCCAGCCAGGGGCAGGGGGGGGGGGCAGCTGCCCCTCCCCGCCCCCAAAGAAGCAAAAATCGGAATCAGTACTGATTTGAAACGAAAGCATTCAACAAATTTTCTTTAAACCCACGTAATATCATATGTATTAGTATAAGATATGTAACTAAAATAAAACTATATTTTCAAGGAAATAATCTCATAAACTAATGTCACAACTTGGCTTGCCTCCCCCCTAGACCATGGCTTACTCCCCCCTCCCCTAGTTATGATCATGGGTACGCCTTTGTCTAAGCTCTAATTCCATCTAGCATACTCTATTTTATGCCATAAAATATTTATTTAATATAATGAATCTCATTAAGTTCATATCTAGCTAATCATTATCAATATAGGGATATGCGATATTTATGCGGGTCGAACAGCACTCTTACGTACCTTAAGTTGAATATCAACATGAAGATGTAATCCACTAAATTAAAAGTGTAAATTGTTATCAGCAGCGAAAAGAGAAAAAGTAATATTTTAACTAAGTTTGTATCCTATAGGACAACTTTGCTGACAAATGAATCAGAATATCACGGATATGTTGATACATTTTGCACGTGTTGATGCATGTTGAGACATGCAAGGCTTCCCTGTCCCATATGAGATACGTAACTCCAATTAATTTGGTTCTAATCGCACAAATTACCAAAATCGTAGTGAGGAACAATTCGCCAAGGGGATGAGTTCACTTGACGAGGGGGTAAATTTCAATGGTGTTAGAAACCCTTTAATCATCATTCGCAGCTATCAGTGTCCTTGTCGTTTCTATATATCATCTATTTCTATTTTCCTCTTGTTTTCATAATTTTTCTCACAAAGAAATCTAACTCCTTCATTTCAACACCTTTACCTTCGCTAAAGATCTTTCTATCCTCGTCAATCAAGTTGCTTTTCTTGTGTAAGTTGTCTAGTAGAAATATTTAGAAGACCAAAAATTCAGTCGTTCGGAAATGTATAGATAAGCAACAGTATATATTCCCAGGTCCCTAATATTGAACATATTCAGCAGTATACACTAGTAAGTGCTAAGCAGCATAATTTGTAGAAATATCCAAATCAAAATATTCATTTAAAGTTCTGCATTTTCTTTATTTTTTTCCAATATGACTCCGATATTATTTATCCCTTCCAGCCACATGCATCGCTCCATTCTTTCCATACGAACGTCCATTCGCATGCCAGCATTGCAACTCTGCTGGGATCAAACGCTCTCGGCTCCATTTGTACAGAGCTCACCTCTTCTCCCTCAACCCCACCCAAAGCGAGACCCATTTTACCCGCCAACTCGCCCAAGACCTATTTTACCATCACCAGCCATTCCGATGCTCCCCACGCCAGACCACACTTGACCCTGTCATTCCATTTGAAGCCCTGCCATGTTGCAATCACGCGCTCTTCTCTCTCTCTCTCTGGCACACTCGCAGCGAGCGCCTTCTTTTTTTTTTTTTTCCATTCTCACCTCTCTCTCTCTCTCCCCGATCACCTCGAAGCGCGCCTGGGTGAGCCCCAGCCCAGCCGTCCCATCGGATTCCGCAGCTGCCGGCGCTGCGTCATCGCACTGAAATTGCGCACGGAGGGCGCGATGCCGACGTGGCCGGGCGTGATTGGTCGAACCCCGCTTTGGAACCCGCCAAGGCGCCTGGCGTGACCCTGGCGAGGGAAGGCAATCGAAATTCAACGCGTGATCGTCCTCAAAACTATTCGGTGACTTCGTTGGTGAAAGTATTATTACGATGAAATCCGTATTTTCGTGAAAACACTTTGCGTGCTATATGCATGGGTGGATTTTATGTCTTGGATATGGTGGATATTGCATGGGTGTAATATTATGTCTTGTAAAATATTTCAATTTTTTCTAGATCACGCCATTCGTTTTCTTAATCATACTTTGACATTATTCAACATCATAGTACTCACCTCTAAATAAACAAATAAAAAAATAAAAGAGAAATTCATTCTTTAAAATAAAAACAAAAAACCTTGGAGCCATATCAAAGGTTTGTTATTAAGAAGTAGCATATAAGTATTGGAAATTGCGAGCACTAGGGTACTAATCTAAAGTACTAACGTCAGCACGGTAAGTGTTAAGTAGCGATGCAACTCGTACTACCCTCCATCGGCCTTGAATGTCAATCGGTCTGCAATATTCTACTCTATTATTAAGGTTATATTTCCTACTTACAATTAATATTTGCCAGACTTTTACTGAATGTCTTTCTATGTTCGTCATTCAAGTATCTTTTCATATTTACTACCCTGATAACGTTATTTAAAAACTAGTAATGCAATTATTATTTTATCAGCATAAATAAGGTAAATTTTCAAATGCTTCTTCTAAAGTTCCTACACTTAACATGCTTTTTCCGTACCAAAAATAAACATCTGGGATGATATGCTTGCTAAATCAGCAAACATCTAGACGGTGCTGCTCTCACAAACTATTTTCCCACGGAATATTTCACCAGAGATCGTTACTCTCCGTGATAAATTTTCTGTCGTTAGCATTTTCGTGAAACTCACACGTAACCTTGAAAGGTTACATTACTTAATTCTTTCATTTGAAAAATATTTTGCCAGGAGGTAAGATGAATTGTTAGTTGTTTACGTAATATACGCCTTTTCTACGGAATCTTATGAGGAAAGAATTTCCTAATTTCTCTGTCCTTATTACATCGATCATAAATGATACAATGTATAACGTATATGTAAAGCATAACCTGATATCTGGTGTTACAAATTTTGAGTGTGAAAAACACTTCAGATGAACAATTTGTGTTGCATGTACTTTATGTTTCTTCATCAGGATGATTAAAGTAGATACAAAAAGTGGATTATTCTGTAACCACAAAAGGAAATACATATCAATTATCACAAATGGAAACACTGATAATATGCCATTTATTACAATGGTTAAATTGAATAATCGAATATTCATTAAAATTCATCGTTAAAGAGGCAATAAAATAATATTTCTTGAACAGATAATTTTTAAAATGTAAATTACCGTTGCGGTTACTCTTTTGATTGCACATGTACTGGTGTCTTCTTTTTTTTCACACATCAATTATTGATCGTATTTTTTATGATTGCCATAGCAATTTGGAAAGGATGAGAGCATTTTATTCCCTTCATCTTTAAAATAAATTACCATTAACTTTGTTCATATGAATAATTACTCAACTTATCGTCCCAGATTTTAGTTCCAAATAATCTGTACAGGAACAATATAAAGTTACTTATTTTCCGAATTCATTTCACATATTAAGGGCTGCCTACATTTTTGAGAGCTTTTTACAAAGGAACATATGTATTTAATCATATATCACTTATGATTTCTAAAATGAATACGGAAACAAATGATAGCTACAAAGGGGAATTCTCGCAGGGGTAATATTCAAGCAATTTTGCGCATCGACATTTTAATGACACTATGGTATATAAAAAACAAGTTAGCACGTTTTTACTTTTAAAAATGTGAAACCTATATAAAAATATATTTTGTAACTAGTAAATCCTACTGATGTAACGATTTACACAGAGGTAAGAATTGATATTCTCGTAAATATCCAAACAAAAAAAGCAGTAATTACTAATAAAATATTATTCAACGTCACAATGAAGTACAAAAGTTGTTAATATTGAATTATTAGAAGGGAAGTTGCAAAAAATTGTGTTAATTTTTGTAGCAACATCTTTATTGTCGGTTTCTATTACTGAACATGCTTAGATACAATATTTACTGTCATGTGTTATCAATTTATGCCCAAAAAATTAATATACTCATTTTTACCGTAATTTTTATTATTTTACAACTACCGTGCTTTCTTTTACAATAATACAAATCAATAAATCAAAATGAAATCAGAAAGAAAAGTGACATTTACGGGCTCAGCAACGGAAAATCCCTTGAACGAAAAACGTTGCTTGAAAACAGATCCGATGTAATCTATCCCAAAATTAAATAACCTGATATTAAACCTAAAATAACTTCACCAATGCCATTTAAAAGGATATTGATAGATTATATTAGAATTTCGACAATCTACGTTGCTAAACGCGCCAGTTAATAAATTCAAAATTTGTTTACCTATTATTCTCTAAAGTTTAAAATCATCTCAAAATTTTATCAAGCGCACAGTCTCAACTCCATCCCATTACAAATCTATGGCTTCTTGAAAGATTCCAAATAAATTGTTCCATCACGGGTCCACGTATTTTTTTTAGCGTAGATAAAAATGGAAGGGAAAAAAGACGGATGGCGTCCTTAATACGATTGCCTCCTCCTTCGATTTCTTTTTCCTTAATTTTTTTTCAAATCGCATCTCGCGACCTGATTCCTTTTCTGCCCGAGCCCCGTTCCAACTTCGCTGCTTGATTGTTATTGACCCAATATCACGTGACGTTCTCCTCGTGTACCGTTAGTATCTGGCCGATCGATCGCCGCTCCTGTAGTGTGTGTGCGTGCCGGAGTGAAGAACGGTTTCTCTCTCACAGAGGAGAAGAGAAGAACGAACGAGCCTATTTCTTATCTGTCCGTCATTGTGTGCATGATTTTGTGGAGTCGACATAGACAGGGTTTGGGTCGACTGATACGGATTTGAGCTGCATTGGGAATGCTTGATTGGGGTTTGGAATAGGATCGTGCATAGGAGTGGATAAGACTCCAAAATTATATTTGAGAGCATAGGAGATTTATTCCTATGTTGAAGTTAGCAATAGTTATAACAGGAATCCGAATAGCTTGTGATAGATGCATGCACCTACTTACCTGAATCTGATTTTAATGAGGAAATGCAAAATACTTGGACACTTGGTATAATATTGCTCTAACAAATTACTTATACTATTACAAATACTATTACTCATAGAAACTACACAGTAGTAACTACTCACTTAGACAAGACTACATACACTGGATCCCTTCATTGAGTGATGTAACATACCCAGCCCACATTCTCAATGAAATTGTATCTATTGACGTTATCGTGAATTCTTATGGTATTTTATCTAGATATATATGGATAGCATAAGCTATAAGATAGTATATGTAGCTAGTATATGCTATGTTCGAGTAATTACTTGAACCTGACGTAAACATGTTTATGTAAATGTCCGTTTTTTTAAAAGCCTAATATGTTCCAAGGATATAGATTTTATTATTTTGACCTTATTTGTTATTATAATTGCGCATAAATATCTCAACGCTCATTACATTATATTTTTAGTATGTGCCATAAAGTGGTGGAATACGAGCGTTTTCACCCTCTTTTCGTCATTTTGTGAAGTCAATGTAGACCAGGCATACTTATTCGAGTAGAAATTCTGTTGTCTGATAGGGATTCCGAATATAATCCTAAAAAGGGATGGAATCGAGTTAGATGCAAATCTCGATATAACTTCGAAACTATAAGAGGGAAAAAGGGCGATTCAATCTTATCCTGAATTCTAGAAATCATTATTACATTTATGAGAATTTTTTCGGAGCACTGTAAACGTACATTGACACGTAGTACCTGGCTATTGTGTAGTTGCGTAATATGTCCTGTTTTTTCTGTGGCTTATTGTAGATGAGTAACGAATTCACCCCGGTGAATTATAACAGGAAAAAAAATTGTCAAGAACTTCAAATACCACACTGCACAGCGGTGGGAGGCGATGCTATTATTTGGAAGAAGTCAGAAGTGGTAATAGTAGAGAGTTGGAAATCAATTATGAATGGTATTATAATTTCAATAGTCACATTATTTAGAAGGCTGTCCATAGAGTATTGATTGCATTTATTCATAGTAAATGGCCTAACCCGAAAAAAAAAGATTGGACGCCACAACGTTACATTATGATTTGCCACATTTGTGTAATTAACCACCCCAAGAGTCGATGTAAAAGTATATTTTTGAATTAAACACACCCAAGAGAATAATCCTAAACACACCAAATATTTACCTGGGCCAATTTACCTCATAAACGTTTATTTACGACATAAGTAGCAGTAAATAGGTACTGTTATCCGTGCCTGTAATTAACCATTAACCATCAAAATAACAGCATTAGTGGTCGAATATAGGGCATTTTAAAAGCTGTCATAACTTATGAAATCAATATCTCATTATTGACGCGGGCGCAGAGCTGGATTGAACATGTAAATTCTATTTGAGATAACCAGGCTTTAATTTTATGCCAATTATATTATATGGTCCTGGTGAAAATTTTAATAGGTTACTTTTCCGTGCCTATCTGGCAGATATTTTCATATTTAGAGGTTTATTCTCGAATCATCACAAATCTATGCATAAGTTCTCATGACTAAAGCATAAAAACTGTCAAATAAAAATAAATATAAAATAAAATAAACAATGAAATATAATAGGAATTAAAAAAAAATAAAATAGAAATACTAAAAAATAACATTATTTCTCTTAAAAATCATACATTCGATTTTTATCAATGAATTGGTCTGAATTAATGTACATCATAGGCATACTTGCGCTAATAACATCAAGGTACTCATTTAAATCGTTTGGCCATATTTCCCGTTTTTTTCGTTTCGTTTTCGCCATATTTTCGTTAACGCCGTGTCAAATATCCAACACAAAGTTCATTATCGTAATTTTTGCTGCAAACAAATTTATTCAATCAAATTTTTATCTACATATACCAAACCAATTGCCGTTGTACTCAACCCTCTGCATGGCAGATATTTTTGTTTCTTATATATATTCCAAAATAAATCTTCCAAATGCCTTAAATTATTTCCGATTATATAACTAGGATACGTCCTGAATAAATCTTCCATTGTTTTCCTCGCCCGATTTATGTTTTCCTCGGGACTCAGCTGTATCCCTACCCTGGAAAAATGGTGAAATTTCGCTTTTCAAACCTTTTCTCCCGGGCCGTGTGCGTCTCGCGCTGTTCATCGTTCTTTTTTTAATTATGGGCGCAATCAATATTTCATTTTGGAGCGAAATTATGAATGAGAACGTTGGGAACCAAAGGAGAAAACCATTTGCGTCGCACGAAACGCGAAAGGAATAAAAATGACGTCATAAGGGTAGGCAGCCCGGCAAAAAGCAAAGCGAATTATCGGAAGCTGAAAGTTTGCGATCGGGAAATATCGATTAATTGATTTGCAGCACGTACGATGTCTCGCTCAACTTACAGAGGCATGTACTAAGTCTATCGACCTCTGACATTTGATGGTGAATAACTACTCGACGATGGAATATTCCTCGATTGAAATACTAGCCCTGCGTCGGCGTAGAGACAGCAATGGCACAAATGACGAAGTTAATCATTTGAACCCAGAATCTAAGTTATGATCTAATATAAAGGCTGTGATACCTACTGAAATGTTTTAAAATATCCATAGTATGCGTGTATTTTCACTTTTTCCCTGAAGGATCTCGCACTTACACTCGGGAAATGCCTAATGCAATACACGTTTGCATGAAATTCCACTCCTACATGTATTTCATCCAAACTAATTGATTTGATGTATCTATTTGGATTTATGTATTTCACGCTTATTGTTTAACAAACTTCATATGTGAATAAAATTTTTGTGCCTTCCATATTGTAGTAGTCCTACCTTAGTTAAATGAGAATATTTATATTTTAAGGAAGTTAGCGATTACGTACATGGGTCAATATTTCAAATCAAAGTATGGGAACCATTCCAGTATTGCCATAAATCATCCCACTATGCCTCTGAATTTGTTCATTTCTGTGGTTAACCTTTACTGGATGCTTGTAAATGCTATAATTATTAAGCCTTATCATTATTACTACTCTTGAACTCCCATGGAGTTCACAAATCAACTCTAAAAGCACTCATATTTTCATTAATATATTTTAATATTTCCGTTTGAATTTCAAAACAATTTTCGATAAATTTGTGTATAACAGTTTACTGCTGTATTACAACCTACAGACATTTTAATACTAACTTTTAAGTGAATCAGCAAAATTGCTCGAATTTTTATTGATATTTTGCAATTAAAATAGAATTTTTTCATCCCTTCCAATGAATATCTTTGTCATTAATATACAATGGCTTTCCAATGAATACTTCAGTAGCACATTTATAATGATGCCCATGACATTGATAAGCTCCCCTCCAAATTCATTCATTTTTTTCTTTTGCTCTGTATCAAAGTTTCAAGATAAATGGAACGTCTACATCACGAAGTAAGTTTTATTATTGGGTCATTCAGCTTTGCAGCTGTTTGCCATTACCAAACGACACGTGGATCTCGCAAAAGAAAAAGTCCTTCACATCCACGACAACTCATTGTCCTGTTCGAGGTACACAATGCGATGGCATAGTATTTCTTTTGTTCATAAGACATAACAATATGATTGTATTCTCCAAAGATCGATGCAAGGGAAATTGAAAGCGAAGATCTATTTGTATGGGAGTCCCTGGATGGGAGATACGGAGCAGAAAATGAAGGATGTAAAACAGGATAATTAATTTTGTTTCAAAAGAGAAGCCGTTAGGATGATTTCGTGAAGTGCTGCGTCAAAAAATCTTAGGAATGTTAAATTATGATGATAATGGAATGTGAAATCGTAAAAATTGGTCGTTCAAATACATTTAAATGCATCCAAGTTAGTAAATGGGTTGATATTATTTATAACAAATGGCATACGTTCCTCAGTCATATCAATTGCATTCTTTTACAAATAAGTAAAATACGGTTGACCTTTGTAACTCAAATTAATACTCTTTTATTTTTTGACTTTATGCGAGTGATATGTGCCACATATGCACCCTCAATTAAAAAACTCAAAGGGAGGATTGTCTTGATAATGCACCATAATGAGAAAGGTTGTATTGCAATATAATTATGAAGATAAAAAGGATTGACCGTATGAGTAAAGAGGAAGTGCTAAAAAGAGTGGGAGAAAAGAGGAGCCTCCTAAAAACCTTAAGCAGAAGACAAGACAACTTGGTTGGCCATATTTTGAGGCACGATGGCCTCATGAAGACCATCGTAGAAGGACAGGTGGAATGGGAAGAAGAGCAAGGGACGGCCCCGAATGAGTTACATAAGACAGTTTATAAAGGACGTAAAGGAGAAGAAATACGTCGCTATAAAAAGGATAGCGGATAGGAGAGAGAAATGGAGAGCTGCATCAAACCCTTCTAATGACCGTTGACTAATGAGGATGCAATAAAATGGTATCAATTTTCATCTTGATAGCTAATTTACGGGAGTTTTGTAGTGGATGAACGCATAATTTTAAAATCATAATGTTTAAATTAAACCATTAGCTGCGGGAGTACATGATTTTAGCTACCAGCCAGAGCAGTAAAGAGTAAAGAAATATTTTGCTCTCAAGCCTGTCGGAGTGTCTCGCAAGGAATAAACCCTTATAATCCGTGCGAGTGCGACGACAAAGTAAGAGAAGTTAGCTACTTCTCCCTCGTTACACCCCATTTAGAATATGCGGCCTGTGTTTGGGACCCTCACGAAATAGGCTTAAAAACGCTTGCAAAGAAGAGCTGCCAGGTGCGTGAAAAATCGTTACAATAGCCTTGTTAGTGTATGTGACCTGTTAGGTAAACTGGAATGGGAATTTTTGTCAAACCTTAGATTGAAAAATAGACTTAACTATTGAGATAAATTCAAGAGCAGTGTCTTCTCTGGCAAGGTTAACAATATCTTACGAACGCCAACATACTACGGTAGATCAGGTCATGTAAATAAAATAAGAGAGATAGACTGTAGAACAGACAGATTCAGAGTGACTTTTTTTCCACGATCAATATGAGATTATAAAGGCAGCGTTAGAACTCACGAATAGAACTTTCTCTTCGTAGTGTAGCCTACTAACTTATGAATACTTTAATGCATGTTCTCGAATTCATTATTATTTCTAACAGCATGTGGTAGTATAATGTTTTAGTATGCGTAACGTTTTTTAGACCGTGTGGTGTGCATGTGGGAATCCAATTGCATGCTGCATGCTGGTGATTGATCACCCCCTACCAAACATCCTAGAGGTGGCTTGCAGGGTATTATGTAGGTGTAGATGAATCCGTGGCGACCCTTCTTTCTTTCTTACCAACGGATGGGCCTACATTTGGGCACTTGTAGTAGGCATATTAACAGCGTGGAGCGAGAAGGAAGTGATGCAAAATGGGCAGTAGGATAGGAAATTCCAGGAGGCATCCCCTTGCCATGAGGGATGGCCGGGGATAATTTAGCGGCATAAGCGTTCACTACAGTGTGGGAAAGAGCACTTGGTCTCTACTCGGGTAGCAACACAAATTTTAGGCCTTAAGTAGTCGAGCAATGGTGAAATTTTTAAAAACGTTTTTCCCGCAGTCAGCGTACAAAACGTTGAAAAACTATCCCGCACTCTCAGGGTTAAGAGAGCATACATTTCAGCGACAAAATATTGTAAAAACCTCGTAGGTGTCTACCATTTCGGTATGCTATGGTATTTTGATGAGGCGAATGACAGCTTAGGCCATTTGCGCCATGGGGGAAGGGTGGAGAAAAGTCCGTCGCGGCGTCGGCATTAGCCTGTTCTTAACGAAAGGCTCAAAGGGGACCACGGCCTTAACGTCCCATCCGACGGACGGAGTGTTGCGCTTAAAATGTCCTCCACATAGCATTCAAGCAGGGATTGGGAAGTCTCTGAAAATTCTTTGCCACCGTCGGGATTTGAACCCGAATCCACGGGTTGGGAGGCCAACACTCTAGCAACCATACCAACCTGAACCTCTTCCTACCATTTCATAACACATAATAATCATTATAGTCAGCAATAAAAAGATTTGTTTGACGTATCTCTCCACACATAGATCATTATGGCTGTTCTTTCAAAGCAAAATTAAATTACTCTATTTTATATCCTTCAACAACTACACCATATATCTCATCCAAGGGTACCCTTATCAACCGATCTTCGCCTGGAATTGTCCATCAATGGTATTTTCCAGCAGTCCCCTTGCCAAGCCTTTCAAGATAGGCTTTCTTCTACTAATCTTCTTACAACTTCCACATTACTCACATGAACTATCCATTCGACCGTGATCATTTGATACACATGATACAAATTACATGATTTTCAATTTTCAATTGTAATCCTTTCAGTCAGTATGATTTGTCGGTGAATGTATGTTACAGTAATTTCTTAAAATGAAAATAGGAAAAATGAGTATGCCACTTCAGGCTGTGGAGAAATATAGGAGAAATTGTGGATAATTTTCCCATAAAATCGTCTTCTCACTCAAAGTGCTCTCTAAAGCGGTATAGCAGTCGTTCATTTAAGAGAGCACGTAGATATCGTCTCATCAGGTGCTCCTAATTTGACAAGAGTGAGTCTTAATTAGGTTTGTACGACGCCTAGGAGCACGAAGGCTCCAATGTGTGCACAACCATCTCAATTAAAGCGAGACTCCAACTAAGCTCCTAAGCTCAAAACATACGCCGACGCACGTCTAGTAAGCTGTCGCCACATTAAGCAATTTTCTCTTTCCATGTACACGGCTTCATCAGAAAACTGTATAAACATTTCGAACAGCTAATTTGGACCCAATGTAACTGGTGATTATTTCATTACACCTCATTTGATGAGGCGAAGTCGATGAGTTACGTTATATAAAAGAATCATAAATTCATCAATTAGCAAAAGGCATGGTGACAGAATTGTTCTGTTACCTCTCGATAATGACATGAAAAGTTCGAAACCCAAGAAGGTTTTAGTAAATACTGTGTTGGATACAATAATCTACATATTTGGCTGTATCATGCCACCATTCCACGTAGTGAACTCGCAAACCCTTGATTTGATAGAGCAAGGCAATTTGAAATCCAGATTTAAAATACATCTCTCTATGTGTGCCAATAAATCATTCACTGTATCAGTTTACGTCCTCATCCTCCCACTTAAGACGATTAGACAACTTCCAAAACATTATTGCTACCTTCATTATTATCCCGCCCCTCACTACGCCGTTCAACCACATTTATCGTCTTCAAAATATTTCATCCAGCCATTTCGTCTCTCAATCCGCTACTACAAGAACTTCCTCAAGTTCACCCATTACCTCTCTATATATCTCACCAACAGAAATGTGAGCTGCATCGTACGGCAAGGTACGTCAAAATGGTTTATCCCTAGCGATGACAAAATTACTCTAATTTTGGCGTCACACTTATCTTACTCGGTATTACATCAAACTGCACATGCACCTTCAACCAACTGCTTAGTCCTTTAGTCCTTCGACTCGACTAAAATCCCTCATAAATCAAAGAACGTGAACACGCACATATCGCAGAAGCTCCTTAAACAAATTGGAATAAAAAAATTGAGATATTTAGATTTGATTTAATGAATTGGTGAACGTCTTCCTATAAAAAGCCCGTTTGTTGACTATATGCATTGAATATTTGTTGCATACATTACTTCGTATTAAAAACTTAAGGTATTTAATTAAGTTTCCAAAATGTGAAAGCACATAATTTAGGATATAATTGATAATGACTAATTCCGTACCTTATATAATCGTCCCGCTCGGTATTTGCCAAACTAAAAATATCCTTACTTTTATTTAACGACCACATCATCATCAATATGCTGAGTATTAATTTGTAATATTTTATTCACCTGTATAGCCTGATATCATAACTGAATAAGTTACTGGTTAGATCAAATTTAGGGTAGTATTAATTAAAACCATGACGGTGAACAAAATGCTATTATTGCTTAAGATATATTCATTAGTTTCCTAAGTATTCGTTGCGTTATGTACACCCATCACACAGGTTTCATGACCATAAATGGTCAATGAACGCTGAAGGGTGCACAAAATAACCTTATTCTCCGAATTAGTGTTGTTCATCATGAAACTGAAATAGATAAAATATTAACTTAACTAATTTTTTTAATCATTCTCTTATCCATTGTACATTTTCTTGGTACTTAAGCCATCTTTGCCTGCAAAATCACTAATTCTCGGCAATTGGGTCGTGTTTGGATTTCCCCGTAATTGTTTGACCCAGAGTTCCCGGAAACCATCCTAGTCTCCCCCGTGATCTCCATGACAAGCGGTGCACGAGAGACTATATTGAGGCTGATGGAACAGAACAGAATATCCAGCGGACTCACCGCACGATGCATAGCTACGCATTATATATTCGTGGGCACGGATACAGTCGTGTTGGTATAATTCAGGATCTCGACGCAAGAGGTCACCCCCCACAAGCGCTGTAGGTATCAAGAGGCGGGGTTGAAGAGGATAAACATGGGAGGTGGTCGCTGGAGATCGAACAGGATCGCGGGAGGACGTGAAACGTGTTTGCCGGAGCTAAAGTGGAGCGATTGGTCCAAAGGAGGGCTTGTTTGCGGGCGTAATGAGAGCGGATCGCAAACTAAAACTGGGCTTAGTTTTAGTTTCCGATTTTAGTTTAGAAAAACCCATATTCTGACGAGGCAGGGAGAGAAACAGGAGTAGCATCGTGAAGAGGTGCCATTGGCACTCATCCAAGTTGAAAAGAGCATTAAGATAGAAGCAAAAACGGTCACATGTTATCGTCTCTGCCTATCGTATAAAATTTATATATCGAAACTAAACATCTACGAATTAAAATTATAATTATTTCATATGAAAATCCCAATATACCTGTACCTTTTATGATTTGCTTTCCCGAATATCGTGCAAAAAACAAGTCAGTAAAAGTTAATATTGATTTTACATATTTGATTTTATTCATATATTTGTAGAAATAAACCTTGTTTAGTTACAAAAATATTTTGTGACAGTGACCCAGGCTTCGAATATCAGTACTGCTTTTCGCTTTCATAATTAAGGGCAACTAAAATAGTGACGTAAAGTTATTAATTTTCATTAAAAATCGGTGTTTCGTGTATTTGATGCATTCAAATTTATCATCACCATTGAATTTCATAAAGCTACGTCTGTCATCACCACTATAAAAAAAACTATGGTATACCTCTCTCAGCCAAATTGCCATGAGTAAGGTAAAATTATTTGCGCTAAGAGACTATCGTCCTTTTGACAACAAAAAGTTATCCTACATATGATTTTGGGCTTCTTAAAGCTAGTATTTGAGTATGTTTGAGTTTCTCGATAACCAGGGCCCACAGATATCAGATTTGTTGAGAACCATTTGAAGTGTAATAGAAGAAGAACCTTAGCTTTGTGTGCGAAGGAAGAAGTTTGGAATAAAATATGGAGTTGAAATCCGTTTGAGTTAACTCTTCTATTCCTAAATTAAAGGGAAAAAATTATATTGGCATGAGCCCAACATTGGTAGGTTGACTTCGAGACAGACGCGCAAAACTTCGAGAATTTCATTTTCTCGGCTGGTCTTTCATCAACGAGACCACTTATCCACGGCTCGTGGTAAACGAGGACGCGGGCCAAATGTGGTCTTTTGTATAAATGGAGACAAATTTAATCAGGCTACTCCGTGAAACTCAGGAGTTCTCACCCCAGGCGTTGAGGTTAAAGGCTCACCTAGGGCTAATATTACCCCGGATCAACTCTTCTGTATGTGCTGCAGCAGCACATACATACGCAGCATATGCGTAGAGACCAGGAACCCTGGGTGATGAAACATATTATTCTGCTTCAGACACCAAAAAGTGCGATAAAATTTCATTTAGGAACTTAAGCTTTTGTGACAACGAATGAAAAATAGAATCCATGTTTTTCCTCTGCTATAGCCTACGGCTTCGTCTCATGTAACTCTGGGAAAGTACGACACTTATTTTTAAATGGATTATTCGAAACTTCAAGGAAATAAAGTTTTAAATATTAAGTCACCTAAAATGTACGATCTAGTGGAGAATAAAAGCTGCCTCTAAGTTTTTTTTAATATACAACTTGAAATTGTTATAATTTCAATCAGAATGAGGAAAGCGACATATTAAAAATTAAGGATAATTTTCAAGTTGATATATTTGAAATTTAGTCATACTTTCCCCAAATACTAACTCTAAACTTTTGAAAGTTATTTTTCACCAGAATGCATAGAAACTAGCGTGAAATGAATTTTACAGCAGAAAAATAAATTGTGAAAAATATCAAGCTATCTTCCCGGTAAATTTTGTGATAACAACTTATTCTGAATGAAGTCGTAAACCCATGAGTACTAAGTTTGAGAGTACAAAAGGAAGACTAGCAAGAGTCTCACGTGTAACAAGCGTATCCAGATTGGATAGACATAAAATTAAATGTCAATTAACTTATCTCTCGCTTATTAACTTAACTCGCCAATATCCAACCTGAAAGATGGGCAAGCCATCAAGTCATTGAGCCACAGCAATAGTCAGCACAGATACTTGGATGTGCTCCATAAATTCCGCAATAATCACCTCTCTTGCCAAGTAAAAAACCATAGGACTCGTGTTCTTACCTGGCCTTCGAGTAAAGCTAAGATCAATCGTGATTCGGCGAGGAGTTTGGATTAGGAAACGGTCTTTTCAAAGGATGAAACCAAAAAGAATAAAGAAAGTAATATGGGTCCAAACGTGTTCAAATGAGGACGTAGCTGATATAAAAGGTTTTATAAAGGACCAAAGAAATGATTGGATTATTTCAGACACGAGGTAAAACCATTGCAGGTAAAAGAACTTATCGGTAAAGGGTACTCATGGTAGAGAAAAAGCCGTGTTGTGGAAATTAATTGGGCACCAAAATATAGGTATGATTTAAAGCGTGGTGTATTTTTAATGCCCTTTTTTCAAAAGCATGACGGTGAAGTATCATTATTGACGTATTTTCTGGCTGTTAATATTTCATAACTGAGGAGAGTAGAAAATGTTTTGATATTTCCTACAAAATTTGAATTAGGATTCATAAATTACAATTTCAAACGAAAGATATAGTGCACCGTATATTTATCGGCAAAAAAAGTAGCTAAAATCAGCTAAAAATTTGAAAGTAATTAACTTTTGGATTAAATTTTCCTCCAAATATCCTTGGGATGAATAATTATGTTTAAATTTATGAAAAAATGTGATTGAATGAAAGCATGATTTCATATGTTTTGTTATTTTTGTTTAATGAAGGGGTCACAAACTATTTTATGCATTGTGTCTGGCAAAAAAATTATCAATAAATAGTCAGACTACGTCAAAGTAGAGTAAAATTATTTGTGACACTTCTGTTAGACTATCTCCATACGTTTGATGAGCGTTTATAAATTACAGCGCCTGCACAGATCCCTCAAGTTCCCCTAGAGGAATATGACTTAAAAGTTAATGCTGAGCAATATATTAATATATAACAAAGATAATTGTTCATTGCAAAATTTTAACCCTGAGTAACAAAATATTTTTGCGAGAAAAATATTGAATGAAACCAATTCTATGGAGCGATGAAGAGCATGCTTTTCATTTAAGTGGGCTCTGCCTGAGGAATTATTTTGAAAGCCTTACACGAAAATAATGTTCTACGCAGATTTATATACCATGAATATTTCCATGAAATAAAGACCAGATAATTGATGTCAGGAGATATAACGCGAAAGTCTAATACGTATTATCGGTAAATAATCGTTTCCAACAAAGCTGACACTTGTATATGAAGTGCTAATCCATTGAAACGTCTTGCATTAAGCCATTCACGATACAAAATGCTTCGGGCCTAAGCATTATTTATGCACATATTTTTTATTCCGTCATTATATTGGCTATCGCACAATCGTGTGTTTCTTTTCTCGTAGCATGCGACAATCTTCTGGAATGTAGTAGACTGAGCTAAAATATGCAGCGTGAGCAACTTACGACAAGTAATGGGTATGGCTTTATTACCTTAAATTGAAAAAATTAAATATTTAACTACCCTAAAAATATAACACGCCATTACCATTGAGTGCCTAGCTCTCACAGGTGCCGATTACGCCCGATCGTCAGAAACTTTGTACTTTTTTTTTGTAAGTGCTCCAATGGAATTGCAGTCATGTGTTCATTTTTTTCACAGACAGTGAGATAACATGTGGCGTTATTTTTTACCTACGTCTATAAAGATCTGCTTAGCCAATATAGCTTAAATGTGGCTTAAGTGTTCTAAGTAATATGTAAGTTATAAGAATGCGAAAGAACTAAGTAATCAAGTAAAATCAGAGAAAGTAATTTAATACTAGCCACAAAAAAATCCAATTTTTCATGGTGTAATTATATTACGTCCATGTTATGATACAAATTGGCAAAGAGCAATTGATAATTGCCTGAGATAGTTATGGAGAAATTGAATAGCCTTTAAATACAGCCTGTACAGAGTTAATTTGGCTCTAATTCTACTAAACCTGAAGATCTCTTCAAAATTTCTGTGTCCATTTGTCTCCGTGCACCCAAATAGAATGATCAAGATCGTCAGAGAATATAATACCATATCCGTCACAAAAATTTCCAATATTTCCTGACATAATACCAGCATTCAAAACCCAATAATAAGTACTCATCTGTCTGCTGAACTAACATAGATGGAATGCTGGTCACCATGCAACGCGTAAGGGAACAGTTGAAGCGAGGCTGAATCTCGTCGCGGTCCTCCAAATGTGGCCGACTATCATATATTTTAATTGGGAAAAAGCGCAAAACTCCGTTGAAGGAATAGTGCACTCAGAGATTAAAAAATCTGTCAAATAAGATACAAGTAATTTACATTCCAAGTCATAAATGACATCGCAGTCTTGTCAGAAATGAAAGAGCTGAGAAAAAATTCGTGTAGCGTGATTTTTACTTAAACAAAATGGAGTGCAATGCCAGAGGTCCTTCCCGGGACGGCCACATGCGCAATTTCTTCGCCTCTCTTTGATAGAAGGTATTAGTATTTCCATTACTTATAGTTCTGTGCCACGATCTATGCTAAGATACCAATTTGCAACGAGAGTGGCAAAAGTCTGCGAAAGGAATGAACAAATAGGGTAATCTTCAGATATAGCCTGTAGAGAGTACCTATATGGACTTATTTCTCCATACCCTAAGGATTTCTTCAAATGTCGGTATCAATCAACCCCTGTACCTGGTAGGACACCCAAATGGAATGATCAATAATATCTGATGAGAAAAAAGGTATGTGCCGGACGAGACTAGGAAAGAATAATTCTAGAGACATTTCTTTTACAGTAAAAATTCCTTGTGTTGGTAAAGTAATGCTAATAGAGCACATATAATCTTCAAAAACTGTTTAAGGCTGGAGTAAAACTAGAAAAATATAGCATAGATATAGGTAAAAATAATGATGAAAAACAAAAATTAGAGCAGCTTCTTTCAGTTCACCTAAACATTAATGATTTCACTAGACAAAGCTTAGTTGAAATGAGCATTGGGGCACAAAACGGTAAAGCCAACTTTAGCATCCGCGAAGGCTCGCCTAGTTGGCCCTTATTTTCAACGGTGAAAACATCGTTGCCTCCCGCGCCACGCCGGCCGTGTGTGGAGATTTGCGAATTGAGCAAAGGGGATTTGGTGCGCTTCACTCCCACATAAAGCAGCGCTAATCCCACCATCCATCGCCGGTCACTCCCCTTTGACCAAGCGCGCACACCGGGGTGAGTAAGGGGGTGCTGGTTTGGAGGGTGAACATTGACTCCCCTCCTCTCTTTTGCTAAAGCGTCGGCCACCCCCCCAGAGCTGCTGCAACAACCCACCCCGTTCACTTGAGTACCTCATCCTACGGCTGCATGAAAGCTCATTATACCACCATGGGCATTACCTCCTCAGTCGTGCCACATCGATCTGAACATTGTCCGTGACGCCATAGTTACGGACGTGTGTACAGTCAAGCGAAGTGATATGTTGAAAGAAATCCCTGGAACGAATGAGGTTTTTTCAACATCTTTTTTTTCCTACGAACATGCCCATCAAAGAACCTGATGAAACGGTTTCATGGCAATGATTGCAATTAAGCACCGTTTACCACAAATGAAGTCGAGAGCATCAAGAATTGTATACATAAATGTTTCGGTAAATCAGAGTCAAAGAGTGTTTCCAAGTGAATATGAAATGATAATAAAGGGGCGTAATAAACAGTTGAAATTCTTTGAAGACTTATTTTACATTAAGCTGGTAGGGAATTATCAATATTGACCCATATCCCCGAAACAAATATCGTGTACTCTCATTAATACACTAAATACCTTCTTGCTTCATCAACAACTATTTACTTGCAACAAATTCACGACAATCATTTTCATTAAGCGCCGCAGTAGTCCAGTCGAGAAACTAGAATTCTGTAAACAGCGTCTGTAAATCAGAATCAAAGAGCGTATTGAAGTTGAATTACAAATGATACCACCTAATTTACGGGAATGAAAGTTTAATTTATATAATTCAAAGACTGGAAATACAAAGAATGGTCGTTTTTCTTCTGCAAAACTGACTATTTTCTGTCGCAATATCTGCATGAACAACTCCATGTAAGTGCAACGTGGCATGTACGAAATTTTCAGGTGTGATTAATTTTTAGGATTTGGTTCACAATACTAAATACTAATGGAAGCTTTTCAATTTTTACGCTTAACCGCATCACCGTGTCCATTTCTATTCCATATTACGCAGTAGAAAATCATTGAAGAATGATTTTACATTGAGCTGGTAGGGAATTATATTTATTGACACATATCTAGGAAACAACAATAAAATCTCGTAAATAACTTCATGCATTATCACTAACTATTTTCGTGCAACGCATTCATGACAATGATTTTCATTAAGTACCGCACATGAGTCTGGCGTCGTGACAATTAAGAATTCTGTAGATGACGTCGGTAAATATATGTTTCCAAGTACATAATTTGAATTGATCCTGGCCAAATTAAGGCATTACTGTTAAATTTATGAGATGGAATGCATGCAAGTGCTTGTAATAGTCATTTTCCTCCTTTATGGAAAATATTCTGTGATCGTGTGACCACAGAACATTCTCTGACATCGCCGGGATTCGAGCCCGGGCCCACGGGGTACTGAACCACACTCTAGCCACCACACCAACTCATTCCCCACTGAGTTACTCAGCCTATGAACGTAGCGCTAATTCCAGCCGAAACTATAGGCGTATGAATTCTACACATTGAGACAGGGGCCAAATTTTATCCCGTGTCACCTCGCATTTCGATAATTATTGTTTGGGTGGTGTTTGAAGGTTTACCTCGAGTTCGAAGCCAGGATCCCGCGCAACCTTAACACCTTAACCCATCATATATACCTATAAAACACCTTCATTATCAGATTTAGAATACTTATCGCTGTTTGTTCATCTCCCAATTCCATCAAATAAAATATATTATCGAAGAAAGTTATTTTGGAATTTGAATGAAAGTATAGTGATGAAAAATGCCTGTCTGACTCGTTAATTTAAAATTTTCATTGAAGTTGGAAACTTCGTTTTGTAGGAAATCTTAAAAAAAAATAGGAATAAACTGTTCTTGGGCATTTAAATTTACCGAGAACTATTCAGAATAAATCCAACGAAGATACATGGCATCCCTTAGGCCATTTTGTAAGCATATAGTTATATGGAATAATTTATATCAAATGATGATCTCCCAGCTCTCAATCGAAGTCTTGATTTGTGTCAGTACTGGAGAATACTAAAAATGTTACGTGTGACCTATAGTGGATATATCTACATGGATAAGATCATAAGTATAGTCACACTGCTCGATTTCCTGATTTATTCTGTAATTTAGTCGAGTACTTGAACGCACAACTAAAATTGCTGGAGATTAAGTGTTTGCAAAGGCATTATGAACAGAGAACCACTTATGTCTAAGCAAATATCACTGGCACAGTTTAATTGCCAGAACCTCAAGGAAATAACTTCACAAATGAATGATTAATGGATGAGTAAATAGAAACCACTGACAGATGCCGATTCAACTGAAATCCATAATTTGGTTAATATGACGTTAAAATTGGTCATTGAGGCAATTCGCTATTGCAGTATTTCAGCACGTAATTTTCGTCTATCTACCGTCACATTGTCTCTAATATCCCGACGCATAGCCATTTTGTTGAGTAGGGAAATACTTTGCTTGGCATTGAATCACATAAATCACACGTTGCATTTTTGAAATTTACAGCAATAAATTCGATACCAACATCGCATTTATATCTGGAATATTACTTTTTCATACCCCGTAACTTAGAATTTCTATGTATTCTTGAGTATAATTGAATTTTAACACCTGTACGTGCAAGTCAATACTTCAATTAAGAGCTGGGATAAGATTCACAGCTTCATTTGAGGTAAATTAACCCTTATTACGATATTCCTATAAAATGATCTTAGAGATACGATGTATCTTGGTGGAATATTATCGTCCTTGCGTATTAATATTTACTAAGGAATACATTCATGATTGAAGTTATGTCAATCACGTCTAAAAAGAGTGCGAGAAAGCTTTGACAAGCTCTTTTTTTGTGTGACATGATTATTATTGGAGCTAAAAAGCCGTGTTCTTGAAATGAACGGATAAAATTAAAAGGATTAAGAAAGTGAGCTTTGACCACAACAACCTTCTAACTGAAATATTTATAGGCTGAGTACCTATACTCTAAAGTGCTTTGTTCACTCACAGTCTGGAGCACTTATGAAGCATGAAAGATTTAAGGGACTTCCTTCATTACGACACCCTCACCAAATGGATGTTACGACCAGTTTGGAGGATCATACCACATTCTATCATATTCCATCCCCTCTACCACTGCGGGTTTTTCCTCATAATCCCTCTTGGCTTTGAGTTAGCCAATCGATGGCCCTGGAAACAACAAAAGAATGCTGACGCATAGGAGCGACGAAGCATCATAATCCGTTTCAGCGTGATGCACTGCCCTCTCTTCATTGAAATGAACTCATTTATGGGCGAGAAAAAAAAAAAGAAAAAAAAGAGCAAGAAATTGCGACGCAAATACACTTTTGTATCCCTCCAGGCAGTCTACGTGGTGTGGAACCTAGAGCAAAGAGAAGCGAAGAAAAAAAATCATCCCCCCTTACAGCGAGATGTTCTCACATTAATGAAATGTTACGGCGTTGTATAGTTACCATAAAATATATTTTTCACACTTTTTGATAGTGTTTTAGGAGAGAGCCGTTAAAGATAATACTTTTACGCCTGGTGAAAAAGGAAAACGCATTACATTTTGCATTTTAAACTAGAATGAAGCGGCGTGGATGATTTGAGTTTTTACTTAGATTCCTAGGAGAGCAAACTAATTTTGCTGATGTGCTGCGTTTTAAAAATTCTAGGTTTCTAAAGCATTAAAGAGATGCTTCAAAGTAAACAACATTAAAAATTAGATAGAAAGATTTCTCGCACTCTTTTTAGACGTGATTAACATAACTTCAATCATGAATGTAAGTAATTCATAACAGTAAATATAAACACGAAATGACGGCAGTGTCCTATAATGGAGGTATGCAAATCTCTCGCAATGTTTACTTAACACGAGAAAACATCATTATTTAACCAAAGAGATTGAAAGCGAGGCTTTAGAGTTGCCAGAGTTCTTATTACTCAATTATTTCTCAAATTATGCTGTGTGGTCCTCACACTGGAATTTATTTCCCACATTAAATTTCAGTTAGGGACTGGAAAAATTGAAACCCTTACATTTATAAATAAATATGAATGTTTCATTTGAAAAAGGAAATGCGATTACACACTTAGTCATGTTCATGTTTACCTTGCATCCGTTGTAGGTAAGTTGGTATTTTAGGATAACTAAAACAGCCATTATAATAAATAGTATTGATTAATTGGGATCCTTAACAATTTTTCTCTGATGGTTGCTACAGTAAGCATGTGGTATTCAATATTTAAATCTTTCGCTTTAAATATTCCGGCCTTTTCTCTATTCTGTCTACGAGTCTTTGAAAAGGTATTTGTTAAGATTTATAGATGCGTGTTAACCAACCATCAATGATGACAGACTTCTTGCAAGCAGGAAAGACTTCATTCTTGAATGTATTTTAGCCATTTGATATTCACTAATGATGATCATATTTCAAAAATTTAAGTTCTTTACACTTAAATGTAGGAAATATAGCTTGAAAATAATAAATTACGTTTATTTTCGTACTACGTCGCCAATTGGAGATGTAAGACACAATTTTCAACTAGCTATTTTCTTTGCTATTAAAATAATCATCAAATAGACTTACGAATGAATTATTATTTTTGCTTTTGATATATAGCTCTCAGTTCCTATCTGCGACCGAAAATTCTTTTCAATCTTATATCTACATTTCCATTATCTGTTTTCCCTGGATGCTGCTATAGGGCTACCATATGTCCAAAATAGAAAAATAAGTTACTTATCTATTCAAAACATGTATTCAAATGCTATCTGGCTTCCTATTAATAAAGTGGATAGATAAAATTTATCACAATTTTCCCACTTAGTACTTAGTAGGTCCCTACTTATTCACTTCAGAACTTTCCCTTTTATGTAAACGTTTATGGTTTGGCGATTTATTTTATTCCCGATATATTTAATGCACTATAATCCCCTGAAACGATACTCATGCAGTGCAGCAGTCAACTAATCCACACCTTTTGTCAGCCTCTGCAACTCTTTGTTGTCGCCAAGTTTAAGAGAGGATAACACTTTTTGTCACTAACTTTTTCTCTTTTTCTTGCCACAATTTCTTTCTATACATTGCTCTTTTAGTACGGAAGTGGTTATAACTTCCTTCCTTCATCTCCTATTGCCCCTTTATTTATGAGAAATCCATAAGGGACGGCACGCTCATCAGCAATATTGATGGGATCAAAGGGCAGGAAATAACGGGACGATAGGCCAAAGTCACGGACGTATTTCTCCCAATCTCAACGGCATAAACCGAACGCCGAATCTTTTATCGATTACGTGAGAAAACAGCAACAGACTGATGGGAACCATTTTCCTATATAGCAAGCGCGCTCTCTCCACCGACCCCCTTAAATCGGCTTTCCTCCTCCTCTCCCGTCCGCCGGGGCAAGTTCAAACACGTCCCTCCTTCCCCTCCCAGACACAAGGCCATGCCACTCTCAAGGGCCAATCAGGACTCCGAGAGCCATTCACGACAGCGGATACCAGAATCCTTAGGTAAGTTAGCGGAGGACAAATTAGGGTGGAGTGTAAAAGGGAGGGGAAGGGGTGGATTGGGTTAGAAAAGTGGGAATGGGGGTTAAAGGGGCAAAGGTCGGGTTTATCTCCCTCCCCCAACCAACCCCACTCCTTCATCCACGCGGGGTTTTCCAACTTTACGGTAAAAGGGGCGGGAGGCCCGCCGGGGCGTAAGGTTTGCCCTCTTAAAAAGCCCTAGTCCCCCGAGGGGCATGATTTGCCGTAAACGCGAAAAGGTGGATAGATTGGGAGTGAGTGAAGGAAAACAGTACTTTTTGATGAGTGACACTTGAGGCTAATGCAATTAGTATTGCCCTGCCTTTCAAAATTTGGTTCCGATGAGGAAGTTTAGGCCCGAGGTAATTTGAATACGTACTTTCCTGCTCAGAGTCAAAGGTTAAGGAATGCTGTGTGTTCGTCAGATAACGCTTGCTCAATCGTAAATTTTCGAGAGGTTATCGGGTCGACTTAGTGTACGAGGTATAGCTTTTACGTTTCGGGTGCGAATATTAACAGAGGAGATTATTTATGATCACAGATACATACCCTCAACCCAGATCGCCCCTTGAATAAATGATGTTTTACTCAGTGTGCGTTAGGTTTTGCTTGCACTATTACATTTTTTTATTGAGTGTAAGATTAATTACGTTATAGAAACGGTACAATTTACTTAAAGTCTTCCGATATATTTCCATGCATTTATAACCCTCGATTAATATGCTTTCACATTTGATTTTCATTAAAAAATATATCAAGAGAAGTCGGAATATTGCGCCTTTTTTCAATTTATATTTTGATGTTGCATTAACATTAACAATCACTACGGTTGAAGCTGAACGTTTTCATCGTAAATTAGAATCATATAAAAGTGTAAGTTTGGCTTTGATACGAATTATTTCCTATGCATTCATTCTGATATCTTCAAAAAGTAGAAGATTAATACCAAAGTTATTTTCAATCACGTAATTTGTAAAAAAAACTCAGTTCAGAAATTTACATTACACATTAAGTAACGTGCAAAAAACAAGAGAACTGATTTAACCACATACTCGAGAGAAATGTATGCACTAAAATTAAAATAGTACTTACTATACATATTTAGTAACATGAAAAAAAGAAGAAGATGACAGCTAATATTCTCGTCAGACATAAATTGGTTAACTAGAATTACGAGTATACTTCCAATGACTATGTCATAGACGAGCTTCCCAGGGAGAGTTTCCCCGCGTGTCTGCCTAATCAGGTCCTCCAGATAGCACCGATCTCTTATCCATTTCTGTTTGCACGATACCAATATAATGGTCACGCGACGCTAGAGCTCCGGTGTCACACGAACCTAGTGGACTATTTAGGGACATATCTCCGCGCCAACGTTTACGTCTCACTCTATCAATCGCCCTTATCATTTGATTTCCTCGTGCAGGGCCCAGCATTAGCGCACAATTCCGGTCGCTCCAATTAGCTTGTAATGAGCCCTTTTACTCTCATATCGACCAACCGTTCTCATTGTGCCAGAGCTCATTGCTACCAGTTGTCACTTCCTGCTACGACACCTCAGTAGTTTCTCGGCAGTCAAAACCTCCGTGTCCAAATAATGCATGAGACATCATTAACCGGTGGGATGTGTAGACACCCCGAGACAAGTATGATATAATTTAGCTCATATTTTATCTATTTTTGAGTACCCTCCTAAATATATTCAAATGTTTTATTTTCATTTCTCTTTTATAGATATTCATGATCTGTTTGCAAAATAAATTGTTTTCCTCCTAGGGTGTTCAAACACCCCTCTGCACAAAAGAAGCTATGGAAATGCAAAATTGCTCTATTTTTATATCTTTTTATAGTGTTTCTCATATAGACGATTTTTAAAAATTAGTTATTTCTTAAACTATGACATATATTTTGAGGATTTTACGCTTCGGCTCTGAAAATAAATTAACTTTGGGTGATGCTCAGTACATCATCCATTATATTTTTGAAATGAAGGTTGATTGAATTACTTTTAATTGTCAACTTAAATAACGTTGTAGTTCTGAGACAATATTTTGAAAAACAAATTGATTACTGGAATGGGGCAGTATCTGAAGAGCTAAGTACGTTAGGAAAAAGTCTTAATTTCGCAAGGGCCAGTAAACGAAAGGATTATTGCTTTTTGCCTTATTTTAATCGCAATTTATCATAAATCTTCATCTTATGTGGTGTAAACTTTAAAAAAAATACCATTATTTAAATGGGCATCTAGCTGTAAATACTCATTGTCAGAGTTATTATTCATAGGTTAATTTTATTTGAAAAATCTCACAATTATCAAAATTTTATTAGCCTGGATAAAAGTGCATTACATTTCATTATATCTGAAATTTCAATAGTACTACCCCTTAATTTGACTTCGGCATCTTATAGAATACATTTTCACAATATTAAAAACATTAAGTTACAATATTTGGAAGATGTAAATATAACTGTTTTTCTATATTTGTAAATTCACTGGAAATAATAAAATTGGAACTAAGCAATTACATGCGGTCATGAGCGTGTAAAGAATAGTTGACCACCGATCTGTGAGCCAAATGAAGTCATCAGAATTTCTTCGATACGCAAAAGGTAGTGCTTTGAGCTGCACTATTTTTAAGGTTGGATTGAAACGATAAATTATCAGAGACATTTTTTGAATCCGCGATGGTTATGGGAATTCCTTTTTCTGCCGAGCAAGAAAAGACTTTAATAAATGCCAGGCCGAACTTCGTTTCATTTACTTATCATTTGTCAACGGCTGTTTTCCTAACACCCCCCGCCACACGCCTGTTGAGGCGGCTGGCTGGTAAGTATGTGTATTTAGATTCATGAAGAAATCTCCCGGTATTTGTCTTTGCTTCAAGTTGCTCACTTGAGGGGATGAGAAGCCTAGGTGTTTAAGTGATTTTTTTTATGAAGAGAATTTAGTACAGCATATTTGTTATAAGAAATTTGATCAACTAGATGTTAAGCGGTGATATTTGATTTCCACACGATATCAGTACAGAAAAGAGTCTCACTCGTATCCCTTGGTCATCAAGTTTTTGTGTATTTCTTTTATCAATGTCTATACCTGGCTCTGTTAAGAAAAATCAAGGAGATTACATTGAGGAGGCCCAATTATATCCCACAGAAGGTTGATTTCTGTTGCCACTTCAGTCGCATTTAAATCTGTTTTCAAAAATGTCCGCGGCGAGGTGATGAGTGCAATGCGATCCACTTTTTTCCATTATTTTGCAGTATTATGTTTGTAATTGCATGGAATAGCATTGGAAAGTTATGAATTTGATAAATAACATCGTTATGAATCTAAATTTTGGCTGAATCCCCGAATTATACTTCCCTTACTTATCCCTCTTATTATTTATTTCTATTCCCTCACTTATTTCCCCGTGAAATTCGGATCAATTTGTTCGTCAGCGACGCGAGTGGCGACTTTTGTAAACCCATTTAAATGCGCGTTGTTTGGCAACACATTTAGAGGTGGACTTGAAGATCCTCTTTTGTAATATTCGTGAGAAAAATAATCAACTGTACTCTTCCTCGTTTCTGATCCCGTCAATTGTTCTCGTATCCTCTTTTGCCTTATCCCGTACATAGTTTTTCCCGCCATTCCTCTTCCTCGATTTAACCTTCCAACTTACCGCTCCCCCTTGTCCGAGTACAACCCTACTCCGCCTTACCCTCCTCCCACCCTTCCACTCCTCCCTCATATTTCATCCGTCTGCGGTGAAATGGGATTCTGGCCGACATGCGTCCCTCGCCGATCCCCTCCCACTACACTTCCACGTTTCTCACACCATTCGACCGCCCTTGCCCACTCTCAAACCCCCGACTCCTCTCCTTTACTCCCCACCCCACAAACACGCCATCCCTTCATTTCTCCGACAACGGTCGACGACGGTGCTTCCATCTCTTGAGCGAAAGAGGAAATGGGAAAAGCGGTGCGAACCAGATATTCGATAAATAATCGATTAAGATGGTCGACAAGGATGATAAGGGTCCGCCCATTACATATATGTACATGCGATACCATTCACGTGCGCTGTATAGATGCGTGC
Organism: Ischnura elegans; assembly: GCF_921293095.1. Lineage (NCBI taxonomy): Eukaryota > Metazoa > Arthropoda > Insecta > Odonata > Coenagrionidae > Ischnura > Ischnura elegans. Next base: position 84,250,990 of record NC_060251.1, on the reverse strand, counting down.
ATCAATATTTGAATGCGTATTGATAAATATACCCGCTTTTGATGCTTCAAAGTTCTTCGAAGTGGGGAAGGAAGTTTTGTACGGCGGAAAATAAGAAGGCTGTTCTGTTGTGACAACAAGTGTGATGGGAGTAGTTTTATTTTTCAAGGGTGATTCTCTGTCAATTTTGGTGAGGAACCTTATTTTTTTATATACTTGGAAAAGTCTATTAAAAACCTGTTCTATGGAAGAAAGCTGTCGTGCAATTGCAAGGAAATAATTATGCTATTCGTTGCCTTGAATTCTGGTTTGTTTGGAAGTAAATTTTCTTTGCTTTTTTGCTTTATATTCCGTGGATGGAATTTGGTTGTGATACAAAATACAACCTTAGAAAAACTTTAGAAGATATTTACAAGAGGTAACTGGCGGGAAATAAATGGATCTTTCACGGAAAAATTTCTTTCTGGATTGAAAAATTCTTTCAATAGTAATAGCCATAAATTTATTTTATACATTTAATGCATTTTCATGATGAATTTATCAGATTTTAAAACATATGGCTGCAGTATGAGGCATGAGACGGTATCATGCTCGTGCTGCTGCGTTACCCGATCAAAAATACATAAGAGTATTGTAATTATCTCAAGAGTTCTGAATACCTTCTAAGACATCAGGTGTTCTCCTACATGTATTCAAATATTCGAACTTATATGACCTCTCCATATATTTACTAAATACATTAATCAGAGGTGAAAAAAGTCTCTCTCCACGAAAGGTCTTCAAATAAATCCCTTTTAACTTTATCTATGAGAATATATCGCCTATTATCATTATCAATCTCAGCTTATTTTCTTAATCTCATCTATAGCCTGTTAGAATCCTATAATATGAATTTACCTATTTCAATTTCATTTTCTAATTGCCGGGTATGAATAAAGAGATGTTGACAGTTTGATCTCCATAGAAAGTAACATAAGTTAACAGAATCTTTGCTGACTCGTCATTTTTATGTTCTTAAAAAGGATACAAGTTAACCAATGCTATTACAATATAAGTAATTTTATTCATTGTCTTTATAAAAGCCAAGATTTTATTACTTTTACTAAATGTTTCCATTATTAACTGGATCTCTTCGTTAAACTGCTTTATACACTGATGTAATGAAACTAAATCAAATTCTGCTCTCAAAAGAAATATTCCTTAGGTAGTCTCGTGAGGGCATTCATCTTGGTTCAAGAATATTAGATTCGTATTTGCTACTTTGAACAAGTTTCAGTTAACTTGCTCCCTATTAATCATATCCCTATAGCATCGTAAATTACGTCTTCCATTCCTAAGTGCCACAGCATCCTATCGGGATGGGGTAACACAGTGGCATTCAGAGAGATAAAAACGCTGAATGCAAGGTCGGTGCCGGTAAAACGCCGTATATCTTTCCCACAATAATCTACGTGACCGCAATGCTGATCGGTATTCTCGTATGCGGCGGCCGTACACAGCAAGCAAATTATCGACGCGGGGCGGATGTAATTTCACTCTCAGGATCGGAATTTGGCGAAACATCAGCAGGAGGAGAAGTCTCATAACACCATCTTCTACCAAACTCTATATCTCTCTCCTGAATAAGGGGCCCTAAAACTCTCTTTGAATCAAAGTCTAACGAGACATCGTCCCAAAGTTTTCTCCAAGGAATCTCATCCCTCCAATCGACCCTTAAGGACTCAAATATGCCCAATAAATGGGTTCATCAATCCTTCCTCTACCGATTCCTCCAGCGTTCCCGGGCCTATCCCACGCTTACCCTTTCCACACCTACTTCCTACACCTCCCCCTCTCTTTATCCTCTCCAATCAACTTCATTCACCCATCCAATTTAAATTCTATCAATCCCCTTTTAACCCATAGCGTCCCTCCCTTTTTTATATATGTATAACTTTTAGGCGAATTTCGATTCGCACGGGCACGCTCTTAATTTCGGTGTCTCGAAATGGGTTTCCCCCCACATTTTTTCTCCTTCTCAGGATTTTTAGGTGGTAACAAGGGCATTTTTACGGAAATCTTTCATTTTGATGCTTTAGTGAATGGAAAGCTTGAGCAGCGATAATTCCACTAATTGACATATCGTCAACCTTTATCCGCAATTAAGCTCTTCCTTACATATAATTGTCATTTTGGGGGATTTAAACAGTTGACTTACATAACTGTGAAGGAAATATACAAATAATTCAATCTTCCATAATTTTTGACTGCACACTGTAATTAATTGCTCTCTGAATAAGCATGCTTGAAGAAAAACTATTGCTTTTGGAATGAGCATATAATTAGCAATTTTTTTAATGTAAAAAGAAATGATGAATGAGTTAAGATGAGTGAATTTTGCGACCATTCACATTTTAATCGAATATGTAATGAATTTAGGGAAAATAGAACACGAATCTTAAAAAATGAGCAGTGAATCGATTGAAGAGCAATAAAAGATTACGGAGAAACCATCAACGTGGGACAACTCTATAAAAATTGGACACCAGAAATCAACCCATGTAAACGAAAAACAATGGTCAGTAATCGTGCTATCGAATGGATGCAACAGCGTGAAAAATGAACGATCATGGAGAGTTGCCAACCATGGAAAATAGACCACTATTGGCTAGTGTACTAAACAGGCTAGGACGAACTCAGCAGTCATATTTTCGATTACTACCGACATTGCTGACGAGTTAAAGTCTGGTGAACAAATTGAATACCAGATATTAACCCTTGCATATAGACAAAAACAGCGGTTAGTGACAATAACACCGTCGACTGGAAGCATCATCGTGAGCAATGAACGACCATGGAGCACTGGCAACTATCGAATATAGAAGACTATTTAGCTGTAGTACCGAAAAGGACTACTCTCACCATATCAAAACCATTGCTGAGAACGAACTCTGCATTCATATTTTCGCTGATTGCCGACATTTCTGTTAAGTAATTAACTTCAGTCATCGAAAGCCGATCGTCGCAAAGGCTTAAATTTCCCCCGGAACAACCCTATAGTCAGGAAGCAGTGAGGGGTCGAAATCTCCGATTCAAGGCTGAGTGAAGGAAGGGCTGAGTGCGCGCGTGGTAGGAGGGAATCATATGTCGTCGATATCAGGTCATTTTACACCCCAATAGGTAAAATATATTGAAAAAGTACCGGCGAGCGACTAATATAGCCAAAATTCGAAATCCATACATGCATAAAAGAGGAAGGAGAAACCATAAATGATGGCCGATGGTACACAAATGGTATACCTTATATAAACTCAAGTATATGGACAAAAAATGGCAGTTTTTGATAATTATTGACTGGACAGCAACAGCGTAAAAAATGAACGATCATGGAGCACAGACAACCATCGAAAATAGGTGAATATTGGCTATAATACCAAACAGGATTACTCTAATTGTAAACGGAAACCATAGCTGAGAACTCAATCATGAGATATAGTTTCAATAGTTGCCGACATTGCTATACCGTAAAGGAGCAACAGCGTAAACAAAAAAACGATATTGAAGCAGTGACAACTATCAAAATTAGACGACTATTTGGCTAAACTACCAAAAAGGTTTACTCTCTTCAAGCCAAAGCCATTGCTGAGAACGATCTCGGTAGTCATATTTTCGATGATTGCCGACATTGCTCTCGAGCAATTAATTTTAGTCATCGAACGCAGAGCGTCACAAAGGCTAAAATTGCCCCCGGAACAATCCTACTGTCAGGAAGCATCGAAAGGTCGAATTCTCCGATTGAAGGTGGGAGTGGAGGGGAGGAAGGACCGAGTGTCTGCGTGGTGGGTGGGAATCTAATGGAAGATCGCAGGGACGGAGGAAGATGGGAGTGATTTCTGGAAGGCCGTAGGATGAGGGTGCGGTCATCCTAGGGAGGCATACCGGGGGGGGGGGGGGGCGGTTACGGACGTGACCAAACTCCGGAATCGTCCTAAGCCATACCGATCATCCAGACAAAACTCCGATATTGCCCAACCCATCACCCTCCTCCTCCGCTACTAAAACCTTCCGAAATCCTCTCCCGAGGTCCCAACTCGACCCCGAACCCTGTCCACCACAAGTCCTCCGTTCCTTATTCTCCCACCCCCACCTTGTTCCCTCCACTGTTTCACCTCCTTCCTTTTTCACCCCTTCCCACCCGAAAGGGAATACAATCACATCCTTCCTCTTTTTGTGAGGCGGTGGCCTCACACCGGGGTTCCCTTAATGCTCCCCACACGGCACACAGACGTCTACCTCGCCAAATCTCACGGTCCCTTTTGCTCTGTCACTTCTCATCCTGTCCCGCGCCGTTTTCTCTCCCCTTTTCCTCGATTCTGAACCCTTTTCGTCATTATGCTATCCTGACTACTTCCTCATCCCTTCCTTTCTTTATTCACAAGGCGAGTAGTGGGTTGATGGGAATAAATCCTTCTTTGTCCGGTTTTCTTTTTTGTCGCAAGGTTTTTCCCTCTACCCGTTTGTTGCTATTCCAATCAAAGGCATTTTTAATGAAGACAAGGCTATAATTTAAGGATAATTCACTCAGAGAAAAATTCTCAATTTTAAAGATAAATTTTAAGCGGGATACTCTAAAATAAGTATTTTAAAGTAAGTCACAAACCTATTCTCTTGACAACTAACTGGGAAATATGCTGGCCCAACTAAGCGGCATAAAAATTATTCATGTACATGCTTACTGGCTTTATATTAACTGGATGATATTTCATATAATTTTTAAGTCATTGATAGATTGCTTATTTTTATGAGAGAGTCATCTTTATGCTATGCAAATTATAATAAATTTTCCTGTATTAAATGAAAAAATATTGATGTTTCTGATGATAAATATAGATAAGCAATGGTAAAAATATTCAGTCAGTACAGTCTTTCCGCAGTCTCACCAGCAGCAGATGGCTATAAAATTATGAGAAGATCATTAATTGCATGTAATACATTGAATTTTCGAAAATCTCTCTTCACTCTCAAATAACTCTTTTGAAGCTTTTGTGGGTCACTAATCAGGAGTTAAATTCTTATTTGGGTGTATTCTGCCTATTTCTGGAAGCCTCCTTCACTCCAGTATGAGAGGAAAAGCGTGGATGAAAAGGACCAGACGACCAAAAATCATGGTAATTTGTTTCAATAATAATTTGATTAGAAATAAATGGTGTTATTAACAGCAAGTATGTTCCTTAGAAAGTTGATGAGATCAGTTTTATGATATTATTTTTGATCTTTCATTCGTAATTCTTTTCTTACGCTATCTTTTTCGTTGGGAAACTCATTCTTATTCATAACCCGTATGGGAGTTGGTAAGTTGGTTTCTGGCTGTCTCAGCTTGGCCATTAACGCTTTTTAAATATATCTTTTCGTCACGCATACCACCTAACTTCCAGACCCAGTGCCCTTGTTACTTTCTCCCTCCTCGTCCTTCCTGAGGTCACCCTAGTTTTCCCTATGCCTTCAAATACACATATTAGTGAACAGGAGGCATTTATCAGCTTTTACTCGAATTAGGCTGGCAACCGCTATAGTCTTGGAGCTACGTGCTAGGTTGAGATTGCTTGAGACATTAAAAATATACACGCATCTTTCCAAGCGATCCGGAGAATCACCTTATAATTTCATTATGATTGGTACAAAAGGGAGATATTTTTCTAACGGATAATTATATGAATATGGCGGGATCTTTTCGGGATTTCCAACGGGTGAGTTGCTTGAGGAGGAAGTTTCGAAGGCTGCATCTTCCATCGTCCTAACAGCATTTGAGGCAGTCATTGAAACATCGACATACAATGAACTCACCCGGTGGAAAACCCGAGAAGATTTCACCAATGTCATACGCCGGGAAAGAACAAAATCATGTATAACGGAATATGTTTGACCTCCGAACAATAAGAGGCTTTGATAAACTCTAGGTTATACGCATTTAATTTTCTTCATTAATTAATTAATATTTTTTCTATGGCTGATGTCCACACGCATGTAGGTAGATAGTTCGTAGGTTGCCGCAACACCCCCTGCCACACACTTTTGTGGTAGCGTGTACATGCTTATGCAATTCCCCTCAATCCTGAGAGGGAGGTTACCGTAAAAGAGTACAGGATAGTGTCCGCCTGACCCATTACAGCTGCTTCCCTCTCCGCAAGACCTTAGCAAACGTCCTCCTCCGACCTGCGTCCTTCTCCGGCAACATTCTCTCCGAGTCCATCAGGGTCCGGCTTGACCTCTCGCAACCCTATCGCGTCCCCTGCTCCGAAACTCCCGAAGCTCACCGAGTCGTCGACTCATTCGAGCCGCAACCGCCTTCTCCCTCCCCCTTGACCGTCACACTTTGTTCCCCACGTCCCCTGATATTCCCCCGCCCCTGATCCCAAGACTCAACCAGCCCTGGCGGAGGAAATTGCCCGTGCCTCCTCATCCCTCCCTAAACGGTCGTAATTTCTCCCTTCCTCTGCCCCACTTTTGCTTCTTCGCATCATCTCCTAGGGCCCTCATAATTTACACAATTCAGCCTCGGTCTAAATCGAATAATCGATGCAAAGCGTACCCTGTTATCATGCGTGTTCCATACAATGTGTAACCGATGTAACTAAGGCCAACATGATCTATATCCGATATTGAGCATGCAATATTTAAGCCGAAATTTCTAAAAAAAAAAGTAGCCGATAAAATGTTTGCTGGTGTGACAAGCAGATATCTTCTTTGCACCATCTGCTAGGGTCATTATAATTCACACAATTTGACCTCAGTTTAGATGCAATAATCGATATAAAGCATAGCCTCTATCATGCGAGCTCGATACAACTTGTAACTGATGTAAAGAAGGTTGGTATGATGCGTATGCGATGTGAAGTATGCAAAATTTAAGGCGACATATATCTCGAAACAAAGTTTATCCAATGAAATTTTGGCTTGAGTAACGTGCAGAAATCTTCTTCGCATCATCTCTTTGGGTCCTCATAATTTGCACACTTCGACCTCGGCCTAGATCGAATGATCAATGTAAGCATGACCTATATCATGCGTGCTTCCCATAACGTGTAACCAATGAAAAAAAGGCCGATGTGATGCGCATACTATGTTTAATTTTACACATTTATGGCGAACATTACGAATAAACCTAACTCAGGTTTACGCATAGGATGGAAAAAAATTAGGCAGTCGGCGTTTCTGGTTCCTATGGCTATGAATCCCGAAATGTCAGCAATCTTAATTGTTCTTACCCGCACGAAACCCCGGGAGAAGTTCATTCATCAGGTGTTAACGATGTTTAACAATAACCCTATATTGCTTCTCAATACGAGGTGATCAGAGGCAATTACATATTCGTACAGCATGCACTTCAGATATAAATCAGAGATTTTACATCTGAAACACGACATAAGCTCATAGCAAAAGCGCCCCATCATTATAAAATCAACTCTTCAGTAGTAAGAATTCAAAATTGCGAATTGGCTCCGAGTATATTTGACGAAATTTTTTTACGTAAGCGACTTCAATATTCCTATTTTTACTATATTTGGGAATATACATAAAGGATTTTTGCAATCAACGTTTTCGTTATGATCCTACATTTGTTTGAGCGTATATTTAAATAACTCTGAAATATAAATAAATTAGATAAGATAGTACTTCAATCTATTGGTATAGCTGAGCTACATGTACGGTAAAAAGTTTAAGTTTCACATTAGTATCTCCTTTGGGAAGTGGATTTTTATGACGCATGCTTTAACAAGGGCTAGGACGACAAGATCTCAAGAAAGAGAGAGAGACGGGATAGTAACATAACGTGTATTTGGAAGAATTTTGAGTGTCTAAGGTGAAATGGAGTTAAATTTTTTTACGAACTTTCATAGTAAATGAATGTATAATTTCACGCTGAGACTTTTATCTTAAAAATTAATTCAGGGTATATGTATAGCCCCACCAACGCATATATTAGGCTCCCTTCTTCCTCCTTGCTTTCCACTTTAAAAAAATATAATAAAACAGTGGCCCATCCAGACCCTTGATTAACTTTAATCCCCCCTTCATTAATGTCATAATTTCCTTTTTCCGTGAGGGCAGGCCAACATTTTTTTTCCTCGTAAAATTTTTCTCATTTGTGTGGCTTGGAGTATGGCGTGGTGTAGGTTCATGTTTCAGAATTTACATATTCGCAATCGTATCCTCTCTGGAGCAGCAGCATGGGAAGCTACTAGGTCTGCCAAAAACATTAATTCTGAAAATGAAGACCTCTCACACAGCAGAATTCTGCGTCATTCGCGAACATTTACGAACGTCAAATCGTATCAGGAGGAGTTATACGTTTCCCCGAAATTTCTCTTTTGTTGCCCTCCCTGACCAATTCAGGCACCCAACGTCAACGGACCAACGCGAATTAATTACCCTCAGCTCTTCATTTTTTTTAATAAAGGCGATTCGGAGAAGAGAATTTATTGGAATGTATTTCTCCCTGGCCGCTCCCTTTCTTTTGCCAACGGCCAAAAGTGCATTTATTTGAGAGGAGCTTTAATCCACCGCGAATTTTTTTTAATAGTTAATTAATGCGTTCATTGATTTATTTCTCTTTTTTTCATTTTCAAACTGCTTGCCATCCGAACTAGGGATAAATTAAAATGTTTGAGGAATCTTCATATTTGTAATGAAATAGCCATTTCAATCACATCTCTGACCATCGCGATGCTTTTATTTTCCATGTTTCCTAAAATACTCTAGGAATGCATCAATCAATCCAAATGGTTACTGTTAACGGCAATAGAGAGTTAAAATTTTAAAACTTCAAGTGAGAAAAATGTTCATTATCAGCATGAAGAAGGGGGAAATCATGTTTCCTTAATGAATCCATAGTATTTTCATGACTATGCCCTCAACAAATTTGTATTACTGACATGGCCATATATTCTGATACTTTCTCAGTATTTAACATCATTCTCGTCTCTTCTTTCTTGTCTCTTGGCCGTCAACGTAGCTTACGATGTTTAATAACAGGGAAATTGATCGCATGAAAAACGTAATTTACATGAGCCATTACACTGCAATCTTTTACAATTGTACAAGCTAAAATTTCATTTAAACACAGGCAAAGATCAGATTTAGATAGATAGTGAAAAAATGTTGCAACGGATGTCGAATTGCGACAATAAATTTACACTGGTACACACCCTCGTTGAGTTTAAGTTTAAAAGTACCCTATCCCATTTCACAAGTCACCACGTCAAATCATGAGTACTGAATGATGAAATAATTCTTGGAGTATAGGTCATATAAATTAAGAATTATTTTATCATTAATTAAATGACGTCAAGATAAGTGGAAAAAGAAAATCATGAGTACCCTGTTACACCAGCATTCACTCTTGAGTTTGGGATGAGGAAATACTTTCTCTTCTTTTTCGATCGGGTTGACGTCAGATTGCATGACGTTTATCCCTCCACAAATGCCCTATGTTACCTTCAGTTTCGAAATGACTTTCCTGTCTCCATTTCCATTCGAACTGTCAGGTCAATGGCATACATAGGTTCTGTAGGGTAACAAAGAAGAGATAGAACTTATTCGACGACGAACATTGTCCAAATGATGTGAAAGGTCTCCTAAAATTCCATATTCACAGATATTGGTGCTCAAATTTGAGGGTGAAACAATGGAATTAAAATATTGAATAAAAATTCCACCTGTCCTGTACTAATCCTTCCTTATTGAACTTTTTCCTCATTCCGTTTCTATTACTCCCTTTATAAGGATAATGAACCTGAGTCTTTTGTAATTTTTTTCAATTAAAGTTTATTTACTGAATTGGTATCCAGGACTGACCCAGAAAATCTCTCTTTAACAAAATAAACCCGAGTTCTATCCGCTGCGAGTGAAAACTCTTTATCATTTATAGGATCTCATATTTCAAAAAATTTTCCCAAAATATTCAATGTAGTATGTTCATAGGTAATTTCATCGCGAATAAATATTTTTCTAATGCTAAAAGAGAAATTCTCTTTGTATATCTTTTATCGTAATGAGTTGATAAATCCCTATTCAATGCCATATTACACCTTACGTCACTCCCATTAATGGCATTTCGATTTCTGTGTGTCTATTTCTCATAATCAATGCTATATCAGTCAAATTCACTTGCAATCAATTCATTTTTAGTGAAATGTAAGTGTAGCGTTAAACTTTTCTCTTTGAATTCGTATATTTGAAATGCACACAATTAATTTACACACACGAGCATTGTTACAGTTATTATCATTAAGTTCCATGGCTTCCTTCTCGGGTATAATAACGCTTATGAAACTCGCATATTAAATATAATATAATTGATACTTCAAAATGTACCTCGACGCGGTAAATAACATAAAAATATCCAAGGTTGGGCAGAAACACAGGACACAAAAAGATAAAAAATGCTCACTGAACTAAACTTTCGGTGGTATACGTCCACCTTCCTCAAATTTAGGTAGGAGACTCGGTCTTAGTTCAGTGAGTGTTTTCTTTATCTTTTTGTGTCCTTTATTTCTGCCCAACCTGGGATATTTTTATGTTAAATATAACATATAAACACTAATGAAACCAGGTCCTCCCAACCACCCTTACAATACACGTACAACAACAACATATGCGTGCATGGCGCATAAATATTCCTCCTTTTCATCCATATATTCAGGAGGTACTCTCAGCAGTTCCCGTGAAAGAGGCTGGGGCTTACACGGCATATGACTGCCTTTTCCGCGCCCACTTTCTAACTGCACTTCATAAATGTTAATGCGCACGAATTTCAAAAACGTCTCCCTAGTGGATCTTCCCTTCTATCCATGGATAGCAATTTCTTGCCTCACTCCCTCCTCACACTGAGAGCCTTTATAAGTGCTCTTGAGGAGAGCTCATCTACTGCCATACCGCAATATCACGCCTCTTTTGCTATCACAACGCCTACCTACGGAGGACATTAAAAGTAATGCCTTTCCCCCATGGATCCACGTTGGATTGAAACGGCTTGATGCCCCGTCATATCACAATCACCGGAACTAAAAGCTTCAGTTGATGGAGCTGTTGATAAGAGGAGTGCTAGTTTCTCCCAACGGAAAACCTTATATTCCAGGCACTTTAGCGCAGAACTTAGTTGAGCAAGACATTACCATAAATTACTTCAACCATTAATTTTTCCACACCCTAATCTGTTATAGGTCAAATCCTTGCTGCGAGGTGTTTAGGAATCATCTGCGATGGACCATTTATTTGCGCCTTTTTTAATTTGTGGTGCTTTCAGGTGTAAGCCTTACTAGACCTTGCAAATTTCACTTCACTCATCCTATTCATAAGTTTCCTATGTTTCCCTCTAATTTACTTTTGGTATGTTTTACAACGATATGCTAACGTACATCGAAGTGCAATTGTAAAAAAAAATGAATGTTAGAACGATAAAACGAATATAAGACATATTTATCGTCCAAAAAATACAAACAATCATGAGGTCGTCCCAAAACTCCGCTTCATTATTGTATTTAATTATTTCCATTCATGGTTTTACATTTTTCATTCAAAGGCTGACTCAGATGGACTACAGAGTCTATTCTCTTCCACCAACCAAAGGACAAGGATCTCACTTTCTGGTTGACCCTTCTGCAGTCCCGAGCGCAGCGTATCCTATCTTCCTAAAACTACTTCTAACGGCCCCTCCTCCAATAAGAGTATCGAGATCCTGGTAAATGAAAGCATAGGATCTGGATCCATGCCGACAGGAATTATCATTCTTTCAGAAAATTTCAGTATTAACATAAGGAAAACCAATTTTCAGGGTCACTTTAAGAATATAAATATATATACATCAATAGCATTTAAAATAAGCGGAGAACACAATATGGCCGCGTTGTATTGAAGTAGGTACTCTGGCTTAAGAGGAAAATACACCATACGTACATCTACAGACTCAGAACCTAAAAAGTATTTATTTTTTATTTTAGGGGCAGCATAAAGCGTATAATTAAAGCACATTTGTATAAAATAAAAAAATAATTCTAATACGGTAAGAAAGTATACAATGAATTTCAGCTTTGAGGAGAGCATCCGATGAAGAGATATAAATTCCTCTTCACTTCAAATAATTTCTCTAAGGTCATACAGATTATGAGAGTTCTCCACAATACAGATCAAACGCTACAAGATATATCTTTTACGGGGAAGAGTATAGAAAAACTGGAAATAAAATTGATAAACAAAAAGGCACGGAGTGCAAAGTTTTCATTTTGTAAATCCTGGGGTATTCCAGTGTGAGGACAGGACTTCAAAATCTAAAAATAGAACAAAAATGAAGTTAAATACACCATTTTGCCTTCAAAATAAATCAATCGAGTAGATCTACCCTATTATTGCAAAATTTTCTTGTGTTCAATGAATTACTTAGTTGAAGGTAATATTGGGATTCATAGAAACTAGTGTGCAAAGCACATGTACCCGTACTCCTTACCCATTTTGACTCCAGAAAGCAACACGTGCGAAAACATTCACGAAGGTAAAGTATTAAATTTCTCTCGTCACCTTCAAAGTTGGCGACCCATAAGATTGAGAACTAACTTCAATCACGGGCCCACTACCCTCAAATTGAGCCCCCTCCACTTTCTTCCTCTCGCCAGATCCTTCATTAGTCGGTCTTCATACTCCCCCAGGTCTTCCAATCTCGCAGACCCTCAGGGTCAGATCTCAGAGTGGAGGAGCGCTCCCCCTCATAAGATACCCTCGACCCTGGATCGTCCGCCGAAATTATTGTTTGAAGACAGAGTTTGGTGAGTCAGTGGTCATTTCCACCCTTCCATTAGGTCGGTCGTAGTCCTTGGTGGTGGAGTCTGTAATGCCCGGTGCAAATAAACGAGGGACCATTATTGAGGAGAAACGGCGAAATCATAACAATGGCCTCAATCGTTCTTCCCCCAGAGTACATTATATGTTAGTACTCGATGATGCTTGGAAGCGGCGGAATGCTGAACCAGAAATGGAAATTGTATAACTCAATCATGTCTTTCTGCCCTAATTACCGCGGAAAAAATATGATAAATGTGATGTGACGCAAATAAATCTTCCTAGTGCTACCGAAATTTGGAGGTGCCAGCAAGAAGTGGCAATTTAAATTTTCATAATTTTGTAGCACTTCATGAAATTAACATCATATAAAATTACCATTTTAGATACCAATATAGAGTTTTTTATTTTATTAAAAATGAATTATTTGTGGTTTACAATAATTGGTGAAAGGACAAAACAAAATTTATACATTTATGACGGCTTTTATTAAGATCTACGCTCGAGCCGATATATCTGCTGGTGGAGCAGATGTCGATATGATGGCCCGTGGCACAAAGAGGTTTAAGCCATATTCGCTCTTTTTGTGAGCATTACCTTATGTAAATAATGTTTCTTGAGGAAGCGTAGAGTTAACTCAACGCATGAAAAGTATCGAAACTCTTCCAAGCGACCGCTTAATTAAAGACATCACGTGCTTAGAAGGGCTACAATTTATTAAATGCAAGTATAAAAGCTCGGTTTACCTACTTTAAAGGATAAATTTTATTTTACGAAAACTCGCAAAGCTAAAGATTTACTTGTAGTAAGGATATGTAGTACTACGTGAATACGTTGTCTTATTCATGCTTGAAGCACCAAAACAACATCCTCTTCTACTTCAACCAAAAACGATACGGAAGTAACGATACAGACTGAGGAAATAAAAAAGGGAGATAGAGGACCGAAAAAATAAATAAGGATGAGAATTATAAATGAGAAAATATTTGGCTTCGGAAAATAGAAGCATGCAGGGAAATTTGAGCAGGATTTTGCGTACCGCATGAAATACGAGGCCTCATAAACTGGTTGGGTGGAGTCTATTCTTTGGTTATTTGACGATTCTTCGTAAATTTGCACACATTAGTTTTCCTTTCATTTTGCATACCTAAATCAAGCACGAATATATTTGTAAAAATTACTATTATAGATCCATTGCGAGCGATAGAATTCCTGTGGAGCAAGATATAGATGAACCATATCTTATATCCCGTGGGAATGCACATTCCCATCGCTGCTTTTAGTGCACTGAAGATTGATGACACAGGAGTTTCCTGCATCGCAGTTTAATAATCCGTTGGCCCGTTGTCACTGGAAAATACACTTGGCATTCTGTGATCCGATTAAGGGCATGGGTTTGGTTTGGTAAGCTATCGTTTTAACCAAGTAAAGAGATTTTCTCCGAGTACAGGGAATCAGTTTTTCGATTGGTTAAAAAACCAATTGTCCTCTTCTCTGGAAAAACTGAGATCAAAAATCACTCCATTCCCAGAAACGAGTAAAATTTTCGTCTCTTTCGGAAGGGCTAAGGGTAGAGAATGTGCAACGTTTTCCTCGTGTAAAGTAATATAGACTTCATAAAACGATGGAAAGGAAATTATGAGCGAGGTATAATCAAGGAAAATAATTAAACTGGTCAGAAAATCCACATCCTTGATATAAGAAAACAACGAAATCTGGTGTAAAGAGGTTCGCAATGAGGATCAAAACCAGAAGCGATACAATTTGTTGATCAAGAACTAATGTTTCATAAGGTTTCACATTGGCGAAGGGGAGGAAAACCAGGGCTCCATGGGACTAGGCTCATAGAGGGATTCTTTGCGGGGAAATTTGTTGGCTATATTTTCTCAATTTTATTAATCATTAGACTTTGAGTGTGCTATCTGGTAATATGACAGTAAATAAATATAGAATGTGTCCAAAGTGGAATCTTGAAGACTTAGCTGCAGAGCTTGCCTCGAAAAAATAAAATTTGATTTCGTCACAGCTAAATATTATCGATTATATTCATATTTATTTATTATATTCATCATATTTATTCAAAAACTGCTAAAATGAATTTTACCTGTTTCATAAATTTTAATATGATAAGAAGGAAAAAAGACAGTTGCTAAGGTTTCCCTCAGTCTCTATAAGTTAAAACAGAGATAAATCTTTGAGTATCTACAGCCAGAAGGAATGCACAAAAAGTCATGAAATATATCAAAATCATATAGTTAGTGATTTAAGGCTTAGCAACTGTAATTAGGAAGTGGCACACAATTACTATTGATCTACCACCTGTAATTGCTTCAGGCTGCGGGTGTTTTGTATGTGCTACATTTTGGTGCATATTTATATGCTATGCACTCAACGAACCAATTTATATCACTTCGAATACCTCTTTAGAAGGCACTTCCTGGCCACTTTGTCACCTAATACCACATGGTAGAACTTTGAATAATCAAAATCTTAAAAAATGTTCAACGAATTCTTCCAATACACTTTCTTTTGTCGAAATCTTTGCATAGAAACGCAAACCATATTTTTTTAAGATAAAATAAATCAGAATATCAAAAATCAGAAGAAGGAAGAATTTTTCCGAGCACGACAAAAGATCTGATTTCGATTTAGTTCATGCATGCTGCAGAGGCTCCAAAAACATTAAGCCACGATTTCCAATTACTCCTCTCCCAAAAATAATGCATGCATGAATATTACATCGAGCAGGGTAAAATGCATCAATTACAAGTGATCATATTTTTTTTAATACGGCCATCCCATAAGTGAAAAAAATATTGGCTTTTGGATACTCTCTGCTTCAATAGAGGGTACGCTACGGGAACGTTGGATCAAATTATAAAACAGAGGTCCATTTCAAAATCTAGCTCAGCTAAATAGGATTCGGCTACCTTTTTTGCCTTGCTTACATTGCAGCGTATTTTAAACTCCGAATATTCACCGATTACACCTCTTTGCAAAAATAAGAATGAACATGGCTTTAGCTCTACAGTATAAAATTACATTTACAAATTTCGCCGTAAATTTCCTATTTTTCTCAATATACGAATAAAATGAACGCGTTACATGTGAATTCAATTGTAATGCTAATATCATAAATGTGATCAAAATTATTAGTTAATGTATATCAATAGTATTAATTAACACAAGCAGATATATATGAACCATCGCTGAAAAATCGCCCAGGAAAAGTTGATACTTAATTTAATTAGTTAGTTTTACTTTTAAAACTTATTTCCATCCCTATTCCTGCTATTATTTTTACTACTGGTGTACTGTTTCCATTTTGTATCGTAAATAATGGATTAAAATTGTGGTCAAAACATTCTTCTTACATCTTAAATCAATGACTAGTCAATAATTCGTTTTTGGTATTCATATTCATCATTAAACTTCCTTTTCATAACGCGTAGGCCATAACAATCATCTTCAATATTACGAAGTATATTCAACATTGAGTTTAGACGGCTCAAGGCAACTGCAAAAATATTTGAGCTATAAACCTTGGTTTAATTGAAGACGAATAGTAGATGATAGTTTACTCCTTACACACAGGCATTATACTCCTTACAAATAGATATTCCTTTCATTTAAATCAAAAATAACTACAATACCCGTAACTGAGACAAATACACTTATCATATCAATCGCTCCATTGCTCAGTTGTGATTCTCCGTCACATGAAAAAATCTCAGTAACAATCATCAAAGATCATTTATGGATTTAATCATTACTTTTAGATCATATAACAATGTAATCTTTGTTAAGTTACCGTTTAAAAATGACCACATATTTTGAGGACCTTATGCAAATTTCACATGAACTATGTGTCTTTCTTTCTATGAGAACTTTCCGCCGCGATGCATCGAATCAACGACTGCCAAATTATTTAAGGGAGGGATGTATAGTACGAGTTAAGCCGAAAAATTACGGAAGAAAGACCTAGAGCATTTTCATCCTGGAAAATCTGTTATAGGTTCCTTGTCAAGATGGTTTCAATCGATTCGCGACGCATTCTCTCCTTAAAGTCTTTTCTCCGATACCGTCTCTTCAGATTCTCCTATTGTTCTTTGGAGGCACTCTTTTCCTTCCTATTTTATCCCCTGGAATTGCCGAGCTACCAAATATTTTTTTCCCCGTCCCGACCCATTTTCATCGCACCCTATCCTCTCAAACCGAGGCGATCCATACCTTTTGACATCCCTATTATCTGTGTTCCGACGAGTCCATCACAGCTTTCAGTCCGGATTCTTTTCTTAGCGAAGAGAACGTTAAGAGAATAACTTCGTAAGTGGTAATGGCTAAGCCCTTTCTAGTTCAACTCCGTCTGTAATACATTATCCGTTCTTCGCTGAAACCTATCAACTTCTCCAATCCTTAATTGAAATAAGCAAATGCTTCTTACCCGGATGTATTCCGTTTAATGCGTGAGTATAGAAAAAAATCATTGGGAATGCGTTCAATAATTTAAGAGTAAAACATCACAGTCCAAAAGCACACAGATGTAAATACGACTGATTAAACAATCTCAATTATGAAAATGAGCCACATATTTGTCTTTGGATAGATATATGTATGTATAGTGGCGATTTATGTAGAAATATTTTGTGAGACTTGAGGGAATTCATTATTTTTACCATTTATTTGAAAGTAGTATATGCAGCCTTAGTATAGTGAGCACCTCAATTTGCGCTAATATCTCGTCGAGGGAAATGTATTTGGTTTTATATAATATTCTATATGTTTCTATGTAATTTTTAACATCTTAATTTGTTACTCAATAAACTTTTCCGGCCACTATGAATCAGAGTTCCATTCTATACCAATGGTATTCTACCTTTGTTCAAGCTCTTACGGGCAGAAATTTGCCTAGCGAGTAAATACTGACTTCAGAATGAAGAAAACATCTGATTCCATGCATTTTGAACACGACATTTGTGGCCAAAATTATTAGCGTCATACAATTTAAATTTGGCTAAGCCGCAAGAATACAAAAAATAATGCGTATATTTTATATGCGTTCGTTTAATCTACATGGAATCTCGGTCAAAAAACGTAGCCCTGTTTTGCTTACTAAGCAGGGAGCATTTTTACAACGGAGCGTTTGGCCGGATGCTTCGTTTTCATAAGGGAATAGCTCGTATTACAAAGTTTCATACCTAGTAATGCGTGATTGCAGGCCGCCGGGAATATGAACCGAAACCGCTAAGCTATGCGTGGGAGATTTTTTTCAGCCGAACACATGTTCAGGACGCACAAATGGATTCTTTCGGTCGTCCCTTTTATTTTCCGATCCCTGAATTTATGGTCAAAGCAGGTGGCGGTGTGAGATATCCCTATGGTTGGAACAGAACTTTAATGCATCCCCAGTTCACCCTGGGCCTGCGTTCATTGCCTCATTCCATTTCTACCAATTCTTCGCACACATTTTTATTGTTCCGATTGGTTCACGTTCTCCCCTCCTTAATTTTCCTCGTGCACACCACTTTTTCCTTAATTTCAGTCCAACCATACATTGGGTCGAGGCAAAACTTTATTTTACGTATACCATTAGCAGAAGTTTTTCCCGAGATCTCGAATATTTTTTAATGTCAGTCCACATATATAAAAAAATGCCTGCCTTTTCCCGTCACGCCTTGGGGTAATTTGGAACCCTTGTAGCCAAGAGTTGAGAGTTCTTTTTTGGGGCAAGTGCGATAATATCAAGTTCGGCTCTTCCAGACAATTGTACCTCTTGACCAAGAAAGGGGCTTAATTTCAGTATCTTGCTCCGAATGCCCCCTTTCTAATTACAGCCTTGGAGAACTGGAGAAAATTACTTGAAATTTTTAAGATTAAAAAAATTATCAACTTGCGGTCATCGTATGATTTCATGACTGAGAATTTGAGCTAAACATCTCCATGGGGATATATTTGGTGTGAAAACGCTACGCAGCCCATTGCTAAACGTTCATCAATAATATTTAACCTCACGTAAATCAAGGAGTAATAATTTTTTGTAATGAAAATGAGTTTAACTTTCAACTCCAATGAATCAATAAACTTTTGCATTAAACTGATTTCAGAAAAGATAAATGTAAGGAATTTCACTCCTTGGTTTAAAATATTCGTAGTCATCTCCAAAGGACGTCCTCCAAAACGGTGTCTCATGCAGAAATATCTTGATTATTTAATACAACTTACCATGAAATACCTTTCCATCTTAAAAAGTTTAAAACATTATTAATATACCCGCATGCCTATTTTAATTTTCAATACACATATGTATTGATTAGTTTCTTTATATTGAGAGTAATACATTCCTTTAATTTATCTAAAAATATAATTGAAACAAATTGTCTTAAGAATTTAAATATGTTACATTTTATTACGCCTATTATGAATAGTGGAAATTTGAATAAAATATTGCCTCTAAATTTAGATGAAATGAAATTGCCTTTATTTTACGCTGTAACAAAATAGTCATGGATATTATCAATACTCATGTTCAAAATCCTCCCTTCCTCTTGAGTGTGATGTTGACGAATTTCAGTCTTAGGCATGATACGTTATGTCTTTCTACAATACCAAAGTTTTTTTTATATGCCGCCTTATATTTTTTTGAAGCAAGAGACGCGTATCACCTAGATTTTAGTTTTCTTTCATTCTGGAATTTGCCACCTTTATGAATGGTTAACTACTGTAAATCGCGCCGGTGACTTCAAGGATTCAAAATCACATAAATCAAAATACCTTTGACTAATTAATGGAAGAGAAACAATATTCTGTACATTTTATTTGTTTTCTTTCAGAGAAAATTTAAATAACTACATTTTCAGTTACCTAAAATGTACCACTCATACTTCGGTGTAGTGGGCTCAGCACCAACAACGCGCATGTACATGATTTGATACGAGGAAAGATTATCTGAACCTATGAAGTGAATAATATATGTCCCTAAAGGAAATGCATTCAGGGACGTGAATCTCGTTAGAGTATTGTCTTCAGAAAAATAGCATTACTGCCTCGTAGACTAAAAATAACAGAGAAAGCAAAAATAATAAATGAGGGGAATAGTTGATTTTTTTATTTCTTTACTCCCTGAAGGAGATTTAAAGGTGACTTGGTCCCCGATGCCATACAATTAAACGCATATAATAGAGAAACTGGTGCTTCTTTAAAATCTGCACAATGCAACAATATTCTTATACCCACCCCATTGGCTAAGTCATACTTCATAACAGAGGCAGAAGCAGAGTACCTACAATGAGATCTCCAAACCTCGAAGTCACTCTCTGAAAGAAGTGAAATCACACCGCTCCTACCGTAAAAAAAGGCCGTGAAACTACCACCGATTAGTTTTAAGTTAAGTGGAAATTCAGTGACTCAGTTGAGAAAATTTCCCTACTGGATTAATGGAGACTGGTCCACCAGAAGGTGTATTTTGGTAGCTATGAAAGCCATTCATTTTCTCTCGGTGCACCTGAAAATTTCATTTTAAATATCTATTACTACAGTCCGGCCGCCGAGAGTTGTCCAATGACATTTAGAAGGGTCTAAATCGGGGTAGGGGGCAAGGTTGCCAGGTAAGAAAGGGAAACGCCCGCCTCACATGTAAACAAAAGGGTTACGTAAAGAAAGCAGCTGGAAGGGACGGCGAGCGTGAAGGACCCAAAGGAAGAGTTCCCTGCTTTGGTGATTCAAAGACAGTGTTGTTTTGGTGGCTTACGCTTGCTTTGGTAGTTCAAATGCATGTGACAACGTTGTATGTCTAGGCGAGGGTGTGAGGTGCGTTTAGAGGACAGCGATTGGCTGCAAACCGTACTGGCGCAGGGGTCGCCGCCCCTCCTTTTGAATTTCCATCGAACAACTCTCTCCGGCTGGACTGTGCTAACTGGTCGAAACGTGCACTCAAATGAGAATTCTATATAATTCTCCATTCTGAATGCCTAAAAAGACTTCCGGTTCGATATTAAAAGTTTTGTATCTTATTTTGGATTTCATAGATTTACAATTGCCATTTATTCCTTATTTACCCAAACATCTGAATAAATAAGTAAATGTAATGTCCCATTTGGTTCGCGAAAAATTCTTGAAAGTCAAATTAGCCATATCGATAAATAGTTGGAATTGAAAATAAGCTATATACGCATTATTGTCGGAAGTTATACCTTAAGAGTGTCAACGATTATTAATAAGGGTAAATTTGATATAGTGAGTATCAAAACCATTTTGGTGTTATCTAGCTATACTATAAAATAAGTAACTGTTTATTCAAGTGTTCATCATTATTATTAAAATGATATGTATTACAAACGAAGTTCCCGCAAGGAATCATCCATGCACCATAGATTTTACCCATTTAACGATCATATCTAAAGGATATATCTAAACTGTTAATGATAAAAGTATAGTATTCTTGCATTTATGTTATAATTGTCAAAGTCAGCAAAAATTAAGTGTAGATTACCAATTCTCCTGAATGGGACTGATAAATTGGACGTGGTGAATGGATTCTTACAATTTGTTATGACAAGGTCGTGAAAATAGAAAAAGAGGGGGGAAAATATTCACGGCTTTGAGATATAGTCTGGACTTCAAACTTGGTTTTTTACGCTTTAGACCTCTCTACTTTGAATTTTTGAGATTTTACATTTTTATTTGACTGCATGATCAGCATTGAAGGGCTTTGGTGGCTAGCGTATGTTTCAATAGAACTAAGCCTCACTTGGTGGGCACACCAGCGAATTAGTTCAAATGCGTAATAATAGCTTATAATAGCTACATACCAAAGTGTTCGGTTGAAAATACAATATTCATACTTATGTTTTGCTAATTTAAATTTCTCCACGTAGGAAACTAGGGAAGTGATATCCTCTGAAAAGGTGAAGGACATGAAGAGGAAATAAGGAGTGCAATACATGGAATTCTTCTATTTATGTTAGTATTGTCTCAGGCACCAAACTTTACGGGTCCATTACCAATTCTCCTGGACTGTCGGTAAATAGAATCTTACCACTTGTTATGACAAGGTGGTGAAAAGAAAAAAAACTGCAAGGGTATATTCACGGCTTTGAGTTACGGTTTTTGCAGTGAGCGAGGAAAGGAAACCTTAAGAGAGGATACAAAAGAGATAAAGGGTTTGGATGGAGGTAACACTGGGCGGGGAGGGTGCTAACAACCACGCTAGAGAGAAGTTATAGTTAAACGTGGGAGGAGAGGAATTGGATTTATTGATGGAATAAAAGGGAAAAAGCTTCATTGCGATTTGAAATGAGGGAGTGAGAAGCCAAGGGTTATAATTGATTTTTTTCTCAACAGAGTTAGGTAAAGTTAATTGCTAGAAGAAGTACAAAAAATAGTTAGTTGCTAAGGGATACGGGTAAGTCACAGTGCTGTGCGGGTATCGAGTGGAAAATCAAATGCACTTTATAAACTATCTAATTAATCTCGTTTGTTTTTAATACCTAATTTCTGTACCTTACTGTGTTTAGAAAAAAGAAATCACTTGTACTCCTTGGCTTCTAAACCACTCATATGTGATGGGGTTCTTACGAGGCCTTCAAATTATAGTTTACTACTCCAAACCACGACTTACACCCTATCCTATAGGGGTTAGATGGAAGATGGGACTTTCTAGTCCCAATCTCGCCCAATAAAGACGTATTATTATTATTATTATTATTATTATCCTACCCATATTTACAACCACTACCGAATTCCCTTGTTATGAAAGCACACATCCTTGAACGCCGAGTGTAATCTCATTTTCTGGCTTTATTGTATAGTGTATAACATTGGGTAGTTTCCAGCGAATACAAAATTCAAAGACTCCGAATGGATAACATTGATGACTATTCGATGTTTTGCGTCATTTTGATGAGACATAAATTATTCTTATCTTAAAAACTGAACTATAGTGTTTCGAAAAAACAAATCACTTGGCTTCAAAACCACTCAAATGATAAGTAAAATTTAGGCTGGGCTACCGAGCGAGTAATTACCAAAAGTCTCCGTGTACATCTACCTAAACAAAATAAAATGGGGAGAAATTTGCTCTAATTATCGATAAAGCCGGAAGGATTATGGAGGAAGAGTTAGGATAGAATAGGGAGCTAAATATTTTCAAAGGGCAATCATTAAATGATACCAAATGCAGAGATGGATGGTACAATCACTTGTTTTCCAGCAGCATCAGCGAATGTGGTTGCAAGCTATGCATCACTACTTATAGCAGGTGATACGTTGGTGCGGCGTTATAATAACTGGTGGAATACTATATTAACAAAAATCCTTCAGTATGGCAAAGCAAGGTCACGGAAAAGAAGGATTCCGCATGCTCACGCCTCGGAAAGGGGTATCTCTAACTCCAAACTTCGTGCTGCTCGTTTCTGCTCTCGACTGCTGCCGTTCCTCCTCATTACGGAGCGGGAGTTGCCTTCGTTTGGCACGGCGTCGAGGAGCGCTCTCTTGCCGGCACTCACCCCCTCCCAGTCGGGGTATGCGTTGCCTTTGCCTATACCTCTCTCCTCTCCTTGTCACTCGGAGATTCCTTGCTCTTTTACTGTCGCCGTCTCCCCCATCCTTGAGTCGAAACATTCATTATATTTCTCGAGATCTCTTCCCTCCTATCCTCTTTCCTCATCTGCGTTCTTCCCCCTCTCTCCTTCCTTCATCGCATTACGTTTTCTCAGGTTTATAAAAGAGCATCTTCCAAAATAAGCAAAAAAGGCCTATTGTATTTTCTTCTTTTCTTATTCTCCTCGCAGAAAGAAGCTCCCCATTATGCAACAATGAATTGAGCCCTACTCATGCGCATTACTTTTCTCATGACTAGATTGAAATTGATGTAGTTGGATTGAAAATTTTAATAGGGTTTTCTGGGAGGGATGAGATGCTTACATCGTCTTGTCTCACTTTCAAGAAGTTTCCATGTATTTAATTCAGTTTATACGGGTTAGCCCTTTTGTGAGTGAGCCTAGGAAACTTACGCGAACGACTGTGTGGGGCATCTCAAGTACTCCATTCATAAATCATTAATTGCATGTTTATTTCAGTCTTTCCGGCAATTCAACGCCATGGCTTTATTAAGGATATAATATCTTGTTTTGTATAATTTATAAAAAACATTTTTGGCTACATTTAAGTTTTTACATTTATTTTGCGCGGAATGGCAGGAATCTATCATATTTTGCTGTTGTAACTGTCCGTTGACTAACATGCTATGAAAAAAGAAGTAAAAAAAGGTGCCATCATGTACAATATTGGTGGCATTGAAGTTATAACACAGCAAAATTTATTGCATTAAACTTTTTTCCCTGCACTCATATAACAAACAAGATTTTTTCTTCCCGCCAACAGCTGTGTGGGGTAACTCAGTTACCCCACCAATGAAAATTGAAGTTTTCAAAAACAACTTGAATGGAAAACAATCATTAGTCGCCTAAATAACGACAAAGTGGATCAGGTAAAAAAATATCCAAGGGAAAAAGTAAAAAATGAAAAAAATTATAAAACATCAACGTAATTTGGGGGAACTGAGTTACCCCAAACTGTCACGGAAGGGTTAATTTGAGATAATTTCTTAGCTGACATTGGAACTGATTAGAAGAGTATCAGTGAAACACTACTAGCTATAGCAGCCAGAATGCAGATAAATATCTACAATGTGGTTGTTTACGTGAGAAAAAAGTTCTTCTGTGTCTCGCTTTCTAGTTATAGATCTTTGATGACACATATGAAAAATGAAGTACAAGTAAAATACATTTAAGTATCATTAAAACCGCTAAATGTTTTGTGAACGTAAGTCTTAGTTCCGATTTGCGAAAATGTGTGAACTGCCACATTTTCAACGATATTTATTTTCATTTTACCAAGTCAGGCGAAATTAGCAGTCACGGAAAAACTAACCAAACTATATAATTTCATGGGAACTGTCTTTAGAATGCACACTTTGAACATAAAAACCTTATTCCAGAATTTAAAGTAAGATAACATTTGTATATCTCTATGAAATGAAAAGAAGCCGAGTAGTAGCCGAGCGATGTATTAATTAGCGAGGAATTTCTACTCGTCATCAACCAATGTGAAATTTAAATGGCTGTAAAAAAAATTTCTGCCTCAGTTTCATTGCTGCGGCGTATATATGCGTGGCCTAAAAACATTTTTAGCCAAATGAGCATTTTAGATCTTAATTTTTACTTTTCAATACCCTAGGAATTTGGAATGTAGACTCGCCATTTCCTTCAAGAGCCAAGAATGGAAAATGTTTGCATTTTTCATTTGTCTTGACTCACACACAGCGTCGGGCAGAGTCTCCTTAACAGCGGACCCCCATCAACCTCCCCCTACTCTTTATGTGCCTTTCCTCCCATCTCCCAACCCGCCATTACTTAGTCCTTCCGCACTAACTTTCCTCTCTCCTCATCCCTCGCAACTACTTCAATTTTCCCTCCTCCTTTTAACCCTTCACAACACACCCCCAAACCCTTCTTAGTCGCACCCCGTCCCACTCGCTTGGTTCCCGCCACCGCAACCGCCATCAACGATATAAAAGAAAAAAAAGAAGAGGAAGAAAAAACTATAAATATATATGTATTTTTTTCTTGAGAATGAAGCTGCTGCTCCGAAATATCCAATAAATTTTTTTCAGTGTGTGTTTTATTTCTTTTTATGTGTATGTGTTTCTGTTTTAGACTCGCTAGTGAACTATTATTTTGTGATACTCGCATATTTGCATCATTTTTGACTTTATTGTGTGTATATATATGTATATGTGTGTACAACTATGTATGAGAAAATAATAAAACCGCAAGCCAAACCCGACACCCAACTTAAGAGAGAAAAACTCGCGAGCAGAAAGAAAAAAAGCTACATATTCTCTATAAATTGTAACTCAAATTAAATTAATAATTTGAATTTGAGTGAACAAATCAAATTAAATAAATTATAACTAATTATGCTAATCTATATGCTATAATATGCTATATGTTTATGCTATGCTATAATTAATGGATATTTTGTTTAAGATATATAGTAATCTTGATGTATACTAAAAGAAGACGTACTTGTTCTTTTTTGTTCGAACATTGGCATAATTGAAAAAGTCCTAAATTGTGTACACATAAGTTCGGAAAATTTCAGTTATTGTACAACAATTCCAGCAATGGGTAGGTGGCTAAAGCGATATTACTTCCCTAATTTCTTCGGCAGAGGAATGAAAATTGGAAAAACATTAATATATGTATCCGTTAACTTTGGTATTTTACTCTGAAATTATTGAAACCATTATTAAGTAAAAGTAACTGAGGCGACGGAGAGATAGTGGAATTGCATACTGACAATAAAAAAGAACTAAATATATGTATGTCTGTGCGTGTATGTTACAACTATGTGTAAGAAAATATTAAAACCGCAAGCCAAAAACCCGACATCCTACTCAAGACAGAAAAAGTCGCGGGGAAAAATAAAAAAACTATATATATATACAAAAAGGGCCCAACCCCATACTACTCCCTTCTCCTATGCATTTCCAAAATTGAAAGTCGTGACCGGAAATATCTCTCTCACACCCTTTCCTTATTTTTTACTTCTTCTTTTCCTCGCTCTCTTGCGTTTCCGACCCTTTCCACGCAAAGCACTCAGCCCCCTTGCGTTGCGGAGTGCAAAAGGCGTCTTCGCTCATCGGGAATAGACCCCAAGCCTTCCTCCCTTCCTCACCCTCCTTCCTTGTGTGTGTCTCTTCCTTCTTTGTCTTAAAACTTCTCACCCCCGCATCTCCCACCATTTCTCTCTCTTTAACAACTAACCCTTCTCCACCCTTTTCCCCTTCAACTGTCTCCCTCTCCTAAGTTAAGGCGGTCCTGTAGAGCCTCATTGTGGCGAAATATTTTAGATGCCTCTCCTTCATTATTTTTCTGTTGTTATCCTATTGGAATCTCGCGGTCTCTTGTTTGCGTGTATTTTCTATGGTCTCCCCATAACTCGTGGTTTGATTAACCCACTATAACACAACATCCAAGTGACATCAAAAATATGTACATTTCCAGCTCTATTCAGGAAATTTTAAACTACCTATTCTCTCGTGCAGTAAAATTTTATGGCGAAATATGTAACTGCCACAATAATTATTAATGAGTTTTATTTTTAATTTTCACATTTTTAAGATGACATTTATTTCTCTAAATCTTCTAAATCTTGACATTTTATTTCTCCCTGAAGCAACTCTGGGTTAGAAAGGGTTATAATATTCCTTTATTTAGTTAATTTTGTGGTGGCTAGTTATTAAATTAGGAGAAGGAGGGAGAATCGGGTTGTGGTGCTAGCTAGAGTGTTGGCTATCCACCCCTTGTACTCGGGTTCAAATCTCGTCGGTAGAAGAGAATTTTCAGAGACGGCCTAATCATTGCTTGAATGTTGGAGGATATTTCAAGCGCAACACTCCGTTCGTCGGATGGGACATTAAGGACGGTCCAAGGCTTATGCTGCAGAGGAAACTTATGGATACTGACGAGTGGTTGTTATCCCTAGAAGGTACTGTTACTAAGCTTAATAAAATGAAATTTTCTTTCAATACAGAATTCAATGAAATTTCCTATAAGATGATGAATCCATTAGCTATGTTGTTAATGTTGTATGCCAACGTAAATTGCCTCTACGAAGCACTATTTTGTTCAATTTATTTATTTATTGTTTAATAAATTTTTATTTATTTAGTACTTCAGTTTATTTCGTGTGCTTTGTCCCAATGGTTGCACAATGACACCAGGTAGTTACGGAAGGAATGACTTTTCATTCAAATTAAAGCCCACAAAAACCATTGGAGATATCATATGAGAGTGCTAGTGATGATACCCATTTCATCGGAAGTGAGCGCATTAATACTTACGCCAATGAAAGTTACAAATCCGTGCGCAAGAGATATTTAAGCTGAAGCTATCAATATGAATTTTAATTAATGAGTAAATAATTAAGAAGATAAAGAAAAATATGAACGTTCCATAATTATAAAACCTAATAAAAATCTCACTCCTTTGGCAGATGTACACAGTGGATATTAATGAGATTGCAAAAACAGCCATGAAATGGTGATTTCCTCTACATGTTAATGAATTTATCAACAAAATATGGACAAGAAATTATTTTATTCTCAATGAATCAATTAAGACTTATCGATGTTGACCCAATCACCTGGTATAAACAAAATCTGCGATGTTAGTCTTGTAAGGAGTCCTTCTCGTACCTCATCCCACTTTTTCCAATCTAGGATCTTCGTCGATTGGCTAACTTTTTAATGGCCAAATAATCAAACCCCGTGGTCATGATGAAATACAAGGTCAAGGTCAACGCATATATTTTCTGATGCAGGGAAGATTTTCTTTGACCGCATATGGAATAAGGAATAGGTACGCTTTGCGGTATTACACATTTAACTTGGTCCACATAATTTATTCTTGTTTTGCAAAACCTTATGCTCGATTTATTTATTTATAACTGAAAAGTAGATAGTCGTTTCAATTGCAAGTTTACTTTAATTATGAATGATAAATTATGATACATTTTCACTACACCAGTGATTTAGTCCTGCAAGATGAACTTACTGGATAATACAGCAGAAAAATGCTTCTTCACATTTGCCCTCTTTAAGTTCATAAAATGATAAATAATAATATCATTTACCACACGTCATCTACCTCTTCATTTTTTAACATATCTTTCATTCTTTACTCGATTGAATAGTGAATAACGAATGGACATTTTGTGGTCTTGAAATTAATTCTCTTCACACGAAATGAATTTGAAATCCAAGTTAAACCAAAAGAGATGTTTGTGTTACTCCATGTTTTGTATATCCAACCTCCATTCTGGTGAACTCCTATGAGGATTCAGTTTCACTAAAATATTCACTCCCTTAGAACTTCGTACCTGCTGAGCAGTCGTATCTACCACAAAATAATACGACTTGGAAACGCAAGGTGGCGCCATGTTGTTGGTGTCGAGTAGTAAAGCCTAGCACCGGAACGAACACCGTGCATGATCATTTTAGTGCTTGAAATTCTCTCATATTCTCCTCCCCTTGCCAAAGCTACCTCGGTTCAACGCCAAAGGGGGCATTTTTGAGCTCTCGGCAGCCTTCCGTCATTCGTCGGCCTGGGAATTTCCGCCACGAGTCCACACGGTGAATTTCGTTGAGTGCTGGCTAATCTAAATGCGAGTGGGCTCTCTTCTCTTCCTACGGGCACAGCATCCTCTTGTGCTATTCTTCTTCTCTCCTCAACTAAATGGCCGGACTTTCCCCCGCGGTGCCAATGACCTTAGCAGTGAGTGGCGCGACTCTTCCATAGTGGCGAACAGTCGTGCTAACAATGGGCGTGACTTGGGAGCGTCTGTATTGCAGCCGACCATCCATCAAAAGTAATGCTGCTGAAAGGTCGCCCCATCCGTATGCAATAAGAACGCTTTTAAAAAAAAGAAATGAATGTTTTTTGATTCTCATATTTTTCTGCATGCGAGCAAAGTGCAATAAATGAGCGCCTCTCAGGCTGGTTAGTATCTGCGAAGAATGGGATATTTTGGTTAGGTCTTTTTATAATTTCTGCTTGAACTTTTCACTAAAGAGTGCTGACCATCAAGATTGTGAATATTCATAAAGTTTTATGGCTTTAAATATACGATGGCATTTAGAATAAAATATCATGGAACACTATTAAAACAATTAAAAATACTTATCCATATCACATCATTTTACAGAAAGGGAGATAAGAGCCGACCATCCATAAAAAAGGTTGCTTAGAAGTCGCTCCACTTCCTTTTATATTTTTTTCTCTAATAATGTGTGAAAGCATTTTAATGATTGCAATTATTTTTCGTCATTTATGACAAGTTTGATGTGATCAACCTTCATAGTTTATCATGTTAAAATATATTAATGAAGAGCAATAATTATTGAAAAATAAAACTAATTAATAATATGAAATCCCATAAGGATCTGGCTAAAAATATAATTGAATAAGAGATGTAATAAACAAAACATGCCTACAAAATAGAAATGACTAGAAAAAATATCCGAGTTTTATGATAATCCTTTGTGCTCAGCAGAATTTATATGAAGAATTCTAAGCCAAGCTTGAGGTGAAAACGACGGAGATAGCTACAAGGTAAAACCTCATGTTTTTATTTTTACATGTTCCTCGGCTGTTGACCTCAAGTGAAAATGAATGAGAAATACTGAAGTAGTTGAATAATTGCGACAATAAGAGAAAAATAGTGAGCTACCGTAAAATATTTAGTGCCATAACCGTGAGAGGGTAATGTTTTGTGCGTACTTAATAAGTACTCGTATGAATTGTTCCGAGAGGTCTGGAAATAGAAGTGAAATACTCCAACCGTCCCCTGTTGGGAAGCTGCCAGTTAAAAAACGGTCCATGACAATGGGTATCCATTTAAGAAAATTTCTCCCCCGCCGCGCAGGGCACATTACCCCGGTGGTAGTCGAGTGGTTGTCACCACGCTGTGCCTCCTCTCCGCTGCGCAGAATTTCCATTTCGTTGCTCCTTTGTTTTCCTCCCTCACTTCAATTCTCCATATGGCCTCTCTCCCCGTCTGTCGTTTTCTTCATGTGCATACGCGGAAGCTTGTCTGTCGCTGTACGCATATGGCGGCAATTTTTTTTTTTTTCTTCAACGTTTAAATGCGCCGAACACTTTTTTTACGTTGCTACCCTCACGCGGTCTTGAATTCATGGCTTAAAGCGGAGAACACTGAGCTTAATGAAATTAGCAATAACGAGAGGGCCTTGTTGCGTGGAAGGTGGAAGGGGCAGAAAGGTTGGAAAAGCATTGGGCTCGTATGGCTAATGACTAGGGCATATTAAAAATGCGTGAGCCTTCGGGCATGTCTCTATGGCACTGGGTCCGGTTGATGTATTCGTGACAAAAGAAACGTGCGAGTACGTAAAACTTTAATGCACATACGTAATTTTTATTTTTTCCCCAAAGTTCCATAGTGCATGAAGAGCTGTGGCGACGGGGTCTGTGACGATCTTTTCAAAATTCACGATTCTTTTGTTTCCGGCAGCACACTATGCCGGCTTGCGCATTCACAACCGCTCGGATAAAGGAAACAATGACAGCGTTTCTCGAGAACATATTATCTTTGAAGGTGAGAAAAACTTTAATACTCCGTTCATCACTACAATCGCCATGAAAAGATTCGTTGACACGAAATGTGAATGGAACCCTAAGCGTGCTTTGATAATGGGATTGTGAATATAACTACTAGTAATTAAAAACTTATCCTATTTAGAGTAATTAGTTAAAACAAATATATAATCGATTGGATTACTATTTCAATTATATTTCAATTACTATAAACAACATTTGTTAAAATAATAGGTCAAATGTAACGCGCGAGATAAATACTGAATTATTCCTATATCCAAGTTTGCAATTAAATTTAAATTTGTCAAAAGAATTTAATTTGGGTGCAAACTTTTATTGATGTTTACAATGACTTTTATTTTGATAATTATTTTTCACTGCAAGTATTTTCACTAAACTGAAACAAAAGGGACTCAAGAGATAATGATAACGGCATTATAACCTATAGGTACCTCACACCTTCCAAAGAACGCTTAATATCATTCATTTCATATGAAATGGAGGAGCCAGAAATTTCATTTGACAGTTTCAAATTAACTTATTATTTGGTATTATAATTATTTAACTCTACGGTCTTTCAATCAATCAAAATTTTATTCATTTCAATAAATACGAATTAAAAGCATTCTCTCCGACAATAATTCATATGTGACCTCGATGTCCTAAAAACTTTATTCAATAAATATTACCACACTCATACTCACTCATGAGTTCAATTTGAAGGTTTATCTGGATCGGCGAGGATTGAGCTGATCAAGAAATAACTGACAGGTAGAGGCTAAGCCATTTTCAGGTTAGAGGGTCTCCTTCTTTTCCCTGAGTTACCGTGTACTTAAGAGGATTTTTGTTTGATGCTGCCAGACAGCTTCTCTCGGGATTCAAACGCCGGATCCTTTATTCGGTTGCCCAAAACTCTATCTACTGGGCTACCACACTCCCAAAATAATTTAACGTCTGATTGAAAAATGTAAATCATACCGTTAACCTCATGTTTGCTTTTGAATATGTAGAAATCAATGATTCGATGTTACGTTTAGGGGTGGGCAAAATAAACTCTCCTTAAAAACTATTATTGAACCTGTTTCCATATATAATAATACAAATAATATATAAATGATTTTGCATATACATGTTATAACAACACTAGACCGTAGTATATACTTTCATGATGAACAATCACAGTTCTCTCTTCAGTTTCTTAAGTTATTTGGAAACCAACGTTTTGAGGGATATCTACGTCACCATATTCAGGGTGACAATTACTCAGGTTGGTGAACAAAGACTCAGCATTTTGGTATAAAATAAAATGACCACCCTGTAGGAAACCCGGAAAATCTTTCTAAAGGGGATTTCAGGCATAATTCATGCAAAGAAGAGGAGTGACTCTAGGCTGAGAGGATTAACAGACTTAATTCACGATAAAGATAGGGAAGGCCTAACAATCCCACGGGATAGACTAAGGCGACGGGAACTCAACCCTTCCCCAAGGAAGAATACTGCCTGAATAGTTTTGGGCTGGACGGCGGGAAGAGAAGAATTTAGTGATGGCGAAGGTGTTGTATGGAGTATAGCAGGAAAATGGAATAGAGGAATTATCGCACAGAGCACAGTCGTTAAATGATCTAATCAGTCCCATGTTACGTAAACACAGCACCCAAGTCAGCTCTCTCAGAGGACGTACAGGGGGCCCCTTAAGATAAGGACTGGATGGAAAATGTCTTTGGTCAGCCTCAAGATAAGCGTATCGACCCATGTCGGTGGAGGCCTTGGGCGAGGATGGATGACTGTGTCGCTATAGAGATTGGTGTAGGTAAGGAGAAAACAGGCATCGAATAGGCTGGCGGGAAGTATTACGTGAGTTACGGCCGATTTTACGAAATGACCATCTATTGATTGAGAGGTAAGCATCGTTTAGTATATAGTACTGCGAAATGAACGGCAATTTTTCTCTTTTTTAATATAAATGGATTAGACCACGAGATTAAATACATCGTATCATGTTTTAGTATAATTCTCTCGATACTTGAGAATAATAAAGTGCATCAAAATTAATCGTTTCATTAAATTGTTTTCAAAAAAGGGAAACTTACAGCAGTGCATGACGAAGCAATGACACCACATCGACCTTAATACTACAAATAGTTCAATATCACGATGAATTAGGCCGGACACTGTGGTGAAAGATCTTGTCGCCTTTTGACATTTATCCGGGCCAGGTTGGGTCAGCTGGCCCTATATCACCCATTTCAAGTTATAAATAAAATATCATTATAAAATAATAGAAATAATTATATTTTCATTCAGAGTCTTTGTAACTTATTGAAACGATCAGCAATTTCATATCCTTTTGTAAATGGATTAAAAATGAGAAAAACAGACAATGCCTCAACTTTTATGACAAAATTAAACTTTTCCTATCTTAACTGAGCAAGCGCGGTCAGGTGGGCCCCATTCCTCGCCTCATGATTTATGGCTGGATTTCATTTAAACACCGTGAATTTTTATCGTCAGATTGTAAAATTACAATTTCTAATAATGTTTTAAAATTAATATTCTTTGAAAGTCTTTATTACTCTAGGTTTATTATGAGGTGATAAGCTTTGTATGCTCATTTATGAGATTGAAAATTGAGGGTCAACTGGAGGAAATAACTGGTCTATTGAAGGTTCATGAAATCCCACAGCCACAAACTCATTAAAGTGGTGGAATATAGTAAATGAATGTTGGGTACGTAATACTATCAATTGAAAGATCTCTCGCTAAAAAAGCCAAAATATGATGTTTTCATCATTAATGGGAAGAGGTAAGCATTAAATGCATGTAGCTGTAAATTATAAAAATACATAAAATTACCTCACAACTCAGTTTCAAATCATTTGCAATGTACTTAATGCATCAAATGTACTTAATACTAATGTAGAGAAACATAAAATTTACTAACGGTCACCAGTGTTTTACGTTTGTGCTTACCTTACCAACGAAGCTGTAATATCCCCCTTAAAAACCGTGCTTATTTCAAGGCTACAAAGTGATGGATTCAGTTCCTCAATATGGTTAAGAAATAGAGTGACGTGTAATCAATACCTTTAACAGAACTTCTTTACCCTTGCCTTGTACTCAGGCTTTGACTAGCATAGCCAAGTGTATGCAAGTTGCCAAAAAATTATAGCCAAACCTTTATCGATGAAGGTTATTGATTATCATCTTTAACACCAAATGTGTTCATATACTTGTCCTGCCATCGCGTACTATAGGTAAGTGCTGCGGAGGAGGTCGTGGGAAAGTCAAAATGGGAACAACGCAAAAGGGGGAAGGAGGGAAATAAGACCCAAACAAAAGCGAGGGCAATGAGTCATGGCTGGAACAACGGGATCGGACGGGTTTGGAGCATAGAAATCGAACGACCTGGATAGCGGTTGTCTCGCGATAGGGGGCAAATGTAATTCGGACCGGATGATGACAGAGGACATTTCGGCGCCGAAGTTCTAAAAAATAAAAAGAAAATACACGAGGAGGGAATGCTTTCGTAGATCCAACTCCGGTAATCGATCGATGGCCGGCCTCGTCGTAGGGATTTTGTTTCGATAATGACGCTTATCGGAAACGGACCACCGACAACTGCGACCTAAATTTCGTCTCCAAATCTTCCCGTCTGTCAGCGCTATAACGGATATAGCTCGTTGCTTGGACAAAGAAAACCTTTGCCTATTTGGTGTTGCACGAGCGGGGAACACCAAGGTTAAAAAAAATTCGAAGTTTTTTTAATTTATCCTAGATCCAAACCTAGATGAAACCAATTTTCCACAAAATATGAAAGAAAAGTGCACATGATAAAGATACGATTATGGTATTTGATTAATACCGTCAGCAAGTTTGCGGTATTCTAACAAAAATACAATTTTTAATAAATGATTATAGAATATTTTAAAAATATAACAAAATTATCGAAATGAAATTACAATAAAACACAATTCTTATAGATGAATTGTGAAGCTGATGATCCAAACGGAGTGTCTTGCAAAAAGCAAACAAACTTCTAAGCATCAAGGTTGGATCAATTGATGAGGTATGACTAGTGTTGATTGTTAGGTAAACTCGGTTGAGTAATTCAAGGAACACTTTTATCATAATGTGCAATTAAGATGATTCAGAACTGAATGTGTGAGGTATTACGCAGCGGATAATATAGAGTAGACACAATAAGCCAACCAAACCAATAACCGCTTATCTCAGGTTTACCTTGGAGCTCACATGAATTTTCAAGGGCGAATGATAAATTTCGAACTTTTCGTCTCCGGCAGTCTGAAAAACTGGGGAATGTAATCATCTCAAGAGATTATTGAGACAGAAAATCTTATCTTGGAATCAGTACTGATATCAACCTGTCCATTAACACGCGTTTAATTGTCATCTGTCTCTTGCTTTTCTCTTCCTTGTACCTCCAAATGGATAGTTCCAAATCTTACCCTGCCAGATTAACCCTCATATTATCCCTTATTTCCTCTCGGAGGCACAGGAACCTCATTCTTATCTCCTCACCTTCGCAAGCTTCTGCAGACACCTTTAGCTCCGTCTCCAAATTTCCGTTATCTGTTCCCATCCATTTCGTTTCCTGTAACCTGCTCATTCAGCGTCTCATCCTTTCAAAAGAACGCTTGGAATCACGTGATCCACAATGGGTATATAGGTATTTTCTTTTTCGCTTTTTATTTCGCAAACAATTGTTTTCGATATTGATTTTCAGGAATATACGAGCCAAATAAGGCTTATTTCAAACCTTAACCTATACCGTCGCATTGCGCCTGACAATGTCTCAAAAACGGGTTTTGTGTTATGACTATTTTTAAATAAATCCTAGTTTTATTAGAATATTGATGAACACTAGTATGGATAAACGACTATTCTTTCGGATAATTATAAATGGCTAGTAACGTCTATAGCACGAGTAAAGTCCTAAGGCACTGATCCTTACGTTTTTAGGAATAATTGTTGCATTGATTGCGAATTGGCCTTAAATAGACTGCATTTCAATGTCATTTTAATTACATTGTAATGCAAGAACTTAGTCCTCTCCTTGGTAAACCTCTACCTGTATAAATAACACATCATACATATGTATGCAATAAGTAAGTATTTGTATGCAATTCACCCATCACAGGCTTCGATTACCGTGTGATTCGAATTTATTACATGTGACATAAGCCGGTAAACGTAGTAGAAACAATTTCAAAACATGATAGGAATTTTGTGGGAAATTTTCTATTAAATAATAATTTAATAGGCATATGAAGTACAAAATGGAAAACTTGATGGAAAAATCCCCAATTGACGACCAAAAGACATGCACCATGTATCAAGGAGGATACGCGCCTCATGGAGGTTGAATTACTAGCTTCGGAAAGGGAACACTGCAAGGCTACAGTAAACCAACGAATATTAGGTTTTCAATACTATGAATTCATAAATATGAAGTTGCAGATGGAAAATTTTAATAGTTTAAATTCCCCTGTTCAAAGACTCATTTGTGGCTCTCAAAAATGAGAAATAATAGCGCATTATATTTTTTGTAGCATTATTATTCTCTGAGAAGGGGAAATTACCTTCGAATCAGTGGCCGTTCGCTCATTGAATAGGGGTCGTTAAATATCGTACCTGCAGGGGCTACCATTGTTTCCAAAAAATACTGGTCTTTAAGACATGACGTCGCATAACACTAGTGACCGTAAAATAAGTTTTATTGCATTGGATAATTGCACTGGAGGGTAGGAGAAAAGGAGAAGTGTTCAACATGGTAGGTTAAGAGATCCAGCTTCTAGGTGAGCTATGAAAGAGACAGACGGTATGGATGGAGCGAGCACTGAGCGGGGAGGGGGTATTGAAGACAGTGCTAGAGGGTAGAATGGTGAGTAAAAGAGGAAGAGGAAGGAATAGAATAAGAATTTTATGGATAGAATGAAAGATAATCTAAGAGGGAAGTCCATGAAGAAAGCGGAGACTGGTAAAATACATGTCATAGAAACCTACTTTAATCGGTAGAGTACAATAACAATAATTGTACGCTAAACTGGAGGAAATTTTCTTTCAAGCAGTGTGCTCTAGGTCCTGGATAAAGGGCGCTAAAATCGTTCCTTGAAACTGTGGGGACTGCTATTGGTTCCGAAAAGTACTGGTCTTTAATATAGGGTTCGTTCAATAGTAATTACCGTAAAGAGAGGTTTTCAATGCATGGGAAAGTTTTAAATCACTAACGGGAGAGAAAAATAACCGCCTAATAAATGATTTTCTTTTCGAATAAAATCCTTAATGAAATATGGAGTCACTCTTGTTCCACGAAAAATGTTATCTGCAGAAACCCTCCTCCCACTTTACGCCGGATTCTTTTCCTGGCCTAAGGTCAATCCTTGGAGCTGATTTCCGCCCTCTTTGACCCATCCTCCTCTCAAACCTTGCGTCGGTCGCACTTTCACTTTCATTCCCACGGATAACCTCATCATTCGCCCCTGCCTTCTTCATCCAACGCATCCTACCCATCTCCACTTTCATCTCCACTTTGCTCCCGGTCCTTCCATAGCCTCGTCCCCAGACTTCCACTCCCATGATTCCCTTCGCCCATTCCCCTTCCCGCCATATTCTCTCTGCTATCGTCACGCGCTCTGTTCTCGCCATTGATGATGACCACCGCTTCTTCGCCCACTTCCTTTCCGTTCCCTCTATTTTTACGGATCAGGAGGGAATGCCCCCTCAGGCCGAAGATGGGCGAAACTTGTCATCGGAGCCGGAAAATTGGAAAAACTTGGGCCCACCCGCCCGCCCGGAGTCGGTCGGTGCTCCCTTACCAGTTGACTCGAGTACAAACGCGTTCGAGGCCAATGGTTTCGGATGGAGACGTCACCATTTCATGTGGCCGCGATTCTCTCCGGGGTCGATGGAAAAAAGGGACTGCATTTTTTTTAATTCGTTGGTAAATATTTTCTGCTATATCAACAGTAAAAATAGTTACAATGAAATATATGATATCGTCAATTTAAACAAAATTTATTGCCTAAGTTATCAAAATTATTAGGTAACCATGAACTGTATTAGCTTATGAATGAACTAATCACTTGTTTGCAAAAGAAGGCATGTAAAAATTCTAGTATCTTCTTTTTGATTATTTTACAGCTGATTTCTTTTTCTTGTTTTATTTATTTATGGAAAAATATTTGTAACCTCCTACGCCTTTTATATTTACAAATTATCAACTCAAATTCATTCACAGCAATGGCAAAAGTTTGCATTTAAAATTCCTCAAGATCTATTCTCCAAGTCGCTGAATCAACATCAAGCATAGAGGTCAAGAGAAAGAAAAAAAAACACTCTATAGCAGTACTATTCTCAGCAAATCCCTAACGTTTACATGTTTTCTATACATAGGAGTTAAAAAACTTCATTTTAATTTTTTTTTCGCCATTTCAATATTGGCATCGGTACTCGGAATAGGAATTGACAAGGGACTGCAGTATCGGCGGATTTATATTATATTTTATCCCTGAATATGGTGCTGTGAGTGCTTGCTATAATTGCTTTGTGAGCAGATACAGGTGCTTGTAGTCTTCATCCTGTTTCGCTGAATTTAGAGGTCAGTTTGTCGTGGCGTAAACTGCATGACGGAGAAAATTGGCTTACCAATTTTTTTCAAGTGGTAGACTCTCAGATAAATGTTAGTTTATTATTTACTCGAGGATATAAAAAATGCTGTCTAATTCTGACTTTTTAACATATATCCCATTTCCCGGAGGTAAAATTCGCTAGGAATAAAAACTATATGACCTGCGTCCTTCAAAAGGCCCGAGAAATAACATTGATTTGAAAGATGCAAACGTTGTCGTTTATTTCCACTTTAATGTTGACTCGTAGAATTAGTTTCGATCATGCATGCGTCGACTTCGTTTACTTTTCATGGCTCCGGGTTTGGGAGTTTATCATTTACACCTACATCCATTAACTACCCCGCAAGGTGCCTAATAAGGCGAGTGCTAGGGGGTATTAGGACACCAGTAATTTAAATTTATGCCTGGTAAAAGCATGAACAGGAGAAAGTAATGCCTTCCCCTTTTTAATGCTTACACCAGTTATAAAAACTCCCACAACGTGGAATTGTGAAGAGTACACGTGGATGGTAAATGAATACGTACGTCGATACTAGTAGCTCGAGTTAACACTTAAGTGGGCATATAATAAATCCATTGCATTGCTCATTTTTCATCAATATTTTCCCCTGCATCTCCCGTCACACCGTTTATTACGAGGTCAATGGGTCTTTTACATAAGAAGATGGACGATTATCCATGCCATTTTCTTTCATATTCGAATTTAGGAACCGCAGATTTAATATATGGGTCTATTAGTTCCTATAGTTCTAGCCTTTTCTCGGCTTGATTTTGAACAGAATTACATAGGTTGTACTTATGTGATCACAAAATTTTGTCAGACCTAGTTTGTACGTTGTATATTGTTACATTACCGCCAAATCTATGATAATATACATGCATATCCCACTAATAAGAACTTCAGTTAAATCACGTCAAAGGTGTTGGATGTTAATTCAAATTTGACGTGTGTTGTAGCCACTCATATGTAATGCCAATCTTATTCAGTAAAATTATGCCAATATTCAATCCAATCACTACTAAATGTAAAAAAAGAAAGCAAACGTCCATTATTTTATATAAATATGCTTCCAATGCAATATACGTACTAAAATCTGGGCAAGTTGGAAAATAAAGTCAATTTCCTGCTAAGAGAACATGCCAGATTGGATATTTTGTCCATTTATATTTATTTTCCGCCATTCAATCATCAGTTCTCATCTATTTTCCGTTTAGTCATGAGTTTTTTTACCTTCTTGTCCTGGTAATCTTTCCCTAATTTTCAGAGAACAAGCCTCAACAAGCTCCTCACCATAAATCCGGCCTTTACGATACATTTGCCATTTCCCTCCCGTAACATCATAACAGCGGTAGCTTCTCTCTAACATAAAATATTTCTTGCTCAAAAAACTCGTTTATCATCGCTCACAAGGCTAGTGCACGAAAATGGGACAAGGGATATAGATGTATAAGCGTATAAAAGATTTTAATGCAAGGACATCAGTAGCATTACTCACACTTCCAAGTAGCATAATGATAAAGAAAGCATAGTATAACTTTGATATACCCTGTTACTGCTGGTCATATAATGTTATGCACCATTAAAAATGGAACGCGACAAACTCTGCGGTTACATGCCTCACAACAAAAGCTCATATTCGTTAGTAATACAAGTACTTGTTTTTTTTTCCCTAATTCTTATTCCACTAAAACACATAGTACACGAAAATATTGTTAGGGATTAAATTTTTAACCGTTTTAACTTCATCAACAGTAATTTGACAATGAGAAAGGCCAATTTAAGGCAACATACGCCTCGCAATTATGCTGTAGTCGTGTAGTAATTAAAAAATTCTAGGCTAATGAATTGAATAGAATACTAGTGCGTATATAAATATATATGTTTTTAAATTGGTTACAACCTAATCCAATTAAGTTCCGATCCTCTCTTTGGGTTCCAAATGTCGCAATGACTATTCTCTCCGTGTTATAAGATTTTTAGTACTGAAACATCATGTGCAAATCAATTTATTATTTTTTTAGTTCCCAGTCACTCATTCATTCAACCCGAGGGTTAATTAGTATAGGTGAGGGTAAAGCTCACCTTGGACAAAGTCACAAGCGTTTTAGTTTCACGAACTTATGGTTGTGGGGCCGGTTTCTTCCTTTGGGCTACCTTGCATTTTGTGGATATTTGTGGTAGCATCCGAAGGTTTCACCCGGGATTTTGACACGGATTCCCAAGCCACGCGCTATACCCACAAGGAAACCAGGCTCTTCCCCCATCGCTATTGAGTTCTACGGGATTAGAAACTCAATTTGCAAAGTGACACTGTCCCTTTGCTTGCTACAGAATGATAATTTTAAAGTTTGTGCTGATGAAAGGCATAATAGGAGATAAAACATTTTGCAGGAAAAATTTTATGTATCTGTGTCTAAACATATAATGTGTTGTGGATCCGATGCCTCACAAATCCATTATTTTACTTACGTATCTGCTTTTTGAAATTACTTTCATAATGTTTTTTGATGAGTTTCAGTAGCCTGATATGTTCACCCAAAACATTTTTCTAGCATAAGAATTTTCTATTTGCTTAGTATTGGAGATGATGAGTATTTTATTTGAGTATTAATCCACCTATTTTCCACCTACCCACCCACTCCACCCACCTAATCCACCTGTTTTCCAACTGTTCGAGTTCCTCAAAAATCTCCTCATCCTTTTCGCTTTCGCTTTTTTAACCAACCAGGTACGTCTCATCCGAATTTGATATTCCTAATATTGTGAAAATCCTATTCCCGCAAAATCACGG
Source organism: Ischnura elegans (assembly GCF_921293095.1). Taxonomy (NCBI): domain Eukaryota; kingdom Metazoa; phylum Arthropoda; class Insecta; order Odonata; family Coenagrionidae; genus Ischnura; species Ischnura elegans. The sequence continues at coordinate 84,209,584 of NC_060251.1, read as the reverse complement.
TACAATTTAGTCCTTCTCGAGTTACCCATACAATTTGTTCTTTTTAATTATTCTGGAAGAGATTTTTGGCGATTTTAAATGAATAACTTACTCCTCTTTACCATATAAATAGCTTTTACCTTCATAACCAGCAGCCTTACTGGTAACGATAATTTTGATAAAACAATTTATTATGTGTATAACTTCTTGCATACATATCCTCCTCTTGCACTGATTAAAAACAAATATTACCTACGGTTTGCGAGGCAATCACGGTTTATTTGCATAGGCTAGCAATCGCATAAGACACAGATTTATTTCTTGCTTGATAGTGGAGCGGCCATATTTACCTTGCCGGGATCAAAGCGAAAAATCAATTTCAGAACTCGGAAAGTTTGTGTATCGTTAGTATCTTCACACTTTTATTTGTCTTCTCTACACTTCTTCCTCCAGCTCCTTAAAAAGTTTTCCTTACGCCCCTCCTTCCTCAAAAGTTATCCGTTACATTTGAGACGACTCACTCCGACAAAAATCTTTGCTGCGCCACTTTCTATTCACTCCAGTGTGGCGCTGGAATTTCAACGCGGGGCGAAGACGCATGTTAAATAATGAATTTATATATAAAAAAACTTACAATGCGGTGGCGTATGAACTTGTGTACTTGTGGCACATGGTGGGGCATTTATAGTACTGCACTAAGGAGCAGTAAAAACAAGGATTTTTTTCTTTTATATCTGTGTTTTGAATGCACAGTTTGAATACATTGTAGAGATAGTACTCAAAACTTTGTTAAGCAGTATCCTACCGACTTAAACTACTTGTCCATTAATTTCGCATGACAAAAACAACCCTTTACACGCTCAAAAAGGTTTATAGTATTCTTTGTTAGAAATGATAGTTTATTGAATCGCCATTTTCATAAAAACGAAGGTTATTTAAGTAAGTTGAACTGAGTAAGAATGCTGTAGGTTTTGAGTAAGCATGTACTGTTTGAATGACAGAGGTTATCTTTATTCAAAATTGAAAAAGAGATCATACTGTTAGTTAGTAGCAGGGATGACTAGGTACATGGTATGACGCATCTAGGCACATGGATTTCTCCTAATTTTTCTAATTTCGCAACTTGTAACGCTTGCTTAGTACTTTACCTTGTTTCGATCCAATCTGCCTGCTTCCCCACCTCTAACCCTTTAGCTGCGCCTTTCTTTGTTCCGCACCTCTTGGGCTGGAGGCGAAAGTTTTACTTAGCCGCCGCCCGCAGTTCCCACAGGCTCCTTTCATTCACACACCCAAGGTAATTCGAGCCTCTTGAGTTTTCCTCCCTACAGCTCTTCTTCCCTTAAACCGACTCAACCCCCTCTCCTACGCCATGCTCAACAATGCTCTGCTATCTCTCAAGGCGACCTCTCGCCTACACCCCTTTTTCCTTGTCTTCTCTCCACTTTTCCACCAAAGGGTTCGAACGTAACTAAATTCGAAAAGGGATAAAAGGAATCTAGTAACTTCTTTTCTTTAATCTGCCAGCTCCAGGATAAGGTAATTTACCAATCAATTTAAAAGCTCGACATACAATTATAAAGTTTCATTCACGTTAAAAGCTGTCCTTTGTTGTAAAATTGGTTCCATTTCTATAATTAAAAATGTAATCGTTTTAATTTGCTTTCATTTTCTAAATCCTCTTTGTCTTATTGTTAAATAAGAGGAATGTTAAATTGAAATTTTAATATACATCCGATTTTAGAATTAGTTCGAGGTCAATTATATATTATAGAATGGTTAGTTATTTGAAATTAATAATTTACCCTAATTTTTATGGTTAAAATTTGTTTAATTAATTAAAATAACCTTTACGACACTAAGCTCGGCTATCTCACAATTTGCAACAAATAACGATATAGATGTACGAATAAATGAACTCTTGATTCATTAATGCATACATTAAGTCCCTCATTATTACCAGTAGGAACGTCACTCGTTTAAAAAGTTACCATCATCATCATTCAGCATAACGATAATTGGCCGCGCAACCTAAAGGCCACCCTGAGTACGATATTAATACTGGCCAGCTTTCACCGGTTGAGATACGGATCTTTAATGAAGACATGGCCCCCATAGGCATAAAATGTTGTAATCAGCATATATTATAGACGAAAAATCTCATTTAAACCCCTATAATAGTTCTACAAAAACGTCAGAATGTTCCAAAATGGTCTATGTCTTCAACGGAGAGTTCTTTCTTAACGATCGGGAATATCCCTGAGCTCGGAACGGCAAACTCCAGAATTCAGCTCTGCTGATGATGCCCCAAAAGCTACCGCGATCTCACCCATCCTATCTTATCACGCAGACGATTTCCCACCTAGCCAGCTCCTCCACACTCATTCAAAACTATACACCTGAGAGTGTAGCAATACATATATGACATCCATATCTCAATTGAAGATATGTCACAAGCAGGGCACAAAAAAAGTCGAAATCAGCATCGTTTGGCCCAAAATATCTCAGACCTAACTCTATGATAGTGATGCAAAAACCTCAAGATATTCCACGAAGTCTATGGATTCAACCCAGAAACTTATCAATCGGGATTATCCCTGAGTTCGAAACAGCAAACTCCAGAAATCAGCTCTGCAGGCGATGCCCCTTAAGCTTCTACGATCTCACCGATCCTACCTTATCACGAAGACAACTCTCCACCAAGCTCCTCCCCACTCATTGAAAACTGCACACCCCAGAGTGTGCACTATACACCATGTATGTGCACTTTAACAGTTCTATGTAAGCCTCAAGATGTTCCACTATGGTCTATGGCTTGAACCTAGAGTTTATCTCTACAATAGGGAAAATCCTTAAGTTTGGAGCGGAAACCTCCCGAAATTAGCTCTATACACCACAATAAAAATGCTGGGAAAGCCTCAAGGTGTTCCACCGTGGACTATGAGTACTACTTTAACAATCGGAAATATCCCTGAGTTCGGAACAGCAAACTAGAAATCAGCTCTGCAGACGATGCTCCTTTAGCTTCCACGATCTCACCCTTCCTACCTTATCACCAAGCTCCTCCCCATCCATTCAAAACTCCACACCCCAGAGTGCACCATTACTCTTTTTACAGCCCTCCCGAACTATTCATTCCCTTTTCCGCGAGAATGGAGTCGAGAGGAAACGGGAAAGAGGTTTGGAGGTTGCGGGAGTCTTAGCTTCCCCTAGCCCGACGTACTTTCTCCTTTCCTCCCCTCTTTCTGCTGTTTCCACCTTCCACGGGGTGAGACACCCCCTAGAGCCCTCACCGCAGCAATATGTCCCATCTTTCCCGTCTCCCGCACACCGCAGGCCTTCCTTTCACAACACTCCCCTGCCTCCCCGCCAATCTACACACAAAACACTGCAGAGCCTTTCTTCTTCTTAATCCCTCGCGAAGATCCTGGTCTTATTATTAAGGTCGCCCTCTTTCTCTCATTCTCTAACATGGCTCTTACTCTCTTCCATTGTTACCAAGTCACCTCTTCTTCCCAGCTAGTCCTTCACATTAATTTCCTACCTTCTCTTCTGCAGTCCCATTTTCTGGAAATCATTTCGTGCGTATACTGCCTCCAAAAATAACTTCCCTGCCTATGGTTTTTACCTTTAAGCTTTACTTCCCTGCCTCTTGTGTGTACATTTGTGATTCAGCCTCTTACTAAAAGTAGGCGTTCCAGGAAGCCTACCAGAGCCGCAGAAGTGCTAAAAATATCTCTGTATGTTAACCCCAAAAAAAAAAAACACTTTTTGAAAGGTACCAAACATTATCCCTTTTATTTTTGATAACTGTTTTAGGGATTTTTTAAACATATCCTCCGTACATATTAAATATGATCGCCATACTGATGGAAAGACTATCTTAAGGATGTTAAACAATATTGAGTTTCATTAAAATTTAGTTAAACAATTAAATTTATTTTTCTTCGCTATTTCTCCGAACACTGCATTCTTTCCGCCAAGATCGTCCAAATTTAGCTGGTACATGTAATAATATTTCAAGAAAATGTACTTCAAATTCATAATTGTAACCTTGTATTTAGATTCTTTGCAATAATCAAGAGCCGTTCAAAATTCTAGAGATTATGTCCTTCGTAAAAACGAAAACATATATTTATACCCGTAAAAGTAATTGGTAGCTATAAAAATCATGAATTACCTCACTTTTGGAGAATATTTTACGTTAAAAAATCATCGTCAACGACACTGGTCAATTATTCCAGAAAATTACCTGGTAATTTTATGATTTCTTAGAATAATAAATGAATTATTTGTTAAGTATGGATTGATGCGTCATTAAAAGATGATTATGAAGCAATAATTTTACCAACTATTACTCTATTAGGCCCAAAATATTTATTCATTGATGCTATATTTGTCCTTATTTTTATTCACGTAATTTTCCCTAAACCTTCGGGGTATATAACTTTTTGGCTAGTCTTGAATGCTTTTCTTTATCGCTAGCGGAAGGAATATATCCTCGCTTAATAAACCGATGCTTGCGGGTTCGAGTCCCGGCTTGGTCGACTGTCCATACCCAGGGCATTGTTGTGCGTGATGGTCCTATTTACACGTAAATTTTCCCCGATGTAAAAGGCCTTAAAAGAGCTATTTTTGGGGTGAGAAAGGTTTAAATAAATAGTTATGTAACAGTGGAAATGCAATATAATATCCTACTTTCTTTCTCTCAAAATTCCTTAGTAATTATGACTTGTTTCAATCTTATCTCATAATAATATCTCGGGTCCTTGAAAGGCAACGGAGGTTGGATGGTGAGAGGGAAATACATTTTTGAAATTAACCTCTCCCGGGGATGTAGACGTGCTTTCTCCTCGAAACTCGGCCATTCCCTTCAACTCCTCCCTCACTCCTCTCTTCCTTAACTCTCCATCTTCGGCCTTCGTGTTCTTGTTGACTTCCCCGAGGAGTATCACGAGTCTCCGGGGAATGCAGTGTATTCTCTGTTGCGTACAATTAGCGGCGGTGATAAGTGACGTCCCTAATTCCGCTGGGCTCGGAATACTCGCCACGCTTTCATGTTTTGGTTTACTTTTTTTCCGGAGTGTTGGAACTACGGTGGGAGCTTTATAATAATCAGGCCGAAATTGGATCTATCTCCTTTTTTGAGTACTGACCTCCTTAAATAGTAGCCAGATTATCTCAAAAACGTTTTAATCTTAAGAGAGAAAAATATGATTTTTATAATAGCACCTTTTAAAAGAAGCCATAAACACCAAAATATAAGTTCCTGTGCACTGGTTTCCAAGAATCCTGCTCAGTGCTTACGGAGAATGAAATTCAATCTTATCTCATGGATAGAGTCGGAAGCAATGATAATTTTATGCACCTTTTATTCTAAGGCCCGCGTATTTTTATTTTTGCAATGGTTTTTAAGGCATTTTTCTTATTTTACCCATTATATATCTTCGTAGTTTTTATACTACCACTTCACTTGTCATTAGCTATGAAATATCCGAATGTACTGATTTCCTATTCCGAAAAATTTAGCGATTAATTAAATTTAAAATGTTTTTTCCTGTTCCTGCGATTCTATTTTGGAAATAACCCCAAAGTGTAGTTATCCTGCTGAGCCTCACACATATAACTCCGTTTGATGGAAAAATATCTTTAGATACAATCTATGGCATTAGGTTGAATATTTCTTTCACGTGACCTGATTCCACACTTCAGATAAGTAGCATGTTAATCGCTAACATTCAATCAATCTAGTCTTACGTAGCGTTAGAAAAAGCAACGGAAATTGTAAAAACATTGGCATTTCAGACTAACAGGCTATTTCAAACCTTTGGTATAACTATGCGAGTATTTTAAGCAGCAAAAGCTTATGTCAAACACAAATTCCTCTCCGAAACGTAAACGCCATCAAGAATTTAACCCATCAATCTCTGCCATGATTAAGGAAGGAAGAGAAGCATCTTAATAAATAACCATATTTTCGATGTTCACCAGCGATTACAAGTGAGCTCAAGGAAACGTGGAAGAAAATGTATGGGCTTTAATGTGTTCCAGTTAATGGTCCTGGGAAGTGATTAAGAGGTTCAGATAAATATCAGGAAACTAGCTTATTTTTGCCCCCAATTCATCTTTACCAATTTTCTTATCTACAATAGTGATAAGGCGTGACTACTTTTCCTTTGATTATTTCGCTTGATATTCCGAAAACTAATTGGTTTTCATGAGATCATAATTTTATAAAAAAATATCCAAATAATCTCTTTTTTTTATGTTTTAAAATTATGTTTCAAGGTAGAGTGGTGCAGAGAGGGGAGAATATCTAAGAAAGATAGCCACATTAACATTTTTCCATTTTCAAATTCATTTAAGAGTGAATGTGAGTGCATAAATATTTTAAATCAATTCAATACAGACGATAATATTTATTCATAAAATTAAAGAAACTGTTAAGCATACTTTTATCCTTAGAACTTCTGATGGAAAATTCAAAGAAAAATCAAGCTGTTAGCTCAAATATTGCAAAAAAATAATCTATTAATGGAATCAGCGGACTTTTTTTTACTTGTATGTGGAACTGAACCGTATGAATGAATGTGAAACTATAAAAATCATTCATTAAGATAAAAACAGTTTCTGAAGTCCAGTGCAAGAATGTTTTAACTATACTCTAGCTCTTTGTCTCAAGCATCGAAAGGTTTTTATTCCAGTCTAGACAACACTACATTTCCCCAAAGAGTACGAAAAATCTTATATGTATATGCACACTTTAGTTAACGTAAGGTTACCCTAACCACTCGTCTCCCAAAATCTTGCGAGAAATATTTCGCTGGGAAAACAGGGTTGGGGGAGGAAGGCATAATTTCCACCAACGTCCCCAGAAATGGGAAATTTTTCTGGAAAATAGAAATTGGCACATGGGGATGGTGGTGTCTTCGAGGAAGTCTTACATGCCCATAAATATGTATGTATGTACTCCTTCAAACGAATTACGACTTCCACACTTCATTTTCGGCTCGTTCAAACATGGCAAAACAGCCCTTGGGGGGATCGCCTATCTACCGCGTTCTTCTTGCACCTCCCTTAATTTTCCACCCGCGACAATCTTCCTGCTCTTCTTCGTCATACCTTCACGAAAGCATCTTATACACTTAATATCCATCCCCCACCCCTGCCGAAGGTACGATTTTCCCCTCTAAGCCACCCCCATTCCAGACTCATATTCCCGCCACATCCAAACACCCAATATAATCCCCTTAGCTTCTCTCTCTCTCTCTCTCTCTCGTGAAATTTTCCGCGGATCCCCTATTTCCTTCTTTTTCCTTCCGTACATGACCCACGGCTTCCTCATAGGCCCGCTCTGCCTCTCCCCAAACATCTCCTCGTCAATTTAGCCGTTACCCGCTCCCCCATCTGCTTTCCATCACCTCGCTTCCCATTCAACGAAGAGCTATCAACACCACTCTTTGCCTCACCTTATTCGCAAACTCAAATATCTCTAAAAATTTTGCCACTACTCATCTATTTAGTATCGTTTTAAACATACCTAACTTTAAACCTAGACCAGACCACCTAGCATATATTATACATTATAGTCACGCAACCAGTGGCGGAGACACGGGGAGTAGTTTACGGGCTACAACCCTCGCCTTTAAGCTTTTGCTTAATCTAATTTATATACTTTAATAAGAAAGCATGCATAGTTATTGTTTTTGAGTCCTAAAATTGAACGTTTTCACATTAAAAAATCCCAACATTTTCCGGATCTCCCTTAGACCTGGGATATTTTCTATACAACCTGGAAGGGCCCCGAAATCTCCGATAAACCGATTTCCGTTCAACCCCCTATTTCAATATCCATGCTACGCAACCTCCTATCATGGGTCGGTAAGGCGCCAGTGTAAAATAATTCAATTTTATAAAAGTAAGCACGGAAATGTTTGGTTATTAATTAATATTCGGTTTAGGAGTATATTCAAATATTTCTTAAAAATAAGGGAACATGATGGTAGACTTCATATTTTGCTTAATCTCTGGTAAGTGTATATAACTCTTATTTTAAGCCTACACATGCACATCTTTGAAAAATAAGATCAACATAAATTACTCGCTACAATATACTATTACTCATCTATGTAGTATCATTTGAGAAATGCTTAATATTAACCCCTGACCACCTAACATATATTTTTTTTCGCACAACCACTTATATCATGGGTCTCTCAGCACTCGGAGAAATTTTATTTTCAATTAAAATATTGGTTATTAATTGTTAGTCGATTTAGGAGCATTTAAAGCTATCTACTATAAATAAAAAGAACTTGAAAATGGATTTTTTTGTTTTTTTTTCTATGGTAAGTATAAATAATTCTTATTTTAAACCTACACACGCATATTTTTGAAAATTGGATAAGAAAAAATTATCTTAACCCGCAAAATTTCGCCAGTCTCCTACCTCTATCCTTCTCTCTGCAGGCGACCATCGGGATCCGACGGTCGTGATCTCCCATGTTTCCGCATCTTCCGCGAAATTTCGAAGTAGGTTGTTGTGTTAGTCCCTGGAGGTATTTCCATCGTACCCACAGTCGAGACTAGGCTCGGGGCTTCTTTGCATCCGGAATAAGATTAAGGGACGAGGCGTTACTTCGGTTCTGAATCCCAGTCAAGTCGCTGTTGTCCATTGACTATGGAGATTTGATTTGAAATTGAAGGCTCCGAGTATAACCGGCTTGTTGCGAACTCAGAATGCAGGATGAAAATAAGGGATATTCAAAGTTCCCAGAGGAAAGCAATGGATGTTTGCTTCCAAATTAAGAAGCTTCACGAACTGGGAGAAACTTTCCTGGTTCTCAGAAATGTGCAGAGGGAACTGTTGTGAGGCAGAGGTTTAAAGAGAAGAAGTGAAAGGATCTCATTTTGAGCATAAAAAACATTTTATTTTCTCAATTTCTCGCGACTGAAACGTGGTTGCCGTCCTGGCTTGCCTACCTATCCTCTAAAATTTTGGCATTTCTGCACATTCTGAAATCCACACATATTAGATTCCTAAATGGTGCTACAAACTGAGTACACTTATATTTCAACTTATGTTAACTGTCTGTGATATGCACAGCACCATGACATGCAGCTAGATTCTGTAGCTGAAGAAATTGTTTCCAATAATATGGTAAATTAGGGTTCATACAATGACCAGTAAATTCATATTTCCGTGAGAAAATTCCAACAATTTCAGTTTAAAATAATTGAAACAAAAACAAAAAACACAGCACTGTTGACATCACTCTCATTAATGTTCCTGGATATTTTAACTAAGAGAATTCTTTTCGAAGACATGGTAAATAATTGTTCGTATAGCGTTCAACTCATCGATGTTTCCATGATAAAATTCCAACCATTAGGTATAAATGATTCGAAGAAAGACTTAACGCAATAAATGTTACTGTAAGATGAGAAATTTTGCAATTTAAACTTCCATACATACATCTCTGAAGGCCTCCGTAGGATGGCTCAAATGTAGGTCAGATCGATGGCTTTGGAGTCAATAAATATTTCACCGTTATATGACGGATCAACGAGAAGGCGCTGAGAGAAAGATGAAGTAGCATTTGCATTATTCTTTAATTCTGCTTTACCACTCTCCTCAGCATCAATATTTTCCATTGTGCTCTTAAGCCATTCATGCTTAATGTACTATCCCATTAGATATCCGACAAAGCTTAGATCGTATCGGTGGTATGGGGTATCGATCCAATGCGGATCAGCCGTTACATTCGTCTTTCTATCCTATAAGGATATTTGTCCCAGATACCTGTTAAATATTGACAATTTTTTGGCACTATTTTACTAATGAGATGTCATTTGAATCCAAATCCGTAATCACGTAACCTTTATCCCTATATATGAAATAGCCATAAAACCGTAGTATATCCAATTAAGCCCCGTAAAACAAATTTTTTTTACGTTAATAACTCATAGAACTGGTTCTACTTAAAAAGGAACCCTTTCGTAATCCTACATTCAAAGGAATATGCATTGGAGATTAGAATCATTAAAGAATTGATCACTTAGTGGATTTCAACTGGTTTTGTGAACAATATATGTATCATGCAAGCAATGTTTAATTTTAAAGGAAGTGGTTCATAAAAGCTATTATAGTAGCAGCAGATCAGGGGGAGAAATATAAACGCATCAGAAATTTCAACCGATTTCCACGCGCAAAATTTAATTTATATTAACTATCTCTATCAGAACGGTGATTGTAAAACTAAGAATCTTTTGGACAAGTTTGTTGGTCCTCAAACAGTCACTTGATGTATTTTTTTTAAGGATACCAATTTTCAATGAATTTCTATGAGCATTTATTTGCTAAAATTGGTCACCATTCCATGACTCCTCATTTTAAAGTGAAATAATGTTGTACATAAAAATATGATTTTGGCGCAGTCAATATATATTGCAGGGTTAAAACACCCAGTTTTCCGTTTAAAATGGTAGTTTTCTTCACAAATATGTTACTAATGATTCTTTTATCGCTTTAATAACATTCGCTACACTTCAATGTATTAAAATTTAATATCAGTCATGCTCCTTTTCTTAACTGTTTTTCTTCGACTATGCTTTCTGTCAGTAGTTCTTTGTCACCTTTGGCTCTTGTTTACTCTTCGACGACTTACCCGTCAAGATGATGCTCGATACGCGGCTCTTCCCAAATATCTGCCAACATTACGCATCCAACATCCCATGGTTTAGCGCCACCACGCAGAAATGAGCGTTTTACGAGGAATTATTAATGTCTACGAACCTGCTAGGCCATAAAATTCTCCCGTCGTCTGCACTCAAGTTTTCCAATAAGTATTGAGGATGGCATTAAAAGACTGGAGAATGGGTTTCCTACCTTCCATATTTTATGCAAGCAATCCATTTTCTACGTGAGTATCATCTAAGCAATCAAACCGCAGCAAATCAAGTGATAACGTTCTGTTTAAACAGTGAGATATTGGGATAAACATTTCCATTCTCATTCAAGTTGTTTGAGTTAAAACCTTATAACGTTCTCCATTTCAGAAAAAGAAATGAGTCGACTTACTCGAAAAAGTATGAAATTACCTTCACTATAAAACTTCTACATTAACTGTTGTAAATACATATTAGCGGTCGTAGTCCTTAAAATTAAATTACTTATTTTCTGCGCCAGCTAATTGAAATAAGTATTAAATGATATACTAACCACTAGTTAGGTTCTGCCATATCCATCCGATTTCATTGCTAAGTTTTCTTAAGCTCGTGTCTAAATCTACATAATACACAAAAGGAGAATACTTATTTGGTATGACAGCATTTGTGCACGAAAATGATATATAGACAGTAAAATCGCGGCACGGTTTAGGATTTTTGGATCCGAATGTAAGGGAATGGTAGAAATTTGATTTTAGAAGGAAATCACTTATAATTATTTTATATAACACAACGTAAATAATTCTAAACATAATAGCTGTTCTTTTGATGAGATTTATTGCGAATTAAAAATAACTTTTTTAAAAGCAAAAAAGAAAACTTTCCGTGGATGCCAAAATCTTGAAAAACGCTTTTCATTCATCAATAAATGCCGACTTTAATTGATCAAAACTTCACTATAAAAAAGAATATTAATTTGAATTCTTTATTGATGCTATGACGGGCCATAGATGATAGAAATAATAAACTGTTTCGGGTCGTGAATCGTCGGGATAAAATCTGAACCACCCGGTATGACCCGTTCATTCATTTAATTTATAGATAAAAATTGTACTACATTAATGGTAGCTTACCTTTATGATAGCACATCCAGAAGATGAAGATTTCATTTGCAATAAATTTTTAACCAATTTAATATTATTGCACCCCACCCACTATTGCGAGATTACGGAGGTTCCTGATGCAGAAGGTCTTTGGCATTATTCAGTAGCACCGCAAAGCCAACGCAGTTGTGCGATGTCCCGCATGAAAATGGCTTGTTTATGCTCGAAGACCTAAAAGATTTTACGCATGACTTCTTGATATATCTACCTGTGCCAGGGGGGAATTCCAAGAGTGGGTACACGATTGTGGTCGCTGGCATTTATACGCCCTTTCCGTCACACTTATCAAGCCACCGCTGGACCCCCTCAGAGGCTATTCGTCTCCATGTACTCCCGAAACTTAAGCCTATCACTTCCAAAACAGTATGATTTCCAGAAGCCCCTGTATCCCGCTTCTCCTTTGATCAACACTCATATTCATCTCCTGCGAGGATAAATTCGCAACGGGCGTTTGCGAGAGTTATGCTCTGGATTTTATGGAGTGAGTACGTTCAAGTTTAGGTGTATATAAACGAGAGGAGTGAGCACTAAAAACTGTTTGGATAGCTGGCTGGCTGAAAACACTCCATCTGAGGGAATTTTATGCTTTCAAGGAACAATAACCGGTTCATAAATGGCACACCTACGTCATTTGATTTCCTAAGTTCAAACGAAAATGCCCGTGGAAGTAAGAGAAAACATAATTTGAAAATTATTATTTCTCTCTGCTAGATCTTACTAGGAGATTAAATAAGTAACCATACCATCAAAAGTATCCAAGGCAACTGGAAAATTATAAAATCAATCGCAACGTTCCGACTTAGAATAAAGAACTCCGTATCCTATAAGATTTCCATTAATATTCGCCACTAAGGCGCAACTGTTTGACTGTGGTAAATCAAATTACGTATCTCCAGTGTTTTTAATAAGATCTATAATATCCGAAATTTTCACCAAATCAAATTTTACGCTTCAATTATTATTATTGTCTTTTATCCATATAATTATCTTTTTATTCTTTGATAGAAAAGGAGAGGTCGCTTGGGGAAATAAAAACATGTCCCTTCTCTGTAAGAGAAGAAGAAAGAGTCGTTCATTCACTAACAATATCATGCATCGTTTTATCACAAAAAGGAATTATGATACGTAATGAATATAAAATGAAATAGCACTGTGAAATAATTAACTGCGGTAAACTTCAACATGCATCTTTGCTGAAATATTCTATAATCTGTTTTTAAACAAAGCTGCTATTAGTGTGTCCGCCCGTTTATTTTGAGAAATATTGCATCAGATTTTTCAAGAGCCAAAACTCGATCTATTTATCCAATCATTGAAACAATGGTCGGCTTAATACCAGCTGGATCGATAAATATTTTATTCGCATTATTGTTTTAGTATTAAACTGAAGATTATTGTGATAAATAGTCATTTAGTTAATCAATATATGATAAATTCAAACTGCATCATCGAGGTAAAAATTCTATCTCCTATAGGCCCTCTACTCTTGTGCTTTTTAGTCAGACTTTGGGCCGAATTTAGTAGAATATCGCTAGATGACATTGCATATCCCGAGTATACTTAAGTTTGCATATCATGGTCACACAAATAGAAAGTGAAATATATATCTCCACTCTTCCTTTGGCTGCTGATAATTACTAGCCCTAAACGCTGCCTCGAGTATGCCCTACAAGTAGTAACTGTTCGCATTTACTTTGTTTCCAAAGAACCTAATTTTTAGGATCAAAATACATTTTTATCTTTAGATACTCGCTTATGCTCGTTAACAACGACCTGTAGCATTTTTGTTGATTCTGCCAGTTCTTACAATTTTCGTTTTTATGGTTTGTTTCTTAAGGATTGATTTTTCTATGACATCCATCCCACTTAGATTGCATCTTAGGAATGTCAAGCAGTTCTTGGCTTCCAGGCTTTCTAACAGTAAAGGCCTGTTAGCATGACACATTTACTCGCACGAGTTAAGGCCTGTTTTTTGGGCCCGAATGGAACATGTACAAATGCATGAACCAAATTAAAACATGTTCTATTTTCTGTACTTGAATTCGCACATTTTGGGAGGTTTTACGGTGCGTTTCCGTGATTGTTCACGCTCTAACTTGTGTGGGTTAATGCACCATGTAACCAGTCGTTTAAAAGGTGAGGATTAATGACCACAACGATGACATCGGAGGCGTAACAGGCTTCCCCGCGATTTTCAAATTCCTCATAATTTTTAGTAAAACTCCTTCATTTTTGACCCCCTATTACCCCCAAAAATTAGAAACATAAACGCGTTTGGTGACACTTTAACAGACAGAAAATGCTGTGTTTCAACGGTATTTTTTGGGGTTTAAGACGATTTTATAGGGGGTCGATTTTATGTCTATTCATCGAATTTCGTCTCGTTCACCCCAAGCATTTCTATGAATCAGTCAGTGGTCGGAAGTAGGTTTTATAGTACATAACGTGATGCCATTTCGATTAATTAGTATGCATATTTTTTAGATTTTATGCAATTAAATGCATTATTTATAGCACCAAGATTCCATGACACCAATGGAAATCAACCGTCGGAACCAGGAGCAAGCATCCTACAGCAAACACAAATGGTAATTTCTCATCTTTTAATTTTCACCGTTTTTATTCTTACATCATGGATATATCGAGCTTTCACAACATCAAGCCGGAAACGATTTTATAGGAACCTACACTGATATAATTATTTTTACATAAGCAACCTTGAAAATTAGTGACAATGGGAACAATTGAGTGCATTTAATAGAGCAATAATTGCCTTTTGTAAACATGAGCAATGGGAAATTGACCAAAGAATACGAAATACTGCAATCCAATAAATATTCACTACCCTTTCAAAGCTTTCCCACTTTCCAATTCATAGGAACCTTCCTTTTCTAACCAGCCAATTTATCTTCGAACAGCTCTTTGCCTATCATCCTCTCCATTTATCCCACACTATTCCTCTCTCTATCCAGATTCCTATTTCAGACGGCCTACTCCGATCATTCCTCTTAAAGCCCACCTTTCTAAGCTATTCAATAGGAAACATCACAAAAGGCCCTTTGCGAGACTTTTCTTTACACTCACTCGTAAATTCCCCATCATCAATTCTCCTCAGTCATCAAACACCTTCTTTTATACCTAATATCTCTAAAATGAAAGCGACACCATTCCTTACATTCTACTGGCGAACAGGGGCATTATTGTCACACACCATTTCAAAGGATTGCGTTAGGACCTAATAGAGACTTTGCGTGCTTAAGTGCTGAGCGCTGATAGAAACAAGGGATATACTTAGTTTTTTGTTACTATTTCACAAAGCAGGAGCGTCATCAACTTTCAGTGAAACAAAAAAAAGTGAATTTTCCACCCTACTGTATTTCTAGAACCAATAAAAACTATAAATTACAAATGTAAGTCTTTGAAGGCTATTGGTAGAAAAAAAATTTCCACTCATACCCTTGAAAATTTTATTCTTTGAATAAATTATTTTCCGAGAGCAAAGAGAAACGAAATCCTAGCTTGGCCATATGGAAAACACTCAAATTTTCTATTCACAGCGACATTCTTTCTTAAAGAAAGGCCTAACACCCCACACAATGCGTCCAATTCATGTTAACAAGAAAATTAAAAAGTATATTCCGATACATACGACAAATCTAGCGCTAAGAATCGTGAGAAAGAAAATCAGGAATGAAATGAGCCAAAAATCCAGAAAAATCGAACCCAGTCCTGCCGATTGAACTCCATCCTGATGGGAAAAAAATTCGCCACCCTTCACTTCCCACTTGTCCCTTCTCTTTGGATTTCAAGGATTTTTTTTTCCTCTCTCTCTCTCCCCGAATTTTTTTTTATTTTCCTCGCAACTGAGAGTTGGGGGTTGTGTGGCATGGTGGGGTGAAGGGTTAGTGAGGTGGTAGTGGTGTCAGGAGTGGGATGGGAATCGACGAGAGAGCCCGGGGACTCGTCGACCTAAGCATCGGCCCCAATAAAGCCGTTTGTTTATCTACCCATGTTTCGCCCACTCCCTGCCAATCCATCCGGACCCAACTCGCACTCACTTTCCTCGGCGGCGTGCTTTCTATTGAATCTCGCTATCCGGCACAGCTCACCCTCACTCTCCACTCTCTCCATCGCCCTCCTTTTTTCCGCGTCTTTCCCCGGGCACTTTAATCCTCTGGCTAGATTCATCGCTTTTCCTTTCCACCTCTTTTATTTTCCCCTCTATTCTCCCCGCTCATTCTGGCGTTTTATCCATTTTTCGGCACTGTAGCAGGGCTATGCTGAAATCAGTATCTCAGGACATTAGTAAGTATTGATCTCAGCACATAACTATCTCATCAGATAATACCTCAGTACGTTCAATGAGCCGGTTTTATAATGTCTGGTTAGTGCAAATCATAAAAATGGAACGGCCTCCCTGTATAACTTGCGGTGGCTGAAACTTCTGGCTAGTTTGAGGTCTAGGCTTATACTAATGCTACCCAGAAGCTTTATCCACCTCTAGGTAAAGTTAAAGGCCTGTATCTGGTTTTGGTTAGCATAAGCCGGAGATTATTTAACTGGTCCTCACTCTCTTCATCGTACTCTACCTTGGCGCTGGAGCAACTGCGCTGAAATCAGTATACCACGTGATTAGTTATCTACATTAGTACCTTCTATAAGATGGTTTTATAATGCCTGGTTAGCACTAATGAAAAGCATGATATATCCTTTCTCTTTACTTGATGATGGCTGTAAATGCTGGCTAGCTTGCAACCTGATCTTACATAGAAGATAACCAGAAGTTTCCACCACCTACAGGTAAAGTACAAAGGGTGTATCATGTTATGATTTCTGTTATTCAGAGATTATAATATTGGCTCTGGCTCAATCTCCCTCTCTTTTGATCGTCCTCCAGTTTTCCATGTCATTCCCTGGGCAGTTTAACCCTCCCACTAGATTCACCGCTTTCTTTGAGACATCTATTTTCCACTCTCTCCTCCGGTTTCGTTTTGGCGTATGATCCAATTTTTGGCGCTGGAGCACCACTGAGCTGAAATCAATTCCTCACCAGGTTAGTTTTCTACCTTGGTACCTTCCATGAGTTGGTCCATAATGTCTGCTTAGCACTAACCGTAAGACCATTCAGCCTTCCACTTTACGTTGCGGTGGCTGAAACTTCTGGTTAACTTCTGTGTTAGATAAGACCGCAAGGTCTGGGTAAAATTAAAAAGCTGTATCATCTTATAGTTAGCATTATCCAAAGATTATGGAACTTGTCCCATGCCTCGTCTCATAAAGTTATTAACTGTTGGAGAGGAACGACTCCCAAGAAATTTAGTGGAGAATTTTTGTGAAACGTTAAAAAACTATTACTGATGCACCTACTGCCATAATGCTGAAATTTGTGCCTCATTGGAATTATTCTTTACTCTAGTAGCTTTTGGTCGTTTTGCTTGCTCAAGTGAGGTTAAATTGATGTGTATATATTTGCCTTCAAAAAAATGCTGCTATCTATAACTAAAGGCTAAATTTATAAAACCCCCACCCTCGTACAGTAAACTGATACAATTAATTCATATGAAGTATTGTCTACTAAGAAACCTTTTCTAAGGAAGATTTATCTACTTGAATGGCTTGAAATACATGCAACCGTGACCTTAATTTTAATATACAATAGGCCTTAGACTTACATTGCGCATTACTACTGAAACTGGTATAACCCTGAACTTTTATGTAGCTCCGTATTTTTTGCCTTGTTTTCAAACTAAATATCTCAAAATATTTGATAAAAATGATTCAAATGTATGTGATTGCAGCATTAACTTGAAATAGAAAATTGACCTTTGAAATACTTCAGTACTGTTAACACCATTATCAAAGTGGACGTTATTTTACAGTGGATGAGTACAATGAGTACCTTCGTAAGTCGTGGAAATTGATCAACTTATCAATTGATCAATCAAGCTGGATAAAACGACTTAGTTCGGCAATATTATGTATATTATTAGAATTAGAGTGACAGTCACTTTAAGGTTAATGAGTGAACATCAATAAAATTATTACTTGTATATACAAACACTGAAAATGGTTATCCAATAGGAAAAAACTACTCACAATTACTAAAACCTTAGCAGACCTATCTAACTCATGCCTAACTCAGCATCAGTCCGATGATATACATCATCCGTTCATCTTTATTCATTAGATACACTATACTGGATTCCCATTGGTTCAATAAAACGGAAGTATCATCTTATCACAAAGCACGAAAAATATGAATGGAGGTAAAGCACTCGTTCAAAATAACATTCAGTTTTTTTGGGCAATTAATACTTTGTATTCCGAAACTATTTCGCATTTTGCCCATCTAATTAATAATGTTCTCTTCTGATTCATCTCGTTTTCCTTTCGCGACATATGTTCTTTGGATAACTATGCGAGGAATTTTATCTCTGTTTATTCTTCAAGAATCAGCAATGACTAAAAGGTATCCATCAATCCTTCATTTCTGAGAAAGGTCAATCCAGCCATGATGTGATACTTTTATTTCAGTTTCCTTAACTCAATTCTTGGTATTTATTTAACTCAGCATTATGGACAGTCTTGAATTTAATGATCCATATACTTTTCTCGTTTTTCCCAGGAACCAAATCCTCAATATGGGATCGAGAATTTGCGAGTGGAGCGGAATGGACGGAACGTTTTTATTTTTTTTCTCCTCGACTTTGATTACCGTCCAGCACCCATTGGGAGAGGAAAGAGTTTCTCTCTAGCTGCCCCTCTCATTTCCTTCTCTTCCTCCACTCTTCCCGGCATAATCTGTCATTTTCATCCTCCGTGTGATCCCATTCTCCGATAACTTTCCCCCCGGAATGGTTCGATTACCAATCCCCGCTCTAATTCCATCCCAGCGCCCCGGACGGAGTGGAAGGGATTTTTCCTTTGTCATGCCGGGAAACTCGATTTCGAAAAGAATCAAGGTGCGCTTTTCTATGCCCAAAAGAATGGGAGCCAGATGGAATTAAATTTCTCTTTCCTATCTCTCTCTCTGAGCTTTGTATTGGAGTTCACGAGAATATCCACGCCAATGCTTACGCTCGAAAGGTCACCGTGAGAGATATTGGGGCGTTATTGCACCGGCCAAGCTCAACTGAGGGAACAAAGAAAAATACATCACTGAAGAGTACCTAAGGAAGAATATTACGTGCGTATTGAGGACTTTAACTCTTTCGTTTATTTAAGAACATCAATACATCATTGAACTTTGATCACGCATTAAAGGGGTTTTGGGTATTAAGCCAGGAAATTAATGCCTATGCTAGTCATAATGGTGGCAGGAAAAAATGGTAAAGGTATGGTAAAGCTATGGTAAGCCTATGTATTCAGGGCATATCTTCTTGTGCTGTGTTAAAATGCTACTTATTGGGATAACCTGTTAGAATTGAAGACATGATTATTATAAAATTATACGAAATGGAAGTATGTAGCTTGTTTTTAATTGAATTGGAGGAGGTTGGTGAAGAATAGGTGATAACCATCACTTTTGGTTGTCCATGAGGCTAAAAGAATGATAAACGAGAATAACCTCATTATTATTTTTGGTATTCAATCGAAGCAGAAACGCTATTAATTAAATAATTTAGGAATGATTTCATCCAAGATTTTTCTCCTTTAATGAATATAAAGTATCCAAGCTTCATGTAAACCAAGGAACTAAGTGTCTAAATCTCATAACTTATTCGTTAGCAAATTAAATAATGGCTTACGCAATAAAAAGCTATCCTTTATCTAAAAATGGGTGCATACTTACAAAACAAATAAGAGATAGTCAAGAAGGTTGTTTGAGAATATTTAGTAGTCTTGGAAATGTTTGTATTATAAATATTATGAGTTAGTTGTTTTAAGTTCGGTTGGGAAACGTGGGAGATCTTAAGTATGACATTAATACGGCATGAACGAGAGGTAAACATTTCATTAGTTCAAAGTTAGTTGGGGCATTTCCTGTTTCTATTCGTTCTGTGTGTAAAGTGTAAAACCTTAAGAAAGAACTCTCAAATCTTACAATCTGATGTACTCGCATCTAGAAATATCTGGAAAAATGCCTCGAATTCTGCCATTGTTATATGAAATTTTTTCTAATGACTATTTTTCATTAGTCTTATGTTCAAAAGAGACGACTACTAGATTTTCTTAATATTTTTCCTTATAGAATCCCTAGTATTTCATTGAGACCATTTTTCTAATTTTATTTTTTGTGGATATCGTGTTGGAACGTAGGCACAGTCCCGGGGAGTGCGAAGGTTATTACACGTAAATAAAATCCGATTGAAAACATATATATTTTATTAGAATCAAGAAAAAAATAATAAATCATTAATAATCCCCCTGAATTGTAACCGTCTCAAGGAAACCTAGGAGACTAGAGAAAAGGGAATATAAGTAATTCGGTTCTTTTTTACCCTGGCTGCAAGAGGCACCGCGGATCCATCTCTCGGGAGCAATTGTTATAGCGTCGGGAACTCGTTGAGAGCCTCACCAAAAATACCCTTCGTTCGCGGGAAAACATGGCTTTATATATCTTGGGCCAATTTTCTAATAGACGTCATATGCCCCGATTTACCGGTGTTTTTCTCCTTACTGTGGTAGAGGATTTCACCACCCAACTAGTTTCTCTACCTACAACCTCTGAGTGACGGGGTGTTTCTTAAGAAATCAAAAGTATTACTGGCTTAGACGATTATAGCTCTCAAGCAATGCAATGAAAATGGGATTTTGCTAAGAAGTATTGGTGCTCATGAAATATGATGTGAGGCTTATGAGCTTGGCTACTCACCGAAGGTTCTCGGGTTGAAAGTCTTAGCGCACCATGAAAACTCCTCGCTGTGTGAGCTAACCCAGGGAATGGAACTAACCTGTATTGAGTGTGCGAAGTTCACACACTTTTGGCCTGGTCTAATGTGATATCTACTCTCACTCCAAAACCCAAACTTAGCTCAAGTTAAGTGAGTGAGTGGTTTGGTACAGAAAGACAAAAAATACTTCTCACCAGCCAAGTGTTAATTTAATTCCACTGCACCTCAATGTCGCTGACATAGAATTTACCAATCCAATAAATGTTCCGTCCATTGATACTGAAGTCCCTTTATCATTCTACCTCTCAATGTATCCTGGTCACCAAAAATTCTTCCTCATAATGTCGCTTTTCCGCCAAATACACCCACCGTACAACGACTAAATCTACTTCACTCCGTTCACTCAGGAATTCCGCAAATTAGCACTTAATTGGTCAAACACAATTTCGAGTGATTAAAGTATAAGGACCTATTTAATCTCATCAAAAGCATCCGGTAACTGAGTTTCCCTTTGTATCGTGTGTTGTTCATTTGTCTTTCTTGTCAATGTATATTTTGATTGTAAACCTCGTTCTGGATCAGTCTGCTTAAAACTCTCTTCGGCCAAGTGCTTTTATGGTTAACTTCCTCAAACTGCTAGTTCTCGGAAAAACAAAATGGAATATTTATCAAATGCCAAGTACACTAGGCGGAATATATACATTACTCTCTACATATTTGTATCGTAAAAAACTATTTTTATGCCCACACTCGATATAACCCAGTAATTTCCCCCATGAACATAATGAACTACCATAAAAAAATTCATTTGAAGAGCAGTAACAGGAAGCATTAATCTATATCTGTGCAGAAGTCATGTAAAATTTAATACTATAATAGATTTTTGAAAGACGATATCTCCTGTATTAAAATTGCCATAAGGATACATTTATGTTTCTATAAATTCTCCACTAATTTTCATTCCTGTCATAAACTTTTGCAAAGAATCCTGATAATGAACTATAAATCTACAATTTGGTATTTCAAAGTTTTCTGTGATATTTTTTATCAACTATGCAGTTCTTTTAAGGAAATATTTTCTCAGTGATTTATGAAAAAATCGCAACCACCACAATATAAATCATTCTAAAAATGTATTCTAGATAATCAACTTTTAGACATAAAAGAAACGTTTATTTATAATAATGGTTCAATCGAATACTTCTCGGAAAAGTCCGAAAACCTACAATGATTAAAAGAATTACATGATTGAAAAATAAAAGGCAATATATCTTTCATTAATGCACTATCCTGTGTGAATATCACCTATAGTCCAAATGATCACAAACTCGCTGAAAAAGGTGATTTCTCTACAAAACTTAGTCAATCACAAATTTTTCTAAAGTAATAAAATATTAAACTTATTCCATTGCATTTGATTAAATAGGTATTTTAATATTCTTTAAAAATATAGTAATTACTTTAACCGCAGAAGGGATATCAACAGCCCAAAAATCTTCACCAGAGAATTTGTACAAAAAATATTCTGATGGAACACTTTCAACACTCCACCCGTTAGAATTTAGAAAGTTTCAACATTTTAATTCAGTTTTGCAAAAAAAACAAGTTATACGGATTTTGGAATAAATTACATTGGCAATAATGTATATCTTAAATATTTTCTTCGGGAAAAAGAAAGAAAAAGAAAATTCACCTAATTTATTCATCATTTTGGCTTTCCCCTAACTAACCTTAATTTCAACGCATTAAGTCATGATAAAGTATTGATTGTTTTATTATGCCAGGGCCTAATTAGTACGGACAATGGCTTCAACATAATTATCATCACCAAAACATCTCTTAAAAAACTCTTGAAAGTCAGTTTTTAATACGGTTGTAGCAGTATTGACCATCGCTTTAGCGTAAACCCCATCTTATTGATTTTGGCTATGGTACTGAGAATGAAATTTTGGTATCGAATGGGATGAACATACAGGGCAAAACTTTCAGGCAAGACGTTACACGGTAGAGCCTGGTTCGCCCACGTACTACACCCATCCCATACGATGAGCCAACGTCTTTTCTTGTGTAACGGTCTCTGACGCACTCACTGCCCCTTTACTGACAAGCACATCTGCTGAACACTATCTCTTTGGTATCGTCTACATTTTTTTTCTCTTTTGTGTCCGGCCACAAGTTCCCAGAAATGCTCCACTTTCTTTTATGCACGCTATTCCTCTCTGGCCACGGGTATGCCATTTTTGGCGAATCACTATCCATGCTAAATACACAAAAATGATAAGAAATACAATTTTAGATTATATTTACGTAAAAATTCGAAACGTATGGATTTTTAATTGATAAAAAGTAAATTTATTGTAATCATTCTCTGTGGAATCACTCTATTGGAAATGAAAATCTGGATTGATCACTGCACCCTGACTTCCTTTGCAATTGTCTTTGTCACAAAACTAAATTTTATCAACCAATGAAAGTAACATTAATTCAGGACACTATTAATATCGAAAATGACCTACACATGAATGACATAAAGACAATTTTAATAAACGTCTTAGTAGTGCCGGCTATCAATCAATATAGCCTTATTGCTATCGCTAAGACCTACGTATCTACTTATAATGAATTACAATTTAAGTGTTTTTAGATTTTTTGTGGAAACAAACAATTGAAAATGAAACTTTTCATGAATCATATTACGAGGGATTTCTTAGTACCTGCTTTTGTGAAAAATTCAATACTATATGCAGGTCTTTAAGGTAAATTTAATTCAGAACTTTTTTAGTATTGGTAACGACCTTGCCATAATTATCATCAAGAACATTTGATGTAATAATTAAATTTATACCACTGATATTTTATTATTGTTCACCATGGCTTCTTTACATGGCCCATAAAATTCAATATCATTACCAAAGTTTTAATATACGATCAGGGCCTAATTTAACAAGGACCAATTTACTAAACTTTTCATAAACAAAATGTTTGTAATATCTCTGCAAAGTTCTTGAGATATTTTACATGGGTGTAGGAATATTGATCATCAAATGAGAATAAACCCCACAGTTATGAAATTATTGAATTGTCTATTGTATTAAATGTTGATTATATTTTATGGTCGTCATCTTTCAACACAATCTAAAAATCACACGTTTTTCTGATGGATGAAAATTTAAGCTTAATTAATTTTTCTTCGTGGAATGTCACAATTGACAATGAAGAGTTTTAAGGATTACCTATCATAGTGTTTCTCTTCACCAACAAGAACCTTTTATGAATACTATTCCTTTGCAATATCCATGGCACTAATACTCTATTACGATCTCATTAGTGGTAAGAACTTATACGATCTTACCATGGTTTCTCATCGTGTTCCAAAAGGCTCAACGTGCTCAAAAATGTACTTTGTGTACATGGCGTTCAAAAGGCTCAATCAAAGTATCCATTGTAAAATAAGGTCAGTACTCAATGTGTATCAGTAAAATATCTTTGCCAGAATCATTTTTACCAATATATTGTGATGCCTCTTCAAAATTCATGAAAGTGAAATTTTAAATAGGCCTTTGGATTATTGACCATCGTTAAGCATATTTAAAAATATTATTATGATATTATTCCATTGGCTATTCTATTGACCTTCGATTATTTTTTATGATCGTCGATTTAACCTAATCATATATAATACACTACTCTCATTGCCGGTTATTTCTGAAGGGCACAAGTCTTCCTCTATAGCGCATGGTGTATCAAATATGATACACCTCGTCGTTAAACTATGTGGTTCTCGAAGCTAGGTACCAAAGATTCTAATTGTGTTGAAGGAAGTCAGCTCCCCGCGTGAGTAACGAGTAAGATGATTTACCCGAGTGATATCTATATACATTTGCAATTTGTAAAGATGAGTTTTTGTGAAATGAAAACCTTTTGTAGAAAATTGCCAAATCTGTGACATATTTCCATTTCAACATAAGTTGTCTATAGCCATAATACATCATTTGTGATGCGTAAAAAAATGCTTTCTTAAAAATCAAAAGAATAGTAGGAAAAGTTGTTAAATTTATATGAAATAATATGCTGTTAATATGGACAGATGTAATGATATATATTATTAAGAAAACTTTGTTTTGGCACCTATTAGAAAAATTCATGAAGTTAAGAGTTTAGGCAAACTATCTAGTCGTACGTATTTGAAATAGATTTAGAGTTAAGTTTTTCTCCACTACCTTTGTGGAATGAGACAGTTGTAAGTGACAATTTTCGTGGCTTATTCATTCTTGCGACTCGCATGACCAGCAAGAACCTCTTTTGAGCACTATCCCTTTCGTCTCGTCTTCATTTGATCTCTTCTGCATCCGTCTACATCTTCTCCGACATGCTCCACTTCACTAGACGTACGCTATCTCTTTCTGACCGCTCCATTTGCCATTCGCGCACGGCTAAGAGATAACCTCACATATATATGTCTACCTCTCTCACTCTCCGTTTCTCTACTTCCTCACTTGTCGGAGGGGCGTCATCTTTGAAACACGGCGAAAACTCGTAGCGAACTCGGGGAAAAAGCGATTCCAAGTTGATCACCGCGTGGAGCGAGAGGTAGAGAACGGTTTGGTTGGAAACAAGCTTTCCTTCCGTTCCCATGCTCCACAGTAGAGGAGACTCGGATTGAAATGGCCGCGAGGGGGGGGGGGGGAGAAAACCACCGCACAAACCTCTTTCCATCTTCTCTCGCTGCTAACGTCAAACTTTGTCCCTTTTCGGCTCTCCCTCGCGCATAATGGGGAGTTGAAGCTCACAAATATCCGAGTCACCGATTTTCCTGGTCATGCTGAGGTGGAAATGAGCGCGCGTGCGTGAAGTTGTGGGAATCCAAGCTCAGTCTCGATCTCAGTCACGGTGTGTTAAAAAAAATAAGATTAAAAAACTGGAATGACATGACAATCAAAACGATTTTACGACGTAAATATGAAGTTTATCAAGGCTTTTATTGAAATTCTTTTCATACCTAACAAGAAAGTGATGGGTTCACTTTAATTTCCGAAAAAATTAATACTTGTCAATTATTCCTATAATGGAATAATATGGGCAGATTCCATGTAAACGAGAAAAAAATGCAGGTATTTAAAAATGCGCACCTGCACGTAATAATTTCGGATTGTCCAGCACATGCTCAAACAATAATCAAAATTCGAGGTGTCACGGGTAATAAGATAAAATTACATAATCAGAATTTTTGGGAGACCAATTAGTGTAGACTTCACATTTTTGGAATTTTATTATAACTGGAGACTCATCATCATCACTGGTCAACAATCCTAGGATTGGTTTGACGCAGCTCTCCACTCTATTCTCCTATCAGCTAATCTTTTCACACCTACGTATTTCTTCTCTTTCACATCTCTCTTTACTTGTTCCATATATTTTGTTCGAGGTCTTCCTTTTCCATTCTTGCCTTTCACTTGTCCTTCGACGATTGTCTTCATCAAGCCATCATGTCTCAAGATGTGGCCTATAAGGTTGTTCCGTCTTCTTATTAAGATTTTCATGAGACTTCTCTTCTCTCCTACTCTTCTTAGGACTTCTTTGTTACTAACTCGGTCGATCCATTTGATTTTCATTATTCTTCTGTAGCACCACATTTCGAAGGCCTCTATCCTTGCTTTCTCCGCTGCGGTCATTGTCCATGCCTCACTTCCGTATAGGAGCATACGGAAGTGAGACATGGACAATGACCGCAGGAGACTGGAGACTGTGACACTTAATCTCACCTAATTATAAATTCAATCATTCAGCGTACTGAAAGCCGTGTATGTGACCATTCACAGTATCAAACTCTCTAAAATTTCTATTAACTGCCAGACCAACGGATTATATGGATCGAGAAAACATAACTTCATAGAGTAAAACCAAATATAATTTTAAAATTCCGTTATATAAGGAAAGAATAAGGTCAGTTAGGGAAATGCTAAAGTTTTTACAGATAATTATAAATTATTGATGCGGATATTTCACACTAAATTAATTTGGACTGGACTACACCCATGGAGACAAAAAATCTTTATGCTAAAAAATAATCACACTCAATTTAAGCCCAAAAGAAATTATAACATTGGAATTATTTCAGAAAGCTAAGTATTTCCATCTCATTTTATTCTCCATGAACTGGAATTAAAGTACCATTCTGCGAAGGTGCATCATAAAATGTGATGCTGATAGGAGAAATTCAAACGTGTTAGTGATATTTTAGAAAGATTTGAGCGAAAATAACATGGACCCAGTGACAGTTGAGATTCTACACCACGGCTATGAAGAAATGCATCTGCCACAAATGTAGCGTACCAGGCCGGGCAAAATGAACTCAATCCTTATGCTCATTCTATTGAAAATATATTCTACCCCATGTGGTCGGGTTAAAAGAATCAGAGGGTTTTGAGGCATTCATTCCACCATGTGCCTTACTAAAACTCAAAGACATTAGGGGACACTGGCAACCTGTGATGAGCACAGATAGAGTTGTTAGAATAAGCGGTCCCTCGGTTTCAATATTGAGCTCAGTTTAATCACAATGGTTTCACTTGCACTTGGTCTTAATTTGATGCGATTGCATAATTCCCGGGTTTTGGATGGTGCGGGAATTTCCGAAGGAGGAAATGTTTTCGCTCTTACTATCTGCCATGAGTACTACATAGAGGAGGCCCAATTCCATCCAGTCGAAGGCTGATTTCTGTTGACACTTCGGTTGCATTTTAATCGGTCTTCAAAAATGTCCTCGGTGTGGTGACGGGTGCAGTTCAATCCACTTTTTTCCGATATTTTGCAATACAAGGTTTATTAATGCAAGGAATAGAGTGGAAATATTATGAATTTTAAAGATCACATCATTATGTACATTCAGTTACCAACCATAATTCTACCTTATTTCTCCGTGAAACTTAGATCATTTTTTCCGTTAGCGGCGCGAGAGGTTAACTTTTGTATATCTATTAAAATGCGCGGTGGGTGACGATATATTTAGGGGTCCACTTGAAGATCCAATTTTGTAATATTCATGCTATCTGCAAAGCTTTACTCAAACTGTTTCTCGCTTTCCTGATCTTTCATTCCCTTCTTCCTCTTTATCACTTCAAACTCTCCACTCCGCGTCCTCGCATTTCCCCATTTCTTCCTAAAACGTCTCCTTCACGGGCCTTTCCGCCCCAGTGCTCTTATATTTGCTTTCCCATTGTGACCTCACTTCCCTTCTTTTCCTTTCTATAAATCCCGTTCCTTCATTTCCCTTCGCCGTTTGCATATTAGCCTCTTAAACGACCCTTCATGTATACATATATATGCGTAAGAGTGAGAGTATGTCAAGGGGTGTGTAAGCTAAGGATTCGAGAGCACTGGAAGAGAGAATGGAAAATTTTGCACCAACACGAGAGGTGAAAAAAAGTGGAAAAAGTTGAAAGGAACGCAATCTTAAACTGTATTCTACTTTTAAAGACCCTTCAAGTATGCCATCAATGGAATCGATAAATAAAAAATGAAGCTCGAACGATATCGCATTTTAAGAAAGTCAGCGTAGCAAAATGAAAAAAAAAGAAACTTGATGTGTAGCAGCCTCTGAGTTAAAGGAAAGTTTGACATATTTTCCAGGCATCATTATAATTAGCGGCTTACTGATTTTATATACAGGTTTAGCAACCAATTGGATGCCCTATAAGTACGTTTAATGCTGCATATTTCCTTGAAGCATTTTAAAAATTGAAGTGAATCAATGGAGTTGCTATACTCGGGTTTTTTTATAAAAAACATTCCCATTGAGATAACAGAATTAAGAAGTACATTATTATATTTTTCAACAAGACTTTATTACCCTTTTACGATGCTTCTTTGTTTTTCAAACGTATTTATCAGGTGTGTTATAATTGTTTTTGACGCGTTGAATCCGTTAATAATGATACAGTCTAGGTTATGTTAGCAAAATTGATAGTTTATTTCTTAATAATATACTTACTGTGAGTTCAAATCCCTCACTAATTTAATTTTTCCTTTTCAATGCACTCTAGTGGCCGGAAAATTGTCTACATCTTGAAAAGCAGAAATGAAGCTTCTTTTGAAAAATCTCCTTCTCTGCCAGAATATAAAGATTTTCAGGAATTATAGCCAACACTCAACACCCTTAACCGCACTTCTAATATACTCTTCAAACTATGTTTTTCTGAAAATCCTCCGAAACTGCTGTTTCTTGAACCCGAAGTTTTAGGATGAAAATCCAGTATCCGAGTCTACAAATGACAGCAGTGCTACCGGTGAGTTCTTCTCCGGTTTCCTGCTTGGATGAATCCTCATCTTAACTTCATAAATAACCGAAGAAGATGGGAAATTCTTCCGATATAATATCGCATTTCATCCTTTAAACTCAAACCCTATTGAGTAATCCAAAAAAATGTACCGAAAGGGCCGTAGGTTTGTGATCCCATGTCATTTTCTGGGCTACAGTTTTGGAACATATGCTGTTGAATCTTCCTTCCGACGTATCAAACTTAACTGACTCTATCCTTCATTGTATCAATTTA
This sequence comes from Ischnura elegans, assembly GCF_921293095.1. Lineage (NCBI taxonomy): Eukaryota > Metazoa > Arthropoda > Insecta > Odonata > Coenagrionidae > Ischnura > Ischnura elegans. The sequence goes on along the minus strand of NC_060251.1, from coordinate 84,180,391 downwards.
ATTTTGTCATACGTTCCTTCTCTTACTCTTAGTTACATGATCCTTTCCTTCGTATCCCATTTCATTCCAATTTACATTCTGTTGCCATTTGTGAATTACTCTTTTCATTAGGGTCGCCAGGGATTTTGTTCTGGGGGGAGAGTTCAAAATCAAAGGGGAAACTTATGAAAAACAGAAAGTGGAGGGATTTAAACTTATTTAAACACCTTTCATAAAAAAATCATTTTTCAAAGAAATCGTTCGCAAATTCTCAATTTTTCAATATTTTTCTTTCTTCAATGATGCAAAGATATCGTTTGTTGGTGGTTGCCGGAGTTTCTTAGTGAAAACTACTGAACATTTTGGAGGAATAAAATTTAACTATGTTTTTTCTCACTGCATTTTTATTAAAACAAGATTATGGGGTCTACGGCATCTTCTTGTCCAGAGGATGACGTTGACCGTATAAATCAGGGTCCTGTTTAAATAAAATTCATCCAAAAAACCAAAGTAATTGTGTTTTTAAATTCCGGAGGGAGGTAGTCCGGACCCCCCGGGCACCCCCCTCTCTCCGCCACTGCCTCTCTTCCTTAAAATGTATTTGCCAGTCTTCACACTTTCACGCACGACCCAAACCAACAGAGTGCCCAACGACCCCAACCTACCCCTTCTGGGAGAGAAGGAGAGAGTACTCACCCCTTCTATTGGAGGCCGTTTTCCGGAAAGTAACCCCTTTCCTCCTCACCCTCAGTCAAAGCATTCCCGACTTGAAAACCCATTCGACATATATTTTCCCCACCACCCTTACAGCCACTCTTTCACTCCCTCGCATAAAACCTAACGACCTGTTTTTACTGCCCAATCCTCACCGGTTTTAAGCATATTATGCCACCATTACGGCGGTCTTCCTATGCCATTATACGCGCCGTACGTGAATGCAGGACCGTTAAAGAGAGACAGGTGATGGATGCGATGATAAGGAAGTGACGGCGTGAATTAAATGCGACGATAACGCATCACGTTCCCTTTCACACGCTGGGCTGATTCACGGGTCGGGAAATTTTACCGGGAAAACGGTCCATTTGAAGTTGTTGAAGAAACCTTCAGAATTTTCAAGGTTCTAAAAGCGTGCGCAGGCTTGTTATACAACCACTTAGACAAGGAGACTCGATAGAGAAGGCCCAATTCCATTCCATAGAAGGCTGATTTCTGCTGCTGCTTCGATCGCATTTTAATCGGTTTGCAAAGAAGTCCGCTTTGCGAGGATGAATGCAATGCAGCTTTTTTACATTTATGCAATGCAATTTTTTACATTATTTTTTCAGTAAAATTTTTTGTCATTGCTATAAATACTACTGAAAGTGATGAAGATGATAGATCAGTACAACATTTGTATTAATTTCTGTTAATTACCCTAATTATGCCTTTTTCTTCTTGAAACTCGGATCAATTTGTCCGTCAGCGACACGAGTGGCGACTTTTGTAAACTCATTTAAATGTGCGGAGTGTGACGACATAATTAGAGGCCGACTAGACGATCCTCTTATGCAATATTCGTGCACTCAGACCTTAAAATCTCACTGAATTTTTTCGAAATTGCTTCTGACTGCTTAAAGATGTTTCTCGTCAAAAATACGTGTAACGCTTGCTGAAATTCCTCAGAGTGTTTGAATCACAAGAAATAGATTTTAAGACGCTATGGCTATCTGTCCTGTCCCGAAGCCTTCGTTGCAATACCTGGCTATGAAATGAATATTTGAATGTTTTAAAGTGACTGTCACACCATTACTTCGTGATTCAAATCTTGCTTCTCAATTCGCTTTTAAATCTTACTTCTGGATTTTCAACTCAATCGGTGTTTGCACGCGGAAGATGCATAATAATTTTCAGGTACCTAATGAATGAATGAGAGGATAAGGGAATAAAAATCATCCATGCACATTAGAAAGAGGGCAAGAAAACGATCGCTATGTTTGATGGTGAGATAAAAAGATGCCGTTATGTTAAAAAGAAAACTTTATAAGACATGAAGAATCAGAGAGTTTGAACAGGAAAAACATTGCTGGACTTAAGTGAGTAATAAAGACGTCTTTATAATTTTGTAGGATTGTAGGAAGGTGAACAAAAAAGAAGAATGAGCAAAGAATTAATAAAGAATAGAGGGATCAGACATAAGCTGGCAAAAATCATATCATCCTCAGAAGATCGTGAGATTGTGGCGATAAGCAGTTTAAAAGCAGTTAACGTACGCATTAACAATTACGTAGAATAATTTTAACAAAATATGGATATTAGATAGCCTACATTGATTGACTGGCTCTTTACTAAATGTTGTTTACATCTAAGGATGAGAACTAATCGTAGCACAACATAAATGAAAATCTACCTAAAACATCTAATAGTGGTGTACTAATACACGACATCCTTGCCATACACCACTGTTAACGTCTCTGACGTTGATGTCATGTTAAAAATTAGGATACTGGGTTCCATTTACCGGCTCACATTTGTCTGGGGAGCGCTTTGATCCGGAATTAAGTGAATGTAAAAGTATATAGTTCCATACATAGACCAGTCTGTGGGTGTTTTACTGCTCGACGATGTCTTTTCATGAATAACAGTATATTCTGGGGTTTCCAACCATGTTTTTTTATTTATAGTGAAAACAGTATTTCGCACTGGGACACAGGATAAAGCTCACCACGCAGAAAATAAAGGTACGTGAATTCCGTCTTTTAGGGTACGGTATTGGACGGTTCCTTTTCCTGTTCTACCTCGCCCTATTATTCGACGGTTTCATTTTCGAGCCTTTGAGTAGCAGCCAAGCGCTATACTAATTAGGCTACCACGTTCACTATTTGCTTAGAGCAACATTAGCATTTGATCTCACTAGGCGATTCCCGAAAAGTTAAGAGTTCACGTGGGTCTTCATTAGAAAATAGAATGGACGAGAGGGGCTTCAAAGTGTTAGCGATCATTCCCAGTTAGTGAAGAATTCAAGGGTATCAGAGGGTATATTATACAGAGCGTTAATGGGGGTGATGGGCAGGGAACGATCAGGGAAAGGGATGTGGGAATGGGTAGCGTAAAAGGGTTTAAAAGTAGGGCGGGAAAGGGTCTGTTGAAAATCCACAAGAGAACAGCGGCGTCAAAAAGGCCTGGGACCACTCGTTGAAAAAAAAAAAAACGCAGGATGTGCGAACGTATGTGCTCTCGTATTTGAGCGTGCAGAGGACCGCTGGGAGGGTGGGTCCAAAGCCCTAGAGACTCTCAATTTCTACATCTCCCAAACCTATTCATCCCGGAGCTGAAAAAATTCCACGTTTGTTTTCAGATCCACACACACGGCGTCATAGAACGTATTGCTTGGAGCTTTTGCATCACTGTAAAGTACCTACTTTTTCCTTCCATAAAGTATGAACAAAGTCAAACGATTTGAATGAGGTATGTGATCTGTTAAACTCTATATACACCATTAAATGTACAAAATGAATGAATCCCTTGCTTTCATCAAAAAAAATACCGCTTTCTGGAAACTTGGACATGGATAAGGGGCGTGTAATCAAAGTACATCTTCCTTTCCTAATCAGTAAAAAAAATTAATTTTTCATTAAAAGATAACATTGGATTAATGAGTAACTTCTCATCGTAAAAGTGCTCATGAAACAAAAAAATTAATTACACTAGATTTGTAACGCCACTTTAACGTTACCGCTTGATTTTGAACAGTTTTATCAGTAGAGCTATAGGTAGATATGAAATCATAATTGAATATTATTATAAGAAGAGCGGAAGGTTTTATCAAGGGTATTCAGAGATAAACTTTATAGAATATAAATATTCATGTATAAGAGAACACAAACATTTGAAACTTTATTTGGAAATATGAGGAAAGCAAGAGAAAGTAGATAAAATTGATTGTTTGAGGCGTAACTTGGTGAAAGGGATTCATAATTAAATTAAAAAGAAAAAAGCACAAAGTTCTTCTTTTTAATATATTGAAGTAGGTAAATATTGAATTTGAAATTTATGTTAATTCAGTGCTACACCAGTAGTATTGTGCTAAAAAATAAAAGATTTAATCCTAATTAAGTTCGCCCTCAAGATTAAAAATCCGGAGAATATATACCTTAAACCTCTCTTAAGTAGCCTACCTATTTAGGGTATTTAGCGTCTATCGACGCAAGTTAAACCACATATGATCGCCTACCAAGGGCAGGTTCACAAATCAATCACAAAAAATCGGTTCAATCAGTTAGAAAACCAGAGAAACCCAACATTTTACGAAACAGTCTTACCTTTGGCTCACATCATTTTTGAAAACAGAGCAGTTTCGTGATGAGAGGGAACCATCCAACAAAAGTTAAATTCTGCCTCTAAGGAGATCAGCCATGGATCGCCAATTGATTTAATCCCAATAAAATGCGCTTTAAAGCTTTAAGTTTCAAAACTAATATTAATTTCTGCTTAGACCTAACGTAAAATTTCACCCTATTTAGGCGAATTTAGCTTCTCTATCCACACAAAATTAAGCCAAGGATAGTCACCTACTAGAGGCAGTTACGCAATGAAATCACAAGGAAAATCATTTTCATCAGATGACAAGCCATATAAACATAAACATTTTACAAAATAGCTTCATTCTTACCTCACATCACTTTTGGAGACGGAGCCTTTTCGTAATGAAAGGGAGGCAACCAAAAAAAAATTTTAATGGGCTTTAAATGCTTCTACTGAGAATACCGGAATTGGCTCACCAATCAATTTAGCTACGGTTAAATGCGCTTTAAGGCTTAGAATTTTAAAACTTGTATTTATGCCTCCCTTAAAGCTAACGTAAATTTTCACGAAATATAGGGGAATATTACCTCTCCATCCGTGACAAATTAAACCAAGGATGGTCGCCTACAAGAAGCAGCTAAGCAAAGCAATCACTAATAAAATCGGTTTAATCAGTTAGCAAACGAAAGAAACCCAGAATTTTATAAAACAGTCTTATCTTCAGCTCACTTCACTTTTGAAGACGGACCATTTTCGTGATGAAAGGGAGACATCCAACAAAAATATTTACATGCGCTTTAAATACTACCATAGAAAAGACGGATGGGATCACCAATCAATTCAACTCCAATATTATGCGCTTTAAAGCTTAAAATTTCAAAACTTATATTTATGCCTTCCTTTAACCTAACGTAAGTTGTAGCGCAATATTGAGGAATATAGCCTCTCCGTCCACGCAAAAATAAATCAAGGATGGTAATCTACAAGGGGCAGCTAAGCAAAGCAATCACAAATAAAATCGGTTTAATCAGTTAGAAAACGAGAGAAACCAAATATTTTACAAAACAGTCTTGTCTTCAGCTCACATCACTTTTGGAGGCATAGCAGTTTTGTGATGAAAGGGAACCATCCAACAAAAGATACGTGGGTTTTAAATTCTGCCTCTGAGGAGACCACCAGGAACGTCGGTAACAGAGGCACCCGCACTCACTGCCCTTTCCCTCTACCGCACATGCGTGTCTTCCTTTCACAATGCTACTACCTTTTCCTGATCCTCGGTCCGTGCCTTCCTTTGCCATCTCTACGGCTCTCCGCCGGCATTCCATCGAGGTACTGCTCGGGTATGGCCTTCCCCTGAAACGGACGGCGTGTCCGCAAAAGGGCCGTGGATGTGCCCTTGTCGAATCGGCTACTTCTTCCCGCCTCGTACGATGAAAAGGATTGGATGGGCAAAAATGCTCCTCTACCTTTCCTCCCTTTGGCGACCCTCTCCCGAAGGCGGACGTTTCGATCGGCTTGGCTGTCCAGAGAGGTTTGCGCGACTAACGCCACTGTCCCTCGCTCAAAGGGAAGTGTCATCGGCCTCGCAGAGTTACCATGCTTGCATCGCTTTAGTCGTCTTTAGCATGGCGTTTTTACGCACAATGTTAAATATGTTTTCAAAGAAAGATATTGGAGATAATTTGGTCCCCTTCAAAGACCCCTAATATATTTTTTTTTCTTCTCTTATGTTGGGATTTTAAATATTTGGAAGATATCGGTTAAATCTCTTGGACACTGAAAAAAGAGTTTAAATCAAAATATTACCCAGCTAAATAAATGCATTTATCGATACTAAGGAAAGGGATGAGTATGAGATGATACTAAGGAAAGGGATGAATATGAGATGTATTCATTAAATGACGGGAATTTTGGATTTTTAAGTGATTCATTCGTCCACATAAATGTTGTTGTCACCTTCAAAAAAGTTGCCATTAGATAATATGTACTTGTGTCAGAGCTTCTTCCAAACCCCGAAACACTTCTCAAGCTCGATCTTGGGATAGCCTTTAACCTTGTCAGCGACTTATTTTAATGTCATCTATGCTTGTAAAACGACGGTATTTTAAGAACTTTCTGATATTTGGAGATAGTAAAATGTTACACGGAGCCATGTTTAGCGTATATGGAGGCTGAAACATCTTTGCGGTCCTACTTGGGATAAAATTCACGAACAAACAATGAATGAATTGTGAGTCGGTAATCAATGAGCTCATGAAAAACATGTAACCTTAGCGAATGCCTCAGGTAAAGAAAACAAAAAAAAATATAACGGAAATTTGTACCATAATTCAGGGGCATGTATGACTACATAACATAAAAAGTGACAACTGAACTCTCCAAACGTGCGATAAATCCAAAAAAATTAGTTTCCATTACATTCTAAACAAACCTCGTACTTCCATTTTAGGAACTAAGAAGTATATATTGAAAAAAACACGTAATACATGCATTGCTAAAATTAACATCTGCGTCATAATGCCTTACTAACCTACAAAACGTTATCGACCCACTCATTTTTTAGTTATTCCTTACGAGAATTTACATTATTTGCCGAGCGATGCAGGTACAATCCTACCATTCTGAATTTTTTCGTATTCGGGCCGGGTTCAGGCTGACTTGCTAATGGCTTCCTTTCGTCCAAAACCGGTACCGTGCCATATTTTCGGGATTTTTGTCCGTTTTTTTGTTCATTCCTATTTTGCGAGAGGCGAACTCTGTCCGTAAACGTAGACAATGCGCTTCATTATTCCCATCTCACCGAGGAACCTTCACGTTCTGCCAACTTGGTCCCATAGGTTTTTTCACGGTATCATCTCTCTCTCCCTATGCCTTGCTGTGACCACCCGGGACGTAGAGTTCCCTGTAGACCACCCATGCGGCTTTTCAAGGGCAAACAAACAAGTCAGAGGGTTCCATTCTCCTCTTCGGAAAAAAGCAATTAATCATCAGCATTACCTTGGTCTCTCCTTATTTCCCCTCCTCTCGTAGTCCTGAACCGCGCAAAATGCTCCACACCCTGGTGGTCGTCCCAAACTCTACGGCCACCCTCGAGACCTCCCCCATGGTCGCAAATCAAGGGGTCGCGGCCCCTGCCCCGGCCGGGGGAGAGAATTAAGGGCCCCCACAAAATCCCACAGTCCCATGTTGTTTAATTTTTTCTCCAGCGTGCCAAGTTCACAAAGAGTTCCCGGCCGTGATTCACCCCTCCTCTGGTTCCCCGGAGTTGGCCAGACTTGGCTTGATTAATACCTCTTTTCGCCACGGGCCGAGTTGTTGCTGAGGTCCTGGTTCACTCGCTTGGGTCTGGCAGGGCCGGACTGCTATTCCCAATGGAATCTGTCCCCTCGTCTCTACTCGGGACGCGAATGTATAGTAAAGGAGTACTTCGAAGTGGAGGACTGTGGCAATCCAAATTATATTTATATGGACGTGCGCCCACGCATTTAAACAACATGGGCGTATGCTAGAAAGTGTGGACATCTAGCTACACGCAAGCATATTCATTATTTGAATTTTTGGCTTTTGGAACTCATGACCTGGACCGGCTACGCTTGCTTGCCTTTCTCCTTTGTATCTCCATGGACACACCTATTTCTATTCATAAATCCCGTTGCCGAATCCCAAACCTCATTGCATCTAATAAACATTTTTATGCTATGCGTTGACTTTCAAGAAAGGTGTTGAAATTCAAAAATTATATATTAGTACCTTTTCCAACCAAATTTTAATTTTTTAGAACATGTTTCCTCACTGAGCGGCATCTTCAAGTACATTTACTATGTAAAGGTATATTATATGGAATATAAACCACTATTTTGAAGTAAAGCATGACGCTGTTAAATATAACGCATTGGAAAAAGAGAATCATCTTAAACAAATGCTTCAATTAGTTACCATAAAGGTCTTCCATACGGATAGACATCGTTCAACCAATTCGTAAGAATAATGTTGGGAGAACGAAGCAGTGTCGCTCAGTCGGTGATATAACTCGAAGGCTGTGGTGGATGTGTGAGGATACCACACATCCAGGGTAGGATACTTACACCGATCTCTGACCCACCTCGCCAATTACTTCGAGTATTTTCCCTGTAGCAACCAATAACCTTCGAGTCACCAATTGATCTACGCTCCACAATAGTGGCTCAAAAATCAAATGTGCCTTTTGTTAAAGAAATATGATACATTATCAAGAATTTTGGCACGAAATGTATTTCAAGCCCCAAGCTTAACAGATGAGTGTGTTCTATGTGTATTTCCATATACCTACATTCTTGTTTGTTTTTACTGATATAATGATTTTTTTTACTTTCAGGTAAGCCTTGACGTCGAAGATAATGCGATTTCACGTCTTTACCATAGTCTGATATTCTACGTAAGTACAAGTTAACCCTAATCCCATTCTATTTTATGAAATTGCAAAAGTAGTAGCACTTGCTTACCGTTTTGCTGTCACATAAGAGCATTCATCTCAGACATACGCTAAGAACTCCTCTTATAATAAAATTCTGAAAGTAGTCTATAGGTATTTGAATAGAACGTATTTTACATTAAATCATGAAGATGACCCTTTCCGGATGCATGTAAATTTTTTAGCAGACTGTCCAAAACGTATTTACTGTTCCTAGCATGGTATGGTGTTCGGAGGAGGAGATCGACCGCTAAAGTCATCTGTGCAATGAGGGAAGGTTGGGTAAGGAGGGGTGGAGAGAAAAATGGCGTCAGCATTAGCCTGCTCTTAGCGAAAGGCGCCAAAGGGACCACGGCTTAATGTCCTATCCGACGGACTGCGAGTTGCACTTGAAATATCCTCCACACTTCATTCAAGCAGGGATCGGGTAGTCTATGAAAATTCTTTTCCACCGCCGGGATTTCAACCCACCAAAACTTAAGCCACCACACCAACCCGATCTCGTTACTGCTCCTTCATGCAAAACTGTTCAATTTATCAGTAGACATTTATGTAGCCCCTAAAGAAGTCATTTACTCTTTCAGTTGCTCGGAGAATGGACAAGGGTTTGAACAAAGAACCAGCACCGACTTAGAAACGATTTTTAAATGAAATAAACTACTCTATTAGGGCAAAAGCATTGGGATTTGGGACGAGAGTGACACATATACAATGAGGATTCCTTTTTTCGGTAGCGATAAAAAAAAGAAGAGTAGGATCCTCTAAACTCTCAATGCATCGCTATGAACCCTTTTTGCCCCTTGATAGAAGCTGAGTACTGAACAAAAGCGTTCCCTGAAAACCCTTTTCTTTCCAGTATTCCGTAAACCCCGATCTAACCGCGGCGGGTTTTTTGTCAAGGCAAGCCAAAGTCAATAACAAAGTCTCACGGCGTGGTCGACCATTTTCCTCTAAAGGTCCTCCCGGACTCACTCCCTTTCATGACCAGCTTCCCTCGCATAAAACCCTGTTACGCTCATTTTCCTTTGCCTCCGACACGTTATCGTGAAACGTGTGGCAATACTGTTTAACCCTTCACTCACGGGGGAAGTTTATGTGATTGAGGCACGAATAATACGATAGTGTATCATCCAGTTGACCACTACTAAGTGTTACCAATTACCGCACATTTTAATCGGTTATAATCTTAATATAATCGGTTTGCGAAAATAGCTACTCACGTCAATGACGGGTGGAGCAATCCTAATTTCACGGGAAATTAACTATAATTAAGATTGTTCATCGGAGAAGAGTAATGAAGATCAAATACATAGATTGTGAGTGTAATGTAAAATTTCTAAGAAAAATAGGAGCGAAGAGAAATCTTTTGAAAGCCTGGGTAGAGAATGAGGCAATTTAAATAGCCCCATCATAACGTACCATGATCTAACGGAAACTGCCATTGAAGCACAGGTGGAAAGGAAATAACGGCAGAGGTAAACCTCGTATGAGACACATTGAGCCAGAGCAGACGAATTATAAACCTTCCAAAAGATTAGCTTCTATAAGAATTGAGTGAATAGCTTCGTCAAGCCAATAAAAGGATATATGACTGTCGATAACAAACCGAAGTCGACATTTGTGTTAACATAGTAATTCAAACTCAAAATTTTTTAGTGCTTCGCATGCCATTTTCAAAGCCTAAATAGCAAAAATTGAGAGTAAATTAATTGGTCGCACTCAAATCTGCACTGCAGACAACTTTGGAAACCGATTAAAAAACCAGCGAAGTGAATGCTCTATAGTCTCTGAGACTTGGATTAGAAACCCTTAATGCGTGACTTTCGCACCTCCCGTGGCTAAGACTCCAATGAACTAATTTCTCACCTAATCAAACAAATCTTTAGGTTGAGTTATTGAGTATCTAAACCGATTTTTACTACATAAGAATTTTTCCTGAAAAAATAGCTGAAATACTGTTTAAAAAATAAATTTTTCGAGATGCTTCCGTTTTAAAATTAAAATGTAAACTAAAATAATTTTACTATAAGTTACTATTGATATTTTTTCTTTGACTTTCCTTTCGAACATCGGATGGCCCAATCACATGTATTTCTTAACACGGTGCCTGCGGGTGACAAGAATTTACGTAATTTGTTTGGAGTGTTCCGGGCGTTTGACGAAGATTCTCATCGTCGTGTCTCGGCAGCTCAACAATGTTAAAGCATACAATAAGTACTTGGCAGTGATTTTTGGGATGTTATTCGTTACTTATTATGAATGAACGTATCCTAATGTTTGATTAGGTAAAACTATATTTTAAACATTTACTTTTCAATCATGTACCGAAGGCAGTTCGTCCAAAATGGTACATATTTCATTCTGAACACCTGTACTCACATACGTTGTTCCTCAGCATTTAAATATCCTGGTAGGCAAATTGTTAGAGCTCTAAAAGACTGAGTGACCTTACATTTCCCACAGAATCATCAAGGGGATTTTTCGGTCTCTTTCCTCCCTATTGGTAAGCCTCCTTACCCGCTCAAAGCCGTATGCGTGTCCAATACTGCTACATGCGAGGGTACAAAGCCAGGGAGTTACCCCGAAACACCAGTCTCGTTGTCTCTCTTATCCCAAATCCGAGACGGTGAAAAACCTTCCGATTCTCAATCAATAAATCAATTTCGTCCGGGGGTACTCGATCCCCAATCCTCATCCAGTTCAACCATTAGCGAAGAACACTCCTGATCCGATATCTGGCCAAATCTCGGCGCATTCTTCGGAAATTCCTCAATCACCTCTGCGTGCCCTGTCTCAGCCTTTTTTTGTAGAAACCTTCAGACTCGATTGACTAATGAGTGGGAAAATAATTTCCCGGAAGGAATCATTTTTGTTGTACAAACGGTGACATTTTCCGCCCCATCCTGTCATTTTGGTTGTCATGTTGAAAAATAATACATAGAACTCTAAAAAAATCTAGCGAAAGCAATTTTGTGAGGAGAATATTAATCTTTTTGAACAGGGAAAAGTCAGGTTCTCCAGCTGACAACTATGAGATGATATTTAACGAAATACTTATTTTGCTTTTGCTCCACAAACAATAATAATTTCGTTTCCCTGGTTCCAAAAGGGTATTCATTAGTATTTTGCCTGGTCATTGGATGAATCATTTAATATTGGATACCTTTAGGTCTTAAGAAAACTGGTCCCAATGGTGCAAGTAAAATCTTTCACAGGATTTCCGCAAGCTACTCATTTACTTCACAACGAAATAATTAAAAATCTAAAACCTCAAGTTGGTACCTACCTGCTCAAATTTGGATGCAATGGGAAATATTTGGGTAGCAGCAATTGAAAATTGATTTTAAAACCTTAGCACCTCTTGGTAACATTATTTTGAATAAAATTTATTGTCCACAATAAAAATCTCTATAAGTACTTAATTACCGGTTGGAGGCTAATTGCGCAAATTATACTTCGTGTCGGTGGGATATATTATGACAAGATACAAAAGTATTTCTTAGAGCAATAATTCTTTAAGGAAAGGAAATAAAAACCTTCTGCACTAATTCATTAAAAAACGAAGAATTATTCGATTATAAAATTTTGAAAAGTTGATAGTTTATAAGATAAGGTATTATATATAGCCATACAAAATAGTTGTTAAATTATAAGGAAGGTCTTTTTAATTAAATTGATTTGAAACATAAATAAGATCCTCCATAAATAATTCTGAGGGCAATCGATTTTATATTTTTTTATTTTTAATCTCAAAATCTCTCACTATATTAATCGGGGAAAAAATCATTTCTTGACATCTTATTTAAACTGAAACCAGAAGCATGAGGCAAAACATTTTCGTATAATTTTTAAGAAATAATCATATATATCAACCTGAATATCAGAAAACTCTATTTTCAAAATTATCTGCATTTTTGTTTGGTGAACATCGTCAGTAAATTTATTTAAGACACTGGAATAAATATTTTGCTAGTTCAAAATTCGATAATACAATATTTTATAAGCATCGCAAACTGTGCGCAGTAATATTTAAAATATATTCAATTAAGTTAATTATCAAAATGCGATGGTGGTTGGTATAACATGGTGAAACTCCTTCATGATGCACAAAGGTTAAGAAAATACTTCGCTGTTTCACAAAATAAAATATATTTGCGACCACCCTCCACCAAATAATACACCGCAATTCACGACACCACTTCTCTCACAAACTATCAGCAATACATTGTATGCTTCACAGACTATGATTGCTTCCATTGTCGAATTACAACAGGATGAAGGAGCTAAACACAATCAAACTAATTGCATCCAGTAATGGGTACTCCGAAGTTCCCCCCTTTCTCCACCTCCACTCTACCGCCCCTCTAACGACTTCAAGGGTATAAATTCTATGTACTGATACTTGTAATTGCCAGATGATGATTCACTGTATCGAAACCGGTCGCAAATATATTTTATTTTGTGAAACAGCGAAGTCTTTTCTTAACCTTTGTACAAGTTAATTATCGTACAAATGTTCTCATTACATTTGAAATAATTTCGCATTGCGTCATCATACCATGTTGTGACGTGAAACCACAGGTCTAATGTTTCCAAGATATTAGAGGCTCCACTACTTGATTTCAAATGGCATCACAATTCTTTCACATGGATTTATGTCACAGTTCCCTTATTTTAATGAATAATTTATTTCACGCTGTGAGATAAAACCTAAATAAACGTTTATTCAAAAGGAAATTCGCTAAAATCACTTTTCCGACCTTTTTCGTATCTCGACGTGATATACTGTGATAATTAACCTGGATCTCGCGTGCGCAAAAAAATTAACATTCAAAATGATGACGTTTCGAGTGTAGCTCCCTTGACTTATTCATTGATATTGAATCCTCGGACGCTACATCCGAATCACGAAATTTTGCGTTTCAACCAAAGCTTGCATCATAAACAACAGCGTTACAGGAAACCAAATTCCCGTACCCTTCCGTTCAGATCCGCCGCATACATTTTTATTTCAATACGCGAGCCTATATCCTTGGGAAAATAAAAAAAATTCTTCCTCCAAAATGAGCGCGGTTCGTGCCTCACATTTTCATGAATCCATATGCATACATATCGAAATTAATATCCAACGTTATGGTCGACCCCTATCTTCCTTTAACCACGCTACTTGTCCGTCCCTTTTCTTTTTTATTACATTTTTTAAACTCAGGTGTCCTCCCGGTGAAAAAAATGATGAAATGTACCTTCGCCCTTTCTCCACCAAACTTTCCACCCTCCCACAACCTTTACGGTCCGGACAGAATACCGCGTATTTATTTAAATCTTCTTTTCGACGCAATTTCTCATTCAAAAGGGTGTCTCCTCATCTTTCTACCCCTCAGAACCAAACCCCTCTCCCTCTCTTTCCGATGTAAGCTCATCCATTCCTTTGCTCCCCGAAGGAAAAGAAAAAATATGTATGGAAAAAAAAAGAATATTTTTCTGAAAAATTCCCGAAACTTTTTCGAGGCAATGCCTATGCATGAACTTTTTTTCAGTGAGGGAAGCGGTGAGGTAGAAAGGAGGATGGAACTTGAATTCGGCTGGGGAAGAAAGTAGTCGGGGTTGAGGAGGCAACTGATACGTAAGGAGGGCTGAGGGAAAGTCAGGGGAGTGTATAAAAGGTAATGCAGGGAAAACTAGGTGGGGACGAAGGTTCGAGTGAGAACCTCGTCCCCACTCCGCTCTTGAAGAGCATAAAGGATGGCAAAGAAAGCGTCGGCAGTGGCTGTGTGGTTTTGTGAGTGAGTGGAAACAGTGTGAGAGAGAGAGAGGGAAGGATACGGTCTTTGCCAAGGGAGAGAGAGAGAGAGCGAGAGAGAGACTTGCTATCTCGTAAGCAGGCCCATCAAATTCAAGAGGAAAAGTTTCACTTTATTCAGCAGAGAGGAGATATTACGGAGCTGGCAGTCGGGTCGATAGATGGGGTAAGGTTGGAACGGTAGGGATGAGAAAGAGGGGTAGGAATAAGGTGGAGGAGAGAAGGCGAATGGGACGGGGGTTGGCTTAAAAAAAATAAGGGTGTGGAAGGGAAGGATATGCATGCCGAGGAAGCGTTGGATGGGAAAAGGAGAAAAATGCATAAGATTGTCACCGTGGTGGAGGACGGTCACTCGAATCAACATGGGAAATACAAACACGGTGAATATGAGTTGTCTTGAGAAATGAAAGAAGCTTTCCAGTCATACCAGTCAAGTGATGATTTCCAGGAGAACAATATTCAGCACTTTTCCAGAGAGCATGAAAGGTCACTTCAAAATAGGAGATGTATTTTATTAAATATTTTGAAATGGTTGGCTATTTAAACACAGTGATACTTCGTTATTATGGTCTCGGCCGTGACGTCGAAACGGATTTAATATCATTCGTTCCTAACTTAAATTTATAGCCCGCCAAAAACGTTAAGCATTGCTAAAACCTCGGATATATCTTCAACAGATTCCAAAACCTCGTTTATAACGTCAAACAGATCTGGTTCCAAAAAACAAAGTAACCTTAGTGGCCTCGACATCTCACTGAATTCGATGCATAAAAACACTCCCTTTTTAATGATATTTAATGTAAAATTTAAATAGCAGAACATTATTAGTCATACATTTAGTTGTTATCACACCAATAATTGAATTAAATCATGTATTTCAAGAGAAATCGTAACTTTTTGTTCCTCCTTTGTTTTTGAATAATTGATTAAATATATATATATATATATATTTTATAGTGACGCTCTGGCATAGCGTTAATAATTGTGGTACCTTGAATGACGGTATAACCAAGTTATACTGTAAGTATGACTGATAGTCGCATTTGTTATATTTTTGTGATGCTGTATTTTTATGATATAAATGTAGATACATGAAATTGTGAAACTCACCCTTTAACATAAAAAAGGAATGGAAAGTTTATTTTAAAGAAATGTAGCTCCATCCATTGAATTAGTAAACCAAAGGCATATTAATACCATGGCATATGAAATTACTAATTACGCAAAGCATTCTGATGTCTTCCTACTTTACCTATATTACTACTGCTCGTATTGGGACGCTAAAAAAATCGGAAGATGGAAACATACCAGTTTGATCACCCATATTCACTCAATCCATAAGTTTATAATTTGTATTCTTGGACCATCGATGTTGTAAAAGATTCGTGATTCCTACATGAGTTTTTCCCCGCTCAGATTATATTTCATGGCAAAAAAATGTATAAGTCTCTGAGCTAGAATATATCCTTTAAATCCATCCTTAAATATCGTTTTGCACCTATTTTAGAAAGAAATTTGCTCGTGTTTCGCCTTAATAGGTTAACGGTACTAGTAAGACTTCTCACTAAGGATAAGTTTAACTACAATAATATTCAATCGTAGTGAGGTTTCAGAATTCTAAAGTAAGCTCTCATTTTAGAGTCTAATTTCGAGTTATGGCTTGCCAAAATAAATTTCGCATTCTTATGGAACGACAAGGATAAAATCATAGATAGTGGATGGAACTTTTTTGAAAATTTCAATTCAGACCATCAAATTATATTCCAAACGTGCATCGAATTCCAACTTTGAGTGCCAAACTCTTATTCCCTAGAAATTGAGAGATACACCTCAGAGATGATCGAAAATTGGGAAAAATATTTATCCTAGTGGGAAAAATATTTAAATCAGGCATACAGTAACTCATGCCGTAGGCCCTTTTTGTTCAGCCAAAAATAAATGAAAATAGGAGAATGCCGCCTGGGGATTTAGTTCACGTATATCAGCTGTGAAGGAAAGTGTACTCGGGAGGATTCCAGAGAGATACGATAACAAGAGCACCAATAGAGATGAAATATGTAGTACCAAAAGAGCAAGTTACATGGAAATATGCTAAACACATGGTTAAAGCTGAAAGAGCGAAACCTTAGTTTTAAGAGCACGAATGCCCGTCATGACATAAAAATTTTTTGTTTATTATTGACAAAATACAATAACTTGGTGACTGGTTATTATTAAATTCCCTTGATTGTAAATGTTTTAACCTGAAATTTTATCGACAAAAATAAAATGTTTTTATTTCCAGCGACAGTTATGCATCAATAATTCTAACCATTTGTTTTCGTACAAATAAAAAGTTGTTTTCTGATCTGTATGTATTTGAGAATTATCCAAATAACTGACCCAGTCCACTGTGTTAAAAACCATTTTCGTAATGCCATTCTAAATAAATTTTAAGCAACAAACTAAGCTTTAACCTAAATTTTAATCTATAAAACCTAATTTTGCGTCGTATATATAATTATAAGTAAGTAAAAAAATTGTTTTCTTAATTAAATGAAAAAAATTTTCAATGGTATTTGCAATACCATCCAGTCCTCTACGAGGAAACGCTCCCTTATATTTGTATACAAAATAGAACTTAACGATCAAATCTTATTGAAAATATAAAATTGAAATGTGTTTTACTTATTTAAATAGCATCTTAGCACAGTATTAGGCTTATTATTGCACGTTAACTTCTGCATTAGATCAAATGTATGTGATAGCTTAAATAACCATAAGGGAATTGGTATGTTTGTGCAAGACTGAATCATTTTGTGCATATTTTACTTTTGAAATAAGTAATAGGAATTGAGTGAAGAAGGGAAGTTGTGGTTGGTAAGATACCAGCTGTATTAGAGAGAACGAAGTAAGGAGTGGCTGAGTTGGAAAGATGGAGGGATCTAACGAGTGTGCGCAAAAAATGTTGAAATTGACATTTCAGACCGCTGCCCCGAGGGGTCGCCGTCTTTGAGTGCGAGAAAGAAGGGAAAGAGAGTTTTCTTGGGGTAGATTGAAGGTAGGGTGTGCTCGCCGCCTATCCCCCGAACAGGCGAGGGGGTGATCGAAATTGAATATTCGAATGGGAAGGGATAAAAATTTGAGATGGAAACGCAATGGTAATCAATTCGACTTAAAAATAAACCAACCGCTGCCCTCCTGCGTCACTGGACTTCTCCCGCGGTATTGGGAGTGAAGCAGTGAGGGAAGGACGTGAAATTCCAAAGATGTTACCAGAAAATCTTATCCAACGTGTTATGCAACCTGCACGACATTCATGTACTCCGAGGATGTCTCCCCTCCATGGGGTCTAGACGAGAGAACTGAACCCAACTCCCAATCATCTTGGGAAATTGAAGCACCCTGTGATATGGTCTGAATTTCTAATTTAAACTCCATTTGTAAGTTGGCTACACCCAGAAATTACCTAAAAACACTTCTCAAAATTTTAGCGAATTAAGCTTCACACTATTTATAATATCATCCTTTTTTCGCCGATGAATAACATTGCAAGATTTTCACAAAATGTTTGGTAGGTTTGTATCTGAGAATGTCCATAGATAAGTTTTTTTACGACATGCTGAAGGGAGGGGTAAAGAATTTGGAGAGAACCACGGCGTTTAAACTCATTTGGATATATAGGGTGGCTACGCCCATGAATATTTCTGCGAAACTAAATATGATTATTTATTTTGATACATTACACCATAATATCTTTCATCGCAGAAAAGCATAGCAATGTGTACATGAATGAAAGGTTGAACCAATAGCTCTCATCATCTGCATAATAAGAAAAAGTTGCCGTCGTAGAATGGATTAAGAATACCACGGAATGAGCATTTATTATGAGGTTTATGATCATTTTTCAATTAGCTTGGTTTAAAAAGACATCGTTCGATTTCTCAATGAGAAAGGAATACACTGCCTTACCGTAACGATCATTGAATTTTCAAAGTCCTCATCATAAAAAACCAAGGCTTGTCATAATTTACTTTGATGGAATTGGTACGAGACTTCGGATAGTGATTTCAACTGTGAAATAATGCATTGATTTTTCAATTCTTGACCAATGCAATATTTATAAAAAAGACTCATACAGAATCTTTCCCGACTTATAGGAAAAACTATTGGGCTACCGATTTGTAAGTTTGGTAATATATAAAGCTTAAAAGTTAACTCAGCACAGGGCGAGTTCTCACCGTATTAAGTTTTGCACAATGAATATAATAATATGCCAATATCTCTCATTAGGATATCCTATAAATTCACTACTTTGTTTATCATCCGCCAGTCTCGGTGGCGGTCGGGTAAAATCCTTGCCAGACGTACAAGATGACGCGGGTTCTCCCAGGGCATAGATGTTCGTTTACGTAAAGTGTTGAGTTACATACTACGATATAAAAGGCCAACACGTCCTGTTTTCGGTGGTGGTAGGAATAAATAAAATACACAAATATCGTCACAGAATGACGAAAAAGGGCTTCAGGGTATTCTTGTTGACATAGGGCTATCGCTAATATTAAGGTAATATTCATCAGCTATTTTAATAAAATTCACATCGGAAAATAAGAAAATTATAGTTACCAATAATGTTAAAAGCGTAAACACAAACAAACGAGCTACTTATATCTATTATATAATTAGTTTTCTTCGGTTTTTGCAAGGTAAGTAACTCTATCTACGACGTAATTATATTATCTATTAAATCTATTTTCTTCCATAGTTCTAAAAGGCCATCATCATTTAGCAAAATTAAAAAGCACGTTAAGAATTCTCAATGAGGAAAAATAATGTTATGCCGGGGTTCTACACCTTTTTTCATTTCTAAACTAATTTTTGCTATTTTTCTATCTGATCACCTAACCTGAGCCAAATTCCACTCCTCACCTCCTTTCATGACTTAGGCCTTATATTTTCCATTCGTACTTCTTCAGCAATACCATCCAAACCATGGTAGCAGAATTATTCATGAGGAGCTGCTAAATTAAATATTCAGTGAATTATATGTACGTTTCCTGAGTCACCATATGTCTTCAAACATTGATGGCCCCATATTCTTATCGCATAGAAATCGTTTCCAGAGCGTTCAGCCAAGCTTTATCTCGAAGGTTGCAATCTTTTCCTATTAATAATTTGAAATGAAAATACTCAAGATGAACGGCCAGGTAATAAAATTTAGCGAACGTAAAGATGAGTAGAAAAGATAAGCCAATATTATTCGTGCCATCGATGCGAAACTTTTCATCCTGAGCCAATTTCATGGGGAAATAAAGGAAGAATAATATTTTTCTTTTGCGATCGGTTCTCATTTTTATTCAGTACGTATCTTATAAATATTTAAGTGATGCAAATATCGAAGATCCGAGGGCTTACTCAAAGTATACATGCAGTTTTAAAAATAGAGTTACAGAAAATTTTAATCATTGACGTTCTAATATTAGGTTAACTTTCTTTCATATGGGAGGGCCATGTCCAAAAGTAAAATCAAATCAGTGTATTTTTACATTTTAAACAAGTTGCGATGATAGCAAATGAATGCATGCACTCATGCTCATTAATTTCCAAAACAATAATCTTTCAAAAATCATTCTGCTTTTATAATCATTGCATTCTCATATTTTTAATTTAAGGGTATGTTTAAAAGAAGCAAAATAGGTAGTTGTTAAAGAGTTCAATGAATTGTTTTATTCAAAAAAAATTTTTAATATCCCAGTAATCTGTTAATTCATGAGTGTTTGTTAGCCAGCGTACTGTTTGCACTAGAATTACCACATCCGAAATTAAATGCGAGAAAGTGTTTGATAAAAATAGAAAAAAATTATTGTCCATTATCCACCTTCAAACGATTTTCGAACGCCAAATTTATTGTCCAAGTAAAAACTTACTTGCTGTCAAACTGAAAATATAAAGCTTACTTTTTGAAAAAAAAAATCGAAATTAAAACTTTTCCTTATGCCTAATGTAAGAACTGTTCTCAAAACAAGTATCCGGTTTTCTTCTTTAATATTTCTAACACAATAATATTTTTAAGTAAATGAATGGGTTACCCTTAAGTTTGACCCAAAATTCTGCTACATTTAATTCTTTCAATGGCCAACCGATGTTGAATACTGAGAATGAAAACTGATGTCGATACATTATGGTAAATTAACCTGCGTTTAATCACGGTCGCTATTACGAGGCTTGCAATTTTATCACAAGTTAAAATTAATATTAATGGCTTGAAAACTCAAGGCCAGTTTTTGAAGAAAAAATGGCTATAAGTCATCCTTACGGCGCAATTAGTGTGAGATTTCAGTGCCCATACACCAATGGCGGTGGTAGTACCTATAGTAGAATATGGTGAAATATTCGCCAAAACTAGCGAGGGATTTGGTCAACTTAGAATTTTGGTATATAAGGAACTTGTATTTATTATATATTTATTGGTACGCCTACGACAACGGCGCTATTTTTCGTTTACATTGGTGTTTTCATTACATTTAACAATTAAACGTCCATGCCCTGGATAGGGGCAACCTACCCAGACGGGTCTGGATACTTTGGCTTTTCGTATGGCAGGGGAGGACTTTACTCAGCCACCATCGAAGCCGGCATAGATTCTTTAAGATACTTTAGACGATGCATTTTTTCCTCTCAACCACCTCAAATCGCTTGTTTAAGACCTTTTTAATCACACTGAAACGGGAAAATTACCGTGAAACTTTGCAACGTGCAGTGCCATCGTAATTTTTTAATTCGCAACCGTCTTTTGTTTTTATTAAGATTGAATCGCGGAGTACGACACTTCGGCTAGAAAATAATGTAGATGCTAAATTGAGCAGTAAAATGATGCGTCTAAGTAACACCCGAACAGAATACCGATTACTTACACGTGGCAATTTGCTGCTATAGTTGTGCAGAATTATGATAGCAGGTCAGTGCACCCGAAATATTTCTACGATGCTGTTCAGCTAGTTTCTCGTTTATCTTAACTTATATATATTTTTATATTTATCTATAAAAACTGGCCTTAAAAGTATCCAATTACCAACTTTCGATATTCCTGAAGAAAACCCATTTTTTTTATTATTCCATCCGTCGCTAAATTTGGAAAAAAATCTAACCACTCCACGTCGGGAGAGGACATCAATTGCAATATGAGCAGACGAGAAGTTATATCAGATTGCCCTCGTGGTTCATTGAAACTCCCATCGACTCACCGCGTGCACGGACGGCATTTGGCTTGGACAGCACACGCCTCTGTTGACAGGCGTCAAGCGGCCGTAATTTCCTAGCCAGGGAGAGCCGTCGACTGTGAAACGACTGGCGTTGGAAAACAACGTGTGTATGGCAGCCAAGCGTCCTTGTCAGGCAGGTAGCGGGTTTAGGGATGTCGCTTAGGTTGTCTGTGTGCGTGTAACTGGCCGAGATAATAGGTTTATACGTCGTGGGGTGTGGTGGAGTGGCATAGAGTAGGGAGCGCATATGGAGGTTGCGGCGTATATTCCGGTGCTGTTGGTGTTGAGAGGTCGTCGTAGTTGAGTATGCATGAAACTTGGATTGATTGTGGAGATACTTAAGACGATGCGTCACTAAATCCCGAACTCAACAAACGATTCATTTAAAAACTATGTAATAACATTTTCACATTAGAGATATGGAGCATACCGTTTCTGATATTTGCCTATGTATTAATAACGCAAAATATTATAAGCAGGCAAATTTAAAAAAAGGGTCTTCATTTATGTGTATCCAAAAATAGGTCAATTTTATTCTATTTTATTCTAAAATTCAAGAATGTGAATTAAGGTTTAGCCAGAAATACTTGGCGCTGAAACAGATTTTGGTCAAGAGGGGTGTCGATTCCTCTCCAGTAAAAGTAGACTTAAGTGATTAAATTATTAAAATTTAGTAAATACACATTTTTACGTCGGATTTCAAAAACATTACGGTTAAAAGAGCATCCAAATATACAGAGCGTTTGAACGAGGGCAAAAAATGGATTAGATTCATTGGATAAAATATTCGGTGCAGACATTTAAAACCATTAGAAAAAAAAACATATGAGAATTAAAATGTATTTTCCACTTTGGGAAATAGTGTCTAACCTTTCCCCCAGAGAGAAAGGAGTAAATCCGTGACACCCTGGCATTTACTAGAACCAGTTTACTTCATATTTCCTGCAATTTACGAAAAATAAACTATCCTTCCTAGCTTTCGTCTCTTCTACTACATTTTCAGTATTCACTCACGCTAGGAATACCTTTCACACACAAGTTTATTTTTTTAAATTTATAACTTTTAATTTAATTTTAATTTTTTAAACCATTTTAACCGAATAAAATTTTATACAAATGGTAATTTTAGAACACACTGTGCGTAAAATAATCTTTTGCCACAATTTCATTGAACCTGAATCTTCTACGAGGTATTTTTACTCAGTCAGCGTTTTGCAATTTACGTTCGACTATTTCTCTATGTGATTTCTCAATTATCAGATCGGACATATTTTCCTTTCACTGCCAAAGAATTTATGCAAGAAATTATCACAGGAAACCGCTTTAATGAGAGGGTTCCTTATTTATAATACAGCAGCCTTACGACTCTAAATCGATTTTCATTTTCATGTCGAATTGGCATTTTCATCACTAGCCTGAGGAAAACAACAGGATATCTTCTCCACCTCCTAAATATGCCTCGATTTATTGAAGTCATTTTAAATTTTAAATAAAATATCAATTTTGTGATTTAAATTGGCAATGAAAAATTCAGTTATTCACAAGCTGCACACATAAAAATATTCGAAATCATCTATGAAATATTTGCGTTTAACAAGCAAATTGATATGTCACTTGAATGCCGTCATAAGCCACATTTTCACTGCCACTGATTTCTTCATATTGGTATGCTATCCCTAACCAAAATATTATTGAATTTCTTTGTAAATATTTTGCAAATCTGGGTCAACCTGGTAAATATTATGAACCAATTCGAAAAATATTGTCTAATCTTTCCCACAGGGAGAAAGGTATAAATGCGTGATGCCCTAGCATTTACTAGAACCAGTTTACTTCATATTTCCCGTAATTTATTAAAAAAACTTTCCTTCCTAGTTTTCGTCTCTTCTACTACATCCTCAGTATCCACTCACGCTAGGAATACCTTTCACACCACATTCTATCCCCTTTTCCTGAGCCACCCTAGATGCAGGCAACCGCCACTCATCCGTGTGCAGATTTCAATCCGCCAAGCGGGGACGGGCTCGACCCCAGCCAAACTGATCCTAACCCCCCCATCCCCTCGCTCACAACTTCGTAACACAATCACACCTCCGTGGACCGAACCCTGGGGCACACACGGTCGGAGGGTGGCCAGATATATAGGTGTTGGGGAGAAGAAGGGAAATGCGAGCTAAAATTCCACGTGAGGAACAAAATGAATGAACCATAGCCGTGAGCTTATCCAGCGGGAGAAAAAATATTCCAATACCTTCCATCAGCATGGGAAAGGACAGTATAGGTATATACGTAAAGGTATTGCCTTATATTACGAATATAATGTTAAAGATTTGTTTCTTTTACAATTCATACTTATGAACTCATTCAATACAGTCGTTTAAGAGATGCATCTGATTAAGGAACAAATACACATCGGCTTTTAAAATAAATACTGAAGTTTCGCATTGTTTCTGGAATTTTTTGTCTCATTTTCCCAGAGAATTGTCTATTATTAAACCACATAGTGTTATACATGCTTTTTTAGCCTTATCTCCTCTTTCAAAAACGCATTCCTTGTCTACAAAAATTCTTTCAAAGTTTATTTTCGAGAGCTCAAGGTATATTTTTAAAACCTCAAACCTTTCGTCGTGGGATAGGACAGCTCTTGCGGCAGAATAGGGAAAAGGATAGCGAGTGGTCTTACTCTGTCTTGCCTTACGAGTCCCTTTCCCCCCTGCTGTCTTATTGATAAAATCCTACACGATTGAGGGGAAGAGCAGTAGGAGATGAAGATAGAAGGCTCGCGGCCCCTGCTTTCCAGAAGGGAGACACAGGAGGCAAATCCACTTTGATCTGTTTCCATCGGCAGCCTCAACATCTCCAGGGCCTGTATACCCAGAGCGTTCGTCCCTTCCACTGTGTTCCGTACACTACCGCCCCCGAGCGCTCCTTCACCTGTGATACCGTAAATCCCGTCGAAGCTTTACAGAATTCGTTCTCTTCCCCACTCCCTCGAAAACCCAGCTTCTCCCTCTCTACCCTGTGGGCTCCACACACTTTAACACTTTATCTCTTGCGCCGAGGGAATGCGTTAAGGTATGCGGGATGGATGGGACTTTGCGTCGGTTAACCTCATATTCCAAATGGTGTATGCTTGAAACAGCTGAGTCGGCGGTTGTTTCGAAAGGATACTTCTGAGTTTTTTTTCGTGAGATGTCCTCCAATACTTTGAAGTTGAGTTGTTAACCATTTTAACTCTTACTGACGAGTTATATCATCAGTAAGATTGAGATGAAATAGAAAGAGAATGAACTTTGATATGAGTATACCTATTTTATGACCCCGAAATTCTTAAATATCGCAGTATTTAAGCGTTTTATGACGTAATACATATCCGTTAAATTGTGCATTACTCTCATGGTATGTAATTTACTAGCAACCTATCAAAAATTCTTTCAGCATTCTCGGCAATTTTTACCGAGAGCAGTGTGGCGATTATTCCTATTGTACATTTTCCATTCTATACCTTAGTCTTATGTCACCTTCCGTTCTAGTGCCATAAAGCGCTAATCTCAATGCTAGAAATACAAAGAGAAGTACACTGCAAACTATTATCCAAAATTCCGAAATCCGAAGGGCATGTGTCTAAACTAATGTAACCAAGTTATGAATGAATGTAATATCAAAGATTTATTTTTTACAATTATATTAAGATGAGCTCATTCAATACAGTCACTCCAGAGATTCATTCAATTTAGAAACAAATATTCATCGGCACAAAAAATAAATACCAAAATATCACCTAGTTTTTAGCATTGGTTTCTTATTTTCTAAGAGAATAATCTCTTGTTAAACCACAAAATGATACCCTACATGTGATTTTAGCTGGAGTCCCTCTCAAAAACACATTTCCTATCTCAAACTATCCTTTCAAAGTTTCTTTTCGAGAGGCCGAGGTCTAATATTAAAAGCTCTATATAAACTTAAATAAAAAAATATTTCCACCTCAAGCCTTTCGCCGAGGCCAATATTTAAAAAAATAGGAATGGATATCGTCAAAACTCACCAAAATACTGGTGACTGCACACAACGGAGGATAAAACTTCGAGGAACTAGAAAGCCAAAATAGGAATCGGAACACGGCATCAAGTTCACAACTTTTGAGAATGCTTTCGCGCTCACTTCCCTTCTGAACTTTATTCGCGTAGACGCGCGAAAAACATCTCCAAACACGGTGACCATCTAAAAGTTGAAGAAAAACAGTAATGTTTGATGCGGCAAAACTAGAGGAAAGAAAGTAGTCTCGCCGACTTTTCATATAGGTACGTCTTTACCCATCCTAGCTGGAGGGTGACAAAGATTTTGTAGATGTGCCTAACTTTTTGAGTGTTGGTACATACAATTCCGAGGATGTGTTATTATTTTTTTTCGACTATTCCTTTTGATGGTTAAATTATATAGACGTGTTTGAGCGCTGCACTAGTCTCAGATTATAATCTTATATTGATTGATGTACCTCTGTTGTCATAGATAAAGATCAGATAAGTCATTTTTTGGCACTATAGAGATTACTTTCGATTGTCGCCAAACAATTCACATTAAGTTTCAAAATGGGCATTGATATTTTATTCAGAATGTCAGTGGCTAAAAAAATTGCATTTTCGCTATCCGACGAGCATAAATCTTCAAGCAATCGTCTCTCAGCCACTAGCCATCAACATAAACTTGAAACGGAGTTTATAATTAAATTTATGGCTTTTTTTACCAAAATCGACAGAATTTTCCTAAAGACAGGTTAGAGTAGCGGTACATGTTTCTTTCAAACGTGTTATTCATGCTATGGGTTTAGATTTTTTATCTCTCAAACAAATTATATAGGTCGAATTGTAATCATGTCCGCGGATTTCCATAACACATTGGATCACACCGCAGCCACAGAGAATTGAAATTTTAGTGACCCATGTCAGGGTACTCTATGATGCTTCTCTGGCCTATTTCCCTCTAATGAGGCCACGAAAATCAACCTATTCTTCCTCTTTGTTTCATTAATTCAATCTAAATTTCGCTAGCCTAAATTTTCCTGTGTTTCTTTGTCTTCAGCCTAGATAATTTTCTGCTGCCCCATTCATCCAACCCCTGATATAGCCTTCCACCACTCCTCTATTTCACTGGGGAGGAGTTACTACGCATCAGCGACGACCACATCATCCTTCACTTTTCGGCCCGGTAATATTCATTCGAATCCCACGGCTTTAAAGCTGTTATGAAGTCTTTCTCCATCCCATCACAATTTCTAAAAGAGAAAATACCATTCAAGCCACGCTACCTTTCCAGTGTCTTCCATTTTCGCTGCTCGGTAAGCTGATTGGTTTACGGGTTGACGAGGCTTTTGCCATATATTTGATTTGGTTCTGGGTGTAAAAGTGATGTAAAATGACCCAGAGCAACACCTCCACTGGTCTAACCCAGTACAAGGCAGGAATACGCAGCAGTAAAGCGATTAGTATCCAGCTAGTGTGCGAGTTTATCCTGTTGTGTTTCATTCAGGTAGTGTAGCAGGCATCAAAGGTCGTCCTAGGCGATTTCCACATACGAAGATAAGTACACCAACCAGGAAAGCACACTTAGGGGAAATGGAGTGGACCCTGGTATCCTGTATGTGTGAATTCTCACGCTTGTAGCTAAGCCTGTAGTGACCTCCGTCCTTACCCATCAAAACCACCCAAGATTTTGAGCTACTGAGAGAGAGCAGGCACGATCATCCATAGTGAAGGTGCACATAATTTTACGATTCCGCAACTTACGAAAAACTTGGTTTAGTTTTCTTCATCTTACATATCACAAACGCCAAATCAGTGGGGGCCAGTTCCAAGGTTTGAATTAAAATACTGTCGCAATTGAAAGAATGTAGAGAGTAATTTAACTTTAATTGGTTTTACTAATTATTTGAAAAAATTAGTATTTATAATCTGCCATTGACTTATGAGGTGTTAGATTCACTAACATTTTTCTGATAATAATGGGGAATCGATGTCAATCTGTAATTGTTTTTTTACAAATGAGTCAAATAAGAAACTCCTAAGAAGCTTGGTAAAACTTCCACACACATTTCCTCTCCCTTCACATTTTAAAATTAACGGTACCAATCATCCCAAAATGATTTACGTTAGACGATTATTTATATTGATCCAAAATTCGTAAATTTAATGACGTTAACAACAATAACTTTGCCGCACATTTTGCGTGCCTATTTATATTATTTTGCTTGATTTCCGTGTTCTCCGGTAAATTAGGAATGTGGTGTTGGCAGAGATTTTTTTCCCAACCCATAGAAATTCAGTCGTCTAGGAGAGGAGAAAATCTTTATGGAAGCCGCTTTATCCCGAGAAAAAATGTGAGCTTATCGTTCTATTGTGCATAGATGGTGTTCGAAAGATTTTTTCCCGCCCCACCGTTTCGAAATTCAAAAGTGATGATGTAAGTAGCTATGAGAAGGCTAGCGGATAGGATAGAGGACTTTAGAACTACCTACGTTAAACCAATCTTAGGATATTATTTTTTTATTATCATTATTACTAAGGATAATGAACACCAATAATCTTCGACACCGAAAGCTCCGTTATATATTTGATCCGTAGGCAGCTTTTTGAAGCCAAATTCTAGCTTCCTTTGAAATACCTTTACTTACGATTGGCGAGAGTTGAACTAAGGCCGCAGCATAGAAATCCTTACATTATGCCAATACATCAAACAAAGCTCGTTTCGTGTATGGCATTCACTTATTCAATTCTCATGGTTAGGTTGTAGACTGCATATTCCACTGTATGTAACTTATATGAACTCTAAGCGGCCTAGTTAATGAATGTTAGGAGCTCAGCATGTAATCTGGATCGTAGTGAGAGCTACCTAATTTGTATTCTTGAATTCAAGTCTCAGCCAGTCTATAATCCCATGACTATTCTTAACATCTTCTATCTTTGTCTGAATAAAGAGGGATACAATCCATTTCAAGGCCCTTAATTTCCCTCCATGATAGTGACTTTCATGAAATTACAGAACAAGGGTAGAATTTGGTGAAGCCAGTCCCTTAAATAATACCCTTTAAGTCTTACAACCGTCCTTTGTCGCCATTTTGAGTTAATTTGAAGCCATTCCGGATGCCTTTGATTTAATCTGCGGGCATGAGGAGGATAGAATTTGAAATTGCTTAGATCCCTCCCATTCATGGATACGTATTAGGGTATAATGGATTTGTGTGATTATTAATCTTCTGCATAGATTTTGAGCATGCGCGGTTAACCGCGCACAGCATTTTCTAGGAACGAGAATACACAATTTTTTAATTTTAATCTACGGTAATATAAAATATGTACCGTTTCTATAAGTAGGTACCCACGGTGATTTCTACATTGCAAAAATAAAGTTCTTGAAGTTTTCCACTGGATTTATTTTGAATTTACACTTGAATTTTAGAAAAGACTTAAAATTGTTTCATAGAACTCCTCCAGAAAACAATTCTCTTTATTTATATTACGATGAATCTATAACAACTACTTCTATAAACATTATTCCACCATAAGGTAGTAAGGTTTACATTATCTTCATTGCGTGTGATGCGAATCACCCTGAATTTCCCGTATCTTAAAATTGAACCTTTTAAATCTCCGGCAAGGCCTAATTTATTTCGCTATAGTTTAAAGTATACCGGGACTAGCCGCGGTGATAACTTTTTACGGGAGTCACCCGCAATGCACAATCGTGCGAAAGATCCACAGAGAAAAAATCATTCGCCTTGACCGGGATTCGAACCCGGATCCCCCGATTTCCGGTCGAGTGCTTTAGCCAGTTAAGCTACCGAGGCGTCATTCTTCCCTGTGGATATTTTCGGACACTACCGGACAAGATGTTCGATTTTCGCACGATTGTGCATTGCGGGTGACTCCCGTAAAAAGTTATCACCGCGGCTAGTCCCGGTATACTTTAAACTAGTCTAGAGCGAACACCCCTTGTGTTTTATGTCCGGGCCTGCTCTCCGGCTGTGGCGCTGTGCGCACGACTTGGACTGCTTGTGGCATCGTATGCTCAGCAGTCCAGCATCATCTTGTCCGGTAGTGTCCGAAAATATCCACAGGGAAGAATGACGCCTCGGTAGCTTAACTGGCTAAAGCACTCGACCGGAAATCGGGGGATCCGGGTTCGAATCCCGGTCAAGGCGAATGATTTTTTCTCTGTGGATCTTTCGCACGTATTTCGCTATATTTTTGGGTCCATCTATGAAGCCTTGTTTCTTCCTCCTTCTTCCTCGCTTTCTTCCCTAAAATGCTGTTGCCGTTCATCTCCCTCACCGTCCACCTCACCTCCTTCATTGCCCTCCACATCCACATATCGAACGTCTTTAGCCTCTTTCATCCTCATACCCTCCTTTTGCTCAAGTAATTCTCTTTTCCATATTTATGATAGACATCATAACTCTAATATAAATAATAAATCCAATACGCAATGTTTTAAACTTAGAAATAATTGAAAAAATAAAGTAAATTTTTAAGCATAGAAATAGTACCAACGAGCGTTAATTGAAATTGGGACAAAGTGTGTCCAAAGAGAAATGACTAGCCAGCGGCATAAAAATATGTTGAAGTCAATGCTATTTACAAGAGTATGATCTGGAAATTTGGCGCGAGTTAACATACCAAACACTTAGTGTTACTCATCTGGACGTGAGAAATTAAGTTTCAGGTTCAGAGAATCAATTTAACGTCCTTTTTTTTCACGCCCATTTTTTTGCGAAATTCCGGAGTTTTTATCCTTGTACACGTTTTTGGCCATGTCTCACATTTTATGGGGGAGTAGATCCCTCAACTTCCTCTCCACACACAAGTAGGTATCCGTGAAACAAGACTTATCGGCGAAGGCTACTGAACCCCTCTATAAAAGGGGGTTGACAAGGCGGGAACAAGGTGGAGATGATGTAAACGTAATGACCCACCCACTTGCAGCTACTCCGACGAAATACACCTGGAAACGACATCACGTTCGACTTTCTCATTTCCTCCGTGCTTCACAAAAAAAAATATCCTGTATTTCTTCCTCTCCGCTCAGAATCCACTCTTTTATACTTTCCCCTTCTTCCAAACGAAATATTTATCGCACGTGTCTCTCCGTCTACAGCTTCCACCACGGTTTTGCCACACCCCCGTGTTTTATCTCTGTCGTTTTTTTTTTCATCTCCCCTCCTAACATTCTCTTCCTCTCCTCTTCGTCTTTCCCACTCTCTTTCGCCCTTCCACACCAAGCAAGTTCACAAAACAATTCCCATCCCCCTTCCTCTTCCTCGTTTTATTTGTGGAAGTGTGTTTCGCATTCCATTCCCTCGTACACGCACAGCCAGATTCTTTTTTTTTCTCTCAAAATTACCACGCTCTAAACTCCTTTCTCTTTCTTTCTTCCCTTTTCCTGTACGCGCAACATGAATGCAGCCGCATCATTTAATTTGATGCATTCCTCTTTGCACCTACATCGGGCGAATTCAACAATTTTGTGTCGTAGTGATAGAGTTTCCCAAACAAATACAAGCTTTTCAAGCCGTAAACCGTACCGCCTACGTCTCGAGCAATTCACGTCGAAAAATGTCAACTGTTTCGCAAATAAGTTGATGACGTCACAAACTCATACTAAGTGGTTCACAGTTTATCATCCACTCATCGGCCTTTGGCATCGTCTTCTTCTTGTTTCCTGCTTTTTACCTTCGTGCGATTAACGTCTTCCCACGGTGAAAATGTATTCATGTAGCAGGACTCCAATGATGTCACCAACTCACGAAAAATGGGCGACAACTTTCACGTTTTCAATCTTGTATTTAGATTCCCTCTGCGACTAGATACACTCCAGTAAGTTATCCATTTTCATGTTTGGTGCTGCGTGGAATAAAATTTTACTGTTCAAAGTTTAGTTTCTCGTCCTGGGATCGTCGAACGTTAAATCCGAAAAAAAAGATTTCACATTTTCTTATTTTGAGCTTACGTGAGAATGGCAGAATATGGAATAAGTTTTGTTGAAATTTTTCTTACGCTTCTATTTTCAGAATTCTTTTAATATTTGGCTTCGAGAGAATGATCCCTTCCCCTTCTCTTCGGTTTATTTTGGGAAGAGTGTATCGCATTTCACTGCCTCGTAGGCAAAGCTATATTCCCTTTTCTCTCAAAATTTCCACGAAAAAACTCCGTCCACAATATTTCCCTTCCTGTACGCACTGCGGAAACGAAGCCGCATCATTTAATTTGATGCGTTCCTCTTCTTTGCATCTGTAATTCTTTCCCTCCCCTGCCCTCGTTCCAAAGCGTGGTTCTTTTATGCCTCTTTCAAGACATGTTTGTACCTAAAGCTTGAATCAAACGATCTTGGGACATGCACAAAATCAAGTATTCCTGTGAGTACAGGGTTTCCAGAACGCAGCCTCGAACTTTGAAAACGCTCTTGTCAAAATCAAGCCATCCCTGGAACTTGTAGGTGGCTTTGGCTCAATATGAAAGATTTTTTTTTACCGGTTTCTGACTGTGCTAGTATGAAATATTTTTTTATAAAATAGCATAAGAAATGGACGATTGAAAAGTAATTCTTACAATGAGCTAACTTTATTTCTTAATTGCTAGTTGGTCGTAAAAGAAGCAAAGTGAAAACTAGGACCGTTTCAAGCATACTAGCTTGGGATGATGCAAGATTTATATCATATTGTCTCTGAATCACATTAAAGCAGACAGTTTTTATTTGCTGGTACTTATACTCTTGAGTTGCGTTGGATTTATTGATAATAAGTACCTTGTGATTCACACATAATTCTAGGTCTTGCAATCAACGACCTAGATCGTGGCTTCTTCGTTACATCTCCAAAGTTGTCTCCTCTAGGAGATCGTTTTTGCCAGATATCTAAAGTTTTAGCTCAGGTTATAATATCCGTGCTGGTGGAGAATATAAGAGAAAGTCCTGATCCCTTCAATGTGTAAGATTAGGTGGAAATTTCTAACACACATCATCGAATGGGAAGATGAGCCTCACTACCCCTGACATATTATATTACTATCAGGATTAGATTTACTCTGAGAATATTGTATCCTTATTGACCCTTTACCACGTTACAAAATAACATAGGCTATCAGTCTACCCCAATGCATTCAATATAATCGCCAAATTTTAAAATCTCAAATAACAGCTGTTCAGTTGCCACGTTCGGAGAGAGCTCGAATAAAGAATCAAATTTAATAGAAGAAATTGATTTGAAACATTCTTTTGAAACCATTTATGAATACATGCAAATAAATCGTATAAATATCCATTACTTTTCGTGTTTCTTCTTAATATGTATGCAATAAAACCTCGATTTCTTCCCTTGTCAAACGTAAACTAGTAGAAATAAAAAGTACTGAATTGAGTATGCTTATCTCCCCACGTAACCGAAGCAGTACCACGTCTCTCAGCATTGTCTTTCCCTGCACGTGCAGAGTAAATACAGCTACATCATGTAACTTGATACATTTCTCTATTACAAATCGTAATTTTCCCCAATGAAAGAAATTTACGTCCCCTCACGGCACCCAGGAAGCGGATTTTAAGGCACGTGCAACGACGTTCCGATATTTCAGTCAAAGGGAGGACAAGATAGCGGAAAAAATGGGTTTAGCTACGCTACAAAATAGCTTTTTCTTACTTCCGTAGACTCCATAGCATTTGTTAGGAGGACAGAATCAGTAAATTATTTTTATTGACAGCTATGGGCCTGTCCAAATCATGATTCAACCATGACTAGGCCTTTTAACGGAAACAGTATACAAACCTTAATTAGGTTACATACTTTTTATATTATTTTATTCTACAGGCTAAGCACGAGGAATTTTATGCCTTAAAGTAGTAAATTTGAATGAAATTTACTTCAGTAGTAATGGTAAGGCTAAGAATAATCCGATAGAAGCGAGTTTAACCTGATTCATTTTCACAAAACTCACAAATTAATTCGTCTATTTTCACGTCACTCCAACAATGAAAATAAATAACGTATTGCACTATTAGTTAGCAGAAAAATCGATTATTTTAATAAGTCAAAGTGACTAATTTGGAAGACGCTGATACTCCTAGTTCAGTTGTTAGAAAAGAGATTTCAATTGGGCAAATTATGTTCATATATCGAGTAGATCATTGATGTGTAGAGGAAGACTGGGCTTAAAGAATCCATACACCACCTATAAAGGCGGTTCAATTGACAATATCAATAGCTTCTTGTCACTTACCACTCAACATACGCAGTTTGCATCTACTATCACCCCACAAAAGCAGTATCTTCAAGGCTCCATTAAACATAAGCGGTTCTTCCATTCCCTTTGCGCGAGAGTACTTGCGTACTTTGGCCACCATAGAACATGTCTAACTCATCTTTACAGCTCGAGGAGAGGCAACACTTGGAAAGGGAGTTGAAAACACATTTGCGTCTTGGGTTGGAAGACAACGGGGAATAGGGGAGAACTCGTGTTGCGGCGCGAGATTGGGTGGAGCGCGTAGCTCGTTACGACACTCCTGGGATACGTTCGCGAGGCCGGTTGCAATGCGAAACGGAGGAGGAAGAAATACATCTATATATATGTAAGGGAATGTCTGTTTGCCTGTCCGCTATACGTTCCCATACGTCTTCACGGATTGCCACCAAATTTGGTACATTTTCATGCTCCCAAACCCGGTAATGCTACTTTTGGTTGCGTCCAACGCGTTATTCGCGTCTTTTTCTCAATACTATTTGTTACGTCATATCATAGAACTTCTGCGATTGGTAATGATGTAGGATCGTCACACCCCTTGACAATAACAAAGGGAAAACATAAGAGGATGATACACTCGCCTATTAATTTTCTTGGTGCAAGCCTTTTTGCAGGAGTGTGCGTTTTCACACGGCGATTGTGGTCTACGCACGTACAAAAACATAAAAATCGATGTTGTAGAGTGGGGTATAAGCTGATCCCGTGCGTGCTACATGGAAATCGATTTTTTTCCCTTGTTTACTGTTGCTGTCTTCCGCACACCGTTTCACAACAATTTTATTCTCACATCTCTATGTAGTATTCTTCCCGAGTAACGCCAGGTGGACTGCTGGTAACAATTAAAATATATCAAAATATTAGATAAGATTGTGGATACGTGTGAATGAAGCTATGGATCTGGATTTTGATATCCAGGCAGAAGTAAATGTGGGTATAAGAAATAAAAACTTGACATGAAATCACTCACAGCCGTTTAAAAGTCTCTAACGTCAATTCAAATCTCCATACACGGCCTGGTTTAACCTCTAAAAATACTCGCGCTCCCCCATTAGTTATCTGTATGCTAGATGCATAAAATCACCCACATTCATGCCATTTCTCCCACTTTGAATCGAAAAAATACAAAGATTTGTACCGGATTTCTCCCTTTTTCTTCTCAGGGTTAGAAATGGACCCTGGGGTTCAATAAGGGAGGGTTTCAGGAAAAGGGGAATCTCTACATAGTTTAGGGGGAAGAGCGATGGCTTCAAGAAGGGGACACGCGTGGAAAGGTTCTGCATTCGTTGCATGCATGAAGCATGAATAACGCCGTGCGCTATCAAGAATTTTCACCGGAAGACAAAGAGCGGATTCTCGTGTGGTAAATCATCAAGATGCGCGGTTCGGGGTCTGGATGTGCTGCCGCCTGGGAACGGCGGTGGGCGGTCTTTTTCACGCCTCGGGTCTTGTAAATGAATTAAAAAGCACGGTAAGGGAAGCTCGTGATTCACTCTGCTGCAAATATTTATCAGTTTTTTTTTTTAGAGCCCAGGCGTATGAAATATTATTAAGTGTCCGCACCTTCCCGTTTGTGTCTCCCGCGACCATTTATTCCGCGAAGCGCTTAGTATAGCCGGCGATTCCAGCAACGCATTATCTGATTTCGGCTTGCTATCCACGCTCCAAAGCGTGGGCCATTTTGCAGTGCCAACGCAGTCTCTGACGGAAAAAATTGAGTCGTTTAGTGAGAATGCATTTTAGTCGTTTTTGTCACGAAAGAGCAGTAAATACCGAAGCGTATGATGAACGACATCAATGCCATTAGTGAGTATCGTAGAATCTACTGTCCATACGTAGCGCAATGAAAACCATAAAAAATACTACAGAATATGCATCATGGAATGTAATTTCCGTATTTATTAATTGAATTTCAGAAAATTACGAGCTGAGCTGAAACCAAAGAGGAGGTTTCCAATGACCGTAGCACTGAGAACAAATTGGGTAATTTAATTTATTGTAGGATTTGGTGCTTCCTCGGCGAATCTTACTGATGAACTTTTCTTGAGAAATCAGCCGGGGTGGGATGGACATTGTTGCCTTGGGCTAGGATGGTCATTGTTGTCAACGTTCATCCTGACCCAGCTGATTTCCCGAGAAAAGTTCATCAGCAATTTTTTGTGTTTTTACGATCACAATTTATCTTCCAGTGTATTAAGGCCGGTATTTTACATGATGCAATTATTGGACGCAATTTTGAACTTTTGTAAGGATCATCGTCTGTAATTAGCCCCGCGATTTGTTGGATATAAAAAAATCACTCTCTCCTCCAATCACATAACATTCGCATACCCACTTTTCTCCGATCATGTATATTCCTTTGAATAAAACCATCTGAACACATTTAAATGACCAATATACCTATATCCGACTGCATCTGGAAGAAATACTGAGTACGCTCACGCACGACTTCCACCATCACTCCAGCCATTGTTAAATTATATCGGTAGCACTTATTTATTTCGGGTAGACTACATTATCATGCTAAATTACAGTGAATAATATTCCATTTGAAGGTTGAGGGAAGTGTAAACCAAATTTATGATTAAAGGTGTCGATACATCTTTTAGGAAAATATATTTGCGTTCAAGAGACAATAGCTTACTCTTTTATTATAGATTTTAAATACTTCCACAATGTTATTCTAATATTGGCCACACTCCCATCTTCAACAGAATTTGACTTAAGTTATTTTACAAGCAATCGCTTGATTTATAATTAACCATATCTATGTTTAGTCACTGATTTTAGCACTGAAACGCGGTAAAGTTGATATTTAGCACATTAACTTTACTACTGTGAATATAAAAATTGAATTGAGAAACATTTCAAGACGTATAAGTTGATGTTGGCTTACGTTTTTGTCATATCACAGCCAGGAAATCAATTTGAAGCATGGAATTCAGACATGGAATCCAAAAGCACGTATACTCTCTCTGTTGCCGCGAAACGTATGTGAAAATTCTCTCAGTCCGTTAAAAAAAATAATGCTTTCACAGGACAATACTATTTTGGAGCGACATTAGTACGGTTTAACACCATCGTAAGCACTTTTCACTCGAAATGAGCCGCAATAAAAGGCTTATCATGGTTGGCATGAATGTTAACTGAAAGCTGTAAACGGAAGAAAAAAAAAGAGTAAATCACACAGATGGCGAGGCAAAATTTTAAGCTCGAACAAACGGCATCCGTGGGCATTTTTTTTTAACCATTTCGAAGCATTCTTAATTACTGCCGTTGTCGCATATTTCGGCATCACTGTGCTCATTAATTTACGCCTTCTTTATTTTTTGAACCGCAGCAAATTTGTCATGTTACAACACGATGGACTCAAATAGCAAAGACAAAAGGACAAGAGTGAAGAGAAAAACATGCGTGCGTACTGCACAGGGATGAAACAAAAGAAGTGCAAGTTGAGCACTTATTTTTTTATGTTGTATTTGCCCCGCGGCGGCTTTCGTGAATGTCCTCATTCGCACGGAATGACAGAAAGGAGCGTGATCAAATGCACGCATTGACTCGTTAACGCGGAGCTTTTATTCGGCTCCCTTCGCAATTAATCCATCGGTGCAGACGTAATGACACACAAGGTTGCGACGAATTTAACAGTCCATGTAAAAACTGTTTCCTCAGTGATGCGCACTTTACTAGACCCTTCGAGGGTCCCTTTGACTCCCGTCAAATTGTCGCCCGTGAGTTTCATTTTGAATAAAAGTAGCATTATCATCCATGGACACGTAGCATGTAATTTCTTTTTGATGGGTGATGTAAGTTTTCCTGTGTTTAAAAGACGGTTAGGAGCTCTGTACACTCAGATGGAATGCATCGAAAAGGATGCGGTTAAATTCATACATCAACTGTTTCAAACCCCAAAGTACTGGGTGCGGTAAAAAATGGAGGTCGGTGAGTGCATTTTGCACATCAAGGAAAAAACGTACAATGCTTTGGCATTTTTTCTGAGATTACGTATTTGATTGGCGCTGCATTTCTATTATTAGTTATTAGCTGTTTTATACTATTAGGGTACATGCCCAGATTTACACCCCACCCCACGTATATAGTGAGGTGCCTATTAACCAACTAATTCACTCAATCTCCCGAATCAACCCGAGGGTTGGTTCGGATAGGTGAGGCAAGAGCTCACCCCGAATAAAGCCATAAGGATGTGAATTACTCACATGCGGGGTAGGAAATTCCTTACCCTGGGTCACCTCTCACATGGAGGTTATTTATTTGGATTCAGAAGGTTTCCTGTGATATATTTTTTCATTTGTATGCGGAATAAATGTTGGCAGTTACGATATTGAGAACATTCGATGCATAAGTGATGACGATGTCCCCTTAACCACTGGTCCCACGGCACCAAGAAAGTGACAAAACCCTCTGTTCCTTTCAATCTGCTCTATGTGTACTCCGCACATTTACCAAATTTTTATGCAAATGCATTTACTTGTACTTTGAATATATTTTGAATTTATTTAAATGTACTTTGAATTTGTATATTTGTACATAATTTCGGCATACAGCTTTGTTCGAATATTTTAATTACCCAACATTAATTTCCTGTAGACAAAATATGATCGCAGTTTTAACATCCAAAAAGTCCCGTAACTAATTCCGACTGAATGTACAAAATACTTAAAATCCAGATCGCAGAATTGTGGTTAAAAAAGGGACAGTTTTTTTAAACAATGACCTTCAGATGGTGCGAGCACTTTTTTTCTCTGTACAACAAACACCTTTTCCTGTTTTTTCTTGCATAATATTCATAGTGGTACCCGTTATTACTGTTAACTTCGCACTTTTTAATGTACTTCACTGTCAATACTCTGACCGGTTATTTTAGTAACGCAAGAATATGAAGTGATTTTGAAAACTGTTTTTATTTGGAAAATAATATTTTACGCGCCCTTTCTACCATTTTACTAGACTTCGACCCACTAAGAGAACACATACAAATTCATTGATTTTTACCTTTTATCAATCGTCAATCAAAAAGCTTTAAGGCATACATATATAAATAAATAAAATAAAAATAATAAATTGTAATTGTAAAAACGAAATCGGTTTATCAACGTTTGTTTCTTTTTTAACATGAGGGACAGCCTAATTTTTTAAATACCTCAGTAGCAGCTATTTTGTACTGTAAAGCTGATTCTATGCTGCAGAACATAAATATTGGGTATCAAAAACAAGCAGCTACTTGAAAGCTCCTTTCCTTGGTCTTCAAAAATTCTCCATTCTCTTCCTCGTTGTATTATCATCTCACTCAGGGAGCAGAGGGAGGTAAATAAGGGATTGAAAATAAGATGAGCGTCGTAATGCGAGTCACCTTCCTCCATTCCCGACAGCGTCGAAAACAAAAGGTGAAAGGAAAAGATATTAATGCGGATGAATCCTGCCCGAAAATAAATTTTAATTGGATTACGCTTCCAAGTGAGCGATAGGCCCTTCACGAGAATCTTGGAAAAAGAGACGGCAGCGCTTTTTCGTGAGAACTAAATAGATCGCCGGTCGGGTTCCCTTCATGGATCTCCCCCTCACTCTTACACCTTTCTCTTTCCAACCCTGCTTCTCATTATTTCTTCAGTTTTTCCCTCACTTCGCTTCCTCGAATACATTATTGCACCATTAGCGAACTTATTGCCACTGAGTGGTATTCCTTTTAAAGTTTTCTCCTTATTTCGCTGGAACGAGTGATATCACGATTGCTTTACTTGAATGATGAGCATTGTGCGATAAAACGCAAAATAGTGATAGTGAATTTTACATTATATTTCAATTTTTTAGAATTTTAAAGAGTTTGAGCGCAACTTTATAGTCACTACTCCATTTTGGTAGAAATACCCTTCCCAAAGTACCACCATATTTCCCAATTATTTTCTGTTTACTTCCGCATTTCGTATTTGGTTTGAATATTGAAGTATTTGCTGCCAATACTGCCCTTTGTGTAGATAAACCTAAATTCTCATTTCTTTACGGCTAAACAAATATTTCCATCAACCAGCAGTGAAGTTTATTCCTTATACAAAAAATTAACTTCAATCGGCTAAACGATGTTTTGTTAACGTTTATACAACATGAACTTTTCCTATAAAATATTCACTACAGGAGCGAATTCGAATATGGAATTAATGGGCCCTGCTTGCAATTTAAGCATGTATTCTAATCCAGTAAATATTTTGTTATCAACATTGTTTGCACTTAAATCGAGCGCATATAGTGTAGATTTCAAACATTTTAATATAGTTTAATGAAACTATATCACCATGAACCCGAAAAAATACTTAAAACATTCCCTAAGCAGATTTTCTTCAAGTATCAAATACCTTTTTTTCTTAGAGGGACTAACCAATAAACCTTTCCCAAGTTTTTCTATTAGTAAAAGCGTCGTATATAGAATTTACTAAAGAGTACGGATTTTCCTATTAGGTAGTTAAAAATTACTCTTAAGCCTTCATGAGCCTCATATAAAACATGTCTATCGAATAAAAACTTGAAATCCTTTCCCAATTATTAGTTCCCCCAGCAGTTATTTTACTTCAGATGAATGCAAATTTAGATAACCAATTTCTTAGCCATTTTATTTTGGTAATCAGAATAAAAATTTTAGCCCAATGCCTTTGTTTCCTTTGTGTTGAATCCTTTTAAATATGTTTTAAGTATGCAAAAAAATCATTTCTCTGCGAGGGTAGGGCGCTTTAATTTTTCCGGAAATCGGACCACGGTTCTTTTCACCAGAACCGAAACGCTTCGCGAGTTTTCAGTTCGTCCCTTCAGTATCCAATACATTCCCTCTCGTACGATTTTATTCCAGTGCCAGAACAAAACACCTCTCTCAAGAAATCTCAAGCCTGCCTCTTCCTTCTTGAGAAAAGTTTCCTCTCTGGCTCTTACCCTCTAATTGTGTCCCTATCGCCTTCGTCCGAAGCTTCCCCCACCCACCGTCAGATGGAAGAGAAGGTCTATGGACGTCCTAGTGAGAGAGGGGGACTGAAAAAACAAGCGGAGCTGAAAAGGCTCCACGATTATGCAAATGCGTGTCGTCTAGCACCGACAGCTAGGGGGAGAGATTGGCGTATGGAGGAGCAGAAAAGGCGTCTCAGTCCATCTTCCCTCGCTTCTCGGAAAGAAAGTCTGTGTGGGTGCGAGAATGAATATCTGTGTGAGAGAGTCTTGGAATGATAGAGTACTCTCTTTCAAAGGTTTGCGGAAGAGATAAAACCCCTACTGTTTTGTGAATACGGTGGGCAGAGAAATTGGTGATTGTGCATCGAATGATGATACACACGCGTTGAGGATCGGTTTAAGAGTGTCACTTGGAAAAAATTGTGCATGTGCTCAACTTTTTGAATTCACCTCCTTATATTTTCTCATCACGTTATTTATCTCAAAAATCGAGGTACAAAGGTGGCCCAATAGGGATTTTTGTTAAATGAGATCAACGCTGAAACGTAGAAAAAAGTATAGCTGAGAAACTTGGGTCAAAATGCCAATAAGGTCTCCTTATTAGTGTAGATATGCCTAAAAATTTGGTCTCAATTACAAATAGGAAATGTGAATGCTAATGTTATTTCAAAATATTGACATAAAAGTCTAGATAGAAGATACAAATGGATATGGGTGGACGAAGATACTTGTTTTATATTGATATGGGCACTATAGAAAGTGAAATTCTTATCGTGAACATTTACTTTGCTCAACTGCTTTTTCAGTTCAAATTTCATAGATGTAAGTATGGCAGGAGAAGGTCTCCATCGAAGACAGTTTTACAATAGTTTTACAAGATGTGCCCGAATATTTAGATACATATAAGTGAGTTTTCTACCTTTCTGCAAGTATATCCAACATTGAAATTAGTAAAACATTCAAGAGGTTGATTGCTTTTAGAAAATTTCTAACTATACATGTGAAAGTAATTTCATTCCATCTCATTAATTTGAAGCGCTACACCAACTCATTCACTAGACCATAGCTAACATGTAACGATCATCCCAGGTGCTACTATCATAATATTCTATGACCTTATCGTGATGTCGGCGGCATCGTCTTCATCCCCATTAATTCCACTCCCATTCCTTCATGAAACTAGGATCGCTGACAT
Source organism: Ischnura elegans (assembly GCF_921293095.1). NCBI lineage: Eukaryota > Metazoa > Arthropoda > Insecta > Odonata > Coenagrionidae > Ischnura > Ischnura elegans. The sequence goes on along the minus strand of NC_060251.1, from coordinate 84,138,222 downwards.
CGCGATTATATTTTCCACTCTTGTCTTCACCGAAAAACACTTCAACTAAACTTTAACGCATCCACCATCCTTTCCAAGGTGTTTTCCCCAGGGTATCTAATGGGATGAGCGGCTAAATCTCACTGGCTTATACTTAATCGACATGGATACGCTCGGTTAGCTTTCTGCATTTTAAAAAATTCTAACTCTCCGGAGATGAGATTCCTCCATGAAAAAGAGAGAGGTGACGCTGCGATTGAGGACAGAGTTTAAATAGGAAGACGATTGCGCTAATTCGTTTCTCATGTCATTTACCGACGTAATTTACAGTTCCTTCAACCTTTCCTGCACTAGTTTTTTGGACGGAGTGATTTGAGCAATTTTGCTCAAAAAACTCCGTTCGTGATGGGATTGTTCTATCAACTTAGTAATACGTTTGAGAAGGAGAAGTGGGAAACAAATTGCTCAGAAAGTGCACTCGCGTCTTTAGACTACGACCTACATTGAAAACACGCTAAAAATAGTCTTTTCCACCCCGAAACGTTCTGCGATAATAACGTTTTCCAATTAATTTACTAATAAAAATTAAGTTCACACTACTCCGTACAGGGAATTTTTTATAATTATGCATAAGCATAACCTAATAGTAGCGTTTATGCACATGTGTTTCTTATAATAGGTTACATTACAATTTTGTTTTGATTTACATAGCGTAATACGAGTTAATATTCCTCAAAGACGCTGAAAAATGATAATGTTATCTTTATCTCCCCCATAATTCCTGCAATAGTTTACATACGAGATGAAACGAGTTTTTGGGCTGCAGCAAATTGAGATGGAATTGCTCGTAAATCTGAAAATATAGCCTCATAGGAGAGTTTCAATACCATATGATTCGATACAAACCAAGAACTCATTCCACAATTTTTGCTGAGGGAAATGTTTTCCCTTGACTGGGGATAGCAATACGACTTTTGAATGCGCGAACCAATTTGTCATAGAAGGTCTTAACTTTCCATGCTAATTTTACGTATGCAGGGTATTTAAAAAAGAATGTACTATTTCGAATGCATATATTTTTTAAACTTTAAAACATACGAATACGAAACTACACGCACATATTTACGAACCTCTCAAGATTACAGATGCTATATATTTCCTCCATCTGCGACATGAACAATATCACATCCAAAGTCAAATTCCTCCCATACTATAACAGCCATATCTCTCGTCAATGATGTTATGGCAGTACGGATCCGGTTCTTCACCTCTTCAAGGTGCTGAGGAAGTGGTGGTACTTAAACGTTTTCTATAACAAAACATTATAAAAAGAAGTCACTGGGCGTTGGAAAGCAGTATGCATCCGTGCTACATTTTATTCAGAAACATTAGGACGGCCAGGACTCATTCCATTTCATGCAAATCCTGTACCTACAAACTGTCAAAACCATCTGCAAATTTTCCACCCATTTGGAGGACCAATTGGGTACCTTAATATGAACCATCTTTGCTCTGTTAACACGGAATTGCACTGCACAAACTCGAGGAAACAAAGTGATTTTTACAGTGGAGTAGCTATTTAAACATACGACGATTAACAAGCAAAACAGAAGACAACTAACATCTAGAGGCTATTAACATAAATTAGACTATGTATTCGTTTCTCAATTAGCCGAGCTGTGGCGCAGCAATTGTTAGTTTGGACAAAATAATACCTTGTAATACGTATATTCTTTTGGAAACACCCTGTATTTAAGGCAGTTTGTATTGGAAGGTGGATAGATTAGGTATCTATATAGTGGTTCGGAAAACCATAGACCAGAGGTATGATTCTCATCCACGGAGAATTTCTTCCCATGACAATTTATGTGATTTCCTGTTCCTTTTAGGAGACAGGTATGAAATAAATTACAATCTCAGCAATACTAAAGAGCGGCGAAGACAAAAGTTTCTTATTTGCACCTTATTTGCGTAAAATTGTATCAAAATAAAAAAATCCGATGTTTCGGGCTTGACTTCAAGAATTTTATTCATGGATTTGAAATACTGAGAATAGTCGTGTTTTTCTACGTATATATATTTATTAAAAATATAAATAAAAAGGCAACCCTATGGTGAAGATCCTTCAACACCTAGGCCACAGTGATGCTTAGTAATAGTCGTACGTGGAAAAGACAGTTATTCTTACAACACATTTCAAAATTTAAAAATATTCCAGAATTATTCAATTATATGATTTTAATATATTGAGTGGTACATATTTGCAATTTCATCTCGTTGCATGACAGCGTAACACAGTCCACCAACGTGAGCCTCGTACAAACCCTCATACGCTTTTTTTCCTTCCATCCCATTCCATCGCCAAACTTTCTCGCACTTGTTTACCTTTTGCGAGAGCGTGCGACGCAGCGCCGGCACTTGTGTGATAAGACTTCTCATCCGCTTGCACGCCGGCACGAAGGCTACTGAGAGCCCCCTGTTTATCTCGTCAAAGATTACACAGGTGTCATCCAGCTAAAACAATTTTCAACCACGCGTAGAGTGTATGGCGTGCACGTTTTTGATGAGACCGACGATTTTAGCTCACTAGAGAGTGCTGTGAGCAAACCTTTCTGCAAAATATTTGCACGTTTGAAGAGGGAGGGATAAAGATTAAGATATAATACACACTTTTAACTTGTAAAAATCATGTTCACGTGACAATCTGCCTGTAGGCTCTACAGTAAAAGTTTTTTTATCGTAAGGTAAGCATAAAAAGAAAGAAATATCCGAAATAGGCGAGAATTTCCATCTTAATGTATATATTATTTGCTCCTTTTTCCTAGTTTTATGCTAAATGTTTATTAACGCAAAATATTTATTGCAGTAATGCATATCCTAGCATGATGTATACACCCAATCGGGTCAGTGAATTCCAGCTTCAAAACATCCTGTTTTCTGTCAGCCAAAACAAAAAAAAGATAGATTATAATCTTAGTACTCACCAATTAAGATCGCATAGTTATCAGGAAAATGTCTTCTTCAAACCAGATGGCTGCTCTTCCAGACACTGAGTACCCTGAAGGTAAACATGCACCTCTTGTTTAATTGAAGTAGTGACAAAATTACCGGGTTACAACTAGACAAATATATTAATAATGTATACATTTTACATTTTTCTATGGCTCAAGTTGGCTACATGGCATTCTGCGCTTAAGTTATGCATGAAAAATCAAATCTAATTAATCGACAAGAGTATTTACCATGCACATTTCTCAAGACTTAAATACCTCTTGAATTCATCAAAATAAAAAAAGTAAATACATGCGTTTATACTGATCCGTCCCCAAAAACAGACAATTTTTTAAATATTTAATAACCTGGATATCATTCATTGGCTGGCTTTCATAATAAAAAATAAATTTACTTCTATTAGCGCTTTTTTACTGCAAACTAAGGTGTAAGGAAGAGAATCAGTGCCAACCAATGCAGTGCACGTTACAGAGACAAGGCAAATCAAATATTGAGTATGATAAGTAGATAATGTTAAGAATATTCTTTTATTTAAATTTATTATCAAAATCGGCGAACTTTGAACTTTTTAAATGCCCGTGCCAAATAAGCTCATACCGTTCAACGAATTATTGCAATTTGAATCCGACATATAGTAGAGATTCAACTGCTATAAGATATGAGTGAAGAACAACATTAAAAAGATACTTTATCATATTCAGCATGATGTGGTGGAAGTATTTAATATTAGTTAAATGAAACTTTGCAACACTTCCGCAGTATTTATTCGAACACGACGCGTTTCGTTATTACAGCAACATTTGATAATGTTACAGTAACAACATTTAATCATGTCATTTTAACAACAATTTTGATAATTTTTTTGTTCCGTTTATAAGTTTTTGTTGCGTTTACGTTGTTGTTACGATGTTACAACGACGCGTTTCGTTGTTACGACAAAATTTAATTAAGTTTTTGTAATAACATTTGATGATGTTGTTGTGACGTTGTCATTACGTTCACTTTGTTGTTACGTTTTTACAACGGCGTGTTTGTATGTTATAACAACATTTAATCATTTTTAAACAAAATTTGATAATATTAATGAAACAGCGAAACGTGTTATGTTCGGATAAATCTAGCGTAAATATTACAATTTCTCCATGAACTAAAATTTAAAATATGATTTCAGCTGTGACTTTAGACCTAAACAACCATCAATCGCCACTGAAATCAATAACTTTTTTTCAGGTACGACTAATTTCGACGCAGCAGCGTCATCCTCAGGTAAAACTTTTTTCGGCTCATTAACGATAAAGTGAACTTACACAAAGTTGAGTCTGTGACGATAAGTATAAGCGGCACATAATTTCTTCTTCCAAATGAAACGCTACAGTTTCAACTCACGCCTCCTCTTGGTCTTCTCCGTCATCTTCCCTTACGGGCCCCCACCCATATCTCCGGAAGTGCGACCCCCGATCAGTGCCTCCTCAGCCCCCTTGACCCGTTTCCTGATTCAGCCCCCTCCCATTCATACGGCGGCGTACCGTGACGGCATAGGCGACCGACCCCTTCTCATGTTAGCTCACGTCCAATCGCCCGCAAGGATATCACACGCCTCCCTATATTCACCCTTTCATCCATCCTCTCTGGGGGCGACTCTCCTCTCGCCGTGCGCACACATGCAGTCTCTGACGTGATACCTACTCAACAATGTCAATAACGCCACGCTATGTGAGCGGAACGTCAAAGAGTGATGACTCATCGATTGAAGATGATCTACTTGTTCTGCATCAAATATTACGGGAAATGATGATGCTGCTATCGCTATTGTTCTTATAAAATTTGGCTGTAAATCCTGTGATAGTAAGGTAGCGCTTTATTATTCATTAATTTTATATCTTTAACTTTCACTCGCTACTCGTATCTCATTCAGCAGTTAATAAAAATATTCTACCGATTCAAGTACGTTTCCATGGAGTAATTTAGAAACATTCAGGCAGCCTAACCTTTGTGTACTTCCCTTATCAACTCACATATGCATAATTCTCACCTATTATTATTATTGTACCTACTGCATGCTAGAATGCGCAAATAAACCTATTATTCAGCACGAACTCGTTAGTCTGACCTACTGATATGTTAAGTGAATTAGGCTGGGAACCGCTAGAGACTCGGAGGCTGCGCCCAACGCTTAGATTGCTTAAACAATTGAGAACTGATATATTTAGGAGCGACACGGAGAACATTATCTTGGAGCCATATTATGTTTCCAGGTCCGACAGAAGCGATAGATTAATAGTGATAATTTTTCCGAACGTGTATACATGGGAATTCGTTTTTCCCCCGAACCAAAAAAGGAATTTCATAAATGCTAGTCGTAATTGAGAATTGAGAATTTGTTTCTTGGATGTAGGCGACTGGTATCCGAAACACGCCTGTTACACGCCTTTTTAGGCGGCTTTCGAGGCCGTACGTAGATGTAAATGTAGATCAAAATCAACGGGCTTGCTCTTGCTGCGCTCTCTATCCTCGTATACCTCGCATTCTTCACCGCAACATTGCTCGGTGCTCACGATCTCTTAATTATGGCTCGCTCACCGCGCCGGAACTCCCCGGACGTTTCGACGAGGAGGCACGTGGGAACGCTGCCGTCTTTTTCTTCCCATAATCCTCTGCGAAGGCTCACCCCGTCCACTCAACCCCCATCAATCTACCGCCCACGTTTCCCTCCTCCCGGGGGAAGATGATGCCGCGCTGTCAGCCTCCGCGAAAATGCACCTGTGGCAATATGATGTACATACTCCTCCGCTGCGTCGCAGGGGTAGATTGATTCACGGTCACGGGCGGATTGTAAACTAGGCCGCGTGTTTATTTCGTTCCGCGATATCGACCTTCGATGGAAAAAATCACTCAACTCAAAAAATATTGCGATCCATGAAAGTGGTAATAGTTGTGAATCCATTTAATGACGTAATTAATAATGTTCGATGAACTAGAGGCCCTGGAGGGTTGATATTTGTACTTTTTTCTCCACATAGATTCCAAAATATGCTCATCCATCTGTAAATCATCGATTTATGGACGCAAAAATAGGTTTTCCTTTGTGTTGTTTCTTCAAACCGCGTTTGACTACCTACATTTTTATTCTGGCTTAAATATAAGGCATTAATTGTGCACAGGAAAAAATTTTGGTATCTTCCATAATATAGATCCCATTGCGGCAAAAAATCATCATAATGTGCGATAAAACTTCAGGATCCAAATAACAATAAAATATCGGCTCATTATAACAAAAAGTTTACCGTTATCAGCAGTCGTTCACTTTTTTTCGTTTCCTGGGGTCATTTTTTTAATGTAACCAAATATACTCCTAGACGTTAATCAGCGTTATTAACAATTGAAATTATAGTTGAAGTTTAATCATGGACGTTACATATAAACTTTATAATCATTGTTAGGACAACAGCATCTGCTCATTCATATTTTATCACCAATCATAATTCAATATATATTTTAGTTAATTCATGCGTAATGTATTTGAATTATTTACTACACCCCTGACAGGAGATAATTCCATCGCAGCTCACATAACCGAGTCTATTCAAGTTAGAGATGATGATCTCGCCATAATTTTTTAATGGAATGAACACTATCTAATTTTTTTAATCTTAAGAATGTGTAATGAAAAAAATTGTCATACTCAAAATTGGATATGAAATAGAATACGATTGAAAACAAAGCATTAGTTCTGATGAAAGTCCCTATGAATGAGGATAGAAATTGCCTTTTATAATGTAAAGAAAGAAGGTTAGTTCATTTTAATGACCAAAACACACGCTTATTTGCGGTTACCGGAAATGTTTCTATGCAAAACATTATCTAGATTAAAATGATATATTGGGCGAGTAGCTCGTGTTAAGTTCCATTATAATTTCTTTTAAGCAGAACGAAAGGTCAGGAGGCCACCTACTTTGAGCATCTCTAGGGCATAACATTTTTTTTCCTCCGCAATATTCTCAAATTAGTGAATGTCGTATCAAAAATCTTTTCTTTTTCCCTTCGGCTAGATATCGGAAGTTATCTCATTTGCTTCTTAATGGATTTCCTCATTTTCTGCATGCAATTTAATGGTATTTCCCGTACTATTCCCGGGAAAAAATGTCTTTCTTTTTCCCCATATCAATTCACAATCCCAGCGTCGTTCTTTGAATCACATACTTACTATTCATACATAAAGCCTTGAAGGTGTACATGCACGGAGGGGAAATAAATGAAGAAAAAAAAATATCGCAATTATCTCGGTCGCCCAATAACGTGAAAAGGACGTGAATTCTTTCTCCGATTGTGGTGCATTATGGGTCGGAACATGGTGGAGGGTCGCGGAGCTCGCTCCTGGCAAGAGAATAAATTAGATTCTAATTTGAAGGACGAGACTCGGCTTTCTGCCTGTTCCACATTTCGCTAAACCACTCGCTCACATGCAATTGTACTCGCATGACCCTGTTCAGTTTTCACTGACGGCTTGCGGAAATCCTTCGTAACGGATGCTGTCGACCCACGAGAGGGGCTATTTCTGTCTCCAAGACTACCCCCACCGTCAATTTCCCGGATCAATTTTATTTGCCAACTCCATTACTTGTTTTTCACGGGTAAGAAGGGGCTGGTTAGAGGACGGTTATGTAAGAGAGTAAAGAAAAGGCTAGTGAGGGTCTTATATCGGGTGTAGCGCTTTATGGAGAGGAAACGTAGACGCTGAGGAAAGAGGACGAGAAGATAATGGAGGTGTTCGAGATGAGGGTTTGTAGAATAGATAAGGTGAAGAAGAAAGAGGGGCAGAGGACCTATAACATGCTATGAAATAAATTTCGGACGAAAAAACAGACGGGATAATTATTATAATTTATTCCCCACGTTAGCCTTCCTCAACAAATGGAATACTCCCGCGAGCAACGGCCTTTAGCCTTCTTGTACTATTAATTTATATATAGTTACTATCCAGTAGCATCAAAAATAAAATAGGCTTGCCCTTAATAGAATGGAAAATAGAATAGGCTCGGCAGGGAATTTTCAACAGTGAAATATCACTGACACCGATGTCCTGGATAGGAGCTACCAACTCGAACGGAGCTCAAACCTGCGACATTGGGTATGGCAGGAGACGACGCGTTTACCCCACCGACACCGAGGCTACTTGCATAGATATTGCGTTAGAGTTGAAGGACTGGTATATATCAAATAAACATAATAATATAGACTTAACGGTGTAGGAGCGGTGACTGAAAGAATTAGAATAGGATTGATGGGTGGAATAACAGGGGTTGCATTATGGTATGAAAATGAAAGTGCAATTTGGGAGAAGAGGCCACATGAGGTAATTTGTAAAATGATCAATGTATGCCCACCTTTACCGGCAGAGTTAATTAGGTAGATCTTTAAGGTTACGGTGAGGTAGGTCAGTATTATTAAGGTTGACTTCCATGGAGTACTTAAAAAGCATTCTGGCAGCCAGTGATGTAGCCTGGAATTTCGTTCGGGGGGGTCCAAAACCAGGTGGTGATTATTTTTAAACAGGTTAATAAGTAGAGAGTTTTAAATTAATTTTAACACTTTTCATAAAAGATATAACTTCACTTTTTGAATAAATATATTTTAAATTCATCATTTTTCAATATTTTGTTTTCTTATAAGAAGGAAAGTATTGCGTTTTTACATTTCTGGGGGGGTCCAGGACTCCCAGACCCCCGTACCACTTCCTGGCTTCGCCACTGCTGGCAGCCTCTCATTCCTTCATGTACTTCCCTCTTCAATTCACAGTAAGGCGTACTTCCTTTCATTTTTTTCTAAAAAAATCCTATTCTCTTTCTTCCTCTCTCTCTCTCGCTTACCCGTCAATTTACCCTTTACCACTGTTTTCAACATCCCCTCTCCGGTCAGTACTCGCTCACTTCATGTCTTCTGTTTCCTCCTTATCTCGTCTAGAAGCTGCAAAAAACTCTAAGAATGGCAGTTCTCAGATTTTTGTCTTCATCTACCACCAGCATCTCCCTCCTTATTTCTCCTACTATCCGGTGACTTTCAGTGTCATCCTCGGACAAGGGAGAGCACCCCTTCTACTCGCTAGTTTCAACTACTATAAACCCCGCCTCGGCCAATGCTTATAGTCTCCAAACTCCCAACAGTTCTCCATATCCTCCTTTCCTCACTCCCTTTCTTCACCTTCAAACATCCAGCCACCTCCAACTCGAGGGGTCCTCCTCCAGACATTCAATTGCCCTCCAACACTCCATCTCCCCAACCCGGGGGTACTGACTGCCTTTGAGCCCCGCGCACCCATTGTACGCGGAGAGACCAACTTTCTCTCCGCGGTCTTCATCTCGCCTGCGCTAGCCTCTTTCTCGGTCGAAAATGCCCTCTTACAACCCATTTTTTACCCTCCTCGTACCCTTCCACTTCCCTCTCTCTCTCCAGTCCAACCTGTGCCTCTTGACACCACTGTTCTCTCCGCCTTCACCTCACTCGTTTCCATCTCGAGAAGCAGCAAGCTTCTGAGACCTTCAACTACCTCTCCCTCCAGATTCTCCTCGGCTCCCTCAAAAAGTCCAAAATTGCCTCCCTTTTTTATGCCTCCGAACCTCCCTCCTCTTTCCCCTCTTCGCAATTCAACTTCTCATTTCCCGAAGCCTCTTTTTTTCTCTTTTTCCCTTTCCTCTCCCACGCACGACCATTCTTCTCCTTCGTCTCCTCCTCAACCTCTTCTTCTTTCGGTTTGGTCCCTTCTCTTCTCTCGTCTCCCTCAATTATCCGCCCGTCTCTCAACCCCATGTCTCTCCAGCCAGCCCTCCTCCAGCCGTTTACCTCTAAATATTCTGCCACTCTCAGGTAATAACTTCAGCACGGCAATCATCTAACTGTTCTCGGTAATTTAATGTGGTGCTGGGGCTATCATGTGTTATTTCGTTTTTCGTCCATTTTTCGTAGTGTTTCCGATCTCATTATCGAATTTGTGTGTGGGTTGTAGCATATTATTTCTTGTTCCTTCAATTCAAGTTTGCGTTTTCTTCATTTGTATCACATGCTGAGCGGTAAATATTCTTCCTTGTGAAAAGTATTCGATGAATATTAATGCCCACACAATATGACATGAACCTTTCGTTTGTCGTTTTTCGTTCATTGTGCGTGGTAGTTCCTCCCATTCATCTATTTTGTTTGTAAGGTGCTGCGTATTATTACTTGTTCCTTCAATTCATGTTTGCATTATCTCCATTTAAATCTCAATACGAGTCTTAAATACTCTCCTTTGTAACTGGTATTCGCCGAAAATTATTATCCGTACATTATGATTATTTTTTTCATATAGCCTGTCGCTTAAATAATCATTTTTAACGTGAATTGCTTTTGCTTTACTGTAAATTACTGAGTTACTTATTATTAGTTCCAAAAGTTGAGCCATTTTATAAGACAGAACAACGAGTTCTGTGACACAGTCTCCGCATGCTCAACACACAAAAGAATGGTGAGAATACTCTCGGAAAAAATTTACAATACCTATCATTGGATTTTAATTGTGGTAATCATAATAATATTCCACCTCCCCCTCTCATCCGCGCGATCAATGCGAACAGATAAACGTTGGAAACGATAAAAATTAGTTAACGCTCATCGGATGTTTGCAGAGGTACGACAACTTCCAACAAAATTTTATTAAAGGAAAAAATATATGCGTAAGACAAAGAGGATCCCTGAGTCATTTCCTTAATTATGTTAACAGCCTAGGGTACATGGGCGTACCCAGCAAGGGGCAGGAGGGGGCAGCCCCCCCCCCCTAGAAGAAAAAATTGCAAATGTTTTTAAGGTAAACAATACTTGTTCAGGCAAATAATTTGAAAAACGAATAAAGAGCTATTACAGTTTCCTTAAAATGCTGATTCACTTTTTTCATGCTTAAATATTACCTACAACTTGAAAAACCATGGCCTCCCCCCCCCCCAGATTTGATCCGGGGTACGCCCTTGCTAGTGTATGCGAGAATGGAGAGGAAATATGCGTCAAACCTATCTCCAGATCACTGACAGTTGACGACCTGCTCAACTCAACACACCGAATATCTCCATCCTCCTCCATGAAGAGATCATTCACTTCCGCCTTACACCCACGCACGGCAACTGCTCCGTCAATTTCATACTTCTCATACCCTCTTACCACTCCCTTCTACCTCCTTTTCTCGATTGTAACCTCGCGAAATCCTCGCCCCGGCATGAAAAGGAAAATTACAACCCATTCCAGAGCAAAAGGTCAGTGGCTTCCGAGTGCCCCGTGGCCACTTTTATTACCGTTCCAGTTAGCTGCTTATTAGCGCATTGAGGGCAAGGAAGAGAGAGGCGGACTGGCTGCAGGCGGTCCGAGGTAGCCGGGAGAATTACGGGGTCCGACGGCGTAAGGAGGCGGGGAAGGAGGAGTGGGTTGGGGCGCCCTCGGTTTAATGAGACAATTACGCCCATTCTGTGGCTGAGCGTCCGAGAAAATGTCTCCTTATATTTCTCCAACCTCTTCAGGGGGAGGAGCGAGTATCGAATTTTTACCACCGAGTACTTGCGTTCTCCTTGCGCGATTTGAAGTGGTTGTAGGTAGCGTTTAAAGTATAAGTGTGTTAAAATTCGTATATTTCCGGATATACGGATGGAAGACCAGTAAATGAGCTGCGTTGATTCTTCCGGGTATGGTTTAGGTGCACAATGGACAGGAATAATACCCTGAAAAAAATAATAACCACAGATGTTGGCGCAGAACGACATAAAAATTACGTGCCTCGGTCACGGTGCTCGGTTTTAGTAAATTTTAATCAAGGTTTTTTTTGTAATTGCCGGGAAAAGATATGTTACATCCTATTTTTATTTCAATGTTTAAGCTATATTCCTATCCAATTTGTTTAAGTCTCAATGAAGTATTTTTTACAACCCGCAAATAACTGTGCAGGACCCTGTATTTTAGTATGTACAGTATTCAATCATAAATGGTGTCTCCTAATATTTCTCCAACCTCTTCGGGGGAGGGGAAGCATCGAATTTTTTAACACCGAGCACTTGCGCTCTCCCTGCGCGATTTGAAATGGCTGTACGGAGCTTGAGTTGTGGGCGTGTTTTAAAATCATTCGTATTTTTCCGGACAGAGGGATGGAAGAGTGGTAATTGAGCAACGTTGACTCTTCCGGGTATGGTTCAGCTGCGGATTGCCCTTAAAAAAATTATAAACACAATTGATAGTGCAGAACGATAAAATTAACCGCATCGGTCTTTATTTTATAAGTTTATAGCAAGTTTTAATTAGTAACTGCCGTGAAAAGCTTCGTTTCATTGTATTTTATGCCAGTTTCCAAGCAATTCCTCGACGCCACAATGATGTATTTTTAATACCCGCAAATAAATAAACGGAGACCTGAATTAAAGTATTTGTTTTAACCCTCGATGGTCATTTGCGTTCACTTATTCTAATTAAAATAACGCCATTTAGCACTACCTAATACATATCAAGCCGAGGAGACCTTTCGAGGATATTGCAAGAAATGATGACCACCTGGATATTTCTCTGGCATCGTGTAATAAATCACTTTTTATGCTAAACATATACAAACATTCTCACTTATGCCTCCCTCGTTTAACTAATTCCACTTTACTCAAAACCCTTATTTTAAGACAGCAAAATATTATCAAATTCTAGTGACACACTGTGCGTATCTCTAAATCATTATTGAGCAAGGTAATCTCATTGTAATAAGTTAGTTTTCTGCTAAATGTAGTCCCTGCTCATAGTTCTGCCATTCTATTACTGGATCTGTTCTGCTTCAATTTAATACTCCTCTGTGCTACCTCATGTATCGTAACATTCTGTGAGAGCACTTATAGTTTATCCTTTTAGATTGGTTTCTGATGATTCTAGATGTTGTACTCCTATTCCAAAAAAGGAACCAATGTCCGCAGTCTTTCATCACCACGTATTCATGCGCTCTCTTGCCTATTTTAGGTTTAATAAATACTAATTATTTAATGATTGCATGGTTAAATATTAACTTGGCTCTGTTATAATTGACAAGTGCGTGCAATGCTCTACATGTGTCACTTTTCTGATAGAGACGAAATTTCGGGGGATGAATCCAAAAATTAGCTTTTTGCTTATCTAGACTTTAAAAGAGTGAAGTAATATAGTATCCATGATATATGTCAAATTTTATCTCTGGAAATCAGAATAAGGTGATAAAGGTCACATGATGCCCGGGCTGAACTAAAAGTTTCGTCCACCAGATTGAAAAGCTAGGATAAAGCCATTGTCGTTGAGGCGTAAAGATATTACCTACATCAGCGGCAGGGGGAGAGCGTTGTAGAACTTTACATAGCAAGGAAAGGTTTGGCAAAGAGTTTAGAGAGATGCTGAAAGTAGAGAGAAATCATGGTTGCTGCTAGGTGAGAGTTGGCGCGTTATATTCAAGATTTAATCATGGAAGAGAATAAAAAGAGGCTATTTAATGGATGAAGACCTCCTACGCCATTACACTTGGACTTGCAGATAGGTTGCAATATATCTGATTGTAATTTCTGTCTGTATTTAAAATAATACAAATTTCTTTCAAGTAGTCATTTAATATAACACTAACTTTGTGGGGTATGAAATAGGGACGTTGAGAGGCTTTATATGATTGGTATCAACTGAAGTGGCCTAAGGCGTGGACAGCAAAATAATCTTACCCTAAATTATGTTATTGAAGGAAAAAATAACGAGAAATACGGTAAGTGGTATGCTTTTTGAGAAGAATTATCTATTGAAAGCAATACTTTTGAAGTTCTTCGAGGTAATCCTGGAATTCCAATGTCAGTCACTGTAGGGAAATGTCATTTTTTAGTGCCACATCCAGGTACGGGTTATCTACGAGTCCGCACACCTCTCGGTGAGGGGCAAAACAGTACGGTGAATTAGCAAAATCTAACGTCCCCGAAGAACCCGTGTCGGGGACATTCATCACGAACCTAGCTGGAGAGATATAAGTCCTGGAGAGAAATGCAGGGCTGGGGAAACGCAAGAGGAGATGTCGGCCGAGACAAAAAGAAGGCAAGATATGGAGAATTGAGTGTTGCACAGAGCCTCGCAGTGCCTACTAATTGTGCTAACGTGATCGAAGTCCTGTTGCGAACAAAGAACCGACCCCTTCTCTCCGTCTTCCGAATAGAGCTGGCCTAGCACGCTTTCAAGTGGATGAGAAACGACCTCGGAACAGTGGGGGTTCGCTGACCCGTTTGCAGCCCCCGAAAAAAGGGAGCTGCTGAGAGAATTCTGGCCCAGGCAGGGAAAAGCACAAGGATAGGAGCTGTATGGTGGTTTTAAGTAATAAGTCGAGCTGTTTTTTTTTGCTGAATTTCTACCGTAGTAAATGTGAATGACAGCGTTACTCATGGATTGCAGAAAGATAAAAGATTTATACAGCCCCACAGATTCATCTAGCTTTCACTGGCCGTTGCTGTAAGAAGTAAGAAATTGCTTTTTCTTTGCTTAAGACTTTGAACGATGGTGAGGTATTCAAAATAACGCTTTGCGAACATATTTGTTACATTTTAATCGTAGATGAAATAAATTTATCCGCAAAGTTGAGATAAATCCCTCATTGAAACAGTAAATGTATGGTATTTTTATGCAGTTAATTAACAAGTCTTTTTACCATGGCTAAACTTACAAATAGAAGCGTGAAGGGGTAATTACTCAAACAATTGGGCAATAACATCAAATTATAAGTATATTTTTTCAAACAAGCATGGTACCCCGACTATTTATAATTAGTGAATGTTACAGTTGGAGATGATATTGGATTATTAAGAGCAGGTTATGATGACTTCAAATAATTCCAATTGAACCTTTGAATTTTTACCAGAATAGTTTATCTTAACGTGGTGAATTCACACCGTGTTCGTATAGAAGTATAGATATTGTGCATTTGATAACTAAACACCAGAATTTTTCTGAGAAATATGTCTTAATAAGGGGATATCTGGTTAGGGATTCGTACTTATAACCCGAAATTTTCCTGAATAACATCCCTTAACGAGGCGATATTACACCGTGTTTGTATGAAAAGCAATGATTTGATTTAGCAGTTTTTTTGACGGTCTCAAACATGCCCACATGTTATTAAATCTGTGACATTACCCCGAATGACCTGTCACATCAAAATAGGTCAACAATCCTAAGATTACTTTTAATCAAACCCTAATAAAGCGAACTGGAAAGAGAATTCAAGTCCAGGCTGCTAAAGGCAGGGGAAGTGGAGAGATCTATATGCACATAAAGCAAGGGAAGGAAGCCCCAAGACCTCGCTCGACGCCCACTGCCAGCGCTGGCGCGAGGGCAAGAAATCTTCAGACCCTGGGGTTGGCGTCTGCAATCATAATTACGATGGAGAAATGCCTCCTTTACCGGCCAGGACGGGACGAGCAAAAGCCAGGAACTGCCCTTCGTCCTCCGCCCAGGAGATAAACAGTCATAGAGGGAAAAGGGCAATCCGAAATGGAGCACGTCCTAAGGTTAAAGGGTCATGCGGAGGGCACTTAAATAATATCAATCCCCGTCCCGCAGCAATGAGCAGGGTCTTTGTCGGTACGTGGAACGTTTGAACGTATTTGTGTGCGAGATAGTAGGAGAGAAGGCAAGGGGAGATATTATTCATTAGCCATCTCAGTCTCGAACAACGTGAGATGATTTATTCCGCGGGAACACGCGAGGGAGGGGTGGTTTCCTCGTGAAACGGAATTCGTTCGTATTTTTTTTTGTGGCGAAGCAAGATTGGCGATTAGCTCAAGGGGACGTCCCTAAAAGTGAGAGCGGAGGTGTGCTGAGGTGAGGCGGGAGTTGAGCAGGAAACAGCCCCGTTCGCCTTTCGGGGCACATCTTCCCTCGTGGGAGGGTTCACTTTGCAGCGAAGGAGGTGAGAAGGCTGGGGAGGAGAACTTGTGTTTGGCGGCTCGGAGGGCGGTCTCTTGTTAGGGCCTGCGTGACGCGAGGCCTCACCTCCCATGACGTGTTAAATGGCGGAGGAACGTGCACAGCAAATACCAAGATATGGTTATCCACAAGTCTAAAGGGATTTCGCCAAGAAACATGATAAATCCCTTATTTCGTAAAAACTTCAAAAGAGGCTAATTTAATTTTCCCACTGGGGCTGTACAGAATTGGGCAATTTTCTTGATGCATTTAATAAATAGAACCTTATAACCCCAATTTAAAAAAATAGCATGGTAAAACTTTCCTAAGCATTAGATAAAGGTAGATTTCAAAATGTGTACGTCGTTTTGCCACAGCTACACTAAATTAATAACTAATACAAAACCAAATCAATGGTTTGCGATTACAATTGGTGGAATTGTGACACGATAAATTAAAAAATGAATTTTGTTATATTTCACACACTATTTATTAAAAAACTCTTCTGGTTTCTATCTTTTCACTTCCACCTAATGCTGTTACCTCTTGACAATAGCCTGAAAAGGTTGAATCTAGTAGATTTTTTAATGAATACTGTGTAGAATATAAATAAGTTCATTTTTGTGCCCACCAACTAATATGGATTTTAACTTTAGGCATTAAACCAACCTCTGCGAAGTGATTACTTGAGTGCCCATTCAACCTGCCGACAGTTGCTGTGAAGGTTTAGGTTTTCAAATTCAAGAAATCTGAGAAGGAATTGCTTCTTTTTCCTGTTTGTAGAAGGTGCTTAAAATGTATTTCAGATAAAACTTCGTGCTCAGGCAAACGTAAAAAACAATAGAAAAATCTCCATTAAAATAAATATTTGGCTTTCCATCATAAAATACTCTGTGCGGTTAGCGTATTGTTGTCTTATTGAGGTTATTTTGCATTACGCGAATTAAAATGTTACTTCTGTCGCTCTTAACAGCTAGGATTACGTGACAATCAAAACTTTTTTATCCATCCGCGTTCTATACTCTATAATTTTGATTTCTGGGATTGATTAGGAAATTATGTTTTCAGTGACCAACATTCTACTAATTCTTGAACTGAAATGAGTAATGCATTGAATAGCGTTGCTGATCAAGGTTAATTATAATAGAAAGGTTCATTCCAATTACTTACGTGGTTGTTAGAGGAAATATTTTAGGTAGTATAGTAGTTTTAAAAATGACATCCAAACTAAATGATGTCCAATATCCATATTGTTATATCAAATCTGAAAAACTTTTCATTTCTCTTTCAAAAACATGTTTTATCACGTTTCGGCATACTCGATTCATAAAAGGGTCTTTCAAAGATTACATGCCAACCATGTTTTTTAGCAGAAAAAGAATGCTTCTCGACCCTCAAGTTTCTATCTCATAAGTAAAGGGTGGATATTTACTTTCACATTGCTAAATTGAGAGAAATAGATATAGAAATATCCATTTACCATAATAATCTTATGGTGATTCGATAGTTAGAGAGAGTTAAGAAGTATAGGAAAGAGCATGTGGCTTAACAGCTGCTAAGCTTTGCTAGGATGCTTATAAACTGCATGCAATATCGGGACTAACGTGTTTTTTATACAGTTCTTTCAAGTGGTCACTTTATCTGAAGTATCATGCTCGGCCTACGACGATGGAGTCCTTAATGTGTGTTTATTCCATACCGGATTTTAAGTAAGCCTTTTTCCTTAAAAATACTCTTATCTTCGGCACCAATCCCTTCTCAAGCACCGCACGGAGGAGGACTCTAGTCCCGATAGCAAGTATTAGCACGTTTGTTCCTCTGGGTCACGGTTGGGGGCACAACACCGCAAAAACTTCTCGTTATCCGTGGGGAAAACGTTTCATTTATTCGCCTATCTCAGGGCGTGTGGAGAAAGGAGGAAATTACCCGAGGTCGTAAATACTTTTGCTAAACAAACATGAACCCAATCATACTGAGGCCATTTATGGCATGCATGCACGATTATTTTTCGCACACGTTGTATTTCCAAGTGCATAAGTATAAAATAACTGACGGGATATTTCACTATAGTCACTTAGAGTTAAAGAAGATCAGAAAAAAAATTATATCATGTGTGGAGAAGAGAGAAGAGAAAAATTGTTTTAAAAAGCCGTCGAGAGCAAAAAGTGAACTCGCATGTTAGACGCACAAATGTGATGAGGCCGTGAGAATTCGCGCACGCGGAGGAAAAATGATCATTTCTTTTTGATGCTGCAATGTCACTTAAACCGTTTTAATTAAAATTTCTCTTCGGATGTTATACAGTTTTTCGTGACTTGAAATGGACCCTCTGTGAAATTAAACATATTTACATTTAATTTTGCATAGGGCGTAAGGGAGAATGTTTTCATTGAATATTTCTACTTATTGAGTTTTCAAGGAAAATTAACTAGGGAAAATTTAAGTAGTTTATGAACCTCTGAAATTTAAAAAATTCCTTGTCATTCAATTTATTATGGGCTTAAGCCAGTGACACCTTTATCCAATCTGTAAAAAATGTTCTCCTCCTGGGAAAATTGATGCACCTCTGGAGTAGAACTTAGAAGTTGATTGCCGTTAGATTCATTACTGTCAGTCATAATTTAAAAATATGTGGCATGTCTTCAGCTAAAGCTACCAAATTTTAAGGCACCACAATTGAAACTGCTGCATCTAGACTAGGAGTAAAGCATTCGTCGAAAGACCTATGAAAGTTACCTACTCATCATTCGCGTACTCTGCACAGGTGGCTATGAGTGTCATAAAGTCAGTGACAATGAGCAGCGTTGGGACAAAAAAGGTGGTTACAGCACTTCTGGGCCCAAAAATAAAATTTTCCGTCAAGTAATTTACAGATTTTTTTACAAAAAGTGAACCCACTAGGGTTTTTTCAAGTCTTCTGTGCGATTCCTCAGTTGGTATCCTTGAATCTTTGGCGAATGATTCCAGGATACATAATCTCCGAGTGGTTATTGCTACATCATTGGATGAGCCCTTAATCATGCATCGAAATTAATGTCGAACGATTCAAGTACACCTCACCAGAAACCAGTGGAGAAAATGGATATATTCTAAAACCCCTGAGAGGAAAATGAGGCACATTCATCGGGTGCATCATGAAACATGATAATCTGGCAGAGTTTTGATTGATGATGACGATAATTTCCCAATTGAGGAACGCGGTAGCCTAGTGGTTAGAGCGCTTGGAAGCTGATCGGTTCATATCAAGAAATCGCTGACGGAGTACCCATTCTAGGGGAAATAACTTTGGATATCCCCCCAAAAAATTACCTATTGAGGAAATTAACTGCCCCCCCAGATTTGGATGTGAGGAATCGCACGTCTGCGGCTTAGTATACTGTAATATCTACCCTCTACCTTCTACCTTCCGGGTATACGTGGCGTCAGTTGACTTATTGTGACAATAGCTCGTCCCATTTCCTGGAAACACGGATACTAAACGTCGCGGAAGACTGCAGTAGAATCTCTACCCTCACCTAGATACAACAACTTCAGAATTGCATCACCGAGATGGTGAGTTTCCCTGAACACTGTGAGTATTCTAAATCGTTGAAAACAGTGCTATAGGAGAGAATGCTAGATGGAATTGAAGGAAAAGAACAGAATTTTTTGATAGAATGAAAGGGAGTCCACCTTTTTGAGAATTAATGAGGGAAGTACGTGAAGGAAGGGAAGGGTCCCACAATACTTCTTAAGTAGTCTATGGAACCTACCTTAATCTGTAGAATACTTTGATTACATTAGTAATTCCAGCGTAAAGAAACATTTTATAAGAACCCACATTTGAAGTATTCTTTTATACAGAAATGAGGCATGGATAATGACAGCAGCAGGAAAAAAGGATGGAGACCTTCTAAATATGGTGCTATAGAAGACTGATGAGGATCAAATGGATTAACCGTTTTAGTAATGAGGAAGTCTTAAGATGAGTAGCAGAGGAGAGAAGCCTAACGAAATCATTTATAAGAAAACGGAACAACCATATGCGTCACATCTTGAGACATGATGGCCAGATGAAGACAATCGTCGAGGGAGAAGTGGATAGAAAAGGAAGACCTCGAATTAAATATACGGAACAGGTAAAGAAGGACGTGAAAGGGAAGAAATACGGTGGTGTGAACAGAATGGCTGATAGGAGAATTGAGTTGAGAGCTTCGTCAATCTTAGGACTGTTGACCAGTGGTGATCATGAATAATTCCAGGTCACGGGATGGCTTGTGCTTGCTTCCCTACATGCGCAAAGAAGCGAAGCTCTACGGAACAAGTGAGGAAGGAGGTGGAGGAAGACAATTTAGTGGTGCCGCGTGGGTAGATTGAGAGGAGTTATCCCGCGAGGTAGGAGGGCGGCGAGTATTTTCTGGCTCTTCCGGAAACGGCGTCGCTTTAGCTCACGCCAAAAAGAGTAGGAGGGCGGGCAAGAGGCGTACTACAAATCACCGGAGACTGCGACCGGTAATGTCGAGGAAAGAGATACTTAGGCGCTCGGCGACCGCGGAGGGGAAGGGCGTACCTCCTGCTGCTGTGGGGATTTCTCAGCGGAGAGAGAGAAGGAAAGAAAAAATAATCATGCAGGGACGTCTCTCCCCATCTAACGTGGGAATAGTCATGGTGTTGGTGGAGAAGCACGGTATGAGGTCATTTATGCCCGCGCGAAAAATGAGACAGACGTGCAGAAACGTTAAGGTGGATGTTCCCGCTTAATTTTGCCTCCTGTTTGCGAGCTTATATGACATGTGGCATAACTTCAGTGTCAGAAAAGGATATTCCGAGGGGAAAAAACTCTTTTGCATTGGGAAAAATAGTAAACAATGAATAAGGATGCTCTAAACCAATGGGTCGCGTGAAATAAACGCAGTAATTGCAATTGCAACGCAGGGGAAGGACTTTGAAAATAAAATAAAAATCTGTGGACAAAAACATCGTTTTTATGTCGTTATATTACCTGTTACACATATAAAATATCGCCGTTTAGGTTTAATTTGAAAACGTAGGGTGCCATAAATCACATCCGGATACTGGATTTAGGAATACTCTCAGTTAAGTCTAGAATTTCAAAAATTTTGATGGTCAACACGAGTTATCGTAGAATTATTAAATATAATTATCTAACTGAGGATGAACAACTTATAAAGATATATGTCATGCGAAAATGTGCCTAAAAGTTATTAGATATCAAATCTGCCCTGCTTACAATCATATCAGCTTAAATATTTGAAAGAGACGAATAGTGTGTGCTATGCTTGCTGTAGATAACTAGGAAGTTTTTGTAAGGATAAAATTTGTTTTGTACAAGGATATATCTCCTTTCAAAAATGGAAGTTAATTTTTAGGTCAAAAACGTTTGACAAACTTTGAATACCTTGCAAATCATATCTCTTAATCCTTTACTCCAGTACGTTTACGCTTCTCATCACCTTAGGCAATATTTATTCATTCCGATTCTCTAAAATTGAAGCAAGTTCTCAAAAAGTGGTAGTTTAGACATGAGATTTATTCTTGCGTGGATAGGTAAATCAAATAACATTTCACGTCGTACGTGTGATGAAAATTGAACCTCTACGCTGCTTTAATTTGAAAATTGATGGATGTTGCATTATTTTTAGCGCCATATTCTCTCTATTATGCAGCGTATATACTCCATTAGATCGTAAATAAACAAGCTTTTAACAACACACACACATACACAATACACAAATTTATAAAAGTACGAAGTAAAAATTATATCTCAAAGTAATTACTTTTCATAATATGACGGCGTAATACACTGAAAAGAGCCCTATTAAATTATCGTTGAAATGAATTCAACTCTGATTGCATGAGCATGAGAAAGACTACAAAGACTGAGTAAAATATTACGGAGAAAATGCTCTTTTAAAACGTAAGGTGGAGAAGTTTCCAAGTCAGATGATTCTGTTATGAGTAAATCGTATTTTCACTGGCATGGGTCTACAATGCAATAAGATAGCGGAAGGAATAGACTTTGAAACATTCTTAAACATACCCGGTGGCATTAAATAATGAATATGAGGTACATTTTTTCATTGATTACACGAATAGTTACCATGTAATAATGTCTAAATTCGGAAATCATGAGTTTTGGGTAATATTATAAAATATTATTTTCAATTACTTCCAAAAAATTATTTAAGTAAAGAATTCTTCAAGGCTTTCCTTGGGTTGTAAACACAGCCTCCTAAGAATCATTATGGATCTCTATCAATGCATATCGTCAGATGCTGCTAAGAAATTCGAAGATTTGATAAAATAACAACTATCTCCTTCAAATGATATTTTTCACCCAAACAAGCTACATTAACCATTATAAAATTTACAATAATCTGCGCATGATAAACATTGATAATGGCAATAGAAAATGAGGAAACTTGATTTTTTATGGCTACTATGTCTTCAAGTGAATATGAATAAAAACTAGGGTCATACCACTGATGCCAAAAAATACTAGCTAGGAATCAGGGTTTCCGGTATGAAAGCTCCGAGTAACGCTTCATGAAAATCATATACTTACTAGTATGGTCACCAAGCATACCTGGTTGAGCATGGCTAAGAACCTGTGATTCAGGCTTCATATAGATATACAATGTTCATTCGAAAGTTTCCGCTGCGATGAATGAAGGACTTCAACATTTTCGGGCTGCATTTACGTATGTAGTTGAAAAATCTACATCAGTTTTGTCAATTATTCTGCTGGCCTCCTCAGGTGATGAATGGCAAAAAGCTCGAGGTTCTCAATATATAGGGGATATTGGTGCCAAAACCGTGAATTTTCCTCGGCCAATCCCGGTACATCCTGAACTTTGCGCGGACTAAATATTTTTTATGCCATTTGGAGTGGATACCCATCTTCCCCATTAAAGTTATCTGGTCTTTTCACGGCCTCAATGGCCTCTCTTATTATTCTGGGGATATACTTATCTTCTTTCGCTAATAATATAATATAAATAATATAAAGAAGGAAAGCATAAACGTAATTAGAAAATATTGGCGTCATAAATATATGACATCTGTAATTTGGTTGTTGGGTTAACATTTTGAGGGCCGGCTGCTAAATTTAAAGCCCTACTGAAAAATCCAGCCATTTTTACTATATTCGTGCATTTTTTTAAATATTAGCATCAAAAACATATTTATATCGATGTGCATTTCAACAAAAATGGACTTTGCTCTTCTTTATGAACGAGTTGAATAACATTTATTGCTAATTTGTAATATATAATTTAAAAATGAAAACCTACTGTTTTTAAAAAATAAAAAAGTTGCAACATATGATGTACCGCCATAACATGCATAATAATTTTTTAATACGCTCAATTTGAACTGTTTAGCGCATGGAAATTATAAAAAAGCATTGTTCCAAGCAAAGCATTATAAATCCTGGATGACAAAATGGGTCAATGCACCCTCAACGAACGATCCATTGGCCAAAAGAATTTTCACACTAAGTGGCCTAAGATGAGGATGCCGGTAGCTACAGAGGACTTTTCGTCCTGAAAACATAAATTGAACTCTTTTTCTATCGAGCAGTTGATTTTTGAAAAAAAACAGAACCCCTAAGCAGTAACTGGAAAAGTACCACGGGCGAAATATTACAGCTTCACGAATACAAAGCCAATTAAATGGAAAGACGTAATATTACGTCCATGGCATTCCTCAGAAGGATTAGCTGGACGTAATATTACGTCCATGGCACGCAAAGTGTTAATATGAGGAGTAATAAGATAACTAGAATCATAATGCACGCTGTGACTCAATCCCCAGGGGGTAAAACAGAAGAGCCCCGGAGACTTGAATATGTTTAAAACATCAATTACATGGTGGGTCGAGACTGAAGATGGTTCCCGCGGACAGCGAAAACGGATGACAGAAATGTCGGTGAAGGCGAAGTGATGAGTCTTGGAGCGGGGTGGATTTCACATGGGGATGGGAGACAATGAGAAGAGCGGGAGAGGGGGGTGAGGGAGAGGAGGCGGACGAGGATTGGTCGAAGGAAAGATGGAGTGGCCCTCGTGACGGCGACAAGGAACCCAATCAATATTCTCCACGGCCGGGAGGGTGACGGCGCGCTCACTAAAGAAGACTTCAAACTCCATACTCTGTACGAAGGTATTGGTTTTCCTTTGGCAAGGGGGTGATGTGCGAAAAGATATCCGAGGAAAAAAAAGACCGTCGTGAGCTGCACCGCACAGTTTGATCCATAGCCTCGCTGAACGAAGGGCATTGTTTCCGTCTTTTATAAACAACTAGTGACAGAATGACTCACATGTTTTATTAGGAAAGAATTATAAGAAAAAATAATTCATTTTGTTCAGCACAGACCAGTCGAGAATTTTCAGTGTAGCCTATTTCCATGGCTGGACTTTTGCATCAAAGATGTTGATTTCTATGAAATGATCAACTGGCGTTCCAGGTTAGCAGGATGATCTCGATGATAGCTTGATGCTCAAAAAGTCCGTCCTTTCCATCGTATATGATGCATAATTTATTGGTTTCCAGATAGATATGGACTCGCAGATGAATGGAACGCGAGATGAATATTTTAACGCTCTGTACGTGGTACTGAGTTTTCGAATTTAGTGTTCTAAAATAAACATAAATCCCCTCTGCCTGTTTACCTCTGAAAGCACATTATAGTATGCGATACATGTTGATTAAAATAAGTCGATTCAATATTTTGCAAATTCCCTCGCGCACACTTCAGGGATGGTCCTCAACTCAAGCAATCGGACAATACACGATGAGCCAAAAATTCGGCTGCGACACAATTCATTAATTGATTTTTCCTAAAGCTATAGAAAATTCGGGTAAAAGGTGCTTGTATGTTATTTGTTCCCAAAAGTATGCCAACCAATTTGTCATATTATGGAAAGAAAAACTGGTAGGTCGTTTACACTGAGTAATAACTACTGATGAGAAGTGAATACTGCATACATTGGTGTTGAAAATAAAAATTTTGGAATGAACTCGACAAAATATTTCGCTTGCAGGTTTTTACAACGTTAAACTGATGGAGTCAACATTTTCGGGTTCCTTCTGTACATATTAAGATTCATAACGGTTTCGCCAGCTATCCTGCTATCGTCCTCAAGTGAAGGATGGCACGCATTTTCGCGATTTTTTTTTATTTTAGATTTTTGGCGCAGAAACCAGGCACTTTCCTCGACCAAATGCGGAACGTCCTCAAAGTCCCGCGGAATTATTCTTTTCCACGCTCATTAGAGCGGACACCCATGCTCTCTGTTAAAGTTATTTGTCTTTTAACGATTTCTATGGCCTCTGTTATAATTTGGCGGAATAAATTGAAAAATGAGTGATATTCTCCTTAAAAGGGCAGAATACGAGGAAAAAAAATAAGACAAATAACCAAAAATCGCGACTTTTGTGACAACAGAAAAATAATAGTGAAATAACAAGCATGTCTCCCACGGATTTTAAAAAAGGTAAAAAAAAAATATAAAAAAAAAACAATTTTTTTCAATGGGAAAATGGACATCTACTTCACAGCGCGTGGGAAATAATAATTAATTGAAAATTTGAGGAAGTTTCCTGATTGGCCGAGGAAACTTCCTGGTTTTGGCGAGTAAAATCCCCTATATAAGAGAGGACCACGAAGTTTCTTGCTTTCTTTCACCAGAGGACACTATCAGGGTGCTTGGGGAAACATTTGTGATTCTTTGCCAACATGCGCGGACGGAGAACAAGAGTGTTGTCTTCAAGGTCGAAGGAAATATATTTTCAGAATTTTCAGCCACAACCGTTAAATTATGGCCTAAAATGAACTCAATTATGGCATTTACTTTTTACGTGCGCCCTTTCGGACATAGGTTTGGTGCATATCTTATGGTATCTGGTTTTTGATTGCAGTTGAATCAACATATGAAGATAATTCAAACTAATTGATATATTCTGCATGTCCTCCAGCCATAACAAATAAATTATTTTGGGTAATTTCAGTTTTCCAATAACTAAAACGATGTTTCTATATACTATTTTTTCAAACTAATCATTAGTATACATTTGTAATTGAAACTGAGTGAACGGTATTACGGTCAGAGACACTCGATCATTGAAATATAGGTCTATTCACTCATGTGCATACTCCTATTACCTATTCAAAGGCTTTGTCCTGTGGTCGCAGGATATGTTCATACCATTCAGAATCGAATGTCACAGTGAACAAGACAGGAAAAACTTGTGGTATTTTATAGAATTAGATAAAACGATAAAATTGCTAGTGAAGTTGTATCACTCTTTGAGTGTTTTGTAAAAGACATACATTATTGGACTCGGATTTCCTAACTATGTTACGGATACAATAAGTGGAATGACATGATCTTTAATACAGTTTCTTTCGGAGTTTCCATTTCTTTATTCTAAAGCTGAAATGTCTACAGGATTTACCTACAGTAGTAATAATTACGAAGTTGACTTTATTTAGCACGTGTAATTAGAACTATACTATCCTGTCGTACATCTAAATATCAACACAACCGTACATATAATTTTCCCTGGGTGGTATGAACTCACCCAGACGGCGCGGGGTTTGAACCCAAATCCTTCAAGTTGGCACACGAGGTCGTTTTTCCGCCGGTAACTACAAAAATAAAAATATCGGCCCAGAATTGAACCTGGACCTCATGGTAGGCGAAATTCAACTCTAGAGCCACCGATTCTAACAATATATGAAGCTTTAAGATTTCAGAAAAATGAGATAATTGTAGTGCTTGATTAAATAGTATATACGGTTTCGGCATTTTTACACAAGGAATTTCATATAACAATGAAATGTAAAGAGTTCCATCGAAGATGTCAAATGAAAGAAGACCATTGTTATTCTCTTCACTGGAGATGTAATTTTTCTTTCTTACATGTCCTCCAAATTTACTCCTGTACAAACGCCTTTTCGCCTCTTTCTATTCTGGGAATCCATCATTATTGCGCGGCTGTAGCTACCATGACATTCTCCGAGTACCCACGTTGTCTCACGAGTCAAAGTAGCCGTAGGTAAACAATGCCTTTTCCGCTACGGAAAGGGTCACACAAGAATCGTGGATACAAGGGTGAATATATAGGAAGCGAGTTTATCCCGATGCAAAATTGAACGCCAGGAACAATATTTAGAAAACAACGGGCAAACTTCTTTTCTTCCTTCGGGGGGCGAAGTCCCGCAGCATTCTTTCTCCGAAAACGGACGACAGCACGTTCGGAAGTTTGCGGTAGGGAGGGGAGATCATAAAATGGAGAAAGAAAAAAAAAAGAGCGAAGAGTTGTTGGCTATGGCCGTCTGTAGTGCTTGTCTCGCCAAAACTCTTTTGCTCTGTGACAACAGCATCCGAGGGACGCACAAGAATCCAGCTCGCCCAGGGGCTATTCTTCCACATTTCCCAGCATCTCCTCCCAGGCTCCATCCGAATCGAAACGTTTTCTTTCCTTCTCGTTTCGCAAGCAAGACCTCTTTGCTGCTCCTCATATCCTTTACTGGTGCTCTGTCGTAGTCGCCTTGGTGATTTCCCTCCCCTTCCACTGTCCACCATCATTCGGCTTTGCTCCTTTTTCCCTTTGCTCAAACCCGTCTTCAGCTCTTCAGATGACTTTGATCTGGCTCGACAAGTATTTTATTTTTTAATTTTAACTTTTTTTTACATATTCAACCCCTCAACTCCTTGCTAAGTATCATAGTTACTAGATAGAATGATATAGTGTCTGCAGCACTTCAAAAATACTTGATATGGCGGGATAACTATTTCGTCAAATTTTTCTAATAACTTGATATGGCGGGAATTCGAGTGGCATGATGGAATTTCATCAATTTCGGGAGATTTTAATCTTCAGGTCCCCGATTGATCACCAAGGATTTTTCCGCATTCTGGGGTCTCGTTCGTGCCAGAGAGTTTTCTACACGAATGAGCCAAGATGGATTTAATACATATGAATGCAAGTTTTTGGAAAAGGTAAGGTGACTTACATAAACTTTTCTTTTATCATTCCTCAACTTCATTGCGCTCCTATTTGATGAAGTTATGCGCATTTAGCCCGCTAATATCATTTGCTGGTACACATCGGTAAGAAGTTTATAAAACTTTATGATAATAATTAACATCTGGCAGTCGATTGCCCATGTTTTTAGATGACTACTGGAGTAATAAATTCATTGGCAAAAATTTGTCAAATAAAATATTTACGCCATGGGAGTGTTACATTCATTTTAAGGTGAGGAAGATGTCCTTTACAAAAAGAATTTTCTTTGGCTTGCTCCACTATTTGATAAAAAAATTTAAATTAAGCATTGTAGAGTCATTTTATCTCGTTTTTCTCGAATTCTCAGCTAGTGGTTTAACATATGCTGGGCTGATTTTTTTGTAAAAGCTTTTTATCTGTGACCAAAAATTGAAAATTATATATATTCGAGTAGACTATTTATCGATACTCATGTGTTCCTTACTCCGGATATTTTCTGTCTGTTTGTTGGCATGACATGTAGGGTAGACTCAAAAAGTATGCAATTAATTTAACAACTGTTTTATCTACTGGTCCTCCATTCTCCCGGCATCCATATAGATCCAATGGTTGTGATTTCGGATTATAACTTATAATCAGTCTTTGCGAACCAAAATCGAATTAAATGGGAGATTTTTAAAATGAAATTACGGCTTTCAAATCTTCTTATCCTCAATTTCTCGATCTTACTATGGCGTCTTATGTAATATGGATTAACTGACTGGTTGCCTGCTTGACGCTCCGGCATAGCCGAAAAAAAATTTCAGCGTTGGTATTCTTAGCTGGATCACACATAAAACGTAGTTGTGACACTCTCTGACTTAATTAGATTGTTCAATCATTCCGGCATTATCTTTTTTCCTTCAAAAGCAGAATGAAAAAAATAGCCGTGGATAATATTGAAAGAGAATTATCAGAATTAATCCCTACAATTAAAAAAATTTTCCATGATAGTGATACATTATCTCAGTGTGATTGAATAATATTTGTAATTCATTCAAATGTTTTATTTTTCCTCCATTATCTCATTTGCTTTTATGAGGAGTTCTGAAGCAGAATAAAAACTAAACTCCTCTCCAATTTTTTATTTTCCGCCAATCTAGATACGTATAATAAAGTTCTTTGTTTTTAGTTTGCCTATTTTGCTTCTCCCAATAACATTTGCTATTATGTACATAAAAATATATCTATAAT
The DNA here is from genome assembly GCF_921293095.1 of Ischnura elegans. NCBI lineage: Eukaryota > Metazoa > Arthropoda > Insecta > Odonata > Coenagrionidae > Ischnura > Ischnura elegans. Next base: position 84,109,047 of record NC_060251.1, on the reverse strand, counting down.
TGAAATGTTAGGGCTTTAACCTATGTAGCATTTATACTATGATTGAATGACAAGTTAAGCCGCATCTTCCTCCTTAAAAATAAATGTTGATACTATCACCTGGCAGTTTTGGGGAGGAAATCCTTTTTTTAAATAAAAGTCTATAAACATTTCCATAGTTTATAACAAGGTGACCACAGCCATGGTGAGTACATCCTTTAGTATCCTGAAAAGCTCTTAGCGGTCGTAGAAGGAGGTAAAAGGCGTCAACCTGAAGATTTATATGAAAGGTACTTACCGTTTATACTCGTGGTTTTGGGATAAAAGGAGCATCTTGATAACACTTAACACACCTTACATCTGTCGTGGAATCTAAAAGACTAGTCCTTTTCCCCGCGGAATGAACACAAACAGCACGCCGCCTCGCCATAAACGCAAGTGGTACAAGAGATATTCCTGAATCTCCAATAAAACGGCTTTTTAAGAGGGAAGGAATGAAGAAAATGGACAGTGTGGGGGCTCCTTGAGCAAACGTCTACACGCTTTTCCGTATACGTGAGGTAGAGGAGGCGATGAGCATCGTTGTGGAGGTATCAAGGCGTGGAGCCAGAGCTAAGAGGAGGCATGGAGGAGGTGTATAAAAGCCGGATAGCGACCGTAACAGCTCCGTAATGGCCTAATGCGCTCGGTAGAAAGAGGAGAAAAGGCCTCCTTCGCCTTTCTTCGAGGACCAAACACGCCTTCTCTCTCTTTTCCCAGTGCGGACTGGATATAGTATAACGCGAACTATGCTCAGAACTTACCCTCCCCCCCTTTCCCATGCCCCCAGTCACGTGACCCTTTTTCCAAGCATTTCCCTCCGAAATAAAAAGGGAACCAGGCGGGGTGGGGAAAGTAGTGGAAGTTTTCGCAGATACACTCCCATTTTGACTTCAGCTCTCCTCCCCCACTACCACCCTTGCCAATCTTCTATGCGCGCCCTTCCGTTCCGCGCACTTTGGTTCCGCCTGCCTCGCTTTCCAAGGTCTTTCATTCCATATTCCCTCTGTCTCTTTTTCTCAAACACTCTGCCTCCATCTTGCTCCTCCTCCCCATCGACATGACCTTATCTTGGTGCGTGTGGAAAGGGTGTGGTCCTCATCCCCAGTGCAACATCCAGGAAGAGAGAGAGACTTGTACGAAAATGGGGCTATCGTCACGACTATGCAGTCATAGTCTTCCATTTATCTCTCTTTGCATGATCTTAAGGCTCCGTTCTAGGCAACTTTACTTCACGAAAACTCTTTTCACGCTTGACTTATCTTGCCAGAACGGCGTTCCGGCGCGTTCCGGTGACACCACTAGCCGCAAGTATGAACAAACAGACTCCAAGTTCTTCTTAAATAATTGATGGGGAAATCAATAACAGGATATGATTCGTCGTCTTATTCAGATATAAAAGTAATTTATTTAGGCTTTTTAGAGTAAATAAGTTATATAATAAGTTTATGAGAACCCACTAGTTGTAAAATATTAATGTTTTACATTATCAAACGACACGATACTAATACCAAATATTAGAATGATAAGCTAAGACTCCATCAGAAACACGCTACTATTACTCATCAGAAATGGAAACTCGTTACTCTAGTCACATGTTTGCTCTAAAGATTTACTGGTTAATGAACTAGTGAATCGTAAGGACTAATATGCGAAAAACTTAAAGTTGAATAGAATTATAAGAAAAAGAAATGATTGTTTTCTACTCTATTGCCTCGCTGACTTTGCTCCCAGGTCTGGCTTTTCCTCGGCGGCATTTGGAGCCATTCCGACTTCCTACAAATCCTACCCTTCCATCCCTCTCTCTCCCTGAGCAAGAGCCGGATCTCTCTCTGCTTCCCAAATTCCTCCCGACCTCCAAGAAATCCCGCTTTTAAACCTTACACACGCAAGTCGTGTTCCTCCCAGAGTGCCTGGACACATCCAAGTCTCGTCTCACGTACCACGCTTTCCATCTCGGCCAATAGAAATGACCGGGGTCGTGGGAGATAGGAAACCGGATAGCTCCCTATGCATGGTGGCAGCCGCCTGTAAGCCTGTCTTTCAAACCCATTCCGTCAAATGGTTTAAACTGAGGAAAATAATTCGATATAGATGTTCTTATGTTGATATTGGCAAACCAAACATTCGTAAACATAAGTATGGTTACGGTTGCTTATAAGTTTTTGTTTTCGATGAAATTTTAAATAGAGTTGGGTTGATTATATTTCTATAAGGAATGTGTGTCAACGTAATAAGAATATATGTATATTTATATAAAGAGAAAAGCTTTCCACATTAATTTATTGATTTTAGTCACTTGAGGATGTTTATGCAGCATTTTCTCCCATCTAATATTTACTAGGCTAATTAATTAATAGGCTAATTCACGATTTGAAACGTTGTGATACTCGGGATTGTTTGCCATGATAGACTGTTGTGTTCTATTGGGAATAATCACGGCATCGCAAACAAGAGCATCACAAACAAGAGACATCGAGATGAGGATTTGATGCTATTTGGAAAATTGTTTATTAACTTCTGTAGCCCAACGTATAATTTTACTTCTTATGATGCATACCTTGAAATACATTTAATATATTTCCGTAATTTTCAAAGACGATAAAATTCTCGTAGAAATTAGGGCATTGGTGAAGGATTGCATTTAGAGTTCATTAATGCTATCAACTAGAGCGACGAAAGGTATAGTGATTTTTGATACGTGGTTGTTGGTTTTTAGTGATATGGGAAATAGTCACGCAAAGTTCATTTCGAGGAGAAATCCACTTCGCATTAAATTCTTAACTGCTCATTGGATCGCTTTGCTCTTTTAAATGATACACATTAGGAAAAATTATAAGATTAAATGAACTTTTACCCTCGTTCTGGCTTCTTATAGTTGACCATGGGTCGATTTCGGGATGATATTCATGTAACCTTCCAAAAAAACCTTGATTACTAAACCAATTCATATCAAAATCCTTGTTGTAAACACTTGAAACCGTTGCATTGAAACTTTAATGCGAATATATTTCTGCTTGGATTCGAATATACAAACTTACTCCTACTACAATTTTTCAGAAGCTCATGGTTTACGTTGCGGCATAAACTATGGACGCATACTCTGAGTGTGTGCAACATCTTAAAAAAATTTAATCGTCAATTTTCCCCTCAACTGCATACACTTCTTTCGCACCAGATTTCCATTTCTTTCCATACATCTCCATTCTCAGTATTCCATCTTCACGCCATATCCCCTTTTCGGCTTCCATTCCTTTCCTCTCTCTTTGACCTTTCCTCCATTTCCATCCCTTCCCATTCATATTTCTCTCTCTTTTCAACCCCTCGCCTTCCATTTCCATATAAATTTCATGCGGAGTAAGGTCTCGTATTCCGGATGTCTGCCTCTAAACGCTATTTATCCGCAGAATTTTTCGTTTTTCAACCGTCCAAAAGTGCTTCCACTTTCACCAGGAGAGAGAAACACTTACACTTCATTAATGCGATTCTCTCTGTATATGTACATATATTGAGCAATTAGTCGACCCTCACGTTTTCCGCTCATGTTCACTGTCTGCTTCGATAATTAATTAGCTTATTTGCGGAGAATTAAAGTATGTGGGCCAATCACGTCTTATTTTTATGTTGTATGTAAAGACGTGAATCAACAAGCAATGGTAACCGCCCTTCATTTGATTAAAGAGCAGGAATTCTGTTTATGCTTACTTTTGGGTTCTTCGTAAATACATACAGTCTGCATATATGCCCTGCAAAAATAATTTTCTCGTCTTGCCTTTACCTTATTTTATCATATGTCCTTCAGAGAATGCTCTTTCTTAGCCCATTTGAAATAATTTACTCTCTTTGATCAAATTTTCTACTGATTCAAGATTCTTTATACCAATCTGTGGTTCATTGATAAATATTAAAAGCAAATTTTATTTTTTAATTGCAAAAAAACGTGAGGAATTATGAAGTACTAATGGATAGATAATTTCTAGCACTATAACATGAGAGCCAAGTACCTACTCTTGTCTATTTTCTACTGAATTTTACCTTTATACTATTTTTATGATGAATATTCATTCATGTGCATTTTTGCAATTAATAGCTATGAAAACATGATTTAAATTTTCAATGTATTATATTTTTTACACTTATACTACCTCATTTTTAATTTCAAATTTTAGAGAAAAAAATATTTCATTACACATTTCGCCTCCTTCTTGTCGTACTACTTTCTTCTCAGCTCCCTACCACTATTCCCCAAACGAGCAATTTCTCCTCGAGCATTTTACGCCCATTGCGTTTTAGGAATGAAGGCGCATCAAGCGATATGGAACATTCTCCAAACCTCCCTTTCAAATCCATAATCCCTGCTTCTACTTATCCTTTTGCTCACATAGCCTTTTGAACGTGAACGGGAATGGTTATGAGAAAGCCTCTGTATAAGCCATTCTGCCCATTAATTTACTTTAGATTTTAACTCTTACCCTTGCTTGTCTAGACATAAGAATTGCACAAAACAAGACGCAAATTCCGCAGCTCTCGCGATTCAGACTTGAACATATACTAAACGCTATCACACTGCCGAAGCTAAAGCCCTCAAGCAAATGAGCAGATATTATGGTAGTAAGAGTCATTACTGAAATAATACAGACAAAATGGATCGACCGAGCAACTGATGAGGAAGTGCAGAGAACAGTGGGAGAAAAGAGAAGTCCCATCAAAAGCCTTAGGCCTACCACACACGTTCCGGCCCGGCCTCAAGGCCCGGACTGTACAGTCCGGGCCTTGAGGCCAAACTGAACGTGTATGGCGATGCCTTGAGGCGGATTGTCGGCCGGACGGCCGGATGGGAATCCAATGAGGCCCGGCCTCAAGGCCTTGAGGCCGGACCTCATTGTTTGGCCGGAGTCGTGTTCTCCCCCCACGCAAACCAGTCGCGCGGTAGCTCTGTTCGACGGTGTACCTTTTGTGCTCGACATGTCAACTATTGAAGAGATTGAGGCAATTGCAGTGATAGGCTGCTATTCTGGATGGAATAGCATTATGCTATTCTTCGATATTGCAACCGCTGTTGCTATAATATAGCGTATTGCAACGCCTATGCTATTTGGTATTACGAACGGTTGCAATTCGTGTTTTTACTACACCGGAAGACGTAATTCACAGAATAGCATAGGCCCGTAGCAATTCACTATTCTGAACGGTGAATTGCAACCGGTAGGCTTGCAATAATATTACGCGGTCTTCGAGGCCGAGCTATCCGATATTTCAACCCAGAAAACGTGCGCATTGCGATGTCGAATTGTTTTTCTGAGGTTAGTAACCTAATCAAGCATTGAAAAATGGAATAATAGCCAAAAATAAAATGATATCAGCTTTATTTTAATTAAGTAATAGTAGCATAAGTGACGAATATTTAACTAGTTAAGTGATTTGGTTAGGAATTAACATTCGAGCTTGATATATGAAGCACAAGCTTGCTTCATCGACAGTACGAAAACAATAACAATTAATGCAAAGAATTACTACCATTAGCCCAAATTTTACGCGTTTTATTCATATTTACAATTCATAATTTTATTTCATCACTTGACTTGCTACTAAAAATATCCTCAATGTAGGCTATCAGGTCGATTCTTGAAAATTTTCAAGCTTGTGTTAACACACTAACCTGCCAAATATATTAATAGTTATAGCTTTCAATGAATACCATATATTACCATAATAATACCATATACTTTGATCAGCCGTTCATTTCCTCAATTGGACAGTATATACAAATACATGCAACGAGTCGAAATTGTTTTCCCCACTATTCGCTGCCTTCTACAATTAAAACTAAAAATTTATTAAATTATAAACACGGGCAGTCGACTTGAATTACTTGCTTGAAAACAAAGGATTTCTCCGAACACCAATAAAGTTTCCGAACAAATATGATTCACCACAAACGTTTATTGGAATATCCATGCACTGCATCATTAATGCAATATATATCATGTGGAATTGAATACAAATTGTTTCCTCTATAGACAAGTAAGTTATTCACACAATTAAGTTTCATTTTATCGGCACAGTTCAGGGTCTATCAAAAATTTCAGTGAGCACATTAAAATCAGCTGATACGAAAACAATGATAACTGACACAACAGCACTTTCCACACGATTCACTTTTGCTAGATTCACTTTTTCACAGCTGTTCCATCCATCCTCAAATTCAACATTACCTCCCTCTGCTTTTTCCAAATATGCAGCTGAAATATCGATACTATTCCATCATAATACGTGAGAGCACAGCTGTGACGTTGCCACCTACTTCATTTCCTAAACAGAGAATGAACACTGAAATTAGGGAGTCATACAATATATAGATAACATTAGAAACGAAAGCTTCTAGTTCATACAGTAAAACGATATCGTCACGAGCAATACAATAAAAGTTGATACATATTAATTCTGATATGCAACAAACAGACTTCGAAGCCTGACACATTTACGAAGAAAAGCAAACATATTTAGCTTTCAATGATTATTTCGCATAGCATATATCTCACGTTAAAGGACCGATCGGATATAGGTAAATCATTGAATATTTATGTCCGATAAATCATCATTATAACAACGAAATTATGACCTAACCCACCTGTCTGAAGCCATTGGGAAATTATCACAACCACAACAAACAGCTGATTTCTTAAATGAGATTTTCAAAGCGTATTATATACTTCCAAGGTTTAATATAATTTTTAAATGTAAATAAAGCAATTATTTATAATTTCAAGTCAATATTCCGTAAAATACAGAAAAATATATAAAATATCTTCTCCCTCATAGGTTACCCAAACTGTTCAGAAAGTTTTTCATACGGGAAGAGGCGGAGCTTCCAAATAGCTCGCGCAAGAAATAGTATGCTGCTATTCCGAACAAAATTATTACTACGCTTCATTCATAATACGGGGTCGTTGCTATAATGACCCGCAGAATAGCATATGCTATTTTTTGCAACGCTTATCCAGAATAGCAGCCATAGTGTGTGTTCTAGCGAAAAGGAAAAAGCGCAAGAGAAGCATGTGGGCGAAGTCGTGGCTTGAAAGGAAAAAATTTACTCATGTTAATTTATTAACCGAACTTCAGTGTTATCCGAAAGATTGGAAGAACTATTTAAGAATGGACGAACCAACTTACCTGGAGTTATTCAGAATGGTTACACCTTTTATTGCCAAGCAAGACACTGTTATGAGGCAAGCTATAACGCCTCACGAAAAGTTAACAGCAACATTGCGATATTTGGCTACAGGCAGGACACTGGAAGATTTGAAGTTCACTACTAGAATTTCCCCTCAATCTTTGGGACAAATTATACCAGAGACTTGCTTGGCATTAGCAAAAGCACTAAAGGACTTCTGTAAGGTAAATAAATAAATAAAATAACTGATTGTGAGAGTCAAGCAAAATAAGTGGGCACACCTGTTAAAGTAATATCCATACATGAGTTATTACGCTATATATAGTATAATAACTTCTATATGAACAAAATTTCCTATCTCCCGTGTTGCCTTCAAATTATTAGCCTATTTATACGTTCAACTCGTGTATAGGTACTCACTTTACTTGACTCTTAATGCAATGTACGCAATTTGAAGTCAATTTCTATTGAACAATCGATGGAAATACAAATGCAGGGCTGTTTACAAACACTTCAAACATAAATTGACCCGTATTACTGTCCTTGGTAATGTTAAGTACTTAGGGCTAATATTTTAAATTATAAAAAAATATAAGAAAAAGTTATTGTAAATGGGTGTAATAAACTTGGTTCTATAATGTATCAAAAAAAGATTGCTGCTCCTCAGATGTTGATCGGTAGTTAGAATTAGTTTGATGTTGTTGGACGGATATTTGCGACTGGAAACTGTGCTCTGATGAATGTGACGGAGGGCCATATTCCAAAGAGAAACCTGTATTTATTGAAGCATTTCTATGGAGTGATCCTAATTCTGCTTCAAACAGAGCATCATTCATCAGTTTCTGTGCAAATATTCTCTGTTCAGGAGTAAGTTCTGGCTATCTTATATAAAAATCCCAAGTTATTGGAACGAAAACTACGGGACTACCAAGCGCACAAAGTTGGGAAACTTCATTTTAGGCGCAAAAAACGGGTACTTTTTTATAACAAAAAAAATTACAGAAAACAATATGGGGCGGAAATTTTTTTACGTAAATGATGCAACGTAAAATAAATTCCCTTTCGTAGCTTTTCGTTGCATTGAAATTGATTGCCTCATCTAGACGATAGAGCTCCTCAAACTATGGCGTCTCGCTTTTTTTTTACAAACAGTAGATGCGAGAGGGTTGAAAATGTGGTGGGAGAGGGAAAACAAGTGTCTCGAACTGCAGGATTCACCCTTCACATTCGGTTCCGACTCCGTTTCGCTTGGCCTTGAGGCCGGACCTCATTGGATTCCCATCCGGCCGTCCGGCCAGCAATCCGCCTCAAGGCATCGCCATACACGTTCAGTTTGGCCTCAAGGCCCGGACTGTACAGTCCGGGCCTTGAGGCCAAACTGAACGTGTATGGGAGGCGGCCAAACTGCGCTGTCCAGGCCTCAAGGCCGGCCTCGAGGCCAGGCCTTGAGGCCGAGCCTTGAGGCCGGGCCGGAACGTGTGTGGAGGGCCTTAGAAGGACAATTGAAAGGGAAGAAGGGCAAGGGACGGCCCGAAATGAATTACATAAGGCAAGGTATAAATGATGTGAAAGAAGCGAAATACATCGCTATGAAATGGCTAACGGATAGAAAAGAGGTATGGAGAGATTCGACAAATTGGACTGTTGACTAATGATGATGACACTGAAATTATTTGGCTATATTTTCAACATTATAGCACACCGAAATAGATTCAAATTTTTGCCTATAATGTTAAATAAATTAGTAAAAGGATACAGTCTGATAAATTTCCAAATCAGAAATAACTTGAAATTTTCTCTTTTCACACTACATAGGTAACCAAACTTTTCTTAATGTGGCTTACAAAGAATTTTATTGAGATTATTGTTTTTCAAAAATCTAACCAACGACTAATACTCTGGTAACGAAATATCTATGCCTAAAAAGTGCCATTCCAATAATGACTACGCGAAATTTGAGTATGCTACTCAAGGATTTGAATTAGGGAATAGGGTTAATATATCACCTTCTGTAACCATGAATGGGCACTTTTATGAGAGAAAAAAAATAGAATTCGGGCTTGGAATTATTTTAAAAAAATCGGTCTCCTTATTAATTTATACAGCCCTGAGTTCCCATACATTAATGCACAAAAAAAGCACAGTATGCATATTTCATGAGATTTTAGCCACAGGGAGGAAGAGTGAATAAAAAAAACTCGTCCATTCATTAACACACAGCCTTTGTCCTCTTTACACGGTTCTCGATTCGCGGTTCCATCCAAACCCCTTCCATAATAAAGCATCTACTTTTTCGCTCCCTCTCCCTCGGCCCCTCCTTCATCCCCATTCTACAGCCTCATCCTACAGCCCCATTCGACCCTCCCCCACCAACAACGCCATCACTCGTGGCCCTCCCGAGACTCTTGTCCGACTACACACGCTCGCGCGGTTAACCAGACCATCATTTTGGAATCGTTTTCACTATGCGAAAAACTCTCATCAAAACCATGGACGAATAATGACTTCATCCATTATCGTTCTAAGCCAATATATACGGGTTAGGAGTCGTTCAGGGATAACCGAACTTGATCCAGGTAAGGGAAGAGGAAATTAAATGACGAGATAGTCATGATGACAAGTCGATTGGGGGTTGATTTTTTCTAAGGCATATAAATTCGCATTTGTGTGTTTTCTGACTGTGCTTACAAACGCGAAACTATCGCTTTAAAAAAGCTGTTCACACCGTAAAATGCGTTCTTAGGATTAGACTCAGGCGTACTAGTGAGAAACCGCAGCAATGTTTAAGGCGTTTTTAAGTACCAAGCCAGGGAAGAGAATCTTATTAGAGGATCCTCTATGAAGCATTTGAAGGATCTTTTAAGGAAGTAGCACAATATTGTGCTATTTGGCTTTTAAGCCTATGAAAACCCTTACGGTGTATAGCAACGTCTGGTGATAAAGTTTTTTGAAGAAAATGTATAAAAAAAGACCTTAGTAAAAATTTACAGGTCACATTTAATGCCTTATAAGGGATGAATAATATTTCATTGCGTAAATAAGGCATGCGACAGGAATTTAAGTATGCATTTATATCCATGCCATTGCTACTAAAGACAGTGATAATATAATTAAAAATGATATAAGTTGTACACAGTTTAATATTTTTCTGTCAAGCAGATGTACCCTTACTTGCTATTTGAATCTGGTCTTTATTTATTTCTACATCTCTATTTTCTGTCATCGTAAAGTTACGTGTGCATGATGACAGAAGAAGGCTTTTAAATTTTTATTAATGCCTGGAGCATCTCTTTTTCCTTCAGTAGGTAGTTCATTTACCCTCTATCCAAGTTCTTTCACCTATCCAAAGATATAATTTCATCGGCGAGGATATGATGCACTGATACATGTGAAAAAAAATTCACGCAAAAAGCCACAAAACTTCTTCAAAAAATAAATTAAGAAGTATAATTTAGAAACTAAACTCGCCTGTTACAGAACATTATATATGTTCTTTAATGTAAGTTGCCTTTTTACCATTTTATACACGTCAAATATATATTTGATTTGAACGAACCGTTGTTATTGAAACAAAAAAAAATAATTTTAATCGGTTGCACTAACAGGTACTATTTAAAAAAAGTTACTCAATATCATCAAACGTTTAGTATATTGTCTGAGAAATAAATAACCTCTGATTTGATAAGTACACCAACTATTTTTATTTTTTTCCGTGAATTATACAAAAATGGGAATTTCCACAATTATTCACTCGTTTAAAGTTAACCATTATTTTTTTACAGCCACCAAGGCAGTGGGGAAAAATACCAGAACTATGGATCGTTCTCCTCTCCTTAAAGTCAATTGTAACCAACATCAATTTGCACATAAATTTAAATAAATAGAAATAAAATGCTCTTTCCTGAAAATTAAATTTTTACGGCAAGATGACTTTAAACTTGTAAGGGTCGAAATTTTCGTGTTAATCCCAATTTATGCTTATCAAAATTTTTTTTAAACATTCTATTAAATTTTCTCACCGGAAAATTGTGAACGCAACGATGCATGTACAAAATGAAGCCCGCAAATTCTTACGGTTGGCCGGAAAAAAGTGTCGGATGGGCTTAAAAAATGTTTTGGATTCACGATCCTGGGCTCAGAAACATTCATGCTCTCAATCAATCAAAACAAAAAAGTATTTTTTCCGCTGTGCTGTTCCGTGAATAGCGGCAGATAAATTGCGTTTCAGCGAGATTCAGGAGCCGTTTTGCTGGAATGAATAATCAACGCATCGCATCAGTCAATGCCATCACATTCCTTCCCGTTACAGAGGCCAGCGATATCATCGGGATAAATTGATTGTTACCAGATATCTCTCTTAGCTTTGGTTCCCCGCCTTTAAAAAATCAAGGCCCAGAATCTATGCAAATTATAATTCTATTTCTGCTTTGGGGCGGCATTTACGTAAAAAAATGGCCTTGTGTTACTAGCATTGCTTGACAAAAAAAATGTTTTTGTGCAGAACCACCAGGTCTTTTTATATATCAATACCGTTCACCTTATTCTCTATAATTATTTAGACATTAATTCCATCATGTAAATTAATTGATGCCTCTGGACGTAAAATGAACAGGCTTGCAAAATTTGACAAACTCGGGTGAATTTCATGATTAATGAATGCCATTTACGCTGTGCCTCAACCGAATACTTGGCAAATATTTTTAAATTTAATATTGGAGTTTTTACCCTGAATTAGTTCGCACTCTACTGGAATAGGTACTCATTTTCAAATGTTCTTTCTATTTATTCAAGAGATTTTAGGAATGCATATCATGCCCCTTCATTTTCCATACCCCGCTTTTTATTCACGGAGAAGAAAATGTCTTTTAAAATTTATGCTTTACAATGAATGCATCATTAAGTAGCCACTTATCTGTTATTTTTAGGCACAGCAGAAGCAACAGTAATTCATTTGCAGGTTTTGAAAATACATGTATATCCTTAAGCATGCTTTACATGAACGGTTATAGTAGGATCAATGTTAACATTAATAGTCTATCAGAAAATTCCCTGATACTACGATCTCATAATATAAAAAAACTCAATGTTTTTCTGTCTAAAGTTTTTTTGTAATAAACCATTAGCTGAAGTGGTCTACTCGCTTTCATTAATCACACGTAAAGTAACAGCTTGCCAAGATACAACACGTTGCGTGACCGAAGATAATTAATCATTTCTAAACGGAATATCATGATATGTAGGTAATATATTACACCTATAATTGGAGTTAACAAATGAAAGTCACTTTGCGACGTTTCAAGCCCGAATCATTTTGGGGTAAGCCCGCAAGTGGAATCTACCCCTCATGAAATTTATGTGCGGATGAGATGAACGTATCTGAGAGAGATGAATTCCTTTAACTATTTGTTGAATATTTTGATGTACAAAGAGATGTTGAACGAATGCTGTGAATGTTAACTTCTCATCCCGTGCAACTTGGAGTAGGGCGCTAAGTAGTTGAAAAGCTGGAGAACATATCGGAAGAATTAGATATGAATGAAGAGAGAAAGTTACAGTCAAACACTCTGAAATCCCATAACTTAAATCGACGTAAAATAGCCACAAATTGGAGTCTTGAAAAATGATAACTTGACAATAGGAGTTGCTCTCTTGCCGCGTTTCGAAAAACTCCTTGACTCAAAGCATGTTCTCCATTACGAGTATTAGACCCTCAAGAACACAAAGATCTCTATGATGAAAAATTCACAACCTGTGTAGGAATTTAGGGCCATTAAGATGAAGGATGCCAATAGATGTACCATTGAATTAAGCAAATCAAGGTTCCAATTCTGCCACGCATGCAATTCGCTTTAACTCTAGTAAACTGGAAAATGGCTTTAATTCAAGTAAATTTATCCGTAGCCAGAGAGTCATTCCGTTTCCTTCTGCATTGCATAACCACTTCATTCTCCTTCTAATATTCCACGTCACCTTCGCTCTCTGCAGCACTAGAAACCAAAACATTTTTTTCACCTCTCATATTATTCATTTTTTGCCTTAAAATCCCTAAATTGCTAGAAGCCGCAGCCTGCCGAGATTAGATCTCTGTTACTCAACATAACATAGCTTTTTACTCAGTAATTTATATCCTTGCTCCACAGAAATTTGTTGGGCAAAGCCTTTGACTGAAACTTCCAACTCTTCAGGATCACAAAATGGTGAGGTATTCAGCTTAAATCATTTCCAAAATAAGTGTGTGAGATATTATATTTTATTTATTTTTTACAAAACAGTTTAGTTAGGGCGATGTATTTTTCTAGATCAATCGATATTTCTTCCTCAAGTTTATGAGACATTAGAGGAAATATATTTACTTAATTTAGTATTCATGATAGATTTATAGCATGATAAGCCCAAGTTTTTTTCATCAAATAGTGTATAAATTACGATACGAGTAGTACTTTAAAAGTTTTAAGAAGGGAGTTTATGAAGGTGAACCAAAAAAAAAAAAGAAAAATACTGGCAAGGAACTGATTCCTTGGAAGACTGGACTAAGGCAGGCGAATAGATAATTGAGCGAATGTTAGTCTAACAGGCTAGGACAAGTGGTAGGCAGTAGCGGAAGGCAGGTAATGGATGACTAAGATGAATGGAAAACCCTTGGAGGATTGGTGAGGAGTTGTAAAGTAAAACGTGGGTAGTAATGGTTTTGGGGAGACATTACCAGTCATTAAGGAGGATTTTTAGTTAAAAAATGAGATTTATGAATCCATTCCACACTTTGTTAACCGTTTTAAAGTTATAACTTATTTTGAAAGCACGAAAGCTACCTATTTCACACTGCAAATGGTAAGAAAACTTCGTGCATGCCAATGGCGCTCGGTATTTCAAGTCATAGGTAATAATTCCTTTAGTTGCAGCATATTCTGTTTCAAATACTCAGTGTAACTAAATATTTTAAAGGCTCCATAATTTCTTTTGCGTCTTACAAGCAAAAAATACGACTTCATGATTGATTAATCCGCGGTTAAATCGATCTCTTGAATTAAATACAGCGAGAGTAAATGTTAGCTGACGAGTCACTGATACCAGAAACACATTTTTTGTTTTAATTACTGAAATGGCTTTACTATACTTACTTTAAAAAATCTATGAATTGGAAACGGAAATTTTTAATTTTCAAGGCCTTTTTTATGTCTTTAATTTGCGTTTTCAAGCGTTTCTTCTATAAAATGTTTTAATGAATAAGACAATAATTTTTTTCAAGGAGGGTGATTATCTCCGATTTTTTTGCAAAGTGATTGTTTAAATTAATCATTATTATCTGAATTAAAATATCTAAGAAAAAAGGATAATATTAATCAAAATTGTATGCATTAAATACCTCAAGTCTCTGTGACACGGGCGTCATTCTGCCTACTTACGTCTAAATATACTCAAATACCAATTAGAAAATGTACTTATGATCATTCGTTGAAAGAAGCCTTGAAATTGTTGTAATAATTACAATTTTATCCTTCATGCTCTGGAAATTTCCTTCGATCACCGCCTGCATATTATAAAAACCATTCTTTATTCCCTGACATCAGTTGATGCATGTGGATTCAATAAATTCCGTTCATTATTTTTATAACGTTTTTCGGACTTCAGTTGATCAAATGCAGGAAACTTGGACTTCTGTTTTAAATTAGGACGCCCCCTTCAAATTTTCCCAAAGTAGCTGTAAACGTCGGCATTCGGTTTAAGACTTCTACTTAAACAAAAAAGGTAAGTAATGTAAAAATATTAGCCTAATTCTTTCAATGGGTATTTTATTCATTATTTAGATCCTACTCTGCTGAGTGATACCACTTTATGGAAATAAAGTTTTATCTAGCACGTTTTCCGGAGACTTTATCATGCCCCGGGTGCTATGTGTTTCATTTTTGAGAGCATTGTTTTTCTTATGATATAAATGAAATATAAATTCTAAGGAACAGCAAATTTGAGATCTGGAGATACATTTCTTCATTCTTTTACAATGCTACCGAATTCATTGACCGAAATGGATGTGTTTCTTGTCGGGAACCCCACGAAGTTCGTGATTAAGTGGCATGAAGATAAGAAAATCGGATCGAGGACACGCTCGATCCCTTCAATTGATTCAAGGGTACATTATACAAGCATATGGAAAGGATATGTCACTCGAAGAAACGCTCGACATTTCGAAATTCCTTATGATGCCGTATCTCGTTGTATTCTATATTGGTTAAATATATACATCAATGTAGAAGATTTAAATATTTGAAAAAATAAGGCATTACTGCCTTTTTCGTATGTATCTTCACAGAAGGGGCATAAAAATTCCCTTAATTGTTCAGCTCTAAAAAGTTATTTCGTGGACGCCTTTATTATGGGGAGACAAAGGCAAAAACATTATTTGTAGCGTTTTCATACTTTGCTTTTCACTGATCGTACCTTCTCCAATTATTTTTTATATTTATAGAAAAGCTTTAACTGATTATAATTCATTTGGTTTATCTAATTAATTACTTTCAATCGAATAAATTACTGCACTACTTCTTCATGAAGAGTGGACATGCATACAGTTTTAGGGAAGAGAAATTGCACAAATAGTGGCAGAAAACATTATTTTTCTCATTCAAGCACTAATAAAAATCCAATACTGAGTTCATGCAGGACTCAGGAGCAACTTCAGTTTCATGTAAATATCTTCCGAATTTACAAATTCAAAAATTAATACTTGTTCCCATGAGTTGATTTAAGATTAAATAATCCATGGAATAAAAATTCCACAGGATTCTTAAGCAACCCTATTGTGCCCAAGTGAGGCGATTCGCCGCATTAATTACAATCCCATCATTTTTATATTTTGGAAACACGGCATGAGATGGAAATTTCGAAGAAATGAGATAAGCATTAAAACACTTTGTACGGTAATATTCTCGCGATGCAAATTATCCTTCCCGATCTTTCTGATAACATATAAACGCAAATTTAGTAATAGTTTTTTAACCGTTGGCAATTTTTTTTGAGTTTTGAGAATATGACTAGCACGGTGTGAAACTAAATAAGCCCATGTAGAATCTGAGTTTTTCCCGGCGTATGCTCTGCAGGAATATTTCTCGGGTTTCCCACCGGGTGTCGTATCGGGTTGTAGTTCCCAACGTTTCCATGACTAATTGTAAGTCCGTCATCGTCATTAACCCCTGATGACGATGACGGACTTCGTCATGGAAACGTTGGGAACTACAACCCGATACGACACCCGGTGGGAAACCCGAGAAATATTCCTGCAGTAAATAAGCCCACTTTAAAGCCTGCTTAATAAGACAACGCACTTTCCTGGATGCCCTAAGTTTTTTTCAGACCTCATTCTTTTAGAATTATTATACGATGTCATTCCAAGTTAATTTGCTCATTTTTACTTGGCTTATTTGTTGCGATTCATGAAAATACGAAGATAATATTACGCTCTTTTCATGCACATGAAATAACTGTTAAGCTATATCATACATTCACGTGTTACTTGATACCCTTATACATATTTTTAAGGAATGAGGAAAACAAAAGATAAGAAAGCGCATGGAAGAAATACACAAGAGCGCGAGATTGTCATTTCGTGTTTTGTACAAGAGCCATGTCATCGCGTATCTGAATCGTGAGGAGGGCTTACAAATGATAAAAATGGAAGAGTTACAAGACAACGTGTTCGCGTTACTGCTTTTGACATCCAAGATGCATACCCAGGGAGCATTACTCACGGAGATGCAGTCAGCGTCACAGAAACCCACGTGATATTCACCACTCCCCACCTCAACGTTCGGGAGACGAACTACATGACCCCTCCCCCATTCTTTGCGAGTTTATGTCTGCGACACGGTATCTTGCATCTAATTCATTTTTCATCAATTTTCATCATCAAAGGGGGAATTTGAACTCTTTTCTACCTCCTCCTATCCCTCCTGGAAGTTGTTGACCCCAGATTTTCGAAATTTCCTGCGGGAAAGCTCAACGGTTGGAATTTTGCGTTCATCGCAATGCCTTCCGCGCCATCTTTCCATCGGCGACATATTATGACATAATCTCGACCAATCGCGGTGTCACTTCCGCCGCCTGCACGTTTCCGCCTTCCTAAAATCCCAGGATCTTCCACGTGCCATCGTAAATCGTTACCCCATCCGCGTCGCCGTGCGTTGCTATAGTTCCCTCTCTATCTCTCCTGACCCACAAAAACAGGTAGGTATTCCAAACTTTCGTGAGAGTCTTCAGGGTTCCTTAACCCCAGCATCAGCCGCCGGTCTCGGTTACCAAGTCATAATATCCACTCTTACACGAGAATAAATTTTCTCTAGACAATGTCGAGATCGCTTAACTGGTTTACATGTTGAGTATTAATTCAAAATATAGGATTACGTGATAAATACATTCCTTCCACATTCCATCCTGATGTAATTTCGGCATTAAATAGGGATAAATTATGGACTGTAGAGTGCAAAACAAATGGCACAATCAGTGGTGGTAAAAAATCGAATTATTTTGCAACGATTACTTTTTTCGAAATGTAAGTTTTACTTATAATTTCATCTCGATGGTAAAACAGGGTTCGTTACTTTCTCTGTAATCGTTACTTGCTCGTAATCGAGGGTTACTTGACTGATTTCACTAATTAAACTAGGCCTACCGATAATTTCGAATCAATAGCATCTATAATTTATTACGGAGGCTTCCGCGGTGATTAAATTGATGATTGGTTTCCGGATGTATTCCGCGTTGACTCATTTTTCGTAGATCACAGTTTCGGGCGCGTTCCAGGTCCCGTCAGTTTTGGGTCCAGACGGGATCTGGGACGCGCCTGAAACTGTCTTCCATCAAAAGTGAGTCGACACGGAATTCACCCGATAGCCATTCATGAAGAACTATACTTTGTTTGTTAAGGTTCAGCCACCCTTATTTTGTAGCGTACTTTTGATAGGTACAAACTGTGACATCCATTTTATTGTTAAAGCAATCATAATTGAAGTTATGCAAGTAAAATTGCAAAGTTAGCATTTTCCATGACCCAATTGTTCCACATTTTTACCGCACTATTTGACAATTCCCAGGTGGTCTTCAAGGAAGACAGTCTTACAAGAAGTAATTTAAATTGCAACTGTAATTTTGCTTATTATTTTCTGAAAGCATTTGTATTTACTTGTAATTGATTACATTTTTACGAAGCAATTGCATTTGAGCCCACTCAAATTTTCTCAGTACTTTTAGTAACACTGGTTACAATACAATGCATGAGCTCTGTTCTGAATTTGTTACATCAGGCAGAATTTTTAATTCAATCCTTACATTTTCGGCGATACCGATTCCAAACACCAGAGAACGCTAGCATGTAATGTACATAAACCAGATATTAAAAGGTATTAATTAAATAGGTATTAAAATCTCGTCAAAAGGTACTTATGGTACAAAAGGTACATTATAGTCATTCTCCTTAGCAAATCGTTAAAACTACTTGTAAACACCTAATCCTCCAAGTGTTCGGTAATTTTATCTTCGTGCTCGATTAAATTCATCGACAAAAATATCACGTTTCACATGCCTCAGAATTGGGAAAATAATAATTGATGCGGATGAAAAGAATGATAATTTGATTTGATATATGAGTAAGCCGTAATTACGAATGGAATATTCATTAAATTGTCTGGACGTCGAGATGTGAGTGCATAGAATTGGGTAAATTTGAAGTTTGAATATCACGCTATTTGACATATAACGGTGCCCTTGCCAATGAAAATTGTTATTCCGGATATTTATCGTTTCTGGGACCAAAAAATATCACAATTCTAGTTACATTGAATGTATTGAAATTTTCGATTTCAACTTTATATGTTTAAAATGTGGAGAGACAGATTTTATCGCCTATTCCATTTCGCCTTCCCAATTAGGATTAACTGGAGCAACGCAACACCTACTAAAAATATAGAACAGCGCTGCCTTATTGACGAAATTAGTTTTTTGCAATGAAACCTGTTAGACTAAAATTTTATATCCATAACGTAAGCCAAATCCATTAACGAAATCAAATTTATTCATGTCCATTAGTTTATTTTCCATAACAGGACCTCACATTCATCCTGAAAAAAGTGGGTGAGTTTCCATCAACTCTCGAATTAGACATTTCATATGAATGAATGTAATTATTGATACGCTTAAGCTTCAAAATACCAACTTTTGAATAAATTTCGAGGACCGGACAACTAATTCAAAACAAAATTATTTATTTTGAAAGGATTTTGAACTTTTATACCTTTACAGGAGAGAAATATTGGTTATAGTTTTATTAAAATGGATAACAAATTTATCTTGAGGCATAATAGGTAGTGAGTTTAAAATCTAACGCGGAGGAAAATCATTATGAAGAAATTTGAAGAAGACAGCGATTCATGAATTATGAACATTGAAAATACTAGAAAAATACCAAAATTTGGAGTTAATTAAACAAGATTTTGATCAAATCCTCATATTATCTGCCAAATTTGAATAAATAATGCAACTCGTGGAAATTCTGAATGACATAAAAAAATTCAATCAATTCTTTCAATGAATTACAACCACAAGCTCAACTCTGGATTTGGGACGCCACGCTTAAAGACTTTCTTCTTAATATATGATTATCACTTGTGAATTATTTCTTCCATAAAAATCTCTTCATTTCCTATGCCACAATTTTATTACAATAAGTATATCATTTTGACAGTGTGAAATTCATGCATGTAACTTCTTTAACGTTCATGCTCCGTTGTTATTTGATATCGTGTTTAATTTGCGTCAAATTCATAGGATGTATCAATAAAAATCTATGCTTAAATAATTTTCTATTTATTAACCAATACAATAAGTCAGATACATTTTATAAATTTTAAATTTATGAGTAAATGAAATAAAAAACTATCCTTTCGCAAAGCCCCCTTTACAATGTGGCACGAGGCGAAGATCTTACGACGAGCAGAACTAAAAACCTGAAGTTTGATGGAACGATTGGGAACGGGAAGAATCAAAGAAGTTCCCATTACATTGTTAAATGAAGCTCAGAAATTCCCTTGGGTTTAACCCCGAGGAGTCAAAAATCCCCTTCACTTCCCGGCCATTGAAGATCCAGACCTTTTAAATCCAGAAAAAAGGATACTCGATGTTCCTTAACACACAAATCCACCACAGGTTTACCATTACCATAGGATCACCAACACATTAATAGAATCGATTTTATGTTTACCTTCATACTATACCATTATCTTATGAGACGACTTATCACTGCCACCCTCGACCAGAAAGGCCGTGGTTTCCTGGCCATAGAAAAAACGCGCTCTGCCCTCGCAACCACCATGACACGACGTTACAATAGGCTTGCATCAGCAATTATCTGTGCATTAAACAGCAAATTATTTCCTCAGAATATTTTTTACAATATTACTTAGATAAAATTTCAAATTTTCAATATAGATGCTGATATCAAAATTGGGATGCAAGTGAATCTTGGAAATAGTACCACTATGCAGTACTGCCGCAAGATTCTTATTATCCACTTATGCCCCTTACCGACTCCTTTAACATGAAGAATTCACTTGGATACAGGTGATTGTAAGCCGGATTAGGAGATCACAGCAGCCATGGATGCACATTTTGCGAATATTCTAGTGGCTTGAAGGTAGAAACCCGATTGAATAAGTGTATCGCACGAAAACGGGACTACGTTAAACAAAATTAAACATTAAAAGTTATTCAAGCATGCTTTCAGTGGTAGGGTCATTATTAATCACACCTTAATAGTACGTACCCTTAATATTTCAAGAATACCTTTTAGGGCTGTAGCTATAGTAATGATTAGGAAACCAAAACAAAACAAAACTGCCGTGTGAGAGTGATATGTCTACTCATTGAATCGACAATGACACTCAAAGCCTGAATAGTCTTTCCCTAATATTAATGCATGATACAAGCACCAGTAATTTTTGACGGGTGATATTTTATACAAATCATCTTGTGGGGTAATACGTAGCGTTGAATTATAAAAGGTACTCTATTCGTGTACATGACACGTGACGCTGAGGGAGTAGAAAATCAGAGGTAAATATTAAATATTTAGATTTTTTTCAATTATTTAGAACGTCTATTGCATACATTATATTTGATTTTTATTCAAATTTAACAGCCATTCATATGTTTAACGTCAGCTTCACTTAGATTACTATTCACATCACGAAAAAAAATACTCGGTCTCTTAACGAGAGCGCTACGAATGTGCAATTCTGCATTCGAACACGCTACGCAATGAGGTTCATTCAAATCACTACGCTGCTTAAACTGCATCCATACGAGAAGTGCCTTGCATAGCACTGCGATGTTTCAATTCCAATATCGCCCTCCTCTGCCCAACCCCTTTCCGAAGCCAGAGAGGGCTGATTCCTCGCCCCTGGCACGCCGTACCCTAACTTTATCCGACCAATACCCTCTCCTCGCGTGACCCCTGCGCCTATGCACGATGAATGATTCATGTGCCATCCCATTGCCCCTAGATCTCCCCCGTCCCTTCTGGGTACTCCTCGAACTTCAGCGAGACTCCTCCGTACTATTCCCGTATCCCTACCCTCGTCCTTTACCCCCACCCCAAAACCTATCCCTCCAGACTCTATGGAAGATTCCCATCATATAGGTAGGGGTCTTCAACTGACCTCATTCTTTTTTCAGCCACCCACGATGGCGTTCCTATGAAATCCATTTTCCTTACATTTTCAGACCTTTTCCAATCCACCCCTGGAGTCTCACTTTCCTGCTTCTCACTTTTCAGTTCACATTTCTATGCATAGCTTCTGGTGCATTCAGTTCATCTTCTAGGATAGAAAAGTGCGTTTTACGAATTATAAACGGGGAAATATAGATAGCATATTTGACAAGGGGCATTTAACAATAGATAGCATCAAGCCTATTGGAACACATGATAAAAATGTGCGGCAGAGTTAAGAGCTAAAATGTTGGGATTAGTACAAAATGTTGTTGGAAGGTCCGCTGACGAAAAAGTGAAATCGTCTCGTGGACAAATTTACGCACGTAATAATCAACCTACTTTTTTTCAAGCGATAATTAAAAAATGATTAAATATCATAGGTTAGGAATAAGAATTGGATCTTTATTACATTCCGTGTTAGTTTCGAAATGGAGCTATAGATTACATTATGTTTTCTATTTCTAAAAATTAACTATTTACACATATCATTGCTCAAATTCGGGGTAGGTACCTAGGTATTGGAGCAGAAAGATTTAATCCGTGAGCTATTAAAAATAAATTCGCCGGGCGCGATTTGCCATGAGCTACACTGAGCGAGCGAATGGAATTACACAATTCATATATGAATTAAGTTGGGATTTGCTAGAGACACAGAAGATATTACTTAGCCTGAGACTGTTTGATGAAACAAAAACATATATTTTAGCCTCAAACAGAGTTTAACTAAAAGATAAACTAAATTTACCGATTGGACGTAAAAAAATAGTAAGAAATACATTTAAAGGACTTTACAAACATTCTCTCCAATTCTCATTGAGGAGGCCATGAATATATCGTAAAAGCGTATCTGATAAAAATTTTATTTTCACCTTTGGTTTACTATCTTATATGTTCGTCTGAACTGAGATAAGCCTACATTTATAATGAATGTGGTAATTGTTACTTACCTCAGCCTTTTTATCGCCTGTAAAGGACATTTTTAGCGGAAAATTTATTTGTAATAGTTAAAAGAATATTTTTTACCGCTCATTTCATTCTCCCATAACGTTCTTCTTACTCTTCAGTCTTTATTGATCTCAAAATGTCCTATATACAATATCTACTATATCAGCATCTCTAAATTATTTTTCTTTACCTAAATATTTTCTGGCTACTTTGCAATTCTCTCAAGAGCTCCATTATTTTGCCTTTCCACCACGATACCACGATTAAATGAGGCTTTCATTTTATATTCTCAGAAGCGCTAGATAGTTTTTTTACGTTTTTCAATGCAGAAGCATACCCAAAGCCAGCTATTAGCGATAAGCCTCTTTCCTCATTAATAAAGCGTTTGACCCGCGCAATTCAACGTTCCGTGCCTAACTCTAAGCTAATATTTCATTTAGGTCTCTCCCCCTGGATTCCGCGTCGTAGATTTCCTTAGCTACTTTGCAGCCGTACTTTTGGCCGCGCCAATTTTATCCTCCTCAGTCCTAATTCAATGCACCAGTATTTAAATTCTGAATGCGTTAATTGCAACCCTGGGTATAATTAAAGCGGACTTCTTGAGACGTTAAATTATAATCAACATTCGGTAAATCTCAAGAGGTTCATTAGGTAGGACTTTTTGGTAATTATATCCATTTTGTGTGGGCTGCATTTATCCAGTAAATGCATGTCTTCTTTTCTCTGTGCAACTAAAACTATCGTTGATTTTCAGAATTTCTCTATTTCTCAGTACTCTTTTGAGAACCCAACAATACTCCCACGCATTTTTGTTATCGCTTCAAGTTTGCAATATTTAGTAAACTATGATTGTGAAAATGTTATATTTTATATCATTTGGCAAAAATATTAATGTCAGCATCAAAATTTACCCGTAATTGACGTATGAAGCATCTTCTATTAAGGATCAACATTGTCAAGAACTGAAAAAAATATTTCATCTTATTTAATCCTTTCAAGTATTTTGATTTCCATGACAAAATATTATTCCCGAACCTACTGATGAACTTAAGGCTTTGAATTGGCATTTTTCATTGGTATCGTCTTATCCAATAAGACAAGGAGTTAATTTAATTGGTAAATTTACGATCGTAAGGGTCAATCTACTTTAATTGCAAGCGACCATTTAAAAAAAAATTTCTAATAGATCACGTACATAAACTGAAGGAATTATCAATATTCCTTTTGAGTATTTGAATGGAACTATGAATTACATTACGTTCTCCATTTATAAATATTTACTACTGTGTACTATGTCATTGTCCATGAAATTTAATAATTACTCCCCAAGAATATTTCTATTAACTATATTCAACATGTAGGTTTTGTGTAGTAGTTATAAAATGCATTTTAGTAATTGATTATTATTAATAAATAAATTTGTGATTAAATGTTTTATACAATATATTTACGTTTCTAATTTGAGTTTTATTATCTTTTCAGGTGAGTGACCATCCAGTGAGCTTAATTCAGTAAGTCCGTAGAAAATCGATTTTCATGGGAGCATCCATGCTAAATATTTTTACCTTTGCGTTGAAATTAGAATAATGCGTCTTCAAATTTTCGTTTAATCAGGTGTGAGTTCTTTGCATGAGGTAGACGTATGGGCAAAGGCAATGAGCTCACCAGTCGTAAGGACTAACACGCAGTTGGAATCCTCGGTTTCCTCGATTAATTCGACTATTCCTGGATACCCTTCCATAATATCCTGCTCGTCAGACAAATTATCAGTGTACTCGACTTGCATTCCACGGAGCTCAAGTGGTGAGACTAGGAAAGCCACGGAGCTTGGTAATACTGATAGGAACGGAAACTTCTGCCCAGGAATGTGCGGTAACATCTATCCTTCACAGTGTACCTGAAGGGTGTTAACCTTGGAGAAACCGACAAAATTAAGGATAGAATTAATTACATCATCGACGCATTTAAAATCCACAGTCCAATGTTTTACATAGTTTCCAAGTACCTTGAAAAATGTAGCAATAACTAGGATGATCCATATGTTGTTTTAGGAAATTGATTATATCGTGTGAAATAAAATAAGCCAGTGTATCTTATTTTCAATAATTTTATGCTTATTAACAGGATATACTAAATTCGTCACTCATTTCTTACATTCAACAGCAATAAAAAATCATAATTCAATTTTTTATGTATTTTTAAAAGAGCAGTGGCATGAAAAAATAATCTTTCAGTACTATCACATTTCCTGTTATTCATGAATATGGCGAAATATCATTAGCGATATTTGCTTTTATCCCCACAGACTGTAGTTTAAGAGGAGAAGATAAAATTCATGATCATTAAAGACATCATAAACACGTAATCATCCAATTCATATCAATACTAATGCAAAAATATGTAAATGAAAAGGCAGACGTTGATTCTCCTGACACAGTCAAGTAAAACGTTCAATGAATTGTCCATAAAATAATAACGAGGCTAGAATTTAAAGTGCTATTGCTTGTACTTTAAAATATCCAAAGTATAAAGTAAAATTGATTATTTTTTTAATTTTAATTATCAACATATTTCATTTTCATAGTACCTTTCCTTTCCGTGAATATTCTATGGGGAATTTATATCACCATTTCCATCATAAAAACTGCTATCTTGATTGGGGAAAAATGACTACCTTTCCGTTAAGCCACTGAACTAAAGAAAGATAAGATGATGAAAGAATGCTTTATCCATTTTTCCCAATAGTATTAAAGCGGGATTAAACTTTTAATTCATCCAATTTTTAACAGTTTTAACTAGTAAAGAGGATTTTGAATTTGATGCTACAGCAGGCTAAAATTGGTTCATTGAAACCTTCCTGAAAAAATAGGCTATTTCTATTTTATCAGTTAATGCATCGCCTCTTACATTAAGTTCACGATGAAATTCTGCCATGTATGTATAAAATTTAAATTAATTCCGAGTACATGTAAGAAGTTTAGAAGCCATTTTCTCGCTCTGTTGTCATTTTACAAATGTTAGCAATAAGAAACAGGAATGTCTGCCTCTGAATCAATAGCTTGCTATGACATTAAATATTAAAAATTTTCACTGGAATATGTCCGTTAAATTATTATTCATAGATGTAATATCTTCCACCCCTCTGTGGAATATAGTTCTCCCGTGTGCTAACTTGGCTGTTGGAATTCAGTGTAGTCTACATTTCATTTATTCTAAATCACCCTCACCAAATTCTGCTGAAAACTGTTCACTCCTCCTCGACCTAAGATCCATATGATACATATTAATAAATTCAAAATTGTTCGATATAAAGTTTTCTCATACAGATAATATGGTTTCCCAATAATAAAATTTAAGATTCAACATTTGTTTTTGAAAAATTACCACTTGAGGCCATTTGCACTTTTGGATTACAATTTTTGCATTACACTATTGTAATTATCGTTGGAAAGCATTTTAATGAAAAAACTAGTGTAAGAGGAAAAATTGGTAGCTCACAACGAAATTAAAAGTTAGGAGATTTTTCTCTCGGCTTACCTTGTCGCCTTGATCCTTTGACTTATGCTTCTGCTACGCGAATAAAATCAATGGCAAGTAATAAATCACTCCTTAGCTTTCTCTTGCTACTTTTAATTGCCCTTCGAACTGTTCGTGACAGTGTAAAACCGGTTTCTTCGAATGGATATTGAAAGTAAAAAAAAGAGAAGAACTTGCAGTACCATATAAACCTTTCCTTTGATCACTCTAATAGTAATTAAATTCAAACTTTCTGAAAAATAAACTTTCTATTATTTCAATATCAATGCTGGGAATCATGGACTAATGTAAAACAATGATTTGAATTGAAGAAATTTTAAATTCCTTTCCATGATCATAATGATTGAAGCATTAAAGAATTATATTGAAATGTCGTTTACGCTCAGAGCTGTGCTGACATTAAAATTCAGTACTTAAAAACACCAACAACAAAAAAAGTCTCAATCAAAGGTTATTTCAATGCACCTGGGTTTTATATTTGTCAACTCAATCAAGATTATGAAAATGATAGCGCACAAATTTAAAATAATATACTAAAACTTATTTATCTCCCTCACGATATACATATTGATACTGCTGATGCTTTTGAATATACATGAGAGAATACCAAGTCCATTTTCATAGCATCTAAATTTAATCGCTGTATGCCTTATTCAAGTCCACTACGTAAATACGGTATTAAAAACGTATACAATTCATTAAAGCGTTTTAGAAATGCAAAAAAGTATGAACGTTACTAAGCATGCTTACCAAGAGTTCCATTAACATTTTCTTTCTACCAAATGCATTATATGCAAACCAGTCCTTAAAACACGTTATAAAGAGTAGATAGATATCCCGTGGCTCAATGCGGGAAAATCCACAATGAATCGATTTAAATCCTATCAATTATCATTGTTTCCCTCTTTTTTCAGAATTTTTTTACCCTTTAGTTATACGTTGGGAGAAAAAAGTATGCTGCAATATAATTAAAAGAAGAGAAACTATTTAGAATAGAGTTTTCAACTTAGAGGATTCTGAAAAACCATCGCGTATTTATGAGTTTAAAATTACACGAGGAGAAATTACATTATCTAATTTATTAATAGTCATCACCATGTGGGAACTATCGGATTAAATGTTTTCATTACCGCTTTCAATAAAAAGAATCCAAATATTTTTTCATAGCATTCACCATTTCTTTGAACAATGGGAAACCGTCAGGGAGTACCATTGGAATCAACGTAATTATTATCACGAAATGATTAAATACGCATAAATTCGTTCAAAAACCCGTTAAAAAAGGAAGGTGTCACTAGCGGAGTAAATGCATAAAAAACTTGGCAATGATGACAGAACTCCGAAATACCGCAGCTGTAATAGCGGCGCGGCGGTGGTTGAAGTATACCATACGCGGAATTCACCCATGAAAGACTTTAATCGTGTAGTAAATAGTATCATACGTAAATTTTCAAGAATAAGTTAAGGCATTCTCAGTATTATTGGATACGATCAATTGTAAACACTTTGCTAAATTGTCATTAACGGAGTATACACATAAAACACTTGGCGATGATGAGAGAATTCCGAAATGCTATAGCCTTAATAGCGGCGGTTGAACTAAACCACTGGCGGGAAAATCGATAGGCGGGTTAATGAATTCTAAAGGATCTCCAATTCTGTGTGAGATCATCCCAAATGTTCAAGGAGAGGGAGGGGGGAGGTGCTTTCCGCTTCCGATACAACGTGACGACGAAACCTCGCTCCCTCCGCCCTCCATATACGCCATTAATCTTATCGCATTCGCCCCCTCTCCTCAGTCCTACTTCCCCTCCGTCCAAGTCTCCCGGCCCCATCCAATCCATCTACCCAACGAGTCTCGGAATTCGTCAATTCCTTCGCGGCCTCATCCCATACCATCACGGAACCCACGCCTCTCCATTCCAGCACAGCAGAACTCAAGGCTATGCCATCGCCGTTTACGAACGCTGAATAAACACCCAGGCGTATACCTTTGGTGGAGCGGTCGGTGAATTATTGGTTTGTGCTCACGGTTTCATTGGCCTAATCTTGTCTTTTTAAGCATGAAATTAATCATTTTTAACATTCTTTCCATGCCCCACATTTTCTTTGATTCCATTTCCCAGCTCAAGAATCTAAAAGAAGTCATTATACCTTAATTTTCACGGGACGTTTTCGTAAATAATATCAATAAATACACATGTACTAGATTTAAGGAAGGATACGTATTTAAACTAATAGACTACTCATGCATAAAACATGATTTGAAAAGTGCCTGATTGTGAGTATAAGTATTCACGACGCTAACTATCAGCGATAATACTCGTAATTGTTGATGATTGTTTACATAATCTTTTTCTAACCTAATTATGTCAAATTTCGTTTTATTATCCGGGCATCTCCTAGATGATTCGTGCAAGGACACAATTGTGTAAGAAATACACCATATATCCTGGAAAATATTTTTTCTCAAATATAATGAAATTTTGGAAGAAAATCATGCAGTTTTCTAACTTTAAATTAAACTAATCATACATTTTTGCATGAGAAGGGTCTTGGCTCTTCCTTTACGTGCTAAAGGTTGGCCTTAGTGAACTGGGGGAACGGGCCACGTTTATTCTATTGAAACTTTTCCGTTGGAAAAAACAGCATGTCTTCCTTAACATGAGGATGTATTGGCTGGAGAATTCACTCCTTACCTTTCCATCATAATTGCTGGTTACATATATTAATCAGCATCATTTTATTATTCATCCAAGCGTACGAAATTTTTATTATTTTTAAGCCATTAATAGTATATATCCTTTAAAATGAAAATATGCATGCATTTTTCTTTACGGAGTAAATTAAAGTGTTCAATATTAAAATAAAACCGCTGTGCACCCAGGTATAGAAACTCGATGAAAGGACGGTGCTTAGATAGTAGTTTAGAATATGTGAGAATTGGGTTTCTGCCCATCACGCAATGCATATAGGATGCGCACATAAAATTTTCCTTTCCATTATAATTCTGTAATAAAAACAAATATATGCATTCCCTATAATCAGTAATAAACTAAAAATATGTTATAATAGGGTTGGATGCCATTTGCAATTTATTCTGCGTGTCAATGTTTTCCATGGTGGCTGATAATTACATACAAAAGCTTGACTTATATCGATCGGAAAAAAACAAAGCGCATTATTTATTTATTTAAAAATAAACCTTGCCATTGTTCCGTCTTGGACAAGGAGTCCCTTTTGACACTGGAATTCTAAGCGTGTCCACAGGCTCCCGGGGCATTGTGAACAGACATCCCTTGAGTCAAGCAGGGGGCTGCCTATTCTCCTCAATGCCATAGTCGAGCGGACGAGACGGGTGCGTTTGAGGTGAATGTCTCCAGGTCCCATCGATAACAGCTCGCTGAATAAGAGATAATGCATTGGGCCCATGGATCACTTGGTATACCCTCTCGAATCATCCCAATAATGCATACTCAGAAGGATTATTCACGGACAAAGGCACCCCAACTGTGTGCCAGATGTGTCACAAATCAGTCGAGAATATTGACTTCCAGAAGTGTGAAAACATCCTTGCTTCAAAAGATAATATAATTTCCACCTCTTCCTATTATTTACCGTCAGAATTCATAATAAATGTATTCATGTATGGAAGAATTCAGCAGCGGAAGTAAATGGCGTGGACCGTGCTTCGTCGGAGCCGCGGTATGGGTTAGCGCCCTGGAGGATGTAACGGATTGTGGCAGACTCCAAAACGCTTAGAGATACGTCAAAACAAATGCAATTTCAATCCCCAAATAACTTTGTTTTCACTTTCTTCATCAGTGTGGAATATGGTAATCTCAAAATATCCTATTTTCGGTACCTAGTAGGTACTAAGGGCCCTTGTGAGAAGGTTTTCCGTTATTTTAAACTAACCATATTTAACATGTGATTTATACATTTTATTTTAGTCACTTTGAGATTGCTAAGGCGTAAATTTTCCGAGGGGTGGCCCATTCTTATGAATACCCCCGCACTTGCCGCTAAAACAGCGGGAAGGCGGGAGGTTGTATAACTAAACATTTAGGAGTGCTTTGGGAAGGTATAAGAATAAGAAAATTATTGGAATTTAGTGAAAACCGTCACTGTTCGAGTGAAAAACGAATTCCTCTACCCATCCGTTAGGTGGAGGATCTCTCTAATGATATCATCCAATAGACTAGGAAAAATAAAGTTCTTCTAAGATGATGTTTACCGTGTCACTGAAAGATATCTGTACTTCAAAGGAGGACGAGAGAGCACTGAAGGCGATGGAGATGTGGGTCTGGAGGAGGATGTAGAGAGTGAAGTGGTCGGAGAGTAGGAGGCTATGGTGGGTGAGGAGAGGCACCTTCTAGATGAGATACAGAGGAGACAAACGGTATAAATGGGGGGATTACTTAGCGCGGAGG
This sequence comes from Ischnura elegans, assembly GCF_921293095.1. Taxonomy (NCBI): domain Eukaryota; kingdom Metazoa; phylum Arthropoda; class Insecta; order Odonata; family Coenagrionidae; genus Ischnura; species Ischnura elegans. Next base: position 84,078,185 of record NC_060251.1, on the reverse strand, counting down.
GTATGTTGAAATCGGTGTTAGAGATGTTGGTTAAACACGAAAGAGGAAGGATGAGAGCTGGATTATGTTTAGATAGAATGAAAGGGAAAGAGATATATTGTGAATTTAAGAGGGAAGTTCACAAAGAGAGCGGAAACTGCCAATGTACCCCTTAATTACTCCATGAAAACCTACCTTAATCGGTAGATTACTCTTAATAATGATTGCTCAACGGATCTAAGCCTAGAATGTAGCCTCTTTAGTCTCCAGAAGCTGCCTTCAATGCCTAAACCTAATGCTTCTAAAAGAAGTTTTTTCATCTTTTTAAACTCATAATAATATTGATCATCGTGCCATACTGTATTGCTCAGTATTTTATTTAGTTTATGTGGAACATGTTTCTACACCAAATCCTTACGGCGCTACGAGTTAGGCCTCATGGAAGTATAGCAGATCTTTTCATTCAATTTTTCATTCGGGGCTCCTACCTTAACTAAATAAACTGCTGGAAAAAGATATTTTCTCGATGAACTTTGGATAATTACACATTATAAGGTACGAAGTGACTTAGAATTTATTCTATCAGGTAATGAATTTTTACAGTACAATTTTAGAGCCGCATCGCGCTAAATTTTGCTGCTAAAGCCTCTTTCCCGTTTATTACAGTTGATTCGTTCCATCATTACAAGAACTAAGGAAATTTTAAATTTATTAATAAACTCACAATTTTTCATCAATAAACGACATGATAAAAATTGCTGTACTGCACCTGTGAAGAATGATAAAACTATTTTTCTACATGAAATTTCAAATTATTGTTGCACAATAATTCATCACAGGAAAAAAAAACAGAAAAATGTTATCAAAAACGCTCAATCATGTAAGCATTAGTTTTAATGCGTAACTAGAGACGGAATATAGGGAAAAAGTTTCCAATAAATGAACCTCGTAAAATGAATATTACGTATGGTGTTATAATCCATAGAATCATGATAACGTATTACAGATTACCGGGGACGAAACCCATCGTTTCAGTGGCAACAATTAACTTATAATTTTTCATTGTAATGAGAACTTTTGCATCCCTTACTTGAAGTTATAAAACATTTTGTTAGCGGGAGCAAGAGTGCTCACATGATCCCTGGTATAATTTATGAATTACATACAATTCCAAATGGTGGGTGAAACACGATACAGAAATTTTCAAGCATTAACATACATGTGAATATAAAATAATAGGCAAAGTTGCTGTAAGACTACATCGGTATGGTGTCTTTGTTTTATTTTGGATAAAATTCAAATTATCACTCACTACGCAAAAATATATAATTAACTGTAACAATTTTTGACTGAGGCAGGGCATAGATATTCTTTATAGGCCAAGCAGATGCCTATGACACTTTATTCAAATATTTAACAGAAAATGAATTCATCTAGGAAAGTCATTAATTAATTTCAGAATAGAAGTTAACCCCTTATCTTTGAGAATATTTTTTTTCAAAATCTGTTGTATATTTATCCTAAAAACTCGATTGCATTACGCATTATAAATAAAAAATTAGAAATGATATCCATTGTGAGATGGCAATACTCAACTTAGATAATGCGAAAATGCCTCTTAGGTTTTTACCTCACGTAGTTTACAGAGAAAATATGGCATTAAGTTGCACTTTTCCTTCTATTGAAAACTTGTAGGTAACTTCCATTTCTCAAAGTAATAGTTGCATAATTCGTACTGAAATAAATGGTTAGGAGTAATCTGAAATGAGAGCTGCAGAAATAAAAAAAGCCATTATTAAAAAATGAGCGTTGAAACTGGAATATTATTTATAACTACAATTTCATAGCAACAGTCATGTTTTTCGATGTTTTTGTTTGAATTCGGTAATGTATTTCAAAATAACACCAACGGTAGAGTACAAGAGAATAAGGATGGAAATGAAAAAGAAATTCATAATCCTCTCCCGTGTGGTACCTAAAGTTCTCTTGTCATCTCTAAAGGATGCGATGTAATTGAAATAAATGCTGATGTTGTATTTATCAAATATCATTTTTGTAGACTCCACTCAAAATTTTAGTTTAGGCAATATTCTTTTCTTCCGCACTATCAATAAAATATATTCAAAGTTAATTTTAATTTTATCTAAAGGACATGATTCGTAAATAATTTAAACAGTTAAGGGAATATGTAGGTATAAAATAACTAGTCCCTTGTTTCCCTTCCCGGCCATCCACTCATCTAACAATGTCCAAAATGAGCGAAATTTGTATCAGTAACAGTTAATAGGACGTGGGAACAATGCATTAATGAACTAAAATCCACGAAAAGAAGAAATAGGGTAAAAAAATCTACTGTAAATTAAAGACCATAATAATGGAAATCACAGGAGTATTTTTTCCCGAATTGGAGGAAACTCATAAAAGGGTGACTGGTAAGCAGCGGCTGACGGTCTAAATAATAGCATTGTGACGCTCTTAATGGGGACGCGACATGAATAAAAAGATGTTGAGGATGTGATGATGACGGTGAATGTGACTCTGATGCTATAAGCTGTGAACGTGAAGGATAGATAAGTTCTTCATTCCACCTACATTAAAGGTTATCCTATTGAATTAAATGCTGCCATTCTAAGCAAAAGTTAATAATAAACCTTTCTAGAGAGAAACCAAAGCCTAAACCGGCATTTTTGTTACTTTTTACTACCCTAAATTGACAATTAACGATGATTGTCCCAGAAGGGCATTATACTTATTCATGCACGAGAAAATCAAAATCTATTATCAATTTTATTTAGCAACCATTCTTTCACAATTGTGACAAACAAGTATTTTAAAGCGAATTTAAAGAAAAAATGTGAAATATTATAATAATTTAGTATTTAAGTACACGAGTAAATGCAACTAAATCATTGATTTGAGTATAAGTATTTATTATTACCATAACCTTTCATTTTTTGTGAATAGTGCTTACTCTTAAGTCAACTTTCTCTCAACCTGATTTATAGTACAAATCGCAACGACATTAATATCAATCGTTTTAAAATATAGAGAAAATTATTTACTGTTTTTTTCCATGACATATTCCAGATAATTTTAAGTAAAAACGAAATGACATATTCCAGATAATTTTAAGTAAAAACGAAATGTTTTTTATTAGTTGGAATTTTAATGCTTCAAGCTAATGTTGTTCAATATTTTTTTTCTGGTAGAAAATTCCTTTCAGGCGAATAAATTCACTAAGGTTGAAGGAGAGAAACAGGTCTATTTTTGAGGAGAAGGTCAAAGAGAGAAAGCGTACCAAAACTTGTGTTTGACGATGCAAGATCCAGCAGATAAGTCTAGATATTGGAGAACTGGCCATGACCAATGGGAGCGTGGAAGTTGAGGGAGAAAAACAAATATAGGGACGGCAAATAAAGCGGACGAAGTCTTATATTCCAGACCTTTTTTGTTTTATAGAACGACGGAATTGGGAGAAATAAGGGCAGAAAAACGATGGGATTTTATTTATTATCCAGTTGTCCCGAAAATAGCACAATTTTGACATTTTACGACGGAGAATATTCAACAATTATCAATAAACAATCACATACACTCATGTCCTGGATAGGGGTTACCTGCCCAGGCGGGACTCAAATCCACGACCTTCGGTTTGACTGTCGAGGACTTTAGCCTGCCGCCAACGAAGCCGAAGGCACCGAAGCGAATTTAAGTATTAATTAATGTATTCGGCCGGGATTACAGAAAAAAGATTTATCACTTGGAAAACTGGTATCATAAGTAATTTTTCCACCAGAATTATAACTGCTGATCATTTTATGGATTTTGCAACATTTTGGTACAAATCGATATAACTAAATAGTAGAACTGAATCGTAACATTTATAAAACCGCTTATCTGCGTATGAAGGAGTATTTTAAGATACCAGTCAAATGAAACTAATTTGTTTCACCTCCTACCTTCCTCCAATTCGTAGAGTAGCGGGCAATTTTTTCTCTATTTATTTATATTTAAATATGATTCTAATCTACGGCTGATAAAGTACGTTATAAACAATTAGTGAAGAAATGAAACTAGAGTCCGCGTATTTTCTCTCCTGGGTTTGAGTAATATCATTTCATATTTTAGGGCGTTTCCTATTATCGGACTCCTTAAGTTGGCCATTGTTTTATGTGTGCATTATCCTAACCAATGATTGGCATATTAAGATAGTAAATTAATATCAGCGGAGATATGAAAGCAGATTTCATGTATTTTATCTTCTTAAAACCTATGAATAATATATTACGCGTCGACCGATATTTCACGTTTTCAGGTGCCTTTATGGAGTAACATTAACATTATGCAATCTTTATTAACTTTGTATTGAAGGCAGCTATCTATTTCTTTGGCTTACAAATGCTAGCAACAACTTCTTGATTCCAAAGATACTGACATTAATGTAATCCCGTTTCAAATCAGTCTGCTCTTTCATCATTGGTAATCAGATAAAGTGAGCATATTTCCAACATTTCCGTTAGATACTCGCGTGCTCTGAACAGTTCTAGTAATCTCAGTCTCGCGTGTGGGAAACAAATTTATACTGTATCCTACGTTAAACCTGACCAAAACATATTGCGTGTTGTAGTCGTGTTACACACTCATCTGGACGGATTGATTGATGAGTTTGAAAGATGACCAAAGGCCGAGCATGGGTACTTACTCCACTAACGATGAGAATGTAAATGTGATAATGCAAAGATTACTACGGTACTCATGAATTGAAGATAGCTTTTAGTCACCGCAGAAGCTTAAAATATGGATAAACCGAAGTTCTTTTAATTTATATGGCCCATTTAGTTCGCAAGCAACCGCCCAACCACGCTTTTTTGTGTTATTTCCACCGATAAGTCATTCCCATCTTCATAACTCTCATATTTTAAGTCAACAGCACTTTTAAGTTTTTGCAGGTGACATTATAAAGATTAGCCACTACCCATTCCACAGTTTGATCGAAGTAACTGTATATCAGTAAAATATCTGCTTACACGCACGAGAGAAGCATAGTGACTTAGTGGCTAGAGCACTTACAGAACGAAGAGTTCTTGGTTCAATTCACGAACGCACGAGGTGGCCTAGGCAAAGCAGGTGGCCTTTCGACTCTGAATATTTGATATTTGCACGAAGATCGGAGTGACCTCTACTCTCCCATTTCCAAAACCACCTTCTCGTTGAATAAAAAATGAGCAAGTACAAGCGCTAACAGTAATTTAATGTATTCGTTTTTGTGTAATTTAAAATAAATTTTCTACATAATCCATAATAAGTACCTTCACATAAAATAGTGATAACCAGCAATAACTCAAACCGTATTGTGTGCTGTAAGGAAATTGAATTCTATCCATGTGCCAGTTTCATCAATTCAAAAGATTAAATAAAGGTCATTCTGAATACTATCTGACGATATAAAAAAGATCTTCAATGCAAAATCTGGTTAATATAACCACAAGTACTCTATTACGAATTACTTTCCAGGCCAATGTAATTTTCCAAGGATAAGGAATAACTAGGTATTTTCGAATCAACTAGGTGTATTCCGAAACCGCATCATAGGGTAAAAAGTACTTTAAATCAAGATTAATCACCAAATACTATTTATTGGCATCTATTCTGGCTATCATTTACGGTCGCTCACACAACTTAGCGCAAAATTAAACGAATGTCGCAACTATTGTTGTAATATCTTCTTTTAGCCAGGTATTATAGGCTGGTGCTGTCCACCAAAGGCGAAGAAACTAGATTAAATAACATATTCGTTAGTACTAGGTTTTTAATAGCGATTACAAACTAAATTTTTCGTTATAAATGGCAAATTGCGCAAATATCTAAGAATTTTTTCCGATAATTAGCTGGCATGGGTTTAATTACTTTGGCGTTGGCTTTAACCCTTTGTAACCCACAGCTGATTCGGGGAGAAATAAATTTCTTGACTTCTCATGTGAAAAATGTGAAAATTTTCTTTTCAATCATAATTATTGTGGCAGTCTCAGATTTCGCCATTAAACTATGCAGCACCAAAAATAACTAGTTTAAATCTGTCCTGAGTAGATGTGAATATGTATACATTTTTGATCTTGCTTAGAAGCAACATTGGGTTATAGAGGGTTAATGGTTGTTTGATTATCAAGAACGTCTTTGCCAATGATCGCTAATGACCTAGTTACTACAATAAAATACCTCTAACAATTAACATAATAGACCAGATTAAATGGAAGAAAGCCATGGTCTGCCAAAAATTTACCAAACCAGCCCTCTCTGTTGTCCTAAAGCGTTGTGCTGGAATGCAGAGCAGAATTCTGGAGGTAAATAAAGGCAAAGAGGCAAAGGAGTGGTTGAAAGAATGGTGGAGAGGGGATGTTGAGAAAAACTATGGGGTTGAGAAGTGGTGACGTTTAGGGAAGGGTTGAACCTCGCATTTTTCCCTTCCCACCCTCCCCCCAGACCTTGACAAGTATTGGTCAGCGAGAAATAACTTCTACCCGTGAAGACCTTTCCTCCCTTCCAAAAAAAAGCTTCCAGCTTACCCCCTTCCAGTGAAAAAAAACGACCAAACACCCATCTTCACCCCTTCCACGTTTTGGATGTCCTCTTCAAATCCCCTTACCCCTCGGAGTCTGCGTTGGAGACAGAGAGAGAATGAGCTCCTTTATTGGAAAAATTCCTGCCTTTGTTCCCCAAGGTGCGTAGTACGTAGGGTGAGGGACGTGGGTGTGAGTTGCGAAAATAGAGAACGGAAAGGGACGGATTTCCTTGGAATTTCCTAATGTCCAGGAAAAAGAGGACGGGCCCCTGTCGGCCGCGGGGGAAGAAGGATTAAAAAAAAATAAATAAAATAGAAGGCGTGGGATACCCCGGTCGTCGAGGACTCGTCGTGCATCAGTGGGTGCTCTATTGGGGACGTCACGCGGAACGCGAGAACAAAAGAGAATCGGGGAAGCGAAGGGGATGAACGAAAATTAGGAGGGAACCGAATTGAAAGAAGTGAAGTGAAAGTTAAAACGGTGATCTTGCTTTCACTTACAAGGGAGAATGGTTAAGAAATAAAAACTTTTGTCTTCATCCACGCATGATTTATGAAAGTATTTGAGATTATATTTTTTGGACAATGTTCATCTGTATAAATGGAGAAATTCACTAAGTGTGCACAGAAAATGATTTCTACATTTAATAAAGTGGAATCAGAAGAAATGTTTTTTCCCAACGGATTATTGAGTGGAAATAAAGGAAAATTGAGAAATTACTGGTTCTTTAATGCTGAGTGAAAGTTCAAACTGTCATCTGGCTTTTACTTACTAGGATAATGATTAAAAAATTAAAAAACGTTCTTCTTCAACCACGCATGATTTTAAAAAATTTTGAGATCGTATTATAATGACAATGTTTAAGTATAGCCAAGTTATAGCCAAATAAATTTAAATACTCTAATAGTTCCTGCATACGCATAGAGTGAACTGTGCGGAGTTTGACAGCGCTTTTACGATAGCCATATAAGAAAAGATGTAGGTGTCTTGCTTTCTAATTCTCATACAACTAGAGCTGTTAGGCTTATAAGTTCTGCAATAGGGTGTTTCTTCCTTTTTTCTCGGATTTTTTATTTCTATCACTTAAAATATGCTATGGGATGCACAGTGTATATCCTAAAAATTTCTACCCGATTTCTTAACATTTAGAGGTCACTCTAAGAGCATAAATGCAATAATATTCAATTCCTCCGATTTTAGGAAATAACATTACTTTCTAAGACTTGCAGACTCTGCCAGCATAGTTATTGAACATATTCATAGAGATTTATCAATGAAAATAATAGTGATTGAAGACTCCTTATAAGTTCAACTGGCATGTTAACGGCCTACAATAGATGTTTAAAACAAGAGAAAGGTCTTTAGAAAAGCTAAAGAACCTGGTAATATTACTTTAGAGAAGTAGGATTCTGCCCGAAGAAAACAGGTCCAATGATTATATTTTAAGGCAACTATTCATTCAATGTTTCCCAGAATTTTTGCCAACTTTAGAATGGGAATAAAAATTGGCGCTAATTTACTGCACAATATTGGTAAGAAGTGGCAAAAAACAAGTGTTTCTACTTAAATATCGCTCTTTAGTAAATGATTTCATTTATTTAGTGATTCACCACATTAACAATAATGAAATATCAATACCAGTATCGTAATCGGAGATATATTCAAAGGAATTTCAAATATATTTAACTAATGTTTGAGTTATAATAAGAACCTTGTGATCACGTAGGTAGGTACTCTTATTTACGAATATATTGACACAACTTAAATAAACATCGGTATTCTACATATTTTAAGTATTGTAGATACCATATGGCCGAGGAAGAGGCGTTTATAAATTTTCAATGCTAAGAGACGTACTATGCTTCCTTCTACATATTTTGATGCCGCTGAATATAATTGGAACTTAATCCAATACAGCAAAGAGAAAAAATATAATTTTAAGGCACGAGTCCTCCTCAAAACTGAAGTTCAACATAAGAGATTTCTTTATTCTAAGAATTCATTTTGAAGCTCTTTAATTAGGCCTAATTCAGGAGGGAACCACTCTGTAAATATACCATTCCCAGACAAAGCACATATTGTACATTATCAATTACGTTGGAACGAAAAAAATACATTCCATATATTTTATTTCACGGCCCTGGTTTCATTTCATTTTTACTGGTAGACATTTATGATTGCAAACGCCTTATATTTTAAATATTTGAAACGAATGACGAAATGAAGGGGAGAAGATAAAGAGGTACTCATCACCAGGGTGGAAACAATCCATATAAACGAGAAACGGAAAAAAAATGAATGCGAACGAGAATAAGGGAATGAACGCGGAGGCGAGGAGTAGTGCGAATGAAGAGGGAAATGAAAGTGTCGGGAATGAATGGGTAATCGGTGTGCAAAATGTAAGAGGAAGTTCCCGGGGAAGTTGAGTGGAAAATTAGAACGGAAAACTGGGAAAAAATATACAAGCGGGGTAGAGAATAACAAAGGGGACGACAAAAAAATGAAGCTTGGGAATGGAGGTGGGTGTGTATGAGAAAAAGTGTAAGGTAATAGCAGAAGGAGGCACATTGGATATCGGTGGGAAGTTGAGCATGTTCCCGCCTGGAGGATAGAAAGGTACAGCTTTTTAGTGAAAGCTCAGAGCAACAGACCCAGTAAGGTAGAAGAATCTCCAAGGAAAGCGAAAATTAAATTTGATTTCGTACAGAAAATGATATATCAAGCTTTACATCATAACTTAAACAATTTCATCAATAGACAAGAGAGTGAATTCCAGCCCAAAAATACAACAATATAATTAAAAATGTTTCTTACTCATAATATTATAGTTAAAATTTGTGGGTGGGATATGACAATCGAATACTAAGCTGAAGTCTTGAAATGAAAACAGCGGATAGGTGGGGACAAGGGGTAAACTTATATGTTACGTCGCATATCTCCGAACACTTCCAATGCAAGTCACTGCATTTATTGCGACTCAGTCTCATGGCATTGGCTGTTTATGGTTCTCATTTTTATATTTGAAAATAGTAAATGCTTTGGAGTACTATTTACACTAGTAATAACAAGTATTTGCTTAAATCATGCACGTGAATTCCGACACGATCAACTAAACAGAACCAGAAAACCCCCGGTAAAATGCCCCTCAGTAACAGGACATGAGATCTGAGAGGATCTAAAGAAAATATTCACTGGCTCAAAACACCAGCATCAAAAATGATGTAGCATGGAATGAAACCAGATTTTGAAGGTTTCCAGTTTTAACTTTACTCTAAATAACAAAACCACATTACATGATTTTGAACAGGTAATCTACATTATCTGTGTATAAATAGAGGAATATAGGCCAATTTTCGTTCCCAAGAGGAAGAAGAGGGTGAAGAGGCCACCATTTGTCTTTTTTGTCGGGGGCTATCGTTTTCACAAACCATATCATACATCACCCTAGAATGATCACCAGAACCTACGAGAAAATCCCTTAGCCATGACCCTTTTTCCCTTACTCCCCTTCCCTTAGCAAGAAGTTTTGACTGGAAAAGAAGATGATTTTTATTTTAAGAGGGTATTGAGTTGACCATTAAATCAAATAATAGTTACTGATGACTATTTTCTGGTTCATATCCATCACAATCGCTTTGTGTAGACTACAGAATGAAAGAAGAGATCGTGTGAAAAACCGAAATGAGAAAGTGTAAACTGATCATAATTAATGTACACCGATGCATGCTTACTCTTGAGAATTTTCAAAAACGCTTTGGTTCCCGAATAGGAGAAACAGTACATTTACTCCTGCAAGGCCAGTAAAATGATTTATTTTCTTTCTTTATGCAGTGATAAAGAAAACAAAAGAATTTAAAGGAAAAGAGGGTGAAGGGAAAATGAATGCTTGAAAAGAATCTCTCACTTGAGAAACATTTTTACTCAAGATATTTTGATTAAGGAGATGAGAGATTGTTGGGAGGGTTTGAAAAGGAGAGTTCTGAGATAATAGGTAGCCAAGAGGATAATAGAAGATGGCGGAAAAAATTTTCAGCCGAAGTTCTTTCGAAAAATTGAAAGGCAGTGAAAGTTAAAATAAATTCTCGCACGGGACGACGTTAAAAATGATGCACTACCATTATGTGCCGCTAAAACAGAGATAATAGCCCACATTCCAGAGTAGAAAATGATTCTTGATTGAAATGAGTGCAAGTGAATTGAGAAATAGGTCTAATAATTCTCTTTTTGGTTACTCAATGGTTTCGATTTCACAACTTTCTTACGCGAACGCATAGGTGACGATTTAGTATAAAAGCTCTGTTAGATGCGATTTATTAAATTGGAAAGCTTTAATGATTTCGTTACAGAAATCACTATTGCTTGAAGATTTAACACTTTATCTTCACGAGGAAAGTGAGAGTGCGGATAGTTAAAAAAACATAAAAAATACATTTAGTATTATCCTCAACATAGCTTACGCATGCAACTGGAAGTTATACCAACTTAAACCAACAAGTTTTTTTATCACGATGATATTTTAGCGATTGGATGACAAACACTTACTTTGAAATTTTTAAGGATACCTGCAAAAAAATAACGGAATTTTTTTTACGCATTATACAATATCAACAAACAAAAAATAAATTTGCAGCAACATTACCAAACCCTAAGCGCTAGCCAGCTAAAGTTATTACTGTTTCTTACAAAATGGTCTGACAAATTTGGAAACATATTAGTCAGTATTTTAATCCGGTAAATATTTTAATTTTTACGATTTATAAATCTACAACTTTAAAATTTTCACCAGCAGCAGCAACATTTAAGTATTCAACTGAAGATGTTAGTATAGTTAACAGTTTTTATTGAATAGTCATTGCGTGAGTGACTGGAAACAGTCAAGTGATGCGATCGAAAAATTTTATAATATCAAGCAGGGTTCTAATATGAATACAAACTTGAGGTATGGCCATAAAAATAACGCAAGCCATTAGACTTATTTGAAAATGGCTCCAATTTCAGCCTCTCACGGTCTCGGGAGAGATATGGCGTTAAGATATATTAAAGCCACACACGTCGCTGATGGGTGAGGGAGATGATGAAAATGCGCTGGCAAATGAGAATAAAAGCAAAAGAAAAAGTAAAAAAGTCGTGGAGAGAGCAGATGTAAGCAGGGAGCAAATTGGGTGACATGAGCTAGGTAGTAAAAAAGGACCGTGAGAGCTCGTTTGGCGGTGGACGAAGCAGAGAAAAGAGATGAGCATGTGAGATTGGGACGGAAAGTAAAAGCGGGCGAAGTCCGAACGAGAACGCACCGGGGAGACAAAGCGGGGGTGGCGGATGGGAAAAGGGTATAGGTAGATGGGTGACACGGCGGGGCCATCGCGACGGTGAATGGCCTCTGTAGGCGGATTAGATCGGGAATCGGTCGAGGGGAAAAGAAATGGTTGGACCTCCCTGGAATAGAGGTTTTTGGGACGAATGGAGCCGGAGGAGAGATCGAATGGAAGGGAAGAGGAGAGATACGAATTAGCAGTGACCGTTTCATCTCGGGATGTAAAGGGCCGGGTGTCGATCACCGATGGAGACGTAGTAACTGGAGTACCATCGGAGTGTTCGAACATGGAAAAAATGGAATGGTGACCGACAGTCGTGGATCTAAGATAGGATCAAGGGGGGGGTGGCTAGTTGTTGAACCTGGGGTTAACCTTCCAACAGTAATAATAATAATGCGCATTTATTCCGCGAGATCGGGACTAGAAAGTCTCATCTTCCATCTAACCCCTCGTCAAAAATTAAATAAATACAGCTAAATAAATTGTCAAGTTGCTCTTGGAATTGCACATAGTCAACTATGGCAAAAGATACACAGAATTTCGGTTTTCAATCAACAAACAATTTATACGATTTAATACGTATGTTGGCATACTTACCATTTACTAATGTGAGTGTAAAAGGTTTTGGGCTAACGTGAGAATGACCACAAAAGAAGGGGGCGTGAAAAACCTGCTAAAATTGGTGGGGGTCCGTGAGGTTATGAAAATTTTGAGAGCTTTGAGGTCTGTAACAACACCTAAAGGTTGTCTCATTACTAATTTTCCAAAGAATGAAGCTTTCAAAACAAACATTTAAGTAAATTTTTGGTAATCTTACCTCATGGTAAGTTTCTGCAATGCATATTTTTTTATTCCTTATCATAAGAGATCCATTACTATTGAAAATAGGGTACCTCATGGGGAGGATATTATAGCCCCCAAAGCTCCTCTTTAGATCCGTCACTGGTAAAGGATATGATGAGACAAATTTTAATAATTATTAATACCAAGTGTCTTTTATGAAAGACACTGGAAGCAATGAGGATATAAAGGCCGAAAATAAATAAAGGTCGATATGGGAGGAGAAGTGAGGAATATAGAACAGAGAAATGAGACTGCAAACGACCAAATGTTGAAGAGAAATTTAGTGGGTCTTTCCTTAGGCAGACTCGAACTTCGACGCCACATGAGGCGCTGACGAGAGAAAAAGTGCTAATAATTGTGTAATTTTATATATCAGTAAATGTTTTACAGCGTAGATAAAAAAAAAGAATTCTTCGGACTGATTCTCTTTGGCAGGGTCTGATTAAGTGCGATCCCGTTTTTAGTACTTTAACGAGAACTAGGATTCCAACCAACTTTTTCAATGGAATGACGAGCGTTTTTATCATACAAAATTGCCACATTAAGCTTGGTGACTAGACAAAAACAACCATATTACGTATAAACTTGGAATTATGGAAAGGAGATGGAGAACTGATTAGAGACCATTGATGTTTAGATGAATGGAATAATAGAGAATGGGCGTTTTTATGAAGTATGAAGAGGATATTTTATTTCCAAGTACCAAGAAAACAGCACAAATTGGTATTTACATCGATGGTTTCCACAATTAATAATTTTATAACAACAAACACCCATATAGCGTGAATGGAAGTAACTTATCACGACTGGAAACAAACCGGCCACCATTGTTATGGCTACCGAAGTGACCAAGATTGCCTAAAAATATAAAATTTTCCCTATATCCTCCTGCATGTTTACCCTCAGGCCCCAAACCCAATTCCTATGCACATTATTTCCAGATAATATTCACGTCTAAAATTACCAATAAACTAACGTACACTAATTACATGACCCTCAAAGTTAGTTGGCTAACATAATAACGAATCAACTAACCGGCTCAAGGTGGGAACTTGGCGGTGGGGACGTCACCGAAATGGAGCCGGAATGGGAGCACTCTGCGGAATAGACTTGAAGTCGAAAAAGAGAAAGGCGGTGCAGGAGATGATAAAGTGGGACGACATGGCAGAAGAGAGTGAGCAGGAGAAGAGCAGTTGGGCAAAAGAACTGTGTCAGATAAATGGCAGGGTGGAACAGCGAGGCCAGAATGAGCTCCTGGAAGATGTCCCCTTTATCTCCCTTCCCTCTCATTCTCAAGGTTGCAACACATACGGACACACCCCTAAAGGTTTTCTCCCTTTATTTTCCTCTGTTTCTGTCCTCCCATCTCCGTTCCTTCAAGTTTTAGTTGGCCTGGTGCCGCCGGGCGGGAGACAAGTAGGGGAAGACGGTTGGAATGAGGAGATGTGGTAGCTGTCCTGGCGACGAGGTGAGCGACGGGCGTGCTCACATTCTGGAGGAAAAATGGCTTTGTGCTGCGCGTAAAGAAATGATTACTTAAATATAATCTAATTTGGGTGTTAAAACGACGTGCATTGCTGATGCAAACATTATCGCCATCATTCGTCAACAATTCTAGTTGTGGTTTGAGGTAGCTCTGAGCTAAATCCAAATAGAAATCCATCAAACTCCATCATTCGGTCAAATAATCAAGAATTAAATAATAGAGATTTATCAAATAAATAAGGGTAGTCAAGGTTATCAATGCTAATACCTTATCATAAAATTTTACTATTTGTCACACAGAATCAAAGAAGGAAGCGTAGTTACTTTGCGGCTAGACCGCTAGGCTATTGATCAAAGAGTCTTGGGTTCCAGTTCCACTGAGAAGTTACGGTATGACCTAAAAAAAAATCACTCAAACTGAGAGGTGGTTCAGGGGGAGTTGGCCTGCCTTACCTCAATGTGTGAAATTCACACGCATTTGGTTTAGTCTGGGGTGAGCTGCACCCTCACTCATCCGATCCATGATTCGGGTATAAGTCCGTTGCGAGTGAGTCTCCATTTCCATCCATTTACTTACTGATAATAAACTGTCTTGCACATGGATTGGAATAATTTTTTCAGTACTGGAATCGTGACTGAGAGCCAAATTTTTCGCCAAAGCAGCATAACTAGCATGAAACTTGTAGTTGCATTTATCACTTGCATAAATATATCAAATCACAATCACAGACAGCTATTAACTGTCCATGCATTTTTATTGAGTTAGCAGGGTGTTTACAAACGATGTCACAATAAAGGTGAAAATGCTTTAAGTGCGACCTTTTTCGTAAACTTTTTGGGAGGAGTGTTATTGGGGCGAAAATCTATTCATAATCAAGCACCATTTGAACTTTGCCCTCGATGATTACTTGGGTTATCGAAGGTCAGCCATTAAAAAGCTTTGGATCTTACAATATTCTGTGATCATAATATCTGTCTTATGGCTCTACAAAATATTGCTATCTACATTCCAGTACCAACTTAGGTACACAAAAAATGAAATAGATTCGAACTCGGAGCCTTGAAGAACCTCCGATTTGATCCATTTTTCTTCACTAAGCAGAGACAAGGAGGCGAAGATAAGCAGTGGAATACGGGTAGAATGGGAAGATGACGTCCGGAAGATGCCTCTGGAGCGGCAATGTAGCTCCGGCCACAAGATTTGCGTTCCTGAAAGGAGCGGTGGCAGGGGTGCGGGAGAGTGTGTGCATGATGAGTGCGGCGTTAAGGTGCGGGTGGATACGACAGGAGAAGGACCCAGTAGACTCCCTGGCATGAGGGTATAAAGGGGGTCTTGCTGGCCCTGCTTTGGATGGCCTGGCATTGAGGTGAGCGACGGCCGTGCTCGCAAAATAGGGGTTGAAATTGCTCGAGGTCTCGGTGGAATGCTGAATGCTGGGGGTTGGACTGCGAGATGGGCAGGGCTTTTGGTAAAGGGAAGGAGGGAGAAGAAATGTGGAGGACATGTGTGGGAAGATGAGCGTGGGTATGAGGTAGAGGATATGGATCGCTCGGTGGAGCATTGTTAAGTGGAACGTGAACTTTTGCTAAGGGTGTTTTTAACAACTGCTTTGGCCTTGCTTGCGTTTCGAAACCCCTCCTTTTTCGACAGGAATTGTTAATGACAAAGTGGAATGTAAAGTTCTTAGAACGAAAATGGTGATTGAGGAAATTCGATTTAGCTCATGGAATCAAAAAATGAGATCGCCAAAAATACAGATCTACAAGTTTATTTTTACTTGCTATCAGCTGCGAGAAGTAATTCATTGAAAAATATTACATATTTGAAGTTTCTCAATGTAATTTGGTTGTTAAAACTAGCATCAATGATACCCAAGTTATTTAAAATCCATGAGTTGCTTATAATGTTAATTTATCTAAAAATATTGAGCATTTGAAGGTGCTTAATATATAATTTGGACGTCAAGATCAGCTGTAGAGCAGAAGTAAGTACTTAAAAATCCATAGGAGAAAAATTAGAATCCTATGAATAATCATTTAGCTATTCCTCAGGGTCAAAACCGTGAAATACGAAGGCAAATATGGAGTTCCTTTGAATAATTGTTCCTAATACACACACCAAAAGGTGCTGAAAGAAAAGAAGGAGGGAAAGGACAGATAATTAGCGGCATAATTATGACAAAGTTTGGATTACTATGCCCGGGATTGGTAGTAATCCAAACTTGTATCGCGAAAAGATATGCGCACGTTGGACTTCACTTGCCTAGTAAAATGAACCTTTAAGATCGTAGGAATACTGTCTGATGGGAAGCAACTTACGAAATTACAAAAAAAAATATCTACCCAATTTGTCGTGAAAATTTGAATGATTGCTTTAAGGCGTAGTCAATTACGAATTAAAAGAATTTTTAGTGTCAATAAATTTCTTTCAATGCAAAGACAACAGATGGGAGGTTTTGGCTGGATTATTATGTTTGGCTGAGTAGCTTTTGGACAGAAGGTTAAACTCAGTATCATTAAAAAGCAAAATTCAAATGAATTCACCATATTCACAGTTCCTCCCCATTATATGATTCCTGTATTTTCACTCCTCACAGTATTATTGACAGGTAGGTCATGAAGTCAATAAACCCTCTAAATGCTCTGAAGGAGATAGAAGTAGATTTTAATAGCGCAATGCATGGGATGTGGAGATTTCCATGTGCTCTTTATCATGCAGGTGATTTACCGTAACTAAGCTCATTGCATCTCTAGTTCATCCCGATTATATATACATATTTCCTGTTCTTCTCTCTTTATATCATTATTGACCAGTAGTTCGTGGGGCCATTCCAGCGTAAAACAGTTCCGAAGGGGATAGAAGTGAATATGAAAGAAACAACGAATGGATTGTAAAGACTTGTGTTGTTAAAAAAATGTGTACATTTAAGTTTGGAGTGAATATTAAAAGAACAACGTATGAGATGTGGAGATTTCCACGCGCTATACATATTGCATGTGATTTACCTCGACGCATTGCATCTCTAGTTGAACCGGGTTATATACTTACTTTTCTTTAAATAATTATTGACAGGTAGTTAATGGAGCCATTAAAGCCTCTAAGAGCCCTGAAGGGCACAGAAGTGGATACAAAAAGAACAACGTATAGAATGTAGAGATTTGCACGTGCTCTAGATTTTGCAAGTGATTTGCGTCGACTGAACCCATTGCATCTCTAGTTCCTCCTGATCGTATATGTTTTTTTCCTTGTTGTTAGAAAAATTTAGGTCGCCTTTCTTCGCTACCCGCTTCGACGGAGGGAGTAAAGCCAAGCTCCACAGAATCAACCCGCGCGCTCTTCGGAGTAGAACATTGAGAAGTCCGTTCCATGCGCTGCCGTAACGAACAGGGAACACCCTCACTTAACGACGGGCTGCAATGCAACACGCCGCTCTCCACGGGGGCGTGAGCAATACCTGAGCTCGAGAATTCCGCCCCGTTTGGATTCAAATGCGAGGTCGCGAAGCGCTCGTTTCTCTGTCTTTCTACGTTTCCAGCAAACGTGATGCTGCAAGAGAGGGATGCAATGGACAGAGACAAAGGTTGGATGGATGGGAATGGCTGCTACCTTGAACTTTTTCAAAATGATGCATTTTTATGATTTTCTTTTTTTTAACTCTAGAGCTACGAAGAGACCTTGGGTAATAATGAATCTAGGATAAAGCGTGCCTTGAGGAAAACTAGTTCTTCACGGTGGCATGAAAAAGATCATTTATTAATGAGACCATATTCATATGAAATATCTCGAAAAGCAGTGCACTTACAATACAAAACCGCGTCAATTTCTCAGATAAAAATAATTCTTTATCGACATTTTTTTGATATATTTGAGAAGAAAATTAAAAGAGGTTGTTAGTATACTTAAATATATCAAGCATTACCTCTCAGTATCTAAGCAGCATACATAGGTAGTAGAGATGTAACTTAAAACTGGAGCTTTAAGAACGCAGAATTAATTCTTTTATATTTTTAACATATGTGTAAAATATCTCCTCACATGTTAGATAAGTTATCAGGAAACGCATCGAATCTCATCTTAGGTGTAAAACCCAAAATCGTCTGGCTAAGGGATAATATTTTCTCCTAATTCAGGGAGTATTTAATATTCTTCCGAGACAGCGGAAGTCAAAGGTCGCAAATAAAGATGACCTTCTTTTGACATATCTTCACCTCAGCCGTTAGTGGAAAGGCGAAACTGAAAATATACCAGACGAATTCTTTTAACTTGGATAAAACGAGGAGAACCACAACCGCGAATTATATGCCAAGCTAAAAAAAGTCATCCTTTGATTTCATTTACGGATTTCTTTTCCTTACATAGCCCTCCATTAATTTTCCACCTCAAGAGATCCCTCTTAGTGTCTCTCGGAAAGAAAGCAAAAGATAACAAAACATGCGGAACCACCTCTGATGATAGTCTGCGAGAAAAGAATGTTGGGGGTTAAATATTTTTACGGCAAAGAATGAAAAAAAATATTGGTGCGGGCAGACAGCAGCATGACAGGGTTGGCCGTGGGACAGAATGATGAAAGGGAGGATGAAGAGTTCACGTTAAAAGGGAGAGAAAGAAAAGGGATAAGGGTGGGAAAATAAAAGAAGGCAGAGGAGAAGAAGAAGAAAGAAGAGTTAGCAGCTCCTGGCACGAGGGAGTGGTAGATGTATATAAGTTGGGCGTCAGGAATTTTCAAAGGATCACACAGAGATGAGAATCTGAGAGAGGAGAAGGATTGAGAATGGGTATAGGTGAAGGAAACATGAGGAGTGAAAGGAAGGATATCTGAATCTTGGAGGAGGGTGGGACACTGAGGATGAGGGAATGAGGGTGGTGGGTATCCTTGGGGGGTTTTTGGGGTCATCTGACAGAACGAGGAAGAAAGCTTTGGATTGGGAGTGAGGCGGGATGGTCGCCTGGGTCTCCGTGGCGAGGAAGGATATCGAAGAAGCTGAGGGCACTCTTCGCTTGCATATAAGAATGAAGACACCGGCTCATCCTGGCCAAGGGTTTCTCTTCTTCTTTTTTTCCCCCCTACGTCGAAATGAGAAAAAGGAGCGGATGAAGCGAAGAGTACACATAGGTCACCTTATTTACATGCATATATCTTCCCCGAGCACAAACGTGGGAGGACAATATTTGGTCCCCTCATGAAAATTTTTTTAAAGTTGGATGCTTCGTTGGGATGAATCTTGCTTTACCTACTTGTTGCGTACGCCATAAATATTTATACGGTGATAAACCCTTCGGGAAATGAATCAAAATGAAAATGAATTTTCAGGTAATTTAATTGCCGTATTGAAATGAAAAAAAATAAAATTCTGCATAAATTATGTGGAATCATAAATCTTTAATTGCCGTATTGAAATGCAAAAAATAAAATTCTGCATAAATTATGTGGAACCATAAATCTTTGTGCATTGTATTTTGACAAGTCGATTCTATAAAGTCACGGCTATAAAAAGAGAGAAATGAATAGTTTTTATGGTTCTAGTAATTTTCAAATACAGTGCTTTAATCTTTTAGAATTGCCACCATCACTGATGAAACTCATAGGGTTACATGACTACAAATCATAGGTACTTAGATTAATGTATGTAATCTAAAAAAATTCGTAATGAACAGCACGTCTTAAATACTGTAGTCCAAGAAGAAAAAAGTAAATCGCATTTGAAAGCTTGAAAAGGTTAACAATAACACTTAGAAGGTAAACAAATGGAATACATCAAATTCACACCAGATTTTGAGATACTTCATATAAATTGTAGGTGAAATCGTATTTATTCCTTGCTCATATTGTCAAAAATAAAATCCATTTGATAACATAACTTACCTGCAACGATATCAACTTACAGCACAGTCATTGTTAAGGTAAGATCAAATCTGAAGCCCATTTTATCCATGAATGAAAGAGGTTCTATTTGAAAACCCTTGGTGAAATTGCATTAAATTAACTACACCAAATCAAACTCAGCAACCATGATATATTATTTTTACCTATCTGTTGGAAGCAACGTATGGCAATCTCTCCAAATATATTTCCATTAAAGAAGAGTAACTAAAGTAGCTGCCCCTGCTAACCTAGAACGAAAGGAGTGAATCACTAATTTTAGTGACCCTAAAGTAAACGCATAGTGAAATACCGCTAGAGTAAATGTTTAATCTAAGACAGTGAACTCGCATGGAATAGCAATGAGGCACTCACCAATTCATTCATGATTATCCGGTTTATTTCATATGAATTATCTGAAGCCTAAATTATTATTTGACAAAAGCCCCCGTGTAACCCTGAAAATCATAGTTTTTCTACAAATTTATGTTGCTTTTCACACTTTCACAATAAGTACCTAATTTAAAAAGGCATGAGCGTGAAATTGTAGTTTAGCGGTAAATTCCACTCAGTATTCTTTGACCTAACTTTTAAAACGCACATAAATAGTACAGTAATGTGATTTGAAACATAGATTTATGCATTTTTTCAAGTAGGCATGAGGTAATTGCTCAAATCATTCCTATTCAATAGCTAATTCAAAAGGAGCGAAGACCTAAAAAAATTTGCGTCTACGAATGTTTTCCTCGTAGATTTCTTAATAAATGGAGAAAGAAGAAGGATTCCTGGTCTAATGCATTTGAAACCAAATAAGAGGGAGAAAACGCAATTCAAAGCCATAACGCACGAACGGACACGAATTTGAGCGTAAAGCTGAAGCACCGCTACGCAAAGTTTGCCAGTGAGAAATGCAAAGAAAGATACAGCTTGAATAGTATTTTCTGCTCCTTGTTTTCATCTTTCCATCCCTTTTTCTCAAAGGAAATGTAGTTTGACGGAAAATATTTTCGATGTTTTTTTCCAAATACGAACGTTTGCGTCGGTTTAGTTTTAGGAGGGAGTGTCTGCTGTACGGCTGCCCAGCTTAAAAATGGAAGAAAAGGACACAATTAGAAAGAAAGAAAAGTTTTATATAGTTTTATTTTAAATTCAACGACGTAAAATTCAGTCGATTATAACAGTCACTTGTATGATAATAACACTATACTTAATGAGAAGCACCGGGCTCTCGGATAAAATAATATAAGCACAAATTCGTATTTCATGCCCTTCGCATTATAGGCGAAATATTGTGATTTTATATGACCATAGCGTAGGTGTATATACATTAAAGGCCAAGCTAATCTCTAAACATTAATTTTTAAACTGTAATTGCATAAGAAACATTTTCAAGATGAAAATCCACCTGCTACCAACACATTCTAATTTAACGAGCTGTGTCAACAATTCTAAGAAGGGCAGACGTGTAAAACGCCAAATACTAGGTTAAAGTAAAATGGAGAGTTAAAGTAAAGATAACGTAAAGAATAGTGTGTGAAAAGCGATAACAGAGAAGAACTTAAAAAAGGATGCTAAGGATTAAAAAGTATGGATATGACGTCCGCAGTACGAGAAATAATGAGCAAATATTCTGAGAATAGTCGCTGTTATAACAAGCGCAGGAGATTTGGGTCGGAATTTTTCTCCAAGAACTAAATTTACCTTACTTTACATTCTCTCTATGATTCATCTCTTTTAATTGGGTAAATGTAAATAGTTATCTACATCTACACACTACCCCGCAAGCCGACTAAAAGAAGTGTGGCAGGGGTTGTTAGGATACCAGCTGTTTGCACATGAAAAGGGAATGCTAAATTACGATTAGGGTTTATTGAAGTCCGTTATTGTTGGGGAAAAACGAATTCCCATATCTATCCGTCCAGCTAACTTTCTCTCTTAATTCTCTTTAATATCGCTTTTCTCGGACCTGGAAATATAGTAGGCTATAATATTACGTTCTCCGTGTGGCTCTTTAAGATAAGTAACCTCAATTGTTCAAGCAATCTAAGCCTAGCGCGCAGCCTCCGAGTCTCCAGTGGCTCCCAGCCTAATTCACTTAACATCTGGGTAACGCTGTCTATACGCCCGAAGCAGTTTTTGACGAACCACGCAACCTTCCTTTGTATTTTTTGCAGTTCACGGATTAATTCTTTTTGCTCCGGCTCCAATACGCTCGCTGCATATTCAAGGTGCGGTCGGACGAGTGCAAAATAGCACCTTTATTTTACTTTTTCATCCGAAAATCTTCCCACAATACGCTTGAGGAATCCTAATGTCTTCAGTGCTATGCCGCAGATATTCCTTACATGTATTCCCCACGAGAGGTTAAAGGTTGTCGTAACTCTCAGGTACTTCTCTTCGTCTGTTACCTTTATTTTAATTCCGTCAACAGCATAAAAATGGCTGTAGTAGGGCAAACCCTGCAAAAAATATACCACCGTGCATTTTCTCGGAGTAATTTCGAGTCCCCACTCTTGGCTCCACAAGTGAACATTTTTTAAATCCGATGATAGAATTTCATAGTCAGAGTGATCACTAATTTCACGATAGATGACTGCATCGTCAGAAAATAAACGTGTTTTATTGCTAATTCCAGAGCAGAGGTCATTAGGTACATAATGAAAAAAAGGGGGCCGATTACGATTCCCTGTGGAACACCTCACGTCACATAAACGACATCAGAGCTAATTCTGTCAAGAACTATAAGAAATTTGCGAAAGTAACACGAATGTTTGGGATAAATATACTATACCAGCTAGATAGAGAAAAGTGATTATGGAGAGGAAAGTATAAATGTTCTATTATTTACGAATTTGGAATTTATACTTGGTATAAATTATGTGTTGGTTTGGAATACAGATACTGGACTAATTAGGTGGAGATAAGTGACCATTTAGAAGAATGTATAGGCAATATTGGAGGTCCAAGGCGTGAAAATGATGAGTTTTTAAATCCGTCGAAGATCGCACTGAGCAAAAATTCTGAATATGCTGTTACACTCTCAGGGGGAATTCTTCCTCCACGAATTGAAGTATCAGCGAATTTCCTTTCTCTGCGGTAATTTTCGCGTTTCTGAATTGCCTCTATTTCCACCTCTCTGTATCTCAACTCTGGCGTGCCTAATGTACGGGGGTGGAAGTCCAAGACCCTTTTTTTTCTTTCTTTTTCTTCTCTTCTACATGCCTCCGAGGGAGTGTCGAGAATCATTGGTGCGAGGTGGAGCATTGTGTATACCTTTTGTGACCCTATCACTCGCTCCCAATTAGCTCAAGGGTCAAGGAATGCAAAAACTTGTCCGTGGGAGTGGGTAGACTTATCTAGAAACGTCTGGCCTCCTCAAGCGCGCGTATTATTTGCGAGAGACGAGAGGAGAGGTTTTGCTTTTTATAAATAAGAGGTCATGATAAACGTTAATTCTCTTTTTTTCCTAAGGCTGAGTGGAATGGCAGCGAATAAAAAAATCCCATTCTCTTTTCCGAGCTTGGATTCCTTCTGTTAAGATACAATGCACGTATTCAGGGAGGCTTATTCACAGTTCCCTATTAAAAGCATAGAAAGCATTTTAGTGAACATATCTTTGACACGTTTTTATGATGATCTAAAAAGTATGATATTGTACTAATGATATTGTATATATTTATTGCCATATAAATCGCTTAAACCATCATAGTATGTCTCATAAAGGGAAAATTCTCCATTGACATCTGTCTTCGAGGTGAATAAATCAGAAGCTGTTATTCACTGTTAAAGTTTGAAAAAGCAAATATTACAAGGAAAATTTAAAACTGGATGATATTACATTCTTAATTTTGTCTTCCAAGGCTTTTAAACATTGCTGAGTGCTTCAGATCATTTACGAATTAATATTAAAATACAAATAATGATAATTTTTCAAGTTCCTTCGTTATAACTTAGCCATAGGAATTATCATCTCTTGATCTCTGGGAATGTTTTTGGTCCATGAAAAAGATTTAATCGTTTTTTATTTCAAATGAATTCAATAAACAGCGTAATGAAAAACATTGATGGGGATCGGGTTGGTGTGGTGGCTAGAGTGTTGGCTTCCCACCCAGCGGGCTCGGGTTCAAATCCCGGCAGCGGCAGAGAATTTTCAAAGACTGCCCGATCCCTGCTTGAATGTTGTGTGGAGGACATTTCAAGCGCAACACTCCGTCCGTCGGATGGGACGTAAAGCCGTGGTCCCCTTGGCGCCTTTCGTTAAGAGCAGGCTAATGCCGACGCCGGGTTTCTCTCCACCCTTCCTTCCATACCCTTCCCTCATGGCGCAAATGACCTAAGCTGTCGGTCGCCTCCTCAAAATACCATACCATACCAAAAAAATTGATCGACAACATGAGGTTGACTGATGAAATGCTTTTAAAACCAAACTTCTTCTTCAGTTACTTCAAATTCTACTTCAGCCGTTTACCGCAGTAAAACGATTGTTAAAATAAAAACTGAACCTTGGGATTGCTTGTTAAGAACAAATGGGGTTTATAGGAGCTATTAAGTGGGCTTTATAAATTCTGCGAATGCTTAGATGAAGAATAGATTTTAAAAATTAGCTCTAATATATTTTAGAGATACTAAAGTGTTCCCACTTCCCTTTATGTTCGGGGTGAGTATTTTTGGCACCAAAAGCGCTATTCTAGCGCGTCCACGTCTTCCCACGCAGATAGGCACCTCTGCGCCGGGGGCAAACTTCTTTCTCTAGCGTCCCAGTCTTCTCGTCTCCAACTTTGGCTCCTATCTGGACCCAAGTTTTTTTTGCCGGAGGCAGCCCTCAACCCTAGATGGCGCCGGCGCGAGTTCCTCAAAAGTGAGCACCCCAGGCGGCAACCCATTACGCCCTAATGGCAGATTCGACCTGAATTTAGGCATCGAGAGCCACTATTATCGTTTATAATATTTTCTTATGATATTTACACCGTTTTTTATTAGATTTTAAAAGACGCTCAGTCAAAAATAATTTTTATTTCATTTTTGATAATATGCGATTCATTTAAATCATAATTTTATTCTGATCGGTACTTTTGCTTTTTGTACTATGTATTTTAGCAACATCAAGTGAAAACTTACATTTTACGTAGCTTTTGAAATATATTATTTTTGATCAATTAATCTTATTTAATATTTTATAATTCTACCTTACCTGGCCAATTTCTTCATCACTCTCATAAGCAACACCTGAAAGCGAATAAGTTGTATCAATCTTATCTTAAAGAGCCAATACTCTTGCTGCCTATGATTGGAATAGGAGCTCAATTCTATATATCTACTCCTAGATGAAGTGGAAATGTTTATCGAAAACACCGCTGATGAACTAAAATATGGATATGTATCATTGGATAGAAAATGACACAAGCACTTATGCTCTGCATGGGAATACATTTGTAATAAGTACCACATTTTTTTCGTTACTGTATCGTTAATAAAAACATTGGAAGATAATTCCTTAAAGATGACAGGATTAGAGAAAAAAGAAATAATTACTGATTTAACTGTTATCTCATTCATCCTACGTATTTTTGGGAATGAATTTCCATGGCATTTATTTTAATTATTGAATTTAGACTATTTTTCTATGAAAATTGGAAGTCTCACAGGGCAGCACTGTGTTTTCCTTTTCAATTATCTAAATCAGCTTCAATGGAACTCACATCATTGGATTCATCCAAACTTGATCAGGATAATTTTGCTTTACAGTAGTGAGATGTGGACTGTGAAATCAGCAGATACCTCAGGATAAGAAGAAATCAGTACGTCAAATGCTCAATGAGGAAGCCCAAAGATACCTAAATGAAGAAGTGTAGGTGACAACTGCACACTTCTGGAGACGCCGCAAAGAAAATTAAAATATCTTAAATCGCTGCGTAGTGTAATTAGGGGTCATCCAAAGACAAGTTGATGGAGCAACAATAGGTGGGGTTTCATGTGAGATTATTTCCTCATTTATTTCCATACCACCGAAAACTCCATATATTGGCCTTTTACATGGGGGTTTTCAACAGCTCAACTATTTCACGTGCACGAACAACCATGTCAAGGACAACCTACCCCGGCGGGACTCAAACCCGTGACATATCACTCGGCAAGCGAGGTCTTTACGCCACGGTCACCGAGATTGGCATTATGAGAGTAAAAGAATCTAAAAAAATAATGAAGAAACGTACGTGCTCAAAGGTTAGCTGACAGGAGATTTGAATGGGTATATGTATCATACCAATATCAAGAATAACTGAAAACAATAAATTTTATGGTGATGAGTATGACGTCAACGAAGAGATATAGAGACAGTAGTTAGCATGGAAAATTCGTTGCTGAAGCTACTCATCACTTGCTCATTGGAGTGATTACATTCATTAAGACGGTTCTAGCCCTTTTAAAGTACTTTGTAACGAAATATCATTCTACTCAGTCCACTGATGCTGCTTTAAAAAGGCTTTTATGATTGAGTGTAGATAAATTCGTGCTCGGACGGAAGCCAGGCAAGAGACATTGAAAACAACCGTTTCGAGGAAACTACGCCAGTCCAGATTCTCGGAAATTTCTGACTCACGTCCCCCAGTGTTGTTACCGAAGGATGATATAGATATTCAAACTGAATCCGTGGAATTCCTTCTTTCATAACAACTTTATATTCGTTCCATCCGACTACGTTTTCCAGAGAAGTGAATAATGTCATTATATCCAGCGGAAAGCGAGCCGTGCCAATGCCATCGCTACACGATGGTCAAGCTGAAATGTAAGTAGTAGAATACTTTGTAGTAGTTAAAATGACGAAGATGGTGATGAAAGCAAACGTTAACATATGCTGAAAATTACTCAATTAATAAAAATCAAGATAGCAATAAACCCTATTTGATCATCACTTTCCCACTATCATTCTCTATACTTAGCATACAGGAAAGTCTCATAAATTGAAATATTTTATTCTCAACCTGCAGAAATTTCCTTGAAAACTCAAGATATTCTTTCCAAAATTTTATTTTTAGATCCAAAATTGATGCATCAATAATTCATTTAGAAAATTGATATAAATAGTTGGGAATACTTTAGTTCGCTACGAGGAGCACAACTTTTCGATTTCAATTCCGTAACATTCTCCAGCTCATTTTCTGATCTTGTGAACAACATTTTAAATTTCAAACTCGAGATCAGTTTTTGATATGACTACAATTCTAGAAACATTTTTATCCCATGCATTAACTATGATTATTGACCAACAAAGTAGCAGGGCATCTGGTATTGAAGTAAAACAGATGAAAAAAGTTTAATTCAGAAAAGATAGTTTTTTTTTATTCTTCAGATATTCGTATAATAACAGAAAAAAGATATGGTATGATTACAAAGTATTCAATTAATACGGCAGCAAATATTATGTACAACATTTTGTATATTCAGTGAAAAATTCTAAGAAGGACCTTTTGATAACAAGATAGAGATAATATAGAGTTTACATAAAAATTAGAAAACGCAAGATCAATGGAAGCTTATTAGAAATAAAATATATCCGAAGTGAATAGTGACGTCTCCATGGTAAGCAATTAAAATAAGGTGCTACTCTAAGTTTTTCATTTATATTCCTAATAGAAAATATATAAAAAAGTATTACTTTCTTAAATATTATGAAAATAAAATATTATGAATAATAAATGATCCATTGATATTTCTGTGGCAAACCCGATTCCTATTAACACTCATTTTCCTCAATTTCTGTCCCCTGATTGAAATTCCTCAACCCTCATGCAAAATATTCCTATGCTCAGAACTAGATTTCACATTTTGCCCCCTCCGCCGTCCACTAATTGATCTGCATCACTTTTATTCGACATGGGCATTCAATTCTGATTCCAACATCAACGCAGCTGGTCCAGTTGTAAAATCATTAGCCTTTTTTTTGCTCGACGATGAAAGCAATCGGAAGGCAGAGGAACACCCAGGCAATCAGATAGTGAGAGAGAGAGACGCATTCATGAGGCTCGGACTTTCCATTAGAGCGAAAGGGTGCACGCAGTCCGCGCGGCCTACGGCAGTCGCGCGTGCATCTAGTAATGATTGCACAAAGACGCGCGATCATCGCTGCGATGCAAGTCGAGTGGACGCTTCTTGAAACGGACCGCTCTTCCATACATTATAGAGGAGAAAACCCAGGGAACAAAGCAGATAGCGCGTGGGAGATCCCAGGTCGCAATCATAACCGAGGTAGATGTAGGGAGAGGAGGTAGATGTGGGGTTAGGCGGAAGACGTGGCTGTAGAGGGAGATGGGTAGGGGTTTGAACTGGGGCATATGTGGGGTGAGTGGGATACAGGACAGCGGGCACAACTTTGATGGGGGAATGGGGATTCCTGTGTGGGCATGGAGGAGGTAGAAGAGGCGAGCAGAGTGGATGGAAATGGAATTGAAGATGAGACCAAAATGAATCGGGAGAGTTTGAGCGAGGGGAGGAATTGGGCCTAGTGAAGAGCTGACAGGAAGCTCGGAATTTTTTTCCCGAGGGCTGAAATGCGAAAAAAAGAGAATGACAGTGCAGGGTGACCTTATGGTTAATGAATGAAGTAGAATAGAAAGAGGAAGAAACGAAAAAGGAATCAAATAGAACAGCAAGAGCAATATTTGCATTGTATCTTGCCATGCACTTAGCGAGAGACACAGTTTATCCCGAGTAAAAGAAATAGATTATGGCTTCATAAATACAAAATATGTCCCCACGATGACTGACATGCAGGCTTTTTCTCTAGATTTAAGTTAAATATGAAAGAAATAGAGTGAAATACATGAGCTTATGCAATGGTTTGTGAATAAAAGGGACTATTTCGCAGGTGCAAGGGAGCGAAAATATCGACGAAAAAGTGTAACAAAACATATCTCTAGCTCTACGTAATAGGTTCTGCCGGACAAAATTACCCACACTAGGAAGACTTAATCAGCAGTCATCAGATATTGCAAATGCATGCAGAGCTGCAAAAGACATGTTAGAGAAAAAGTAAGATTTACCGTTTGTTTATTGTCACAATTTTCTCTTACAGAATACAAATGTATGGAGTTTTTCATGTAAGCACGCAGAACAATCGCTATCAAGCCATTTTAGCGAGGGGGAGGAATTGGGCTAGTGAGGAGATGATAGGGAGTTGAGGGCTTGAAATTTTTTCCTGAGGTCTGGAATGCGAAAAAAAGAGAGGATGACAGTACAGGGTGACCTTATGGATAGTGAATGAAGTAGAACAGAGGGAAAAGTAGAGGGATCAAATAGCACAGTAAAGGCAATGTTGCATTGCTTCGTGTTAGCATATAACAGGTACATAGTTTATCCCGGCTAAAAGGTATATGGATTATTGGATCACAGAGGCAAACATATTAAACCTACAAAAAATATTAATTTGGAGGTTTTTCCCAATTTTAAATGAAAAGAATGTTAGCATAAAGTGCATGAAAATTATAATATTAAATGTGCATTTTGAATCCAAAGCTTCAATGAAAGTATAATCCGGCTGGTGTCTCTACTAAAATGGTGCTACCTGACGAATTTCACCACAAAGAGAAGACTTTATGGGTAGCCATTATATGTTAAAATGGTATGCATAGCGGCAAATATAAAATGTAAATAAAAAATAAAACAAACTGCTTGTTAACTGCAATGCTTTGTTCTAACGAAACACAAATTTATCGCCTAATTCAATAAAATATGAAAAACAAATATATCGAGCACATGGTAAACAATATAAAATATGCATCGAACCCCTTTATTCTCTCTACAAAGCTAAGAAAACCACACCGGATTAGTGGTTTATGCCTTTGTTGTAAAGATCAAAGGACCACCTTCGTAACCTCACCATATTTTTCCGCACGGCAAATGAATATGGAACATAAAATTTACCCTGAGCGGTGAAAAATCAGGGATTAAGTTTCATCCTTGATGAGAGTGCCCACGGAGAAAGACGAGGTTAAACATCAGAAAAAATACTTTTGGAGGTGGATATTATTTAAACCATTTGAACTTGCAAGGAAGGAGGAACGTAAATATGCAACCGCTGCTGAGAATGAGGGACGGCACAATTGAATGTGAGGAAAAAAGTTATTCCTCTATTTACTTGCAAAGCGATGGGATGAAAACATTAACACTATGCGGGTTGATTGGGATTATATATATTTGAAAGGGATAGGGCGCTACGCGATGACGGGAAAAAAATGAGAGACACTGAAGGAACGGACATGGATAAAGTCGTAGGGAGGAACCGAATGAAGACGAAAGACTTACTATGTAATAACCGCTTTCTGTTCAACGGCTAAGAAACGAAAGTCAGAAGCACGAATATTACAATAGAGGTTCCTCAAATCTGCCTCATAATGTATTGTCGTCCGCCGCGCATTTAAATGGGTTTGCAGAAGTCGACAGTCGCGTCGCTGACGGACATATTTGTCCTCGTTTCACGGAGGTACAAGGAATAATTAGGGGGGCCAACCAATTTTCACATTTTTGATGATGATATTTATCAAATTTATAGCTGTTCAATCCAATTCATCCCAATTAAAAATGTTATGCTGCAGGATATTAGAAAAAAGTGTATTGGATTGCACTTATTGGACACGCTGCGGACATTTTTGAAAGCCGATTAAAATGCGACCAAAGTGGCAACAGAAATCAACCTTCTGCGGGATGGAATTGGGTCTCCCCTACACAGTCTCCTTGGTATAGGGTGAGCCGTAGTTTACAGACTCTTTCAATAAAATGGGTGATTTAAAAGGTGAAGGTAGAGTTCATATAATGTTGGTGTATGGCATTCAAACATTCATTGATTAAAAAAGCAGCTCCTTTTCAGTCCAACAGAACCAAAAAATTGCGTCATAAGACTCCAGAGTATTCAGGAAGTTGATCCAAGACCCATTTTATCATTGTTTTCGTTCTAGAGGGGCACATCAAAGGGCGAGCAGTAACAAGCAATTAAAATTACGGGTAACTCTTGCTGAAAATAAAATGGAAATTAAAATGCTTGAGCACTAAAAGAAAGATAAAGTACAGTAATGTTCAATCCAAAATTAAAACTCCCTTTGCATGTACCTAATTATATTCATGAAATGTAACTAGGTAAAGGCTAAATGGAGACCTAACATTACTCTCGACTTAATGCGCATTTAACTATTACTTGTGTCTACCCTGATAAATGAATTGTGAATGCGAATTATAGGAAAATGCTGGGTCAAAATAGGTAAAATTTAGTCTATGAAGATAAACCTGAATTATTGTTTGCCGTAAATTTGAAACCATCAGTTTATTAGTTCACTCCATTTTGATTAATGCTAACTACAACCCACAAGTATTTATCCAAATGTATCCTTGACTTTTTAAAATATATTTTATGTACATAAAAATATCTTGGGTACTTAAAATATAATAGTGTAAATGTAAAAGAAATAGAAATAATGCATATTAATAGATTTCGTCAAAATAGATCCAAAATAAGTCAAGAAATCTTGAAAATTTTCAAAGGGATTAAAATTTGGGTGTACTAAAAATTTTCATCTGGAAGATAATAAATTGAGACTGACTTCTATTTTATGGTAATTACACATTCGTGTTTACATAAAGTCTTTAGACTTACCTTGGCGAATAAAAGCAACCATGGATGCCAAATACATTGAAATAACCTCAGTGAAATTACTGATATCGCGTGGCTCTAAATTTGTTCATTAATTTCAAATCAAATGTATCGATAACTGGGTATATTTTAAGAGGGACAAAGTACTGACTTTGAACGAGATAAAGCCTCAACTTTAGGATTATAACTAAACGATAAATATGGTATCCGCGAAACGTAGGTGCATTCACGGGGATTTGAAACGTCACATGAAATGGAGATGGCCTCCATACCTTGGTATTAATCAAGTTCTGAGAGGGCTTGGAATGTGAACAAACTAATTCTTCGACATCATGAAACCTTCGCATGTGGAACTTAAATTACGTTGGAGTACGCACATAAATATCCCAGCTATCTAACATCGACCGCATCCCCAGGGAAGGAGTCAGCCACCCGGAGGTGGAAGGACGGTAAGAGGAAATCCTCGCAATTAACACGTGAGCAGTTAGCTCGATTTGTTTCATTCTGCGAGTGTATTCCGTCACTGGCGGAAATAATCCCGTGCACGATAAAGGGCAAGAATTTCATGCCATTACGTGACCTATCAGTGTCTGGCTTTGATGTCCTCATTTATACGCCAATTACAATGATATACGTACGATACAAGGTAATCTTACTAACATATTCGTTATTTTCTCAATATTGAGGGTACTCATACTCAATCTTGATTAAAGACCTATCAATTTCTTTTTTCCATCTTTTACATAAAAAGTATATCCTTTTTGATAGATACTTATCAAAAGATATAGATAGATATGGATTCTAATGGACCTTTATAGATTTTTTATGGAATAAAATCAGTGATGAATGAATTGAAATTTTATATTTGTGGTTATCTTCATTTTATGATTGTGAATCTATTTCGTCTGAAAATAATATTTTAAATGATGCAGTTATGGTGCTAAATATAATTGCTTCTCTAAAAGAATATTATTTTACAACTTACTTCGGTTTTCGATTTTATTTATACAAAAGTCCAATAACAGCTCTTTTTTGTATCTAATTCCGTTTCCTAAAAGAAAAATTTCGTAAATATTGAAGGTATATTGCTAAATCGTGATCGAAGACAATAGTTTATGTAACTATCAATTTCTTTTTTACGTAATAATTATATCCTTTTGGATAAATAAATATCCGAAGATAGGGAAAAATATAGATTCTAATGGACCTCTGATAGATTCTTTATGAAATAAAATCAGTAATGAATGAATTACAATTTTAAATTTGAATGTAACTTGGTTTTACGATTGTAAAACAATGTAGTCTAAAAAATATATTTTAAAATTAGCAGAAATGATGCAAAATAAATTTGCTTCTCTTAAAGGATATTATTTTACAATTTACTACGGTTTTCGCTTTTATTTAGCGGCAGCGTCCAATAACAATTCATTTTTGTATCTAATTTCGTTTCATAAACAATAAGTTTCGTTTGCTGTAACTGACAGTAAAAAAATTAAGATTATTCCTGTTGCACATGTTATGCAAATAAATAGGTTCACAGTATGATGTATCCCACTAAGAACTAAAACTATAGTTTCAACAATTGGTCCATACTCGTCGTCGCGATGAAGTTTTGAAAGCAGTAGGTAAGAAAATATCAGCTTTAAACGCATCTTGTTCCGTCAGAGAAAACATTCACAATGCCTGACATATCACTAGCCAATTCTAGCAAACAAGATGTATCTTCACAAAATTTTTACATAATTTATCCAAATGTGAGCAATATTTCAAAGAAAAAAGCTCTTGAGGAGGCACTCAACTTAGACAGATTCTTAGTATAATCAAATGAAACGATGCATCTTCAATTTGCTCGTCTTACTAATAACTAGTGTGTTGCTATTGTCGGGTTTTTATCATATATTCGCTAATGTTTTTAAAAAATGAAACGATGAATAGGATACTTATTTTATTAGGCTAATATTCACTACAAAAGAATTGTGTTTAAAATATTTGCAGTAATCAGTATTGCTCTCGTTTGGCCTTTATCACGTATCAGCCAATTTTAGAAAAAAATACGGAATATGAGGCACTTATCCTACTTGGCTAATATTCACTACGAAAGAATTGCTATGACTTAAAAGCTTCGCAATGCTCGAGCGGAAAGATGCAGGAGTGGAAATCTGATCTACTGTCTGATAAACGTATATTCCGTAGCACTTGACTTGCATTTTGCATTATTCCTTGTTGCCACTTAGGTTTCCGTTACATTATCGCACATGACTTCAATTATCCAAAAGAGAAAGATGCCTTCCATTTCAATGTTCTCCCACGAGGCCATTACGAGAGAGTCGGACATGGAAAGAGTCGTATGGAGGAACAGAATGAAAAACGGAAAATTAAGGCGCCCGGGATTCTGGGCTATCCATCACTTTTGAAATATCTCCCAGAATGGTGCGGGAAAGGGATGAGAGGAACGCAGAGAGCTCAAATGATGGAAGAAGACGGGAGTTTTCAGAATGGAGGGCGAGGATAAACATTAGTGACCGGAGAGAAAACACGAAAGCAAGAACGAAATCTAGAATCCCTGGAAGGATTTGGTAAAGATTGTTATCTGCAGCGTATCCATTTCAATAGGCTTCGACTACTTGCACTAAGTGATGTATAGACAATTCATTCCACCAAATCAGGGCAGGTTATAGACTTTTTATAGTGCAAGCGAACAAAATTCCGGCGCCTTTCATCAAAAATAACCTGATAGGTATTAGGGATTCTCTCTGAATACATTTTAAAATAAATACAAACACTTGGAATAAGGGTTGAGGCTTTAATACCAGCGCAAATTTGTAACATCCTTGCTCTTATATACTGAATGTGTTATTTTTAGAGCTTAAAAACTTACGAGGGTTCCTCCTAAAGTTATACACACAAATATTTCCTGACGCCACAATTAATATAGTGCATAGAAGCATTCTTTCCGCTTCCATTAACCCTCGAGCGGGCGCGCCTGATATTTTTAAACGACCGGGTGGGTGGTGTAATTTGTCCACGATACATGTATTTATATGATAGCTCTCGATTTTTGTTAAAATTTACATTTATTTTTAGAAATCAGTTGAACCTTGTACATTTACAAGTGATACAGATATAAAGGTACACAAGTGGTACACCTGGTACACGGCTGGTAATTTATACACCACGGGTGTCGGGTTCCTCTTGCCGATCTAAAAAAAATTTGATTGAATACTCTGTGATTTAAAAACGCACGTTACAGACAGTCAAAATGACATAGTAAGCATACACGAGGCCATTCAATAAAAGCGAAGCACGAGGTCCACGGCCAGTCGCACGGCGTACATAGTACGCCACGGGCGTCTTGCCGACCTAAAAATAAATTAGCTACAATACTTCGAGCTTTATAAACTATGGACAGTAAAAGCACATTTTAAGAATACACGAAGCAATTCTATACCAGAATGTTCATAATATGTTGAAATCCTTGGTTTTCGAAGATTGGCGTATTTTCGAAGATTGGGTGTTTTATACTCCAGCGCGCTCGCTCGAGGATTAAAATTTATTTGAACGCAATACCGATCGTGGCGTGGTAGCAGCAGTCCTGTAAGATGTCGGGTGCACTTGATTCCCCCAAAAAAAAACAACGCGCTGTACTTGAGTTCCTTTGTTTTGAGATTGAGACGTCCGGACAGTCACGAAAGGTTGAAGAGGGTGTATAGACATGATGATGTCGATCGCAGTACAGTTAGTCAGCGAGTATCTGATGATATCAGTCAAAGAGTATCTGATGTGAACGGGTACGCCAATAATGAAGATCGTGGACGCAGCTGCAGACCCCATATTGAACTAGCGCCTCATTTTTCAGCGCGCTGAGCCAGTTTTACCGAGGAGGCATAATCGTCTGAGCTCCAAGGTGGCGTTAGGCTATTGAAAAGGACGGGTATTATGCTGAAAAGTGACATAGTGATCCTATAGGATGTGTTAATGCACCTTAAACAAAGAAAGTGCATTTGTTATTTTTTTCTGATTTGGTGCTATGTACATGGGGACAAGTATTGTGTAAAAAATGGTTTTTGAGGGCTTTTTCAAAAATTTTTTTGTATTTAGTATTCTGTTTTATATTTTGGTTTTTGTATGTTTTTGTGTTTGATGAAACCTATCAACCAAGCTGGTACTTTGTATTTTATGTTTTTGTCTTTATATATTTTCTGATTTCATGTCACCACCCGACTTTATGGTCGACTTGTAACAATTTATGCTATAATAATAATGATAATAATAATAATAAGGTCTGTGGTGCCATAAAAATGGGTGCATTAGTTATGAAGTCACCCTCGTATTATTTATAAAAATTCAAGAGTACTCTTACGACAGAGTCAGTTGGTGACGGTCGACTGGACGAGTCAAAGTAGATGACGGAGTGGCGTCCGATGGGTGATTCCATTTTCGATATGGGTATCCAATTTACGACATATCATAACTTCTACAATAGTTTTTGGAATAAATCAACCCTCAACCTTCATTCTCCTTGTCTGATTAGTAGGGAACGTAGTACTGAGCGCTTAGGCGCCCCCTTTTACTTGGCGCCCTACGCAACCGCTTACTTTGCTTGCCACTTAAACCGTCTCGACACTAAGTCACTACTGATAATTTTGACAAAAGAATTAACACATGGTGGAATATGGGAACTTATCCGGTAAATAAATACCGTTTGAGTTGCTACCATATAATATTCTCTTTATGAGAGGGAATGAAATTAAACAGCTGTGTATTGCGGCCAAAACAGAATATTTAAAATTTGACTATTTTTATAAATTTAAGAAATAGTATTTTTTATCATATGTTGATTCAAAGAATAAGCAAAAAATTAGCTGCAAATGATCGTGAACCTGAGTATTATTGCACAAACGATTTGCCAAAGAGTACAATAATAATATTACATTTTAGTACACTATTTCAAAATATATTTCAATATTGCCTACACAAAAGAAACACGCTTTCAAGTTTCCTAGTTTCGTAGAAATAATTGAGCATGCATCTCAGAATGTGGAATTTTAGACGAATAGGCACTGTAGTTGCACACACACATAGGAAATTTTAATAACATTACCGTTAGTTTTGGAACAGTTACTATATTCCGTGATGAGTTATTTTATAGTTTCATCTTTGACTAGAAGGTGTTAATGGAGGCAAAGCACATTCATTTCCTGAATCGATACCTGCTTATCAATATTTGACCTTGATTGCGTAATTGAAGCTAAAAGAAAGACAAAGTTCTAAGGAAAAGGAAAATAGAAGGTGTGAATATAGCGAGTACAAAGAATCCAACATAGTGATAAAAATATTTTTACAGGAAAGAGTTCAAAAAGAAACGGTAGGCCGGGAAGTTGGAGGAAGAAAATAGGATTAATAGATAAATTGAAATAGAATAGGCCTTGTTATGGATCACAAAAGGAGGACCAATTCTGAAAATGGGTCGATTTGATTCACAATTCGATCCATGTAAACCTACCTTAACCATTAGAATACTTGGAATTTGTTTATATGTAGCTTATGTTGGGTATATTGCACATAGGCTGCTGAAACATTTGTTGAAGAAAAGGGGTTCAAAATACTGAAATCTGCGCGGATTAGATCAACTTTGGATTGGATCAAGATTTCATAGATTATGCATTCCTTTCGAGACCATATAGAATATGCATACCTTTTTCCATATAATTTCGATTAGGCTAAGACAGGGGATTTAGAAAAATTTTTGGCAAATATTTCTCTACCATTCCAAATTATAATTGACAAAATGTTTTTTCACCCCATTAAATATAAATAAATTAATATTTCATGCGATGTATAGGAATTGAGGTTTATCCCGGTGTCATTATCAGCTAAAATATTTTATAATTTAATGTAAAAAAATTAAATTGGACTGATAGCAATATTCATGATGAGTCATGACGGTTGGTCTACTTTGTGTGGGTTTAACAACATCTTGATATCAAACTAATTTAATTCAAGATTCCTGAAAAATTCAACTCCGCGTATTACGGAACTTCGAGAGACTTATTTTTTTTTTTAAACTTAAGTAATAATTTAAGCAAATTCATGACATTAAATTATGAAAGACCATTTCAATTTCCCTTCTCTTAACCCCTATGCATCACTCAAGCAAATATTTACGTAAGCACTCAAGGCAAAGCTTTAATTACCTCACCAAAGGGTTTTAAAAGTTGAGTTACATTTTCAGAGGAAAATCCCTTTTTTGGATCATAAAATGTTTGCCGTTGACGGCGTAAAATTTTAGCATTTGTAGCATATCCTTCAACTTAATTTTTATAAATTGTGGATATATCCGTCCGCAGACCCTTCACATGGCTAAGAGATGGTAAAAGAGAATAAGATTGCAAGGCATAAATGGGATGAGTTTCCATGAATGCTATCAAGGCTGAGGCGCGTTGCTCAAAAGCTTTTCTGCTTAAGCCTTTTTAAAACAACTTAGTAACATGCTTATCTGAGCTCTTCATTTGGTTCAAATGGTTGAATACATACATGTAGAAGAAAATTTCTCGGACAAACTTGTTTGAAAATTTCGTTTCTGACATTATGTCTTTATGGTGAAGTGGCAGGTTTTGTAAATATAAAGCTACTAACTTTTAGAAGTTCACGCAAATGGTAAAAAAAGTAATTGTTGCATTTTTTGCACTTTCTTCCTCTCATTTCACAGTCCATTCTTGCTCAGCTGGCGTATAATTATTATATTTTTTGCAGAAATTTTTCGATCCGTTAGAATCAGTTTTTAAGGTAAATTTGTGAATCTAAGCAAAAACGGGATAACTTTTAGATGAAAGGAATCAAGGCAATATTCTATACCCATTAGTTCTCAGTAGGTATTTTTGGATTTCTCGGCTTCATTGCATGATGTGCTCATACATTCAAAACCCAAAACTTCAATGCTGACATTACCTGATCAGGTAATTACATTTTCTATTATGGTGAAACCTAGTTAGAGGTTTCAGGCGAGATGGAGTGGAAACGTGACATAATGAAAATGAAACGTGACATAATGAAAAATAATTTGCTCCTGCTTTTTCATTTTCATGGTGAAACCTATTCTCATGCTCTATGTAGAATTTAATTAAATTTAATGGCGAATGTTGTCGGGAGCCAGAATAATCCTCTCCACTTCTATACAATCATCAATAACAGCAGAATAACGATCGATAACTGTTTGAAAGGGTTTCACTTAGTCACCCTCCATGGCATGTGTATCAAGATATCTATATGGCATTTATTAACGATCCATTCCTATCTCGATAACGAATAAAAGGTATAGAGTAATGAATCTACGTTTAGAAGCACTTAAAGGATGAAGATATATCTCTATAGTAAATGCCCTGAAAGATAGGAAAGAGAATTTGGAATGTGCACCAAAGAAAAACAATTCAAGAGACATTCCTCAAATGCTATCGAAAGATATATTTTCGAGGGAACTTTTAGCTACATATAACCTTAATTAAACTATAAATCGCAAATAAATACAAAGAAATCAAATTGTGATGTTAATGGTTCCACTATGCCGTATTTATCGTAAACGAGCCAAGTGACAAAGTTCCAAGTTTTGGATATGGTCAATGGTCTTTTAAAATCATTTAAAGGCTAACAATCGTTGCTAAGCACCTGTAGTTAGCATCATTAATATCTAGTATTCTTTTTGGGTTAAAAGTGAGCATCAAAATATATATATCAAGAGCACTCTAGGAGTGAAATCTCATTCTAAGGTTATTTTGTGGGATCGTGACATGATAGATTAAAAAGTAAACTTTGTAGTATTCCTCGCAGTATTTATTGGTTGGTTGTGAGACCCTAATAAGTATATGCGCTGCCCTGTCTCTATATGTATTTGCATTCCTCCTGATAATGGCCTGAAAATGTTGAAACCGGTCGCGTCTTTTAATAAGTACTGTGTGGAATACAGCACAGTTTACTTTTTAATCTATCATTCAAACTTGCTTTGTAAATTTTAATATTGAAGCGGATGATTTTCAAAACAAAAGTTTACACTGGAGGTGATAAATGCCTAAATCAGGAAGCGTCCCTCCGCTGCTCCGAGTCGAAAGCTCTTTTCTGGGCGCGAGGCAGGAACGGAAGTGGCCATTACAACCAGGAGCGTCTCTGGGGGTCGGTGAGCCGGCTAGCGGGGTCGGCTTACTCAACTGAGCGCCGAGGGACACGGTCGAACGTGTGAGCCTTGCGCGAATAAATTCCTTATTAATGAATGCACTTTTTTGCGCCTCGCTCGGCTTCCTTGCTCCGTCGGAATGTTTGTCTATGAAAATTCAGGTGGTGTACACGCGCGATTTCTACGCGAAGGGGTCACTTCCCCTGGGGAAGAGCAATTTTTTGTGTGCCTCTTCGGCGAATTAAAGGTGGTATGGGGATGGGTTTTTAGATGGTTTAAGCCAAGCTCCAAATCCTTTGGAAGGGGAGCTGAAACCGGCAAGAGAGGAAGGAAAAAAAAGAGAAGCATAATCCTGGGACAATACCGGTCCCCTCAGGTCAAACATAAGGCTATTCATTTGCATAATTATGGATACGGAGGCATTCTAGCTGTTACAAAATAAACTGTGAGGATACACGGGAAAGTCAATGGCCGACGTTCGAGATTCACGGACGCAAAATCCGAAAACCATGGCGCCGTTTTTTACCCAGTTGAAAAAACGTCTATTGTGTGGTGCGCGGTTTAAAAAGTGGTTAAACTCCCTTACTGCAGTGACAGCATTTTTAGCTCTAAAACTTATGATTTATTTTGTTCTGGCGAGGTAATAAATTTATTCATTTATCATTTTC
This sequence comes from Ischnura elegans, assembly GCF_921293095.1. Lineage (NCBI taxonomy): Eukaryota > Metazoa > Arthropoda > Insecta > Odonata > Coenagrionidae > Ischnura > Ischnura elegans. Next base: position 84,037,675 of record NC_060251.1, on the reverse strand, counting down.
TATCTCAACAACCCTGTTTTAATCTTTCTCCGAATAGGGTTCAAATTGAACGCATGCCGACGAATATCGCCTTTTTTATTAAATAACCGAAAAAAAACTTCCAAGCTAGTTAACTGAGGATTAAACATTAGGAACTGGTCATCGTTGATGCAAAATTGTGGATAAAAACTGAACTACACACATGGAAAATGAAAGGATTCATTCTGATTCATCAATTTTAATGTGAAAATTCCCTGGAGGAAAAATCGTTTGCCTATCCTGAGATGGAACCTATATCTTACAAATTTGCACTTGGTGATCTAATAGTTGAACCACCAAGGCATTTTCCTCCTCTGCGAATTTGTTTCATATATCAAAATCGCACTCAATTATGAACTTGCGTGCTCACCGCCTGCTATTCCACGGTTATTTCCAAGAATAACATCAATTAATGGGAGCGTTGTAGCCTAATTAGACAATGCGTCAAGGTACTAATTGAAGGGTCTTCCCAAGTGAAGCCTTTGGGTAACCTCAACGAAAATTCTTGCAATACGAGGCGGGTCAGGGAAAGGGGAACTGGTAATGTATTATATTGATATGTATATCAAACCGACATAATTGATTTTGGAATCGAATAATGAAAATAATGAATACAAATACAAATTCATACCACACACAAAAAACTTTATCATATGACCTAATAAAGCTTGGTAGCCTAACGGCTGGAAGGATTGGCTAAAGATCTTTGAGTACCGGGCTCAAATCCCAGGTGAAGTTTTTGGAAACTCCAAAATAAAATCCTGGTATGTAATGGTATTTAAAGGAGGCGACCGAAAGCTGAGGTCATTTGCAATATGAAGGAATAGCATGGAAGGAAAGCTGGAGAGAAACCCAGCGGTGGCATCAACCTGCTCTTAACGAAAGAGGCCAAGGGGAACACGGCTTATCGTCCCATTCGACGGACGGAGTGTTGCGCTTGAAATGACTTTCACACAACATTCATGCAGATGGATCAATCCACTCAGGATCAGGCAGTCCCTGAAAATTCTCTGCCACCACCGACATTTGAACCCAAGCCCATGGGGAGGGAAGCGAATACTTTAGACACCACACCAACTTAAACTCCTAAATAAAATGCTCAAAGTGCGATGGTGCTCTGCGGAAAGGAACTGGCCCCTGTAAATTGAATTTATTCACATGTCTCTGGCTTATTTCGGGGTGAGCTCCACCCTCAACAACCCTAACCAACCCATCTTGTCGAATCACTGATTGAGTGAGAACATCATTTTAAATATTCCTCCATTCCGTAGAATTTCAACTGCTCCCCCAGACTACTAAATCTATGCACAGTGGCCCTTTTTTATGACGAAATACAGTAAGTGGAAAGAGGAATGGGGGTGATGAGGTCGTAGCAAAGTGCACGTATGAGGGAGGAGAGAAGGGGCAAAGGTCGTAAAAAAAAAGACAACGGCTGTACGACGAAGTGAAGGATGTGGAGCGCGAAGGAAGGAGATTACGCCGGGATGCACCGCCGTTTGAAAGGGCGGAGGAGAGAGGAAATCCTTGAGAGAAAAAGAAAAGAGAGGATGTATCTTATATATGGTAGGCGAGGGAGAAATCTCGACTTTAAAAAAGGACTCTGGCTCGGAGGAGGGGAGGGGAGAAGGGGGTTGACGTGGAGTAGGGGAATGAGAGGGCAAGAGAGGATAAGGAAGATGGGCACGAGACGAGGGTGGAAGACAAATGGCTTTTAGCGGCAGTGTATTGTGGAGTGGAGGGACTGCTGCTTGGGTGCGTTAGCTGTGGAATGGTCTCAAAATTGTGACGGCGAATGGAAAAAGGGAGGTTTTGGTGGAAACTGGAGTGCGGCTAGAAAGGTTTTACCAAATTCTCGGGATTTCTGAAACGTTCAATGCATCCATGAATTTCTCATCCACCGCGTCCATGGTGCAATAAACTGGATTAAGTAGATAGAGAAAGGGGAAAACTTATAATTGAGCAAAAAGGAGTAATTTTGGTGGACCTGATATTATTTACCAGCATAGGTGTTACAAATAACGGAAACATAACTAAAAACGCATACTTTTCAGTAGGTTTTACACACCGCAGTGGTAGCCATCGCAAATATTAGCGCTGAATAGTTCGGAATGTAATGTGGGGTTAGCACTGAGGATGGATCCTTTGAAAGAATTTTAACGATTGACACAAGATAAGTAAGAAAAACACTATTTTATCCTTAAACTACGGTTAATTCTCCCATTTATAACCATAGAGTGTATATTTACAAGAGAGGTGCATGAAATACATATTTTTAGATAGAATTCAGTAGTACAAATGATGAAATATTTAAAAAAATTCATTATTGTAACATAAAAAATATACTCTGCACAAAAAGGTTTGTAATATTCAATGAATTAAGTGAGTAAAAAGGAGAAAAAAACTTATGATAGATAAAAAAGATATAAACTGATACTTGGGCGCGTTAGATGTGAAATGGTCCCAAAATAATGTCGGCGAAGGACTGAAAAGGGAGAGGTTTTTGGGTGAAGCAGTAGTGCGGCTAGAAATCTCGGGATATCAAGAACTCTCAGGCAATGGAAAATCCTTTATTCCACTCGAAAAGGTATACTGAATAACATTTAGAGAAGTAAGAGGATTTTTTCACGAGGAAATTCAATTTCTTAAGATATCGTGACAGGTTTTGGATCATTTAATTCTCATAAATCATCACATTGGCATAACTACGAGATGGAGGAGTGGAATCATCTTTCCTCCTCAGAAAACTAAAAATAAGAAAAAAATATTCGTATCACAGCAATCCTACTTGTTTAAAACAAGGAAGTAAAATATATTCGTCCGATTTGGCCTTTATAATTAATTTATTCAAATTATTATTCTATCACCTTAATCTTACGGGATTCTTAAATTCCAGGGATTATAACATAGTAGGGTGGAGGGACTTCTGCTTGGGCGCGTCAGCTGTGGAATGGTCTCAAAATTGTGACGGCGAAGGAAAGGGAAAGGATTTTAGGTGAAGCCATAGTGCGACTAGAAAGGTTTTACCAAATTCTCTCCATTTCTGGAACTTTCGGGATAAGGGAAACCATTCGTTTTCAAACGAAAAGTGAATTTTATAAAAGTAAGAAAAGCAATCGCATTTTTCCAGAGGAAATTAAATTTCTTGAAATATCATGACCGGTTTCTGATTATTGAATTTTCATAAATCATCATAGTGGCGTAACTATAGGTAGATAGAACTACCCTCGCTCCTCTAAAAAACTGAAAATAATAAAAATATAAGAACAAATAAAAGTACAACAGCAATCCTACCAGTTTGAAATAACGAGATATTTTTATTCAATTTATCCCTTATATTTTTTCAAATTATCAATTCATCTGCATGAACAAATCCTATCAGGTTTCTTAAATTCGGTGCATTAGTACCCGGTGTGGTGTGCTATTCAAACTGAAAAATCTTCTCCGAAGCCAAGTCCAAGATACGCCACTGGATCTTGGATCAACATACCATGACGGCTGAGATATGTTTGGCATGCATTATAGTAAAAAAAATCTATTACCAAATCTAGTATTGAATGCCTTAAAATTCCATATACCTTGCTTGAAATAATGTACTTACTGAGTTCATGTTGATGTGAATACCCACTTAAAGTGTTTATATTGATTGATATATTTTTACCAATTCTGCTTTTTATCGATTCATTGAAAGCATTCATAGGTGTTTGAAACTCAGCGCAGGCATATTTTCTGTTTTACGCAATTAGAAGTGACCACATCAAGGTGAAGTTGCGCTTTGGAAAGTCAAGTGCAAAAGTGAATAGAGAATGGAGACATGATGGGTATAAAACTTAATATAAAAATGCGCTGCGATTCATTTTTTTCTCCGCAGTACTATTTATGAGTAGAAAATTATAAATTAACGGAGAAAGTGTGAGATTTGGAGAGACAGCATTTACCATTTTAAATGCTCCATCCTTAGTAGCAAAGCTTCAGTAAAACTCTTCAACATAAAGATGAGATTCAAAATTGATATGAAATTCTTCAAAATGAGAAGTAATGCCAGTCACAAATTTAATTTATTTTATGAAAATTAATTTAATTTTATTGTTTTTTAAATTGAGACAGGGGAAAAATTTAACTTAATTTTTATCAATTTTGGTTATTGTTTAACGTGGTAAAAATGTTCACTACTCCGCAAAATTTCCGATGCACATTATTTTTTTTACCTTTCGGAAAATCAAAAATTTCTAAATATGCATTGCCTTCTTTGAATTTATGATAAAATGAAATTCTCCTTACAAAATATGAGTTTCAAAGATCATTTTCCTGACTTTCCACCTGAAATTTTCCATACAAAACGGGAAAGAATTTCCTACTGAAATGGGGACTCGTGCGTCCGTCAAGAATCGAAAAAAACAAAAGACAGCAGCGAGGAAATAATGCGTCGGAAGTGAAACAATGAGGTCTTTGGCTTAGAAGAGAGAGTAGAGATGAGGGAAAATGGGTACAAAGACACCATATAGCAAATAAAGTGCGCACACCTAAGGGCTTTCGATGCGGGTAGTCTACGTGGCGTAGGGTCTTGTGAGAATCAAAAAGGGTACCGTCAGAGAGGGAAAAGGAGAGCGAGCGAGTTAGGAGCAAGAAGAAGGGGCCCATATCCCTTAACATGTCGGGGAGGGCCGCGCTAGTCTCCAAGGGGTTGAGGGAGACTCTGAGTGGAGGAGGAAAGCTTGTTCCTGAAGAGTTGTGGCGGGGAGGAATGAGGAAAAACACAAGAGGAAAGTCGGCGTGGTGGCGGTTCCAGGAACATAAAACAGTATACGGGGAATGGGAACAAAGGAGAAATAAAAATCTCTCCGTTAAAAAATTAAAACAACACTTTTTTAGAACAAAGATTAAGATGGTTTTTTCCACCCCCTTTGATTACGCTGTTTTACCAGACGTTGTTGCGAGCGGGGATGAAGGCAAACAGTAGGAGATTTTAGGGAAGGGCGTGGAAGAATTCGTTTGTTGGATATGCAATTCAAGGGAATGGGATAAAAGTTTGGTGACTGATGGGATATCTAACGTTCATTACATGGAAATTCACATTCCAATAACACAAGAATATGAAGTCCTCAACGGAATAAATCCTTAATTACTCCAAGATTGGTATTCTTTTTTTGATGCTCCATCGACGAGTGCTACCCGCAGCTGTAAGTTGAAGCGCAATGTTATTCATGCTATCTTACCAACATACTACCGTAAGAAAATTAAAACATGTGTCCTAGGTATAAAGGTAAAGAAAAATGGCATGTCCTAGGTAAAAAATAGTGAAATCATGGGAAATAAAGACAAAGAAAGCAGATAGTGGAAACTTTCCTACCAAGAAAAAAAACGGAGGTCCAGATTTAAACGAGCAACTATATTTTTAGCAGGTGATAAGATTTTGTTTTATAAGCCTCCGATTTAGAATAATGACTTTGGAATAAAAATATACCAAGAATGTAAACCTATGAGATAAAAAGACGTATCATAGCGGTAGAGATCGGGGTTTTACCACAATTAAACTACAGCTAACCTCCGTGTTTTACTCACTCGTGGAACTATACTATATACTAAACATTACTATTTAACTGAAAGCTTATATTCCATTTCAATGTGCTTATGAATAACTGTACCAGGCAACCTAAGGAATAACATGATTTCCAAGAAGGGAATTTCAAGGAATAGTGGATAAGTTCAAGGAGATTGGAATGAGTAAAGGCAAAGTAACTTGGAAATTGGATTTAAAAAAAGAGATAATGGAATCTGAAAGCGCGGACTATCAAAATTAAAACAATATTTTTTATCAATGTTACAACAAAATTGATCAGTAAATATTATATCCTCATTAAATCGCATAATGTATCCTGCAAGGTTCAGTCTGATCAGTGGCATATCAAACATGCTATCAGGTATTTACCTGCGCTTGCATTTGATTTCACTGTGCAGCAAGTCTGCTCTTGTTAATTCAGGCAGCATTACAATAACAAACTGATTTGGCGATACTAGTGTTTTTTCCTCTAAGTAAGTCAGAAAAGCGGTTACGAACTACTGCTATTTTATAAATCTACCTACTGAGAAGAAAACTAGCAATAGGAATAGAAGAAATAAAAACTTGGCTATTTATTTCTTCTGCTCCTACGATAAAGGATTCTCACATAGTTACGCTGGCTACTATTAATTATACATCCATTAGTTTTCAGCATAATGAATTTTTGTACCTCAATGGCATCACCCATGAGCAGTTTTGTCTGAATAAAAAATTGATTACATTTTCAAATTTATTCCGATGAGATTCACTTGGCCTCTATGAGGAAGTTGAATTAATTTTTATCCCGTTTCCACGAAATCTTTCTGTTTTCATCATAAATGCATCTAAGGTAGAATAATTTAATGGATTAAGTTTACTTGTGAATTTAATTATGCCCCAAAACCGAAGCAAAAACTCTGTGCTAACAGAATTCTACCTTATTTAAACCTCGTAGCACTAGATCAACGTCGTCAACTTAAGACCAAGAAAAATTGCTGAGCGTCTGGATGAAAGTTATTTTTTACAACCGTACACTTTTCCACTTTCTTCCCACGGTATGCATCTGTTTTAGCTTTTCAAATATCGGCGCCGTCATATTTCTTCCTTTTCTCCTACTAACTTTTCAGCACCTCATGCAATGCATCAGATGACTTTCAACTACACTTCAATCTAGCTTTCCACCCGCAATTTCTATTATGATTTTATTTCTCCATAAATTAACCTCTTCCTTCATCTCAACCAAAACCACTATGGTCATCGTTCTCTCTTTTCCTCCTCTTTCTCTTCCAGTTTCACTGAATAAACATAACCATGGCTTACAACCTGCTCTCAAGTTAATTCAAAGTAGTAAATTTACGGGGAAATACCCTTACCGATAATTCATAGGAATCAAGAAGAAAAGGATTGTTCATTCATATGGAAGCTCAAGTGCTCAAAAGATGTTAATGAAAATATTAATTCCCACTGAAAGAAATCAAGAGTACCTTCTGCATTCTTTTTTTATTTAAGTATTGGTATTATAAGGTATATTTTTTCGACAACTTTAATAGCAGTGGGAAAAAGAATGTGTTTTCTTCTCGAAATTATCGTACAAATGATAAACTACAAGATTTATTTGCTCAAATGCGCATGCGTTTTATAGCTAAGACAAGGTATCTGTCTTTTAACCCTTCTAATTTTTAATAATTTTTACCGTTTAAGTTTTATTAGTCACTATCCTTAGAGTATAGCTCACCTTGAATATACATCACCATGGCCTACAATCCCCTATCGAAGTTCATTCGAAGAAGAAAATTTGTGAGGAAATGCCAACCTTGCATAACCTTCTTACTTCTCATTATTATCCTCATTTCAGTTTACAGGATCCAAGATGTTGAAATTCAAGTGATGTTTGTCCTATATAGTGCTCAAGAGACATATTTCATATAAATATTTGCAGTTTGTGAAATAAAGCATGAACATTTTTAGTCTGGACGAGAATAAATTTAAGATGCAGATTCTCTACATAATAGCATTCTCATAATGGAACAGGTGGAAACATTCAAGCTAAGGAGAATGCTAAAGTATAATTTCGTAAAGCTTATTGAAGAAAAGAAAATAAAAAACTATGGTGGAAAGAGGGAAAGGTTATTTTGGTGACATCGAGTCCGGGGGAATCTTCGCATTTTAGGCATCTTCGTAAACGCTTAATCTTGAAAGCAAGAGGGCCACACTGAAACAAAAGAAGACCAATTTCGCCAGGAAGCGGAGGAAAAGAATAAAAAGAAAAAAATGAAAGCCATATTAAGGGGATAGAAGGTGGATTTCGGCTCGTGAGCAAAAACCTTTTAGAAGACAAAGCTCATCCTCGTTAATTAAGATGAGCTGAACATACGTTTGAGCCTGTGTCAAAAGTAAACGCCAGAAAATCTTGGAAAGTTTCTTTTTCCATAAAGACTTAACCAAAGTGAAGCTGCAAAACGGCGAAGTGTAAGGCACGTGTTGGTTACGAAGTATTTCATATGGATTGCACTTACGAAACAACATCAGCCAGACCGTTTTCTTAAATTGCTTCGTGATATTATTATAGAATTATTATTAACCCTCATATGGATTTACAAAATTAGTTACGTCGTTGGATTCTCGGCGCCGCAGCGGCGCCGCGTCATTTTTTGCTATTATCTTTCAAAGTTAGCCAGAATTTACAAGTTTTCCGATTGATAATGGTAAATACATCTATTATCTTTATTTCTTACCGTGTTTTGCTAGATTTAAACCCTTATCGTAGAAGATATAACAAAAAATCTTCAACGCTGCATTCTTTTCCATTTCTTGTCGTAATGCTCTTTATTTCAGTTCCCTTTGTTTGTTATTTTTGAATGAAAGTTTTAATTTCATGTGTTATTGTTGTTTGAAATATTTTTCTGATATGCAGAGCTCGACAAACTCCGCTTTTTAATGTTTATATTGTTTATAATTTTATGTATCTAAATACTAAAAATGATGACCGAATAAAATTCGTTTATGCCCATATTACATAATTTTGCTTCACTACGTCCACCCATTTGTTATATCTTTGCAGTGTATATAGAAGGATAAGTTATTATACGTTAATAATGGAACAGATGTAGGTTAAGTGAGAAGAGGCTAGTGTTACTTTCGTGATTTTTACTAGATTCTGGCGATCAAGACAAATCTTACGAATATTCTGGGAGCTTATGTCCTGCATTAAAAAAATCAAGTCTTATGGGTTTTGAAATATAAATAATATGGGATGACAAGCGACGTGTCAAAGAACCCTACGCTTCTTTGGAGTTGAAGCTAGAAGAGTCGGTACTCTTTTCCTACCACGGAGCCCTATTCCCCCACTGGGGACGTGTAGCCCAAGGAAAAGGTTTCCTTAGATATGGACGGGTAAATGTTTTGCGTGGGAGTGCATCAGATTAGGTTTTACTCCTGGATTGGTGGGAAATCCAAAAAAAATAAATTCTTAGAAGTATGTGTTATTGGTGGTAGGGGAGAAGGAGCAGCTGCCTTTTTTTCGTCCAGCTCTGCGTGAGAAACCGATGAAAGAATGCTTTGGGGTGACAAAAATACCCTCACTTTGGAAGGACTTACCTTACATTTTCTTTGCGTTTTCTTTCTTAGCGTTTCACTGACCCAAACATTGAGACTGTCCATACCTTCCCACTAAGCTCCCTTATTCCTCATTCACCACCTTCTTCCCCCCACCCACAGAACTTGATTGAACTTCTCTCCACCCTAATGACCCACCGAGCTAGACCTTCTCGGAATGAAGGGAGGGCCACCGCGGGGCGTTTTGACAAGGCTTTTGTTCCCTGTCCCTCATGCAGCGATGGAAGGAAGAAGAAAAAGCATGCTTTTGTATCTAATTGCCTCCTTGCACTCCCAACCTTTTCCGCAATAAGGATTTTCTACTCCTACCTGTCCTAACGATCTGGGTATTCCCCGATCCTTGGCAGTCGACACACTACCACCACTTCACCTCAAAACAACCTCTTGGCATTCCTTCTCCTTTCTCCTCCTCACTCACCCCTTTACGTTAGTAACACCCCCAATGCATAAAACATCTGTGCATTTCAGTAAACAAAGAAACGAGAAATATGTTCACAAATTTTCACCTCACGGTAAATTGTCTTTTCACCTATTCATAATGAAACGATTTTTACCATGTGAAGTCTAAACTCATCGTCAGGAAAGAGAAATTATTGTCTATCACACAATTAGTTGGGTAGTTATCTGGATTTCACCCCAATGGTAAACTGTCACGTCATCAGTAACTGTATTAACGCTTGCAATTTTGTATAGACTATCTTAGACGCAAAGGGATTTTTTTTCGAATGAAAGGTACAAGACATATAACAATAACTGTGCGAAGTGTTCTTCACGGTAGTCGGTGAAATTTCTGAATCTCCTGGCAAGTTACAGTTACTCATTCAGCGAGAAATATTCACACAACGGTGAGGAAGCATTATTCTACGAATTCGGATAATGCATTGTGTTAAATTTTTCTTAGAATTGCGGCTTGGAGTAATTCTAAACAGAGTCACCCTAGGATGTACCCAAAGGCGACTATCACCACGGCAGGTACGTGGGCGCGGAGCGGAGAAGGTGCCCAAGCAAAACTAAGTCGGAAGCCACGGAAAAAACAAGGAAAACTTGGCTAGCCATGAGTTTCTATGAATAATTCTTGCGAAAAGATGAAGTTTTGTCAATGAACATTACAACGAAGCAAACATAATGATTCTTAGCTAAAAGAGGAAGCACAATTGGTATTGTAATATTTTCCTTTTGTTAAACAATTTCACTTGGTTTATAAGTTAAAAAAATAAATAATAGGATTATAAATGTATTATTGCATTTCATATGAAACATAATTGCTTTGACATTAGCGTTGAGAGTGCAGACCCTGACGTAGCGACGAGGAAATTCTCGGCCCAAGCAAAACTAAGTCGGAGGCCCATGAAAAAACAACTTTGACTAGCCATGAGTTTTTATGAATAATTCTCGTAAAAAGATGAAGTTTTGTCAATGAACATCATAACGAGGCAAATAGATTGATTCTTAGCTAAAATAGAAAGCAAAATTGGTATGGTAATATTTTCCTTTTGTTTAACAATTTTATTTTGTTTATAATGTTTAGAAATATAAATAATATGATTATAAATATATTATAGCATTTCATACGAAACATAATTGCTTTGACATTAACATTGAGAGTGCAGTCAACGACGTAGCGACGAGGAAATACTGAGCGCCGCAGCGGCGCCGAAAATCCAACGACGTAACTTTTTCCATTAGAGGCCAATAAAATGTAAACTATAGACACTACGCTAAAAAAATTTTATATATTATATATTATTAAATATATAGCATATTTGGCCCCAGCTCTATCATCATCATCCTTTAATATATAACCAGAATATTTTGTAAACGGAAAACAGTAGCAATATTTATTTGTATCACGTTGCTACATATTATAAGAAATTTACGTAGACAACAAGTGAATTGTTCGCCAATGTCTGTAACTATTTGGCCAGAATTTATAAATAAATATCCTTAACTCTACTGTTCTCACAAATATAGACTTTACAACCACATACTTCAAAATAAAACTAATACACCCTTCTAAAGGCAACTTTTTTGTGTATCCTTACAAAGGTAACAATTGCACTCCCAAAATAAAAAATATACGCCACAAATAGAGCTGTTCTAGAGGATCCATAAATTTTCGAGAGAGGAAAGATCAGACAACCTCTCCGAATTTTTAATCAATACTAAAGGAACAACATTTTCAAGCTTCTAAAGTTTCATGTATTTCTTAATACAAACGCTGAAATGTGAAATTAGCAAGTGAACTGAGGAGATCATGGCGTACTGAGATGTATCGAACAACTATTTTTTTAATCAAAATCATCTTTGATTCGAGAGAGTATTTCAACGATTAAACTGCATACAGGTACAAAAGTAATAGGTTAATAATAATAACATGACTTATTGAAAAATTATATTAATCTCAGATAATAGCCGTGTGTATTTATAGATAACGAGCCAATGCACTAAAGGCAGTCACAATTAATGAAAATGGTTGATATATAAAAATTTATGTCTGAAGAAGTATCAGTAAGATAGAAAAGGAAGACCCGTGTTTTTTGCTGAGTAGGATTTGAAAAAAAAATAAGATTGTGATTCATTTTATTACCCTTAGGAATGAAATAATAATGCAACATTAAGTTTATTCCTTTCAATAAGATTAATAAAATGTATGATTGAGTGCCCGGTAACTCTATGAATGGCTGATTAGGTGGTGAAATATAATGACGCAATGAATATTAATGAGTGCTTATTTATTATTTACTAAAATAGATTGGATACGCGTGACGACAATACGCATATGAATAGGCAGTAATCTATTAACAGGGATCATAATAGATTTTAGGATAATACAAAGAGTATAAGCACGGAAAAATACAGAAACCACTACATAAATACTCGAATAATGGAAGAGCAAGAAGTACATAGATAATAAGAGCAAGGAGGTGAACAAGAATTGATGTGCAATGGAGTAGCGGAACAGACAGGAAGAGCCCGAGTTTTTCGAAAAGTTGAACGAATGTGTTAAACTTGATATTTTGGGGTTGAGTTTGATCGCGGGACTTGAGAAGAGACCGGCTTTCGCCCCAGGGGAGCAATTCACGGCTCTCACCTGGCGTAAGCCGAGGTGTTGCGAGGAAGCTGGAATTCAGCCAGAATGACGTCGACTCCTCGATAGGATCTCCTGGGGTGACGGGGATGAGATAGGCTCATAGGAAGTTAAAACGTGCCCGCGACGGGACGCCATGGGAGATTTTGAGGGAACACCAGAGCAGTTGAGAGTGGCGCTAGCGTCGTTTCTCCAAGCAGCGAGGAAGATCTTGGAGCAGGGATGCAGCCGGATATTTTCTACTTAGAGGGCTTGGATGTTATTTGATTTGCCTATGGTGGACGTTTATGGTCAATTTCCTCGCATCAAAAATAATAAACAACAGGAATTTCATTAAAATAAGCTGAATTTTTTTTAATAAAGCTTAAATATGAAATATTCGATTTTATCACTAAAACGGTTGTTTTTATTATGGTTTGGTCTCCTCAGGCGTAATCCTCCTGATTTTTTGCAAAATGTTAAACCTTAGGGCTTTGGCGGCACCGGTAATGTCATGTGATTTTGATACATAACCGATCTGAGACCCTGACTTTATTCCAGAACTTTTAATGGTTGAGTGAAAGTTAGTAAATTCCTGAGCTTACCTCCGAAGCGGATGTATGGCCGGAAGTTGTCACAAGAGAAAAACATTTTGTGGGGGAGGGCTGAAACCAAAGCGGCTGTATTTACTGTAAAAAGGCATAAACTTCGTAGTAAGCCACCCCACTGATGTCACCCTGTTATCCGTGGCAACTGGGATTCGGAAATAAAATTTTCAAGTATTAATCTGTCTATAGCGCAACGCCTCGATCTTCTACTAGGAATGTCATTTACCTAGCCTACGAATTAGTTTTTGCATTAAATCTCCTTCCGTAGTCATGCTGTTGTAAGATGAGTAGTATTGTCAATTTTATTTCGCTCTATTGGGTTGGCACAGGTCAGCCCTCTTTCTTTATTCAACTCCTTACTACTTAATTTATAAGTACGCAGGTGTGCGCTTTGAATTGCAATTAAAAGTAACCAAAAATACCATATCCACAGGCTAACACTATTCTTTTAGTTGCAAGACAAGGTTCATATTGATCCAAGAAAGCTAAAACCAGGAGAATACCAATAGGAATCAAATAATAATACAGGAGTATTTGATTTATCTCTTCACTAAGACTGACTAGGTTGGTAGTGTTCAACTTTTCAATGACAGTTTGAATGGTTAATTATTCAGTAACGTTTCTAAGAGGATGTTTATTTTAATAAGTGGTAAAATATTATACATTTTATTAGAAAGAACAGGATATAATAAATGGGTTGACTACAGTATTTTCATTTCCTTAAAAGGTAGTGCAGCATCTATCTCCCCAACTCCATTTCCCATTATCCCATAAATCCGCTAGGCATGGCAGATGCATCTTCAAGTAGTTGAACGGTTTGACTTCCATAATGGAACTCTTTAGTCCCAATAAAGTTCCAGTTCCCCAGCACTAGTTTCTCATACAAGGTTCCCCGGCGAATGCACTTCGCATGGATCAATGTCGGATTATTGGAAGAGAGAGTTTTGGAAGAAGACGGTGCCGTCTTCACGTTAGGGTATTCAATGTTCCCCTCACTGAGTCGTTCAGTAAGTTCATGTTTTTCCGTGTCGTTTTTTTAAAGCTGTATATATCTCATCCAAGTGAGTATCCCTTTTCCGTGCGATTCTCGTTAGCCAATTTTAATCAGGAAGGAAATATTTGGGCTCCATAAAATTTGTAATTTTTACTGACTATCAAGTACATTTTGGTACACTTTGTACATTTTGGTCATCCATCTCATCACATGACATATGACGGAACCATTTTAAGGAACGGAGTACAAAATGTAAAAGCAGAAAGGATAAGCGGGGAAATATTTAATAGAAAACGAAAACAAAGTAATGGGATGGAAAGAATACGCGGAAAAGTTAAGCAAAGGAAGCAAACTTAACTAAAGAATTATCAAAGATAAAAGGGAGGTAGAAAATTATGACAAGAATGACATCATTTTAGGATCGGAATTTGACGGCGCAAAAAGAGAAAGAGTAATAGAAATCTTCAGGAATAGATGGTATTTCAGCAAGGCTTATCATAAATGTAGGAGAGAAACGTTACCTCGACAGCACAAAACCGTCTACTCAACACTTTACTCAACAGAAAATATACTTACAATTAGTGACCTCGAGAAAACCGTCATCATTTCCAATTCCGAAAGGAGAGAATGGATGCGTAAATATTTAAGATCATAAACTTGACGACACATGCATTGAAGGTACTCACGAGAATAGTCTACAAGAGATAAGAAAGAAGAGCAGAAGTATTCCAAAATGAGGACCAATTCGGAATTAAGAAAAGTAAGGGCGCAAGAGAAGCAATTTTTGGTTCTTAGGTAGCTCATGGAGAAGAGAATGAAGAAGAATAAACCGACTTTCATTGAATTTGTCGTCTGCAAAATCAGTGATAGGAATAGGAGCGAGATAAGGATTGTACCCCGAAGTATTTGTTCTCTACATCGAGAAAGCCATGAATGAAATCAAATAGAAGACTGTTGTTGCCAATGTCCGCGAAAAAAGAATTAGTATGCTACGATTTTTGTTAGTATGATGCGTCAGCAGTTTCCGAGTAATATTAGATTATCAACTTGCCAGAAATCGTGCTAACCCAATAAGTTCAAATAAAATGTACCTACTCATAATATTGATCTCAATGCAAACTAATTGATCCTCTTCACCTAAATACATTATATATAAAACCTCCCATAAATAAGCAAAAAATCATTGCTAATATCAGCAACTGTGGGATCAGATTGACTCTGGTCCCCACTCAGCACTAAAATCAGCTTATCACATTTCATGCGTCTTCTCTTTTATCTCATTGTTACATTATTAAATACTTCATTAACATTGAATATATGAAAATCGCATACTTAATAAAAATAAAGCCAGTAAACCCGTAAAACGGATCAATTTGAATAATTAGACATTTCAGGGGACACCAAAGGCTAGAAAATAACACGATAATGACCTCTCTTAACTGAACGACCCAAAGAACCGAAAGTGGTTACGTAACTTCTACGTGAATATGTTTTTGAGTACATATGCAAAGCCTGGACTTGAGGAACTATTTCATTGTAAAACTTTTTAATACGAGTGGCTTCAGTGCGCTATAGTCAATGAAAAGACACTGGTGAAGGAAAGGTGAAGGTAGACTTGATTTTGAGAAGGTAAACACGTTTAACCAGACTAAATAGTAGACAAACCCCTTGGCTTGAGATGAAAGGATAACTCATACTTAAAAGCTGAACTTTAAAACGATGTGGTTTCTTTGATATTTTACTTTTGTCTTGACTCCCGAGCAAGTTTTAAGATAAGCATCCATTGTAAAATGTTGCGATGATTATAATATATACCCTAGTGTACAATTAGTTTACTCTGATGCTGCTGTGACAAAAATGATGCACAGAGGAAAAAAAACTCCAATTTTTCCTTTCAGAATTGATATATGTATCTCAACACTTTCCTTTCCAGTGAAATGCACATAAAAATTAGAGGTAAATTGATGTGGAAGATGTTCATCCTTCAAGATATTCAAAAAAGAGAGAATAGCTAAGGAGAATTGAATGAAAAATGTTACAAATATCTCCTTGTTAAAGATCTCAAACAAGGAAAGAACATCGACCCATGACTTCAATAATAAAAAAGCATTATGCATAAGAAATTAAGGCTTTTCTCATTAGTGACGTTTTGTTCTCATTAAAAGAAAAATGTCGAAAATATTATTTTGCCAGTTTTTTTCCCTCAACGAGCGGACGCTATCCATGATTTATATTTCATCCACTTTTAGGATGCTAATGAGAAATTACAAAACTCAGTTTCGGTTCCCTTTCGCAATGTTTCCTCCTCAAAACAGATCATACAGTCTTATATCATCGTAGATATCTGTTTGAACTTATAAAGAAATATAAAAACCTTCAAATATCTTTAGCAAATTCTTTCAATTATCTTCATATGAGCATTTTGACATTTCTAAACTAACTGCTTTCATGGTCGGCATTTTTAACTTATTTTAATACGCTGAAAAATGTATTGTTAACCGGACTATGGTATTTTACAACTCTACAGTAAAATTTAACATTGCTAGAAAATTCAAGCATTTAAATATGATGTAATGAGAAGTCTCAAAAGATGATTATGATTATGAGATCATGGTGAAAATAGTTATTCAGTTCAGATTTCATAACATTATCTACCATAACATCGTGGCAGTAAAATTGGAAAGATAAAGCCGAATCAATGCGTAGTAATACTGGTATGTAATTCATTGGCGGCTTTTCATAAAAAAATACTAGATTTAAGGCAGTAATGCAAATTTTCTCAGCCCTCCAGCTCGTAATTGTCTTCAAAAAATCTTATGCCTCCTACAAACTTCAAATTTTATAAATAATAACCAAGGATGAAGCTCAGGATAAAAAAGCATTTGCGCGTGCGGCTGCATACAAAGTCACATGTTTGATGCAGTGCTTTCAAGTTCAATTTAAAATGCATGTGCCGGAAGTGTCCTCAGACAATCTCTTCTTTCCTTGTTGATGTCGTTTATGCGGCATTTGTGAGATAAGACAAACTAAGGTAAGGTAAGGAACAGATTTTGAATTCCAAACTTTTTCAAAAATACGTTTTGAAAACTTTCCCGAAATTCCATCAAGGCGTTTTACGCTGCATAAGCATCATTTAATTAGCAGCTCACTTTCTACTCTCATGTTTTTTCTAATGTCATAACGCAGCTCTGCATAAATGTTACTCCTAAGGATTGGGGTAGTAAGACTTTGCTGGTCGCAGTGCAATAAACTCTAATTATTTATTTGCATAGAAAGCCATGCACATAAAGGTGGCCAGTGAATTTACACATTTTGATTCTAAAATAATGTGTGATGAATGATTATATTGTTAAATTTCTCTTTTCTACGCTCTTAATTTGGTACAACTTGGCCACTTTCAACTCTCTCTTGTCATTTTCTAGAGAAAATATCCTGTTCAAAAAGACACCTGAGTGTCAAAATCGCTCATCGTGCACCAGATAAAGTGCGTAAGATAGACAAAATTAACAATATATACTTTAAAAATGATAAAACTCCACTATATCAGCTTAAGTGCAATTGAAGATATGATTAAAATTTTCAATCATAATACAGTTAAAAGCCATTGGATGCTTCCATCAATAGGACACCTCCGCGACATTCGTCGTAGAATAAAGGTTAACAATGCATTTAAGCGGGCTCCGATCGGTCGACTGACGCTATGCGGCGACCTAATCTTGAACAGGGGTTGGAAAGAGAGGGAGGAGAGGGAGGCAAACGAAACCATCGTATTAACGTCACCGTTAGAGCTACCCCAAACGCGTTGAAAGGGAAGCAGGGTAGCAAGGCAGAGAGAGGGTGTTCCGAAAAGAGGAGTAAAAAAAAGAGGTGAGAACAGGAAAGGGTGATAGGGAGTGGGGTTTTTGAAGGCGAGAGACCAAGATAAAAACACTATAGTGCAGAGTGACTTCAATCAATCAGTGGAAGGCTGACATCGACTATTGATCTCCTTCGGGATTCTCTTCCTCCACACCCCTCCCCCCAGAGCCAAACAGCCATCTATCGGCTTCCTCTTCCTATAACCACACACCTACTGCCATACTCCCCCTTCCTGCTACCCCACTCCCCTTTAAAAAAAATCCCTGCAGCCCCCATTCTTCCTCTTTTTCCACCCACACGCCCAGTGTCTTCCCGCCTCTATATTTCCCACCCCTGACTCCTCCGATTTCTTTTATTTTCGTGGCCCTGTTTGTGATCCTCCTCCTTCCACTCTTCTCCTTCTCCATGCATGTGGGTGGGGTGTCCCCCATCCTTCCTCGCCTCTTTCCACAGACTCGCGTACGCTTGCGATATCCATCAGAGTCCTCTAGAGTGTCGGTCGGAAAGCGCGGGGCCCCATTTGACACCTATCTCTCTCTCTCTCTCCCGAAATTCCCTTGCTTTCCCAGTCTCCTGCGTCTTTCTACGCCCCATTCCTCCTTTCTTCCCATCCCATCGCACTCTAAACTTTCCCCGTATCCCCTCCAGACCCGAATTGCTTTCAAACTGAAAAGCCTGGTTTGACGCTTCAACATACTGACTTGTGCAGTGGGAAATTTTTCCGAATTCAAATTTTTTCAATGGGCTCATTGATCAATCATATTTTGATTTCGGTTGTAATAGAGTATAAAATAAAAAGTGACCCATTTTCCTGTTTTTCGTCTACTTCTTGATCTATTCGAGAAGAAAAATCGATGGCCTTTGTTTTTTCAACACGTAGGTTGAAGACGCAAAAAAGTTATTTCCGAGCGTTTCACCACTTCTCCGATATTCACTGGTAATTGGTATTTCGTAATTAATTGTTTTCTTTACCCTAATGAGTGGTTACTTCTCTCAGTTCATTCCCTTCTTGATAAATTAAGAAACAAAAACTCTAATGACGTCAACAAATCATTAAAATTAGGCAAAACTTCCTCTTAATTTTATTTAAAGCCAAAGAGAGAGTTATTGAGGGAGGAAGTTTGGTTTTTCGTTGTAATTTGGCTATCTCTTCCTGATTACAAATTATGTTACTCAAGTACAATTTCGGCTCCTATTGAATTGCTTAATTATTTAATCTCTCCTTTTTTAATTTAAGAGACAGGGAAAGGAGTGAATAATGTGACTATGAAGGTTATCAATTGTATAATCCTTATTCAGTGCCCAGCCTAAGAACGTAGCGAGCGAGTTACGCTCAAAGGGCTAAAACCCCTTCTCCCCTACGAGATATTGGGAATAGACAATCATAGGATTGCTCCTTTCAAGTGAACCCCCTGAAATACAAAAATCACCAACTCCTTTACTATCTCAATTTGTGGCCTTGTTTTAACCCAATGATCAGGTTTGATATTCTTGAAACTCGAAGGCTAAGGTTGACATCTAAAGGATTTGCGTCGCTTGAAGTGTACCTGATTTTATTACAGCTATAATTGTACCATCTGTATCCATATGTACCTTCAAATAACAGAAAATGAATAATTTAAAAATATGGGAGCTTGGAAGCTTCTGGGGGAGCGTGATAGCCCAAACAGTAGTGCGAGTTATCATTAATCTGAAGGTTGAAGTATGGTGGAAGGAAACAGAAAATAAAGGATACAAAAGTCAAACGATAAAGCCACTGTAACGTCAGACTTTTTTTTGGCTCCAAAACCTCTTTATTTTATTACGGATACAGTTTTTTTGCTTCACTGCTCCTAGCAACTTTCCCTTTTCTTCTCACCTCAATGATCCCCTCTCTCCTCCCATCAGTAACTCCCTAACAACATCAGCATCAATAGTTAAGCATGAAACGTTAAGGCCGCTATACACGTTGAATGATCATGCTGAATTATCATGTGAATGAAATAAATCATTCGACGTGTATAAAGGAGAAATTTGTGAATGAGTCATAATGCGCATGATCATTCAGTAAAATTAGAACATGTTCCATTTTCCTCGCATGGTCTCATGAATGATGGCATGATCATTCACCGTGTGTAGCGGCCTTTACACCCCAAATCATGGTATTAAGAATATTAGTAGAAAGTAGAAGTAAAATTCATGAGTGCAAAAACTGAGGGATCATGGAAATCAGAAGGCGATTTGCGGGAGTTTACTAAAATATTTGGAAAATAAAATATTCCACTAAGCCATTTTCACATTTTCCATCACTTATAATAATTCAAAAATCTATTGCCCAAGATTTTCGTAATGCAACTATGCATATGGCTTGAGGCTATTGCGAGAAGACTGCATGATTTGAGAATTGCACCTTTGTTGGAATTCAAAGAAAACTCTGAATTTTATGATCGTAGAAATAATGATGCATACATTTTTCGAAGTATTTTCAAGAATAGAACTGAGATAAGACTGGCGTTACACTCTCATAAAATAAGGACTAGTACCCTCAAAACTTATATGCGTTTAGCATGCATGCATTTAAATGCGAATGTGATCATGCATGCACAGTCCCAAGCACAAGTATCCGGCCATCCACCGGCCGTTAATGTTACTATTTGGCAAATTTATAGGTAAAAAACATGCTTAACAAGGTATTTTAAATCAATGTAACTTCCATTATTTTTTAAAATGTAATTCTTGTATATTTACTAAAACCAAGGTTATACGCCGAATTTTTACCATTTTTAAACATATAGATTGTAGTTCCAATAAGTGATTTCAACTGATTAGATTATTATCGGCTATGTTTTTACATGATAGACCGTATTTCATGCGGCAGCCTGGCACCGTAACGGATCGTATCCATAGAAAATAAAATTTGACATGGGTGTCGAGCTTGCGAAAAGGTTACCGGACGCGAACATTTTTATGCCAATATCTTGATAGGCACTACGAGTTTTTAACAGTTTCGCATCACTAGACGGTGACATGCTCGATAACGCTCGCGGATGCCTCTCCTCTCCGCGTGACACTCAGTGCCGAAGTCAGCTCGCAGAGCGCTTGTGTCGTTGCGTCGATTCAGGATACTGGAAGTCAATGTCACAGCCCTTAGGGTAATAGATGCGCTTAGCGACGGGTGACCTGATATTTGAAAATGGCCTATAAACATTTTCTCTTCAGTCTGTTGATTATTCATTAACTGTCTAAAATTAACTGCATATACATTTATTTAAACGTACCTTCCTTGATCAACTCACTGTAGAAAAGAATGACTTCTTTATGTTAATTTGACTGCAGGCATAGGTGGATCTAGGGAGTGGGGGCATGGGCATGGGTGCAAGTTTCCCCCCTACCCTTAAAAAATATGCAAGATTTTTAATACGGTCCCATTATCATTGCGTTCGTTTTTTACTACAAGGAATCTTTGTGCCCCCCAGAACAAAATCCTGGATACGGCCCTCCTTGCCCCCCCCCCCCCCCCCCGAAAGAAATCCTAGATCCACCCCAGACTGCAGGCATTTTTCTTTGTGAGCTTGTAACGTATTCTATGAAACGTTCATCGTACTTTAGTATTAATGTGATAATTTAGTCGAGTTTCTGAGAGATGGCTGTATTTGGAATAAATTGGATAGCCATATGATAACATTTTAACATAAATAGGCCAAGTTATCTGGTGTGAAACCCGTACAAACTTCGTAAATACGATCCATTAAAAAATTATAACATCTCATACTCCTTCGTACTGCTTTTGAGGTTGAGTTTCATCCTCGAAACAAAGAATAGACTCTAGAATACTCAGCGTGTTTTGATGGTGGTTGGCGTTGATATGCATTCAATATGTAGATTTTATTTAAAAATCTACATTTTTCTACCGGATTTGTAGATATTTTATCTGTTACCTGAATTAACTATCCAAGGGCAACCTCGAATCGCGCGATTACTCATTTTCGTAAAGTCAAAACGCTTCATTGAAAAAATTGAGCTTGATAACCTTAATCACATTTTAATCATCTTCCCTTCTCATGGCATCTGGACGATAACTGAAGTGAAACCCCTTTAGCTAAGCTTGTCATATTATGTTGTGTTTTCATCCGAGGGAAAAAATCTTTAATGACAAGGTTAGCAACCCTCTATTTCCCTTCTAAGAAAAAACTGAACCGTAAAATGGGAAACGCTTTGACATACATGAGAGCGAAAGATACTGTTGAGCTGATGAACATATCCCTTATGACGTGAGGAAGGGCATATCTTACAACGCACCCTACCTTACCTAGAAGGATGCCAACCAAAAAAAGAATCAATAATGGTACCTAATCACTCTCTTAAATACTCTTGCGATGTATCCTACCTCCTGATTAAATTTGAGTCTCTTAATTATTCCATCGGCTTTTAAAAAGTACATTCTACCTTTAGCTTTACTAAATACTGAAGTGCGACCTTCCTCTGCATGATTCATTTCTGCTAACTTTAGGAAAAAATATTTCGCAGTGGATATCCTTAATCACATTCTTATCGTCTTCCTCTCACGTAACTTCGTGACAGGAACAGAAGCAAAACCCATTTAACTAACCCTGTCACCTTTTTGCCTCTATGAAGAACCATAACCCAAAAAATAAAGATACTCTTCGATATATATTAGCGGAAGAGGAGCTGTTGTGCTGATGAACCTATCTCTTCTCTGACGCGAGGAAGGACGTGCCTTTAAACACAACCTACCCAGCCTTACACAGGCTGTCAATCATGCAGTCTTCCACACCTCTCTCTCAATGCCGCTCTATGCCTATAGCTCAGCCCACACACAAAACTCCCCTTCACTTCACTTCCTCTTCTAGGCTTCCGCCCGACTCCATATAGCTCTCTTGGTAGTCGGCCCTCCCGACGCTATCTCTTGCCCTTCCTCTCACTCCTTGCTGGCTCTGCACTCCGCGCTTCCTTTCAGCACACACTTTCGCGCGAGAAAGTGAGTGAAGGATGGCCCTTTCGGAAAGACAAGAGATTTTTCGGGAGAGGGGGTGGGAGTGTCTAAGGATAGGTAATGGTATCGGATCCGCCTTTCCCCCCAATTCGCGCTCTCACTCCATTCCCCGGGAGACTTGAGGAAGCCGGTGGGGATTGTGATAGGCGCTGAAAGGGTGGGTGTAGTGACGGAGAAATGGAATGGGGCAATGAGGAAGTGCGTATGGAGACGAGGGTGACGTTACCTCGTTTGGAGTTCATTACTTCATTCATTATTTCAATGTCAAAAAATAACAAAAATTGAATTTATTTTAATAGAATACGCTTTATTTGCTGATCATCCTTTTGCTAAGAAATAATTTCATTTAGCAAACGAAAATCACCAAGCAAAAATACGTTTAGCCTAAGTGTCTGCCACACACAACCCTTTGGTTGGGTTTATAATTAAAAATAAATATTAATGCATAATTAATGATATGTCAAAAGTAAAATACATATTTTCCCAATACTAGTAATATTTTGAAAATAGAGTGCTTGTGGGACAAAATTTTTAAAAAGGGGTTCGGTAAGTTTTTGTAAGTCCTTCCGCCGAGCGCAGTCTTTCGAGGAGAATTTTGACCTGGCGGCTAGTAACATGTATCAGGAATGTATCCCTGAAATTCAATTTGACGTACAAAGGAAGGGCTTGGGTTCACGGTAAAAAGACCGAGTGGTAAATATGTGTACCTCTGGTACTGAAAGGGTTAAAAATTAATATAAAAATTTCAGGCATAATAAAAATACGAGCACAGTAAAAATATTCACAATTTGGACTCTCCAAAGCCGTGACATTAAACAATTCCCGTTATTTTCTGAGCACATCTCGTACTCCCCCGTTATGTTGTATTCCTATAGCCTCATATGTACGGCCACTCTAAGACGTTTACACCAAAAATTGACCTCTGACTCATCAGGCCTTCATAGCTTAGTTATAGTATTTTAAATATCCCCAGATATTTCAGAATATTAAGCTTTGTTGTGGTGCAATATTTGTGTCATAGAACTTCACCGTTGAGATTTGCTTTCATTAATTTCGAATTACTGCCGATATACCAATAATACATCAGAAATTCATGGTGGTATGTTTATCCAACACATGTATAAATATACACGGCATCTTGAATATGATTAAGACCATAGAATATAATCAAAATTAAAATAAGAATATACAGTAGAAAATAATGATTGCGGGAAAAATCGGTTTTAAACGCAATTAAATTGTGGAGATAGATGCATTGTAAATAAGATATCCAAATATCTCTCACCACAATCTAGAATGGGAAAATGTAATGAATAATGCAAAAGAGCTAATTAGCAAGACAAACTCTAGCAATCCTTATTAAGTAAAGAATCATCCGCTACTCATTTCCTGTAGAAGATTACATAAACATTTAATAAACTCCTCTTTAATGAACTCTGAGCTCCAACTGCCGAAGAAAAAATATTTGAACTGAAAATGTTTTCGAAAGATAAATAATGTAATAGATTAAGTTTTCCATACATCCTCTGACATATTTACACATCTATTTTTAGAAAGAATCTTTATTTAACTATTCAATATAAATACCAAAACCGAACAGTTAAACACATTTCACGACTTGACCCTGTAATTTGCTTACTTGGAACTTCGGAGTGTTTCAAAAGCGATTGAGTTAATTAGCTAAGATTATGGTATCTGGTTTCCATCCCTAACTCAGCTCTCCTGCTCTATTCTGTCGCAAGAAGATTAAAGGCATCTGGGGATATATGGATATAAGAAAATGAGCTCTCAAGAGAAAATGTGTTAAAACACAACGCCATCTAATCGAGTCATTTTTTTATTTTTTTTTGTATTTTTTTCTCGCATAAACCTTGTAATTGGAGACAATTAGCCTGGTAAATACACTCTATTACCCATATATTCATGCTAATGATCTTCCCTTTTCAATGCACACCACGAATTATTAGTGCCATAGAAAATAACGGTAAATGTCGAATCCTCATAATTGGTATTTAGGGACACTGAGTTCGTTATTCATATTTTTAAGCCGTCGGGACAAAATTGGGCTTTAGTTTGACCTCATAAAATGGTAATAGCGTCAGTTCTGAAGAGTATTGGACGACGGTAACTGCAACGTTGAAAAAAACTAAAACCCAGTAATCTACATCTGTCACCTAGCATGATTCTGTTGTCGTGACACTAAGGAAGGAATAAAAGTAGCTGATTGGTTGGCGAGTATTTATTACACGCAAATTGAAATAAAATGCTCGGAGCGCGGTGGGAGTTGCGGGAGATAGGAGGAGTCGCGGGTCTTACGAGGGCGCAGACGGTATAGGTCAAGGAGAGGACTCCCCCTTCATTCGAATCTCCTGCATGTATTAGATATACAGTGGTCCAAAGGGTGAATTGCTACCAAAGAGGGGATGCCAAAGGGTGGGATGATAACGCTAGGATGTCGCGAGGGGTGGATAGAGAGCACTAACGGGACTCCCGGTGATATCATCCCGTCCGCCAGACAATTCTACGCCAGTAAAGCCCGTTAAAAATCAACTTCATTTTAATCTCATTTTCTTTTTGTATTACATGCTTCTAGTGATTTTCCTTCTCCTAATCTACATTCATTTATTGCAATTCATGTGTTTTATCACCCTTCAACTCGATACTTCGATCTAAGTTGGGTTTCATTTGTAACTATTGGCGACTAGGCAACACCCGTACTATTTCACATTTTGATGGCTAGGGATTCTCATTAACTTCCACTAGGTCACTTTATATTGGCATCTGATTTAGAATCGCTCATGTTGTCTCTTATATGTGCCTAAATTAGGATTCAAAATAAGTCAAGAAACTTTAGTATGCTCGCAATCATAGTGGGAGATCAGGTAGAGTTGTTGATAACACTTTTGAGTTTTGAGGTAGAACATGGAATAACGGCTAGAAAAGTTAATGATTTACGGCAAGTTTAAGAAGAAAAATTACTGCTGAGGTATTTAAAGGACTATTTACTATCAAAACTGATTAAAATACTGAGTAACGTCCCACGGTACACTGAATGCTTTCAAACGGTTTCAACGTCAGCAGTAGAATTCTAAAAGTTCTGTTTCAATTATGCCATGCACTCACTCACTCAGTAAAATAAATCCTGAATCAGTGAAATTAATTGTGAAAATTTAACAATTACCCGAATTTCAGTGCTGCACACATTAATTTCTGATTAAGACAGTGTGCACAATGTCGAATACGCACAGTTTCTAGCCTCGAGCGGAACCATTCGAGTAAACCTCTATTTTGAACCAACGCTCCCGGTTCTCCGTCCTAATTACGTGCGAAACACTACCTAACTAACAGGAAATTAGGGCGTGGCAGACCAGGGGGCAGATGGGGGGATAAGGGGAGAAGGAGGAGGAAACAGGGGCTGAGAAGGTGATATGGACGCCGCCAAAGATGAGAAGGGGCTGATCTTCCCAGAATTCCTACTTCAGGAGGGTGAGGATTTGGCAGGGGAGAGTTGGCGTTTTGTTTCCTGAGGGAAGAGAGTGGGGAGAAAGGGCCTGGGATACAGGAAGCCTGTGAGACAAAAACAGGAAGGGGCGGGAAGGATGTGAGAGGAAGGAGGGAGATTGAAGTGAAAGATCGACGGCTCAAAGAGAGGATGGAGACGGGGAGGTCCCTTCGGCGAGCAGGAGGATTGGCCGGCCTCGGTGTTTGGCGGGGTTATGTTCTCGCCTGACGAAGCGATGGTCGCGGGTTCGGGCCTTGCCTGGGTATTATTACTACTAAGTATTCCTCCGATTAAGGTAGCTTACTATGGAGTACTAAAGAAGTGATCTGGGAGCCTCTCTTTCATTCCAGCACTGCCTTCTTCAATTCACTGTAAGGCCTACTCCCTTTCAATCTATCTAAAATTCTATTCTCTTCCTTCCCCTCCCTCGTTTATCTAGCATACTACCCTCTAAAACCATTTTCAACATCCCCTATCGCTAAATACTCTCTCCATCCAAACCTTCTGTCTCCTCTGTATCTCATATAAAAGTTTTGCTTCTCCTCACCCACCATGTCCAGCAATTCGTCGTTTCTCCTCCTCTCTCTCCATTTCAACATCTCCATTCTTCTCCATACTCACATCTCGAATGTCTCCAATCTTTCCTCGTCCTCCTTCCTCAGTGTCCACGTTTCCGCACCGTAGAGGGTGCCTGGGTATGGGCTTTTGTAAATGCGTCGTCCATAGAAATTAAAATGATCTCAATTGGGGAAACCTGTGATCACTACAGACACTGTGGGTATACTCCTCTTAGGATTCCTCCCGCGTCGGACCTTGAAACGTTGGCAGATATGGATAATTTAACCCGGTGGGAAGGCCGAGAAGATTTTACCCACAGATATCGCTGGAAAAGCTTCAAATAATATTTCATTGCAGACATTATTATAATTATCAAAAAAGAAGAGCAATACTTATCCTAATGTAAAGTTCAGAGTTTTAGACAAGTATGAAATCCCACTATGTTATACGCACATAAGGGTTGCAGACAGCTTCACTGTTTAACATTATAAAGGGCGAGTGGAGAAATTGGAAAGCTTTGAGCGAATTTAAAAGAAAAATTAAGGCATGGTTATTGACTGGTTGTTTATTATGATGTGCAAAAGTATATAATTTAATTGTAAGCTTATTTGTTATTAACAACATTTATTAAATATGTAAATTGGCAAGACGCAAAAAATAATAATTAGTATGGTAACTGCTGATGGACCACTTTTGGCATAGCGGGAACAGAATGAACGCTATTTAAAAATAAAACGTTTGAGTTAAAACTTGTGTAAAAAACATGATTTCTTGTATTCATACTCAGCTATTGCATTATTATTATTATTTTAGTAAATTTATAAAGATAATGTAATTATTATAAGTTTTATTATTGTAATTTTTATTTTCATTATTACCATTAATTTTACTATTGGGGTGTTTGGAGGAGGCGACCGCCAACTTAGGTCATTTGCGCCATGATGGAAGGGTACGTAAGGAAGGATGGAGAAAAATCCAGCGTCGGCATTAGCATACTCTAAACGATAAACGCCAAGGGGACAACGGTTTAACGTCCCCTCCGACGGACGGAATGTTGCGCTTGAAATGTCGTACACACAACACTCAAGTAGGGATCGGGCTATCTCTGAAAAATCTCTGCCACAGCCGGGATTTGAAGCAAGCCCGCCGGGTGGGAAGCCAACACTCTAGCCACCACACCAACCCGATCCCTATTTTTATCATTACTAAGCCTGTGAGACAGAAACAGGATGGGGTGGAAAAGGAGATGGGATTGGATGAGAGGAAGGTGGTAGATTGAAGAGCAAGATTGACGCCTCAAGGAGACGATAGAGACGTGAGTGAGGTCCCTTCGGCGAGGAGGAGGTGTGGAGGAAGCTCCGGGGATATAAAAAAGAGGGAGCAAACGGAGGAAGTGGGGGGATTGTGTAAGGTGAGGAGGGAGGGTGAGGAGGAAGAGACCTGGCCAGATTAATGACACCACGTGGAAGGAATCGAGGACGCAAAGTCACCCCGGACGCGAAGAGTCATCAGCACGAAATTGAAGGGTGGCCACCTCAAAGGAAATTTCCCACGCTGTGAAATATGATCAGGTGATACCCATAATTCATACAATCTCACCCGCTGATCAGATGCTAATGATCAATTTCTATACTCTATTTCGGTTTCTAATTGAGATTTTGGGTAAAGAGATAGAAAAAAAGATTTTGAATAAAAAATTTGGAGGTGTAAGTGGAACCAAGGAAGATGGAGGAGGATTCAAATTTTTTATCGCCTTCATTTAAACGCACATGAAAAACCACAAGCTTGCATTTCCAACATTTATGCGCTGGATAACTAATAATGAACTCTTGGCACATACCATTTGACGCAAGAGGCGCTGAAGATTGCCAAGGAGACGCCTAAAATACCATATCAGAAGTAAGTAGTAATCCCGTTGAGATACCACTTACTAGACTAGTACTAGATAAATAATACCACTAATAACTCAGATTTTTTAAATTAAATTAGAATGAAACCCAAGTGGCTATTTGGTGAACTGTCTCTTGTGTGAATTAGGGAGTGTGTAGCAATAATCCCTATCAAATAGTACAAGTATTCTCAGAAATATGCGAGAACTAAAATCAATTTTTAATACATTTTTGTGGAAAACTTTTTGAAAGACTTACATTTCATTTTTGTCTCTCGGGCCATTTACTTCATTTGCCTCATCATTGATTGCGATTGATTCGACATAAAAATGCTAGATTAATTTCTCAGCTAACATTTTATATTGCTATGTGTGTCTCAAGCAAGGCCTTCTTTTGCCGCTCTGCACCGCATTATGTTAGACTCCTAGGTATTGAAATCGTGATCCGGTGATAGCTACCGACACATCCAATACTTAATATCACCCTTTCATCAACGTAATCCTTCTTCACCATAGGACAGCTGAGAATATACCTGAATACTTTCTTTACTTAACCCCAAAGTGTAATAATAATAATTATTATTATTATTATACATAAAATAAATAATAAAACTGTGATGAAAAAAATATAACGTTACCTACAATGACCATGCCAATGAAAATAATTACATCCACTAAGGCTCATCAGGCATCAATATTGTGAGAAAGAGGAAATAAATCGATAGCACTGATTTCGTTGATTAATTTACTCAGCAGGCTATTTTGTTTGTGAAATATCATGATTATTCTCGAAAAATCTTCGTTAGTTTTGTAATGGTGTATTTTCAAAGAGATGATATGATAATATAACGTTATTATTACTTCTGGCCTCACATATTTTACAGCTCAATATAATATTATAAACCTTATAAATAATATATGCAGTTTCACTGACAAAATAATTAACAGTGTTCATGATGATAAGATTCGATGCCTGCAATACTTATTCACATTTACCTGAATGATAAAATTGTGCCGGCACAAAACTTTCTTACAAAGAAGGGCAATAACATTTGGGGATAACAAATATGTTCATTCACTACAATAACCAGTGTAGAAGCATGCAGAACATGTCCAGAAATGTACTGCGATTGAAGGAAATGAGCCACATTTCTTTCAGAATGTATTTTTATCTTACAATTATTTGTTCGTTTATCGAATGCTTTCTGCGCATGATTTTGTGATCATCGCATCAAAGAGTTTCTACAAATAATTGCTCCGAGTGAAGTGAACTCCCTGCTTCCGTTTCCCGAGGTAAATTATTATCCTGTTCGCTTCCGTCCTTTATGACGTAAGAGATAGCCACGGCAGTACATGCAGTTCCTGGCGAGTCGAACAAGTGAGCCGAAAGCACGTTACTAATTTCTGATTCCTAAATAAGAAATCGGGACGACTATTATACCGGTCGAGCTCGCACACGATACACAAACACGGTCCTAACTCGTTAGCGTTTATCACTGCAGAGCTAGCATAATGGGGTTGGCCCTGCGAAACGTATATTCCAACATTGCCAAGGGCGAGTAAGGAGCGAAGGCATTTCCCAAAGATTAAAACGTGTGGGAGTTGGTATGTGAGTGGACCGGGCCCCTTGACCATGCACGCAAATACGGGCGCGGAGGAGGTTGGAAGGCTATAAATATTACGAGCGTGGAGGGATATCCCTTGTCGAGTGCGGGGAAGTAGGGTCGAAAGGCAAGGAACGCTGAGGGATGAAATTACGGCAGCTGGGAAATAAAAAGGAGGTGGTATAGGGCGGTATGGAAATGAATAGGGGGAGGGATATCATGGGAGATGAAATGCAAGGAAAAGGAAAAATTCCGTGTGTTCGTTTGCAGTACGTTAACGCATTAGTGATTCACAGGCGCGTGGGATCTACCAGATGAGCAATATTCGTCTAACGGGAAGATTGGCTTGTTATAGAACTGGCAATGGCGGCTCAATTAGAAAGGACCAGCTTGAGCACTGCTGATAGTCAGTAGCATAGCCAGGATTTTGAAAATTTTACCGGAGGTTTCCCAAGATTTTTCTCCCAACACTCATTCCAGTTTCTCATGTGTTTGTTTCTTAATTCATTTTGCTGACATGAAATATGTTTCCCTATTGTTGGTTGTTGGTTGGTTTCCCTATTTCTACCTTAATCTTTCTCATGTACCTTTGCGTGTGTGTCTGGGACTAATGGGCGATAAGCGATTTTTGATTTGGTCATCGCTTAGCTGCCCTTCTGGGTTGCAAGGAAAACATCCGTGGGTAAAAGGTTCCGGGCTTTATGATGTTGAAAACGTGATTTTTAGAACTCAAAAACAGTATTTTTTCGAATATTTATTAATATAAAGTATATAAATTGAATGAAGTAAAAATTCATGTGCTATTTGGGCCTCTTTTAATGGTTCAAGGGGGGTTGTATTCTGGAAAAACCCCTCCGTGGCTATACTACTGCTAGTAGTCAATATTAGCAATATATTTTGATGAGTACTCAGTGAATTCAAGTGATTCTACACGTCGTTAAAGCACTAATCATGGGTCATTCAGCAGTATATAATCAAGCACCATAGAGCTGATTTTAAATAATTTACCTTATTAGCGGATGGTTCCACCTAAATTCAACAAACGGATTGACACTTTGGGTCTCTGACTTCTATCAAAATTTTAATGTGGTACATTCACCTTAAACTAAATTCCTTAGAACCATTTTGGAAGTAAGGGTCAATTTATACCCATATCCATTAATTTTAATAGTTTTTTTGGATTGAGGTGGTCAATCATGTTTTGAATTGATGTAGAATGGCCCAGATATGATTGATCATGTGAGCATTTTTATTTGTATAGATAAAATCAGCAGATATGTAGATATAGCTGCAAATCAAATATTATATTCAATGTTTTTCCCTTTGTAAACCTAAGTTTTGATTCAGATAATCCGTTTTTTTCGTGAATGAATGAATAATAATCTAATCGCTACAGCCGCATAATTAACGATTTTTTATTAAAGAAGAAAAACAATTACTTTCTGATTGTTTTACTCCCAACCACTACACTAATCTGCTTAATTTGCATCAAAGTTATAAAATTTCATAAAATTCAATGATTTTCTATCTTGGTTTCAAATCTTAAATTAAACATCTTTAAATTAAAATCTTTTAAATCTAAAAATGCACTTTTTGCTGCCTTTCCCAAGAGAATTTTATGCTGGATGCCTATTTTATAATAATGCTAGTTTATAAAAATTCAAAAATTGGTTTCAACTTATGTAGGAAAAAAGGAAATGAAGGAAATAAAGGGTGAAAAAATAGATAATTAATAGTATTTCGAACTCTCACAAAGTTTTCTTGTAAATACCATGTATATTTTTTTCTTTTTAAATAGTGCTCCTACGTAGGGCTAATTTTCCGCAAAATTTGGGAAACTGCACCGAATATATACATACGGTGCGAAGTAAACAAAAAAAGCGGTGTTAATTGAACTTTGAAACTTGCTGCAACAGGAAAGCGATGAGGGCCTAAAACGCAGTGGCTAAAGCAGTTATAATTCAAGTGGTCCATTAATATCAGGGCCATTGAGTTCTCGGAAGGAAGGTATTTCTTCGTATGCATTTGAATTTTGGTAACAAGGACTCGCCGCGATGATCGCTGCGTTAATTCATGCGCATACTTATGGAGTACAGGCAATAATTGGGCCCGGATTCATCACGGCTAAATTTACAAAAGCGTAAAAGCGGAAGGACTGAGTCTTTGTTCACTGCGTATGAAGCACGCTTATAACAATTCTGTGTCTGATTAATGAGCCGTAATGCTATATCTCCTTCCACAATTTTATAAATTGGATACGCATTTCAACATGTAATCAGTTTTCGTGGAAGCAGAACGAGTAATTTTGACAACACTATCCAGGAATGCTTCAAAATATAGAGTTTACAGCCGAAAACATCTTCCTCACGGAAATAGGAGATCACACAAGGATGCGTATTATGATGCATAATAGGATAGCGAGCGTCAGATTATATTCTGAGGAAAATATTTCATCTTTCCTCTCACGCTGCACTGGATGATCTGGTTCGCAAAGCTTTGATCCAATCCAAGGACGGGTTCTTTTGGGTGAACGAGTGGGGATTCGTGATACCCATAATCCCGTGCAAAAGAGGGAATAAAAAGTGAGGACGAATATTGCATAGGAATTCTACCCGGGGTGAAATTGCATAGCAAAGGGGATCTTCAAGAGTCCAACTTGTCAAAGTGAGCGTGTTTGTGGAACAGATTGAAAGGCGCATTACACCTTGCGATCCTCCCGGGTTCAGATGCCGTTTGACATCAAGAGGGAATCGCAGCGACGAGAGACGCTAATCTCAGTGCTCGAATGATATGGGAATCACGGGTTGGATTCGGTGATGGCCTTACCCAAGCATCAATATCCACTCTTTCCTTTTGAGGTTAGACTCACGTTCTAGCAAGAGAAAATAGAAACTAGCGAGTGAGTTTCCTATCAGATATCACAGTCGCCAAGGATTTAGACCACAATCAAGTTAAAATATATCCAATTTCTCAATGTCGCCCGGACTCGCAACAAAATTTTATACCTTTCAAGCACATTACCTGCGTACTTATCCTCGTTGTTTGCACATTTCCTAAATAAACAACGTCGCCTAGATTTAGACCACAATCAAGTTAAAACAAATCCTATTTCTCCATATCACCCGGACTCGCAACAAAATTTTATACCTTTCAAGCACATAACCTGCGTAGGTACTTATCCTCGTTGTTTGCGCATTTCCTAATTAAATAACGTAACTAATTAAGGTCTTTCTTGGAATCTATGCCTACGCTCCAAGGTTAATAAGAATAACTGGCTACATGATGGAGGTCATGCAAAATGGTCAGAATTTCTATCTTATTTGGACGGGAGAAATAACAAGATGTGAAAAAGCAGAAAAATCCTTAAAATTAATGTTATTCCAAGACTTGGGTCACATATTAGTAATATCTCAACACGCAAATAAACACAACGAAGGACTTTCGCAAAAATGGAGTGAAACAGCAGTTTCAATTATTACAAAAAAATTTTAATCCCCAAATGCCTCGAAAAAAGGATTTTTCATTATTGCTTATGAAATTGAAGCTATACTCCTTTACTTCATCTTTAAATGCCACACCAATTTTGGCCAATGCAAAAATTTCTACCATAGTCATCTCATCATATTAATTAAACTCAACTCCAATATCACGTCCACAGAAGTAGAAGGAAAGAAGCTACTTACACCTTGCTGAAATCGATAATGGGCGAAAATTTTAAAAAGTGACATTTTTCGAAACAGTAGCCTGAAGCTTAGCGAAATTAGTAAAGAAAGAGTGGAAATCAATGAATTAAAGCATGACAAAACATTCAAAGTTGAATTTTCAAGGAAAATATCACAGACTAAGTAGCTGTTGACGCTATTGGAATATTTTATTTGCGTGGCATTATCTATTAATATGACATTAAGACATTATTCATTATTAATATTTAGCCTTAGAGATTTTAATTTAAGGGTCTTATCGTTATCAAGACGACGGAAAATTGAGGTACGCGAGTTTTCACCCGAAATACAATAAAGAAAGCGGGCATTAAGTTACATACATTGGACAAATCGTTTCAAGGAGTTATTTTCCTCATGATGTTAGAAAATGCGCACCTAGGAGAAAGAAGCAGAGGGGAAAAAACGGGAAACAAAACGTCCAGGCCTTGAGAGTCATCCAGAGAGAAATACGGTTAGGAGTGATGAGTTGTGGGCGGAAAGAAACAGGGAGGCCTGCTTTTACTACTAGGACTGATATCTTCGTCCCACCTACTCGGCCGTGGGCGAAGACAGTGATCCGAAGAACGGAAAATTGAACCACGGCTTGCCATCGCAGCGAAACTGAAGTCAACATTCTTCATTCGCCTCTAAAAAAAGGCCCTAAATCCCCACACACGTACAAAATGCTCAGCCCCTGCGTGAATGGATTTATTGCGTGCGTTGGCAGTGAGAAGTATTGGAATGACTTCTACCGGGAAATTCGTGAACAACACTAAATGCTTATCACAACATCAAAAGGAATCTGGAAGGTTAGATCATCAATGGCCATAAAAATGAGTCATGATTGATAATTCAATGTTAAGTGTTTATAAATGAATACTATCTCCCGACCTCGAAGGCAGCGGCTAAGTCCGTACTTGTATCGCATAAGGTTGCGTGAGTCTAACCTAGGTAGGTATTTGCCTCGAGTGAGTATTAAAACCTACCCATGATTGTCACCAATTGTAAAATTACCCAGACATTTTCGGCAAAAAGGTAGAATAAATAAAAAATATTATTTTCCTTGGTGCTTCCCCAAGCTCTGGGAATATGCTATTAATGAGGATTGTATAGTTCTATCACCTTTTGTAGTAGTTTCCAAAGGTTTATGCTATGAATTGACAATAATATGACCACTGGTAGGCCATAAATATGCTGATTAGTGAGTTTCATTTTGCTTAACACCATAAGCTTGCATAAATTTGACAAAGGAAGAAGAAAGTGCGACTTATTACATTTATCTCTCCAAGATAATGTATTGAATTTTCATGAATTACCTAATTTTTCAGTGCAAATTTTTCTATAAGGTAATATTCCCTGGATTTTTACATTTGAAATTTTTAACTATCCCGTCTACGGCATGAAAATATGGTCAATTAAGCGATAAAGTGAATCGAATCTGCTCGTGCGGTTGTTTTTCACAGTGCCTCTCCTATCTATCCATGCTTTTATACACTGAACCTTCCAAACCTTAGTTAGTGTAGTCAGAAGGTTTGCCAAGATTTTTCTCTCAACACTCATTCCAGTTTCTCATGTGTTTGTTTCTTAATCCATTTTGCTGGCATGAAATATGTTGGTTTCCCTATTTCTACCTTCGTCTTTCTTATGTACCTTTGCGTGTGTGTCTGGGACAAATGGGCGATAAGCGATTTTTGATTTGGTCATCGCTTAGCTGCTCCGAACTCGAAAGAATAATAGGTATACGGATTTCTCACAATTTCTACGTTACGTTTGGCCACTACAGACGGCGGATTACGAGAGAAAGCTGTCAAGGAATGGTAAATAATTTTATAAATCTACTTTGAATTGGCCGATTCTATAAAGAGTTCTGGATTAAACACTTCTATATCGTCTATAAAAAGCCTAAATACCCAAGAGTTTTTTATTTTCCATTATAAAAACAACAATGGTATTCAAACATCAATGGCTAAAATCCAACGTTCTATTATTATGAGCTATTATTTATCAGTTCCATAAATTTTGGATCAATTTTCATAAAATCATCCTGTTGCAAATTCATGTGAATTTAAACTTAACCAAATATGAAACTTAAGTTTTCAAAATGTGTGTATAGCCAAAGGTTACATGTTATTCACATGAAAATGTATCAATATGAACATGCACTTTGGTGATTTATAGTTAAAATCAATCGCAGTCAATTGATTGAACATTTCCATAGTTACTACGTATTTAAAAAATATAACTCTAAAAAACCAATCAATGCAATGCCTCCATCTTATGTTTTGATTCAGTAAAAATCTATTCAACAGAGACGAGGACGGTTACATATCTTAATAACAATTCCACCTTAGAGTATTAATATACATCGTTAAACTCATGTCGTGGATGAGTAACCCAAGGATTGCAGGAACCCAAATAGCATGTAGCTCTCCACTAAACGATCTTATCAGCAAATATTTTAGCATTTATTATTAGACAAATTATTGATCGAAACTTAGATTTAATTATGCAAGTCCTTGTACTCTATATTCAATTTGATCCAACCCATGGACAACTTGGTGTTCAATGTTTAATACGCGTAGTGATCAGTAAACGACAAAAATTTGTAATTAATGGTGTGCCGAATCCAGTCTCCCTTTTGATTCCATTTTTTATCGTTATCGTTTGATTGACGGGAAGAAAAAGAGGAACGTTGGCCCAACGAGAGAGAAGGGTTGGTTGAAACATAAAACCATGGTGCGGGCTTCAAGAGCGATGCGGACATGACGGACAGTTTGAAGAGGAGGAAGAAAGACCGCACATACAACACATATATATATTTATACATATGTGTGTGTGAATGATGGAGTTTTTAAGGGCCCAGAAAAGGGTTTAGAAAAAAATTCTTCGAGTGGAGTTTGGTACGGACTCCCAGAGTTGGTGGGTGTAAGAAGGGTTGCTGAGATACGGGGGAGAGGAGGAAGGTGAGGAGGAAGCGCCGATAGACGGGAGGCGTGGTTGATTGTCGTCGGCAAGTTTGACGGTTCGCAGCGAGAGCTTGGGCCAGAGTAAGGAGGGATAGAGCCTTTTGATTGATGATCGGATCACTTAAAATAGGAGGTTCAAGAGGTTCAAGTATCGGTCGTCGACGCGTTTATTGCCGCGAAAAAAAGATTGAAGAGACTTGAGCAGTACCGGTTTCTAGCATTGGTTTAGCTTCTTGCTAACATTATTTTTTAACATGTTTTTCAACAAGTTAACAGAGCCGTAAGTGTTATCACTCATCAAATATCTTTTGTATATTTCTGGATTTAGAGTTTGTTGGCTATTTGAAATCGAAATTAATCCACGAAGATTTGGAATAATTCCATTTCGTTCACAGGCATCGCATCGCGTATATAAATATTTTACAATGGGAGAACTGAAGCTTGAATCGTAACGACAAAATCTGTTCATGTCTCCAAACAGCCTACTGTGTAATCGGCAATGAGTAGTTTTGTGGTCACCAAGATTTAAAGCAGACAATTATTGCTAACTGATCAAAAACATTACCCTTTTACACCTATTCCTATTCATGGCTTTATATATGCACTCGTGTTGATTGATAGGAATTTTCTACCTTAATTACTGCTGCACGCGTTACGGTTATTTCAATTTAACATCATAATTGTAAAACTGAAGTTTTGCCGATTATAAGATATATCCATAATTAACAAAATCCTTAAGGTTATTATAAGGTCCGTATATATGGTCTATCAAGTACTTATCACATTTTATAATATTTTCATCACTCCAAATAAAATAATGAATGTAGCTGATTGCAAAGCAGTAGTTTTGTACCGTGCGCGCAGCCTTTGTCATGTTGAACTATCAGTTTGAGTATATTCTGCTAGAAATAATAATCAAAATGCCCCAAAGTTTCGTATAGTTTCCTGAATAAAGAGTAAAAACCTATTTATTAGTAATTTGTACGTTATTTATTCACAGCATTTTCCATATTCATAATTTCTTCATATTTATATTCCATTCCTATGGTCAATTCACAATATTTCAGTATCTTTACGTCGTAACTAGTACAAGAGCGTCATTAGATGACCATAGGAAAGGGGCTTGTGACATCCACAAAGCATGTAGAACAACTGGTAGAAGGTCAGTAATGATGAGTTGGGTTTGAAGGAGGTGGGGGATAAGATCAGAAAACCGACCAGGTTACGTTCGATCTTGTTCATCGCGTGATGGAAGTGAATCCTCATAACTTCCCATCCCTCATTTTTCCTCAACCTTTCACCCACAGAATCCCTCCCTTTCCCTTTTCGCGACCACAGAACTTCCTTTTCACGAAAAACTTTCCCTTTTTTTTTGGGAACCACGAAAAATCTCATTTAAAGCTGGGCATTTTGATTATATTTTTTGTCTCTTCCACTCCCTTGCCTTCCCACTGCCTTGTAATTGCTCTGTGTTTTAAGGATTTTGTCTTCCCTCCAGAAGAGGCACGCCCAGTGCGGTGTTTTCAGCGATCATAATGATTTTTATTATGATTGTTCAAACTTATATATGAGAGTGCCATATTCATTAATACTCATGCAGGTAAAAGAAGACTCTTTATGTTATTTTGGTGCCATTCATGTTTTCATGATATTCAAAACGTCGCAAATATGTGTTCAGAAATTCATTTCTAAATGATTTTTCATTTAATTTCTCTTCGCTGACATTCACAAGTCACTCTTATTGTTTTCCTCTCAACTTTTTTGACATGCGCAACAACTTTCTTGTTGTTGAAATGATCTGCTCACTGGGTATCTTTTGATATTAGAAATAATTGTACCATTTCTTTATTTCCATATTTATTCGTCATTTGCAGTAAATAATTGACTTTTTGCGGGGAATAGGGCAATACTTGCTAACGTGAATATGCCTCTATTTTATTGTTATAATTCCTGTCGCGTACCATACACATTTTATTAGAAAAACTTTGTATGTAAAGAAAGTCAACATTTTGAATCGAATACTAAATTAAGCTGGTGACGAAGCAAAAGCTTATACTTCGACAGAGAGCTAGATACAGCGAAAAATCATATTTCCACACACGCGGCTAAAATATTATGTCTTGCTTTAATAATCAATCCTCACTTTTTAGAAAACATATGATAGATGATAGTGAATGATAAATAGATAATATTAAGAAGTATCGTATCTGGCAATGAAATAAAAACGCATGTGTAGTATATAAGGGTACAATTTTCCACAGTATACGTATTCTTTGTGGATTGCTCTAGGAATGTTTTTGCATCAATTATGACGATTTCAACAAGAATGTGATTAACGAAAAAATAAAAGGAGATTATAAAGTTTTCTTATGAACACCGACAAAAGAAATCGTCTTTTACTAAAAACCATGACAACTAACTCTATTTACCGTTTTAAATTTAAAGGATATACGAGATTTCTACGCAAGTTACTACAAACTTTAATTTCCGTTACAGTTGACAATATAAAAAAGGAAAATTCAAGGCATATTAAGTTTCATAAGATTCTTCGCATCCCTGAAATTTTTTATTAAGGTTTAGCAAAGACATTATTCCCGTACGTTCAATGATTGCAGAGTTGGCATTCCGTCTTTTGCCCTTCAGTCGAAAATAATTACAGCAACCTGTCATCAGTGGTCTCGCTCAAAGCGGATCCACCGTCTAAATTTTATGAGCTCCTTTTCCGCCATAGAGAGAAATGGGTCTTAGCAGTTTCCTCGAATGAAATGAAAAACCGCCCATATAATCGACCCAATCCTGGGAACTCCTCTAAGGGCTAATTCTCTCGCTTTTCCCATTCCCAACAGCACCCCTTTGCCATATATTTTCGGATTTTATTCCTACCCTTGTTGCCCACTTTCCACCACCAGCCTTTGCATTCGACTATACGTCTGTATCCACAGGTACTTTCAGCCTGTATAGTGTAACCGGCAAATTAACTCAGCATAAATTTTGATTGAAGTCGCCAAGACTCTGAGACCTATTACCAAATAAAACAAAGAATGAATTTCAATGAGCAGCTCATTTTATTTTGGTCTCTCCCAGTAAAGAGTACTGTGCATAATTTTGAGCATTAATCTTGATGGAAAATTTATACAAGCGCATGAAATGAGTTAAATATTCACATGAGTGATTAAAGTTGTGTGGTATCCAGTGTATTCTGATAGAGAATAATGCAAAAATGGACATGCCAATTTTTCCTATACCTTTTTTGTCCCTTGCAAGGATATTAGCGATGAGGTCTTCGAGCAACAAGGAACTTAGGACCGATCAGCTGACAAAGAGTGAGGCTGATATGCACCAGGTTAGCGTTAAGGGCGGCGCGCGGCCTAGTTGTTGGCTAAAATTTTTTTTTCCTCAATAATGGATCCTATGCTGTAAAAATGGATTGTAATTACTCCCAAAAGTCTTCCATCTGTTCCTTTTAGCCTTACAAATGATGTAAAATGGCCTATTTGAAACAATGAACTTATTTACGTTTAAGCATCTTAAAAGACCTCTAAACGTTCAACAATCGACTTAATTTTTATTGAAATTTCGTTCTACTCACAGTACCACGTCCTAAGAGGCTAAAATCTTGTATCCGAGAAAAATAAATAATAATAACTCACTACATTCTATACGGTGTACGACCTCTGATCAACTATGTAGAATGGGGGAAAAGAAGGCTGTGGCTGTAACAGTTTTATGGCTGAATTAGAAAGATTTTTGTTTTCATTGAAAGTAAACTTGGTTAATTTATGGCTGCATCAATTTTACTTACGCCATTCTACTTTGGTGGGAATCAGCAAGATCTTACCAAGTAATACAAACGTATGTTCTGTAAAAGGCTTTAGGCTAATAGATAGCTGGCACTGATTAAGGGGAATACAGTAATGTTGGTCCAAGATACCTACGCAAACGGCCATGCGAGTACTATGTGAATGCTTAGATGAGGGATGGAGAATGGTAGCTTATCGGTTAGAGCGCTTGTCTTCTGAGCGGAGAGACTCTAGTTAAAATAACATACGTGTTATCACCTTATTAATTGGTAATTAAACAAGATATATTGATTGATGTCTCTTTGCTTAAAAAATACATTGAAATAACATCATATGCCGAGGATTTTGAAAACTTTTGACTATCATTATACCCATGTTATTTCTTTGGCAATTTGTATACAAAATTAATAGTGAAATAGTTCAAAATGAATGGCTTATGAAAAATACTAAATTGCATCCTAATGTTAAGAGTTATTGGTAACCATAGCTTAAGAAACAGAATGGCTACGCCTAAATTCCCTCCTTGCAACCAACCCAACCCTGACTGCCCTTTCCTCTCCAAATCTAAAAGCCCTCCTCTTCCGAAAGGAAACGAAAGGCACCGGAATATGTTGACGGAGGGACGCCGAAAGGTTTGGGAAAGACTTAAGCGAGTCCTCCGTCCACCAAACAAAAAAAACATCATTCTTCCCCGCGTAAAAAAATTCTTTTCATCCGTCTTCCATCTTTTCATTAATTTTATTTTTCCGTGCGGAGAGAGAAAGAGAGAGAGAGAGTCGGACTCGCTCGCATTTATATTGCGCCATTAAAAAAAGATCCTTTGCTTCTCCCCCACTCCCTTTTAAGCTCCTGGAATGGAAAGGGGATGAGAGGAAAAATATCACTCAAGTTGTAACAACGATATTCAGGACGATATCAGAGCTCACGCAGACATACTCACTCGCCAGCATCGCACGGACTCTTTCTTGTTCCTGACGCACACATCCTCCAACTTTCCTCTTCCCCTACGCATATGTATAAGAAACTTTGATCAATCTTTCTCTTTTCCTCAGCCAACTTTGAGCATTAAGAATTCTCGCTAACCTTAGGGAAGATTGCTTCGTTCCGACCTACTTGTATGGAGAAATAAACACTGATTCGTCGGAAGTAAAACTTGAGAACGTCTCTCCAAAAAAATATTATTTTTTAGTTGTTTTATAATCCCCTCAATGGCATATCCTTACGCAATTGGGTAGTCAAAGGCTTCTTCTGAGGTGTAGACCGCATTCTAGGAAACTTTTGTCTGCATACCGTCGCTTAAAGTTTGAACAATGAACCTACTTACACTTTTTAATCGCTAAACAAATGGGTGCCCTAAATTCCAGCCAAATACTGGATTCCGAAATTGCACAGGGAATCGAATATAACAAGGATTCATATGTTCCTGAGGATTCTCGCACAGTAGCGACTAATATCATTCAATTAATCTAGCTTATATTTTCCCTTTGCACAGTCCTTAATTATTTTACTACGTGCAAACATAAACTTCAGCGTTTGGTATTAAGTCAACTCCTCATATTCATAACGTGGAAGTAAAAACTTTGTTTAGAACGACCAACGAAGTGAATGATGAAAACATTACCAATTCCGTTCTGTAAACGATTGGTTGTAGGTCAATATGGATGAGGTGGTTTTCTTGGCATGCTACAAAGAAGGGTTCATGGATGAGATGAGGATATTGCAGTCGCAACCTCGCCCAAATCGATGCAATTTACCATAACAAGTTTTATGAAAAGAACACAGCTTAATTTATTCATCAACACTCATAAAACAAATAAAAACCTCAAATACACATCTTGTCGTAAATTAGTCTTTGAATGAAGAGCTAAAAAAAGTTAATGTAGGTCTATATTTTTTAAAGCTTTATGATTTTTTTATATAACTTATAATCGTGTATAACTAAATCATTTTCTGAGGGAGAGATGATATGTTAACCAGCGCAAAAATGATAAATTAGGACATATTAGGCCATTGTCTTTCAACGACGAAATTTTTGCTTGATACTTGAAGGTGTAAAAAAACCCTTATTGGATGGTATGTATTAATATACCATGAATCCGTGTCTTCTCATTCCAAGTCAAAATCATATTATTCAGTTTTGCTATCACTGCGTGCCATCAACTGAAGGATTTAGAGCACCGAAATAGTGACTTTTTTAATGTCGAGTACTCCTAAGTGATATGGCATTTTCCTCTTGAAGCACCTAAATTAATATTTCGACTAATTATGGGCAATAATTTAACATCTATTCATTTCTACCTTTTATTTTTCTGCAGCACTTGCAATAGAGAATAAATGTATGCAGTTTAAACGGGCAGAGTCACAGGGCATGGTCATAAATCATTCGCTAAGCACGCCTGTGCGTGAGCGATACTCCATAGTGGTGCCACACCTCACGGGCCGTGACCTTATCGCGAATACATTACTACAGGGTTAGGGGTTTTGGGCGAACGTGAGGGGTCGAGTTAACCACCCGCTCAGGAAACTCAATTCAAAAGAATGAAGGAAAATAATGACCCTAAATTAAAGACGGAAATTGGTGATTTCAGTTTTGGGCGCGTGTCAAAGCGTTTTTTCACTGTCTGAGATGCACGAACATAAGTTCAACGCCAGAGAGGAGGTAAATGTCCGGTGGCAAATTTATAGCAGGCAAAACATGATAATCAATAGAAATAAAATTATTTTAAGCCCTGGATCTCTTTTATAAAAATATCCTTTAGAAGGAAATGAAAAGACTATCAGTTTCCATGATACAGAAGGATAAAAAAGTTCAACAACAAAAAAAGGGAGATAAATCTCATCGTGGGCATATTGTATTCTGCAGTTTCATAGTTTCAGTTTATGGAGCCTCCAAAATGACTGCGTTACATATTCCACAAGGATAAACTGTCTCCTAGAGGAAATAATGGGCATTGGTTTCATTTGTACTCAAGAGATGATAGAAATTCGAAATTTTGATGCTAGACTCCTTGAGAAACCATGTCATCGTTTTACTGGGTAATTTAATTAAAATAAATCGAGTAGCAAGACAAAAGATCATGTAAAGATCAGACGAGAAAGAAAATCAAATGCCCATTCCTAATCGGATGATATAATAGGCAAACAAATATCACTTGGTACATTTCACATGTGCAAATTTAAATTGTATTTTCTTGAGCTCCGATATAAAAATCTGTATCACGATAGCTTGATGAAAGCATATAGTATGAAAACCAAATTCCTTTGTAATAAATTAAATTGAAACTCGAAGCAAGTACGAGGTGGAAGGGCTCCATATTAATATTGAAAGACACTTTGTTTCTTCCACAAGTTTATAAAAATCTTTATTTTTATATTATTTATATTATATTTATTCATTATTAACGCTATTAACCTTTGGAATACATAAATCTCAATAAGTTTAAAAATAATAAATTGCACCGATTTTAAGTGAATCGCGATAATTATGCCATTTTGATTTTTGAGATGAACTACCGGGTAGCACATTTCAATTTATCTCTCGTAGTACCAAAGTATTGCACTTAAAAACAAATTCTGTCTTATAGGAATTGCATATGTAGAGTATCCCTCACGTCAACGTTTCGTAATCAAAGCTTTCACCAACGGCTTAGTATTAAGGATAGGAAAAATTCCTACAGTCAAAGCATGTTATATCCCAGGATGCCCTTATAGATGCAGCAATTGTTACTCTGACTATGCTTGTACTCGTTCGTAATAAATGTAACATTGAGGAGAAGAAAATTGAGAATTAAAAGATTTAAATGACTTGGAAAAAATGTCGTGAATTGTTATACAGAGCAAATATCAACAGATTTAGCATTACTTACTGATATTGTGTTGACTCTATGAAACTATCCA
This sequence comes from Ischnura elegans, assembly GCF_921293095.1. Lineage (NCBI taxonomy): Eukaryota > Metazoa > Arthropoda > Insecta > Odonata > Coenagrionidae > Ischnura > Ischnura elegans. The sequence continues at coordinate 83,993,070 of NC_060251.1, read as the reverse complement.
ATGCACTATTATTCAGCATGAATCAAACCACATTACAGACGTATGCCTCAATTACATTTATTCCTCACTATTTAACATTTTCGTCTGTAATAATATCATCATTCTTTCTTGGATCATGATCACATATTCCCTACTGAGAAAAAAAATTCAAATTTTAATAAAATCTCTTTTTTTGGTATTACCAAGGCTTCTTTTATTTTATTGAAAATAGGATAATATATGAAGGATTTTTTTATTTAAATGTGGCCATCAAAGGAACCGTGTATCTTTTTTCTTGCAAGAGAATTGAGGAAAAAAACATTCTCAGGGTGGAGTAAATTGCGTATTTTGATCCCTGCAAAATTATAATCTTTGCTTTTTTCTTTCTCCATTCACAGGTAAGGGAACTTGGAATGCCATGCCCGAAAGAAAACAGTAGGTAAGACTAATTCCCTCCTTAGATCCGTGTCTTACTCTCCCATCTTACGGGGTGAGTAGTACTCATTTTTTCTGTATGCTATGACGCACGGTCTAAATTCTTACCCTTTCATGCAATGTTGATTTTGACATCGCATTCACCGTCCCATTCATTAGAAATGGTATATTATATATGTATTGTCCATTTTTTTACCGGCGAACAAGGGCAGTAAAGATTTCTCGCGTTTCACACTGAGTTTGATCCTTTATACCTCCTTTATACCTTCTTCCAACTTTTCGATGTACAACCCGCCCGTTGTTCACTGGGACTCGGGAATCAAACGGCCTTAAGCACCTAATATTAAATAAAACATTATTAGAGCTTCAGAACCCAATAAGGCTTCATCGAAAGAATAGTCTACCTCGTCGTCCAGGGACTTTCTCGCTTACGTATCTACCAGTGGCGTAATTATGAGGAGAATGAGGGGATAGATCTCCCCCCAAAGCCTCGGAGGATTAATAAAATTATTTAAACTATTGTCTAGTTTTGATCTATAATAACTGCATCACCTTCAAGTTTAAGATCATTTACTGATATCATGGCAGTGAGACGAGTCATTGAATACCGACTGGTGGCTCTCTAACCCTCCGTACCCCCAGTTGCCGTGGTAGGTCGCCACTCCAGGCCTTCTTATTCTCAGACCCCCCCAAAGCATATTCCTAGTTACACCACTGATATACACCATATTGGGAAATTTTTCCATCATCCTGAAGAGGTGTAACATCCACATTATCTACCTTCCTCCATCAAAATTAAGGGATAAACTTTCGAAGGAAAAGAACCCAACCAGAATAAGAACTACGGCACTTGAATGTGGACAAACATGCATAGGGGAGAGGAGATGCACAATGGAAACCAAGGTGAATGACCACCACAGACACCACCGAGTATGAACAACCTAAAAAATCAGCATTGTCCGCGTAAAGTACCAATGAAACCGTGCTACCATAAAACCAATGGTAAGAAACAGAGCTCCTGTGTCGATTCCATTGATACTGGTATCGTTCAGGGAAATAATCTTTTCATATCCGATAGCACGGCTCCAGGGTCAACAGAGACAGCGGCTACAACATTAGCTATATAAGGAACCACCACCAAAATCCAATGAGACTGGCGGCTAATCAGGAAACACTGAGAGGGTAACCGACCTTAACCGCAAAAATTTGTATATAAACCTTTTAATTACGAAGGGAACTAAATCCCTGAGGACGATGGAGGAGTAGCGAAAAGTCGAAATATAGGTAGGAGATATTGAAGACCTTACCCGGTGTGAGACCCAAGATATTTTTAACACCGTACATAATACATGTTGGTAATGTGACATTGAGTCAGTTTTTGCATGTGTAATGCTGGCCTCGGTGGGGGCGTGTCCTTTCCTGCCAAACGGAAGTTCGCGGATTTGAGTGGCACCTAGGTAGGTTTCTCCTATTCAGGACATAAATGTGCGATCGTTCATGACTATATTTTTAAATCCCGACGTAAATTGCTTCGGTGGATATGAAAATAAATAAATAAACGCACAAGAATTCCTATTAATTTATGATTTATTTTGATTTCTACACGGTTGTAAAGAATGGAAAATTCTTGATCAAGTTTCGAAAAAAAAAGTTTCCTAATTTCTGGCTATTACGTGGAACGAAGGTGTGTTTTTGTGTGTGTTTAGCCCTAAAATTTTATCATCCCCGAATGTGACGCTTAAATGAGATTTACATCGCTGTGATTTTCCATTAAACGCGGTAGGGAGAAAAATAAAATAAAAACTGAGAGGATGAGCATTTCGGGATGGCGTCCGTGTCACCGGTTAAATGCGACGACATCAAGTTGGGCGAGGATCACCGGCGCTCTCAAACTAATTTTGCGTCAGCGTAGAGATCGTGTATCCAAGAGTGATATCAGTTTAGCAAAAGTCCGTGCCCGGGGATTAAAAATTTCTGCAGGTTTAATTTTCTGACTCTGTCTCATTTTGTCCAGAGCCAAAAAAATGCTTTTCAAAACATTTGGCTACCCATTACTCGTGAAGCGTGACAAAAACACAAAATTTCTTGCAAAAGTTGATTAAGTTTATCACTAAAGGTTATGAAAATGGCCTATGCAACTAATTACACCAAAAATCATACTTCTTCGATCACATTCATGAAGACTATTTACTAAATTTCCATTTAATAGAAATATTATTAGTGTATCATCATATCAAATAAGATGGACATCAAAAGTTTACACGAATTTATATTTAATGAAGATTAAGTGGGATATTATGGCCATAGTAAATGTTTCAATCACTTTATAAATCTTCCAATATGGAAGAATGAATTTATTTCTCTCTTACAATGACCTTTGATTCAAAATTTGAATTTCCTACTAGGTATAGAAGTCAAAATTTATTGACAATCAATTATTCACATAATTTTTTTAGATTCTTTAGCATTATAACTGTATAAGATCGGTCATCATCGTCATCATTGGTCAACAATCCTAGGATTGGTTTGACGCAGCTCTCCACTCTATTCTCCTTTCAGCTAATCTTTTCACACCTACGTATTTCTTCTCTTTCACATCTCTCTTCACTTGTTCCATATATTTTGTTCGAGGTCTTCCTTTTCCATTCTTACCTTCCACTTGTCCTTCGACGATTGTCTTCATCAGGCCATCATGTCTCAGGATGTGGTCTATAAGGTTGTTCCGTCTTCTTATTAAGGTTTTCATGAGGCTTCTCTTCTCTCCTAAGATCGATCAAAATATAAGATCGGTATCTTTCTTTATTCATCGGTATTTCTTATGCAGATTTTACAAGTCCCTTATCATGCGTATACGTATTAAGCATTCATCCATTAGTATGATGAAGTATGAAACTAAAGTGAAGCGTGTTTTATATGTTCTTCTCTATATCTGCGTCAATTACGAATATTTTATTTATTCGCGAGTTATTTATTAATAAGTAATAATATTCATAAATAATTTCTAAATGAATATCAGTGAACAAAATTCAAATATCCATGATTAAAATATGGACCGCATGTACAAGAACTCCTTTTTTGGAATTTAAAGCTATGATATACATTCCTTCATATATCCTTCAGACTTCGATTATTCCTAAATGAGTTTCAGGTTCCAGTTAGTCGCAGTATGTGGTTAAAATATAAACATTTGGGGCATCCGATAGAGAAGAAGACGATGCAACATCAAACGCTTCGTCACTTGAATATCAAATTCCGTTTTCAAGTTTTCTCGGAGAACGTTGCTTCATGAAAAACCTCACGCCGTTGCATCACTTTGGGATATATTTCGTGCATACATTTCACTCCTCAATTCACATCTCCACCTATGTTTATTCATGCTCCCTTTGATGTTCTATCTTTTGAGAACGACAAAGGTGTTCCATCACATTTTTTTCTCATGACGAGTACAGGTCGCACTGTCAACGCAAATGTGATGTAGATATCAAATAAATTCACCAAAAAACATTTCCAAGAGGCTCTTTAAGATTTTCAGGTTGCAGGGCGAATTTAAATTACACCTCTAGCGTTTTGATGTTCATGCATACGAATGTGGGTCAAATTCGGTCTTCTTCAACCATTTATACTACCCCGATGAATAATGGTCAATTAAATAAGGTACAGTGCGTAATGCACAGGTTGAAAAGGATAATTCTCATACGACAGTTGTCACTCCTACGACAAAAGTTACATGTAAAAAGATCTTTCAAAGATTTCCGAGAAAATACATTGGTTTAATTTTGCCTGCTGATTTGTATGAAGTTTGAGGATTCTTGATATCTGCGGGACCAATAAGTCTTTGAGTGTAGAAAATCATCCTCTTTTTTAACTCTTATTTTTGATAAAAAATGTTTATAGGAAACGAATATGTGTTAAAAGTACAGTACAAATTCCTGTAAATCCAACGCACACTTATCAAACAATTTATGAGAAACGTTAATATAATTGTATAGGATCATTTAAGTATACCAGTACTAGCCACGGTGAAGACTTTATGGAGGCACCCGCAATGCACAATTTTTGCGAAAAATACACACAGAAAAATCATTCGCCTTGTCCGGGATACGAACCCGAATCCGCGTCGGGTGCTTTAGCCATTCAAGCTACCGAGCCGTCATCCTCCTTTGTGGAAATTTGAGGACTGTACCGGACAAGGTGGTATGCACTGCTGAGTATATGATGCTACAAGCAATCCAAATAGTGCTCACAGCGCTACAGCCGGAGAGCAAATCCCGAACTTTGAACACTTACAGGTGTGCGCTCTTGACCAATTCCCGGTCAAGGCGAATGATTTTTTTCTCTGTTGATTTTTCTAACAATTTGAGTTGGCCCATCTTCAACTTATTGATATATGGACAAATAACTTATGGATCCAGTTTAAAACGCGTTACACCTGGTGAGAATTCGAACTTATCCCTTGACAAACGGAAAATATTCACTGACACCTACGAATCCATCTCCCGGGGGGAGATACATTTATCCCTCAATCCTTCAAATGGCGATTAGTTATTCTGGAACAATTAAGTGAAGGAAGGACAAGTCGAAACATGCATGCGACTCCACAATATCGTTCACTCACTGGACGGCTTAACAATATCAGATCTGCAGGGGCTTGGGTAGCTTTTAAAATATGCATACATGCGGGAGCAGCATCTGCTCGAGCGTGGCTGGGCGCAGGTAATTGAAGGGACCGAGGACGCGTCGGCGATCGTTTTCAGGAATAAAATGTATAACAAAAAAAGGTGAAAACGGAAAAAACCGAGATTTATGGATCCATAGCAAAACGACCAGTCGGAAACAACGTTGGTGCGGATGTACGGGAAAGGCTGCCGACACAAACTCTGAATTTTCCTCGAATGAAACCCGAATACGCCTACCTTGTCCATGCATGTCTACCAAATCGTTTCCCTTTACCTCTCCCAACAACTTTATCCGCCTCTCCACTGATTTGTTTCCACATAGTCTTTCATTCATTCATTCATTTACAATCTCCCGTATCCCTTATATCTTGATGTTTTTGGCAGCTATTGATTTCCCTACAGTCATCATTCTTAAGTACCTTTTTCGCATCAGCTAAATACACCAGCCCTGTTGGCCTTCACGTTCTGATAGAAAAATTACAGGATAGATTTAAAAAATGGTGGTATCTACTAGACGATTTTCTCTTTAGCACTAACCCTTAACTATCGATTGATAAATAAGAATAGTGAAACCCGACGTTGCTAAAAAGAGCTGATAATGTGTTCAAGAAGATCGATGGAAATATCGAGGGTCAGGGAGGTATCGGAGGAGTGGGAATTGGGTAAAACTTGTGGTTCATGCCATAATTAAGTCAGATTTTCCAGCTGAAAGCGATGCCATTTCATTTGTACCATGAGGAACAAGAAGGAATCACTGAATGGTTGCTGAAACCCGCAAAAGAAGTAAATGATGTTCATTTTTGTATAACTTTGAATGATTTATCAATTCCGTTCATAACTATGCCTCTAACATAACTATAACTATTTTTACAGTAAGCTCATATCATCTGGCAGTGATTTTAACAAGCAATATATGGAGAATAAAAACATGTATAGCCTAAGTACCAAGAAAATTTGTGGCTGTTTGATATACCTCATGGTCATGGATGGATCGTAAATTGTATTTGACAAATTTTATCCGAAAAGACAATTTATCAAATGGAATTATCCACCTCGCTCTCTAGCAAAAATATGAACTTCCTAAACATATTTAGTAATTGGCACCTTTTATCACCAGCACTATACAACCAACGATTTGCAGGAAAATGTTTATTGAATTCCTTCTTTGTATAATAATTTTTCAATACAATAATGCAGATAAAATATCTGATGTGGTATTTTTTCAAGTTTCGACTTCCCTAATTTTAAAAACAGCTAAAGGACGAGTAAATGTTTAATATTTATTGCCGTAGAGTAAATATTATTTGATGGACAGTAAATCTGAGGAACTATTGAAAACAGTGGAAAGGAATGTTGCAACCATGACAGAGGGAGGAGTGCTGGAAAAGTCCAAAAAACGGAGGATGAGAAGATGTTTCTACGGCGGAATGATGAAAAATAACCATTGTACCTTACGCTAAAGGGAAGTTCTGTTCGTGGATGGAGACAGCCTAGGATGATTGGTAAGTTTATTAACATATACCTTAACCAAAAACAGTGAATCGTCAGTATTAATTCATGTGCCTCGTCTTAAACTTTTCAAACTAAACAAAAAATATTTTTTCGCTGCACCAATCGGTTTTTCGAAAACAATTAGACTGGTCATAAGTATTGTATCTGAAAGCATATTTCGCCATAAGAATGTATTTTTTTTACCATAACATTTCGTTTTCTCTTACATTTTCATCTACTCGCACAGGGAACATTTCTGCCAATGGACCATCCCCGACATTGCCAATCTTTCCTCAATATGAATTTCCCTCGTGTGACCTGTCTTCAACTTTACCTAAAAATATTCTTTTATGACAGCTAGGCTTTTTTATGACACTAAAATAATAAGACTGAATTAAAGTCAAGAATATTGTATTTGAAAACATTTTCCGCCAGAATAATTCCTATTCTTTGTCCATCACACTCCGTTTCGCCTTACACTTGCATTCAAGGAATATTTCTACAAATGGACCATCGCCCTCTTTGCCCATCCTTCCTGAATACATGCTCGAAGTTCCTCTTTCACTTCTCAAAATCCTCCTCTTGTTCAATTCCACCATTTCGTCCGTACACACATTCCCGCGTGCACGAACGTATATATTGAGCTCTACCGGTATTCCACGAAGCTTCTTCAGTGTCAGTGATTCGTATTCGTTTTTTTTTCATTCGCTCTAAACAACCATTTCCATTCCCTACCCCAATACCTTCCTACATCCACGAGACGACCGTGATCCAGGCCTTTCCGATGAAAAGGAGGATGTGCTGACAGATTTCCTGGAGTGCACAAGTTCCTAGTCCGTAATCCGGGGGCTCTGGAGACAACGTAGGTATTTTTGTCCTCTTATTCCAACAACGGACTCCTCTGTTACCTCTTTTTTCTTTGAATACGAAGGCATAATGTGCGTAGGGCCGATTTCCCATGAGACTCAAAGAAAAAAATCACGTCGTTGAAAGTAACTGAAAGGACTTAGGAACCTCCCATCTGTCCCCCCTTGTTCTATTTTCTTGCAGATTTCGGAAGTGCGTCCATCCAATTTAGAAATGTAAAAACCAAGAATAGGAAGCACTACATTATGTGCTTTATTGGATGAAACATTGTCTAGCTTCGTATTTCATCTTCCACAACTCATGGCATTTGCTTTAATCATGTGCATTGGCAGAAACTAACCAAAGATTATATTTTGACTTCTCAGAGTTGCAGAAGAAGTTTGAAGTAGAATGTCTTTATTATATCTTCTTCCGTCCTTTTCCTATGAGTGCATTTTTTTGCGTCATTCAAATGTCAAAAATACCTATTATTTAGATGCATTCATGATATTAAGAGCTTCCATGATTAAAGAATTTTTATTGTTTCGCAATCACTGTTCTAAAAACTCAAGATGCATTTATTTTGATGTATAATTTTCATTATAAGCTCTGCACAATGTGCCTACCTATGCATTGCACATGTCTAAAATAAATATGCTTAATAAAAGCAGAGCAAAGATAAAAAGAATATACTCCGAGATGGATCCTTCTATATGAAGTATTTCAAAAATATTAGCAAATAAAAGTTTAAAGTTAAAAATATCGTGAACCGCAGATAACTACACCCTACGAAATTACATTATTTTTGGCGAGGGAAAAAAAAACATTATTGAGGGAAAATGTGGATGTATTAATACAGTAAGAGAGTAAAAATGTTCAGCATAATTTGAAAGATAAAATTTATTCTTTATTCAGTTTCAGTCAGTACTTCTCGTGGCCGTCACAATTATTGTAAAAACGATGGTTTAAGTAATTTTTCAAATAGTCGCAAGATTTTCTATTTGCTCATTTAACAACATAGTACTTATTATTTATAACCAAGCCTTATTTTATTCTTTCAACGAAACAATAAGTCGTGTAAACTTATGTGCATCCGATTTATGCATCATGTTAGAAAAAAATGCCTAGAAGCGTTAAGTATTACGGTTTCGATATCTCTACATAAAACGTGGATCCACTGTCGTCTACTGAGTTATTTACGACTATTAGACGCCATGACCGTCGGAGTTCAGATACCCTCAATACTAATTCTCGAAGATTAATGCTCCCAAATGCGTTAAAACTGGATTTACGGCACCAAAATGCCATATCGTAGGAGCCAATTCATAAACAAGCTCTGGATACCACTAAAGCTTGATTGCTCGCGAAGATCCAAACATTAGCCCAAAGCTGTTTGCACGTATTACGCAGAGCCTAATGCCTCATCCTCTTTCCTACCCCTACTCTAGAGTGCGTCATTCTCAGAGATTCCATGTCCCCGAGACAAGAATCGTCCATTATTCAGAGGTATAAAATGTTATTCAAAGTTATTTTAATGCATTATTTTCTCATCATTAAATGTAAACAAAAGAGTTATTCTATATTCAGTTTTAGTAAGCACTACTCAACGCTGTAAATATGGTTGTTAAAATTAATGTAGCATTAATACTATTTGTCACAAGATTTTTCTCCTTACTGATTTAGTAACCCATTTAACAACTTTTAATTAATAACCATATAAGAAGTAGGTTTAACCAAGTGTACAACGTCTCCATACTGTCAATGAACTGCAGTTAGGAATTTTTCCTTCCTATTTTATCGTTTTTATGAGTTTTACACTCTAGTGAAAAGAAAATCAAATTCAACTCAACCAAATTCAAATTTTAATGAATGTATTGAGCTTGATTTTTCAATAACCGTACGTTAGACCACCCTCGTATTGAGGTAAAAAATGCCCAGAAAAATTATCCTGCTTCAAATGGTGACTATAGGATTTAGATTATCAAATAATATCAAAATTATAATATTTTAAAGATTAAAATGTTCATGTACAGTTGCTTTCCTGATTAATTACGGATTTGAATACGAAATAGCGCAAATTAGTATTTTTCAGACCTGATCCCACCTAAATACCTTATACGTCCATAGAGCCATCAAACATAGTCGAAACTTGTACGGAAAAGTATGTCATAAATGAAAATTAACTTCCTAGTGGATTTTTTAGTTAATTATTCCACGTATCCGGGGCCTTCCTTGTACGTTTTTCCTTCAACAAAGTAAATTTCTGGAGGTTTCATACAGGCATGGAAATTACATTAGTCTGTCACTTATATTTTGGAATGACAATTGCGGTAATGGATGAGAGACTATGTCTGATTGATGGATGGGTGAAAAACGATGAAATTTATTGCTATGAGCCTTTATTTACATAGTAATGTATACTGCTACAAAAACACTTGCGTATTACGTAGCCCTTCTCCTAGTTTGAAACCAAAAATAAATCAGCTGAAAACCTTGCTGCGGAAAGTGGCAAATTGTTTACTTTTTGCCAGTAACAATGTTTAAAGCACTGATTTTTTCACTGCTGCAAGTTATAAATCTTACTGTAAATATAGCGTGCTCTTTCAAACGACGCGAAGCAGTTTTAATCAACAGTACAACGTATTCATACCGTCAATGAAATGCAGTTAGTAATTCTTTCTATTTTATCGTTTTAATTTATTTCCATACCACCGAAAACAGCTCTAAATGGCCATGCCCTGGACAGATGTAAGTTATACAGATGGGACTCGAACCCGCGACCTCCTCTTTGGCAGGAGAAGACAACTCCGTCGCCACCGAGGCCGGCGTTATGAATTTTAAAGGAGTGAAATGAAATAAAAATAAATTCATTATATGCTTTACTGATATAAATGATTCTAGTCTCTATGGTAAATACTCTCTCAAATAATTCATCATGCAATAATGGAAGTTTATTTCTTTTTTATATTATATCAATAAATTATAGACCTAACTCCAAGTTAAAAAATAAAATATAGGTTAACTAATACGTTCATTACAAACTCTACACATTTTATTGAATTTTGAGAAGGTAAAAGGTTCTGAATGATTAATATTTCCTTGCACCCATTACCTCTATATTCCATGTTTATATGTATACTCTGATGACTCTAAGATCCTTTACTCTGATGGATATCGCAAAATAACCTTTTTGTACCTAAAAAATTAAAATGGAGTTCAACATGGGATTACATTTGGTTCAGCAAGAGTTTTTAATTACCATACATGAGACTGCCCTCCCAATGAGGTAAAAAATTCAAGGGAAATAACACTAACACAGTAGTATCGAAAAGATACGAATTTCAAACTTTCCCGGCAAATAGAATATTTAAACTTTTCTCGGTTTTCCGAGTGGTTAAGATATTAGCAGTTAGAGTAGCATCTATTATTGCCTCAATTGAAATGAGTCTAATAGGGCATTTATTTACTTCAGAAAAAGTCCCTAACTTTAGTGCATCGAAGAAAATTCCGATAAAATTTTGAATTACATGTCCTAAAGATTTCCAGATGGAGTCGGGCCAAGGAAGATCTGGATGATGGATAAAAACATAATGTAAGCAGGGTAAATTTATCCATTCCTTATATACTTTCCTTCGTTATATTTATATTTGGCTTAGTTGGCGGGTTGAAGAACTTCACCTGGGCTAAGAAAGATCACCATCTGACTATTTGACTTGGATGTTGAAGATGAATTTAAACGTATGTATTCATTTGTTAATTGGACTTAATTAATTAAACCAGCCATTAGTAACTTCAAAAGAGTGAATTATTTTTTTCAGGGCGCAGATTTATTTAAAAAAATATATAGTCCTGGCTCAGTCATGAATTTCATTGAGATATAAGAAGAGAGATGGTTACAAAAACTTAAGGCATGTGCAAATATAGTTATCATATAAGAAAATTTATAAAATATGACTTAAAAATAAATAAACTCTCATTGGTGGGTTTCTGAGTTTCCGCGCGGTAAACATATTCGAAGAGCGTCGATGTTTCGGGTTCCGACTCCTCGCCCATTCTCAAGGCTACTGAATGAATATTTGAGGTGATTTGGGATCGTTTACCTAAAGAGGCTACAGAGATAGGACTGGAAAATAAAAATGTCAACAGCGATACCGGATTTTCGATCAGCAGTTCTTTGAATCGAATTCTAAAAAGAATTATGAATGTCAGAGCTAATTCTGCGCTGGTCCACGGTCCTCCGCGACAAAAATCGGAACTCGACCAATCCCGCCCCTTCAAATGTTGTGCTTCACGCTCTTCGAATATTAGTTTGGGAATTTTTATGACTCATTTCAATTGAGACAATACTAGATGCTACAATTACTTTGGAAAACTATTATTCTACACAATCTATCTCAGCATTTTTATACATATTTACATTTTTAAAAGCCCTTCAGGTTTTGGCAATGCCATGAGAAAATACATATTTTGTTGAAAAATCGAAATGAAAAGTTTTGCATAAAATAAGGAGTTTGTGAATACGATATGAATAAATAAGTAATAATGGAAGAAAACACCCAGTCAGCATTCGTGGCATTAACAAGTTTCCGCTGATTTGAGACTGTTATCTACTCATTCAGTTTCATAATATTTATCATTAACATAGAGTTTTACAAAGCAGCCCAAGCCATAAATAAGCCTAGTCGTGGAAAAGAAAACAGTATTTTTTTTCTTACCATTGATTTGACCATCGCGGCAAGGAAATAACCGAGATCAACGGATTGAAAAATGGGATAAAAAATGTGTCTAGGAATGTCAAGGTCATTAGGTCTACAACCACATTGCACTGACAATGTTATCACGCTATTTTGGATTTGGTACGGTAATCATATATTCCGTATTCTGTTAATTTACATTTAAAAACGCTTTATAAGGTCATGCACGAACGCACTAACCAGGGGGAAGTGTACAGCCCTTGCATCCAAAGCAACTCTGATAGTGCTTCGAGGAAATTTCCGTTGACGTGGCCAGGTTTGAAGGAAGAAAGATCTTATTATAATAAGCAAGGAGCAAGCTTTCTCGTCCTTGGTTATTATAATTAGATCTTTCTCGTCCTTGCTTATTTTTTCGCTACCTCCCTATCAATCGTTTCGCTCACCATGTCTCCGCTGAGAAACCTCCTTCCTGGCCAAGTCCTCTTCCCAATCGATATATCTAAGAATTCACCACAAACCTTCATAGTCGAGCGCACGCACCTACTAACTATAGGCTTTTTACACGCTTTTTCTTAACTAGCTTCATCTTTCTCATCCACGGTATCTTTTAACTGATTTTCAACCCAATTTCTGAGGCCGCATACTGCAAACTTGCTAATATGGCAATATAGTATTCAACAATCAGACACACGATATTTTTTTACTTGGGCTTTAATTAATTATCTAAATTTCTATACGGATTATTATTTATAAATTTTAATCAATGGATGGCATTAGTTATATTTTATTATTTTTATCGTAGATTTCTTTATCATGTGTAGAGAAATAGATTGCACGATTCACTGATAAAAAGTTTAAAAAAATACAAAACACAATAAATATAAAAAAACACTCTTACCAAAAAAAGTATTAAATTCGCTGAAAAGTAAAAAGTAAGCTTTTAATCTATCAAAGACCAATAAAAAGTTACGTTTGTGAGGTATTTAAAACAGCCTTGTTACATGAAGTCTCGTACTCGCAAGTTTATATTTTAGTTCATGCAATATCCGCCAATACCGTCGGTCTGAAACACGTTACCTATGAGAGTTTTATGAGTTTTCTACGAAATGAATATATTATGTTTACTTTACAAATTTAACTGGGATTTTATATATTACTTCTCCTGTCATATAAAATGATATTCCTCATCCAAGAAAAACAGTCAATCTAATTCTGTATCATCTCACCTATCCCATAGGATGAAGTATCAAAAATAATAATAAAATAAATATTAACCCAATAATATAGGTAAATAGTAATTAAAAATAGTCTAAATTATTATTTCCAGGTACAGCTGAACACACAGTATCCTACTATGTTCCCAGGCAATGTCGAGAATACCCCAAACCGTACTGCTGATATATTAAATAAAAAATAAGTTACTTGTCTTACAGAGGATAATTTTTAGAACTATTTTTAAGAATCAAATCAATTAGTTTCGTTAAAATAACTACTTATAAAATGAAAACTTTAAATTGTTAAATATAACATCGAGTAAAATGAATTTGGTTGTTAGAAAACTAACTGTTCTGAGTTATGGAACGGATATCGTTGCTGCCTTTTTCGGAACTATATAGTGCCTATCTATTGTTTTCCATGCGAAAATTTAATCTTCCCCCGAAATGATAACGAATACACAATAAACACCAAGCGAAAGCGATGGGTTTCTGATAAATATCCATATGAACTAGGATAGGAGCATAATTCCAAACCAATAGCAGTCGTTACGAACATCTTCATCCACCTCAAAAAATCATAAGGTTATAGTTTCAAATCCAGTGGAAAATTGAAATTACATTGACAATGTTACCATCCCAGTCGATCTCATGCACTTATCAGTTTAGATTTAATGTTTTGCTCTAAAAAAATTTGTCATTAAAATCCTCAGATGCGTATTTCTAATTAATATAGACTTACTTTTTTAGCTAAATTTTGGGAGGCTTAACGCAGAAACTTCATTCGTGCTGCAATAACAGGGAACTCATCCCTCATGTGGACGGATGGTGTCGGAGAGAAAGTTTCGGAATATTTATATATTTCGTGACTCTGATTTGAAACCCAAAGCAATCTTTTTTTTTCAAATCCCACCCAGACGCTCTTATACCCGAAAACATTCCATCCGCCGTTGTTGTAGCTGTCCTCCCTTCGGACGCGGAGAGTAAATGAAAATCGCTAAAAGCCTCTTCTGCTCTCTCCACCCATACCAATCTCCCGCGTCGCTCTTGCCTTTCCCCTCATTGGTATTCAGTCGCGCTGCTAAGCAAACACTTTGTACCTCGAGTGCTTTCCCTGCCGTTACCGGAGGAGAGACGGAATGAGGTTGGCGGGAACACGAACGTGAGTGCAGGATTCGGAAGCTATATGGACTGGGGAGGGGACGGTAAGGCGTGTAGGAGGAGGAGGAGGTGGTGGTAGTCTGGCGAAGAAAAAAAAATACAAGCAACAAAAAAAAAAGGTGAGAGAACGTTTTGATAAGCTCCTTCTTCTCCTTCGAAACTTGACCACGTCGGCGGGAATTTCTCCTCCTTCTTGCGGTGGTCAAGTCGTTTCGAGATACAAGATAGGTACACTTTTTCTCCATTAGACGTGATGGTGGCAGGTGAAACTATTATGTACACGAAAATTTAAATAAATGTAAATAATCAGATAATTGTACAAGATCGACCGGAATGGTAAAAGTGGTCGATGCAATTATAAGTTTCCGCTGGATTTGAGACTTAAAATTGTATGATTTTTTTAGGCAAATGAAAATGTTCGAAACGACCGCTTTAAATATTTATATCTGACCAATGCGTTGAAATTACGCTCCTAACCTGGGTTATATAGATATTTATCGGAAAACAATCGCTTTCGTTTGGTGTGAATTATGCGAGCGTTTCCATTTCCGGAGGAGATAAGATTTTCGAATGAGGAAACAACATATAAGCACTATTCACCTTCCAAGCAAGGAACCAACGGTATCTGTCCCGAACGACAGAACAATGATAGCCATATATTACCTAAGCACACAATACCATACCTTTTACCCATGAATGAAGGTGGCTAAGGTTTACCGAATAGGCAAAATATGTTCCTCCTCTGAGCATTGACTCCTGAACAGCTTCAAACCTTCATTTTTACTACATAACTTTGATGTTGTTAAACACTCTTGTTGCCTAATATCGTGGGCACAATAGAAACTGCAGATATGATCAGTATTTAATCATAAATATTACTCAATTTTAAAAAGTATATTCCAAAAATATATTACAACACTAAATATAACCTGTATTGCCTATTATTCCATTACAGTACCACACAAAATTATTCGCAATAATTTTACAAGATGTGTTGAAAACTTGGTATCTTGTTAAAAGAACAAAATAACTCCTATAAAAAGTTGATGCTGTCAATATCAATTGACTTTATTTCCATTTACTCCTTGAATTGATATTATTTCCTTCATAAATAAATGTTTGGCAAAAAAATTCCCTTAAAAATCAAATACATGAACTAAAATATAATAGCCTATTCTCCATATTAATTGTTTTCACTCTAGCATAATTTCTATCAAAACTTTCCATTTTTTCCAAATCAATTACCGGCAGACACTATCTATCATTAAAGAATGTTCAATATCGTAGAGGTAAAGTTTATATTTTAAACTAAGAGTAAGTACTCAAAAGCGAGTCATTATTTCTGATTTTCTATGTATGTGACTGTATAAATTAGAGCAACCTCATTTTTTTTAAATAACCTTAGACGTAAATAAAATAAAATAGCCTTAGATAAAATAGCAAAGGAAACATCCTCTGCTGATCATCACGGGCTCTTTTGAACTGGCTACCTAATTTTTAAGCATGCCACCAATACTTAAGGTGCTATAGCGAAGATAAATTTCCCAATCGAAATCTCAAATATCAAGCGATAATATGGATTCATTCACACTTACTCCGCTGGAAATAAATCTTAATTACTACTACGTTAATAACGTCCGATGGGTAAACAAGAAATTCCTGCTTAAGATCCCCGCTAGAATGATTGGGTGAGTAAATGAAGGCTTAAGAAATCTCGTCATTCCCATCGTTCTGTGGAGAGATTATTATCGGAAAGACATTTGCGGAGAGTAATGACCCATTTCTATTTACGACAAAAAATGCTTGTTTTGCCGAGAGAGCGTCTCGAAAATCCTCGAAGAAGATTTGTGGCGTACATATATTTTATTTATTCCTCGTCTCTAAGGACACACTGAGAAGAAAAATACCAGTGGAATCCTTGGTGTATCTTTCAACATCCGATATCGGCAATATTTATCTGTCTACTTCCGGAATAACGTAAAATATGGGTTGGTGGGTCGAATTGGCAATCTTAGCGCCATTCATCTTACCGACCCATCCTCCTAACATTTCTTCCTCTCTTGCTACTTCGCGAGCGCGCCATATCGGATATCACTCGAACTACACCCCGACCTTCTGGACGTTTTGATAACTACAGATGAAGATTTTTTTTCAGGCTTGCCGGCTAACGGAGCCGCTTGGAGTCACTCCACTTCGTGCTAAGTAACAAAAATCCGGGCTAGGATTTATCGGTAGTTCATTCAGCCGGGAATTTGACCTACCATTTATCTAAAATTAAAATCTAAAGGTCGATTATTTCGCACCTCGGAGAAACATTTGGAAATTCTTCATATTTTTAAACGGGTATTTTCTTATGTCTACACGCCTATTCTGTGACTCTCAAACAGAAAAAGAGCTGTTCATTGGAATTACGGAAGTGGACTTAATTCCCTGATTTGTATAGGCAATTAAATTTAAACTCGAAGCGTTTACGTGGTGTAAGGGCTCCATATTATCAATAAAAGACACTTTGTTACTTCCAAAATATATTTTTTAAATACGACCGGTTTCGGCTGTTACACGATTACTGCTGCATAAAATATCCTTATATTATTTTACTCTAGCTCATTCATTCACAAGGTGCCTAAAGCGCAAACATACAGATGAATTCAAGTGGTAGGAAAGAAAGGGGTAGCAACATACGGTTGAAAAAAGGAAGTGGACAACGGTGCTGCGGTAGATGGAAAAACCCAGAAATCAAAGGGTAATAATGCGGCCTGACTGGGACTCAAACCCAGGGACTCCCGGTTGCCGGCCGGGTGCTCTAGCAGTTGCGCTACCTAGACGCCTATATTTACCATGATTTCGGCAGGAGTTTAAACACAGAAAACTCTCTTTGCTTTGGCCCACAAGAGTAACCAATAGATGACACTGGGGCAGCTCACCATTCAAAACAGAAGAAAAGGATACAAGATTGAAAGGACATATACACATTCACACGATAGCTGAAAGAGATAGGATTATGGCTTTCGGGGCACACTGAGCCCAAGTGAAAAAAGCCAATATGACCGAAAACTACTTCATTAATTCACACGGCGCCTTAGGCGCAAACACACAAATAAATTCATAGGGTAGGAAAGAAATGGAGAGAGACATGTGGCTGAAAAGTGAAACGGTGCTGTGGCAGATGGATGCGGATGTATTATATTATTTTATGTATATTTATGATATTTCATCTACTTGATAATGGTGTAACAGCCGAAACCAGTCGGACTTTTTAAATGTATCGTGGAAGTAGCAAAGTGTCTTTTATTGTTAATTTGTACAAAGGCAAATAAATCATTTTGTCAAATTTTTTTAACGGAGACGAATATAATTTTTATTTAGACAACAAAATACGCATAAAAAAATTGGCATTCCTTGATACTCCCACCAAAATGTCTACTGAATTATTGAAAACTGTAAAATTCAATTGGAACAAAGATTAATTAAAACTTCATCAAATATCTCCTGCTCGTCCCGTCACGCCCAACATCCGTTGAATGTTGATTGCAATTAATTTTTGTGGGCATGAATATTTACGAGGATATGACAAAGGTAGGTGTTTGTACATTACAAATTACATTGATTTCACGGGCCATTTTCATTCTGATGAAATGAGATAATAGCTCCTCTCTTCACCCAACACGTCCATTATTTCCATTCGATTAACAAAGTGAAAATTTGCATGGAATGGAATTCGTTACGTTTTAGTTTGCCAATAATATAATTAATGGAATATTCATGATTACTTAAATTAATTTAACTCTATTATTATAATCGTCATCGGTGTTCAAGTGAAGTTCTTACCCGCAGTAGTATACTGTGCAGTATATTTTAGGTAGCAAATTCAGCTTTACTCCTCCACAGAAATCTTTCATAAGTATGTACGACATCAAAGTAGAGCGCAAGATTTTGACAGCATATCCTACTTCTACTACCATAATTAAATCTTTGTAACAGAAATGTATTAATACCGATAATTTTTAGTAAGCGTTGTATTCCAATATATTTCAAAATATGGCATTAAAATTTTCATAATAAAGCAATTCGTTGACGTATATCAATTTCCGATAATATTAAAATTCAAATTTCAGCGTTTTGGCTGGAATAGGTATCGTCAGGATATCCGCTAGCTGATTAAATTCAAATCGTATTTTAAAACAAACAAAAATATTGAATACGGTCTAAACACTTGCTCTGATTCAATTCTAATACATTAGGAGGGTGAATTCAATGTGTTTAGGGAACACAAATACTTCCTAAATTACATTTTCTACCGCAAAGTAACTAGTAGAAAGACTCAGTCATAACATTTAGTCCTTTTCTGGTATCATACTAATTCCTAGAAATTTTTACTTTGAGGCTAAGAGAAAAAATAATTTAAAAAGAGAAAATTTCTTTCCCAGAAATAATATATTCCTGCAGCCATGTGAATCCAAAAAAACATCCATTTTGCATCGTTGCATTGTGCAGACAGAAATGTGTGCAGGAATACTAATGCATATTAAATGCAAAGTGAGCGGCTCAGATAAATATTTGGGTGTTTTACATCACTAGACATGCTGCTGACATACGCCTTGTTCAAGTAACCCGGCTAACATCAGGTCATCGCTCCTGTTCGTGTGCCTATACCGCCGGCGTACGCGTTGGATGGGGAGAGGAAGTTGAAACGATCCAACACACTCCGACTCGTTGCGTTAGCTCTTCAGAGAGAGAGAGGGAGAGGGAAGAGTTCCGCTAAAACTAGACGGGAAACCCAGCACGGCTGTGCCCAGCCTTGATCCCTTGGGAGGTCACATGGAGGGTCCTCGCTCGTGAACTTCCGAAGAGGTCGCGACTCACACGGAACGATTCCAAAGAGCAAAAAGGAATGTGGAACGCGCGGGGTTTGCAGAGGGACCGCCGGAGGGCAAAGAGTGCCCCAGGTGTCGGACTAGGCTAACCTACACTTAGGGAAATGAACCAAATGGAACCGCCTGCCGTAGACCACGGCTTTTAAAGCCCCCATATGGACGCTTCGCCGTTGCTGCTTCTCCTCTACGGGAGGAACTGGAACCGATGCGTTTGCGTTTCGAACACAAAAAAGGAAGGCCAGCAAACAATCTCGCCCGGCCTGATCTTGACTCAGCCTTCGCGGTTGATTTTGATGGGAAAGTTGAGATAGGAGAAAAAATTACCCCTCGACCTGAATAAAACTTGCTTGACACGTTTTTGTAAGTAGTCATATTATATGGAGAGGTGAGAAGCTGAGGGGAACAAATGATTTTTTTCTAAATACAGGTACAGAAATGATTGAAGAAATATACCAAAACTTGGTGGCCAAGGGATACTAGTGAATCTTTTATTTGTTGACATGGAGTGGAAAATTTTATGCGCTACTAAATATCTAGTTGATCTCGTTTATTTATTTTTTGCATTTCCGGTCCTTGCTTTGTTAAGAAAAAAACACTTGCACCCCATGGCTTCTCACTCGCTCATAAAAGGATATCATAAATCCACGATGAGGCTCATGTAAGGCATACATGCTATATTTATAATAAGAGGCTGTGAAGACCACATGTATTTACCCAAGGGGTAAATTAGCATGCACGTTCTACCCCTAATCAAAAAATTACCAGATATTTTCGTTTTTGTCTCTGAATTAATTACGTTTATAAATATTTGAACCATTTTATTTACTATTATCATTTTTAAAATCCATGAACATGTTTTATAGGATATTTAAACGTTTATATTCTTTTCTTAACACAATCAATTAATACTACGTTTACCCTTTGATGGTGTTGAGAGATCATTTATTTCTAGCCTCTTTCTGAGTATAAATACAACAATAATCTGAAGTTCCCAACAAATAATTTGCTACGCAATGATGAGTAAAATATTGTATACAATTTGCTTTCAATATCTATGCTTACCTGTTTTTAAATAAATTTAGCAGGTTCGGAAAAAGGGAAGTATTTGGTTTAAATGATATTGAAAACTTATCATCACTACCTTTCAAACTTATTAAGGATTTATTAAGAAATTACCTCACCAGATGCAAATACTGCTAAAAATTGATTTGAAAGGGTTGGATGATTATCTAATCATTAAGAAAAGCAGTTAAAATCGTTTCAAAGGGCACTCCAATAACACGTTCATAGAAAAATTCTAATTTGTTATTTAATGGTGGTATCATAAGATAATTCGTGGATTTGTCATACATTTTCAAAACATGTGTCGACGATATTTTTGCCCTTGGATTTTCAAGTTCATGCTCCGGATATAAAGACCATTTATTCATGTTTTCGTGTGAAACAAGAAATGACGTTGATCAATGTAACTTAAGTGGATACAGGGGTCATAAATTTCCATTTCGTTAGAAAAATATTTCATTCGGTACGATTGCAAATAAAGGATGGAACGCTTTCCATCCCTAAAAATCAGAGATGAATAACAAAAGGAGAAGTGAGAGGGAAAATATTTATGCATTGGCCATAATTAATGACTGAAAGTGAAACGAACGACTGTAAAAACATTTTTTAAATGCGCGTTTTTTCTTGCTGTTACCGTAAATGCTGTATTTTTTGGCCCTCTTGAAGCTTATATTTCACTTTTTTCTCGAAACTCTATAAAAATGGTTTTTTAAATTCTGTGGTTTAACTCTTATATTATATTCAAGTATTTTTTTATGAATTTTCCCCATTTATGATACAAAAAATTATACAAACCGCGGTGAAACCTGACTTTTCTAAAAATTTCATCCCAAATTTTATATATCATTGCATGAAAATCCACATATATTTGATGAAATCAACTGAGTTTATTTGCTAATTACGAGAAATTCACGATGGCCTCGCTCCGCAATAAGGTTACTAGAGAAAGAAATATTTTGTATCATGGAAGGTTTGGTTCGAAATTGGTCAAATGAATATTTTTATAAAAAGTCACAAAATATTACAAAGACCAGTAGAGGTAAAACATAATTTTTCCAAATTCTTATTTAATGATTAAAATGTATTTATATTACGGGTGCAAGCAAGCACAGGCAAGAAAGCATGCAAGTTAGAAATTTATGAAAAGATTGGACAAGTTTTATATGTAGCTTTAAAAATACAAATAGAATACTAATGACATGTGTGGTAATTGATATGTTAATTTTCGCTTTATGTATTGTATTACACTAGTTGTACGGCATTAAAACCAATCAATTGACAAAGATTAAGGGGTTACTTATCATTGTAAACAAATGGCCGGATACGCACCGTATACATACATATACGGCTAAAACTTGAGCAGCTTGAATAGTTGATCGTATCCTTGAAACGTTAGAGAAAATAACGTACAACTTTAGATATATCAGGAGTCTACAGCAGCCCAAAAATCACGTTGACGAAGTAGCCTTTGATAAAGGAAAGAGTTTATGATATGACTGTACGGAGATGACAAATGGTATGAGAGAAGAGAATTTGAACTGGATAAAGATCAATGGCATTATATTATATGGCTAATAGGCATTAAGATGAGAAATTACGCAATTTATTGAGAAAGTGGGGACATGCCGGTATGAATATTGAAAATTCTTGCTGTCACTTTTCCAATTATTAGTAAATTGAGGCAAATTGTGTGGTTCAGTAGAGACCAAAGAGCTTTGGCTTTAGATTCCTGTTGAAGACTTTGGACACTCGAAAGTCCTCATATTTATGGAGGGCCAAGGAACTAGCCCTTCTATGTTCCATATTTTCCTTCTATATATTCTAGTTGGATATATGAATTGCACACGCCTATGGCTCAGTATAGCGTGAGTTTTACCCTTAAATATCCAAAACAACTCTTGTGCTTGTTCACTCAGTTAGTGGTGAAGTACCCTTTATTATTTACATTCGCATAATAAAGCCAGGAAGGATAAATACGGAAGCAACATCATTTAGGCTATTTCTGGCCTGTGTGAATTGTAAACGCAATAGAGCCCAGTTTTATATGCGTCTTAAATAGAACGCCCATATCTGTGAAATACCCTCTACTCGTAACACCTGGTGCTTCATCAATTGGTAAGTAATTATCCGGATGAATGTTCTGGGGGAAATCGGCAAGTGTGAATCCAAGTTATCTGATAAGCTTACGGAGTTTGGGTCGTTGTTCCAACTCGATTCTCCAACGATGGCCACCATCTGACTGCAAAATCGTTCAACTCACCTGCTAACTCTATGAACACCCTTTATTGGAGGTCTGCAAACGAATGAGAAAAAAGACCAACGATAGCGATACCGTTCATTCTGCGCCATCGGTTTTGCGGTGGCAAGAAATAACATGTTTGGAATAAGGGCGCAAACGACACGTTATTCGAAAAAGAAAAAAAAGACGGAGCACTGCCGAAAATGGAACCGTTCATGGGGAATTTTTCGGAAAACCATATTTTTATTTTATAGGGAAGAGATATTGAGGGTTTTGAAAAAAAGGATTAAAAAGAGATAGGGTATGAGGGTTGCACGTGAGGTTGAACCTGCATCCAACAGCCCTCGAACATCTCTCGACCAAACTCCTTCTCATCCCCGCTCCATCTTGTTCGTTGGCATCGCAGAAGTTCATAAACCAGATGCTTCCCGCGGATGTTTGTTAGGCAAACACGTTTCTCTGTGCCACTTTCATTAGCAACACGATGTCATCCAAGGGCGCGTTTCCGTGAAAGGCTTTGGAAGGGGTTTTTTGAGTTGCTGGCATGGTATATGAAAAAATTTGGACGCAGTTCTGGGGAACTTATGCGATGGGAGAGTGCAAGTGAGATTGTTGGAAGGCCGTGAGGGTATTAATAGTTCCCTAGAAACTAAAAATAGGTGATTCCGCGAGCCACTAGTTCAGCTACTTCATATAGTTAGTTATAGCGGTATCGGCTGAAATCAAAATATGTGCTCGATCTACCTATTATTTACGCAAAAGACTCGACAAAAAATTTAAAGAAAAGGAAATATAATTAGGAATGAAATAAGAGTAACAATTTGCCCCTCAGAACAGGGCAAACGTCAAAAATGATATTTAAATGTTATTTACAGCAGCAACTTTACTAGCTTCAACATTACTTTCAACAACTTCCAACCTTTGCACACTAAACTGTTGACGACACTTTTGACTAAATATTCACAACATAAGTGATAATTCTTAAACAAATATATTTATTTATAAACAAAAGGCGTATTCTAAAGCCGGGAAGCCAAAAATGTATTTGCTTAATTTAGGAGAAGTCCGTGCAGTGATTTTCGTTTAGCAATGTTGGTACCCACAGAATCCCAGCCGCCTTGCCAGTTTCAGACAGTTTTTCGCAAATATCTTTTTTATTTTATCATTTCCCGTAATTATTGAGATTTTTTTACAAAATTTGCTTCTAATGAGTGCCGTCTCCACAACTTCTTGTGACAAAAATCATCGCTAGCTCAAAAAAACCGTATTACTCCAAAAGAGCACATGTTTATTTATCCCAATTTTACCGTCAAATATATAAAAAAAAATAGCAATGGGAAACCCTTCATTTTTGGATTGCCTAATTTGCGTCTTTCAAAGAATATTTGACCAAAAGTTCCATCAAAGTATTGTAGCTTTTTCCGAGGCACTCCACCTTTAGTATTGCACGATGTGTAATGCGGCGGAACAGGCTAGGCCAAAATGAAATGCTTACAGCATGGTCGTAGGTGGTACATTTTACGAGAAAGAAATAGCTATGCGTTATGACAGAGCACCGTATCCCTATTTAATACTGGTGTGCTTGGTCAAATTTGCAAATAGGTAATATTTTATAGCTTAAGAGATTATGGAATAAGTAGCAGTGCCCACAATAATGACGTAAAATGAAATAAAACGCAAAAGTCTGGTTCGATGTTATTCTGAAAAAAATTGCTATGCATATATATTTCATTAAATCTTTGCACAGTGACACACATTACAGTTTGGTTATTTCAACGCACTTTTTTCTATGATTACTTATATGATTTATCATTTGGAAATAATATCGACTATATTCACAAATGGGGTGGAAAATGTAAGAAAGCAGCAAATTTCGCGTTGAGTAAGCAGATGAAAAGTGAAAATAGAATGGTGTAAAGTTAATTAATTTTTTCACACTCTCCGATTGATGTTGATCATTTAAACTGCCATGAATGTTTAGATTGGTTTTAGTGTATATTTTTCATGCATTTCAATTTAGAATCGGCAACATGTAATAAGAAAAGTAGTTGAGAAAAAGTTATGTTGGCTGTAGTGACTTCAATAACGAGCAGCTGAGAAACGATAGCTGTTATAAATTGGGGTAGAAATTTAGGAGACCTCTATGGCGAGAAAGTGTAATGAACGCTGATATCTATGGCCGTGTCAAGCCTAAAAGAGCTGTTCACGGGCTTCACAATGGTAAATTCGTATCGGTTGCAGCAAAGTGTGTTAAATTATGTGGTTCAGAGTAGAAAATAGTAATTGACAGCATATGTCGACGTCATAAACGGAAGCATTACACCCGCATCAGATCTCACGATATTAAATTCTCCGGCACGCCATTTTATGATATTGTTCCACCATACACAGTAATAGGGAGAAAGTCTGCGGCATATGAGGTATAAATTGTGTCCATTGCTAACTGACAGCAATGTACTCAGAGCACGTGACGTGCTTCAAATTAGCGACAGAAATATAACCAGCCTTACCTATTGGATATAAAAGCTAGAAATTATTTTAAATTTATGGTATTTTTAACAACCAAATATTTTGATTCACAACTCGGAAAAATTATCGTACCAAATTACAAATATTAATGACAAATTTCCATTGCATACCATTGGCCAGTCTTATAAATATGTTAACTGAGTCTTAGACGTAAACGTTTCATCCCGAAGTCTCGATAATACGTCTAATTTCGCATGACAATGCTAATTTACACCATGGCCGTCTACATAATTCAAGTTTAAAACTCATAATATTTTGACGGTTTTTAGTGGCATCATTAAAATTTATTTTTAATATCACTAGTCAAACTAGTGTATCTCTTATTAAACATCGCAAATTTTTGCACGATAAGACTAAATGAAATATCTTTCAGGTTTTTAATGTCAAAGCGATTTTTTTATTAGACGAATTAATTAAACAATGCAGCAAATAAAATATTTATTTATCGTAAAACATTATCCTGCCAATCCACTTTCCGATAAATTAATTTCGTTAGATTATAGTGGAAATCAAGTTGGTGATGATGTAGACCTCACTTCTATCAAATACAGACTAAATACATCCTCTCATACATTTAACTTCTTCAAAATCCACAAAAATCCATGCTCTTGTTGTTAAAAGCCTTACTTGTTTGAATTCTAATCAAGATGCCAGAGTGCGCAAAGATTGGAAATTTTAACACTATAAACCGCCACTGTTGCAGCTAGGAGATTAAAAATCATTGCCGTTAATTGGCATGATGCATTAAAGTAACTGTTGAAAACAATTTGTTGAAAATTTTAAATACAAAAATATTGTACCATAAATATATATCAGTTAGAGGAGGAAATGTTTTCTCCGGAAAAGTCGCCGTCTCTTTATTCTAAGAACATAAGGCTTTGGAACTTTATCGCATGAGTTTCCTTTTTCCGACAAAATTGAAGCCATTGGAAATTATGTATCAACAGGTTTATCTTCAGCACGATACATATGGTTAAGTCTTAAGGCATACATTCAGTAACGCATCATGCATTCTATAATGGTACTTTTACAGGGGTTTTCCATGGTATTCATAAAATAACTATATCCCGAAGATTATATGAATGCATACTATTGTCAATGATACCTCATGCAAAAGGTAAATGCGAGAGACTGAATATTTGCCTAAAAGAAAGAATACCTCTAGGCAATCCGTTCTCTGTCACTCATCAACCTTAGTTTTACCCAGTGAGATGTATATTAAGGATCTGTACTAATTAGATCAGCAGATGTCACATCTCCATCACATGGTTTCCTAAAACAATTATCTTCATAATAGAGCCCCTGAACCCAACCTCTGCCTGTAGCAGTCGGTGTTCATCGAAAACCCAATGCCCTTCCAAACTTCCTTTCCCTGGAAGTTTTTGCCCAATACCTTCGGCAAGTCTGCTTTCAGAAGAAGGATGAGAACTTACGCCCCCAACCCTACCGAATTATAGGCATTTTTTTCTTTCAAATATATCCCCGTCAGCCATTCTATCGTCTTTATATAACTTCTTTCTGACCCATGAGCATATTCCATTAAGGCTGTATGTTTCAGGGTTTCGCAAAAGGTAAACCCAGATCTTCGCCGATTCTTGCAACAAAACACTTGATAGAATCACAAAGATGGGTCAATTATATCAAAAAGCAATGTCTTATTGTAAATAATTTTCATTAACATAATAATGAAACATTTTAATAAAAAAAAGATTTTTTTCCTTTTCAGAACCTCTAATGTCAATTTTATCTCACATTTTTGAAATTTGTATTTTTCATCCCGCCAAAAAAGGGGTGAAAAGATGAATATAAATTCACTCCCATCAACTTTTTGGAGGATAAATTTTCTTCATTATTGATTGGGATGCTTCAATTCTAAATTCTGAACACGAAAGCTTCTTATACCTTTCATATTATTTCTTATATATTGTACCACCTATATTTCCATGCAAAAGCACCATATCTAAACAATTTACGTCTTATTATAGCTAAGTCTAACAAATGTGCAAAATAAAATTAACTTTGATTTCCATCAGAGATGGTGGTGAAGTCAAATTATATTGACACATAAAATTTAATACCGTTACTTTCAGAGAAACATGAGTAAAAGCATGCTGAAAAATGATGCAGGAAAATTGGAATAAGTTGTATCTAATTAATAGTATCTAATAAAGTTTACAGTGTAATAATAATATCTTAATCGAAATCAAAATAACTGCAGCGCAGAAAGCATATTTGAATATTTGGATCTTAATAAAATTATGGATGCACTTACGATTTTCCATATCTTCTAACTTAGGGTCGTTCATGTGGATGGATGAGGACAATCTGGAATTTACGAAAATAAATATATTAATGCCGCTCAATCGCAGCATTAAAGTATGCTGCATATGTTTCTCATTCAAACTTAATACTTATTGTAAATCGAATCCATGTATTTACGATATAATAAATATATTGTGGTAACACCAAACCCGCATAATTTAAAAAGGTAAGAGCGCCATATACTTCATCACTAATTCATCCTACAGTGTTTTACCTTTCCGAACATAGATGAATTTGTGTTGCATACCCTCAGGAAATCACTATCTATACCTACCTACATTAACTCGGACGTCACAACTTCTATTACTTTTCTTCAGTTATTGAGTAGAATTATAGGTGAATATTTTTTCCATACATGAGAGGAAAAAAGTAACAATATTTTCATCCTTAAAGTACACTTAAGATATAATTTTTGCTAGACACATTCCGCGACGCAATTCATCTGTGTAAAAATTACAGGGTAGTATACTTTAGATGTCAGCAATTTAATAAAAATTAAGTTTCTGTGTTCAAATTAATAGTACAATAAAATTTTATAGTAACACGTAAATTACTATATATAATGAATTATCCAAATGCATGCCTTCCTTTAAATATTTTAAGAGGGTTGCTTTTAATAAAAATCGTAAATCATATCGTCGACGATGGAACAAAAAACCATACAAAAGAGTCATTCACGCATGGGAAGGAAAATATTAAATGCTTTTACGAGTGATTTTACTCTTCCAAATCCAAGGTATGAAAAATTACTCCAGCTCTGACGAACGTCGCATGCTCGAACAATCCGCATCGAGTCCCAATGGAATTTCTAATTTTACCGAAGTAAATTTATTCGATGTTCACTTGTTTAGCTGTCATTGCCGAAACGGTTTTGCGCCGAAGCATAAAATATGACTCCCAGCGAAATCACAAAGCATTCTGTAGAATGCGGACAATCCCTCTACCTTTCGATACAATAGCGGCTCACACCATAGCGAGAGCTCTCTTCCTGGGCGTTTCCAACCCATCCCCGGCCGAAGGTCTGTGGGATGCACACTTCCCAAATGTTTCCTTCCCTTTGGTCTCACAATGCGACAGCGCATACATAAATTTAAACAACCTATCGGAATATTTTAACTCAAATTGAAATGAATTCAAACAACTTATTCGATTCTTTTTTGTGATATAAGTTTAGTTACACTTAGGGAATAAATCTTTTGCTATAATTTCCAGCAAAATTCAATAGCAGATAAAACTCAGTGAAGTATTTTATCGTATCTGAAAACATGGCAGCTTTAAATTATGTATTTTCCATCAAGAGCCTCTAAATAATTGATCATTGTTAATAATAGGCAGTAATAGTCTTCATTCACTTAAATCTACATATACAAATATTCAACCATGTAATATTTAAAGAAAATGAATACAATAGCCCCATGTATGATACAAAAAATTATACAAACCAAGGCAAAACCTGACTTTTCCAAAAATTTCACCCCAAATTTTATATATCAATGCATGAAAATCATTGAGTTTATTTGCTAATTACGAGAAATGCACGATGACCTCGCTCCGCAATGAGGTTACCTGAGAAAGAAACATTTTATATTATGTAAGGTTTGGTTAGAAATGGTATCATACATATCTTTAAAATACCTATTTCTTTTCCATCCGGGACCTTTAGATGACTAGTTATTGTAGAGCATATGCAGCAATAGGATTTCTTCCTCCTTCACCTATGTTTGCTTAAAAATATGTTCAAATTCACTTCATACACCTTCACATCATCAGTTCATTCTTTTTTCCCGTTTATATACCCATCACAGCTAAACGTATCCTCCCTTCCCTCCAGAAATCGCAAAACTCGGATACGAGATTCCCTCCAGGATTTCTACGCTTGCCGTACTGAGGCGCCAGCTACAACGTGTCTTCGGCGCCCTGTAGACAGACCCCAGGCAACGGGCCAATGCGCCAAGGGAAGGGGGAGGAGAGGGGTCTTAGAGGACGGAATAGGGCATCGAACCACATCCCCCTTCAGCCTATTGCCATAGCTTCATCCCTCCCTCAGGCGACGTTGGAACCTTTCGTTTCTCCCTGTCCATCCCCTCAGCCATCCCATACATAACAGTCCACCTCAACGAACTAATTGCTTTTCCAACCTCCCTTTTCTTCTATTTTAAGACTCTCTTTTCAGCTTTCTCTTCAAATTAATATCACAGGAAAAACGTCATAGTAACGAAGAAGTTAGTATATACTAAAGTATATCCACCTGTATATCTTTTGCAAAATATTTAAAGAGGGTTACTTGCAAAATAATTAACCGTAAATCATTTGGGTGGCGACCGAAGAAAAATAACCATAAAAAAGAATCATTCACGTAAAAGAAGGAAAAATTAAATCTTTTCACGAATGATTTCAATCTTCCATTCCAGGAAAACATGAAAGCAAGAAATACATGAAAAATTACTCTAGCTCTGACATATGACGCACGCTCGAGAAATCCCATCAATTTGAAAATAAATTTCTAATTTTAGCGAAGTAAATTTTATTTAAAAAATAAATGATCTTTCTCTCTGTTTTGTCAATCGAAAACCAAACCCCATTTGGCTGCTTTGCAGTTTCTCAAGTAATTTTTTTGCCATCGTTTTCGATAGGTATTGTAGAACATTTTTCAGGTTCCCCCTTTGTAGATGATATTGGAAAATCACCTTATTACCTTCACCGTCCCAATAACATTTACCCATAGGACAGCTGATATTTAGTATCACACATTAAGGTTGTATTTATTGGAGTGGATTCCAAGAATTCAAATGCAGCCGGTCATTAATTCTTACATGAAAATTATCAACTGCGACGTGCCAACGTTTTTAATGCAGTCTGATGAATATGCAAAATAAGCTCGGGGCTTACGCGATTAGCTTGAGTAAATTTAACTCATGAATGGTACTTATATTTTAAAATAGTACGAGGAGTTCTTTTAGGCATAGTTTTCTGTCTATATACATTACTTGAAAAAATGCATCCGTTAAGCTCATGTAATATCTATCAAAACTTGGAATGAAGTATCAAATATAATTATCATCTTATGAGGTGGCCAACGGTTGTTGATATATATTTGGCTGTTACTCAATTCGTTTATCCTGATAATTGACGTATTTAAATGATAAAAATTCAAAATGAAAACTCACCGCCTTATTATGTACAAAATAAATAAACCAATTACGCCGAAGTTTCTAATGAGTTCATTCGTTCTACACCCCAATTTTTTTGAACCTCTTGTTCACATCTTTATTCCACCCCTCAATAACTTTGCATGCCTAACGCCCACTCACTTCCTTGCCCGAACAAAGACCATTTCTTCTTCCCTGCTCCAAAAATTCACCGTAATCACTTCAGCCTTCCCAGAGCCCTTCAGCATACAACGGCCCGATTTTACCGATTCGGAAGGAGGGTGACAAATAATCCCGTCACCGTTTGATTCAGTTACGGAACAAACACCTTTATAAATTTCGAGATTTATTTCTTTTCCGCCCCGAATGAAAAGACCCACGATCGGGCCAGTTGGAGCATGAGCAATTCAGCGGTCGGGATTTTGGTCGGCCCCACCTTTGTCCTCATTCGACGCTCGAAGGACGAGGGGTTGTTTATTCGCTTAGAGATTAGCATTACGTCAACGTAGGAACGTTATAAATTAAAGTGGGAATCATTCTCCCGATTTCTGAATGTATTTCCTGCAAGCTCTCCTACTCTTCACGATTCAACAGCGAATGTTTTTCTCGGAAAATGTTAGGCTGAAAAAATCTATAAAAATTTCCTCCGCTAAAAATAACGGAAACCACGTCTCTTCACAAGGTAATGGAGGTTCATGTTTTATTTTTAGAACGCTAAAATTGTTTTCAAATCCTTATTAACAATAAAAATAAACAGTTATGTAGTCCCTGGGATAAGTAAATACCCACAACTATTGTTAAGACTAAATGATAACAATGACTTAAAAAAATACGTTCTTTTTCCTCTAAGAGGCTCTGTCCTGATTCAATTGTCATACTAAAACCATAGAAAATAATGTCTGTATCAAATTTTATCATCATACAAGATCATCAGCATTTTCCATGACATGAAATGAAATTTTTAATGAAACGTTTTGCGGAAAGGCTAATGAAATTTTTAAGCAAAAAATTTCATTAGCCTTTCCGCATTGATTTTTAATTATAAAAGTGCTCAATAAGGAGTGATTGGAAACCTTCTTTCCTATCAATATCCTTTTAATCACTAATATCCTATGTATTAATAGCATCTTCCAGGATTATAAATATATTCTTCATATCATATCCATTACAATGAGCAATATTGGTCGTTAACACATCCTTAAGCAGTGTTAAATGCCCAACATTTAGGAATAGTTTTCAGTTTTAACTTATTTCAATGTTTACCCCGAGAATTAAATGTGACCTTAGAAATCAATTAAACTGAGCATTTTATTCACGATAATTGCTTCACGGCAACAGTTTTTTCAATCAATTCCCGTCTCTTGCATTTTTCATCTTTAATTTACCGAATAGCCTTGTGATATCAAGATTCTTCTTACTTACCTCGTCTATTTAACATCATCAATTCACTCTCCTGTTACCAATTTATTTTAAAGTCATTAATTCAGAAGCAATCATAATTGATTATTATCAAATAATTTCGCAAAAACAGACTCTTTCTCTCATGAGTTAAGCTCTTGGAACGACTTAATAAGAGTAACTTGATATAACAGAGAATTCCATGAACATGGTACGGCTCATTTCAGGTCAACTCAGGGAGGCAACTACAAAAGCGGAATAGGAGAATGGATACAGTTCCTCTTCTAGGCCTTTTTCTTTCGGTTTGCACAGAAAACCCTCGAATCCACACGGTCGCAGGTGACGACTAGACTAGACTACTTATCCGCAGACAAATAGGGAAGAAAATGGGAGGCCTCGCACGAGAAGGCACCTTGTTTCTTTTCTTTCTCCTGAGAGCGGAAAAGCGATGAGAAAAGAAACTCCTAAGATAGCGGCAAGGTAGTCATTTTGCTCTCGCTGTTCGAGGACCCCAAGCGCATGCAATTGGAATTACGTTCTTAGGTGCTTAGAGAATGTTTGTTCTTAGAATTTGGCCCTCCCATTCCGCCCTACTTGAGAGGGATATAGGAGGAAAAGGCAACCTAGGTTTGGCCGTGAGGTCACCGACTCATACGCGTCTTGTTAAGCTGTTTTCTCAACGCATTTTCTTGTTCTTTGTTACTGAAGACTTAATAACTCCGTGCTTTGGGTGAGCTTTGATTAATATCGTAAGTTACCTCATGTACAGCTACTTTTGAGAAAAATATTTCTCCCTAACCTTCCATGTGAAAATTATTAAGTACTTTAGCTATAATATAATGGAACCAAACACTAGAATACTCATTTCCTTCGTAACTTGAATTTCGCAACATAAACTTATTTAAAATTGCCTAGCTAAATGCAACTAATTATTAGTCGGAGTATTCGAAGGATGTAAATCAAAATTTATAAAATACGAGGGTGGTTTGAAAAGTTCTCTGAATGCAATAGAAAATATTTTCTTACATCACTGAAACTTGTTTTATTTTTCGGTATAGTCTACTTATAGATTACTACATTCAATCCATTCACTGGTCCAACGATATTCTAGTGCTTTGATCCCGTATAGAAAATGAGATTTCTGTAGGCCTGCAAAATAGTTGTCAACTCCGGCTATCAGTTCGTCATTTGAAGTGAATCATTTTATTCACCAAGGTAGTCATTTTGCTCTCGCTGCTGCAGGACCCCAAGCGCATGCAATTGAATTACATTCTTATGTGCCTAAAGAATGTTTGAGAAGATTCCTTCCCCTGTGCTTATTTTATAATACAAATGATGTTTTTTCATATTTTAAAAGAAACAAGTTGAAAGATGAATATCGTTAGAACTAGCTATTAGGCACTTTTATTAAAGAAATAAAAATTCCGGTTACACGGTAAAATTGAATAGTATGAGATAGAAATGGTATCTTATATGAATAAGTGTTTACCTGAAATGTATTTAAAGACAAAATATATTTTTACCATTTTTCAGTCAATGATATTTTCATTGAATTTATGCAGTGAGAATAGAATTGCTGATGACGGAAACGAAATGCTTGGAACATCATTTATAAAAGGTGGCAGGAAGATCAATATGAGCTTGGAGATCCCATATGCTACCGAGGTCAGAGATCAGAGACATAATTGGCATTAAAAACAAATGAAATAATATTGAGCGAAACGCCATATGCTCCTTTGCTTCATAAATATCGTGGAATTAATTACCCAGCTCCATTACAGAATAAATAAGGGACGAAAAATACACTTTTAATTATCCCGACACAATAAAGGTAATGCATTCCACCTCGGCTTATTTATCCAGATGTTATGAGGAAACTTTCATCTCTAATGCATTTGAAAGCGAGACTGATTAATGTGTGGAAACTAATTTATAGGAGCCCTGGAGGATTTTAATGGGAAATTGAGAGAGCGAGAAACCTAAAGGTATAATGGGTCACTTGGGCTCTGGTGAAGGAGAGTTTTGGCTTTTTGACCAAAAATATTTTTGAGGTGATACGAGGAAGAAAGAGTAAAGGCTATTTAGTGGCAGAATCAGGCGGCCGGAGTGAGTCCACGCCAGATGGGCTTTACCAGGTGGTTCGACATCCCTTATCCATTATAAACTAACCGAAAAACCATAGGGAGTGACCCCTTTGCCTTGCCCTAACATTTTCTCTACGATTTCCCAACAATTGAAACTTAAAATATACTCTACAACAACGGAGCGCCTTGTAAACCATTAACTTTTAGCCATTTCAATCAACCTGTCTATTAAAATGGATTCGATATGCATGGACTCCTAACTGCCCAATGGGTGATTATCTTTTGGATTTTGTTGGCACGGTTCAAAATATCTACTGCATGATCACTTGCATAATTAACTGAAATAACTGTTCATAAAAGTATTTGAGAAAAATAATTATTGACACGAGAGGAAAAATGTATGACTGAAAATATTAGTGCAATAATACATTTTCACTTCCCTTGAACACATGGATGGAGTACCCAAGAAGTAAAGAAGGCGCGCAAGCTTGCATTAGAGAAATTAAATAACCAAAAATCTAAATGAAAGAGTTGATACTTTGGATATCTACTGACTTCTAAAATTCCAAAAATATCAGAATACGGTCTACAGTACATGAAAATATTAATAAATTCAGGTTCCCATTGTGAGGTTTATGAAGAGAAGTTCTTATTGTAGCAATAAACAAACTAAAGTTTTCAATGTATCATAAAACAGTCAAAAATACTAATTACTACTAAATCTCATCGAAATAAAATTAATATTTCGGGTACTTATCCTTAGAAATAAAATGTGTACAATGACCAACGTCCCTTTCAATGTGTATTTTTCCAGAAAATTATCACTAAACATGCTTTAACACAACATTTCATTTTATTTTTCGTTTATTTTTTCACATGATACTTTTTAATCAACGAAACACGCTTTAGTGCGTGATAAATATTCCCTAATATCAACTTACTCTCACCTTATTTGGTTGGTCTTTCTCACCTCCTCCATTGCTTGCTTAAATATTTTAGTTGAATCAATTAAATTAATTTAGTTAAATTATTTCCAACCATTGTTAAACGTTCAGTATCCTATAACCTTCGCAACGTGATATCTTCGTTCTTATAAACCTCGACATGGAGGACCACAGCTGTCAATGAATTTAAATATATTTTTGAATCCCAGAGAATTCTGGGAAACAATAATTTATTTCTGCATTGCATACCTCTCTTTGCCACTGAGAGTAATCGTGCATTCATGGCGTTACCCAGGATTAATAAAAAGAAACTGCCTCAAAACTTTCACTCTTAATTTGAATCCCTTCCAATAAATGTGAAGCAACGGTGTCTACATTTTCTAAACTTATTCCATATTCAGGAGAGGCAACGAAAACTTCCAAATTCTAATGGTGTAGAGGTTCAACGTATCACTAATTCCAAAATCCCTATACAAATCTAGCGACACAACAGCTTAAATTCATTTATCAGCCGTTGTGTAGTGGTAGATGCATGGTAATTGCCCTTTAACTACCGTTACAATCAATGGCGTAGACACGGGAGTGGTTTCCTGCGTTAAACCCCCCTCCTTTGAGCCTTAAAAATAGGGTCCGAAAACGTTATATACTAAATTTTTTTAAATCTTGCACGAAATTACTGTTTTTGAGTCCTAAAAATCACGTTTTCAACGTTTAAAATCCCAAAATTTTCTCCGGACCCCATTGCCTTGATGTGTTTTTTATATACACGGGTAGGGGGCCGAAATCTCCGGCAAACCCCTCCTATTTCAAAATCCTGGCTACAACACTGATCACAGCACAATGTTATTCGTTTTCATTGTTTCTATTGTTTCAGGAAGTAATACTCGAAATTACTTTGGACTTTCTGTTTTGAAATATAAAATGAGTAACGCTTCAAAATCATTCGTGAAGACAACTTGGTTCCTTTTGCTATTTTACTATTAAAATTCGTGAAAAGAAGAAGTAAAATCAAGTTAACCTCTTTCAAACTTCCATCAAATAATTCACTTTATACCGTTATAAAAATAATTCTGAACGACGTACCAGCTGACCCGGCATATTCCAGAATAAAATAGTAGTTTTTACTGTATCTAGGCTAAAACATATTAATTTACTGTTTCTCTTTAGTAAAAAAATTATATATTAATTCTGAGTAAATATTTTTCCAGAACTTTGGGCATCCGACACCCTCTTGAAGAGATTGCTATGAAGCATTTTGGCCGTGAGATATATGAAAACGGTTATGCGTTCAGATTTCCATTCAGCATAAAAAATTACTCACAGTCCAAACACTAAGTTGCAAATGATATTCAGTCTCAAACATATTCAAGATGAGGTTGAATTTTCTACCATGCCACAACACCGGTGACTCTCCACACACACATATTACTCTCTCCTTTCTCTTGAGTTCTCACCGGTTTCCCGTGCATCCTCTCACTCATAACGTCACTACGTTAATTACCCCTCTGCCATACTCCTCTTCCTTTCACTTTTCGTCACTGTACTCTGCTCCTCTCACCGTTCCCTTGAAATGGATTACATCCACGCAAATGGAAAGCAAGCACTCAACCTGAAATCATGCCCGCTCGCCTCAAACTGACATTTAGGGAAACAGTTGCCTTCCCAAAAACGTCTCCTACCATCTCACCTTAACACTGATACCTATTACCTCATCTCTCCATCAACATAAGTGATCAATCCGAAGACTGGTCTAATGTAGTCCTGCCATCCCATTTCCTGATTGCAAACTTTTCATATGTACGTACTTATTGCATTTTACATTCATGATAACTTGTCCGATTTTAATGACTCCGGGGCTTAATTTGTCCTTTTTAAGGACAAATTAAGCCCCGGACAATTTGTCCTATTTAATTTTAATGTTCAATTTATTCACGATCAATTTACATAAATCTTCCTTCATTTTGTATAATTTTTATATATTATTAACTGTTTAAAACTGGAAAAGATATGAAGCAGACTTTTATATTAGGGTTTTAAACCAAAAAAACTATTTTTGATATAAAAAATTAATTTTCACATAAATTGCCGCAAGAGAAAATTTCCTTAGACCAGGAATGGAACCATGTACCTTTGGCCTTATGGGTCACTACGAGGCCACTAGGCTATGAAAGGCAATCATACCATTTTGCCATATTCCTCACGGGCTCTGTATCAGGTATATGCAGCATAATTGGCCGGCATTTTGGAAAACGACTTATCAAACGGCCAATATAGTGCAGCGTGAATTTTAACATTCGGAAAGAAACAAACCTTGAGGATGGAAGACAAATTGTTTTACGAAACTTCTCTCAATAATACTGCAATAACCTGATGTAGAACCCGGGAGTAATTTATGAACAGCATTCGCCAGGAAAGATAAAAATTGAGTTAACCACTGTCAGTTGACTTTTCAGACATACACAGTTTTCCGCGATGTAAATCACTTCAAACAAGACATCATATAGCCAATCTTCAGAAGGACACACCAGGTTACCCCGGATATTTCCCATAAAAATCTATTTCATACGCATAGACTAAAGTTGCTAAGGCTATATCCATATGTATCGTGGCCAAATGGTAGTTAGCTTTGAAGGTGCACAATTTTGTAAAACCCGTCAGCAAACTAAACTCATCCGAAACAATTGTTTCGGCATTTGCCCTATTTTATTTAAGTATACTGGGACTAGCCGCGGCGATAACTTTTACGGAGTCACCCGCAATGCACAAATTGTGCGAAAAATCCACAGAGGAAAAATCATTCGCCTTGACCGGGATTCGAACCCGGATCCCTCGATTATATCCCTCGATAAAGCACTCGGCCGGAAATCGAGGGATCCCGGTTCGAATCCCGGTCAAGGCGAATGATTTTTCGCACTATTTTATTCATGATATTAAGCCCTATGATACTATTTCTTACGGAAAAAAATATATTGGCTAAATGTACTCTTCCACGAAATATATTTGATATAAATAAGCCTTTAAGAAATGCAACAAAAATCATTCTCTCTCACTTTAACCCCCTTTTCCTTGCTGTACGACCCCGGTAGAAACCTTATCTTCTCTTTCCGGACTTTTCCAGCCCATTCGCTTGCAAGTTCTTCCCCGACTTCCTTCACTTCCTCCATCGCCATATCTTCTTCTTCCTCCACATTTGTCTTCTCCAAATCTGAAAACACATCTTCACTCTCCTGTTACCTCAACCCTTAATCATGTCTTTCCTCAAGCGCATGATACTCCCTCAATTCACTCCAGATTCAATTTCCATTATTTCGTATTATTTGAAAAATATCGGTTATCGACAATTTTCTGAAGGGGGTGCATGACCGGCCGTAAATTGTCTTTTTTTTAATTATACCATTTTATCAACTTACCCTCTGTTTGACTACAATTTTACGATCAATTGACTTCTACCTCACATAAAATTAGAAAATCTCTAGTTATCATTATCTGTAGCGGGAAAAGACCTAAGGCCGGTTATTTTGGGGATTAGAAACCGAAAAATCTTTTTATAATCCAACACGTTTTTTTCGTTAAATGAGTCTAATATTTACTCATAATTATAAGCTCCTTAATACTTTTATCTACACTTCTATTGTCGCCTTCAAATATTATCAGTACCTAGAATAGATCTTTTTCAACATTTAATTGTAGATTAAACCCTAAATTTACGCTACAGATAATATAAACACAAAATTTTCAAATTTGTCGGAGGAAAAGCTCTAAAATTGGATCCATAGGCCCATTTGTCGATATTTTCACCTCGATTACTCATCAGTATATCCAAATATTTCATGTTTAGATATGATTTGCTCCATTGCGGTGTGGGAAAAACATTAAACCAAACACAGAGAACCTAAATGAGCGAGTAATTAGGTGCTAAATCATCGAATTGTATGTAAGCTCTTTGAAAAGAGCTATGTTAGTGTCGAAAGATGACGAAAAGATGTGGAAAGAGTTAAAAATAAGATCTTCAGTTAGAAATGTCTCATCAACTCCGGAACAAGAGATAGAGAAGTTGAATATTTTCTTTAGTCTGTAAGAAGTTAAATCGATCGATTAGCTTACAGAGAGCCAGTTATTGTGGAATATTCCTCGACCATTAACTCGATTCAATGAATGTGCATTCCTGCAAAGGAAGCATCCTAATGGTTATGCATGAATCTATAGACTACGTAGTCAGTGAGAATTGCACTTCACTAGCTCCATAGAGTCAGTTAGTGGATGAAAAGGAGATCGGCATTGAATTGGTAATAAGGAGTAATAATGGACTGATATCATTGGAATACTAGAACTATCTTTGTACCAAAGAACTACATCCATATGCATCATGTCCAAAGGTAGCGTTGAACGTGAGTAATTTTTCGTTCGTAAAACCGTCAACAAATATTAAGTAATCCGAAATTTTTTTTCCGGCAATTACTCTTTATCAGTAGCCCATTGTGTGAAAAGGGAGTTAAGGAAACATGTATCGTTTACCCTATGAATACAGAGCATGGCATTTCTTGGAATGTATGTCCTTTCAATTTCATAGGAGCATGCAAACTGGAGTGAAGAACTGAAAGGCATTCTCTGTCTACTCACGCATAATTTCTTGTGAGATGATTGGGTAAACCTCTTCAACGGCTCAAACCGCACTTGAGAGCATAGGGGCCTCTTGAAAGTAGGTACTGAATACATCCATTGATGCCCTTCTAATAATGTGCATCAAACGATTTCGTCACGAAATCGGCGATTTGGGCAAAAGAATAACGGAATTTACATTCACATTAAGCTAGAAAATAAGAATTTAAGGACATAAGTGGGAAAACGAATCAGATAAGGTTTAAATTTGATTGTACTGATATCTCCGTTGCTCAGAGTATTACTGAGTAAAGTGAACATTAAAAATTCAAACCTCTTCCAAATTAAGTACGTTCTTTCTTAACTTCATAAGAATTTAAGTAAGTCTTCCAAAATCTTAAACCAAATTACCTTGAAAAGCGTGATGAACTCGCCACTATACCCCTATTTTAAAATGCAATACGGGACTAACGGAGACGCCACGGGACCAACGGAGCCCTCGAGCGAGCGCGCTGGCGTATAAAGTACGCCAATCTTCGAAAACCAAGGATTTCAACATTGTACGTACATTCTGGTCTAGAATTCCCTCGTGTATTCTTACAATGTACTTTGACTGTGTATAGTATGACTTTTCACAGCTTGAAGTATTGTAGCTAATTTATTTTTAGATCGGCAAGAGGAACCGACACCCGTGTCGTACAAAGTACCGACAGGCCGTGCACCTCGTGCTTTGCTTTTCTTGAATGGCCTCGAGTATTCCTACAAAGATATTTTGACTCTCTATTACGTGAGGTCATAATGCATTAAGAATTATATCAAATTTGTTTTTAGGCCGGCAAGAGGAACCCGACACCCGTGGCGTATAAACTACGCTGCGCGGCCGGCCGTGAACCACCTGCGTACCTTGATATCTGTATCACCTATAAATGCACAAACTTGAACTAATTTCTACAAATAAAAATAAATTTTAACAAAAATCGACTGTTATCATTAAATTCAGGTATGGTGGACAAAGTACGCCTCGCGCCCGGTCGTGTAAAAATATCAGGCGAGCCCGCTCGAGGGTTAATTGGCACAATAAGTTTTGGATGCCCTGAATTTATAATGTGCGCCGCCAAACTTTGTGACACACGTCTTCTTGGAGCATCACACTGGAAACACGGCAGGACGGCACAGAAGAACTAGGGGACAAGGGACATGGCCTAAGGAGGATGATATTTGGGAAGCTTCAGAAACTAACGTGGGAGTCTTAATGTCCCCGTTAGCCTGCCACTCAATCACACTCTACCCTATACTTGACCCAAATCACTCGCAGCGGGGCGAATTTCTTCAAATCCAGCGATGGATTTAGCATAATGTCGCCCGGGCTGCTTTGAAGAAGTTATTTTGACGTGACTGATTCGCATACTAAATTACGTTCCGCATCGTCGAGCGCATACTAATTGAAAAGGCCGCTGGGGATAAGTTATTTTCGCGTCCGCGCCTATCTGCAGCTCAACTGAGGTGTCCCTCGGGAGGCGACCCCGTCATCTGCAAACCCCGCCGAGTCCCACGTTTCTCCCAACCGGCCGAGGAAAACCCCTCGGGCACTCGTCCTTGACCGCTCTTGTCCTTCTACCCGTTTCCTTCGGAAGAGACTCGCGAGCCCTCATATAAAGCACGGACTTGTAAGACCGTCTAATAGTTCATGTAAAACTACGTTACCAACATAAATGGCAGAGGGAGAGCCGTACCAAAAGATGCTTACTAAACTCGAGTTGCATATGAAACACACCTAAGTATATTTATATTTCATCTTAGATTACCAAAGGCTCATGTTAGCGGGGAGGGATGTTGAAAACAGTGATAGGTCAATGTTAGGTAAACGAGGGATAGGAAGGAAGAGAATAGTATTTTTAGTTAGAATGAAAGGGCTTACTTT
Source organism: Ischnura elegans (assembly GCF_921293095.1). NCBI lineage: Eukaryota > Metazoa > Arthropoda > Insecta > Odonata > Coenagrionidae > Ischnura > Ischnura elegans. The sequence goes on along the minus strand of NC_060251.1, from coordinate 83,951,453 downwards.
GAATTGAAGACGGAAGATCATGAAGGAAAGGAAAGCTGCCAGAATGCTTCTTAAGTGCTCCATGGAAACATTCCTTGCGTGGGTGTGGCGAAGAAGGGAGAAGGTGAAGAGGACGGGTAGTAGGAAAGACGAAGGTCTGGGCATGGTGGGTGAGGATAGGCAGCTTTTTGATTAAATACGAAGCAAACAGAAGGCAGGGATTGATGGAGTACTTTGCGGGGAAGGATGTTGAAAACAGTGCTAGAAAGTCAATGTTAGGTAAACGAGGAATAGGAAGGAAGAGAATAGGATTTTTAGATATAATTAAAGGGCTTACTTAGAATAGAAGATGGAAGGGCATGAAGGAAGGGACGGCTGCCAGAGTACTAAAGTGCTCCATGAAAGCCTACCATAATCGGTAGAATACTTTATTAACAAACTAAGCGATCAAATGGAAACTCAAGGGATTACCAGTGTATCCAAAATATTGCATTAGACTTTTACGCAGGGATTTAACCCTACGGCTGGCCTAGATGTGTTAGGATACAGCTCACTACATACTGAGTTACAGGCATCTAATGCCAAACTCTTTCTCTCTCTGTGCCACTTCGCGTTTCGTTTGTGTGATTGTAGGATAATATCGGGAATTGAACTTAGGACCCTCCGATCCCGGCCCTATGATTAGCTCAACGCCCTATTCAGTGGGTCACGATGATACCTCGAATGAATTCTGAATGATCAAATGTCTACGAAAGTATCCAAATGAGTGAGGTAAATGACCAAAATATACTATTATAATTTCAGGTTGCACACTCGTGCATTCATTGAGGAGCTCGGACGCTAGCCAGTGTATCCATTGCTGGTATTGCACTTCAATTGTATTTATTGCGAAATCTGATAAATTTGTTGTCGCTGTATTGAATATCAACTGTCATATTTTTTGTACTTGATGAGTCATTGGGGTATCCATTTATCCATTTGAACACTCGAGCGATCATTTAAACTATAGATAATCACGCGAATATCGAGTAAAATAATTGAGGATAATTGTATAGATAATAGTATTTTTTTATTTCTGTGGTAGCAATAGGAATAAAACAATTTCACTATCATTTCAAACAGGAATAAGAAGCCTAAAAATGTATTGTAATGGGAGCCATTAGTGCATTTGATTTAGAGCTTTATAACAAGTTTATTTTCCAAAATAAAGTCTCAAAATTGAAACACATTAGCCCTATTAAGTATAGTATAGATTATTAAAGATGGGTAATGGACAAATAAAGTATAAACTTGGTATTAAATCACTGTAAAGGAACTCTGACAATAAATGCCTGCCTCCCTACATGGAGAAAATAGCTGAGCAATAAAAATGACAGTTCCGCTAAAACGTCATTTTAGCTTCGTTTAACTATGAGCTAATTATCAATCCATACAAAAACCTCGACGACTTGGCAAGTACACACCCTCCGAACGAAGGTACATACGGTATCAAGTAAAAAGTCCCTTCAGGAAAAAAATAGTTCTTCAAATAACCTGGGCACTCAGAGAATAGCCGGTGGTCTGCCTAAAAGCCTCCTATTGTGACTCAACAGCGCGGCGTCTCCGACATAGGGCATCTCCGCTGTCCTTTTATCCTGGTTCCCGTGTGCAGAATAAACGACTAGGTAGGCTACTCGCTACAAGGACACTTCTGTCAAAGTTTGAACTACCAAGGGGCAGCACATGAATCAGAGACCACAGATAGCCCTTACCACGAGAACCATCAAGTGGCAAGTGTGGTCAACGGAATTACCTTGAGCACTAGTGGAGGTATATCCACGTTAGCTCCTAAAGCCCTTGAAATTCCTCCTGATCCGCCTGCGTGAATTACATTTTTCTTCTTTTATTTCAATCTCTTATACCATGCCTTTTGAATGTGATTTTTTCGCATGACCCATCGAAAGCTTTCTGACTTAGAGAAATAATGTACGCAAAAGTTGAGCATAATGTCTATTTTATATTCTCCTCCATTTAACCAAATTATGATAAATCCTTAATAAAATAGCTCCTTCACAGCCAAGCTTTGTTTGATATTAAAATTAAAACATGCATCAATGCAATAAAAAAAGATTAGATGAAAATCAGATACAATGGAAAATAGTTCCACAATATTACTACAATATTTTGACGTTAACCTTTCAATGCGTAATATAACATTTTTTTAAACATTCACTAAGTTAAATCATGTCATTCCTCTCTATCTCTCTCATCTACTTCTGCTCCTTGGTCTCCGGATTATTTGGGCTCTGTCAATATGACCTCAAACTTTTTATCCTCCCAAAGAAAACTTTCACCCGCGTATGTTCTAAAGACGACAGTACTATTTTATGATTTAACTCATTGTCTTAGAAGAGTTAAGATAAAATCTAAAGAAATAGACAAAAGCGGTGACCAATCCTTGAACTGACATTTGTGTCAACAGATAATGAAGTCAATAGAAAATGACAAGGACACAGGCTTGCATTTTTCCGGTTGTTTCATATTTGTAACGTTCTGCTCATGAATTGATATGCTCATGAATGACCTTAGTTTTTCTCGATCACGTTAGAATATTTTTGCAAATTGAAATTGGTCAAAAATTTTACACATGAAAGGAAACAAAAAGTATAGCGATCTAATATTTAAATGATTCTTCAGTTTTAATAAAAGGTTCGTTTTCATTCTTTTGGCGAATTTCCATGAAAAGTGAAAAAGAAGACCACACTTCTGCTACTACTAAACTTCTACGACTACTTTCCGAGTAAATCATAGACATCATGCCTACTTTAATTACTTAAAATTTTATTACGTGACTCTATGAATAGTCATAGATAGAGAAGTACATAATTTTCAAAAATTATCTATTTATCTGTAATTTACCTAATAAAACTGCAAAGTTAGTGTATATTGAAATTAGATGCGCCATAAAATTGCCTTATAAAATTCTTTTTTTATTCAGAGTTCGTAGAATAAAGTAATTTATTTATTTCTTTACTGATACACACACGAAACGTGACAATTAATGAGACTCGTGTGAATAATATACCTTCCATATATATGTATACACGACAGTCACAAGAAGCTCATTCGGCTGTTTACCTAAGCTGTTACTTCTATGTCACTAGTTACAGCCATTATTGCTGTTGATTTACGGTGTTTGAGTAAACAATGGGATCTGGAGAATTCTCGAGAACCCATTGGGGAAATGAGAGTTTCCGGCCTTGATTCCCGAGAGTTCCAAATTGTCGGGAATTAGGAAACCGTATCTAGATAGGATGACTGGCGTGGGAGGGATAGGAGAACAGACAGAGGGCGGCGATAGGTATGCAAATGATCTCTTGATCCCATGTTGCCATGGTTTCGCCGTATCACGTCGTTGGCGCTTTATAAGATCGATACAATTTCTTCCCAACCGTTCCCACGCCAAATTCTAATATCTAGTTCTTCTTTTCTCAAAATCACGGCTTCCCTCTCTCGATATATATGCTCTGTGACGTAAGGTCATCATCAAACTAGTTAAAAATCACGTTATTACCCCCGTGAAACCTTAAGACCTTCGTGAGAAGGTTAAATGATGTTGAAATTGAGTCTTTTCATTTTGCATATTTACAATGTTTGGGATAAAGTTCATATTGTATTACTTTTTTATGTGTTTCTCCATGTTTATGATTTTTTCCTCATTTCAAGGTCATATATTAATTTAGATGAACTACAACCAATAACTTTAAATGTGTAGTAAGTCGGGTGAACTTGTAAGCAATTTAATTTACCACCCGTCTTAATGGTCGACTTGTAAATTTATTTAAAAAATAACAATAAATGAATAATTTAGGTAGATTTACTTGGACCATTTTTTAAATTACCAATTAATGCCTCCTCTTTTCCTTCCTTCCTCCCTCTTCAATTGATTACTAGCCTTACTCCCTTTTATTCTTTCCATGAATACAATTCTTTTTTTCCTGATTCACCGGAGTTTCTTCCTCTGACACGGATTTTAACATCCCTCACTCAATACAGCACTCCCTTCATCCAAACCGTCTGTCTTCTCTCTACTATAATTATCCTTTCCTCACCCGTGTTTCCGAGACTTCGCCGTTCAAACTTTAATTACTCATGATTAAATATTCGAGGTAAATATCAATCATATCGATTTCATTAAACCTTGAAACCCACCAATACTTATAGTTGACTTGTACCGTGTATTTTTATTATGTTTAACTTTTTGTCCTGAAAATGGAAATAGGTTCAATTCCTCAGTTGTAACTTTGATTTTAATAGGTCATTATTTCTATAAGTTTCTTACACTATAAAAATTCTTTAAAATATAGTTTCTTACATACATTGACAGCGTGTACGGTGATGGAAAATATTTCGAAAAGTGGTTATACTTCACTCTTCAGTGGCAGATGCAAGCTTGCTTCAGCATCAGGAAGATACCGTGAAACATGCCGAAATTTATGGGAAAAAAATCCGTGGAGGAGATATCATCGAGGATAATTGTTTTCCCTGAATATATTTTGTGCGTATGTATATTCTTTATAAATCAATAACGCTCGAAATTATTTAAATTGTTGCTTATATCCCATAAAATACAGTTAAATATTTTACTTTTTATAATATGTCCTCTAATTATTATCAATAGAGTAATTTTGCTTGACACATGAAATGTATAACACTCATCTTTACTTTTGTGCAAAAATTTCCAAAGCAATACACCACATAATGTAGCTAAAATTGTTTACGATACAGTCATACTCAATTTTAATCATATCCATACATCTAATACCATCAGTTCACCCATATCTACTCTTTCATTGTCCATTAAACATTTCCATACTTATTTTCCTTCTCCTTCCACGTCTTCAGCTTTCCCTTTCACCTGCACGCTCAGCTGAGCTTTATTTGGGCAAAACTCTGGCAGCAAGCTAAATCGTCCAGACTCCAGCCCACGGAAATGTACTAGCATGGGATCCCGCACACAAAATCAAACAGCCAAAAAATAACGAGCTGACTCTTTCCGAAAAAATACGAGACTAAATTTTTCACGCGTCCCCTTTGAATGTGAAGTTTGGTAGTGACACGTAGGAGGACGCCAACGGATAATAACGTCAAATAAAGACAACGGTTAAAGTAGAGAAGTAGGATAAAGTATTTTGTGAGTTGTTACTTCCAAATCTTTTCTCAGAGTGAGTTAAGCGCACTGAAATACCAAAAATTCATGAGCAGTACTTGACAAGTATGAAAGAACTGTAAAATGCAAGCCTGCGTCATTGTTTTTTTCTGTTGACTACATTATCTGTTGGCTCAACTGTCAATTCAAGGACCGGTCATCCCGTTTGTCTATTTATTCATATTTTCTCTTAAGGTCTCATCTTTGGCAATAAGTTTTAAATCATAAAATAGAAAATTGTCGTCTTTAGAACATACGAGGATGAAAGTTTTTTTTTTTTTGAAGGATCAATATTTTGAAGTCATATTGATAGAGCCTATTTCATCCGGACACCAAGAACCATAAGTAGATTCGACAGAGAGGACTGATATCATTTTACACAGTGAATTAAAAAAATAAGAAGTCAACTTGAAATAACGAAATAAATATCTAGATTACCAATTTTTTCCCCATACCTACTTATGAAATTGTTTTCCTTAAATTTACGAAGTTCTTACTAAAAAATTCCAATCTAATTTTTTTCATAAATATCAGTATCCATGAATAAACATACTTGCTATATAACGTTGTTCATCCAGTGAACAATCTTCTACCGCACCATTAAGGTTATCATGTAACATAAAGAAGTTCAGAACATATCTCCGTCTGCGAACTACTCCTGCAGAAAATATACATTGAAGTGTGTATTAAGAAAACCGCCTAATGAATATTGTGATAAGTATCCAAGCTGCGATTCATAAATTAGATTTTTAATGACATTGGTTAAAGAAATCTGTTTTAATCATACACGCTAGTTATTTCCCTTCACTAAGAGCTGTTTCAATGTCAATGTCACTACAGTTACGACTTGCTTGATGGAAATGGGTCATTTAGCTGAAATATCGCGCTCTCACGATATTCTAAAGAAGTCGAAGATTGTGATTATGATAGTGAATTTTTTTTTAATCAGTCGAATTCTCTCATAAGTTTCAGCCGATTTTGAGGATAATTAAGCATGTAATACTAACGCGCCTTGGTACTTTTTTTAGAAAAGGGACGGTAAACCAACGAAGGAAAAAAGGATACCATGACCGAATAGTCATTCACGATGCTAGCAAATCGGAGAGGTTGCGCCAATGACTCTCTCTCCCAGATAATCACCTTGGATTCTCAAGCAGATTTCTCCGGACGGTCGTTCTTCAGAATTCCCGAAAGAAATTGCTTATTCGGAGGCGGGCACGGATGTCTGAGTGTATTCTGCCGAAGCAGTGTATTTCAAGTGAGCGGTGGATCCATTGGGTTGCATTTTCTCCGCAAGGAATGCAGACGGAGAAGAGTGCTGGTTCAACTGCTGGCATAAGAAGGTGCACAAAAACACAAATTGCGCTTTCACGTTACGCGCTTGAATCAACTCTGAAGTGAAATCTTATTTACAGCTGTATTTACACCTTGGGAAATGAAAAAAAGCTGATAATGAAAAAAAATAATCCAAGCTAATCACTTCAAAGCCTAACAAAAACTGTAACCAAAGCTGAAATTGTCCACGTAAACATGGATTTTATTATTTTACTGAATGCTAATTTATTATTTTTTTAAGTTTTAATGGTAATCTTAGACCATGAAGCAATGGAGATTAATGTCGACTACCATCATATTCCTTAAAAAAAGAAAAATATTAAAATCAACTTTTTTCCGCAGATATTTCTTGGAACATCATATTAAATGTAACACAATGATATCGTATTGTCCACTTCATTTCAATGTCACGAACTCTACTATACACGTTTCGATTGGATCGCTATCATCATCAAGTACTAACATATTCAAGCACGTTAGTAGCTGATGATGATTGCAAGCCAATCGAAACACGGGTAGTAAAGTTTGTGAAATTAAAATTAAGTGGACTGTACGATATCTCAGCGAACCATTCTCTAAAACATAGTGTATCAATGAGGCTAAAGACTCATTCCACGTGAAATCAGTGGCACAGTTCAATAAAAAGAATTAAAAAAGTAATGCTTTGATGTCAATAAACGGAATTATTCCGAACATAAGCTAATTCGCTGTTCTAATCTTAACTTTTGTGCATCATGAAGGAGTTCCACCATGTTACGCCAACCACCATCGCATTCATAAGCTACTTCTTATAATAGCATAGCTTAAAAAACCTTCACTTATAACGCATATTCGCATCCACTGATGGGAGTATTACTACGACAAAGTTTTTGAAGACGGAAGTCTTCAAATTTCCGGAGCTGGCTGTTATCATACTCCAATGAACTTTGCGTAAATGTTTACCTCGAATGTAGATTTAATTTTATCTACTGAAAGTATTAAGAGCATGAACAGTTTTTGCAAACAAAAGATGACGACATGCTCCCTTATTTAAAAAGGCTTAAAAAAACTTTGACGAAGCCTTGAAAGACTGCTTTCCTTGTGCGCATTGTTCGTACACCAAAATTACAATGACAAGTGACTCGGGATAAGTTTGCCACTGCCTAGTCCAGGTTTGTAAACTAAATAATTGTTTCCCACACCTCGTTTTTGGTGTTAGATGAGAGCGGGCTATATTTTTGGAACATTTCTGGACTCGTAACGATAACGTTTTTCCCTTAGCCTCCCCATTCACTGAAGGGCAGCTTCAAGACGGAGGAAACTAGAGATAAGAAGTTTTAAGGCAAAGAAGAGCGATCTAGAAGAAAGCGAAGAAGCGGTGCGCTTACCGTCCGAGAGAGAATCTTGGCGGGGTTGACAACCTCAGGTGTGAGGACCTGAATCACGCATCTCCGTCCCCATAGTACCCAAGTGCGCATCTTCCTCACCACTTACAGTCCAACCAGAGTCCCCACTGTTTTATACACATCCCACCGCACAAAACGTTACGGACGGGAAGGAAAGAGGACAAGGGGAAGTGAGACAGTTTCAGCAGAGTAATAAAATACGTCGCACTCGCTTGGCGGCGGAAGAGAACAAGGGATGGCTCGGAATAAACCCCAACCGCTGCCGGGAAAAAAAGGAGAAAAAGGAAGACTCTTAATGTTTTTTTTATATTTTTCTATCGCCATCCCTGCTCACCAAGACCACTACCGACACGGAGAGGAAAGAAAGATGAAGAAGAAGATATGGAAACGAAAAAAAAACGTTAAAAAATGGGGGAAAAAGTAAACAAAAAAAAATGTGGAGAAATCCTCTGAGGTCTGAGAAAAAAGACTGAGATGATAGGGAATCGAAGATAATGCTCCTCGGCTGGCTTCTGCTTCGATCACAGCGTAGCCTCTCCATCATATCCATGTCATGCTCGCCTTATCCGCCAGCTTTCCGTCGAGAGAAATCCTTTTCAATTTTCTCACACTCGATCCGGCCTCCGGCTCTATGTCCCCTGACGCGCGGATCCACTCCTATCGTGGTCTCTTTCCCTTTCCTGGATCTCCATCCACAGACCAAAAGTCACCAACCTTCAATCCCGCTCCTATCTCATGATATTTCTCTCATTCCTAAGCCTCACTCGGCCTTCCTGCCACGGTACTCTTCAAACTGCAACTGGACCGAAAAATCAAAATCCAGTGAAGTCAATGCCATCTCATCCAGACACAGACCCAGGCTTCTTTGACGGGCATCTATTTCCATCAGTCCCTGATATCAGACCGAGCTCGATTCAGCAATCTGATAAACATCGTATGCGTAAGACACGTTTCCATCCTACATCTGCGAAATATACAGTATCGTGGAGATTAAACGGAGAGAAACATATTGAAGATCTGCGACAATATTTTATTTAAATGTTTTAGTTTACAAAAATCATTAAAAAATTCAAAAATTAAAAAAATCATGTACCAAAATAATTTTTTAAACTAATTTTTGCGACCTATTTATTGGCTCGTAGAAGTTGCATCTAAATTAGCCGATGGCACGATCGTTGCGGAAGAATTAAAAGAATAGGCTAGTGAAGGAGCTTTTGGAGTGAAGAGCTTCACGGTGCTGAAACGTGGACACTTAGTGGGGAAGGAGAAAGAAGACTGGAGGCATTCGAGATGTAGGTATGGCGAAGAATAGAGAAGGTGAAGTGGACGGAGAGGAGGAGGAACAACGAAGCGCTGGAAATGGTGGGTGAGAGAGGCAGCTTTTAGGTGAGATACGAAGGTGAGAGAAGGTATGGCGGGGAGGTGATATTGAAAAAAGAAATATAGGCTAGAATGTTAGGTGAAATCGGCCTTATTGTGAATTGAATAGGGAAGTCCATGGAAGGAGCGGGTAGTGCCAGAATAGTTCATAAATACTCCATACAATCCTACCTTAATCGGTAGAATACTTCAATAATATTATCATGACGTATCCAAAGTTTTCATTAGATTCTTTTAGTAAATACAAATAATTCTAACATATGATATTCAGAATCAAATATCTTAAGGAGCGTTTGTGCGGGTAAATTTATTTATTTGTATTTTATCGAGATAATTATTTCTTAATCTCAAATCGTATACACCTCCCTATTTCCTTCGGTGCAATAAATTATAATCAACATCTTTCTTGATCACTCTTTTACAACCTATCAATTTATATGTCTCTATTATATTACTTCAAAGATTTCTATTTTAGCCATCTCTGACGACTCATGGAATTTTATTACCAAGACTTGAAGACCAAGAGATGATATCATTCATTTACTAAATCTATTGACTTTACCTGGACTTTTATATTTAAGTCAGTTGTTAAGTTAAATACGATATTACTTTTCCCACCATTTCACCACTAGGTCTTGTTTCCATTAAACCAGAAATAATTCACAAATGCACGGAACACTTGATTGCTCTAATTTATTCTTTCCTCTATATGGCCATTTTTGACCTTTGAAAGTGCCTTTTCAAAGCTCCCATATATTTGCATCCACCGAACTAAGGCCAAAATATGCTCAGGTTGATGGGTAGTCTACTGAGGCCTCCCATCTAAGGGTCATAGCAAATAGAGGGCAATTAGCTTGAACTGCAACGTGAAAAAATCTTTTAGAGTTTCCAAACGGATAAATTTTGTCTATTAAAAGATTTAAGTGACGATCACACTATGAACGATTAGCTCGTCCACGTATAGTTTGGCTTTCCTTTTGCGGTCTCAGTTTTTTCCATCATGTCGAAATAAATTGTCTAGTATATTACATGAACGAGGAATTCAAGTGCGGTGCGTATTTCCTCCGCCATAACTTAACTCCATTGCGGCTTAATTAATGATAACCTAAGTGTATTTAAATTAGGCAAGAGTTACCTTTGTGCTTTGCAATTATGTATCCCTCTTTACTCTATCTGTTCCCCTGTAAATGAACGAAGTTCTTGTTTTCTTTTGAGGCCCCTGGAAATTTTCCTCATTTAATTCATACTGTTTTCCTTATTCCGAACTTCCCTAACTTCAGTCAAAGTCATTTCCTGGAGGAATTTATTATTTTTATCCTCCTTTTAATTTTAATATTTGTTTTTGTTAGTTAAATAAATCGCAGAGTTACGATATCAATCAACATGCCTCGGCCATTCTAAAAAAATATACTCCCTGAGAATATTCGCAAGTTACTCAATCTTGAATTCCGTATGCATTTCCTATTACAATATTTTAAAACTATCAGTTCTAGAATATAAATAAAAAGGTGTATTTCAGTCAAATTATTAGTATCAAAATATTAGTCAAATTATCGGACCCATTTAAAAGACATTATTTGCACTGCAATTAGCACCACGTTAAGTATTTCCTTTTGTAATTAGTCTATCGAGTTTTGTTTTATCGGTGCTCTTTCCTCATTGAACATATTACATCATTTTTTAGCCTTAGCATTATTTGCATAGCTATTTCACTCTTTTTCTATAGCCATTGTTGTTGTCTAGAGTTGTTCTATATAGCTACAAAGCATTATAGAAAAAACATATTGAGCAACGATTGCAAACATTACATGAGAAAAGTAAGTCTATAAGGAGTGTGGGAAAAATAAGAAAACAAAATTTTGAAACAATGCTACCGTTATCCTTTTGTGAACATTCGTGGTTTTTATATCAATATATTGGTAAGTTCAAGCGATCGTGATTTCCGAAGTCCAATGTGTACGTAACTCTTTGTTCTTTCGTGTGCATAAATATCAACGTAAGAGCATTCTATTGTATGATTGACGATTTTTAAATTATTATGGAATTTAGAACGAATTGTTAATTAAAAACGATGGATATCGTTATTTTTCCAAACATCAAATCTCGCGTTTATCTCGCAACTTTTTATCCCTCGGTTTAAATAACTAGTACCAAATATATTCGCATCCCTTACATTATGAGTGTCATTTATAATGCAGTGACCAGAATATAGAATGGTGACCACAAAGAGCACGTTAATATCTACGTGACCTGAATATTTTGTTCCAATCATTATTCACTAACGTGGACCGTATCCTTCATAAATGACACATTATTCTTGATCAATGACCTTCATTTGTGAAATGAATAAAGCCTTGAACATTTGGAAATGACGTGACTCCCCTTAAATTTAAAGAGGTTTTGATGAATTGAATTTTTTTTTTTAATTTGGTCAAATTTCTGTAATTATTTTAGTTTATCATTTTTTCTGACCAGAATTCCTCCTCAACATTTTATGATTACTCGCATAATCCATGGGTAAATTTAATTCTTGGATGATTTCTCGCGAATTACCTTTCAAATTGTTATAAGATCCCACTATACTGTTGCTACAATTACCTTTACTTAGTAATGAGTGAATCCGAACCATATGTCTGCTTGCTCTGGTGGAATAAATAGTATACATATACTCTAAATGGTAAAAGATTACAAATTTCACGCAATATTTACCCTAATCATTACCAACTGTCAATGTTTAAGTAGAAAATAAGATGTATTTCATCTACCTCTATTAATATAGAATTTTTCTGTTATTAATATTTTTTAGATGAGGCGATGCCTTTTGCAAGCTTCAAAAACTGTCCTTATATCAAATACTTGGTTTAAGCGGATATCGCATGGTGTCAATCTCCTTCACTCGTTCTGGTATTTTATTACCTCACAAAAAGAAGAAATTTGATGAGGAGTCGATATCGGAAACACATCAATAACTCATTCATTCCCTCGCTCAGAAAGCGTTATCATTTAGATAAAATGGAAAAATACCTTTAATTTTATTAATGTACCGCAATACTTTTCATCAACTCCCACAATCTAGCTTGTCTTAAGGTAACAGAGCAAACAACGATATTCATCAGTGAAAAATGACTTCATCATAGGTATTAATGTAAAGATGAATTTATTTAGATTTACTGAATGTGTAGCTTCCTTTTTCAAGGAATCGGAAACGTATCAAGAAAATGCAGATATATGGCCGCAAGTGATTAATTATTATACTGACCTAGATTTTTTCATAATCCCTTAGTTTTTTTGCGCGCAATTGTGAATATTCTACTCGCAATTCAAATAAGGACACTGCTCACAATACTGATTTTAATTTATTTAGGAAAATAAACGGTTAAAAATGTGGTTTCAAAAGGATGGACAAATCTGCACGATTTCAAGAACTTTGAAATGTTTATCTATTCAACAATCCATGGGCCTGTTAATAATATATGGCTTCAATGTCTATCATGTAAATATCACCTGAAAATGCAGATCACGTACTAACATTTAACGATTTCAAACCTAAACGCGGTAGGGGTTAATTAAAATGTTATTATACGAGTATTATGTCACACATGAAGGCATGATAATCCTTGAATCTATAGACAAATAATGGAAATATTTCCAACAATATTTGTAGCAATGTGACGGAAATATAATCATTAACTTCCATTGATGCGCTCGGCATCTGATAAGGAATCTGGTAAGGAATCCGATGGAATAATAATGATATGAAATTGAGTCAGTCAAGGGCTTTTGCGATAGTGTTTGAATCAAAATTTAAACATGGTGAAAGTAAGAGCATATTCACATCGTCAACATGATATCAAACTATAACACTTAATTTTTCATATTATCGATCCATATTATTCATGACACAACATTTACCACCAAAGCTATATCCCATTTGTCAAAAACTTCCGTATTTGATACTTCCAAATAGGACTCTTCGTCGTTAATTTTGCATTGCTTTCGTGATTTTTTATCCTCTTTAATGTTTTTCAGTAAACTAGCACTACTACTGCATATGAACGCTAATATTTCGAAAGAGAATCCTCAAGTCGGCCGCTAAGTGTGTAGACAACCACCGCGCATTTACAATGGACTCAACTCATTATCAAGGTGGTGCAACAGACACTCTGTCATGTTTTTATACCAGAGCCAATGAAGGAAGAGGAGGTATAATGGAGGTGGCGTGAGGAGAGTGAAGTGGGTAGCAGTTTAGGAGAACAAATGAATGAATGAAAGCGGATGATGTAAAACAGACAACAAAGACGGGTGTGAGTGATTGGATCAAGGTTGTTTCGTCATAGGGAGGCTTAACCTTGAAAAAGATCAGTACATAATAAAAAATCATAGAAAAGTCCATCCCAGCTGTTGACAGTTTCAAATACTTCCAAAAAATCTAATCTAAACCCTATTTCGTTACGCAATATCTTTGTCAAAGTTGCTAAAATGATGACTCAGGTGTATATAATTTTCAAAACAAGATTATCCGTCATTATGTATAAAAGTTCTTTATGTTCCATCTACTCTGTATTTAGAACTGTACCATATATTTCAATACTAATAAAAATACTGATGATACTTATAATAATAATATCATATATTTTCGTGAGCACCATGTCCATGAAAAAATAACTTAACAACTTTTAACATTTTCAGAATTGATACATTCCTAAAAGAAAAAAAATCATAGTAATTTTTAAAAATCCACCCTATGAGGACCACCGGTAGCATGAAGAAAATTCGATAAAATAATATTTTAAACAAAAGAGAATTAAAGAGAATGTTGAATGAGAACATGTTAATGAGAATTGAAGAGAAGAAAATGTAGTTTGTTTATATAAATAAGGGCGCTTACATTTGTAGGTAGGTCACAACAGTCCCGTATGGTGTTATTCAAGAAGTTGAATTTTATTCTCATATCTGCTAAATTTTAAATATTAATGCCCGATTATGCTGCCCAAATTTAGGACAAAGATCAGAATTCTGGCTAGAGTACACGATCAAAACGTCACGAATTCCCAATCGTCAACAACTGACCCGGTAAAGGCACCGACGCGACGATGTGTCATAGGCAAAGCCACTCCCTTCCATCTCCAACGCAACGATCAACGAGGGTGAGGTAATAATTTACAAATCTAATAAGTATTGCTTTGGTTCCTGAGACAGCTCAATTATCCTTAACTGTGGGCGCTAAAAAATTCATTGTATTATTCCTTAATTTTCTGAGAATCATTATCATTAGAAGCAAGAAATCGTGACAGTATTTTTATTAATATTATTAAATTGTTACACATAGGCCATTGGCCTGGTGGTAACATGAACGTAGGATTTAAACAACTGTAAACATTATATTAAAAAATTGAAACCTACTTCTTCATGCTATTTAAAAAATACATATTTTTCGGGAACTTAAATATTTTTGCTGATAGGTCACTCCAGTCCCGTAAATTCCTTTTCAAGAAGGAACTGCTTGGACGTAACTCTACTCTCTATTCTCGTATCTACTAATTTTCTCATATTTATGCCCGATCAAGTTGCCAAAATTTAGGCCATAGTTACGAATTCAGGTTAGAGCATACGATTAAAGTGTCACGAATTCCCAATCGTCGAAACAACTGACCCGGCAAGGCCACCGTCGATGTGTGATAGGCAAGACCACCTCATCTCCCTGCCTCACATCTCCAAAGCAACGAATAACAACGAGGGTGAAGCAAGAATTTGCAAAGGGAAGGAATGAATGGAGGAAAGCAGGAAGTGGCGCCACCACCCATGTCTCCCGGAAACAAATATTGCTCATTCACGCCGCAAGACGCGCACCCTTGCCCGTTATCTTTTTTTTCCCTTACTTCTCTCGCGCCCAACAAATGCGGCCGATTGCGTTCCGAAGCAATAAATCTCACGAGCGAGAGATTTCTGCCCCTCCACGTGTTCAACCGTTATTTCCGGTCCCATCAGCGCGTGTACCTTGAATTTTTTCACCACCCCCGATTCTCGAAATAATGCTTCCTCACCCGCGGGGAAAAAAATGATATTGCAAAATTAAATCTGTACATCTCACCAAGATGTTTCACCTTCCTGCGATATTCTCCGATGACAAAGGCGTAAATGTGACGGGTTGAATTATTTTAACATTCAAAACGGGTAAGTAAATCATTTTCCACTTAAGGCTACATATTTCATTAGCAAAATTTTTACGAGAGTGGAGTATTTCAAAGCCTGCCGCGTAAACGGCGGTGAAATATACATGAATTACCATGGGAAAAAATAACGAGACGAGATTCAAATTTTTTCTAGTATCTGAGTACTTCCAATGAAAATATCACTTTTGTCTAATAATCATGTTTCATGCCTGATGTAGCTATGAATCATTAAGGTCAAAGAAATTATCTGCAGTTCATTTGTATTTAGATAGTTCATCGGTTCTTGGAGAGATTTTCTATACCATTAATGAATGAGGGAGCTTAAAAAGAAACTGTTTTTTAAGAGGGCTTTTTTTAAAATCCTCCAATCCATATACGGCATCCCTACATATTTTGTCCCGATATAAACTCTTACATAGGCTGCTTTTATAAATAGTGTTTACGATTCGACTGGTTTTCAGAGAAACACGGTTTTAAGGGTTTTCAATAACTAACTTCAACATAGTTCAGAAATTATGGAATAGAAATATACATCTGAGAAACGCATATTTTTTGGTAATCTCCTTTTTAATAGCTATATGATAAAAAATCTTACCCATATTTATATTGCAATTTTTTTAAATGTTAAGCAGCATTTTTATGAAACACACCTATCATATATGCATTTACTAAAATATGATATTCTTGTCTCCACAGGTAACGCCTTCAATGCCTTTGAAATATTATGAAAACATCCATTATGGTACGTAAAAATTGCATCATTATCTCTTATTGGAAACTATAGACAAAAGCTTTACTCAAAGTACCATGTACCGCATTCCTTTAATCACCATAATTCATGTCCAACTGTTCATTTTCCATGGAATACGGAGCTGACATTTAATTAATTACATTTTCTTCAAGCAAGAATTCCACATGAAAATTCATATTCAGACTTGGATCTGAAGCATAGAATGATCATAAAGGGTAACTTAATGATAATAATGGTATAGTAAATGCATACGAAACTTCCATCGATAATATTTTGTTACGTATGCAGAACTCTATTTACACTTAAGTATAGGAGCGCCATATTCCTCCACTATTCACAGCATGAGTGGCTCACATTTTTTGGAACAATGTTTTCTTCCTAAAAACTGCTAAACTTTGGGAAATATTATGGTAAAGGGCTCCTCCAAACTGTAGAAGAGCCAATACTTATCACAATTCCTAAATGCATCTCCTTTTTTTTCTCATGTTTTGAACTACCTTGCTCTAGTCTCATGGAAGGTAATCTTGTTCTTCCTTGGAACTTGAATAAATCCAGACGAACTTTTTTGTACTTAATTCGCCGCCACCACAGTTCTAAAATTTCCATGGCATTATTACGTAGAGATTGTGGTGATTTTTCTGCAACGATTAATCAGATGGAACGTTTTCATGCATGAAAGATCATTTTGGGCGCTACGTTTTTCACCTGCTGTACATGAAAATAATTTAAAATATTCGAGTTGGCAATTCCTTATGTTTCAGAAATTTTTAAATAAAACGTAGAATTGATATCAAGTCTTTGAGGATCCCTCCTTCGTAATGAAATTTTCAACTCATTTATCATTTTACGTTACACATTCAATGACGATGCTCGGCAAATATAAAGTATAGCTTTTTAATACATACCTTATGTGAATGTTTCTGTCTTAATTAGTAATGTATTTGTGAAAGTGTGCGAGTATTTTTGCAGATAGATTTGGCGGCTTCAATATTTGGAAAAAGAACGGATTGCTATATACTACCCGTTAAATTCTCTTCGATATCCTTTGAGCTATTCTAAATCATTTGAAACCCTCTTTGCATGTTTTAAGTGGATATTCAATGTAGGAACTAAATTATACATATTTAAAGGATAATACTGGAGTAAGCAAAGGCTTTAAATAGCGCAGTAGAACCACAGAGCTGATGCATCTGTCCACACATAAAATGTTTTCCAAAAAGGTTATCATCAAAATTCTATACCTGTTGGACCTCATAAAATACCTAACATTCATCATTTGGCTAAAAATCAGCATAATGTACGTATAAATAAATAACATATTAAACTGTTTTCTTCATAAAGCTATGGAAATTCTTTTTAATGATGGAAATTAATTCTTTCAATTTTCGACATCTAAAAAATATATGAATCGAACTTCTATATCTTTTGTTTCAATGTGACTTATAAGATATCTTTCGGGGTATAATAATCAGGAAAAATTTCCAGCGTTGTAGTTGAAAAGTCGATGAATGAAAATGTATTATAATGAACACATTTTCGAACTATTTGGGCTAAATATTGAATTTTGTAGCGTATTTTGATTTAAAGCATAATCTGGACGCAACAAAAAGTTTTGATCTGAGAATATAATTACTTCTTATATACTACCACTCAAACATCATGGTTAGATTTATCAATTTCTTGCTATCAACATTTTTATGTTTTCACTATATGTAATATTTATCCATTTAGCATGGTGCTTTAAGCCATGGAATTTAGAGAAATCTAAGTGTTGGAATTGCGATTGCTAATTCAAGGGAGACGCTAATGAATGAGAAAGAGCTAATAAGAGTGTAAAGTACGGCTCGTAAAGATTTTTATCAGAAATGCAGACCTATTTGGTTCCTCAACATAAACCCTGCGGTAAGAGGATAAGAAAAAGCTGAGGGCGTTCGAGATTTGGATAAGATGAAAAATGAAGAAAGAATGTGAAGTGGATTTAAGGAAAGAGGAAATACGAAGAGGTAGACATGATGGTCGAGGAAAGAAACTTAGAAGATGACTAGGAGACAAATGGTATGGATGAATCAAATTCTAATAGGGAATGGGATATTCAGAACTGAATAAGTGGAAGGAACGTTAGTTTATCAATGGAGGGGGAAATTAATAACATTTACAGATAGAATATAAGAATATATTCATTGCTGGAAATTGGAGTGAAGTAGAAGTAGGCATGGAAGACAGGCTGGGTGAATCACAAAATACTCCCTGTTAACTTTCCTTAACTTGTGTACCTTAAACAATAATTTCTTATGACAATTACTCGTAACGCAAGATAAAACTCTTTGATATTACCGAAGGGAACACTTTCAACAGACAAAAGAGTGTCATTGTTGATTCTTATAAGTATCATTGATGTAAAGAAAGACATAATTCTCCATTTATTTCAATTAAATAAATATCAAACGACAGCAAATATGTTGAAAAATCAAGGGCTAAAGGAAAGCATTCTGTAGAAAATAAAATAAAGTCGTTATTTTTTCGAAAACAATCTTAAAGAAGGACGATTCCAGGAATTTCTACACGATTTTTCCTTCCCAAAAATAATCGCTGAAATAATAACTTAAATCCCCACTTTAACATATACCTTGCCGGAGCCTCCTAATTCCTTCCCCATCCTTCAGAATCTCGCACCCACGCTCTTCCCTCTTCCAACGTTCAGAAAAACCTTTTATTCTCCCCGCTCACATACTTTTTATATCCGCACCAAACGGAAACCGTTTCTTCTCCTCCACCCAACGCCCGTCTACAACCCCTGCTGCCTCATATTTTAACCTTTTCTCTAATAACGGGGAAGGCGTGTAGGTTCGCGTCAAATTTTGGGCAATATGTTTTCACGTATATAAACGCCGAGCGGGAGGTATGGCATGGGGATAGGGAGAAAGAAGAGAGGCTGCCTCGAAGAGGAGAAGAAGGGAGCTGGCTGGTATATCGCCTCCATTTTACTCTAGAAAGGGTACCCTGAGGGGGGGATGGTTAAAGAAAGATGGCGCCGAAGCACTGGCTTGCTGGGTAGATGGTCGCGAAGGTGGTTGCGAAGGTATCCAACCAGGATGCACGACTTGGAAAAAAAAAAAAGGAGAGGAAAGAATTGGTGGGGAAAGGTAGGTAGCTGGTTGAGTTTTTCGGAGAAATCCAAAGAAATGAGGCGTACAAGATTCACAACAGTGGAGTGGGGAAAATAAACCGTCCTTCCCTTCACATAAATCCCCGGAATCAAAAGACTTACCCGTCCGTGCTCATTCGGGTTGATGCATGGTGCGCCTGTGTAATCGCGAAGAATTCTTTCTCCGAGGATGATAAAAATGGGAGGAAATGAGTGGTTCGGAAGCGAGTTATTGCGGTAAAATTTCCGGGAATATTTACGTAAACTGCGACCCTAGGTACAGTCATCTCTTCTGTATTGATATAATGGCTTAGGGGCGTTCAAAATGAGACTCTTTGCCTACGCCTAACGCAATGGTCATTCATTCTATTGTTCTTTAATCCTCCCAAATCTCTTTGAAATTACCGCATATATTTTCCTTTCAACGGACCATATGTGTCGCTTTTGATTCAGTACAACGGTCTTTGATGTAAAGCACCGTTATATGTCTTCATTAATTATATTTCAAAAACTGCAGATCATCATACTTTTTCATCAATCTTTCACTTTTGGAGTGGAATTGAGGGTTAAAATGATACTTAAATGCATTTTTTACGAAGCATTCGCCAAAAATTGCAAATTTTTCTTTCGCTACGTAATTTTTTTGATCTTATGATGCAGTTAAGCAATCAAAAAAGATTCAGGGTTTTCAAGAGACCTCTTAACTACGAATCAAAACTGAATAATGAGATTTTTTTACAGTCTTACATGATATCAAACCATTGGGTTTACATGCATGTAAGAAACACATGTTCTTCATTTAGGTTACATAGAAAACTTGGAATACTGAATACTTTCTAACTAATAAGAATATGTCCGAAAAGCAATTGAGATAGGAATTTATATATCCAATTGGATTTTATTTTAATAAATTTCATTCTAGCTAACAAGCAGCTCCGCCCAATTTTGTTTATTTAATTGCTTCATCGAGCTTAAATGATTTTCTCTATAATAATCGGAGATTTGTGTAAAAATCGATTTCCCGACTCCTATTACAAATCTTTATTCATTATACCATTAAAAAATTTTTAAGCCAGAAATTTCTTCATAGAAAATTTACACGTGGAATTCATCTTTTTTTATAACAATCTATGATTCACACAGTTTCTTCATGTCCCAATTCAATTAAATGGATATTAACAGATGAAACTAAGGGCAAACTCAGGTTGCGGATTACCTCATTATACGAGTATAATAATTCTGACGTGAATTGGATAGCGTATATGGAGCGCACTTGAAGTTATTAATGCAGACGCAGGGATTTGAACGATATTTTGAGAAGTTGGTCTTCCCCGTTTCATTGGCATTATCGCGGAGTGGGCACCTGGGAAGGTAGAAATAAGCCGTTTACGAGGCGTTATTACTGGCTGTGAACACCATCATGTCGGAAACTGATGATTTATCGGGGTATATCTCTTCCTTTGCCGTATAGCTAAGGAAATTTCGCTCCCATCCATTGATGCAGATTCAATTAATTATTGAAGAGCGCAAAAACCATGGTTAAATAACATGCGTTAAGCCCTTATTAAACAAGATGTTTATTTTTTTATCCCGTTTCATCAAATAAGGCTAACTTTTATGAGATGGAATTTTATCACCATGAATTTAACAAAACCCTATTGCTCTTAATATTCGAGCTATCTTTCATTATCTTCATTTCTTCCACTTCCCTGTGAATTTTAGTGATGCATCTGATCTCAGAGATATATAATATTAATCTTCTATTTTATCTATATCATAAGCTTCGCAAATATTAATTTATAAATTTTTCACTGTGATAACTCTAATTAAAATGGTTTCGTCTTCCCCGCAATGAGTACCTTTTTTCCTCTGAACATCAGAGGCATAGGCGGATTCAGGAGGGGCAAGAGGGCACGGACCCCTCCCCAGACGCTTAAAAATTAGACAAGATTATTAGTATGGTTATCATTACGTACGTTTTATTTTGTTAATTACCGAGCCTCAATCATTTAATTTCATATTAACTACTTTCATATAAAAATAAAGGAAATATTTTCTACAGCAATCGTTGGTTATTGTTTTTAATCTCAAACATGAGAAGACCTGTCAGACCTTTGTGCCCCCCCCCCCCCCCTTCAGAAAAAAAATCCTGGATCAGCCCTTAGTCAGAGGCATTATCTTGTAAACTATTCTACTTGTTGAACCTCATCAATAATACCGTGAACATATAGTAATCATGCATGTTTAGTTGGCAAGCTTACAGTATTATTTATCAGTTTCATTGATGATTAGTTCACTTTGCGGAAATTTATTGCAATAAAATATAAACAGCTGTGATAATTTTCTACATTATTTGTGGTAAAATAGTTATTATATGTGTTATAAAATTACTAAATATGTTTTTATCCTATTACTATTACTATTACGTAAACTATAAATGCCAATAATTTATGTTTGTTAACACAAGTATAAAATGACAAAGATCTGTAGCGCCTGACGCGTTATGATAAGGGAAATATGGGTTTTTACCTACAGTTTTTTTCATACTTCATTTGACAAATGATGAAGAAAGTTAAAAAAAACGTTGTTCAGTGCATTTGTTGTAATACGGGTACTGCACTTTAAATTAATGTTTTAAATTAGATATCGTCACTGAGAAAATTTATTTCTACAAGAATTTTTTCCCGACTAAAAAGCCTGGGACTAACTGCACTATTTTCACTTGAATCACCTTCCAAGTTACATTGTCTCTTACAGTCTCTGGCAGTATTCATAATCCAAAGAAGGTATTTCGAAAATGTGTCTTTGAACGTTTTCCTCTAAGAGGGATTAATTTTCAAAAGTCGTAAAAAAATATCGCACATCTACGCAAAAATTCGATTTACTTATTCCTTGTGCAAATCCAAATTATAGCTATACAAAAGATATTACGTAAAAACATGGAATAACAACTTATCTCCTCGTGAGGTGTGCCATGAACACCATTGCATAGTATTTCATTGCACGAAATTTATTAATAGCCCAGGAAAGACAGTTAAAATCGAGTATTCAGAGCTAATAATGGATTATAAATATGGGCCAATGGAAAAATTATCCGGAAATGGATCAATGTCTTGGTGGTCGCGGCTCCAGCGGATGATTAGAGGAATGAATAGGGTGATAGGCAAATGCGTACACTTAAGAAAGGAGACGAAAGGGAATTCTTAAGGACCCGATGAATTAGCAGTGCCAATACAAATAGTAAAAATCTTAAGAATTACGTGCTGATGCAGAAAGACATACGGGATAAGAATACCAAAGAACTGGGACTAGCTTGGGAAATGGGGAAATGGAGAACTGCTTTATACGAATATTAGGATTATTATTATAATATTAACGAATAAATTTTTCTACGCCACTCTCCTTCTATACGAGTATTGCATTCAAGCATTTATATTTCCTAAGCAAACATCGTGTCGGAAAGTGGCACACGAATCCCCTCCAAGCATGCCTGGCTATTCTGACGAGACTTGGCTGAAAAGTTTGAAATTTGAGCGGCCGTAATCTCGCATAGTAATACCGCTGACCGCTCGAGAAGAGAAAAAAAAAGTTAAAAGCGACAAAGCGTAGATGCTGGAGCGATACTGTTCTCCTGGAAAGGCGAGGTTAGCATAAGGGGAGGAGGAGGAGGAAGGACCAACCGCCCCAGGGTTTTTAGCAGGAAGAGGAGCATCATGGGAGTTGAATAGGTTCGGTTACGAAAACAGGAAGCGCTGGCAGAGGATGGGAACGGTTGATAGGACGGAGAGAAGAACGAAGGATTGGGGGGGGGGGGGAGTTGGCTGGGGGAAGTCCTCCGGGGCCCTGGAGAAGAAATTGGAATGGGAAGGAGGAAGCAAAAGGATATGAGGGTCCCAGGGTTCGGCACGTGGGGGCGGGGGGAGGAGGAGTCAAAAGGATGGGTTGGGAATTCTTAAAGGGGAATGAGGGGTTGTTAGGGCCTTTTCAAGAGAAACAGCGGGGTAGGGATCATTGAAGTGGGGAGTCCAATGGTTTGGTCCTTATGTAATTTAGCACAGGATCAAGCTCGGCTGTCCATGTAAATGAAAGGTTCTCAAGCAAGTCTAGTTCATGAAA
This sequence comes from Ischnura elegans, assembly GCF_921293095.1. Lineage (NCBI taxonomy): Eukaryota > Metazoa > Arthropoda > Insecta > Odonata > Coenagrionidae > Ischnura > Ischnura elegans. The sequence continues at coordinate 83,928,001 of NC_060251.1, read as the reverse complement.
AACTTAGACAGTGTTGCCGTGAATGATTACTTCATCACATGCTATGTAAGAAAGAGGATTGTTCAATAATATCTATCGTACACTAAAGAGCGCAGCCTTAAAAATATAAATGCCGAGGTTTTTCACATTTTGTAATGGGTTTATGCACTGATATTTCATATATTTGAGAGTAGGAATATAAAATTTGAGCAGGTACGTATTCTTTATTCCACGTTAATGGAAAAAATAATTATTGCTATTTGGAGCGCTCCTCACATAAACTTTGGCAAAAATCGATGCCTCATCAGAAGCAGACACAGAAAAAAACTCAAGGGGGGGCACAAAAGATACCTTGAGCTACCTTTACTTTAATCGTAATGAAAAATAATCAAGTCACATGCAAGGTTTAAGAAAGTTTTATTTGAACTCATTATGCACATAGACAGAGACTATGAGGGTTCTAGGTGAACCCTCTTAGGGATACAACACACCGGTGCCGGGACCCAAGCCCGTCGCTTATACGCCCTATCACCCGGGGAGGGGCTGGAGAGGTAGGAAAAAGGAAAGAGGCGCCGCCGCGACTATACACATAGACAATACCATGCCAGTATATGATATAAAAAAGTTAAAATTGTGGTTCTGCAATGTTAGGAAATACGAACGGACCCGAATGGGGGGGGGGGCGCCCCCGATATGTATCCGCCGCTATGCCTCAAGCAATAGAGTTCATTTTGTGGGAAAACGGTGAAATTATCCGTAACTGTTTCAACGAAAATACAACACTTTCCAGTGTCGCATGCTAGTTTAAAACTAAAATAAAGCTATGCTGAAGTTCATATGATATTTTTTCCTTGTTTTCAAACTGCCCAGCTAAAATTTTATCAGGTTTGACAAAGGACGGGAAGGGAATTCCTGAAGAAGATTGAAGGGTGGTAATAGTCCAATGGTATGGCGCTTATGTAATTTGGCACAAGATCTAGCCTAGCTGTCCCTGTAAATTCAACCGGTTCATAAATCAAGTCTAGTACATGAACAACTGGGCCAGTATTGTCGCGAGCTATTACTTCATCATATACTGAATAATTAGGCCCTTGATCACTTTTGTTCCTTATTCTCTAGAACGTAATTATAAAAAATATAAAAGTTGAGATTTTTCATAAATGTAATGGCATTATAAACTCATGTTTCATATATTTGAGAGCAAGAACAAATTATTTGGTTATGTACACTTCTTTATTCCACCTTAATGGAAAGAAAACATTGCAACGCTCCTCACACAATCCTTGACAAAAAGTGATGCCTCAAGCAATTGATTTCATTGCGTGGGAAAACGGTGACATTATCCCTAAACGTTTCACCGAAAACACAACACCTTCCAATGTCACATGCTTGTTTAGTTTAGATAAAAGCTCAAGTAACAATAACATTTTTTTCTCATTTTCAAACTTCCCACCATAAATTTTATCAAATAAATGGCATTCCTGAGTCGCATAAGGCTTGCATTTCAGTCGGAGCTCAGAGAAAGAAAGTGCCTACATTAGCGTATCCAACGCCTCAATAAATAAGGAAATATAATGTGGGGAAACGTTCAAGCTGAGTTGATTATGAATTTTTATACAGATAACTTCGACTGAAGTTTTGGGTTCCAAGTAAGCCTCTCTTTAATGGCTAACTACCAAATATAAAGCAATGGAGACAGTAAAAATATTTGATTCAATGTACAAAATTCAGCTGTTATCGAAATAGGCCAACTAAAAGTCGCCAAGGAATATCATCGATATGAAAAATTAATACTTAAGTGACTTTGAATGGGCCTCATACTAGGCTAGTGGAATTCCTGCATATTGAATGTTTTTTTTCATAAATTAATGGGGGAAAAGTGTGACCAAGAATTAAATTTTCCATAAAAATCATTTTGCTTAGCTGAGATGAGGCTTGGTGCAGATTTGCAACTGTGAGTGTGAGTGTCGACGAAGTAACTTGCTGTATACAGTGATTCGAAGAACGTCCTTCGCGGATCAGCGATTTAGCTGGGTTTTCTCTCCACGAGTGGCTTAGTAAGCACGACCTCTGTCTCCTGTGCTTCAACGTGGACGCGTCAAGACCTAGTTCGGCGCCCCCTCTGAGATTCGCCTTGAAATAGATAAAGATTTGCCATGATAGATGTTTTGGTGATGTGACTAGTAGAATATATTACCTGCAATCGAGAGATCCAAGTTCGTATCTCGGCTATGTCAACTGATTCTTTCATGGTGAATTTCATCCTTGGTCAAGGGCGTTGGATAAAAAGTCGTACTCCGTCCTTTCCTTGCAGAGTAAAACTCCCATCGATGAAACCCAAATGGCTTGGAGCTCCCCAAAACTGACTCCCAACTGCCCTCCTGTAATGCGGACTCACTCAAATCTCTTTGACCAAATATGATAATGCCGCAGTAAAACCATTGTATCGAGAATATTCGTTATACTTTGATAGAAAGCATTGCCAATGAATGAAACTTAGGCAGATTTTGAGGCTATAACGGTGGATGATACGGAGCAAAAAGTCTGCAATAACACCTTTACCCGGAGGAAAACCCGATGTAATTCATATTTAAATGAAGACCTTGTATTTTTCGTTGACAATGAGCATCCATACAAGAAAAACTCGCAGTGTAACTGGGAAAAAGGGAACATCGGATTCGGATGAGAGGGTGGAGGTCTGAAAATCGGAAACGGTGGATTGAGGCTTGGAATAGAAGGTTGGTTTTAGGGGTCGGAGCAAACGGAAAAAAAATGGCACGCATGAGATAAGTGGTGAGGAAGCTTGGTCGGTGGATATCCGAGAGTGGAGTAAGCGGGGAGTAAGCTGCATTGAGGCGGGGAGCGGAATGGAACAATGGAGATGAGGAAGGTAAAGAGGGTGGAAGGAGGAGCCCAGGGTTTGACCCGCTTTAGTCCTTTGAAGGGAGCCAACGAAGGTAGGATTGGGTCGCAAACACTGGTGAAGATGCGAGTCCTTTGATGTTCTTTGGAGTATGGACCAAAAAAAAATGTTTTATTTCTCCGTGATGCTGAACATGACGGGATAGATGAACAGGCGGAAATCTTTATCTCAGACAGCACTTAAGGAAGCGCCAGCATACAGGTACTCTGCATTTCCAATAACCTTCTCTGACATTTATGCGTACAACCGCTTATGTTTGCATCTGGAATAATACAAAAACTTGCCTATATTAATGGCTATTTTTGTTGGGCATAGGGTTTTGTAAATGACAAATTCGAAGATTGAACTATATCGCGTTTTGGGCGCTGAAATTCATCACCTTATACAAGAAGTGTTAGATCTTTCCTCATATTGTTCCATTCAACTTTTGTCGATGTAATAAGGTTTAAAAAAACAGAATGTAGAGACTAAGTAGCCAAATACAGGCGTGTTTCTAATATGTCAGATTAATTTATCCACATTTTAATTCAATATCAATATTTAACGTTAAAAAATACCGTCTTTTTTCGATCGAAAAGTCAAAAATCTTTAAATTTACATGATTTTGCCTATGTATGTGCTATAATTTTGCATTAAGTTTCGAGAGATACAAATGGAAGTAATGAGCATATAAATGCCCTGATCTTCAATAACTATATCAGTTTACAATCAATATTAGGACCATAATTAATGATAATATCCACAATTTTGACATAGCAAGTATTGTGAGAAAAGTTTGCAGATACATTGAGTGTTGACAGAAAATTCTCATGAATGAACCTTTTGGGCCAGGTTTTACTACCCATTAGCTGGTGAATCAATATACGTAGAAGTGCCATCTAAAATAGCATTCGTCATTCTAACAGCTGGGGAACTGATAAAGAAATGATTAAGTTTACCATTGAGATGTAAACGCACACAATCCCAATTTACCTTAAATATTTACCGTAAATAGCCACTCCCACGCATGGTTAGAGTAATACAAATTTTATTTCCCTATTGTGCGAAAAATTAACAAATTATATCCCTATGTCTTAAGGTATTGATCGACAAAAAATTTCAATTTTTTATTAGACATAATAAAGCATGTATTTTAGCATTATATTTTTATCCTTTAACTTCAAAAAGAACCATTTCCACCTAATCATTTAGTGTAAATCATAAATGAATACGAGAAATATTAATGAAGAATAAATTTACATTCTAGATTCCAATATATGGTTATAATATAATGATATTAATGGAAAAGGGATGAATTTTTTACGCAGCTGATTTTTTTTATAAGGTTATATAAAAAAGAATGGAAGTAGCAATAGATTTAAAGTATGTAGTATAAATTCTATTATCGACACAAATTTTCGCTTTGGTCCACCTCACCTTACCTCATGTAGGTAAATCTTAAAGCCGACCTACGCGTCAATGGTTCAGTGGAAAGCGCTTTAAATATCACTTGGACCAGCTGTCCGAAACCCGGGCAAAAATAAAAAAAGAACAACCTATACTCATGTAGTAAAGTATGAATCCGCAGCTAGTTCCAGAATCAGTGGTGGAAGATTTTCCTTTTTTTAGGAACGAAAAAAAAGAAGATGGAGTTGGGAGGAAGGGAGGTATCGTCCTGTGGTGCAGAGAAGGTAAATGTTCTCACACCAGAAAATCTCCAACCGCTCCAGTGACATTTTATCCGTTCTGGGTCGATCGTGCAGGGATGGGATTTTGACTGCGGGGGCAATCCGGAGATTCACTGCTCCACGTGACTTTCTCCAAGGTAGGAAGGGAACGTGACAAGTCCCGAATTTATTTTTAGAATTTATTTTTTCTCCGCGAGCCATCGGCAGAGCAAATTGTCCGCAAAGCAAAAATGACCCACTCTGGTAGGGATGTTTCATTTTCGACGGCTGCCTGAGGCTTCCTCATGCTAGGAATTTTTTCCTCCTCCTCTCCCTCTCAGTGCCCATATATTCGCCCTACTGAGGATTCTTCCTCATGGTTTAAGCCTCATCTGTTCCTGTTCATATTTTTTATCAATTTCCCCGAAAATTCCGCACGGATCCGCTTCCGTGGAGAACATGTATGTATCCACGAGTAAGGTACCGGTTTGAATGCGGGAGTGGAAGCCGTACGATAGAATGGTGTAACCACAGGCTTTCAGTTCCGAGTACAGCCCTCGCGATTCCGAGTCGTAGAAAAGAAATTTTTGTAGCTACTTTTCGTGGGAGTACGATTTTCAGGGATGAATACTGATAATAATGTTTTACCAACTTTAATGCCTTGATTTAAAATTAACCTCATTTTTATAGTTAAAGTCATGCATAAAAAGTTTTAATGTAAGATTTTGCGGATTACGAGATAAAATGTATGATGCATACTAATGACCGAATTTAATTTTACTCTAGCTTAACGCTTATACAATAATAACTTTATCGCGTAATATAGTGAGGTATGTCGTGAACCGTCAGATTGCGTGTAACGTCAGATTTTTGTAAGAGAATAAGAGGATACTTAAACTTAGAACCGGCATTTCACCATCAATGTTTGAAATAACATGTATTCAGTAACCAAATGCCTGTAAAAATACACTATTTGATTCGTGTGCCAATTTAACTGTGCATCATCCAATATTGGGGCATAATTTAGCATTACTAAACATTAGCTTTCCGTTAGAATTCAGAGTTCATTTACTATGGTCCTTGGATTCTTATACCCCATCAAAGTTCTTACATTTCCACTGACATTATCTAATGCCATGAAGTTGTCGAAGATATTTAAAGCTATTTCTCAATATTTCCCAATTTTGGAAGCTTATTGATATAAAACGTCATTTATAATTTCCTACGTCAATAAATATCAAAAACCTTATAAACATGAATCATTTCTAATTGACATAGAAAAAAATTATTTTCTGTAACTTTTCCACTGATTCACTAACGTTGATTAACACATCTTCGTAGTAGAATATGCAACGGTATCATGTTTATTCATATTGCAGACTTTAAAACTTGTACTGCCTTGTTTTTTGTGGTTAAATTGAATAAAAAACAACAAATTTAATTAATCAATGATATTAATTTTTTTAAACTCCATGCCTTCTAATCCCTTTTTATTCACTAGCCTCATTTAAAACAGGCAGCATTTTCCTCTCAATATGTTAACTGCTTACATTTTCTCGCAATTCGGTGAAATAATCTTCGCTCGGAGTTTTATTTCCCTGTTATGAGTGCAATGAAATTTATTGCCTGAAGGCTTTGTATCGCATTTTAATATCTCTTTTATCATTTTAATCTTCTGAAATAAAATCATATTTTATATCATCCATATACTGTCTTAAATTTATTGCAAAAATAATCTCTTGATCTTTCTTTAAGTGGGTATATTATTTTTTTCCCTTGCAAAGGATTCTTTGTCAAACATCTCGTAAACAAGAACTCTTTAGCAAGAACTCAAAGTGCTGAGGCGTTTTGTTGCCTTCAATGCTCGTCATACTACGAATTCTAAGGAATTTCTGCATAACATATTATTTAGCTTAAGCCGTCAATTTAGATTATAAAAAATATACTCTATACTATATTTAAATTACATAGGATAATTTAAAAGTATTGATGAAAATCATTACAGAATAAGCGTACCCTAATCCTTATGAAATTTTACTTTGCACTTGTCCCATTACGTACAATAATATAAATTTCCAATGCATCCAATTTTCTCTTCATTTTTTTCTGCTTAAATTTTGATAATTTTTAAAGGTACGACAACATTATTCAAATTTTTGCATTGCAAGTATTGCTGGTTTTGTTTCTTGCTTAATATGTTACGGCATTCATACAGCAATGAAAACGTTGTGGACATAAGTATGGTTATTCATGATTATTTCATTTGTTGGGACAGTAGAAATAAAACTGTGTTCCCAAATGAAGGTCTGCATTCCACAAAAATACTGCGTTGCGTGAATCTACGTTCGTGAAAGCACTTGGGACGATTCTCTACTCTATATATACTACACAAACTCCCAATAAATATTCTTCGAAACGCTTAAAACTGAAATATCATACTGTGTTCGACGTACCTGAATATTTGGAAATAGCATTAATTAGGGTCCACGTTTCGGGAAATCCACCGATGCATGTTACAGTTGAGTAGCATTCTTTCCTTGCATATCCATCCAACCGGTGGCGTATTTTTTATGGAACGTTGATAGAATATCCAGGTTCTGTCGACTGTTTTGCCTCCTCTAATAGAAACTCCTATGCCTCTCCACTATTTCCGTACTGTTTTCTCTTTCCAAACTCGATCAGGTTTTGAGATAGACGTTACGGGTCGCGCACGCGCACTTAAATCCAGAGTAGCCGCGTACAGAATAGTGGTGTGTGGCATTGGAATAACTCCTTAATGAGACCAAATGTATGAAAAAAGTTTTACTAACTTATTAATTAATTAATAATAGTGGACGTAACTTGGTGGAAATCCATAATCGTAGGAATAGATGGAATAATAACTTTGCTATTTCCACATGGTATTTTATTGAAACCGACCATGGTTTCGTTACAGCGTAACATTGTTAAGGTAAAGATTTATAGGTAAATTGACTAGTAATTATTATAATTAATATAATAAATAGTAGCAAGCGTAACTTGGTGGTAAATCCGTGATGGCAGGAATACAGGAAATTGACAATTACTTGTCAAGTTAACTGTAATTCTTCACCCTTGCAATGTTGCGCTGTAACGAAACCATGGTCGGCCTCAATAAATTACCATGAGAAAATAGCAAAGTTATTATTCATTCTATTCCTATGCTCTCTTAACGATCCATGAAAAAACGTGTCACTGAATTGATTGGTGGACGTGAAAGGAAAAATGTATTTTAGCGGAACTTCTGCGTACACGGCTTCCTGGCATATGGTCGTTCTCTTAGGCCCTCTATCGCTATGAGGTAGGGATTTCATATTTCCCTATATTCTTAATAAATCCACCATATCGATGGGAAAGATAAATTATCAGGAATATAACATTTTCTCCTTCTACAACTCTCTTGTAATGAAAAAACGCTAAATTTTCCGCATACCTTTCATGAATTACTGACGTAACTTCACTTGCGTTTCATGCGGGTTCCGGCAAAAATTAGAATCGCTGAACACCTTTTATAATTTGGTGACGTCACTAACTTTTTCCGAGTGGCTTATCGCCTCTCCGCTACCAATCGGCCTCACACATCCGTCTCACATGGTTCGCTTTAATATTTATCACCATAGTGAGCGATTATTTTCATCGAGGATCGCGATGAAAATAATCGCTCACTAAAATATATAAAATAAATAAAAAATGAAAACGACAGAAAATAAAATGCTAAGAAATATTATTAAGTAAGTAGATGTTACACGACACGAATATGGTCCTTCTAGGGTTAAAATCTCCTTTTTAACCAGCAACACGTAATAACGACATTTTCAACGAATAAGAAACAATATTAAGCATTAACATAGCAAAACATGCATTAACATACAAATTAATACAATACAATCAAAAACTCAAATAACGAAGGAAATCAAATAAATAAAGTTACATAAAAATGGAGTTGGACTAGGCACGGCGTTGCAGACGACGCCCTTCCTTTCAAAAAAGGACTTCAGCCTCCACGACGTCCCTTGCTACACACGACACACATTCCTCAGGACGTCCGCAAAACGACTCCCAATTTTCCTTTCCCCTGCGTCGCCCTGCGTTTTCCTCTCCCCACGTTTTTGCGGAGATCCTAGTGGGGCGGCTTTCATTATCTCCTCTGTGGAAAAGTGGCCCTAGAGTGTCAGATGGCCAGCATTCTGGCGCATCCAGCGAGTGAGGCATGTTTGCCCTTTCTGACTTCCGACCGCCACTTTCACTCGACGCGCAAAAAGGTGAACTCCCGACGGGTCACGCTGGTATGTGAGCAGTTGCGAGTCGAGGAGTCTGGGAATCCGAACGAGAGGCAGTTATTTAGATGATTTAAGATGAATGGAGGCGGGATAAAAACACTTTGCGATTCAATGATCAAATGCTCAATTAAAATTTATCAATTAAGATGGAATGCCTACGACATCAGGGGATTTTAACCCATTCAAACTTTATTACTCTTCTAGGAATTATAACATTATACATGTTTACACTTTCAGCTCTGTTCAGGAAAGATTTCAATTACTTATGTGTTCTTTTGTGCTGTAAAGCTTGTTGTCGAAATATGTAACTGCCAAAATGGCTATGATATAGCCGAAAATTTTCTAATTTGTGAAATGATATTTCTTTAAATTTAATTTTTAACAAAAGTAGCTCTGAGTTTAGTCTGAGGTTTCAGGCGAGATGGAGTGGAAACGTGACATAATGAAAAATGAAAAAGCAGGAGCAATTTCCAGGAGAGTTATTAAAGGTTAAATCAACTCTGAATTGCGATTGCAATGCAACGTTTACATAATGTAACAGTTTTTCAAGGATCACGATGTAAAGTAATCCCATTAATTAATTTGTTTACTAATGGGTTTCACGAAAAAAAAACAATGAAAATCCTAAGAGGAAAATTTCACCGGCACGAATTGCTTGAGCCGTTTCATGAATCGTAGTACGAATTATTCGCCATGACGAGACGATAAATCTGGGAGTGCGAACTAGAGGCAGCTTATCAAATTATTTTAGATGGATGGAAGAGGGCAAAAAACGCTCTGAAATCAAATTATCAATTGCTTAATAAAAAATTTTCAATTAAATAAGAATGTCAACAACATTCCAGGATTTAAAATCACCCCGAATTCCGTTTGCAATGCAACACAAAATTTTACTTTGCAGAACCAAGGTGTAAGGGAATATCGTTTATCTGTTAGTCAGTCATGTGTAGCTCGAGAATTAAAATAAAATTTCCTAAGTACATAATAAAAACTTAAATTTCACCGGCAAAAATTGCTTAAACCGATTCATGTGTCTTAGTCAGGGCCACATTCTCTTATAGGGAAAGTAGGCTTCAGATGGGGGCCTCAAGATCAAAAGACATTCAAATTGTTATAAAAATTAAAACTACGCTATTCTAAAAGCAGTGACCACAAAAGCACTGAACCGAAAAAAGAAAAAATTCTACGCCTGTGACCTATAAACAGTGGCGGATCTATGGGGGTTGGGGAGGGGCTAATGGGGCTATAGCCCCCCCCCCCCCCATCCCCTTGGATATCCAATTTACACTAGATAGAATGGTAATTTTGTTCGGACCCCCACTACTGCTGGGAGGTTACCTACTACTTATCCCCCCCCCTCCTTGTCCCTACCCTGGATCAGCCACTGCCTATAAACAAACATAAAAATGATGTATTTTATTATTTCTCATGATGTAATTTACAATCTTAAAAATGGAAGGTGAAATTGCCTCGTAAGTGGAATAGCATACCCTTTTCATATAAATCCGGCCCTGATCATAGCAATACTTTTTTGCCATGACGAGTCGAATATATCGGAATACGAACGAGAGGCACTCGTTGCCATGATTTGATATGGGTTGAGGTTAGCTGAAAGCAATCACGAATCAATGATCAATTAAATAATTCAAAATCGTCAACGCCTGAGTGTCATCTTCACGTGCGCATAAATTCTATGGGAGGTAAAACGCATTCTGAGAGTCACGCTCACTTTCACACGTCATGCTCGACTATTTGTACTCAAAGAAGTTATACATGTTTGTGTGTTACCTATAGTGCTGTAGTAGAGCGCAAAAGATACCGCGTACAACTGATGCTTCATGAATTTATATCGGCGTGTAAAAATATCGATATCTAATACCGAGCGGAAAATAACAGTTTTTCCTATTATCGATACCGAGTTCCATCTCGATATCTGGTTCAAAATATCAAATATCGAGCATGTATCATATCAAGAGCCTTCATCTTGAAAATTTGCATTTTTCTCGATGTCGATAAATATCGGTCAACCCATTATATATGTGTGCTTATATATTGTATTTATTTTTAAAAACTAAGACTGTACATTATGAGAGAAGAAGCCTAGTTACATTTGCGCCATATATTTCTGACAGCCAAAATACTTTCCACAAATGGTATATTTTAAATGTATTACGGCATCGCCATAGAAGTTTACACTCCTCCCGCGTCGTACTGAGTACACCTGGTTCGCAATTTCCTCGTGATTTTTTCCTTCCATTCCATCTACCTAATTGTATTAATGATTGCAATTGCAGGTCTGAGTGGGCGATTCCATTTAGTATCTCATAGGATCTCTCAGCTGTGAAAAATTTAATATGCGACAACATAAAGAAAAATGGGAGATGAAAGCTCATTTGTTGGTCACAACACCTTTCTCTTTGCATCAATGGACAACGTCTCTCTCGAAAGAGTTGGGGTCTGAATTCTTAAGTTTTAGCGTTCGTGAACCACTGGTGGAACTTGTTTGCGATTCGTACCTGACCCCCAACCATGACTTTCACTTTCATCAGAAAGGACAAGCCAACACAGGTGACCGTGGAATGTTAGTTGAAGGTAGGTGGAGATGGATGGGTGTGTGGGAGAGAAAATTACTGCCACAGGTAGGGAGAACCTTTCCCTTAGGCACCACCCTTGCCGCAGTGGAAATTCTTGCCCGTTCCAATGACCCTTAGAGCTGCACTGGTGGGATTAATTCTCAATTACTTCCGGCACGGCCACTCGTGACAGGTAGATCGAAGGGTGGAAGTCAGCTCACGTGATGGTGCCACGGATAAAAGCACATTTGTAATGAAATTGAAAAATCCCTCCGACTTTTCCTTCTATAAAAATATGGAGTGCAATCACATGAGCCTCAGAAACTCATCGAACGGGACCCATCCAGAAAGGGTGGGTGTCGTTCACGGTAGCGAGGCCGGAAAGGTCCTCGAGGTCATAAGCTTTAGCATTTGTAAACCACCAATCAACCAAGAGCGAGGTACTGGAAAGTATGTATCATCAGCAGTATTAAAGAAAGAAGAACAGAAGATCAAGAAGATGTAGAAGAAGAAGGCAGCAATTAGTATAGGGATGTGGAATGTTAGGACAATAATGAGGGCGGGGAAACTAAAAAGTGTCATAAGTGAAACGGAGAGAGAGAGAGGATAGACATCTTAGGATTATACGAAGTGAGGTTGAAGGATGGTGGTGGCTACTAGATTGGTGGGTTTATAGCTGTACATCTGGTGGAGAGTAAGGTCAACGAGGGGTAGTTTACTATAAAATGGGAAGATGGGTAAGCGAGCGGCAGGATTAGATTAGGTAAGCCATAAGATCCTGATCGTATAAATTGAGGCGCGACCGACCAACTTTGAGGTTGTTCAATTTTTCAATACCACTGACAATCGGAGGGAGGGAGAAGACCATGAGGTTAACAAACAGGTCAAGAAAAAAATAAGGGATATTCTGTGGAAGAAAAATATATTAGTGGTGGAGGACTGGAACGTCTCAGTCGGAAAAGGGAGGAATGGTAACGTAATAGGATAATTTGGATTAGAAATATGGAACGGCAAGAGAGAGGAAGAAGAGGAATTTTTCAAGGGAAACTGCTTATTCAAATCATGAAACGAAGAGGTGCTGGACATGGTAAATTAAGAGCATTGTTAGAGGGTTTGAATGTTGGGTAAGCGAGGGAGAGGAAGGAAAAGAATAGGATTTTTAGATAGCATGAAAAGGAGTAGGCCTTACTGTAAATTGAAGAGGAATCTCCATGTAGGGAGGATAGACTACTAGAATACTCCATTGAAAAGTGCCTTCATTTGTAGAAACTTTGAGAAAAATGTGAGCTGGACTGCATAACATGGTGGACTTTATCTCTCTTAGACTTATGAAATCCCGCATTATTTATAACTTACATCCTCAACTTTACTTTTTAATTTAGTGTAACGCCATTATGTCATAAAAGTGGTCGAACTGCAAAAGTAATGAATGGCTTCAGGCAATACTGGATGGAAGGTATCCTTATACTTATAATTTTATTGCTTAAACGAACCCGACTATGACATAAGTGCCCAACCCGGTATAGCACACAATATTAAAAACCCTGTGATGGACACAAAGCTTTTATGGATTAATATAATAAAAACTTTTAAAAAAACTTAGGGAAAATTACCGATTTTAATTTTACGACATGTATGTGCTTAAAGCTTCTTCAACGTCCCTAATGTGTGTTCAGCAAGTGCTTATTACTTTAAGATCATATGTTTTCAAACATTTTACGAAAATCAGCACCATTCAAAAACAGACTCCTTAGGTTTAACAGTCAAAAGGATGCCAAATAATAAGTATCTACAAACAGGTATATTAAAGACGAGACAATATCCATCAATATTTGATTTAAGATATACTTCAATTTTCTTCCATTAAGTCACCTAATCCATTTCGCTGGAGTGACTAAAGATACCTTGAGATTCACTGCTTCTCTATAACGTTAGGTACATTTAGGAAAATGCTGTTAATTTCCAATTTTTATTTACGAGATGCATTATCATTCCACTTCTTCGGACAAAAAGATCCAAAAAAATAAGCATTTCGCAATTCTAAGACCTTTCACACGAGGTAATAAATTTCCCGTCAACAATTTTGCCTTTTGTAGGATTTAATTCCTCCGTTTTATAGTCGGAAAGAGACTTATGAATTTTACGACTCCTTCAGTTCCAAGACTTTATTATACTTTAGATTGCCGTAGCTGATGACCAGAAAGGAACCGTTCTTTCTAAAGGAAGGAAATTGTTTGAGGATTATTTTTCCTCTCAAATTTTATGGACGGAAGAGCTATAAAACGAATTCCTTAGCAGAAGAGAAATTTATTTTTTTGTACGAGTGGAATAAAAACGTGACAATGTTTCAGAGCGTAACAATTTGAGAATTCGAGCTTCAATTAGAGCAAACGCATTAGAACACTTCAAAACCAGAGACCCATGGTAAAGCAGCCACGTTTAGAACATTTTCATTGCGTATACTCATTAGCGATTAGCGAAAAAATACCGCAAAACATTTCTTCAATCATATTTATCACAAGGAACTTAGCAGGGAGGGTATAATGAATTCATATAAAACGGAAAATGTCTAGGAATGCGAGGAAAGGGAAGAAAGAGAATAGGATTCAAAGATACAACAAAAGGGGGTAGGCCTTTTTATTGAACTGAAGAAGGGTGCCAAGTTAGGGTGGGATGATAGGCAGGAGTTTTCGGAAAAATGCTCTATATAAACCTTCCTCTGCCGGTAAAATACGATTAGAATAATAACGGGTAAGGTTAGCTAATTCATAGGTATTTTAGGATAATTCTTTATTTACACACTGATCAATACGAATTCTGCATGGACATTCTTTATTTTGTAAAGGCATATATGTTCACTAAACAACTGGAAATCATTTGCGATTATGTTTACACTTTACCTTTTAACTTGACATTCTGACATTATCGTGTAATCACTACTTCAGGATCTGTTAATTGCATTGAGCACACTTTGATCAGTAAACCAAGCTCTACCTACCAGGCTATCATGCTTCCTTACTAATTTGATCATGACAAATAAGTTCTCATTACTAAAGAAATACCCGTGCTTCATATGATCAAGGCTTCTTTTCTTTTCATGTATTATCAAATAGTCCATCCATTTAATTAGTAGATTGCCACGGCCGAGAAATAAGGTTTTACTGAGGATTTTGCCGAGTTGAAAAAAAATAGAGCAACGAGAAAATAACCTAAAAGAAAATATTCCGAGGGATATAAATTAGAGAATTTAATACCGCAGATGACTAGCTCGATTCTAATTTGCGGAGTTCATTTTTTCATCCACCTGTGAGATGGAGACGACGCTTTGGGAATTTCCCGGAAGACTGAGAGCGAGCAAGATAAAGTGGAGTATCTTAGATGCAGAGGGGTGGAGGCAAAGGGTAGGAGGTGCAGCAGCTGAGATGGGGCCATCGATCTAGAAAAGAGTGGTCATTTTGCCTCCACCCTACTTCATCCCTCCAAGGCCCTGCCTCAGCAAAAGGACAAACACCGGCCGGGACGGGGATCGTTGTCAACAAGACACTTAGGGGAGGGAGCGCTGTTAATTTTTTAAAGCTCATCAGTCAAGAGCAGCGGGGAAAAATGCGAGGGTTGGAGATCGAGGAGGGGAAATTGGAGTAGGGTACCAAGGTTTGCATGGATCTTCTCCGTCGGGGCCGAGAAGATTTGAAGGTGGACGAGGCATACTTCGGCGCTAAAACATTGTACCATGGAAGCCATATAAAACTTGGCTCATCTCACCACCGGGATGGGGGGTAAAAAATTTACAATTCCCCGCTAGTTTGATGATCTCTTGATGTTGAGTGCACCCGTATCACAACCTCCACTAGTCTTTCCTTTTCCCGAGGTGGTTCTTACGGAATTTAGTATTTTTATCTCGACTTTTTTCAAGAGCCAGTGTAATTTTTTCCGGCACAATTTTAGCACACAAGGAGGGAAAAATCCAAGAAAAGTGGCCATAAAAAAGATATCTCCCACACGAGAAATTCAGTGGGCAAGGCTGAGAAAAAAAGAATACCTAAATGAATGATTTTCATTCATTTTATGCTCAGATATAAATCTGAGATTTATAATAAAAGAATGTACTGTAGTTTTTCGTGGTTATATCAGTAAGTACAACTTTTCAAGATCTTCATGCATCATCAATTTCGCAGGATTAACCATTCAAGAGATTTTCCACGGGTGCTTCGACCTAATATAATGCTACACAATATGGACGAAAATGAGGTATAAATTAGCCTGATTGCCTGAATATATATTTTTCCTGCCAAAGTTGAGTTTTCCTTTGCTACATGTTTGCTCTTTCTTCTATAATTATTTGGAGTCATATCATTACCGTCCTTATTAAAGGCTATGAGAGGAAAGAAGAGAAGCCTCATGAAAACCTTGACATGGAAACGGATCAACCTTGTAGTCCACGATTGCGAAAATTTCCTTAGCCGAAACTAGGCCACAACGATTGTCTTCATCAGGCAATATATACATGATAACATTATGAATACAAAGGTCGAGGGATAAGTGGATGGTTAGAACGGAAAAGGAAGACCTCGAATGAAATGTATGGAAAACATAATGAAGGATTTGAAAGAGGGGAAATGCATAGGAGTGAAAAGATAAGGGTTGGTAGAAGTACTGAGAAAAACTGGGCTAAATTGCATTTACTTTGTAAAAACAGAATTCAATTACGAGTTACTAATCACTTATTTGAAACGTAATCAGTAAAATTACATTTTAAATTAAAATTACATCTTGTAAGATTGTCCACTGTAGAGACCACCCAGAAACTGTGGAATAGCGAGTAAAAATGTGGAATAACTGAGTCATAGGAATTGCGACTTTTTGCAGTTTCACTTGCATTGCATACAATTCCAACTAATTTAACGACGCAAGGGGTGCTATATTTTGGATCGATCATAAGTAAGCTACCACATAAAACGTGGGTGTCATTAGCTAAAACCAGTAAAGTAAGGGGGTTGTGAATACCTGGAGGCCCTGTATTCGAGTTTTAGGCGTGGTCAGAATTCCGCCATCTTGGTTTGACAATTTTCGGACTTAGTCTCAAACAGTGTACGAATATAATCAAGTATTCTATTCCTTATATCGCCTCTGATTTATGCAATGAAAATGCAGCAATTAATTCTTGATTGTCGACGGAGTTTTCCGATCGTTCGTCATACTAGTGTGTATATTAAACTGTCCATATTGTCATATCGTGGTGATAATGTGTCGTCGTGAACATACTTTCGTACTATTATTGCAACCGGTCCGCTATCGTAAGATTTCCATTGGCTGTAATCTTATTAACTACCAGTAGAAGTGCAGGGGAATGGATATTTTACACTTGTAAAATGTTATTTTCTGCTAAGCTTATTGCACAGCGGAACAGTGGAGATTGACAATATAATGTTTCCTCGGGAAAAGATATTACAGGCATATTTTCACGAAGCCTTCTCATTATGATGGATATAAGGTTTCCTGTGTTCGTTTGCGATAGTGTAATCTAACGTGGCAATGATCATGACCGAATATTTCACCAAATAGTTACCATTGACTCTTATGGGATTATCAATGTTTTGGTCAAAGTAGGCGTGGCTATCCTACCCAAGCACCCCCATTCCTTCCACACTGCGCTCAACGCTCGGTATCATTGCTGTCCCCTCCAGTATATTTTCAACCTCCTTGCAGTAAACGTCGATTACGAGAAAGTAACGATTACGATGAAAGTGAATACTCCTCTTTCACTACAAGGAGTGAAATTTAGGAAAAATTACATTTTGTAAAACGTAATCTCTACCTACAAGTACAAATTACTGAAAATGTAATCGCTACAGTTAATCCGATTATTTTTACTCGATTACATACAAACACTGGAAAACATTATCTGATAAGGAAAATTGAGGGGAGAGCTGCGTCAAACCAATCTTAGAATTGCTAACGAATGATGATGATCGAAGGCTAAAATCGTATTTAGAAGCAACGCACTCCAATAAAACGGCAGCATTTTTAGCGGGATTATTTCATGTGCAATTAGAAATTGAATATCATTGGCTACTAATGCCTGACGAAAAAAATGAACAGGAAAAATATAGTTAGTTCGAAACCATTGGTAGGAGAGAACATATCAGATAAATGGCAGTTTTTTCAGGTCCGTATGATCAGATAAGGTCTTTGGATAATTTGTTTGTAGGTAGTAAAATTTGGACAAGGCACTTCTAAGACATTTGTTCACAGTAAGTAAATGTTTATCCCAGCGTAGATTACTGTCCAAAAATACTCCTAAGTATTTCATTTCATTCACTGTATCATTAGCTAGAAAGTTGCAGTTAGAATTGAAACAATTTGTACAATGAAATAAAAGTTTACAATTATAAATTTCGTGTATTACAAATGTCATAGCACGTAAACTTCGTAGACTAGATTAGATGACTTGTAGTGTAGCCTTCTTACTTATGTAAAACTTAATGCATGTTTCCTAATTTTATTATTATTTCTAACAGCACATGGTAGTATAATTTGTTACTATGCGTAATGTTTTTTGGACTGAGTGATGTGCATGTGAAAGTCCAATTGGATGCTGATGATTGATTACCCCCTGCCAAACACCCTAGAGGTGGCTCGCACGGTATTATGTAGATGTAGATAAGGTTGTGAAGCATGTTATTGTTTCACAGTGGAGTTGTATTTACTGCATAATATGAGATTTTTGTGAAGTAGGTGTAACGATGACTAATGAATGTACGATATAAATGCGACATGTAAGGATATTCATTTAATTTACAGTTAATTTCGTATCTGCATCCTCTGTTGAAAGAATACCTCATTTTTTAATGCAGGCGACTGATCTTCACGTGATAAATTAAAATATCTGCGATGGAACGCATGCCATGCAAATCAAATTTCACGGTTTTCTGCACCAGTGCAATTTGAGCAGAAAGTAATTATAATTTGCATACCAAAAATAAAGAGAAAAGTATCTCACTCGATAGAAATTAATTATTTGTGCCTCTGAAAATGACCGCGTTAAATTCCAAATTAAGGTCAATCAACATTTCTGTCGCGCATCAAATTTTCAGAAGTTAATTTGGCTTTTGTTCATGTATGCGTTAATTGCTGGTAGTGCGTAAAAAAACCTCTGACGACAAATGTCACTGTGTAACTCAAGAGAAGTTCGAAAGTAACAGCACCGTTTCATTTTACATCAATTTGCTTCGGAAAATCTAACCGATTTCAAAAATTGGCAAAGAATATTTCCGTAACCTTTCTAGAGGTAACTTACTGCTAATGGTTTTTAAATACGAGCAGTTAAATTTACTAAGGTAAGAAACTCATTCTATAAAGCATTAATTTCTGCGTATTTTAATCATAATTAATATCGTGACGGGGAAACCAAAAGTAAGACCCATTATCTCCATTATCCGGATCCTTGGCTCACATTGTCCCTGGAATTATCTTTCTTTTGTTTCCAAGAAGCTGAGAGTGTCGCCTCGTTTTACTTCGAGTTCCTCCAGCCATGAATTCATTCTTCCTTCCGCCCGCACGAGCAGTTTTGTAAGGAATATCTTACGCAATGTCATTCCATTCACCTCTTGGGTGCTATCTGTAAATGCTTAGGCAAAGAAAATTAACTCTCGTCCAGATTTTTAGCACCTTCTGGTTTTCAACTATTCATGTCATTTTCTTCACTGTACTTTCCCAACAACCATATTTTCCTCCCTTTATTGACCTATTTCAAGGTTTTGAGGAAAAGAAACAATTTTAACGCGGAAAACGTTAATGGTTTTGGAATTCTACAAAAAAATTTACCCTTTAAAGATGTATTAGTTTTGCATTCAATGCAGCGGGAAGCAGCTAAACAAACGAGGGCAATGGAAGAGGCAGTTATGAAAAAATAATAATCCTTTCGACCTGATTTTAACTCGGGCAAAAAGCAGTTTTTGCATAAAAAGATTTTCTATGCATATTGGGTGAGCCAATTTTTATTTAACAAGATACGCGGTGAGGCTACGAAGAAGGATATGTGATTCGTTATCCTAAATAATAACGAGATAGTTTTCATCATTAATCGGTGTCAAAAAGAAGGAAGAAAATTGCCGAGAAACAATAGAACAAAGAAGAGACAAGTTTATGGCGAAAGAAAAACGTAGACTTCAAATAAAATGAATGGAACAGGTTACGACAACTATGAAAACACATGAATACTCAGATGGTAAGATAATGATATGTAGAGCTGCGTCAAATCAATCTTAGTTAGTTTTGTTGAACATTGATGACGCAGGAAAGTAGTACCCCAGGTATCACGTAGGTGGGTGAGGTATGTTCCTAAGTATCTAACGAATAAAAAAATTGAATTCAACATAAATCATGGTCATTGAGAGAACAGAAACATGTTCACGTATCATGCATGTATTCATGTATCACGCATTTCCTGGTCATATGGTACCACAGAAAACGCTTAAGTATACGAGGATTACGAGAAGGTTACGGAACTAGGAAACAGAACCTTCATTTCAAGCTACGTGAGCTACCATTTATTTATAAACATTAACATTTGTCAACAATTTTTTACTCATTTTTTCTGTGACGTCCTTCTCCTTGGGAGAGCATTTGCAAAAATACTTCACTTTGTATTGAAGTGAAATATATTTTTCAAACGATAAGTAAAATTTCATGCATCGGAAGTAAAAGGATAGCTGCACAAACAAACTGGAATGATGGATATATTTGGATAACTAGGAATCGGATATTTTAGCCGTCTGCAAATCATACTTACATTTATATAACGATTCATATCTAATATTAAAAACCTTTACGTTGGCCTAACATTTGTGGTTCCTGAAGAGATACTTCAAGAAAAAATTAATGATGAACTAAATGATGCATTAGTCTTTACAATAAATGTGCCCTTCTGGCCAGCATCTCATTCGATTTTAAAAGACTTATTGACACGAGCGAGATCGAAAAAGGTAAATACAAAATATGAACTGTACTTTTAAGCGGGTATTCGTTTGCAATTTTCTTACCATACGTAAGATTTGGATAAGTAAGAGTGCTTCTAATGTTATGTAACGCACCTTAAATTTATGCAGTATATATATCTGATTTTGAACTAGCTATTGATCACAAAAGCCTGCGTATAATAGAAATCCATAAAAAAACATATAGCCAATATTTTTCAATAACATTTTTAAAATTTCTGTAGTTAACTATACCTACATCCTAATTTTTAAAATAAATTTCCCATCCTTAGCCAGGATCTGACGTTAAATTTGCCTATCATATAATTTATTTCGAATTTCATAAATTCTGCTGCACTTTTCACCATAACTTTTGATAATTTTAGGCCCATACACTCTAGTAAACCTTTATGGCATTCACACAAATATTTTCTATAATTACTTGAAATATTATTGAGAATTTTAGGAGACATAAGACGATCTCACTTGAGGTATCGGAAAACAGTTATCCATTCTCTTCCATCGTTCCCTTTCGTAAACCTCTCAATTTTTCCTTCCTAAGGGAAATAGTTTTTTTAAGTAGCTTTCTGATTGCAGGGTGGCTTGAATACATCGGCGCATTTGGCCATGTCTTCTCAGCGAAGCATGAAGAGCGAGGAATGCGTGCCTTATCGCGGAAAAAATACGCCTCACCTTGCCTTTTACTTTTATTTTCAAGAGAGGATTTAAGAAGGATTTAGGGAGGGAAAGAGATGTCTCACATCTGCTTAAATAAACTCTACTATGTTGATTCTCTCATACTATCACCTTTATCCAGGAAGAATAAAAATATTCCCCAACAAACGGGGAATATAGATGTACAGTTAGCGCAGTACGTTACATGCTATAAACTCAACGCGATGCCCAGATTGACTGAATGAGTGTCATCCTATTACTAAAAGATGTAAATAAACCGATAAATTAATTTATAAGCTATCCTACTTCGCTCAAAGATTATTCAAAACACCTAATTTTCCTTTTATTTATGAGTGAACTGGGACATATTTTTAATACTCAAAACTAAATGGGAAAAGAGCCATCGACTCAAAGTTAATTGCCAGATTACAACATTTTAAACATGATTAAAATCTGAAAACCTAAACTCACTTCTAATGAACAGCAAGAGAAAAGTGAAAATGGAATGATGTGATACAATTTAATGAAGTCGAAGAAATATGAGGAGGTGAGAAGCCAAGGGGTACAAGTGATTTTTTTCTCAACAGAGTTAGGTAAAGTGAATTGTTTGAAGAAATACACAGAAACTTGGTTGCCGAGGGATACGAGTGAGTCTCTGTTCTGTGCTGACATCGAGTGGAAAATCAAATACACTATCAAATGTTTGATTGATCTCGTTTGTTTTCTTTAGCTAATTTCTGTACCTAACTCTGTATAGAAAAATGAAATCACTTGTACCCTTGGCCTCTCACCCATCCATACATGAAGGAGATATGAAGAGGAATTTAAAAAAAGATAAAAGATACGTTAAC
Source organism: Ischnura elegans (assembly GCF_921293095.1). Classification (NCBI taxonomy): domain Eukaryota; kingdom Metazoa; phylum Arthropoda; class Insecta; order Odonata; family Coenagrionidae; genus Ischnura; species Ischnura elegans. The sequence continues at coordinate 83,906,081 of NC_060251.1, read as the reverse complement.
TAAATATAATCCCCCGCTAAAACACGTTGTACTGGCTCCTACAATCTTAACTCAATTTTGCGTGTCCCTTTACTGAGAAATATAAAATCGGATGAATAAGGCATACAAATAAAATACAGAAAAGAAAAAAAATTCGGTCACTCTACGGATAAGCACTGAATTGAGTACGAAAAACGTTCACAGAATAGGCTTTCAAAATTCCACTGCTATTCGCTTTTTATTTCCCCGAATAGTCTTTCAGAGCAAATCGGATGCTGTAATGTCATCGGGCGTCACACATACGCTTACTTTCAAAATAAATCCGACCATTGTGTCAAGCCGTGCGACTAATTAGCCTTATTTCTCCGGAGTCAATAGCCTGTTATCCTCGTCCTTAATCAATTCATTCAGATGCCTCGCACGAGTTGGAACCCCAGCGCAGCGTTTCTTGGCAACCTTGGATAAAAAATAAGTAGAAGTGGTAAATACTAGAGACTAGAACATCGATCTGTTGTTCGAAACCAAGGATCCCGTTGGAGTTGACCTAGTTTCTTTACTATAATCATCCGACGCATGCCCCGTGCAGCCAAATCACCTTGCATGTGGATTTCAATGACTATTATAGTATAAAAAATACTTTTCAGATAACCCTGGACTTCATATCAAGAGCATTATTTTTTCCATGGACCGACGTTTGAAAGAAAGTTCTGAGGGATAAACAATCTCTCAGCCTACAATATAGGCGCTAATAATATAGATAGAAAGTTTAGCTGTTAGACTTCATCAAGATGGATAGAATTCTAGCGGTAGGTACTGCAAGGCTTTACGACACTGCTCTGTGACTTCTTTTCATCATAATAAAATTTAAATAGTAATTAATATTTCGGAAACTTTATAGAATACTCATTTGAACATGCGTGGTCGAACCATGTAAATAGTTTTTGCTTTCATTTCACCCAAAAATATTTGATACGTCACTTTCTAAAAAAATCAACCTTTGCCTAGGAAGACACAGAAAAAGAATGCCAAGAAAATAAAAAGTAACACGACCAAAAGCACACTCTGTTAAAGTTCCATATGTAAAAAAGGTGTATAAAAATTGTCATTTCAATAGCAATGGGTTTGAAGAATATTCATTAAAAAGTAAGCAAAATTAAGAGGCAAATGTAATACACAACTCGTGCTCTAACACTCTTCACAAAAATTACCGATAAAGCATTTATTGCTCGCAACTTTTAATTGGCTCTTCAAATCATTCCAATGGCATTCGAATCACTCTTCAAACATCCTTTTTAAGTAAATATTTGGATAAATCATTGAGAGTACAGAGGAATTAATAAGTTTTATTTCAGAACTGCAGTCGATATCTTCATTTTATCTTCTGATCTACCTTATCCCACGAGTTAAAGCTTTATATATGAAATGCCAAAGGTTGATTTGAATAGGTAAGGGTACAGCTCATCCCGGACTAATCCTCAGGCGTATAAAAATTTCACAGATACAGGGTACGCGGGCCATTCCACTTAGCCAACTTGCACTTCGAGGATTTTGTTTGGAAGTGTCCGAGGGGTTTACCCTTGCTCGGCAGATAAGCGCAGTGGCACCGTTTGATGTTATGTAAAATAGAAGCCATTTACACTGTATAATAACGCTGTATACAGCATAAATTAACTGATCTGAACCAAATTAAAGTAAAATGTTTTTCGGCTCCATTTGAAGACGTTACAAACTATTAAATGACGAAAAAACTTATTTAAAAAAAACTATCGCAAAAATAAAGTTTTTGACGAATAGATGGATAAAACAATATTTTGACAAACTTTAGGGCGTATGAACGAGTGGGAAATGTCAACTTATTTTGATATTTTTTTTCTTTTGTTTTCTCTATATAATTCATAATTTTTCCGCAAAATTACAACTTCTAAGTAAAGAAATGTTCGGCTCACCCTAAAATTTAGTCCTAGTGCACTTTAAATGGTGATATGAAAGGATATAAGAGCTCAATTTCTCAGATACATCCAGAACTCAGGTTCAATTTTCGATCTCGCAACTTCCATCGCCTCCTTTTCATTGGCCGATTTGATGGTGACGTCACTGCGTGGATTGTGATAGTTACCCAAGGTTGGCCTTCACGCTCCCCGATTGAACCTTACCACCGTAGTCCCCATATCCCAAACCCAGCCCCGCTTGTGTACTCCAGCCCCACCCAGCGGAGGCCAAAAAAAAAGTAGGATGCTGCGTTTCCGCCCGAAGTGATTTCGGTTTTAATTGAAGACGTCATGATCGATATCAGATAGAGGATGTGCCAACGCGAAATAATGATCGTTGGAAAATGTCGGTTCACATACGGTTTCACTCAGTGAGATGGACCGATTCGTTTGGCTTCAGTGTACAGGATTTGAACATCCTCATGTTACTTACACATCGATGAAATTTAAAGTTACGTGCATGATTTAAGCAGAAATGAGGGCGATTGTGGCGTTATGTTTCCTTGCTGAGGGCGTTGGAATTTTCATTAAAATTAAAAGGTGGATTTCTTTTGTGGTAGCATTGAATTATTCGTTTTAATAACACTTCAGAGGTTTCATTTCAGTTAATTCACTACAAAAATTCCATGCATCACACCCAAAACCTTATAAATGGATGCGAATGGGTATGTTTTTCGTAATATTATAATAAACCTCTCTAATATCATGAGTGAACCGATATAACGAATCAATTGATGCAGGCGTTATATACTGGAAGGTAGACCTATTGAAATGAAAGGCAGTTGCACTTTAGTTTAATTCGTACGAAGCGTTTCTGCTCATAGAGCTATCGTCTGGTGCAACACTTGGCAGTGCATAAGAAAATGGCATTTATACCTCGTACCGTTTAAGTTGCATGTATTTCACTCTCTCCTCACTGAACGCCTCTGTCCCACCCTTTCCACCAAGGTATAAATGTCGTGATCCTATACACAAATGTGTCCTTTCTTTACCTTCCATTTCAATAATTCTTTTTATATTTGGTGGAAAAACGTGCCAAAGTTTTACCAGCACGATCTTTAAGCGTCCATGGGTGCTCGTCATGGTGGTTAAAACATGTTAGCTAAGTTAACGGCAAAGACTACGGTAGGGAAGCTTCCATAGCATGGCTACGTAATCAAATTCAAAATTACGAATATTTTGAACAAAGTAAAAAAAATTGAAACTGAGAAAATATAAGGGAGGCCATAGAAATCAATAACTAAACAATAATTGTAACACGCACCCCGACCATAAAATCGTTAGTGGCAACCAGCTAAGTATTCAAAAGCTGACCACTTCACCAATTCATACCTTTACATCTTCTGTATCGGATGCATACATTAATGACTAATTCAAATCAAGCTATTTCACGCTACAAGTGACCAGAATTGTTCAAACAACATTGGGATCGTCACAAGATATCATAGCGACATAGCCGAAAAAGTTTTAGAACCAATAATTTAATTTTAATACTCTCTGGAGTGTACCTACTTCGTATAAAACGAATTAGACCCTAAACACATATCCCAAACGAGACTCCATTTGTGGATTTCAGCGAGGGTGTTCAATTATCCATTCGCGATATAAACACTGCCTACAAAGTGGCAGGTTATTTCTCGCTGTATTCACTTCATCACACATAAACGTGCGTACTTTTACATTTATAGTCAGTGGTAAAATTAAGTGGGTGTTCCATTTGATAACAGAATTATATTTTATACTGGGGCACGAAGAAAATCAAGGCATTAATTTCTACGTTCGCAAAAATAATTTTTTGTGATAAAAATGAATATTCATGTTGAATAGATTGTTTCACTTTTCACCTCATTGCCATCTAATTCAGAAGAGAAATTTCCCCAATAGTACGTTAAAAATATTGTCACTCTACTGTAAAACCTTCTTTACTGGCAACCAGCGTAGATATTCGATCGCAAGAAAAGTCCGGCCAACACTTCGCTTGAATACCTATCATTGTGTGATGAAAAGGGATGAAGGTCTAAAGCCAATGCATTCCATTCGACGCATAAGACAAGAGGCGGGAAAAATCAATAGGTATTTTTGAGACTAGTGATGGTGACCAAGCTACCAGAACTTTCCGAAGAGTATCTTGTCACCAGCTTTTTACTGGTTGTCTACGGGGGTGTCTGTCATTCACTATAAACGGCATTTGTGGACGGGATTCCAATCCTTGAATGGCCATTCAAGTCATGAAAGATTGTTCCCGACCTCCCTAAATACCAAATATGCAGCACAACGTTATAAAAAAGACCTTATAATGACGCACCTTCCGCTCTAAGGATGTTTTTGTTACATAAATCTGAATTTTCACCGCAATGAACTGGGTTTATTACCCGAAGAAAGGAACTATCAAGAAATCACTTTTGTTAAATGTCGGGCGATGAACACATTAATCTTTTCAGTTTAGTCCAAGAGCATATCAATGTTTTTTTGATACACATGTGAATATAAATTCTTCGTTTTGTGTTTTCCACTAATAGAGATATGTTTTGGGCTGCGTATCTTATTTTCATAGTATGTATACCTTAGTAATACGGTTTCATCACAAGGAATATTTCCATTCAATATTTATATAAAATGAAATCCAAGATAAGATACAATCTGCGCCTTCGGTCCCATAATGGTTATTTATATTAGAGTTATTTTCCGATAAATAATTAAAAATGATTAAATCGCATATGGGTGAAATAAAGTTATATTATTATTTTATTATAAATACTAACTCTTCTCGCAATACCATTTGTTACCATCTAGTCAAGAAGGATCTCTTACCGTATGGTTGCCATGAAAGAAAATGAGATTGGGGAACATTTTTTACCCTCTTTGGCTATAAAAAAGCCGTAGTAAAACTTTACACACGCTGCGGGACATACTGCGTGGATACGTCATCAACTTTATGTTCCAACAGCAAGGTTTCTCCGCATAGAAGTCGCCATTAATGAACCTTAAGTCTTTGCTGGTTGTCCTTACCATGACAGCGTTTTCCGTTGATTCCCATCCATTCAAAGCCAAGGGCGGTTACAAAATTAAAATTAAAAAGGAAAAGTTGAGGGTATGGAAAATACGGTAGAGTTCCGCTTCGGGGGTAAAAAATCTTTAATAAAATTAAAATTTGAGTTGAATAAAATTCGCAAAATGCACCATTGTTACGCCCCAGTCGCCATTATCATAAATATATCGCCCTTGGCGTGGTTTAATTTACAGAAAACTTTTTCGTTCCGGCGGGGAAGAGAGAGGAAAGCATGCATACGGGGATGGAAGACCGGAACGCTGGGATGGAAAAAAAATATATCAATCGGACCCCCACAACCCCTCCGTTATGTACCAAAATATACTTCGCCTTCCCTCGATGCTTAACCGTACCAAACGCCTTCATTAAAAAATCACGAAAGGAATATATATGTACAAGGTAGTTCAGAAAATAAAAGCTGACTCACACGCTCATTTCGCAAAAGTTTTGGAACGCAGTAAATTTTCCATCCAATCTAGGTATGCGGAAACTCAATTTAAAATAGAGAAATTACCCCTATGTCTCGCTGCCAAATAACCACTAGGTACGTTTTGAATTGCAGGAATACCTAGATATCTCTCTCTAATGTTTCTTATATATGCTGAAATTGGTGCAGAAATATATGATCGATTAATTATTATACACCTAATTTTCTATCACTGGAAATGAGAAGCGTCAATGTAAAATCGCGTATCTAGTAGTAATAGTGAAAAATAGATCGATAGCTATATTTGAAACTTAATATATTGAACTTCACCGTTCATAAAACAGCGAATTTAAAGACTTTATAGGGGGGAATCTATCATGCAACGTCATAGGACTATCATTTTATATTTTCAAGGCATTGATGTTAGAGAAATGAGATGAAAATAGCTAATTTCCAAGGATTTTCTGGTTTTATACACAACCAGGAGGCTACTGCTTATAAAATCTTCCGAGGTTTGTTTCCAGGTTCTTGTTCAATGTCCAAATTTTCGGCTGCTAACATAGATTTAGTGAACGTCGTCCATGGATATTGCGAAGATCGGATGAAATTTTCTGTTAAAAATGCTCTTTACTGCTAAGCAAAATCTAAGCTTGGATTTCTGATAATACGTCCCAGTACATGAAAGTTCAAATTCATTTCAAACGTTACTAAAGGCATTTACCCTTGACTCACTGTCAAAACTTGCAGATACGCACTGAAAACTAAACCGATCAAAAAAATATTTTATCGTGTTCCTTTAAATACTTTCATACTTAAAATGTATACCAGTAATATCACATACACTTTACATAGATGTCACATAGGCAAAATAATAGACTTTTCAACGTTCGTCGTAGATTTCTTCTCACTATGGCCCGCGTCTCATTAGGAGTGAACCTTCATGATGCTTTGTATGGATAATCTTGCGAGTCCCAAATTGAAGGCATTTCATACAACCCTACTACAAAATGTGGCCCTTAAATGGACAATTCTCCTTATTGGTCTCCATCCATTGGGTAGAGAGCGGTTACCTTCTGGAAAGAGGACATAGCTCTGGAAAGACCTTAGGCTTAGCAGTGAGAGAAAATAATATCCTGGGGGCATCATATTCCCGCATAAACCAAACGTCTATCACACTTTTGAGCAAGCTGTACGAAAATAACACTGACGGACTGCAATTCAAAAACAAATAATAGCTCTTTTTTTACTAAAGCGGGCTGTGTGGGAGGACCCATGTTGGAAAAATGAAATGACGGCAATATTTGTATTCGCGTGTTATGCATCCAATGAAAGAAATCTGGATGGGAGTGGCCCGATGGTTTCAACATTCGGCGTAGCTAGAGAGGATCAGATGTCGTTTTGTTCCCTCAGCTTTCTGCTTTCCTCCTCCTTTTCCGGGAACAAACAATGTGAGGTCTGAACGTAGAGGGATGTTTAAAGGGAGAGAAATGACTGGGTCGGAAGAAGAAAAACTAGTGCGAGATGGAAGAACGGGAGAGAGACACGGGGACGAGAACCCCTTGATCGATGGGAAGGTGGTGAAGAAGTGCCACAGATGATGACGGTAATATAAGTCTCGGCGGAGATAACGACGTGGTCGTAGGAAGGGGGACATCACGAGGGGTGGGAAAGGATAAGGGGAGGGTTGGAATGGATGTAACGGGGAGGGACACCGAGATATACTCTAGCTGTAGGAGTTTTTGGAGGGGACTCTGAGGTTTTTGGTAATGGGGTAAATGGTGGAGAGACAGTGGTTTTCGGATGGGTGGTAGAGATCTCGGGAAGGGTTGCAGGCGGTGAAAACCAGGGTGGTTAAGGAAGGGGCGTGGGTGATCGGAAAACAATTTATTGTACATTTGTCTTGATCGTTACTCACATCTCGGGGGTTAATATAAAAACGACACCTAAAAAACACCCAAAAATTGAGTATTATATTTATGTGCCATCAACAAAATTCTGCTATGATAATGAGGGGTTTTCTGATGAACTCTTCTCGGGAAATCATCCGGGTCAGGATGGATATTGTTCTTCCATCTTAACCCGGCTGATTTCCCGAGAAGAGTGCATCAGCAAGATTCGCTGAGGAAGCACCAAATCATTCAATTAGGGGTTTGACTATAGTTATAGGTATCTCGTCATGGCTGCGTATGTGAGTGCTATTTGGAGATAGAACTGAGTAAAGTGGAACTGAATGAAGTATTTGCTCTCACACATCTCGTTTCTGCTTCAATCTCTTACAATTAAGGTAGTAGGTAGCTGATAAATTTTTAAATAATTATAGGATCTTACTAATGTGGCAAAATGATATCGGATGGGGTTATTTAAGAAATAGAAAATTTAGACGATTACTCCTTACTGATTCGTCACTTTACTTCCAATGATAAACCAGCTTGGAACAGCACCCGATTTAATTCCTTGACGCAAAAGGTGAAATTATGTAAGTGGAGAGGGGGAAAAGATCAAGAACCGGTTGTTCAGCCATTTGTCAAAGTATTTTGATTTTTTCTTGGAAAAATACTAAGATAAGTTATATTTGATATAGGAAAAATATGAAACATGATAAAAGATACACTATAGCATGTTCTACAGAATTTTTCTTGACCGACCCAGGTTTCGACATTACACTATGTCATTTTCAAAGGTGTGACATTGTGTAATTGTCGAAACCTGTATCGGTCAAGAGAACTTCTGTGGAACATACAACAGTTCCACCAAATATCGCCATCAAGCATCAAGTTGATTATAAAAAATGTAATGCAATCTAAGTCAACTAGAATACTAATGCCGCAAAGGTTAGAAGTACCCCCTTGCTTAGCAATTCAGTCTCATTCGATGAGCGCTTAACATGGCAAGACCATTCACTTTTGTTGTTGCCAGTTTGAAGGTGGATGATCTTAATTACGGTAATAAATACAAGTAACAATATTTTTTATTATAATGTTTGGCGAGTTAAGACTTGAGCTAGAGTGTACCGTGTCCGAAAGAGTTTTAAAAAAAGGCTAGAGAAGAGTTTGATCAGGAGCTCTTTATGGTGCGGAAACATGGGCAGATAGAAAGGAGGGCGAGAGAAGACTGGTGGCTTTCGAGATGTGGGTGTGGGGAAGAATGGAGAAGATGAAATGGACAGAGAGTAGGAACGGTGAAGAGTTGGTATTGGTAGGTGAGATGAGGCAGCTTTTAGATGGGATACGCATGAGGCAAAAGGTACGGATGGAGCGAGAACTGAGCGGAGTGGGGGTGTTAAAACCTATTTTAGAGTAAATAATGCTTAGTGGACGAAAAATAGGAAGAAAGAGAATAGGGTTTTTAGATAGAATGAAAGGGAGTTGGCTATATTCTGCATTGAAGAGGGATATCCATGAAGAGATGTTATATTACAGCAATTCTTCGTAAATCTAAATTATTCTTGCAAATGAATTATGGAGAACCTGCTGATGAGCCTGTTTTGGCTCAGAAGGTCTCCTAATTGTAAAAATATTTTTTATTCTAAAATATTGTAATATCAGGGTTTTTCTCTTTTATCTTTTCTTGCCCAATAAGTCAGAATATGTGTTGGTTATATAGTGAAAAGCGTGTTAAGAATTTGTAAAGGGAATGTTTTTAATGCATTATATGTATTTTAATATTTGAGATATGCATTTTTAATGTATTGTAATGTGTTTATAAACAATAATAAATTATTAATATTTACAAAAAAAAATGCGCCAAGCAAACCTTCCTTAATCGTTAAAGTACATTCATATGAATTATTATTTTTGGACTCTATGCCTTCATGTATGAGATCCATTGAAATAAATTTCGTCAGATGAGCTACCTTGAATGTGAAAACTATGAGATGAAATTAATGCCCAGCATTTAAATATCGTCCGCTGTACTTCGTGGAATTCAGGGAATACCTCGAATAAGAGCCAAAAACAGTGGAATTAATGCATATTTTACTTATTTCACATTGAAATATTCGCCTCCCTAACCATTAAAACGGAAAAAATATCACACCAATATTTTATTTCTCGCCTGCGATGCAATTTTCCAAAAAAACAATCTCACGATTTCGGAAGAATATTTTCTGCTCTACTTCGTAGAGTTCAGTTGATTAAAAAAAAGGGAGCCGTAAATTGTAATAATAATGCATATTTGAACGGTTCTATATTGAATTATTCTTTGTTACACCTAAATGCTAAAATGGAACAAATATCACATCATCAGTTTGATTTCTCGCCTATGAAATTATTTTCCAAAAAACTTCGCATGGTTCCGGAAGAATGTTTTCCGATTGTTTTGAGTACGTATATGAACTATTACACTTTTAAATCTTGGTTATAGTACTTAACCGCGAAAATGGTACGATTATAACGTCATTTTTTATTTCACACCTATGAAATAATTCTCCGAAAAAAATAAATCCCACGCCATCAGAGAACGTTGCGTCGTGGATGGCGACGAAGGAAAGTGAAAGATGCGCGAGATATTTCTGAGGATTAGACCGCGACTAACGCTGAGAGGGAATTTCGGTGCCGGATGGGGCAAGTTGGTATGGAAACGAGTGAAATACTGCGTTGGATGAATAGGAGGAGCCTGGGTAGGGAGGTAGGGAGGAGGTCCTGCGAGAGGGTAGTTTTAGTGGGAGGAGGGTCGCGAATAGCCCACCCTCGCCTCGTATGAAGGATGTAGGGGCTCAGCTAAATTGAGGTGAGGATCAGTAAAATGGTGCCGGCGAGGTTTTGGATGGCAGCGGGGGGAAAATGACACGGAGGAGACGGGTGGAGATTTGGTTGAGGCTCGGGCAAGAATGATGCGATGCCCAGGAATAAAAAAAATAACGGAATGATAACGTCTGTGTGGAAGTGGAGCGAACAGAAAAGGAAGGGAGGGTTTCATTCGGAGAGCCTCGGATTTGGAGGACGGAAAAACCCTCAACGTCCCTCAATCTTATAACCGAAAGAATGACATGAAAAGGGAACGCTTCCAACATCTGTCAAATTATTCAAGTCTCCTTTCGGAAAACTTTCCCCCATTTAAATAACTTAAATCTAAAGCTATATAATCCTTACACGAAAACTGGGGGAGAGGGGGGTTGAGGATTTTGATGAATTCGTATTTCACTATTATTATTCATGAAGTTGCCTATTACAACGCTGGCGTGGTAATGACGAATAATTAATAATATCTGCAATGGTACTTATTACGGTAAGGTTCAAGAGTTCATTAAATGATAACCATATTGCTGATTGAGAATTGTTGCACTTAATTTTTATCATTTTTCAAGCATTTATAAATAATTTTATGGCGATACCCTTAAAGAAGATAGGTATTTTAGTATCTGCTATGCATAAATACGCTATTTATAAGTAATATTTAAAAAAATATAAAGAATTTTTTCGAGATCATCATAATACGCTGATTGGAATATCATATCATATGGAACATATGATTTTAAGTTAATAGATAATGAATACCCATTAAAAAGAGCTAGAAACAGTGTGATAAAGGCATTTTTTTATTACAATATTGTCGTGTCCCGATAAGAACTCACGACTGGGTTGCGAGGTTTATCTCAGATACGGATCTTTTCATACCGACAGATGTGATTCAGTGATAAAGAATGCACTCATGATTCAATTAGGTAAAGTCCATTCTATAATGATCCATTATATGAAATACAGGTTGGCTTACAAGTCGAAGAACGACCTTCGAGTTGCGCATGAGAAAGATAAATATATGGATAAAAATATGAAGGAAGGAATGTGGTCACGACCACAGCTCGTGATATACGTTTAGAATACGCGTGGGAAAGCAGGGGCCTTGGAAGTGTTTCCACACACAGAGAATTGGAACATAACAATATGACACACTTTTTTCTACTTGACTTGGTAGAGGTGGCTAAATATTCACTCCTTTTTGTCTAAATTTTGGAGGACGTAGATGAAATTATTATTCCGAAAACTCCTCTAAAGCACATCCCGGCAAACTTCTCCAGAGTATCTTCCTCGCGGCATTTTGGGAATCCACACAAGGAACCCACTCTTGGAATCGTAAAAGTGAGACTAAAATGTCAAAATGACTTAGACTTTATTTATTTGACGCCGTAAAAATTTCGAGAGAAAAAAGTTTCAGGCGACCTTCATAAAGAATTTGTGTTTGGAACTGCGCTCGAAAGCAGAAGCAGGGAGATGGAGACGTGGTATGAATAAAAAAATAAAAGTTGGCAGTAAAAACCGGAGGGAGAGAGAGAGAGAGTAGAACGGACATCTCCAAACATAGGCGCTCCAACAGATTTGAGCCGTTAGCGTCCACCGCATCTCCTTAAATAGACAAAAGGTTGGAAAAAAAACATTGCAGGTTGCTCGGCCTGAATGTAGAAAAAGAGGGCACGGGAACGTTGACGAGAGGTCCGTGACGTGACGTCAAAAACCTCGGTCGAGAGAACTTGCACACACGGTCATTTTAGAAATGCAGCAGGTTTTCCAATGATTTGGGCGAGGGCGGAAAGCAAAAAGGACAAAATATAAATGTACGAGCAACTCTTAAACGTTTTGACGGAGACTGTGATCGATTCTTTTCCGAATTGTGAAATATCACTATATTCCTGAATACACTAAGGCTGCTAAATCTCCAGAATCTTTATTTAATCTTATATGAGCATTAGTTGCAACAAGACTACCGATTATAGTTTGAGCATCATTTAAGATCTTTCCCAAGTACGGCGATCTTTATCATCTTTTCATTCATGACGGCAACTGGATTTTATTTGGAGTGATCTTTTAACTTGCAAAAGTATCTATCTATGAATATTAGTATAACTGGAACTAAATGCGAAACCGCTGCTACCCCATATTTTGAGAATATTCTTCGTGCCATCCCAGTGGGTCACAGAAAAAGTGATGGAAGAAACTTAGGCAAGAAAAGCGAAAAATATTTTTAACTATATCCCAAGAAATCAGTTTCCTTTTGTACCTCACAGATCAATGTCTTGTACCTCTCTTTAATTTGATGCACATATAGATGAACAATTTCGGAGTGATTATTCTGATAATAGCGTAACAGTAGTGTGATTTACAGAATTCATTCTAATTGCTGTGTTTTTCAACTGCTCGTTAAATTCATTGACCGTTATATCTTCATTTTACTACCAATCATTGGCATCAGACACAACACAATCATATAACACAACGTTTATTGCAATAACATTAATAGCCAATTCAAGAACCTATCAATCGAGCTATAATTATGGAAAAAAATAATGAAATTGACGAAAATATAGTTATTTATAAATAGCTTAATTCATTCACTCGGAATAAGTTTTCTTTTCTCTTTCAGTTCTAGGTATTTTCGTTAAAACCGAGTCTCTACTGATCAGAATTATCTTTATTATTCGACGTAAATATGGAATATTTATTTATTTTTTATTTCTTCAAAAATACATTTAAAATCGTTTATATCGTTTCATTCTTCAACTTTATACCGGACCCCATAAGTTTCGGCTTGTGAAATAGCGTAATTTTTCAATTCTGGAAACTGTACCAATATCTTTGGGTGATTTTTATTAATTATCCACACATCCTCCACACATTCCTTTGCTCGTATTAATAGGATTTTCTTTCCGTGCCACACGGACTGGAAGAAGGCATGTGGTTTTTAGAAGAAGAGGAAAGAGTCTTCCAGCACGAACGCGAGGGTGAATCGAAATGTGGAAGGTGCAGAGAAAATTTGGAAAAAACGTTTAAAAATATTTCCACTCCTTCACAAGATATCTTTTTAATTTCTTCTCTTCATATTCTAAGGCACTGTCACGTGATAACCGTTGATTCCTCACTTATTTAACTAAATAAATTTCTTACATGTGTTTACCCGGATACTGGTCTATGAATAACATATTTTTCAGTCCATTTCTGCATCTTTGTTTTTATTTTATATCCATAATACCATTGAGTGACATATTTTATCCAAGCACCACAGCTATAATCAGCATAACAATTACTAATAATTAACTGTAATTATAAAAAGCATCACTTTTACAAGTGTCATTAATGTGCTTGGAGCATAAAGATAGTAAATTTCCTCTCTTTTATGGTACGGCTGCAGCCAGCTCGTATGTAGAGAATTCTCCGTAACCAAGCCAAACGGGAATAGAAATAATCACAACCGTGGTTTTAAGAGGGAGAGGAGATGGAGATTTTTGCACGTACACGTTCGCGGAGGATATGGATGAAAATCAGGAAAAATGTATGCATTGAAAAGGACTTTGATCATTCTCACGGTATCATTTTCCGCTTTATTCCTCGGAATTCGTGTGAAAAGTTTCAAAACTACAGTTTAGTAAACAATGGAATTAAGTTTAATTGAATTAGTTTAACAATAAAAACTTGGCCGTTAGTGTGGTGTACCGCCCAATGACTCAAGACAACGTGGTTTTCAGTTCAGCGAGTCCGACTGGCTCGGCGGCAGGTAGGGTAGCAACTCCTCGAGCTCACAACTGCCGCTGATAAGCCGGGGTAGGCGGCGTGCCGGTCGAGCCAATCGAGCCTCATTTATTTCCAGCACAAATACAACAATTCCTCCCTTTCAAAAATGGTTACATCATAGAACAAAACTTAATAACAAAAAAAATAAATTTGTTTCAATAAACAAAAATTTAACAACTCCTTGGAAACACATATTTGGAAATATAAGGCAATAACAATAGCAGTGTAACAATGCATAAACTATAAAAACTAATATAAACACCAACTAAACTCTCAAATATAACCAAATAAACAAGATCATTGCGATTGAAATCTATCAACCGGCTTCCTAATGCGCTGAGGGTATCTTTTATCAACAGCTGATCCCTCGTTTGGAGATGGAACACTTGCATTTGACTGAGTGTCAGAGTGAGAAGGAACCGGGGATTGCAGCGATGGGGATGCGTGAGGCAAACGTGGCGTACTGGGAATGCTAGAGGTGGGTGAGGAGTGAGGGGAAAGGTTGTTTTTGTTTGGGAACCTCTCCGCTACTGCGTCATTATTGACATTGAAATCACCCGTTTTAACATCATCAGAATTGGCATACACTGAGCTGGAATTCATCCCAATGAGCTGATCAATATGTCTGTTACAAACAAAACCAGACTTGAACATTACAGAATACATTACACCACTTAATTGTTTTAATACGATCCCTTCAACCCATTTGTCTTTACAGCGATAATCCCTAATTAGAACAGGTTGATTTTCAAACAAAATCCTTGTTTTCTTAACACCAAAATACTCTTTTTGTTTTTCTTGCTTAAGTTCCACTCTCTTGACCACATTAGGCCTCAATAGATCTAGTCTGGATCTTAAAGGTCTACCAAACATTAGTTTAGCAGGGGTTTCATTCGTAGTACTATGAATAGAGTTTCTGTAACTAAACAATATATTACTCAGGGCAATATTTACATCTGCATTTTCTACAAAAGCGCAACTTAACTTATGCTTAGCATACTTAACAGAACTCTCCGCCTGGCCATTAGATCGAGGGTGGTATAGCGGCGAAAATGAGTGCTTCACACCATTTGATACCATAAAATTTCTAAATTCTAATGAAGTGAAAGGTGGGCCATTATCGGAATGTAAGGAAACAGGTAGTCCAAATCTTGAAAATAGCTCTCTGAGCTTTTCTATGGTTACCTTAGCCGAGGTAGAGCTAGCTTCAAATACCTCAAGCCACTTAGTATGAGCATCAATCACCACTAAATACATCTTTCCTTTAAAAGGGCCCAAGTAATCCACATGTAACCTCTCCCAAGGAGAAGCGGGATAATGCCACACACGAAGTTCACTCTTGGGAGGGCTAGAACGTTCTCTAAGGCAAGGCGAGCAATTGTTAGCTAGGTCTTCTATTCGTCTATCAATATTAGGGAACCAAACATAATTTCTAGCCACAGATTTCATCTTTACAATACCTAGATGACCCGAATGCAATTCGTTCAGAACATAGTCACGCAATTTACTTGGAAGAACAATTTTGTACCCCCACATAATAATACCATGCTCTACAGTCAGTTCCTCTTTCCTTAAGAAATATGGCTGTAACTCACTATTTTCCTCTGAGATAAAGTTAGGCCACCCATTCATTACATAATTATACACCTTCTTTAAGATAGGATCACTCTGTGTTTCTTTTCTTACATGTTCAAAATTTAGTGGTACGGAACTCTCAGCTATACAATGCAAATAAGTTCCTACCAATTTTGTTTCTTCATTAACAGAGTGTAAGTCAGGTAATGGCATACGTGAAAGAGCGTCAGCATTACCATGTTTTTCAGATTTAACGTACTGAACATCAAAATTATACCCTGATAAAAACAAAGCATATCTCTGCAGTCTACTCGCGGCAAAAACAGGTAATCCCCTTTTTGGGCCGAAAATGCTTACTAAGGGTCTGTGATCGGTACATAAAGTAAACTTCCGTCCGTACAAATATTGGTTGAACTTCTTGACGCCAAAAACAACAGCTAATGCCTCCTTATCTATCTGCGAGTACCCACATTCGGCAGGAGATAAGGTTCGCGAATGAAATGCAACTGGCCTTTCGACACCCTCCTGAGTGACTACGCTTAAAACAGCACCAAGTCCGGTGGAGCTGGCGTCAACTGCCAATTTCACGGGCAGTGTTGGATCATAGTGTGCCAACACAGGTGCTTGCGTCAAGATTTTCTTCACTTCATTGAATGCATAAAGACAGTCTTTGCCAAATTTGAACGGAACATCTTTACGTAGAAGTTTATACATAGGATTTAAAATGGTTGACATGTTTTTAATAAACTTAGAATAATAATTCACAAGACCAATAAATGCTCGAACTTCATTGACTGATTTTGGTATGGGTGCATTCACAATCGCAGCTACTTTATCTTGGGATGTATGCAATCCGTCTTTATCAATTTTAAACCCTAAATATTCAACCTTACTTGCAAAAAATGTACATTTTTCTTTTTTCACTGTTAGACCACATTCACTAAGACGTTTACACACAGCCTACAATCGCTCATAATGGGTTTTAGTATCCGGTGCACTAACCAAAATGTCATCTAAAAACACAACAGTACCTTCTAACCCTGCTAAGGTTTGTTCAATGGCCTTTTGAAATACTCCTGGAGCACTCGAAATACCATAGGGCACTCTGCAATAAGAGAAGAGACCCTTGTGTGTGCTAATAGTACAAAGCTTTTGTGACTCAGAATCTAAGGTCAATTGCATAAATGCATTGCTTAAATCAATTTTGCTAAAATGCCTACCTTTATGCATGCTCACAAATAAATCCTCAATGCGAGGTATGGGGTATTTATCAACCTCCAAATACTGGTTTAGTGTGACCTTTAAATCCCCACAGATTCTGATGTCACCATTAGCTTTTAACACGGGCACAATTGGCGTACCCCAATTGCAGCTACGTACAGGCATTAGCACTTTTTCGTCCACTAGACGTTGCAATTCACTCTCAACCTTTGACTTTAAGGAAAAGGGAATGGGTCTTGGCTTGAAATATTTCGGCTTAGCACTCTCTTTCAGAATTAATTCTACTGGTTCGCCTTTGTACTGGCCTAATTTATTGGTAAAAACTTCAGGGAACTTTTTTACTAAATTGTTAACCATTAAATCAAAGTTATCAAATATTTTACTTGAATCGCTAATTCCGTACAGATCGGATTTATTTTTGAAGGAAATGTCTATGCCCAATATTTTAAGCCAATCACGTCCTATTAACGGATGTGATCCCCCTTGGATTACATACATATCAAGAAGTTTATTTACATTCTGATAGCTGACCTTGACTTTAATTTTACCAATTGGAACAATCGGTTGATTGGTATAGGAACATAGCTTTAACTCGCTAGGGTAAAGCGTACAAGAACTTAGATTATTCTTGTAAAATGTATCACTAATAACAGTCACACTTGCTCCTGTGTCTACTTCGAACGTAGTCATTTCACCCTGAACGACAATATCTACCCTTATTGGGTCAACTTTGACTTTCTCGGTATGTTCCTCATACATGACAAACATGTGCTGAATATCTTCGATGTGCAAATCGTCAGCTTGATTTCCCACACAAAAAGCACTTGGCGTATCGGAACATTTTTCCGAACCCACGAAATTGTGTTTTGGCTTTAACATAGACTTATTAAAAGACTTACATTTTGGTGGTCTGGAATGGCCGTAACTATTATTACGCACAGTTGTCGCACTTGTCAACGCACTCGTCGATCGACAAACCTTGGCAATGTGGTTTTTCTTCCCACACTTATGGCAAGTAACACCATACAATTTACACTGATTCTTTACATGCCCAATTTGCCCACAACAGAAACACTTCACACCACCATCCCTGGACACTGAGTTTGACCTGGTCGATGTAGGGTTGTTGATCCTTTGCGTTGCTCTCCACGATGCGATGTGCTGTACTCGGCCGCCGTTGTCGACTCCTTGGACAGCCAAGGCTGCTGCGTTCTTCTCTGCTGCCTCCACTGAGCTGGCAATCTTGACTGCCTGCTCGAAACTCAAGCTGGCCTCTGCAAGTAATCGCTGTTTCGTCGACTCATTCCTGATGCCACTTACTAGGCGATCCCTTAAATAGTCATTTAAGGAAGACCCGAACTGGCAATATATTGACAGCTTTTTGAGGCTTGCGATGTAATCAGCTACCGTCTCCCCCTCATTTTGATTTCTCTTGCTGAATTTGTAGCGCTCAGCAATAAATGATGGTGCCGGGTAAAGATGGTCCTCTACCAGCTTTACTAACTCGCCATACGTCTTTGACGATGGTTTGTTCGGCGTGCACAAATCACGAATCAAATTAAATGTTTTAACTCCCACAACGGTTAAGAGAGTACTCACTTTCTTACTCGCATTTATCTCGTTACATTCCACGAACAATTCAAATCGTTCGACATACGACGACCACGTGTCTATCGTACTATCAAACTCGCCAACCGAGCCTATTACTCCAGCCATTTCAGAATTACTGGATCACACAGAATTACTTCCTTTATCCTAGCCGTTATCGATCTGTTACATAACGCTAGTTTCCACATAGTTTATCCTCGTCGCCATTTGTGGTGTACCGCCCAATGACTCAAGACAACGTGGTTTTCAGTTCAGCGAGTCCGACTGGCTCGGCGGCAGGTAGGGTAGCAACTCCTCGAGCTCACAACTGCCGCTGATAAGCCGGGGTAGGCGGCGTGCCGGTCGAGCCAATCGAGCCTCATTTATTTCCAGCACAAATACAACAGTTAGCAAATGGAATAAGTATTTTGTGCATCAAAAATAAAGGTTATTTTTCACCGCTACAATAATTAAATCCGTAAAGTTTTTTGGTGATATGTTTCTGTTTCTTGAACAAATATGACATAGATCCCCAGAATTTGGAGCTTGAAAAATCAATTAAATAGTCAATTCTAGAAACTATTCCTATCTATGGAACTCTATTAACTTGTGCCTACCCGTACTGCTTAGAGGTGGAGTGGGTTTATTTAATTACTTTTTCATTCAATTTGTACACTTTTTTCCAAAAAAGTTATTTTGAAAAGCTCTTTTACAACCGCTCCCTCACGACTCATTCAAATTACCTTGAATAACAATATTTCTCGGGTGTAATTCCTTGTGCTCATAGTTAAATGGCTACATTTTCAGACTATTATGGTGGCTTTTGTTTCATAAAATATGTGCGTGAACTCATTTTAACGATTGGTTTCATTCCAGTTCAAATGGCTGGCATAATCAACGATAAATTATTGACTGCATGGGACAATTATGGAAAAATTTACATAAATAGCTTAACCCGGAAACGCCCGCCGTCACCCATAGGTGATACAGATTTGTGAACACATTACACACAGCGATGTAAACAGAAAGTTATATCTGTGAGAAATCTGCCTGGTCGTATTAAGCGAACTCTCCCTCTCTCCGTGTGGTGTTCAGAAATGGGAGATTTTTTGCAGGTTCACGTCGGTGGGTTGGAGTTAGGAATATAGAGGGAAGTATAAAATACAATATTTCAAATCATCACAAGCTATCCCTCTCAAAACTTATTTCCCTAAAAAATTTAAATTATTCTCAACCTTTCCGTCTTCGCCGATACAAATAGTCTTGGTTGATAGCTTACAATATACGTATAACATCGTAATGTACAGCACTCATTCGAATGGATGAGTACATAAATCCGTAAAATTAGCAAATGGTATTTTTTGATACGACTACCTAAATTTGACATCAGAATTCTGTACGAACAATGGACGACATTAAAAAGCCATTATGAGCATCAAAATTCTTGGTTTTTCAAATATAGAAACCACACTAGCCGCAATATTGGGAAGAGAAACTATCAGAAAAAACGACTATTTATAGATAGTACTTAAAGGTAAATTTCTCCGTGCAAACCTGGGCTGGATCGAGGAGAAAAATTGGGTTTCAGAAGAAGGAAAGTTTTTAAAAGCTTTAAGTTGCTGGATGGGTGGAAGAGTTGGGAAAAATATAGAGTAGAATTTTTGTAACCATATTATCGAAATATTTTCTTTTTCGTCTACACCTTTGAGTGTAATTTTTGTATAAATATTCCGGTCATCACTGAGTAAAAGAAACAATCTATATTAAAGTCTAAAATTCTCGTGTCACAGTTTTTGTTGCCAAACTCCTCCGAAACGGCTTCACCGGTTCCAATGAAATTTTGAGTGTATATTCATTGGGTTTAAGAGCAGGACATAAACTTTTTTCATTCTTCCGCAGAGCCCATGACGCCCTGGTATAGGCCTTGAATCATTTCCATAAGAAATTCATGTAAAGTTCGTTATTAATTTCTACAGACCTTTTTTTTCTTTTGGTTATTGTAATTAGTGTTTATGGTTACATGTAGTTGAAATATATACCATTGGAAATAAAATTAAATACACATTCTCATATTTGCATTCAAATTTCGTTTTCAGTGAGATTTGGCAAAACATTCATAAAAATGCTGAAGTTTTACTAAATGACCCCTTTACGATCGTCAGTAATGTTTATATTTTTGACATTTCTTTATTCGTTTAATCACAAAATAAATCCTTCGTTATAGTCGCTTGGACTCACTGAAAATATAGTAAACTCTATTTCTCTAAGAGACTAATATTGCTTCTATTTTTCATTGTTATTATTTGTGATAGAGATTTAATCATATATTTATTGGTTAAGATAATGAAATCAAAATGAATTAAAAAAATGAATGTTTACTGCTTTGTTATTTGCATAGGTCATTATTGTTCACAGCGTGTCATTCTTCTTTCAGTCAAAAACCATATCCCCATACGCTTAAGTACAATTAGTTAGTTATTTTTTAATTAACTACCAAAATATTCACTAGAAATAATTAATATGGCTAAAAAACGTTGGCGGGGTCAACTAGTACATATATATGTATATAAATAATTTTTTAATATAAACCGAGGTATGAGGAAAAAACTAGAGTGATTCATAGGTAATTTTCATAAATTTGAGTTTTATGAATGTCTTTTAACTCAATGAGTTACATGATTCTATTCAATTACCAATATTTAACACCACGAAAAAGCAATTATGTACATCACGCTTACTAGATTTTTAGTTCAATAAATCGTACTTCTATTTGCGTGAAATCGGCTGCTACTATCTCGCAATTCTGAGGACTCTCTCTCTCTCTCTCTCTTCGTGCCAACCCGGACTAGGATAAGGCGGAAGTGTGGGTTTCAGAAGTGGGAGATTTTTTGCACGTTCACGTTGGTGGGTTGGAGTCGGGGAAGATGAAGGAAAAGTAGGGGAGGGGATGGAAAAAGGGCCATGCATGTTACGGGGGCGGATGGCGAGAGGGGGAGGGGGTTTAGAATGAGGATGAGGGGAGGGGAGATCAATAAGGGGTTGTGTGGTGGCGGGGTTTTTTTAGGAGGGGTAGGAGAAGTGGGCAGAGGAGAAGGGGGTAAGAGGAGTGGTGGTCAAGAGGGAGACAATGTGCCCAATCCCTCCCCTTCCTTCCCCCTCCAACTTCCAACTAAATAATATGACCACCCCACCCCATAAATCTAACCTCCCCTTCATTCGTTTTTACACTACTCTCCCGACCCCCTCCGCCTTTCTTCTAAATAATGCGGTCACCACGACCCCCATCGCTGTAACTTCCCGTCCATTCCTTTTCACACTCCCCTCTAAATAACACAGATATTTTTAAGATCATTCCTGATTAAATGAAATTTTTAAGAATAATTTTCCATCAATTCTTGAGTGATGACAGCGTGGTTTATCATGGAGAGTTTAAAATTGGGTTATTTGGGTCAAACTTCATTTGCAAGTAGTATGGTATTAGAATCCAACTATATTTTTACTTTAGGTTATTTTCGGTTTCTTTACTATTGGATTGGTAGACTTATCATTCATGAGTTTCAATGTAATATTGCCACTAGGCAATAGCCAACATGCATAGTGTTGTCATGGTGCCGGAACGTGCAGGAACGCCGTTCAGGAACTGGTTGAGAAATGTTATAATAGACAAATAAAAATTTTATCAATTTTAGTACCCTACCCCAAAATTTCTAATCTAAATTTTGCAACTAAAACAAAAAATTTTGAAATAAAATGCAATAAAAATTCACTCAGAGCAATATTTCACTTGTGAAAAAAGTTTAGGAAAGAGCGTTCCGGCATTACTTTTTTTGCCATCACGCCAATTTACTTCCAGTAATATGTAATAAATAAATAAGTACGGCCACCCCGCCTCCCATCACTGTAACCTTCCCTCCATTCTTTTTTTCACTCCCCTCCTTTCCCCACCCACACTCCGTCTGTATAATATGGCAACCCCCACCCCCAATGAAAGAAGCGCCCCTCCTCCTCCCTGCATCCCTGGAAGTGTTCCAAATGGACGCTGCACTTTGTTATCCTCCCCTTCCTTTTCTCCATCCCCCCTCCTCACCACTCGACTGTCTCACAATTCCACACGCCCGCTCTTCCTCCTCCCTCGAGCAACACAACTCCACACTCTCCTTGCACAACGTAGTTATAGCGTGATTCCCTCCCGCGTCTTGGCTCGCAGACGGTGTTCAAAAAAGTGTTGCGAGGGGGGAATAAAAAGAAATTCATAAAGCGCGGTCGACGTGGAACGAATTTTGTGCAGAAATGTGCATTTTTACTATAAGGAGGTTCTTCAGCGACGTCTCCATTCCAAACAAGTGATTAATTCCAACTGTTTAAAAATATCTTTTAAATAATCTCATTTTTTCTATCTACTTACTGATCTTAATCTGATATCAACAATGTATGCTTTAAAACAAAAGTATTCGAGTAGAATTTCATCAACTAATTTTTATCAATCAATATAGAAAATATATTGTTAGTCACTATATTCTTATCCATTCAAAATTTAGTTCCAATAATGTTCATTTATTGATATATGAACCGCTGTACGAAATGTTTTGAATTATTTTGAACAATTACCACGTTATTATAGATATCATTTAACGACAGAAGTTTCAAAGTTTATTTCATACTTACACCTCTCTGAAAAGAGGGTACAAAATGATCATGTAATTCCTTGATCATTAAATCCAAGTCTTCCAACCGTGGTTCTTTTTTTCTAGTTAATACATGAACGTGATTAATGAATTTACATTTGTGTGGAATGTAACGTCTAATTAAAGTAAACCCTCAATGGCGGCTGGGTACAATCCTTGACGCCCAAACCGGAGGTCGCGGGTTCGAGTCCCGGCTGCTTAGCTTGCCTCTATCGTGAAAGTTTGTGAAAGTCCATTTTTATTTCCGGCAACCACCGCTTTGAAGGCCGTACAGTGCTGTTTTCGGGGTGATGAAGTTAAATTAAATAAATAAAAATGCCTCTCACTTATGGATAAATTTTCCTGAACCATCACTGCCCACAATGGAGAGGTTTTACTAAAGATGGAATTTGTGGCCCCATGCGTCATTCCCTTCGTCTTATTCTGACTCAGAACATCTATTTTTAATAATTCTATTTGTGTTAAATGGAGAAATCCTTTTGAAATCCCAACCCTTCAGCCAAAATTTAACACTTGAGGCATGCACCTTATTCTGTATCGTTTTTGAAGTAGGATATATGATATTTAAAGTATTTCTTTCAGCTGCCTTTATTCGAGACGCAGGAATACCCGCACGAAAAAACACGAAAAAATATATGCATTTTTGTACTTCTAACCACTAATTAAAGGAAACCTTTCACTTAAGGACACATTTTCCTGAACCATCGCCATTCACGTTTTACCGTGCATGAAATTCGTGACCTCATGCATCTCCACGTTCGTCTTCCTCATGCTCAGTCCAAATTTTTATAATTACATGCGTTTTACGTGGAAGAACCCTTAAGCAAAAATGTTACCCTTTAGTGATGCACCTTATTTTCCTGATTTGTTTTCGAAGCGGGAGTACTTGATATTTGAAATAATTCTTTCTGTTGCCTTTAATTGAGACTCAAGAATACTTGCTCGGCTAAAACAGGTAGAAAGAAATAAGATTTTGTACTTAAAACCTCTAATAAAATTAAACTTCTCACTGAACCTTCCTGAACCATCACAGTCCACGTTTGACTGTGCATGAAATTTCCGGCCCCATCTAACTCTACCTTCGTCTTCCTTTAGCTCAGACCAACTTTTCTTTGATAATTCCATACGTGTTACGTGGAGGAACCCCTTCGCAATCCCAACCCTTTAGTCAAAAGCTTCCTTTCGTCTCCACACCGTCCCCAAACCTCTTGTCCCCCTTCAGCACACCCAGCTCTTTGGGCGAGAGGGACACGCCTCCGCCAGCCGACCCATATTCCGTTCCTTGTTCTTGTTCCAACCTCCAGATTCCCCCATTCCCATCTGAACCCCCATACCACCCCCTTTGCAAGCCCTTTCCCATTGTTGTCCGCATCTCTCCGCACTCCCGCTCCGATACAACATCCAAACCCGACAGCCAGCCATAAACCATACCTTCTCTCTCTCTCTGTGCATGCAAATAAAGGGAGCGGGCGCGGAAAAGGAGCGGCAGGGTAGTCCTCTCGCCGCTCCGACGACGTGGCTCGATGATGGTGCGGCACGTAGAAAGCTATGCATGTGCACCGAGCGATGAGGAGGAGGAGCCGTGGCATTGGGAACAACGCGAAGAGAACTACACGGTGGAGGGAGGAATTGTGGAAGTTCGTGACGGCTCCACGTTTCGTTAAATATTTGAGGACAAAAAAATACACAATATACATACGTGCGGTTGGAAGGTTGGGTTAGAAAATGGGGGATCCTTGAATCCATGTGTACGGGTTCGGGCTGGTAGAAAATGAAAAAAAATACCAATAGTCGGAATGGTCGCATTCATATCAACTCGGGAATACCGCTTCATAGCAACGTGGTATCGGGGTAGTGGAGCACCAAGGATAGAGTAATTAACGTTTTATATGCGTATGAAAGTTAAAAAATTAAATTTTATGCTATCAGAGTGAGTCATCAGGAGCCAGATAAATAGTTCATACAAATCTAGAAACAAATCCATAAAAGGTTTACCTCATGGAAACATAGAGGTCAGTGTTTTTGTAATCATAGATTCCTGTTCTACATTCTACGGCAATTTTCATGCTAAAGAATAAAAATTACCAACTAGAAATTGAGTAATAAAACGTGAAGCTTTGGTTTTTATCTGCATAGCTTCGAAACCTGCGTTCAAACCTATACTATTCATATCATAATCGTTCTTTGTCTTAATCCCACAACGAGAGGTTGCTCCTACTTAAAATGGAAGGTTAATAAACGAGTGATAGCTACATAACAAACCAGTCAAAATTAATCAATATATGGATCAATCGATAATACATATACGTATAACTCTGCTGGGTAATCATGGTGCTAACTAGTATTGCTAGTTGTCGCGGAAATTTTAATTACCGCGGAAATTTTAATTTAAAAAAATAAAGTTAAGGAAAGTCATTAATCCCCTACCTTTCTACATTGCTATCGTTATGGGACAATTAAAGCATTTCATTAATTACGGTGACCCCTCTGAAATGCATATAAAATTATCTATGCAGGATACTTTAGTGACCTGTGCATTATCATCACCTTTTAGAAAACTTATTTTTGCAACTGTTCCAAACGTTATCGGAACTAACAAAATGATGAAATAGAAATTATTTTTCACTATCAAAATGGCCTAGTTCCACTTCGAAGAGCGCTACATTTTTTGTCAATCAATCCAATTTCAACCGAAGAAATTTCATTTTTTCATGATGAAAGCTAAAACAAATGTCTGACTGTTACTACTTATAGGGACAGTCATAAATTTTCAAAACAAATAATTAAAATACGCTCATTTTTGTATGAGTGGGAATGTGAGAGGCACTACCACCGCATTAGTTTTACTGGAAATAATAATCAGGAGAAAATAATGCATTACATATGAAACGGGAGCGATTTTGGTCACACGATCGCTTTCTCATCAACCGGGATATGTGCCGCCATCAGTGCGTTCCACGTTTTGTCTATGGGAGATACACGCCGCAACTGCCCACGGAGCGTGCAACAAAACTAAAAAATAGGCATCATCATGTGGTCCATTTTGAAATCCATGAGTAGTCGGCCTACAAACTCTTGTTCCTGCTTCCAACACTTGGTGCAAGAAAAACGACTCGTTGGGTCTAAATAAAGACTCGAAAGCATAAAATCCTCATTTTTATGGAAAAATCAAGAGCGGATCTGTATCCATAGAACTTCATTCTGAAAAGGCTAAGTAGAACACCAAAAAACAGCAATATCTGCATCTCAATGACTGTCCAAAATAAAATGTAACAAATATCAAGTTCAATGAAGGTCAGAATGACGGATGGAAGACAGATATTCTACTAGAGGTAAGGTGCCCAGTTAAAATAAAAAAAGCCATAATTTGATTTTTTTTTTAAAGCTGAAGGCACAACACTTAACGTAAAATTTCGCGTAAAATAAATCGCATTCGTCCCTTATAAAAAAACGAATTATATCATTTTATGTATCAATAATTGTGTTCGTTGTATTTTTTCCTGCTTGGTAAGTATGAATATTATTTAAGAAAATGCATTTATTTTGTTTTAGAAATACGTGAGACAACTTTAAAACAAACTAAATTGATAGATTTACATTATCATGCCACCAAAAAATTATTTCATTTACCTTTCATTATCCTAAATGGCCATAAGCATAAAATCGCATTAATATTTTCAATGCGGAAGTAAAAAAAATTGAAATGTTTCGATATTTCAAGAGTTTGGTATATATTTGCTTTCCACGCATTCAAAGACAGATTTTATGATCCTTCGAATTGCTTCCCTATTTTTACTCAACTGCTTAGGTAGAAACGCTGTAATTGAACCACCATCACCAAAATGTCCATTGAATATTATTTTCTCCTGTCGTCAAATATTTGCAATGTAGTTTTTCCGTACATATTTTTAATTTCTCAACAATTAGTCATTGTTTTATCCATCAGGCAAATTTTTGATGCTTCATATGCTTTCAAATTCTAACAATGCTCGACTCTGTATTCCCTTAAATTTTTTAGGGCTGTAATATAAAAGGTTTTCTACGCGTAATGAGTCAGGGAAAAACGGCAAGATAGGCCCAGTCAAGAAGGAATGATACTCATCATTGCTTCTCCTAAGGACGCAAGTAATCATTGCCTCCCACTTTCGCGAATGACCCGTCTATTATTGCAAGGAATGATTCACGACGACCTTCTCTCACAACAATGAATCCATTCCCCTAGAGACGTTCCCATTCTGCGGCCTCAATGACCCAATTGTCAAATCACCAGCGGTCGCACGACCCTCGCGTTTTCTTTCCCGGCCATTTCTTCGCAAAGTAGAATTGCTGGACGGACAAGACGACTGGGCCTCGAGGCGACTCAAGCGAGGATGCAACCCCGCAGGGTGAGTGGTAATCCAGATCCATTCAAAGAAGCTAACGGAGATGATTGCGGCTCAGTTTCCTGAGTACTAGGGCGATCTCAAGAGAGAACGCGAAAAGATTCTTCTAGAATAGCAAGCGGGGTCTTTCAGAACGGTAACCATCAGTAAAATTTAGCATTCGTTTCACCTCTAATTAATCACGCAAGATCTGAGAATCACCTCTTTCAAATGCATAGAGTTTAAGAATTATTCTTGTCGACTTAAATACATTTCTTCGTCGAATCACAAATTAACATTCTTACGATTTTTTGCTTATGAATCTAAAAATGGCAGTGAAAAATCTGAGCCAAGTACATTATTTCAGCAATAAAAATCAAATTGTGATGCCAAATTTGAATAAGGAAATAAAGAATAATAAGACATATTAATACGGTATCACAAGGCTTTTAGGCTGCTATGATGGTTTTCCTAAAACAATTTTTAGCAATAATTTGACACCTATAATAAAAGTTGGTGGAAAGATGAAAAGAAACATGAAATATATTCCATACAAACAATTTGTAATTTCTATACAGTGACCTCTATACAAGTATATAAAGCAACCTCATGTGTAGATGGTGACTGTGTGTCATCTTTATTATATTTTGATAAAGAAGAAGGTAGAAATAATTACTATGTGAAAAAGAATTCATGGTATTTTTAGGGAAGAGAAAGAGAGAGTTTCAATTACATGAAACAACGACAAATATTTCCGCCATAATACATTATTCTTTCAAAATTTAGCCCCCTTTCATATGCCATCCCATTTCATGCCGAATTATTCATCTTAAGTAAACAGTAGATTGTGATCTTACATTTCCAAAAAAATTAGATGTATTACGGTGATATGTACCAGATAATTATAGTTTTATAGAAATATTATGGGAAGTGACAATCGTCTCGGGCAAAGGATAGAGATATGAACACAGATGAGTGCATTCGCAAAGGGTTTTGATAAAAGATTAGGGATGAGATTTTTTTGCTGAGCTCGGTGATTTATGGAAGTGAAACCAGGACTGGGGAGAATGGATGTGACCAGACGAGTGTTGGAGACATGGGAGAATGGAACGGTGGAGAATAGCCGGTGGTTGTGAAAGGAGAAAAATGAAGACACACTTCGAAGAAAGAATGGGAGGAACAAGTGTTGACAAGTCTTATTTTTCTCAATGTTTTTATTCAATGATTACCTTTTGAGAAGTTTAAGACAACTGCACCAGTAAAATTGTAAAGGAGAAAGAGGGACCAATACGAGCAATAAAATATCCGGAAAAAGAAAGTTGCGTTTTATCAAAACAATAATAATAACGAAATCAAGTCAACTAATCGTGTCTATTCCAGAGGTATTAATATGCAACCATAAGCACCCGAGTTAGCTGCTTAAATCTAGTGAGATTAAGTCGAGTCAACTACTTGAAAAAGAAGCAATTTTTAAAAAATACAAAATTTAATGCATTGCATTGTTTTGCAAAATATTTTCGCCTCAAATATAAGGTAACAAATTAGTTTTAAAAATAAGTAAACGTGAATTTTTGTTAGTTTTGAAATGAGTTTCACTGCCACAGCGTTGCACAGAAGGATGATTAAATCAAGAATCCTTGAAATATTCATCACAAATTATCTTTGCATGTAACAATGTGAGATTTATCTCGCAATAGTGGATACTACGCATCTCCTAAACCCTTCTCTAAGCCAGCGGAATACCTGCGAATATTTCAGCATAAATGAAGGAGATGACGCTATTTATGTAATACTGAAAGGGACGATATCGTAACGAAATTCCTTGACAGTTGCTTATTAAATAATTTCTGAAGTTTCTATTTCCAGTACGATTACGCTTCAAGTTTTATGCCTTGTCATAGCCTTACCCTCAAACCTGATTCTATGTCTAAAATATATGACCATTCTTATAATAAAGGTACTTATTATCATAACAATTTCTGAGCATTATCAAATCGACGATTTGTGTCTTTTATAAACTTTCTACAAATAATTGCGTAATTTGCGAAAAAAATTTCAGGTGATTTAAACATTGCTGACATGCTGATACCATTTCAGCTTATCAGCCTCATAAAAGTATGCCTTTGTGCATTTGACTTTTGAAAAAGGTAAATCTCGTAAAAGAGATTCAGATTGCGCTTTGCGAGATTGTCTTTTTCCGTACTCCTCGATGAGATGAAACGTACCTAGATATCAAAAAATAAATCCTCATTCCTAGCCTGCAAATGCAATAACACCGTGCTTTTATCACGGATTTCGACTGCATGTGGGACACGGTATGAGGATTTAGCACCACTTTCACAAAAAAATATTTTCAAAACAACATTTTGGAGTGGGGTAGAAAAAGAAAACTTCAATTTTCTTTTTTCTGCAAGCTCTAAACAGCCTTTTGTTGGATTTAAAGCCCAAGCCTTACCCATTCCTCACTGGTCTCGACCGCTAATGCGTTTGAATAAAAAAGCATCGAAATGTTGACGGGTCGAAGTTTAAGTGTGGGAATGGCAAGAGTCGCGTAACATTAATAGTCAAAGAGCGGCAAAGGACACGTGGAAAAACTAAAAAGAGCTGGGAAATATTTGACGCAATTATAAATACTCTGGGATTTCCTCTCGCAATGCCAACTAGGCGAATTTTTAATGAATCACTCAGGAATTTTTTAAGTTAAGCTTTGTTACAACCCTAAGTGTTCAAATCGAATTATACATATTCAATTAATAAATACACTCTTTATTGCTCGATATTTATAGCATAAAACAGTGTGTGAAATTATTTCTTCATTATGAAGGGTTACCTATTTACGAGTGATTGCGTCGTTACAACTATCAACGGAAAAAGTTCCTTTGAATTGAAAAAAATACACATAATATAAAGGTGACAAAACATACACTGTATTTACGAGTTTATTAATTGATTTTACACACCTAAGAACCTTCAATTCACCCCGGATATCTATTGCAAAATGCATTTAAAAACCAAAAACTAATATATCCATTGGTTTCAACCCAAAATGTATAAAATTACTTCTTAAGATAATAGGGCTGAGTCTCGAATGATTTTCTTGTTGACTTCAATAAAATAACTAATCCTGCATGGTGCATCACCCGAAAAACTCCCATTACAATTGCTAGTTGACTAGAGTTTTCAAAATTTTAATTTGGGTCAGGGCCGTAATTATTACATATACTTGGGAATTGATTTGCCAAAATGAATTAGGAAATGTCTCTTCGCCTCTTTTTTTTAATTATTTACTGTTAAATTTCGTTTGTTGTTCTGTGCTAAATGTATGATTACATCGTAATCATGCCGTTGAAAGTGTCTGTATGTTTTAGTAGCCTGCTTGTCTAAGGCAGCGCAGTCCATTTTGGACTTTACCCTCGAAAAGATAATTTTCCGACAAAATTTTCCGCAAAATCGATGTTGTAGGCGCACCATAATTGTCTGAAAAACCGTGGAGCAGGGTAAACTACATAAAACCTCCACATTGAATCAATAAAGCAACATACCCATTTCACCAACCGACGGTATCTTCTCTTACCAAGACCGGTAAACAGATTATGTGGGTCTTAAGGGACGGCTTTTTTTATAGTCACATCCACCTAAACTGCTTGAGATAAGTAAAATACAAGACTCCTTATTCCTACTCCCCCACATATTTTGCTTCCTTCCATCTTTTCCACTCCTCGTTAAGAACACTTCCCTACTCATTTTTTGTTACTAAAAGTATAGCATTGAGGATACAAAGTAAAATATTTCTTGCTCTACATAAGAACTTAAAGCACTAAAAGTCTATACCACTGATGAGAACTGTTAATGTATGAGGAAAAAATACGAGGTTTCACCATTAGTAAGATGGGTAATTCAAGCACTACTCTTTTCTAATATCAACCATTTCTTTATTGTTTAAAAGCAGTCGCTCTTGATGAGACTTGAATTAGACGGTGAAATGTAGATTGATGATCCTAGAAACAGACTTTTTCGAGTTATATTTAAAAAAAATGCTCTTCCTTGATGGATGAAACGTCATTCACAGGCAACTACTCATTTGGATAGGTACTTTTGTAGATATCCGCTTATGTCAAATACTTATAAGGTTGTTATGCTTAAATAAAAAAATAAAAGTAAGAAAAATCTAGAATTGAAAAAAGCAACTACCTTGCAGGTACGCAAATCTCACTCTTATTGGAAAAAGCTTGCTTTCACTGGGAACTCCAATTATGGTATTTAAATACATACACAAAATTTCAGAGTATATAGCTTGAAAATTCAAATTTTTCGTCGTTTTTTACTATCGCTATTCGATGAAACTGTTTTTGAAAGGAATACTAAGGAATCATCATGAAAATAACAATGTCTTGGTGTCTTGCAGGGATATCTTTAAGAGCAGCTCATTTATGAAGTATTCTACCGATAAAGGTAGATTTACACGGATTACCTACTTAAAAGAATTCTGGAAGCTTCTCCTACTTTCATACACTTCAATTCAAAGTAAGACCTTCCTCCCTTTCGTCCAAAAAAATCCTATTACCTTCCATCCCCTCCCTCATTTACCTTACATTCTATCAACTAACACTGTTTTCAACATTCCCTGCCCGCTAAGTATCTGCTCCACCCATACCTTCTGTCTCCTTCGTATCTATGTAATCTTGAAGCTGCCTCTCCTTACCCAACATGTCCAGTATTTAACGGCAGCATATACATATATATACTAGAGTTATTTTTTCTGACGAGGGATAGCAAGACTGTCCTCATCGCCGAAGTTAAAAAACGTGGAAGAGGAAAAATGAAGGATCTCCTGCGTGGTTATCCCTCCCTTACGCTCTCAGATTGAACCAAAATGAGAAAAGAAATTTTCCCCGGATCCCAAAAAGGGAGGCAGTGAGGTGTTTTCATGTGTGTGGGATGGTAGCTGTAACGTCAAGGGAGTTGGTGGGAGTAAAGGATGGCAGGGGCGTTTTATCAATCGTGGAAACAAAAGAACGTTACACACTCTCCCAACGGCTTCCATTCTATATACGGTATACTTGTGCGAGACCCCATTTTTCATTCCCAACCCCGTTCTTCTGGTTCGCACCCTCACTCCTCGTTGGTGCATTTAGTCCTAGGTGATATGTATCGAAATATCGGAAAACATGACGATATTTTATACAAAAGGAATCTGATATTTAACTGCTGATAAGAAATCGTAAAATGTAGATAGGTAAATTGTGATATTTTACCAGAAGACCCTCATATATCGACGGGTATATCTGAATTCGTCCTCCTTATATCTTTTATTGAGCGCGGTAAGACGATAGTATTCTTCATAGTCATGGTGTATTCCGATATTATACTTGATTCTATAATCCGATTACGAAAGTCGAAATATCGCGCACGAAAAATTATCTAATTAAATTATCGTGATGTATCACCTTCATTGATCGCAGCCAAGTCAAATGTCACGGTACACCATTCGATATGCATACCATATACATAGTAATATACCATAATAATCGCGCATATAATACCATGATCATATATGCATCACACCAAAATAATCCCATATATATCGTGATATTTTGTAAGGAGACTTTTATTTATTTAATTAGTCCATATATTTACATATAAATATGTATAATTACGTCTAAAAAAATGCGTGTAGCACATCATAATAATTTAATAGTTCAGTCACTAGCACTGAATAAAATACACGTTAAATAAAGTCTCTGGAGCTCTCGAAGCCATTGGTCTCGAAAGCTACGGAAGCTCTTTTTCCCGTGTGATTGCTTCTTTTACGAATTATATATTTAGTGCTAGTGACTTTAATATTGTATTATTATACGCATATATAAATGTATAGATAAATACTTCTTGATATTCCTCGATGAAGTATTCAACACAAACATAACTCGGGTTGGGTAAGACATAGTATAGAAGACAATGAAAGAAACAAAAAACACTCACACGACTAAATTTTCGGTGGCCTCATCATCTTCCTCGGAGTTAATAATAAGAGTCACACACCCACTTTTGTTCCTAACTCTGGGGAAGGTGGTAGTGACACCGAAAACTTAGTCGTGTAAGTCTTTTGTGTCTTACCGTGTGCTCTATACTGTGTGTACCCAACCTGAGTTATATTTGTTTCCAGGGGCAGAACCAGGATTTTTTTCTGGGTAGGGCACAAGGGACTGACAGGTCTTCTCATATTTGAGATTAAAAACAAAATACAACAATTACAGTAGATGATATTCTCTTTGTTTTGATATAAAAGTAATTTATATTAAATTAAATGATTGGGGCTCCGTAATACACAAAATAAAACGAACGTAACCGTATTAAAAATCTTGTCTATTTTTAAGCACCTGAGGGGGGGGGGGGGCGTGCCCCGTGCCCCCCTAAGTCCGCCTATGTTTTTCTCAATTAAAGATAAGTATATAGATATAAATAGGGTGGTATATCAAGATTTATCCTCCTCATATCTTCTATTTGGCACGGTAAAACGATAGTGATGATTTTCGATATCAGCCATGGAATTTTGAATAGCACCCAGGGCTTTGTCCACGTAGTTTGCCTGGCCAAGGCAGCCCCCGCGCAGCCATATACGTACCGCTAGCGCTCACACTCCTGAACTGTCCTCGTGAACCCCTCTCTTCGCTTCTTCCCCGGCCTCGACTCACCCGCAGCTTTTGCAGCCGAGGAAGCAGAAAAAAAAGCACACCACCACCCGTCGCCGTGGGAGATTTTTCTCTGGCGCGAAAATCTGACAAGGCTATTAATGTCGGGAGAGGAAAACAATTATTCGCTGTCGGAAGACACAAGAGAGTTTCTCGTGGGAGATTGAAAATGAAACAAACGACACTTGGAGGATTTTCGCGATGTCATTTGTTACCGTTGCCCGGCTTCGGGAATATGGAGTGCACAGCTTCTCTTTCTTTCCTACTTGCTGTGTTATGAACTTCCAGATAAGCGCTTGTCCTCGAACGTGAAGAGGACATTATTTGTCCACGGATAAAACTTTGCGAGCCGATAGCTTGAGTTTTATATCCTAGTATCAAGAAGATAGGAACACCTAAAAACGCAAGATGTGTTTTTGTTGCAAAAACCTTGCTTCACCGATATTTTTTGGCAACTATTTTCAGTGTATAAGGACAAAGTCTTCTGTCATTTTGATATGAAACCACATTACACCTAGGGAATATCTGTCGTGCGCTCTCGAGTGGAAATTCAATGATAAAATGATAACGCTGTTGCTCTAAAGTTATAAAATAATTAAATGAATCATAACGGGAGTAAAAAAAAGCACTGGATATATCCTTGTTTTATGAGATAAGCCCTCCCCTTTACCTTTGAAGTTTGTAAATAGATTAATGTCTATTAAAATTCAAACGAGTTCCACGTCCTTACGAAGGTTTAGTCTCAAAATCCAGGATGTAAAAAAATATTGTAAGAAATTTACACTCCTGTAGGTCTAAAAGTTAAAAAAATAAGTTTGGCATATAGTTTATTTTTCTATCACTCTTTTTAAAGAACCGAAAGTTTCCTTTTATGCCTGACAAATTGAAAATTTCCCATCTAGGAGCATGTGTGCTTCAACCTAAAATATGTTGATGCTATAACCGAGGGCAAGAGAGAATGGGAAACATATTGAAAATATTTTTCACGCCTGGCTAGTGATGACAGACCCAAATAGAATAATGGAGCTCGTTTGTAGCAGCACCATTATCCTGTGTGTCATCCTTAATGTCACCCTGAAAATTCCCCTTGCCTTAATTTTCTAACACTGTCCCACATTTTCCACTGCATGCATTAATTCTCTCGCGGAGAAGGAACCCTTTCGGGCTCATATGCCTCTGATGTAGGTCAACGCATATTCAAACTAAAATATTCACGAGGACCAACACATTGAGTCTGAAAAACATTGCACTAACCCATATCCGCCCAGAAAACTTTCTGCTTGCGATTGTGAAGATATTTAGGTACATTGCTCCCATGCTAACCTTCAGTAATCCAGTGAAATATTTTGGAGATTCATCAACTCGTTCCTTCAGAATGATCCATACCCATATTTTCCATACACCAATTTCCGGAAATTTAAAAATCATCTCCTTGTTACCCTTCTTCATTAATTTGCTTGTTTTTAAAGGAGCGAATAAATGCTCTGATGTGCTCGAATACGCTCGGAGGAAAATTTTTAAAACATGATGCTCGGGAAGAAGGAAAATCTATTGATGAATTATTTTTTGAGGTCTTTAAAATCATCGCACCGAAAATAATTAATTAGTTGCGAGAAAACATCGTGCGAACATGAAAAAAACGTTCTCTAAAGCACACCAAATTTATTTCAAATAAAGCGCCGCGGATATGTATACGTACGCCACTTTTTTTTAAGCGTCGAGTGTCTTTACGGGTGGTTGCACTTCAACTGATTTAACTCATATCCGCCCAGAAAACTTTCTGCTTGGGATTGTAAAGATATTTAGATACAGTGCTCCTGTGCTCATCTTCAGTAATCCAGTTTTAGTGATGCATTGTTTGTTGACACCGTGTTTCTTCAGAATGAGCTGTAGCCATACAGCTACTCTGAGTGGTAACGAGGTCAGAATCTTATGTTGTTCAATTTTCTACTACTGACCTTGATAAAAAATGAATTTTCCATGGCAACCATATTTTTCAAATGAATGAAAGTTAAAATAATCTGTAAAATTCCATGCTCAGTTTACTTTTCTGATACTAAATGAGGATGCGAGAAGCCAAGGGGTACAGGTGATTTATTTTCTAAACAGAGTTAGGAACAGAAATTTGGTAAATGAAACGAACGAGATGAACTAGATATTTAGAAGAGCATTTGAATTTCCACTTGATGTCAAAACAGAATAGAGAATCACTCGTGTTCCTTGGCCACCAAGTTTTTGTACATTTATTCTATCAATTTCTGAAGCTAGCTCTGTTCAGGCAGAAAATCACTAACCCCTTCACATGTAACTTCGAGACATTAGATACCCATATTGAATTTCCGTTTCGCGCCTGTCTCTTTCTGTCAGTGAAATTATTTCGACCGGATTCAAAAATGAACTTATAAGTGGATTAAGTTATTGCTAGCTTCAACAACATACTAGTGACTATTTGTCGGCAAAAAGGTTTGCGGTTTTTTTTTTGAGAGCCTCAAATGCTCAGCATGGTAGGATGTAGCCATATGACTATGGTGAGCGGAAATGGATTAAACTTCTTGACTGGTAGTCTCGAGATGTGATAAACCAAAGGCTGGTTCTACGTTTGGAACTGTGGAGACTTGATTAGTTTTACACAGATATTAATAAATTCGCCAATTATTTTCTTACCTCCCTCGGAACGTGTAAATAATAAAAAAACCGGGAGGACACCTTATAAAATGACCAAACATGACTTTTATAAGCAAGATGAAGCTAAATAAATTGCTTGCGAGTTCTTACCTGACATTAATTATATTATTTTTGTTTGATTAGGTGGTTTTTTTCAACCATGTCGATAGAAGAAAAACAATTTTGAAATATTCCACACTTAAATATAACTTACACCGAGTTAAGTTTCAACGGATAACCGTCATTATCATGGTCTCTTATATTATTACCCAATGCACAAGAAATTACAAAACTTTGTTCCAAAAAAACCTTTGCGATTAAAACGACACTGATATTTTGATTTCGAAATAAATAATTGGATGAGTTATTTTTATTTTAAGATACAAATGGATAGCAGGAAACAATTTTTTTATAATAATAAAAAAATAATTGTGGTTGGGCGAAGAAAAATATCACAACTTTGATGCGGTAGGAAGTCTAAAGCAGCCTTGTTCAAGGGATTGTTGCCTTAGCGATACAATTGAGGAAAACTTATGGGAGAACCATCGCTCCAATTTTACGATGACGCATCAAATTTACGGCGAGGTCCATTGTCATATCCCCCCAGAGGAGGAAGTTAGCGGCGTAATGGCGTCGTTTTAAAAGGCGCCATTATCCTCAATTTTCGTAAATGAGAGACATCCGGCGGCGATGATGCCTTGAAGAATTTATAGATTTAAGAGGGTGTTCCGGCAGCCCATTCAAGGTGTTTCATGAGTTTCCTTGAAGACTCTCTCTCTCCACCAAACCCTAGACGCTTTATTTGTATAAGATCGCAACGGACCGACGGCTACCCGGAAGGATCTCACGTCAAACCTTGTTAGGTTCCAGGTACTCGAGTCATCAGAAACCTGTTCCCTTAACATATTTAGAGTTAATACAAAAAATGCGTTGCCTAATAGA
Source organism: Ischnura elegans (assembly GCF_921293095.1). Classification (NCBI taxonomy): domain Eukaryota; kingdom Metazoa; phylum Arthropoda; class Insecta; order Odonata; family Coenagrionidae; genus Ischnura; species Ischnura elegans. The sequence goes on along the minus strand of NC_060251.1, from coordinate 83,868,413 downwards.
AACATTGGACGCTGTTTCGTAGGATTTTTTCTTATTTTTGGCTTGGTTTCTTCCTTGTCTCTCTATTAGTTTATTCTATAGGATTATTTTTGATCCCTTGAATAGCCAATGAAGGTGGACAAGGGATGCAACATAAGTTCCTCGTCACCCATCATGCACGTCAATACTGACATTACAAATTTAGGCTAATTCCATTGAATTGTGCAAAATTAACAAAATAATGCTTCACGGACTGAATCTACGGTCGATAGCCCATAGCTCAAATAGTTTCATGGACACCGAATTGTTATTAACATTTCCGATAAAATTTGGGTAGTTGCGCAGAATACCACATAGTTGCAAAATTGCTCCCTAAAATTGAAATTACAAGGAAATACATATTTTAAAACTAAAACTTTGCATTTGCAGTTTATTATGGGGCATTTTCATTAGCTATTAAAGTTGTTATTTGAAGGTAAATGGCAGGTTTACAATTAAAGTTTCTTTTTTGTCCTGTATTATAACCATGGTATGTACAAACAAAGTTTAAAATAGATAAATTCAATTTCTTTGTTTCATTATCTCTTATACCGTTCACTAATTTCTCCTTTTAGGCATATAACATTTCTACGTGGTAAGTCGGCCACATCTGCTTCAGAAAATATTTTTAAATTGCTATTGCCTATCCATAAACCGATAAAATAATATAAAATGGTAGATGCTGCACACTTATAAAGATTGTATCTACATTTTTTTACCCTAAAACTCTAGCATAAATTTATTAAAGATGTTCAAACAACCCCCCACGACAGAGGTGTTTTAGTCATGTACAGAGATTACTAGACATGGGACAGCCTTTGCGTACTTCTCGAGATATGTGCAAAGAAAAATCGACCGCCTTAATCCTATGGCAGATACGTTGATGACATCATATGCTCTTGCAGAGCGAGCTCCCGATTCTCAGTCACTCATCGGCCTTGCGGCTTTCGTTGCCACTTACTACCTAGTGTACGATGCCTTCCCTCAATAATCAGCTCTCTCTAAACAAGTTAACGAACCAAAATTTTAATGACGTCACCAACATATAATGGGGGATACAAATTTTCACGCTGTCAGGAGAACTGTGAGTCGTAAGTAGTGGCTAAAAAGGAAAAGTTGTTTTGTTCGCGGATTCTTTACCTCCTTCGCGTTTTTATTATTATAACTAAGAGAGAATAGCTGTTAATGAAACACTTTTACTTGGGCTTAATTTATCCTTCCCTTCCATCTACTAAAATTCTTGCGATGAATCGCGATTGGGTGAACAACCCCATCATCGCAGGACGATACACCCGGCGACGGCGCTGCGGACGGTGGCGGAAAAGGGGTTCCATCAGCACCGAAACCTAGCGCGCCGTCCCCTGTCTTCGCGGGCGAGCAGGTCCCCAAACCCGGGCACAATTAGCCCTTTCAACTGGGGGACACGCCGCAACACGCACAGCCTAAAATGGCATGCTCCGCCTCAACACCGAATGGACCCGACGACGTCGCGTCGCTCCGACAGCCACGCCTCGACGAACGAGCCTTCTTCCTTCCCTCCTCTTCGTCATCAAAGCCACCGCTCGTCTCTTGCCATGCTCTTGAGTGCCTAGCTCGTCCTTCACCCTACCCTTTCCTCCGGGATAATGGACGAATAACTGTCAGGGAGGGTTTTTCCGAGGGAAATTAAGGAGTTCAGGTTTTCCTTCGAGCTCTTTCCGACGCTGTCGTCTTCTCCTCAACGCTTTAAGGTTTTTGGGACGTTCTTGGACAGGTTAAACGCTAATGACTCATAAACCTTCGTCAACTCGATCCCTTGATGCAAGCAGTCATTTTTGATTAATTTAAATGACCAATGAAAGGTTTTTGTTAATGTTTCTATAGTCGTGCCCACTAGATATTTGGTTTTTCGAGTACAATCGTGTTAATGGTAAAGGCCCGTGGTCATTTTTTGTTACTTTTAGGGGTGAGGACTCATGTCCCCTCGCAAATATGTACTTTGGCAAAATCATAACTTTTTAATGAATTAGAATGAAAGATAAAATAATGATAATGGGACTGAATTATCTGTGCTTGTTCATCACCCTTGAAGAATTGCCGATTCTCCCCCAAGCTCCCTTAAACCACGCATATAAATTGATTACAAGTTTCACGATCAGTTTAACAAAATATATGTTATGTATCGTTTATGTGTTCCTTCACACAATGATTCATATTAATATTTTAAATATGCATTCCTGTTGTCAAAAACTATGATGATGAACTGGTCATATAGTGATCAGCCAGCCCCACCAACAAGGGTCTCTCAAATTTTATTTAAGATTCGTGAGTTACCTACATTATATTGCTAAAAATGTATGAAACCAATTTGTTGGCGAACTTGCTACAAATAATTTTAACCTAATGCTACTCGTATTACTTTATATGACACTTATATATCTTATTTGTCTGTTTCTTTGCAGGTGAGGATACCTCTGAGGCACATAATGCGGAGCTGTACATGATATTTAAAAATACAAACGAGACCTGACCTGAATACGGTTGGCCATAATCTTAGACATGCAATAAATTTCTATAATTGTATTTACACTAAATTAAAATGCATCAGAAATTTTCTATGCCTTTTTGTGTTAAAAATCGCATTTTTCTAACTGAAGTTTGATGATGAATGATGAATTACATCACACGTATGGAGCTCATAAAAATATTAGAATATAATATTCAGTTCCAACATTTGGGTAGACATTAAATTTGGTGCGACAGATAATTTAAATATTATTAAAAATCAGTAACTACGAGGGATATGTAGTGTGACCTAGTTAATATTTATCAAAGAAATTCCTGCATTAAATAGCAATACAATTCGTTGAGTTTAACTCTGAAAGGGCCCAATCGTCATTAATATTTTCAGCCCCAGAAAGCCTCTGTATTTAAGTGACTCTTCTGATCGTAATAAATTGTACTATTAATTATTATGTAATGAATAAAAAATATTATGTAGTGAATAAAAAATGGAATAAATATTTCTAACGGCGGAAATACAAAAAAATAAATTTAATTTAAAAATCATCATGAATATAAAGGTTACCCATAAAATATGATGCTTTTTGGCCTGTAGCTTGCTAAGGGAATTTTACCTCTAAATTTCGTTACATTACATGAAAGAGAGAAATATTTTAATAGATATACATTTGCAAGGCAGCAGTAGCGTTTAAAACGCGGTCACAGCAAGTCGTTTAAACTGTACCCTCGTCGTCGCATGCAGCCAACTCGGTGTCTATTCAAATTGTTATGCGCTGAGTAATTTCATTTTTCCATGTCAGTGGTTTCAAATCAGAAGAAGTCTGTCAACAGCTTGTTTCCTTGTACGGAGATGGTGCAATGAGTGATCAATGGTGAGGAGATTGTCTCGTGAAGTCAGTAGAAAGTGCAAAAAAAGTAAATTGTCAAGTCCGTCAGGAAGATTGTCTCCGCCGGAAATGGCCTCTGTATTCTGGGACCAAAACCGATTGATTTTTTGACTCAAAGAGAAACAAAATATACCTTCGGGTATTATGAGACCATGAGGAAGCTTTGTCGAGCTATCCATAATAAGAGGGGAGAAATGTTGAACTCGTGTGTTCCCGTCGAAAACGCACGACCTTACGACTTTAATTCCACTACGGAACTTTTGGATGCATTCGTCGTGGATTTTCTGAACCATCCATCTTAAAGCCCCGACTGCGATCCATCAGAGTATTATCTGCTCACTAAAATAAAACAGAGAAAGCTGAAGAGCGTTTTAATAGTGAAGATAAAGCAAAATAATCAGCCGCGAATCGGGCCGAGGGGGGGCGAAAAAATTGTACGAGGAGGTTTTGAAATCATATTTCCGCTAGACACATTGTTTTGAGGTCACCGTAGACTATTTATAAAAATAAAAAATAATATTTTCTATGAGTATAAATTTTTTTCGATAAAAATCATGATCAAAAACGTCACTCTGAACCTCGTATTTACTAGTAGGTATATGTAACTGACTTCACAGAAGAAAAATTGCATTAGGGTTGATAATTCGTGGTATTTTAAATGAAAAAAAATACAATATCCACAAATTATACTTTATGTACTTATCTGGGAAATTTTTCATAGAAAAGACACCTTCATACGTTAGCTAGCCGTCCTGGAAATTTTCTTAGAATGAAGCATTGATTTCAATCGTCTACGACATTACCTCATTTCCCGATTCATCTCAAATACCAAAATATAATAAATTACGTGTTTCCCTTCCTCGGAGAACAGTCCTTATTACCTCCCTCTATCGACACCAGTACTCAAATGTTATTTTTATGGCTCTTTGTGTTTCTGGAACTGAAACTGCTGTTTCTTTATCCGATCGAGGACATCTTGATTTGACAGCCGTGGAAGGAGGGGCCAAAAATGTCAAGAGCCTTAGCGTTAGCACGTCCGTTGGCTGAAATTAACTTTTGCCGGATAGAGGACGAAAGGTTTTTAATCCGGGAGCTTTTACGGGTCCGAGGTCACGTGGAATGGAAAAATTGGAAATGAAATAGGATCTACGGAGAGAAAGGGAAGAAGATATTCAGTGAACTCAAGCGAGTTTGGACGAGAGAGAGAATAAGGGTGATATTGCTAAACCACTTACTGAGCAGAGGGACCTAATATCATTTTCTTTCCTCTGGAGTGAAAGGTCAATCAACATAAACAATTTTTACAGTAGATATAAATTTATACTATGTATCCTTATTCTTTATTGTACCATTTAAAGAATGTGAAGGATCATAAAAGGGTAGGACTACAAATCTATGAACAGAGCAGAGGGATATTTTAATACTTTCTTTCATTTGTAATGAAGATTCACTCAAGAATACAAAAATTATGCAGCAAATATTTATCATTACTAATAAATAAGGTGTCTAATAAACTGAATGCGAATTGCCGGCCTAGGTGGCGATGGGGTAAAGTCCTCGCCTGCCAATCCGTAGGTCGTGGGTTCGAATCTCACCTGGGTAGACGGTCCCTATCCAGGGCATGGATGTTTGTGTTGTTGTTTATCCTCCGTTGTAAAGGCCCTAAAGTGCTGTTTACGGGGAAGTTGGAAGTAAAAAAAAGAATGCAAATTGCAGGGATTGGTAATATTGCATATTCTGATCTCATATGCTATTATCAAAATTTCAAGAGATGCTCCAAATTTAATTTACTATATTTTCGCTGACACTTGAGCCATGATGTATCTAGTACTATAATAATTAAAAGAGTATGCATTCGCGGTTCAATTGGAGGAGACATCAGGTATTCAAGAATCAATATCTCAAGCAGCGAAAATTTGTGTCTAAATATGGTAACTTACGAGTGATTAATAAGTTGGAAAAATAATCATTGATTAACGTTCGTACGTAGCTAAAATTAACTATTTAAAGTTAGGAAGCAATATAAATGTATCGGTGATGGATGAAAAGTTAATGTTACCATCGCCATTTTAGACTGTGACCAGCTATGTTCCACTCTATTATGGAATGACAGGTGACTCCCAAACCAAACATTATTTCTTTTAAGTCAACTACCGGATGCATTGCAAAGTATAATGATTACGATAATTTAGCTGTTTTTTAAGGACCAAAATTTAAGTATTGAAAATATGATTTACAAAACGCAAGCGGTTCTCATTTCATGAATTGAATAAATTTAAATATAACAGTATTTTTTTGCAGATCTTAGACCCATTGATTCTATTGTTTTTCCTATGCATTGGTATAATATTGGGCGCTAGACTTGAAGACTTTAAGAAATAAATTTGGTTGGAATGGAATTGAAAGTGCACAAATAATTATTCTTTTTAAACATTTGCTGTTACTATGACTTGCGCTGTTTTGGAAAATGCTGATGACTATCTCAGGTGAATCCAGACGACTATCATCTTAAATTTTAATAATGACCTCCTAAGGTGTGAGCAAAGAAGAAATGATCTTAAATATCTTATCTTAAATACGATAAGTATTCATTATTCGACTAATAGATATGAAATATAGACGATCTTTTTTCCAGATACCAAGAAAATTCTAGTGCGATAATGTCAGCTTAAAACTAGCAGTGTGCCGCCATAAAAGGCCGAAATATAGCCCTAAGAGAAAAAAATAGTGCTTCCTGATTTGTTTCTACAATTTGGAACTTTATTTTCCTGACTAGTTTCGATACACTGTATCATATTCATAGGACCAACCACATGCATAGGACTAGGACTAGAATATGATACTGTGTATCGAAACTAGTCAGGAAAATAAAGTTCCAAATTGTAGAAACAGCAAAGTTTTTCATTCACAAATCAGTAAAATGGATTTCTACAACGTGAAGGCCTCTACTATTCAGTGCATCAAATAGTGCTTCCTCTAAAGAATTACCTTTCGTATTGTAGTCAGATTCAGAAATTCATGTACGAGTGATGGCGCCGGCGAGGATGAGGAATGGGAGGCAGTGGACCAAAAGCCGAGAGAAGAGCCGTATGATGGGAACAAAGGAGACGAAATGAGGACACGGAGGGGGTTCCGTAAAGAAGGAACTAACAGAGTTCGGAGAAAACAGGATGTGGGCGTCGGGGATTAGAGTAAGGTAGAAGGATAGCGTGTGAGGAGGAGATTATCGGAAAAGAAAGGGGGATTACACGGAAGGAAAGACAAGTCGATGGAAAAAGATTCTGAAGCCGTAAAGGATAAGGGATACGGTGGACAAGGGAGTGCGCAGGAGTGGATATGGGAAGCATTGCGGATCGGCTTTCTGTCCATTTTCAAGCGACCAAAAATAGAAAAAAAAACTCTCCTGAATGGATAGCAATGAAAAACCTTCTATCCATTTGTTAAATCTACATTATTAACTATTACTTTAATTTTGTAATTCCATTACCTCTTGTTATTTATCAATATCAATCACTATAGCCTGTTGGGCCTCATTACTTTGAAAAAAATAAACCCACTAGATAACTAGATATCCAATGTAGTTGGAGGTTCAAAAGTAATTTTTATTCCATAAAAATTCCAGATGGTGCTCCCACGCATAGTTTTCCAGAGATGAAAATACTTGCTAAAATAAATTGACATCATGATTTGAATAAAGGTCAACATTGGAGATGAAAATAACTGTAGCGTCAATCATGAGCAATTAGCGTATTATTTTTAAAAAGCTTGACCAAGTCAATGATAACAAGGTAAAGAAAGACACAAAGACACACCAATGGACCTGATAATGTAACATATATTGCGTGTTTCTGATGGTTTTCAATTATTAATATGATGACTCAAAATGCATGGCAAAGCCCTCAAACGTACATAGTTTGATAACGCAGTCCTAAAGTCAAAATTCCCAATTGCCAACTCCACTACATGGCACCCAGGCATTACTCCTTTTTAACATTTTTGAGACTACTGCGATACGACATCATAGGCGCCTGACTTTCAATCGTGCCCTCCAATTCACTAAACTGCTACGTCTGGATTCTAATTGAATTAACAAATGAAAATTCTATTTCGCGTATAATATAAGTTTTAAAAATTGGCTTCTCCTGATTTTCTGAGTGAAAACGGCATACTGCGGTAATCCGGTGACAACTAATTGAAGTCAACTGCGCCATAGTTTACGCAACACCAAGAGGTCAAAATCATTTTTCACCTAACTAATAAGGTTACAAAATTTCCAACTGTCCCGGCGCGTCGCTGCATAACTTGGATGAGTTTTTCTCGTGTTTTACAAAAGGTTTAATGATCCATACCGGCGAGCTGGCCAATTTGACGCGGTGTAATGTGGTTGCAGTTGGAGCCTTGTGAAACCAATGTCGCTAATGCTATCATTATTTTTTTACCCGTGGTTTTAAAGGGTACTGTTAAATAATCAAATCACAAAGGCAACGAAAACTTTTTTACTTCGTGGAGGTAATGAAAGAATAACACAATTCACGAAAATTGCCGGCCTCGGTGGCGGTAGGGTAAAGTCCTCTCCTGCCAAACCATTGGTCGCGGGTTCGAATCCCGCCTTTGTAGGTGGTCCCTATTCTGGGCATGGATTTTGTGTCTTGTGTTGTTAATTCCTCCGTTGAAAAGGCCTTTGTGTGCTTTTTAAGGAGAACTTGATAATAAATTGTTTTTAATGCTGAAACAAATACTTGCAATTTCCACGATTACAAACTTTCATTCCCGACCTGGCTGGAAAAATTTCACCGCATCATGCTTGGTTGTTTCAATTTAATTTACAAAAACTTTAAACATGGAAACATTTCTCATTGAAAAGTCACTGATTATAAAGGCAAGTCCGATGAAACGCTGGGATGGTACTCCCTTGTCCTGGTAGGTGATTAGGATGAAGCCGAATATCCTTGTGCACAGCGGTAATCATTGAAGTGGGAAACGCTGAATAAATAAACGAACGGCCAAAGTAATTTCCACTCAACAACACCGGTTCTGATGGAACGCAATACTGGGAGGTTAGGCGTAGGTGTGAATTCTTAACTTCACCCATTGCCGAAGCAAATGAAATTCCCTTTCATGCTCCAGTGCTAATTTCGTCCAGCTTACTGAGAATATCCCTCATGGCTCCCCTTCTTGGTCTTCGCAACCCCGAGGCTACCTTCCCTGAAACCATCCCATTCGACTATATCCAAAGCTTCATTTCTCAGAAAGATTTAATATTCTCCTGGCTAATGGCCTACGTAAACAATTGGCGAAAGATTTGGCATTCCTTTCCGTGTTCGAGGGGTACGGGTAAACTTAGAAATGAAGACGTAAACAGTTCTCAGGTTTGCATCGGGGCTACATACTATGTCTTCATCCTTGCCGACGTTTTGACGAATGAACTATTCATTGACATCAGCTGATCGTTGATGCCGGTTTTAGAAAGGCCAGGATTTTATTGTTAATCTCTGAGAGGTCAGATCCTAATGGTGGATGAATTTTTGCTTTTTTATTTAAAAAATGGCGGGAAAAAGCAAAAATGCATCCACCAATAGGAGCTACACCTAAAAAACACACTATACAAATCTGGCCACTCGAGAATCGGCATCAGCGGCCCAGATGTAGATGAATAAGCCATTCATCGAAACCTCGGCAAGAATGGAAATGGAGGATCTGACCTGGATAGAAACTTGAGAACTTTTTACGCCTTCATTTCTTAAATTTACCCGTACTCTTTCAATATGTATAAGTGCTCAAAATCTTTAGGTTCACCGCCACGAAGCTCTGGGACTTTTTTAAGGATAAAAATACATATTTAATTGAGACGAGTGGCGCGCATATTTTCTCGAATTGCTGCAGAGCCACATTTGTCAGACCATATTTGTCACGGTACTATAAATTCCAGTGAGTACATTACCAGATATTCCAGGTCAAAATATCATCATCACTGGTTAACAGCTTTAACTTTTTGACTGAACTCTCCACTCAATTCTCCTATTAGCTAATCTTTACACACCTACGTATTCTCATTCTACACATTTTTCTCTTTCCTACCCATCTATACCTGGTCTAAATATTTTGTTCGAGGTCTTCTATTTCCGTTCTTGCCATCCACTTGTGCCTCGACGATTTTCTTCATCAGACCATCATGTCACAAGATGTGGCCTATAAGGTTTTTCTTGTTTTCTTATCAATGTTTTCAAGAGGCTTCTCTTCTCCACTACTCTTCTTAGGACTTCCTCATTACTATTTCCGTCGATCGATCCATTTGATCCTCATACTTCCGTAGCGCCACATTACGAAAGCCTCAATCCTTTCTTTACCTGCTGCTATCATTTTCCATGCCTTACTTCCGTATAGAACAATACTCCCTATGTAGGTTCTTATAAATTATAAGGTTTAAAAAATTATAACGGCCAAAATATAACATTTTTAAGTGCATAACGGGACTAGCCGTGGTGAGAACTGTACGGTAGGGCGGATCGCAAAAATCGGTTTTTTTCAAATCCATCTGGCCCAATGAAAAAAAGTTGTGGGACCGATCAAAAATAAGGCCTGAAAAATTTGAGACCTGTACGTGAACCCCTGACCCTCGCTCAAATGCAATTTAGGGGGGGAGGGTCAAAATTCGAAAAATATAATATTTTATGGTCATTCCCTATAGATTTTGCCGAGTTACTGCCCTTCTAGGGCAAAAATTTTGTGCATTTTGACGTATCTGCCACCGTTTAGCCACGAAATGCCTACTTTGAGTCCGCGTCCGCGAAGAAAATATTCCAACGCCCACGCAGCGTCGCGGATACAAGAGCCGCAGGCCGATCCCCTCCCCGATCGCTTCTACCCCTCCCACGCCTCCAATACAGCAAAATTCATCCCGCGCATGTTGTTAGGAGGTCGTTTATCTTTGATAATATAAATCAGAAGATGGTAGAAGGTAAAAAACGATGCGTAGTGAGATGACTTGTCCCGTATTTGGCGCCTCGCCGGCGTTAAACAAATCGATGTTACCAACTTTCAGAGAAGTGATGAAATATTTTTAGATCTGCGCACGCAGGAAAGGAGACTACGGTCTATGAAGACGCCTCTCGAGTGGCTATGAAGGTTTGGGAACTTAGGTTATGCACTTCTATTCCGGTATTGTCCGACAGCTGTGACTAAATGGATGAATAAGGGTGAAGGCCGCCGGCGTACCCTCCCCGCCCCCCTCTCGAACGCCCCAGATGCACCAAAATTCACACTAAGTGCGTCTTTCTTTGTTAGTCTTACTAATATTTGATGTATCAGCATCGTCCAGTGAGGAACAATCACGAAAGAATTACTCAATTACCTGCTTTCCAGTCTGTATTTCTTATGTAAGTGTCATTCCTCGTCTATTGCTGCTGTCAACAAAGTTTTGGTAAATTTATTCGCGAATCTCTCGTCCGTATGTATAATAAAAGGAATATTGAAATTCAAATTTGAACTTTCATCAATAGAGTTTTTAATTCCACAGCGCTAAGCTCAGATATAGCCGAAGGAACCGGAGTCTCTCTCTAATATATCATCAGCGGGTAGTCCTTTACGACGATATTAAAATCCAGCAATTAAAAAAATCTCGGATTGGTCGCCAAACGCATCCTTGAAGAAACGCAAATTGGGTCCCTAGATTACCCTCCCAACGTTTATGTCGCAAATCCAAGTCAACATAGTGCAATTAGCAAATATACCACTATAAGGGATGAAATACGACTTGATGCTTTCCCGGTGAATGATGTGGGTAAACTCTTTTCGGGTTCAACAAAATGTATCCATTAGGATGAGCCCCCAGTCGGAGCTTGAAATGTTGGCCATTATAGAAAAATTAACCCGGTGGGAATCCCGAGAAGAGTCTACCCACACTGCAAGGGGTGTTGGAATTATGCTTATAGCAATGGTATGATGCCTCCTTTTTGGGCGGTATTCGCCTGGTACCATCATAATCAAATCCTTTTTGATTCTGTGTATCTAATTTTCACTCGGAAAGGAATCGATAATCGCAGATTTTATAACTTTTGCTAATCCTCCGACGGGGGAGGCAAACCTCCAAAAGTGGGACCCTGTTTCTTCAACTAACACCACACATTCCCCTCTAAACTTGTATTGATAAGTCCTCTTCCCTTTTTTCATCAGACAAGAGTATAGTCTTTCATTCCAATAAAATAAGGCCCTTTGATGACACCTCTCTTTTCTTATTCACAGTAATTAGAATCTTTTTCTGTCTACGTAAGTAATTCTGGTACACTAGCTTTGATATATCTTACGAAGTTATGACTTTTAGGTCAGCTAAAGTTGCGGGAAAGGTCATTGCTGTTTCTTGGTTCTTGCGTATACCTCTATCACAGTTGGCAGACGCATTTTCCCCGAAGAAGTTCCAATTTTAGTTTATATTCCTTAATGTTTATTTCATGCGGAAAGTAGAGATACAAATCGGCTAATTTCTCGCCAGTTTAATTTTCTTCGGATGAATTGATGAAGAAAATATTTGATACTATTTTCCCGTAAGAGTTTTGACGATGATGACTCAAAGCTCTCCTACGATTCCCTTTTTTCCTCAGTTGTCGAGTTTCTTTAGGGTTCAATCCAGCAGCCACCATCTTTCTTTTCGTCAGATTATTTCTCAAAATATTTCTTCATTGGGGGAACCTTATGCTCCTCCATGCACTTAAAAAAATGCACGCAAAAATATCGAATAATTTAAAATGTTCCTTTAAAATTGTTTGAGTCTTATACTTCAATACGTAAAACCCTACTTTTGGCCTATTACGATTTTCCGTAAGTTTTAGTACTTCCTGTGGTACCGCTAAATCCATTTAGTTACATTCATAATGGAAGAGAAGCGCGTCACCATAGTTCGTACACCTTCATAGCCACTCGAGAGGCGTCTTCATAGACCGTAGTCTCCTTTCCTGCGTGCGCAGATCTAAAAATATTTCATCACTTCTCTGAAAGTTGGTAACATCGATTTGTTTAACGCCGGCGAGGCGCCAAATACGGGACAAGTCATCTCACTACGCATCGTTTTTTACCTTCTACCATCTTCTGATTTATATTATCAAAGATAAACGACCTCCTAACAACATGCGCGGGATGAATTTTGCTGTATTGGAGGCGTGGGAGGGGTAGAAGCGATCGGGGAGGGGATCGGCCTGCGGCTCTTGTATCCGCGACGCTGCGTGGGCGTTGGAATATTTTCTTCGCGGACGCGGACTCAAAGTAGGCATTTCGTGGCTAAACGGTGGCAGATACGTCAAAATGCACAAAATTTTTGCCCTAGAAGGGCAGTAACTCGGCAAAATCTATAGGGAATGACCATAAAATATTATATTTTTCGAATTTTGACCCTCCCCCCCTAAATTGCATTTGAGCGAGGGTCAGGGGTTCACGTACAGGTCTCAAATTTTTCAGGCCTTATTTTTGATCGGTCCCACAACTTTTTTTCATTGGGCCAGATGGATTTGAAAAAAATCGATTTTTGCGATCCGCCCTACTGTACGGAGTCACCCCTTTCTTCTCTGTGGAATTTTCTCATTAAATGTAGCGCCTTGCAGTTTATGTCTTAAATTTTCGTTACGAATTCATTCAAAATGTGGTAATTAGGCATAATTATACTCAATTCCCCAACTTACACCACATATTCCCGTTCCCAGCCCATCGTGGATGACCTTAATTCTATTTTATTAGACAGATTATTAAATTCAACAGATTCAAGAGTTATATGGTGGAAGATCAACATATTTAATTAAAAACTGGTAGCACTTTTCCACGACATATTAATGCGTATGACGCGACTCACAGAGCCATCCTCTGGTACAAGACACAGTAGTACCTATGAATATCACCATTATACCTTTGAGAGAGGGGTGGGGAAGGATTTTACATGTTTGAAGAAGGGGTGGGAAACAGCCGTACAGAGTGGAGACAGTGACAAAAGATACAACTAAAGGGATATGGAAAACCCAAGGTAGAAGAAGTACACTAGCCGTTAATCTACATTTCGCAATTCATTTGTTTATTAAATCTCAACGAGGTTTTCCTCCAGAATTCTAGTGAATTCCTCAAGCAGCGCCACACATTCCCACCGCCAACACTTAGTGGTCAACCTTTACTCAATTTTCACCATGAGATACGATCGTCCGGTGAAAATTTTCGTTAAAGGACAGGTAGATGGTAATGACGGAAAAGGTAGGCCGCGAATGAAATACATAAATAAAAAAATAACGATTCTTTACCGCATACTTCTAGATATTTTAGACTTTGATAGATGCCCAAAGAACATAGTAAATTTACATGAACGATAAATAAATAAAACACAATAAAAAATGAAAAAACTCTAAGCTATGCGTACGCATAGTATTAATGGATTGTACAATAATTAGTTGAGTGGATGAGAATACATCGATACAGAGAATAAAACAATCAATATCTATTTTCATTTTAAGGCGTTGGAATTCATTGGATTGAAAATTTCTCTTTAATAACTTGCCAAGTATTTACATGTTCTCAACTAATTCGGCAGTGAATTCTATCTTCAGGAAATAGAAAAAACGAAATATCTGTGTTATATCTCTTTGCGGTTGTGTTTGATATACAGATCCAATAGATAGATAGAACATAGAGCAGATGGTGAAAAGTGCGAAGAGTGGAAACATTTAGGCGTTAAAAGATATGCTGATAATATAGTTGAATGGAAAGCTTCTATTTACATTGTGATACATGGCGGCCCGATGAAAATTATAGTTGACGGACAGGTAGCAGCAAAGGTTTAACACAGATGCGATACAAATAGCAGGTCGTAAAGAGCGTAAAGAGTAAAATTATGTAGGCGCTAAAAGATTGTATTCTACCGATTAAGGTAGGTTTCTATGGAGTACTTTAGAAGTGATTTGGGAGCCTCCCTTTCCTTCCAGCACTGCCTTCTTCAATTTACTGTAAGGCCTACTCCCTTTCAACCCATCTAAAAATCCTATTCTTTTTTCCTTCCCCTCCCTCGTTTCACTAACATTCTACCCTCTAACACCATTTTCAACATCCCCTTCCCGCTAAGTACTCCTCCCAACCATACCTTCTGTCTCCTCCGTATCTTATCTAAAAGCTGCCTCTCCTCGCAAACCATATCCAGCACTTCGTTGTTCCTTTTCCTCTCCGTCCATTTCACCCACTCCATTCTTCTCCATACTCACATCTCGAATGCCTCCAAATTTCTGATGAGAATCTTTTTTCCTCAGTAAGATGAAAAAATAATTGAATGAAAAATCTGCGTCAAACCAATCACCGTACTGATGACTGCGGATAATTAAGTATAATGATGAAAACAGAAAATTCTGGACCCCAGGAAAACCATAATGATTTACCAACAAAAACGCATTTGGTGACCCTGAACTGGTAAGTACTCATCGAGTACCTCCTCACTCACCTACGTGGCGCTAACATACATTCCCTGGCGCGGCGGCGGAAATATCCCAATTCCCGACGTGCGAACCTTTCACCGATCCGACACCGTGATTTATCCTCTCTTCCATCCCCACCCATATATATACATATATACACTCACGCACGGCCATAAAATTTGGCCCCGGGGAATCGGTCTCCTGGCATAATCAACTGCATCTATCAATCAGAGTCCATCTATCATTCCGCTCCGCTCGTCACAATCTTTCCAATTTCCCGCTGCAAGTTGGCGGACTCCCATTTGGACCCCGTTAACCTTTGCTCAGCCACGGATTTGCGTTTCCTGAATTTCACTATTGCATGGTGATATTATGCGCTGCCTGCGTTTCCGCAAAAGATAGCGACGGATTCGTGTCCTGGACTAATCGTGTCCATTAACATAATACCGATGATATCATTTATAAAACGCATTACATTTTCATATCCGATTTAAAATATGCACATGCAGATATAACTATACAAGTCGCTCAATTATTTTTGATTTAATGAGCTTTTTTAAATAAATAATAAATGAAATCGATCATAGATCATAAAACCTATTTCATTGTGTTTTTAAAATTAATTGGATATAACTTCTCCCCTAACATAGAGCTAGTCCGCATTGATTTTCGTCGCTTGAAGTTGCAAAGAAGCAAAAGATGCTCAAAATGTATCGAAATTGGATTCTAACCATATTTAACTCAATGGGAAGACTCAGACAAAATTGTTTAGAATCGAACATAATTTCCTAAGTGTATCAGCGTTCCTTTCAATCAACACCCCATCAACAAGGTGTCGCTGAAATGAACAAGATGAAAACTTTTGCATCAACTCATGAATATAAGTTGTCTCATTAATATTGCATGCTTGATGTGTACTTAGTTAATAAGAAAGCAGTGATACTTCTTGCCTCATGATTGATAGAAACATTAATCATTACAAAGTTTTAAAAATATATTTTTTTAATATGCTTCTAATCACTATCTCAGTTACCCATTTTTAAGTTCCGCTAACCGTTTTCTGCCTATTCCCACAGTGATTGGGAGTGAGTCCAGGTTTTCGATCAAATAGAACTATTTTGGTTTTTTAATACAATATATTCAATCGGAGAAAGTAAGGATAGCGGCCTTCGAAATGTGGTGCTACAGAAGAATGATGAGGATCAAATGGATCGACCGAGTTAGTAATGAGGAAGTCTTAAGTAGAATAGGAGAGGCGAGAAGCCTCATGAAAACCTTAATAAGAAGACAGAAAAACGTTATAGGCCACATCTTGAGACATGATGGACTGGTTAATACAATCGTCGAGGGACAAGTGGATGGCAAGAACGGAAAAGGAAGGCCTCGAAAAAATATATGGAACAGGTGAAGAAAGGTGTGAAAGAGAAGAAATACGTGGGTGTGAAAATATTAGCTGATAGGTAATTTGGTGGAGAGCTTCGTCAAACCAATCTTAGGATTGTTGACCAGTGATGAAGATATGCAATGATATGTGTCAAAAGTGTCCTAGGAATAGATTGTAGAGAATTTTAATGTGTAAATTCACGGTATACAGACATGGTATTCCTTGGGATAAAACCAACAGAATAACTCTTGTGTGTGGTAATGAAATTAACCCATTTTCGAATGAAGAATGAAAATAAGGAAAATCAAAGTATATGATAAGTTGTGTAAGAATAAGAGTCATTCAGATGTAATTTTTACAAAATTAAAAAAACGGAAGAGCCTAAAAAATTATCATTAAACATATCAATCCCGTTAATGAATATCTTTTTCTTAAATTTGCACGTACTTTAATAATAAAACATGAGGAAATTTGAATCGAGTGGTAACACTTGAACATAATTGATAAAATTACGTACCAAAATTGAATAAATGAAGCATGTATTGAGTCTTTGATTATATTGAGATCGATATTATATTATATCGAATTATTAAGTAGAATCTTGAGTAAGGTCTGCAAACAAATACAAATCAAATGTAATGGGTAAGCTATGGGTTGGCATGGGTAAGCTATGAGGTAAAATTGAATAAGTATTTCAGACCATTGAAGGTGACTTTATTTAGCGTTGAATTTGAAATAGCCGTAATCAAATTCCAATAATAGTAATCACGTGCACACTCCTACGCATTCATTTCATTTATGGAAAGCAGAAAACAAAGATATGATGATTAAATTGTAATTGCATTTTCCATTGGACACACCAACATATTTTATCAGAAATCTACAGGAGAGTGAACACAGCTGAGTAACCAAGAAAAAGATTTTTCGTGAAGCTAGCAGCAACGTATCATCCATTAAATCCAGCAAAATAAATGAAATTTAATGAGTATCGCAGCAGCCCTAACGAGTTCATGAATAACTTAGTTCTATCCCTCCACAAATGAAAAATAGTACTGGATAGGATGATACCCTAAAAATAACATTTCCTATTACAAAGCGGATATTCATATTTTCCTAATTTTGCACTGGGTTATTTTTTTCAATTTTCAATTTAAATTCAGTTTTATGAGAATTCTATCGCTGAGGCGCCTGGGTAATTTTATTTCCATTCCCAGTAAATACATCGAAATGTAGATATTAGTTATGCCCTAGTCATGTGGAACTACCAGTAAATTTTAATGTCACACGCCTGTTATAAAACTGGGCGTATGATTTGTGAATATGTAAATTTGCCTATATTTATCCTGCTATTAAATTACCTCTTTAATGTGAATAGCAAACACTGTTACTGGATGATATTAATGCCACTAGATTCTGCTGCGTGAGCGAATGTACAGGTGAAATAATATCTCATTTCAAAGAGTTTCAGAAGGCTTGCAGATAGGAGAGCGGAATGGAAATCTTCGTCAAGCTAATTTTAAGATTGTTGATTTATGATGATGATAAGTTTTATACGCTAAACTATGTTAAAAACGACCAAAACTGTTTACAAAAGAGTGAAAAGATCCTTTTTAGTTGATCCATAAGAATAAATTTAATTTTTTCAACTATGATAGCACAAGAAACGAATAGTATTTCAATTATTTGCCTAAAACAGTTTCTCCTTGGGCACAATCTGGTCGATCATCCAAGTTGCTAAAATTTGGTCCATCAATGAAAGTAAAAATAAAATTTTGCGTTCATCAAAATAAAAGTTCATCAATTCAATCTCTGAATCCCTCTTCTTCCGCTAGTTCTTATTCAAAAAGTTTCTGTAGGTATAAGCGGGAGCTTAATTAATTGATTATTAGGTCGACGTCTAAAGTTTGTTCTGCTAATTGTTTCTACTAAATAAACCTGCCGACTAACTGTTTTCCTTTCATTACGACCTAAGCTGATCGAAGTTAATTGAAATATGCTATTAATACTATGCGGTAATTGTAGACATATTTGTCACCGTTTTTTGGGCAATCGCATGTAAAATCTGGTCTACTTACTACGTCTACTAAGTCAAACTGTCCACTTGCTGCATCCATTCAGTCAAACTGTCCACTTGCTTATGCTCTTAACTATATCCTTTCGATTAGGACCCAATCTGATGGACACAAATTGATAGATGTTGTTCATATTGTGCATTAACTAAAGATATGTATTACACCGTTATTCCACTATTCGATGGGTAAAACCTTAAAAAAAAAGAATTTCAGAATCTGTCTCAATAAAGAAATGCAGCCAAAACTGGAGTCACTAGAGAATTCATCGCAATGAGGAAAATTTTCAATTTCACCCCGAATCACCTCGACTGCTAACGCTGAGCGCGAGAAGAGGAGTGCACTAATGTCACGAGGCCTCACTCCCACGAATGAAAATTCTTCTCACACAGCCATCTCGGTCAACACTTTCCAGCGTCACATCCCATTTAATGCAATTTTCATCACTCTTTTGCACCGGAATATAACTTAGGGAAAATATTTTGTGCGTGTGAACCCTGAAAACGCATTCTTAACAATCAATTGATCATCTCACCATATTAACTCTATTTCATATAATACTTTAAAAAAGTTTTACGTCTTCTAGGCAAATAAAGCACTTACTAAATTTAAGATACTTAAGTACTTAATTATTTTGAATGGCTATAAAATTTAAACACAAATGACGGAATGACTTCGTTTTCTTCTACGGATCTATTTTCTTGGAACGACATTGGTATGATATGTTCTCAACCTCAAGAGGTCATTTTCAAACATGTCGTGCCAAGGAAATAAATCCGTGGAAGAAAACGAAGTCATTTTGTCATTTGCCAACTTCAACTTCCACAAAGTTGAGCCGGAGACCATTGAATGTATAAAATTAAAAGTTAAATACTCAAATAAAAGGAAAGCAGAAGGAGCAGGTGTCCTAAATCTTTGTAAAAATACTTAAATATTTTCTGTAGGCATAGGCTGGAGCTTGATTACTCAATTAACGGGCTAATGTCCGTCTACATCTGGTCTACTAACTGAAACTGTATACAAGCTAAATTAGAACCTACACTGATTGAAAGTAATTGAGAGACATAGCTAAAAGCAACGTTGTGCATAGAATACAGTCAAATATTTTACCGTTTTTATAAACAATCCCATGATAAAGCCTGGAAGAAAAAAGAAACTCAGAATTTAAGTCGCAATAATGGAAACGCAGCCAAATCATGAGTCACTAGAGGTTTCATCGCAATGAGGAAAAATTCCAACTTCACCCCGAATCGCCTTGCCTGCTAAAGCTGAGCGCGTGAAGTGGAGTGCACGAATGTCACACGACAAGACTCCCACGAAACGAAAATCTTTCTCGCGCAGCTTTCTCCATTCAATCCTCTCCAGCGTCACATCCCGGTCTCATGCGAGCATCTCCCAATGCTGAGGCCTCCTTGCTAACAATAAGAGGCACCGAAGGAGCCCTGGGGATTGTGCGCTACGTGACACAAACACACCATTGTTGCCTTTTCTTCTCATCCCCACCACGCCACACCACACCAAAAATTGGAAGAATCCATTTTCCCCGGAATTATGAGCAAATTATTTATCTCTCCACGTGGCCTCTTCACAGCCCATGTACTCAGCGTCTGGTGGTGTTTTGACGTTTATTCAGGCATAACTATCTCACATTTTAGGAGCACTGATCATGACATCATCACCTTGCCAAATATTTACCACAAGCTCCTCATTTTCTCATGGTTTCATAGCTGCTTGACACTTTAGTTTGCCTCCTTGATAACTGTCTCGTAATTTTTACTTTCTCATTATTATGGCATTGGAAAAAAGTTCACAGTTATATGTTATCCCCGCAATTACATTAATGAATACCATTCAAATAACAAAAAGTATGAATTATAGATTTAGTTTCTCCCTCAACTCTGTTTGAATAATCTCTCAACATAATTTCACTTGACAAGCTGAGAAGATATCACGTAACGTATGGAATCGTAATCTATGAACGATAGCTCTAATGGAAGAAAAGCAGCTCTACTGAAAAAAATAAAAAAAACTTCATAACTGATATAATCCGTATAAATATCCGTATGTATGTATATCGTATCCGTATGATATAAACGAATTATATAGTCACCAGATAACGTTGCATTAAAAATCTTAAGCAGATGTTAGTAAGTGAAATTAACTTTACGGTTTACTTTTAAAATGAATTTGTGTCCCTTATAGTCATTTAAAGAATTATTTTTTAATCTTATACCATTTTAATGTCTTACTACATTATGTGCGACATTTTAACATGTCTTTTATTTGCTTCTGCATTTCTTTGGACGAATAAAATGAACTTTAAAAACTTTCATGAAGAGTAATAATTCTGATCATTTCAAAGCAACTATTCAAACAGAAATTCTAGGTTAAATATTTTACTGCGAAATAATTTAATGAGAAATTGACGTACTTAATGAACATTAATAGAGCCGATTGACAGTATCATTCGACAAATATATCAAGTCTTGTAATAGTCAAGAGAAACGTTCAAAAAATAGAACACGTTTGTGAATTTTAAAAGACCCATTGTTTCCACGAAATACTTCTTGAAAGCTAAAACTACATGTAAATTTACATATACCTGTTAGCCTCGTAAATAAGCTTAAAACTAGCATTTATTAAATGTAATTATTTTTCGGGGAAAAAAGCAGTCTAATACCTTTCAGTTCGGCATGGTAGCTATATTTATTTTGTATCGTTTCCAGTGGACTGTAAATTAAAGAAATCTTAAGCTTGTATATAATTTAAGATAACAAGAAAAATATGCAGAAGCGATCCACAGCTGCATTTAAAAAATAGGCAACTTCTACGTATAAATATTTTTAATTGGATCGACTCAGTTTTTCACGACTTCATAAGGTGATCATAAGATGATATTCTCAGTGCCGCACTTAAAAATATCTTATCTTAATTTGTCAAGCAATCCACTGCCAAGCACATTGCGTCCTAGTTTCTAGCTACTCATATCCTTCTTGCTTTGAAAAAGGTAAAAGGAAGAACGTGGATATAAATCTTTTGTTGTTAGTAATGTTCCAAAAAATCTTTGATCACCTTGATGATGGCTGTATATTAGTCGACATATTGGGTCAGAACAATAAAAGATATTGTGGAACATTAGTTAGTGATTTATTTCACACATTAGATAAGTGATTCCACCAAAAGAAGCCTGAGCAAGTGATATATAAAAGGGAGAATGTTATTGATATCCTAAATGCATGAATCGAAGCCCATGCTTTCCTGTAACTCATGTTTATCATCATCTCCACTGGTTTTAAATACGAGTCTATCTCGTACCTACCCTTCGCGGGAATACGTCATTGCCTTTAACATTCGCTCGGCTCCCGACGTCTTCGTCCTTGAGGATATGAACTCTTTTCTTCCTATCTCGCGTCTTGCACTAAAATGTCTCCCCTCATCTTTCCACTGTTCAGTTTCCCATTCTTATTCCCTTGCCTCGTACCATCGCATCAAGTCGTGGGCGGGATGAGCTTCGCTTGGTTTGGGTATTTCTTTTTAGTCCGACCAAAAAGAAGGGAGAAAAAGTTCAGTTGACTCAACACTGCGAGAAAAAGACGGCAAAAAATAGTGTATCCACTGCCTCCCCCTCTCTCAAGTAATCCTATCCTATGAGACAAGATGGACAATTCGGAGCGAGTCGGGGAGCTTGCGAGATTTATTTGGCCGGAGTTGCGAGCGCGTCGGCCGGTTCATCTCCCAACCATCCACCTCGCCCTCCTAAGATTCGCGAAGGATTCGGGGAAACAGAACCTACATTTTCACTTAAATTTTATTTACATTTTTGTCGTGCTCGACCTGCGACTTCTCATATATATCCCACTCTATTCTTCACCCGAATACGAACCAGTATCACGCCCCGAAATCTATTCAGTCTGGTTAGCGATATTATTCCACGCCCCCAGGTTTGTTATTCTTTCAATTTTTGCCAGCATCATCACATGCGAAGAGGTTGTAAGTCATTTTTTCAGCATTCGTGGGAGAAAACTCGTTTTTTTGTGCGACAAAAATTATTTTTTTTTCTATATTATTCGTCGCTCTCTCTCATTCTTCATGGTGACGTCTAAGAAAAAAAACGATACGCTTTAGTCCCGGGAGTGAAATAGCGCATGACTTGGAGTTTCATTTCAGCATTAGACAATGGTTGGCAGGAGAATTTACGTAGGGAAGTTCTAATTTTATCGCTTTCATTATGTCATTTCTACTACTTTCACGGGTTCTTTTTTCTAGGCATTTTATGAGGTTATCGTGGCCTATTCTAGTTGAAACTGCAAACAAGAGAAGTGGGTGAAAGGTTTTTTTTTCTTCTTTAGGACTATGAAAATATTAATAGACGGGTAGAAATAGCATTAATGTATGATGAGTTTCGTTATATGAGGAGGAGAAAAGGTCAACTTTTGGCCATAAAAGCCATTTTTGAGTTTCTCTATTTAAATTAAGGTTCTGATTTGACTTATTGGCAAATTTTTTTCATAGCCTGCCAATTTCCACCAATTTTTCAAAGGCCAATCATGCCAATTTTTCTACGGGTGAGTAAATATTGAATAAATATATTTGTTTACCTTTATTTGATTCTCTCAAAATATTTTGCAAAACGAACATTTTTCTTAGACCCCATGAAAATAACGAAATCAAAGTTAATTAAACGTATTAGTATATTACTGAAATAATTTATTCCAATAGCAGTGAAGCACTTCCTTTTCCCGATTATTATTAATCACAAGATCTCAAGATTTGATAAGATATAGTGCCTAATGCACTAAGATACACGGGTTGATGAGAAATGTCGTGCGAATTAACCAAACTTATTGAAATTGCCTCAATATCGTTCAACTCTAATTGGAGAAAAGAAAACAAAGGGTATTGATTAAACAGAGAATTCGTCTCGCTTCGTTTAAAATTCCTCCATTAAGTTTCATTAGAAATCTCAAATATTTAATGGCTTTGAATGGTGATTCCTCGATTTCCTCTTGAAGATCTTTTCTTATGCCGCATTAAAATTATTATTTGAGTATTGAATAGGATTAAAAATAAATACCTGACATTATAAACCAAATAATTCTTTATAAAACCTTATATTTTAGACAGTCTATCCTAATTACGGCCTAATTTATCCTGAAATGAACTAAATTAGAGTCAATAATAGTTCACACATTAATGATATGTACCCATGTCAAATACGATGGAAATCATCCCTCACAGCAGTTATGAATTCATTTACTCTAAATACCTAATCCAAACTTGATGTTTGACATTTTGAATATTCTATGGTTTTAAAGTAAGTAACGGAATGATTACGAAAGGATTTTACCGTCCTATAAACAGCAAACGTGGCGGGAGAGTTTTTACTATGAGTGAAAACAGATTAAGCTTCTTACTTTGCGTCTCTTTTTCACTAATAACTGCGGATTATTACGGTGATTCCCTCCATTATACTCGTAGAAGGGAATGGTTGTTGTTCCTAACGTACCCGCCTCGCTCTCAACAAAGGCGGCTTCAATGATCTCTCTACTTCTATATGCAGCGACTCACTTTATCCTCCTTCCCGCGTCGCTTTTCAACTCGGTTGGCAAATCCTCTTCTCACACGTGCCATTCTCCAATTCCCATTCTCTCCGCCCTCGCTACTCCCAGCCATCTCTTGTCCCCGCTCCTCCTGCGAGGTTCACATCATCTTCCATTCATTTCTCTTTTTAATGGCGTGCCTCACTCCCTTATATATACGTACCTGTTCTCTCTCATTTTACCCATTAACCGTTGTAACCTCCGACAGATACACTCTTCTTCTTAGGAGATTGAATTGAAGGAGAGGCTCTTTGTGCATTTTTACTGTGTTTCGGTTGGATCATCCCGTTTTAAATGCAAACATAGAGATGCTTTTTAGGGTATTCAACAAAACTGATAGAATAATCGGCTTGTGCTTGAAATCATTCTCAAAGCAATACAATATTTAATAAATGATGTAATACTATTCATATAAACAATCGAGATGAGGGAATATTTAATTGAGTGAGACAAATTCTCTTTTTAGTCAATAACCTTTGTTTTCTTTTTTCAACATTAAGTTGAAAGACGTTGAGATAAGTCGTTAATTTTGGCTCCTTCGCACCTAAGTACTAACTTGTGTATCTCAGCATGAAAAAGTTTGAAATTTACAAAATAGAAAGATACTTTGAGCAAAAAAACTTTTTTTGTACTCACGCAAAAAATGAATGGGTTTTTTTTACTGCAGCTGTCCCAACTGGCAGCAAAAATGCTTCTATTTGTGTGCAATATTTTTACATTGCTTCCTAAATTTTCATGCTAGTATTGATACAAGTGGGAAGGCGTTATTATATCCGTCCCTGACGCATTATGTAGTTGATATTTTAAACTAACTAATATTTTTGCCTCTAACACTGTAATTAAAGGTCAATCGGGACACACTTTTCATTTCTGTTACCCATAATGTTCCTAATCAGAGTAGCTCCCATTTTACCTATTTAACGTTATGACCTTCAACAGATAATTTCTTCTTCTTAGTAGATCGAAGTGAAAGAGGGGAACTTCGTACATTTTTGTATGTTTCGGTTGGCTCATCCCGTCCAAATAAAATATAAAGATTTTTTTTTCTTTTAACGTATTCTACAAAACTGATGCAATAATCGGCTAATTCTTTACTCCCTAAAATTAATAAATATTTTCATTAAAACTGAAACAGTCAATTTTACACTTAATTAATAAAAAAATACTTTGTGTAAGAAACGCCTTTTATATGATCTTGTGCGAATAAATGGATCATTTACTATTCCAAAATGAGATATACTAGCCATGCCAACCATCACACTGCTACATTGTTCTACATTGCCTACTAAATGTTCATGCTGGTATTGATACAAGTGAAAAGAGTTTGTTATATCCGTCACTGACGCACTCTGTAGTTAAAAATTTTAAATGACTGATTTTTTTCCGGCGAACACTGTAAGAAAAGGTCAAAAAGGTCATTTTTTAATCCTGTGGACCACAGACTATCTAAATCATGTAGCTTGAAATGCATCTCTTATGTCACCCAAACTGGCTTAATTAGTAGGATCAGTTGCTTAAGAACAAAAACCGCATTCCGCGTCAATTAATTATATACTCTGCAACATATACTTCTTCATTTTTTAGTATTTAATTTTTTCTGCTATTATTGGGACTTTATCAATAAGACAATAATTACAACACTCCAGATAGTTCATGTGCGTTTTATCTTACTTCATGAACCTATTTGGTTTTATGTAGAATGCAAAGTAACAACATTGTTACTGTTCAGTAGAATGAACTAAACAATTGTGATGAGGATATGTAAGGAGAAAATACCAAGCAGCTCCGCGCAACGTTATGGTAAAATGCATTTAAATGCAAGAAAAATGCATAATGTGAGGAAAATCGTAATTTTTCTTTCCTAATTCTTCCCATACACAGCTAAATGATTATCACTTTTAATTTTCTCCACGATTCAACTCGGCACAACACCTTTCCGACTCTTGGCCGTTCACTTCTCCCTCTTTTCCCTGCTTTCCTTTCCTTTTTCCTTTTTGCTCATCTCCTGCTCCTTGTTCCTCATTCCTCATCATTTTTGGCTTGATTTTCCCGGAAACAAGAGTTTCCCCCGCTTCATGGGAGAGAGAGAGAGAGAGAATGTAGCTGGTACATTCCATTCGCTCAATCTCTCCCTCACTCCGTCATTCCCATTCTCGTGTCCTTTCCCTCAACAAACAACTGCCGCATGGCGCGCGGTGCCGAGCCGATTTTCATTTAACTTGGTACGAGGCTCGTGAGAATTGGCCGTGTTTTATTTGGCAGCAGTTCCCGAGTTCGACCACAGGATGGCTCCCCATGTTTCATCTGCATACACGAATCCATGGCGGTGGAGATTTTTGCATTTTTTGTAACTTCCCTGGCCATCGTAAAACGCTCGAATTTCGGTGCACGGACGACACCATTGTACCCACCTATCGACAAATGCTCCATCCGTGACCAGCAACTATTGATTCTCATTTACAGAAGGGAATATAACCGTGTCTTTTCCTCGCCATTCTTTTGCATCTGGCAGAGGCTCTAATTTTTCCAGTAAAACGGAATAATAAACGGAATCTGCTGTAGATAAAGTAAGGAATTCAACTACACAATTTACATATAAATGCTTGGATGCCAAACACTGTTGGCGCTAGGGTATTTCCTACTCTTTCTGAGAGACTCTCAGATTCATTTCATTAATAAACACTTTTGGCTGCAATAAAAACTATATTCCTACTATGTAACAACTTTCCTCCATACTCTGATTTTCAAGAACGTGTAATTTATGGGAAAAATGTGACCCAGCTCCGGTTCAATATTACTTCTAGGTAATAGTTTGGCCAAACCTCGACTCCTTCCATGAATCTCATTCAAAATATTCCGCTACAAATGCGGATACGTCCTAAAACAAAACGGTAACCACGGTAAACTTCACATATTTTTTAACAATGACAAGAACGTGCACCAAAAATTTATAAATAAACAAGATTATTTGGAGAATGAATATTTTTACAATTTTTAAGACTATACCAACAATTATTTTTTCGTCTAAACAAAAGTTTTAAAATAAAATTTTTTTCTTCACCGAAGTCTAGTTTGAAAACATCACTTCTCTAGCCGTTTTTCAAATTATGTAACTGTAAATTTCAAAAAATAAATAAATTTAGCTAAATTTCGAGAAATTTGAAACAGTTTAAAAGCTTTTTCATTCCTTTCAAACAAACTTGAGTGTTAATACCGGATTGAACTAACCCATTTCTTTTCTGAAAAAGCCTAAGATTTTTTGGTAGTAAAACAGTCACGAATAAACTTATACATGTCTTGCTTGGCCTAGCATGAAAAACTAATAATTAGTTACTCATTAAGGAGAGCACTTTACACAACCGTTACCTTCCCAATGACTTGTTTTCTCAGCAATCCTATAATTTCACTTTGCTGGAAGAGCAGGTAAACACTATTTTTCTGGTTGCTTTCACATGTTGCCGAAAGTAAATTCTCACCATATTTTTCTTACAAAATGTAGTCGTACTTCAGAGTATAAACATTCGACTGTTTTTTGTCTAAGCTTACAACTTTTACTTAAAACTTCCATCTCAAAACATTCCAACTGATGTAACTACTTTTGAACCAGGAAAACTCAATTCATTAAAAGACTTTAAATTTAATTTTTCGACTGTTTGAGGAGTCTATTTAATCATTTCCCCATCCCTCTCTTTGTAATCCCTCTTTCGCAAAGGAAATTTCACCCCACCGCCCAAGTGTTTGCTTGTTAACCACTTCCATCATCAAATACCTCCTAGAAACTTGGGAAATTTCATGGCGTAATCTCGAGGAGTTAGGATTGACTCAATCTTTTTACTGTTTGAGAGTGCTTAGCCGAATCGCAACCAAGGCGTGAACCCAACAACTCTTACCCAATTTTGCGCGGCACTTGCTGGCGCTCTGTGACCTAAAGTTCGACGAGCCGCCACTGTAAGAGGAGATGAAGCGCCTTAGAGTCATAAACGAGACACTCGTGACGGAGTGCTTCAAAATGTCGCTTTGGGAAATGGCTGAACCCACCGATGGATCCATTCCCGTTGACGCGGCGTTGGGGAATCGAAAATCCGTTCCCTCATCATTCATTAAAGAGTAGTCGGAGAGGAGAGCGTCGGAGCTGAAGAGGTAATGGCATCCTGGGAGCAGCTGCGGATGCTGTATCAGCTTTGGATGGAAGTCAGTCCGGCTGGCCATTTCCCAACTTCGCGAAATCGATTCTAGGAGAGGTTTTGCAGAGACGATGGAGTATGAGTACTCCATCCGGGCGTCATATATCACAAATCTTGAGGAGAAATAGACTGAAATTTTTTCCATGAAAGTAAAGGAGAGTCACATGCTTAGAGGCATATTTATACTATGCAACTGAGACTGACAAAACGTTCTTAGCGATACTGCTGCCAGTTTTTCCATTTCAAAAGAATTACATTTATGTTATCGGCACGGCGCATTCAAGGAATTGAACAATTAGCAGCGGAGCACGAATTAGCTTTGGAGCCACAAGAAACTGAAACTTCTTAGGCCTATATGGCTGGAGCTATGAAGAACAGATATATTTTAAAAGCAACTCATGTAAGAAAACCACAACGTTTCCTGATCCGGCAGAAATGACAGGTAAGAGCGATATTTTGCCGAACGGTTAGGTATGAGGATTCCTTTTTCTGAGAACAACAAAGCAGTTCAGATATTCCAGATATATATTTTCTACGCTAAAATTCTTATCTTATCAATTTTGTCAATGGCTGGACAGCAGCTGCGGATTCTGTATCATCTTTGGATGGAAGACAATCCAGCTGGACATTTCCCAACTACGCGAAATCGATTCTAGGAGAGGTTTTGCAGCGACGATAGCGTATTAGTACTCCATCCGGACGTCATATATCACAAATCTTGACTGAGAATAGACTAAGAATTTTTCCACGAAAGTGAAGGAGAAACGAGTCACCTGCTGAGTGGTAGATATAAGCTATGGACCGTTAAAACTGAACCTGACGTCATGAACATGTAGGGTAGATAGCGTTTCAAAAAACTTGCTTATCGATAGAATGGCAAGTTGAACCCATCTAAACAGAACTATATTTATGTGATCGGTATAGCATATTCAAGGAATTGAACGATGCACAGCGGAGAACAAATTAGCATGAGAGCCGCTAGATACTTAAACGGTCTAGGCTTATATGACTTGAGCTATTGAGAACAGATATATTTTAAAAGAGACTTGGAAAGCATCATATTGTCACCTCACTATCTTTCTTGGTCCAAATGTATTTGTAAATGTAATATGTATCGATAAGTAAGAGCAATATTTTACCGAATGGAATGGTATAAGGATTCGTTTTTATCAGAAAAACAAGTCAGTTCAGATATATCAGACGTGACTCAGTAGTTAAATATTTCCAACGCGAATATTCTCTCCTTAAAATTTTTGGTCAACAGCCATAGCACTCCCCGCCACACCACTATTGATTCGACTTACAGGGTGGTATAAAGTAGTAGACAATGCGCTCTCCATAGAGCACTCAAAAGATCGGGCATTCTCTGAAACGACCGGAATTCTAGCCCAGGTCGAGTAAGTGGGAGGCCAACCTAGCGCTAGCTGAGCAGTGGTTGGCCAACACTCTATACTAATGGCGGGAAACGTGAACAGCCCAGAGAGCCTTAGAAATTTGTACGAGAGGTTAGAGGATGTCAATTAGCCCCTGACAAACGTCCTTTTCACACCAAGATCATTATTCACTTCTTATACCCGCTTAATCTGGACTTTTTATATTTTTGATTCTCAGTTTTAAAACATGTTAGATGGAAGGGATAGAATTTACGTCGAAATTATATCTTTCACATTCGGCCATTCTCTCTTGATTTTTAAATAAGTTAGAGCGAAAATTGCCGTCATTGTTTTCAAGTGTGGATAACGTATTTTCTGTTCATAAAATCATTAATGGAGAGCTGATAATAGCTCATTGAGGGAATCCAACCGACACACAGTGTTGCTGCCTTTTCTTTTGGCCACTTGTCCGAGGAGGCAATGAAGGTCAGAGTTTATCAGATATTGAATAGAATTATTTCTTGTTAGATTAGTGTATTAGAATTATTTCTTGGCAGTAGTTGTGAAAGATAAGGAAAATTGTTGATTTATTTCTTTGACTATTAAATAAACCCAAAAGAATGGAAAATCTCACTAAAATTATCGTGCCAAATGATGTGCCCAGTAATTAGATCCACGCTACAAAAAGAGCTTATTACAATCGGAACATTAAATTTGGCGTTTAACTTGAGTTAAAAGGAGTTGTGAAATATTGTTTACGGCATTTCAAGGCTTTAATGTCTTCATAGAAAATTGTGAAACAAAGGACCCATTTTCAGAGTGCTTCCAAATCTATTGGCCCGTTTCTAAGAACTATAAAAGGGACTCCATCTACTTTATTAGAATTAGTTATTACAATTTTGAAATGATTAATGAAATACAATAATATTTATCATATACCTATAATGAAAACTTCCAAATAATGTTAACTTAGTATCAAATACAATCAAACATATGAGAAATTTGAAAATGTCGTCTTGGTTCATTCACCATTAATTGTTCTAAAATTGTCCGAAAATAAACGGTATAATTCATTGAATACATGCATTTAAATATCTAATTCAGTTTTATAAGATTGCAGTTGCATATACCATTTGCATCTAGCATCGCGGAAATAATCTCAAATTCCATAGGCTTTCTTGAATTATTATTTGTTTAAACAAAATTATATATAACAATAAAATTATTGCTAATACTTAAAAATAGTTGAACATTCAGAATCAGCGGATCGAACACTATGGAAATAAATCCATGCGTGAAATATATTCGTAATAATACCAGCGTTATTAAATTTGGCCACCTATTTTCGACTTGGGATCACTGCGAAGCGTTACTTCGTGGTAACTGGGCCGCTCGTCGCTAACCACGCATATCACCACTGATGCTTCAATCTTCTCTTCTTTCGCACCAACCCACCGTAGCTACCTAACCATATATTCCCTACCTTTCCCTTTCCGCGAAAAAAAATAAACCCCCGTAAGCCATTCTTTCCCTTGAGAGTGGCATCCATGAGACGCAGCGTCTTTGGACCAAAAGCTCTCCCTCGGAAAAGAAATACTCTTTGAGTTCCGTAGTTCGCGATTCATAGTTCATTATAATGGAGAGATGAATGATAAAATTTTAATAGCTGCGAGTGAGCTTTCCATAATCCCCACTTTTTATGGGCATTTAAAAATATGGACACCGCAAAATTTCGTGTGCGCGGTAATTAAGTGATTGCATCGAAGAAGTGAAATGTGCTTCTGCTTTAGGGATGGACAATATTCCTTGCCGTTTTCTTTCACGGCAAAATTGTGAATTTTGAATTTAATTTGTGAAAGGATGATTTTTGGCACAGGATTGGTGTAGAGGTATTTTGGTTCTTTTTGCCAGGAATTTTCAGCCTAATCGGTAAACCCCATAGGTTACGTATGTCGCGAAGCGTTAACATTATTTACATAAACAGAAGAATTTATGATAGTAACTACGTGTTTCTATATACATGCGCGCCGCTCCAAAAATCTATATGCTTTGTATGGTATTAATTGACGGAATATGGGTAAATACACGATAGAAGTCAGCTCATGGAAACTATTTCGATTGACTTATGATTTATGTACAACAAGATATATTTTAACTAATAAAATAAACATTTTGAGGGAAGGCCTTAAATCTAAATGTGGTAGGAAATAATAGGTTTTGATCTGAAATTTTAACAAATATAAGCAAACTTAATGCATGTATACATGTTTCAACTGCAAACGTAACCATTTCCTAACTCAACCGAAATAGACGGAATGAGATTTTTGAATGATGGATTTTAAGATAATGTAGTAGAGCATGTTACTTTAGAGCATTAAATGCTGTTTTCACTCATTTAAATCGGATACATGCATATTTTTTATGGTATCTGCGATTCTTCGTATGCAGTCCTTTCATTTTTCAAATTTTAGAAAGTTAGATTTAAATTTGTCATCTCAAAGCTATGTTCCAGTCCCAAATCGATCACCAGAGCGTTAAAACAGTTATCTTGCAATTCTGTTGACGACTACAATATACCATGTATGTCTATGTATTTGGTATATAGAGTTCATACCAATTCATATTTAATTTTTCTAATTTTGTAAATTTTATAAATTTAAGCTTAATTTTTCAGCATACTACTGCCTTTTTTGAATTCCTCTATTTTTTTCTTGAGAAAAAGGTGGTATATCGTTTTGTCCGGAAAGGAGTATGAAGATTTATTGATTAAGTTATCGTTATTCTTTTGTTTATAACTCATTACTCTCCTAAAAGAACGCTTCAACAGTTAAACGAGTAATTAGTTTTCACCCGACCGCTAATTTGAACAACTTCCTTGTAGCGAATTACCACGGACCCTTTGGCTGAAAGCATTCTTCACAAGAGCACATGCTCTAAGCACGCATGGGGGCGCGCTGGGAGACTTTGACGGGAAATTAACGGTCTATACCGCAGGAACCGTAACTTGAGCACCGCTCGATATGCAGCCGTACCCGAAGCCCTCCCACATTGATGCTGCGATATGTACACCCTCGTCAGTTATGTACACTATCTCTCTATATCTCTCCATCATTTGCTCAATTTTACAAAGCAAACACTCCTAACAGAGCGGGAGGGTCACATTTCGTGCGCAAGGTACTTGACCATTCACCGCCCCGTTATCCGGTCGCTGCGATGATTCCCTTTCATTCGACGAAGGCCAGTCTCTACAGTGGCGGACATACGATCCGGTGTCCGCCTTATTTCAGATTTCCAAGCTATCCGTGCTACAACGAAACGAGCCCTTACTTTCCCCTCTCTCTCTTGACACCTCCAACGGAAGGATATCGCTCCGATATCACACCAAATGATCCCATCCTCGGCATACCATATTTACTCTCCTTCCGTCGTTAGGGGCCCTTCTTATACCTTCGTGCTTCATCGATGGTTTTCCCCTTATCGTATCCAGTCCCCTCAGCACCGATTACGCCCTCGTATGATTTTGAACCTTTCCCACTCACCAAACCGCCCGATCTGACGCCTTATCCTCCAAAGTGAACAGGGACTGATATGCCTTTCCTTTCCCTTGGAAACAAGTTTCATTAGCTGTCATCACGATCGTGCTTTAACATACCGGCCATCGTCAATATTATGTTCTCCGGAGACACATAAAAATTTTCCCTGAGAAATGGGACAACCTTTTAGCGTTCAACCTTTTTCCTTTTTACTTGGCATTAGGGCGTGCGTATGGTATTAAATTATTCAGAAATAGAATCTGTATACGAAGAATAAATAAAAAAGTGTGGTTTGATATTACCTATTCACTAAACCAAGGAGAACTTGGATATGCATGAGACTCCCTCTTTTGAACCCTTATCAAGAATTCCTCAATACTATCGACTATACTATTCCTTAGTCGACTGTTTGATACGCCGACGGCCACCGCGTATTCAAATGGTTTGAAAATAGGCGTCACGTCGTCACTTGTATTGCTGACGATAGGGCGATCCCAATTTCTCGTGGAAATGAAGTATAATAATGCCTCCTAACCAGTATTAATATTCTTAGTGATAAAAGGTACTGAGTTGATCACTTTTCAATGACATTCCTCGCACAGCAACTACTTCCTTCAAACAGAGAGAATAAACAGACTCTCTACGCTTACCGTAGAGCTGAGGACACTTTCGGAAACCTATTAGGAAGCACATTAGTTGGCAGCAAAAATTAAACTTCTATCGGATGAAGTAATACTATCTCTATGTCAACCTATAATGAAGACAAAATCACCAAGTTTCGAAATACTATGGGGCTTTATGGCCTAAAATTTTTTTTTCAGGCAGGAAACATTTACAGGTAGTGCATGGGCTTCATATTATGAAAAATGATCTTCCTGGTGAAAAACATGCATTTTTCCACTTTATTCACTTTGTTAGTTATTTCTGTACCACCGGAAGCACCACCATTGGTCTTTTACATCTTGCTTTTTAACTTAAAAATGAAACGTACACGAACATCCCCACCCCAGATAAGGGCAACCTACTCAGACGGGACAGAAACCCGCGATTTTTTGGGTGGCAGGTCAACGTGGCTTGCAAATAGGAGTATAGCGCTTGGTTGGATGGGGTTCCACTCGTACCGTGATTCAACGATGGATCAGCTGAAAATTGACCCCATACGTCTTCTACCGATGGAGGAGTACGCCAGAGGAAGGTTTGATAACAACAAGCGAGTTTTCCACAGTGGCCTAGCTTACAGGAAGGGAGCGCGGTAGCCTAAAGGGTAGAGCACTTGGTTTCTAATGGTGGGGTCCCGGGTTCATATCGCAGGTGTAGCTTTCGGACACCCCAAATCAAAATCCTCGAGTTGCAAGGTGGCCCAGGGAAATCAACTGTTCCCCCTACCCTGAATCTGTGCGCTTTACACGGCTGTGGCAAAGTCCGGGGTGAGCTCTACCCTCACCTAACAAAACCAATCTCCGGGATGAATCACTGAGTGAGTAAGTGATTATCGTAAACCTTACAGGGACTTAGCGGTTGAGTGGACGAGCCCTCAACTCAGAATATGATTTTTTATGGCGGCAAAAAAGTCTTCATCTCAACAGAAAGTGCGGCAGAGTCCATTTATTGTAGTTCCCTCAATCCAGGGGCGTAATGGTGTGAATCAGGGCCCTCGGCTGGGACTCACGATGGGACACTCCCCCAGAAAATTTTGGGAAATTGCATGCCCAATAATGGATTTTGACGCTATTCTTGAAAACTAGTGAAAAGTAAATAAAGATAGGAATTTCTTAAGAATAAATAAAGTAAAAAGTGAAAAATTTTCGCGTCTTATCAAATTTAGTAATACAAAACTTAAAAAAATATGCTTTTCTATTAACTCGTCAAAAATAATAAATTTTCAAAAACGAATCAGGATCTCTTTTGACTTTTACCTTCTGACCTTTATTCTTCTGACTCCTTTATTTTATTTATTTTGATATGTTACCTTTTTATACTGAGTATGCTGTAAATATATGTTGTATGATAAGTATGTTTGCCGGCATGGATGGCGGTGGGGTAAAGTCCTCGCCTGCCAAACCGTAGGTAGCGGGTTCAAATCCCGCCTGGATAGGTGGCCCTTATGCAGGTCATTGATGTCTGTGTCGTGCTTCGGTAATCCTCCACTGTAAAGACTACTTAATGCTTTAGAAAAATCTTCTCGGGATTGCGCGCGGGTTAGATTATTTAAGAGCGCCGACGTTTCGGGTACCGACTCGCTACCCATTCTCACGGCTAGCGAGTCGGTACCCGAAACGTCGGCGCTCTTAAATAATCTAACCCGCGCGCAATCCCGAGAAGATTTTTCTAAAGTTGTTCGCCGGGAAAGTGTAAAATCATATATACTTTATGCTGTTTACGAGGAAGGTGGAAATAAATAAAGTAAACAAATAAGGGATATTAATGAAACCTTAGTACTTTATAATTGCAGTAAAATTGGTAAAAGTAATCTGATTCTCTATTTATTACACCTTTCATATAAGCTTTACGATAGACGCAACCGTTGTGGGGAGCCCCCTAATGCATCGTTCAGATTGCGACTATCCGAGCGATCGTCCTGACGATAGTTGGCCGAACTAGCCGCGTGAATGCATGTCTTGAAAATAGTTACTCTAGTTCCAAACGTTGCCACTTTACGATGGTTAGGCACTGGGAGACCGGAGGAAGAAGTCACAAGAGAAAGACGAAAAGTTCGTGAAGCTCTCTTCCCTCTATTTTTTCATGTATTTGTCCAAGCAAGGAAGAATATGGGTGGAAGAAAAATTATTCGTTAAATACACGTTGAACAAAGTAACATCTTGACCTGTATACAGCTTTCCTAAACGTCAATTTCTCGTTCACTTTAGATGTCAGCACTAGAGGGCAGCACAGGTTTTAACAATCATTGTGTGAATGCACGATAGTTCCAACGATTGCAGGAACAATCTAAATCTGAGCGAGGCATAAGCTCGGGGCCTAAGGCGATCGCCGACCTGCCAACCTGGCCAGACCGCCACTGCCTCGATCGTTACGCCCGCATCAAAAACTACGTTGACATCTGAACATCGCACGGCACTGGAGGATGGAGTCGAGAGCACGCCAATGGTGCCGAGGGGTTTTGGGCGAATGAGGAAGAAGGCTGAGAAAGAATGGGAGAGCGTAAAGTCGAAGGGGGGAAGGGGTGGGGAAAGAGAGGGGGGGGGTTAGGAGAGATAAGTAGCGGGGCGGAAACAGGAGGCAGGCACGCGAAAAGAAAAGAGAGGGAGAATTATATCAAAAGGTAGGATGAAAAGTGGTCTTTGGGAGCCTTGATATTAAAAATGGCATTTGGCAGATGAAAAGGCAGGAGAAATTGAAGTCGGATGAATTTCTTTTAATATTACACGGATAAAAATGTGTGTGTGTATCTAACGAGAAGATATTTCAGCGGAAAATGCCATTCATTTTCTTCGAGGATTCCTTCCCGTTCCTTTTTCTCCCGCAATGAGCAGATATTTTGGAGACAGTCGAAGCTTCCCCACCCACCTCTCACAGCCCTCCTGTGTCATGCTGCCCCTGAAATTTGTGTACATATTTGATTTCTTTGAACAAAGAATCCCAGGACTCCGTCTTGCTCCGGAATTTCCTTTGCATACCATAAATTATTTCTATGGAAACGAGTGATTAATTCATTTGCCATAATCCTTACGCTTCGTACCTCCCTAAAAGACTTGAGAAAGAAAACAATGTGAGTTCAATCTTGCCGTTCGTTCCGATTCTTTGTTGATGGGCACAATATGTTGAAAATGTTGAGAGTTTGTCGAAAGTATCTGAGATGAATAAATTAAATAGGATTACTACACACTAGCCAGGCCGAGCATAAGATACCAGGGTATGAAGATTTTATCCGTGAATTAAATAAATTAAAAAGGAAAGCTGCTTTACTAGTCAAATCTGCTAAGATCGAACATCGTTTTGAAGCTTTTACACGGACTAGATTCTGAGCCAGTAGAGACTTGGAGGCTGCATGTCACGGTTAGATTTCCTGATCCAGATACCAGAACAGATACCATTTAGAGTGACACGGACCTCAATAATGCTATTTCAGGCATTTAAATTACTGAAAACAGAAATTAACTCCCATTTTTTAACACAATAGGGTGGTTTCCTATCATTTTTTTATTGCCTAAATCGAAAGATTATTACTCCTGGATTACGCATTTCACGCTTTTAGATTTTTAAATGACGATATCTTTTTTTCGCGATTAAATGAAAAGTGAAATTTTTCAAGCGCGTGAAAACGCGACGGGTAAGTAGGAATGATGGGAAAACTTCGTGTGACGTCGTTCTGGTTCCCGCTGCCGCAAGTGAGGTGACCTTTGGTCGAGGCTTTGAGCGCTGATACTACGCAGGATGCTAGCAGGTAGCAGAGTACCCTGCTAGCAGGTAGCGCTTGGCTTAAATAAGGATTATTAATACCTTATCAAACGAAGAAAACTTTCCGACCTTAGCCAGTTTTAATAGGTGATTATTAAGACATGTTTCCCTGAGCTCTGTGACTCATGTATGCATTGGTAATCTCAGACGATGTAAAACTGCTATCTACTCGTATAGAAACTAGGTCCCTGTGACGTCACCTGGAGTGGCATCGCACGGGCGCCATTCTGGCCTTTTTCGAATGAGGATAAAATTGACCATTGCCATTCGTCTAAACCGGGATTTATAAAACCAAATAATTCGTATATTATGATTACACTAATGGTGGGTAACGAATCGCAATCAATGCCTTTCGTTTTCTTTGATGAAGGAAACTACCCTAATACAGGCCACCCGGCCTAGCTGGGGAAGGATAGTACCCAGAGAAGCGGGAAACTTGTAACTTGGAATTGTTTATCATAAAGGATTTATATGGCTTCTCTTCGAGCGTGTCAATAGGTGTTCCTACCCGGCAGAATGTCCAACCGCAGAAGTTTAATGACGTGACGTAACAAACTGTAATGAGAAAACTACGCATAAGACGAGTCGGACGCAGCCAAAAATAGCACTACGGGGTTTGAATGCATGAGATGCACCTGTGTACTAACTTTTCCGAGCAGCCATATAGAAACGCATAGCGGACAGATGAACAGACATCCCCTTTACATATATTCTTATAGATTTGGTAAACTCCTATGGGTAGCTTGAAATGTTCTCGGGATCGCCACCGGGTCAGGAACAAAATAACGGCCGACGTTTCGATGTCCGACTCATCCATCGTCCTCAGGACGGTGAGTGTCGAGTGAGATGTTATTCCTTACTTATATACAGTCGCTCTCGTAGTTAGGTGACTGCTGACTGGCTGTCATCAGCGGCGCGCTCTGTTTAGCTGGCGTGTTTGTGATGATTTTTCCTAGCCATTTTCATGGTTTTTGAGCACAGGTTTTCACGTGTTGCTCAATGGTTATCCGGAATCCCTATTGACTGGTTTCTTGGCTAGTGTAATTTCAATTGACTCTTTGATGAGTCGATCCCTAAAGGCATTGGGTCGGCTTTGGTGTTTGGTGTTGTCGAACTCAACTGTATTTCTGCATTCCATCCAATGCTCTGCGATGGCTGATTTTTCGGTCGATGGCCGAGACGGACATCGAAGCGTTGGCAGTTATGCAGTTCTTGACGCGGTGGCGATCCCGTGAACATTTCACGAAGTCTATTCCCCCGGAAAGAACTAAATCTTTCTTTTCCTATGGACAGCTGTACGATAAATTAGGCGTTGACTTTCAAAATAGCCAAAATAACTCAAATATTCTTAAGGTATGTAAAGGGTGATATCTCTCGCGGCTGATTTAGAATGGGAAGTACAACCGTTGATTCTATGTTTTCTATAGTGGGATACTTTCGCGCCATTCCAATGTAGAATTTGATTCAAAGAAAATTTAGAGGTCCGTCTAAAAGGACATTACGCTGGGAAGGACAACTGTGAATTTTAATCCGACGTGCATAGTTTATTTATATTGGATGGTACCGCGTAAAGTGCACGATTTAAGGGCGATTGTTGAAATTAACGTTGCGAAATTTCTGCGAAAAAATGTGATTAAAATCGATAAAATGAAAGCTCTGGGTCGTACCTAGAGCATTTATTTCAGACCGAAACACGCAATTGGTGACTGAGCTGAACCAGGAAACAAACAGGAAAAACAAATTTAATTAAGGAAAATATTACGAAAAAACTAATCAATGTCCAAATAAAAAAGCGTTAACGTCCTCATGCGAGACTGCCAATTAAATTGAAATGCCAAAGACCGCTTCCGAGAGAAAAAAATTGACACAGATGGTTTTCCGCAGTTGAATGACCATAATTGCCTACGCGTTCGA
This sequence comes from Ischnura elegans, assembly GCF_921293095.1. NCBI lineage: Eukaryota > Metazoa > Arthropoda > Insecta > Odonata > Coenagrionidae > Ischnura > Ischnura elegans. Next base: position 83,829,104 of record NC_060251.1, on the reverse strand, counting down.
AATAAAGTGCTTTGGCTGTCAGGCATGAATATGCATTCGGCATTGGGATTTCCCGATGCTTTCCTGTGGCTAATTTTTTTTCATTATGCTTATAGAAATTCGAAATTTCCCGATCAGTTGGATATTATTCCTATCACTTGAATATTAGGACATCCCATTCAGGTTTTTAAACAAAAATGTTTTGAGAATGTACTGCGAGAATGAGCCATGATTTGTGTATCACCTATGTATCAGACATATTGGTCCTCTCATACAAGGCCCCTTCATAATGAATTTCGCGAGGTGCCCTCGTCTTCTCATTAACTGGCAAAATATGTATCATGTTTTTTTTTAATTTTGGCACTGATCCAAAAGAGTCGCTTTATCATTCATCAGATTCATTGTGTCATTACAACAGATAATTTTTAACCTATTAGGGATGTGCGAGTACTCGAAAATTCGAGTCGAGTCGAGTAGTTGGTACTAGACTCGAGTGACTCGAGTAGCATTCCGAATGTCGAATCGAGTCGAGTAGTTTCGGTTACACAACTATCGAGGACAGTAAGTTCAGAAATCTGCCGGCAGGAATCTCTATCATAAAACATTAGTAAAATGGTGCATATAATGCTTTTATTCAGTGCTCTTTCTAGCAGTTCGGATAGAAATATATGAATTAAATTGATCACATATTACCAGAAGTCTATTCATTTCAGTTGTGCTTATAGAACTGTTGAAGACGCATTAATTTTCATTCATCTCGTAATTCTGACACGGTTACCATCAACATCCCTCATTATCTTTTCCTTTTTACATCAAGCTAAGCATTCAGAATTGTGAATTCACAAGGGAAAAATAAGAATAATCTATGGCATACACTATCATATTTCCAGATCCAGAAATGACCAAACTTGACTCGACTCGACTCGATACTCGCGAGTAGTTTTCAACTCGACTCGAGATCAAAAAGCACTACTCGCACACCCCTGCAACCTATCATAAAATATGTATTTCAATTAATAAGTGCGGTTAGTAAGTTTTGAATAAAATAAATCAAAATGTTATATAATTCCACGGAATGTTATTTAACACACAGCAAATTACCGAGACTGTCCGACAGCCCTTGCTACATGATTGCCTCTGGGGTGTTAATGTTAGTTGCAATAAAACTCGGGTAGGCAACCCAAAGGGTTTTGATTGGTGAATGTATAGTCCACCATGGACTGGTACCCGGACGCTGCAGACGAGAGTGAGGAAATCAATCCCATTTCCTATGAGTTGCCACGCAGTTTGGGGATTTGCACTCAATAAATATAACCAATCAAAATTAAATAATGGATATCGTAATATTTCCAATACGCAACACAATATGAGCCGATTTCCAGTACCCATTTTAGGAGCTTTAAGCATCTTACTTTACTCACAAAGTACTACCTTATTTTACCTTGAAAAGTATCATTCAAAAGTTATTTTTTCCATATACTTTCGATTCTAATCCACCGTCGCATTCAATCCGTAGTCCTTCAAAATGCATTGATTCCGCTGTCTTTAAATTATTGGCACTTCTATGTGTAAGACGAAGGTATTAACAATAAAAGGATAAAATCAAATTATTTAAAATTTTATACACTTTTCCATTTTCAAGTGCAACTAAAATACTTTCCGTAATGCCTTATATTTTCGTTGAAAACACATTGCGTAACATATTCTAACCAATGGTTCCAAAATTCTAGCTCTAAATTTCTCCAATTTCAAAAATTGGATAGCCACTTACTTAACTGATTAAGGAAAAATAATCATATTAAATACGATCCCTTATCTAATATTATTAAGCGTAACGTTTAAATAAGGCATGAATCTACTAATCAAATAGACTTGACGATTATCTTTTTTTTTCAATAAAACTCTCAGCTCTTACCGTAAGTGTAAATAAGAGCTTTTAATCTTAAATTCCATTGAAACTTTTCCCTCACTAAGCGGAAGAGGGGTGAGAGGAATGAAGAAAGTTGTAGGGTACGAAAACTTTTCATATCCCGCAGTCTACAAACTTGTGGGCCCACACTTTTTGTTTGACGAGCCCTCCTCAAATATGCCAATTTCATTGGCCAAAAAATACTGAATGGAACGCTGAATTTTCGTGCAAACCAACTCCTAGTCAACGCAAATTAGCTTGGCCGAGAAAATCTTTAGCGAGCTCTTAGACGTGACGTCAGCACGTTATGCTCGTCACGTAGCTTCGTTAAAAACACATTTTCGATACGAACTCTCATCGTGTGAATGAGAATTTTCTTTGAAGGGGTGTGCGCTCATTATCGGTGAAATAAATCAGAGATGTGTCCTAATTAAGCTAGAATAGAATAGAATAGATATTTATTATGCTCTGGGAAAAAACCCTTGGAGCAAAAAACACAATTTACAAAAATAATGGCTCATCAAAGCAAAAAGTTCATGAAAAATGTCAAGTAAAGTTGTTTGATACGCACCTATAAAAAAGAAATAACACGTAACAAGGATTGAAATTTGACATCATAGGCAGACGGAATATAGTACATAATACATAATAATGATACATAATAGGCTGTATTTTCGTGGGAGTTTATTTTAGCTCTCCACTGAGTAAATCCATGTACAATTTAATTTTAAAAGCATGGATGGAGCCCCTCTGTCTAAGATCCTCAGGGAGAGAATTCCAGAATTTTGATCCCGTTATCAGAAATGATTTCTGGTAGATATTAGTACGTGGAGTAGGATAACATAAATAGTCATTTTTGCGAGATGACATATGGGTGGTTACTGATCTGTTCATAAAGATTTCCCGGAGATAATTAGGGATTCTCTCTCTGAAAATCTTAAAAAGAAGAGCACCGAGTAGATATTTCCTTCGATTACAAAGATTTAGCCAACCAAGGCTGATTCTGTACTGTGATACATGAACATCCTTTCTTAAATTGAATACATATCTTACACATGAATTAAGTAGCCTTTGTAACTTTTTATCCAGCTCTTTAGGCATGTCATTATAAACAAGACTACAATAGTCAAAGGAAGGGAATACCAGGGTAGAAATTAACATTTTTCGGGTGGATATAGGAAGTAAGTGCTTGTGCAGTTTTAGTTGATACAGTGTGATATTGACTTTATTACAGATTTCGTTCACATGTTGGTTCCAAGACAAATTTTTTGTGAGGGTTAGTCCAAGAGTGCGAACAGAGTCGCTGAACGGTATTTGATGGTCACCAACTACAACTGGAGGAAGGTGATTATAATCTATTTTGTTTAGGATCCTTGAGCTACCGATGATTATTGCTTTCGTCTTCAAACAGTTCAGTATGAGGTGGTTTTTACCCACCCATTTTGTGATTTCTCTCACGTCATGATTCACTAGATTAATACTATCAGCTATGTTTTTAATCGAAGTATGGATGTATATTTGAAGGTCATCTGCATATATCATATATTTACAATTTTTAATCGCAATTGAAATGTCATTGACAAATATAGAAAATAGCAGAGGTCCCAGGACAGATCCTTGAGGAACTCCGAAAGATACTGGAGCCCATGCGGATAAGTTATTTTCAGGTCCTAAGACTGCTTGAAATCTATTGCCTAGGTAGGAGCAGAACCAGTTTAAAGCTGAACAAGAGAAACCAAGCTTCACCATCTTATGGATTAGTAGATTATGATCAACTCGATCGAATGCTTTACTGAAATCAAAAAGAACTAGTATTGTAACCATACGCTTATCAATATGAAGTCGAATGTCATCGGTTATCTTTAGTAGTGCCGTCTGCGTACTGTATCCATGCCGAAAACCTGATTGCATAGCGTCAAGTTTGTTATTGTTATTTAGGTACTCTGTAACTTGCTTGAAAACAATTCTCTCCAACATTTTCGACAGGGCGCACAGAATAGAGATTGGCCGGAAGTCAGAAGGTAATTTTGCATTTTTTGTCTTCTTTATCGGACGAATAAGTGCTTTTTTCCACTCCGATGGAAATACTGAATTATCGAGAGAATGGTTGAAAATTTCAAGGATGTAAGGTAATAGGGCATATTTGGCAAGTTGAATAATCTTTACTGGAATGTCGTCAACTCCAGTGGCATTTGACTTGGAGAACTCCAATACTTCGATCAGAGTCTCAGGAGTTACGTGCTTAAAGTAAAAGTTGTTATCACTGAATGGTATAACTCGCTCAAGTCTGGAGTTAGCTGGGGCATCATTATGACTAATCGTAGTTGACAAAAAGTAGGAGTTTAGCTGATCGAGAGTTATATTTGGGGGTAGAGAAGAGTCCCGTCTTCGAACCAGCCCAAGATTTCGAAGCTCACGCCAAATCAATTTCGGGTCTCTCTGCGAGGAAAGCTTCGAGGAATAAAACTGGCGTTTACTGTCATTGATGGCTGATTTAACGCGATTTCTAAGTTCCTTGTATTTTTGTCGCAGAGTGGAACAACCAATGCGTCGAAAGGCACATCGCGCTTGGTTGCGTTCTTTAATCATGAGTTTTATCGTCTCATTCAGCCAAGGAGGTGTTCGGCGTTTAGGCCGACATACCCGTAAGGGAAAAAAAGTGTCAGAGCAACTAGCTATGTTTGACGTGAAACAACCAAGTTTTCCATCGATAGAACTAGAGTTAAAAACACCATTCCAATCCATCGCTAGAAGCGCATCATGAAGGCACCGGGAATCAATGTTTTGAAAGTCACGGAATCTGAAAGAGGTGGGTGTGACAGACATAGATAAACTGAAGTTGTAGGTAATTTCAATCAAGTCATGAGACGACAGGAAGGGGACAGAAGTCTGAGAGTATTTTGAAACTTTTTCCAGATCGTCGACGATACAGAGATCTAACAGGGTAAGACTTTTTCCTGTGTGATGCGTTGCAGCATATGGTACAAGATGGAGATTGTTGCAATGCACAAAGTTATGCATGTATTTACCATCATAATTATTTCGTATGAGGTCAGCATTGAAATCACCAAATATAACAATATTTTTAAAGGTAGGGGCATAGTGCAAAAATGCATTTTCAAAGTCTATGGGGAGTGCCGTTTTAGGAGGCCGATACACGACACATAGCAGTAATTTCGAGGAAATTTCACTATGTATTTCTGATATAATAAATTCAGAAGTATGGGAGTAGGTGCCGGGGGAAGTGGCAAGAACATTTACATTCAAATTCTTTCGTACATATACGCCAACACCCCCACCACCTTTACCAATTCTATCATGTCTAAATATATTATAACCATTCATTGTAACCATCTCATCTGGTATGCGTTCTTTTAGCCAAGTTTCGGACATGCAAATTATGTCGTAGGTTGATTCCTGAAAGAAGAGGCAGAATTCATCAAAATGGCCAAATAGGGATTGACAATTAACGTGGCACAGAGTTAAATCTCTTGAGATCTTCTTGTGAGCAAGCAATGACTGAGTGTTAAAAAAAGATTGGCAATTAACACAACATATCTTAATGCAATTAGATTGAAAAACTCTTTGAACCAGATGGCAGCCCTTGGGTTGACAAGTTGGTTGCTAATCCACCAATGAAGAAAGTTTATCAGTATCCTCCGTCGAAGAAATGGTGAGGCGCTCGGAACCGTCTTCTTTGCGAACGTAAATCCTTCCATTGCGCACCCAAACATACTTGATTTTGCCATTTTTCTTCAAGTCGCGAACCACTGAGTACAGTTTACGATTGAAAGGCGTAAGGGATTCATTTACGTACACTGGGGCCGCAGGAGAGAGGCTGAAGCCTATATCTTTGGTAGTGAAATTTCTCTTCCCACTACGGGCGGCGACAACCTTAGAGGCGAGTGAATGCCGAAGAAAACGGACTATCACTGGGTTAGGTGAATCAGACCCTTTGCCATGCAATTTAAGGCGATAGCAATAATCAAGGTCAGACACACTGATGTCCACACCAAGCGCTTGCCCTACGTTACAGACGATAGAGTCAAGGGTTTCACCATCGACGAAGGGAACACCACGAAATTCAACAACATTTCGTAGCCACTCTTGCTCAGCCCTATTGAACTGAACTTGAAGACTCGAAACACGATTTGAAATTTGGATGTTGTCTTCAGATAGGTTGTCAAGGCGTTGGTTAAGGCTAGTGAGAGAAGCCGAAATACCTTTGAGGGCATCCGCATGATCAGTGATGCACTTTTGGATGTCGGAGAGAGACGATTTTATGTCCGAGTAACCCTCTTGAAGTTGCTTTACTCTATCAAGTAGCTCCTTAACCAGGTCAGCAAGAGGCTCTTCGGAAGATTTCCCTATGCCAGGTTTTAAGGGCGTGGAGTCAGAGCGAGAAGCACGTTGCCGAGATGTACAGGAATCACACACCCAGGTTTTCTGCAGGTCATCCAGAACTTGCAGGTCCCCATCGGACATAGCAACACAAGACGGATGGAAAAATGACTTGCACTCGCCACAGTTTAGGCCCTTTTGACCACGTCGAGAGCCTTGATTACACACACTACAGGTAGGCATAGCGAAAGCAAAGCAGGAGCTCTGAGGAGACAACCTTTCAGCTCGAGAGCAGAACTGGAACTGCTATGCTAAGCTATGGAGGTATTATTTTCAAGAGACCTATGGAACAATCATTACCTGCGAGAAACTCTCTAGAACCTTCCCCATCATTGCTTACCTTCTCCCGCTGGTTTCTTTGGATAACCAACTGAGCTGTTATTGTCTATCGTGTATGCCACTCATCTTGGTGGTAAACTTATTTTACCACGCAAATTCTCGCGCTATGAGACGGAAATTGTGTCAATGATTCGGAATGCAACAACCGGTCAGTGAAATGTAGCATGTAGCCTCGTTAGAGAGGTTCCTCCTGCAATAGAGCTGCATGAACTTTTCGTAAAAGCTCTCTAGTTCTTCTCTCAAACATCCACACACAGTCAGAAATTCAAAAGTATTGGTTTATACCACATTTTTTTAAATTATACACATATATACCTAATATCAAAACAACTTTGTTGCAAAAATATATAAAAGCCCGGATAATATTATTCTTTTATTGCACCAAGAGAAGGACTTCGTCAAAACATGATGAGAAATACCGTGGGAAATTTGAGAGAAATATGATAACGGATTTTTTTCTAAACGGGCGTGAAAGAGAAAATACATGGTTTCCATCAATTCAAATGTAGGAATCTAGCAATCCGACATTGGTGCAGAGATATCTACTTCTTAATTCCAGGTGTCCCCGTTAAAGGAGGAGATAAATAATGAACTAGGAGATAAATGGTATCCTAGAAGAGAAGGACATGGTTTGATTCTTCACGGCGCTATGGCTTGTAAGGTTGGGTCATAAAAGAAGAGTGGGAATTGAAATGATGCCATACCTGATTCAGATAGAAAGATTGAAAGGATAAGGTGATACCAGAGAATAAATATCTGCTAGATGCATGGAAAACTTAAAGGGAGTGGGAGTCACACGATGGAAGGAGAAAAAGGGTGGAAGAAATAAAACGAGACACATTGTAGAGGAAGTCATGGCCTATACCCTGATTTAGACCTGATGATGATGATAAAATGAAAATTCTACTGCCTTCATTTTTGTACTTCAAGCAATGCCACAGATTCCAAAATACAATTTATTTCACAGCAATAAAATGCCGCTTGCGAAAAAAATGACACAAAAAGCATACCCTAAAATAATCACATTAAAATTAAAATGCACATGTCTCATTATCACCATTAGTCAATATTCCTAAGGTTGGCTTGACGCAGCTCTCCATCCCTCTCTTCTAGCCGCTAGCCTTTTGATAGCGACGAATTTCTTCCGTTTTTACACCCTATATAAACTGTTCTACGTAACTCATTCGGGGCCACCCCTTGCCCTTCTTCCCTCCTACCTGTCACATTTGTCTCACCATGCCAATTACCGATTCATTACTGAATAAACGTGGCCTATGTTAGAGAGAATTTTTCAATAAGTTTATCATTATATCTATGTGTTTAATTCTTTATATTTATCGTAACGGGCATGAAATATGCAGGACTGGAAATATACATAGTTGTAATCAATTAAAATGTTGGAATCTAGCAATCCATCACAGGTCTGACATATTCTACTTCTTCATTTCATCTCCTAGTGCAATGAGAATGGTCGAAAAAATGACATTCTAAATCATTTACCCGTGGAGAAACGTAGAAAAACCCAGTTGCCTCCTAACTAAACATAATTTGTGCATATTTAAATTCAGTAACATTATATGCATTACCAGAGCATTTCACACGAAGAATAAATATAAATTCCATTAAAAAACGCCGTTTTTTCGTGAGTAACGCTTTCATATAGGTCCCGGCTATTCTCTACAGGCGTTCGACATGCATTTTCTATGCTGAGTGGTGCTCAGGCACACCAAGTATGGGAAACCCCGCTATAAAGTATGGCATGCAGAGATCCCCAGCTTAGCGTTTTTACATGAAAGTCCATGTTTACATCTTCCACATATTTCATGTTTTTTACAAAAACGAGATTTGCTGCTACCGGTAATTGCAATTCTGTTCGCCGCGCCAAAACGGATATAAAAAAGGTAGACCACACTGTTTCGCCTCGATTCAAAAGCCCTTTGTGTGACGGCCTTTAAAGAAGGCAGGAGGCATGACGGATTATGCGACAATTTGATGCATAGAGGGTGTTTATGACTCGAAATATGTGTAGCGGTCGTTTCTCTGACGATTCACGACGAACGAACGAACCGACCTGCTTGTCGTCGTACTTAAAAAATGAAAAAAGCATCACGCAAAGCGTCCTTCCTCTGTCTTCTCTGTTGTTGTTGTTTTTTTTTCGTCCGTCCAATCTCCCTGGAGGGGGAGGGTGATAAAAATGGCGATGGGCAGCCGGCGGTTATTCTCTCGCGTATTCGTTCACACACGCCTACACTCACATGGAGATGTTGTATGATTTCTTTTTGTTTTCGAGCAGTCTGGTGCCTCTCTTCATTGCCGAGTGCGAAGCCAGAAAAGTCGACGTAGCCGCGCAGGTTCATTCGTAAAAGAGCGGCAAAAAGGAGGGAGGGAGTTTTGCGCGATCCAAAGGAAAACATTTTTGGTCTCACAATTAGCGCACTACGACGAAGAACACTTTTTTCTCTCCTCGTCTTCTCCCTGAATTTTTTTATCAGTCCTCATAGTCTCACATCACACGCCGGAGATGGAGCAGAAGTAGATGGATGGAGAGGAGTAGACTTGAATGTGCTGAAAGGGTGCGGGAGGAACTATATAGATGAGCTTAAATTGATTTCCCACGGGTACAAGGGATCCGATGCTCACTTTTTTTCGGATCCTTCCCCCATCTCGCTGTTTATATTTCGACGCAGATGTGTGGGAAGGAGTGGGATGATGGAGAGAATGAGTGTGAGGTTTTGATGATTTGCAGGTGGGCAAAATAGTAATTATCTCTCTTCAGACTGCCAAAAAAGAGACACTATTTTTTTTTAATTGCCTCCTGGTGACTTTTTATCTATATTTCCTAATTATCACATTGCAGCTACTGCGGTTGCGGTATGTATGTACTTGTTGTATTCTTTAATTTTAATAAGTTCTCGCTAAATAACCTGATAACTGTCCTGAACGAGGGTATTTAAAATTTTAATAGCTAAAAAACCGAGCTATATACTTTTTGTTACCGAGGAGTATACTTTTTTTTAAGTTTAATAGTGATCACTCAATTCACTCAGTAATAGCCTAAAGAGACTCGTGAAAACCCAAAATGGGGATGTTTAAAATAAAAATGGTAATTCCATCTAAAATAACAAACAGTATATTTTACGTGTATCCATTACATTCAAAACTCAATGACTTAATTCACTTCCTATTCAATTCACAACAAATCCAGAAATTACACCCGTTAACCTGCCATTTTTCCAATTCAAATTAGAATAAAAATGAGGTGTTATTTATGGACAAGTGTCGAAAGGTGATCGAGTGCGTTAGATATGAAATTCTATGGCGATATTAAGTAGTTTTGGTTATAATTGAAATAAATTACGCAATACATATATGTTAGTGTTCTAAAAACCGTAGCATCGGCGAAGTTTTTTTCCAAAAGTATTTTCTAAATCGGTTGTAGGTACTTGACAATATTTAGATGAAAAAAACAAAAATTTCAAAAAGAAGTATTGTAGATTTGTCATACTCATTTATTTCTGTTATTTCATGACCCTTATAAGCAAAATTGAATGAATTACTTCATCAAATTTTCATTTTCATTCATTATATTTCATTCCCATTCATTTAAGTTTTTCGTTCGCTTCCTCTTTTGAGAGGAAAATGAACAAGTTTTAGCTTTTTCGTCGTTTTTTTTACGTTCCAAATCAAATCTCTCCTGTAAATAAATGAGTTAATTTACTCTGAGTTAATGGCAATTCTCGAGATGCTTCATTTCTATTTAAGTTGTTAATTAACTAATCGATTACTTTTACCATGCGTCATTGTATTGATTGAGATTTGTGTTCCGTTATTTTAGAGGTTTTAATTGGTTACCGTTTCAAAGCACCATTAAATGAACTAACATTTTACTTATAATTAACTACCCATTAACGTGGATAATTAAATCAGTTGTCAACCAAGACGTTCATATTCCGTTATTTATGCTGGTGATTTAAATAAAATTTGGTTGGTCGAGAGGAAAAAGGCATAATAATTTCCAATTCCAATTTTGATTTTCAATTTGCTTCACATGCTTCATCTTCCATTTTCTCCATTCTGTTGCTGCGTTAGACCCAGCATTTAATTTCTTACGCTACTCAGCCGAAAACCTGTTTTAAATTAAAAAGTCGTATATTTTGTTAGGCAGATTTTTCCGTTTATTCACTACCCTATCATTCACACAACTCTGCGATATCATATGGTTATAGTTTTCACGGAAAAACGTATGTTTATCACGTGGTCAATAACAATTATTATAAATAGCAGTTACATACTGAGCTAAAATAACAAAGATTTAAGTTTTCTTCTTAATGTGATATTGGTGAAAAATTTCAATCACTCCATTCTAAAGGTGAATTTTGTTCCTAAAGGTAAATAAAATAGTAAGTGATGAATAAAAATTGACCTAAAAATGAAATATTTGAAAAACATTTTCTCATTCAAATGTTTTGGATTGTTAATATTAGGAACTGGAACTGCTAAGTATGTAAAATTTCTCATCGGAAACTATTCAGAACATTTATATGGAACGAAATCCTTCTAAATATCCGTAACGAAGGTGACGTAATCGGCTCAAAGGCTGGATATTTAACTTCTCGTCCGTCAGAAATGGGTATGAATCCCGTCTGAGGCGGATTTTTTAGGGTAGTCTCAATCCCTATTCGGCTGCTGTGTGGAGGAGACATTATGTTCAACACTTAGTCCGCGAGATGATACCATCCCACTATCCCACAAGGTGGTTCAATGGGCAAGTGGCAGGAGGCATTAGAATATAAACCATTAACCTGTATGGGAATGATTAAGTATTTATTTGCGCCGAAAGAGAGACGACCGTCTGAATTCTACCCCGCATGTATTGAAGTTCTGTTATTTTTCAGGGGAATAAACGTATTTCAATATCAACCAATACGTTTGTAAAATTATTCCTTCCATTTATCGTTTCTGTCAGATCTGGAAATAAAGAGTAGTTGCAAGATGGTACTCGCCCTATCACACTGAAAGTACGTAAATATATACTCTGAATTATTTTCCGAACAAAAGTATTATAACTATTCATTTTGCCTCTGACTCTCATTGCCAGAATAACTAGATTTTCTACACCTTAGTCCCTTTCTTAGGGCAAATAATGCTAGAAATGTATTGAAACAAAGGGAATAAAGATTATTAAGGCCCCGAACATTACTTACTCTAAGGGATGGTGTAAGAAGCATTATGCCACAGTTAAAATTTATACCGTAGTTAAAATGGACAAGAAATTCACCGAATCCGGTCGGTTCAATAAAATTTAACGCAATCATTTCTGGTTAGAATGGGATATCATATCCTAACCCGCACTGTATTCGTACTCGTGGAACCACACTGAACAGGGAAAAACAATGTAATAGTGGCATTTGGTTTTTCAAAGCATATAAATTACGAATATCAGATAAAATAATAATTTGAACGACACCATCGCGATTAGCATTGGGAAAATAACATCCCATTACAGTATCATTAACTTCTGCTCAGAATCTTTCGTGATAAATGATGTGGTATTTAGAGGCACGTGAATCATTGGATCCTCAGATTCACTCCACATAAGTCATACCTACGCATAAAGCTGCGTAGAGATGAAATCTCTTCTAACATTAGTATTTCCCTCCTAACCTAATGTTGTTGAAAAAAAAGGAAAAACATTACTCGAAAGATTAAAAGGCAAGTATGTAATGCTAGGAATGATGAATCATTAATATATCTTGAAATCGAGTATTTAAGGAAAAGTGAATAGATAATAAAATGTATGTTTACGAATGCAGAGTCGCCAAGCCATTATTTCAGAATTAGAGCTTCGAAAACTAGGTCAGACAATCCAGATAAACCCAGTTTAACTTAACCCTTAAATTCATCTGAACTATTTCCTTAAACTAGGCCAGTGTTTAAGCCTGGACACTCTGAATGGGACCACCTCCTTATAAATCCCTGCTCACTACGCGAAACCGTGTTGACATCTTTGGCTCGAACAAATTATTTCCACCGATTACTTCAACCATTCTTTTTCTCGACCTTCGTGTAGCGTAACTCTCACCACATTTTCCAAATCCCATTCCACCTTGAATCCAGTCCACGCGTACTCGCAGAACTTCGAAACAGGTGCACGAGGCCCAACTCCGACGTGTTTTAGTCGTGTCTGAAAACCTTGGGATTGTCTCAAATCCCAATGCTAACTCTATTCGAGGTGGCGAATCCAAGGGATTTGAACAGAGTCACATTTAAGTTCAATCTAAAGTTTCTCTATCCATTCAAGTTGTTTAAAGTATTATATAGTATTTCAAAATTAGTTTAACGGCGTAAACCATTATTTTAATCTTCCTAAATTTTACTGGGGAATACCTCTCCTCATTGCATTTATATCTTTCGCCGCCAATCTTCTTAGCTTTTGTTCAAGATTATATTTCCTCTCAATGATAGATTCCACCAGACATTTGGTTTGCAAAAGTGAATGCTAGTTTCTTAAAAAAGTCTATTCAAGTTTCTTAAATAATTATATAGTATTTCTAAAATATTTTAAAAGTGTAAACCATTATTTTAATCCCCTTAAATTTTACAGGGGAATATTTCTCCTCATTGCATTTAAATATTTCGCCACCCATCTTCTTAGCTTTTGTTCGAGATTATATTTTCTCTCAATGATACATTCCATTAGACGTTTGGTTTGAAAAAGTGAAGGGAGAGAATACCCAATTCCCAGAAGTAGGAATATCACCCCATACTTATTTTATTTGATTTGTTTCACCTGGCACAGTTGTGGCCACAATCCGGTCCCCTCTTCCTCTGAGTCTAGGCTCTCTTTCACAAAAGTTATTTATACAGCAATAAAATAAATATAGACATCAGTTATAAATAAATTAGTTGATTAATTTTCATTTTAATGTAATTAGACCACGTTGTAATTTTGCGCCAGCTATCATATCACCTGCGTCCTGGACCAACCGTTCATTGAGCGGGCAAAGGTACATAGGAATGATTCCACTATACGCGAAGATCTAAGGATTTGGAGCAGAAATTGGTTGCCCCCATGGTGCGTGTTCCACGTGTAGATATCACAAAGCAGAACCATGCTGTTGTGAATGAAGGATAGAGTACTGTGCTTCCAAGTTTTCCACCCGGTTTGCAGCACAGAGAGTGCCCAACGCTCCTCCATTTTTAGCAATCCTTCCAGGATTTACCACTTAGAGGATTTCGTTCGGGAATTTACGGGATTTGAACCTGTAATCCTTCCATCAGCTGCCAAGGTCTCCCCTTAATATGCCAAAATGCCTCTAAGAATATTATTTGATCTTTCTTGGTAAGGTATTTGGAGGAGGTAACCGATCCGATAGCTGAGGTCGTTTTCGCCATGAGGGAGGGTAGAGAAGGAAGGGTGGAGAGAAACCCGGCGCGGCGTCGACATTAGCCTGCTCTTAACGAAAGGCGCCAAGGGGACCACGGCTTAACGTCCCATCCGACGGACGGAGTGTTGCGCTTGAAATGTCCTCCACACAACACTCAAGCAGGGTTCGGTCAGTCTATGAAAATTCTCTGCCAATACCGGTATTTGAACCGGAGCCCACAGAGTGGAAAGCCAACACTCTAGCCATCACACCAATCCTATCCACTGATATTTCTTATTCTCACAATGTGATTTACATCATATTCAATATATATCCACTTGGTCAACTACCTACCACCTACACCCAAATTAGAATAAATATTGAGGTCTTATTATGTATTAATTTCTTTTTCCTTCCTAGGCGGTCTAATCTGACTGTGAATAACATACTATACTTAAAAATTCAAATGCAGAAACCCACAGTATCTGATGTAATCAGCTAAACAATTTATTCCAAAAATTAGACCTAATTTAATTTCAATGTACGTACCCTTGATTACTGTGTATATTAGCGCTACATATTCTTGCAATGCCACAACAAACGTGATTATCTTCCGCAGCGATGTCGGCCCAAAGCTTCTCGTTAAGTCACTAGACTCGCTCTAAATAGAAAAGGCAACCCTCGCCCATGTGAACCGGACCAACTTGCATTCCATTGCGGCTGGGGTGCAAAACTGCCGGCTGCAAGTGGACTAGGGGACGAAACTACAAGTACAATGTGGGACAGAGTTTGGATTGGCCGTAAGTTACCCGGCGGTAACCAACTTTGGTCGTAAGCAACTAAACTATTCGCACTGGGACCGCAGCAGCGCCGTGGCGACATTGGAATCTAATACTATCCCCTAAGCTTCCCTTCAAACTACGTGCCGATCGTCGCACAGCGGAGGAAAATTGGAGATAAGCAAATTTATAAGCATAAAATTCCCGTAGGAGTGAGGTGCAACTTGGCCATACCATTCATTTGCGACAAATTTCCTATTTACATTTGTATTCAAATTTCACTCCAACTACTCAATTATAAGTTTTTCAACTGATATTTTAATGAGTGAGTAGTTTGATAGCTTTTGGATTCAATCTCCTTTTTTCGTTCCCTAAGATATCATTCCCATGATCTCGAGTATAACTATGGCATCATTACGTTTCGACTTATTACGAATAAATATTTTTTTAGTCTCGACAGAGATTTTTTTAAACTGAAAATAATGAAAAGAACATTTAAATTCTACGATCCTAAAATTGCTGCATTAAAATATAACATCATTCTATTCTTCAATCTGCGAAAAGGCTAACTTCCAAATATGGGACTAAAATATATGTGACTGGCATGCTATAAAAAGCATTGTGTTAGATTAAAGTATAGATACTTTTTGGCCATCATTCACGAATTTAAATGCGGGCTGTTGCGCAAATAGGAAGAAAATCAATTTCAAAACACCTAATTTCACTGTCATAAGTCATGATCGAACAATTCTGAGAAACTTACATTAAAACCGACCAAGGATATTTTTTATGATGGACATCGACCTCTCAATCACACGAGTTTGTAAAATTGAAAGCATTGAAATCAATATTTTTTAAACTGGACTAAAACGACCAATATATCATGGACTCCTTTTTTTTGCTAATTTTGACTCTAAGAGACCAGGGGACTTAGAAAACGCAGAGCTCCGTCTCTTTTTGGCCACACCAATCGCTGTTTATTCATAATCCAGCCTGTCTGATATCGTGCATCCCTTTTTTGCAAAAAAATACCACGAATATTACAACAGAAGATCCTCGAGCTGGCATGTAAAGGTGTTGTCACACACCGGGCATTTAAATGGGTTTACAAAAGTAGCCATTCGTGTCGCTGACGGGCAATGTGATCCAAGTTTCATGGGAAAATAAGGTATAATTTGGGGTGTTAGCCGATATTTATGTATATGATGATAGGTATCTATCAAATCCATAACTTTTCACTACAATTCCGTGAAATTATCAACATTATACTACTAAACATTGGAAAAATAGTGGATTGCATTGCACACATCAACGCGCTTCGGACATTTTTGAAAACCGAAGCGACCTGTGTGACAACAGAAATCAGCCTTCTGTGGGATAAAATTGGGTTTCGTGTATGCAGTCCCTTTGAAAAATAGTTTGAAAAGAGTGATACCACGACATCTGATGACCCTCCTCGGTAATCGGGCATCCTATTAAACGGAGAGGAAGATTACGGCGCTGCCCAAAGGAGCTTGAAGCGGCAACAACTCAAAACACAGCCATTATGCGATTCAAACTGCTCGTATGCCATTCGAAGGATATCTCTGCCAAGTTTTTATTCGGTCAAGGGTACACAGGTTGTCCACGGATCGTCTACAGCAGAAGGTAGAAGGAAGATCCTTTCCCGTCCGTCTTTTTAAGATAACTCCGTTTAAGTGACCAACTCTCCGCCCAAGAATACGACCGCATCTGGTTCACCCTCGCTTTTCCATAAACCTGAAACAGTACTCCTCTAATCTTAGCTCAAGTCTTATCCCACCCTTATCTTTTCCCCAGCATTTTACCCCCGCTCAATTAGTGTCCGCTGCCCAGACTTTATATATTTTTTTCTATTACTTGTGCAGTCTGCGTGCAAAGCGAGGCGCCACGAGGTCTTAATTCCCTCGGAATAAAAGCCTCCCCGGCTCAGTATTCTCTTGCTTTAGTTAGTCCCTTCATTTTCTCCAAGAGATTACGTAAGGGCACAGCTACTAAAGGCCTCGGTGGCCGATAGAGAATCCCGTTTAAACGCGTAATGGTCACGCTGATCGCTCAGAATGTGGGGGGTAAGACGTCTGATATCGTAATTGTATATTACTCCGTACACAGGATAATCTCTTAACTAGATAGCTTTAGCCAGTGGAAGAAAAATAACGCTTATTTCAACAAAAATAATGTGTAAAATATCCAGAAAAGAAAAATCATTTTCCTCTACCGAGATGATGATTATGGTTGTTGATCGGTACAAAAATGATTTTAATCAGTGGAATTTGAGTGCACAGGTTGGTGACACTGTAACTTCTACGTTTTCTACCATAAATAAACAATACTAACGCTTATTGGGTGAATTTAACAGAATGACACAAATTTAAAGCCCATTGCCATAATTTTCCAGGGCGAAATGTCGCAAATTCATCACTCAATGTCAGGAAAATGAAGTTTTTGTCGAAACGCACTTTTAATTAATCAGTAAATACTTTGGATAATTACAACAAAGGCTGTCTCTAGAGAGACATTTTCCGTCAATGCTTTCGCTTCTACTTGAGCTGGTGGCTTTATCCCAAAATGGAAGCTGAGATAATTTTAGCACAAAACTTTTTCCGTGGATAATTTGAGCTTAATGATATAGAAACTGAGTCCGCCAACGGATGATGCTCTGATGGTACCAGAAGGGTTTAGCCCCGACAGCTACAACCGAAATTTATTTAAGTGCGCTAATATACCCGGAGAAATGGGTTCTCTATTTAATGCAGGACTGATTAGAAACTCAACAAACAACACCTCTGGAATAAGGGATAAGCAAGTAAATATTTAAAATAAATATTTTTCGTCCATTTACAGGGTATTGCAAAATGAGACGAGTCGAAGGATACAATTTTATGTTAAGAACATTAAATCCATACAAAGCTATCGATATTTACAACTATGCCACTTTAAGAATGCTATTTCTTGGTGAACTTACATTAGTTCTTATAAAAATTGTAAAAATGAATTTGCCAGATTCTTTTCACTCAGTAAAATATAATAATTCACAGCATGTGCAGTTTTACCTCATATAAAAATCTGGGACAATTAGTAGTCCAGGAAATGAAGCTCATAAAAGTGAAAAACCTTGCAATTTTTTCAAACTGAATCGATTTGCACAAAAATTTGGGATTAGACTAATTATACCCCCTACTTCAAAATCTATATTATGCCGAAGGGCGCTTTTTATTTTTTAGGGGTGAAAACTACCCCTAAAAGCTAAAACTTAAAAAATTATATTTTAAAGCTACATACGTGTAAAATTTAGTTTAAATTATTTTTTGATGTTTGGAAAATAATTTTAAGGTGTTTCAACCCATAATAATCAACCCTTATTTCGAGTTAATGTAAAAAAGGATTTTCAAACTGAATCGATTTGCATAAAAATTTGTAATTATACTAAACATACCTCCTTTAAAATTTTTTTCAAACCGAATCGATTTGCATAAATATTTGGGATTAGACTAATCATACCCCCTAAAATTCCCCATTCTTTCCCCATTCTTCAAAATCTATACTATGCCGAAGGGTGCTTTTTATTTTTTAGGGGTGAAAACTACCCCTAAAAACTAAAACTTATAAAATTATATTTTAAAGCTCTATACCGGTAAAATTTAGTTTAAATTATGTGTACAATTATTTTTTTGTTTGGAAAATAATTTTAAGGCGTTTCAACTCATAATAATCAACCCTTATTGGGCGTTAGTGTAAAAAAATATTTACCCTAAAAATATAAATTATTTATTACATTGTATCTTCTTATTCACTTTCTTACTCCTTTTATTATCTATTCACTTTTCTCTCTCATGATTTTAATCACAGCACAGAAAACATATAACAATAGGATAAACAGAACAAACTTCGTCATGGTAACATAAACAAATAAATGCACATTTATGTAGACATTACATGAAACACTATCAAACGGAGACTGTATGGCTTCCAGCCTTCCCACCACATGCATGCACGCAGGTCACTGTGAGCAAGAGCACACATACATATGTGTATGTTTATATACATCTTATGGGTATGTGTGTTTATTTTGTAGAAAATTTGAGTGTATCGTTAGCTTCGAACGTAAAGTACACAAAGTATATGCTGATTATGAGAAATGTTATTATGCTCTGATAAATGAGATTATGCTCTGAATTGTGGATTTCGAATTTTTGGAAAATAAATTTGATTGGTGTTTCAAACATAGCTCCTTTATTTTTTATGATATAAAGTTCATTTAAATTGTATCTTGTAGGGTTGTTACTGACTACGAGGTCATGTGAATTAAATTATTTTCGAGTCATTAATTTTGAAAGAGGAGGGATTTAGGGGTTTAAATAAGGCGGAGCTCCCTTGGAAATAAAGGTTTTAATTATCAATATCTCACCAAATATTTATTGTATAAGAAATAAAAACACACCAAAATATTTGAAAATAAAGAAGCTACAATTTATTACTTTAGCATTTTTTTATATCTCCAGTTTTTTTGGAGTTATTTTGAAAAAAAGAGCAATTTTAACGAAATTGTAGAAAATGGCTTTTCACTTTTTCCTCCAATTTTTTCAAAATTTAGAATTGTAAATTATTCAAACTTTTAGGATCAATAAACAATACTTAAATAAAGAGAAATTCTGAAGGGCATTGATCATTTTTGACTAGTCTGGTAATAAGGAGTTGTTTTCACTGATTTTTTCGTAGAAAAAAGTAGGGACTGATCTTATTTTTAATCATAACTCGCTCAAATTTCATGATAAAATTTTGTTTTCCTCATTTTCAGAAAGTGTTTTAACTACGCTTTTAAATAGATTGCATAAGTTTTCCTCTAAAAATACATTTTTCCCGCTATTTGGTATTGAATCTTTCAAATTTAGCGTATGACAAACAATAGATAACAATCAACAAGTTGTAGCTCGGTCCGAATTGGTCATAAAGGAAATATAAAATAAGATTTTTATTTAATTTTTCACAAGCTACATATTTGTAATTAACAATTTCCTAATAAAATTAATATTTTTCAAGTTATTTGCCTATAATCGATAAAAGTCGTTGATTTTTTCGTCAAAAAACTGTTACTTTCAATCGCAAATAACTCGAAAAATATTGATGTTACGCAAAAAATGGAAAGAACATTTTATTCTTACAATTAACTTTTCTATCGATGCCTGTGATCAAAATGTAATTAAAATTTTCCACCTCCGAGATGGGGTGGAAACCACCCCCAAGGTAAAAGCGCCCGACGGCATGATATAGATTTTGATTCTTGGTATATTCCCTACTTATTGTGGAAATTTCAACAAAATCGATTCAGTTTGAAAAAATTGCAAGCCAAAATGCTTCATTTCCTGGACTATAGTTCTTTTCGCGCATTAGCACGCAACTTCGATAAATAAATCACACTGCGTTGCCAGGTAACATATTGTTACCTCCAAAAAGTTCATGACGATTCATGACTGTAATTTGTTCTTATTCATTTTATCTCTTAATGAAATTTCAGATAACAACAGCAAAGCTTATGATAGAAACATAAAGAAGAATAAAAATGAAACAGGATGTAACAATCGATTAACGTCATTAGATTTTGACTATTAATATTTATACTCGACTAATCTCACAGGATGACAATAACTTGATCGAGATCAAGCAAGCAAAGATTAGTTTAAATCAATATTACAAAATATTTAAGTCTTCCTCAGCCTAAAAATTCAAAACCTATTCCGCTTTACTTAGAGACATTTCCAGGTCAAAAAGCTAAATCTTCCATCATTAAACTTTCATATTGCAAATAAGCTTCTTATTAATCTTAAAGCAATCTTAAATTACTTCTCGCAAATAAGGTTGAAATATTTTAACCTGTTTTTGGGTAGGTCTAGCCAAACGGCCTTCATTTTAATCCACCACTTGCACGACTGATTCATCCATTCCAACAAAATTCTAAATAATCCTTATAAGTGCTATTAAATAACTAAAACATAATATTACTTTTAGCGTGGGAGCAAAGTTTACTTTTTTTCTCTTCATTTAATTAAAAACATTGAATTCATTGCAAATGCAATTCCGTGAACTTTTTCGGAACAATTCAATTTTTGGTTTATTATACAATCCGATGGTAAGAATATATATATTTTTATCCCAACTTTGCGTGTATTGCAGCGCAAAAATCGTAATTTCAAATTTCATAATCTTTCACATCTATTAAAGAAATAAAACCTCCGCATTCATTTTCCCCCAAAAGATTCCACTCCTTCATCACAACGCTAAAACACATTAATGTCATCTTCATTGTGAACTGTTAATTCAACTCTCAGCTGTGAGGCAAGTACAAGCTTGGCATGCAGTAACGCAATGACTTCCGTTGAGCCTCTAAATTAGCATTTAAATAGCCCCAGCAATGTACTTATTTTCTTCTCGTCCTTTGATTATATTTAAACTTCACTAACAATGCGATGTATCTATCAAATTCATTATTTTGGCTTAGGCCCAGTTTCACCAACACGGATAATGTTATCTACTATCTCAGTTTTCAAAAACTCGGTTAAAATTATTATCTCAGAAATGTGGGGATCTTGTTTCACCAACGACATTTTATATTAGTTTTCAAAAACCGAGATAATCAGAATAAATGGTTTGGCTCGTACGTTTTTCATAACTCTGACGTGGGAAAAATAAATGACGGTAAGCAACCGTATGCCATGGAATCAGCTTTAATAAGCCGGTAAGTGTACACTCAAGTACAGAGAGAGAAAATGAACAGCAACAGTGTTACTATTGACAGTGAGAGTTAGAAAAGCTCAAAAATTACGTTTTCATGGAAGGATTTATTAATTTGCCTTACCGAATACCACGCACGGGTAATAAAAACTAAATAAAAAACAAATTGGGGAACCGCGTTTGGCAAGAGCAAGGAATGCGAGAATATTGCGGTAAAAAACTTGTAAGCACCTTTGTTTAATGCATCGTTTTTAAAAATGAAAATTTTTAATTTACCGAGACTCCAAAATTTAAATAAACACAGTTCTTGGTTATTTTGTGCTACAATTATTAATTACGTCTCACATTGGTAAAATTGCGATTTCGAAGATAACGATGATGTTACTTAGGTATTAACTCAGGAAGAGAACAGAGATTAAAGGTTTTTGTTTATACATGTATGAAAATTCAAAGAAAGGCTTGTAACATTTATGAATGCGAACATATTTTGGCAAGAATTATCGGAATCATTGGCTCAAGAGGAGCATAGGCATGGAAAAGCTGAAGTTTAAAAGAAAAAAACGTGAAATTGCTTTGAAAAGGGGAGGTCACGTACCCCATGGTGATGATAAAAAAATTTCTTCGTGTCTATGCTTACTTCAATTAAAATTATTCATATACTTGTCGCCGTATGATCAAAATGAAGACGACAAAAAAGGCTATGCAAAAGTTGCTATGGCAAAGGCTCGAACCCCGTCCCCCTGGGTGAGAGTGACGACGGTACCACTATACCAACTGCCCGAAATATAAGGTTCCGCACTATTTTAGCATTATATATTATTATTGTATAAGGCTTGTTAAAAGTACCGCATGAAAACTAATTCATTACAGCCAAACTAAGGCCCATTCATTAGAACCACTACCAGTTTAGAGATGTGTTCGCCATTCCGAATGCTGTAAAATATACGGCATTGGAAACCTCCACCTCCCCTTGTGAGTAAAATTCGTCCTCTTCAATGAGAGCGAGAACTGCCTTTGCAGTTTCATTTGCCATTTTGGGATGAGTAAATGAATGTACTTTACTATACATATAAAAATAATCTGCACGCTCATTTATCCATAATGAACATGGTCTCCGAATAGAATGTTGATATTATTCATCGCTCTCATTCGTATTTTCCGAGAGCTGATGAAGATGCATGCGCACCATACCACGTTACATCTACCCTCAGATTAACACGGATAATAAGTTTTGAACGGCAGAATATCGTCAGTAAAAGTATAAACCGAGATAACAGCCCAAAACCGAGTTAATGCATCTGGTGAAACGAGATTGTTGTGATATCTCGGTTTTTGGAGAATATTATCCGAGTTAATTCCATTACCCTCGTTGGTGAAACTGGCCCTTATTCACTTGCCAAAACTTTTTTTTCACCGTAATAACTCGGTTTATAGCACGAATCAATCCCCATTTAAAAATGATGGCTATTTTTAAGCGAGATTGCTAGTAGTGAAGTGCTGTACCGTTGTTGACAAATGCTGAAGGAAAAGATAAAGCAGAAATAGATGTGTACAAAGAAAGAGATTTTTTGACAGAGGATCACTCAGGAAAGATACTCAACGAATTCAAAGATGGATAATGTGAGGGTAGATATTAGAGCAATAGCATTTCAAAGAGAAAAAAAAAATTTCTTTGCAAACTATGCTTCTAATCCAAACGGTGAGGCATAGATAAGGCAATTTTCAGAGTCCATGGTTGTCTCAATGCCTACAACAAAATGTACACATCTACACTCAATCGTTTATTCTACAATCGAAAAAAGGTGCTACGCGTTTCCATTAAAAATAAAATAAAAAAACTATATAAAAATTACCTCTCTCACACTGCAACTCAGCGGCACGCAAAATGGTGGCCCGGATGGCTTTGCTGGGGAGGGAAAAAGTTTTCACTTTGAAACTCCTGAACGGAAGAAGAAGGTGGAAAAAAATCTTAAGGATATATCCATTCACCTAAGGCTCTCCTCCTTGTCTTAAGAGAGAGAGAGGGAAAGAGACTTGGAGAGAGAGGGAGAGAGAGAGAAAGAGAGAGGGTAGGAAGATCAGGGAGACTAAAAGACAAGACATAAAAGTGAGACTAAAAATAATGGGAAGAGACGAAAAGACACAACAGGACGCAATGTTCTCCGATGCTAAGGTTCCCCTTCCTCATCTACACCCCGCTTCACTCCTCCCACTCCAACCGAAAAAGATGCGATTGTTCTCCGCTCCACGTAACGAGGAGACAAAACTTCTCTCAGGGACTCTCTCCCCAAAGAAGCAAGAAGTTGATTGTTCCCCGAGAAGTTGATTGTCCCAACTTTCATACTCCACCCCCTTTTCAACCAGCCAACACCCCCTCATTTCCATGCAGCAAGCCCCGTCATTTCGATGATCTCCTTCGCTCGGCTCAAGGTGACATCAACTTGGCAAAAACCACTCCCTTTCGTGGTGGTCCGCTCTTTTCCCCTGCTTTTTAACCACCTACCTTCATTTTCCAACTCCATCTTATCCTCATCATCCTTTTCCCCCCTAAAATCTTAACGCTCCCTGCTAACGGTTAACGGAAGATCATTCTCGCCGCGCATTACTTAACGGACGGGGGATGTGGATGATTTTTTTCCTCTCAAGAGGGAGGTTAGAGCCATCAACTTAATTTTAATTCATCGCTCAAAAGTGGATAAACGTGGTAGAATAATGGGAGTCATTGAAATGAAATTACAAGGTGTGAAATAAATAGTTATTACTCTTTATATGATCAGAAAAAATACTTTAACATACATTCTGATTATTTCTTGTTCTAGTGCACCCTGATTTTCATTTATAGAATAGTAATAATTTCTTTTAACTATGCAAAAGAAGTGGTTAATAATTTCTTTCAAAGACCATTTAATATATGTTGAAAGTTTTTGTGACAAATAATGCCTGCACCTTTTAAATAGCTCATTTATGATAGTGAATATAATTCATACAGATTTCCATGAAAAGCATTTACACAATTCGCATTTACACGATACATATTTAGGAACGTAGTAAAATAATTATTTTTGATTCCCAGCCAATTTTATACGCAGCTATATCACAGCACTTATGCTGTTAATATGATCAGAAAAAAGATACTTTATCATGCATCCTGATTATTATTGTTAGAGCAACGGTAATGGTTTCCACTAATTATGCAAGCATCGCTTAACTCATTGGTGATAATGCACTTAAATCTTATATAGGCGTATACGTACGTCATCTTTGAACGATGGATAAATAATTATTTCAAATACCTATCCAATTTTTACGCAGCCATTTAATAGCATTACTGTAATATAGATAAATTCATTTTATATAATTTTCTTGAATGATTCGTTGAATTCCTGGAGTATAATTTGAATTGCATAATCACATTTAATATAGCTCATATGAGGACGTAACGCTTACCTATCTTTCATGGCCTGCTAGGCGTAAAACATGGAAATTTCTCATCCTGAAGTAATGCAACACATTTTTAAGTATACCATTTTTTAACTATTAAACTACAAAATTTTTACAAGATAAACTTACTTTAAGGGCTCCAACTGCTTTCTCGACATTTCACTTGCTTTCCTAAAACAGCTTGATTCAACATAGCAGTATATTTCCTGGAAATATGAATGAAACGATTTCATTAATTTAGTCTCGAAAGTATATACTTAGAATTACGAAATAAACGATGAAACAAAAAGTAATAGTCTTTAGCATAATAAGTAGTCTTGTATTTCCCAAACCTCCTTATTTCAACCGACCCATGTTTCGGCACATTATGCCATTTTCTAGGCCACGTAGAAAATGGCATTATGTTCCCAAACCTAGGTAATTTGAAGTAAAGAGGTGTGGAAAAAGACAATTGCTTTCGTTACGTTCAATATCAAAGATTTCCACTGAATTACCCCGTAAACTGTATCTTTAAATAATGAGTCACCAAAAAAGGATCAAGCAAGTGTGATGATCCGTCTATAGGGGTAATTTTTACGTAAATTTTTTACTGTATTTAATTGAAACGTAAAGTACCATTTTTTGAGCCTTGAATAAACGATTGAGAGTAGATGTATACGTTTTGCTGTAGGGTTTCAGTCAACCATGAACCACCGCAATGGAGACTATCTAAAACCCCCGTATGGATTAGAAGCATAGTTTGTACAGAAATTTTTATTTTTCCCTTTGAAACCCCATTGCTCTCATATCTATTGCCTCGCATTACCCATCTTTCAATTCGTTCAGTATATCTCCTCAGTGATCCTCTGTCAGCATATCTCTTTCTGTGTTCACATCTATTTCTGCTTCATCGTTTCCTTTAGCATTTGTCAACAACAGTACAGCACTTCACTACCAGCAAATTCACTTGAAAATAGCGCTAATTTTTAAATGGGGATTGATTCGTGCTATAAACGGAGTTTTTACGGTTAAAAAAGTTGGGACTTGCGAATACATCCAAAATAAGGTATTTGTAACATACATCGCGTTGCTAGTGATGTTGAAACACATTCAAAGGACGAGAATGCAATGGATTGATGGGGCTATTTTGATATTAATTCAGGGGCTTAACGGAAGCCATTACGTTATTGCATGCAAAGCTTGTACCACTCATAGCTGGTGAGCCGTTTCGGTAATCACGACCATAGTTCCAACTCCAACATTTTAAAATTGTTTGCCATCTTATTCGTTCCCCTTTTTCCGTGTTGAGCGAAGCTTATTTCACTAAACACCAAGCAGTGCGACGCTAATTGTCCTTCTCTCTTGTTAAGCCTCTCGTTGGAATGCGTGTTTCGCTTTTTAGTGTCTTCCCCGTCCTCTACGTTCTTGCTTCGTACCCTTCATCACCCGCCGCTGTCAACGCGCTCTCTCCTTATTCTTCTTTTCCTCCCTCCTCTCCTTCCCCCGTTATCCCACTCAACCCCGTCTCTCGCCTTTTCCTCCCGGACCTCCGCGGCTCTTCTCTCCATCACTCAAATCGGGTCTTCCTCTTACTATCGCCGAAGAGGTGAGCACCCACAGCAGCGAACCGTGAGGGGTTCAGGGAGCACTTCTTTGCACGGCCTCTATCCTTCTTTCGCCGACGCTATTTTGGGGAGGTAGTCTCGCGACTGCTCGATTTACATTGACAAATATTACGTATTTGGCTTAGTTTCGCCAACGCTGTATAAAATACATTACTGTCCTTCTATTGGAACCAGAAGAACTTTAACAGGTTTCAGTCATACCTATATGAAACCTCTATTGGGACAATAAAGCTAAAACCTAATCAATATTCAAAGAACAGTGAGATGGCACTTTTCCACAGGTGTATTGATGAAAGTACGACGCGTTTCAACCGTCAAGTCATTATCAAGTACAATGGGAGAAGACTTGTATTGTACTCCATGTAAGTAAGACAAGTACCCCACAGTACTTCATAATGATCTGACGGTTGAAACGCGTCGTAGGTACTTTCATCAACAAACCTATGAAAAAGTGCCATGTCTCCGTTCTTTGAATGTTAATAGGATGATAATAATATTAAACCTTATGGTGACCACGAGTTTTAAATAAAAAAATTATTTTACAAAAGAATAACAAATTATCTAGCCATGATGATTAACATGAGTAAAATTTCCGACGATATACAGAAAAACAAAACTGTGTTAGAGGGAAGAATGTTAGGAAATCGAGGAAGAGGATGGAAGAGAGTGGGATTCTTAGATAGAATGAAAGGGAGTAAGCCTCAATGTGAATTGAAGAAGGAAGTCAAAATTGAGAGTACGGACGGGTTTGAGTGCAAAATACTCGATGTAAATCTATCTCAACCGGCAGAGTACTTGTAATAAATGCGACACCCAATCAGCGTATGAATTACATGTCGAACAATGATTACAAACCTTAATACAAAGCTTAAGATAATAATCCAATACATAAAAGGGTCAAATTATGTGGAAAACTCAATCCTTGCATATAAATTTTAATACTATGACCAGCAATATTAGCCAGCTATAGTGACAATATGAAGTAACTAAGTATCATTTTTTAAATTCAGTTGTAGTGTTCATTTGGTAATAACTCAATAAGTAGTCCAGTGGTGGTCACAAGTTTTATAATTATCAAGATTTTTGAATTGTAGCAAACATTTTATTAGTTTTGTCTAAACAGCAAATGTATTTCAGCTTTAATCTATATTTTTCGTGTGCATAGACATTGGGGCCATTCAGTCACATTCGAAATCGCAATAAATTACAAGAATTGAGTAGATAGAAG
Organism: Ischnura elegans; assembly: GCF_921293095.1. Lineage (NCBI taxonomy): Eukaryota > Metazoa > Arthropoda > Insecta > Odonata > Coenagrionidae > Ischnura > Ischnura elegans. Next base: position 83,801,310 of record NC_060251.1, on the reverse strand, counting down.
GTAAAGATAAGTAATGACGAAGAATATGTATTCCCCATTTAGCGATCTTCTCTTAAGTTTAAATGTAATGTAAAATGTGGAAGATATCGCTCACTTTTCATGAACTGGTGGCACTGTGCTGAGTTCTGATTCATTTACTAGTCCAGGGAGAAGTTTCACCGGAGTGAATCTTAGAAAAGAATGGAAATTACAAGGAGTCATGCACAAGTCTGAGGAGTATCTATGAAGTGGTGAGAACTTGAGAAACAACTTGAGAAATAAGTTACGAACCCAAAAACGGAAAAACTTGAGGCTTTTCATCCTTCAAACTCAATCATCACCGATAAAATTATATACATACTCATGTTCTATTATTGCAAACATAATTGGTTTTAATCATACTTTTTATCTTTTTTTATCTATTACTTTTTTAGTAGCAAGTAGAGGCAATTTCTTGACTGCTCCTCATGCGGCAAAAATGATTGCTGCTCGTTACGCCTACTTGCCATATTAGCCTACAGTACCAGGAGTACACCTATAATGAGATCGGCATGCATTATATGTGCTGGCATATTTCAAAATTTAATTGTATATTTTTTCTTTGAGACCTCCGTAATATGAATCTTTTTAGAATGTGGACTGCTAGATTATTTTATTAGAACAATTCACTTAACAATTATAAATTTATAGGTAGCTTCATGTCAGAATCTAAAAAAAAATTGCAGACTTTAGCACTAAGGGGCCAAGGTATTTTAGGCTAATTCTGCAAATTTCATGCAAAAACTTTTCACTTGACAGGCATACTTTAACCATTGGAAAGCGCGTTCGCTTCCGAGAAGAATTTGACCTTCTCGCAGCTCGCATAAAATAGCGCGTGACTAATGAACCCGGTGCTAAAACTTACGCCTAAACAGGGTGGGGAAGGGCGACTCCATTTCATCCGGAGGGATGGACGCGTCCTGTTTACTCCGCGGGGAATTGTTACGACGTCATTCATTAACCTCCCACGTTCCTCATATTTCGGCCTGTCTTAGCGGTATACGAGGAGGAACGGAAGCACGGCGGGGAGAGAAAAAGTACACAAGGTCTACTGCTCACGAGTTGCCTGCCGTGAAGCCTTGCGCGGGCACTTGACTCTCAAGTGAGGGTGGACTTTCACTTTCCTCCTGAAGACATGCTTCTCGCTCTCCTAGCCCCTTGGGGGCAAAGACCGTAAAACCGTCGACGTGGGAGCAAGAAGTTGCGGCGGGCGAGGCATATGGGTGAAAACAAACTGGTGCGCACTCATGTCCACGGGGTGTTCACCTCCCGTATATATACGTCGACGTTATACCCAGCGATACATCTCGAGGGAGTTTGACAGGGGGTAGTTTAGCACCGACATACTTTCCAGTTCATAATGATCGTGTGCTACATAATTATTTGCAATTCCTCCTTAGATAAAACAATTTAATTCCTATTGGTCTGGATCTTTCGCACGATTGTGCATTGCGGGTTACTCCAGTAAAAGTTATCACCGCGGCTAGTCCCGGTATACTTTAAAACTATATGATGCATAGTTTCGTACAGTAATGCGAAACTAGTTGTAATTTACTCGCAAATTATTCAATAAATGATGAAATAGTTTCACCGAATCGACTTGGTACCTTAAGATATTATAACCAGTTCACGGAAATGAAGACAAAAGACATTCCATTAAAAAATTACCTCTTTAATGGTATTCATACGTCCCATCAAGTATACATATATGTATTGTGCACGTCATTAAATTGCAGGAAAAAACTAAGTCAAACGCAGTGTAGAATAAAATTACGCAAAGTGATTATACAAATGAGGAAATCCAAGAAAGGCTAATGTTAACCAAGAGCACAATTTTGAGGCTTGTACTGAAATATTATAGCTGACTGAACTGAGCTGGACTGCAATAAATTCGAAAAAGGAAAGAGAAATGTATTGTAAATTAACAAAACAGACCTTAAACATCAATATGAATCAGGGTGAAAGTGCAGAATATATTACTATTTAAAACGACCATTTCACAATTGGATTACCGAAAAAATTCTATGGACGTCTGATATTAAATCCTTACGATTCAAAACCATTTTTCCGCGATGCTATACATCAACGGTAGCCAATACCATAAGCTTTATACCTCAATACCATTTTATCATATTCTACACAACCTGTAAAACTGTTTAGCATGAGCTAAGATCCGCCACCTGAGTCATATATGTCGCTATTCTTAAGAATAATTTATTTTTTTAATACCAAACGAGTTATACCTTCAAGGTAGACATACGTATACCTACATTATTAGGAAAATCAAACCGTCACGTGAATAAAGTATGCCATAAATGGTCAGTTAAGTGAGATAGGTGATACTTTCTGTTATCTCACGCTAAATGACTTAACACTAGGTTTTCGAAGATCCTTAAATCATATTTTTGGACTATTATAGAACAGATTTGATGGATTTTCAAACCTCTCCGTTTTCAAATTTTTCATTTTACGACATTTTATAGGCTTAAGAAGACGCATCACTCCTTATTAATTGGTCTAACTTTATTACGCTTCATTCATTTAGTACGTACAACATGATCTTGAAATTTTCAGGGAGTACAAAATAGGCCGTTGTCAACATTTTCTTTTACAGTAGCTTTGAAATTTTCATCTTAGTGCACTATCATATTTCTTGATTATTTCAATGATTTTTTTCATTAGAGATACCGGAAAAGGTTAACAAAGGTTTAATCTATATTTATGGGTAATTTCAAGATAGCAACGTAAGTTTTTAAGAGGTAAATAGAAGCGGAAAATTTCAAAATACATATGAGAGAGGAGGTGATACATATTGCTCTGAATAAATTTATGTTCGCTGAATGACAAAAATACGTGTCCTTCAGCAGAGTTAAAACCTTCTGATCTCCATTACACTATGACTCATCTGGTTTAGGGTATCTATCCGAGATACAGTAAACCAACGTCGCTGTCTACTATCGTCACATCCAAAGCGAGCGGAATGAAGTGAGGCGTGATTGACGTATTTTCGGGCTGACTAGGAGTAATCGCTTCACATCTTTGGACTAGGGAAACTCTCGCCTCCTTCAACGTGACGCCAATGCCCACAGGGAAAGAAAAGGGAGAATATATCTTGCCGAAAATACACTTGACCTTGCCACGCTTGCTTTCCATACTATGCCTCATTTAAGCTCTTTTGTTTTACCCTCGTATCAAGATGACGGATGAGGTCATGACTGTAAACAACGAATTTTGGCATCGCGGGCACGTCTCCCAATAATTGCTCCAGGAAATTCCCATTTACATGATACGTTACCATGTCAAATACACACACATCTACACCACGGTGATATCTTAGCCACTTCATTGGTTAATATAATGCCAAAAATGTCGTTCATCAGTATTTGAGCTATAAATGAAAAAGATAATGAGTATCAGAGCCAGCAAATTATTAATTATTCTCCGAGGTCGCCCCTCCATTCTACCTTCAACATAAGGCGTTTCTATTATAATTTTATGGAAGCGCGTGCACGCAAAATTATCTGGAAGAGTCTAGTCAGAGAGAGTAGTCATAGGAAGAAGTCATAAAGTAGTCAAAAATGAAAATCATTTTTTTATCATACATATAGCAACGTAAGATCACAATTACTTCATGTGTACAAGAGGTTGATGATATGGATTAGGCTGCTGAAACACAATTCTCAGTTCTGACCAAATACATTGTTCTTCAGTAAAAGACTGGAATAGATCTTTCAAAATATCATTGGCCACCTCTTTCACATTGACAACTAATATATCCACTAATAATTTGACTATAACTTACTGGGAGAAATAAATTTCTGCGCAAAATGAAATATACATTCCTTTGAAAATCCAATCTAATTCACGTGGTGAATACTATTTACGAAATTTATTATATATGAGGAAAGGTATTTTTTGACCATTTTATCTTTTCCCGAAGGCTCTTATGTACGTATAGTTTTTCTATTTTCTATTTCATCGATTTTTAGTATCAATAGTTTCTTAATTACTTCCAGCTCCTATATGCCTAATTTTATCTTTCATTCCGGTTCATTGACTTGATGTTCCTTACTCTCCGATCACTTTAAAACTACAGTGCTTCCTTTACCGCCTTCAAATTTTCCTCAGCCAATTATCCTTGTCACTGTATTTATGAACGTCTCTGTTATAAATGGAATTTTTATATATGCATAGTCAGCCATTTCGCAACTTAAGAATACTCAAAATTTTGTAGACTATTACATCCCCGAATTCATAGCTACGTATGCTCAATGTTTTTATACTGAGGCATTTATCGGTTGTTACGTCTATTACCTTTGTTTGTGTCTTCCTTAGTTTTCATTATGAGATTAATGCATCAAATTTTAACTTTTTGAAGCCTTAGATCTGTTTTAATTGGCTGAAAAAATTTTCAATCACTCCTTTATCCAACAAAGACATCCTAAGGTCCTTTTCGGGCCGGAAATTGCAGTTTGTTTTTTCTCACTTCTTAAAATTTCTATTCTTTAATTAGGTGTCAGTATCAATTAATTTGTTTCCTTTTTCCTCCAATTGCATGGGTATGCACTGAATTTATATATTTTTTCGTTCAGGGCTCATTATTCTCAATTGAATTCATAATCTTTTTAAAAATACGTTGGACATTAATTAAGAAAAATATCTACTGCCACTAAAAGATATTTAAATTCATACAAAATAAATAAACTATGGTCATATTAAGTCTAATATCAAGATAAATGGTATTCCACGCAAATTTTTCACAATGCCTTGCATTTTCTCTTGCTTTTTCACTTCTATTTAGTAGGTAGAGATACAAATTTAAAAACATCAGCATGTAGACATCATAAGGGCACGGCGATAAGCTGTTTCACGAATATTTATTCTAGCCGCGAGTGGAATTAGATATAATAATTATAATTTATTTACTCCTACATTTTGTCTTTACATCTGAATACAAAAGTAACAAAGAGATGGAGCTTTAGGTGGTCTCCAAAGTCACAGGACCAGAATTGAGCAACCATCAAATAACAAAATGTATGCCAATAAAAAAATAATAATGCAGTAAATGATACATGAGTGTTTTAAATAAATAACATCAAAATAAATTTTCAATTATCAATATATCTACTTCATCGAGAATTTGCATCGAATTGCAATTAATTCGAAGTATACACCCAACTAAACAAACCACTTTGGCCCATAAAATCTCTTTTTCATAAGCCAACTAATCCACTGCGTCACGAATGTAGAGAAGAGAGGATTATTTAAATCGATGCTCACATCAAATGATCGCGGCGGTGGAGCGTGATTGATCACTCATATCGCATATCTGTGCGGACGTTTTCACGTGAAAAACAACAATCGCGTTGCTGAATGCGCATCCCTGATGAAGAAGTGACGTTTGCCCGCACGTGAAATGAATGGGGCCCAGCGGTGCCGTGATGAGTTTCATTGCTCTCAGTGAAAAGCCCGTGGTGTGATTCAGCGGCGCGACGCGGAATTCAATATTCCGGCGAACAGAAAGTGCGTAAAATACTGGAATAAACTCGGAGTGGGAAGCACGGTGATCACTCTTTTTCGCTTCGGGAGTCCATGGATTTCCCTTCATTCACACGTCAAATGTCAAAACATCTGGCGTTTTATAAATATATTTTTTCCCCAACAGCAGACATGACGTTGAAGAACGGATCGGTTGGGAATTTCATATGGATAGGTAAATGTATACATTTCTGGAAAATGGTGACAGCGGGGTTATTTTATCAGACTTGTAAAAGGCGCCGCATGTAGTCGGAACAAACAGACACATACAGTTGGTGACTTGTAAGCCACCGCAAGGGTATTCGAAAAGTTATCCACTGCATACAATAAAGGACGTGATCCGGATAACTAAACATTTCTCATGATATTTACCCGTAGGGATTAACTCCAGTGCTCACGTATTACTTGGTTAAATAATAAGTTTTCTTGGATATTACATTACTACTTATACCACTTCTTTTTTACGCAGCGCGACCCGGGTTTCGATGAATTACCATCATCTTAATTAATTTGCGCCTAAAGATGATGATATGAGATGATGATAATAACATAATAATTAATAATAGAATACCACAGACTACCTACCTCACCTCTTCACGTGCCGAAATACTTCATTCACTAGGATCATTACACCCCACCCAGCGCCGATTGACATCAGACATCAAATTTCTTTACCGCATCATGAATGGGTCCTTCAGATGCAGTGATCTCCTAACATTCTTTTCACTACGAATTCCAGCTCGCAAAACCCGCAATTCTGAAGCTCTAAACCAGCCTAATTTTCGTCTGGCAATATCTCATAGATCCCTCTTTTTCCGCTTACCTTCTATTTTCAATTCAATCTCAAATACTTCTTCTCTTGACGTCATTGCCTCCCGCACCAATTTTAATAACCGATTGAAAACACTATCTTTTTGACACCGACCCTTTGTATGTATTGTTTATGTTGAAATTGGGATTTATGATGATGATGATTATTTGTGAGATTATTTTTATACATGTTTATTAATTATATTTACATAATTTATTTTGTTTATAAACCCAATGTAAAGGCCTTGGTGATGTTTTTGGTGTGACCTTAATAAATAAATACCACAAAGTTACCAATGATTTAGTGAATTTGGTTAAATAATATATAAAATATTTTTAATTTTACAGGATGATGCCGTAAAGATTACGTGTTTGAGGTTATGATTATATTAAGAGACATAAATGACTTGTAATAGACTCTTTCAATGTCTTGAAAATGATTTTCATCTCACATTTGTGAAATAAAATATTCCACTTACGAAGTAAGCTAGTGGTTGTGAAACTCTATTGGTACTTATTCCACGATCCACATCGCTTTGACTCTCGCCAATATTTTTTAAGACTGCTTCGTAACAGTTTATAGCCATCGTGTACCGACGACAAAACAACAAAAATAGATACTTTTACAAACTCAAGTGTAAATATTAATGAATTTTTAGTATTTTTTGGATTTACAAGCGCCAAGTTAAATCAATATATAAAAACTGGTTTATAATTCTTGCAAAATCTATAGGTTTTGTTTATGGAGCAAGAGATTAATTTCTACTCTTTAATCCCTCTCGATGTTTAAACAAGTTTATAATGCGCTAAAACCTGTCATCACATTGCTCATGGTGGATCTTGATTAATTCATTGCATTATTTCATGGCACCGCGACTTTTTTAAACTTTTTTTCAGTTAACTGCAAAAACATTTACGAGTTTTTTTTATGCGCTACGTTTAGTAATGTATGGTGATTTAAGTGTTTTTTCCTCTGTTGGTATATTGAGATTTCATATTTGTTACGACTTTTAAGTCAAACTTACCTCAATAAATATTAAGTCTCCATGCTGAAAATGTGAAGAAACAAAATTTGTACCGTTAAACTGAAAATCATCTTATTTTATGCCTGAAGGCTATAGCGAAAGTAATATTTTGTGCGCAGTTTCAGAATTACTCCTTTTGAACTAAGAATGTTGTGCTTATATTTAATTCATAGGAAACTTTCCGGGTTAATGCCAGTTAGGTCATACGAAACTTTTTGCTTGGATTCGGAGCTACCCACGTTCCACCGAAAAAAATTGGAATTTTCAATCCCTAGGTCTTAAGGGCTTATGCTTAACGGTGTATTTAACCCATTCCACGCTCCACGGCTCAGTGTTTTAAATTTCCTCCGCATCAACGTCTAACTTTCCCCAACACGTTGGCCTCACGTGATCCTCCTACCTTGTAACACTCGCTTCGAAACTCTTTTTAACCCCAGTTCGCATCACCTAATCCCTTACGCACCTACGTGTCCACGATAACCCGCTCACTCGTTTGCCCTATCCTTTGCAGTTTTCTTTGCGTGGTTTACGAACTCTGCCGTTGTCATCCCGTTTCGTCGCACTAACTCGCCCGCGTGCGCTGGTAAATGAAACTAGATTTGCTGCCGGGGTAAACATACGGGAGACTCATTCCGCAGTTCCTCCGCATACCAATAGGTGGCGGACACTTTTGGCATCTGCAAGTCGCTTATGCCACTTCTGGAATCACGTAATGTAGGATGTTAGGGTGAATTTTTCTCCTATCTCCCATCTCCCTCCCGCAACCACGTTCGTAAGGTTTTCGTATTTTTCCACGGTTTTCCTCAATTTGTTTTGTAAAATAAACGTCTTACACATGTATTGTTTTTCTTGAACATATTCTTCTTTTTGCTAAGCCAAGTACTTCTATGTATTTTTTTGTTTCAAACTTGATGCCCAGATATTAATTATTAATTATGCCCAGTAAATATATTGATAATAATAGTTTTATTCCCTCATGTCACAATCTCCATTCAACATCCCCTCACTCCGGTCGCCACCTCCAATATCCTAACTAAATATCAATGTCGGTGCCTTTTACCTGTCTTTTTTCAAAATTTATTGAAATAATTGATGTTTTTTACCTCACGCCAACACTATATTTGCACAAGCCACCCTATCGTCACGCACAAATAAAATTTCAATGGGGACCTCTATGTCGGGTAACCCCACCTCCCTAGACCTTCAATGTCTATTGTATATGCGCATTTCAATGATTGCTCTTCTTTTTTCATATAATTACCTTCGTCAACTTCAGTGGTGGTTCTAGGTTTGGACCAAAGGGGGGGGGGAGCAATAATGGTAGTCTAGTAAATCCTTCCAAGCCGATGGGGATTCGGGAAATTTGGCAATTTGAATGTTCAAAAACAGGTAAGTGATGTTTTAGGCCAATTCACTGTCAAAATAGACACAAAAATGCCCTAAGTTAAAACTTATTTGTAATTCGATTCGCAAAAGTAAGTACATTTACTGGAAAATATAACTTAATATTTTTGTGCAAATTGGTAACCTCCAAAACTTTTGATTAAGTGTGTTTTTCGACTCGATGAGGGGAGGGTCTTTAGCCCTCTTTCCCTCTCCAGCCATAGATTCTCCACTGAACACTTTATCACACACTTCCCCTGCCTTCCACATATGATTTAAACATCCTCATTTTCCACTCACTCCTCTACTAGGTATTATTGAGCTCAGTTCTTAATCCGTGTGCTCATCGCATCCACCCCAGGCCATTTTCCTACAGCCTAATCCGTCACGCACACAATACTACTTCTGCCAGTATTCTCCGCCTCCAACTCCCCTCATAACCTCATGAACCCTGCTTTGTTAGCCAAGATGAATCCCACGCTCCTCAACGTCTTCTCCTTGCCCTTAAATATCTATGCACATCCTGTACATCAATGATTTCAGTTGACCTTTGGAATATAGGTATACATACATCGCTGCAGGAGCATAAATTTTGGAGTTAATACTCCATTTTGGGGTTACCGACTTGTTCTTCAGTTATAGTGCTTTGGTACATGTTACACAAAGAATGTTACCATGCTGGAAGTACGTAAAAAATATGAAATCACTAACTAAGACAATCATAGCTTCTCATTCCATTCATCACCATACTTCATTCACCTAGGCGAATTTGAAACATCATTATAAGCATCATTAAGAGCAAACAATTTCTTACATCTTTACCCTTTTGCTTTCCCTGTATTCATTCTTTTCGTCAGTTATGTATTTTGGTAACTCACAGTAAATTTTCGGTCAAAAGAATAGGAATCGTTGTTTAAATAATTCTGTTCTTGGTCTGGGTATGTGAACAGAATTACAATGACGGATATTATGTATTCTAAGTAAGTTATTTTTACCACCTCTAGTATAAAATACCCTAAGGACCTTATAAACAAACAAATACCTCAAAGGTAAGATGTTTATTTTTTTGAGTAGGGTAAGGGAATGAGTGAAGTTTGATGCCCTCATCATTACCCTTATCACCTTTTACTGGGATACCAGGAGTGGTTGCAAATTAAAACATATGACCTACCATATAGTCTAACCTATTTATTTCTGCACCAACAGATGAAATTTATAGAAAAAGCTGTTTCGACATTAAATTTTCAAAATTTTTGCATAATGGAGAGGAATAACACTGTAACTTTATAAATTAGAATTCGTGGGGAATATATGGGCATTTTTTAGTTGGTTTCAGTATTTTTGGTAGCTTCAGTTTTATGTTTCCTCCTTTTCGACGAGAATATTTTTCACGATAAACTAAAATAATAATCCTGTCCTCTAAATTAAGAAAAATGATGTGTATGTCCTCTGCTTAAGAAAAAACAAATGCCATTGTTGAATGCCCGCGTTACAAAATTTAAATGGCATTAATGTCATTATTTTCAAGTGTATTTTGACAGAGTATTCGCTCATTTATTGCTTCACTACCCATCAAGTAATACATGCCTCAGGTAATATTTGAATGGCAAATGACAAGTTCAAACTCAAAAAACCACTGTTCTAGGGAAAGGACGACCACGACTGGTGCAAGTAAATGCAGTAAAAATGGATTGCCAAGAGGCGAATGGTCATCCGTCGCCATGCAAGTTATGCAACTCAAAGAGTTTTCAGTTTTAAATTAGATGATTTTGAAACTTTCATAGTAAATAATTGATGTTTTTTCTCAGGAGTTTAAGGAATAAAACCTTGGCCTTTTCCGCATGGAGTACAAAGGATGTTAGTTTACTTTTTTATTTATTATCAACTCCCCCGTAAACAGCACATAATGACGTTTTACAACAAGGGTTTCCAACCTTAACAAAGTACAACACAAACATCCATGCCCTGGACAAGGATTACCCACCCAGGCGGGATTCGAACCCACGACCTACGATTTGGCAGGCGAGGACTTTACCCCACCGCCACCGTGGTCGGCAGTTTGGGTTGGGGAAAAGGTAAAAAATATGATTTATTGATATAATGGAAGGGATTAGGTCTTATTGTAAATTAAAAGGGAAGTCCAAATTGAAATGTATGTAAATCAGCCTTATTTGGTAGAACACTTTAATATACATGGAGTGAAGTATCACCAGGCCAATGAAAAATTAAAATTCCGATGATGGGTTAATTTTATGCTACTACATACACCAATCCCTTTTAAAATGATAAATGTATAGTTCACTTCCCACCATGCGACGCAACTCTTATCTCGTGCCGCAGCATCGAGTCCTTCCTAACTTCCAGCCTCCTGCGTACCTTCCAGACTAGGGTTACCCCAACCGTTGGCTTCACTCCCTTCTCTTCTCCACCACCCTACCCTCTCAAATCCCCAACCCCTTTCCCTGTACCCTTTGAATGTTTGCTCAAAGTATTGCTACAAGTGGTATCTCGCAAATTTCTTGGGCAAGCAACGAGGGAAAGGAATAAAAAGAGTAGTTCATCCACCAACCCCGAGCCCTGTACTCGGGGGTCGCAGCGGTGAGGGATTAACAAAAGAAAAAAAGCGGCACGTATGCCCCCCTTTGTTTTTTTTTATACGACCCTTTTTTTCTTTGATTTCAACGTTCCAGACACGGATGTGAGGGTTTAAGATTTTTGCACGCCCGGTATTCCGAATCCAATTCGATGGGAAATTGAAAATGGCGATCAACACACATACACACGATTCCGGCTTTGTTATTTTACGTGGCGCCGCCGTGGGTTTTATAAAAATAAAATTGTTTCTTCCTTATTTTCGTTTCGAGTAATCCCAATAGAAACAGGCCCAACCATGCGGGAACTGTACGATTTTATTCGTCTACGGACGAGATATAATAATAAATACCTATACGAGCTAGGCGTACGGTCCTGTTAACATTTTTTCCTCGCCTGAGCATTAAATTTACGTAAAAATAATACAATTCGTTTCCCTTTCACTGGAAAGTGAATATTTTTATTTGGGATAGCAATGATAACCGTTGGCATTTGTTTCCCTTAAAAAGCACAGGCATGATTATTTAATGGAAACCGATGAATTTTTTCAACGACTTAATTGGAATTTAATGCATGATTTTTTTCATGATTATTGATATAGCACTTAACATTTTCCGTTAAATGCGTTGCTATCACGCGGGGACATATGTGACCTTTAAAACAAAACGTAAAATTCATTTATCTTCAATTTCCATTTAATAAATGCGAATACTTTGTCACTTTCTCCTATCAATACTACTAAGTTTTTTTTGCAATAACATTTAGCTGTGACTCATGTTTTAATTAATATATACGCCTACTCAACAGAATTCATTTTAAATCGAACGCTGACAAATCTTTTTTTTTCAAGAAGGACATCAAAATAACAACGAATAAAAACTCTAATTACTTACCTTTGGTCCATGATACAGGAGATATCTAAAATAAAATGCTTCTTTTAAAACTATAAAAATTAATTTCCTACCCGTTCTCTATGAGGAAATTAATAATAGATTTCAACGGATTATTCATTTTTAAGGCACGTACAAGGTCTGTTCAATAAGTATCGGGACTGGTTCCAAAAATCAAAATTTATTGCAGTTATCATAATAATTACTTTATAATGTTCAAAATACATTCTTCTTGCATCGATACACTTATTTCGGCGCGTCTGCCACTCGTCAAAAGCCTGCTGAAAGTCAGTTTCCGGAATACTGTTCAGAGCCTTTGTCTTCGCCGCTTTAACACCCTGATGGAATCGCACCGATATCCTTTCAGATCCCTTTTTACTTGTGGAAACAAGAAAAATTCGAGTGGAGCCAGGTCGGGGCTGTAGGGGGGGTGAGGCAACGTTACCACGCCGAATTTTGCAAGTAGCTGCCGCACAACAATCGCACTGTGGCATGGCGCATAGTCATGGTGAAGTTTCCAATAGGGTAGTTTCCTTCATCAAAGAAAACGAAAGGCATTGATTGCGATTCGTTACCCACCATTAGTGCAATCATAATATATGAATTATTTGGTTTTAGAAATCCCAGTTTAGACAAATGGCAATGGTCAATTTTAACTGCATTTGAAAAAGGCCAGAATGGCGCCCATGCGATGCCACTCCACGTGACGTCACAGGGACCTAGTTTCTTTACGAGTAGATAGGAGTTTTACATTGACTGAGATTAACAATGCAAGCATGAGGCACAGAGCTCAGGGAAACATCTCTTAATAATCATCCATTAAAATTACCTAAGTTCGGAAAGTTTCCTTCGTTTGATAGGCTAATAATAATCCTTATTTAAGCCAAGCGCTACCTGCTAGTAGGGTACTCTGCTACCTGCTAGCAGCCTGCGTCGTATCAGCGCTCAAAACCTTGCCCCAAGGTCACCTCACACGCCTACAGCTGGAACCAGAAATACGTTACACAAACTTTTCCCAGCATTCCTACTTAGCCGTCGCATTTTCACGCGCTTGAAAATTTTCACTTTTCGTTGAATCGCGAAAAATAGATATCGTCATTCGAAAATCTAAGAGCGTGAAATACGTACTCCAGGAGTAATAATCTTTCAATTTAGGCAATGAAAAAAATAATAGGAAACCACCCTATTCTTGTCAATGGCTGACCGCACGCGCTTTACGCGATGTCGCACCAGCTTCGCGCACTTTCCTCATCACAAGATCCTCTGTTACAATGGTGAGGATGATTCCGACTGAAAGGCCGGTCTCCTCACTGATAAGGGCGATAGTTAAACGCTTGTCAGAGTCCAAAACGTTTTTCACTTCGCCCACCTGTAATTCAGCGAGGTGAAAATGTAAATTTTTAAATGCAGTGGCTCTATGATATTGGTTTTCATGGTAATTAATCGCTGATATAATCATCAATGTTTTTCAGTTTCCAAAAATTAATTGAAGTTTAATTTCTTATTTCAGGTAAGGAACGGAAAAAATGATGATCGTTACACGGGAAACCACATCTTCGGGGTTGGCAGATTTTGAAGTATATCGGTGATAAAGAACATAAAATCCTATTTGAGAGGTAAGTTTTGATTCAATGTGTGGAACGTTGGAGGAATTTATGATTCAAAGGATCTATGGATCTTAAATAGGTAGTAACTTTCGTATACCACACAAAAAATCCTGGGAATGAGATGAGGCAGAAGACTGGATACTGGTCCCCCTACCCTAAATTTACCCTATATTCACAAGCCAGTAGCTAAATCTTTCGTTAACTCTAACCTCACCTATTCGATGCTATGAGGCATAGGACAAGGAACTTGTCCCTCAGCCCTTTTATGGATGGTATTCACAAGCCAGTAGCTTAGGCATATGTCGACTCTAACTTCACCTATCCAATGTGATGAGGCGTAGGACAGGGAACTTGTCGCCCTACTCTTTTATGTGTGATATTCACAAGCCAGTAGCTTAGTGTTGCGTGAACTCTACCCTCATCTATCCAATGCTATGAGGAATAAGACCTGGAACTGGCTCCCCTACCGTGAATGTATGATATTCACAAGCCAGTAGCTTAGTCTGGTGTGAACACTACCCTCACCTATCCATACATATCATTGGATACAATCACTTGGTGAGCTTAGTTTGTAGAAAGAGCTCATTGCCTTCGATTGGTTACTCACGACCTGATATGCTTTTAAATTCAACATTTTTTTTCAGGAAAAGAATCGAAATCGGGTCATACTTTTCACGACACCCTTGTATTTCATTCCATTCTTACTTTCTTCGAGTTCCCTCCCCCTTGTTTTCCCTCCCTCCACCCTTTGTCTGCGGGAGACGCGTCCTCCTTTTCCACCTGCATGGAGCGCTACGGCCAAAGAGAGAAAGACCCCATCCTCGCCTAACTCTGCACTCTCCTCCGACTTAATTCATTTTCGAGCTCACGTTCACGCGGAGTTTAGCACAGCCGAGGGAGCACGACCTCAATTTTGCCCGTCGCTCATCCTCCTTCATCTCGAGGAACCTGCACACCGAGTCAGGTACCGTCCACATACATGAACCTACATACATATACATATTTTTTTTAACCTCCCGAGGTCCACTCTAGTCGGACCTTGTTTTAATCCTTCAAAAAAAAAGTCTGAAAGACAGCAGCGTTCAACTGATTAAAGGGGCGGCGACAAGCGCTCATTTATTCATTGCTCGGATCTCAACGCTTTTGATCCGCCTCGTCTAAAAGGACGAGGCCTCGTCATCTCAAAAATGTTTCACTTCGCTCATCTATCAATTTTTCCCGTCCAAATAAATTCATTTCTGCAATAATAAAATAGCTTCTAAGTGCTGGTTACCTTAATGCCCGAGATGGAGTTGACCTACTATGCTATGAGGTCCGAGGTGCCATTTTTTCAGATTGATATCGTAACTATGAGGTGACAGCTGGTATTTATTGATTTCTACAAAAAATACCTACAAAATAAATATAATTAAAAAAATTTAAATGCACCTTTTTATCGTACAAATTCAAAAGCTGTAGAGTTTTTATATTTCTTAGATACATCCTAAACCTTATCATCCTGCAGATCACCATATTCATCCTACGCTCTATCTTTAGAGGTTTTATAATTACGAAAAATGGGTATATTTTCGATAAACTCTAGAGTATAATCTTGGAGGAAAAGCATACTGAGGTGTCCATAGTTATTCAAATATAAACTTCATTCCTTTCGTTTAGTCGAAGAGAAATTAATAAATATCAGCTGTCATGTCATACTTAGGATATCATTCAATATAAATGGAACCTAGATACTCGTAGCAAGGAAGTTAAATCCATCTCAACCATTCGATCAAATGTATAACCTATACACGTTAAACATTTCTCAATTCCCTCAAAGGCGTTACACAAATTTGGTAGTGAGAACCCAGAAGTATTATTGCCCTCAAGGGAACTACACAGAAAAGTCCCCATCCCATCTCATAAAAAGTTGATTTTTGTTATCTCATCGGTCTCTTTTTAATCGATTTTCAAAAATATCCGCAGCACGGTGTTGATTGCTGGGCGATCCACATTTTTCCAATTTTTGCAGTGTATTATTTATAATTGCGATTAATAGCATTAAAAATTTATTAATTTCATAGTTCGCACCATCGCATCTGTAAAATTTGGTTAAAAGCCCTTTTTAAAACCTGTTTCCCCGTTAACATCGGACAGCTTTGCCCTATACGACGCAAGTGGCGACTTTTGCAAATCCATTTTAATAGGCGGTGGGTGATAAAACATCCAGAGGCTGACTTGGGGTCCGTATTTCGTAATATTCGTCATTACACCTCATAAGCACAAACACTTACTTAATTTTCGCTACCACGAATACGCATTATTACTTTTTCCATGTAAAATTATATCCTTAAGTTCATTATTTTCAAGAAAATATAGCTCATGCGTTACGTAGTGAAGTGAAGTAAAAATTTCATGGATAGAATAAAGCTAGATATTGAGCTAATTACGTTCGAAGCGCAAATGTTGGGTATCTTAGGATTTGAGATGGAAATTCAGCGGCAAGGGAATCCCGTAGGGATGATAATCTGGAGTGCGTATTAAATGTAGAGCTTCTAATGGGAAGCTAAATACTGATCCTTCGAAGTCAACGTGAATGACAGGAGTTTGTCGACAAAAACAGTTTCCATCCATTCTTTCTTTATCCTGAAGTACGTTTCCAGAAGAAACATCCATATATATTCCTAACGACGCCAATGATCTCCTCTTGTTACACCCCTAACCCCCTCAAAGTATTAATCATCAAAATCTCCTCTCCATTTATTTACTGGGCGACTTCTTTAGCATGAAAATCCCATTATTTTCCACTGTAGTCCCTTCCTCCCATCGCATGCCCATATCTTTCGCACGATCCCGAAACATCCTTCAACTAACTCATCCCACGCTCTCTAAATCTTTGGATAAGCCATCTCAAAACCGGCATTAACTCTTACCCTCCTCGACCTACGTGTAGGTAAATCCCCCCCTCCAAAACCTAACTCATAGGGAAGGGAACACATCAAGTCCTCTCCCTGTGCCACGTTAATGCTTCCTCCGCGTTAACTTCTCCGGTTGACTAAAATCCCCTACACACCTTCTCCAAGCGTCCCTTCCACATCAAAATATATATATGCTTCCACAGATCCTTCATACACCCTTTTATACCTGAATCCCTTGGTCTTAATATGTGAATATAATTTCATTTAACCTCGGTGTTTGTCCTACAGCACCATTACAATACAATATCCTTAGCATCTAATCAAGATTGGCCAATATCAGACGATCATTCAGCACCTAATGTCGGTGTATTTGATAAAAACTATGGCTGGCGATGGGTGTGTGGACCAAAGACGAGCAAATTTTTACTGCCCCACGATACTTTAACTGGAGCACAATATCTACATCTCTCTTGTGACCCGCAAGCCGCCTCAACGAGCGGATAACGGCTATTTTAGGACATTTATTAATTAACGTTCTCAAGTAGGCTTCCGCGGTCATTATGACGGAAGGCAGCGAGTCTTTCTGGTTTCGTTCCTCGTTTATCCATTTTACTGGACAATATTTCGCCAATGTTTCAGTTGGCTTCCTCAGGTCCACTGAAGTATCGATGCAGAATTTGGTCTTCGTCAAATCTACCCTGTTGGCGCCTATCTTGCGGAGACGCGCCCTGATTGGTCGAGATCTTTGAAGACCCGTTCCCATGCACTGGAGAGTGTACACGTCTTCACGGTTGAAGTTCTTGGGTTTTTTGGCGATTTCAATTGCCCCCCTGATGATCATTGAGCTGTAGCGGACTTCTTTATTCTATAGGGAGGCGTTGTCGAAGTCCATATTGTGAATCGGTCCACTCCAATGGTGTTCCGCAACCGCTGAGTGGCTGAATTGTCTATTTTTTACGGCCCTTCTGTGTTATTGGACTCGGTATTTCAGTGCTCTTAAATATTGGCCGATGTAGGAATCACCGCAGATGTCTTTTGAGTGGTGGCCTTTCGCTTTGACGAAGATATTCGCCATCTTGGCGACGCATTTTTAACCTGATTTTGTGCTTCAGGAGGGCTCTGGAGAATATTAGTAAATTAGTTAGAACATAATTACCTGCAACTATATTGACCAACAAATGAAGGTGTGCATTGATATGGTGGTTTGATCAAGGCCAAAAGTTGTGGGCATTAATATCCAATATGAACCACCCCATGAAATCTCACGAAGATTTGTGAAGCCAGATAAAACCCACAGCACAAATTTGCATATATCAGGCAAATACTTGATACAAAGGAGACAGTCTTCTTTGAAATATCTAAAATAAAATTATATGATTAGACATTAATAAAAACTCCTCACTGCTAAAGAACTATTGCTATTTGACAATTTCACGAGAGCAATGTACCGACTTATGAGGTTATCTCCTATGATCTAACAAATATCTGGTCCGAATGGCTTCCCTAGTCTGAGAAATTGGGCGCTTGATGAGCTGTATAACCTGGGAGCTGTCATTTTGATGAGAATACAGAATAATTATGCGGCATACCCATTGCTAAATGAATTTATCGAAACTTTCCCAATTATACACTGCTGTATTTGGAAAAACCTCAACCGGTTTCAACGCTCTCTTGTTAATGACAAGAGAATATAACTCAATTCACACATTCTCAAGTATTTCATTTTGAAAATGACAACTGTTGACTGTTGACAACGTTAAGGTGCGTTTACACTGTGTAACATGTTATATAAACATGTTATATGTAACAAGTGACTTGTAACATTTGTTTTATATAACATTTGTTTTATAGAAAGAGTCCAGCGGAGCCAAAAATACACAAATAACATGTTACAGATTCAGTCCAAGCCCACCCGTCCATTGGCTATCCCCACCATGCGCCACACCTCTTTTCTGTAACATGTTACACATTTTCCCACTTCGTGCAGGAAACCAAAAACTTGTTATATAATACCAATTTTGTTTTTGTAACAAAATGTTACATGTAATTTATTACACGGATTTGTACCTTTTTCGTAAAACATGTTAAATGTAACTTATTTATATAACATGTTACACATTGTATACGCATCTTTAGAGGTATTACCAATTCAAATTGTTTGGAGTTGACTAAGTTTTCAACATAGTTGTTTAGCCCTTATATTTGGAGCATAACTGGCAGACCACTTAATTCATAACATACTAGATAACAGGCTCTGTTCGTACTCGTACTTTGCTATTTTAGGGAGTTCCTAGTTAAGGGGTTTATGGATAGATGCAGCCGTGCTGCTGCCACCGTCGGGCGTCAGTTGTATAAGCCGTCATGTCGCAACATTTTCACCTACGTGCTTTTATACCGTAACCTGACAAATATCCGGTCCCAAGGCCTTACGCAGCGCCTCGGGATAGTCCTGTCAGGACGCAAAATTCACCCTTCCCCATAAGGTCCACAGTTCCCCGTTCTCAGACCCAAGAGGCTTTTCACACCTAGATTTTCGACGCATAACCTCTGCGTCCTCTTGACTCCTAACTCTTCAAAGTCACTCTGACTGCTCCTCAACCTATCCACACCCTTCACCGTGAAGGCCGTGATGTCAGGGAGAAAGGGAAAGGGAGAACCTTTTCCTCATCATCCTTTCTTCTTCTCCCATACGGCAAGATTCTCCCAGAGAATTGGCGACATCAAGCGAATGTTATGACTGCGTAGGCGTTAACCTATGGATATTACGGCTCGTGGAAAGGGGATTTTTTAATCTTATTTTAGTATGGAACATAATATCATCAGCCTGGCAAAAATGTCCTTTGACACCAACAAATAGGTTAGAGCCTTACCGATGCTTCAACAGGTCTCCTAATATCCTGGATTGTGAACGTCCATCCAATTCCCAAGTGCTCTGATGAATGATGCGTGAGACTTATATTTGCTATTTGTTTGCGATAAGGTGTTTTTCATAGTTTATAGATTTTCTTAGAGCTCGTGTGGATAGTGTTTTCAATTATTCCTTCCTGTTGCATTCTTTAATGAAATTGAAATAATTATTTGATGTGGAGTTAGTATTGTAAATGCTTCTCATGATTCAATATAAATTTGTATAGAGTGATCATGAATCACAATTTTTTAACATTGCTCCTTAGGATTGTTTTCCATTTTAATCGAAGTTTCAATTCATATAAGGCTAAGTTTTTCTGCCATGCTGTGGTCCTTCCATTAATGGGATTAAAACTTCAAAAGAATTAAAACGAACAACCTGAATAATGTTATCAATCCCACGGAAATCATGGGGCAAAGAAAAATTATCCATCCTTATGAGTCTCTTATTATTCTCCAATCTCTGCATTCTGATATCCCGCAAAATATTTTCCAGATAAATCCATTGTTTTTCAATGTATTTATACAAATTCAAGTGAAGGAAATGCACTTATACGAAATTATTTCGTGATCAGTGGAAGCAACCAATGCATTTTTCTACCGTTAAATGAGTACACATTAACTAATTCGCAAAGTTTTATTTTTAGGGCGTATTTTCGGATGAAATATTGTTTCAAATATTTATTCCACTATTTTTCGTATGATCTAAATTTTCATATTTTCTGTATTAATCTTATGCTTTTACTTCCTAAACTATTCATTCACTTTTTTAAAGCATTTTTGTGAACCTTTGTTGTATTCACAAATAGTCAACATTTTCCTTCCAACGCACAGAAAATGTATTATTATCAGGTTTTATTATTTTTTTAATCGTTAAAAGTGGTTTTCAATGATCCAATTAGATTTTATTCAGCCTCATTGAAACTCTATGAGAAGAAAAATCACCATATACACTTTCTTAGCAAAATAACGAATATCTCACCCCACCAATGATACGTTACCGAGGCCTTTGAGAGAAAATATCACACAGCATTGTGATAACACCGCAGGACCGAAATTATTCCTTTACCTTTACAGATTGAAAACAAAATCCTGGATAAAGGCCACTTATTCCGCAGTTTAACAAGCATTGCTATTCAAATGTATATCTGAATATTCAAAATCCTTTAAAGGCAAAGGAAGTTGAACACAATAATGAAACTGTTCCCTGCATTATAAAACCTTGCAATTTCCAAGTAGACCAAGAGAGTGCGGTAATATGGATCTCTTCGTTGCATTCGACGTACAAAGTACGTTCTATTAAATGAAAATAACCCCCCGAAGTGGTTCGGGAGCCTATGCCTCCTTTCTTGAAACAAAGCATTTATCTTTTAAGTGGAGCATAAAAGGGAAATTGAAAAAAATTCTTGCTCAAAGGGCATTTTTGAGGAAAATTTACTTACTGCCGGATACAAAGTCCCGGCTTTGGAGCACCAGAGGGAACAGAAATTCCTCTAAGAGAGGAGCTCCTCCCAAAGGTGTTTTTTAGGGCTACGAAGCAGAATGAATACCTAAATATACTTGAACCGAAAAATTGAATGAAGCCCTTACATCTCTTTCTTGTTGATCCTTTCGCATTACCATAACCTAACGTCTCCAAGAAATATTACTACTCGTTGAAAAAAAGTTATTAATGATCAACAAAACGGGGAACTCAAAAGATAATTACCTCTGAAAAAAAACCGTCGTAGCGTTTGTTGCACTGATTTCTCCTCAGAAATACGTTATTTTTCGATAGTAGTGGATTTTTTTTCTAACATCACCAGTTTAATGATTTTAATATTCTTTGCTTTGAGTTAAAATATTAGGACAAATTATCCATTGTTCCAGGAATTTCTTTTTAGGACTTCATTCTTAAAATGTCAATTAAAGAAATACGAGGTAAAATAAGTGTCATTATTTGGCTTTAAATAATATTTGGCATCTGATTCTTTACCTTTAATATTCTTTTTAATGAAATGGTACCAGATATATATACCGATGTTCTAGGGTAAAAACTCTAACCTGATTACTTTTTGAAATTCCGTTTGTGAATGAATTAAACCGTTATTACGTGACATTTTCAATATGAAATATTTTATTATGCATTTGCAAGGATTTTATTCGCATATCTCGGAACAGTCTTACGATAATAGGAAATTTATAAGCTAAACGACGAAGGGGAATTTGTGACTATTTTCAACTTTGTAATTTCTAAGAAATGGTTATGCACCAAAACGATTCAAAATTGCTCCATTGTTCAGTAATTTACAATAGAGTATTGTTACAACTACATGCCTAATATAGTTCCTGGTGAAGAATAATTTTACGTTATAATCGGGTTAAACCAGGGAGACCGAATTCTTCATCATCGCAAGGAGAATACGACAAAGAATTTCGACATTCATGTAAGATTGAAAATGCCATCGTCCTGTGCCCTATCACCACTTTTGACCCCCTCGTAAGTTAAGAAAACGCTGATATTTTTACTTTAAAGCAAGCATTTTTGGCAACATATTAGACGCTGATTGTGAAAAAAAATATTATTCAAATTTATAATGATTTCTATAAGTTTTATTTCAATTAACCGTTTACTTTAGCACTTTGTACAAACATCATGGTTTAAAAAAATCGCCTCCATAAATTTGCTTCACTCTCACTTCGATAGAGTTCCTCATATTTGCTGTCAGTAATAGATACGATGTGACTTCAATGAAAACCACGGTAGCTCAGTCCCGACATGGCGTTTGCTCATCCTACGGTGGCAAGCTAGGATCAAGCACGTATGATTACTCATGAAACCATGACCAGGACTCCAATCCTCTGATTTTCCGCTTCCCTGAGATTTATCGCAAACAAAAGGCTTTGCAAGGCGAGGGACTGACTGACCTGACTGACCAAAGCGTGCGAATCACACACGCTGGAGGGCGGAGAGAGCTTTACTCACTCCTGATCCAAAACCGAGCTCCGAACGTCCAAGAGTGAGGCTTGGTTTATCGCCTTAATCGTCGCAAGAGGGCTAGTCGCGAAAAAAAAACCCCAATGACCTCCCGTCTAGCTTAAACCACGAATGTTACATTAGAGGATTCTCAAGCCAATCTGATAGAATTATTGTCGCACCGCACGCATTAAAATTAGTTTTCAAAATTGCCACTGGCGACGCTACCAGTCATCTACATCCACTTTTCACGAGGAAATACACGTCAATAATATGCAACTGAGCCTATAAATCAATTCAAAATCAAACTGCACATTCAACGCAAGCCATACGATTTTAAACAAAAAAAATATCGCTTCCATTGTGAAAGTCACACTGGACGAGATACAGCTGCCTGGTGGCGCCCCTGAATAAAATTCGCGCGAAACCGCAACGGATGTAACGCTTGAACGCCATATTCTTTGGCCTGTTTTAATGAAGCCCTCTTGGTTCAAATCACTATATTACATTATAAGATTCTCAGCCCAGCTGATAGAATTGTTGTGACTCCTCGCGTATTAAAACCATATTTATAAATCGCTATTTGCGACGCTACCAGTCATCTACATCCACTTTTCACGAGGAAATACACGTCATTAACATGTACTGAATCATATAAATACCATTAAATCATGTAAACCACACATGTAACGCATACAATACGAATTTTAACTAAAAAAGACGACTTAATTGCTAAAGTAACACTGAACGAGATACAGCTGCCTAGTGGCGCCGCTGAATAAAATGCATGTGAAACGGCGACAGCTTCAAGCTTAACCACCTTGTTCTTTGGTCTCCTCCTAGGTTGAAACTTCGAAACGCGTTCCCGAAAGGACGCTTGCAGACCTCAGCAAAACATTGGTGGAAGCTAATAAACAAATGCCCTCCTGCCGAATCCATTCTCTGTCCCATCTAATTCCCAAACATGAGGTTGGAGGGCAAGGTCTCTCTTCATAAATCCCTTTCAAACAACCAAACACCCGGAGCTCCCAGACCTCAGCGCCATACCAGCCTGAACTCGGGCCGACACCTTAGGCGGCAGGTCTCGAAAGCCCTACGGTAGACCTCAAAAACCCTCGCCTCTCCCTTCGTCCTCGACGCTAGACCGGGAGCTGCTTCACCTTCTACACATTTCCATCCCTTTCCCGAGAGCCGGAGGGTGAAGGGGATTTCGAACTTGGCCTGCGGTAGATTCCCTCTATCTGAGATCACCCACGTATTCCATTCCCCCGCTCAATCTTCATAGTTTGTAAACCCATGAAACCTGGCTCCTAGTACACAGCGTGATTCAAAAATTAATGAATTGGGTATCAAGAAACGGGATGGAAATAAATGCAATTATTTCAACTACAGTAGCAGAAAAAAATGCGAATATAGCAATTATGAATTCCGGGTATTTTAATTCCAAAATCAAATAGCTTCAAATATTTAGGAGACTATTTAACTAAAAATTTAGGATGGGGTTTAAACGTCGAACGCACGACCAAATAATCGTTTAAAATAATGCACTGGGTGATGAGAAACCTCAGAAGTAGCACCAAGGCCACTAAAGAAATGGCGTATACAACTCTAGTACGACCAACATTAGAGTACGCATCCCTTGTTTGGGACCCACATTATAAAGGAGATGGGAAAAAATTGGAGAAGGTGCAGAGAAAATCTGCTGGGTATGTGTTGAGAAAGCGCAAGAAAATGGAGAAGGTTTCAGAAATGCTCAGATTTTTGAGGTGGAAAAGTTTAAAGAGAGGAGGAAAAATAGCAGGCTATGTGGTATGTTTAAAATAATGAGTGGGGTAAAAGCATGGAAGGAGTTTGGAAAGGACATTACAAAACCCAGCTTTGTGGGAAAAAATTATCACCAGTTCAAGATAAAGTCCCCATCACAAAGGACAAATGCAAACAGTTGTCCTTCTTGAATTTTTATTTTTTTATTTATAATTAAAGGGTTTACCACAAGGTACTGGAAAGACCTACCAGCAAAACTATTTGAGCCCTTCCCAAATAATTTGTGTATTTTAAAAAGTGGTTTTATAAGTAGAGGCCAATGGTTTCTTATCATATTTCGAATTATTTTGCACCGTATGATAATGTTACCACCATGCCAATGGCCTACTTGTAAAAATTTAGTGATAAGAATAATAATAAAAAGAATACCAATGTCAAGAAATCTGCATTTTATCAAAGAAGAATATTATAACCTTTTGTTATACATTATCATAAACAGTGTTTAAAAAGTTTTTCTCACTCAAATTAAGTTAAAAAAATTTCAATACACCTTTCGTTTGATATCCCTCTAGACACTCGAGAGATATCAATCGAAAACTCATTACCTTCTCTCAATAACATATTGGGCGCTACAGTTGGGATATAAGCTGTTATTTTTCGTTTCAGATCATCAGTAAGTACTAACTGATAGAGGTGGTCTAAACACTACATCCTTAGCATACCCACATGAAAAAATCGCAGGGAATGATTTTGGGCAAAGGAACAGCATCGAGGAGGCTCAATTCCATGCAAAAGAAAGTTAATTTCTGTTGCCACTTCGGTCGCATTTTAATCGCCTTAAAAAAATGTCCACGGTGCGGTGATGGGTGCAAGGTGATCTACTTTTTTCAAATATTTTGCATTATAATGTTGAATACACAGTTGAAATATGCAAATTATGAAAGAAGAAATTATGAAAGAGACACCAATTAAAATGTACTCTTGGCATTTAATTTTCCAACAATAAGGTATTTTTAAAATTCAAGATTTTTCAAAGGAAAATATAATGACCATATCGGAGAAAAGAATTTTTTTAGTAACCAACATCGTTTGGTCTGTCGCGTTAATGTTCAACTACAATGGATTAGGTAAATGGCTACCTTAAGGTAGAGCTGATGGGAATCTTCACTCCATTTCTATCGCCCATATTATCAATTATTTTTATGTCAATTACTTGCTTACTCTTACTCACATGGTCATTTATACCCTAGATGTTATTTAATCTCGCCAACTTTCTGTCTCCAACTCTTCCTATCGTCTGCTTCCTCCTCGCTGACTCCCACTTTCCTCATATCAATCAACACCTCATCCTACCATCTTTTTTTCGGTCGTCGTCCATCAGAGTTTTCTGCTAAGACTTGATTTAATAGGGCCTCTAGCTCTCTTCGCATGATTTGCCTTGCCCATCGCAATCACCGGCTATTAGCTTCAGAAACTACGTCTTGTGAGCTGAAAAGGTCCCTGATTTCCCTGTTTTGTTTTATTCTCCAGATTCCAATTTCTCTCGTGGGTCCCACAACTTTATTTTAAAAGGTAATTAACTTCCTTACCGTTCAGTTGTTGATAACCCATGATACAGCTCCATACAGAAAGATTGGTCTTACTATGGTTTTATAAATTACGATATGCTATGGTTCGATATGAATTACCCATTCGTTCAAAACCTACCTACCTTACCAGCCTGAAGTTAGAGCATAGAAAAGGTCTTTGTGAACATTTTTCCGATACTGAAATAATTAAGTGATCTGAAATGATAATTCGATAAAATGTTTGGATTGGAAATGTAGACAATTGTTGACAGGAGACTATTTCATGCACCCTAAAATTTTCAGGCATTTGATTTTTCCGAATAAATTTTTAAAAAGGCATTCGTTTACGGGAATAAATTCAGATCCAACGGGATTTAAGCGTCATCCTCAACTTATGTATGCACTCAATTGCATTGTATCTTTTCTACTCCATAGACCCTACGACCAATATTGGACAAATTGGAAAATAAATTCACTTTAGTACGATAAAAAAGTCAACGACATCTTGAAGCTAAATATGAATAATGAGAAATACAGAAATAAATCCTAGGATAGCATGAATTCTTTTCTGAAAAGATTAAGGCCGTTTAACATGATACTTTGAGGTTTATCAAGTACATCAAAACATTTATTTTTTATTTTCGACCCTCCTCTCTTTCTATCTACGAGTACCATAATTCTGGAAACCCCTTCATCTTTATTCTCCACGTTACATAACATATCAAATATGTATCTGCTGTTGGTTGAAAGTACATTTTCAGCAGCTCCAATCATTTTCGTAACAAATACCATTTGACATCCGGTAATCAACTAGCGTGATGGAGTAGTTACGAGATAGAGAATACCTCCAACCATCCACTAAGCACAGAAAAAGCGAAACTGACATTTTTAGACGGTGTTAAACATGTAAGCGTACAAAATGAGAGCTACTAGTTTTTTGTTAACCTAATAACGTCCTGTTTCCAGAAAAGTTTAAAAGACTCCGAAATTGCCCCGGAAATCCTGTTCTTGTTTTTGTACATAAGAAAATAATGACATCATTATTTTCTTATGTACAATGACTGTCATTTGCCTTAAAACTATAATGATAACTAGTCTAAATCTTCAGATTTTGATCACCACAGGATTCATGGAACGCCAGCAATAAAATAGCGGAATACCTAGGTATCTCAGATGTATTTCCTGTGGTCATAAAACGTTCAAATTCCGAACAATTAGACTAGTTCTGATTATAGTTTTAAGGCAGATGACAGAGGTATGATGTCATTATTTCCTTATGTAGAAAACCAGAACAGGATTTCCGGGGCAATTTCGGAGTCTTTTAAACTTTTCTGGAAACAGGACGTCATTACGTTTACAAAAAACTAGCAGTTCTCATTTTGTACGCTTAAGGGATTGCTTTCGATATGTTTGCAAAAATAGGAGCTTTGAAAATTTAATGGTAAATTGAAGGCTCTCGATATAATTTTCGGGATAATTGATAAAATTCTATCAATGCCAATCAATGAAAAATACCATCTATGCAACTACAGGGCACTTGTTACAAGTTCTTTCTTTCAGAGAAGTTATTTGCAGAAATCGTTGAAATTATGGCAGAAAAGGGTGTGGAATTTTTTTTATGATACTCTGTGAAACATTTTTCGCATTCCTACTTCGCAAAAGGGATTTTAAGGAAAATAAAATATCAAAGTATCGTAAAACCTGAATAAATGTATTTCCAAAGCCTATGAATCATTCATATCAAGGATCAAAAACCTTAAGAACATTCCAATCGAAGGTTGAATTCCATTAAACATTTCCAACGTTTTTGCGGACAAGAGAGCAAGGCTGGCGTTTCAGTGGGCATGAAATATGGGATTGAATGGTGGACATTTGGTACAGAATCAGTAGGTCACGACGAGAATCATTTTTTTTCCGTTGGCCACTCCACATTGAGGCTAAGCCGTTGACCTCGTGGCGAGAAGGAATGACTCGGATCAGTTCTTGGGAGCTTCGTCTTTCGTCCACAACATCCAGGCTCTTCTCCTTATAGCACCCCCATCCCACATCATCGAACACCGCTACACAAAGCCCAGCTCTCCCAGACCACCGTCCCAACAAACCAGGGACACCCACCCTCAGAACCCTATTCCTAGCAACCAATTTGCCGCCTTCCTGGCCACGTAATTGATTACAACTTGTCCCCCCTCTTGCCCCACCCCGAAAGCTCGGTCTCCGAAAAACCCTTCAGCTTTCTTCCCCCGGTCTTCCTCCTCCTGTAGCCCCTAACGTCAATCTGTCCACCCCCCTTCGTCCCACGCTCCTTTTCCTATCACGTACCCTTCAATATATACCCACACCGCCGCCCAGGAGTGTCCCTCTTCCATCGAAGCTTAGGATCTCCTCTCCTATCTTGAACACACCCATCCTAACCGATCCGTCTCCTCGAAGAAGGTCCACACATATTTCGTTCGGACCATCCTAGAAGGATGCGAGCCCAAAACCCTTCGCAGTTTTTGATCCCGCCGTGCTCCGTCACCCTTTGAAGGTCGGCCACCCTCATACCCTCAGGCATGGCCTAAGACCCCCGGGACAGTGTGAGCTTTAGTTTTAGTGTTGTGGATTGGAAACGCATATCACCTGATAGATATTACTGCACGAGTAAAATTCCAGTGGTTTTTAAATATCAAACTCCGAAGAGTATTCAAAGGTCCAGTAATAATGAGAAAAAAGGGTGTAAACTCTAAATCATCAGGAAAAATTAAAACCTAAACAGCCTTCATTCAAACGCAGACTAATGCACTGCACATTCAATTCATGAACTATGTTATTCGAATTAAAATTATATTTTAATTGATGTATTGCACGCTTGCCAAATTCATTGAGACTTTCAATCGAGACACCAAATTTGAATTTTAATAAATTTCGTCTTGAAATAACTATGACGTTGGTCAATAACTCAAGCAGAGCAGAGTTTTCAAATTGCATTACATTTTGGTAACATTACATATAAAGTTATTTTAAGCAACAAAATTTCATTTTAAAAATATTTTCCTTAAAAATAAAAATACTCAACCTGAATAGAATGATGTTCATTCGGCCTCCTTACGACGTCCAGCACGTTTTTCCAATATAAGCATCGGCACACTCAAATCCGACTCGGCAAACGCCAGGCGTTTGCAAACCATTATCTTCCTCTATCAATCTCACCAGTTGGGTGTTTCTGTTTCTGAACAACATCACTACATAAATTCAATGGTTCAAGGGACATAAATTCAAAGGTTTAGGAGGTAATGGGGAAACCTAGCATAATTGTGAGTTTTAGTCTCATAGATAAACTGCCATGTCTTAAAGAAATTTAAGATGCCTGTGCAAAGAACAGCTGTGAAACTAGTAGTAGCATAGACAGTTATTCAGGTTTGAATAAAGGGTAAGAATCGACCTTTTCAACCTCAACAAGAGAATTATAGCTATAGACTGAGTAGCGGCCTTAAATGTCTATTGAAAGCTCTGAAGAAAAATCGATATTAAAACTAACAGGAGGGAACGCTCCGAGAATAGCTCTCACATATGGATAATAGTCCCATTGCTCTTGAAGGCTAATCACTCGCAATAAGCCGAGGATAAGAGCTTAAATGGGCGATATCATGTCACAACGACATTCTTCAGGCCTTATGATGGATAAGTTGAACCTGGAGGCGTTGGGCACCACGAATAGGTCTCTGAAATACAATTTGCCATGGGTCCCAGTAGCCAGCCAGAGAGTAATTTATTAAAGTCATACATCATGAAAGTATCTGACATTACCCTATCCCCCTTCATTGCGTTGCCTTCACCATCACTGTAGGTGTCGCGGACCCGCTCGTCGGATTCCACATGCTCTCTGGATATTCAAGATGTGGCCGGACAACGAAATAGTATCTTTCTTTTACGTTTTCATCCGAAAATCTTCCCATAACACGCATCTACAGATGATAAGGACCCAAGGTGGATCCTCTGAGGGTTACAACGCACCAGGGCCGGGAACCAAGTCAGAGACTTATACGCCCGCGCTACCGGGGAGTGGTTTGGATGGGAAGGAAAAAGGAAAAAAGCCGCCGCCGCGATAGGAGCCCGACGACGCCTCTGGGGTAGGGATAGGGTTGGAAGGGGGGGACGGGGTAAACCTCGCCGCTAAAGAAGCGACGAGGGCCCACTAAATAGCAAAACCCGGCATCAGCCATTAATAAGCCAACGATATTGGAGGAATTGTCTATTAGAAAGAAAAACCCATCGATAAAATCGTTGGATTAACTCGCATCTACAAATAAAACATCGGCAGACACAAGTTCAAAAACGTCCCTGAGCCCAATGAATTTCGATCGAGTAGTCAAGTGATTCACAATAATCGCCGAGGGTAAAATTTCCCGTGTTTCGGACACTGGTGCATCTGACAGGACCACAAATGGAAGAATGCGCTTCCAAAAAAAATCATAACTAGTTGAAAGCCTCAAACGTGCCCTAAATCCACGTTCCGCTGTAAATTTGGCATATTTAAAATTTTCTGCGTGAACGGCAGAGAAATTTGCTGAACTTCATGTGAGAAAAAAACTATTACTGGCCCGAACTCGAAGAACAGACCTTTGGCTTTTCAGATACCCGTCACCACAACCAACGGTAAAAATAGAATAGGAATGAAGATACCTGGATAGTGAATAAGTCTCCGTAGTAGCCAAGAAATCCAAACGTGTTTGATTAAAACATTGATCCAGTGGAATATTTTGCAATGGTAGTTAAAATGAATTTCACTGCAGATCACGCGGCTGGTTTGCAATTCAAAACATAGTCTAGCGATTGTGTACAGGAATCGATTTAGTATTACTTGGGTTGATTTGAATTGAATGCAGTATTCATGGACAAAGGCAGAAGCAAATGTAAGCAAAGCATTCAAAGTCATGAGTTGCCCAAAGCATACGGAAACAAGGCAAACTTGCGGCCAATCGGTGCGCTTGGCTCAAAGTTGCTGTTGTTTTAAAATGGTGGGTTTTCGACCTAAACATCTTGGGTTATTTTGATTCCAACTGGCATCAGTTACCCAAGGTTAAAATTTCGTGACAAAATTTTTCTTCACCCAGTATATCTTTTCAGGTCTGGTCAGGTTATTATTCTCCCAACTAAATCCTTCCCCCAACCCTCACAGTGTCCTTCTTCATCACCCCTACTTACCACGGCCATCGCTCTCTCCAGTCCCCTTTTTCTTCGGAGCACTGTCGACGTTATTGATGGCCGCGGTCATTCCGCACCATAAACAAAGTCCTCGCTCAAGTCAACAAGCGACGGGGATCACAGCCGACCACCTTCCTTCCCACCGCTAACTCAAGAGCCTGCCAAAGATCCAGATCCCCCTTTTTGCTCCTTCTCCTCCGCGGTTCTCTGGACCCTGACGACACTCAAAATGTCGCAGGAGAGAGAAAAACGTACCCGCGCACTAGAAATCCCCTCTTTTCGTCCTCTCTCAACGATACGCGGCGGCTTTTGGTGTCATATTATTTTGTTTCGTCTTTATAGACACTGTAATAACTTGATTCAGGCCCTATTTCACGAGTATATAACCAATAGATGCCCGTTATTTTCCATACCACCGACTACAGCAGTCTTTATGGCCTTAAACATCGCGATATTCATCGCAATAACAATTTTAACATACACAAGCAACCTTTCCCTAGATGGGGGAAATCTCTCTTGGCGGGACTCGACTCCGAGACTTCTTGTTTGGAAAGCGAGGACTTTACTTCGTCGCCACCGAGGCAAGCAATTACGTTCGATTTGCGATTGCGAAATTTGCGCATTTTTCCAATCTCACAATGTGTGTGTTGTGGATTCGAGCACGAATAACGTCACGCATTTTCAATATAGCACATACGCTGAAGTTATTCAAATTTATTCTTCGTCCGAAAAGAATGCACACTTAACATACAATGAAATTCACTGTACGATTCCGTTCAATGGAAGGGATTTATATCGTGAAGTGAGGCTCCCCTGCACTAGATCTTTATCGGAAGAGGGCAGGGCATGTGATCGTCTGATTCACAAATCTACACGTCTGCAACGTCTTCTCCGCCTTTACCGTCATTTTCGTACTCAAACACTGCTTGTTAGAACACATTTTTATTAGAGTATCACGCTTAAGTTTCTTCAAATTTGTAACATCGAATTCAAAATTAACAACCAATTTAACCCAAGCTAATTTAATTTCCTGACCAACCAATTCTCCCGCAGTGCGGCGGCACATTACTTGTCGGGATACTTTTTCCCCAACCCTATAAGTACCCTCGACATCCAAAATGTCCACTAGCTCGTAACTCAGTAACAAATGCAGCCATGTAAAGCAACGACCTATGAACAGCAAGCAGGTGAGAGGTTCACTAAAATGTCACTCAAACCAGAGAAAGTTCCATTCGCCTATTTTATAGCCTCATTTAGCACCCATCAGTTTCATTGAAATTCTGGCAGGCTATGATAGATTTTCATTTCCGTGATGTCGGCTTTAAAAAAAGAGGCAGTAACGGAATTATCTCTTTTCTCATTTGTCAATGCTCACCAAGAGTAATGGCGGCGATAATTAGAGCCAATCAACGCATCTGTCAGTCATGAGAACGCCCAATTACGTTCTATTAATTACTCAGAAATAAGCTCGACTGCGATGTTTTCACGGAGCACTGCCTGCAGTGGTTGGAAAATATGTTGATCGATGAAATTGAGCAGCTCTTGCATAAAATAGAACACAACCCGATGTAAATTTATATAAAATTTATAGACTTAACCCGTTTGAAGTTTCACCAGTTCCACATATCTAAACAGCAAATAACCGCAACTCATGAACGATTATCGCTGCTGCGAAGGTTTCAGCGCGGCTTAATATTCGGTGTGGAATATTAATCTCGTTGAATTGAGTTTTGAACGAGTTTCATGAGCACTATTTCAAGGGTAGTCGGCGCTCTGCAAATCGATTCCGTCCACTTTTTTTCCGAGAGACATCCATCATTATGAGTTGGAATGAATTGATTCGTTCACTTTCGAAGACCTCATCGATTGCATAATTTACCACTCTCATGACTTCACTCAATTTTTTTATTTTCCCCACTTGCTTCTCGTAAGCGAAAAAAACTAACATAGGTCTTTATAATGAGTATGTCCTCCGATATTTTGAGAAAATTGGCATGGAGAGGTTATGTTTTTGATGATAATTTCATTTGCCGACTCATTTTTGTATCTCCCACGCATTATTAAAATATAAAAAAATTTGTTTCCGGCTCAAAAATTTCATTGTCTCGAGTTGACATGAATTCTTCGTGCGGAAAATTTTCCGAAGCAAGTGTGCCACCACTCAGGCAAAAAGATGTAAGGGAGCTTCCATTAATTGCGTGAAGTGATTTTGGCCTCAACGCTCCAACGTCACTTAACCACATCATCAATAAAATTTTTAAAAATTTATAAATTCAATATGCAATAATTTGTATTGGTTAAAAAGTTCAATCAATCAATGCGATTTGTGACGAGTGTGTCGATATACATCTAACATTGTGTGGCGCGATACAACATTTTCTTTAGCCCCTAGGGGCCGCAAGAATTAGTCGCGAGTTGAAAACCGTCGCTAGAGACTATCATTTTTGTGGCTTAAGAGCGAAGAATACGAACTGTTTTCATGATTTGGGTAGATCAAGATCATCCTTTCATACTTATGTGGTTATTGATTGAAGTTTACATCCCAATCCACACCAAACTTTACAATTTTCTCTACCCCCTCAATTCTTCAACGTTATTTTCTATGCTCTCCATCATGTTTTCTCATTTTCCCCAACTTCCTAATCCCTGGAGCCTTATCTTTTGCCCTTACATTAGCTCGTAATTGTGTTCCTCTACTTATAGGATTACCGATAATGGAATTTTCTCCACCCGGAGGGTATGGACCGTAAAAAATGAGCAGTGACCATGAGAAAAGCAATGATCTGTGTGCACATTCAGCGAGGCTGTAATCTCGTGAAAAATGGTAGATGGTGGGATAAACAAGAAATCCTTTGTTTCATAAATTTTTCATATACTTTCCCATCAGTGTTTAACTAGGATTGCATCCCTTATTTTATCTCCCTCATCACGTTGTGTCAATGTATTTGTTTACTCGTTCAAAGTTTTCCTGCAGATGAATATGACATTGTCCCACGTCCTAATTTACCGCTGTGGGGTTGGAAACAGCACTTAAGCCACCACACTAGAAAGTTCCCTTCGCATTTTCTAGCATTATATTAAAGTCAATTTTTTACCTGCAGATTTTCAAGTAAGAAAGGTTCCTCAACCGCAAATCGGTACTGTTTACACCTAAGTGCTCATTCGAATGTTTTCTCAAAAATTATCTATGCAGAACGTTGCATATTCTATTGGTAACTGCTATTACCCGTGAGGCTTCCAATAAATGTTTCTGCCCATGGTTTGGCTAAAAACTTCTGGTAAATCATTCACTGATCAAAATTTTAAAAATTCTGAACATTACTAATTCACAAAAACTTCAAACGCATACACAACTCATATTTTCTGTACTAAATGGTGCAAGTAATAAAAAGCATCGGTAGATTTACCTCCTGCATCTCCACTAGAGAAATATTCACTCCACCGACGGCGCGACGGTGGAGTGGAACAGTGCCAAATCCAAGGCCAGTGTCTGAGATTTTCTCTGTCAATGGCATATAATGAGTAACTATGATGCTCATAACGAGACTACATCATAAAAACCGCGATAACAGCATGGAGATCTTTGGCTGGAAAGCCTTAAGAAGTGCATCTTAAGAATCCATGAAATCCTAATATTTATGAGCAATTACAGCGACACAAAAGCGACTTCAGAAGGAGATGCAACTTTTTACCAAAGTGCATTCTTTAATATCTCGTAATCACCTAGAATGGTGCTCCAAATAATTATTTAACTCACCTCATTCTGTGTGACGTCATCGCACGGCTTTGGCATAGTGCCGACAACATAATTAAACTTCATTCTATGTTTCTGCACGAAATTATTTATTACAACCGCGTAAAACGCAAAATCATTATCTTTCCAACGTATTAACCAGCAGAACATTTCATAAGTAATTCACTATCATCCAAGTAATGGGCACTGGCAAAAGGTAACGACAAGGAAATCATTCATGCCACTGAACTGGAAGATTTATTCCCATGTTGTTCATGGGTGACATTTTTATAACTCAATGAATTAGGAATGAAGTCCTTATTAGGCATTACTATATAACTACGAGTTTTGACCATTACATCATCAAAACCCATGTAAAACTACTGATTAGAGCTGGAGTAAACTTAATCTTCAATGCACTCACTACTTTATATTGCGGAATGAGAGCGAGCGAATATTTTTCTAGAGCATCAAATTTTGGGCCAATAGCACAATTCAGCCTCTTAGGAAGAAATAAGAAGGAAAAGCGGCACCCCAAGTTAGGGCATAAAGAGGAGGACTATATCTGCAAAGTAGTCATTAATACAGAAAAGACCATTGATGAGGAGGACGCTTTGGTACATACATTGAGGCCAGATTACTTTAAACCTTATTAACGAAGGGAAGCATTGAATGACTCAAATTGCCGTCTCCGAGGAAGGCAGGTAGGTAGGATAGGATCTTTTTGAGATTGAAAGTGGAGAAAGGAGAAAAGCTTAAGCTAGCCGATTGGAAAGGAAGTTCGTGGATGTACGAAAAGAGAAGTTCAAAGAGGATGAGAAGCATATGAAGGCAGCGGAAAAGACCAGAGGCTGTATTTAGGAATGAAAATAATCAGGGTGTTTTGAGGAAGTACTTCGAGGGAATATTACTCGTTTGGCTTTAATGACTTCGGGGGGATAAAACTGAATGTTGAGGGAAAACACATTTTTCTGAAATTTTCAAGTATAAAGTTTAATTTCGAATAAACTTGTTTCAACGCATTGCGGCACAACCAGTCACCATGGCTGTTAAGTACAAGGGGAATTCCATAAGTAACGCAACTTTTTCTGAAACAGAGGTTCTTTTATTCAGCATTCAAATGCACTATGATATTGCCCAATCATTTAGCTACACAATATTATTTTTCAACGTAATCTTCATTCACTGCTTAACCCTTTAGGGTCCATAAAGATTGCATCGATTAGGTTGCATAAAAATTCGTTTTTAGGCTTAGATTAATGCATAGATTCCAAAAACATTTATATAAAAGCGATGTATCTCATAGTTTTTGAGATACAGTATGGGACGTGAAATAATACCAATTCTCGCTCTTATGGTCCATAGGGATATATGTGCCCCATGACATAAAACGCTAATTTTGTGAAAATTAAAGCAAGATTTTTTTCGTCCTAACTCCACATGCTAGGTACACATAAATGATAA
This sequence comes from Ischnura elegans, assembly GCF_921293095.1. Lineage (NCBI taxonomy): Eukaryota > Metazoa > Arthropoda > Insecta > Odonata > Coenagrionidae > Ischnura > Ischnura elegans. The sequence continues at coordinate 83,764,977 of NC_060251.1, read as the reverse complement.
ACTGAAAGTCTTATTATAATTGACCTTCTCATTGATTTGTTATAAACCATCACAATTCCACTTCGTAATCAGCATTTCAAGTGAAAGTTCATAACAATGTGGAAACTACAATTTCTAAAGGATATCACAAAAAGAACTGTAAACTAGAAGCCAATAGCCTATTCTTCCATTCAACCAATGCTTACAATCGAACACCTTCCCATTTCATTTTGAGAGAATTTCAAAAATTTGGGACATACGAGGTGTGTTCAAAAAGTATCGCGAATTTTGAATTTTTCGCGGGTTACGTATAATCGAATTTCGATTTTTTTGTGGCGTTATGTTGGTACTCATGTCTGTCACTTATGCCGACAAGCTCGGCCATTTTGAATGTTTACTTAATTGTTGACAGCTGCTTTGCTTGCACGTGTTTTGGATCGTCTTCGATTTTTACCATGGATCAAAGAACCTGTATCAAATTTTGTGTGAAAAACGAAATTAAGTGCGCGGATGCATTCCGAATGTTGACTGTGGCATACGGAGAAGCTACCTTGGACCGAAGCAACGTTTATCGGTGGTACAAAATGTTCTCAGAAGGCCGAGAAGATGTGAACGACGAAGAGCGTGCCGGACGCCCGAGCACTTCAACAACAGACGAAAAAATTAATGAAGTGGAGAAAATGGTATTGGCCAATCGTCGAATCACCGTTAGAGAAGTTGCTGAGGACCTAAACATATCGATTGGCTCGTGCCAATATTACCTGCAAGTTATGCGCAATTTGCGCGAAGCAATCCGCCAGAAACGCCCGGATTTGTGGAAGAACAAAAATTGGCTTTTGCACCACGATAACGCCCCTGCTCACACATCGTTGCTTGTGCGCGACTTTTTGGCCAAAAACAACACACTAATGATGCCGCAGCGACCGTATTCCCCAGATCTGGCCCCCTGTGATTTTTTCTTGTTCCCTAAACTGAAGAGACCCATGAAAGGACGACGTTACGCTACGATTGACGAGATAAAGACGGCATCGAAGGAGGAGCTGAACAAGATAAAAAAAAATGATTTTTTGAAGTGCTTCGAAGATTGGAAAAACCGTTGGCACAAGTGTATAATATCTCATGGGGATTACTTTGAAGGGGACAAAATAGATATTCATGAATAAATAAATAATTTTTGAAAAAACACAAAAGTCGCGATATTTTTTGAACACACCTCGTATATGTCCCTTGGATCTTAAAGGGTTAACGCCATCTAGAAGAGAGGGCTTGTATACCTGGACGGTAGCATTCCACTGGTCGATGACGGAGCCAACGTTATGCTACATCAATAACTTCTTCGTCATCTCCTTGGCGGCGACGATGAAAACTGCGTTGTCCAACGACTTACCGTGCTTTTGTTCACTACCAGATAACTGTAGACATACTGAAAGTATCTATTAATATCTGAGATACCCTTGTTTTCCGTCAAAAGAAAGAATCACTGCCCGTCGTTAGGTACGCACCTCCGTTACAGACGCCATTTTAACAGCTTCGTTTAGCGCGGTAACCTACCGGAAGTCAATGCCACCATATGCGACGAAGCGGGACTTTTTGAAAATATTCCGCAAGAAATACCAAGTTTTTACAAAAAAAACTGGCCGTGAAAAAAATGCGTTGCATTACTTGTTGAAGCCACCTTGCATATGCGAATAAAAATGGACGGAAAGCTTCCGATGGATGAAGATTCAAATGAATCGTTTAATGAGTCGTTCATTGTTCAAGTCTAGAATGCAACACGATTGAAATGAGCTTTTCCCTTAGAAGAGAGTCCGCCTAAGTGAAAAACACATAAACCTTTTTTTCAACCATGACACTCTTCAAATACGATAACGAAGATAAAATTTAGCAGAAAAAACGCAGAACTGAACAGAAAAGGCATTGATGTAACTAGGTTCTCTGGATCCCTTTTCTTTATTTAGTTATTCGCATATGAACTCGAGGACACATAATTTCTGCTCTGATATGACTGTTCCTTCTCTGCTTTAACTTTCTGAACAGTTTTTTTTCCTGCATTACACGTCACATAATTTATGCCAGATATTTCCGCTGCTATTAATCCTGCCATAATTAAGCCTACAACTCTCCTTCTTGCATGGAATCAACCGCACTTCAAAGGAAGGTCTTACATTCTTCTCAACGCTTGTAAAAAAAGCGTTCTGGCTATGAGCTCTTATTTGTTCCTAATAAAGATAATATGTCTTTGAACGAAGTGTATTCAAATTTGTAACCCATGCCTAAGTCTACCTTCTTTTTATCTCAGAGAAAAAAAACTTTCTAGGGTATTTCGTAGGGTATTATTAGAAGAAAATCCGACTGGTGCTGTCATTTCGTTGCGTTAAAGATGTGAAGTAGAATTCAAGGGGGTGCTTCACATGCGAACAACATGCTACCTAATGCACCATCTATACCATGGAGCTGGTGGCATCAAGAGATACGCTCGGGCAGAATTTCCGTCACGTATTTAGCCACGAAAAAATGGAGTTGGTTTGCTGTGTTTCAATTTCTTTCGTCGACCAAAGAATAACAATCCACTGTATAGGAAACCTATTTTCCGCTGAGTGATCGTGACGGAAAAAGCTTCGCTGGGCTACTTTTTACACGTTTCTTCTTAAATAAATTGCCTCGTCTATCTGTTGGCTTGTTTTTTCAATGGAATATAGTAATTGATTTTTAAACCACTTTCAATGGTGGGATCGGCTTGAAATGTTGCGAACTTTCTTGATTCTGGTAAAAATACAATATTCAATATCAGAAATTTGAAATTTTGTTCCAATGTGGTCTAATTAATTAAGTAAATTTACATTTGGAATAATAGTTTTAAATTTTTTCATTAGATGATGTTAGTTCTAATTTTTTGGCACAAATTTCGTTCAATTCTAGCAACCGATCTGTTTCAATCGACGAAATGATTCACCAACGAATATAAAGTAAGATGAAGATTAAAAAAACACGCTTTTCCGAAGGCAGTGTAAAATTACTAAACATCTGATAAAGCAAGGGTGCTGATTAGGTATAGACATTAATTTTGCGCGCCAATCCAGACTAATCTATCCGTCCCTTCTACTCTACTTTCGAATAAACGTAAACTGCACTCATACTTATTCCCCGAGTAATGAGACGCAAATTCATTACTTTTTGTGCATTTAATGTGTTTTAGGAAAATCTTGTTCCTTAATTTTTTCCCCAAAGTACATCCTGGGAAAACCTGGTGGTTTGGGAGATTTGGAGACGATCTCTCTTAAACTACGGTGCTTATTAAGGACATTAAATTCTCTATTGGTGGTAAAGGGAGGCCTTTTTATGCTGAAATGTAGTGAAATATTTTAACTCGACATTGAGATTCATACTTGGAAATTAGTGCATAATGTTTTTTCCTACATAAAATGAATTTGCAAAACTTATTGGTTTCCACTATTTATTGCATAAAACCAGGGTTAGAGTATGAATGGCCTCCATGCCCAGCAACCATGGTCTGAGGGAATGCCCATAAATCTTATTCTAATTTCATGACCGATTTCAAGGAAACCTCACGTTTTAGATGCTTTTCGCGAAATACTGTGTCCAAAAGATATTAACAGCCTGATTTGGTAGGATTTTGAATGGGGAATGTAAGAGGTTTTAGAAGAAGGATCCCTTTTGTCTTGGTATTCCACCTGACAAAAATTCTCTGTGGTTTGTAAATTTTATTTTATGGGTATCTGAACAGATAAATAATGCCATGATAATATCCAAAACAGGAATGTTTCGATTTTTTGAGCATTGTGTTGAAACTTTAGCTCTAAAGAAACTTTTCCCAGGGGAAGAGATGTTAAAAAAATTGGGAGTTTGAAATTCTTTCATTTTTACAGGAAGAGATACATGAGATGATGTTGAAAAGACTCTCTTTTAACATAAATACCATATGACCTTTAGACCACACCTTAACCCCCTTAAAAGGACCATCTAATTATTGTCCCTCTGTGACTCCCGATTATTCTAGACGAGAAAAAATGTATTAGTTTGATATATATCCTGCTTTCATGATTCCATTAGATTCCATTAGATTCCATTAACGAGGTGGCGACATAATGTCTCATATGCAACGATAAATGTATTTTTAATACACTGAGCTTTCAGATAAAATCCATTCCGTAGTAATAGTGTCAGTAAACTAGTGTCTACTGCTGAATATATTCTCTCCTGAACATAAACAGTAAAATTAGCATTCCATTCCACTTAGTAATCAGGAAGTGATTTTACAATAACTCTTGGTTGCACAGGTATTTAACCTTTGATATATAAAGCTGTTTCATTTCTACGATTTACATGTATTATAATATGGACGTATTACATTTACCTTATTTCATGATGGATGAAAAAAATATGAGATTCCACTGAAAATTGTCAGGCTCACCAAGTTCTCTGAATGGACATCATTTTTAAGCTAGCAATTGACGTGGTTTTAAGCGTGAGTGAAATAAATATCGAAAATACTAATAATCGAATTATAAATGTAATTTTTAACGCAGCTTCTTCTTTTCCGTGAATATTAGGACGTTGCAGGTCTTTCACACTGTTTACGGTGTAGAAGAGAGAGAGAGATGATATTTTTCGGGAAGGGAAAATAAATTTTACGTCATTTCCATGCTAATCTTCCAGAGGTCTCCTCTTCTGTATGTTTTCGAGGAGCGGCCCAGCTTTTAAAATTCTGGGGCGGCACTTTTATCCTCAAAATTCACAAATTTCCATTCCTCTGGCAGCTCTCTTTTCTTCCTCCTCTTACCGCAACAAAGTGAAATTCCGAATTCAGGGCTTTTCCTCATCAGCGCTTATGAGGAACCTCGCCTTCAAAGATTAACCACAAATATGACTGCCGTGCTTTTTTATTAATGGGAGCTTTTTAAAGAATTAAACTAATAAGTAAGAAAGACCACCATCAACGGTGATATTTTTTCAATTTTGAAATGAAGTGTCGGTTGAAAATAATGTAATATTCATCTGAGATATTATACGGAAGTAGCAAGTAATTTTGACCTAACAGCGAGAAAAGAAATTCACCTCAAGAGCTTTCATGAACGTTTTACTCAGTGAATGGTTTAAATGACATTTTTTTACCAGAAATGTTACTTCCTAAAAGAAAATACCTTGTTATTTAACAATTAAATCAAAAATAAGCATTAAAAGAAGTTATACATCTTATTACAATAACGCTTACATATCCTAAACTTCTGCGGAGCTACAAGTTACAAGGAGTAAAACTGTTCTCTATTCTCCTTAAAATTTTATAGGCATTGAAGACGTAATATTTTCAATCCACCTGTGTGCTAATGCTTATTTCTTTGATATCTGGTAATCACGTTGAATTAAAGCACATCATCTTCCTCAAATATCTGTCATTAATGCGATGATGATAATAACAATAAGGCAATAAGCATTAATCACGGTTAGTCTTACTTGTCAACCAAAAACAGTATGAGTTAAAGTTGCACTTTTTTCAAAACATTTTCATCGACCGGTAAAAAAAATCATGAGAGATATTTGGTACTTTTCCTTTAATTCAGTGACAAAATCACGACTACGTTCTTGTAATAGGACAAAGCAAATACTTATTCAATCGAGATAACGACAACAAGAACCAACTTATCTGCAGTCAATTTAATCTAAAATAATGAGTATGGCACTCCGTACAGTTATAATTAATTAATTTTCAGTAGGTAAAAATCAGTAGCATTAAGTAGTAATGAGTGCATTATCAAGTTCATCATTTAATTAAACAGCGAAATATGGTCACAGCGACATATTCGGTCACGAATCCATCTTGAGCGTTCCATTTTATGCCTTGATATGATGATTTGTCCTAGAGAGGGACTCCGAAACGTAATGCGACCTTGGCACTACTTCCCTTTGAGCATTTGCTCATCACAGCCTGACTTCTTTTAAATAAGTTAAACCCCCGCTTTAGCATTGGAGTGGTTGGCGCTTTTAACGGATAGCGCATAAAGCGGATTGGCTATGACTTACTCATTCATGACCACATCCGGGAGGAAACGTCATATTAAGATGCCTTATTGCTGCATCGTCCCGGGAAAAGCTAAAAAGTGGAGCAGCTTCAACAGACGTTAATCAGTTAAATGGACATGGAGCCATAGGAAATCACACAGGGATCAGTGGCAAGTATTAGAAAGGGAGAAACGAGGAACTCTAAAGGAATTTTATGAGAAGCTTTTTAATTCAAAACCTAGGAAACCATAATTTATCAATATATATATTTTAGAGTGGGAATAAAAATAACTCGAGACTTGTGGACTTTTTATTCAATGAGTCCAGCATAATTCATTTTTCATCAATAATTAAAGAACGCTATAGGAAAAAATAAGCTAAGAGAAGCCTAAAAATGAAAAAAAATCTATTTTTCCTGAAAATACATTTATTCAAGGAAACAGAAAAGACTTTACCATGCGAAGACGTCATTCCAGTAATAAGAAATCTTTTTTCAGAATTTTACATCAATTTTGTGGATTAATCCAACAACTTCGTTATTTTTTTTGTTTCAAGTCAAAACTTAAAGTTTCTAGTTAAAAGCGTTAGGGATTATGGTTATTACAGGTACTCTTCTTATTATATATTCTCTTAAATGGTTATTATAGGTACAAAAAAGTTTCAAGTCAAAAATTAGGGATTAGGGTTATTATAAATACATTACTTATTATATATTCTATTATTAGATATCATTGGTGGAAGATATTTAAAGTTCTAAGGTACCCTTTGAATTTTGAGTATACTTATCCATCTAGCAAAATATAAAAAGGCAAAAGACAGATTCCTTTTTCCCTGGAGATCAAGGGGAGATGAAGAGGATGTATATCATATGCTACAGTGAGTACTGTAGTCACAGCAAATGGAATGAGATTTCGGAACGAAGAGCACCTAATGTCTTTTACGGGAGCTGTCCGTGTCACAGGGCCGGAATCCACAATGAGCGCACGCGATATTCCAGGAAAGATATTGGACATGTTTTAAGTAGAGCCTCACGAGGCCACGTCAAAAGGTATCTAGGAGTCTCGTCAACGTTCTACGATGAAGTAATATCACCTCAATGCATACGGAGCGAAGGAACAGGGTCCGCGAAAGGCATATTACCATGGAGAAATTTTCAAGGTAACCTCCCGTCGTGCGCAATCATATGGCATTAAACTTCATTGGTTATGAACTCCAAGGATGGATTCTACTTGAAAAATATTCGTATCCGTAATTAAATTAAAATAAAATCAAACACTTCATCTTGCCAGCTACATAGCTCCAAGCCCTTAAATGTTACCGGTTTTTCAATCCGTTTCTCACAGCCAATGAAAACGCTAATCGAAGTCTTCATCGAAACGCCAAATGATTCATTCCTAAAGATATCTTTATCTGATGTAACCTTTTCTGGAGTAAACGGGGCAAAAGACCTTCCAATTGGCACAAAATGTAATAATTAGATCTTATAATGTAATATTAGTAGCTAGTGAAATTCTCGAATTACCAACGATGGACGAAGCAGGAAAGAAATAATCACTGGAACAGCGCAGGCAAAGAGGGCTTTCCACAAAAAAAAGAATCTTCTTACAACTGAGAATGCAAGCATAGAAACAAGGAAACACTTCATCAGATGCTACATATGGACGATGTTTCTCTATGGAAGCGAGGCTTGGACGTTGATAGCAGCAGAGAAGTCAAGAGTGGAAAAATTCGAAATGTGGTGATACCGAAGAATGACGAAGATAAAATGGATTGACCGTGTAAGTAACGAGGAAGAGCTAAGAAGGGTGGGAGAAAAGAGGAGCCTCCTAAAAGCTTTAAGCAGAAGGCTTATCTTAGTAGGCCACATTTTGAGGCATGATGGCCTGATGAAGAAAATCGTCGAAGGACAAGTGGAAGTGAAGAAGGGCAAGATAAGGCCCCGAATGAGTTACATAGGACAGGTTATAAAGGATGTAAAAGAGAAGAAATACGACGCTAAGAAATGGGTAGCGGATAGAAGAGAGAAATAGAGAGCTGCGTCAAACCAGTCTTAGGATTGTTGACTAATGATGATGAGCGCAATCCCTTTTCACTTTTGTGGTTTTTATAAGCGCAGATAAAAAAATCATCATCTGATGGTCACAGAAATGCTCATCAGTTAAATTTATTAAAAGCGCCTAACGATGCCGCTTAGTGTTGAAACTTGATGTACAAAAAGAAATATTAGTGGAAAAGTCCACAAATAAATTATTTAATTATGAATTAAATTAACTTTTACGAAGTTAGGCCTTATTTTACTTAACATGGCGGTCTCATATGAAGTCTTTGATAATAATAATTAATATAAATAGGAATCAAAGCCTAAGCACGAAACTTCGCGTAACTCAAAGTTGTATAAAGGCATATCTGTATATATAATACGGCGTAAGGAGTACACAGCGGATGAGGACCCAAGGAGAGCCCTTTGAAGGATGCAACACACCGGGGCTGGGACCCGGTTGACTCTGGGACTCAATTGATACACGGACACCCGGACACCCGGGAGGAGAATGGAGTGGAAGAAAAAAAAGAGAGAGGCGCCACCGCGATAGGAGCCCGTCGACGCCCATAGGAGAGGTGGGAGCTATTGAAGGGTGGGATAGGGAATACCCGCGTTGCCATCGGAACAACGGGGCTTACTAATAGCGAAACTATTACTTGGTTTACCACCGAAATTGGCCGATTTTTCTACGAGGAGAAAAATCCGTCGATAATTCCATTGGATGAACTGTAGGTACGTAAGTCACCCGTCACTGTAATTCATCAGTTAGATTACCAGATGCCTCCTGATTGGTCGGCCACCAAGAATAGACAATTTCGCTTATCCCCTGCTCGTACAAGAGGCTATCGAAATAGCCAAAACACTTTATTTCAACATGGAGGACAGCTATTCGCTCTCCAACGCGTGGAAGAAACTCTTCCTCAAACTGACCATTCAGGACGCGCGTGGCCCAAAATCAATGCCTACAAGAGACGGGAAAAAAAACTTCATATAATACATTTCAAACCTGAAGATGCCTGCTTCAACACCCGTGAAACTATCGTGCGAAGAAGAATCGACGCGGAGGAGAAGTCGGAAAAGTGCGCCTACTGCACCACTGCGCGGAATCCTCCATAAAATTAATACAAAATGCTCTTTTTTATACAAAGGCGTCTCCATTCAATCCAGAAAGGTTTAATGGGAGAATATTTTCCCCAAATAAATATTTGTATAACAAGAGGAAACTACCCACCCAATAGGGAAAAAATTCCTACCAATACTGGATTCAGTCCTGAAGGTTGAGAGAAGCCGTCGAATTGAGGGTGAAGGCGTTTAACAAATGAAAATAAAAAACTATGTATTTATCCACCAATTTCTTCTCGCGGTACAACTAGTTTCGACGCAGCGGCATCATCATCAGTTACTTATAATGACACCGCTTCGTCGAAACTAGTTGTACAGCGAGAATTAATTGGTGGATAAATATAAAGTTGTTTCTTTTCATATGCTAGAATGAACTTCCACGAAGTTGAGCCTGAGACGATAGACATTATTTGAAGGCGTGTTTAAATAACTCTTTTTGTAATGTATTAAGTTTAGGAAATAACTATTTTAATTAGTATTGTTATTGTATTTTGTATATTCTATAGGCAATGTAATTATTAATCAATTTTTATTAAATTCTTTCCCTTAGTTTTTGGGGAAACATATAAATAGATATATTTTGCTCATATGATGTAGATTAATGATGAAGTTATACATTTCTAATAATTTAATATTAAAAGCCTTTTATTACATAAGGGTTTCTCTGGTCAATCTAGAAAGCTTTACTGGGGGATTAATTTTCCAAAAACTAATAGCAAAACCTTAGTTATTTTACATACAAGAGAAAACTCCCCATCCACTGGTGAAAAAATTCCTTTCAATGTTGCATTTTCTTCTGCAGGTGTAGAGAAGCGGTTGAAGTGGGGATGAAGAGGTACTTTGATAATTCATTTGTAATGTAGTAAGGAAATAATTTTTATGATAAGTAATGAATTGCTATTGCTATTTTACAGGTATTTTAATTAGTAAACGTTTTGTTGAAATGCTTATTGGGAAAACATAAAAAGAAATAAAAATAACTTGTCTTTTTTAGGCGATGTAGAAGAACATTGATGACGAAGTTAGGAATTTTTAAACACGTTATATTATAAGCTCCTTACTACGAAAATTTCTTTCCGGTCGATCTCGAAAGGTTTATTATTATATGAAGATCTCCTAGAAAGATCTACTGGAAGATTACTTTTCCAAAAACTACAGTATTTAAAAAACCTAAATCATTTTACATAACATGAGAAAACTCCCCACCCACTGGGGAGAATATTCCAACCAATGTTGCGTTTTCTTCGGCAGGTTGAGAGAAGCGTTAGAAGTGGGGATTGGAGGCGTGTCTGGCAGGGTGAGGTAGGAGGATTTCCCAAGGGGTGGTTGGGTTGACGATCGTGATGGTATCGGACGAGATGGTTGGAGATACTCTCTTTCGCTTCATCGTCTCCCTCGCAGTCTGGTTGGACGGGAAAAGGTTTCTGGATGAGGGGGAAAGGGATACGAAGCGAACCGGGTTTCCTCTTTTCCACTTTCGCCGCGAAAATTGCATTCGAAGGGTAAATTCCAACTCGGAGGGGAGTCGCCACCTATTCCATGCTCCTCCAATAGCACACCTTGCCATTTCCTCCTCCAAAAATCCCCTAAAATATTCTGCCACCCACTCGTGGGCCCCTTATTTCGCAGGTAGGGAAGCGAGGCGTTCGAATACCAGTATCCTCCCGCGATCATGGACCCATTTCATTCGGGTGAGACCTGATTTTCGAAGACGGATTTAATGCGAATCTTCAATCGCTCCTCATGCCGATTCGGACCATTGCCATTTCGCAGCTTCAATGCTTTGTGCAATGCGTCATTTTGTGATATAGCAGGTTTTTACAAGTATTCTTTTCAGTGCCTCTGTATGTCCTATGTATTTTCTACAGTAGCATCTCAAAGAAAGAATCGCTGTAAATGCACTTTTCTGTCATTTTTTTCGTGTATTTAAATTTCCTAATTTCAACGGGCAATCCAAAAAGTAATATTTCCAATGCTTTAATTGATGATTCAACGTGCATTTTACAATAGTATCCCACTAGCTACAAATATTTTTCAGCGCAACTCCACAAGCTGAACGCTTTTGTCCATTAAAATTCCTTTGGTACCTTAAACGACTAAAAAATACGGCCAAAAAATTAATGTTTGCGGTGCTTTTTTTGCCTAATATCACTGTATCATCATGGTTTTTGTAATGATTAGCTGTGCAGCTCTTGGAAACATGTCCTTACAGTATATTTCCTTTTTAACACACAGCACGATTTTAATGAACCTACGTCCAAAAAATGGTGTATGTTTCCACTGTCGGTATTATCTCTATATATTTTTTCTGCGGACGACGACTGATTATCTTTCCCCATTAAATTTACGCAAAAAAAAGATTCCCCTATACTATTTTTTTTGCTATAGTTAGTTGTGATGATACTACTAATTTTGATCAAATATCAGCGCTCATACCAAACGACTCCAGAAAGTTATTTCACTAGTAATAAATACCATTGAAGTCCGTTAAAAGTATGGAATTTCATTACACACACACTACCGAATGTATATGTCTCATTGGTTTAATGCCACACTGTTTCGCTATTTTCTCGTTTAATAACTCCACGCATAGCAACAACCTATTCTATCATAACTTTTATATTTCAAATCAATCTTCTCCTGTAAAAATTAGAAAATCAAGAAATGAATCAATGACACCGCCAATGTGTCAACATTCAAATTACTTAGAGCTCTAAGTCGAAACTTTCAAAAAGCATACACAATGATAACCTAAAGCTTTCTATACATATCTGGCTGTGGTCTGTGTCTGCGATTGAGCATATCGCGATATCGTCATGGCCTTTCAAGGCCCATTCCATCACTTTCGTGGTTCCAATTCCCTACCTTGCCACATATCGATTCAACGACGCCCTTTCCCGTCTTCTCGCATTGTCCTCAAAGAGGCATTCGAAAACCTTGAGTCTTCCTCGCATCCTGACCCTTTCGCTACTGCCGACCTTCTTCCGCCTGTCCGTGACCGTGCTGGTCAAAAAATATTCTTGAGGCCATATTTCCCTCGACAGATGAGATCGGTTCCTCAGTGTCCCTGCCATTTTTATTATTTTTTTTCGAACCGAATTTGCTGTGTTTTCTCTTAACCAAGATCCTAAGGAACTGCTTAAAAGAGGCCCAATTCCTTTCCATAGAAGGCTAATTTCTGTCGTCATTTCGGTCGCATTTTTTTCGGTTTTCAAAAATACCTGCGGCGCAGTATTGAGTACAACGCGATCCACTTTTTCCAATATTTTGCAGCGAAATATTTGTAATTTCGAGGAATAGCTTTTAAAAGTTAGGAATTTGATTCAAAATATCTCTTTATTTTCCGCCAAACTTATACATTTATCTCCCAAGATTTAACCTCAAATCGATATTCGATTCGATACAATGATAAAAATCGATACATTTGGCTTTCACTTGGTGAAAATTCTTGCTGAATGAGGATACTCAACCTTGGTAAATTTTCACACAATTTACGCTATGATTTTCGAAATTTTCAGAGACACGCGATGATTAATGGGCAAAAACATTTCTTGATGCCTCATAAAAAAATAATAAAATACACCGAGTAGATGCAGTATATATGGTCATGATCTGGACGCCAGGAACTGCATGAGTGGGAATACAGTTTCCGAAGTAACAACGCATGACGACACGAATTCAAGGTATCCGTGATTCGTAAACTGTGAAAATTTACAAACGTTGACTATCTTCTTTCGACTGTATTTACTTTCATAACTAGGTAGTTTTGCTGCAGATGATCGACATCAATGGCGTAATGGTGGGGAGATGAGGGGATACATCCCCTCTCCCAAAGCCTCAGAGAAATAAAAAAAAATACATAAAACCACTGTCAATTTTTTACGTAAAATAACTGTTTCTGCTTAAAGTTAAATATTATTTATTAATATCATGGCAGTGAGACGAGTCACTGAATACTGGCCGGTTACTAATCCCCGGACCCCCCGTTGTCTGGCGGGAGTTGTCCCCCAGGCCACCTCGCCCACCCCCCCAATCATATTCCTATTTACGCCACTGATCGACATAATGCGTTATATTCGTTTTGTAAGTTTATTGACATTATTCTTATAGTTGTGGTGGTAATGAGAATCTGGACAACGGGAACTACACGTATTGGCTCGGCAGTTAGAATTAAATTTGGAAAAATGCGTCGTAATGAATTTCTGGAAGAAGAACAACTCCCTACAACGTAGCTATATAATTCGGGGTACCCAATTAGAGACTGTTGAATCCGTGAAATATCTAGGAGTTAGACTCAATAATGATCTATCGTGGAATAAACATATTCAAGAAATAACCGGTCAAGCTAATCGTAAAATGGGTTTTGTTAAAATAATATTAGGAAAGTGTGACGACAAAGTGAGAGAAATTAGCTACTTTTCCCTCGTTAGACCACACTTGGATTACGCTGCCAGTTTTTGCGACCCTCATGAAAAAGGCTTAATAACAGAGTTAGAACGCGTGCAAAGAAGAGCTGCCAGGTATGTGAAAGGTCGTTACGATAGTCTTGTTAGTGTAACTGACCTCTTAGATAAACTCGGATGGGAATCTCTGTCGGACCGTAGATTGAACAATAGACTAAACCTTTTAGATAAATTCAAGAGTAGTGTCTTTTCTGACGAAGTTAACCATATCTTACGGACGCCAACATACTACGGAATATCAGATCATATAAATAAAATAAGAGAGATAGATTGTAGAACAGACAGATTCCGAATGTCATTTTTTCCACGATAAATAAGAGATTATAACGGCAGCAATAGAACTCGTAAATAGATTGCATGACTTGTAGTGTAGCCTACTAACCTATGTAAAAATTAATGCATGTTTCTTAATTCAATTATTATTTCTAACAGCATATAGTGGTATAGTTTGTTAGTAAACGGGACGTTTTTGGACGGTGTGGTGTGCATGTGGGAGTCCAAATGCATGCTGCATGCTGGTGATTGATCACCCCCTGCCAAACACCCTAGAGGTGGCTCGCAGGGTATTATGTAGATGTAGATGTATGGGGCAACAGTCTTCAAAGTAATACTGATCAATCTCACCATTGCATGACGACATGAATACAAGGCATTCGTAATTGCCAGTCCTTAGTTCCTGGAAACGCCACAAATTCTCAACCGCTCTCACTTTGCCACATTCCATGTTTCCCAGAGTGAATTCACTCTACCTGGTGCGGTGTCGAAACCTATTTCTCCGTACGGTGACTAAATTACGATCCTCATGTCAAACTTCCTTCTTCATATTTTTCGATTCGCAGAATCCTCAGTTCGTTAATTGGAGACACCTTGTGCTCACGAACCTGGCGTTTATTGAGGACCAAATCCAGAGATAAAAGGTCAACACCTACCTAACCAAAAATCGGAAATGCATGTATGGTAATGTACTACTTAGAACAATATATCATATTGCGTTACATTGGCAGGAAAGCATGAACATTTAAAATACATTTCATATGCTATCAAGAAAATAACTTTAAAAATTGCAATAATTATTTTACCTCTAAAAGTTGTTTCACTCGAAGCATTTTATTAAAAATTTCCGTCACTTCACTGTCTATCATTAACTTTTCCCACTTTATAAAGAAAAACGACCATTACCCTTCATTCTATACTCAAAATTTCTTTCTCGTTAAATGAGAACAAATGCTATCACCTGAATACTTAAATCATGGTTCAATCCTCAAATCTGCAAATTAATTTACACCGTCTGAGTTTTTCCGCTTAGAAGCATGCTTGAACTGAACTCCATCATTAGCTTTTTCCTCATTGACTTTTAATACTTTCATAGAAATGCCTATTCATTTAAAATGCCATATAAGTCATTCATAGAAATAACCCGATCTTTCTTCCTTCCTATAACATACAACACTTTCTTATTTGTAAATTATCAGTGTATAATTTAAATGCCTCTTTTTCCTTGCTATAAATTTTCCAAGTAGCATTTACATTTTCTATTTTACCTGATCTCAGCTCAGCACTAACGTTTTCATGCATATTTTTACAATTTACAGTTCCTTACTGGTTAAACTTTGCGAAGACCCGTGTTGGCTAGAGTTAAATGACTATCCTAATGAAGGATATTGAAACGAAGTACAGCATATCTCATGAAAGCACAGGTTTCGTACAAAATTCAAGATTATTTTCAACTTGATTTCATTCCACATTTTGCTATAATTCTGTAGTAAAATATTTTTTGTGAGTACATTCGATATTTCAGATTAATAAATTAAAGAATCCAATATAACAAAGAGCTCCGTTTATTACACATTTTTCAATTTATATTTTTGGATCCTATCATCTATGCGTTTATCCCCGACATAAATTTTTCGGTAGAACCACAGTCTGCGGAAAAAGTGGTTTCATAGCTATTTACACACGTAACGGAAGCCATTGAAGCGGAAAATGGTAATTCATTCTGTTCCCTTCCATATGATGGAACGTGCGAACGAAGTTAAGACCTTTTATTTTGAAGTTGTAGGTGACTATCAATTCCCAATCAACTGTGGGATCAGGATTTTCAACGTAATACAGGCAATTACCGCGAGGTATAAACGGTCGTTGTCATTTAAAGCCGCATGAGGTCACGTGAAAAATTCAGAAGTATCGTCGTTTGTGCGATTGGAATGGGCCTAGGAAATTACGTTGAAAGCTTAACAGTGATGAAAAGATTGAAAAAATAATTTTCGGAGGGCTGGTAAAAGCTAATTCACTGATGATTGGTTGACTCAAGGCATCATGGATGAACGCTGTGGATTTGAGTTGGTAAAACCAAGCTATTGGATGTTTCGGTGAGATTTTGAAGTCATTATCATCACCATTTCATGCAATCTTAATATTATGACAAATTAGTTTCTTTACCAAACGAAAATAAAATATTGATTTTTTAGGGCAATGGAATGCTAATTATTTTTTCCAAAAAAAGATAAACCAATTTTTATCCTAAATTTATCATTATTGCATGAGTCAGGAGATGACATTTTCACATTTTTCTAAAACTTCAATTTGAAAAAGGGTTCGATTTTCCTAATTTCCGAGGTTAATCAAGTATTTTCCTGAATTTAAAACTTTTCCATTCATTTTTTAGTCGTCATGGTACACATTCAATACGAATTATTTTGCAAACCCACTTTATAATACGAAGTTTCGAAGTCATACTTGGTATATTATCATGCACACTGCGTACTGAATCGGATTTTAAGTTCTATTACATAACATGTAAAATACCGATTTGAGTGTTTTCTTTATATTAAAATGTTTACCGCACGAAAAGCTGAAATATCGAGTGTTAACAAAATTTCCCCACTTCATGTCACTAATGGACTCTTATTTTGCGCTCATTAGCAACCTAAAATAAGGGTAGTTGATGCTGATGGAGAATGTTTGTGGTGAAAATTATTTTCCTTTTGTTTTTATTTTTTTTTAATTATTGGACATCTGCCCGCACTGAAAATCTATTGCAAGATTTATATCCTCATTATTCCGTCATAGTGCGGAATCACTTTTAGGTGCTATTAAAATTTCATAATCGAAAATCAATTTTTTTTTCAACCCACCTTACTGCACAGTCCAATTTTACTACAAGTATTTTCAATTATGTATGGCTAAAATTCCATTTCTTCGTAGTTGGGATTATTTATATTATAATACCCTTCAGGAAGTACTAGAGCAGGTTTATAACGTAATAAATTGAAATTCATTGACTCATTTTTGGCTGTGTGGTATTCCATTATAAGTTCTCTTGGGAAATGAATATGGATGAATATTTCATGAATATTTTAAAATTATGCAACGACCTCAGTGAATTAGATTCTAGAAAGAAGATAGAAATTATAAATTTTCAATAAATAGGGCGACACTCTCATAAACGAATATCTTTTCCCATACTTTTCCCATATTCTGGCGTCCGTTTAAAAATATTCATGTTCCTCGGTTAGGTTACAATAATACGATAAGGACACAATAATTTACGCTTAATAATGATGATTACTTATTGAAATCCGGATCGCTTTATGTTATGAAAAGAAGTGGTATAAGTATGTGTTAATTAACTAAGAAACCTTGAAATAAATTGACCTCAAATAAATGGACATTGGATCAGAAATTATGAATAACTGATTCGGCGGCTATGATTAGTAAATCTAAGTACCCACGTGGAACATTTGTTCAGTACTTCAAACTTGGTGGTTTTCATTTGACTTCAACGGTTCATTTTTCGCACCTTCAAGAACGGAAATTTCAATGTCGTAACAATGGCATATGATGATTAACGCCTCGCAGTATAGGTCTGAAAATGATATGCAAAATTGTTTGCCAAAGTTTCGATATGTTTCTCATATTTTCTCCAGGTCCTTGATTGATGATGGTTACATTACATGCATGAAGGCATGAAATATTATTACAATGTTTTTATTATAAAATATATAATGTAAAAAGGATTGAATTCTAAATAAGTATTTGAAAAAGAAGAAATGAGAATTTTGACATACCTTATATACTGTTTACTGATTGAAACTAAGCTATTACAATATCATAGTTACCACCAATTTGGATTTATTAAATAAAAAGAAAATTTTACTTAGATTTTCAATCTGATGTTTTATTGCTGTTGTTTTTATTTTCTGCCACCTATATAGACGGTGTGGTGTGCATGTGGGAGTGCATGCTGCATGCTGGTGATTGATCACCCCCTGCCAAACACCTTAGAGGTGGCTCGCAGGGTATTATGTAGATGTAGATGTAGGTTGGTAGATTAATTACGGCTACGAGTCACCGCATTTATAGGTGTATTGTCTATAGCCGGGTAAGAATCCAGCGGGATATGTGAACACTAATTGGTCTGTATTAACCCGGTCATTAGGCTACGACTTGATTCATACTTAGAAGAATATTATACATAATTTAATAAGCATGCTAATTATGAATACGATACGGATAATTTTTCTCCATTAAAAAGTTCATTAATTAGTGGTTTATCCGAGGCGCTATAGTCTATTTCTCATGACCTACCTTTAGTTTAAAACTAAGGCGGTAACAATCATATTTTATTGCTGCCTGATCTTATCATTATTTCGTCACAAATTTTTACACCATTTAAGTGGGCTTGCATTTATCAACTAATTGAATGCATGAATTCTAAACTTCCCCATAGGTAGTAGACGCTTCGCTCGAATGGCTTACGTTGACCTTACAGACAATCATGGGTGCAGTTGGTGCAAAATGTAAAATAAATAATAGATCTATTCCCTTTCTTTAGGAACGCCATATGAACCTATTCTTACTTAGCGCATTTACCCTAGGGCTAGTATTTTGTAGCTACACATGTGGGGGCCGTATTTATTCGTATGTCTGGGAAGTTTGACCTCAAAGCAGGAATAAGACTATTTTTGAAGACCACCTTCGTCATTTGGCCTTGAAATTTTTAAAAATTATTTTATATCCATTCCCCAACTATTAAAATTTTCCTCACACATTATTCTTGTGCAGTAAGATTCTCATTCAAAACGCATTGATATTTCAATACTATAAATACTGAATCCCAAGTGAAATATATAGGGATATATGTTAGCATAGAGGAAATAACATATGGAAATTAGTGTTCTTATAGCTCTTGAGTTTATTATGGCCAGCTATATTAATTAAACAGAATGTGATTCATGGCAATGAAAGCTACTAAAACTTAATTTTTCTCGCAGTTTTACCAGTATGAATACTTCAACTTGGAGGAGGATAATTCAACCATTAATTGAGAAAGATAATGGATCTGTTCACGTTCAATGATTGAAAAAATTGTTTTTTCCGAATCTTTATAACATTCAGTATTCATCAGGTTGATGCAGATGACTTCGCAGTGAGTAATAAAAAGTGTACTTTGGGCAGTGAATTTTAGTAACCTATGTTTTATGTTCAAATTGAAAAATGTCAATGGATTCTTAGACTTCATTCATTCCCTGCAATAACCGATTTAAAACGACTCGAATAGGGAACGCATTCCCTTCATCACTCCTCACCATAATAAATTCCTAATTAAATGTATTTTTACTCATTGACAGCCTTTTTAGCAACAAGCGACTGCGGAGAATGAAACTAGAATCCCCGCTCGACTTTCCAATAAAACATCAATCTCCTTTCTTTGCGGCTAAATGTGATAAACCACTCACTAACGCACTCAGGGAGTCAACTCGGGTGGATTGGTTGAGAAGACGAGGGTAGAGCTCACCCAAGTCTATGCAACAGCCGTGTGGATTTCACCCATTCAGGTTGTTCTGTGTCTCCTTGCACCTTCAGGATTTCTTATGTCGGAGAATTAAAAATTCTGCCTTGATTTGAATCCTTTGATTAGCACCTAAGCGCTCTGCTGACCAACTATGCACCCCTGAATTTGCACTAGAAACCTTGAATTCTTTCAGTCATTCAATCCGAAAGGTTGGCGGGGTAGGCTTAATATATGATATATAAGAGACTGCTATCTAGTAAAGTTTTGCAAAATACCCATTAAAAATATTCAGTAAAGTAATGAACTGTATCCGATACTGAGATATGAAGTGGAACACTTTGCACTCCCCACATAAAAATTTGTTAAACTACAGTCGACACGTTTCGCTGCACTGCAGCATTATCAACACTAGACCAAGAAACTAACC
Organism: Ischnura elegans; assembly: GCF_921293095.1. Taxonomy (NCBI): domain Eukaryota; kingdom Metazoa; phylum Arthropoda; class Insecta; order Odonata; family Coenagrionidae; genus Ischnura; species Ischnura elegans. The sequence continues at coordinate 83,745,133 of NC_060251.1, read as the reverse complement.
ATACCAATATAAATACAAAATTACACACTTGCAAACATTTGAGAAAATGGGTGTGGAAGGTGGGGTGGAAATGAGGGTTGGGAATTATAAACTGACCGTTGGTCTGGGGTGAGGTAGGGGAGGGGGGATGGTGACTATCTTCAGGTGCTCGGAGGGTTTTTTCCCCATTAGCTGAGGGAGGTCAAGGAGTGGAGAACGGAAGGGAAAACATGGTCATTAGTAATAATATCTTTTGTACTAATGGCCGAAACGATGTACAATTGTTTCCAAATATCCATTTTTTCACATTTTTAACCCGTTGCAGCATTTCTGGGATGACATCAGCCTGGTGTCCATCTTCTAGGTGAGCCGCGAACTGGGATTTCCCTTCCCTGTTTTCAAAGTCCCTCTTATGCTCTTCTGCTCTGACCTTCAGACTTCTCCCCGTCTGTAAGACACCAAACAATCTCCACACTTTAGCCTATAAATTCCACTTTGGTCCCTGATATCGACAGGGTTTTTTACACTGGGAAGCAAATATTTTAGGTTCTTTCTACTGTGGAAGGCTGGTTTGATGCCAAGATGATTTAGAAATTTACCTACTCTTAGGGAAGCACTACCAATGTAATTTATTTTTCGCCAGCGTTGATATTTCACAGGTTCAAATGAATAAATCTGCCTAAGGGAAATTTCTTTTTTCTTTTTCGCTACAACGTTATCTATCATCGCCTCCGCGAAACAATTGGCTGTAGCTATAGATTTAATGATGGTTAACTCCTTACAGTATTCCTCATTTGTGAGGGGAATGACAATAGCTCTGTGGATCGTATTGCCGAAGGCAGCTAGCTTCTGACTAGGAGGATGTTTTGAATTTGCATGGATCACATGATAAGTGCACGTTGATATACGATAAATACCAAACATGTGTTTACCATTCCGAATGGATATTGTTAAATCAAGAAAATTTATTTTATCACTGTCCTGGAATTCCACTGTAAACTTGATGATTCCACTTAGCGTATTTAACATTTTCAAGAAATTATTCGCCTCGCGTTTGGTTCCGATCCATAAACCCGAAATATAATCCACGTAACGGTAACAATAGTGCACGTTCTTCATGAGCGAGTGATTGTATTGAAATAAATCTTATTCCAAATTATTCCTAAATATTTAAGCTAATAAGGGTGATAGAGGGGATCCTATAGCCAATCCATTATCCTGTTGGTAATGGTTACCATTGAACTTAAAGTAATTCTGGTTAAGACAGAGTTTGATGAGATGTATCCGATTCATTGCAGCCACGAATAATTAAAACATAGTTGTTAAGAAAATTCGCGTCTGCCAAACAGTTTAATTGAAGTGATTACTGCAAGACCAACATTCCTATATGCGCAATCATAATGAGAAAATAGATTTATAATCTGCAAATGAGTTTTAATAATTAAAATTTTTGTTTTGATATATTCTCTACGAATTGAGCATAAGAGTCGCGAAGTTCAATGCTGGTGGAGATTTCATTCTCTGCTACACTCACTAGTTTTATCCATTCCATGTCTATGTAAAGTACTGATCGGCATAGGGCGCCATCGATGGGAATTGGGTAACCATTACTGAGCCGCACCGTCTTTTTCATAACTGATACGAAGAAAGTTACGACGACCGAGAGTTTCGGGCATAGGCCGTCGATAAATTGGAGACAAGTGGACTCGTGGGAACGGGAGGGTTAGAACCGTTACCACGCCAGCATGACCGAAAAAAAACTCACCGGACTAAGCCATATCGCTGAATGATTAATAAAACTCCAGCGGGAGCGGCGGAAAAATCGCCAGTCTTTACAACGAAAGTGCTGAATCGGCGACTCGGCCCGAAGATCCTCCTCCGCACTGGGGGGAGGAATTTAAGACACCACAGTTCTCTCAGCTCCGACCGCAGGACCTATCCGACGACTAGCTCAGCGTTTCGCACATATCGACATCTTCTCTATCTGAACATTTTTATTTTCACACCGTCCATTAAAGGGAAATGTAAACGGATCTTACGAGGCGCATTCAAGTACTGAGGCCTCAGATTTTTTTTTCCGGACTGGAAACAAATAGAAACATGTGTATTATTTAATAATGAGCTCGCACTTTTTGTCAATATGGCAGAGCTGTAGGACAGACAGAGTTCTTTCGGCAGCCTTTAGAATGGGAACTGTTGACTTGAGATGACGACGCGTTCGTTTTCCTTACGAGAACAGCGTACAATGATTCGATTTCTGCATTTTCACGGTGTGGTGCCATTAGAAATTTATCGATAGTTAAAGTAGACATGTGGTTAAATCGAACCTTGAAGCTTGCACGTGGTGGAAGGGCTCTAACTTTAGCAATAGAACGGATTGGAAGTAACGAATTAGTGTCTTTTATTGTTGAGACATGTAGTGATAGAGTTATGGATTACTCGAAAGTGCTTTAATGGATGAGACAGTTGAATGAAGGCAGATCATCGAGTGGCAGCAAATCAACACCATCTGGGCGATTTTCCAGTGGTCAAAACAGTCTCCTAAGGAAACCTTCGCGGCCGCCATGGAATCATTGTGTCGACATTGTGAAAAATGTCTACGTCTGCTGGAAGGTTACGTCGAGAAGTAACACCAGTGTCATAGTTTTCGGCAGAGTAACCACTTGGAATAAAAATCGGAGGACTTAGAATTTGAGTATACCTCGTATAGCATTTTTGAGCACAATAACATGATCCTGCATTAAAAAATAGTTCAATAGAATTAATGAGCATTCGTTAATATTTTATTTAATATTGTATTCTCGCAATTCCTATTTATTTCTATAGTACCTTTTTATGTTTCTTTGGTCCCTGTTTCAGTATCAATTATACATGTCAATATACAATGCATAGGAGACAAAAAAGGCGTCAGTATTAATCTGAAGTTAAAACTGCATTACATCAACATGTAGAGAAAATAACACCCGGTTTCGAGTGCTAGGTGACTTTATATGTTGAGAATTATTCGGCAAAAATTTCTTGAATACTAAAGTAAGCATAATAACATATAGGTAACTTTCGATATAGACGAACTTAAATTTTCATCTTCCAAGTAACTCAGGAAGTGCTGCCAACCATATAAAACCCATTTTTCTCTATATTTAATTTTTCATGGTCTGTTGTTCATTCTAGCCACTTTTGTGTTGTATATCCGTGGAAAAGAAATCACCCCGAGGCCCGAGTAAATTTTATGAATTTATTAACGTATTTTTTTAATAATTAAAATTGACGTCTATACTATTGCCTCGTGTTTTGAATAGCTAAAATTTCGGCCGATAATATAATTGCACTTTTATACAAGACTCCTGTTCGATGGCCCATTTTTCCTCGATGAGCAAATTGAAAATCGGACAGGGAAGCCGCGTATCTGAGCTCCCTTGATCATGCGCTGTTATTCAAAGCCATTAAATTTTCATTGGCATCCGATGTACCGCCCATGTACATATCCCTTAGAGTATTATTGAAGTAGACAAACTTTTTTATTCGGACTGATAGGAAATGAATTATTCAATTGATAGATACGCACAGGGTCAAAGTAATTAACTCGGCGAAAAATCGAATAAAAAAATCCCTAATCAACTTCATTATCGCCAACTGCACACCATGGAGTCGTTAAGGCAAAGCTTCCCTCCCAACAAGAATTTGTTAATCTTTCATTACGCTTAATTGTTTGAACAAGTAATGTAACTCGTGCATTCTGGACAGGTCATTGAATTTCAATGGGTTCTGGGAAATAGGACGGAACCCAGCGAAAATAATTAAAATTGCCAATTTATGCATCAGAAAATGGCTTGCCCAACTTGTCAAAAGTTAATCACTTCATCGATGAAATTTGCATCATTTATTTGGCCTGAAGTTAAATCGAATTGCATATTGGTATCAGAAAAAAACGATAGGCCATAAAACATAGTGTATGCATTAATTTTCAAGAATGTTGGGGGATTTTTAATATCCTGTCAAAAGTAGAACACGTGCGCGTATTAAATCTGTTGCGCACTTTGAAGAAAAATATTTTCAGAGAAATGAGGAAAACGTTGAGATACCGGTCATATTTATGATTTAACCAAGTGGAAATAAAATCTGTATTCCAATTGTGCTTTCATTTACACTGTTAAAATCCTTCCATTTCTTCTTCACAAAGTATTTACATTGAAATACGAATTGCGGATAGATATATATATTTCTTACCTTAGATTTAAGCTGAAATATTTAGTAGAGTTATATATCTATGTAGGCAACAAAATAGTTTGATTGAAAAAATTAATCTTATCATATAATTATTAGCTCTTTACTTAAATAATATAATTCCACATAGGTGTGAATTCATTCAAGCGTAAAGTTTCAATGTTTTTTAAAGCACCATTTTGTAGCAGAAGTAGCTGAATTCAAGCAATATAATCCTGATCCTAATCACTGTAAACGATATCAATTCTCATTGGATATTGCTATGTCCTCTAGTTTCTCATCCTACTGTTTAAAACAATTATTTAAAGCAAATGACTTTCATTACATCTGTATGTAACTTTGACGGTGCCGATTTAGCTACATTGAAACCTTACATTAAACCACCTCCATAAAATTCTTTAACTCTATCTTATGAAGGTCGTCAAGAATTTAATATTCAGTTTATATAACCCATGATGCATGATTTTTATAATACTGCATGAACTTTTTTCCGCTATCCTATAAGTTGATATCTTGAGCAATTATTGTGCCATTGCTATTACTCTCAGGATCCTCATATATAATCATATTCTCAATGTATTTGTAAAGTATTTCACAAAAATTTTTTTACTTTCTATTTACCTACGGTTGTCTTCCATTTTAACAGACTGATTGAGTTAGTTTTATGGGGCATTTTTTCATGGCAAGCAATAATTGATATAATATTAAATGAGATAATAAACAAAATAATTGGCGGTGATTCTCAAAACCTTCTAGTTTCTCCCTTTTTTTTATTCTGCTTCTCATGCAATTAACTTAATTTACTCTCATATTTTAATAAGATGTGGATGAGCCTAAAAATGTGCAAACAATGCAAGAAAGAGATAATTTATATTCTTGACGGGAAACTGATACTGGTCTTTCAAATACTATTTGATACTTAATGGTAGTAGATTGGCGTAATAAATACTGCCGCCTAATGACACAATAAGTGCAGGGTTTTATTCACTGAATTACAAATTCCTGTGATAATTCAAAGAAAAGGAATTAATATGACAACAGAGTTCAAAGAATGCCAAACTCGATCTTACTCTAACGTCAACAGCGCCGCATCATGTTGATTTTTCCAACGGTGATATAATCAATGACATTAGGCTACGTCGTAAACACATCAGTTAAACCATTGATTGTTACTAAAATAACTGATTGCCAGACCATTTGCTTACCTAGGAACTTTCTATCAACAAACTATTTTATTTGACATTACCATTGGTCCTCCATAAAGCACTTGAATGTTTCATTGATCATTAGTGGCACATGGAGGGACACATCTAGTATTGGCGAATGATTCGTATCGGTTACGCCAATCATCACAACGACCGAAAAAGGCACTTATACATTAAGCGACTGAATGACTTTTATTCACGCAAAATCTGTAACTGGCTCTTGTATTCATCGGCAGTACTTCGCTTCACCAATTACTGCAGGAAAGATTTCAGAAATGGATCTAATTTGGAGATTTCTCAATGGATTCGTGGTTTGATCGCATACAGTTGCATAAGGCGTACCTTCTCGATGATCACTATGAATAGCGTTGGAGAAGATACGCTGTTGGAACCATCGAAATTCATGGAATCAGAGTTACAAAACCTATTCCTCTACCTCTTGAGGCTTCACCAAAACATATCGGGCCCAGGAAACCACTTGAATAGGCTTGGTATCGGATTTTCTAAGGTCTCATCTGAATATTAATTTGGGGCTTTCAATGAAGCATTATATTCTCCGGTGGATACCTATCCTCCATTGCCAATGAAATATAAAGCAGGAAACTCAAGAGGCTTCCCTCTATTTTTACACATGACGAACATATTACAACATCATGGTGTATAAAATTGTAACATCATAAGAGGGGGAGGACTTCATTAAATTGATCATGGAATAATAGTCTCAAGTAACCTCTAGTTATGGCATGATCTGAATACTAACTCAGGTTTTTCATAACGCTCCGCATTCACCAAATTATAACTAAGGATTTGCTGCTGAAGACATTCAAGAAGAAGTTTTGCTTCCTCAGGAGATGGAAGAGCGAAAGGTAAAACTAATGTTACAGCTAGGAGTTGTTACTTATAGCAACGTCGTTTGGTTGATCATGTACTACTAGTCTTAGGCACTAAGGGACTGTAATAACATGACATATTAAAGTATTAGACATTTTTTGTGTCAACAGCTAATTTATTTGCGAAACTTTCTACTTCGCTCGGCAAGTGTTGTTACAAACTATCCCCGCCCCTATCCAATTAACAGCAAAAGTTTAAACGTGGGCACTGGTGACTTGCATCCTAACAACGAATCAAATGCCAAAAATACGTATTTTTTTCTAATTTTGCCGGACATTAAAATTAAAATAATTTTGGTGAAGCATACCTTAGTTTTTCACAACAAATTTTAATGACTCCAATTTTAACTACGGTCAAACGGTTGATAATTACAGCCAATGGGCTATTTTATCCTCAATGTTGGTGGTATCAAAAACAAGCACATTGGCTTTTCTTAGTAACCAAGTTTTTCACATCCGAAAACTATTTTATTATCGATAAGGAGCTTCTCATTATCAGGTAGCTAATTCCTTCGCTTTCTATCGTGCATAGGTAGGGAAAAGTAAGTTTTTCAGTAAATCTAACATATAGGCAGTAAAATAAAGTTACCTTTGTGGAACATCAAAAAATAAGTAGTCATTATTACGCACGACTTCATCTTAATAAAAAATAAAAAAGTATTCCAAACTTATAAAGTATAATAACTTAACGACACAACTAATAAGCATTGATCCTGGACAAGACTTTTCTGTGAAGGGAATATCATCGATATGCAACCCATCAGGGGAAAAATGATAGCTCACTAAACATCTAAACGGTAAGATAGGCAAATGATCGAAACAGATTCTCATCTTGGAAGGCATTATGTATCCCTTACCCATATTCTCGTGATGAATATATATATCGGACGGATCTAGGGCTGAATTCGAATGAACATCTGCGACCTCGAGTGAAGAATCTTCTTTTTCCTTCCACCAGGGCGAGAGACAAACCTAATAAAAACGGACTGCGGTTTCATCCAGATGGAGCCACTTTCGACCGTTTTTATTCAAGGCTTTAATTAAAAACGCTTTTCAAGCGCAGGACCTGAAAAAAACGGCGAGCAAAGAAGGAAAACGTGGTGAACGGGGGTACCTGTGGAAAAAAATTCAGCAGGTGAAGGGTTACATTCGTCTCGACATAACTTTTCCATGGGTGAATAAATTCAAAGCGGCTATCTTGAGAATAACCCGGAGAGTAGCTTCAAGTTTTTAAATTTCAAAATCCTCGTCCATTCATGATTTTCTTCAACAAACCAGCCACGTGATGAACTCCCTACTCGTTTTAATAGGTGAATCAAAATGGCTCATTTTGCATCAAATGGGACGCACGCACGAAAACTTCAAAACAAGCTAATGCTGAACTGATTTCCGACTCATTCGTTTTAGCACACAGCTTAACTCACTTTATTTCTGTTTTCCACTCTTAGCTTTTTTATTAGTCACTGGTTATCTTGCAATACGTCATGTGGACTGTTGTGCCAGTTAAATTTAACTTGTTACTGACTCTTGTGAATATTAATTGAAATTAGGACTACGGTTTGGAAACCGAATAAGATATCTTTTGAACTAACCATTGATAATTCATTTAGAGGACTTAAAATTTTTCAATCCATAAAGTCCCACTTGTTTCAATTAATCTCTTCCGTAATAAACTAATGGATGTTGTCATGTAGAATTTACCCTTTAGTTATTATCTCAAAGGAATAAACTATAAGTGAATAATTTTTATAGACGCTTAAAATCAATGCAAAAATGTTATAAATATTTTTATAAAGTATTATTTTTTCTGGGTTTAATATCGCTACTAAGTCAAACTTGCATCCGCTACAACATGTGCCACATTACTATTGCATGATTCCCTAACTTCGTTTTATCTTGAGCACCTTGCATAACGTTAAACAACCGCATTTCAATTGCAGAAATATCATTGCTAAGAGCCCAAAAAATCAAGATTTGATGCAAAGCAAAGATTTCTTCGTACAATGCGCGGTGTGTGTACATTTACTTTGAATAGAAAAAGTACCTATCTGGGTTTGGACACGTGTGAGAGATGTTTACTCCGTTAAATTCAACAATACCAACACGATATCCCTTTTTACAGCCACATACTACAGTACCCTATTGTGTGTGTTGGGAAGAACGCTCACGCATTGCGACGGATTGCACAAGTGCCGTCGCGACGGACAGCGCACACACTTAAGGGAGGAAGTCACATTATGGCCCCACTTTCGCGTTGCACATTTTTGCCCTCGTGTGAAGAGAGAGAAAGAGTCGTCTCGGGAGACGAAGAGAAGCGGCCAGGGAAGCTCTCCACCGTTCCACCCCAAAAAATGTGGCGATATAAAAAAGTTAAAAAAAAACCTCGAGAGTTCAATTTCATTTGCTCTTAAGGATGGGATAGACTAAGAGATGGTCCCTTCCCATATACACCGTCGGACAATTCTATCCCCTGCGGACCAGCCAGTGGATCAGATGCAGGAAACTCGAGCTCCAACCCCCTTGAGCCGTTCTTAAAACATGCCCACCCCTTTCCACCGCCTTCCTCTCCATCCTAACCCTTTTATATCCAGGGGTAACTCTTCCCCTCCCCCCTATCCTCCACTCTGCAGTACTCTAGGGGTACTCAGTCGCCCACCTGCGTAGCCTCCACCTCAGTATCTCTCCTCCAAACCCATCACACCCTTCTCTCCCCCAGCCTCCCCCTCCCCCCCAGAGGAACCTCTTGGGGGTACTCTTCGTTGCAATACCGTTCTGCAACCTCCATTTCAGGACGTCCACCTTGCTCCCTCCCTCGCTGCTGGGGCTCTTCCTGACGGGCCGAGACTTCGTACACTGTACTTCGTTATTCCTTATTTTCATTCAGCCTCAGTTTTTAAGCTAAAGAGGAGAGGAGGGAGTTGGAGTGAATCAGAGTCAGGAAAGGAATAAATTTCAAAATAAGAATGGAGTATATTTTACGCAATTCTGTCACCAATTCCCGAAAAAATATGCTGTACAACTCTCAATATAATATTACAATATAGTGTAGTACGAGTTTTCTTCTCGACTGCCAGAAAAGCATAGCTTAAATTTTGGAAATAAATGCGTACCAATGGTTTTAATTAGAATGATAACTTTTCGTTAATCCTCCTCACCAAGGATCTTTTTCGACCCCAATCCATGGTAACTTTAAAATGACTTTGTGACATTCACACCGAATCGTGAATTTGTGTGGTTTTAGACCTAAACACAATCACATTTTATGGATGACGGTATAATTCAGCGTAATCTAGCCACGAACAGAACAAAAAAAATGGCTTAACATAGTTCACACTTCAAAACTTTATTAGTAGTTTCAGCTGTTAATCAATAATCTTCAAATTTGGAAATGATAGCCATTCGTGGCTCCTAGTCTGAGACGCTGCGGGATCATGAAAAAAGGCACAGAAGCAACATTATGGCGGAATAAAAAAGGGAGGGGTGAAAAAATAGTTCAAAGGACGGAGGGTAAAGAGTGTTTAGTTATGATTGAGTTCGAAAAACATTTTATGAAAAATATTACATAATCAGTAGTCAAAAATACTATTTCCTGGAGTAAAAAATAATATTTAAAAGTAACAATATTTTCTCCAATAGATCAATTATTTATATATATATATATATATATATAATAAGGGGTCGTGAAGTATAAAGTTTGAATTTAGATCAATTATTTTAAAGCGTCTTAATATCTTGAAAATTGACGAAAATTATGATTCAACAGAAAAGATCAATGATAAACCAAATCTAGGAGGTATTTCCTACGGCTAATTTACTTCCGAAAATTCGTATATTACTTACAAATATTCGCTTTTATTGAATTTACGTACCACTTACCCGAGAAAATAAATAAGTAATATGCCTCTCACTCAGCGGTTTAGTCTCAGTTTCCTCGTATCTCAAACCACCAGATTAACTCGTCCTCCTCCATTCATGCAAGATTTAGAAATTAAAGTTCGCTCGGACAACTACAAGGCACACTTCCCGCCACTTCTCCCATATCACTGTATACGCCATCAGAGCGCAGGGGACTCGAAATTCATTGTCTTACTCGACATCATCGCTAGGATTTACGAATGAAAATAGAAATATTCTTCCCCCAAGGACGGCAAAGAGCATCCGTGGCTGTAAGTGATATTTTCATTACACCGGGATAGACCCCTGTTGCTTCGAATTACCTGTGCGCTTCATTAAAATTCAGAAAAAAATGCACCATGTCTCCATGCTCCTTTTCCAGGATTTAAATATAAATTCAAGGAGGAATATATCGCCGTTCTCTTGTAATGATGCTTAGTATATGCAGATGTAGTCGTTGACAGGGTTTACCGTGGATAAGGCTGACGGCACAAACAGAGAAATTTGGAAGCCTTCGTCTTGTGAAAATAGAATGACTGCTCGTTTTCATAGAAAACCTTATGTACCTCGAAATAAACACGTACAACTTCACATAAGTGATTATAATTTCATCAAGAGCTTGAAAGAAAAGGAAAATATAGATACTTTTTTTGCATTAACCAACATTCCGGTTCAAATTAAACTGCTGAATTTTTTATTAGATTTCTGGCTAAAAATCACCCCTTTCATTTTATAGAGATTTTTTTCTAAGTTCAAGGATAAATACCAATTTTCACCCAAGTACAACTTCAAAAGTTCTCACATTGCTGCGGCGTACTTTCATAATTGCCTTCAGTACATCAATTTTTGCTTTGCGTTACAACTTAATTTACTGTACCTTTAGTACGTACTGCTGATATCATAGGAAATTTGGATAATGAGGATTATAAAAGGATAGTATTGATAGCAGGCAGAGGGATTTGTAACTCCGTGTTTTCTGAAAACATTAATCGCACACCCTTATCAAAATGACCGTTTATACCTCGAGATTAATCAATGGTAAAAAAAAATTAGGTATGTGTAACATAAAGTATAGGATCCACTTTTATTCCAGATAAAAGTCAAACGCAAAGATTACGCGTCAAGCAGTCAAGGGTGTCGTGACTGCGTGACTCGTAATCAATAATTTTTGTGCAAGGGATGGAAAAAACGTACACCAGGGAAATATGGCACAACGTGCATTTAGATAGCTGGTATGATTTTGTATCACAAAAATAAACCTGTTCTAAATTAAATTAAGGCTAAAAATTTTCGCTAGGGTACAAAAGAGTTTAATTTTTGATCCTTAGATTTTTATTTGCATTTTATAAGTAATTTTAGCCAACCGTGACCAATTGCATACCTTTGAAATGATTAGGCATCTATTTTAGCTTACAATTTCAAATTAAATCAAAGATTCGTACGGTGAAGATCAGAATTTTTATGTTCTCATCATCAAAAATCATTCTCTTGACGAAGCAAAAGTTATATTTTCTAAAAACTACACTTTATTCGGAATTGTTTGTATGTTAACAAAATTATTACCATCTATAAGAATATTTTTTTAAGAAATTTGTGGAAATTACTTCCATTTTGTTTCGCCAATCTAGCTTCTTAAAAATCTCAGGTTTCGAGAAAATCATACACACTCCTGAGGCACACTATTGGAGAAACGATTGGAAAATGAGCAGTGAAGCCAAAATTTAATTAGCACTAGTTGAATGGTAATTAGGGCATTGCGAAGGTAAAATTAGAGAAACAAACTCCTCCTCCTTATTTCGATCTTCTCAGAAGTACGCGACTAAGGATTTTAATGGGGTACTTTTAATCGCCGAGTTAGAGCCTATGCAGCGCAGAGAAACAACACACGTAAAATGCCAACACGATACTTATTTCCAGGAAATGTACCGCAAACATCCAAACGACATCCACCGCTAGACCACAGTTAGAAGCCAGAGTTAATCCCAAGCCAATCCATTAGGTAATGGCAATAAAAGCTTACTTTAAAAATAGGCTGACTATCGCAGATTGGATAGCCACTGTGAAGCAGCGGACCGTGGCTTTGTAATTGAATTATGTAGAAAGTTTTAATTTTTGTGATCGAAAAACCATGCCATCTATCTAAATGCACTTGAAGCCATATTTTCCATACATGGGGTAATATATATTTGCTTATTCTTTCTCTGAAATATCAGAGATTCTCTCAAAATATGGCCATAAGCGTTGACGAAACGGGTGAGAGAAAGGCTAGATTTCAGAAAATCTTCTGTAAATTTTTGGAGAACCTTAATCAAGGTCATTTAAAATCCTAACGCAATTCCATTATGCCAGAAATTTCAAGCGCTTATAGATTGGAGGCATTCGAGATGTGGGTATGGAGAAGAATGGAGAGGATGAAATGGACGGAGAGGAAAAGGAACGACGAAGTGCTGGATATGGTTGGCGAGGAGAGACAGCTTTTAGATGAGATACGGAGGAGACAGAAGGTATGGATGGAGTTAGTGCTTAGCGGTGAGGGGATGTTGAAAATGGTGTTAGAGGGTAGAATGTTAGGGAAACGAGGGAGGGGAAGGAAAAGAATAGGATTTTTAGATAGATTGAAAGAGAGTAGGCCTTACTGTGAGTTAAAGAAGGCAGTGCTGGAAGGAAAGGGAGGCTCCCAGATCACTTCTTGCGTACTCCATGGAAACCTACCTTAATCGGTAGAATACTATAATAATAATCTAATGTGAACAAGTAATAATATTGGCAAATTAATTACTACTTCGAAACTGTCAACACCCTGAATGGCATAAACTGATGTCTTCAGTTTACAGTGATCCAAAGCAAGCAAAGCGTCTTTGAGGAAATACTACTCCTATGACAAAGTGAAGAAAATTGATGTTATCTTTCAGGGATAAAAGTGGGAAAAATAATGACTAACTTAAGGTACTGAATTTAGCCATTTCTATAATATAATGAAGGACTTCGATTTCGCTAAAGGTGAGTGTGCAATTTTTCCTGAAGACGGACATCAGCTGTATAGATTATGGTTCTTTCACCATGAAACTAGCATATTTTAAAATTGAGTATTAAAGCGGGCACTCAAAAAATTTGCAATCATTACATATTTTATTTTCACTTCCTGAAGTTCGGCACATTCATCACAAAATTCAGTTGTTTTAATTTCACGATTTTACTGCGAATAAACCGATGTTTTAACACTGCTGCGCATGGCTGACCCAGGTAATGCTTTCACTGTGTTGTAAACTGGATCTGTAAGATAGATGAGGGGGTGAGAAGCGAAAGGGTACAAGTGAATTTATTATATATAAATAAATAAAATGCTCTACTAAATAGCTAGTTGATTTCTTTTGTTTTATGTAAGTACCAAATTCCTGAACCTAACTCTGTTTAGAAGAAAAATATCACATGTACCCCTTGGCTTTACACCTCTAAGTACTTATGAGTTAGGATTTGAAGCATATTATTTTGATTATTATACTACTAAGGTACAGAGCGGGTTACGCTTGAGATAAATAATAATTATACATATAATTCAGGAGAATATGTTTCAAATAATGTCATACGAGATAATAACATTCATAAAGTATTCACTTCAGAAAACCCGTTTATGATATTACGCTTTGGCTCCAGAACTCACTCAAATTATGATCATTGTATCTAGATGTGTCAGTGAAGGAGAATATATGGCTGCATAACTCTTCACTTGGGTAATGCACAGCGAGCGCTAGAGATGGTACGCAATTTATCTCAGGTAATTGCGTCCAAATAATTGCTCTCGAGGAGTACATACCGCTATGGGTCGTGCTCATAAATTCTCTTCGCCAAGAGTTGGACCCTAAGCACTACTTTGGGGCCATGTTTTACAGTTAACGCTAAAGTTTTGCTTTAATTACCATCGGTTGGAGTAGTTTCACCCCCTCCGCCTCCAAAGGAAGGCACGAACTACTTCGCATCATTCATTAGGATCCTTTGAAAAAAGCGCTTAATAAACTAAGACGGCAACTACTCTCAGGAGAATTTCGGAGAAAGAAAATTAGGGCTAATTTTATTTCCTCTCCAGGTTCCACGGTGCTTAATAAGTACTGGTCTTGCTGGGCTTGCGAACCTCGGCTGCTCAACGGACTTTAACCGGGAGAGGTTGAGAATAAATATCACAATGGAATGAGCTCCTGTTTGTCCCGTGTTGACGTTTTCACTTTCATACTATTTCGGTAGTCATATTTCATGCTAGCTTAATCAAGCTGAAAATATTTTTTCGATTGACCATCCGAAGGGACTACATATATGAGGCGCAATCCCATCCCATTGATGGCTGATTGCTGTTGCCACTATGGTCGCATTTTAATCGGTTTTCAAAAATGTCCACGGCGCGGTGATGGGTGAAATGCGATCCACTTTTTTTTATATTTTGCAGTATAATTTTTGTAATTGCGAGTAGTAATATTAAAGTAATGACTTAAAGAGAAATAAATGATAGATTACATCATCAGGAATAAAAATTTCGGTTAACACCCTTAATTATACCTTATTTTCCCTTGAAAGTTGGATCACTTTGTCCGTCAGCGACTCGTGTGGCAATTTTTGTTAACTCATTTAAATGCATGGTCGATGACAAGACATTGAGGCAGTCTTAAGGGTCCTCTTTTGTAATATTCGTGGTAACATCGCTCGCTTTTTTTTAATTTCCGAATCCTACACTTTTTTATCCTTGGCCCTTATAAGGACCTATCGTCATCCTGAGTTGCCGTTTTGCCTTCCTCGAATGCATTAACCATTGTCATTGCCCAGCCTTGAAATGACACTTGACCCATCGTCATGTTTTACGTAGCATATAAAAAACATTTCTGTAGAGCCATTTAATTCTTCCTTTTACTCCTCCTCAATTCATCTTGCATCATCCTTCCATCACACATCTTTACTCCAAAACCAATGGTGAGTTAACTAGGGGAATTTAATATCCTAAAACACTGCATTCGTGACTTTATCAAAGAAAAATCTTACCTTTACAAGAGTGCTTATCAGTCTCTTCCAACAAAAAAAAACAAGATTTAAATAGCAAAAACAAAAATCGCGTGATTGATTTGATTGGCTTACTTCGACGAATAGTGTTCGTTTCTATGTCGCCTACTTGGAATAGAATTACATTTTTCCTTGACATTGAATAAATTACAATAAAAGAAATAAAATTAGTTAAAGATTAATTTCTTCTCTCGTATTACTTATGAGGCATATATGCTATAAAGAGTGCATTGCCATCTATCTTATTTTTCCTCCCCCACTTTCGCCAACTGTTTTCGAACCTGAAGAACTTTCTGCTTTATTGTAGTGGCAATAGGAATGTACCAAAAAGTTTTACCAATTTTTGAGGGTTGGAGATCCTTTGGAGTTTTTATTTATTTATTGCATTAAGTGTGCAGTAGAAAGAAACTCAGTACAGCCTGCAGTGGAAACTGCCCGACATAAGTTTACTCTAAAACTATTTGATACTTTACCATAAAACTAAGAAATATCTTTGATAGGCATCCAATACTCCAATGAAATTACCGCATTTTCTTTTCCTCAACGTTATCACATTGTGCCAGAGAACTTTCCAAAGTATATCGACAAAGAATTTGTGGGAATGACTCCATAAACATCACGGCGTGTTCAACCAGCCACATTAGTCTTTTAAGAGAGACTCTTGATTCATAGCTGAGGAAAGGGGAATGAAGGAAAGAAATATTTTTCATGTAATTTAATAACAAACGTGGTACCTATTTCTTTCTTGCTTCTCCAACATCCGCTATTACGGCACTTCTCGATCCGGCACTCGTAAATAGTGGGCAGGAATTCAGTTATTATTCATGCATAAAGCGACCTTGAAGATTAAAAGCGGAAAGGGTTCCTTTTAAAGCATACACGCTCATAAATTCCTGCATGGTCCAGTCCATTTTTCATGAGTCTGCTCGTGATTTTAATGAAAATACTAATTTTCCGACTGGTGTCAAACACAGGCAAACATGACCCGAGCCTCCTCCAGGCTGACTCATTGTGTGCATAACTTATTTGCGCGGGATTAATATTCGCCTAACTTCTACTGTGGAGAAGAAATACACTTGCTGCTTTGATACCGTCTATGGGCAACCAAAACGAAGAAAGAGCGTCGGGGAATTTCCTCATTACGGTCTTGTTGATAAATTTTTTCTTTCAAACATTCGCAGTTTAACATGTTAAGCTCAGTTATTTTCTTCTCTTTTAAACGAATGAGAGGAACCTAACGACACGGCACGAGGTAATACGAAAAAGGAATTTGGAAGAACTTTGCGTTGGTTCTGGGTCACAAAGTGCAGGTTCCAAGGGATATATAAAGACAAACTTAAAATTATCACGCCCCAAATACGACAGAGACTTATCCGAATGCAGGCAAAAGAAACGTACACGTAATAAACAGTTGAACTACGGGATGCGGAATGGGAACGAGAACGGGACTTTTTGGTCGATGGCGCCTTTGACAGTGCCCTTTGCAAAAATAACATTTCGCTGACGAGAGATCCGAGGAAAAGGAGCTCGGAGAATTTTAGTCTCTTACTTTTCCCAATGATAAATAGGGAATTCCTTCACTACCATAATATTTCCGCAGGCGCTGAAGAATGTACGAAATTGCTGGTGATAAACACATTACCTGTTTTGCACCATATTCGTATTTGTCAAATGTCTAAAAATTGCGCAAAAAGAAACTACTATCAGCGCCTTCAACTCATGAATCAATTAAAACCAAAAAAAAGTGTTGTTATACATTATACTTGAGGTTACAGATAATGGCACTCCTATGTGGCAATAGCAGCGATTTTAATATGCAATGATAACATTAAGGAAGAAGATAACAGCGGTGGAATTAAACGTGAGAGACGAAAACTTTATTGACACAGAGACGGAGTCATCAAGGCGATATTACATCCTATGTGTATTGTTTACCGCGGAACTTTTCGAAATTAAGATGGTGTTGGAAGCTTTAACTGACGATGGTGACTCCTTTGTCATATGCACCGACTCGCTTAGTTCCCTACAGTGTATTTCCGGCTTCTCAACCATGCACCCAATTGTTCAAGACATTCTCTCCATGCTGCTGACCCTCATGAGAAAGGGAGTAAATGTTTGTTTTCCTTGATTTCCGGGACATGAGGGGATAGCTCGGAACGAAAAAGCAGATGTCTTGGCCAAGGAAGCTCTAAGTGACGAAGAGTATACATCAACGCTACTTCCCTACGAAGACTTAAGAGCGTCACTTAGTGAATCTGTACTTGAACAGTGGAGGGAGTACTTGAACATGGAGGACACTGAATGATAATAAACTCCGAAGCATCAATGCGAAAACGTCAGTTCGGCCCTCCTCCTAGGGATGGCAACGACTAATCGTTTTGTGGAAGTAATCGATTTTTCTCTTTCAATTAATCGATTAATGATATGATAATGAGGGACCAATTAGTTTAATGATTAATCGATTTTGATACAATTAATCGAAATAACCAATAATCGTGATAAATAAACACACAAGGGTCTCGTTCAAAAAAGAAGTAGTTGGACAGTAATGCAAGTGCTCATCCTACAGACGCGGTTGCGTTCTATTTTTATTCCTCAGTTATTGAACTGAAGGAAAATGAAGGTGAAGCATGGGAAGAAATTAAGTTCATTTATTCCAAGCTTTATGAACTTACTGCCGCCTTATAGGTACTTCCATACCAGCTAAACGATTGTTCTCAAAGGCTAGAGCCACGGCCTATGACAAAAGAAAATGACTGACCGCAAACATGCAGTCAAAAATATTGTTTCTGAAGTCTTGGATTGGGGGAGGAGTTTTTAATGTGGAGATTTCAAATGACCAAGAATAAAGAATTTATGTAATAATGCTAATAGTAATATAAATAATTTCATGTCACTTATTTTGTTGTAAAAATATCAAAGTTAAAGTTAAAATCGAGCTACTTGAATTATATAATCTACAACCGATTATAATTAATCGATAAATTGTCCACCAATTAATCGAATAACTTGGAGCACTTTTACCATTAATCAAATGATTGATTAATCAATTAATTTAATTTTTCGCTATCCCTAGGATAAATCGAAGGGAAGAAGTAGTAATCATACGGTTGAGGATAGGGCGTTGCCATTTGACTCATGCCTTTCTCTTTACTGAAGAGAAGCAAGCTCCTTAGTGTAATGAGTACAAGTGCCCTTTATGTTTGCGACATATCTTGACAGCAAATGACAAATATCATGACGGATACGGTTCAATACTGGGGGAGACCTTGAATCTCTTCTAGAAAACCACCCTACTAATTTAAATAATACAACTTTGCTACTCAAGGAAATAGGTCTGTTTGATAAAATTTAAAAGTTCCTGTCTATTTATGTAAATAAATTGTGCAGTGACGATCCCATTATTATAGGATTTAAATGAAATGATCGAGTATTGGTGCAAAATGAAATAGCCGTCAAAGCACCCTAACGCTCAATTCTACTACTAGATTTTTTTCTTGTCTTGACCTCTATTGTATACCTAATGATCGTAAGTTCTTGGAGTTTATGCCAAATTCAAACTTATTTGGCCTAAAAAAGAACTTAAGATCATTAATTCTACTACTACTACTACTATTACTACTGATAAATTTTCCGCATATGAATATATTCACGGGCTTAAGTGTAAAGGAGTTATCCCTAAATCAGCCACGTTAGCCGTTCACAGTCCAATGGTCCCATTCGGTAACCAATTTATGCAAATTCATGAAAATTATAATTCGTATCTGTTAGTAATTTTATAGCTTTTAATACGTAAATAAAGTCTGGAATTATTTTTTAAAGCAAATCGCATGACCTGTCAATCTTCACATGACTTGTGACACGGTCGTCAATTATACCTCTTCAAAGTTTGTTATTTTTATCACCTTTGTAGTGTGTATGCGGTTTAGTCGCTTTTTTTTCAAATTCTTTCTCACAAATGATCATTTATTCAAAAGGTTTATTATATACGTGGCATTGTTAAACTTATTTTTTAGGTCAAGCATGTATTTATTTTTCAA
Organism: Ischnura elegans; assembly: GCF_921293095.1. Taxonomy (NCBI): domain Eukaryota; kingdom Metazoa; phylum Arthropoda; class Insecta; order Odonata; family Coenagrionidae; genus Ischnura; species Ischnura elegans. Next base: position 83,725,858 of record NC_060251.1, on the reverse strand, counting down.
ACAATAGCAAAATTGGTGGCGTGTTACCATTTGGGAACATGCTTGAAAACGCATTTAAAAAATTTTGATCGGGTTTTCTTTCATAATGTCTTTTGATTAGTCATTAAAATAAATAAGATTTCAAAAATAAAATTAGTTGGCAAGTTCTTTCGGTCTTTACAGTGTCAAAAACCAAGTTAAAAGTAAATGTTATCTAAAAAGGCCATCATCTTGGCAGCCAGTTACCGAGTTAAATGCGGCTGGTGATTTAGACTGCATACCAGAAAATCGAATAAAATCGTTTGAATCCCAAAAACTTACTTGCCGGAATAACATGTTGTCCCATTCAGCTTTAGTTACTTTTCACGTATCTTTTAGTTATGTTACTTCCAATTCAACGCAAATTAAATGGGATAATTCGGCTAAAAAGGCTGCGCACGGTTGAGAAGGAAATTTGCAAAATATTAAGTGCATCATAATGACAACTCTTTTAAAATACATAATTTTGGTTAACAATGGGCAAAATAAAAAATGCCTTGCATCATCTGGTTACTCTTTTGTTTCTTTACTCAGTAAGGTGATGGCACCGCGCGCTTTTAGCCTCATTTACTCATTTCTCAAATGTAATTATATGTAATTAGCTTTAATCTATGAAATAAACGAGGTATTAATCTATGAAGGATTCTTCGTGATCATATGCTCATAGCATCTTTATAGTGACGGAGAGCATATAACAATGAATGCTATCGGGTGGACTGAGTACCTTTGAAGATCTGGGTTATTAGTTCCGAATGCTTACTCTGCCTGTTTGGATGAAGACCTTGATCATATCATCAGTGTCAATATATATAATCCATCCTAATAATTAAAATTGTATTACTAAACCTAATAATTGCTGCCCATCCGTTAAATATACACATTCATTCATTATTCATTCCATTAATTGTGCAAATAATTAATGGATCGATACTAATGCTTCACAATATTTTGATCAAACGGAGAATTATCTCAATTAAACATTTTAAGCGCACGGTAAACAAGAATTCAAAACAGAAATTGAATTTGTTTTATTCCCCTCATGAATAAGAATATGCCTCGAGTAATATATTTCCTTATTTAATTTCTGCAATAATGCTTTGGTTTGAGTCGCCACAAGGACGTATGTCCAATTCACTTGTCCATGAGGTCCTTGTGTTTAAGCAACAACTAATTAAAGAAACGACGTGCGGCTTACCATTTCAAAAGAACCTGGACATACGAGCTATCTCTAAAGCAAGCGGTATCCAAAACCTCTCATCCCGTTCTTGCAACAGCATCCACCGACGTACGCCCAAAAGTTGTAAAATTCGTTTGACCTCCGAGCCTCTCAAAAAAATGTTCCATCGTTCTCCATAACACATTTTCCTCCCACCCCTCCACCATCCTCCTCCTCCCTTAAACACAATCCACCCCCTTCCCCTCTATCTTCCCCCCAACCCCTTATCCTAGAGACTCATCCCTTTTAGCCTTTAGCGGGGCATCCGGAGCCTTGTCCTCGGCCGCGACTCGTGAAAACATTGTCAGGGTTCCCCTGCGGCCCGGCCTTTTCCAACCGCCCCACGACTACCCCCTCATTTCCCACCCGTGTCTTGCTGCTCCCTTGTCTACAAGCTCCTCACTTGGCTACGGGACCGGCCGCATCACAACAATGCCTCCAGGCTTTGCCTCGCTGCCGTCAAAGCCCTACTCCTCATCCCACGCCAGTCCAAGCGACTGTCATGCCCTTAAAATTTATCCATCCATCTCTCTTTCTCCCTTGCTTCAACATGAATTTTAGTCTCCATTTTCTGTCCCTCCATATACTTTTAGGATTTTCCCCTCCTCTCCCGCTTTGCTTTTTCGTTCATCCTTTTTAGTCGCGCAGTTCCATGGTTTCATGAGCAAAATTGCTTGGATGGATTTTGGAAGAAGCATGTTTTTCCGGGAAACGATGCAGCCTCTCTTCCATCGTCGTGTTTTGTGGAAATATTATGTAATTGATACTAAATATTATTATTTTGAGTAAACACTGCTAAAAATTTCAATCACTAAACAGCCCCGGTATTGTCAATAGCTTTGTATTTATCCCCCTCCTTTTTCATATTACAAATTTCTATTTTCTGTTCTACAAAGCTCTTAGGGTTTTTTCTCTCTTCCCTACCATTTTTGTTCATCCCTTTTGGTCGCGCAGTTCCACGATTCTCGAGCAAAAATGTGTGGACGGATTTGGGAAGAAACATTTTTTACAGGAAAATATGCAGCCTCTTTTTTATCAATTAGGTTTCATTTTTTTTTGTGGAAATATTATCTAAATGTTACTAAAAATCGTGTTTTGAGAAATCATTGCTCTAATTCCAATCACTAAACTACCCAGGTACCCATGTCCGTAGCTTGGTGTTTTTTCCCCTCCTTCTTCATAACACAAATCTCATTCTTCTTTTTCTGTTTTTTACGCTATAAGGATGTTTCCTTTCTTGCCTTCTTAGTTCATATTTTTTAGTCGTGCAGTTCCATGGTTACCTGTGCAAAATTGTTTGGACGGATCTCGGAAGAAACATGTTTTTTCAGGAAATTATGCATCCTCTTTTTCATCAAATCCTTGGGTTTCATCGTGCTTTTGTTTAGTAGTATTTTTGATGGTGGTTACCATTGTTTTGAGAAATCATTTCTCAATGTCCAATCATTATAAAGCCTAGATAATTTCTATAGCTTTGTATTTCATCCCCCTCCTTTCTCCACAGAACAAAACTTTTATCTTCCATTTTCTATCCTCTTATACTCTTAGGATTTTTCCTCTCTTGCCCCACTTATTTGTTCGTCCTTTTTAGTCGTACAGTTCCACGAATCTCGAGCAAAATTGTTTGGATGGATTTTGGAAGAAGCATGTGTTTACATTAAGCAAATAAAGCCTCTCTTCTATTAAATCCTCAGGGTTCGTCGTGTTTTTGTGGAAATTTTATTTAATCAAAGTAACTATCATTCTTTTTAAAAGTCATTGGTCCAATACCAATCACTAAAGAGGACAGGCACTGTCCATAGCTTTGTATTTTATCCCCACAGCACATATTTCATCCTCCATTTTCTGTCCTCGTATACCCCGAGGATTTTTCCTCTCAGTCCTCCCTTTTTTGTTCATTCTTTTTAGTTTTGCAGCTCTATCGCTCCCAAACGCACATGTTTTTCCGGATTTATGAAGACATATGTTTTATAAGGAACCAAACGCAGCCTCTCGCCCATCAAAGTGTCACGATTCATTGTATTCTTAAAGTAAAGATTCCTATAACAGCAACGATAGTTTGTTTTTCGATAAATGACCGATTTGCCTCCCTTCCATCCTGGTCTTTGCAACTTGCTAGTCTTTATATGCATCCCCAGTTCAGCAACTAGTTTATGAGTTACTCGAGTGCAAAATGAGGTGATTATAAAGTGCAGTCACCTGCTATTCTTGCTTTCGACCCTTATTTTCAGACTACCTCTCCCCTTAGCGAAAAAAATGTTGGTCCTTTAAACTTATTCATATCTCCCTATCACACCTTTTTATCAAAGAATATAACTCTTTTCCTCGTCGCGTTTTCCCGGTTAAGAAACTTTTCTATAGCTTTTCACATGAGTCCCAACCGAAATCTATTTTCAACGAAACGGAAGAGACATTCACGAACTCTAAAAAACGCGTTGTATGAGAAAATATTATAATAACGTCCTGATGGACTAATAGAGTCAATCAAGGCATAAAAAGAAGAAAATAAAAACTCATGACCCTTTGAAATATTGAAATTTTCAAATATTTTTATGAGAAAGATACAATAAGTTTTTAATGAACACTAGATATCATTAAGAAAAATCGTGGTGCGCATATAAGACTATAAAATTGATGCTTGCTGTTCAATAGATATCATCCTTGTGTCTTAACAAAAGTAAATGTAATCAGAGCCCCTACCCGGGCATGAGTTTCCCACTGTAACAACTGGTCAGCGGGAGGCATCACATTACTGAACTAGAGTTCTGAAGAGAGTTCTTTACACCTACAGTGATTTTAAGGCCTCCATTGGATTTTGGTTGTCATTTTTGGAACTTAACTCCGTATTTAATTTTTATTTCTGAACATTATTCAAAGCACTGTTTAAATCATAGTAAAATGTCACAATAAGATATTTTTATCCATTTCTGGGCAATCATTAAAATTTCAGCGCTCAAAATAACCAGGAAGTGGTGGAAATTAGAGTCGCAAGATTTTTCCCGGAAGGACGAGCAAACAAAAGAACGAGTGAAAATGAACGTGACAATTTACTAAATGAAAACATACGCTCTATTTTTGTTGTACCAATTTTCTATTTACCAAATGTACCAATGTTCTATTTTTTTATGCCGCGCCTACTAATTATAATTGAATTTTTGCGTGGGATCCTAAAAAGAGAAATTATCCTAAGATGTTTTTATAAATACAGCCATTAAAATCCAACCGAAAACCAGCAGTCGTTTATAAATTGTAGATGTACAGAAATATAATGTAATTTCTCGTTCAGCACGTTTATTAGTGCCACAAAGAGCAGGAGGTAATAAGTACTTTTAAGCTTTAAAAAACTTCGCAAATGTTCCTCGGCGAGGTAAATAACGTAAAAAACCCTAGGATGGGCAGTATCACACAGAACCCACAAAATAAATATAAAAAACTCACATTAAGAACTGAATTTTCGGTGGCGTGGCCACCTTCCTCAGAGTTAGGTAGGACAGTCTCCTAGGGTTTTTTACGTTATATATATGTATAGACCGTGAATATTATTGCATGCTACTTCACCCTCACAAATAATGTTTCCAAGGCAGCACTCTCCTTCCTGTACCTCTTCAAACTTCCTGTTCTCCGCGAATTCTCCGAAGTTGTTTGCTTTTATTATTACATTTTCTCATCGTTTTTCCTTTCTTTTGACTCCATACAGTATTCCTTTCTCTTTCAACACCTTTTCCAATTTTTTCTGGCTCGATGGCGCTGTTTCGCAATTTTTTGGCAATTTCTTTCTCTCTCTCTGTAAATTCCTCTGACTTTACGTATTCTTGCAGCTTTTAAGTCTCAGTTTTTTATTCAGTTTTGCTAATTAAAAACACCTCAATAAACTCATTTTTTCTTCCCTCATTCATTGCATCATATCATACTCCGTAGTATGTCCGAGCATAATGTATTTTCATCGTTCGAATCATTAAAAAATGGCTAAGATTTAGGATGTACAGTAGCTCGTAGTAGCACAGTAGTTAGGATGTACGGAAAATCCTAAAAAATTCAAAATACTGTACTTAAACAGTACTACTATTACATATTACCCTCATCATACACAAAAATTGTCAATATCCTTTCTCGAGGTTTTAATGCGAAAAGTACTTAATTCAAACTATAATTTCCTTCACAAAGATAAAGCAGTCGGAATGATAAGAGCGGCTGTGAGGCTATTATTTTATAATCACTTTAGACATCCTTCAAGAAAAGCGTGATACGTCTCTTTAATTTCTTGTATTTATACCTAGTATATACTTATGCCTCTCGTAAAAATTTTTCCAGTAATCAAGCCTTTCTGCTAAAACCAGGAGATGAAGAAAACATTATAAAGTATTTTATTACACCGAGGGCATATTTTCCTTTATATAATATAATTTTGTTCATTTATAAAAACAATCCCGCTAAGCCACGAGCGCTCTAGTTTTTATTCCTCATAATTTCGTAGTTAAAGCATCCATAAAAAATCAATATATTCATTCTTTCTTGCATTGAGCCTTTGAAAAGCATTTTTTATTTCCATCCCAGGCTCCCAGAACCAGAAGGTAGCGGTTGCATTTTGGACCAGTCAGGTGTGTCTATGAACTACCGTAACTGTTAGATTCCCTTGAAAATCTCAATGTCAGGGGCCTCATTGATAACAATGTTTTGGGCAATACAAAACTTGGAGGATATTACAAAAGTTTACAGACAACTATAAAAAATCAATCTTTAAATTCTATATGGAAAAGAGCCGTAAAAAGCATTTTTCCTTTTCCATTCGAGGCTTATGTAAGAGATTATAATGTCTATGTCTGTAAACCTAATTTAACATTGTATAAAAGGTCTTTTCTGTACAAGGGGCAAAGATTTTCAATTCAATCCCTGAAATTATAAAAAGAGGAAATGCTTTCACAAAGTTTCTTCGCTTGGTTAAAACCTGGCAGTTTACACAAAATCAACATTGATACTCTGTTCAAAGAATTAAGAATCAAAAACTGATAATTAAAAGTTAAAAATTAAAATTTAAGAATTAAAATTGACTGCCTCTGTTTATTAAAGGCTATTATTTATAATCTGCAATACGCATAGTGGTATTTTTATCTTACGGTGCTGTCTAATAGAGACTGTATTATATCATGCTTAGTGTTTGTACAATTTTTTGTCTGGGTAACGCATATTTTTGTTTTTGAAGGTTGTCTTACGTCATAAATAACCTTAGAGACTACCTAAATCTTTCATATTCGATGTAAATGTAGTTGTGTACGTTATTTGATGAGAGAATAAACAATTATTATCATTTTTATTACTATTATTATGGACCAGCAGGTAGCGGTTGCATATAGGGCCAGTCAGGTGAACCCATGAACCCAGTCCCATGCACGGCCTTTTTTATTTCATCATGAGTATTCGATAGATCGAAGGAAAAAAAAACAATTTTCGTATATTTTTATATCTGCCATTACTTTCATAGCCTCGGTTAAATATGCCTGCGTCTTTCTTTTTTCCGTCCCATTTTTACGATCGTTTTTTATCCTGCCTTTCATCGCACATCCATTCTATTGCTCCCTGCCTGCTTTTATATCTCTCATGGTCCTCGCTAATTCATCCCGGCATTCAATGCGAGCTTTCTTCTCCCTTCCGACTCCCCCTCTCTTTACACATCTGCTCCTTTTTTTAACCCACGCACATTTCCCCCTTCTTCAAACCCTTACGCTTCTGAAAATCTCTCCTCCTCTTCTTTTCAGGAGACTCTCTCCACCGTCTTAATTTCCTATTTCTCCTCAGTCCTCCTTCACCTCGACCTCTCATCCTCTTTTCTCCCTTCTTACCTTTCCGTTCGCTCCTTTTCCGAGAAATTTTCTCGAGCCGAAAGGCTCTCATCCCTTTACCTTCTCTCCTCCGGCATTTACTTTCGAGTGCCTCGCGCTCTCAGTCAAAGTTCAACTTACTGTTTCCAGAAGTCCTCTCTGTTTCTTCCTGTTGCACTGTACTGTTACATTTTTGCTACCTACCATTTCCTTTTGCGTCTTTTTTCTTCCCTATGAAATTCGTTTCGATATAGAAGAGTTGGAGTTTGAGCTCCATTTGGGTTTTCCCTTCGGGGGAGGAGGGGGAAATTTAGGGGGGTTCACAGTGGGCATGACTCCCCCCCCCCCCCCAATTTTATCAATTTTTTTTATTTTAATGAGTTAAAAAGTTTTGGTATTCTTGTATAAAGGAATTAAGAATGCCCACATCCAAATGCATGACTACAAGTCCCAAATGTGAGAGAAGTTTGAGTTTTATTTATTTATGTAGAGCGTTACACACCCTATAAAATATTTTACACGGGCGAATGCCCCTCTCTCCCGGGGAGTATTCCATACTCCCTCATCCAGGTTATGACCCACTTCCGCCCAGAATAATGTCTGAAATTCCACCTATTTGCACTCTTCTTTTCAAGCAAGTGCGATTACTTGTAACAGCTTCAAAAATAAACTAATATATGGATTAGGTCAACAAAGCATTTAGCAGCACATTTGTAGCAATTTAAAAACAAAATAGAGCATAGTTTTTCATAAAGAGCCTCACATACTCAGAATGGAAGGATGTAGCCATATGGCTACGGTGGGCGGAAATGGATGCTTTGTATCGGCTCACACCAAGGCCCTAGACATTAATTTGCCTCATTAGGATATTTTTTTAAATGAGTAACTTATTAAAAATATTATAGAATGTATAAATAAAAGTCACTTTATCTAAACTGTTTCGATCGAGTAAAGTACGCCCATCGGAAGGTAACCACATAGAAAAGACTATTAAACAATATATTTAGAACAGTGAACCAGTTCCCAGGCTGGAAACACTATCTAACTATAGTTTTTAAATACGGGGGTAGGTATCGATTGCAGCTTTAAGGCAGATTGCGCTCTCATTTCTCTGGGCACAACTAAATCTCACCTGCATTTTTCCACGCTTACGATGGTTTTGAGTTCTCCACCGAAATTTCATTTCCTAATGAAGATGTACTACCCATACTTCTAAAATTTAGATAAAATATGGAGTCTGACCAAGATTTAAGCTTGAACAGGTATTGCAAACATGTGTACCGGAAAAGCTTTATGTCGTTCTGAAAAGGTTGCATGTTTAATGTAGTGTTTCACTTTGTCAATATCTAAAGCTAGAGAAGTAACTTAGTTATGGTTTTTATGATTTAAAAGAATAATATTGTGCTGAATGTAACAATAAGAAGGAGATTACGTGGATTAACCGGATTATAAGGGTTATAGAACGCTGTAAATCACGAGATAGCAAAAGATTGCGCGTAAGCGTGGGGGAAATATACCGGTTAATTGATATATCTTTCATGAGTAGGTTAAAACTCAAACCGAAAAGCGGAAGAGAATCATAAGATGGGGTTTTAGAACAGGTTTTTCTTCTGACATATATGAACCGGTCTTTCTACAAATAGTTCCTAGGATACCCTTAGTGAACAGAGATATTTCGGGTACCAAACGTTCACTGGAAGTTGTTTAAAACACCCAAATAAACCTCGAGAACTAAAATAAAATTTTCCCGACATCGAATTCTTCTAATCAGTTGCGATAACAGTAGTCAACTGAACAGTTAAATAAGGAGTAGAAGCGAGTAAGGAAGTGGAGTGAGTAGATTTGATATGGAGCTAAGTCTAATGGTAAGCGCATGAAAAAAATAAGGGAAAGGTTTAAAATGATGGGAATATTTGTACGCCAGGTTTGAAATGAATCAATATTATTCAATAAAGAGACTTAAATAAAAACATAATTTTCTTCGTCCATCATAACGGTAAAAACTACTGCGCTCACTTGTACGGAAGTATTGTTTAAGTTTTTCTCGTCCCTTCTACCTCTTTTCAAGAGAAATGCGTCGAATAATTTTTAAAATATACTTTTCCGGTTTTCAGAATGGCCATTTAGGTGTTATTATGAATGAATTACCTGTTTATTTCAGTTTTTCTGGTTCTATTACTTGAATAACAAAAAGTCACGCCCTCTAATTGAATTATGGCTGTAATGTTCTCTCCATTGAAACATCAAGACGGTTTCATACTCATTTAATTTCAGTAGAAAATTTTTTCAGGCTTAGTAAATTCGTTTCCATGGGGTAAGAATGAACTATTAATAAATTATACATTAACCAAGATAAAAAATGGACAATACTAATACTTCTACTGCATGAATGAAAAAATTCGTACGCAGAATCAAGGTATGAGATGTATTTATTTTCCACACCTTCTGAGCAATTCTCAGGGGGCAGATACGAAATCCTAACATTCAATGTAACGAATGTATTTTTACTTAATAGACGAAAGCGTAAGATTATTCCGTAGTTGTATCATGATATGTACCTATTATGGAATTCATCTCATATCGTGCTCAATTTACGTCCCAAATACGCATTTTTTAGGCTATTCAAGCTTCGATAACAGGGAGGTAAAGTAAACCTTATTGTCTAAATATACAATTCCATAAAAACCAACGTCTCGGCCTACCTTCTATCTATCTAGATTAAGATCTTTCCTTAGTTATTTCAATCTGGAGATTTCTTTCTACAGCAAAAAAAAAGCTTTCTTGCCTCTCTTTTTCTCAAGTCCTTGTCCAATTTCTTTCATCCTTCTCCAGGCATTCTCCTCATTAGAAAGCTTTAAAAGGCGTGGGGCAACGACAGTTCTACGTTCCCTTCTCCAATTCCCCTAAGCCAATTTAGCCTCTGTTTCCGATTAAGGTTTTATTTTTACCCTACTTGCATGGTAGGTGGACGGCAATGAATGAGGTTTGCTTCCATGGAGATAGCCTCAAAGGCATCATGTATACAGACGTTTTCTTCGAACCTAAATGAATGCGTGGAATAGAATGGCTAAGTAAGACGCATTTGGTGAAATTTTAAGAGGATCCATGTTCTCTTTCAACGGAAACGTCTTTCCTCCAGCTGGAAACGGATCTGCTTTCTCAAAACATTTCATTCGATAGCACCATTATAAGGTACTACCACTAAAAAGTTATACCTTCGGATAGGAATGCCGGTATTATGTGTCTGCCTTCGTTTTATCCCAACTTCATGACAAATTAGCGGGAGGAGATGAAATTCAGTGCGCTCTCTGAGCGCAGAATAACGGCGATCATCTTTCAAAGCACACTTAGATTTTGATGATTTCCTGCACAGATAATTCAACAGTATAAAATGCCATTCAATTCCGAGAATATTGCCGTATCAGTAAGTTTACTCCTATTAGACGAGAAGATAAGATCGTATCAGTCAACTATGTGATGCAAGTGTACAATACTACGGATTTAATGTGAACGTTTGCAGGAAATAAATATAATTTCATGATAGATTCAACATTGAAGAATTGACTTATGAACATTAAAAAAAATATTATTCTACTGGCCGTTGAAACTTAAAAATTGGCTAAATAATATCAAATCGACTTGTAATATATTTATCATTGCACTTTAGAAAAAAACCGCTGATAAGAACTTCGATATATTGAAGTTTGATAGACGGTGAAATTAGTGGCATTACTGGTGTAATTTAAACAGAATACTGTTACAGCATTATTACGTGATATAAGAAGATAAATTTAGCCAAGATAGGTAGTCACTGAATGAGATGATATTGTCGTGACAGCTGAACAAGGGGCGACACAGACTTGGGATCTTGACTGACGCTGAGGGTTTCCGGACTGCGAAGGTGGTCCTCTCAGAGGCGTAGTTTATGTGAGAAATGAATAATACGCTGTGTGCCGCAAGGAGTGTATTTTGAGACTGTTGGTTGTTTAACAAGAGTGATCTTCTCCCTCAGATACTCCGGATCAATCGTTAAGCTTCCCTTCCACGGCCCTGTGTCCACCCGCTACGTGGGCCCCGACTCTTGACAAAATGACGTCAAGTTAATGATGCGTGCAGTTTTTAAGGAATCGCGGCGTCCGGCCACCGCCTCCCCCCATGCGTTCTAGAACTTTCCACTGGTGCGCCATTCTTTTCAGAAAAGCGCACACTATCAAAAATGTATTCCCCACTATCAGCGCTATCAGCACAGTACAGGCATAATTGAAAGTTCCAGAGACTAACGCATTAACAAAAAAAAGACGAATAAGACCGATCGAGTGAATGAGATCGTAGTGAACGATAGCCAGGCATCAAACAAAGAGGATGCATAAATGGAATCGGCCAAAACAATAGACACGCATCAAAAAAAGAGTGTGAGAATTTAATCGGCTTAGAAAAATAAGTCGGGATATTACAATGAGAACCTTAGGTTTGAGCACCCGCTTATGAATGGTATCAAGTTTCCATGAAATTTTGAGTGCTGATTAAATGTTTGGACAGTAAGAGGAATCGAATCGTCTGAATACTAGTTTTTTGTCGGCGGCCTAAAGTAAATGTTGTCATCACATTCGGTTCTTTTGAGAAGTTCAGCAAAAACCCCGATCTCCCCCCGAAAACTAAGTCTGGTATTCTGAAATCACTAATATTTCTTTGAAAATGTAGATTTTAATCAGAGAGTACCATCTGTGAGTGATCACATGCATTCTTATTAATGAGCAGACTAGCAATCTCTTCATTTGCATACATTCCTCTTAAAATTGCTAACCTCCTTTTGCATTCTTGGTAATAGTGTTCCAGGTCGCATTACGCACGACATTTGCAGTATTTATGTTAAAGCAAATGAAACTGGTTGATCCAGGTGAGATGTGGTGAAACCGATCCATTATAAATGAAAAATTCATTTCTAAATGATGTGAACTTATCGGAACGCGTCGTATAGAGACTTTTCAGTGGAACAAGCAACATGTCTTTCATTAATAATGCCTATGTTTGCTTCCACGGCCAACGATGTTGAAGGCTAAACCACTATCAGAGGGAAATCGGTAACCCTGCAACAAAACAGCAGTATATGAATTGGAAGAATAAAAATTTCTCTGCACTAAACCTCACAGGCAACAGAACACTACGGGGAGTAAAAATATAATCTATTGAAACAGAAAGCCATTTTATGTAGCACGCGTTGTAATATTCTCTTGGAGTGTAGTTAATTTATTTGTTTATAGTGATTATTTGATCATATTGAATTAATTGAAATATTTTACCATAGTGAATTCAATCTCACGATAAGAATAGTTAATCATGGATGCAATAAATATGACGGATTTTGATGCATACGTGGGCAAAAAAAAATGGAGGCAAGTGAGGCATCGTCTTCTTGCATCGGACATGTAGCCAATTATTAGTAATTTTCGATAGAAATACACATTGCCTAATGAGTATTTTGCTTGAGACGAGATAGAGATTGAGAATAAAGTGTAATATTTTCTGCTTGAGGTACATTTGAAGAGCACTGTACATAACAAAGAATCGTTAAAACCGTAAAACGCAAAAAAAATACTTCAGCCTGACGTAGTTTCCAGCCACGTGGCAGGCAAATAGCCCACCCCTTGAACATTTTTCTTGAAAATTAATCAAATAAGCATAGAATTTTCATCCATAAATCTCTCTCTATCATTTTGCCGTCCATATTCTTTCATTTTACCTTGCACAGGGAGAGTGTGATAAGGACTGAGCGCCTTTGTTATTTATATATAATACCCGCCATTTTCAACGTATATAAACCACTCTATCCTACCCGCTCCCCTCACACATTTATCTTTATCTCCACATCTATATGGCTCCGACTCATCCTTTTATCCAACAACCATGAAATCACGATGCATTATTTCTCCAAATTCCCGCTCCATCCCAATCTCTATATATCATTTTCCCACGTCAACATATAACTGCATCACTATATTCTTCTTTGAGATTCATCTTCAACATCCCGCAAAATAGACTTACGACCCCATTTCTTGAAATCTTCACTAGCTCAACCTAAATATCCATGCACATTCCATTCACATCACAACTTCTCACAAACCTATTTAGTCTAGAATATAAGATGCTACACTATAAAACCATTTCACGACGACAAAACAAACGAATACCATGAAACTTATCAGAAACAAAACCTTAAAGAATGATACATGAAAGGATTAAAAAATTCCATTCTCCTGAATAACTACCATATACGGAATGAAATTTCATGCAACATAATATAAGTAAATACGAGAAAATAGCAATACGCAACGAGAAGCATAATAAATGTGCGTTTCAGTGGAATTAAATTCTATGCACTTTTCTGGTATGGATAAGGGGTGCCCTATCGCTGGTGTTTTATTAATAATATCTTAGTGAAAATATGTATAGCGGAAAATAAAAGCTTTTGTTTTATTCATGGATTCATCTCTTTGTAATATGAACGTAGTGTTGGTTGATATGCTACGAAATTATACTCCCTCACTATATTTCTGAGGAACGAATTTGTCCCAGAAAAATAAATAACAAATTCTATTATCTTCCATCCACCCCGATCCAACCCAATTCGTATCTTCCCTATCTTCTTCACCATTTCATCACTCTTTTATCTGATTTTGCCTTCCACACAGTCATTCCTATATCCTTCTTTCCCCAACTACTGCTCCATAGAGGGGAAATCATTATCCCCTCACTCTGAAAAACCCCGTGCCTTCGAAAAACAACTCATCTTTCATCTTCACAACGGATAATTATTCTTTTGAAATATTTTGCGAGGGGAAGCAACAGACCTCTGTTATTATTGTTGTCATTATTTTCATTATCATCCTCCTCTTTATGCCTTATCCTCCTACGTTCCATTTACGAGGTCAAAGTTCAAAAAAGTACGGCTCCAAGTCTTCCCATCCGTTTTCACTATTAGTTTCTTCGCTTTTTCACAGCGTAGTTGGGCCCTGATTTGTTCACTCCCTTTTCCTTTTTCACTCTAATTCTCTCTCCTGATACGCCAACGTGAAAACCGTGTTTCACATTGGACGCTCGCCGCCCACCCTACGCTTTTCTAGTCATTCTGCCCTAATCTAGATTTCATATCGTTATAATACCTCTGCCTGTGAAGCATTACCTCGCCACTTTCCTTGTTTTTTTTATTGGCTCTGGCGCCGGGAGCTGAGTTTAAAAATATCGCTAGTATTTACTAGCTACTAGCTTTTTTTACTTTTTTTTTTAGTTTTTTTAGTTTAGTAATTTACTAGCAGTACTACGAGGTCACTGGAGTGGAGATGGTCTTTTAATCAGAATCCATCGAAGTCAATGAGTCTCGTTATAAAAAAAAGAAAAAGGGATTTTGCATCAATTTAATCAATCTCGTTTATTCTCGTCCCATCAAATGATACTAAAATGTCACAAGGTAAGAAAATCCCAACTCCTGGTTAAAAAAGGGGCAGTGTTAAAACTTAGTTTTTTGTGACATGGTCACATATAAGTACGCATCTTATATCAAAATATTCACTAAGCATGAATGTTTCAAAACATATCGATTGTGCCATATATTTTATAATCCTTAGTTCTCGTTCTAAGTAAATTTGAAATTTCATAGCCAAAGTTAACTCAGCCTGGCTTACGAGCACTTCCTTGGTAGCATACATGGGCTTACAGTTTTCCCTTACGGTATACTTACAATTTATGTTTGCAAAATTTGCAATTTCAGTGAGTGTGGCAGATGCATGGTTCTCATTAAAAATACACCACAAATAATTTGCTTATTTCTGTCGTCCATTGTCTACTTGAGGCGACTACGTACCTACCCATTTTGATGCAACATCTTGTGATCTAATTCTAAATACATGGCAAGTAACCATGAGATTACAGAAATATGGAGACACAAATTAGCATCTTTTTTATGAAAATCTGATTTGAATTTCGAAAAGAGTCACGACTAGTTGGTCGCGATTAATATATTGAAATTAGTTAGTCATTATGAAAGCATATAACCATTCATATTTCACGGGCTTTCGATTTGAAACAATCTGTTTCAGTAAAAAAATATTCTGGGTGTACCCATTTAATTTCTCAGGGATGTACCAAATATACTTCTTTGCTAATTAATTAACATCCCTAATTCCTTCTCTAACGTTATGAAGTTCTTTTTCCTAGTATCTTTCTTGATTTAAGAGTGTGCTTCCTGGTAATTTCCTACAACATCACTACTTTTTCGTCCAGTTTTTCTAAGAAATAGCCGTGCTTCATGGAGTAACCAAATTATTAATTAGTGTATAGCCGTTCTACCGTGCTCTCGTATTTCCTAGTTTTCAGTATATCTGCGTAGTTCTCACTTTGTCTCTCCCTTTTCTTCTTAAATTAGTTAATGTAGATTTAAATGAGAAAAAAGCTATTCACAGCTTCTTGGAGTGAGAAGAGTTAAGAGTGTTAAGTCAGTGCGCACTGGGCATTGAGTCAGTAGGAGCTAGCTTTTCTCGCATGGTCTGACAGGTTCTGCCATGCAGTTAACTTTTTCGAAGTAAACACAATATTTCCCTACAAGCAACACCTATTTTTCGCTCTCACCTTTGTTAATCCTGTTTCTGGAATTGGTGCATTTTAATAGCTGTCTATTAGGCCATCTTTTGCGATGGATGATAGAAAAAAAAATCGACCAATTTTCACGGATCTCGTAACCCGTCAATTTATTGCGTCAAAAAGTCCCTCCTCTCAATAGTACCATCCTCGGTCTGGTACCTAAAAAGGAAATGACAAAAAAAAACAGCGCGAAGGATGGAGACTGAAGATTTATGACTCGCGCTCTCTCTCTCTTTCTCACTCCTTTAGAAGTACGAAGAGAGGGAGACGGAGAAGGGGATGGAGTAATAGTCATCAAACCAGGCGACAGAGTCGGAAAATGCCCGAGACAGCACGTTATCCGACTGCCTCCTACCCTTCTTGTCCGCGTCGTTTCATTTCCTCTTGTCCTTCCGATGTCTTCGCCTTCCCTCGCCACCTACAAGCCCTTTTTTTTCTCTTCTCTCCAAAGGAAGGAGTCCCTCAGGGCACTACCCTCCTCCACTGACCCATCCTGCGTATCCCTTCGCACACAAAAGGGGAGAAATATCCTGCCTCGATGCGAAGACCGCAACTTTCCCTTGACGCACCCGATGTTATTCAAGATTTACTGTCAATAAATATATTTGGGTTAAAGGGTCTTTATCGACCAATGTCTCAGCCTCGAGATTCTTGAGGCTGTTCATTGGAATGTGGTCCCTCACCACTACACTACCACTCCCTATCAAACCAATTAAGCATAGGCACGGATATGTGTATCTATCCTGAATGCTGTGCATAAAAGATAGATGTTGAACAGATGATGTCTTGAATATTTTAAATTATAGCCTGATAATATGAGGTAGCTTAAAATATTTTGCTTTCATTGATAAATAACTTGATTTCAACGAGTTTCAACGAACTGTATCATCTCCACATGAGAAAAGACCGTTTTTTCGTACTCAACCGCCCCAAAATACTATCAATATTTACACTAATTGGCAAGAGCACTAATAAAATTAGATGATATATATTTACTGTAGATTATGAGAACATAAATACTACTTTGGGCCACTAAGAGTGAAAAGTGCACTTCTGAGGGACAATGGAAAAGGAGATCCTACACTATACCCTTATAATCGCAGGAATAAGGTTCATTTTTTCCATTAAGTCATCGCTTACTTAACCATGATGAACTGGTACATTTACGATCTTCTTTTCTACGATTTCTTAAATATATCTATGCTAAAACTTATTATTTCACATATCTACAACTACTTAAGTCATAGAAACAATCCTACGAATGTACTTCTAACTAATTAAGCTTCAGCTACTGAAGCTTAAGCTTCCTTCTATCGCCTGATTTAATTTTTTACCTGCAATTATATTTTAAAATCATAAGCAGAAAATGCTCTTTAACCGACTACATTTAAGATTGTGTACAATTATAACCATTTAATGCCTTAATTTACCACTAATGCTAGCTTACTTTTCTCATTCTAGGTACGTCAACTTGGTTCCAAAACCGATGCATACCAAACGTCGGAGATGAAGCTTTAATGAATAACCATAGAATTTGTCGGTGAGTACAAATATGATTTTTGAAAATTATTTTTTCGTCTAAGCTTATGGCTCTAGCGTACCTCATTTTAAATCCAAAAAAGGCAAGAGATATCCTAAATATTAATGAAACACATGCCTCCCGAAAATAGCATTTGCTGATAGGTGATTGTTTTCATGACCGTTCTGCCATCGCTTTCGCCGTGAAAAACTACGTGATGACGGTCGAAAATTCTTGCAAGGATGAGAAAAATGCACTCATGGGAATAAATTGAGTGGAAGAAAAAATTTCCGCTAAAACTTGAAATACTATTTCTTTTGATTACATAATGAACCGAATCGGCTCAATCACTTCCACTCATATGTGATATACCTATACTGGACACCAATTCTCATTGTTTATTAAACAAATTGGATTATAATTTACCATGGGAATCATGTATGGTTACGGCAAAAAATACTGTTTGCCGGGCGAAAAAAAGAGTGAGGCCTGATCATACACCCATCATGCTTTCCAAATACGAAATAGACGTTTTTAATAACCTGATTAGCTTCAAATATTAACATTATTTAGAACCAATACACATAGATAAA
This sequence comes from Ischnura elegans, assembly GCF_921293095.1. Taxonomy (NCBI): domain Eukaryota; kingdom Metazoa; phylum Arthropoda; class Insecta; order Odonata; family Coenagrionidae; genus Ischnura; species Ischnura elegans. The sequence goes on along the minus strand of NC_060251.1, from coordinate 83,708,062 downwards.
AGAAAATCTGTACTCTTTCAATAAACAACAAAAACTAGCAAAAAATAACACTCGGCAGTGTTTTAATCACATTTGAATGATGTTTGGAGATAAAAAAGCTATGATTAACAACTGTTGTGAAATTATTTCTTTCGCCCGACAAGTGATATCTAGCTGTGAAAATTGGTTCCGGTAATATTTGTACTAAAACTTCACTTACAAACGTTAAACACATTTCTTTTTTCTGCTTCATTTTCGCTCTTCGGTCTCACCACTTAGGCAAAGAGTTCCGAATTTCGTGGTCAGCAAATTTCACTCGACCGTCTCTGTTGAAAAAAATGTTTTGGAAAGCCATTTGATTTTCGGTACTGAGTGTCATTTCCACGCGTCAATCATAAGCCATAGTTTACACGGCACGTTGAATGAGACAACCGCGAGATGAAACCCATTCCACCCTTTCGCCATTTCCCTAAAATTATTATTAAGGGTATAAAAGTATTTATTGTTCTGCAAAAATTCCATAAAACAAAATTAATATTAAATTTACATAAATAAATTACAGCTTGCTAGAACAGTAAATACAATATAGATGATTACAATGATATCATACGGAAAATTTGAGGGTTATTATTAAGCTTTTCTTCGTTATTGCCCGAACATGTACTTTCATCTGCGTGTATTGTCTTATTTACTGAGGATGACTATCAGGAAAGAATAAATACCTTGATAGTTTCACCACAATTTATTCACTCGCGAGCGGTTTTGACACTGAGTATAATCTTCTGGCCAGGGGCGGTCTTGGGTGATTGGGGGGCCGAGGTTGAGGCTCGTGAAGGGACCCTCCCTACCGGGAAATTCGGGGGTCTTTTTCTGGAAAATTTTAGGAAATTTAAGCTCGGAAACGGGTTTTCACGCTATTCTGGCTCTTAAGAGCCATTTTAAAGGTTAATGAAAAATGGCAATTTCGGGATAAAGAGTACTATGAAAAGTGTGAATTTCACAGCTTATAAAATTTAAGAATTCACTATGGTTCTATTATTAATTTAGTAAATTTGTTCCTTTAAACTGCTCCAAAATAAAAAATGATTTCATAATAACCTTTTCGAAAGATCCTTTCAAAAAGGCAGCAGGTTCTCCTTTACCATCCGACGCCTTAATTTTATTCATTAATTTATGTAATCTCTTTACATTTAATACGCTGTAAATAAAGCTACAAATGAATACGTAGAATTTTATGATGGCAAAAAAACTTTGGCTCTAGTAATCTGAGTCTTTTCTCAATGCACCTTTCGTGTACGCTTCAAGGTATATAGGAGCCATGTGGGGGCCCCCAAAGCTCGGGGCCCTCGGTGATGTCCGACCAGTCGACCTGGCCAGACCGCCCCTGCTTCTGGCCAGAAGCTGATTCACTGAATCGAAAGCGATTGCTAGCGAATTAATTATTGTGGAACTGGCCACGTTTTATTCTTCCCCGATGGCCATGAAGGAATTCCATCAAGTAACGCCTCGAACCATTGCATTTACTGAGGATGGTCCAGAAATGAGCATAGGAAGACGAGGAAGACTCAAAAGATTTTTATTACGATGGAGAAAATAAGGTTGCGAGGGAAATATGACGGTTGGGAGAAGTTTGGATGGCCCATTGTATCTTGGGTGCCAATATGAACCATTCCCGCAGTCGGGGCGAAAAGAAAAGCGGGTAGAGTTTTGGTATTAAGGGTGGCTGTTGCGAAGAGAGGGGACTGTGAGGTATGAGGTGAGGAGGAAAAAGGGAGGATTTTGACGAAGGAAGGCAGCTTGGAGGCGTTCGGGGGAGAAGGCGAAAACTCCCAAGGTCTGAATGAAAGTATGGATAGTCTCGTGAGGGCGAAGGTCGAGACGGCGAAAAGACGGAAGGGAAGAAGGAAGAGGACGCTTGAAATTGGTTTACCGAGAGGGACAGCACATTTCCTGCCAAAGATTGTGGTAGAAGGATGTAGCGTCACAATAGAGGTTAGCACAGAAAAGAGTCAACAAGCAGCGATTCAAATGGGCAGGTATGTCACTCAGAAGGCCGTTTTACTCGGGGAACGTAATTGCGGATATTAGGACTGCATTTTTTTCCTATATGGCGCGGAATTTCGTGAATGCACCTACGTAATTAGAGCAGGAACTAATTTTCTATCTCACGTCCATGCAGTATCGCATCTTGCAATACACTGTTTTACACGACCCAATTTAAAGTAGGCCTTTGTCCACATGTCAGAGTGTGAAATCACGTGCCTCGTAAACTGGCCTTTATAGCTTACAGACGTAACTTACCGACAAAAGTAGCTTTATTTTCGACTCTAATACCGGACGTTAGGGGCAGTACTCACAAGTACCGATAGAGGAAAATTATACCTCTATCAGAGCTTTTTTATCACAGCTGATTCTAGATCGAATTTTATCTAGATCACCACGCTTTGAATATTAAATACAACGATTTAAGATGATACAAACTGCAGATGCATCCGTTTGATAATTCACAACCTATAACATGCACGAACATAATTAGAAAAGGGTATAATCTACCAGATGACGTTAAAAATATTCGATTTTTTAAATCGTTTAAGGCAAAAATTTATTGTATATTACTTACTGCCTCATAGGGAAGTGCACTAATTTTTTTTTATTGCTGAATTTCAAAGTTTAGCCTAAAAAAGAAACATTAGTATCGTCACTTTTATTTTCTGCATCTGGGGTATGCACTTTAAAACGTTTTGAAAGTCGGAAAATTTCATGTTGCGCTGAAACACAGTGCCTCCATCTTGATTGAGATGTGACGTCACAAGGCAGTAGTCACCAGTGGAGTATCGCTGTATTCCGTCGCCTTCTTTAGCGCGGCGAGAGTTTCCGGGAATCGGTGGAGTTTGCTTCCTAAAAATGTCGTCAAGTACCGAAAACATGAATTTAAAATAGAATTATAAATGATTTTTTGTTCCAAATTTCATCTCGACGTCGAAACAAAAGCCTGGAGAAGATATTCATTCCCGTGCCTTAAGCACAAGCTATACGGAATAAATGGTTCAAGGCTGCTCCTGACTCTTACCTATCGATGATATTCTGTTTTGAAGATCATTTGAAGGTATTGTAAGATCAAATTGATATTTATATTATAATAATTTACTTAATAGGTGCCTCAGTCACATCAGAAAGTGTGTTGAGTCAAAATATAGCATCTTCCGCGTAGACCTACGTAATTTATAAACTGAAAGTAGTTTGGTTAAAGAATTATGGCGCGACTGTTTTTTTTATACGACCGGGCAAAATGCGTACTTTTCCGATGATATGTGCATATATGATAACAAAAGATTTTTGATAAAGTTAATCTTTATTTGTTGAAATTAGTACATTTATTGGTGATACAGATATAAAGGTACACGGCAGGTCGCGCGGCGTAATTTGTACTCCACTGGTGACGGGTTCATCTTGCTGATCTAAAAAATTAGCTACAATACCTCGAACTTTGAAAACTTGCAATATAGGCAGTCAAAGTACATTGTAAGAATACACGAGACCATTATAGCCCAGAATGTACGTACAATGTCGAAATCCTTGGTTTTCAAAGATTGACGTATTTTATACGCCAGCGCGCCCGGTCCAGGGTTATCAACTTTTATTTCATCCTATTTGTTAGTTGAAATTATATTTCAGAATGATTCTTTTAGCTCTGCTACTGAGGTAAACTGGTTGGTACTGAGTACAAGGTACTGAGGTATGTACTGAGTAAGTAAACTCCCTTTGGAGTAATGTGAATTACAATTGTTCGAGATATATGGCATTTTATATTCGCTTTGTGTTCTTATTAATTATGCCTGTACGCATATTGTTGCTTGCCGCGAGCCTTTAATGGTATGTGCTCTTGCAAGAGTGTTTTTCATTTTTAATGTGGAAGTTGGTCGGTATAAGCAAAGAAAAAATTAACATTTTAGCGCACACCAACCCTTGTAGTCATCGTATCTCTGCGTTTGTAATGACACCGCTAAAATACCTAAACGCCATAATGATGATAAAAAAATTGTCTCACGTCAATGATTGCTGCAATTATAATTAATGATAAACTTGATGCCGTATGATCACAATGAAGACAACAAAAAATAATGCCCTGACGTAGTCTTGCTCCACGGTCCTTCGGGTGAGATCTTTCCTTATAATCATACACGCTACCACTACCCCAACCGACCCATTAGGAACTTGCGGATATTTTGAATTTATATATAACTTGTAAAAAGTAACGCATGAAAATTAATTAATTACAGCCTAACTAACGCCCTAATTGAAAAAGATGCAGCAAGGTACGCGGTCTCCCCTTGTTAGCCTTAACGTCTCGCATTTCTATGGAGCGTTGAACCTGTCCTCTTTATTCAAAAATTCAGTAACCATAAATACATCAAAGTTTGGTATACCATTTATAAATCGTTGGAATTTTCCTTCTCCCAACCAAGATTATCTTTTCTTGAACCCATCCTGGACAGCGAACCATTGCAACAACCAGCCAGCTCGGAAATAAGGCTAACATCCCATGATTCTAGTTGCGAAGGGCGAACGTTCCGGCCGGCGTGAATACATACGCAACGAATAAGTCTTGCAGCAAACGTCTGAAATAGGTTTATTAGTTTGACTCGGTTCTTACAAAAAAATGTTCTGGCATGATAAACGGCATTGTGCCAAAATATACCCAGCGAAAAATAAATGCCATCATGCATTTATTAAAGATTCAATGTGCTATTCGTACTACTCTTTCCAAACTTGAAGTTGACACGTAAATGAATATTAATATATTACGCAATGATGAAGTCGTTTACTCAAAAGAGAAGCAGCCACATATATATTCTGAAGATATTTTATGACAGCAAAAAACGGATACCCTCAAATTCTGTAATTTTTCTATGCAATAATAGTGGTAGAACTAAACGGTGTAGAAGCTGCCTTCTGCTACTGCCTTGTGACGTCACGGCCAATATTCAACATGGACACCCGTTTTAGCGGCCTTTGAATTTTTCCATATTTCAGACGGTCATCTCGAATCAAGTATTCACTATTAGGATTTAAACTGTGGTTTTACGACATTATGTTATTCTGAACTCTAATTTAAAAAATGTGTTTGGTGCATTTGAAACACTAGTGCACTTCCCTATTACAGCCTATTGTTTACATAAATAAAAATGCATATCTCGTATATTTATTTTATTGTTTGTTCTTTTCATCGTGTAACTTCATGCTATTCCTAAAACTTTTTCCTCGTTGGATCTGCTCTGTGTGATTTCTCGCTGGAATTTTGTGGTCTTTTTTTTTAACTTTGCATGATGGAACTCTTTTGTTATATAGTCCTGTTGGTTATTCTCTCACAACGAGCAAGTGAGTTGATTTCATGATTTCATGTTTAATTAATTCGTTATTTAAGTATACTCTATGATTTTGTACAAGTTAATAGTTTTTGCTCTTAGACTACATACGTCCTTGAGCAATAAAATTCTTTCTAAATATAATATAAATCTACCCTATTATAGCCGGGATTTCTGCTCTCAATCTCTCAGAGGTGACAATACGTACTATTGTACGGACAGGGTGGCATATTTTCCTTTTATTACAAAATGGCCTATAAAATTAAAAGTATATTTTGCGAGTTGGAATTTTGTCCAATGGAAAATTGGATTTAAGATCAAAAACATCAGATGATGGAAATTCAACAAATATTACTATGAAATCTATGTCTCGCTTGTATAGCATTATTTGTTGAACCGACGAAGCAAAATGCCAAATATTCATTCATTCACTTTCAAATTAACTCCATATTCATCTCACTTGGGCAAAAACTATCGATAGATAACAGCTATAGCTATGCATGAAGACGTTATACCTATTCAATAAATAATGCTGTCTCTCTCCCTTATCATAAAATTCAATTTTCCTCAACAAATATCTATTACAGTGTTTTGATAACAGCTAATTTAAAAAATATGAAATTATTCATCAATTTTTTTCCCTCGAACTTTTTACGGCGACTATGTTATAAATTTATTCCCTTCCTTTTCAGTGCATATCTATTCTTTTTTTCATAACTGGATATGTAAGAAACTGGAATATCCAAGAGCAAAATTCACATTCAAAATTCGTAGTTTCGTTTATCTTTTTACTCCAAACCGTCGTGAGTTTCAAAGGAGCACAAATCTCAATACTAAGATTCTGTGCCCCAGGACTTCGCTCGTAGAGGAGACATGAAAACATCAATCTTTGTCCGTTTGAAATGAATATGAGGATATATACCCCGTCGCATTTCCCGTTATCCTCTTTCTTTCTTACTTTTCCCCCATATCCCATCCAATCGTGCAATGACGCCACCTATCTTTCAGCTTATTTACCTCTAACCCTATGAAGCACCCATTTCATTCTGTATTCACCGTATATGGCTTCATAATATACTTATTAATATTGGATTCATAGATGGGATGAAAGGGAATAGGCCGTATTTGAAATTGGGAATGAAACTTAAAATCTGTACGGTAGATCAAATGGGGTAATTCACAAAACTTTCCATGTAAACCCACTGTTACCGATGGAAAACTTCAAAGACTAATAGCGCAGAAATTTTAATTTCAAGAAATAATTTATTCACAGCTCATTGACGTACTGTTAATTCAAAGTTGACCCTCAAACTCTTGCCCTAAATTATGTAGCAAATTGAATTTAGTGTACCTAGGGCATATACAGGATTTATTTCAGGGGGGACACCAGGGTCTGACTAGCAAAGGGTCTCTTCGTACTTGGGATAAAAAAAACTACATGCAACACTTACTCTGCGAAATATACTCTTAATTTTATTGTACAAGTTATTAATATGTAAATGTTAATAACTTTTATATTAAAACATAAAATTTATTAGTAACTGTATTAAAAATCTCGTTTATTTTTAAGTGCCTTGTAGGGGAGGCACTTGCCCCCGCCCTCCCCCTAAATCCGCCTATATACTGTCGTATGTTCACGCTGATTGCGAGGTAAATTCTCAATCCCAAATTTTTCTCATAGGCATGACTGAATTTCGACTTATGGAACGTGCAAACAGTATCTAACAGGGGAAACTTCAAGTGAATATGATTGTTTCGAAAAAAAAAATGAAATAGATAGATAAATTGAAAGGCTTTAAATTACGTCGTGGATATAGGGTGATATGCTTTATAAGTATTTAAAGTTTGTTTATCGTAATAGATTAGGTATTGTAAAAATAATATTAACTGAGATTTAACGGATAGATATGAAAAGAAGCCTGGCTAGCTCTCCCACGAATGGTCTATGTGCAACGCTACAGGCAAACACATATATCTTTATGAAAGCTAGGAAATAAAAATGCAGCAAAGAATGTTACGGATTGGGTGAGGAAAGGGAGAGAAAAGACGATGGATCGAATCGTAGTAGGTAGTACTGAGGGTGGAAGATAAGAAGAGATATATGGTTGACGGAAGAGATGAAGAGGAAACAGATAAAACATATAGAGTGTGAAATGCGAAGAAAAAAAGCTGCCGAAAGACGTGGTGCAGTGAATAACGTTGAATGATACTGAGGGAGAATGCAGGAAATAAACCAGAAGGATCCTGGATGAAGGGAGATGATAGCATTTATTCTAATGAAAATAATGCTTTCGAGTTCAAGATTTTTTTCACGATTTCTTCTGGCCAATTTTTTTCCTGAAATTGTAAGTTGATGAGAAACAATTTTTTCTCTTCAATGTTTCTACGCTATTACACGGGCGACCTAAATACGAGAAAATATTTAACCACGATATATATTTAGCACACTGCGATAATTTCTATCCATTTGATTTTTCTCGTCATTAGATTCCGTCAACTATCAAAAATGAAAAAGGTAGAAAATTTAAGAAGACAGTGAAATTAATTAATATTTAATAATGCCGTAGTAGAAGCAGAAATAAAATAAATTCCTAATATACTTTATTCGTAAAACGGAAGCTTGAAATCGTGTTGAATTTTATCAATATGAGTGGGAATTATTTAGCATTTAAAATTTAAGCGCAAACGCAGAAAAGCGCTTAAAGACACGTCGTTCCTCCTGCGAAAATTCGACTAACGCATGAAAGCCTAAAGCGCATAAATATTCAAATCCGAGGGAATGCAAAAATTCTAGGAAAGCGAAAAAATTGCGGGAAAACGGAAAACAAATGAAGGTGAAAAACGTAAATCGCGCGAAAACTCTAATAACGCAAGAAAGCCTAAAGCGCACGAAAACGCAAAACCGAGGGAATGCAAGCATTGCAAGAAAGCGAAAAAAGGCGGGAAAACGGAAAACAAGTGAAGGTGAAAAACGTAAAAACGCGAAAAAACGCGGGAAAGCGCACCGCTCTGAGGCCCGGCTTAGGGCACTTCGTGCACGGTAGTTCTTCGACCCTAGACCTACCACCCTGTCCTCATCATCCCTCCCCAAATCCACACGATCTTTTTCCCCCTTTCATCCCCGCTAAGCTTGCGCAAGCCTCACCACGGGACCTCCATTCGCATCTCCCGCGTCGTATATCTAACTTTTCCCATTTTCCCAAACTCCTTGTGTCAGTGATTCCTCCCTCCAGGGCAGAGTTCCAGCCCGGCAGAACCCCGTATCCTCGAGGAATTTCGAGCCTGGAATTGTACTTATCTTCCGGGAGAGATTTCCTCACCCCCATCCCACCTTTTTATACTTTTTCATTCCTTTTTTTTCAACCGGGAGATAATCGCGATATCCTACAGTTTATGAATCTGAGAGAGAGCCGTGAAGCGGGGAGAGAAAAGTGCCTTGTGGTTATCTGCAGGCGTAGTGCCTTCATCGTCTGCCTCGCGAAATCCCGCGGTTAAATAGCTCAGAATAAATATGTATCCGCATGACTTCTTCCCGAGAAATATTATTTTCCACGGTGACTAAAAAATGGAATCTCGCAAATTTTTCTCCAACTGATACTACTCCTGCGCTGCTTCTCTTACATATGAAAATAAAATGGTGAAAAACTAAAGGGGCCAGAGTCATCACAGAAACGTTATGCTGAATACCAAAACGACACTAAAATATTGAGATCAATTGAAGGCTAAGGAAATTTTTACGATGCATCTCGCGAATTTATCTTCATCGGATACTCCCGTTGCGCTGGTTATTTGACATGTAAAAATAAAATGTTAAAAAAAACTTAAGGTGGCTACAGTCATCACAGAATAAACTTTATATTAAATACCATAACAACACAAAAATATTGAAATTAATTGAAGGGTATGGATATTTTTTGATTTACCTAGCGAATTAATCTTCCATTGAAACTCGTACTACGGTTTTCCTTTGCATGTGACACTAAATTGGTAAACATTTAAGTCATCACAGAATAAGCGTTATACTAAATACCATAATGACACTAAAATATTGAGAACAGTTGGAGTTTACTGTTCCCCTCGCGGATTTTTCTTCAATTGATACTCCTACTACGCTGATTCTCTAACATGAGAAGATAAAATAGTAAGACACTAAAGGGACTAGGCTCATCACAGAATGAACTTTATTCTAAATAGCATAACGGCATTAAAATATTGATGATAATTGAAGGTTACATACATTTTTATGATTCTTTATTATAGATATATGTAACCATGACTGCAGGATGAACAAAAAGAATCCAATTCTATTTATTAATTCAACAGAATATTAGTTTTGCAAAAAATTTTGTTAGCTAGAAATACGTTTTTGATAAAATGTATTTCGTTCGAAGCAGGAATCACTTGTACTTCGTGGCGCGATATAAATTCAAATAACATACGAGTTGAATTTTAGTCATTAGCTTCGATTGAGCCTCTTCTTAAAAGCCAATTTTATCTAAAATAATCGTCAGAGCAACTATGGTCAAATTTTTAGGCTAACGGTCTTAGTATCAGCGCCTTGACGTTCGAAGTTGGAGGGTGAAAATGGAAATGCAACCGATATAATATAGTTGTAGGAATCATGTGAGAAGGAAAGTAGGTTGCTTAGTATCCATGTTAATTGCATACTGGTGAGCATTTGGCAGAACAATACTGACAAACTTATTTGTAACATTAAAAAATTGTCTTGAATCATTAAAAATCGGCTGAGAACAAATGTAACAAATGAAATTACTCATTATTCAGGAAACCCTAAATATATAATTTATGTACGATATATCCATAATTGCAAAATCATTTGGAGTTCATTGAAGAAAATCATTAACAGTACAGATTTCACAACATAAATGTCCATAGCCCATTCTCTAGCGATCGATATCCAGTAGCACTTTTTTGAGCGTAACGAATGCGTCAAACTCCTTAGGCAAAAGGTAAAAAATTATATATATAATGCTGGAATTTGGAATTATTTCCTTTAGCACACTTTATGGTGAAATATTCCTCATTTACATAAACTCAAATGGGTCATAATTTTATCCTTGTGATCATATATTTAGACATGTAGCACTTGACTGTTTTTATAATTACTCTCGAAGTGTTGGAATATAAACCCTTTCACGATGAGGTCTCACTCGTTTTTTTTTTATATTTGGTCGACAGTCGATCACAGAGGATATTCATTACGCATTGACATGGAGTCTTTCCTTTCATTTAGCCTCATTAACGCGGAAAAATTGGCAAAACAAAGCTTTCTCGGCGAAGGGTATGACATATGCAAACGAATTCAAATCAACGTCAAAACCTGAAAATATATTTCAGCGACTGTGGTGAAATTTAATTTAAACCGTACATTCGGAATCTCTTATATATCTTTGTTAAACCTTGGTTTACAAACAGTTTGATCGTAACTACAAATTCAAACTATACATTTTTGTGCATGAATTTTTGAAGGCAAATGAAAGTATGGCTAGAAATTAGGACAAATATTATGTTTGCAGTAAAAGGATGCGATTTTAATTACAGCTTTGCTCTGCAGGTGTTCAATGGTGAGCGCTTGGACCCCAATTACTCAAGAGAAAGCAAATGCGAAATTAGGTTTAAATATTTATATATTCCTCATTGATTTCCCCGTGGACCTCAACGTAAACAGTCCATTGCCTACGCTTGTAAATGACGTGGGAGAGATGATTTCCATTATTAAAATCCTACTTCCCATGCTTAGTTTGATCCTCACGTGGAAATAACTCGGTTTGTGTTCGGTTAATCGTTTTATGAAATATACAGCAAGCAGACGTAAGTACAAACCGTTAATTATAAATTAGATGTGCAAATGAAATCGAAAAAAAAAACTAAAGGGGCTATAGTCATCACAAAATTATATTATAATAAATACCATAATGACACTATAATATAAAGATAAATTGAAGGTTATAGATTCATCGATTATTTTTCATCTCGCGAATTTATTTTCAACTGATACTCCTATTTCGCTGGTTCTTCTACATGTGAAAATAAAATTGAAAAACCTAATGAGGCTACTGTCATTGCAACATAAATTTTATACACAATGCCACAACCACGATAAAAATCTGACGTAAATACAAACAGGTACATATTTGCCCTAATATTTCAAAATCTTATATAAATTTATATATTTCCCCCCAATGTGTGTGTCAAATCTCTAATCCTTTTAATTTGTTGGGTAATAAAGTCAAGCACATTCCATCCGACACCTCCAGGACATAACATAATTCTGAATTAGGTTGAAGCCAAAAAACGAATAAAAACGGTGTGTGAAGGAAGAAAGCTCGCAGGAACTAATTTTACTAAAAAGATACGAAATAAATATGATAAAATTATAATCTTAGAAACATTTTTATCTAAATATTCCTTTTTATTTCGCAACTATGCCCACGAGGTATTGTAATCATCCGTCTGTAAATAATATATTTTTATTCACCATTTATCGTAGTATAACGAAATACCTCAACTCTGGTTACATGACTAATAAGAGCCTGAAGGCAAATACGCAAACATCGATTTGTTTAAGCATTAAAAACAAGAATGAAAATATAAATTTACTCTCAGTAAACACAGCTGTCATTCACACGTTCGTTTAAAAAATCTTTAGTACATAAATCCATAGATTTCCTGCTCTTGCGGCGCCGTTGTATCACATTTTTACGTGCCAATTGGATTCGTTCATGTTTTGCTACCCCACTGGAAGATATTCTTTATAATTTGCACTAGACTATAGTCGCACAAAATTAATTTCCTCCTGAGCCTGATCATATTATCATACGATTTGTAATTTTACTCATGCGACTGGGGTATCCATGTCGAAAATTGTCTAAGTCAAGAAGGAAATGTTTTGCCTACCAATTTTATCTAACCCTGAAAAATATTATCTGCCTCAAAACCCCTTTCTCAATTTATAGCTATAAATTCAGAGCAAATTCAGAACTATCTCTGATTCTATTTGTCAAATTATAAGGTGTTTACTATTTATTTATCTCCCCTTGCAATTGTGTTTGCTTTAACTTGCAATATTTTTACACGACCACTCTATGTATCATCTAAAGCTTATTCCTCGGATAAACACAGGAATTTATCATAAAACCAGTTAACAGCACAGGATAAAAACCCACCAAGCTATGTCAGATAAATTTTATTTCCACCAAATACGAGAGTTCCATATACGTATATATCTATAGCATAGCCATCAGTACCTTCGAAAGAAATTGGAAAAAATTTGCTCAATTTTAATATCTTTTTGTTTCGGACAACTATATATATGGTACCAGTGACGGATCCAGGATAGGTACCACGGGGGGCTAAGTGGGGGTCGGAAATAAATGACCATTCTCATCATCATCATCATCATCATCATCATTGGTCAACAATCCTAGGATTGGTTTGACGCAGCTTTCCACTCTATTCTCCTATCAGCTAATCTTTTCACACCTATGTATTTCTTATCTTTCACATCTCTCTTTACTTGTTCCATATATTTATGACCATTCTATATAGTGTAAATTGGATACCCAAAGGGGAGGGCCTCCTTAGCACATCCCCCTATAGATCCGCCACTGTATGGTAATATCCTCCTCACTTCACCACCTGGCCTTCGGTTGTATTTATGAAGTAACTGCATAGTGAATTTACGGCAGTCTCTTAATTTTTGTGAGTTAAGTAATTTAGAACGTCAGTCTTTGAAATAGCTCTTCTCACGTCGAAGCATCATTATCGTTTCCCCTAAACAGTCGAATTATAAACGGAATAGAACCTATGGAATCACAACTTTTTCAACCCGGACACTCGAAAGATTAGGCACTTAATGCCGTAATGGGGTCTTGGACTTGTGAATGCTGCCCTCCTCTCTGCGAGATCGTCCATTAGCCCTTGATATTTCTCGGATGCATCGAAACCGTGACCTTCCGTGAATGGAGTCGCGGCCATTCTGCCCGCGCGGCCTCGTGACTGAGCCCCGTGAATAATTCGTCGTCCGAGGCTTCGTCGGCGTAGTCTCCGGGACCTCCTCGCTAAGCTCCGGGGGTCTCCTCCTTCCTTCCGCCTCCCTTTGGCCTTTTCGGGAGCTACTCGCTAAGGGGGTTGCCGGCTTAAAGGAGCACATCTCTGCGTCCGTCCCTCCCGACGGGAAGAGAACGAAGCGGTGAGCACTTAATGAGGTCGCTTGCGAGAAACGAAGTGCACATCGTTTTCATAGAAATTTCAAACAATATAACTGTACTTTTTGAACACATATAGCCTCTAAAGAATGGTCTATCCGAGTGAAATGTTTCTGCAATTTGTGTCAAAATATCTTCATTTTTATAGAGGTTTATGTAAAAATATTGTCTAAGAACGGATAATATTTGGTTATAGTTACAATATATGTGACATTTTCTATCAATTATTTATAAAATTGGATAATTTTAATCTCACAAAACTATATTATATCAAATTAATATTATTTGAGCACAGAACAATGTTGGTTACCGCTACAATATTAGAAGCACCCATTATCCTCTTTTAAAAATTATAATTTTCAGTAGTCAGTTTTGTTCATTTAAAAATTATCATTTCCATTTTACCCTCAAAATTTTGATAAAATGAAAATTTAAGATTCATCACCAACAATTCGAGTTATCAGCAAATGAATGGAGCCATTGAAGTCAATTAACATAATTCACATGACAATTGCGCTACATTACGATCAGATAACTTGAAAATATGCAAATAATTTATTAGGATTGAATTACCCTCATTCTGTACACCTTAATTTAAATGCGATGGTGGTTGGCGTAACATGGTGAAACTCCTTCATGATGCACAAAGGTTAAGAAAACACTTAGCTGTTTCACAAAATAAAATATATTGCGACCGGTTTCGATACAGCGTATCATCATCTGGCCCAGATGATGATACGCTGTATCGAAACCGGTCGCAATATATTTTATTTTGTGAAACAGCTAAGTGTTTTCTTAACCTTTGTGCACCTTAATTTAGTTTTTTCAACCTAGATGGATGCCGTCTTTAATACCTACTAATACCTTTCTAAACAACATGCGGGGAACGCATTTCTTTTGAATCATGCAGACGGGAAGCTCTCCTCAAGAAAACAGAAAACTTCCGATCAGCTGAGCGTTTTTCTGTCTTTTTTCCCATTAACCCATTACCGGCCGAGTAAAGAAATACTTGAAAATATATAATTTTTTCTCTTCATTTTACCTAGTAACATGCTAAATAAGGTAAATTGAAAATATGGGCCTTCAAAAAAATTTGCTTATGGTAAAAAAAAAATGTTGCGTTTTCGCAACGTTGGCCGAATCCGGTATCTGTATGCAGTTATGCAACCCGCATTACATTACATTGCCGTCTCATAGGAATATGCTGATTTTACTGTCGGATATAATCCTATACCTTTTTATGCCACGTGCATGACAAATATCGTCATATTGGATAAATAAAATCCTTAGATATTATGTTTCCAACGAGATGTTGTTGTTATTTGACCTAAATTCACTATAAAATAGACATGCTTTACGGTTTGAAAGAAATAAGTCAAAGCGAAAATTTTCTCAGAAGAGCATGTATTTCACATTTTTTCATTGACTTTAATTTTATCATTGCAGATTGAATTACAACAATTAATGTCTAATTATGAAATACTCAAGCATTTTAGGTGCAATGGAACATAAAATTTCGTACATTCAACATGGTTTGGTTTTTACAGTGTTTCGGCAACTACTGAATTTTTTTAACTCTATGGCCAAATTCGTCCCTTCATGCTTCACGAATCTGCAATGAATTATATGGCCTAACTTTTTTTATGTTTATGGAAGCGAATTGTATATGAGTACGTCATCTATTGACTGATTCACTTCACTTTCTAGATGCGTCCCTGCTAGATACGATTTGAAGTCTACCAGTGAAATTTACCTCCGTTGCATAACCTGTACAATCTCCTGGCATCAGTGCAAACGCTGTCCAGTTAGTTGATAAGCTAGGACCTTTTTTCCCCTGAATTCTAGTGCGGTAATTTGCATTTGCATTATCAAGTAGGTCCACACCTCCCATGTATTTACTATATTCCCCAATAACACGAATAGTATTTTCTTTTATTAACATAGAATAGTATGTGAAATAGTATTTTCTTTTTTCTGCTGAAACTTTTCCCTGTGCCAAATGGAAGCGAAAAACTTGTATTGCTGTCTACAGGGACAATCTATTTATCATTCCATCGAACAATACTAAGACCTTCGGCTTTATCAAATGTTTGTTTTCATGTTCCCCTCGGTTTCACGTTGATGGTTTTATTATATTCTATCAGACACTCTTCCGTTATACGTATTTACTCGTATTTTCACGGATGGCTCCAGTGACAAATAATCCTTTTTCTTTCAAAACAATAAATAGTCTCCAAGATGAAAAGAAGTTATCGAAAAACATACGATGATTCGAGGGATCAGGGATAACCTTGACAAATTCCAGAATAACACTTGCTTCCAAGCCTAAATTTCGATAGAAGTAATTTTATATCGCCTGGTTGAACCCTAAAACCGTCTGAATAACATAAGCACCAAAGTTAAAGCAAAATCTAAAAGGCTTGTTTTAAAAGAACATTTATGCACTGTAGTGACCAAAGTAAGGTACCATTTGCTCATTATTTCAAAATTTATGCGCAAATATTCCGAATTGTTATAATTTTTTATTCAAGTCGTCAAATTGCGGTCATAATTTACAAATCTGTCATTTTTGTCCAGACAGGAATTGTCTGAAAAGTGTAGATTATTTTTTAGTAATCTAAATATGTCTTGGTTCAATCATTTCCGAACCAAATATACGCCTTATCGTCTTCATTCACCCAATATCCTGTTGTGGAAGTCGTTGATAGTCGCTGAATCGTGAAGTAAGGAAGGACTAATTCGGATTGAAAGTACAAAGTTTTGTGTTCCATTGCACCCAGAACGCTTTCATGTAATTCATAAATAGTCATTATTTGTTGTAATTCAATCTTTTGTGATAAAAATGTCAAATAAAAACTGGAAAATACGTTATCTTCTGTAAAAATATTCACTTTGACTCATTTCTTTCAAGCCGTAATGCATCTCAATTTTATATTGGATTTAGGTAAAATAATGCAGCATCTCATTGGAAATATAATATCTAAGAATTTTAATAATCAAATATTACAATATCTATCTAATACGAGGCATAAAAATGCGTAGGATTATATCTGACAGTAAAAACGGCATATTCCTACGAGACGAAAATATGTGATAATGCGGGTTGCATAACTGCCTATAGATATCGGATTCGGCCAACGTTGCGAAAACGCAACATTATTTTCCGGATATGATTTTCGCTTAATGTTGACTCCCTGACGAAATATAAGCTTTAATATCTATTATTGAATTTTCTACGTCCACATGGACGAATAAAAACTTAATAAAGGGAATAGTTACTCTTAGGAAAAATTATTTATCTTGCTTAACAGGAGACTCGAAAATTGACACATTTTTAGTATTTTTATAAATATCGAAATACTTATTAAATGTCATTATAATCACACTAAAAATCAGTTTAAACTTATTTTTATCGAAAAAAGTGAATTTTACATGAATACAATTCAATTGAAACATTTTTTTGCATTTCTCAATAATGTTGCGTTTTCGCAACGTTGGCCGTAAATGGGTTAATAGTCTAAGTAATACACAAATTATCTTATAATCACTATTAGGATATATCAAAGTTATCTATCTATATGTATGCTACACAGAAAAACATAAGATTTTCAGTGCAGGCAGTAGATCTTTGCCATCATTAATTTAAATTGGGTTCCAAATGGCACCACATTTGTGCCGAGAGGTATTATTTTTTCTCTTTCTTCTTTCGTAAAAGCAAGAGCAAATGTTGAATTTTGAATTATATGTACGTTCAATTTCTTTCCATCAAGGCAATCAAATACGTGTGTGGTGTTGGTAAAGTTTTTTCGGTTTGGTTCAAAAAGGTGAGTAAAGACATAATTTTACAATAGACCAAAATTCTATAGTCAAGCCATAGCTGTCGTTTTTCTGTATCTTAAATTTATAATTTGTATTCATAACAAACAGAAATAAATTCCACAAGTGTTGAGAAAAAGCTTCAAAATGGAATATACGAGTGCACATTCCAAGTATTTTTGCTGCCCTTCCCTCGTTGATTTTTGCGTCCGAATATTCCCTACAATTATTATCCTCTGCAGTCTTCACTCTGGTATTAATGCAACAAAAATATTATTATTTAAGTATTCTACCGATTAAGGTAGTTGTTCATGTAGTACTTGAGAAACATTCTGGCAGTCTTTCCTTCCTTCATATACTTCCCTCTCAAAACCACAGTAAGGCCTACTCCCTATCATTCTATCTAAAAACCCTACCTTCTTGCTTACTCTCAGTACTTACCGAACATTCTACCCTGTAAAACTGTTATAAACATCCCTTCCCCTCTGAGAACCCCCACTATAAATACATTATTCAATCGATATTTGCACCCAAGGATAGAGAAACAATCGCTAGTATTACTTCCAGAGCGTCGCGTCTTCCCTCAAGGCCGTCTCACCTCTTAACATCACGTGTTATAGGGATATAGTGCGACCATCCCCGGGTCTAAGAGCGTCAGTAAGAAAGTAGTGGTCCTTCCTTTTTTTCTTTTATCCAATTCCCCGGAGGTGCTCCCTGCAGCATGTCGTACCGAAGTCCTCCGCGACACAGTGGCCCAAATGGCGAGTCCATTTGGGTAAAATATGGACAAAAGGTGGTGAAGACTGATCTCCGGTCATCTCTTGGCCAGCGTGACGATTGACGAAGTTGGTTGGGTGCTCACTTCTGAAACGCAGGGAGGGAATATACTTAATACTTCAACGGGAACTTTCCTCGTAATCGTGGAGAATGGGTCCCAAGAAGTTGGAAGTTTTTATTGCCGCCATAACACACAACTTCTAACCTGTGTCCCTTTATTTATCGGTCGACTAGATTCCTCGCGGCTTCGTCGTGTTTAATACCTAGAAGGCCCTTGATTTTTCCCACGGTAACCCCAATGAATACTCATCATTGTGGTCAAATTAATTTTTTTCTTTCTCTCATATAACTGCATGTAATTTTGTTATCTTTTTCATGTAATTAATTACCTCACTCAAGGTTGACTATAAAATCAATGGAAAAAATTGGATAAGACGGTTAATGCGGTTAAGTTATGGAGTGAAAGGATTGAGCTGGCATCCTGCCATCTGAATATATGCCTCTCGAAACTGGGATGCTGGTTACTAGGTTATCACAAATCAATATAATGCTTTCAAAATATCATCTTCCAATTATGGAGCATTATTTTAAACTCTTGATCCATTAATTTTAAGCAATCAATTTTCGAAAGTCGAGCAAATTCTCCAAGTAATTTTTTCAAATTAGTTTATGATTAGATACGATTTCAAATATAAATAATACCATGCTACTTGGTGGATATAATTTTCCGCAATTTTTGTCATACTGTTTCAGTTTCATAATGAATTAAATAAAAGGTGATAGCTGGTTAGTTGGAGTCTTGAAACATTTACCGTCGATCGCGGGTTTGAATTGAAATGTATTATTTGGACTAGGTGATTTAAAATTCTCCGAGTTCAATATCGTAGCTGCTAGAATTCTGGTGAATGTTTGCGTTAGAACCACATTCCAAAGGTCTGAAACTGGATACCTTTCATTCTTTGATATCAAGCAAATATTCGGACTCATAAACTAGACGAGCATATGATGAGATGAATCGAAGCATTCTAATAAACAAAATTGCTTTTGGGCATGATGGTAGTTAGTATACTACTTTTAATATCTAGCTCATGGGTACCATAGATTTCCTTTTTTCCGCAGAAACCTATGTCACCATATTAATGTAAAATCAAATTATTTCACGAAGCGTGTGGTATAATTAGCCTTTACCACGTATGCAAAATGAGAACTTGAGCTAGTGACATTAGCGGACGTTACAACTACTTCGATGATGAAAATTCAGCTTATATATAGCTTTAATTCAAGGTTAATGCATATTTATGGTGATTTTCATATCAGAAACTAACGAGATCTTTACACCTGCTCCCAACATTTTCATCTCATTTTCGGTTAAATCTACTTTTGTACAAATAAAAATGCTCTTTCCTGGAAGCTAGAAAATACTATCGTAATTCATGCAGGAAACAGGGTCATATTTCAAGGACCCTTTTTTCTCTCAATAAATATTGCCAGAGGAAACCTATTTACTGAATAAATAACCCAGTATCAGAAACGTTCAATTCTGGGAAATATAACCTCAGGATTCTTCTATGGAATGTTATAATTTAAGATGGTATTTACATAGGCTGATTCATTCCACGTCTAATATTATAGTTCCTCATTGAAAAATCCTCTCAATCTTCTTCTCTCATTTCTCCTTCACCAGTGAAATTGTGACTAGGCAATTGGACAAGAGAGCGTTACGAAAAATTCCTCGGATAAAATTATTGCAGCAAACGCATTTTGAAATACTCATGCCTTTAATAAAAAATCCTGCTGATATTAATTCATAATTCCATACGAAATATTCAACCACTTCTAATTCTAATTGATATTGCCCTTTGCACGTTTTTTCCAAGCTAAAATACTCGGTATAGTTTCAAACTCAGTAAAGAGGTAGCAATCAATTCATTGCGTACAAATTCTTAATAATTCATTTTAACTTCTTCACCTTCCTTCCAGCTTCAACAGTCGTAAAACAGCGTGAATCACCCGCCATGCAGTGCATTTAAGGCTGTTAATTCATTTTAATTATTTATATCATCATTATTTCAATGAATGTATCTCTGTACTCTTATTAATTTGGAATATTAATGCACACTAAAAATAACGCTAACAGTAAAGATTCTATCTTAATATGTTTTCTTTCAAGCTGGGTCTCTCCTGCAAGTATCTCAAGTTCATCCTGAGCTTCTCAAGATAATGAACATATTTTACCTATTAAATGGTCGGAGAGATCATATTCAATATTATTGCCACCGGTTAAAAAATAAAATTTTCACGTAGATTCTAAGTCTCATCCTTTAGAATTCATTTAAGATTATTATTACAATCAAAAATACGTCAAATTAATATTTGTACAATTTTTTTATCCAATCAAAATAATTTTTAATTGACTGGCTGGCTGGTTCTTTTGCACCCTTTTTGTTCACTTAATATCATAAGTCCATACCCCTAATATGCCTATAAGAATAGCGAAATGCCCGCGTCAGAAAATGGTTGAAAAAAAGGAACTGTCAATACTCTGCTTTAATATGAAAAAAAAACCTTCAACACATTAAGGCACATTGAAATCGTCTTTGAACTGTGCGTAAAGTTTTCAGGAAAAAAAACCGCAAATAATACCGGGCGTCATTTAAATACAGCTTCCTTGGGCCACCACACTTGTACTCAGAATCATTCAGATAAATTCTCACAGGATACTCCCCGCACGTCGTCCTTTTTCCCGACTGATTCTCGGCAAACGCTTGTCAAAGCTCCTTTCTCACAGTTCGCTCACTCGATCGCCTCCAATTATTCTAGCCTCCAAACAACGCGTCGAATAAAAGATGAAAAGGTCTCTCTTTCTCTCTCTCCCGGCACTGCCTCTTCATTCACTCAATGGTACCCGACACTCTTTCCTCCCGTCCAGACAGTTACTTCTCCACTCTGCGAGGATCTTCCCTTGTCTCTGAAAAACTCCACGTTCCCTTGTGCGTGTGAGATAGAGACTTCATACGGATATTTGAGCATTGAGGTAGTACTAGCCAGTGATCTGGAAATCCTGTAAAAGCCATTGAATTTTTAGGGTAATAGAAGTTCAGATATCTTCATAAAAAACGAGAAGTTAAGCCAGTTATTCTACTGTAATCAAATAAAATACCATCCGTTGAGCATACTGCTTCATCTCAAATAGTACCGCTGGCTATTCACCTTAAGGGACACCATGATATCATGTATCGAGCGTGTTAACAGTTTTAAATAATTGCTTTAAAGTTTTCTCAGTTATATGGCTTATATCTGTATTTCAATATATTATTCGGGCAAAGAGTAATTTATAGATACTGCAATATTTGGCCATTTCCACTTGAATTATTATTTCGATGATTCATTATGGTACAGGTCTTCTCACAAAATGTAAGGATATGTAATAAGTAAATGCAGCACACACGATACATACCTTCCTTAGGAGATTGTAGAATAATGTAGATGAGCCAATGCTGGAATCAATTTGCGTACTTAAAGGTAATAAAATCAAGGAAAAGGTTATAAGTTTACTTGACGTAGGTGTCAGAGGTCGAGTCTCGAATTGCTCCCGACAGGTTGTCTGACCAACTGTACAATCGCAAAGAAAAACAGAGCCCTCATGGCCGCAATCTATGGGGAATTCATTTTTTCAGCTGTTTAACGGCCGTGGAGAGCTCATCTACTATCGCTATCGCGGAAAATTAAGTCTGTGCTGTGTTATCACGTAGACAAGCTCTATACATAAATTAGCGTTAAAGAAATTTAAAAAAACTTTGTTGTATCACACCAATTTATTTTCAATTGCGACTAGTTTAGATGCAGCGGTGCGGCGTCAACCTCAGGTAATCCTTTATCCCTGTTAATCCCGAATCCCTAAAAATAAATTATTGAAACGCAACAAACTTTTTCATTTCATTGACTTTTGAATAAAATTCCACAATGATGAGCCTGAGATGATAGAGATGTATGTATAAGTACTATATATTCTGCATTGGTCTTGCACAAATGTTCTTCGCGGGCTCGCGACTCTGTTCCCTTCTTCATATTCCTCTCACCACGGCCGGAAGCAGCCCTTGCGTGTCTTCACTTCCGCGTGTGGCCACTGTTCTCTCTGAAACACAACGACATCACCCGCTCACTTCCTTCCCCGACAGCCATTTGCTCTCCATCCTCTTGTGCCGCTCTTGCGCGAGTCCTACTTTTGCCCACCATTTCCTTGTATGCACGTCCGTCCTTCACTCAATCTCACCCCCTCCGCTTACCTCCCTCAAAACCCTCCACGCGGCTTGCCTGGTCATCGCTCCCTTTACGTTTTGTCCTCCCGTCTGAAGGGGAGGAGACTTGAAGCCCAGCTTTACAATGGAAATCTACAAAGAGCCGCTTTGTGACATGCAGGAGATTCAGTTAAGCTGAAATTAGACAGAGCTAAGTGAAATGAGTGAATTTTAAAAAAATATAAGCCCATGCCGCTCGACCAATACTCACCTTAAACGATCGAATGCATCTAAAAATATTTTATGAAAAAATTAACCATGGTGTTTTTTTATTAATAAGTTTCTTCAATAACCTGAGTCATCGTGTAACTGATTTTGAAGTGAAACTTTTGTAGTAAACATAATGTTGAAGACAGGTGTAGGAAAAATATTTTTTCTATGAATAAACCATGGTGTTTTTTAAGTAAGTTCCTTTAACACCTGGTTCATTACGCAACCGATTCTGTAGGAAAATGTAAAAAATACAGAGTAAAACATACTGTTGAAGGCAAAGGTAGGTAAATGGACAAACGAAGAATTACTCTCACCCAGTTCAGGAAGAATCCGTATAATTTTCGTAGCATTGATTTATTAATCATCTCCCACATAATCTATTTTGTATCCACATACCATTTATAGTATGTCCATCTGCCTTTTCCCTCCTTTATCTATTGGTTTACCATCAAAGTTGAAAGCTACTTACGATTTACTACTCGACAAACATTAAATGAAGCAAATTTATAAGGTCCGGAAAAATGAAAAATCTTTATTAGATTGTATTCGAATGGGGTCATTTAATCCAACGCGTAGTCTTGTCAACTTATGGTTTATCATGACCAGTTTTATCACCCACATTTGAAAATGGTAGCCGGAACGAAGCAATTCATCACTAAACCTATCAGGCCATCATGAGGTCTCGCATTTTGAGTTTAACTGAGTGCGTTTAAAAATACAAGTCTTATATAAAAATTTTCTTCGTCCAGAGATCACCATTTTGAGAAAAACAAAACATACCTATATAGATATTCATCATACGCACGCATTGAGAACTTGAACATTGATTTTCTAAAGCTCAAAGCTCATTCCGTTAGAGGGATTATAACGGCACGAAGATGAATCACCGGCATTAGCTTGGAAATTAGCGTGTATATAATTGGATTTCCCTACTTCCATTGAGTCACTTTTTCAGAATTTCTAATGAACCATCTGCTAGATGAGTTTATCATATTATAAATGATATTTCTCACCATAATTTG
The DNA here is from genome assembly GCF_921293095.1 of Ischnura elegans. Classification (NCBI taxonomy): domain Eukaryota; kingdom Metazoa; phylum Arthropoda; class Insecta; order Odonata; family Coenagrionidae; genus Ischnura; species Ischnura elegans. Next base: position 83,684,363 of record NC_060251.1, on the reverse strand, counting down.
AACGGTGAATGAAAATTCAAGAGCACAACGGTATTAAACAGTAGAAAGATACAAAATTTTCCCACTTGCTTGTCTACGTGATAACACAGCACACACTTAATTTGCCGCGATAGCGATTGTTTTAGCGATTTCCTGTAAGAGGCCACAATATTTAAAAATCCTCATCTTTTTTGCAAGCAGAATGGCCATTTTTTGAACACTCATTCATTGATTTATCATGAATATGGCCATTAGGCCACAGTTAATTCTTTAATAATGACTCGCGATTAATTCTCATCACTAATAGAGGTGGTGGGTTAGTTATTTGCATTTTGCTCTGCCTTTATGCAAACATATCTCATTATACTGATACTGAATGGGTGATTATTAAAATCATTTAGCGGAGTTGAAGAAGTGTTATACGCTCTGCATTTGACTCATGGAGTAAGGCTGCTAGGAAACACTGATAGTGTTTTTGGCTTATCATGTAACCTTAACCCTTTCTTACCCATAGCCACTTCTAGCGGAAATGAAATTTCCAGGCTTTTCATTTTATAAAAGTGGACATTTTCTACTCAACCATAATAATTATGGCCGCTACACAGTTCGCAATTAAACTTTATCGCACCAACTAACACGTAGTTTAAATCTTTCCTGAATGGAGCTGAAAATTTATGCATTTTTGATGCTAAATAAAAGCAAAATTGGGTTATGTATGGTTAACAAATGTTATTTCCTAAAAAAATCCAACAATTATTGATAATTTTCCAGAAATCCTTTTTCTAAAAAATATTTCTCGTGAGAATTGCTTTCTTCCTGGATGCATACAGAATTAGCATCAAAAGCGTCTCTGACGCGTTAGTTTTCCTCGGCTCCCTCTATTGTGCACGAGTGCACCACATTAGCGACGCTCCTTATCTGCCTCCGGCTCTAGAGACCCGCTTTCGATTTCCACTCACACACTTACTCGTTTCTCCTTCGCATCTCTCTCTTCTTCTGTTTTACGCACTCTGCTTTTGACATCAGAGAGAGAGAGAGAGAGGGAGGGAGGGAGCATATGACACCCCGACGCATCCCTTTAGGCTATGGAACTGTTTGCACTGCCTCCTTTTGAGTGATGAGCAAATGGAGAAAATCGGTATTATGTTCGTTTCATGCCTGCCATAGAGTGTGGGTGCTCTCGCGTTCGGCGGCCTGGATCTAATAAGGCCGTCACTCTCGGGGCTATATAACCATGGCGTACACACGCCGCTCGGTACCAACGCCAACTACAAACTAGCTAATTTGAACCGCCCCCAAAATTCTCCTTAATTAAACATTTTGAATACGAATTCTGTTTGCTAGAACTCGTTGAGGAGCGTCAAATTAGCATCTGAGCAGTAATCGGAGCATTTCCCTGATTTTCACCCAATATAACCAATAATTTTGAGTGTTGGTAAATACTTACAGAGCTCTAAAGTGCTAAAATTTGGATTGGTGACGAGAGTTGAGCATGGATGAAATAAGGTATTGGAAAGGAAAATATCATAAACTGGCATCGAATGGGTTCGAGGAAAGGTAAAGTGGTATCTTTGCCAGGATAGAATAAATAGTGATCGTTCGTATCAAGGGATGACAACCAATTGAGGTTATTTGCAAAAGATTTAACTGTTGCTGGACGTGAGATGGCACGGTAGGTTACTTAGTTGCCAATTAATGCAAGGGAGGGATTGCTACTCAGTCGACTCCACAGTCAGCCAGGACATGAGCCTAAATTGAGGTCTGTTGGGCGAATTATACCTGCGATAACATAAGATCAAAGGTAACGTCAAATAGTGAATAAGCATTGACAACTTGTCTCAGTTTTACTAATGTTCGTCAGAGATATATACAAGCGCTATGAATCATAATTAAGCTTTTCCCAACAAAAACATTTCGATGTATGCATACCAATATAAGGGACAAAAATGCGAGTGGAAAACTATGTACTAATGTAGCTCAATATACTATTAATGAATGAGAGATTAATAAAATCATTTATTGGAGTTAAATATGTTTTATGGGCTCAGCGTTAGATACATAGACAATTGTTGAGGGAAATAATCAAATTTTGTTCTCATTTCTTCCTAATCATTAACTTTAATTAATATAAATATCTGAAAAAGGCTGCAACAGGGAAAAAATGACAATTTATTTGGCCATAACTTGAGAATATTATCTGCTTAATCTAATCTTCAAAAATTGAATCGTTCATACCCTACGCTCTTCTGATTATGTGAATCAAAATGTATAATTTCATCAATTCAACTTCTTGAGCGTAGCATTAAGTTAATGCACTATAGTTTCTAGGAAATATGCAAAAAAATTATGGATGAGGAAAATTTAAGATAAACGTTTCGTTCGAAAATTTACAATGCATGCGGTAAATGATCACCCTCACTGAGGACTATTTTACTCTAAGCTATTAAATACAAATTTCGAGCGAAGTATGTAATGAAATACGAAGCACGATTCTCTCGGATAGTATAGGAGCATGGAATACTAATTGAGAGATCAAAATTCAACTCTGATGTGGGATAAAAGGATGTTTTCTTGACAACGGAATGGATGAGTGAAACAAAATCCAGTACTATTCCTCAAACTTTTTATTATTAGCTGTCAACTAGTTTCGACGTTTATACCGTCATTATCATGACTAAAAGAGTTAGTTACACCTGTTAGTCTTGATAATGACGGTATAAACGTCAAAACTAGTTGACAATAATAATAAAAAGTTTGTTGAATAGTGCTGGGTTTTGTTTCACCATGAACATTTCATCATTCCACCAAATAACGCCCAAATCAGTTGATTTTATAAACAAGAGGTTACTTATAACTCATAAGTGATTAGAATAACTTTAACTGATGAAAATAAAACCATTATTTTAAAAAATCTAATCTAAGGGTGAAATTCCCCATGAAAAAATCATTTTACTTATCCGAGGTACTTGCACCTAAACGCTTGACTACGTCCAAAGTCTTTGTTCATCCGCTATAATGCTAAACCATTCTAGATCGAATCAAGATGATTTTGGATTGTTATGGTATGCTTATTCACTAACGCCTGTATGACACTTCCCAATTTATTGGCCAGTCTATTGGGTATTGGATTGTGGTCCAACTAACACAAAGCAATTTCTAGTCAAATATCCTTTTCATAATATTGGATACAATTTCTTACCCAATTTGAAATTTAGAACAGGTTATATTTTTTCGCGGCCAATCTCCAATCAGAAGTCAGTTATGTTGATTTATAGTGGTCAAAACAAGACACTCTTTGCAAAACATCAGGGTTGGCTGTAAAACATTGTTTTTTTTTCGAAAATTTGCTTGAAGTTTCTAAAATGTGGAGAAAAGAAGTTTTTCACTATTTATTGAAGCGTACAAATCACACGAATGCTTATACAATGTAAAACCATCGAACTAAAATGGCGTTCCCTAGCAGGACATTAGAATACTTTTTTGGCCAATATTGGTGCAAATTTTGATACGTATGGTACGGTACATAACGCCCAATATTTTAAACTACATTGCACGCCGTTTTATTGGCCAATAAATTGTAAATTGTCATACGGGCTTAATTCATGATCACAGTATTCCTCACACTCGTTCCAAATCGGAATATTTGTAGCACAATGCAAAGAAGAAAGTGATAAAAGCACATTTTACATTCTCGCAACCCCAACCTCCCTTCCATTGCAAAGATTTTGATCGAATTTATGCCCTTGAATAAATTATAACTCAATCCATTTCTACAAAATTGGATGCGAAGGAAGCAAAGCAGGTAGGTATACGAAAAACACATTGCAGGGCAATGGGACGTTGATTGCCTGCCTACCTGACTGGAGAAGAATTTCTCGTCGAGTTCGCGTGGGAGAGAGAGAATAATTTTTTTGGACAGCATGATACGAGATATAGAAGGGAAGGTGTACGGTCCAATAAAAAAACATTCTGGAGAAGAAACAGACATTTGAGTGTGAAGAGCTTAGCTCGGAGAACAGCTACTGCGTTTACAAAAAATTATTTCCCATTTGGGATTGTGCTGTTACTTTTGTAGGTAAAAAATTACTCGCTCTTCCTTCCATGATGATACACCACACACGAGGGAAATGAATACCTCAACTTCTATTTCCTTTTAAAAATTATGACTCTTTTGCTTCGAACTGTATCCCAACGGTGTGGGAATACGTCTTTTATTTTAGCTTTTAGTTGAGATAAATGCCAGTTATTGGCAACGATTTAGTCTCAGTAACTTAGAATACCTTGGCGATTTACTCGTAATTACATTCCTCGTTCTCAATACTTCAAGCACCTTAAAATAAATTTGCGTAGTTATTTTTTTCCTAAGTAGGACCTTTTCATAAAATACGTTACTCAATGTATTCCATATTTTAGAATTCATTGAAGGACAGACCTGATTAGCTTAAACTTTATCAGGAAATATTTTATCATAAAGAAAAACTTCGTCCTTTCCTAACTTTAACAGATAATTTTTCATTATAAAAATATAATTTAAGGTACAATTCAACACCGCTAACTGAAAGAAGGGTTTTTTTAAGTTTGCATCATTAAAATTATTAAAACCTATTAAAATCCCAGAAACATTCACACAAGGGCAGGTGTTTCCGTGTGCAGATTTTTTAGTGCTTTAAAAGTTAAGATAGAGTCTCTTTTTTATTTGTGTAATATACTTTCCGGAATCGGCCATACACATAAAAAATGAATTTCGCGTGGAAATTACATTTACATCATCCTTATAATAAAATAAAAAACGACTTGACGTCTGTCTGCAAATCAGCAATGCCATTTGATTTCCACCGCACCTGTGTGCATTCACGTTCTCTTTCTTTCGAGAAAGCAGTTTGCAATACCGTCGCAGATGAGATACCATCGGCAATAACACTTGCAATACGGGGACGCGGCGAGCTTACCGCCTGGATACGGAGGGGAGGCACAAAACCAGAGGCTCCAACGAGGTACCGCACCCATATTTTTCAACCAGCACGGCTGTTATCGCTTTAATGGGCTGGGTCCCGATTATTTTTTTATCCTCTGCCATCCCGCACAGCAAATTTAACGTTCAATTCGACCAGTGAATTACCTCATAATTACCCTAATACTATCAGCTTACTACCCAGGCTCAGTTGAGAAGGATTAGTTGGGTGCGATAAGATAGTGCTAAGACTAAATGTGTTGACTCACTGCTCGGCGAGATCAAGAGTGTTTTATGGTATGAGTGAAGATTTTTTAGTGCCATTATGATCTCCAATTGATTGCGCTGTTTATTAAGAATATAAATGGTGAAGGGCTATAACTATTTTTCATTTCATTTTATGGTTTCTCGAATACCTTTTATCGTCATAGAATAGGAAAATGCTATGTCTCGACGAGACAATCGGTTTATTCATCAAATCCTCTAATTATTTTAATATTGGCATATAGTGGATTATTTTCGCAAGTTGCCATTATTATCATAAAAAATGTTTGCTGTCTTGGATGATAAGGCCAATGTAGCCGGTCAACATTCAACCCGACCGAACGTGTAAGACAAAATATTTTGACCTATTTATGATGATGCCGTGTAATATCGGGTACTAACGTCTCTATGCCGGACACACTTCGACCTTTTATTTTTATTATTTTTATCAAGCTGTGATATCGTATACAGAGAGTATTTTTCGGATTAACCGGAATTCTAACAAATATATAAAATAAAAATTACCGGAAATTTCCACAAATACTTTAATAACGCGAAAGGATTTAATGCATTCTGCATTACTTCCAGGAGTCCCTGTATAGATAGAATTTAATTCATCGAAACCGGTGGTTATGTTTACTTTTTGTGGAAAATCGCCAGAAATTTCATTTAATTAACTCTTTTACCGTCTTAAAATTTTCAGGAAATTAAGAATGGATCCGAATCAGTATCTATCTGTTAATCAAGTATTTACCTTTTACCTTTTTACCTTACCTCGGAGAAATTGTAAATTGAATATAAAAACTATCTCTTGGGGAAGAGAGGGTGGTATATTTTTCATTTCTTCAAGTAACTTACCCATCCTAAATTACATTGATTGATTCTCTGGGTCTTGAAATGGTATATTCAATAGTTCAATATACCTCCAAAAGAGATAAGCAGTGAGAAAATTTAATTTTCGATATCAATGCTTTTCCTGTTCTGGTGAAAAGAAAGCCTTTTATATGCTGAACTTGGCAAAGTGATCGTGAAAATATGTAATGATTAAAACTGACCGAAATATTTCCAATTATTTTTATGCGATGACAAATAATAGATGAAAATATTTTCAACTCTCATAAGTAACAAACTTTCAATCGATTTTTTCGCAGATGCTCTCTGTCCTCAGAAAGTGAACCACAAAAGCTGGAAAACCTGTCACTGTTACAATCTCATGCATTACACAAGGGGAAAGATTGAAATATTTGAAGAAAAATTATTTGCCTGGCAAGGGTTTTTGTTTTCACCTTTTGAATTTCGTTTTTCCGATGAGGCAATAAGATTTTTATCATAAAATTTTCATGTTAGGAGACCGAGCCCAATAATGTTCATTTTAACAATACAATATAATGCCCTACTTCACAATTTCTTGGCCTCCTCATTCAAATGCTATTGAGAATCAACGGGCTCCTCCGCTAGGGCTTAATATGAGCAACCAAGGTGATTCTGCTTCAAAAAATAATCTAAGGTAAAAATGCTGCAGAGAACCTCTATTCAACCCAATAAGTGGTAAAAGTTTTATTTTTTTCAAGAACGATTTTCTATCGATGGCTTCTCAACACCATTTAGCATGCAGCACTAGCCTTTTCATTCATTCTACACAGTTCCACTTGCTGCTTTTTTTGACATTATCGAACACCGATAAGAATGATTCATCGTTCATGTAGCTATTGACATTTACGAAAGATGGATATTGAGCATGTTGAGCTGTTTAGGTCACATAGAAAATATTTTGCAACATCCACAATTATTGACATTTCATGTCACCTGAAGTCCAATGGAATGATTTTGACGGATTGGAAAACGCTTCCGACGAGGTTGAAAAGTTTCAGCAAAATATCACCTTAAATATCATTTCAATTTTCTTAGGAAATATACTCAATGAAGACAGAGGTATAACCTTTGTTATCCTTACTTATCCGTCAGAATGGTTAGAATCCTCGGAAGTATAGGAATCTGAACATAGACTCAGAAAGCCAAGGATACATGATTTGACCCCCGGATGTTAACATTTATAGCCGCATTTCTTAAGAATACCAAGTACACTTGCACAACAAACGTAAAATGCCTGAAAATATGAGGTGAATCTCCTTTTTTATTCGATCTATTGACTCAATCACAATGGATGTTTAGTAAAGGTATTTTGTTTCGTAGGTAAGAGTATAAGAGGTAGTTTGTGCACAAAGGAGGGATAATATCCCAGAAAGAATAACGCAAAACAGTCTTCTTTTCTCTAGGAGAATTGCGATTTCTTGAAGAAGTTTTCACAGTCAGAAACCCCACAAAGATTTTGTACGGGGCGTGGTAAGAGGCTTCAAAATAGCTTCCTCGGCACATTCGAAAATAGGTTATTTGAATCCGCGACTCTCTGCTCCATATCCGAGCGTTCGATCCACTGTGGAAACATGCCCCACTACTTCACCATAACCCGCGCTCAAGTACCTTCCCCAACGCACTGAAAAATAGACGAATAAACCCCGAATCATCGAGTTCTAAGCGCCTTTGCTCCTCCACCTAGGGGTGGGGTCATCGACCCTCATATCGAAAAACAATTTTTGGTAGACTGCAAGGCAGAAAGAATAACTAATCTGCACCAACGCATTCTTCTTGAGTGAAATTTGTAGCGAAAAATTATTTACTCACTATTTATTTCTCTTCGATAAACAAAAAAAGTCGGGTGTAAAAGAAAATTCGTGGTTGTACTTATCTTAAAATATCATTTTTATAAAAAACACGTTTTATTGGAAGAAGAAAATGACGGCATACGGCACCTAAAATAGGGTGGTTTCCTATTATTTTTTATTGCCTAAATCGAAAGATTATTACTCCAGGAGTACGTATTTCACGCTTTTAGATTTTTAAATGACGATATCTATTTTTCGCTATTAAATGAAAAGTGAAAATTTTCAAGCGCGCGAAAACGCGACGGGTAAGTATGAATGCCGGGAAATCTCTCCATGTGACGTATTTCTCGTTCCCGCTGCCGCCCTGTGAGGTAACCTTGAGGGAGGTTTGAGCGCTGATACGACGCAGGCTGCTAGCGGGTAGCTGTGTACCCTGCTAGCTGGTAGCGCTTGGCTTAAATAAGGATTATTAATACCTTATCAAACAAAGAAAACTTTCCGACCTTAGCCAGTTTTAATTGAGATATGTTTCCCTGAGCTCTGTGCCTCATGCATGCATTGGTAACCTCAGACGATTTAAAAATCCTATCTACTCGTATAGAAACTAGGTCCCTGTGACTTCACGTGGAGTGGCATCGCATGGGTGCCAATCTGGCCTTTTTCAAATGAGGATAAAATTGACCACTGCCATTCGTTTAAACCGGTATTTCTAAAACCAAATAATTTTTATATTATGAATACACTAATGGTGGGTAACGAATCGCAATCAATGCCTTTCGTTTTCTTTGATAAATGAAACTACCCTATTATTGAAAATTTCAAATGTGAGTGTTAAAATAAGTTTTTGAAGAGCTTTTCAGACATCAAAAATGAAAAACGAGGTGCGCATGTAAGATTAGAATCGCTTTTGCTAAGAGACAATTCTGGTATATATTGACAAGCAAGTATTTAATTTATAATGTTACACGAGCATAACGTTTTTCGTTATTATATCATATAGCAAAAAATGTACTGCATTGGCTATTTATTCATAGATACGCCTTCGTGAATATCTAAATTTACATGTCAGTATTACCTGTACGAACATGCAACTCACTTGGCAGGGGCTTAGATGGGAACAGTAAGTTAACTACTCGTGAAAATCTCCATTACTTCAAGTAATCCCATTTTTATACAAGATATCGGCTAAAATGACGTTATTTTTAATACGTAACCAAAGTATCGTATTAAGATGTTATTATGTCCTTAACACTGAGCAATAAATTTGCTGAAGATAATCTTGGATTTCGTTGAAGGCCGAAACCCTAAGGAAAAATATCTTATACATCTATGAGCATGCACCAGGGAAAACTAACTTACAGCAACGCTATTCTGAAAACGCAGCTCAAACCTCGGGGTGCTTATTTGCTCTAAAACCACCCTCTGTGGCAAGGCACAGAAAATTTCCTTCGAGGGTGCTCGGATGATGTGCGGATTGGCGATACTGGTAATTTATTGTCAATTCGCACGTACCGCACAGCAATAAATTCCATTCAAATAGTTTGCATGATGCTAAAATATATAGAAATTTATAGATTTCATCGAAGCGTCAGTCTGCACTCATGCTATCTGCCTGGAAGGTCGATAGTCACTCTAATCATGTATCTTCGTCTTTTTTTCGACGCAAAGATAAAGCAGAAATTACATTTTTTTATTTTTATCTCGCCACTTCATGCCCTGTATATTTTAACTAAATTTTTTAATCTGTAAGAGGATTTATATAGGGATTTTTTTATACTTAAAATATAAAATTTTATATATAAAAATAAACAATATTACATAAGAAAATTTGCATTGTATTTTTTAAATAAGTTTTTTTTAAATATACAATAAAAATTATTACTAAAATTCTCTCGTATTATGGATTTCTATATTCAACGCGCTTCGTTGAACATTCGTGAATATTTGGGGTGGATCAAGCTCGCAAAGCACCCCTTGGCTACGTGCCTGTCTGTGACATTTGGTTATTAGCTCAGTCCAGCGCGTAGGATAAAAAAAGAGATCAGGGGCTCTTATGTCCTGTTCGCATTCATACATTTATGAATTCCGTATCGAAATTGTCACATCAAGCGTTGAAGTTTTCATTGCGTCTAAAAACCTCTCTACTATTCTGCTCTGCAGGTATTTATTGATGCAGTACTTTGCGAGAAGTACTCATCGAAAAGCGAGTACATGGTATATTCCACAATAATTTAACAAAGTGACCATATTCAGAGTCGTTTTATAGACACCAATCAGCGGAAACATGTATCAATTCCTATAAAATAGTGCGGAATATGCATAAATACAGTTTAAGCATGAATATAAGAAAATTCCATGCAATTACTTCGAAAGAATATCGCTAGTTGCCTCAACCCGTATGGAACCTGAGAAATACGTAAATTGAGTTTACTTGTTAGGATACGAGTATCCTCGAAATTACTTAGCCTCATGCGGTTGAACACCCGAGAAGAATGTATTCACTTAATTTGTCCGGATACGATTAGTTATTTTTTAATTAATCAGAAAATAAATTATGTATGATCCACAATTTTTAATACCTATTCTAATTAAAGAGACCATTCAAAAATTTTGTGGAGCAATCCCTACCCGGTGAAACACATTAAAAGAATGAATTTTTCTCTTGCATCGGGAAGCGCGTGGTACTTTTATCCCTATGCAGTTATCAATGACGACGAATATATTCATTTGATGGGTTTAAAATTGGTTATACTCACTGATTGTAAGAAGAGCAATTCCTTTCCCTGAGCCACCACGCACTTCGAGAATTCTGTTTGGTAGTGTGCATGTAAAATATTTTATTGTATCGGTAATTAATGCATCAATGGAATGCTTGCGATTTTGCGGATTATTTCATATTTTCGTATTTCCTTTTTAAAAAGAATTTGAAATTTTTATGTATCTAATAATATTTTCTCACTAAGATATCTTTTTAAAGAGTTTTAAGTTCATTTAAGTTAAAATAAGATCAATTTTTTCTATTCATTTTACGTCCCTAACGACCAGCCGTCCTACGATTATAAATCTATTCTATTAATGTATCAAATTCCAAGCGCTCTATTAACTAGGCCCACCCCACCCAACCCACCTGCCTCCCCATGTATCTACCAAATGCGTCAGAAAACAGTGGGTATATTATGATAATTTCAGAAAGAAAGGTTTCTCTAACTTTACTACACACGCAGGATCTTCATTTGGCATCTATATGATTCTAATACCAGTTTTTATGATTTCACTGTTAAATGAATTTAAATATGGCGCAAGTTAAAATAATATCACTTTTTTCTATACATTTTAAGTCCCTAATGACCTGCGGTCCTGGGAAAATAAACCTATTGTATCAATTTATCAACAGCCAAGGCTTAACCCACTTGGCTATCATCCACCTCCCTCCTCCACTTCAATGCAATTTTGTAAATACGTCGGGAGATGGAAAAAATACGTAAGGATATTGTGATTATTTCAACAGGATAGGTTTCTCAAACTTCGCCTTTTGCTCTCCGTCCCCCAAATTCGAAGATGATGAGGGAAACACGATGTGATGAAGGAGCCACTATTCGATTAATATAAAGATGATATAAGCTAAAATAAAATCAGATTTTGCTATGTATGACCTTACGACCTACGGTCCTAGGAAAATTAACCTATTCTATTTATCTATGAATATCCAAACACTTTATAATCTAGGCTACCACCCAACTTTTTCCCCAGCTATTTAGCAAATCCATCGTTTTGTCGAAAAACATTTGGTATATTCCGATGATTTCATAAAGAAAGGTTTCTCAAACTTCGTCACATACGCAGGGCCTGCACACTGTCGAGGACAGGATGGTGGGGGAGGAATGAAAAGAAAGAAAGGAAGTGATGGAGGAGAGGTTTCGCGAAGGAAGGATCCCCTGGAGTTGGGTCGAGTGGGCGATTTGGGAAGGCATGCCGGGAAGGGGAGGGGCCAAGAGGCCAAAAGAGGGGAAGGGGTGGCGCCTACCCCTTAATCTCTCCCCACCCCCACCAGTGTGTGTGCTTCCCGCTCCCGCCGGCAGAGGCGCGACTGCAGCCTATCGATCTGGGGTGTCGAGGCTTTCCTCCCGGATCAGAGGACTCGAATGAGAGGAGAGGGCGCTGAAAGGAGAAGGGAAAACGAAGAGGAGGATGCTGGGAAAAGTAGGAGGAGGGCAATGATGAAAAGGCTTCCCCCCCCCCCCTGAATGTGGCCTGTATGTATGGAGATGGGAAGGAGGTCGTCGGAGAGGTGGATCTGGGGAGGCGGAACAGCTGAACGAGAGGGAAAGCAAAGAAAACTGGGTTTCGAAGGGATATTTGCCACTTTGTCAGGGCAATATATCGGTCACCTTTTTAGCTTTTGCATCTTAAAGTATATAGGTATTCCGAACATTAAGTTGAAGCCTAAATATATGTGAGGAGTTGAGAAGCCAAGGGGTACAAGTGATTTTTTTTTTAACAGAGTTAGGTAAAGTTTATTGTTGGAAGAAATACACAAAAACTTGGTTGCAAAGGGATACGAGTGAGCCTCAGTTCTGTGCGGGCATCGAGTGGAAATTCAAATGCACTACTAAGTTTCTAATTGATCTCGTTTGTTTTCTATAGCTAACTTCCTTGCCTAACTCTGTTTAAAAGCAGAAATTACTTGTGTCCCTTGGCTTCCCACCCACTCACATGTTCTGTTGCAGCGAAAAACTACTAAACTTAGCGCCGATATAAATAATCCGAGATTTTATTTAAAACATCGACAAAGATGATAAGATCCAGGGGCGAGCATAGGGCCACCCTCCCCAAAAGAAAATTATTTGTAGTGCTTAAGCTGACAACTTTATCTAAGTTGCTAAGGTACTTCGAACTTAGATAACTTACTCAATTTTATTTTAACACAAAATATCATGGATTTTCCGTATTTTGAATTGCTATAACGAACTGTACGTTGATCATGGCCAACCCCAAATATATATACGGTACTGGAATCATCGGCGACCATTTTTTTAATCAAAGATGGAATGCATTAAGAGCTTTTATTTTGCAATTTTAGGATAAAGATTTGATAAAAGGACGAACGAACTATGAAAAAAAATCATATTTTAATATGCATATGACACAGTGACAATGCAATATTTGAAGTTTTTTTTTATTTGAAGTTTCATTGCGTAAGGAATATTTGAAGGTTCACTCATCAGGAATAAGGGAATCATGAAGTTAGCTTTTCATTTATTCTGATGCTCTTGGAACCAAAGGTTCACTTAAAGACGATTGATTACTTGAAGATTAAAATGAGGTCAAAATGGTAGATCTACTAAGGTGAAACAGGTGATTCAAAATTAAATAAATTATGTGAATGTGAGTTAAGAGAATAAGTCGGTCACCTAAGTTACACATGTTTTAATTATTTTGACAAATATATGCCGAGTTAACCATTGCAAAAAGCTTGTAAAAAAATATACGAAACTAATACTATGTGAATAAAATGTTGTCTTATAATTATAAAAGTATTAGCTGACCCGGCAAACGTCGTACAGCCTAATAATCAATGCATAACATAGTTATTTTTCAGTTTTTCATTGAATGTTTTCTTAATTTATTATGATGTGTCAAAAATTGTTAATGGAGAGGGTGAAATGGACGGAGAGGAAAAGGAACGACGAAGTGCTGGATATGATTGGCGAGGAGAGGCAGCTTTTAGATGAGATACGGAGGAGACAGAAAGTATGGATGGAGGTAGTGCTTGGCGATGAGGGGATATTGAAAATGGTGTTAGAGGGTAGAATGTTAGGGAAACGAGGGAGGGGAAGGAAAAGAATAGGATTTTTAGATAGATTGAAAGAGAGTAGGCTTTACAGTGAATTAAAGAAGGCAGTGCTGGAAGGAAAGGGAGGCTCCCAGATAACTTCTTGAATACTCCATGGAAACCTACCTTAATCGGTAGAATACTATAATTAAATGTCTTAATTTAGGAAATTTTAGGCATTTTGGTGTTATAAAGCAGTTAATAAAATCGAATTTTTATGGGTTCAGTTTTTGACCTATTTTAATCTCTAACCGGAAAAAAGTTTTGACATTGTGGTTTTATAAAGCAGTTAATAAAATTGAATTTTTATGCGCTCAGTTTTTGACCTATTTTAATTTCTAACCGTAAAAAATCTTTTTACGTACAAGTATCGCCCCGTTTTTTGAGGAAAGTTAAACCAATACTAGGCCAATGCTTGCCTGACGCTCAATATCACGTGAAAATAGCCCCTAGAGAGCAGCCAGCATTGAAATGTTATGACTTGTGGCGCCCTGGGTAAAACTCGGTTCAGAAATGTGCACAGAAACCTGCCCGAGTTCCTGATGCGTAAACGTGCCCCGGTTCGCCCTACCCATTCTCCTTCATTCACTTGAGTCAAGAACCCTCTGATAAACAGTTTTTGCTTTAATCTCAGGCGGATGAACAAAGAAAGCGGATAGTTTACTGACACATGAACATGCAACATATATTTGACCATGATTAAAAAATAATGATAAAGCATGGAGTTTTTAGATTCGGAGCACTAACACTGACCTTGTGATTTGATAATCGTCATCGCGAATGCAATACGAATTGGAAATTGAATTCGTTTTAACTCAAAGGGCGTATCGGCTGGGATCATGGGAATGCTTGGAATGAGAAATTCCTCATCTTTTGAATTTTCCTTTGAGTATAGTCGCGTGAATCACATTAATTATCAGTTTATTTTATTCACCAAACGCGTTCCATTGCACAGTTTTTGTTGGTTTTAGTTTCGAAGCATCATGACCACCGAGCCAAACTTCAGCTGTAAATTGTGCGGTGCCAGGCACATTCAAAAAGTTTAAAAATTCAGATTGATAGCTGGTTACTTCGTCTTCCTATGTCCTCCAGCTAATAGATTTGAGTGACCACAGAGTGCCAGCGATTCCATTCTGAATTACCAATTTTTGTAAAGTCCTCCACGACTTCGTTTTTAGCTCCCAAAATCGTTTGCTCACACAACCATTTGTGATTTTTGTGGTTATAAATAGTGTTTGGGAACACTTTGTTAATTATATAATCTCTCATTGATACGAAATTGGAAAAAGATCCGAGGAAATTTAATCAATCCTCTCGATTTATTGACAGGTACACGGCTATCACTGTTAGTCAGTAATTGCTAGTAGATTTGTTACACACACGGTAGAGACGTGTTCGTTGGCAACTCGATTCTAGCTGGGCTTAGCTTGGATTAAACGATTTTAATATTATTTTAATATATTAAATATGCTTTAACAATTGAAATATTTTTAATATTGTTAAGAAGCTCAGTCATTAAATTGATAAATACAGATAAAATCATCAATTTTTGACCAAATTGATAGCTTTTGCCGACCTATAAAAAGAAAACTCTGAGATCAAGATCAATTTCTATCGAGAAATTTTACTATTCTTTTAATATTTATTCTATTATCTGGGGCTAAGACGAACCAAAATCCATATAACCAAATATCATTGAAATTGGTAAAGGCGTTCTTGAGTTATGAATGGTGTAGCTAACACGATTTTCTACTTTTTTTTAGATATAACTTGCTTTAATTTCTCATATCATTTACTTCGCAACTTTTAAGCGTAATAAGGGTTTGCTGTATCTACAGAATAGTCTAAACTATGTAAAAAAATTAATGAGGAATAGCCGATACTTAGAACAGAAAATAATTTCAAACAAATTGGACGAAAGGATCTAACAAAATTTCTGATTTTTCGTGAAATCAAATAACCTGCAGGAATGAAATCGAATATTAATATAGGTAATATAGGTCCTTGTAATATAGGTTTAAATAATGAATTTTAAACTAATTAAATGAACTAAATAACATTTAATATTACTTCAAGAGATACGGTAATCGATATATTAGAATATTAGGCATTATCCAGTAGATTCCAGAAGATAGGTACTGAAAATCACTCCAAAACTTAATTACTTCGCCACTACTACTACTCGCTAGCTCAGAGGGACCTGGGGTTTCTTGACGACGGGCCATTGACCTCTTGCGTACGGAAGAACAGAAAGGGCTGACGAAGAGCATTATATAGAGGGCAGCATTGTGTGTTGCAGAAGCTTGAACTCAGAGGAAGATGGATGATATCAGGCAGCAGGCATATGAAATATGAGTCCGGAGAAGAATGGAGATGGAGGAAAACTTGAAGAGGAATTTGAGAACGGTGAAGAGAATAACGAGATATGAGGAAATAAAGATGCTTAGTAAGTCGTTAAAGCATACGATAGCCCAGAGGAATCTTTATGCTCGTAGCAAGGTGAAGCATGAGGTATTTTTGATATATCTTTAAATGGAAGGGAAAGATTGCGAATAATGTTCGAGATAAAAAAAGGTAGTACAATAGTCTAGCTTAAACATGAAGAAGTCTGCATTGGTCAGGGCCTGTGATCAAAAAATTTATAATGTATGCTTCACAAAGACACGTACTTTAAATGAGAATCAATTAAGAGTGGCTTCAATGCATAGTATTGTACTCCACACCGCAGAGCAGGGATAACAAGAGTGAAATTTTAATTATGTGTAAACGTTGAAGATTGTTGATCATTAATTGTCCAAATAAATTCATGTGTCGTTCATGTAAATCTTACGCTATGTACTCATAAAACCGAGAGAAACGTATGGAGCAGGGAAAAAAATTAAGAAGAAGTATCAAGCTACGAATTACAATAGTTTCAAGGGCTCAAATATAGATATAAATTTCAGCTACGGTTGGAGGCTTATTTTTATCTGATTAACCAGAAAGAGAGGTTATTTGTTTAGAAAAAAAATCTCCTGTACCCCTTGGCTTCTCATCCCCTCATATAGGTATGCTCTACTTCTACCACGCCCGTTACCATAGCTTCGATAGATCAAAGCATTTGAGTACTCCTTGGTATAGTGGCTCAGATTCCTCTTTAAGAGCCATGGACCCACCCTTCCTCACTTGGTCCTCATCCGGTAACCGCGCCTTTCCCCCGCCTCCCTTCATCGCGCACCCTCGACCGACCAACCAACCCATTTTTCCGTTTCTGTCTTTCACCTTCGCATCTGGGTCCTCGCTCCATCTCAACTACGTCCCAACCCCTCCTCATCCACACGCAACGTTGAGCCACCAACTTTAGCCTACCGTCCGCAAGAAACTGGGACACTTTTATTTTCTTTCCGAATATTTTTTAAGTTCAAACTTGACTGCGAGACTAATGTATTTATTTTTACAATTTACAACGTTGTTTTTTATGTTATATTTCCCTTTTATGTATTAATATTTCTTTCTTTGGAAGAGTTATTGAGACCTAACATTACACTTGCAAGACATATTTTAATTAGAACAGCTGCTTTTGTAACAAATATTCTAGTTTAGAAAATTAATACAGTTGATCACTCATTAATCCAATATCCTTTGGCATTAAATTAATCAATTTTAATATTCTTTTAGATGCTATCTATTCTTACTAGATCGAAAAATTTGATCTCTTCGTGGTATCATGACCAATAAAGAAATTATTCTCATGCAGAAAGAACAGCTCTTGGAAATGTCCATTGCGCCAACAACAGTATTATTTGTATGCAGATCAGTAAAGCCAAATATACTAATGCTATAAGCTTCCTTGTCACTGACTTTTTATGACTATTTTATCAACACAATATGTCATTGTTTTATTAACCTGACTGGGTATAAAACTGATATAGAGAAATTATTTATTTTCAACTATTCACGGAAACAATTTTTAAAATAATCTTCTTATGTGGGACATCCAACAATTTCAAGTAAAATTATTGCGAAATGGCTCAAAAATATATGATGAATACTTTTTTGAATTCGTTTTCGACCAGCAATCTGAATCTGCAGAGACATTTTTCTCATTTCATTTGCATAATTTCTCTCAATTATAGCATTAGTTTACAAATAAATTGGATGCATGAACGGTTGAGGTGAAAGCGTTCGTTTGAAATTTTAAATTCATATTTTATCAAAATTAAATTAATTTTTCAATCGCAAAGACGTTTTCACTTTGCATGGGTATCTGTAACCATTAGATCCTCAATTAAATTGCGAACTTAAGAATTTTTTTTTAATTATATAGCATGAAGGCGTTATTTTTTAAATCACAAAGATGAAATGTAAGAAGAGCTTTGGAATTTATTTGCTTTATTAATGATTAGTATTTACAATTAAAACATTTTTGAAAGGATTTCTTTAATATTCAGATGATGATTAAACATTGGTGTTTCTTTGTCCTCTATTTCCAAAAAAATGCAAGAAAAATATCGAACCTAAGTAAATAGTGCGGTTATAAACAGAATTAGACAAAGAAGTTGAGGCCCTCATAATTACGAAACATATAAGTGCATTTGCCATTAGTACATAACCTGTGACAAGTATTTTAATATTCGGAAACAGTTCCACTTGCTAAATTAGGAAAGTCGATGTTCTTTTACGGAAAAGAGAGAGCTATATAAAAACAAGTTTTGAGGGGGTTTCCAGGGCCCTTATAAATCAATTCTCAAGTGAAAGCTTTACCAATATCCATCTTTGAGTTTTGCGTATTCAAAAAAAAATTAAAATTATTCTTTTTGATGGTAAAAATATTTTTCATCTTTTACAAATCAACAACTTTTCACCTTTAAGTATCGTGCAAACATTACGCCTTTTACGCATACGTAGTATAAAACACTTCAGCTGAATGGAAAGAGTAAACTTCGGAAAAAAAAATTTTGTTTTAGTAGAGAAAATACCTAGACTGGTCTTTTTTGGAATAACTCCCAAATAAAGTTCTCAACTAAATCCTCCTTTGAATGGAGCGCTTTCAAAAACTATTTTAAAAATTTCATTTTGATGGAGAAAGGCAAATATTGCTCAAAACATAACAAACCACAGCCTTTTCAACTCGCATTACTCACAGTCAGTCAGATATTCCTTCTTTAAGTGGCCATGCAGATTGAATTAGCCTCTTATGGAATAATATTCCTTATGTTTACGCCTTAACTGGATTCAAACAGTTAATTCAGTTAAATTTTTCCGAACTCGGCCTACCTTACCAATCAATGGCCGAGATTTAATATATGTTGCCTCAAAAAATTACAAATTACATCCTTTTCAACTCGCATTACTCACGGTCAGTCAAATATTCAATCTTTAAGTAACCGTGTAGATTGAATTAGCCTCTTATAGAAAATATACTCCTAATTTTAACCCCCTTATCGGATCGACGCAGTTAATTCAGTTAAATTTTTTAGAACTCGGCCTACCTTAGCGAGTTAATGGCCGTGATCGAATATATACGTGGTCAATTGGGTATGGCCGTCGACCTGTGCCTACCCCCTCCAATTTAAAAAAAAACTCGCCCCTCCCGCCCTCGCCAAACCCAAATCCGGCGTGTGTACGTCCTTCAAAGCCTCCCCCGCTACAAATACCCCACTAACCCCCTTTCCAACGTCACCCGCAAAACTCCGAAATATCCCCACCAAAGCCCCCGACGCCGCATTCGCCCTCAAACCTTGGCTCCACCTCGGTCTAACGCGTTCCCCTACCAGGGAGCCATCGATTCACTCCAAAAACCTCTCCTCCCACCCTAGGCGTATACCCTTGTCCCACTCCCTACTCAGCCTCCCATCCTCCCCCTGAGCCCTTCTCCTTCCCTTTGCCAATCTACCCTTCCCCTCCGCAAGCTCTCCTACACTTCGCATCTCCCTCAATTTATTAAACTACTAGCACACCACTCAGCGTTGCTCTCGAAGGATAGTACCCAGGGGAGTGAGATTCTTAGAACTTGAAATTCATGGTCACATAGCAGCATTTTTAGGCACACTGAACAGCAAACAATTGAAAAAACGTATAACGCGCAAGGGATCAGCTTATACCTCGATCCACAACAATGATCGTTTACTGGATCCGTACGTGTTTAGACGAAAAACGTCTTATTAACCCAACAATAATGTTTTATCCTAGAGGATTAATAGATAAGTGCAGTATCCTTCGAGCCGTGCTTGCCCTTTGCGAGAGTGAAGAGGGTGTACCCACCCCGCAGGATGTCTTACAACAGAAGTTGTAAGACGTGACGTAACAAATAGTAATGAGAAAACGACAAAAGGACGCATTGAAAGCAACTGAAAATAGCACTATGAGCTTTGGGCGCATGAGATGCACGTATGAACCAACTTTGGTTGCAGCCTGTGCAGCCGTATGGAAACGCATTGCGGACAGACAAACAGCTTTCCAGTGAGTGAGTGTATCACACGTCCCGTTGCATATACATATAAGGGAGGATACTAACAGGCCACACGGAGTTGCTCGGGAAGGATAGTACCCAGAGAAGTGGGAAGTTTTGAATTCCTGGTCACATCATGGAAGGTAGGACTTTCTTGGTAAAGAAACAAAGCAAGTATGATGACGGCGTACATTTGTAACAGCAAACAATGAAAAAAGGATTTCCGTATACCACTCATGGAATCAGCTTTACAAAATTAATAATTATGAGCAACAAGACTGCATAAATGAGGCCAAATTCCATCCCATTTAAGACTGATTACTGTTGCCATTTCGGTCGCATTTTAATCGGTTTGTAAAATTGTCCGCGGCGAGGTGATAAGTGCAAAGCGATCCACTTCTTTGAATAATTTGCGGTATAATGTACGTAATAATGAGAATTATAATTAAAAAGTTATGAATCTGATAGATCAAGTCATCAGGAGCAAGGGCAGATCCTGTATTTTATTCTGGAGGCCCAAGGGTCTTACAGGCAAACGATCTTCTTATATTTGAGATTGAAAACAACATGCAACAATTAATGTCCGAAATATTTTCCTTATTTCAATATGAAAGGTATTAATATGATATTAAATGATTGAGGCTACGTGATGCACAAACCAAAGCGAACGTAATGGTATCCGTATTAAAAATTTCGACTATCTTTTAAGCATCTTGGGGGCACGAGCCCCCACGTGGAAGGAAAAATTACGTGGATACAATAGAGGGGTGATAGATACAAACGTGAGAGGTAAACTACGGAAAAACATTGATGCGGCTAAGAGACGACTCAACTCGACAGCACCTCAAGGAAATAAATTATCCGTAGAGAGCATTTAGCATAATATTCTAGTACCTGTATTTCAATGGCGGCGTTAATATAAAAATAATATTAAAGTATAAAAATAACATTTTGATGAAAAAACACATTTTGTTAAAAAGAAGAGATTAACTGCCTACGGCCTCTTAAATTATTGAAAATTTCGAATATGACTGATGAGAAAGTAAAATAAGCTTTTGAATAACATTTCAGATATCAAAAACGAAAAGCGTGGTGTGCGTGCAACAATACATTTTCTTTCACTAGGAGACAAATCTGGTATATATATTGACCAATATTCTATTTAAACAGTTCGTCTTGCCAACATTCCTTGCCCTGATGTCCTGAAATTGATGTATTAACACACTGAATTATTATGCTGTTCCTCACCTTTTCTTTACTTTCTTTCACTTCACTGTATGTTTTGCACTTCAACTATTTCACCTATTTATTTCTGGACTCTGGATTTTAATCGCAATTATTTTAAATTGACAAGAGATCTCAATAGCTAATGTAACACTTTCATCAAGATCCGTCAAGAGTTTCGTAATGGATTCTAATTACACTGCTCATCCTGCCAACCTGCCTTATCAGATGCCTAGAAATTGATGACCAAACACAGCTGTATTATTATACCAATGCTCTCTTTTTCTCACTAAAATATTTTCATCTCTATATTCAATTTGCTAACTTTTTCTTTCGATTTGAAATATTTTTGCGGCAAAAATATGTTCATTTGTTTTATGGAACATAGAGACGGAGAAATTAGCGCAAAAAAATAGCATGAAGTTTGGTCGATATTAAAATCGAAATCAAGGGAAAATTAGATAGACTTCAACACGCAAAATGACGTAGCATTTCCTTCAAGCGCTTTTCATTCTCGTTTTGTTTATTCTAACTGTACGTACTGATACGTTACGGATACTACAAACGAGGATCCTCAAGCCGGCCTCTAAATGTATTGTCACCCACCTTGCATTTAATTGGGCTTACAGAAGACGCCACTCGAGTGATCCGAGTTTCGCAGGGAAATAAGGTACGATTAGGGGTATTAATGGAAATTTATATACATGATGATGTGATTAATCAAATTCTTAACTCTTCAATGCTATTCTTTGCAATGACAAACATAATACAGCAAAATATTGGAAAAAAGTGGATCGCATTGCACTCATCATCGCGTCGCGGACATTTTTAAAAACTGATTAAAATGCGACCGAAGTGGCAAAAGAAATCAGCCTTCTATGGGATGGAATTGAGCCTCCTCTATGCTGTCCCCTTGCCGCATGTCACAGAAGTTGACACATCTGAACAAAAAAAACAAAATGGTCTCAATAAGGAGGTTTGAGAGAAACTCCGGAAAAAAAACATTGATGCGGCTAGTACACAACTCAACTCAATTTCAATAATTTATGGTCGACAGGGCTGTTATAGATCTTCAAAAAATGATAGTTGGCGTCCATTCCACGCTAATATTTACTATAAATGCCCGGAGCTGTTAAGCTATTTATTTTTTTAGGTAGTAATTCATATTTATCGCTAATTTTCTCGGTAAGCCAGCCTTAATTCAGCCACCAACTCTATAATATCGCTGTTCAACCTTAAACTCCGTTGGTAGGTGGTTAGACATTTGGAGAAGGCAGCCGATAGCCAAGGTCCTTCGCCCCATGAAGAAAGAGTAAAAAAAAAGGGTGGAGAGAAACCCGGCGTCCGCATTAGCCTGCTCTTGGCAAAAGACACCAAGGGGATCACGGCTTAACGTCCCATTCGACGGACGGACTACTCTACTTGACATAATTCCAAGCAGGGGTCGGGTATTCTCTGAAAATTCTCTGCTACCACCAGGATTTGAAGCCGAGCCCACGGTGTGTGAAGCCACCAAACTAAACCTGATGCCTTGCCATTTTTTCTGTAACAACCTTGAATCCATACATTCCAAAACTCTACCCATACTCGAGACGCTTTTTCCCGCTTCCCCCTCCCTAATACTTTCCTCAGGGTGGATTTAGGATTTTTTTTAGGGGGCACTACGGTCTGATAGGCAATAGGTGTTATCATATTTGGTTTTAAAAATTACATGCAACAATTACTCTGCGAAGTAAAACCGTAATTTTAATGTAAAAGTCATTAATATGGAAATATTTATAACTTTTATACTAAAGTATAACATTTGTTTATATTTTTATTAAATATCTTGTCTAATTTTCAAGCGTCTGGGGGTGAAATTGCCCCCGTCCCCCCTCTTATTGCCTACATCACCATTTCCACAGTCTTTCTCCCTTTTCCCCCAAACCTTCACTCTCTTTCTCTTTTGTCTTCGCCACTACGTACGCCCGACTCCCTTCTCGTGTTTTTTCTCTCTCGCCTCCCTCCTCTCTCGTTCTCCTCCCACCCGTTTTGTCCCCCTCCTCCCACTCCATCCTCCACACCCGCCCTCTGTGTGTGCGGTGTCGCGTTTTTCCATTAATTACCGCTACTTTTCTGGTTCGCGCGTTTCGGGAATAAAATCAGGAAATTTTTTCTCCCCACCACTCATTCGCCTTCTCAATAGCGCACGTGCAGCGATGCTGCAGATGGGCCTAGGAGTGGATGCATGCTCCGAGCCCTTTATTTTTTTTTGGATGCCGAAGTTGGAAGTTCTGCTGAGTAACACTTTGAATTTTAATTTGTACTATCGTGACGTGTGGGGAGGTTGTGGAGTTGAGAAAAAAATAATCGTTGGTTGTAGTAGGTAGGGTGGGGTAATTTAGTATAAATCAATAAAATTCTTCAGGGGGTAGAAGTCTCGCAGGTTTGCTCTAAAATATAAGTGAATGGGCAGAGTAGGTAGAAAATTTAAGGGATGGTTTTAGCGTTTTATGCAAAGTTGGGCCCGCATGACAAAAGAAATTCAGGTTTGAAATACCCGAGAAATGTTTTGATTACACCGCATGGAAGCGATGAAAGACCTCGGTTAAGTTGCTTAGAACGGCATCTTATAAATACCGCTCCTGGGCGAAATACTTCAAGACTTCGATTGTAATTTTTAGATATTAAATATTAGTAAAACGCCATACATTATTAATGCCATTTAAGATAATAATTCTTACTATTAAGTGCCAAACTATATCCAAAAGCGTAGATAAAATCCGTAAAGTGAAATTGATTCATTTTTCACCATTAAAATATGAGTTTTTCGCTACATTTCATGCGTGCCAAAATTTTTAACACAAAAACCTGTTTTCTTGAATATCTCAAATTTTCTTTGCTCTGCGAAAAAAAATTAAAGATTAAAAAATAGATATCTTTTCAGTGGCGGTGCACAATAAAATATTTGGCTGGAAACTGTGAACAAGAATCGCATATGGCCAGCGGTCACTTGCGATAAAATAAAACAGAAAAATAATACGCCTGAAAAATATCCTTGCCATAGCATTAAAGACTCCTTCGGAAAAACACATTGTTTCTAAATTTAACTTTCTAAGCGAAACTTCACTTTATTTCAACGCGGGAGAAAACTGCTCCAATACACTCCCCCTGGCCAGTCGGATTGCGGTGCACACCTTTTTTAAATAACCAACGCGACTAAAAATACGACCCATTTCTTTCCCGATAATTTTTTTTCGCTACCTTGATTTCTTTTTTTATTTAAGTTCACCTCGACAAAGACTTTTTTGGGATAAAAGGGAGACACTTTATGGTACCACTCGCACTCGCCTCACGTAAATGGAGGTCATTATATATATTCTTTCAATCCGCTTTTTTTCACTCTTCTCGAATGCCTGCATGCCCTAGTTCCACTACTACAACGTAAGGGTGTGTGTGTGAGTCTCTTTTGGTCCTTCCCTCCCTCCCCTTAGCTTCGTTCAACCCTCCGGAGCACCCACTATAGTGCCATCCCTTCTTAAATTTCAAGTAATTTCCATCTCTCCACTGCGCAAGGCCATCATTTCAGTTCCACTTTCTCTCTTTTCCAAAAAGGACTCATTATCTCTCGAATGCATTTCGCTTCATCGTTGGAGAATGTGTTCTCGTATGTATAATTATAGGTAGAAAAATTCCACCGAGAGAAAAATCAGTCATGCTGACCTCGGCTCAAAACATTATTTAACCGATATTTTACGAATGAGGGGGTACACTTATGTAATTTAATTCACCTAAGCTTACTGTGGAGAGTGATTGAATTCCGGTTCGATTTCAGATGAAGGCGGGATATGATTTTCACAGTAAACTGTCTAAATCCACCGCAAAGAAGACTTTTTCACGAAAACTACTAATTAATGTCATGTCGATCCCAAGTCCCTCTTCTCTGAAAGGACGCTTTATCTCTCGTATGCACTTCTTGCTTCATCGTTAGAGAATGTGTTCTCGTATGTGTAATTACAGGTAGAAAAATTCCACGGAGAGAAAAATCAATCATGCTGACCTCGGCTCAAAACATTGATTTCACCGATATTTTACGAATGAGGGGGTGGGCTATTTTTGTGGTCGGATTCCGGTTCGATAACAGGTCAAGACAGGACATGTCCTCCTTATAATTATCACGGTGTACTGTCTATATCGAACTCAAAGAAGTTTTCACCAAAATACTGTACTAGTGTAGGTTCATTATAATATGGAAAAAAGATACTGATACTTTGCGACACGTTAAAATTCAAAATTGAGCTTTATGTTACATTATCCACCTAACTTTTCACAACATTGCCTAAAGCCACCGTAAAGGTAGGTTTCTCCTAAAATATTTCACGATGGCCTCGCACTTCATTATTAAGGATTAATCCATTGACATCTTGCAACAAGATACTCATTCTTGAAGTATTTAAATACTCATTCAAATCTGGCCACAATATTGCATATTCATCCCAACCTTTACAAACAAAATAAACGAAATAATGAACCCAGTTTTACGGAAAGAAATTCAAGCATAGGCACCCAATCATAGGGATTGCAAACAGTTTTTTTAGTGCCAAAGAACATGATATTCTTCATTCCCCAATTATATTAAAGGGAGGACATCCCTTTACCTGGCATTAAAATTTCCCCTGCCAAGACCAAGCTCAAAAAAATACGAGTTCTGATTTCCATGCCCTCAGGATATTGGCCATAAGGCTTCAACCCAGTGACCGGTGGGATATGTCCCTTAATGTAAAAGGAGAGCTTTGCGTAGGTCCTCTCCCCTTAATTATTACCACTTATTATGATATTCTTCCCGATGTTCTTTTGTCTCCGTTTCCTCCATTGCCCCCTTCAGCATTAATGCGCCTCGAAATTTCTATTACCCACTCGCTTCTTCCTTCCTTCTATTATTTTTGCATTCGATTCTTGACACTAACTTTTTCCCTCTCACTAAAGGATCTCTGCCCATCTCACTAATTAGCTCTTTTCTCCTCGGCCACCCCCTTGAGCATCCCTTCATTACCCGTTCCCTCTCTTTTCAACCCCTTCTGCCGTTCCTCCCTTAGTCTTTTCCTCGGAATTCTTCTCTTTCCTCCCTCTCTCTCGCGTTAGGTACACATTTTTCCGACTTCATTCATGATCCTTTAATTTGAGTGTAATTTTTGTTTTTCCTCGGAAAATATTTCTGATTCCAGCTACGTATCATTTTTCTAGCATCCTTTTGGCCACGTGGCCTTTTTAATTGGCATGGTTTTTGGGCAAATACGCTCAATTTTGGCGAGTAAAAACCCAGTGACCGGTGGGATATGTCCCTTAATGTAAAAGGAGAGCTTTGCGTAGGTCCTCTCCCCTTCATTATTACCACTTATTATGATATTCTTCCCGATGTTCTTTTGTCTCCGTTTCCATTGCCCCCTTCAGCATTAATGCGCCTCGAAATTTCTATTACCCACTCGCTTCTTCCTTCCTTCTATTATTTTATATTTTTAGATTTTAACATGAGATTGAAAACATTAAGTGCTCATCACGAAGAAATAACTGGAAAGCATTTCTAAACGTTGAGGGTAATGGAAATGTAGAAGAAGGATCATTTATCCGTTGAGGGATGACTTTTCCCACTGGTTTTGCTTTTCACCCGTCTTCAGTCCGCCGAATTCTCGAGACCTTTATTTATTTCCATAATTCGATATCTTTTTCATCTAACAACTTAACATTTTTGCATAAATGATTAAACGAGTGATATGTTTAGAAGCGACTTCAGAGCACTCTTAAATGATCCTGAGAGTACATCAATGCTAATTGAAGTTACTAGCTACTACAACAGCAAAAACGTATGCGTTGAGTGCTGTCTTCCCTATGATAGAAGTTAACTTGAATCGATGGACAAAACTAACTAAAATTCAAAAGAATATTTATTAGGGTAAAAACAAAATTGAACAAATAAATTTCCTAATGGATACATGTTATATTTTACGATTTTTTTAACGCCCATATATTCTTTTCATATGTAAAAATTGAATCCTTGATCTCGAATCCATGAAAATCACTTTGAAGTGAGTTATAGCCCTCAATTTCATCATAAGTTATGTAAAGATCTTGTTTGTCAATAAAGGTGCACGTTATCACCACTAAATGATTATCTGCCAAAGAATAGAATTGACTTAATCATGCATAATACTAATGATATGAAATAAAACATGGGAACCTAATAATTCTATATTTTATTTATTTTTTCATTTTCTGCTCGTGCAGCCAAAATTAAAAAAGGAAACCTGGAACTAATCCAATTCAAAATCGCTTCCTTTACTTTACCGAGAAAATGAAGACCGCTGATTGGTTGATTCCATCGATAGTTTTGATTGAATTGAAGCAGTGGATATGTTTCGAGTGAAAATGTTTTCCCCACATCAATGAGGAATACTCATGGCAGCGCGATACAAAACAAACTCTTTTCGGTTATCTTGTAAAAATAAATTTGACGTCATAGAAGACATTCATTCAGGTTAAAATCAAAAACTAGGGTTTGCAATAAGTGTACAATTCAATCCGTATTGTTTTAAGTTAATATATTTTCCAGCCGTCCGTCATACCTTTTTCAAATAACTCAGATTGCATGACTTCAATTGCCGTGAATATTAATTAACTACTCCAAAGTAAGTACGGTGAAGTGCCAAATTTTATTTTTGCCTTGTTTTTCTTGATTGATCGAAAATTATATCCATTACTTGTCAAGATGGTAGGTATATCATTAATCAACAATTTTCATGGGCTAAAAACGTAATACCATAAGAGCCTAAAAAAATCTGGATTTTACAATGTTGTTTCCATGACATATTTCACGGAAATTAATTTCTCTGTCGTTTGAAGATGAAATTATACAATTTAAATGATAATGATAGACTTCGTTTTTCGCATCAACCTCGAAAAATTTAAGATTTGAGGAAGAATAATTAATGAAGCAAACTTATTATGTTTTATGATAATATCATCAACGCTCTAATTAATAAAAAATTTAACGTAGCTAAATATCAATACCCGTTCAACTACTACGCAGTCACGTCGAGCGCTCAGATTACCCTTACTTGGAGACAGTCTCCTCCAAAAACGATGCCATACCATAGCCTTTTCCGTGGCGATAACTTATGTAATATCGCCACGATAGCACCCGTGGTGAAAGCATCGTATCCTGTGATTTAACTCACCAATTCGGCCCCTTCGTCATCTTTCCGTTCAACTGGTACTGACCCCTTTCCCCCGTCTTGGTTATAACATGCCTTCCTCCTTCTTATCGCTATCTCCAAAATCATTCTCTCCTCGTCCAATCCCCAAGGTCCTTTTCATCTATCCCCCCAGTATCTTGACCACTCTCACACACAGACCCTTATTTTCTCACCCCTCGCCTTCCATCAACCCATCAGGGCTATAATGGAAGAAACGAAACAGTACGTTCCATTGGTTATGAAAGGTTCTCACTGACATTTTGGTCAAAGATGAGGTTATGACGTAGGAACTTTTCATTAAGTATTTATCTAATTTAATTTATATCTTGATATTATCGTGAAAGATTCGAAATACCATGTATATTTTATTGTCATCAAAAGTTACACCAATTCTATATCTGGTAAATGAAAGATGATAGGAAATTGGTAAAAGTAGACTGCATATGCCAGATAAAATGCATGTACATAAATTCTTAGGGTAATTTATAAGCAGAATAAATATTTCAGTACACCAAGACATAATTAATAGCTATCTGACTGAGAGATGAGGATCAATCACAAGAGGGTCAAGGTTATGCGCATTATAACAGCATTGCGAGTGAGGAATGAGCGACTAAAGATGTAGGTGGGGAAAAACTTAAGTAGATGGATCAATTCAACCATCTGAGCAGCACATTAGAATGAAACGGATACAGCACTAAGAACGTCAGGAAGATAAATGCGTTTTCAAAGGAGGCGTTCATGAACAGGAAGGAACTTATGATAGGATCGCTACGTAAGAGTTTGAAGAAAACGTTTGTAAAGAATCTGATATGGATAGTAGCGCTTTACGGTGCGGAAACGCGGACACTAAGGAAGGAAGGAGGACGAGAGTAGACAAGAGGCGGAGGAGAGGAGGTTGTGGAGTACAATTGAGAAGGTTAAGTGGACGTAGAGGAGAAGGAACGAGTAAGTGCTGCAGATGGTGGCTGAGGAGAGGAGAGGCAGCTTCTAGATGAGATACGGAGGAGACAGACAGTATGGATGGAGGGAGTAGAGAAAACGGCGTTAGAGGGTAGAATGTTTATTAAACACGGGAGAGGAAGTAAAAGAATAGGATTTTTAGATAGAATGAAAGGGAGTAGGCTTTACAGTGAATTGAATAGGGAAGAGGCTGTAAGAAGGGGAGGCTCTCAGAATGCTTCTTAAGTACTCCATGGACACCTACCTCAATCGGTAGAATGCTTTAATAATAATGAAGTATGGGAGATCTGCTGGGATAATCCACAAATGCTCCATCAAACCACCCACCTTTAACGCTTAGAACACCCCAGTGAATGCTTAGTTTTTTTAACTTCTTCCTTCCCACTCATCTCATATCGTCATACCCGAGATGATTCTCTCGTTTCGTTCCGTCCCTGAGGTGCCGCTTGTCTTTTCCCACGGCGTCTTCCCCACTCTCCTACATAACCACTTTATTCTCATCTCTCGCCCCTCCCCAATCTACTCGTGACGTCTACCACCTTCTCTCCCGCACTGCCTTCCCGACATCACCCCCTGCCGCTTCTCCTTAACCCCGCCCTACCCCTCCTTCCGGCGTAGTTTCTCATCTCGATGCGAGAGGAACATTTTATCTCCCCCCCCCCAGCTTCCCCTCTCAAAACCCCCCGTCGTGCTATCAAACTTCAAGATCCTCAGCCCCCCCTTTACTCCAGACCTTCGCCAGCGTATATACTCTCCTTATCTCCCTTTACCCTCCCGCCATCTTCCTCCCTTCCCATCATGCATCTCTCCCGCTGAACCTTCAAGAGGAAATATATATATATACACGAAAGCTCACATCGGCTCCTGCACACGAGACATATATTGAAATGTCTAATGAGTAGATGACGTGATGAGTAGATATGATTGGGTTACTACGAGTACAGCTAATTTAAGCATGCCGGGACAAGCCACGGTGACATCTTCACGGAGTCACCCCCAGTTTACAATATGTGCGAAAATTTCATAGAGAAAAAATCATGCGTCAAAACGAAAAGCTACCATAAGCGTCAAGGGTCTATTTCACCTATTGTCATGGAGAAATGAAAAGAAACTCGTGCTGTGCCTGTCAAATCCAATGAGACCGACGAAAGGTTAAACATTAATAAGAAAATGCCAATATCTTTGATAAAATCTATATACGAGCATATAATTCGATATCAATGTCCAATTTCCATAATAAAATGGAAGTCGGCATTTTAATACAGTGGCGGATACAGATGGGGGAGCGGGGGGCGCGTGCCCCTTCCTTGCCGATCCGCCCGTATTGCCAAATAAGGTAGAACCACAATTGTTACTTTTTTATATCATAAGTTGGCATTGTATTATATATGTGCATAATTAATTTGATTAAAATTTTCTTTTACTCTGCCAGTGACTCGATTGTTTTTTATTACGATAAAAGTAAAGGCAACTCAAGATATCTTTTGCGCCCTCCCCTTGAGTGTTTTCTGTATCCGCTACTGTCTTAATATTGTATGTATTCTATTCTTATAGCTCTTCCCTCTTGCAAGAGGACAATTGTAACCTCTGCTTTGGGTTTCTGCGCAGCTAACATTCAAGCTTATTTCCTCTGACTTTGAGTTTGCCTATCACTAGCACTATAGCTACTCCTCGTCATTATCTCCTTTTGTCCTCTCTTCCAGTCATTCCCATGCGTGCCCCCTCATTCATGGTATTAACATAAAGGCAACATTAATAAAAATAAAAAAGAAGGAATATGAACTTTTTAATTTTAATAATGAATCGCTTTCACAAAGTTACGCCTCAAACAATCAATTTTATAAAGGCAACAGACGAAGTGAGGTACCTGGGAGTTACGATAACCTCTAACCTCTCGTGGGGAACAAATATAAGGAATATTTTCGGCATAGCCCTGAAGAAATTAGGATTCGTCAAGCGTATTTTGGGAAAATTTTCGGGTGAGAAAGTAAAAGAAAGGTGCTATTTTGCACTCGTCCAACCGCACCTTGAATATATAGCGAGCGCATTGGATCCGGTGCAGAAAGTCTTAATCCGCGAAATGAACAAAATACAAAGGAAGGCTGCGCGGTTCGTCAAAAACCGCTACGGTCGTGCAGACAGCGTCCCTTAGATGTTAAGCGAATTAGGCTGGGAGCAGCTTGAGACTCGGAGACTGCGCGCTAGGCTTAGATTGCTTGAACAATTAAGAATGGATATCCTTAAGAGCGACACAGAGAACATAATACTAGAGCCAAATTATATTTCCAAGTCCGATAGAAGCAATAAATTGAGAGAGACGTTTTGCCGAACGGATAGATATGGGAATTCGTTTTTCCCCCGAAACCATAAAGGACTTTAATAAACTCTAGTCCCAACTTCGTTAGAGCACTTCATTTTTATGTGTATATGGCTAGCGTACTAACACCCTCTGCCACACGCCTATTAGGCGGCTTGCGGGGTTTTATGTATACGCAGATGTAGATTCGTAACGCTCTCAAAAAAAATTATTCCTCCGTGGGAGAGAAGAAGGACAACTTCTCCTTCTCCAACATCCTCATCGACTTCGCTCCCTCCACTTCTTTCATCATCCTCACCCACCGTGCCCTACCTCCCCCCGAGGGTGCCGCCTACTTAAAAGCATATTTGGAATGAATTGCCTCGACCCGTGCTCCCGAGCGAAATTCTTCCCTCCGACACTGAGTGGCCCATGCAATCTCATAGACGGTGGCTCCCTCGTGATTAAGGAAGCGCGGACTTAAAAATAAAATGACGATATATTCGTAATTTACGGGGAGGTTTTCAGTTCCGTAATGTCAAGAGGTCGGTCAATGTATAATTTGAATTTTTCCCGGCGTATTTTTATTAGGGGAGCCCAGGGTAATACCGTACGGAGGGGCAATACCGTGCATCATAATTTTAAATCCGATGTAGTGAGCGCTGGGAAGTGCTAATGCGTAGCGGAAGGAGAGCGAAATCGATAAATACGATCTGGGAACTTCTGCCTTAACGCACGTGTATGTGACGAAAGTTTTTCTGTTTTGTCAACTTTTCTTATAATTTTGAAGACTATTTCGAACTGAGTTGAGTGAAACATCTTATCCGTGGCTATTTTTTAATACCAAACACAAGTCCTCCTATGTTCTTATTTTAGGTTAGGGTTGAAAATGCTGCGTCATGCTGTTTTGGGGCAATTCCGTGCACCTTGCATGGGGCAATACCGTGCAAGGCGCAAGGTGTACGGTATTACCTATCCTGTGTTGAACGATGATGCCCCATTAGTATTATAACTTTTCTGATAAACTTGAACATTTTTATGTCTTAAGAATTTTAATGTTATTTATGAAGGACCTTTTAATGGGTGAGTTGCCAGTCCTCCCAAGTAGAGGCAAACCTCGATAGTCCGAACATACAGTAGTCGGAACACCGAACGACCTTACACACACCAACACCAATTAGGGGCAGTACCGCAGACAGCGGTATCTCCCCTAACTGGTGTACGGTATTGCCAGGACACTCGAGGCAATACAGTGCAGCGTAAGGGTTTTGTAAAATGGGTATAAAACTCAAAGTAAGTAAAATTTTCTAAGTATGATGCAAATAATTCGTAGGAAATTGAATTTCCTTTAAAAAAATATGATTGCCTCTTTCATTGAAGTTTTCAATTCAAAGATATAAATAAAAATGCTTTAGTGTACGCTATTCCCCGCTATCCCCAACATTTTTATTTATATTCCAATACCACCGAATACGGTACATATCGCAATTTTACATGGGGATATTCAACTTCAACAATTAAATGTGTGCGAACAACCATGCCCTGGATAGGAGCAACCTACCCAGACGGTACTCGAACCCGTGATCAGTTGAATGGCAGGAGAGGACCTTACCCCGCCGCCACCGAGGTAGTCTGACGCAATAATTTAGAGCAATGCATTGCCTGGATCTCGGCCATGAATTAATGCATTTGAAATTACAATGGTTCTATGCCGCAAGGACAATTATTGGGATCGCATCGTAAAAGAAGCGATACAAATTAATCTAGAAGAAAGGGACTTCAGTAGAGACAAGGGCTTCCAGTTAAGCAATATGTGGAAGAGTATAACCAATCAATACATTAAAAAAACGCCTATCAAGAAAAAAAACAATCAGGGCCCACTTGAACGGCACTTGGGGGTATAAATACCGACAAGAACTTGACTCTCCACATTCCACCACTGAAGACGATGGCAGGCTCGGGCTTCGAAACGTCGGGACCAGTTATCCGAATCAACATTCTGTGGGAAACATGAGAATTATTCCTTCAGGCCAGGTAATGATAATGCTGCTTTTGCGGGAGTGATTCTCAATTACTCAAAGTCGGAGAACCCATAACATATAGGTCAAAGAGTGAGAGCCTGAGGAAAAGTGGTCAACATGATAATGCCACGTAGAAAAAATACTCTTGGAATGGAAGAGGAAGCCCTACCTATTATCTCTCCCCTTTAGTAATACACCCCATAGATTGAAATACTGGTCACTTTTCTAATAATAAATGTAAATCACAACGTTTTTTAACTCACATATTTCATCCTCAGCTGTAAAATAGCATCACGTTAATGCTCACATTCCGAATATTATTCATGTCATCGTCTTGTGCCTGAAAATGACTCTGCGTGTTGAACCACGTTATGTGTTGAATACACTTGTGGAAAAGTGAACCAATACTTTAATCATGGATACATAAATGAATCTGTCAATATTAATATCACTCTTCCTTGAAAACATAGATCGAATGGCGCGTCCCTAAAAATGTCTTCATTGAGGAACTTAGACAAGACTACTGCCTTGTTTTCCCTGTGCATCTTAACCGAAGGACACTTTTTCAAATTTAATTTAATCCTCTCCAGTCATAGTTCAAGTTCCAATACCATACTTGCTCAATATCTTTTCCTCTCAAGAATTTTTCTGTTCCTTCCCGGTAAAATTGCTACGTTTAAGTCTTATTTTTACCAAACATGAATTCCTCAGTGATTTTTTTTCACAAACGCCATTATGACACTCGGTTCTTTTCCATTACCGCCATCACAGGCGCATTTACGGGGGCACGTGCCTCACCACTCCAAGACCCTTAATAAATAGACAAGATTTTTAATACGGATATCATTACGTTTTATGTTGTGCATTGCGGAGCCTCAATCATTAAATTTAATATTAATAACTTTCACATCAAAGTAAAGAAAATATTTTCTACAGTAATTGTTGTATTTTGCTTTTAATCCCAAATATGAGAAGACCTGTCAGGACCCCCCCCCCCCCCTCCAGAAAAAATCCTGGATCCGCCACTGACCGCAATTGAATAAAATACATTTCTTTTGTACGTTAACTTAAAAAAATCAAATAAGTGTAGTTTACATACTATATTGAATTTTTAAGCTAGAGTCTTCATATATTTTATAACGTTTTTATAAGCTCCCTTTTTTGTCTGTCTTCTTGTCCGGGTCAAATCTTGCAACTCAGTTTTAACTCATTCTCCGATTAATAATCAAGCTGAAGTACTCAGGATAACTCAGAACCAAATAACAGCGCAATGTTCTAACACTTTTATTATGACTAACTGTACCTCTACTTTTATTAATAATTTAAAATTAAATATGGAGATTAATTCAAAATATGGCCACCAAAATCCGGTGGCAGCGCTGTGATAATTATAAGAAAGGAGAAAAACATAAAATCATTATTTCTTCCTCAATGCTTATCGAAAAATTGACGCGCTAAAAATGTTTTTTATCAACAAAAATATTTTTATAAAGTAATATTATTTTCATGGATAGAACGAAAATTCTCGGTATGCCTAATCCGAAGTATACTTCGGCGATCGATCTGCTGAGCTTTCTCCTGCACCTTTTCGAACACCCCACTCCTCGTCCTGCTCTTTCACGCCTCCCTTACCCTTCGATATAACTCCAAAACCCCATCATACCCATCGCTGGCGCAGCGCCTATACGTACCATCCCCTAAGGGCGCTCCTTACCTTCTTCACTCGCCAATATCCCGGCGCCCCCTACTGTGCTGTGTTGCTTCCCATCTCGGCCTCACTCTCGCTATTTCACGCTTCCATAACCGTGCAACCAACCGCTGCCATCTTTGCCGTCGCACGGCGACAGGTTTACATACACACGCCATTATTATTTACTGCGTCTTTGGGTTTACTCAGTCACGGCCGGGTGCCTACCATCGAGGCTCCTCTGCCGGCGATATCGCTAAGCCCTTTGCCTCCACACGGAAGAAAACTCAGTCATATCTTTTAATCCTAGATGCTAGCGCACTATCCTATCGTCTTACCTTCTTCTCGGGGGTATTTCTTAGCTCAACCCTTTTAAATCAATGGATCTATATGTCCCAGACTTTTTAAATTCTCTCAAACCTAAATGAGAAGGTGTATGATTGTAGGAATCGGTTCTATTCAAGAATAAGATATAGGCTTCTAATTTTAAATTCCTTTTATGATATCTTTTAGATATTGTAGTTTCCACATTTTTTAGAACTTTCACTTGAAAATATAAAATTCGAGGAATCAAGCGAAATGGAATGGAATTGAATCACAATGAAAGATGATTTAGGAAAATTGCAAATCATCTTTCATTATTTCACTTGAAACGCTGTTTACGAAGTGGAAATTTGATAGTTTATAACAAATCGATGAGAAGGCCAACTGTAATAGGACTTTCGGTTTATTCTTTGTGTGTACCTAGTCTGTAAAGTTAGTACGAAAAATTCCGCATTTTTGCTTTAATTTCCACAAAATTACTGTTTTTATGTTATGGGACACATATGTCCCCATGGGCAATTAGGGAGTGAGGATTGGTATAATGTCGCGTCCTATATTATATCTCAGAAACTATTAGAGATATGGGTTTCATATAAATGTTTTTGAAATCTACGCGTTAATGTTACCCTAAAAACGTATGTTTTTATGCAATAAAATGGCTGCAATCTTTATTGGCCTTAAAGGGTTATTCACTTATACTCATGCATACCTTAATCCGTGAGCTGAATAAAATACAAAGGAAAGCTGCTCGATTCGTCAAAAACTGCCACGGGCGTACAGAAAACGCTAAGCAGATTTTAAGCAAATTATTCTTGGAGCAGCTAGAGATTCGGAGCTAGGCTTTATTGATTGAGAATAGATATCTTCAAGAGGGACACGAAGAACATTTTATTAGAACCCAACTATATATCTGGTTACGCCAGTACAGTAACTTCAAATAAATATTTTGCCGAACGGATAGGTATGGGAATTCGTTTTTCCCGCGTGCAATATAGGATTTTAATAAATATTAGTTGTTATTTTGTTTGAGCATTGGCTTTTTGTTTGTAAACGGCTGGTGTCCTAACACCCCTGCCACTCGCCTTTTTAGGCGGCTTGCAGGGTATTATGTTTGATGTAGAACAAAAATTTTTTTTCACGTGGGTTCGGATAGTGCTTATGATACCTCTCTTCCCTTCAAATACGATAGAATAGTCCCTTAATGATGAAAATGAAGCATGAGCGGATATAAAAGAAAATTTCTCCAAATTACTGTGTGTAGACTCAATGGAATGGAAGTTTGAGGGAACTTAATATTTGTTTTTGACTTTCATTTTCGTAAATATATCAACCCTCGACCTCAAGTGAAAGTGATTCAAGTTAGCTAAATTTTTAACTCCTGATATTCTCCTAATATTCAATGCTTTTCCCACAAGGGTCAAAAATGGCGTAATTTCTAAGAGGAATGTGTCCATTAGCCAATGTTTTCTACAGACCAAGGCATAATAGCTAAATATGGTCATGTATAATTTATTAGTTATTTCGGCTATCGATGTCAATGAAACATCTCTGCCCTCTCATAAAATTCTACGAATTATTAGTAATCTCTTCATTACTTCTTCACAATATTTCCTTCTAACTATGTTCAGCTAATTACTACCATGTCATAACTAACTGAGGTTGACGAGGAATTATTGGAACGAATCATTACCCACATTCTGTTGGCACGTATATTTTTTATTTTCAATAACGCGTCCAACTGTCTACCATCGAAGCTCCTCTAATGGTGCAGTCGGTGAGCCTTCACGATAGAAAACTCTGATATGCCATTAAATACCAGCCGCCAGGCTTCATCTGGTCAACTTTCTTGAAATACGTAAGCTGGTTCCAAGGTAATGATCCGCTGCCACCAGCGCCCTCGTTTTATAGGAGTATCATTACCTATTAATAAAGTTTCTATACTGCCTCGACAGTTTCACTCGTATTCTGTCATCATTTCTTAAGTTTAACGTCTTTTTCCTTTTACTTAAACGAAACAAATTTGAAAGTTAAATGCAAACATAAACGTAAATAATTAAAAGGCTTCCTATAGACCTCCTCGTAATCAATGTTTCGCTTGCGAGAGAGGAACAAGACCGTGTTAAGACTTCAGGTATTTCATCGCCTATTTTAGACACATGAGCTTGACTACATCGTAAATTTTCACATTACTCACTGTAGTGGATGAACGAGCACCATTCTGGGTGAACTTCATGAATATATGTAGACACAAATAACCCCACTCATTTTTACATTTGAATTCTTTTTTAATTCTATAAAATTTGATTTAGCAATTTATAAACGATTGACCTTGCCTATTTGACCTAAGACATGGTTTTACGCAACTAAGGTATCGGGCTAAGACCTTTAGCTCTCGGGATAAAATATATTTAAATAACTTGTTTATTTTATCGATGGGAGTAATTGATAGCTTCAAAACACGCGCATGTATATAAAATGAAGTTGTTCATGGAAAATATGTTATCATATCCCTCATAACGTGGTATACACAATCTAGGATGTCTAACGTAACACGAGATATATTTTTTTCACTGTTTCATATCATATTGGATCTCAGTTTTCCAGTTATTTTTACAGCCTTAAATATTCTCGGACAACATTTGCTTATTTTTCATTAATAACTTCCACATCTTCCTCATCAAAAAAAATTAATATTACCTTCACGGAGTTTTAAAAGGGTCAAATTTAATTATATTATCTTTCCTTAAAGGTCAAGTTCCTCAACTATTCATTCTCAATATTTTTCCTCTAAACAATCCTTCAGTTACCTACACCTCGGTAGAATCGTTACGTTGAAGTACACAGACCCCTACATCAAATATTTGAATTACCATGGCGTGTATTTGGTTCATATCCATTATCGAGATCTTCTAAGATAGGCCAATAATAAATGCTTTTATCTGTACACAAATATTCTTTTATTCACAAATAAAACGAAAAATCTCTTTTGACCCATGAGTACTGTCTCCAACGGATTGCAAAATTCCGTGTCTCTGTTAGTTTCTCTCAACGTTTTGCTTCGGCATTAGAAAAGGCTTATTTAAATGTATACGACGCTGAATATGTTCTAGCAGAACGGATAAGACGCTTTGCAGAAATCCCCGAAATCTTCTTCTTTGAATAACTTGGGAATAAAATACTAAGTATAGAATGAATACTATTGAATAAAGTTAACCTCTACGAAATAACACATAAAAAATGCGATTTACATATTGGCGCCAAGTGTTGCCATGTGGCGAAGTTATATTGTTTTTTTTTGCTGTTTGTAAAAGTTCTCTTCATTCAATAACATCCTGATGCGAAACACCGTAAGATTACGAGAGGAAGTTTTCCATCCGATATTTTATGCGTCTATATTCCCTAAAGTATCGCCATGTTTCGTAAGTTTTACGTCGAATTATTTAAGAGAGCCCACAGATGAAATTTTGAAGCTTCCTCCAGTCCACAATCTCTCCAAGTTTTTGCTTACTCTTGGATAAAGCCTGATAATCCCGCTGTTTGCATTCCATGCGGTTTCCCCCACTCATTTTTCCCACTTCTTGCCGTTTCACTGGCGTTCAATCTACATGCTAGCTGGCTGCCTCCACATCTTGCCCTACGCCCTCTTTCTTTCCATTTCCTTTTGCGGGCAGCTAATTCGGAGAAGAGCAGGAAAAGGCCAAGGCAGAGAGACTCAATTTCTCTCGCCAATAAAAGTGGGTTCGGGCGACTATCTCTTCCTAACTTACGTCCTCCTCTCCACCAATCGTAATTTTCATCCCATTTTCTCTCCAAAATTCAAGTTTTCCTTCCACGCCAACCTTATCTCCTTCATCTGCGATGATTTTAATTCGAAAACAAGTCCTGAGCAATCGTTTCCCTTTAAACTCAACCGAAAATTCCCCACTGGAATATAATTCTATGTTGAAATATAGTTTTCCTCGTCTCTCCGGGAATTAATGTATGTTTTGAATAATTCCAATTCCTCTATTCTAATTGAACTCATATAAGAGTTCCATTTAATAGTTTTTTATCTGGTTAATCATTCATTTAAGTTCAACTGCTAATCAATATTTTCTCCTCCATCTGCAATGATTTTTATTTCAGGTCCTGAGAAATCGTTTCCCTTTAAAACTCAACCGACAATTCCTCACTAACACTATAATTGTGTATTGAAATATAATTTTCCTCATTTTCCTGGAAACTAATATATGTTTTGAATAGTTCCGACCTCTCTATTCTCATTAGCCTAATATCAGACTTCCATTTATTAGTTTTTTGCTCGGAGATAATGCATTAGAGTTCAATTAATTTCAATTCAATGCTTGCCGGAAAGTTTCGCACTCGCCACCTGTATTTCAGACCCGAAGCACATTAATTTCACTCCAATTTATATTCATAGCTTTTTCCCTAATTCAATTAGTTGTTTTTGAACTTACTTTGTGATTTTTTTTGGTACTCTCCGTGTTTTTCACGGTATAATAAGACATGACCTCTTTGCCAAAAAAACAGCAATTTTTAAAATGAATCTGTAATTTTTATATTTATTAGTTTAAATAATCTGTGGTTATTGAAATATTAATACTTAATCTGTATTATTCTGCACGTGTGGTTAGTATGCTCCCAGAATAATTAAGTAATATAGTATGTATAGTATATAACGAAATGTTTAATAGTCCCCTCAATAATCAATGTCTTCCACTACTACTGTTATAGTTCTCCTACCCTACACATTAATTGGAGCTAAATTGGACGCATATACGTGCCATTCATATAAGTATCTTTTTAAATATTCCATCTACTCATCTTTACATAGCAGTTTCATTTCAAATTTCTTCCTTTTTGACATTCCTAAAGTTCATGAACAATCATTATGGTTGCTATTCATAACTTATGATGTTCATGTTTTTTTTAGTTTCTATTGCATCGACATGTTGGCAGGGGCAGATAATTTCATTGAAAAATAATTTTTGAATAAGATATGAAAAGTTGCGACTTTACATTTAGGACCGAATTATGATAAGTAATTACAGTTAAATATTGACGATTTCGTGTTATTACTCCACCGAGATATATAATAGTGCTTGCACATACTAATACTGAAATGTAAAATCATCACCGTTAATAATCTAGAATGTGTTGTGAAATTTAACTGATACGATTGCGTCATTCAAGGGTTGTCAAAACGGAAAGTTTTGTAAGTAGCTGAGATTTCCTAATTGTCGTTTCCTAGGAGAATACCTCAGCTGACACCGATATGCTTTCTTGCTCTCTTGGGAATTCTAAAGACGCAATCGACTTCAAAGATTCACCTTTCGCCAGAGTAATCGCCAACTACACTCAGAAGCCAGTCAAAAGTCAAACGGATCGAAGCGACCTATCACCAACTCCAAAGCTTCGCGAAGTAGGAGAGACACCATTTGTCACCGGAGCTCTCGAGTGTCAGCAATTTTCTTGCGTCTTGCACTTATCTACAGTTCGGAAAAGAACTTAAGGCCGGCCACTGGACACTGACGGTGCATTCACTGATGACACACGTCGATAACAAGATCTAGACTGAAATTCTGAGGTCATACGAGCCGCCTCCAACAGATCAACACCCGCATTGCGACGCTATCAGCACGAATTCCGAGTGACCCACCTATCTGAGCGTAGGTTTTTCACACGAATATTGCAAAAGAGGATTTTTTTAACTCATCCTCTAGATGTGTTGTCATCCATCGCGCATTTAAATTGGTTTACGAAAGTCGCCACTCGCGTCGCTGACGGACAGTCATCCGAGTTTCGCCGGGAAATGAGCTATAATTAGGGGTGTAAAGCGAAACCTTTATGGTTGATGATGTGATCTTACAAATTCATAACATGAAAAGGCTATTCTTTGGAATAACAATAATTATACAGAAAAATATTGGGAAAAAGTGGATCGCATTGCACTCCTTACCACGCTGCGGTCATTTTTGAAACCTATTAAAATGCGACCGAAGTGGCAACAGAAATTAGTCTTCTATGGGATGAAATTGGACCTCCTTTATACAGTCTCCTTGTTTCTGAGCGTAGGTTTTTCATTTCAGTTTCTAAATGTGACTGCTTTCATTCCCATAGCACTAAACGACCTAGGAGATAAGATTGAAAGATTTCTGTTAAGGTCATTACGTTAAAAATTAATTTTTGATAGGATTAGTATAAAATATTTTGCATTTAAAGAATAAATATGAGAAATTTTAACTATGATTTCATTTCACTGAACTTGAAATGATATTTTAAATATCTTTTCGAAACGAAGCAAAAATTTATCCAAGAACGAACCCCTATATAATCCTTATCTTCTACCACTGTCTTTACACGATTTACGCCGCATCTATGCACTGCAAAATATGTTGTGTCAGTTATATTTCTTTCACTCGCTGCTACTTTTTGATAGCCAGTTGACTGAAAAGGCATCCAATCCATTCGAGTGGCATAAATTATTTTATACATCACGTACGAGAAGTCGTTCTTTACTAAAATGCAATCTACGCTAAACATTTATTTACCACTAACAAAGCTTCGTTGAAAATAACTTGCATTATTTTAGGAGATACAAATGTATACCTCACTCAATCTCTACTACAAATTTCAAAAACAGAGCTTGGTAAAACGCCGTGGAATTTCGTTTTTAATCCATGAAAATCATAAAACATATGGGCAAAGATGGAAATTTTCAAATAAATATCAAATCATGTGAAAAGATTTTCCATAAATATTGACAGGTAGATCTACTCCGACGCCAATTGGATTTTATTTGTTGATATTTCCAAGTAGTACCTAAAA
This sequence comes from Ischnura elegans, assembly GCF_921293095.1. Lineage (NCBI taxonomy): Eukaryota > Metazoa > Arthropoda > Insecta > Odonata > Coenagrionidae > Ischnura > Ischnura elegans. Next base: position 83,641,671 of record NC_060251.1, on the reverse strand, counting down.
CTTTTCATTAATCTTAGTTTTATTCACTGATGCTATTACCGTCCTGCTGAATTTACTTAGTATACGAGTACTTGAGAGATTGCTGAGAGAGATGCTGCCACAAAGAAATTCTCGTAATTTTCAAAAACATATACTCACTCACCAAATATCCCACAGAGGCTTGAAATTATCCATACATATATCCCTCTCAGAAGAAATTTTCCCTTTGATCATCCCTCCCTTGAACTCTCCTCCTACTTCTCTGGAGTATGAGGGACAGGATGTGTGCTAAGCTGAAGCTAGGGAGAATGTAAGATTAAAGAGATTCAAACGGATAAAGAGAGAGACGGCTTGGAAATGGTCCATTTAAACATACCTCGAAATATTACTCACGTGAATACTACGCAAAATAATTGTAGTTTTACATGACTCCAAAGAAATAACTTTATTTTCCATGACATCCCGGTAAGCTATCAATAGTCGTAACCTCCAACATTTCGGAAATCAAACATGGAATTTATTTCTATACTTAGTTAATATCAAATCTCGATTTTTTTGATGCCTAGAAAAATAGTTCTTTAAAGGTGATGCTGAAAGACGAACCTGGAATTCCGGAAGGCAGGAATAAGGAATATTAACTTCGGTTTGAATACCATTTAGGAGGCTTGAGTTTAAATGTGAGAGTACTGTGTAATCTATCAGCTTCGTTTTGGTGAAATTTACACTATTATCAAAAGTTATCCCTCGGTTGAGGTACACTCGTTGAAAATTGTATCAAAAGTAAATGGAATCGCTTTCTTTTCAAATTATTTGAGCTCAATTGATTTAGACTTACATTTTATAGTAACCTGCGTTTGAACTTTCTAGAATCATTCCCCGCTCCATTTCAAGAAAGCCCTTTATTCACCGTTTTCTCCGTTTATAGTCACTCCCACGAAAATAAAAACTAATAATATTTTCCGTTTCAAATATTTATTCAATAGTTTTAGCATAATTGATGGCCATAATCCAGTTAGTTGAAAATATATTCGGTTCAAATATATATTTAGAGGGGAAAAATTATTCCGGTATCAATTTTTAAGAATACATTTCGGAAAAATACCTAAATCAAAACTCAATATCTGTCTTTCCTTCATTCGGCCTAGTCTTAGCATAGAAGTTGGCTTTTCTCCTATCAAAGCATTGAGGCTGGAGCAGTAGTCCCTCGCGAACATCCGTTTTAGGCCCCTCTTCGAAAGGAGAGGGCGACTTAATTGCACCTTTCAACAGTTATTCGCCCCTGGGAAATCCAACTTGGGCTAAAAATGCATAGCTCGCTACCTCAAATCCACTAAAACTGGGTATTCGTGACCAGCGGCCGTAGAATCACACCGTCGACCCGAGTTCATATAGTTACCAACCTTGGATTAATTCCCGAAGGAAGCTTACATGGATTCAGCATATAACACCGATCATTCTGAAACTCAGTTAATGGCGCATCCAGAGATGGGCTATTGGGGCTATACCCACCCCCCTGAGGTATCCAATTTACACTAGATAAAATGTTAATATATTTTATATTTCGAACATATACAGGAGGAAGAGCTCCGTGGCAACCTTAAAGGATTGTTACATGAAATTGTAAAATTTTTGGTAACATTCCGGACTATCACTACCGCTGGAAGGTTACGAAAACCCTCCAAGACCCCCCTTGTCCCCTTCTTGATTTTGGATTGGTCACATCACAGCGTAATTATGCGCAGGTTGATTTCTGTCTCTTGCTTCAGTTTCTTTAACAGTTCTAAAAATACCACTACATCGTAAATATTTTCAATAACAAGTGCTGCCAGAAATCAGGTGCCAATGGTGGTGGACAGAAACCCTGCCACCTGGGAACAGAAAATTTTCGAAGCCTCGGATTGGAAATTCCGTTGAACCACGCCCCCGCTGCGAAGAAGAGCAAACACTGTGTTAGGAGAGAAAACATCAGGTGCTGTTGCTTCCCGGTCGGTCGTAAATGCCGTTAAACCTCAATGAGGAAGACGCTTGACCTGCTATTTTTATGACGGGGTGGCGAGGTGTTGCCCACTGCTCTCTTCCCTGCCCAGGAGTCGAACAAAGACGATTACTGAACAGCAAAGAAAAGAACACGGTAAGGGAAAAAAAGAGAAGCGGCTGGTTAACGTAGTATTTGAAAAAACTGGATCGCTGAATCTATACTAATCCCAATTCGGTTTAGTGAAAACAAGATGTTGAAATTTCCCAAACTGGGAACGCTCTCAAAAATTCATCCATGATAATTTGTGGATCGCGAGAAACCCAAACGCGTCCATTGGCAGGCCGCTTCGAGAAAGATAATTTCCTCATTTTTCAATTTTTGCTAAATTATTTAAAATGAATAACGAAAAATGACTGAGATGAGCAAAGAAAAACTTACATGGTTCCCTTTATGTTTATCAGCATTTCGTAAGTTACACCTGCCCCAACTGCGAGTCTCTATGACACTGTTAATTGGGGCAGTTATGCAGCAGCCCCTAGAAGCAGTGGCGTCGACTCCATGGAGCCTATGGGGGCACAAGCCCCCTTATAAACTCGTTATGGGTGTGAGGAAAAATTGTGTCAGTCTTCTCGATTTTCCCCGGAATATCCAGATATAGAGATTCGAGTTATCAGGGTTCTAATGTTGATCATATGACTCTTCTAAAGTGCTTAAAAAACTTAAACCTCAATACTTATAAAATTTCTCGGGGCAAGATCCCCGGTTTGGGCCCCCCCAATATTTTTTGTAAGTCGGCATCCCTGCCTAGAATCAAGTTCTCTTTCTTAAATTTTACCCCATGCAGTATTGATTTTTTCTTTTAGCCAACGCCCAGCAAAAACATTCCATCAAAAATAAAGGAACTTTAAATAATGGCGCTGACATGCTAATATTGTGTGTGACTCATGTAACAGTATTCAGCTCTTCTCGGGGCTGAAGGCCATCGTACGATCGTGGAAGAAACAATAATTAACGTCTAATACGTATCTCATAACGAATAATTATTAATTACAGGTCAAATTGCTCTTTCATACATTTCTGCACGTCGTTTATTACATTAAATACACGATAAATGTAATAAAGGGGAAAAATGGAGATAAATTCCCGCAAAAAAAGGTCAAGAGATAAGTACTTGGGGCAGCTAAAGAAGAACCCTAGAGTGATACAGTCAGGCTTAAGAAAACTAGGGTGACTTGAATTGGTAATTTAAGAGTCATTATCTTGTCCGATATAGTCCACAAATTCCCACAGAGGGGAATGATGCCTCGGTAGCTTAACTGACTCAAACGCTAAACCGGATATCAGTAGATGCGGGTTCGAATCTGGACAAAATGAACGAATTTTTTCTCTGTGGAATTTCCGCACAGTTAAGAAAACTAGCTTGAAAATATGAGAAATTGAGGGCTGCAGTACAATAATCTAAGAATCTCAGTAAAATGAATGCATGAAGTGGTTATTAAAGAAAAGATTAATGTGATTTTAATAGATTGCTATGATCTTTAATGGGTTTTTTCCATTTTTGGTTTTGGTGAGTTATAACATTTCTTGGAATTTCTTCTTTACGCAAACGGTTGATGACCAGCATTAGATGAGCCTTACGTATGAGCATTAGAAAAATCAGGATTACATATTTTGTGAGTAACAATAATAAGAAATTAGCGGTTTTATTAGCTGAGATAAATCTAATTTACAAAACATTGCCATAAATGTTAAACGGTACCGTATATCTCTCGATTGGCCTCAAATTACGGCATAACCTTTGAATTAAATTCATGGTTGAAATCGTGCGTTGAGACTGATTGATTTGAATCAAAATTTGGATCACAAGTAAGGTTTTGAAGTGTGGAATACATTGAAAAGAACTTTTATGTCATGTCCACTTCCTTTGAATATAATTTTTCGGTAATGACTTGACGACTTGGGAATCACGCAGATTTCGGCCTTGAACCGCCACATTTAGTGAATAACAATATTAAGTAATTAGTGTTTTTATTATCTAAGATTGATCTAATTTACAAAATAATGCCACAATGTTTAAATATATTTCTCAATTGGCCTCCAATTACGGCATACCTTTTGAATTAAATTCATGGTTGAAGTCGTGCCTGGAGAATGATTGAAATTCATCAAAAGCTGGGTCAGAAGTAAGGTTTTGAAGTGTGGAATACACTAAAAAGAACTTTTATGTCATGTCCATTTCCTTTGAATATGATCTTTCAGTAAAGACTTGATGACTTTGGCATCGCACTGAGTTCGGCCTTGAACCGCTACGGGTAGTCAAACGTCCGGTGTTGAATAACCCCCACTTCACAAGCGCGCAGACCCTGGAGTTCGGTTTGCGGGGTGCTTCATAAATGCAGTGCCCTGGCGAACCCTTTGCAGAAAGGAATGGACGCAGCCCTAGTCGCCACCAACTAGTTCTTTCCGACTGGATCGCCAGCCGGGCCGCGCCTTGTTGCATTTTGATGCGCTAATGATATCACCCAGGCCTTCCCGTAAAAGGGGAAGGGTTCGGAATGAGTATGGGCGAGACCCGTTCCGCTTGCCATGCGGGGCCTTTTTAATGAACGGACTCGACGAGTTAACGTACCGCTCGGACGTGAAAAAATCGCTATCAAAGAAGAATCAAAGGGCCTTAAAGAGTCAAAAGACCCCGTGGGCCCATGATGCAAAAGGATATCGGAAGCACGCCGACTTTTGAGTGTGATTCCCTTGTGCAAGGTTCACCTAACTTCCGAATAGGTCTGCCTTTGAGAGTCATCTCTCTATCAATCTTTCCCCCTCGGTATATTATCCACACCCTTCTATGCCTTATTTTTTTGCCTCACCCCTGACCATTCCTCGAATCCGAAGGGACCCCACAGTAGGATAAGCTCAAAATTAAATCCACGGAATATCCTGTTGGCGCGAGCGATTTTAATCCAAAAGGGGTCCTCTAGATACACAGAAAGAGCTATTTCGATTAAAATCATTCTATTCGACAAACTCGATTAGAGTATCGAGATAAATATTGAAAGAAACCCCTGATGTTTTCAGAACTGATCAAAAGGTAGTTATTTCATCGCAGAAGTATTTCATTTGATAGCCTAGGCTCTGCCTTTTAGATAATTCACCATCAAGTATTTCACAATTCATTAATTTAACCAGAGGTTATCAAACCCATCGTTTGTTAGAATGATTATAGAGTTGAATAATGAGGTGGATCATTGTTATGAGATACGCATTTTTAAAATTAAAAACGTAAATTAGAACAATCACAGAATTAATTAGCTATGATATATACATACTTCATTCGCATGTACATTCTAACAAATGCCGGAATCATAAGCGTGAAATTCTGCAGTCTAACATTTTATGTGACCTATCAACAATATTCATTCTCATTGAAACGAAGTAATTCAAACTGCGGTTGTTACTTGGGCTAGTTGCATCTATTCATTCTAATTTACGGGTATCGGATTTTTTATTTTTCATGCTATGAGTTTTAGTATGGGACATATGTGTTGAGCTCAGGGAATTCCATTTTCTCAGGTGTTGAAAATGTCAGTGGCTCGATCATCGGTCGTAAAGCGTTCTCACGGTAATTCTTGATTATCAAACTAACATGAATCAACCTGTATATCATTATAAAACACAAACATGTAATAAAATGTTATGAAGCTTGTTTAATCTATTTTCCTAAGGCTTTCAGGTACATTTAGGCCACTAATTTCCTTCCAAATACCCTAACGAGCGCCGGGGAAAATTTTATATTCATAATAGCTCATCAAGCGGCGAAGAAGTAATTGCATGAATAAATGAGGCGATATAGCGTGGAAAATATGGGAAATTGTCAAAGGAGCCGAAAATAATTTCAACATTATCGTTTAAAATTTCCAGAGACAAAACCACCGTTCACAGCTTACAGCCGCAAAAAGAGCTGAGAATGAGGTGAGCGAAATGGTTGCGGCAAAATCAATACGAACCCATGTGTGCAGAACGGATAAATTATGCAATGCCTGTTCAGGGTTCAATCAGGGAGACTTTAGAAAGCAAAATTAAATCAGTTAATGGGCTTTATCACCAAAATTATTCATCCATTTTCGCTAATTAATGATTCAAATCTAATAAATTCATACTTGATTTCCTTGGTAACTAATTCCTCGTTGATGTATTTCGCGTCAGGTTCGCATGTTAGCTTGAAATCCTGACCCAAATTCCCGGAAAAAGTAAACATTCTTTTCATAACGTATCGATTACAGGACTTTACACACAGATACTAAATTTACCATTTTCAACTTGCTGAAAGATGAAAGACTATGATAGGTGCTTAATATACTTATAGTGATTTCTCGTGTATTCAAAGTGTCTGTTTAAGTTTTATGGTCGCTTTGTAAATATTTAATATCACAAGGATTTGATAACAAATAATAGAATCAGTTCTGACAGATTATAGCCAAATTCGCGATCTGGTTATTTTTGTTTTTGTTTCTGGTAATTTTTTTTTTCACTGTTTCATGCCAAGTCCTACTTCAAGGTACATAGATAAGCAAGAAGGTTTAAATAAGTCCCATTAATAGCTCAGTTGATAAGGTGTATATACGACATAGATACGAAACCATAACACCGAGTTTTCAACATATTGTAAAAAATAACACTTAAATAAACATAGGCAGAGTATTTTTCATAAACGTTTTTTGTAAAATTCGTGGCAAAGATCGTTAATCGTAGTGTATTCATGGTGTGGTTATAATATCATTATATTCCTTTGGAATTTCTGTCGGAGTGCTCAAAGGACAATAAGTGACTATTAATTTCCTGTCTTACTTGAAATATTAATGGAAGCAAATTATTTTCCACTGTTTTTTTCATTGCCATAAAATATTTGCACCCCATTTCGTTGTTGACTATGTTGCGTCGTTATAAAGTGGCAAGATAACTGGTGCCCTCAAAAGTTCCCAATGGGGATTGAAGACAAAGGGTAATCAGGAAGATAATGAGGAAGGAAAATAGTGACTGAGTTGACCCACTTTTAACGAAAGAGTACAAGCTGCATAGTTGAGTTCAGCTTGCCAAGGGAAAGACGATTACACTCAGAAGCAAAGCTTCCTTATTTCGACGGGGATTTTTTTTCGCTAAATCCTTTCGTCACACCTGGGGTTCAAATCGGTTAAAATGTGACTAAAATTAGGTTCGTACTCCAAAACGTCGCTCATTTTGAATAATTCACCTTCTGAGCATAGGACGTGGCCTTCCACTACCAGAATTCACCACGTATTAAGGGTATCAAAATGCCAGTTTTCCCCTTACAGTCAACTTTCATCCCCAACTTGATCCATACTAATCCATCCCTCAAAAGCGTCGGATCCATTCTCATCATTTTCGACGTAATTAAATATCCAAAGTTTTTACGAATCGCACGAATCCTTGCAAAGGATAAAAGTCAAGACTAATCTTCTCCTTCTAACTATGAACCCTCAAAGCTAAGCTCCATCTCTACAACTACTTTTCTTTATGCGACTGTCCTCATTATGTCCCAAGTAATTAGCCTACCTACGCCTACATGACAGCTGGATAGATGAAGCCTATCTCTAGCTAATTATTTTATTTTTAACTGAGGGTCCCAGTCATCTTTTCTGGGGAATCGCATAAGTTTGATCGCTCATGAAGTACTTAATCTTATCAGAGTGGCCCGGGAGGAGTCGAATTTTAGATTATTTTTTGTTGAGTAATTAACTATTGTTTTTGATTGCTATTTATAGTGATATCAAATACGTTTAAATATAAAAACATTTTAGTAAATGGATTATCTTAGAATTTCTCGAGATCTCAATTTGTTTTGGTATAATGGAGCAGAAAATATGAGATAAAGGTTAATAATGAATGAAGAAACGTAGAAGCATATAAAAGCTAGGCGATAAAAAATGATAAATGAAACTGTAAATTTTTTATCCCATTTCAATTAAACAGCGATAATATTCGAAAATAACTCTCACTTATTCAAGTAAGGGTATACTTCCACTTATTACCACTAATAGTGTATTAGCTCTCACCCATGACGCATGGATCATAGTTTTTTTTTAATATATACAATATTAGTAGCTAACTACCGTGATGGTAGCTTTATATGTGAAACCATTGCAGTTTAAAATTTGAAATCTGTACAAATATATTAGTATTGATTTTTGTTTAAAAAAATCTTAGCCATTAAAGACTAGTTTGATGGCTGAAACAAGTGTTTTTCAGAATAATTTTTGCATTTATGTCGATTTTTTTTACTTTCTATCCTTAATTAGAGACAAAGGAAGACTTCCTCCTAACGGTCTTAACAATAGAACTAAATTTAATTGGTTGCCAATGTAAGAAAAAAGTTTGTAGTACAAGCAATAAAAACGGCGTCACAAAGGCATATGTTCTCAGATCCGATATACCATTCGCCATAACTTTCTAAAGAATTCACATATCACTGCTGAGTGATGAATGCCAAATAAATAGAGCATACACTACCCAACATGCCCCACAGACAATTAATTCATTCATTAGTGCGGTAATCAATGTTTACATGGTTCATACAATTTAGCATGATGATAAAACTACTCAACAGCCAAATGAATAAAGTTAAATAATTGATAAAGTTAAAATTAAAGTCTGATATTTTCCGGCGATCAATGGCAGGAAATGTTCCTCGGGTTTTACAGGTATGTTGGGTAAGACTTTTTCATGACTTCTTCCAAAGTTTCGATGAGCGACTAGGCCAAAAAATAAAGATATTTACATTTTCCAAATATGATGAATAATTCTGAAGTAAGTAGGACAAATGCACGTATTAATTTTTGAGGTAGCGATAAATTCAGGAATAAGCTATTTTCCAATTTGACTTCATAACGTCAAACGCAAGGGTTGAAGTCACATCAACTTTTACACTATTCTTATCTAGGACATTTTAGACCCGTTTTCATCTAAAGGTGTTCGAGAACCAAAGCCTTTTTACGGCGGTCCGGCAAAGTTTATACCAGACGAAATTCCCTCTCGTTCTTGGCGTGAAAGAGACCCTGGTGATAAATCGTCCCTTTCAAAATGGTCAATTTACATCGTTCCTCACGAAACCGTAGTTGGCGCTGCGTTATCGGGTTAAAGAAAGCCAGAACTCGGCTGAAAAAAAATTCGGACTCGGTACGCAAAGGAATGCGTTGGAAGAAATCGGTTGAGTTAACACGACCCAGCTACAAATGTTATACGCTTCCCTCTCCTTTGAATACCTACTCGCTTCCCCCGAATGTATGGCAGTTTGGACGTAAATAAATCTCTCGCAATGATAAACTCAAAGGTTGTTTGTGCCGTCAGAAAAAAAATCCTTACATATCGTCGAAAACTTTTCACGGGGTTCTCAGGCAATCATTTTTAACATTGCATGTTAAGAATCTTTCGGGACTTTGTGTAAAAGAGGAGAGTAAAATAGAGAAGATTATTCCAGAGGGGCATAATTCTACAGCGATCAAGCATATTGGCACCGTTTCCATGGAGTTTTTACGCCTCGCTGTCATTATTAAATAACACACGTCTCTCTCGTAGAGCGCAAACAATTATTAGAACAATTTTTTCAAATAGCTCAAATCCGATAGAAACATAGAATTTAAAGCATATACACCCATGTCTCGTATAGCGCAAGGGATGCGTTCCTTGGGGTCTTTGCGCTATACGAATTTGCGTTATACGAGAGCGTTTTAACATTGGGAAGATAGGGATGCGTTCCTGGTAGCATAGGTCTTGGGTATTGAATTTCCTCTAAAACATCTATATTCCCATAAAAAGCCTTAGAAAACATTATTTCTATTAATATTTATAGTTTAAAACATCTTTAAAGATAGTATTCACGCATTCAAAGACTTTTATTCACGTTAAAAAAAATTCTTACGTGCTTTCGAAATTCCGTCCTGTCGTGCGGGTGGGCTAACATCTGCTATCTCAGGGGATCGTAATGCGTTGCCGGCAGTTGACGATTTTTCAAACTTGTCTAAAAACAACTATTATGTCACCCAGGCCCTTTTGTCGCTCATCGAAATGACAGGAAAATGCTACTTTGAATGCCATTTCATGCTAGCGGAGTTAAAGAATGATAAATCATTTTAATTTGAAGTCCTTCGAGTCATTATAGCAGCTATGTGAAACAGTCTTTAAATGCCTTGAAACCTGACCCAGGTTTTCCTTCCCTGAAAATGAATGAACGACATTGCATTCTTTTCCAAAACAATATCGTCTCGTCAACACTAAAAGCTGGTTGAGGGGGAAAGGAGCCATTTCAATCACAGCTTGGAGTTCATCAGAAAATGTTGCGGTGACTGCGCTATCAACACTTGCAGATTCACCTGATATCGCCGCACTGAAAATACCTGCTTGCCGTTTAAATTCTGGAACCAACCGGAGCTTTCACTAAATGTCTCGGAGCGATTACCACTCTCGTCTTTTTGTACTGATTCACTATGAACTTTCCGTATGTGTAGACCGCTTGGCTGAAGTTGGTGCGGCTGAGGTCACTGATGTTTTAACTTCGTCTTTATTCAGAATAAGGCATCGTGCGTTTAAACTTCCGAGCGATATCGCTTTGACGTTCTCCATTTTCAAAGCAATTGACGTCTTTCAATTCCTCTTCTAGGTTTATAGTTTTTCTTGATAAATTCTCGATTTTCTACACGCATTCCTATTTTTTTGTCATATTCTCTTGGTTTTTACTCTGTATGGCTCTATCTATATCACCTTCCACTGCTGAACTGTATTCCTGAGACGTAGAAGGCATACGACTGCGGGGAGGGAACGAAGCCATTGTGTTTGAGACTCTATAGCGGAACCTTTTATGTGTTGATGCTATTCATGCGCCACTCGGCCACCGCTCCATTTCTCCCCCGTGAATACCGATGACCTTGAAGGCTTTAGCGTAGACTCTCTACCTGGAAGTCAATCGCCCGATTACCTATGACGGCAAAAATACGTCTCAAACTGTATTGCTGAAAAAAACTCACTTCTACTAGCCCCACGCTTAATTAACGATCTTAATTATTTATTATCATTCTGTTAAGGAGACAAGATAAATTACTTCGGTAGGCCGGCTATCTGGACAAAATGACGAGTAGTACTTTTGACCATTGCACAGCAATGGATTTCGATTAATATTTAAACAAAAAAGAAGATTTGAGGCAAGCAATAATATTAATATGCGTAAAACGATAGAAATTTCGTGTGTACTTTTGCGCAAGTTCACGATTTATCACGAGAGCGTTTAAGATTTTTGATTAGGCTACACTGCGTTGCAATGTTTCCCCGAGGAACGAATTTGCGCTATATCGAAATTGCGCTAATCGAAATTGCGCTATACGAGACATGGGTGTAAATGCATTTGAAATGTGGCGCTAAGGAAGGATGACGAAAATCATATGGTAAGCGATGACGAAGCCTAAGGCAAAAGAGGTAAGTAAAAATGACGAAACATAAGGCAAAAGAAGTAAAAAAAAAGTCTTTAAAAGGCCTTAAGAAGACGGAATAACTTAATCGGCTTTGTCTTAACCGACTGATGGAGCCCCTCGGAAAGCAAGTAAATGCCATGTACGGAAAAGAAAGGGCTCGGGTGAAAAATGTATGGAACAGGATGTGACTGATTTGAAACAGAAGAGCTACGTAAGAGTATGAAGATTGCACATAAAAGATTTCAGAGTTGGGTTAAATCAACATTACTATTGTTGACCAGTGATTATAACGAAGTAACAATGATTGTATTGTACGAATATGCATACTAATAGCTTAACTAAAGTAACTTAAGCGACGCAAGGGAATGTGAGATTCTCCTTATAAAATTGAGAATTGTGAACGTAGTTGTACTTAATATTCAGGGAATCGTAATATTTTTCAACCATTCAATAGTATGAGACTCAACTATTGGAGAAGTTAATTTCATATATGTTACAGCACCTTTGCTTACTTCCACGGTTCATTTCCTCGTTAAATTACGTTCGAAGCATTGCTATCATCATCAGCGACAGGGAATTAGTTTAATTTGTTTGCTTCAGACTTGAAACCCTAATTTTACATGTCCGATATAGCATTTCAAGACTAATCAACTCGTACTACTGAAGTTACGCTGTTTTCAGCTGAGATCAATTTTTGTTTATTTATATGTGTGGGTTTTTTGTGCTATTCTTAACTTTTTAAGGAGGGATGAAATATTTTATCCCCTAAAAAGATGACATAATTAGGTTATTTAATGTCCTCAAGATAGCTTCGTCTACTTAAAAAAAATATAAAATTCGTCACTGTCATAAGAATACTTAGTTGAGAGGGGATTCTTTTTAAGTGACCGATCAGAGGCAGGAAAATTGCCAGAAGACAACTGTGAACAAGAACTTTCTAAATCGATATTCTTTTGTATTTTTTTTAACTTCTTCCGTTCGCCTACGTACTACGTCATGTCCGATAATTTTGAAATTTATTCCAACCTCACAGAAAACTTCAGCAACTTCATTTCAGTTTGAAGGTAAGAGTGGAGCTGACAACGTATTTTTAGAGGATTAATGACCAACCCTTGCACACAACCCGGGTGTTTCAGGAAAAGTAGTCCGGGGGCGCGTATGATTCCACATTAATTATTCCCTAATCTGATGGCCTTCGACGGCATGCAATCTTGTCCGCCCCGGTGGAAAGGGACGGAGCTTCATGCAATGGGTCCCGACAACCCCCAAAGGTGGGGTCCATCTCGCCCTCATCAATAATTCCCAAACTTCCCCTCACTCGCTCTTCTAAAACCCCTAGCGTTGGCGATACAGCTGGGCCATGTAAGGTGGAAAGAAATAAAATGGGAACTCTTCTGCTGCTTAAGACGGTATGACCTTCAACCGAAGGGACCGGGTTCCTTCAGGATTCTCTAAATCTTTTTCGGTAGGCTTTGAAGCAATACTTGCAGCAATTTTTCCAGAGTCAATTAAATCTCCAAAAAAACACTAGGCACACATTATAAAATCCACCAAAGAATAGTCTTGGAAACAAAAGGTGGCACTGTAAATATATGAAGTTAATATATTCGTATAATTGCTAGGCAAGGATAGTACCCAGAGAAGTATGAAACTTGGATCTTGGAATTCATGATCAAGTGGGATTTTTATGCTTTCTCTTTGAGCGTGCCAAGAGGCCTGCCTACCAGTGATAGCAATTAAAACTTAAGGTGAGTCAAAACCAGCAAAATTTTGATAGTTTCGTTCAAAGGAGCGAAATTTTGAAACGAAACGAAATGGATTTTAATCCGGGGAGCTAAACTCAGGGTCGAAACGAAATAGGACTCAAAAATACTTCAATCGAAACTAAACTAAAACTCTGGGACGAAACGAAACGCAGATAATGATTCGCACCGGAGGGACCATATGCTTCACCTCCAAACAGTTTAGTTTCGACCCTCACACGGAGTACGAAGTATGGTGGATGAAGTAGAGGCTCGGCCTACCGCCATTAGATGCATGGGACACTCATATTTTTACCAATCACAGGATAATGGTGAACGCAAACTGGCCATTCGATTTTTATGTTTTAACCTCTACACGTATGTCAAACGTAATGGGTCGAAACTATTCCCTCTTATCCCCCTCCACTCAACTTCTGGGGTCGAAACTTAGCTTTGAGCAGCGGAGTTTCGATTAATTTAGTTTCGTTCCTGTAAGTAAAGTTTCGTCCCGGGTCGAGACTAAACTCCTTGGTAATTTTAATTTCGTGCGGGAACGAAACTAAACCTAGGCCTCGTATTTTCGTTTCCCTCGAAACGAAAATACGAGGCAAGTGAAATGAAACGAAATATTTTCGTTTCGTTTCACTTGCCATCCCTACTAACTTCCCGGCTAGAGCACAATGAAATGCATTTGAATATTAATCTTTTGATAGCGCAAAAAAATACAATTTTTAATTATATTCACGGATTTTTCAAGTACATTTTTCAATGCTCCTCACGTTTTCTTTGCCATTTACACTCCATGAGCATTGATAATAATTATTTTTATTGTTTGGCTATGAGCTGTTCTACATCATTCTAAGCGAAAAGCCTAAAGATAGAAAATGTAAATTAGAGTTGAAAAAAATGTCTGAAATTTTACTGCATTTCATTTGACACGCTTGAAGGCTCACGTTTCCACGATATTACTTACGTATTTAACGAAATCAAGTGAATAATTCCACAATGACTCCCAAATAAATGTTTAAACCAGTTTAAGAGCTTCCCTTACTCGATTGACCGCATCGACTTGTTCCCATTAACGATCACAGCCGATTTATTCATCGCTTTAATCACTGCGGCGGGCCACGCAGGTGAAGTTCTGCAGTGAGTGTGCCCTTGGAAATTCATAAAACAGGAGTTCACTCGGCGGGTTCGAACGCTGGACAAAGTTTCACTCTCGACGAGAGAACAAGCATGCCCACGGCGTGCAAACAACTCACCCTCCATTTATCGGGTGGGATTTCGTAATGGTGGACGCATGCATTTCGCGAAGGGTAGTACGTAGAACCCCCGTTGTGTTCCGTTTCGAACGGTCTATATCGCCCTTCGCGCGTCAACTGTTTGGCAATGCCTGTGGTGAATGCCTGCTCCACGAATATTACAATTGAGGATCCTCAAGTCATCCTCATAATGTGCTGTCGTCCACCGCGCCTTTAAATGGATTTACAGAAGTCACTGACGGACAAATTGATCCGAGTTTCACAGGAAAATATGGTATAATTACGGGGTGTCGAACAAAATTTACATTATCAAATTCATTTATCAATTTCATAACTCTTCAATGCTATTCCTTGCAATCACAAACATTATACTGCAAAATATTGGAAAAAATTGGATCACATTACACTAATCACCACGCTGTGCACTTTTTTTAAAACTGATTTAAATGTAGCCGAAGCGGCTACAGAAAGCCCACAATGGGATAAAGTTGGGCCTCTTTGGGCGGACGCGAATGTGGAGGGTAGACCCCCGTTGTGTTCCAAATAGATCTTTATCTCCCTTCGCGCATCAACTTTTTAGAAATGTTTGTGGTGAATTCCTACTCTGCAATACTCTTCCGGCGTTAGGCGATGATGAAGCTGGATATTGATGAGTATAAGAGAGACCTTGCTGATAGCTAAAGTGAACGTCTTTGGTCCTGACGTATTTTATACAAATCATAGATGTTTAAAATGTTTACAGCTTGGCTAAGAGAAATTTCGTTACTGCAACTTTTTCAGAGCTTTCTGGCAGATTAAATCATCGCGCTGAAGCACATAAATCACCCTTGTTGTTTTTTAACATCTAATTAACCATAAAACACCAATTCAGACCAAAAATAACGGTATTTGAGGTGTGTTAGAAAAGTAATGAGACTAATTTTGTGCTAACTTGATTTTTTATCTTTTCAAACAATAATGTTACCACCTTCAAACTACTTCCCTTAGGCAGCTATATACCTACGGAGTCGTTGTTCCCACTCTTGGTGGTATCGCTGGTAGTCCTGAAATGGCATGGCTATCAACTTGTCCGTCACCGTCTTTTGAATGTTCTCCAGAGTTCCATAATGATGTCCTATGAGGACATGTTTCTATATCTGGGAAATGAAAAAGTCATGAGGACTCAAGTGAGGTGAACAGGGAGCTTAGGAACAACAGCAATGCATTTAGAGGTCAAAAATTCACCAATGGAGATGGCGGTGTTACACGGGGCATTGTCATTGTGACGCATCCACTTGTCTGCAATGTCTGGTCTCACGTGAATCACTCTTTGCAGAAATCTTTCGCATGTTCAAATCGTCCGTCAAAATTTGATGCACGGTGAAAGTGTTTCAATTAAACAGTTCACTCATAATTCTTAATGTTAAACGACGGTCTGAGCTCACAAGAATCCTCACACTTTCAACGTTTTCGTTAGTTTTTGAAGTTGAAGGTCTTTATGAGAGAGGCTCATCTTCAGCGTATTCTCGGCCTTCCAAAAATTATTTGTGCCAGCGGAAAACTTATTCTTTTGATAAGCTGTTTCCCATACGCCAGTTTCAACTTTTCAGAAGTCACAATCACGGATTCACCAAGTTTAACACAATACTTTATCACACAACGTTGCTCTAAATTTCGATGCTCCATTTTTGTAACTCACAACAAAAACACAACTTTACTGATGGCGCTGTCAAAAATAATGATTTATCTGTATGGTGTTGAAACTTGCATTGAGGAAGTGGAAGATATGAACAAATCGGTCTATTACAGGTCGGTAGACAAACGTTGCCAGTTCGCTTGCAGCATTGCCTGTCTCATTACTTTTCTAACACACCTTGTATGTCCCGAGACTGAGGAGGTTATATAGTAGAGTCACATCACTATTCCTTCCATTTGCTATAATATTCAAGTTTCCGCATTTTAACCCACTTGAATATCGCAATTTTCAATAATCGTAGAACTTGTGCAAATATGACTCTCAGCGGATAAAGCATTCATTCACGGATATTAAAATTATGATCAACTATGGAATTCCTCGATATTTATGAATTACTTTTATAAGTGCTTACTTGAATTAAGTTCCTGGGTTACGGTACTAAAATTTATATCCATTGAACCCACAATTGTTTCTTGAGGGCAGCAAAATTTCTGTCTTACGAACGTAAAACAAAATAGTTCCTCCAACGCAGTGAATAGCGACTTTGTTATTGGAGACTCAAGCTGTGCATTATTGGATCCCAATGTATTTTGCGCATTCAGTTATAGTTCTCGTCTCAATAATATACCTTAGCCCTTCCGTGACTGAGGGGAGTAACCTCAAATCATGTTAATGTTGCATAACTTTTTTCAATTTGTCCCTTTGATATTTTTTGTATTAGAGCTCAACCACTTTGTCATTATTTAGGCGACGATTGATTTATTTTTTCCTTTCAAATTATTTTTGAAAACTTCAATTTTTATTAGTGGGGTAACTTAGTTACCCCGCACAGCTGTTGCCGGGAGAAAAAAAACCTTGTTTGTTATATGAGTGTAGGAAAAAAAGTTGAATGCAATAAGTTTTACCAAATTATAACTTCAATACCGCCATTACTCTACATGATGGCACCTTTTGTAGTAGTTTTTTCTTAGCATGTTAATCAATGTACAGTCACAATAGCAAAATATGAAAGATTCCTGTCACTTCGCACAAAAGCAATGTAAAAACTAAATATGGCCGATAATGTATTTATAAATTAAACAAAACAAGATGTTATATCGTTAAAAAAAGGGCCATGGTGTTGAGTTACAGGAGACTAAAATACAACATATATTTTATGAATTATAAATGGGGTACCTGAGATGGCTCACACAGTCGTTTGCGTAAGTTTTCTAGGCACAGACACGGAGGGATTAATATACCTACCCCAGTGTTCTTGTGTGGAGAGACAGCACCCATTTTCCTGCTCCCTAAAATACTGTACAAAATACTTGGCTTTCTTCGATAATCCAATGGTTGATTTGTTTTATTAATATTTGCAATCTTCCTTTCCAGGTATGTTTCCATGGATTCAAGGCAGATTATCTCCCGCCTATCAATACGCTTTACGTAATCATGTGAGTAAAACTAATTTCCAATGAAATATATTAGTCAATATACCTGAAATACCCTGATGGTCAAGAAATAGAATGAAGAAATGAACCAAAGATTAAAAGGTAACAACTGTGAAAAATTGAAAGACGTGGACATTAAGAATCATAAGACGAGTATCCTCACAAACCATTGAAATACACATATTTATCTTTTCGTCGCTATATCATGCATTAACCTGGATCCGCCCAATGTAACAAAAATGTCACACCCTGTATCGCTCCACTCTAATGGCTCTTGCGTCGTTCGGGCACGGTATATTGTTGTGTTTTATACCTTATAAGAAAGAGGAAGCTAAGTGCTTCAATTCAGGGTAAGAATTGTCAAGTGAGAGTGAAGACCTATCATTTAAGTACCCCTGGTACTTAGGTGCCTTCCGTAGACACTAAAAATTGACGTTCGCTTTGTGTAAATATTTAATTTTTTCATTAACTATATGCGCTACAGCGACAATTTTTGGTATGTATCAACATAATGATACAATATTATTAACAATACATTAATATGTTTGGTATTGCTTTCCATTTCTTTAATATACTCAGATAAATGTTACTGTGACATAAATGTCACATTGGGCGGATCCCTATGCAAATCTTCAAAGTTCCGAATTTTATGCTCTAGTCAGAATTTATTGCATTTTCAACGTTTTTTCCTTCGTATTCCCGCCAAAGTATTTATTATTTATCAATTAATCGATAAATTTGCATTTATTAACTTTTATTCCGGTAATTACTTTTGAATTAAAATTTTTAATATTAGGGATATCGATAGCTTTGAGATATTACACTGTGTGAAGCCAAATAGCTTCCGGAAAACGAAGACTTTGACGAAGTATAATCAATATACCTTGAGCCATCAGAAGCAGCAATTGTCACTGATGAGGACATTGCAGATGACCAGACTGGTGGACTTGTGGAATATTTAACGGGAAGACAACTTCGGGCAAGAGTGGAGCCTGTTTTGCAGCTTGATAATGATAATACTAATGAATTTCAAGAGAAGTCCGGAAGAATTTCGGTACCAGTTACACGTAAGACAAAATATTCGAAGTCAACGAAGCGTACATCACTTCTCCAACAGAAAAAAGTAAAAATAGAAGCAGCCAATTGGCGACGGGAAGATCTTTTTGTAAGATATAGGTTATTCCCGAAACAGATCTTCCTGAATTGAGGGAAAAATCATGCGTAGAAATTTTTGAAATGGTATTTTTCGGATGACATTTTTTTTCTCACAGCAGAATCAGATAATTATACTACGTTTATTGTTTTTTCGTCTCCTCGTATCAGTACAGGGGAAATGAAAATTTTCATAGGAACTGTTATGGGGTTGTAACAAGGTTCCATCCAAGCGATGCTCTGGGGAAGATTCTGGTGATGTTTACAACTCAGTGCTTGCCGCAGCCAACCAAAGGAATAGGTTCCTTGTGATAAGTAAATACCTTCACTGTGCAGACAATACTATGCCCGACATTATAGACAAATTGTGGGAGCTTTGCCGTAAATCACTAAATTCAAAGAACGTTTCAAGGGGATTTTTCCCACTAATTAAACTCTCTTTTGGCAGGAGTATGATTGCGTATTTTGGTATCCATCCTTGCATGCAATTCATTCGGCGGAAGACAATCAGTTTTGGTGGTGGTGGTGGAATATTTTTCCTCGGCTTTTGGATGTAGCTGTTCACAATCTGTTCACAAGCGAAATCTGGTCCCTGCATGTCACAATTAGGCGTGTAATAGTGCAAACACAACTGACCATACATCGATGCAAAGCCAAGTATAGCCGCCGTACTACTTCATTTTCAACAGAGGCAGACAGTGAAATATGTTACGATGCTAATGATCAATTAGTCTCTGTTTTACTATAACAAAAGATGGCGTTGCCGTGCTGGAGAACATTGCGCTTCCGTCAAATGCACTGCATGCGATGCATGTAATATGAACATATATTGCTTTACTACTTACCACTCACAATGGTACGTATACGCCGGCATTGAACTCTAAATCAATCTTTAGTTTACATATTTGAAACAAATTGATTCAAATTTCATTCAATTTTATACTGTATTACACTCTTATGTGTTGTGAGAATATTTTTCAAACATGTATATTTATTCTATGTATTTTCCAAAATTGAGAAATGCATTTTCAACTGTTTTACTTATTAGCCATGTAAAAATATTATTTAAATGTACCTTCAACAAATCCATTGATTGTGTCAATTCAAGGTTCTGTAATTTCATAACACTCCTGCCGAAAACTTTACATAAATTTAAAATAAATTTTCTTGATGTGTATTTGACAAGTTTATAATATAAACATTATAAATTTAAATATACCCCACATTTGTGAAATAACATTGAAAAAATCCAGAAAATTTGTACATCTTACAACATCACAATTTACATTGAAAAGTTTACGAATCGCGGGCAATGGAACTCTGAAAATTATTGCTAAATTTTTAAACAATTTACTTTAAATTTAAACAAAAGCTTAAAAATAGTGTACGTAATTAATAATATCTTTTTCTAGTGTTTTTTATCATTTAAATGAGCAGTGCAGCTCAAATGCGAAAAATATTTGCTTTTTCTGGGGAAATATTACCTTGCACCAAAAGACAACAGATCCGCCCAATGTGACATTTATGTCACAGCCTGTATCTCGGAAACTACACAACCGATCAACGTAATATTTTCAGAATGTAGTAAAAATGAGACCCATACCATTCCCCTAGAATATGAATTATTAATCTCAAAAAAAATATTTTGGGCGCATCCAGGTTAATGTCTATCTCCTAACTTCTTCGCTGGAAATTAAATTACATATTCCATTCATTGGAACAATATTGAGCACGCATATATTTGAATGTGTTTAAGTGCTTGTAAAAATTGGTGCAATGATTGGGAGCACGGAATGCATGTCAAAATAAACATAGCATGCCTTGCAGGCGTTCATTTTCTCTGCCAGTTACCCAGTTACCTATCGAGGAACGATATCGAAGAATCGATTTGCTACCTTTGTCACCAATAGTGATCGATCGTGAAGGAAGCACCCGTTTCTAACACTGAGCTAATCTCTTCGCATAGCCCTCCCCAATAGCTCGGTCGACAAGGGTGCAGCAATTGTAGATCAATGCAAACCTTGCTGCAGGGGAATGAATATTTATTGACCCAACTGCATTATAAAAAAAGTTTGTTGATGAATTAAAGGGTGTTTTCAGCCTATAAAAAAATTACGGTATATTCCATATTAGGAAAGCTGACCAAATTACAAATTACCAACTCATAATGGTCAATTATTTTAATTTCATAGACGTCAATGCTATAGCTATGACGATGCGACTGTAGAATTCACTAACTATTCTCCATAGGAATTATACGACCCAACTCATGACGGTTGATCTTCATGAAACCTATCATTTTCAAAAAATGAATCCGTTACGTGAGTAATATAAAATAAATTAAAGGTTAGTCTTTCCATTTATTGAGTATTTCCTCCTTTTTTGAGAAATCGAAATCGAAAATCGTCGACCGACTCATCACGATGAACGCTATTTTGTTCAACTCACTCGCAATTTAGGAGATAATTCATCACCATTCCATAGTATGGAGTTAAGGTGTAAATATGCAATAAAACCGTGGTAATACGCATTTTATTGAGGTATCCTTTGATAGTCCCCGTCACTATTTTGAAATACCGCATGCCTACGCAATTATGACAGTTTTGAGGCAGCCTAACTCCCGCAGACCACCGAAACAGTGGTCGCATAAAATCGAAGTTCGTCGTGAAAGCCAAAAGAACCACCACACATCGCCTCAGGGCACAAAAAATATATACGAGACAGGCCACGGGGACATAAAAAAAAATATTGGAACTTTCGTCCATTGATCACATTTCACAATCAAGTCGGCTCTTCATCAAATGCCAATTTTCGCATGATGGTCTCTCCAAATCGGATATTAATCCCAAAATCAGTCAACTCAGGGCGGAGGGGAAAAGATTGCGACTCGCTGAATAGTGGGGGATAGGGTGATGGAAAAGCTGGGAGGACTAAGGATATTGAAGAGTAGACGGGAGAAAGGGACCGATGAGCGAAGGAGACGTGTAGGGGTATGGGTATAGACACACAAGGGTGGAGGGAGGAAGTTTATAAGGGCAGAGGAATTGGCCGGAAGGGAGCCGCAGCGCCATCATCGTCGGAAGGGAAATCAGTGTGCAGCGAAGGGTACAGCCAGCGGCGAGCTTTGGAATCAGCAGAGAGAGGAAGCGAAGCGAATTTTGTGACTAACCTGTGGACTCCGACGGTGGTGGATTTCGATTTTTACACATAGAGCCCATCGTTTAAGTTCACATCTAACCGGATCATAATCAAGCATCCGTTAAATCGCTAGTGAAGCAATGGAGGATAAATTGGACATTATCGCAGAATACCAAAGGCTGAGCGGCCGAATAAAAGAAATGTAAATACCAAAAAAAGACTTATGAATCTCTTCGTATTCTGCCATTATATTCGTATTCTGCCAATATATTCTGCCATTCGTATATAATATACATATAATACTTCTCCAAACATGACTAGGATACTAACATACATGGATAGGATAGGTCTGACTAGCTGTAAATAAATAAGGATCACAGATCTGCAAATCATTTGGACCCGAAGACGGGAGCTGGAACGCGCCCGAAACTGTCGTCCGCAAAACATGTATCAACGCGGTGTAAACCCGGAAAACCATCACCACATGAATAGGATTCTTAGAGTTCAGAAACTATTTCGTGGCTTTCAAACGGGTGCTTAGCTCCATTTCTCCCGACGTTTCAAAGAAGGACTTGCTTATGATCCTCAGGGAATCTTCTGACTATTTCGATTTCACGCATAGATCGTTTGAGTTAAAATCTAAACGGATTATAATCAAGCATCCGTTAAATCGTTAGTGAATCAATGGAGGATAAATTGGGCATTATCGCAGAATATCAAAGCCTAAACGGCCGAATAAAAGAATGTACATACCATAAAAAAAGACTTATGAAAATGCCGATTACTACTTTTCCAAACCTAATTAAAATTATTTGAGTGTAGATACTGTTCTCGGATTTTCCACCGGGTAATTGGCTCTGTATTTCCAAACGTTTCGAAGATCGACTTGCTCTTCATCCTCAGGATCTCTTCTGAAGATCACAGATTCAGAAGATCCCCTATGGGTGAAGAGCTATGGGTGAAGTCTTTCCTCTAAACGTCGAAACATGGAGCCAATCACCCGGTGCAAAACCCGAAAATCGTTTCTGCTTATGATACGCCGGAAAATCTAAGATCTTACAGGATATTTTTATGAAGATTTTAAATGTGATACTCCAAGCTCTATAATGAAGGTTTCGGAGTGACCTAATTGATTTCATAAGGGCTGGCTGGCAGTATCAGGGATAGAGGCTATTACGAAGAAAAAGGAGAGGGATTCCGAATAACCTTCGATCTTAGACGGTAGATCGGATCCGGCGCGCAGTGAGGTATTGAGGCTAGGGGGGGTTTAAGAGCAACTAATCCTGGGGAATATGGAATACGAGAAAAATGATCAGATAAATGGTTCGAAATGGTGAGTTTTACGGCTTTCTGAGAGATATTTTATTAATCCTTACACTACCTTAAGTAATATTTTCAAATTAGGTAAAATGTATTATATATTAAAATTAACGAGTTCTGGGAGTTTATCCCTCCTCCACCCCCCATCCCCCCCCCCCCCCCGGCCCCCCCCTCCCCCCGCTGCGCCCCTGGATAGGATCATTCACATTGTAACAGTTCACAAGCTATCCAAACATACTCAAACGTCCATTAAATCGTAAATGGTGGCAAAATTGGTTAGGAAAGATTTGATGCTTTCCCGGCGAATGATGTGAGTAAACTTCTCTCGGGTTTCCCACCGGGTTAAAGGCTTCATAATGGCCGACGTTTCGAGCGCCGACTCGGCGCTCGAAACGTCGGCCATTATGAAGCCTTTAACCCAGTGGGAAACCCGAGAGAAGTTTACTCACAAAATTGGTTAGATTATCGTGGGGGCTAAAATATTGGCATACCAAAAAGGAAGACGGGCATTTAACTTTAGGCATAGAAGTTTATTTCGCGTTGATGATGGCAGACTAACGTTATAAAAGGCCGGCGGACATCATCAAGAAATTAGCATAAAGTGAAGGGAGAGCGGTGGAATTGTTAATAACTTGTGTACTTCGGTACTGCTCCGGAAACGGAATCGTTAATACCAGCAAATCATTATCAAAACATTCCACTAACTTTCCAAGATAGTAGTAAGATCCACCCTTTTTCATTAATCCAAGCAGCACTACCTCGAAATTTTGGTTTTAATATTTTCTTGAAATTCAAAATTCAGCAACTCCTCGCTAGAAAGTTTTCGTCCTGATGGAAACGAGAGCTCTTCATTTTAAATAATTTCCATGATATCCGTTATTTCATTATCTCCATCGTGAAACAGCTGGCCTGAATCTATTTCTAGGAATAAATTAACTGTATTGATATCCGAAATTTCCTCTGAACTGGGGATTGGTGTTCGTATGGACCGACTAATGGAGGCCACGCTTCTTTCTGGCAATTGTGAAGCTCCTAGGGAAAGCTATATTTCTGATGAATTTAAACTTAATTTAATTAACATTTATCAATGCGAAGAGTATACACTTAAACCTCTGATATACCAAACTTTCGCATTCCTGGAAGAATCAAACCGATATGCAGTATAAACTTGTCTGATTGTGAGTATCACACCGATAACCTATCATTCTGCCCATCATGATCACGATTTTTGGCAAGGAAAACACAAAAAAAAGTAGGTGTGCTACATGAAAAATCCTAGTGGTGTGTACACTTATTGAAAAAACTACATTCACGAACAGCGGGCTTCTATATGTTTAGTAACACACGGACGTTAAATGTCAACAAATTTCATATTAAGGAAGTTCCAAGTATAAAAAATGAATCGCTAGCTATACTGGCGCAAGGAACATGGGCAGGCCCGTGGGAATATAGTGATTTACAATGCCTCGTGCCCAAAAAATATGATGACTGTATCATTTGATGTTTCAATGAGGGGAAATTCAGCGGAAGAGTTTATCGTACCATCCAATCGATTCATTCTGAATGAGGGCGCTTCGTGGCTCGGCAGTCAGAGTCGTCCAATCAGAAAATGTCGGAGATGTGAAGACGTCAAACCAAAGGCTTGTCGCTGAAGATTCATCTTTCATCTCTTGACTCGATGCAACTGTCATTCCCAACAACTTAGCGTGGTTGATTTTAGCTCAATAAGGTATTTGAGACCTTAAGTAAAGCTCACTCGACAGATTTGAAAGACCAGTTCACAGGATCTTGAAGCCTGTTAGTGCGTAGTTGAATGAATTTAAATTTCTCTCAACGCCTTGGTAGTGTTTTTATTTGAACAATTTAGTTTTCATAGAATCAATGGACGAGTCCAAGACCCGTTTAATTTCTCTTCCTTTGAGGAACTTTTTCATTTAATTCGGAGAGGAATAGGTAAGATTGTATTAGCGATAAAATTACTTATACTGGGATTGTAATTAATAACAACATAATTGAGGATATTCTGTAGTGTCTATAGACCTGATTTAAAAAATTTACTGAATAAATGCTGGAGTAAATCGATAAAATAATACATAAAGAATGGATATATCAAGAATAAGTACAGCTAAAAATGTCAAATCGTTATTTGATGTTTCTAAATTAAGAATACGATAAAATTCAAGATTCTTGGACCGTGGGACCTAAGTACGAGTTTAGATATTTTTTATCACAAGACACTTTCCCAGTTGAAAACTATATCATTTGAAACTTAAAAAAAAAGAGACATTAGACAAACTTTTTCTTAACTTGGTTCGTCAGTCAGTTTCATTGATGGAATCTTGCCATTGATTTTTCACCTACTTCCCATTGACGCATCGGCTTGAAATTTTGCACATTTGGTTGCTTCCTATGACAATACAATACTCAATATTTATAAATTTGAAATTTTTTCATTGTTCTCTAATTAACAAACTTTTCATATGAAAAAAATGGGTTTTAATTTTCTCAAGAGATGAGGATAATTTCATTAAAAATCGGCCTATATTCTCGTGACCGAACGATTCTGTCTAGGGGGTTCAAACCTCCCCCCTACCCTCCCCCCCAATGCCAAAGATATATAGAATTAAGCGTAACCACTCCAACTGATCCTCCTCCTCGCTTATCTGTCGTGTTCCTGGTCATTCTAGTGCACCAGAGAGCGATAAAAGACGCAGCAACATTCAATAGAAGCTTTTAGGAGCACCCCTATCTTCACTCACAAGGCGCGCATGCGTACAAGCTCATTCACAGGACGTGGTGATGCACGAAGCTCCTCCAACTTCCAGTAATGAATTCAATATTTCACTGTTGTTTTGGCGTTAGTTGTACATATTTTGCAGAACTTTCTTTCACGGCTCTGTTTTAATGGATTTCATGATTCACCATCAAAAAGTAGAAAATAAAGAGAAAATAAAAAACAAGACTTTAAAAAAAAAATTTAAATTGCCCAGTAAAGTAAAAAACTAGCTTTCCATCACTCGAAGAATAAATTTGGGTGCTGAATAGGCTTAGATACTAATATTGCGAGCCGATCCATCCTCACCTATCAGACTATTCTCATTTCCAATAAAAATTATCTCCGAGCGATGAAAGGTTAGTTTTTTTTCTTTTTAGTGCATTATCAACTGTATTTGGAAAAATACGTGTTTATCAGTCTTTTTTACTTTTATTTTTCCATGAAACTGGGAAGTATAATATAAAAAAACTCACTTGGATTAACAAAATCGTGGAGCTCTTTATTGAGTTTCTTAAATAATTTTTAACTCTCGGATTTTTGGATTCAAATACTAAATATTCTGTAATGATTGGCATCTCGGAGTAAAAGTCTGAGAATATCTTTTTAAGGGTTCATTGAACATGTGCTGGACTCGTTCCTTGATTCTGTGAACTGGTCTTTCAGATCCATCGAATGATCATTACTTAGGTTTTAACTCCTTTGTTGAGCTAAATTAAACTGCGCTAAGTTGTTGTGAACAAAAGTTGCATCGTTGAGGAAAGAAAATGAATCTATTTACTTAATATTCAGGAACGAAGACATAGGTATACAAAAATCCGCAATAATCTTATTGACGACAAACGAGGTCTTTGCATCGAGTCATTGTCACTCCCATTGCCTCTTATTTTCCACATCCCTGCATATCTATGAGCAGATCGCATTTTCGATCCGACCTGAATCTCTTTCCACTTGCACTGCGTCCGCGAAGCTATGATTCCGCTATTAGACCTCTAGTGGCGCATCGGCTCAGCGTATTGACAAACGCAAAATCTAGCAACAGCATATTCCTCTCTCAATGGGAGTAGTCCGCAGGATTCACTCGCATTCATCATCCGCACCCACCGAAGTGCACAAAAACTCTCCTGCACCATGAATGCATATTTCCACCCACACTGAACCAGTGATACTCCTATGGTTAAGCAGGATGACGGAATGAACTAATCTATGAAACAAGAGAGCTTGTGGTACAGATAATGTTACCAAGGAAAACACTTATTGAATTTCACGATTTATTTAAAATGTTACTACCAGTTTCGGCTGTCTGTTTAACAAACCATTATTAAGCGCATAAATACAAGTCTGGCATTTATATACTTGATAAAGGCTTGATACATAAATACCAGTTTGGTATTTACCTACTTGGTAATGGCTTGATATTCGGAATCGGTAATGTTTTTTTATAAATTGTAGAAGTCGCATAATATTTTTATTTCTTATTTAGAGCCCTTCTGCCACGTGCAAGCTTCAAGTATGCATTTTATATCAGTGATAAATTATCATTTCATGTCCATCAACCCTGAAAGGGTTTGTATGACGTTGTATTTCGCTCTATTTTTCCCAGCATATCTTTTCTCCTCCATATGGGAGATCAGGACTCATTTTTATGGATAAAGGGTTTTTATTTTTGTTATTTTTATATTCTTTTTTATCAATAGCACAGCAAAATACAGAGAAATTTCTTACCTTCATTTTGGTGTGCTAAAATATTTTTCAAGCATAACCAACATTTCATAAAAATAACATAATTTAGCACATGAGAGAGTTACCTTAGATCTTGTATGACCATGATGACATAGACCTTAGACCATACCAGTTTACTAAGATTT
Source organism: Ischnura elegans (assembly GCF_921293095.1). NCBI lineage: Eukaryota > Metazoa > Arthropoda > Insecta > Odonata > Coenagrionidae > Ischnura > Ischnura elegans. Next base: position 83,613,875 of record NC_060251.1, on the reverse strand, counting down.
ACATTTAATACGCCTTAAAATTTGGGTTTGAGATATAAAATGAATGTAAATTGTTATATATCATTTGCTAACAGTGAAAATATTCATTCTTTCAGAGATAAAAGCTAAATTTTTAAAGTATTATACATTCCCAAAAATATTGCTAATTTTTTTCAGCTTCTATGTTCACTATTCGTTAAACTAGATTGTACAATTTAGATGTAATCAATATCATTTGATGGAAGATTATTACCAATGATCATAATTAAACTTGGCAAAACACGCCATACAAATGAAATAATAATTCCTCGACATTACACTATGTAAATGCGCCCCGGAAGAAGTCCGTAATCCTGCCTCCTCGTAATTTTTTTAACTTCCCTCCCTAACATGCTGATTTTAAATGTTTCATTTAGTTTTACCGTGTTACACTGCAGAAAATGGGTAAGAATAAGTCTCTCCGTCAATTTTATTTTAAATTTAGTAAGTATTCTAAATCATAAACTCCTTTCTAGCTGTGTTAAATTCAAGAATTATATTTTCTCAGCTGAAAAAGTAATATTCTACCTCCCAACCCCCCGAATATGGAATACCTAATGAGGGATTCATAAAAATGTGACTGACTTTTCCGTGAAATCCTTTTTATTTAAAAAAAATGGAAAATGGCTGTTCAAATGGCTTTCCTCGTCAATGAAAGGCAAACATGTCTCAGATCCAGGGCTAGGCAGTATTTCAAATACAATTATATCAAATACAAGTATTTTAAATACAAGTATTTTAAAATACGTTTTTCAATGCATTTGTATTTTTTTGGTATTTCAAATAGAGATTTAAAGTATTTTCCCATTATACAATAAAAAATACGTTTTTAAAATATAAGTAGCTTTGATAACACTAGTAACATCATGCTTCAGAGATTCCTTCGTTTTCGTTGGAATCATTTTCTTCGTGTCTGCAAAAATCCACAGCGTTCCAAGGCAGTTTTTAAGATCTCTCAGTTTCCATTCAAATGTATTTTGTATTTCAAATACATTTGGATCATTATTTTGTGTTTCAAATACCCAAGTCAAAGATATTTTGTATTTTGCATTTCAAATACGTTTGGAGTGTTATTTTGTATTTTGGGTTCCTAATACTCCTCTATCTGTATTTTGCCCAGCCCTATTCAGATCGTACATACCTCGTGACGTTTCGCGCTGTCGATCTCGAACGATTTGTTCGCAGTATCGCGGGGCACTGTAGTGTGGGGTGGGAGAGAGAGGTTGTGAGGGCAAGCGAGCGGTTTCAGAATGGGGTAGATTGCTCGCGAGGGAATGGAAGATTACGGTGGAGGGGAAGGAGGTAACCAGGCAAGCACACGAAGGGTGGGGGGTGGGAAGGAAGAGGATATAGAGAGAGAGAGACTAAAGTTACGACGGGAGGGCGAAGGAAATGATTTGGCGGGCGGAGCAAGCCGATTAGCCGCAGTTTATTGGCCATTAGCCGGGTATCCGGGGACGTTTTTTTTTGCAGACAATGAAAGGGGGAGGGTATTTTTTTTATACAGGGATGGGTTTGCGTGTGGAGAAGGGGAGCGAAGAGAAGAGTCGGTTGATTTTGGGCTTTGGTTACCGTGGAAACCGTGAGGAGAAAGGGGAGTGGGTATAGATTTGAACCATATAAAGGGTTCGCGGAGGGATAACATAGGTACGAGGAGGACCGTGAGGGGCGAATCTGGTGTGGGTGGTGGTTGAAAGAGTTAACGTGTTATAAATGGCGCGGTGGGAGGAAGAACAGTTTTTCGCCAAACGTTTTATTCCCTCTCGTTCTTCTTTTTTTTCTTCTTTTTTAATTGACGGAAGTGATGGACGGAGCGCTCCGATGAATCTCGAAGGAAATTATTTTCCTAACCCCCATCCCAGCGGGAACGCTTTAGGTCCGGAAAAGAGGTCTAGGTATGTATGTGTTGGTTAAATATTTTCTCTCTTTTATTTTTAGACCTTCGTCCAATGTAGGCTTCATTTATCCTCCAGCAGAGGGAATCAATATTAGTTTATTTCTGTGGGGGTGAGATTTCTTGATAGCAAAATTGATTGATTTGTATTTCAGCACAACTTGACCTTAGTACTCGAGGTATTCATCTTTTATCCTTGCCGCTGATTAAACGTTTGAGAAAACTGAGTTTTGTCCTCCTCAAATCTAAATCAAGGTGATTTACGCTTCTACAAATTGTTGCTAACTAAGAGACACCAATATGAAGAAAACGGCCATATATTTTTTTAATTAAATGAGCTTTGAACGAAATTGAGAAATAGAGAATTGGAGGGTAAAACAGGCCTGCTAATTTCATCCGCTCAAGGCTAAAATACAATTAGGATAGAGGAACACGGATAGACCATCTATCCAAAAGCTCGCTTTTTATCTCTAAAAAAATTCTTCGACCCTTTATTCTTCAAATTTTGAGGAAGGTTGTTCCATATATATACAGTTAATGATGTCAAATAACACAAAAAAGGCAATGGTAGGAAGAAAAATATACAATATTATCATTTTTCTCTCGCAGTCTATAAAAATTTGTTGAAAGCAATTATAATCGTGGTGGAGATGGATTCAGTGGCATATAAACAGGGGGGGTGTCCGAGTTACAACTCCCTCTTGAACCTTTACAAGAGGCGGCAGAAACGAGTAAGATGGCCTCAATAAATAACTTTTAATAAATGCTCGTACAAAATTACTGTTTTTGAGTCCTACACATCACGTTTTCATCATCAAAAATCCCAAAATTTTCTGGGGTAGGACTCCTCTTTGCCCTGGAGTGTTTTCCATAGACTCTGGAAAGGCCCCGAAATCCCCGGAAACCCCCCTCCCCCAATTTTAAAATCCTGGCTACGCCATTTATACTTATGCGATGAAAACGGAAAGGAATACACAGATACTAAGCCTTTTAACATTTGGTCCGCAAGATAAGGTAAGGATACAACGTTTTTGCCACTGTGCTGTGCATACCTTTTGATTGGCCCCGAAAGTAGTGATCTGACTTAAATTTACCGTCAACGATGGCCTTCATATGGCATTCACTTGGTGTCTCGCTTGCCCCAACTTTCTCAATTGTACGGAATGGAAGTACAAGTCAAAGCCTCTCAACTGTACATCCAACTCATGAGAAACTTTCTCGAGGGTAATTAAAAAATCCGGCTAAATAGTTCAGAGAGGCTACATAATTGTAGCGTATCAAAATATTACAAGCAAATTCCCCTGGTAAAAATCTCGTCAATCATACCATGAGTGCAATTTAACTCATATCCGCTCACCGTAGCCGTTTGGATACATTTTATTATTCTAAGCATATGTGGCTCTTGAAGAAAACCCACTCTCCTTTTTGCTGTGGAATTGTCACTAGCATATTTTTGAAGCTTGCAATAATCTAATCCACTTATAGGTTTCTTTTAAGCCGGTGCGAAACGGACATTAAACAATGGACCACTACTGTCTGAAAATTTCATGCAAGTGTTTTAAAATTTAGCAGGAAATGGCGTTGAATAGATTACTCTAGCTTTCCTTGATCCAAAAATATGCTTTCCCCGAAAGATTCATTCTTTATATCAAGATCACTCGTAGAAATGAAACAACATAAGATTCTGACCTCGTTACCACCCAGTGTAGATGCATGACTACAGGTGTATACATGACTACAGAAACAATTTCATACATCACCAAAATATTTCACTGGATTGCTAAAGATGAGCATTGGAGCAATGCACCTAAATATATTCACAATCGCAAGCAGAAAGTTTTCTGGGCGGATATGGGTTAAATCAGTTGATGTGCAACTAGCTGTGAATACACTCCCTTCCAAACCCAAAGAGTACATATCAACTGCGCTTTGTACTGAAATAAATGTGGCGTGCTTAAGAGAAAGTTTTTTCGTGTTTGCATGATGTTTTCGCGCAACTAATTAATTATTCTCGGTGTGATGATTTAAAATACTACACCCTCGAAAAGTTATTCATCCATAGCTTTACCTTCCTCCTGAGCATCATGTTTTGGAATTTTTCTCCGAGCGTATTTGGGCTCTTCAGAGCTTTTATTTGCTCCTTTAAAAACAAGCAAATTAATTAAGAAGGGGAACAAGGAGATGATTTTGAAATTTCCAGAAATTCATCAGCAAAATTATATTTTCCAACGCCAGGGCACAATTTTCCACTCCTTTCTCCGTAAACAACGGGTTTAATGTGTCGAAAATTAACAAAAAATATCACGACTTTTTATTTATTTTAAAAATGAGCAAAAAGTCGATTTTTTTAGCATTCATTTCAAGGGGAAAAGATGGATGTTTTGCAGTCAAGTTTCATATATTGTCACAGAAGGTGGAGTATAGAGATAACATGGAGGGGGGGGGCGGAGATGGAAAATTTCCAATAATGAACGAAAAAAATAGAATGGAAATGTTGGGCTTTTTACAGTTGAAATTTAGAAGCGGCAGATAACATTGAAGTGATTCTTAAGGGTAATTCTTTATTATCCACACCTATATACCATCCTCGGAGCTAACTCAATGAGCAAGCAGCCATTGTAAGATAAGACACCAGCCACATTACTGTAATTATGTGTAGAAATTAGCTTATGGTGAGCGTTATTAGGGTGATTTTACACCGGCCTAACATTTATTTAAGTACAATTTTACTCAAAGTAAACGAATTGAAATATATATATTTGTTCGCCAAAAGAAGCGAATTCTACCGCCTAAAAATATAGTGTTATTCTTAGATGAAGTAATTCATGTCGCTTTGAAGCTATCTGATCCTAACTACCCAATCTATGTAGTTCTGGCTCGTAATCTCTTTATTTATGTGAAAGCTGTGTACCTCTCTCCATTCGCTCCTAGTATTTAGGCCGACTCGTTCCATCTTCTTTTGCATATTATCTAGCCCACGGATTAAATCTTTCAATGTCGCGACCCGTTTTATTGACACAAACTGTGTAGCCTGAGGCGTGTAAAGTAGCTTCTCCCAATTAAATTTCGTTTGAAAATCTTAACCAAATTATGGGAAAATAACCTTTCTATTCATAAATTTTGAAAAGGTGCTATTGCTGATGATTTAAATTATTATAGGCTGGAGGCTTGTAATCATGTAAAATTCATAAAATTTTCTTAACTACCATTTGAAAGCCTTTCTTTTTAAACAAGAAATTCCACTCATCAGTAACTAACAGTAGTCGCTATTTAGAACTTTAAGTTAGGGTGCATAAAAAAATGCATAGAAAATTGATAAAATTTCGCCGCGTTGACATTCATATAATTTTACTGTAATTATAGCCCAGACTCTGTTTCGCGTGTGCACGGAGAACAGAAAGTCTTAATGTCTTCATCCCCTTAGATGGCACATAATTCCAGCTTGACTAGTCTTTTTCGGGACCAGGGGCGCCGACTTATAAAAAATATTGGGGGGGCCCATATCCGAGATCTTGCCCCGGGAAGAGGTTAAATTCAAAGTGTGTCGCAGCACCGAAACACTATCATGATTCACACCACCTGATTCAGTTAACCTGCTTAACCTTATAATTATTTGTTTTAACACATTGTTGACTTTATTTTAAAAGGTAACTATTGTCAAACATGGGAAATAAAAATTACCAATATATTTTTGTGATTTCACAAAGCATAATATAACTTAATTATTTTCTTGAAACATTGAGGGGGCTCCGCCCCCCCAAACGAATCTTTGAGGGGGCTCGGGCCCCCTCAGGCCCCATGGAGTCGGCGCCACTGTAATCGGGACACATTACTTGTTTTAAAATTTAAGCTATCGTCTCAAAATATTCAAGAGTTCATACGTGTTATTGTTGGCTCGTATCTTAAAAAAGCAAGAAACATCTCTGTATTTCCTCGGAGGAATAATGTTGAACTTCAGATAAAGGTAAATGTTGACAAATCTTTCCTCTAAGAACACAAAAAATGTAAAGGCCATCATTATTACAAAAGATATTCTACTTAAAATAGTTTCAGCTTACAGAATCCTTCATCCACTCCTCGGTTACTAATAGTAGCCACTAGTTAGAAGTTTAAGTTTGGATGAATAAAAAATGCTTTGAAAATTGATAAAATTTTGCCGCGTTGGCATTCTCAAAGTTTTATTGTAATTACAGCCCAGACGGACAGAATAGGAGATGCTCAAGTAAATTTTGACAAGTATTTCCTCTAAGAACGTAATAATAGGCTAAGGCTATCATTATTACAAAAGATATTCTTCTAAAAATAGTCACAGGTTACAGAATCCCTTCCTCTAAGAATTTTCCTATCCCTTCTATTGTATACGTGCCTCAGATGACCCTATCACATTTTCCCCTTGCTTCTCTACATGATCTTCCGGAGCCCGCTCCCTATCCTTTCCCTGATCCTTTGACCCCTACAAATACTCATTCATCTCCTCGTAATAAGTGAACGGCCTCCTAAATTCGGGTTCCGCACCCTCCTTTCTCCCGGACTCCGTATGCGGTATTAACCAAAAATCTCTAAAATCGAATATCTAAATCGAAGTTAAGGGTGAATGAAGTATCGCGTGAACAGAGATCTTTTTCGAACAGAAAAAAACCTTAGCGTTAATAGTATGGTAACTGACGATGATATATAATTGCCATTGATGGATAGCCACAACTTACCCCACTAACTTTTGGCCAAAATACCTTTTCGTAAATATAACTAAAATAAATGAAAGGAGAACATCAACTGAAAGCCCTTGGCCTGAACAACGGATTGCTCTATTTCTGAACTTCTATCAAATGCGAAATTGATTTCAACGTTTTGAACAGCGTAATACGTTTATATCCTTACAAAAACATCATCTATTCCATAATAGTCTTAAAGAGTAGGGTTTAATTATTTTATTAATATTTTATTCTGAATAGAATGACATTCAAGAGTCACTACATTATTCTATTTTAGGTAAAATAGTCGATCCAATCTAATCACGTTTTATACAGAATAGCGTGATGCTCCATAGTATTTGAACATCACATTCTAGTTTTTTTAAATAGTTTATCTCTATCACATTTTTTTTCGAGATAGGGATGAAAAAACACATTTCTGTGGCTTGATTATTTCATTTTTAGTTATTTTCCATTATTGTGCGATATTTATAATATCTGCGAGCAAACTGCTTGTATATATTTATGACAGTATGATGCATCCAAGCAATGACGGATCCAGAATTTTTTCTGGGGGGCACAAGGGTCTGACAGGCAAACCGTCTTCGCATTTTTGAAATTAAAAATAATAGACAACAATTAATGTACGAAATACTCTCGTTATTTTTATATTAATTTCTTAATATGAAATTAAATGAATGTAGCTGCTTAATAAACAAAACAAAAGGAAAGTAATGATAACCGCATTTAAAATTTTTTGTACTTTATAAGCGTCCGGGGGGGCATACCCTCGTTCCCCCAATGACTCCATCATGGAGCTCTTCATCGAATTCCTTAAACAATTTTAAATCTTGGATTTATTCAAACACTGTAAAATCAATGATGATTAACGTCTCGGAGTAGAGGTCTGAGAATTTCTTTTTACGTGTTAATGAAACGGGTCTTGGACTCATCCCTTCATTCTATGAAAGCTATGATTTTCAAATAAAATAACTACCTGGGTGTTGAGAAAAACTGGAAATTAATTTGACTAACTACTAGGTGAATTCAAGACGCTGTGAAATGGTCTTTTAGATCTATCGAGTGAGCATTACTAAAGGTTTCAAATTTTTGTTATGAAATTTAAATGTAAAATTTTATTTCAATATCAAATTAATAATATGAAATTAAATGAATGAGGCTGCTTAATAAACGGCACTAAAGGGACGTAATGATAACCATATTATAAATCTTTTGTATTTTTTAAGCGCCTGGTGGGGGAGACAAGCCACCGCCCCACCCCCACCCCTAAATCCGCCTATGCATCCATACGATGTCACAGAGGATTTATCGAAGCCATTTTACTGAAAAGGAATCTGTATCGCCATACATGTGACCTCTATCCATTTTACTGCTGGAATAACCCATTCTGGTCTCGTTTGTCTCTCATTATGAAGGGTCCCTTTAATATCGGTATCGCGTAATCTTTCTGTTCCCTTTATTTCTTTTTATGCCATAATTTTGAACCTGATTGGTGCTTTCGTCGCCGTCACTGAATACTTTCCTCCCTTTGATCAGAACAATATTAATATGTTGCGCTATCTAAGATCCTTTTACGATAGCGTTTCCTTACTGTTACTGGAATAGATAAGGGATTTTATATACTACAACTCGGTCTTATTTCCTATCTTATCAAAGTCTGCGCGAAATTAACTGTTTTTCGCAAAAGCACCGATCAAAATTAGCCCAAAAAGTAAAAAAGCTCGAACGGCGAAATATCATCTGATAACCCTGAGTGTTTTGATATAAGAAATTAAAAAAATAATTGTGAAAGGCGTAGTTAACTAGTTGTTGATGAATTTTGACTGTTTTTTATTCATGAATACCAGTAAAATATATTATGATTGGTCAAAATGGGATTTTTTGTAGATTCAATTTTTTCTTCCACGAAAATGTATGTATTGATATCAAAGTCACACATGTGTCTTTAAAAATAAATCGTTTAACCACTACCGCTCAAAATATTTTCTTAACTTGAGAGCAACATAGGGGGAAAGCACGTAAGGAGACGCCTGTAACTGAGATCTCTTTTTTGGCAATGAACTATTACATCAACCTCTAATGCATTAGCGAAATTTGGTTCAAAAATATTTATATTATCCAGATACACATGTTAAGTGTTTAGGTAAACTACATGTGATCCAAATTGTTGAAGACGCATGGCTTCCAAGCGTATCACTATTACACTCCGTGTACAACATTTGAGTAAACAGCGAACTGTATAACTTGGAGTTGCGAGTATGTGCATGGATTAGAAACTGTTACAATTATTTTTTTGATGGCCCCATGGTTAATTAGTATATTTTATTATTTATGATATTATTTTTATAAATAAGCTTCCTGTAGAGTGCACCTACAGCAACAAACTACCCCGTGAGCAATCTCAATAAACGAGGAGCGAGATAAGCTGGGACACCAGGTGTTAACCATTGCCAGAAAAATAAAACGTTAGGAGCAAGTAATGAGATATTTGGCTGCCTGAGTTAGGCCGAGTTTTTTATTGTTTGAGTTAGTTAGCGACGCTCATATCATTCATTCAAAAAATAAGACGCATGTGATAGAATTACATTCCTCGATTAAAAACCTCCCCCTCAAGAATAGGCAGAGCTGTACAAGGTATTATGTATTACATATACAGGGTGCATCTCCATGTTACGAACTAGCATTGTGACTATATCTTCATTCTAAAAAAACTATCATCCAGCCCTGAGGATTAGGTTCAACAGATTCAGGCTTGAATGGGTGGAAGTTAGACATATTTATATAAATAAAAGATCCTAGCACTTTTCCATAAGATTGTCTTGTGGAAATCTTGTGGAAAAGTGCGACGATCTTTTATTTATTTAAAAAACCTGAGGATTATGTACGACCACCATCATCGACCATCGACACGTTGCGACTGCAACAATAGAGAATCTGACCCGGATGAGAATGAGAATTCAAATCCGACGGCCATTTATTAGCATTATCAGCAGGTAATATTTCATATTTTTCTAACCAGCTTGAAATTGTGAAGCGTTACGTGTACGGCGTTCTCTCCAGTGGAGTACAACTTCTTCATCTCCACCGAAATCACGTAATCTTCTCGTGATAAATATATTTATCTCTCTCCCTCTCTTTCGGAGTTCCACTCGCCACCATGGGTCACCAGATCCGACTTTAGTCTGGCATCCTCCATCAGTTCCCCGAGGCAAAATGCGTTGAAAAATGAGAACGGAATTGGATGTAGGGCCAACCCCCTTTTCGTCGAGTGTGTTTTTTTTTCTCAACAGGTACGAGGGGACAATTTTCGAGTTCTCCGCCCCTTTGACCCCAGAGGGTGAACCCGAAAATGTCAAAACTCACAGTGTAACGGGTTGATGACAAAGTTTGGTTCGACCGGGACGCCAAATTACTTCAAAAATGGATTCCGAAACGTGAACGAAGAAGCTAGATAGGCAAAAGTTCCGATGTGCAAATCATGCTACCGCCGCTAACTTTTCCTTCTACATTAAATTGTCTCTTTTATGATTACTTATTTCAGGATATTTTATATTTTTCAGGGCAGAGAATAACTTTAAAAAATTAAAATTATGCTTAGTCATGATCCATTACAGTATTGGTACGTCAACAAAAATTTATAATAAAATCCGTAGATCCAAGCGTGATAGAGTCGAAATTTTCCTTATTAAAATAAACACTTTAAATTTTACACGATTTTTTTCCATTTGAAATTTTCTAATATAGGTTGTAATGAATTTTATAATATAGGAACATTGTAAGTTTTTTCAATATGACAATTTAATAAATCTATTTTGACTGAGCACAATTCATCCATTTATTCATGTACCTGAAAGAGAGTGCTTTGGAATCGTTTGATAGTTAGTTTTTATGCTGATATATCATATTACATGTGAGTGATTTAATCTTCTAATTTTTCGTTGGTAAACTGGCTATGCAGGAGTAAGATATTCAAGCTATATTAATAGCCTAATTTTGTTTTAAATAGGAAACCTTTAAATTAAAAGCTACAACTGAATCGAAAAAAGTTACCTTACGACAGGAGGGCATTGAATACTGTGTACATCATGCCAACGTCACTCATTGATTCGCCGCAATAGAGTTTTAAAAAATAGTTTGAAATTGGGGAAGTGTGCCTAAACATTCATGACCAGACCAGAAAACAACTCCAGCGCAGTACAGCGGATATATGATATTTGAAAACGCCCTTATACGCTCTCTTAAGGAAGCTAATGTGTGAAAATAATTATAACATAACATTTAAAGAAAAACAAACATAACTGATTATTTCTACAATGATTTTCACCTACATAGAGCCTCAAATTATGTGAATCTATTTTGGTACGAAAAAATTATTTTTGCTCAATAAAACCCCAATGTGATTGGTATTTTAGAAAATCATTTATGAGGTTAACAGCAATATTTAGATAAACTAGGGCTCTAAATTATGTCTTTTTCACGTAAAATGTCATGAATGTATGTTTAGGCATAACTCCCCAATTTTAAACTCTATCTTTAAAAACTCTATTGCGGCGAATCAATGAGTGGCTTCGACATGATATACACAGTATTCAATGCCCTTCTGCCGTAAAGTAACTTTCACCGATTCAGTTGTAGCTTTTAGTTTAAAGTTTTCCTATTTAAAAAAAAAGTAGGCAATTAATATAGCTTGAATATCTTACTCCAGCATGGCCAGTTTACCAACAAAAATTAGAACATTAAATCACTCACATGTAATATGATATATCCGTATCAAAACTAACTATCAAAAGATTCCAAAGCACACTCTTCCAGGTACATGAATGAATGGATGAATTGTGCTCAGTCAAAATAGATTTATTAAATTTTCATATTGAAAAAAATCTTACAGTTTTCCAATTTTATAAAACTCATTTCAACCTGTGTTAGAAAATTTCAAATGGAAAAAATCGTGGAAAATTTAAAGTGTATATTTTGGTATGGAAAATTTCCACTCTATCACGCTTGGATCTTCGGATTTTATTATTAATTTTTTGCTGACGTACCAATATTGTAATGGATCATGATATTTGATAATTTAATAAATGCCTCATTATTTTCAATATACCTCAAATCGTAGGCATTGCAGCATCAAAGGTAAAATCTCTCAATCTCACGTGAAACTACGAAAAACTCAAAAAAAGTATCATTGCCGAAGGCGAGGGTTGAACCGAGGACCTTTCTCAGGACCTGACATTTACGCTATTCTATCTCTCCGTCTCTAAATTGATTTTGTCCATTTCACTCAACTCTCACGTCCATCATTCCACATGATTATGACTTAACGTCTCCCCCTATCATTTCACATTCTCTGAACTAATAGTTTATTTCATTTCCGCTTTCAATAGCTGAAACGAGAGATCGCCATCACAGATTTCGATACACGAGATACTCTGACAGCAGTCATTCAATCTTCTCAATCCACAGAAAATTATCGTTCCACTGCCATCCTCATCTCTCTGCAGTTGAATTCTCCGAAGTCTTTTCAGGACGCCTTATTCCATCATTTTCATTCCAAATGAATCAAAATTGCTTGGGGTTGATCGAAAAGGTCCTGGATTCCGTGACGATTGCTGTGAAATCTTATTCCGAATTCTCATTTCTCTCCCAATCCAAAATATCAATCGCAGGACTTAAAATCATGTATTGAAGAAATAAATGGGGATGCCCATTCAGAACGATGATACCTTTGTTGTTACTTTCAAAGTATCACCCTCTTTACGCAGGGTTATGGGAGCCAGATTGCTACCCTTTGCTTAAGGCATTTGAAAATGGGTAATTATACGTGCCCTGGGTATTTTATTCTATCTAGCTGGAGCACCTCCAGTTCATTAGGGCTTGGCAGATGCATACACCACTAATAGTAAGCAATTTAATAGGGAAAATCTCTAATTCAAAAGAGACTCCTTTACTATCTTTTAATTGTAGTTCATGGAGGCAGTGCGCCCATTGAAGAGAAAAAATGAAATATAAGTGAAATTCGTGGCCTTATATTTGAATATGAAGCTTACAATAAAAGTGGATTCTTTTTACGATACTCTAACTATATCAATTGAAATAAAGAAAAATATATAAAATATGAAATAAACAAAATATAGAAAAAGATCGCCATAAAAATGATCATGGGGAAAGATTTAATTGGGTGGTAATCATATGAGATAAAATATACTTATCAGTTAGGATATTAGGTAGATTACAGAACAGGCGAATGAGGCGTTTATGAATAGAGCAAAAACTGATGAGAGGATTCTCTGCAGGAGTTTTTTTTAGTGACGCAACGAAGAGTCTGACCTGTATGAAGCATGAGGCTTTTCAAAAAGGAAAGTTGGACGAAGAGGAAAACGTTTGAGAAAAACCTCTACGTGGTTGATGAGTAGATGTACCAAAATTTCTTGAATACCGATAATAGATTCTGTGCAGTTCAAACGTTTCACACCCAGTATTGTAACTTAGGCTATAACATATTTCTGTTAGAACGCCACGTATTAGATTCACATATAATATGCACTGTAGGTTTTTATAGAAAAAATCGTGTCACTGAACTTATTAAGACTACTCTTAGCGAGAGTTGCCTGCATTTATCAGTATAAGGGCAGGTTTATTGGTACACAATGCCTTCGTTATATGCCTTTTAATGCAAATTAGATTATTCAAGGGCATATGCGTACAACTGAATTGTCCTTATAATCATTTTGAGTCTAAGTCACGTACAATTTACTGTGTACCGTATTCGATTACAATATTGATTTTATTAACCTAATTTAGACATTTTTGAACTGAATTTGACTATATCAATTTGATCCTACCATTGTGTGAACAATATCGTCATTAAAAATACTGCTTTCAGGCCTTGCTAGCCGACAGCATCCCCAAAACTGACCCACCAGCAAAATAAGTTTGTCCATGGCTTGAGAACGTTATTTTTTTAACGGGAAAGGGAAAGAGGTTTGTTCATACGATTTTTCTCGCATCGAATTCCACGGATCGGAGTAGTGCCATCTTTTATCCCCACGCGACAACTTGAAGGGCGATGTAGAATTATTGCCACGGTAGCGACTGGCATGCGGGGCCCGCTGCCCGCTACGTTTGTGTTTGATGGATAGCCCCCTGCGAAATCCCCCACGCGAGGCCCCTACGAAAGCATTTTAAAGTAAAAAAAGAGTGGGAAATTAAATGCAGAGAATAATTTACGACGGTTTTCCTGGCCGAGGTATTGCAGGTATGTCGCAGGAATGTATCCGGCGAGGGTGGTACCACGACGGCTGACGTATCGACCAAGAAGACTGGCGACTGTAAAACTGAAAATACACCGGCAGAATGGAATCGAATGATTTATTTCGTACACGCTTTCGACCCTGTTTCCACTCTGATATTTTGAGATTTCTCGAGTAATTTAGGGTGCGTCTTTGGGGAGATTAATCTTGCCTGTAAATTTCCCTAATCAACTGCGAATTCGAATCTACAAACATGAAGAATACGTTACTGTGACGTGGGCACGGAATAAGGTTGCAAATTTACTCACTATTTTTATAGGAGGGCACGAAGGATGATAGGTAGGGTAAAATGAACGTATATGAACGGAATCGAAAGCTGGGGGAAGAGCTAGAGAGGAAGGTTTGCGATTGGATTTAAGGGATGCAGCGGATGTAGAATGACTATTTGCTAAGGAGCCAATCGATTAAAAAAAACGAGATTGACTATATCATATATACAATACATTACATACATACATATATACAATACATACATTACATACATACCTATATACAATACATACATTACATACATACATATAACGCAACACAAACGGGCAACATGCTCTGCACCTATCACATCAATTTATGAAAAAGCCCTTATTCCGATTAGTCTATTCGAAACATTTTGCGAAAAATCCACAGAGGAAAAAAATCATACGCCTTGACCGGGATTCAAACCTGGATCCCTCCATTTCTGGCCGAGTGCTTTAGCTACCGAGGCATCATTCTCTCCTGTGGAAACTTGATGGCTATACCAGGCAAGGTGGTATGGATATTAAATCCGATTAAATTATTCGCGTCACTCATAAATTTTAATTGTGTGCATAATGTTTTAAATGCATGCTTCGTCTCCCAGGAAAGGGTTAATCCCAAGAATACAGAGTTCTGAGACTAGGGATTATCGTGCCAATCGAAAGAAATTCAGTTTTTTTACAATTTCATTAACGTAATTACTCAGCAGATGAATGTGGGAGCATAGAAGATAGATCTTTAGTCTATTGATCTAAAAGTTCTGGGTTAAATAATGTAAAAAGACTCAGGATACCTTAAATATAATCCATAACAAGCCAGGAAAAGGGGAACGCCCAGCAGCGTTACTTATAAAATATTTAGAAACCTGTAGCCCCGTCTGGGCGATTTCCTCCCTCACCTTTCCAAATCAAAAGCTTTGGTTGAAGCTTTAAGTTAGAGAACACTAATTAATACCATTTTTAGATTAAATTTTGCACTAAATAATTCAAATGGAGAAGGAAGAGAACAGCAGTCATAAATAAAATTAAGCCTAGTAGCTGTAATTCAATGCCGAGCTTGTTTAGAAAACAAAATGTAGAAATGATGGGAAATGAAGATAGAATTGTAAAACTATAGGGCTATTTGATCTAAATGAAACAACACGATTAGTTAAAGACTTTAATAAGTGGCGCAGAACACGAAAGAAACAATAAAAAACCGATTTTCTATTCTAATATTGTAAAACTCCACTATATTATACGCCCAGGATAAACCAAAGAGTATATAATTACGTCACTAACCAAAATTTACTATTAACTTAGCTTTTGAGCATGTATCATTACCATTAAATTTCTGCACAATGATCCCTTAAAGTTTTAAGTTGATACAGTAGATGCTTAGCAGGAATTCGAGCGTATTTATTTAAATATCCTACTGGTTAAGGTAGACTTATACGGAACATGAATCACCTGTTATGTTTCCCCTCCAAATTGGATGTCTTCGATTCACCATAAGGTTCTTTCCATTTCATTCTAATTTTAAGTATAAATGCTTTTCTTTGCCTTCCCTTTACCTGCTTACCTATAATTATTCCCTACTGCGCGATTTTAGCATTCCTTCCTTTTACATTTCATGGTCCAGTCTCTTCGGAATTTCCCCTTTGTCCTTATGCCTTATTAAGTAACTTATGCCTACGCTACCCAATGGATATTCACCATGCATATCATTTCCAAGCAATGAATTAGATAATGCTATGTGCTGATGACTTAGAGCAGGGCGAGCCCTATCCTAGTCTACCAACCCAGCATTAGGGATGAAACATAGTGTGAGTGAGTTGTGCCATTTCAAATGACTTTCCCACAAAGCGAAACTCATACGAATGGTGCATAAGCACACAGTGATTACTGACATATCGATTTATACCCATACTCACTCCATCTGGACACGGATTCCAGGAGTTAAATAGCAGCGATGCTGGTCGCAGATGCGGTAATGAGGTTCATGATCAAAGGAAAAGTTCGGCTTTGAAAATCCACTCGAATAGACGCTGGGCATAAAAACCTTTTACCCCGTACTTTGCGGTACTTTACTCCGGTATTCCGGCACGCTCTGCACCTATCACATCAATTAATGTAAAAGCCCTTATTCCGATTAATTTATTCGCGCCACTCATAAAATTTAATTATGTACAAATGTTTTTAAGATGCATGCTTCGTCTCACAACTTCAAAAAATACTGTGTCTTGGATATAACTACTTAGTTGTGAGGTATTTACCAATGACTTTGGTACACTTCTATTAGAACTCTTATATATCCCTACTTCATCTCTATGTAAATTTCTTGAGATGGATTCAAATATACCTTTACTATTTTATTGACGTAATTAATCAGCAGATGAATATGGCAACATAAGAAGATAGAACTTTTGCCTCGTGATCTAAAGGTTCTAGGTTAAATAATGAGAAAAGACTCAGGATCCCCAAAATATAATCCTCAACAAGCCAGGAAAGGGAAAACGCCCTGCAACGCTGAATATATAATATTTAGAAACCTGTAGCCACGTCAGGGTGATTTCTGCTATCACCTTTGCAAATCAAACTTTTGGTTGAAGCACTGTGTTAGTGAGCACTAATTAATACCATTTTTGGGTTAAATTTTGCGATAATCACCAAGTAGTTTACATAGACCAAATATTGTTTCCTAAAGGTTTTTTTAATCGTGTCATACATGACCTACCTACGTTATTCATTAAATGATTACCTATACAGCACTAATGCTTATACAAAATTAATGGGGCTAGTCCGAAACGAGTAATGATTATTCATGAGTGTATGTCATAAATACACAGATATGTGAAATGTAAAGAAACAACTTTTACCTTCGGCTTTCTACTTCATCCAGTTCTATTATAAATGTAAACAATTAATAACAATTGGTTTCTTAGATATCCTGCTAGACACTCCGCTTTTTAAAACTGAATTTTTAGAAAGTGCTTGTCTAAAATATTTTATCAACCCCAAAAAATTGTCGATGAAATATTGACCCTACTACACACCCATGTTTCACCAAACTGAACGAAATCAAGCAAATCCACCACCCACGCCTCTGTCATGAACCGTGACCGGGGGTCAAGAGACTATTTACAATAGGGCGCTTCACATATGAAGAAATTTTAGGCTTCTCGATGTTATCTTACACACAACTTCGCTAATCTTCCTTCGCTCGTACTTTGAGCAATCTCTTCCATTTTGACACTCGTGACTTATTTAGCTACACTCTCCACTGTGAACTGAAGTATCTATTTTGTATTTCGTGGAACGGAGCAGGTTTTTTAAAAGGTTGTTTTCGCAGTGGAATTCGACTTCATGTGATTATTTTGTGAATACGTATGACATCTAATTGGAAACTCCCCCAAGACAGCTTAGTAACACTATCTCTTCCTCACTACGTAGAGTTCATAGATTTCATGAGTATTCACTAAAAATATGAAGCAGTATTCCATAGCGAAAACAGTAATTGCAAAACTCTGTTTGTAGAATTGGTAACACAGAATACAAGTTAAGGTGTATTTAAATTCAACTCAAAATATTTATTCGGAGATAAAGTAGAGATATCCAGAGGACCTTAAGGAACGCTACCAATATCATTGGAAGACACCACATCCGTAGAGTTATCCCAGACAAATGATGGCTTTAAGTTCATCACGATGAGACAAATCATCCATAAAAAATCTTATGCACAGAATTAAAGTTAATGAGTGGCACGAAGAAATGAATCGAAATAACAACTTTAATTCAAATTGATGATATAGGTGCAGAGCATCCAGAAATATGCCAAAGAAAGTGCCGCAAATACGGGGTAAAAGTTTATTATGTTCCGTCTTTATAATAATAATTCTTTTTAGGACCTTTTCTATTGTTTGCATACTACTTCCATTACTTGTAGAAATGTATTTAATTAACAATTCGATCTTAATATTTCTGCTACAACTTCCATTCTTCAAACCTGATTTTTCAACTAAGTTGAACTAAAAACTATTGAATCCTATCCAAAACATTTTCGTTGAAATATTGACCCTACTTGATACCCACGTTTCGCCAAACTGAATGGAGCCAAGCAAATCGACCACCACCCACGCCCTTGTCGCGTACCGTGACGGAAATAATAATATCCGGAGTCAAGAGAGAGACGAGGGCAACCATCCGACTCTCTGCAAGAAGGCGCGCTCTTGGATGATGAGCAGTGGTGTGGGGGGGAAAAGGCGAAGGAAGCGAAACGTACTAATCCGCAAAATTGAATTTGCGAATTCGTCGTCGAGGGTTGTTTATCGCGTTTGACGCGGCGGTGGTGCGTGGCGCTATTAACGCCTTGCCGCTTCATATCACGAAACTCCTCTTAAACTCCACCCTTCGCCTCCACTCACAATTTCCACCTCGGAAGAACAAATATCCTTTGGGTTGAGCCTACAAGCCCCTCTCTCCCCTTCACTGCACATCTTTCGCTCTTAACCCCTCTTAGTTGACTATGTGGAGTCGTGAAATTAGGGATAGAACCAAGATACAATGCTGGGATGTAAACGAACGAGAGAGTAGTCTCATTTTAAATAGAAGTTGTCTGAAATGGCTGTGCTAATTCTATATATTTTATCATAATTCAGGAAATTTATTTACGTAGATAGAAAAATATCATTTTTAAGCAAGATAATTTGGCAGTGAAAATAGTTGAGATTTCTTCCACTATTCTAAGGCCACCAATAAGATCTTGTTTTTCATCTCCATAACATTTTGCAAGAAAAAATATCCTTTGGATGAGCCTATAGATATCTGCTCTTGGTTGTGCATCTTTCGCTTTTAACCTCTTTCAGTTGACTATGGGACGTTATGAAATTTGGGATACAACCGAGATACAAAGATAGGATATCAACAATCGAAAAATTAACGTTTGTCCTAAAAAAATACTAATTGACTGATAATGATGTCTGCGCTTATTCTATTATTTCCCATTAGAATCAACTAAAGCTCTTTAAGTGGTAAGAAAAAATCTGCGGATGTTGTTTAAAAATATAATTACGGCGTAAAAACTATTCCGAATGCTGAAATATTTTCTTTGCAAAATTGATACTATAATAGTTAAGCCAGATAATTTAAGCTAACGCTACTTCTTGTTTGTCAAGTATATAAAATTTCGCATTATATTCTTGGCCTATTTTCTACATTTGAAGGCTAAAGATATTAATTCACATCAAGATCATGTGCACTATAACCTCAGGCTCCTACTGAGTCCACATTTTTCACCTAGGGAGAACAAATATTCTTTGGGCAAGCCTGAGCCTACAGCCTTGGCTCCTCGTCTTTCGCAATCAACTCCTTCTTGTTGACTATGGGACAACGTGAAAGGTGGAATAGAAACAAGGTATAAAGACAGGGTCACACGAAAGATAGTGAAAGCAATTTTCCCTTAAAAAGATGGTGATCAACCAAGCAAGGCTGTAGTAATTATAAATTTTGCACTTGCATTCTGCAACTTCCTTGATATATATGGTTAAAGGTAGCGTATCTCGAGGATGTAACTTAGTTATTTGTTAGCCTTTCTCGCTTTATAGCGGCGACATCTCATTCCATAAGTATAAAGAAAACAAGTGCAGATATATGACTAAGAAAGAAATTTCTACCTTGCGTTAACATTTTTCCTTTGAGAAATATATTTTTACAAGCCAGAAAATGGTTCAGCTGCGCAAAATTAGAGTACTTCCACTATACCCATACCACTTAACAGATCATTAATTTTTTGAAAAGTCAATAAAATTTTACGCGATAGTTCAACCTAACATCTTTACGCCAGCCAAATTTCCCTAAAAGAAGCTCATCCACGAAAAATGGCAGTAGGCATCATTTATTCACTCTGATCGATCGGTATTTTTTCGTAGCCCCAGAGTAGATTCCTGGAGAACACGAATATACAACCATACACGTGAAACATAGGGCCGCCAGAAATATCGTGATCGCCTTCATCCGAGAAATTCTGAGTTTGTGCACTGTAAAACGACATTAAGGCCAACGAGCAAAAGACCTTTACTCCTTTGCACATCAATTTCTGCAACCACCTTGAGACATATGCTGAAACAATTGCATATCTTGAGGATACAACTGGTGTATTTGTTAGGATTTCTCGCTTTCTAGCGGCGACATCTTATTCGGCAACTTCTCGAATTTCATTCAAAATCAGGGAAATATATGTCACTCTGTTTCAATTATGTAATTGTAAGCTATAGTATCGTCATAATTATTCAACAATCCTGTGATTATTTCGACGCCACAATCCACTCATTTCTCCTATCGCCCAATACTTTCAGTCAAATAAATTTTCTGTTCTACGTCCTTCATCAGGTTTCGAATACCTCTAGCTAGACCTCCATTTGTTAGTTTTTTTCTTCAACTATGGCATTCGATTGCCAATCATGTCTAATGGCGTAGCATATAACTCCCGTATCCTTCTCTGGCCTAAAATACAATCACTGTGCTGGCTTTCCGACCACCACCCTGCTATTGAAGTTCCCCTAAATCCCATCGTATATGACATATATACAGTAATATTTGCCACCGAGATAATGCCATGAAATTTGCAAGTCTTGACCTCTAGACCAACCCATTATGATGGCATTAGGGTTGGCTCTCCCCCTCTTTCGCCCAAAATGTCATTCATCTATAATTATTGAAATACTTATGATAAAAGATTCAAAAATAATTTACTCAAGCATTTTATAACCCTAATTCAAAATATCCCAAATAAAAATATTTATGGCAAGTACGTAAAAATAAATAAATATTTCTGTCATATCATTGGTTTGCTAGTCTGATTAGTCATATTATTTCAACAATCTTCCAGAAGTTTCGAAATCCGATATAATTGCAAACTCTTGGCCTAAAGTATTAAATATTCCAACTATACAGTTTGTAATGTATTGATATTAATTTCTATTCAATAACTCCATTAAATTCTCTATTCCTTTCGTTCAATTTTAATAGGGAATAGATATTAATTTGAATAATTTAAGTTTTGATAATACATACCCTTTACCTAAATTATACAAATAAATCGTTCATTCACCAATAACACAGATGTATAAAGTGGCAAATAAATACTGATTAATATTTAAATAAAGTCGAACCTGATCGCGGCTCAACAGGATCTATGCCCGGGAGCAAATAACCCCTTCGCCCAACCTCCTGGGAGGGAAAATGCCCCATCTTCACTACCCCAACATCCCATTTAACCACCGCACCTCGCTCCTAAATACACTCCCAATCCTCCCATCCAACCCCTTGCATCCCACGACACCCCCGATCCACCCTCTCGTGGAGCAACTCCATCGGGGCGCCATCTAGTGGAGTTCCCAATAATCCAATTAGGAAGGCTTTCGGGGGTAGTGGTAGGGGAGACTGGTTGCAAGGGGGTGGAAAAGGATTGTAGGAGGATGCGGGCGGAATTTTTCTCTTCGCATAAAGGGTACGAGGCGGTCGTGGAAGGAGGAGGGAGGATTTTGGAAAGGGGTAGAGTAAGGGGGTGTGTGGGAAGGAGTTTTAGGAGGCAATACCCTTAACAGAGAGAAGTGGAGTTCCAATTCTTCCGGTTTCCAATCCTTAGGACCCCTCCAGCATCCCATCCACCTTCGAAAACCTTCTCATTCCCGAAAAGCCGACCTTAAACCCAACCTCTCCTGGAGATCATAAAATCAACCCATCGAGGCAAGGGCCCGATCACTAACACCATGAGAACAAATCTTGAGCGGGTAGTGCTACTCGACTCGCGTAGGTAGAGCCTCGGAGCCTACCCAGTGGCGCCGCCACGGGGACTGGTTTTCCGGGTTACTACGTTACAACGCCCCCCCTTGAGCCTTTACAAGAGGTGGAAAAAACGAGTAAGATGGCCTCAATAAATGACTTTTAATAAATAACCGTACAAAATTACTGTTCTTAAATCCTAAAAATTCCGATTTTAACAACAAAAATCCCAAAATTTTCCTGGAGAGGACAATTTTCCCTGGTATACTTTCAATACATCCCGTAAGGGCCCCAAAATCTCCTACAAGAGGCGCCAAAAACGAGTGAGATGGCCTCAGTTAATAACTTTTAATAATTAATCGTACAAAATTACTGTTTTTAAATCCTAAAAATCCCGTTTTCAACAGCAAAAATCCCAAAATTTTCCTGGAAGGACCATTTTCCCTGGTTTATTTTCAATACATCCCGTAAGGGCCCCAAAATCTCCGATCGGCACCCCTCCTCCGGCCCATTTCAAAATTTTGGATACGCCACTGAGCCTACCACAGCTACTTTTTATAAACAAAGTATTAAAACCAATATTAAAATAATTGGTACGCCAAAGTGAAATATTAAGTCGTTTTTCCTGAAAAAGTTTCCTGGAAACAGGTGTTCTATCGGATAATATAGTTAATGGCGACTTAACAGCGTTTCTCTTCCTGTGCGATAGTCCTTGTTCCTCATGGGATTTCTTCCGTCATACCGGCATTACAAGGGCAATCTTCTCTTCATCCTATTTGATAACGCTTTTCTCCCTATTCTCTATTTACTATATCTTCCCCTCAACCACGGATTTCAGCATTTCCTCTTCCAATAGAACACGCTCTATTGGCAAACTCTCCCATTTCCATCCATCTAGGAACATTTATTCTCCTCTCAAAATTTTTAAGACTTCCTCCTCATTTTGCTATTCATCTATCCAGCCTCTATCAATGTCCTCTACACTCACATCTGAAATTCCATCATCCTGTACTTATTCTACTTAGATCGTTGATCATGTACAATTATTTCCTTTTTTCCTCACATTTTCTCTCAGATGGTCCATATAAGTCAAGACTAAGCACTAAAAAGGTCAAGCTAAAATCTAAAATAATTTTTCCGGGTACAATCTCTTCAATAAACTATTTTTTTTAATTCAAGAAGTTTGAAACTGGGAATTATTTTCCAAGTTAATTCATATTACACCCAATGAATAGTTCCACCACTTGAATCATGTAATAGTTCCCCCTATTGCATAATCTTTCATTGAGCAGTTCTCTAGATTCACCGACCATTATTTAGACATGTGAGGTTGATATCGCCTCGGTTGCAGCATTATATAGTAATGCTGCTTTCCAATATTATCCCTCACCCATAAAAAGCTCTCAACGTCCGACAGTGAAAAACCCTATTAAAAAGGCACCATCTCGTAAGGATCATAAAAATCAACTGATCGGCCGGAGAGCTTGATCTCCAAAATCGTGGAAAAATAGCTTGAAAAACTTGGGCGGCAAAAATCACTACACTTTGAACTGAACATAAAAATTCTCAGATACCAGACTTAATTACAGAACGTAAACTTATTCAATACTAACAAGTTAGGAGGTAATGTGCGCTTACGAGGAAATCTATGAGCGAAAAGCAAGAGATAATCTTATACCCCGGCATAAATTTATTTTTTTAATAAATTCTAAGGTAAATTTACAAATATGAAAATAAATTCAAATAAGGGAATGGTGATAAAATAACTACACCTGTGAGACTTTATATGGAGTCGGGGGTATAGCAGAGATAAATATATACCAAGAGAGTGGTACCACAGGTCTGCGAACTGACTATGAAGTTACACATTTGCATCACTTTACATCAGAGGAATACCACATTAATGCCTGCATTTCAATTGTATTCTGATCATAAAGCACCTACTTACCAACTGCATGAAATTCTAGGGTCTATGTGAGCGTCGCTTAACATACAATTAGAAAATTGAACCCTAA
The DNA here is from genome assembly GCF_921293095.1 of Ischnura elegans. Taxonomy (NCBI): domain Eukaryota; kingdom Metazoa; phylum Arthropoda; class Insecta; order Odonata; family Coenagrionidae; genus Ischnura; species Ischnura elegans. The sequence goes on along the minus strand of NC_060251.1, from coordinate 83,589,932 downwards.
AAATAAAGCAGTGTATTTTATGCACCCACGAGGTAGGCTTATGCTCTAAAATATAATTATTGGCTCATTAAATTTAAATTTTACATATGTCTCATGCTGACGTATGACAATACTCTTCAGTTAACGAATATTTCATTTCAAGAATAATTAATTATACTTGGCGACCTAATCGTCGAAGCATCTTTAAAACCTAGGACTATATTAATCAGAGAAGAATAGAATAGAATAGAATAGATATTTATTATGCTCTGGGAAAAAACCCTTGGAGCAAAAAACACAATTTACAAAAATAATGGCTCATCAAAGCAAAAAGTTCATGAAAAATGTCAAGTAAAGTTGTTTGATACGCACCTATAAAAAAGAAATAACACGTAACAAGGATTGAAATTTGACATCATAGGCAGACGGAATATAGTACATAATACATAATAATGATACATAATAGGCTGTATTTTCGTGGGAGTTTATTTTAGCTCTCCACTGAGTAAATCCATGTACAATTTAATTTTAAAAGCATGGATGGAGCCCCTCTGTCTAAGATCCTCAGGGAGAGAATTCCAGAATTTTGATCCCGTTATCAGAAATGATTTCTGGTAGATATTAGTACGTGGAGTAGGATAACATAAATAGTCATTTTTGCGAGATGACATATGGGTGGTTACTGATCTGTTCATAAAGATTTCCCGGAGATAATTAGGGATTCTCTCTCTGAAAATCTTAAAAAGAAGAGCACCGAGTAGATATTTCCTTCGATTACAAAGATTTAGCCAACCAAGGCTGATTCTGTACTGTGATACATGAACATCCTTTCTTAAATTGAATACATATCTTACACATGAATTAAGTAGCCTTTGTAACTTTTTATCCAGCTCTTTAGGCATGTCATTATAAACAAGACTACAATAGTCAAAGGAAGGGAATACCAGGGTAGAAATTAACATTTTTCGGGTGGATATAGGAAGTAAGTGCTTGTGCAGTTTTAGTTGATACAGTGTGATATTGACTTTATTACAGATTTCGTTCACATGTTGGTTCCAAGACAAATTTTTTGTGAGGGTTAGTCCAAGAGTGCGAACAGAGTCGCTGAACGGTATTTGATGGTCACCAACTACAACTGGAGGAAGGTGATTATAATCTATTTTGTTTAGGATCCTTGAGCTACCGATGATTATTGCTTTCGTCTTCAAACAGTTCAGTATGAGGTGGTTTTTACCCACCCATTTTGTGATTTCTCTCACGTCATGATTCACTAGATTAATACTATCAGCTATGTTTTTAATCGAAGTATGGATGTATATTTGAAGGTCATCTGCATATATCATATATTTACAATTTTTAATCGCAATTGAAATGTCATTGACAAATATAGAAAATAGCAGAGGTCCCAGGACAGATCCTTGAGGAACTCCGAAAGATACTGGAGCCCATGCGGATAAGTTATTTTCAGGTCCTAAGACTGCTTGAAATCTATTGCCTAGGTAGGAGCAGAACCAGTTTAAAGCTGAACAAGAGAAACCAAGCTTCACCATCTTATGGATTAGTAGATTATGATCAACTCGATCGAATGCTTTACTGAAATCAAAAAGAACTAGTATTGTAACCATACGCTTATCAATATGAAGTCGAATGTCGTCGGTTATCTTTAGTAGTGCCGTCTGCGTACTGTATCCATGCCGAAAACCTGATTGCATAGCGTCAAGTTTGTTATTGTTATTTAGGTACTCTGTAACTTGCTTGAAAACAATTCTCTCCAACATTTTCGACAGGGCGCACAGAATAGAGATTGGCCGGAAGTCAGAAGGTAATTTTGCATTTTTTGTCTTCTTTATCGGACGAATAAGTGCTTTTTTCCACTCCGATGGAAATACTGAATTATCGAGAGAATGGTTGAAAATTTCAAGGATGTAAGGTAATAGGGCATATTTGGCAAGTTGAATAATCTTTACTGGAATGTCGTCAACTCCAGTGGCATTTGACTTGGAGAACTCCAATACTTCGATCAGAGTCTCAGGAGTTACGTGCTTAAAGTAAAAGTTGTTATCACTGAATGGTATAACTCGCTCAAGTCTGGAGTTAGCTGGGGCATCATTATGACTAATCGTAGTTGACAAAAAGTAGGAGTTTAGCTGATCGAGAGTTATATTTGGGGGTAGAGAAGAGTCCCGTCTTCGAACCAGCCCAAGATTTCGAAGCTCACGCCAAATCAATTTCGGGTCTCTCTGCGAGGAAAGCTTCGAGGAATAAAACTGGCGTTTACTGTCATTGATGGCTGATTTAACGCGATTTCTAAGTTCCTTGTATTTTTGTCGCAGAGTGGAACAACCAATGCGTCGAAAGGCACATCGCGCTTGGTTGCGTTCTTTAATCATGAGTTTTATCGTCTCATTCAGCCAAGGAGGTGTTCGGCGTTTAGGCCGACATACCCGTAAGGGAAAAAAAGTGTCAGAGCAACTAGCTATGTTTGACGTGAAACAACCAAGTTTTCCATCGATAGAACTAGAGTTAAAAACACCATTCCAATCCATCGCTAGAAGCGCATCATGAAGGCACCGGGAATCAATGTTTTGAAAGTCACGGAATCTGAAAGAGGTGGGTGTGACAGACATAGATAAACTGAAGTTGTAGGTAATTTCAATCAAGTCATGAGACGACAGGAAGGGGACAGAAGTCTGAGAGTATTTTGAAACTTTTTCCAGATCGTCGACGATACAGAGATCTAACAGGGTAAGACTTTTTCCTGTGTGATGCGTTGCAGCATATGGTACAAGATGGAGATTGTTGCAATGCACAAAGTTATGCATGTATTTACCATCATAATTATTTCGTATGAGGTCAGCATTGAAATCACCAAATATAACAATATTTTTAAAGGTAGGGGCATAGTGCAAAAATGCATTTTCAAAGTCTATGGGGAGTGCCGTTTTAGGAGGCCGATACACGACACATAGCAGTAATTTCGAGGAAATTTCACTATGTATTTCTGATATAATAAATTCAGAAGTATGGGAGTAGGTGCCGGGGGAAGTGGCAAGAACATTTACATTCAAATTCTTTCGTACATATACGCCAACACCCCCACCACCTTTACCAATTCTATCATGTCTAAATATATTATAACCATTCATTGTAACCATCTCATCTGGTATGCGTTCTTTTAGCCAAGTTTCGGACATGCAAATTATGTCGTAGGTTGATTCCTGAAAGAAGAGGCAGAATTCATCAAAATGGCCAAATAGGGATTGACAATTAACGTGGCACAGAGTTAAATCTCTTGAGATCTTCTTGTGAGCAAGCAATGACTGAGTGTTAAAAAAAGATTGGCAATTAACACAACATATCTTAATGCAATTAGATTGAAAAACTCTTTGAACCAGATGGCAGCCCTTGGGTTGACAAGTTGGTTGCTAATCCACCAATGAAGAAAGTTTATCAGTATCCTCCGTCGAAGAAATGGTGAGGCGCTCGGAACCGTCTTCTTTGCGAACGTAAATCCTTCCATTGCGCACCCAAACATACTTGATTTTGCCATTTTTCTTCAAGTCGCGAACCACTGAGTACAGTTTACGATTGAAAGGCGTAAGGGATTCATTTACGTACACTGGGGCCGCAGGAGAGAGGCTGAAGCCTATATCTTTGGTAGTGAAATTTCTCTTCCCACTACGGGCGGCGACAACCTTAGAGGCGAGTGAATGCCGAAGAAAACGGACTATCACTGGGTTAGGTGAATCAGACCCTTTGCCATGCAATTTAAGGCGATAGCAATAATCAAGGTCAGACACACTGATGTCCACACCAAGCGCTTGCCCTACGTTACAGACGATAGAGTCAAGGGTTTCACCATCGACGAAGGGAACACCACGAAATTCAACAACATTTCGTAGCCACTCTTGCTCAGCCCTATTGAACTGAACTTGAAGACTCGAAACACGATTTGAAATTTGGATGTTGTCTTCAGATAGGTTGTCAAGGCGTTGGTTAAGGCTAGTGAGAGAAGCCGAAATACCTTTGAGGGCATCCGCATGATCAGTGATGCACTTTTGGATGTCGGAGAGAGACGATTTTATGTCCGAGTAACCCTCTTGAAGTTGCTTTACTCTATCAAGTAGCTCCTTAACCAGGTCAGCAAGAGGCTCTTCGGAAGATTTCCCTATGCCAGGTTTTAAGGGCGTGGAGTCAGAGCGAGAAGCACGTTGCCGAGATGTACAGGAATCACACACCCAGGTTTTCTGCAGGTCATCCAGAAGGGGATTCACGATGTGGAAAAAGGTCGGTGATAAGACCCGGGTCATTACTTCTTGGTATTATATACATGTTTTCAGATGATATTGAAAATGAATGATGCACTACATTCCCCTGCCAAATCATTTATGAACTTTATGCATGTGATTTATCCAACCTTTCCTTGACTTTCCATCACTTTCGCGTTGCTTAGCCCAAACGTTATCTTCCTCAAGTAACACGTAAATCCTTTCGTTCTTCTTGCAACCCTTTATGTTCTCCTTGTGGCTTATCTTTCATTCTTCCTTGCAATTACTTCATAAACATAATTTCATTAGGCCCATAGATAGCCCATTTGCCCATGAAAATTTACTTATATGAAAAAAAAGAATTTTTTAATCATTTAATTTCCTTTGAAGGTATTCTTTCGGTTGCCAGTTAGACGGCAGTAAATAGGCTTAGAAAGTTCTAGTCACAATAAATGGCCGTGATCCTGATAGTTGGGATTAATTACTGGGTATTTACCACGATATTTACGGTGTGGCTGCATTCTAAGAATGGGATAATATTTGATTTTTTAGGCTTCACCCGAAACAGTACGTTTTTTTATATAGCAATGCCCTGGTCCAATGGCCCATAAATGGGCCATAGGTACATTATTTTTATGTTTCCCTTAAATTCCTGAAAATATTGGCCATGTGCAACCCACCTTGCTTTACCACAAGGCATTACATTGGAATAAATCCATTACGAGATATTAACATCGTGTACATCATTAATACTCCGCTATTCCTGAATTCAAAGTACATTTCTCCTGACACATAAATACCTCCGTACCTAATTTTAGTCACAACAGATGATTATCTCTCAATAATATTAGAATAGGAAATTAAATCACTGAAATATACGGCATAATAGAAGAGGAAACTGAGACGTGGTATCAATCATCGTAATCAGCCCATTATTAAAGGTCGGCTAAGGGCTTACGGTATAAAATCTCATCCGACCGGCCGCGCAATAAACCTGTTATGCCTTTACATTGGACCTTGTCAGGTTAACCGCGCTCACATGGGTCATTAAAAAGATGAGAATGGGTTGGAGTGGGAGGGATGGTTTTGGATATGCGGGGAGGATGGAAAGATAGAATGATAGTACAGGCATTTTCACCCTTATAACGATAAAAGGCCAAGGGGTTCCGCTATTTAAGGACTCGTCGCATGGATGGAGTAGTTATCCGAATTGCTTTCCCGAGGCCACAACCTCGGTAGGTATGAGTATCCGCTTGAAAACTTTCCCCATTACGGGTGTTTGAATCCAGGCTATCGAATGAGAAGGCCTCCCGCCTCTCTGGCGGCGGGTTAACGCCCTCCGCGGCCAATCTCAAGGCTATAGGTTCAAATTAATCGCGAGGATATATACCTGTTCAAGATCTTTTGTTCCATATTATTAAAATATTAGGTGGATCCATCACAAATGAAAGGATTACCTACTTTCTCCCAAATCGATTTATCTCTATTCAATGTACATATTATACATACGTGTATATTATACATAAAGGGGGATGTCTTTTTGTCTGTCCGCTATGCGTCTCCATACGACTGCACGGATTGCAACCAAAGTTAGTACGTAGGTGCATGTCATGGTGCCAAAGCTCGTAGTGCTACTTTTGGTTGCGTCCGATGCGTCCTTTGCGTCGTTTTCTCGTTACCGTTTGTTTCGTCACGTCAAAAAAAAACTTCTGGGGTAGGATATCCAACCGGGTTGACACACCTCTTGACAAAATCAATGAAAAACATAAAACATAAAAAATCCCATGTGGTCATGAAATCCAAATACTTTTTAATAGTTTTTCCACTTGGATACCTACTATCCTTCCCGAGCAACGCCGGGTGGTCTACTAGTAGGTACCCAATACAGTATTTGACCTCGCCAACTTCGTGGCTCCAATTATTCCAATCTACTGATTCCTCCTCGCTGACTCTCATTCTCCTCATTTCAATGAAAACCTCACCCTTCCATCTTTTTTTGTGGTCCCGGAGCGGGACATTACAAATAAAAGGCACAAAAAAATTCTATTCGGATATTTTGCTCCAAAAATTTGCTTTCATAGGTGATATAATCACTCTTTCAATGGTTCAAAAAGAATTTTTACTTGAAAATACGAGATCAGAGCTCACTTAAGACCAAGTCACAGGCGTGCGGCATCACAATTCATAATAGATATGTCATTCCCTAGGGTCACCTAGTACTTCCAGGATATTTTCTTGGGGTTGACCGAATGCTTCATACGGGATTCAAATAGGAGCCCAAATATCTGCCCACTTGCTTCGCTAAATGACTTAAATTCATAGATGTAATTCGGGATAACATCATGCGGAAAACTCAACGCCTATATTTTTAAATAAATTTTTCAAATTAATAACTCACAAACCTTAACTCATTCCCGCATAGCTAACGTGATTCGACTACAATTTCAGTAAATATTCATTTACTAATTGCTCGAAAAGTGGTACTTAGATTACTTTTTATTTTGTTTCCAAAAAGATATCAAAATTTATATCAGTTTTTCACAGCAACGATATTAATAAATATCTTGCTATGAGTAATCTTATATCCTTATGAGATTCTCTATAAATGTCTAGTTTTCAAATCCATCTTTCACAAATTGTAACAATTTTTCGACGGATCATGAAGGACACAACTCATGAAATTAGTTTTTCTTGGTATTTTGGCGAAAATTCAATTCGTATTATTTGACAGAAGGGAGTGACCAAAATTTGAATAAAAATTTTGTTTTCCATTATAATAAGGCCAATGCCGATATCAAATACAATCCACTCGATTTCTATCGGGCCTCGTGAATTTTAATGCGCCTAGCTTTAACGAATAACCACTTTACTGGCAGGGAACGTGAGAGCTTAGACTGAGCTATGAGAAATAACCAGAGGGACCTGAGGCTCAAACTTGCTGAGAAACAGATGGGATATACCGAGAGATTTAAGAGAGAAATTTTCAGGAGGAATGGGGTTTAAAAAGAGTATGTACTAAGATGATGCAGAAAACCGTGGATAGAGGAAATAAGGAGCCCAAAGAATGTTTGGTAAAAGAGAAAAAGAGAGAAATAGTGTATGGTTCAATGAAACAAACGCTATTTCTCTCTCTATGGTTCATAGACAAATGGAAAATTGATGTTCCCCTATCCTGACAGAAGGACGACACTGAGACAAGCCATGCTGAATTTTTTAAAGTTAAACCAATCTTAACACGTAAGATACAAATAATAATATTAAAAGTAATCATCATTTATTAGCAATCCTACATCCACCCTCACCACAGCCATAGTACTTTCACTTACCCCGAAGAGTTGACATCAGTTAGAAGATTTGGTGTTAGATCAGTTTTAAAATTGAGTTAAAATGTATTTCAAATGAGTATGACAGTATAATCTGGGTATTAATTCTGTGTCAGGGGCGCAGCTAGGAATTAAGACTGGGGAGGGGGGTTTCAGGCGCAACTAATACCTGGGTGTGTGGGGGTATGGTATACCCACCAGGATAAGCGGTAGGTGCGAGATTAATAAATTGCGGAATTTTAAGATAAATGGGTCAAAATTGTGAGTTTTACGGCTTTCTGAGGGATATATTATTAATACTTACACTATTCTGTTAGTAATATCAATCCAATTAAGTAAAATGGATTAAATTTAAAAATTTCTCTGAGCTCTGGGGGGGTTTATCCCCCAAAATCCCCCCTCGCTGCGCCACTGTTCTGTGTTACCCATGTTAAAATTAACTTAACATGAATGTGTTTAACTTAAGAGAAGTTTTTAAATATATTTTACACCCTGAAGCGCCTGTTGAGCGTGCGAATTAGCGTGGTTTAACAGCTTTGGCACAATTCGCATCGAAATAACACGGTTTGACGTTCGCGCGAAGATTCGGCCGTGGAACGAAAGAGGGTCACGAGGATAAGTTAAAATGGGGCTCCCGGGTGACGCACGCCTGTTGGTGTGTTTGCGGGGTCCCATTAGACCTCCAACAGCGGCAGCTCCGTCAAGCAGCAGCTCCCGCTGCGTCGTCGTCGGTTTTAAAACTACCTCACTCGGAAACTCCCTCACTTGGAAATATTCTCTCCCTTCGCATTCCGGGGGAGCGCTTGTGAAGAGAAGAGGGCCGTGGGTAGCAAGGTGGAAAGTGCTCACGAACAGTACGGAAACTGGGGAGAGCCTCTCTGTAGTGAGCAGAGCTGGGTCAACAGTCAAACAGACAGACAGAAGGTCCTTGCCTCTCCGAGCCACGCTTCACAGCCCCGTACTTCCTATACCGCAGCGATTTCCTTCCGAGGCAAGGTCAATAGTTACACAGTTCCCGAGAGCGTTGTAAAATTTCTGGATAATAATAGCTCAGAGTAAGTACCCTACTGTAAAATACAGGAGATGGCCCACATTTTGGAAAGATGTCGACTTAGATAGACCGATAGGAAAAAATAATTGAAAGTAAATTACCCAGTTATTTTACCTAACCCATGTTAAATATTCAGATTCATGAATACCAGGGTATTTATGAATTAACTAAAATATGATCAACGATGGATCAAGCGTTAAATGCAGAGAAAAAAGTTAGTGTTGAATAAGTAGTAGAGATCAGACGTCATTCGATATATTTTTAAATTTATGTCATAAAACTAAATACACGTATGTTTAAGACACTTCAAAGTATGTTTAAAATCTTTATATAACCAATTGAACACAAGCAATAAAATATAAGACATTCTTCAAGTTAGAGCTTATAAAAAAAATAATTACCCAATTTCGAGAATTAATTAATACCACATATCAATATCTGGGTAAATGCCTATGTTCTCTACTCCTGATATTTTATCAAGATATTTTCTCCAGAGGCTACGTTAAAAATCCACTGGTTGTAAGAAATACATCAACTTTTACGGTAATTTCCGTATTTCCATCTTGGAAATGATCGAGCCAATCGATCATTCCCCAGTGACACTATCTGCTCCTACATTTCTATCTCGGCCAATCCTAGTTTCAGTGCATTTTTCCTCGTTTCCTAATTACCTAGGTAATAAAGCTTCATCTTTTATCAACGACCTAGAAACGCAAATACGCTTCTTTTGCTGTAGTAATCAAAACAGTTCGCTTGTGTATCGTAGATATCCATTTACGCGGAGCGGATAACATTCAATAAACACATGCACCCTTTTTACTTTCCCGGCGAATAATACCATGCATATCTTACATCATTTCAAATTTAATTGCTTAAGCTTACGAAATGTGCTTATTTTATAGCCATTGTTTAATATTAATTTATTTAGATACGATAACAGCTAACATCTGTTTTAAATTAATACGGATGTGGTATGGCACTGCGGAATCGGGGTACTATCATTTTTTTGTTATTTACCCAATAAATAGAATAATATAGCTATTTATGAATTCAATTGGAGGAGGGGCGCTACTTCGCACTTGACAGGCTGCGCCTCTGATGCTCGACATACATTTGAGATCCGACGAAATCTATGAACTAAATTAAATAGAAAATGATGGAAGTCTTCATATACTGCTGCGATCGAACAAAGAGCATTACACAGCTTTTTGAATCACGGATTTAGTTTGCAACCTTTATAGACACGGAGGCTACTTGCTAGGCAAGACTTGTGTGCCAGTGTTATTGTAATGCATTTTCACTAACTAGTTCACGAGTGAATGGATGAAAGATTTTTTGGTGGACCGGAGCGGAACATGTTATGAATGCATGTAACAAGTCAGAACAGGTTTTTGGTTGGGAGGTTACTCGGTGTTTTTTCGCGTTCGTTATCGCGTTCTCATCAACCTATATTAGGTAAAATATTATTTATATATAGGTGAGTTTTAAGCCTTAAAACTCACCTATAAACAATACCAATGAGCAGGCTTGCGTAAAGAATAACTTATTGTAGTTTCTGAAAAAATGTAAATGTTCCAAAAAAGCTCAAATCATTATTCATCCCGTTTGATCCATTTAAATGCGTCCTGCGACCCATCGAAAATCTTAGAGTCAGCCAAATTGGCCACATCCGTCCTTCAAGTATTAAAGACAGGCGTGAGCTCTTTCTATACGTGAAGGAATGGGATGGGTAGTCTTGGAGTACTTTCTGTGGAATCAGGGGGTGAGGATGGACCGGGAAGTGAGGTCCCAAGATGCCGGCACTCCCACCCGCGGCAGCCCGCAAGTTGGATTGCCCCCTGAGCCCTAAAAGCGGAGTTTATGGTCGACGGAAAAACGCTTTGCGGGAACGGACCGAGGGAGAGGAAGCGAGGAGGGATGGGAAACATTAAACCTCTCCCTACCCCCCACCTCCGGGTTTTCCAAGTTCGGCTGTAGCCTAGATGACGGCCCCGATTGGGTACGTGACATCGTTCTGTTTCGACCTATCCGCTCTACCCTTCTAAAACCTTTCGCGACTATTTCATCTCTTACGCCTTTTGGGGTGGGGGGATTTTCCGTATTAATTGAAAATATTGTACCGCCACATTCTCCTTGATATGTATTGCACTTAATCATAAAAAGTTTTAAAATTTTCAAGTATTAATATTACACCAAAAATATTCGTACACGTTTAAATTAACAAGTTAAAATAGTAGTATTTCGAAACACATTTCTTAAAGCTCATTTTGACATCGTCTTCTTAATTTCCAAGGAATGCGATTTTTCTTTGACTTCAACCAAGTTATGATTGTTTTGTCTTCGAGCACACTGGATTGTCATGTTAGTATTTTCTGTGATGAGGATCATATACTCAGAACACAATGTAATACACATTTATCGTCCGTTTAACCAAGTGTACCTTAATTACAAAATGTGTTACAAAAGGCCTAAAAGCTATTTTATAAACTGGAATAAAATCCTATTTTGACTTTGAAGGAGCAGTGAAGCAGTAATATTCCGCAAAGTTCCCCAGATCCTCTTAAATATTTCCTCTGATTGAACATGAGCATGAACTTAAGAAATATAAATGGGTTAAAATGTATCAAGTAAAGTCATGAGCGATTGTTGGCGTACGTACAAGCAAAAACAGGTTGGTAGGAGCATCGATGAATAGAATTAGTAGGAATACCAAGAGGCGACATAATTTTATTCAATATTTTAGCGACTACCGTCTATAAAATTCTCTTTTTCATCATGCACACCACCACATCCAATCAAGCGCTAAACTAAGTATTAAATAACTTTTAATGGCAGAACTAAAATCAAAAGTAGTTGATTAATGGGATGCAATAATCAAGTTGTAGTATAGGTAAGCTGAAATCTACTATGCAAATCAAGTAAATGAAGAAATATTGAGTTGGTTAAGGGAATATGCGTTAATTAATATTATTCGAACGATGAAAATACTTGAAAGATGAAAAATCAACACAATATAATCATTTTTTTGCTGATCTAATGGTGATTATTAGTTTCACATCAGCATCATTTATCGATTTTATGACGGCAAATGAAATAATCCAAGGGATAAAGTAATTTAGAGGAAAAAACTTACTAAATGAGTATAAAAATGCTGTTATGAATATCCATCATAGTGTTATTTCCATCAGAGTTATTGTGTCAAAATATAATGACTAATTTGACCCATTGCACGATTTGTTGATTTTATGGTCTCTTAGATAACGTGAACTTTACGCAGGATTTTACCATACGCTAAGAGCTTTCTTGGGCTTGAGAACTGAAAAGAAAAATTTCGACATGATTCTACCGTTACTCGTGAGACCACGTATAGATCTTGGCCGATGGCAGTATTAAAATGAACATTGAACACAGCCAATCCCTTAGATTTCTCGACGGTGTAAAAATATCAGGAATCTGACAGTTGAGGATATTCATTGCAGGAAGCAGAAATGGCTTATAGAATAATACCCTGCTTCTAATGCCATTGAGTGGACGAAATAATTAATTGAAAGCACAAAAACGCACTGCAAAAATATTAAATGTTAGCTTCACCATCATAATAACAGCGTTCAAAAATGAAACAAATGTTTATGTAAGACCGTATAGCAATTTCTGAAACCAGTTTATAATATCGAATTTTGATAATCCTAGGAAAAGAAGCGGAGAAACCAGATAATTTAATGTGGGAAATCAATAGTGCACAGTCATAGTGAATAAAAACTGCGGAGAGGTTCATGTAAACGCTTGTAAAAAAAAGTTAGTTGCAACCTTCAGGTAATTCGCAATTCACCATTTGAATTGCAAACCGTTCTCTACTCGCCTAGCCATCGACTGTCTTCTCCTCCGACACCCCTCTCGTCTCCAATACACCTCAAAACCAGGGCTTCTCTCCATCAGACGAGAGTAGGGATGGAAGGAGGAAGGTGGGGTAACCTCAGGAACCGAGACACGAGATGCAGGAATGCCTCAAGTCGGAGTTGCTCCTCTCCTAAACCCCCCGCGGACGTTAATGGCAACCGTTGTCAATTATATGCCTTCGGTCTGCCCCCTTGAAGGCCTTGGCTGCGAGAGCAAATGCGCACGCCGCCGCCGCCGTAACGATCTTTATCTTCGGCGAAGGGGTTTTCTCACAGGGAGCGAGGATGTGCAACATTCCCCTGCATGTACAAGAGGTATTCTCGGGCAGTGGCGGCGGCACAGAGCAGCAGCGGTCTCTGCCGACTAACGACCGGCTGCAAGTGGAATAATATGGTCCTCGTTGAAAGCTCCGGCGTTTCACACGATTGGCTAATGGGGCCAGAAAAGCATGCTCATTTGGGTCGAGGTAAGAAACGCGGAAAAGAGTCCCGCGATGGGGAGTTTTCTTCTTTTTTTCTTCTTCTTCTAAGAAAAGATTCTCAAAAATGGAAATGCATGAGGGAATGAGTGCACCCAGCGGATCGAGTCGCTAATTTAAAACGTGAGCGCGGAAGAGGTGAGGCAATCATCTTTAAAGTTCATTTGCAACCGGGCAGGAAGAATGTAGAAATAAGAACCATGAACTCTTGAGAGGTGATATTAATTGATAAAGGGCATTAAGCGTAAAAATACTGTTGCCCTTGCCTTGATGAGTAAACCTTTTTCAAGAAAACACTTTTGTGTTTAAGACTAAAAATTACGATAGTGGAAGTAAATCGTGAATAAAAATGTAATAGTAGCTGTCATTATTTTTTACTTACACTGTTGTAATTTGATTAGTATGTAAGGCTTTCCTTTGAATGAAAGGGATTATTTTCTTAGTTTGATAAATTAATGGAGGGAGGAATTTAAGGTAATAACATGAGATATTATGGAAAGTTAACCAAATTTTGGGTAACAAAACCGATATCAACATTTTTAAGTTAAAAAAGCAAAATCGATAAGGTGACAAAATAAAAAACTTTGTCTCACCATAAAACATTACAAGAACATAAGGAAATTCATTGACACAGCTTAATTACTATCTTTCTACTTACCTCTTATATCTGCATGTCCCCACTCAAGTGTGATTGACAAAGTCCCCGGCGGTATTCAACGGTAGTACTCAGGTCAGAAATGTCAGCGCAGGAAGCGTATAATTATCATCTAGTTGGACAAAAATGAGAAGAAAAATAAATTAGTTTAGGATATTTCCACAGATAATTCCATAATGTAAGGCTTGGCACCAGAAGTCAAACATTTATCTGTATGTTGAATATTAAATTAATCTAACTAATTGTAAGATGAAAAGATACGTGAGAAAGAACCACAGATAAATCAAAACAGGTAATAAGAGAGATTGTGATCTGCTGTAAATCAGCCAAGATTACGTTATACCCATCCACGCCATACAAATTGTATTTAACTCTCATCAGCACTCCAATTCCATTACCTGGATTGGGAATTTGTGCTTTTAATTAAAATAACAGTGCTTTTTCAAGGATAAAAATAGAAACTAGTAATACACTGTCTCTCTTATTTAATTATTGAAATGAACTGAAATAGTGCTCCATAAATATCAAAACTACTCAAATGAATGTAAATAATATATATGTATTAATTCCAAATAGAATATCATTAAATAATTATCATTACGTAATTTAATTTTCATACGATAGAAATAAAAGTAAATGCATACCTTTTTGACGTCAAGAATATAAAATTGGGTGAGTTTGCAAGGGGAACAAACTTTATATGAAATATACGCAGGCATATCGTAGAATTATACTGATCAAGTGACCAGGATGTAGAATTTGAGTTTTTCCCAGTGTATAGAATGAAGGAAAGTTTCGCTGGTTTCCGACCGGGTTTGGATTTGGATAATTGATCCCAACGTTTGGAGTCTGCCATATTCTTCAGTGGTAGAATCTTTACGGTATTTTTTCAATTTAAGTAGGTACTAAATTAGTAATATTAAAAACTACTTCAATACCTTTCCATAAGGAAATGAGGGAGACCGTTTATTGCTAGTCTGTATTTTTATCCGTGAAAAGCACTGTTATTTTAATATTAAAAAAAACCGTAAGGATACTACCACTGTAGACATTGGCAGGCTCAACCGTTGAAAAGTTGGGAGAAATTACCCAATACCATACCTCGTGGCAAACCCGAGAAAATTTCCTTCAAGTTACCAGGATATCCGTAACATACGGTCTACAGCTACAGATTCTGAATGAAATTTCTGCATATTCTTAAAATGGGTTAGCTACCCCTCCCCTTCGTCCATTTGCGGCTATGTCCACATTAGCAACCCCATAAAAATGCCATTAACATCGTTTGTTATTCATTTATGAATTTTAAATTTTCTTGGATACTTTACTATTACTTATAGCGCTACTTTTATAACCCATAGTGAAATATCCAGGAGAACCTATAATGGAATATAACAAAGATAATTATGAGTTAGTGAATTTCATTTATGACTCATTAATAGACCACATCTGTTCAAGATAATAAAGTACCTATATGTCGACAAAAACCAGGTGAAAATATTAGGTATATTGCGCACAATAGTCTTAAATTCAGATTGTTTCCTTCTAGAGACCCGTCACCCTAAATGTATCTCCTATTTGGGATTAAAAGTTACCTATAGTTTCTGGCAGCAGCTCATCCAAAAGATATAATATCCGGAGTTCCTAACAGTTCGCGGATGATCCTACAATATTTGGAACACAAAACTTTCCATCTAAATTTAGGATCTAAAATCAATGCTTGAACGACTAAGTCGTATATAATGGTCTTAGTGTACATAAATTTGCACCCGTGGACGTGACTGCGCACAAAGTCTCTTGTTTCATGCATTGTCTTAAATATTGATACTAACATACCTACATATAATAAAGAATACCGGGGCTAGCCACTGTGATATCTTTACGGTATAACCTGCAATGCACAAATGGAAACCAACAAAATGTAAACAAATGTGCATTGCGGGTGACTCCGGAATTTTTCGCATCATTTCGCACAATCGTGCGAAAACCCCACAGAGAAAAAATCATTCGGATGCATTGTGGGTGACTGTAAAAATAAATATATCACCGTGGCTAGTCCCGGTATACTTAAATTAGTCAAGAGAAGTCGCTTTATTAGGAATATGCTTTGTGGGGTTGGGATAGCCTGAGGCGACGACCCCCCTCCCCACCCCCCTATTATATTATAAGTCAAAACTAGACAATATCTTTTAATATTTTTTTTGTTTATCTGAGGCTTTGGGGGGGATCTATCCCCCTCATCCACCCCCCCCCATAGTTACGCCTTCGGGCAAGAGCGATCGCCTCTATCTTGTCAAAGTTCGGGCTTTGCTCTCCGGCTATGGCGCTGTGCGCACGATTTGGACTGTTCGTGGCATCATATGTTAAGCAGTCCATACCACCTTGTCCGCTATAGTCCTCGAATTTCCACAGGGAAAAATGGCACCTCGGTAGCTGAACTGGCCGAATCATTCGAGCGGAAATCGGGGTATCCGGGTTCGAATTCTGGTCAAGGGGAATGATTTTATGCTCTGTGGATTTTTCGCACAATATATGCATATAAATGTAGATAAATAAAAAGGGGAAATATTGGTTATAACGCATTGGAAAAATGTAATAAATATTAAAATGAGAGTATACACTTATGCGATTATGTAGCCTTTCATTGAGGTGTACTTCAAACCCATCAACTTAATTAAACGGCAAAAAATAGGAGTTCGTAGTAATAAAACGGCTTACATAAACAGCTCCTAAGATTCAATTTTTATATTGAATCCTGGGAGTGTTTAAACAATATAGTTAATCGCATTCAAGTATGGTTTCGATCAAACCATACGTGACAGTTTGGAAAGTAGGATCCGTTTAATGTTTCTTAGCTATTGACGATAATGAGCATATATCAACATATTTTATGCATTTATTAGATTGAGGAATAAGATTTTCAATACCCAATGATGAAGAAATTTTACCATTAGTTTAGTTAGTCAACCATTCACGTTGTCTTTCAATACTTCGTCGCTCTTGAAGCACTGCATGTCCAAGCATATTTGAGCTTCGAAGTAAATGGAAAATTTTGATGCCATTAGAGTTTGGAAATGAATAGTGAAAACCATACGAGATGAAAATGGTCCCGAGAATAGCAAGCTTATACTGCGGAGCATTCCCTGAACACGTTATCGCTAACTTTCGAGGTATTTATGAATACTCTAAATTCACTCAACGACTTATTGTTGATTATCAGATGATATTTTTGTTCACAGGTAATAAAACTATATTAATTGAGTATTGTATAGCTTATTAACACGCTGGGCAACAGCATAGAAATACGTGGTGATTGCTAAGCGGCTTATGGTATGCAAAATATGAAATATAATATTAAAAAGTCAGCCCACGAGTTAATTACATTTATATTTCCTACACAAGTCCCACTTTCCTTACAACCTTAACATTTTCAGCCAAATCTCTGAACATAGAATTGATCGAAATGTTTTGATTTTTTTCTGAGAATAGGAAAAATGAAAGATGGAAGATTTTTCGGGAGGAGCTAAAAAAAAACTGTGGATCCCTATTCATTTATAGAATGGTCTCCAACGATGAATCATTAGAGTGATTGGTTGGTTCGATCACACTGAATATGAAGTGGATGAATAAATGAGAAATCCCCTGCTTCGTAATGGATTGGATTAGAAGTGAAACTAGGGAGGATTCGGACCGAAGAGTGCTTATTTTGTTCCGTCGACGCCGGAGGCATTGGCGTTTCGTATTTCAAAGGATTTACTCCCAAATTGGGCAGGTGCAAGAAGGGGTATAGAATGAGTAATTGGAAGTTAATTTAATTTTTTGGGCCGGAAAAAGCTCTTGTGATGGATGAATGGGAATAGACCTCGAGTAGGTTTCTTTTTAATGCAATGAAGACAGAGGCGAAGCGAGAGAATGAAAGGGTTGACGCATGAATTTCAAATACTATTTTAAGACCGGGCATGTGGGATTTACTGTGAATTGGCGGTTATATTTTTAGTTCCGCCTCTAATCTTTGATTAATCATTATTTTCTGATGGTTTAGTTCCCAATTTTTTATAGCATCACAGAGGTAAATTCACGTGTGTAGAGCTTTTCCGATTTCGCTACATGCAGCCAAATTAAAAAGGCTTTATTGGTGGTGTTAGCGGTGAATAGGCGAGTTTGTGGACTTAATACATTATTTCTTAACCAGACGCACTCTTTGAATGCAGAAAATTAATACAAAGAGGATAAAAGATTACTTTTTCATCACAAAAATCAGCAGTGTATGAGGGAGAAATATTAGTGAATGAATATAAAGTAAATGAGCATATGATATAACCAAAGAATCATAGGCAGAAAACAGAGATTATAAACCCTTAGTTACTTGAGTAAAATCGTGGAATTAAATAAAAACTTAAGTACATGAAAAAATAAAAAATGAAGCGAGAGATGTCAATAAAAATCAGCAGCTGAATACTTGATTGAGTTAAGGTCATTTCCCGATGTAGTGCCGAATTTTTCAAAATCAAAAGTTAAAAACCGAAGAAACCGTTACAGGCCTATTTAATTTGAATAATTAGGTACGGAAAAGGTGGATTTTTGTTGAGACGAACGTCAATTTTGAATAGACGATTCATCAGGTAAGAAGGGGAATAAATTTGTTTGAAAATCGACTTACTTTAATTTTTAACTGAGAAGTTATTTCAGAATATAAACAAAAAAGCAAAAAAAAAAATTTGAAACACATTTGGCAGAAAATTTTCGTCACGAAACTTTGTTATCATCGCTCAGTATTGCTTTCACCGACCGAAAAATCAGAAAGAGGAAGAAAACAAACTACACCTACCACGGCCCTTTTTCAGCCTTCATCGATCGGAATTATAAAGCTCCGTCCACTTATACTCAGCGTTTATGGACGGCAATCGGTCACTTTATCCATTTTCCAGAGCAAAATATCGCTCTTGAGGAGGCCGAGTTAGCAAGTAAAGAAGTCAACTCTTCCTCGCGACCATGCATCACCTTTAGAACGCTTTGGGTACGATTTGAATATAGTAGACTTCGTGGGAGAAAGTTAATCACCTACAGCAATAACTACATAATAACCTGCAAGCTCAAGGGTTTTTTGGCAGGGGGTGATCAATCACCTGAATACAACATGCACGAAGATTCCCTCATGCACACCATACGGTCATGAAAATGTTATGCATGCTAACAAAATATACTTCCACATTCCTCCAAAGGCAAAATATGGAAAAAAAGGCAACTAATCATAAGAGCAATCTACCTATCCAGGTAGAAAGCACGAAACATAATACTAAGAAAATTCAGAAACATACATTAAGGAATACATAAGTTAGTAGGTTAAACTACAAGTTAACTAACCTATTAGTAAGTCATAACGCTGCCTTTATTATCTTTCATCGATCGTGGAAGAAAACGAAATTCTGTATCTATCTCTTCTATAGTACATCTCTCTCATTTTATTTTTAAGTCCCTATCTACCGTAATATGTTGGGTATAGTTCTGTACGAGTTTCTTACAGACAGCTCTTCATAATAATGTGTATCGTTAAAACTGGTTGAGCAAATTAAAAAGTGTGGAAAATTACTACAACTGTTTGTATCATTACTATCATTTCATAATCTACCCTTTCATTTAAAAAGAACCACCGAAGAAATAAATAGAGGATAGGAAAACACGATATTCAGAAAATAAATTGAAGTGGAAGTGGTTAAGAGGAGGAGCGGTGTGCAGACGGTGTGGAGGGGGCTAAGATGCCGGCCGCGGAGGTAAGGAGGTTGGAGGTGGTCGGCCGCGGTCACCGTGTGAAACGGAGCGGGGTATAAGGTGGCGAGCGGCAGGCCGCGAGGCCAGCCGAGTCGTCAGCGGGACAACTGGTGGTCTCCACGCCGCGAACGGTTAGGAGAAGAGAAGAGTGACAAGGCGGTAATTGCCGCTTGAGAGCCGAGCCAATTATCTGAGCTGGCAAACAATTAAGTAATAGCTTATATGCTTCCGTACTGATTATGATTAACGTAAACACCATGGTGATACCATCTTGTTTCTCCAACTCTGTGTTGTATAATCCACTCGTACTCAGATGGGATTCAGTGTTAACAACTCTATCTTATTTGGAAAAGGGAGCTGCGAGTAAGCGCCCTTCTCCGAACTCAGGGCTGCTAATTATAAACTTTTATTATTAATGGTAAAAAATTTTGTAGTTGTCATATTTAAACTTTCAAATTACTTCCTATGTAATTCCGGCTTTCGCGAGCTAGCATTATTATAAAAAAATAAGTTTTTTCAAGTGATAATTTATTAAAAAAATAATGAAGTAACCGGAGAAAAGAATAGTTCAGCACAACTGGCGGCCCTAGGGCGAACTACCGTTTCTTATGACCGCATTATTTCCCACAAATAACGATGGCCATCTTTGTATCAGTTGAAAAGAATTATAGTGTTCACCTATCTACCTGAGCGGCGTAGAAAAACAAGTAAAATGCCTGAGCCGATAAATTCCAAGATTTCCCGCTTGTGTGAAATTCGTGTGAAATCATAAAACAGCTGTTGAAAATATCATAGCTTTAAACCGTTTTCAATTATACGTGAGGCTGAATCAAACTTGACTTTATCAGAATCAGCTAGTCAGAATCATATATAGTTTTCCAAAAACGATAACTTACACGAATGAATGGGCTGAAGTAATTTATGCATGAGAATTTCCAGATGCGTAAGAAAGCAAAAGAAACAAAGAGCCAAACTTTACTGCTGGGGAATCTGGCACCCGATATGTGACACAAGTGGGAGCATATTAAATTAAAATCCTTTTTTAAAGCTAAAATTATGAATCTCCAACTGAGTGCAATCGTCGAATGTACACTCAGGAAAAATCATTTCAATGCACTTTTAAATACGTGACCCTGACCATCCCAGGTCTTCCTTTCGAGTAATTCAAATAGATGATTGGAACATCTCTCACGAATCAATGCGTAAGGACGTAGAATTTGCATCGCACCGGGGCACGTGGAATGCAGATTTTCGCCCGAGATGGGTACTTAGCGGAGAATCAGTCATTGTGGAACGCCACACACAACCTCAGCTCCCTAGAGTTATAGCCTGGGCTCCAGGGTACGTTTCTCGCAGTGGATTTTGGTCTCTCCGCGGATAGGTGCACGCTCATGGGGTTCTCCCCTCGGTGCACGGCAGGGGCAAAGAAAAAAAATGCAGCGAGCCGCGAGTTGACTGAGTCAAGTCATAATGCTGACATTAATGAGGCACTCGAGACCCTAGCGAGGCCCTTTCCTCCCCCGGGGTGTGTTCTAAGCGCTTTAGGGTGGGGTGGGAAGGATATAGGAGGGGTACCGGGGTTCTATCTGCATGTGTGTGCGTTGAGAGTACGTTGACGGCATCTATTTCCTTGGTAGCTCCGGCAATAACGAGGGAGTGAGCAAAGCTTTGAATAGAGTGAGACGCAAGCTCCCCCCCTCCCGATAGGCTGGGCGTATAAGCTCGCCTAAAACCGAGTCATTCCCCGAAAATTGAAGAGGGAAATTACGTTGAAGTGGTGAGAGAGGAGGTAGAAAAAAATAAGCTTTAATTGGATGCTGTGGGTGTTCTGTACGGATTAGCGCTTTTCCAACCCCTTCCCCCCTCTCCCTTCCTCTCCTCGCCATATCCGCGATTTTATTCCATGCATTTTTATCTTATCTATTTTTAATTTGGCCGAGTTAAATTGAGCCCGCGCGTCAACACCTGGGCACCACCACCTCCGGGTAGAAATATATTCGTCACTTTTCCCCCCCGACACTTTTTGCGCGACGCCTGAGGGAACAGTTTAACTCCACGCGAGTTACATCCGTAAGACTCGGTGTTAATGAAAGCCATCGTTACTTGGTTGAATTTTTGGGGAAAATACTTGCCAACGGTTGGAGAGGTGAAGGAAAAAATCATAACGTGTAAGAGGATTGGGGAAGAAGTGACGTTAACGACGACTCCGGAAAGAAAATATTTCCACCGCAAAATGACCAGTCTCTCACTAATCTTCTACCCATTTATAGAAAAATGTTCCTCATTAATATGAAAATATCAATGGAACCTATTTCATCATTATCATCATCATAATTGGTCAACAATCCTAGGATTGGTTTGACGCAGCTCTCCACTCTATTCTCCTATCAGCTAATCTTTTCACACCTACGTATTTCTTCTCATTCACATCTCTCTTTACTTGTTCCATATATTTTGTTCGAGGTCTTCCTTTTCCATTCTTGCCTTCTACTTGTCCCTCGACGATTGTCTTCATCAGGCCATCATGTCTCAAGATGTGGCCTATAAGGTTGTTCCGTTTTCTTATTCAGGTTTTCATGAGGCTTCTCTTCTCTCCTACTCTTCTTAGGACTTCCTCGTTACTAACTCGGTCGATCCATTTGACTATCATCATTCTTCTGTGCCACCACATTTCAAAGGCCTCTATCCTTGCTTTCTCCGCTGCGGTCATTGTCCATGCCTCACTTCCGTATAGGAGCATACTCCAGATGTAGACTTCTTATAAATTGTTTCTTTACTTCCATATTTAAGTTTCCCGCTGTAAGCAGGTCTCTCTTTTGGTGGAATGCTCTCTTCGCCTGGGCTATTCTGCTGATAATTTCAACCTATTTACCTCTATTATTCTAACCTATTTATCCTCCATTATTACACAAAATGCGAATAAGCCTGACTGTGGCGTAACTATGGGGGGGATGAGGGTATTCATCATAAAGCCTCAAAGGAATAAAAAAATTGTTTCCACCATTGTCTAGTTTTGACATATGATAACTGCATTTTCTTAAATTTAAATTTTTAGTGCCAAAATAACGTAAAATGTATTTCCAGGCATTTAATTTTTTTAATTTTCCAGGACCCCCCGTTGCCTGGGAAGGTCACCTACCCAAGGCCATCCAATCCCCCCAAAGAGTATTCCTAGATATGCCACGGAACCCTGACATGTATTACCAAGAGTAAACACCCTGAGTATATATTTAAACACTATCGCAGGCCCGTAAAGAATGGAGTAACTTTCATGGCAGTCATATCACGTAATAGATTAACAATAAAAATAAAGCAGCAATGGGCGAACCAATTATCAAAGATATTACTCACTTTGGGGGGAACTTTGATGATCAAATTTCATTCACGAATGAAATTTTTCTTGTGAAAATAAAATGAAAACAAAACTGTTTGAAGAAATACTGTGGTGTCCTAAAAACAGCTCAGATCAATGCATCAATTTAACTTTTAAAAAAAAGCAATAGCGATTAGTGCAAAAGCCATTAAAATCAAAATAGGGCTAATTTGATGACCGCGACCCATCCCGATAATGTTATTCCAACTTCACTAAAAGCCAATCGTGGCCGAGTATAAAAGTAGAACATGATTGCTGATTCCTTCTCCTCAGAATTGGCTGTGAGTTAATGTGTGACATCGTTGGCGATTAAAAGGAATAGTCGTCGAACATTTTCTTTCCTTTAATTTCGTCAGGGCTGCAAAATTGATAATTTATGACGGCAGTAACAATGAATAAAACCCTCATAATTTATTTTTGTGGATTCCACCACTCTAGAGATGCAATTAAAGCTGGAAAAACTCCAGCATTGAAACATTTATTGGATCAATTGACCCATTTCATCAATTACTTCCCTTTGTATCGTCAGCAGAAGGGAATTAGCTTTTGCATTGATATACTCACTCTGAAATATACCGAAAAATTAATCCTTTCAGCCTTTCCCAGATTGCTACCCCAGAAACTCAAAGATCGTTTCCCCTCGCCTTAACTTAAGTACATTCCATATAATTAACAGAAATTAGGAGAAAATTAAAAACATCTCTTTAGTGTCGGTTGACCAACATTGTCGATTCCTCAACGCTGAAGTTTCGAAAAAATCCTATACATCATCAGGGCTGCAAAATTGGCAATTTATTTCGGCGGTTTAAAAGAATAAAACCCTCTTCATTTACTTTTAGTGGATTTACCACCCTTGCCAATTAAAGTTGATAAAACGACAGCATTGAAAAATTTATTTGATCAAGTGACCTTAATCGTCGGTTAACTCCCTTTGTTTTATCAGGAATGATCAATGAGCATAAAATATAATTAGCGGTTGAAGATTTTTCGGCTAAAGTAAGACTTGAGAACGGGAAATGCCTCCATTCCCTGATTTTCTTATTAATCGCTCTGGGGAACATTTGGATTGACAAAAAAAAATTCCAAAGAAACGTTTCCATCCATAGCTTGTTTGACCCAATATTTTGCATCGCTGGGAGCGAATATTCCGTTTTGAGTCCACCTTTTCTGAAATTAATCCTAAAAAAAAGAGATGCCCAAGGGTCTTTTTAAAAAACTCAATAGAATTTCTCGCATAGCTCAGAGCTCATCGCATTTTTCGCTAGATTACGCAAAAGGGCGAATTGAAAAGACTGGCAAATAAGAGAACGGATACGCGAAATGTACGTGGGAATGTCCCTGAAAAGAGAACTAAGGGCTTAGACGGGAAGCGAAAGAGGAGAGCGGCAGAGGACGGGTCAAGGTCACGACTGAGGATTATCTTCCGAGGGAAAAAAAATATCCCTCTCCTGCACCACCACCACAGCCAAGGGGTCGATGAAAATGGAAGTTGGGATTCGCAATGACGAAGAGAACAGTCGCATTCTGTGTGTGATGAGCAACAATTCCCCGGAAGAGATACGATTTGATCACGACGATTACTCAAGAATAGCCAGAGACCCATGTCTCGTTTCTTCTCAGGCTTTGAGGACGCGCGGGCATCACGTGAAGAGATGAAGGAAAAGTGAAGGAAGAAAAGGACATCTTCCACAATAATGTTTAGCCAACATTCGTTCAACCTCTAAGGTTCGAAACATGTCGTACGGACGAAATAAATCAGTGGAAATCAACGAAGTTTCCTTTTTTAGCCAATATTTTGCTCATTCCACGCTTTAATCACGAAATCTATTTTAAAGAACTAACTATTGATAGTTCGCCCTTTCATCGATGAATATTATTAGTTTCCTTGATACTGTCTACTTCCAAGGGATATTTGATATTTTCTTATTATGACGTTTGCAATGCAAGTTGTGCCCTTCTTAGTTGTTGAGAACTAGTATCCACTCTCAGTTGCGAATCCAGGAGAGGGACAAGGAGGGAGTCTAAGTGGGGGTTAAAATTCCAGCAGTAGCAGTGGTCGGAAAAAAATTACCATTCTATCTAGTGTAAATTGGATACCAAAGTGGGGGAGCTCAGAGCTCATCGATAGATAAGACATTGTTATAGTTCGTATGAAATCTTTTCAGGCTTGGCTTGGTGGAAATGCGATATATCCATGATAAAATATGAACAATGAATGATAATTCCCACACTTTAATATAGTCTCCTTAGCCCCCCCCCCATATATCCGCCACTGTCCACTCGTCTCAATTGCTACTCTTCCAAATGTTCTCCCTATACGAGAAGGAAATAATTGAGGGGCAGGAGATGAAAATAATCCTTCACGTAGATCACGTATACATATATATAGTTATCCGGATACGGTTATGGCCATTTTAATTTCATTACTTAAAAACAGAAAAAAATAATACATGGTATTTAAGTCACTGGTGTCGCCATCCATTCATTTCTATATTTGTCCCATACTTCGATTCCTTACGAAAAACTAAATCTAAGGCAGGTTTTTTTTTCTTTGGACCACTTCTACTTTGATAATTTTCTTCTTACCTCTCACGGAAAAGTTTAGTACACTTTGGAAGTTGGGAATCGCAATGGGGAAGAGAACAATCCCATTCTGAGTGATGAGCAACAATTCTCCGAAAGAGATGCAACTTGATCACGGCGATAACTCTAGAACAGCCGGAGACCCCTGTCTTTGCAAGCTTTGAGGGCGAGTAGGCATCACGTGAAGTGATAGTAAAGGATAAAAGGATATCTTCCACGATACTTCCTGGCCAACATTTCCTCCACACCGAGTCTTACATTTTTTTTTAAACTTATTGTACTGTCCAGAGGTCAATTAATAATAACAACACTTTTCGACGCTTAGCGTCATCGTCTTTTTTATCTTTTTATTTTATATGACTAATATATTAATATTAACAGCAAAAAAACTTTATCGATGAAAATTGACTTTTTTCTCTCAACCACCCATAATTTCAATACTATCATCTTACTTCTCAGAGATCGGCCGGCAATGGTTTTAAACCAACGCTTACTTTATTATTAAATCATTTATAGGACTGCATTATTTTTTTCTTCTTAGTACAATGATGAGGTTAATCCAGGGATTCAGTTAAGGGTAGAAAAAACTCGGGAGCCCATTAGATAATTCCATTTTAGTTCGAAAATATATTTTGAAAAAATTATTATTAATGCATCGTATTCCAAACAATCTCTTTGAAGCAAGAGTAGCCTTTGGTAGTACAAGTAGTAATATCAGATTGATAAGCACACAGTCTAATTAAGAGCACTAAAGTTACGGGAAAACTCGATCCATTTCCAACAAAAAAAACGTCTTCTTCCCTGCAATTTTCTCTCTGTCCAGCCCATTATCCAGTCATTCATTCTTCAGAGCATTTGGATCTCAATAAACCGCCCGCCCTGGCACACATCTCATTCCACCATTCATGTTTAACCGAGATTATTTCGCGCGCCCTGGATTCGCCTGGGATAATGCCGCTAATGGACACGAGACGGCGGGCGGCGGCGCCGCAGATTACGCGATGCTGATCATGTCATCGGCAATCGCTGGCGATGAGCCTCGGATGTGTTGAGCGCCGGGAATGATGGCGAGGACGAGACGACCATTGCGGGTCATCACTACCGGAGCCCCCACAAAACGGCTTCCGCAATCATACCCCCCTTTACAGGGCTGTCGGCGAGATATAGCTCGGAATGCGGAATCAAAAATCATCGCAAAAATTGAGACATTTTGAATTATTCCCTTTAAGAATTATTCTAAGAGGTCGAATTATTCCCTTTCGATTGGCCGTATTTCCATATTTTTCTTCCAACGAATTAATTGCTTAAAAGTTACGCTATCATCGTGAAATTTTAAGAGAAATAATAGTAGACCGTTTTCAAAATTTGCATGTATTCCAGCTGTAAAAATCTTGAATATAAGAAAAACATCCACATCTACATCTTTACTCTCCAAGCCACCAGCAGACGTGCCTGGGAGGGGGTGAACAAATACAAAAATGCATCCAAGGAATAAAATTTACTTCAAGAGCATGCACTATAGAACGAATTCCCTACATATGACATGTAAGCTATGAGATTAATCTATATTGAACTCATGAAGGCAATCTGCCCATGAAGTTAGAACATGCAAAAGATTCTGCTAGAAAAATTAGGAAAATATATATTCATATATGATACTTGAGCTATTAATTTAGTTATAATATATGATAATTAAGATAAAATCTTGAAAGAATTGAATATGCGTATGCCTAAAAAAATTGAATATTTCTCACATCTCAGGAATTTTAGCTTGAATCAGCATAGGAAATGCAAAATAGCATAGAAGCCGCAATTGTCTTAAGAAACTACAAATAACCATTAAAGGAAAAAAATGATGAAACAGATTAACTAAAATTGAAGTTTAAAAGGTGATAATATGCTACATTTTCAAGAGTTATATGGGATTTTTGAAAATCGCAAAAGAAAGAAATAACATATTAATAAATATAATGGAGATAACGGGATATGCTAAAATGCATCACTGAATCGCGCATGATAAATGCGGTTTAATTGTACGGAATTATAGTCGAACCAACGGGTTATATCATTTTCCCGTTAAAAAATCAGTCAATCGAATGAGACCTTAGATTCCGGTTGGA
Organism: Ischnura elegans; assembly: GCF_921293095.1. Lineage (NCBI taxonomy): Eukaryota > Metazoa > Arthropoda > Insecta > Odonata > Coenagrionidae > Ischnura > Ischnura elegans. The sequence goes on along the minus strand of NC_060251.1, from coordinate 83,562,439 downwards.
ATAAGTAGGGTGAGGTACTCCTAGGAAAAAAATATGGTGACTTTTGCTTACACCATGTGAATGGGTTAATATCGATAAGTTTTCATTGATTTAATGAGAATACGAGAAGTTTTTAGAAGTAAATACCTCAAAGTTTTATTGACACATTCATTAAATTGCAGAGAAAATTAACTTAGCACACTTCTGCGTATTTTAAAAGACTATTTGTAAATTCCGAATAAAATTATTACAGACACCGGTCTTTGGAATGGGATCTCTATTCTCGTGTACGATTATAATGTAATTTTCCTCTACATTTACAGTGGTTGCTCTTTTATTAAAACTTATCTCCATAGGCACAAAGTAAGGATACACTGGGAGAAAATAAAAAAAAACACGGTTATAATCTTGTAATGGGTAATTGGCTTGGCGGTCATCTTGAATATAAGTTAAATGTGATCCTTATTATAAATAACTGAAACATCATTGCTACACAGTAGTTAAATATACTTTGTGTTATTGCCTGGGCTGCAATAAGATGGTTCGTGTACGTTTATATTACGTAATTTTTGATAATAGGGGAGGGTTCAGTAAGTTTTAATTATGAGTTCATTAAGCTTCGTGCGTGAATAATGGCATCGAACTAAATTTTAACACTAAATAGCATAGAAAAAGATTAATAGGATTTTGTTTCCATAATTACTTCTGTTTTCGTCTCATTTCCAGTAATTATTAAGTTCCAGAGATTATGTTCACCTAACTAACCGTGCTTAGCGAACACTCCAGTCATAATTAAGGGTAGCAATGTTCAAGGAAGATAACGCCTTCAATTACCGGCGAAGAATCTATTTATGAATACGTATCCTCGCCCTGTATGTCCGGCAACGAATGTACGCCCATGTATATGTACGTCAACGAATCACCCATTTGTTTCACCTGCATCTCAAGCACAAGTACATTGTAACGCATTCGTTCATACAATTTCCAGTCACCAGCAAAAACAGGCATCGAAGAAGTATGAAATTTTCCGATAGAACGTTAATACTGGGTGGTTGACGAATTTGAGGAATATTTCGCGAGATGAGCACTATTTCCCTGAGATTATAATTTTTATTATAGAATTCAGGAAAGCTGAGATTGTTGATTGAAAACTTAAAAGATCATGCATGACCGTATATTAATGTTATATTAATCCAATAATATGTTATATTAATGGAAATCACAAAATATTGACAACAGACGTCGATACATTTTTTGAGGAGACTTAGGACATCAAAGGTTTATATAACTATTTCCGCTGCTGATTATTCATCTCTACTCTCATTCGTTTTCCAACGGATACGAGTGTTGAGCTTCAGTGAGCTTAAAACGGTGAAGCACCTTCAGGCGTATTAAAAAGATCGTTGATAAATATGCTTTTAACGCCATCTAAATAAGCTTTTAGACACTATTTCGAAAGTAATGAGGCATATTGCGTGTGGTGAGGGCTAACTGATTTACCATCGGCCATCATTAGAATCTAACTAAACGCAGCACTCGACTAAAAGTTGAGTTGATTCCTGTGATCATGTGTTCTGAAAGAGATGCGAAATATTCCGATGCCGACCGGCCAGAATAGGGGGTATGAATACATATATGTATATACGGCTCCATGCGTTCGAAGCCTATTAGAGAACAGTGAACGAGACAGCAGGGAGCTTCATAATTTAGGTCAAGTGATGAATATAATTTGCGATGAATGCGTCTTTGCGCGTGGAGTTCTCATCGAGAGGCAAACTTCAATTAGCTTCTGCACGCTTTCAAACGAAAAACTCACTTTTATCCCTCGAAATTTTATCTACTGATAAATTTCTAGCACGGAGGTACTCGTTTAAATTCAACACTACATCGTATCCTATGCACGAGTCAACTTTTATCACGATGTTTTTCGGGATACTTTAACTATGGAAAACTTGGTTATTTTCATACGAAAGCATTTTAATTGGTAAATGGATCCCTTGATTCTATACTACCTTTCAAATTTGTTTCCATTCATGGAAGGTTTTATCTGCATAGTTTCAACGTAGTATTTTTTCATCCCGACCATAACAACTTTTGATAGAGATACGGTTGCACGGAATACCTAAATGATTGCTTCATTAAAGTGATTCTTTCGATTTTTGTCAGAAACTTCTGTCCTAATGTTAACTTCCCTCCATTTGAGAATAAAGTGCATCAATTTGAGCGTATGGATCAAATACCAACTCTTCAAAGGAGTGCTGACGTGATACTTGAACGTTCTTTATCAATTTAATGAGATAGTGGAACTATAAGAGTGTAGCTTTGGTCCTATAATAGCGAAGCTAAAAATAAAGTCACTCGAATATGCAAATTCTTTTTTGCACTTTTGATACCTTTTTACGCTTTTGTCCATTAAATGATGAGAGGAACGCTTACATAGCCTTTTAGACATTGAATAAACAAATTTTGTACATAAAAATCTCAAATCTTTGCACAAAAAGTAGATAGTATCTTATTCAAGCATTATGGCACGAGTAGGCTTGAAAATAAGGCACATTTAGCAATTGTTTGGTCCACAATCTTCAGTACATCTCTCGCGTAAGATTCGCTGAAGCATATCGTTAATAATATGAGTAAATAATATTGGCTGCATTGGTAATTCACAATTGGAATTGTAGGTCATATTCCTACGGTCCTGAGCAGTTACTAAATTTACAGCCTGGTACGACAACACAAGAATTTTCCCTAAATTTGTAATGGATGAGAAGAATTTTAGTTTTATGGCACATTATTCTTCTGTTTTGTTTTCCTTGAGTATGGACAAAAAGGGGTTTCTCCTTCATTCGTGAACAATAGTATCAAATTACAATGTAACACTAAATGGCATGGTCAAAGATGAATAGGTTTGAGCATTTTCTTTCCGTAATTACTCCTGCTTTTATCGCATCTCCATCAGAATATTTCGTCTTTTTACTCATTTGCGTTTACTTCTTACAATTATTTATTAATCATTCCAAGAAATCGTATAGAAAACATCGTACCATTACGGCAGACGTTAAACTCAATAGGAGCCTCGTGATCCATGTACTCAATCTCTATGATTTATACCAATAAATTCGATCAAGCATCAGATCAGCAATCTATTGATATAAAATAACTGATTTGTTTCACTGGCAGTGGCGCCGACTCCATGGGGCCTGAGGGGGCCCGAGCCCCCTCAAAGATTCGTTAGGGGGGGCGGAGCCCCCTCAATAACTCAAGAAAATAATTAAGTTATATTATACTTTGTGAAATCAAAAAAATATATTGGTATTTGCCCATGCTTGGCGATAGATACCTTTTAAAATACATTCAATAATATGTTAAAACAAATAATTTTAAGATAGTAAGCAGGTTAACTGAAAACAAGTGGTGTGAATTATGATAGTGTTACGGTGCTGCGACACACTTTGAATTTAACCTCTTTCCGGGGTAAGACCCCCGATATGGGCCCTCCCAATATTTTTTATTAGTCGGCGCCCCTGTTCACTGGTGTGGGTATTTCAGGTATTCAGTGGTATGAATGAAATTCGAAACATATATGAACTGACCCTCACCTCTGCGTTAACGCAGGACCAGCTGAATTACACATTTTATATTATTTTTTCATATCACACAAGTAGATGTAATGTCTGAATAAATCATTTTGTGTTAAACAAGTCGTGAAGATCTTTTGAGGCAAATACTACACTCCAGGTCCGTTTGTGAGTTCTGTGTCACTTCCCGCGTTCATGAAAATGTGCCCCTTGATGATAAAGGTCGTTAACTCATAATTACTATCACTCAGGGTAAATAACCTCATGCATTCAATGATTCAACCCGAATATTGGTTTGGAGAGGCGTGAGTTGGGATAACCCCGAGTTAAGTCACGGGAGTATGAATTTTCACGTATTATGGGTAGGCGGACAGGTTCTTTTTCCGAGCCCATCGCACTACGGTGGTTACTAGGGGGTTCAAATCCAGGACAGTGCAGTTATAATCCAAGCGCTCTAACTCTTAAACTACCATGTTGATGGCAGTGGTATTTGGAGGACCGGAAGCTGTAGTCATGGGGGCGCAGTGGCGGATAATTATGGGGGACCGGGGGCGCCCCTCCCCCTTTCGGGGCCGCTCGCATTACCCGAGCATTGCAGAACCACAGCTGAAACTTTTTTACATTGTAAGATGGCATTTATTACGTATTATGGGCAGGGGGACAGGTTCTTTTTCCGAGCTCATCGCACTACGGTGGTTCCTAGGGGGTTCAAACCCAGGACAGTGCGGTTATAATCCAAGCGCTCCTACCCTTAAGCTACCATGTTGGTGGTAGTGGTATATCCGGTTATTTACCTTAGCAGTGGGTAAAATACCAATTTATTTAGTGTACTATCCTGGCCCAAGTCAATAAATCTTGCAGGATGACATACTATATATTAATAAGATAGCTGCCAGTTCGCCGACCTCGGTGGGGGCGGGGTAAAGTCCTCGCCGGCCGCCGACCTCGGCCGGTCTTTGGTTCGAGTCCCGCCTAGGAAGGTTACCTTCATTCAGGGTATGGTTGTTTGTACGTTTAATTGTTCAATTTGTTAAATACCACATTATAAAATGGCCAATACGAGCTGTATCCAATGGTTTGGGAATAAATTGAATGAAATAAAATAATATTGAATCCAGCACGATTTTGACCTTATTTACGTCATCATTTCAGTTTACATCCACAATCTTAATGTAGGAGTGAGTTCTATTCGCGTCAATTTCGTGCGACCCTTTTCTGCTCATTAAAAAGGCGGAATCGCGGTCAACGTCCGCTCGTTTGCAAACCCGCAGCGATCCGATCACGTGACAGAGGGGACGGAAATGGAGGGCATTATTAGCTAAACTACGATCACTCACTCGATTATTGAATCAGAAAAAAAGCATGAAAAATTACCGGAAGTATTTTGGGTCCCTTTTATCAATGCTCCAACCCGCACAGTCCCCGTGTTTCATTTGCCGTCGCAAACTCGTAAAATGGAACGAAATCTGCAAAATGATGACCGGTAATAATTCACTCACTTTTCTGTATATGTCTCTCCCTCATAAATATGGAAATCGGTTATTGGTTTCCACCCAATGGATTCTCTTTTCGTCACTGAGGTCCGCTTCCCCTTCCACCGCCCCGGCCGATACCCTAAACAACGGCTTCGCATCCGTGACCACCTCCTCCTACCAACATTCCGACACGGATGTTTCTCGACACCATTGGAAAGCACCATAAAAAAAATTCATCCTCACACCATCTTCCCCGACCGTGCACGGACGATGCGACATACCTTAAATAGATCCAACTCTCATCTTGCACCAAATATTTTCACTATTATGCGGGAGCATTCACGAAAAATGGTTAATTCTTTAGGAGGTGATAAAGGAGGCAATTTTGGCAATTATTTCTGTCACCAAAGTGGGGTCGATATTATTTATTTACCTGGCTTTTTCGACACAAAATGTCTCACATCTACATTACGCACTCCTTTTAATTCACCAACAACGACGCATAGTAAAATTCCATAGGAATAATGAAATAAAACTAATTTGACGTTGAAATATATTTATTTCCCATTTCGCTTGACAAAATCTGGTTACGTGATTGCAAATTCTAGATAGTACATAACCGATGAGAAATATTTCCTCTTTTGAGAGTATTATCATTTCAATAGTTTTTATCTAACAAGATAGAAAATATTAATCAGGTTTAATGCAAATAAATGTCTTGTCATTTTGAGTATATCATAAGTATTCTTTATCATAATTTGGTGAAGATACTTTTCAGGGCTTTCATCCCAATGGGACCCACCAATAACTAGAATTGACTATGGAAAATACATAATACTTTCATTTTGCATGCAGAAATAAATGTTTTATCAGAATATGTTCCCTGATTTTTACTCTGACGTTTCCATAATAACTTGCGCTCGTAGCGAATTCCGACCCCATGTAAACGAAGAAAAACAGAGTTAACATTGCTCATACAACCACCTCTTACGGTATTGAACATGTATTGAAAATCATTTTGTACAAATCAAAACTCAACTACATAACATGAGATACGCGATACAATCTCGCAATTTCTCTTTAAATGAAAAATGTCTTAATTTCCACCTAAAAGAAGTTTTATTTCATTTTTCCTATGGAATTTCAACTTGCATCATTGTAGATGAATAAAAATGAGTGTGTGTAGATGGGAGACTATTTGGGTAGCAATAGTCAGGATAATAAACTACACCGACGCCACGTAGACCACAAATAATAATTGTCAACATTATTGCCTTCCTTAACAATAATGTTTTATCTGGAGAAACATGAAACCTACTTTTTCACACTCTCCACCTACGATACTGCGAGTAGATATGTACCGGCAATATGATGGAACTCACAAGAGGATAATAGGATAGGCACAAAAAAGTTTGATGCGGCAAAGGTAACAAAGAAGAATCTAAAACAAAGAAACGAAAAAAAAATTAAACTCCATTTTCGCAAACCTCCCCTCTCGATCACCCGAACTCCGGAACGCTCAAAAAGCTTCAAACGACGAGCGGCGAGTTCGCAAAATTTATGGTTCGTCTTTTTCAGTCCCCATGCACCCACTTCAATTAGCATAATTTTTTTCCTGACCGCTCCTTTTTATGCGCCGCGGTGCGGCACGAAAAGAATTTCAGCTCCCAAAAACCACGGACACCGCGAATATTAATTCGGGTGCATGAATGCATTGCGAGTGGCGACTGTGTTATTTCCTTCCGCGCACGAAAACCCAATGGGATTCCATTCACACGCCACACACAGAGGCATATATGCATGCATACATACACAACGCCCCCCCCCCCCCCCGTTACCTCTCTATAGCGTCCGGCGAATGCATTCTGGGAAGGGATACGGAGAGTGTAGGTAGAGATAAAGTGTTTCCCGTAATAGCTTCCCGTTCGATGTATTGAATTCTGGTCTAGAAGAGAGAGAGCAAGAGAATTATTGAGAGAGAGGGAGAGAGAGAGAGAGACCAATCGTATTCATTTATTCGTAATAGCACAGATAAATCCTGAAGGGGACAGCAAAGCCTTTAATCCTGTAAAATATCCACACGCTTCCCCTATTTATCCAAGTTATTAAAGTCGATTGCGGCTGTGTGGGAGAGAGAGTTACGTCGGTCGCCTATTAGTTTATACAAGAGCGAGTAGAGGTGCGATTTGCCGCTGCAGTTGATGAATGTTCAAGGCAAGGCTTTCCACGAAGATTAACTTGAAATAAAAAATTGAATGCTGTAACTCTAGCGGGATTATAGGTATAGCAACTCCGGTAGAACGGAGGTGAAAAAAAGAATGGGGGCTGATTGATGTTATAACGCTAACTCTTAGTAGGATATTAATTCGAAATTATGTGCACGTAATGCAAGGAAGGTATGGGAAATGGAGTTTATAGCATTATTCATGCTTACATCAAATCGGTAATCTACCTTCCACAGACTGCTGGGGAAATAATAAAGGAGCGCATTATCGCTTGGTGCTCGAGTGAAATTGAGATCTCTGAAGAATATTGATATGTGAAAGTGGATAACAAGTAGAAAATTCAAAAAATGGTATTGAAAGAAGGTGTGCGACCGAGATATAATGACAAATTTTTGTACTCATACAACTTAATCCACTGATAAATGCTAAAAAGCTATTCCTTATGTTTTTTTACATTCACCTTCGTGTTTGTCATTCCTGTAACCCAGTCATATTAAAAACAAGATTTTTTTACCAATATAGTGTTTGATAAAATCTTAAGCCTTTAATAACTATATGATAATTCAATCTATCATTTAGTTTGCGGTTCTCCGTGATACAAAACGGCATTGACGTAACTCCTCGAAATAATTATTTTTTATCAAAAGCGTTTTGAGCATGAGTACAAAAATAATTTCTACCCTCTTGACACCCTATTCATCAAAAAGGCTAAAATCGAGCCTTTGTTTTCTATCATCTTATTAAAAACTTTTGATCATCTAAAAAATTTCCAGTTATCAAGGGTATTCTCACAAATTAACAGAAAATGGCGTTATACTTTCGGAGAGACCGATTTCATCAAGGAAAGGCTAAAATTAAACCATCATAGGGTAAAAATTATCAGTAAAAGTAAACATTTTCATTGATCGCCGAACCAAAGGCCAAAATGCAAATATTTTCAGAGAGTAATATCTCCAAGCACGTAAGCAGCCAAAAATTGCTCCCAGAGCAAAAAATAAACTACGTAATTGAAGTTTCTGTGACTTACGTAATGATAAATTACAGTTTGAATTAATTTATACTTTGTTCTGTCTGCAAATAGAAGGGAGTGAGTTCAGTTTGGAACATATGGCCCAAAATGCCTATATTTTGCTATTACGCTTTGTAACTTTATTTTTACATTTCAGTTTCATTGCCATAAGAACTCACCGCCAACACCTCAGTGTTTTTCTCTTCTCAACAATGATTTATAATCATAGCTTCAAGTATTGAATTGGTCTTCCATCCCATTTCTGCACCAGCACCAACTACGAAATTACATTCATTGATAACTTATTCTCATACATATTTCCTTGCCATGGGTCAAAGAGACACTATTTTTTCAACCGGATCAGCAAATACGTAACCATAGCAGAAGGCTCTTTTACACCGCTTTATGCCATATCTGAGGCTCTCTCGGGCATTTCCCAGACCAAGCCGAGAGAAATGCGTACATACTAATTCTTTAAACCCGAAATTATTCTTCCCAGTATTCTGAGAACTACAAGAACCCAGTATGCACATAGACCTTAATTTAAATGTTCTACTATCACTAGAATATTTGTATACGAATTAGGCATGAATATATACCAGCTAAAAAAGGTAAACAAAAAGCATTACCAAATTAAGTATCCCATCCTCGTCGCCAAAATGTTGTGCATAGGATGTGGAATAACCAACAAGCTAGTCTTAACTGCAAACCATATGCGCCCACCATGCCGGATTGCACAATGCAAAAGTTACAAAAGACATTCAAAATGCAATCGTCACAACAAACATGCAAATGAACAATCACTACCATTTCAGTCGCAGTATCAGAGTTTTTTTTTTTAGATTTTTTATGGGGAGCAGCTACTTATTTGAATAAATGTCTGAAGCAGATGCAAATAAAAATTATTAATCCATATTTCATTTCTTATTTCATTCATTCATATTTATTCATATACAGATTTCATTTTTTTCAATTTCATTTAAGAAAAAGCCTTTTCCGCCAAAAACGAAAATGCTAACGAAGATATGGCCTGACATTAAGACCTCGGTTAACGTCATGAAAAATAAATCACAAAGGATTGAAATTTAATCACATTTTGCAATCCAACACATTTCACCCTTAATCTCAAAATTAAAATTAAAAAAAAAAACAGATTTTCCACTGAAATGAACTGGCGCAACAATTGATATAGAAGTGATAAATAACGAAACCCGCCACAATTGGCAATAGAGATGCCACGTTCCGAAAAATGTTACCAAAATCATCCTGCATATATGAATGCATTTGACCCAATTTCCCCGGGCAACAAAAGCGGAATTCACCTAGTTTTCCCCAGTTTGTTCGAACGCTGTCGATGAAATATACCATTTCCACGGATTTGCATCCCCACGTATAATGCCGAGCTCGGAATAAAGAAAAAAAAAGAGGAAATAAAAAGGTACTGCAAAATCCATTTTTGGTGAATGCTCTTCACGAATCCCTTTCTTTCGGCACGTAATATTTTTTTTCATCCACTCTGGGGTAGCTTTCCTCATTCCCGCGACTCAAGCAACTAAACTCTCGTAAACAAAAGGACCTTTGTGAGGCGAAAAATTATTCGTAAATTTCGCGACAAAGGCCCTCTCTCTCTCTCTCTCGAGCGGGGACCTCAAGGAGAGGGCAAAGAAGAGTGGGGGAAGGGTAGCTTCATCGATCCTCAGCACCGTTTTTCTCTAACTCTCCTTTTGATATGTAAACATCGCTCGCGGTCGGAATCGTTGGTGAACGCATCAAACAAGCAAAACGAATGAATACAGGGGTACCCAAAAAACGACCTTTCACATAGGGTTGCAAGTCATCCAGGTAAGTCGTCACTTGACACGAGTGCTTCGAATGGATTTAGCATCTCATTAAATTCGCTGAGACGTATTAATAAATAAAATACCAGAAATTTTTTGTTTCCGTTTCCTGAAAATAAAATAATAACATTTTTCAGAATATTTTGGTTAATTTCCATCCAAAAAAAATATATTAGGCTGATTCAGGTTTCAGTTACGATATTTTGATTAAGAAGATGTAAACCTTGACGATTCTAGTTTTATATCTCATTTTTTACATAGTAATTATTAGAGTTTTATTGGTAGCTGAAATTTGGGATGGTTAAATATAATTTTGACGGTTAAAACCTACAAAATTTCGTATACATAATTATCATGGCTGTACCTTCCCTCTTCTATGTTTAGCTTAGTACCATTTCTAAAATAATATCAATTTGGACTTAGATAGTGGCGTACCTACACAATTAAATCAAAATACTTTCCTCTAAATGCAAATTATTTCGATTATTCTGCCTTCCTTTTCATTATAGCATGGCACTAGAATAATCTGCCCTGTTTAAGACAATATTTAGATGGATAATGGCTAATTCAGAGATGAGTATTTTTACAAAATATTTTTTGGGGCCTCTGCTGAATCGAGATTTTTTTTAATGCTTGATATTAATAAATGCGGTGGCAGTATCTCACCTTAAGTAACGCTATATGTGGTATTTGAAACCGAATTCACGACACAAATTAAGATTATTCTCAAAACCTTAGCATTATTTCGCATTATCCAAGCTTGGTTACTTATTTGACTGAGACTGAATGTTTAAAATATCACTACGAATGTATCTAGTTTGCAATTCTTCCATAATCATTAAAAGCAGTCAAAATTCATAATTGGACTCTAGCATCAAAATCGGTTTTTCCACCCTGATTATGTTACAACTGCACCTGGAAGATGGTGAAAACAACAACAGACGTAAAGATAGGTCAATTGCTAATACATCTAGTTTTTCATTTGTTAATGTATCATTCAATTGATGTGAATGGATACAAAGGTTTTAGATGGTTATGTTAGACGTTATTATATCACCTAAGTCAAAGGTGGTGGCAAAAATGTTTTCCCTCTGAATATAAACCACGCTTGATGACATAATCATAATGGCAAACTGACTGACCTCATTACCTCCAATATTCAGTATAAATTGACGCATAGTCATCAAATGAAAGCATTGGTTACTCAAAAACACCTCACCTGGTTGACGACGCGGGGAAATTTCATAAAGTTAATCCACCCAGAAGCAATCCGATCTTTCTTCACAATTCCCGAATTTAAGGTAACTTTAAATTCGTTTAATCTGCCAATTTATGAAGAGAAACACCCATAGTGTGAAAAAACAGTATATCTCCTCCGATTTTATGTTCCGTATTCAGACGGAATTTATAGAATCGCATTGTCTTTTGGGATCATTCTGTGTTCCCATCACGAATCTATTCTAACTTTCCATGTTTACCAATCTATTATTTAAGAGAGACGCCCAGACTGCAGAAAAAATCAAATTATCAGATTCGATAACCGATTTCAATTTCAGCACTTCAAGTGCTAAATCGTTTGAAGGAAGTTACATATAAATTTACGTACTGGTCATTTTTTTTAAACATTCCGTATTATCATCACGAATTCATTCAAACTGTCAATGATGATCAACCAAGTGACGAAAATAAAAGCCCAGATCGTAGAAAAATCAAATTTTCAGATTCGACACTCGATTTCATGTTCAGCATTTCAAGTGCTAAGTCGTCTGAATAAATTTATATTAAAAAATTACGGAGTGGCCATTTTTTTTTTTCAACATCCGGTATTTTTCAGCCTTCCTTCCCTCCGGGATGAGAAGTGGAATGGAGAGAGAAAAAAATAGTAATGTTTCACGCTTTGCTGCCTTGGAATCGGTTACAAGCGGGCGAAATTAATTTATGTATCGACGGAGAGTGAGTGAGTAAGCGAGGGAGGCTCGGATTCGCCCTCCAGAGGGTTGTTGTGATTAACAACTCAAGGGGGCAGTATACATAGCGTTGGGGGGTTCTCTCGTGGGGTTGGGGGGAGGAAGGAATGGAAGATTGAGACAGATTGATCGACGTCTAACGGGCGGAACGGTGGTGCAAATTGGATCACCGGGGGAGACCCTGGAAACGGTGGAGGCAAAATGAAGCAAGCGATCGGCTGGATTAGTCCAGAACGCATACCCTGTCTCCCGCCGGACTCCGATAGTTCTCTGGGTGGCAGATGTTCCGCCAACTAGTCCGATTACTAGATTCAAGGGGACTCATAGAGGAGGCCCAATTCCACCCCATAGAAGGCTGATTTCTGTTGTCACTTCGGTTGCATCTTAATCGGTTTTCAAAAATGTCCGCGGTGCGATGATGAGTGCAATGCTATCACCTTTTTTCCAAAAATTCTTCATTACAATTTTTGTACTTGCGAGGAACAGCATTGAAAAGATATGGATTTGATTGAACAAATCATCATGCATATATATTTTGGTTAACACCCTTAAATATACCATATTTCCCCGTGAAACTCGGATTACTTTGTCCAACAGCGACGCGAGTGGCGACTTCTGTAAACCCATTTAAATGCGCGATGGATCACAACACATTTAGAGGCCGACTTGAGGATCCTCTTTCGTAATATTCGTGACTAGATTATTAAACTTTGAACTATGGAGCATAGATACTTCCTTCTGAAGTATACCGAGGAATTGCACACCTGGCCATCTTGAGAAGAAAAATGAGGTCCCACGTGGATAGGTAAACCTTGAACAGGGCTTGGATGTTTGCGGTTGACCCATGTAAATTGTTGTAAAAACCCCAATAAAAAATCCAAATATCGCCGTTTTCGGGGTGATGAAAATAAATAGATGAATAAATATCAAGAATTCCCATTTATTTAAATAAATGGAACATCCGTTGTCTCGGGAGTGACTTCATGGAAGCGACTTAACATAAAGAAAATTAAAACTATTTAATTTCACATGAATTATGAAGGGACGATTTAGGTTTCAAAATGGCATATCACCTGATGATGATGTACACCTGATGATGTGCGGGAGAGTATTCTTCATCGAAACCTAATTTCGATGAAGAATACTCTTGATTTTCGATTCTTAATCGTTCTTTAATAAATTCATGTTAATGAGAAATTAAAGAATAAACTTTGTAAGGTTCACAAAAAGCATGCGTTGGATTTCATAAAATGGTTACATCGTGAGATAACTGACAGAACTGACGATGTAACCATGTCAAGAAACCCGCGTCGTGCTTTTTAGATATGTTAATGAACCCAACGAAGTTTATTATTTCATTTCCCATAGTGGAAATGTTTCACAAAGTTTAGCTTGAAATCATCAGTTATAAAGTTAATATAGAGTTAAACATTTTTAATTTTCGTTAAACATGAACAATCGTCTAAATTTGCATTTTTTTTCTCAGCTCATATACATACGATGAGATCGCAACGAGGAAGACGGATTTATTGATCACATACAACGGTTTTTCAGCTCAAAATGCACTAAAAAATCGTGTTACGCATTTTCCCACTAAATATACATGATAGTCGGCCATGTTATGAAGACGGACCTGGACGAGCTCCAGCCGGGGATCAACTGTTCCCGTGAGTGGTGCAACCAGTATTTCATTGTTTTACTTCGGTGGATTACTCTAAACTATTATGAATGGGTTTTAACTCCTTTAGCAGCAGAATTGTAGCTAGGGAAAAGCATTGGTACCTTCATCACAACTTTTTCATGAGACATGAGAAGCAAACTCTTAACTTCCACCATTACACGCCTAATAAGTTACGCAACTGCATCCCGAAACTTGTTGCATGACGGACTGCACTAAAGCCAAAAGTAGAGACCAACATTTGACTAATGTGCCATAGATAAATTCCAGTATTTTTTAAGTATAAAAATAATACGAAGGAGACCGATAGCATGAACAGAGCAAATACTTCGCGGGGAGAAGGAGTTGAAAACAGAGGTTGAGGGAAGAATGTGAAGTAAACAAGGGAGAGGATGGAAGATAATTGGAGTTTTTAGATTGAATGAAGGGTAGTAGTAGCTACAGTGAATTGAAGAGGGAAGACCTTGAAGGAAGGGGAGGTTGCAAGAATGCTTCTTAAGTACTTCATGGAAACCTGACTTAATCGGTAGAATACTTTTAAAAAAGGTTATCCCCTTGGGAAGCTAAAGATAGCGTTCATTCCAAGGAAGGACCACTAAGAATCAAGCCACATTTGAGCGCTTAGAGGAATCACGCACATTTGGGCATTATTCTCTTTAGAACACGTTAATTTGAACTGTATTCAGAATTAATTTACTAGAATATATTGTGACACTTTTTTGCACTTTATATAAAAAATAGTCACCTTCGAATTATATTAAAGTTTGCAATAAAACACATCAGCCGATATCCTCCCAAATTTGATCGACCAGGACCTTATTCGACCCTGATCACGTACGCAGTAATGCAGTTATTAACGTACGTATTTCCGTTGGATTCCAGGGCAGTATGGGTGCCCTTCACACGTAATGGCGATGGCTTACCATTGTGTGCAGTTGCAAAGCTTCCGAATCAAATGGCACAACGAGGCTACTCACGCAAGCGCAGTCATTATGAAAAGAGGCCAAACCTGCTTTAAATCCCGCTAAGGGCCAAACACAATGCTAAGGGCAACTTTTTAACTATACTTTGACAAATATATTTATTTTACAATCGATTATTCAACACATTGTTTTCATTATTAAGGTGCAAGCAAATTTGGAGCATGAGTGAAGCCGTAATGTACAGGATTAAGGAAAGGGAAGTAAAACATCTGGGCTCTGAGAGGTTCAAGGTGAAAATTGAGGTTCACTAGCATTATAATTTCATAAAAACTTTAAATTTTCTCAAATTTCAAGTTTTCCCATGTTCATAATTCTACCTACATATGACCTATATTGCTATTGCACCCTGATTTCGTCTTTAATCACGATTGACCTACGATCAACCTCGTGAACAAATTTAAAGCTTCTTTTACCCTTCAAATTCCTTTGCCCAAATAGATTTCATGAAAGAGCCAACACCGTTTAAGAAGCACAATAAAAAAGCTCGTAAAACATTACGAAAAATTTATGTACTGATGGCATTTTTAATAAATTTAAATTTTTTCAAATGAAGGAACTCTTCCATAGTAGCATGCTGTTTTTATCTCTCTATTCCTTTTTAAATCTCTTTTCAGACTTCTTTCCTAGCGTGGAAAATACTCATTTCCCTTAGGGCATTCCACACATTAATTAACGTATTTTTACGGAGATATTGCAGCATTATTACGCAGTTACACTCCGTTTACGTTTATGTACCATAAACACGATTAAAGATAAAAATCCCAATAAACAAAATTATTTTTTCTTAGGCGAAGGAAATCGTTGAAGCTTCCAGTTCAAATAAATAATCTCGTGACTAACTAAGAGCTTGTGGTCGTATTCTGTACAAAACACACACCTAATACTTATCACGTGGTCATAACGTACGGATTTGAGGCATAGGGTTGTGCTATCAAATTTATGTGAGTTCTAAGAGGCTTTGCTGCCCATTTTGGCCTCACAGAAACAGGTCATCGGATGAAAATCGCACAAGAGTCGCAATGATAAGCAATTAACGAACGCAGCAACCTGCTATTACGACGTCATTGCACACAAAATTTACTGTAAGCCCAGGACGGCTTATGCACCCTCGTAAACAATTGCCAGACCCCATGCGAAGGGGACCTGGAACGTTGCCGCTTTAAGTCCAAGTTAAGGCGAACGCTTTGTTGCTAGTGCAAGTTGACCAGATTTTTTAACTCATATGGTAACATGACCATAAAAGCCTTTTAATTATTTATTTATACTTTCAAATGAATCATATTAATATGAGTGCAAAGAGTCATTAAATTTCGATAAATTGACATTAAAGTTAAACATAGATTAGGCCATCGTCGACTATTTAATATTTTTTTAGGCTAAATACGATTATTCAACCTCTGAGAAAATATGAGCGAACCTCGGAGACCCTACGCTAAGAAATTATTTTCAACCTGCGATGAAGAGGACTGTATACAGGAATCCCATTCCATATTAGATTGATTTATGTCACCAATTCTGCTGCCTTTCAACCGCTTTTCTAAAATGCCCTCAGCCATGAGAGAAGAGCGATCCATTCTTTTTCCAATATTTCGCAGTGTAATAATTGTGATTGCAAGGAAAATCATCGAAAATTTAATGATTTTCATGGATCTTATCATTAGGAATATAGCATTTGCATTCCTGTTCTGAATACGCGTATTTCTCCGTGAAAATAGAATCGCTTTGATGTTAACGAAGTAAGTAGCGTCTTTGGTAAACCCATTCAAATGCGCGATGAGTGACAACCAGGGGATGCAATTGAAACGAAACGAAAATGATTCATTTCGAGCCTATGGTCGCAAATTTTCCTTCGTTTGATAGAGTATTAATAATCCTTATTTAAGCCAAGCGCTACCTGCTAGCAGCCTGTATCGTAGCGCCGCTTCGCCTCAAGCTGGCCTCGCACCAAGGTCGCCTCATACAGGGGAGGCCGGAACTAGAATGATGCCACACGGGCTTTTCCCAGCACCCATACTTAGCCGTCGCGTTTTCCCGCGCTTGAAAATTTTCACTTTTCATTTAATCGCGAAAAATAGATATCGTCATTTAAAAATTTAAAAGCGTGAAATGCGTACTTCAGGAGTAATAATATTTCGATTTCGGCAATAAAAATATAGAAAACCACCCTATTATAGCACGAAAAAATGACTAACTGGGAAAGAATGAGGCGTCTTCTTAAAGATGGTTTAAATTTGGAAATGTTCCCCTTTTTCTACAATATCCCTCAGTTATTTGTGTGCGTGTGTGTTAATGACATATTTCTTTTTCCTCTTTTTCAGTTCCCCTGACGAGGTTAGACGGCAGCAGCGGAGGATCCAACATGCGCCTGCCCGTGATCGTGTTCATCCATGGCGAATCCTTCGAATGGAATTCAGGAAACCCGTATGACGGATCGATACTGGCTTCTCACGGAGGTCTCGTCGTGGTGACCATCAACTTTCGACTAGGCGTACTAGGTAAATACCTATCACTTAGGTGAAATTAAAGTAAATGAAAATTAAAACATTAATATTAAAAATTTCAATTCCTATAGTTACAGTACTAGTAGCTCTCTGTATATTACTCAGTAACTTTTATCCAGCTCATTATTTAATAATGTATTTTTAGGCCATAAAATTTCAATGGAAGTGCCCTTGAAAGCCGCCAGATGGTCATAAAGGCGACATCTTCAGGTACGAAATTTTTATAGTTATTTTTTAGTTATTTTTCTTAAAATAACATTTTCTGTACGTGAAGATATCGCCTCTGCGACGAAACCGGTCGTCTTTAATAAACTGTGTAAAAAAAGTACCAGACCTTATATAGTTTATAACGAATTTATTGATGAAATCATTGAATAGGTGTGCTATTCAATGATTTCATCAATGAATTCGTTATAAACAATATAAGGTCTGGTACTATTTTACACGGTTTATTTGAGACGACCGGTTTCGTCGCAGAGGCGATATCTTCACGTACAGAAATTGTTATTTTAAGAAAAATAACTAAAAAAATAACTATAAAAATTCCGTACCTGAAGATGTCGCCTCTGCGAAGAAACATCTTAAATAAATTGTGTGAAAAAATACCATACCTTTTATTGTTTACAATGGATTTTCACAAAGTTAAATTTTAAACAATTAAGTTTAATAAATTCGTTAACGATGATTCCCATTCTATCAATGCCATAACCTAGAGAGGTTCTAAAAGTTGTCTTATTTTGTCACACTTTCCTCGAATTGAATTCTCATGCCTTGGGAAAGAATCCCGCTCTAGTTAAAATTGCAGATTTTCATTAGTATGTTCAGTAGATTCAAACATTTTTATATATAATTATTGATGTTGTTAGGGAGTTGTTGATGGGATAGGATTGTTAAGGAGAAAGAAAAAAAGGGAAGTTGCTCGAATAATTGAAGCAAAAATATGCTGAACTTTTAAAAAATGAAGAGGATTTGGAGCAAGATAAACGTCTGACGTTATAGGATATAATATTTGACATATTTGAGGTAAATCAGAAGGATGAGAATATTACTTCGTTTTGCCATAACTTGTTCAAAACCAAAAAATTAAACTTAAAAAGCGCTGAAAACTGCTTCCACAGCATGACATAACCTGCACTTCACCACAAACGCCCATACGTTGATACCCATTAGACCCTCCAGAGGCAAAAATGCATCTCCACTCTACCTGGCACTTTAGTGCCTCCTCCTCCCAAGTTGCGATGCTATCCCCTCCTCGAGCCCTCAAAAGAAAACATATGTCACTCTCCAGTCTGGACGAAATACGAAACAGCTTTTACTGTCATTAAATTCGTTACTAGCTCAAGACCTCGTTGGCAAAAAGTAGGTTTAGGTACTCAACATGCTGCGCCAAAGCAGGCCAACGGCATGCACATCCAAGTCCAAAGTTATTATATTTTTTCTTATGTCTCACTTAAAAGACTACCTACCAAATATGAGCGATTAGCGCTGACAAAAGATCCCCTTTTGATCGGAGAACGACTAAAAAGATAACCTTTAGATAGAATAAATCACTGTAAGCTAAAATTTAAGAACACTGATGTTATAGTATATGATAATTTAAAAATGATAGAGGGCTAAAATTATTTTAATTTATTACTGCTGCAAGTTGTATTATCGATAAGAAATCTATAAAGAAACATTTGTGATAAGAATATTAAAATAAAAATACTGAGTAATTAATAGTGAACCGTTGGATTTTTTCCACTCTTTCTTTCAAAGCACTGATCCTTTCATTTTTTATTAAATATTCCATTTTTTTTAATTATGCCTAAAATTTCGTCCTAATACATACATACATACATAATAATAATAAAAAATACTTCCACAAGTAACTGAAAAAGCTATCCTCCTTTTAATTCTCAACTAACAGTCTCAGGTTTTTAATTTAGTTACAGCAGCGGTGATCTTAGTAAATATCAAAGTCAGCTAATTTTCCACGCCTGATTCATATCATCTTAAAATTAGGAAGTTATAAATCAAATATGCCTTCATATTGAGACAATGAGTATCAAAGTGCTTAGATAAAGAATACTGATGTGTGAGGTAGAAATTCCCGTAGGCCAGAATAGCATGTAAAAATGTGAAAAGCAAAGGTTAAAAAATAGGTCACTTTTTGAGTCTTGCTGGAGTAAAATTGACAATCAGTGAACCAACAAATGAATGAAGCACTAAATTTAATCAAACATTCAATATTCAAAGTTAATTAAATATTGAATAATTCAATATTTGACTGCTACGTGCCACCGGCCAGAAACCTAAACGCGTAGAATTGGAAATAATCGCTGATAGGACATCCTCTATGCAACCATTTGGGTGTAAGTTTTTTTCTATTTTTGAAGCAATAATTATCACGTTCATCAGTTCTTCGTTTACTTTGTTTCTTATGATCCATCCAATAAGCTATACAGCTGTAACTCCCTGTTTCTAAAACTCCCTAAAACTAAAAAAAATCATAGTAATTCCATTAACCTCCACCCCCTTCCCTACTGAATTCGTATAACGATCGCATTATTACAACAAACTCTTTCTAACTCTTTTTAAATTAGACATTGCCTAATATTTTCACAAAATTCGTGTCCGAACGACGCGTTTTTTATCGCATAGTTAAATATGACGTACTTAAAACGTTGTTGTGACAATGAACACGTCGGGCGGAAGCCATGGGAGGACGTAGCGTAAGAGGACTATCAATTTACCTCTATTCAAGTATACTGACACCCTTAAGGAGTGACGCGAGGTCAATTTATAATCCAAATATCAACAAAAGTTCGTTGACTTCAGGTGAGAGGAGGAAAATCCAAGAAATAAAGGCCATTAACTCGACCGACGCAAAAATATTATGAAAATGGCTAAGAATTGAACCATAGCTAATGACTGGATAAATACCAAAATGCGATACATGTTACAAATGAATTAACTCTCTTGGAAGAGCATGAAAATCAATATTTGTGTAGATGTTACATTTTGAAAGGCTTGCCAAGTCACACGTTATACCGCTTACCCTAGTGCGATAAGATTTATAACTCGTATGAGACAACTGAAAAGGTTGCCAAACTGTAACTGGAACATCGAGGGACACAAATTAAATTAAACTCTGAGGTTGAATTATTTTAAATAGCTGATCCTTATTTAGAAATGCCAACAAAATTTGGATGAAAGCCACGGAAACAAAGCTTGCGGGCGGATAAATAATGAACCACCAAATGAAAACAGTTAGTGGTCATCTTAATAATTCCTGGATTCCAAGCAAAAACCCTACATTGCTGTTGCATACGATAAATCTCTTGGGGTGCTTACTTCTTATTTGGAACACTCGTAATGGAGGATTATTATAGCTCGAAAGACCTTAATCTGATGGATCTTAAATTTTAATTCTCTCTCATTTAATCTCTACAATGAAATATCTAAAGGATTTTACCGCCTATCAAATTCAAATGGAGAGAATAAATAAGTGGAATCGAGCTAAGTTTGACCAATAAAGATTTTCCACGTGCTTCTCAAGGCACACAGAACGAAAATGCCGCCTACGATTCATATTTGGGCTCCTCTTCTTAAGAATTTGATATTTAAATAAATATTTTATTCCCATAAAGGCAACTTCTTTTATGGGCCATATTTTTCATTAAGAAAGACTAGCTATTAAATCACTTTTACGTTTAATATGGTGTGGAAGTCTTACATGTTAAGTGCCTTTAATCCACACAGATTCCAAACTTACTGTACATTATGACTCTTATGCTAATTCCTTCACAATAAAAGTAATAATCCAACAAAAAAACTTTTTTCACGGAAACAAGCGCTCAAATCACCGGATGTTTCGTGAACATTTTCATGAAAAGTTTTATTTTTGCAGCACTAAAACTGGGCTATTTTCTGGATGAAATAATACAAATCCTACCAACAACGGCGGAAAATTCACCTAATGAGTTTACTCAATCACAAATTCCCACGTACGTCGACAGGGGAAAAAAGTAATTTCATCATTTCAAGTGAATTCACTGGAAAATGAGCGCGATTTAATAACAACTATAAGCATGTATCGCCATCAGAAATTAGGTTTTAACTTGTATTGATTAAAAAACTATTTTATTTTATGGAATAAAATATCAATTTTTGATCTGCCAGTGTTTTTTATCTGGATTTCAATTTAGTGCTATAATTCCGTGCGGAAAACCGATCATAACCCCAATTCCCAATCAGCAATCAATATCCAGCCAACATTTTCGGAGTTAACATATGTCATCCGTGAAATATCCATGCTAATCCAATTAATTGTTCTATGGATATCGGTCAAATATCCCAAGGGTCACCAAAAACGTCGCAGCGATGTCCAACAGTGGACATGGAGTTCATATTACAACATCTCTTAGATGTCTTCACAGCATCAAATGACAAGATAATGGTTATGCTTATTATGGTTTTTGCTAATCAACACACATACATACATACAAACTATTTTTGCTCTTCAATTCTATGCAGCATTTATTTCACCTAAGGATATTTTTGGAATAATTTTTTTAAGGAAATGAGTGCTGATTCTTGATTTAATGGTAAAAAGGAGAAGTGCATTAACTTTCTCGAGAGTAATTTTTTACTTACCCTTATTTTATGTAGACTTAATCTTCTACTTCCTTTCTTTAGTTTAATACGTACGGATTACAACTATTCAATGCCAGTTAAGAATATCGCGGTTATTACAACTTGGATGTCTATGCAACATTATTTTTACTACTCGTCATGGATGTTACAAATAATAATAATAATTCGTCTTTATTATACAAGCGAATTTAGGACAGAGTTGTCCTCTCTTACAATTAACTTGTTAGACATTCACAAACAGCCATGCCCTGGATGGTAGTCAAGCCACCCAGGCGGGATTCGAACCCGCGACCTCTAGGTTGGCAGTCGGGGACTTTACCCCGGCGCCACCGAGGCCGGCTATCTGTGTAACATTACTGTCCCACAGGTCGTGTGCCATTTTTGACCTGTAATTTTAGCAACTTTTCAGCGAGAAATATTCATGAAAATTGGCATACTTATGGGGAAAGGTCCTCAGTTTTGTTGAGTGTAAGCAAAATTTTACAATTTTGACCTTTTGACCTCATAATGTGGGCCCAAACCAAAAATTTGAATTTTCCTCAAGGTGCTTCAATGCTAAAAAAATCGATATAGAAAAAAGTCTTGATTTCATTGACCAAGATGTCAATTCTTTGGTCTTCGGGCACGAGGAAACCGAAAATAACCACTCACTTTGTCACCTTTCAAAAAATTTGGTATAGGACATTAGTTTCCCTGATATTTCAAAACATAACTCTATGACCTTTGACCCCATTATGACCTTCTGAGGTCAAAAAATCGACAATATGGATCTATCAAACTGCAAAACAGACTTGGGGACCCTTTAAAACCTATGGTTCCACACGTTTTTTGTCACGATGGCCCGACGGTTAACTTTATAACCTTTGACCCCCATCATGACCTTCGGAAGTCAAACTATCAACAATATGGATCTATGAACTGCAAAACCGACTTTGGCACCCTTTAAAACCTATGGTTCCACACGTTGGTTGTCACGATGGCACAACGTTTACCTCTATGACCTTTGACTTCCGGATTAACCTTGGAGGTCAATGAGTGGATAATACGGGTAATAGGAAAGGGCACCCTTTAAAACCTATGGATCGACACTTTTGTTGGTATGCTATTCTTTTTGCCACCCTTATGACCTTGAATGTGACCTTACTGGGTCAACGGTTGAATTCTCGAAAATAAAAATGTTATTTTCGGTTTTCTCGTGTCCGAAAACCTAAGAATTGACATCTCGGTCAATAAAATTCAGACTTTTTTCTACCTCGATTTTTTAACATTGAAACCCCATAAGGAAAATTCAAATTTTCTGTTTGGGCAGACATTGTGAGGTCAAAAGGTTGAAATTGTAGAATTTTGCTTACACTCAACAAAACTTAGGACCTTTCCCCATAATTATGCCAATTTTCATGAATATTTCTCGATGAAAAGTTACTAAAATTAGAGGTGAAAAATGGCACACGACCTGTGGGACAGTCTGTATACGATGGATATCACCTGCTGCTAGATCTCAATTTTCAATGGAATTTCCATCCCTATCTAACAACCGTCAACCGCCCATCGATCATCCCTCATCCACCAATGAGAACAGAGAGCTACTCGCCTTGTTTTCAAGCATTTCCTCCCATCTCTCTTTCGTACAAAGCATTAATGAAAAAAAGTCTTTCCTTTTGAATCAACTTCTTCTCCACCACATTCCTTAATGGTTTAAACATCCAGGCCGAAGGCACGTTTACACACAATTATCTCAGACATTTAAAAAAATAATACTGCCTGATTTATTTCTCTTCCATTAGTCTTTCGTGTGTCTCCTCCTTCTTCTATTCTTAAGTTATCACTAGTAATTTATTTTTTATATGAAAGCTTAAGCATAGTTTTCACATTGCATTCATGGACCGCACTATGCACCGTTCAAATATTTTAAAGAAAGAATTAAAAAATTAAATAAAAACGGGCATTAAAAATATTATAATAACAGAAACTAATAGATGCAACAAAATCCAA
Organism: Ischnura elegans; assembly: GCF_921293095.1. Taxonomy (NCBI): domain Eukaryota; kingdom Metazoa; phylum Arthropoda; class Insecta; order Odonata; family Coenagrionidae; genus Ischnura; species Ischnura elegans. Next base: position 83,538,579 of record NC_060251.1, on the reverse strand, counting down.
TAACAACTTGAACTTTAAAATTCAACAGAATTGTATTTCCTGTTGTAAATTCAATAGATTTAAGTTTCTTACTCCACACAAACAACATTTAATACTGACAACGGTACACATGCATCAGTTTTTCATTACTTTTGTCAACTGGCTGGTTGGGGTGAGTTAGTTGACTCACCGGCACAGCTCTAGTATACGTGTCAGTTCGCCTGCTGCTTGGGGTATGTTCTAACTAATTTCGGAGGTGAAACATTTTTATCTGAAGTCATTCTCGAATTCATAAACCTTTCTTCGACTTTTATTTTTTAATAAAACCCAACTACTACGTGATGAAAAGCCAATGGAACGATACACACATCTACGCCTTGATTAGCCTCGCTATAAAAATCTTCACTCCGCATGGCATCATCATCTTTCGATCATCCCGCTGGACCCTCATTCTAAGATTGCGAGTCCCACTCCCGAGACGCAAACAAATGACTCCTCCGTGGAACCAAAACTAGACGCCTTAAATAATGAGGGAATGGTGGCGTGGCCGGAGACGGGATAAGAAAAAAACTGGCTCGCCTCCTAATGAAAGATGGTAGTTTGAATAACTGCAGCGACTCCGCGGCGCTCTTCCAACCCAGAAGAGGATGAGCGGCAGAATGTTTTTTTTTTTTTTACTCCCTCCTTCTTTTACTGGTAAACGAACTCATTTCGTCGGAGGGAAACGAAAAATAATCACAGCGAGAGGGAGGGCCATCGGGATTTGGATACGACACAAGCACAGCTGAGGGTTAAAAAAGAGAAAGATATAAAGGATTAGTTTTTGGAAGGAAGGGAATGAAGTAGGGATAAATAGGCCGGCACAGATTAAGAGTGGGCTGGTAGAGGAAGTGGGAGAATGATGCGGTATCCGAGAGCACGGGGGAGCGGTTATGATAAGTGGGACAAAGGTCTCCGTGACGAAGCGTCGGAAGATGAGTCTCCGATGGCCTTGGTCCTTCTTCCCCGGAGTCGCGGGCATAATACTTAAAGGGGGGAGGGAGGGTAAGAGAAAAAGATGGAGGGGAGATGTCACGATTCTTCGCATACTTAAAGCCTCGTTCACACTTGGAGACTGTGCATGCAGACACTATCGTAGCCAGGATGTTGAAATGGGTGTCATTTACCGAAGATTTTGGGGTCCTTCCGGGGTGTATGGTCAGTGGCGTAGCCAGGGGGGTGCAGGGGGTTCGGACCCCCTCCGAAAAATAAAAACACAATTTTTCATTAATAAAAGATAACTAAATAATGAAAATCATGATTTTTTCCAAAATATTTCTTTAAGAAATTAAGTATTTTTGATTATGAAAATTGTTAAAAATTAGTTTAAAATCCATTACTTAGTACCCAGATTTTCAAAAATTTTCCTCCCTGGTTTTGGACCCCATCCGAACTAAATTCACTACGCCACTGTGTATGGAAAACACCCCAGGGCAAAGGGAGGCCCGGGGATTTTTTATTCTGAAAACGTGAGATTTAGGACTCAGAGACAGTAATTTTGTACGAGTATTTATTAAAAATAAATTATTTTTTTATCCATTGAGGCCATCTTACTCGTTTTTGGCGCGTTTTAGGCTTGGCTTCAAAGGGGTTGTAACCCCATGGAGGTTGTAAATATCTGGATGGGGAGCCACTGGTTTCGAGCGTGGAGCGAAGTGTTGCCGGAATGGGGGTGCTTGGGTAGGACAAGCCACGCCCACTTTGACCAAAATATTGACAATTCCATAAGGGTCAATGCTGACTATTTGATGAAATTTATGGTCAAAACTAGTTAATACATTAAAATAAACTATGGAAGGCACAATGTAAGCCTTTTTTTCTTACTCCGTTGCTAGGCTTCGCGAAGTTATGACTTAAATATCTTTTCCCAGGAAAAACTTCTACTAATCTTTTTCTATGATATTCACCGGCGAAATACTAATAATTATGGTAGCATTTTTCACTTAATGTAGTTCATTTTCAGAACAAAACTTAGCCACTTCAAAATATCAGCCGGGGACGAAGTCCAAAAATTGTCAAACTAAGATGGGGGAACTTTGACCACGCCAAAAACTCGGTAACGGCGCATACAGATATTTAAAACCTCCTTGTATAACCCGAAAACTCCCCACCCCCTGCCGTGGCTACGCCACTGTATGCAGACCGTCGGCCCACTATCTGCCGGTTCCCCAGATTTGCCTGCGGATTGCCTGACGACACAGTTTTTGATAAAAGTCGTCAACTTTTTTGTGTAAACACTAGGTAGTCAGTGTATGTCGATATAGTGATAGACTGAAGAGGGCGTGGTTTTAGCTTGTGCGAGCTTTATTTTCATAAGCCTTGTTGCATTCTGCAGGCATCACCAATTACAAAGGGAAACACCGTGCAGACAGCCGGCCGTCAATGCATCCGCAGAAAAGTCGGATTAGCAGTGATGAAAAAATTGCATCATAACGAAATTTATCGGTTTAAAATTAAATTTGTACTGTTGAGAGATAGCATTAACATGTTATTAACACATTAATTTCAAGATAATTTCTCAGAAGCAACTACGCGTAAATGCAGGAAAAAAATGTTTCCATCAAATATATCGGTTTTACCCTAATATTTAGTAAAGTCGGCAATTTATAAAGTTCGTATCCTTCGGATGGAACGTTGATCCACCGCTTCCTCGGAAACAAATGTAATGGAGTCATTTAACTTTATTTCGTCCTTTCTTCGTCACCTAAGGCCACACTCAAATCTTATTTTCCTTCTTTCAATATAAAGCTTTAAGGGAAAAATTATCATGTATATTCCAAAATTTCTTCATTAAACCTTATTTTTCCATGGCCAACTATCGCCAGTGGCTTGTTTACGTCATTATTTTTAAATGTATGATAAATCTTTTCAAAGGATCGCGTAATTACGCCTTTTATCTGATTATTCATGCCAGTGAACAGCTAGGCGACTCGCCAATGCACTCAATCAGTACACGAATTAAGACTGCGGTGGCCGTTATTCCTTACGCTAAAACGGTAGTGTCACAAACTAAACGTACAATTCAGAGAAGTGCCGATTTATAATTTGCCTCCGATTCCTCCGTCAAGGATATCTCGAACTACTAATAAGATTAAATCAGCTGGAATAAAATTTCTATTATCCCTGAAACAGTAACCAAATTGTGAGCTTTCGCACCTCGGCTCTAATCACCGCCTTTCATTTAAAAAAAGCCTTGGCAGTGAATACTGCTTCAAATATAGTTCAAGGACAATGATTTTTCCCATGAAAATTTTTCAAACACCATGTGTCTAAAATGGTATCAGGAACATCCATTGGAAACTAATACAATTTATCAGAGACGCTATTGTAAACCTGAAATAGCTAAAAAGAATCTTCAAAAACAAATTAAAAACAAACTAACTACGTTTAAAGAACATTCAATTACAAGTTATTATAACATTGCAGGAGCATACTAGGTTGTGTGAATGTTCACTGAAAACTTTTTTTGTGGACTTTCACAGCATTTAATAGCAACTAATGGGTGAAAATTCATTGAACGTGTAATTGCATGTTTCCACGTGAGTGAGGCATGTGGTTTACCTTCAAGCAACATAAAAGCCGTGGATTCGCATTCGATGCCTCAAATTATAGTCTGAGGCATGCTAGAATACAAATAGATTGTTTCCGTGGGAAGAGGGCGCTGCATGTAAGCGGCTGTTCCTAGAACCTGATCTACATGTCTCAATAGCTCTCCTGATCATATCCATAATTCACTCTGCCTTCCATTAGCTGAAACAATAGTATTAGTATAGAAGGGGGGTATCAGGGGCGGTCTGGCTAGGTCGGCGGATCGGCAATTGCGAAGGGCCCCGAGCTAACGGGGCCCTCACAACTTTCGCGTCCATCGTGAAACGTATATGAAAGGTGTGATAAAGAAATACTCCTTGAGCGGTTAAAAAAATAAACAGTAAAAAAGATTAGGTACTTGAATGAAATTGTGTTTGCAATTAAAAAATGCTATTTTTAATTAGTTGATTTATTTATAACATTCTCGGTGTAAAATATTATATAAAAAATAAATTTAAAAAAGTCAGAATATAAAAGAGAGCCTGATGCTTTTTTGAGAGCGTTATTCAAAAAGATTATTCTAGTGGTTTTTATATTTCAGCACAGTTTCAATGAACAATTTTCTCTAAACATAACATGGAACCCATAATGCATTATATTGGATAAGCTTTGCGGTTCTCATTTTTCATCGTATTTATTCTTACGTAATCGCTATTTTTACTAACCTTAATCTAGTTTTTAGAGCCAGGATAGGGCAAAAATCTATTTCGGGATATGCAATTTTCTAAAATATTTTCCAGCGAAGGACCTCCGAGTCCCTCCAGGCAGGACAAGAAGGGGCAGCCCCGCCCCCCCCCCCCCCCCCCCAGAAGCAAAAATCGCAAAAGCCTTTCAGGTAAATCAGGACCGGATTGAAACGAAAGTTTTCAACAAATTTTCTTTAAATACACGAAAAAATGATTTTAGTATAAGTCATGTAAATAAAATAATTTTTTCAAGCAAATAATTTTATGAATTAATAAAGCGCTGTGATAATTGTCTTACGATGTTGGTTTCATTCACCTTTTTCTTGCTTAAAATTTTATTACTTGAACGACTCCTCCCTCCCCTATTTTTGATCCTGGGTACGCCCTTGTTATGATTAGCAATATACGATGCGTATTTCATTCTACATACGCCGATGGTAATATCTAAAAATATTCATTCGGTATCCATTTCCTGATGTACGGATCGGGAAGGACCATACGGGCCGCGAGAAGTGTTTGAGGAGAGCGGGGGAAAAAACGTTCCCGAGGTGGACGGGAAAGGGAGGGAGGGTGTGGGCATGGAGAATGAACGAGCAAGGGATTCGGGTCAATGGGAGTAATGTGGCGGGAAAGGAGCGAGAAAGAGCGCGTCTTCTCTTTCCGGGCGAGAGGACCCTTAATCACGGGGAAATCTCTTTCGGGGGAGCATTTAAGTCCACCCCATCCCATTCCCCTCACAACCAGCACTCCCTACCACCTTATCCCGCCATGTTTTTACCTCCTTCGGAAATGGAAAGAGGAAGAAAAAATAATATGGAAGAAATCCATTGGCGGCAGTTTTTGAAATGATGACCGGCTTCAAAAATTTGGAGGAACGCCGATCAGGGGCGGATCCAAGATTTTTCTGTGGGGGGCGTGTGGGGAACAAGGGTCTGACAGGCGAACAATATTCTCATACAAGAGATTAAAAGCAAGACAAAACAATTAGTGTACGAAATATTCTCTTTATTTGTTTATTTGTTTATTTATTTATTTAATATGAAAGTTAGTTATAAGAAATTAAATAACTGAGGCTCCGTAATATACAAAACAAAACGAACTTAATGATAACCGTGCAAAAAATGTTGCCAATTTTTTTTAAGTGTTTGGGGTGCACGTGACCCCCCTTAATCCGTCTATGACGCCGATGATCACTCAACCTCTTGGTGGAATGATACTCGAAATAAATAGTTACTGATGCTGTTCTTTTACTACGTTGCGTTCAGTTCCCTTGAAGGGTGAAGTAAATAGGAATAAAAAGGCTATATTTTTCTGACACTGATTTTTCTCTTTTTAGAGTGGTACTTAAGATAAAACTTCATCAACTGGTTCATAAAAGATACAGTTTCCAGCGTTAATCGGTGGGAATCTTTAATGTATTTAACATAGTGAAAAGTACTTCCCTAGTTCCCAACTTATTTATTCATTCCAACCAACCCATTTTTCGGCACAATGCCATTTTTAAGGTCACCTTGAAAATGGCATTATGTGCCGAAACCTGGTGAGATTGAAATAAATAAATAAGTAAGGAAGTAGACAATTACTTTTATTATGCTAAACTCGTTCATGTCCAGTGGTCGTATATTTTATGCAGCCTGGCTACGCGTGTCCGAGACACTTGAGTTTACATATAGATATGTAACTTTTATACTCCTTATTGAAACAATACACTCTTTTTATAAGCATACTCATCTGAAGCACGGTTCCCCAAACTCGTCGCGTTGGAGGACCCTCAATACATCGGATAGTTATGTATGTTTAAGGGCCACAACGCAGCGGAATACATTACATAGCGTACAAAAACCGAAGTCAGAATTTCAAATGCCTTCACTTTAAAAATTATAGGCACAGTAATCACGTAATGCTTAATATCCGTTAAAAAATGCTTGAAATTTTCCCATAAGGTTATCATCGGACTATCATTACTCTTTTAGAGTAAAATTGTAATATTTGCGAAGAAAAATAGTATCCTATCAAAGTTATGATTTTTTTAACGATAACTACTAAATTTAGCTTACGAAATCTAGCCACTTACTTCGCTATTAACAGCTTTACTATTGTCTACTACGGGTATTACGGTTTAGCCATTGGATCATAAAGCTAAAAATATATGACAAGGCTCCCCGAGATAGCAATATGGTCAATATTGTGGCCCATTTATGCAGCAATATCAACTCGGTTCACTCCGGTATACGTAGTATTGGTAATGATTACTCTAACGGCAACTTGATGCTTGACCCCCTGAATTGTCATCCATTCATTAAAAATTAATGCTAGTCGTGACCTACAAAACATTAGGTGGGACCAAAAATGAGAGGACTCTAATTCACCTATGTGTGGTGCCATGCATGAATCATGAGGTTATTTTTTCCTGCTAGTTCAAGGCCAAATCCAATGGTAAAATCGAAATGTATCGTTTTGAGGGACAGCGAGACTGCTGGGGCATTCCTAACACACTCCCACTTCAACAGTTGTTTTTTTTCTCAATCCCTGAGGGCGCAATTGAACCCTAATTGCTGCTAATCAGAGCGGCTGCTACGGCAAAATAAATGAGTCTAGAGGGTATCGCATGTACCTGTAGACACCAACGACCTCGTTGAACATGAAACAAACTGCATGGAAATGATAGACTAGGGACGACAAATTATACCCCGTACTCACAGAAATGATAACATTGACTCTCAAATTCCCTAATTTTCCTGGAGCTGAAATGATATCTAATCTCAAGGGAAAAATTGAAAGGGATTAATTAATTTGTCCAGACTATCCTTCCAGTGGCAAAAAAAACTGTCAAGCAATGTTTGAAACGCGAGTGAACACAGCGCAATTCTGTTGTCCTGCTGATCGGCGATTGGTTTGCGGTTCGGGCGGCTAGATCGGACGCTTGCGGCATATTTTCTCGCCCGAGGAGACTGGGGCTCTGTGGGACATGGGAAAACATTATTAGCAACGTAAAAATGCACAAATCATTGACGAAGAGTATGCGAGACAAAAAAGGTGGCTCGACAAAAATCTCTATTGTAATCCCATACTTTAATTTGTATTACAATATGTAATTCATAATGGAGAACGCAAATGGTAATTTCCACATTTTTTTTAAATCGACACTGAACATTGACCATGATTTCAACGCATTGTGTCAGGTATGACCTGTCACATAGTGTCCTATACCTGACACATAGTGTCATACCTGACTGACACATATATGACGCTGTATGTCATGCCTTGAAAATGACACGATGAAAATGAAATGACGTGTTGAAACCATAGTCGGTGTTCAGTGTTGAATTAAAAAAATGTGGAAATGACCAATTGTGTTCTTCATTATGGATATAGCGAACTTCCACAAAATCAAGCCTGAAACAATTTTATACAACATTTAATGTTCACAATGAAATTTGAATTGCTAAAATTTATGCGGCGGCTTTGTGCAGCCAGTAGTCCTGAATATACATTGATACTATTTTCGCTCAAAATTATTCTAAAAAGATAAAAAATTTTGCATTTCGATTATTTGTATTTATTTAAAGACTATTCATATCAAAATACAAATCATGCATCATGAAATTTTATATCTTTCTATAAGGTGAGAATTTAACATGCTCCATAAAAACTCTAGCATATTGATATTTCCTTTCTTCAGAAATGTTCCTGTAATATTTCATGCGGGGGCGATAGAGGCATATTACGCATCTGTCAATGATGCCAAAACATCTACGCTACACAATAAATAAAAAGGGTGAAAAAATCCAATGGCCGTAACGAAGGGACCTCGACGTAGGTACAAACAAAACACTGTGTTGGTATACCGGAACGGGAAGATTCTAAGCTACACAACTGCGATAAGTGACGGGTAATGATAATTGCACTTTTATTCTGATAGCATGTGTAACTACTAACAGATCATAAGTGATACACAATGCACATACTTGTACGCCACTGATTATTCAAGAAAACTTATATTCTATTTTTTTAACAAAATCTTTTAAGGCATAGCTTTCGTCGAGGCGAGGAAAAGAGAAATCATCTTCTTCTCAGCAAAGGTTTTTTGATCATTTTCTTAACCGAGGGACTCGGAAAGGGCTTCTCGAGCTGAATTTCATCTCATTCACCAATCCCTTATTTCTATCGATCGTATGCAATCGAAAAACTTTCCACTCAATTACGAATCCATCCCATCAAACAAAAGGTGAAGCTAAACAAGTTCCAGGGAATCTGAGGTTTATAAAATCTTATTTCTTCCAAGAAAATATATTTCGACATCCCTTCATTTTCAATTCCCTCCTTCTACCATTGGCCATTAAAAAATTAATTCTGCGTAACCTCAACTGTCTCCTAGTTCCTAACCCTAGCGCTATCGCCAAGTGTTATTTTTTTATTCAGCATGAATATTTTGCACGCACAATTGGTTCGATAATTATCCCAATGTAACGATTTCAATGGCTGACGAGTTGACTTCGAGTAAACGAGGAATGAAGGCGAAAAAATAAACTTCACATCTTATCATAGAGGAGATAGAAGGTACAGATGGAGCAGGTACTTAGCGGCGAGTGGATATTTTAAAACAGTGTTAGAGGGTAAAATGATTGATTAACGAGGCAGAGGAAGGCATAGAATAGGATTTTTCGATAGAATTAAAGGGAGTAGGCCTTACTGTGGATTGAAGAGGGGATCGCTCGAAGTAAGGGGAGACTGCCAGAGTACCTCTTAAATAATCCACGCAAACCTAGCTTAAGCTATAGAATACTTTAATAATTATCTTATAATACTTTGATTACTTGAGCACACGAATGGTATCGAGCATTTGTGGATATTACTTATGTTTACTTATGTAAATAAGCTAAGAATGGAACAAAAAAGTTTGGATTCGTCGTCATCTCATCCAGGGATACCGACTTACAAAAAATATTGGGGGGGGCCCAAACCGGGGATCTTGCCTCTGGAAGTTATATAGGAAGTGACTTTAAGTTTTTAAGCATTTTAGAAGAGTCATATGATCAACATTAGAACACTGATAACTCGAATCTCGATATCTGGACACCCCGGGGAAAATCGACAAGCCTGAACCATTTTTTCCTCACACTCATAACGAATTTTTGAGGGGGCTCGAGCCCCCTCAGTCCCCATGGAGTCGGCGCCACTGATCTCATCCATCCTAGAGTTCCAACATCATGACGGTCCTACTGCAAATACAATCCCCAATCATTCAGGTATTCCACCTGAAATTTAGAAGTGAAATGATGGTACAGTTAACCCTAGACTAAGCCAAAGGCGAGTGAATTTTCACTTATTCAGATTAGAGGGGACCAAGTCGCTTTCTCTAGGGTATCATGCACATGGAGGATTTTGGTTTGAGGAGTGTCCGATGGCTTCACCCGGGAAGGAGTGTGGGGCAGTCAAATGGGTAGAGACTAGTGAGCTGCATACAGATAGGTCCTGTGTTTCTATTTGAACTCCTCCGGCATTTGAACCTGTGGCCCTCTGAAAACCGGTCGGACTCAACAGATCGAAAACGGTTTTGGCCGTGAACGGTCTTAAAGGGAAAAAGCCATCGTAACCAGTCGACAGCAATGAATTTTGTGGAACAGTATTTTGCTGTATTTTCCTTATGGCACAGTGACTTATACAAGTGACCTATACTTATATATATGTACATCAACGCCTCCTAGATGTAGCATTACTAAAACTGCTAACAACTTACTTTACTTTAAATAGCTTTACTCTTGCATACTAAGGGTATTGAGGTTAAGCAATACGATCATGAAGTTAGTAGCATATGATGCTGCTCCCTGAGGCAGCAACATGGTCAAATATGGCCATTTGCGCAGCAATACCCAAAGCTATGCACTACCCGGGATCTGAAGCAATGGTAATGATTAATTTAATGACAACTTGATACTTGTACCGTTTGTCCGGAAAATGACCCAATTCGTCGAAACAAGTTGACAGCAATAAACAGTTTGCGGAACCGTACTTGTAGGGAATACTATAATCAGTGGAGTAGACAGGAGGCGGCACATGGTGCCGTCCACCCCTCCCACAAAACCAATTAATTTTGGCAGAAAAATATTAGCCTTAAAAATAAATATTTTTCTACTTCATCCAATATGTTTTAGCAAAACAGCTTACCGACTGTTGTGTAAATTTTAGTTCCAAAATAGCATAAAATGTGATTTCTAGAGATACAAATGTTCACATTTTCTCCAGAGGGGGATTTTACCCCCTCTGACCCTCTGGGTCGTGCCTCCCACCCCCCAGCATATCGCACATCGTTCTGGCTATGTCCCTGACTATGAGTATTAATTCGTTCCATCAATTTACGCCGAAACAAGATTTGATGTTATCAAAATAAGACATTGCAATATTTCTACTGAGTTTTATTATGACACTACGCGTTTCGTCGTTACAAACAACATTATCAAGTGTTCCATTATCATTAGATTATCAAGTTGTTTGGAACAACAATGGAAGTGTCATAATAAAACTCAGTGGAAATATGGCAATGTCTTATTTTACTAATATCAAGAACTTCCACCATATCGTGCCCAACATCATACAAGATTTGATGCATTTTTCACGCTTGCTCCCTATTTAATACGCCGTCATTTTCCCTTTTTTTAAGGTTTCTTGAACGCGAATTCGGACACGGGGCCTTTCCGCTCGCCCGCCAACTACGGCCTCATGGACCAAATCGCCGCCCTGCATTGGATCCAGGAGAACATCGCCGCTTTCGGAGGAGACCCAGGGAGCGTCACCATCCTGGGACATGGCACCGGAGCCGCCTGTGCCAACTTCCTTATGGTCTCACCCGCGATTCCTGACGGTGAGTGCAAAGGAAGGTGCAACACGTTCAATGAGAGATAAAGGCACCTAAAGGTGCGCTTACACTGAGTAACATGTTTCATAAACTAGTTACATATACAGTAGATTCCGTTCAATGGGTACACGGGTTACTTGGGGCAGGCGGTGAAGAACAGAACCCAATAGTGGAGTATCCGTGAGTATTCTCCGCTTATTTGGTACAGCATACCGCTTTATTGGGCCATGAGTCGGCGACATAGACTCTATACTCGCGACAAAATTAAATTTTTTTGTTTTCAGAATACTATTCTTTGATATTTCCTCCTTGGATTTACTCTTATTTTTCACAAATGGTCCCATTCTTCCACTATTTTGAAAGCTCTTGTTGATATACTATCCGCAAGAGGATAGGACTTTTCTTTAATAGGACTTACTTGTTAGTAAAAGACATTCATTCAGCGTCGCCGCACAAAAATGTTATAATTCTTAAAAATGATAATAAATTAACAAAACTCGCTGATTTATTAATCAAATAAATAGTTTAATAAACTTATGTTGCATTATAAACATTCTTTAATCTTCTTTCTACAATTTAAAAGTTTTGTATGTCCATATACAAGAGAGTTCGCCTAATTGGGGCAGCCGCTTAACTGGGACAAAGTGCACAAGTCCCGATATGTCCCAATTAACCGGAATCTGCTGTAACATGTTTTATGAAAAAGTTACAAATTTGTGTAACATGTCACATGTAACTTTGTGTTTTAAAACAAAAACCTGTTGCATAACACGAATTTTTGTTTTATAACACAATTTTATGTGTAGCATGTTACAAAGATGTTGTAAATTTTTCGTAAAACATGTTATATATAACTTTTTTATATTACATGTTACTCAGTGTAAGCGCACCTTAGCTTATTCTTTCACCGCTAAGTATCTGAGGTACTCCAACCAATGGCGGAACTATGAGGGGGCTAAAATTGGGTCGAAACACATGCTATATAAAATCGAAATTTTTGGAGGTACAAAACATTGTACAAAAATATTTAGTTATATTTTCCGATATATTTACCTACTTTATTGAATTGATACACAAATTAGCTCTAAACGTAGGGCCTATTTTACACGCTTTGGTATGTTACCTTCCTGTAGCTGATACATAGAAGGGATAAAGCCCCCCACTTGGGTATTCAGTTTACACTTGATAGAATGGAAATTTGTTCTGACCCCCACTACCCACTATTGCGGGAAGAATTTCCCCCAATTCCCCCCCCCCCTTGTCCCTATCCTGAATCCGCCACTGACTCCAACTAAATATTAGGTTAACTGTAGAATAAAATAATGATAACAATTATTATATATTTATTGCTCCTTATACAATGGAACCATTTCAATTTCATAGATATGAAACTGATTTTGGAGCTTTAGGTGATCGCGTCTTACCTAAAACGTCCGGCCTTGAGAACCTATTTACAGTGCGTCGATTGACCGGTAAGCTCACACAAACGAACTTTCCTAGCCCCGCACTTTTCCATTGTGATACGCAAATATGTCGAATCGATCTTACTGTTCATATCTACCTCATACAATCACCGGCAGGCAAAGCATCATGAGTTATCCAAAGCATTCGGCAATTGGGCAAACTCGCGGTTAATATGGAGCGCTTGGCTCAAAGTTTCCGTAGTTTAAAAATGGTGCGTTTTCGACCTAAACATCAATATTAATTGTGGTTCATACTGGCATCAGCTACTCGGGGTTAAAAATTCGTGACAAAATATTTTTCTACCCTGTATTGATGTGTCTGGTGTATTAGTGGGGTTGCGTTTTAATACCTTTAGCTTAGGTATCTTATGTATGTTAGGGTACTAAGGTTTTGTTCACATTTGAGGGGGATTTCTGAAGAGAGATATAAGGATACTCAGTTGGACGATTCTGAATTATACTCTGATACTTTGTTTCTAAGGTTTTGTTTACATTTGAGGGGGATTTCTGAAGACAGATGAAATGATACTCAGTTGGATGACTCCGAAGGATGCTCTGATACTCTGATTCTAAGGTTTTGTTTACATTTGAGGGGGATTTCTGAATAGAGATGGAAGGATACTATGATTATAAGTATTGTATATGAGTATTAATAAAAAGAAATAAATTACGTTGAAAGACGCTTACATGCGGACAACGTTATAAATGCCTAGCACTTCGTCAATGAATAAAAAGTCTTATTTACTCAAAATGGGAACCCTTCATTCCAGGCATGCTTTTCCATCGCGTGATCCTCATGAGCGGCTCTACGCTGAGCCCGTGGTCTCTGGTTAAGGACCCGTGGCGCCACGCGCTTGCCGTGGCCCGCCACGTCAACTGCACGACGACGCCGACGGGGACGGGGGCAGGAATGCAGTCCATGGCTGGAGGGATGGGTCCCGGGGACCCTGTGGGCCACGACGAGGCCGCCGAAGAGGACGATGGCGGGGGAGGAGGCGGCGGGGGCGTGGCGGACGAACGTCTGCAGAGGCTCCTGCCTCCCTCCCCCCGCCTCCTCCGCTGCCTCCGGGAGAAGCCGCTCTCCGAACTCACCTCCGCGCCCATTCCGACCACGCCCTTTGCAGCCACCGCTTTCGGTCCCAGCGTAGATGGTGTGGTGGTCGACGCGGACGCTGCCGGGGGACTACTGCCGCCCCCACGATCCACTTCGTGAGTATACACTCCTACGGTCATCTTAACATTAGACACGATTGCGTGCAGAAAAAATCCACTGAACCGTCATGCTCAAATAGGTTTAGTTGAAAATCGCAATAGTATCTTTTTACAATGGGTATCTAAAATAACATTGAAATTTTCCTCGACCGAACCTCATTTTTACAAGACCTCCGAGGAAACACCATTTTGGATATGAGTATTGTAAAACCCCTCGTCTTAGCCACTGAAAGAGAAGTATTTATTCTAAAATAACGTATCAATCATTCTTTCATATCCCCACGCTACTACTTTAATTGAAATCATTTCGTTGTATGTTGCCACAGTTACATGCCTGCCTATTCAACTGTTTAAATATTCCAAAATCTTTTTCTTCGGTTCGTGGCAACGATCCATACTTCAAATATTTTTAAATTAACGACCGATGAGTCATGAACCTATATGGGCAAATCATATCTAGCTAATCAAGCCATTTAGGCGATTGCGTCAAGTATATGAAATATTCTTTTTAAATTAAACTATATGCATATCATTACTTATTTGAGAACTTAAATTTTTGTGCTTGCTTCCACACCATCTCTCCTGAAGCATAAAATTAAATTTGAGAATTCTTCTCTTTCAAATAGTCGCAGCCTTAGCAGGTAAATCATACGCTTACCACGTGATAATGAGGGTCATTTAAAAGTATTCACTTTCCAGAACTGGAAGCTTTGGCTTTCTGGGTCATTGCGCAAATAAGGAGGGAGAGGTATTCTGGATGTTCGACTTGGGCTCAAATTCTGATGACGTCACAGAATGTGCCCAATAACACTCACAGTGAGAATGTTATTGGACATATTTATAAGCAATTGGTAATTGAACTGTTGTAAAACTAAAATTGGAGGAACGCGATTTTATTTTTGTACGCTTGAAATTTGTTAAATTTGCACACGAAATTCATAACTATGTGATAGGAAGAGTCTTATAAGTGTCAATTTTTATTTTAATGTTTTCAATACCTTCATTTTTCACAGAGATATTTGCAAAAAAAAAAACGTTTGATCTTCAATTGGCCCCAGACAGGTCACGTGGACTAGTAGTGAGCATAAAATTCGTGGAAAACATATTTTTTTATTCTCTACATGGTGGTGCCAGTTTGGTTTCAATCGGATTAAGAGCCGATTTCATCTTCTTATCCTACGTGGCCCTTTGAACTGTATTGCTGTTAAAAATTATAGTCGTGGCGTCATGAATAGCTTCCACTCCATCTCTCCAGAAGCCCGAAATTATATTTGAAACTACTTCTCTTACAAAAATTCGAAGCCTTATAAGGTCGATCATTCGCTTTCCTCGTTGTAATGACAGTCATTTGGTCGCATTCACTTTCCACAGCTGAATAATCTTCAAGATATAAACATCAAAATTATTTATTTTACCGGCTCCTCATAATCAGCTCTAGAATTTCATCGTATTACGTGTTACTTGCTCTTTAATATCTGTAGGGATTGAGGGAAGTAAATGAAATCCTTCACGCTTCGTCATAAGTAATATAATTGCCTTCGCATAAAAAATTCTCCGTATTTTTCTTCCACGTATTATCGCCATTTATTTGCCGAATTTTTTACGAATACCATTGCATCCTCGTACACGAGGATTATGCAACTTCGTAGAAGATATGCACAAAGTATTCAATAGAGAGCGTCAACACATAGGTTCTTCAAAAAAAAAAGACAGCAGAAGAGCGAAGATTAGCGGATAAGGGTAGCCATTGAGGATCCGCTTACATACTATAGGCGAAAATAAGCTGGATTGCGGGAAAATTGATGGAACGCCTTATATATTGGAAAATCAGTGGATTAAATCTTTGATGGGATTAAATGTACGTGATAGGCATATTAAAGGGGATGAAATAGCAGAATTGAGTTGCCTTTGTAGGCTGGAGGAGGATAGGGAGAATTGCATTTCGCCGTAACCGTAAGCGGGATAGAAAACATATATAGATGAAATGAAGTTATACTGCACGAGTTTAATACGAGAGGATACTCCGCGAATTATACCAGTTTTGTTAGGCGATTTGTCCGGCTTACGCTTTACAAATCGCATTTCGAGTACAAGACCTGATGTCGTAATAATACAGGTTATGCTTTCTGCCTAGTTACGCGCGTGACACGTAGTATGAGAACGTTGCCTATCGTTGAGACCTCGGAACTGCCCCAACGTGTACCTCGAACGGTTGAGCGGTAAGCGAAAATCGGCCATTGTTGCTATTTCCGCCGGAACGTACGGTCTGTTGATATTGTATACGAGGGAATGTTCACGGCGTAGTTAACGCCTTGCTCCCAAAAGCAATGCCGGCCATAACACATCGCTTCGTTTCACAGAATGTCCCTACTGAAGTTGCCACGGTGCATTACCCACATGCTGCCTTTGAGACGCCATGAATTTTTACGATGACCTTTATCTTTTCCTCCAATGAGTGAACGGCGGGTCTAGAAAAAAGGCTCCGTTGCCAAACCTCCACGCTCTATCGAACGCCAAGGATCTCGGGAAGGAAACGTGCGAGATGGCGGAAAGAATGGGTAGGAGAAAGGATATAAATTCAGCATGGCTTCGGACACAAATTGTACGGTTGGCAACACGTGTAGTAACTATACTACTGAATCGTTGACATTTACATGCTGTGGCTCTCTTGAGGCCAAGGCTGCCATGAAATTTAATCTTCAAAGTGATTCAGGTGGTGAAAGGTGGATTACTATGTCTGCACCAACCTTCATCTACATCTACATAATACCCCGCAAGCCGCCTAAAAGGCATGTTGCGTCAGCCAATCATTCATCATCCATCCATCCGTCATCCAAGCCAGCATCTTTCTTTTTGATCTATTCCATGATTTTTCTCACTTTCGTTGCGCCCTTATCAATTGAACGATAATAATGTTGCCTTTAAAAAGATATTGATAATTATTGGTACGATTTTGCCAGTAGGTACCTTTGGCCTAAGCTTAAACCGTTATAGCATGAACTGAAAATTTTATGACAACCTTAAACGCAAACTTTAATTTTAATTGTATGTTTTAATGTAATTTTTGCCACAATATTATCTCTGAATTTAATTCCAAGAACATAAAATCAGTTCGTGTGCCTGGGCAGATTCTACGGTAGTTTTGAGTTATCTTCAGCCGAAGTATGAACTGAAAATTTTATGAAAACATAGCTTTAATTTTAATAATAAATTTCAATGTAATAATTTTACCAAAAAATTATATCTAAATTTAATTCCAAGCATATTACACTCAGTTTGGGTGTCTGGGTAGCTTATTCTGTATTTTTGGCCTTAGCATTAGTCATGGTATGAACTGAAAATTTTATGACAAGTTTAGCATCTTTCAAGAGTTTCCATACATTAATAGAAAACTACTAGACTGAAAAGATTTACCAGCAAAGCTTAACCAGGGCAAAGATGTACATTTTTTTGTATCATGGTCATTTATGTTACCACCGGGCGAATTGCCCAATTGTAAAATTATTGATGTTATATGAGGCCAACTTGAAAATCAATAGCAAATGAGAACGCAATTGTAAGTATCACATCAGCTATAAATTAAATGTATAAACTCTTCTCGGAATACCGCGCGGGTAAAATTATGTGATAATAATATTATGATAAGATTATGATCGCGCGGGTAAGATTATGATTGTTACATAATCTTACCCGCGCGGTATCCCGAGAAGAGTTTACACATGTTGTTCGCCGGGAAAGTGTAAAATCTTATATAAATTAAATTCCAAATCCACTAGGTTCGGTGGTGGGGGTCCGGGCAGCTTCTCCGGCTCAGGCTCTTCGGCCAGTTCATCGGGTGGACCGGGTTCGTCTCTCGGTTCGGGTCCGGGGTCGCTCGACGGCACGGGCGGATCTTTCGACTCGGATGCCAACGGGGCGAGCGCGGCAGCCGAAGCGGAGCGCAGAAGACGGCGGAAGAAGTACGTTGATCGCCTCGCCAGATATGACCTGCTGTTCGGCGTCGTGCGCGCCGAGGCCTACTTCGCCTTCACCGCTGAAGACCTTCAGGTAAGCCGTTAATGATAGCAACCATACCTATCCTTCAACCAATTATCTAGAGGGTTCTATTCTCTACTGTACGTACCTAAAAATAATCTACCGGTAGGTTTCCATAAAGTACTCAGAAATATCCAATGCCATCTTGGACTTCCCCTTCAATTCACAATATGATCTACCCCATTTCATTCTATCTATAAATCCTATCAAACCAGGTCAAAAACCAGGGGGAAAATGTTTTAAGAACAGGGTACAAGGTAGAGGGTTTTAAACTAATTTTAACACTTTCCATAATGGAAAAACTTCATTTTTCAAAGAAATCTTTTGTAAATTCATGATTTTTAAATATTTGGTTTACCTATGAGATGCAAAGTAAGTGTGCTTTTATATTTTGAGGGGGGGTCCGGACTCCACGGACCCACCCCCCCTCGCTACGCCACTGCTTCCTACCTCTCCCTCGTTTAACCAAAACTCTACTCTCTAACATCACTGTTTTCAACTTCCCCTATCCGCTCAGTACTCGCTCCATCCATACCTTCTGTCACCTACATCACATCTGAAGGCCTTTATAGCGTTTCTTCGCCATCGATTGTTGAGCAAAACTTCTCATATTAAACGTTATTTGTCCAAATTTCATTTAGTATTTCTTAAACTGGTTTCGAAGAATTTTACTTACACACCCCTTGCTAAAAATGTTCTCTTTCTTCTTATCCGCTTGGTTTTGTAAATAAAAGAGAGCTAAGAACCTCGGAATTCAGGGGCAATAAAAATATTTATTTCCAATATTCTTATCAGAACATAACTATAATCGAGGAAAACTGCATTACCCTGTCTTTCGTAGTGTCCTCGAGATCAAGTTACGTATAAGCAAAGGACTCAACAGCGTCGGAGCAGAAACGATCGTAATATCAGAGGCTCTTCAACAGAGATACTCTTCGTACACTTGAATCTTTTCATCTCATTAATTCATGAATATGAGAAAATTAGGGCAACATTTTTCCGAGTTGTTGTCAAGGAAGACATTATTGTTAATCATATCTAACCAATCCACCCCTCCCCGAGTCTCTAAGTTGGTAACTGATTTATACTGCGACTGTAACAGTCTCATCTTTCAAACTTCGGTAACCTTTAAAATGTACGTCATGCGTCACAAGACTGAATGAAGCATTTCCGAAATCTTTCCTGAAGGAATTAATTCAATATCATTGTTAAAATCCCAAATGAAACATGAACTCAAAATAACCGTCTCCCGTACAGTCATGGCAAAAGGGATGATAATTTGTTTTGCCAGGAATGTCCCAAAAATCTTTCGCCTCCGCCGTGGGGGAAAATATTTTCAAAACGACTTCTCAAAGATCATCTGCGAGGCGGAATTTCATTAAAAGTTGGGGGATAATCGCGTACCATGTCTTAAAATCGAGCTCTTTTGCTTGGATACGTTTTAATCGCGAAAGACCTTATTTTGGAATAAACTCCCACTACGTCGCCTCGTGCCAGCTCTTGCTCCGTAAAGACAAATAATTCAAAGAGAGTCGGTAATTCCGACTTAATGAACGGGAGACCTTGTCAGAGTGAAGTGGTTTCCACTGTTTCCATACTTGGATGGTATCAAGAGTAATGATGGCATTTGAGATTGGAGTGACACAGCGGCTGAGGCATGGAGAGAAGTCTCCCGCATAAGGACTCACGGATCTCATGCTTTCCAGTTTCCAGGCATTTCTCTTGACGGCTATGATTCATCGTCAATTCAGCATCGTAGGGCCACGCATAGCTACGAAGACACCGTCTGTGTGTACGTGATCTCTTGGCAAAATTTAAATAAGAGCGTACATAATTGCTACGTAGAAATAAACAGCCGAGGCCAACATTAGAAACCCCATCTTCCGTATCATTATCGAAAAGCGAAAAAAAACAAAGTAAATATTTTTAGATAGATATTATTGTTACTTTGTCACCTTTTCTTCTCGTGAGCACCAACTTCATTTATGATGAAATTTACAAGCGAAATCCGCAGAATACTATGCGAATACTTATCTATTACCCCAAAGACGTAGCTCGACTTTAATGTTTGACCATTTGCTAATACGGTAGGGCCGTGAACCTAATGAGATATACGGAGAGTGATTAACAATATTTGTAGACGAAGGAAAAACGGGATGAAATGGCTGGGAAGAATGGATCGGTTTTTTATCTACGGTAATCTGTATCTACGTCCATAGATTCACTACCCCGCGTGCATGACACACATGCTGGTGGACACCACATGCGAGTCTTAAATATGGGATAAACGTGTGAGTATGAGCACGCGAATTTTCAAGCTTTGAAAGAATTCGAGAATCGTTGTCCCCATATGTTCAATTTTTACTGTTGCCTTTTACTGCCCGTGGAAAAAATAATTCGTATTAATTCGGAAAAGATTCTTCCTAAAATCATATTTTCTACCGGACTGGTAAATATTACTCAGCTCCATAAGGAAAGGATTCTGTCACAAGAGAGATATTTGTTTTCAATCGCTCAAAGAATTCAAGACTGAAATGAAGCCCCCATGTATCTAACGCAAACCCAATCCCTGAATCTATATTGAATAGTGCGTACACTGTAATATATACCCGAATTAACAGCAAGTTTCTACGGAGACAAAATTGAAACAAGAATTACTGTAGACATTTTCTGAATCAATTCCGTACATGTCAAACTGCAAATTCTCAAGACCACCGATATTAAGATATCATTCTGTATTACTAACACATCCATTTTTTTCGCATCATAGAGCACTAAATACTTTACGTAAAATAGAACTTATCTACCACTATTTCTAAAAATACTAATACGCCGTATTATAAAGAGTTATTTTTTCCCTTTTCATGATTACATTTACATGTCAAGACCCTTCAAGGCGCTAATGCATTCTCTCCTTATAATTAAAAGTCGCAAGTAGTTTTCTGACTTTTCTGCCACTCAAATCCATAATAATCGATGTTGAGCCAATTTGCTTTCTTTCTTTCGCTACTTTCTGTTTCCACTTTAGGGAAATAAAAGAGAACTAATACCATGGTTGCGTATATTCTGACATAAATGTTTACCAACTTACCTGTTCCTCACGAGAAATACTTTGTGATTAAAAAGGCTTTAAAAAAAAGTCATTTTAATATTTGGTTTACCTATGAGATGCAAAGTAAGTCGAAGGGCTAAGAATTTTTTTACAATTATAACCGTAATCAGGAGGCATTTTAAAAATATTGTTGTAAATTATGAGTGAAAAACATAAAAAATAAATAATCTTCTCTGATACGAAAATCCAGTTAATGCCGGAGTAGTTTTCAATTAATTTCTTTGGGTCCATTTTCGCTTGTTATCTACCATTAAATCGCTAAAACTAACTAATTACGTTCTGATAGGCCTCTAAGAATGTTTTCATTACTTTATTACATGTAGGTCATGCTTGAAATTACTCATTTCGTTTACACCATTACTAGTTAAAGAATAATACTTGCTCCGGTAAAATTGAATTGTCCCATCTCCGACTTTTCCTGCTTGATTAATGATCGAACTTATCACGGAAGAGGCAAACCAAGCCCATTCACATTTCAACCCATGAAGTCTAGAGATAAATCAAAAGCGGAATAAATCAATCTTTTAAACTTCAGCATTGATTACAGGATAAAATAACTACAATTACGTACCCTTAGCAGCCGATTGCATAATTCACAGAAAAAAATCGCACGCCAATACTGTTGAATCCATCATACCCGGTTTCTACCCCGTCTCGGTTAATAAATTATCGCCAGAGCAAGCTCCTCTTCAAAGCTCCCCCTATTGAATCAGATGGTTTCCCCACTAATTAGCGCCTTCCGGAAAATTTGCGCGCTCTTAATTGGTTACCGAAGCGGTCTTTCGTTGATCCGGTCTCGCCTCGAAGACGATGAGCAACATTTGATGTCGCCCAAGCCCCCATTACGATTCCAGCTCGTAATAGCTAAGTCCTCTTTCCCTCAAACGCTTTTGAGGAGCCATAAAGAACTTCCCAAAAGCATTGAAAGCGGAGAAACGTCTGGTAAGTTTGTATTTATCGAATAAATTACCCAAGAAACGTACAATAGGTTGCTGTATTCAATTTCTATCGAATTTTCTCATGGAAATAAGACTCTCTGAGACGAGGTGATATGCTGTTAATATTGAAGTCTTCATACTTTCCGTTGAAAGACAAAAGGAGGTTTCTGAGAAGTAATATTAGATCTTCAAAGACCAAGAGATTTTGCGTAATGATTTAACTTACAACAAGAGTTTGGCCAAGGTATTTCTAGAAAGGTGATCGATAAGAAATAGAAGTTTCGCATTTCTCAACAAGATATTCAATGAAGTATTTTCGAATGAATGTAACTTCATGGTTCATTTTTACAACGTTTTTTTATCTGAAGATTTTCGCAGCTTCTTTTATCTATGTGGTAAGTTTAGCTGCGTTGGTAACATTTTCTGCTCGGCGTGTCAATAATTTCAATAGGGAGGATGGATATAACCTCGGCCGCATAAGGGAAGGGTTCCTGGCCCAATCTAATGCCCAACGGCTATCACCTTCCGTGGGAGATTATAATCGGGCCAACAATGGGATAACGAATCCCATATAAGATCGGGACGAGAACGTTCATTCTCTTGAAAACGCTCCCAGTAGGATAAGTGAAACGTCCGAATGTTACCAACGCAGTATTTCCCGAAAGGAGCTAACCACATTCATGGTTCATTATATCACGAGATATGATGGTATATCTTACAACACTTTATTTATTTCTTTATTATTTACTTAGTGAGTTAGTTCCCCGGTAAAAGCTCAGAATGGCCTTTACAACGGGTGTTTCAACATTTACAAACATTCATCCCCTGGATAGGGACCTACCCAGGCGGGACTCGAACCCGCGACCTACGTATTGGCAGGCGAGGACTTTACCCCTCCGCCACCGAGGCCGCCAAGGGGACTTAAAGGGATGTTCAAAGAATAGTTTTAGAGTTCCACGAAATAAGGAGTAATTCAGCAAATAACCTTGAAAGATCATACGAGATATATCGCCATTAAAATTAACCTTTTCCACTTTTAACTGATTATAAAATATTTCATAAACTAATTTTCATTTTTAGTGTCGTCTTGATGTACGAGGGTGGAGGGATGTATATCGCGGGTTCTCCGTCATGGGACGTACCAATAGAAAATTGGAAAGTGACTCGAAGATTTATGCGAATGCTGACGTCTTCAAGCCCATTTTTTTAATCGAATATGATACTAGTTTATTTAAAAGATATAATTCACGGCACGCTGCCTCTGAATCATCTTCCTAAGTTCCGCTAAACTATTCTCTATTGCAGTGATGGCAAATTTAGCAGTTCCGGAACGTTCTTTCATTAAATTTTTTTTTACAAGTGAAATATTACTGTTTTCGGTTGTGTATTTTGTTCAACACCAAGTCGATCAACGCCAACTGTTCGCGATGCCACGAATTTCGAGTATTAGGCAGTAACATACAGTCCACAAATCGGTTAATCACGTTCGAAAGTGATCACTCTATGTATTTTTTATTACAAGTTATTATTTACATACCCCTTTCCCTTGGGCTACAACCTTGTCGCGGTGGAAAGGCTTGCGCGCTCCTATGACCCCTAGAGCTGCACTGGCGGGATTAATTCTAAATTATTCCCGGTAGGGCCACCCATGCCAGATAGGTCGAAGGGTAGGAGCCAGACGAAAGGTAGTCCGCGTGATGGTGTCACGTAAAAAACACTGTTGGAATGGAAGTGGGAAACCCTTCCAACTATCTCTTCCCTGAACACATGGAGTACAACCAAATGAGCCTCGGAATCTCATCGCCCGGGACCCGTCCGCAAAGGGCGGGTGTCGGGCACGGCAACGAGGTCGGCAAGGTCCTCGGGGTCGCCAACATGCGAAATCCTTGCAGAGACTTATCATCATCAACATCAGTGGCAGCAGCAATGAAGAAAGAAGAAAAGAAGACCAAGAAGATGGAGAAGAAGAAGTCTGCTATAAATGTGGGGACGTGGAATGTGAGGACTATGATGAGGGCGGGAAAGTTAGAAAATATCAAAAGGGAAATGGATAAAGGGAGGATAGATATCTTAGGATTATGCGAGGTGAGGTGGAGGGATGGGGGGGATTATTGGAGTGATGGGTATAGGGTTATATATAGTGGAGGGGAAGAAAGCCAGCGAGGAGTAGCTTTAGTATTAAACGGGAAGATGGGTAAGCGTGTGGTAGGTATAGACCAGGTAAGCGATAGGATTCTGGTGGTAGAAATTGAGGCGCGGCCCACCAACCTTGTGGTGGTCCAGGTTTACATGCCCACTAGCAATCATAGGGAGGAAGAAGTAGACGAGGTGTATGAACAGCTCGAGGAAATAATTAGAGACACACCGGGTAAGAAAAATCTGGTAGTGATGGGGGACTGGAACGCCTCAGTCGGGGAAGGGAGGAACGGAAACGAAATAGGAGATTTTGGTCTAGGAATACGGAACGACAGGGGAGAGAAAGCAGCAGAATTTTGTAGGAGAAACAAATTATTCATCACAAACACGTGGTTCAATCATCATAAAGGGCGAAGGTACACGTGGAAAAGTCCAGGGGATGCGGGGAGATATCAAATAGACTACATTATGGTAAGACAGAGGTTTAGGAACAGTGTGAAAAACTCGCGCAGCTTCCCTGCAGCGGATGCGGATTCGGACCACAATCTAGTGCTCATGAAATGCAACGTAAGATTCAAAAGACTTATGAAAGTTAGGAAGGCGAAGAAATGGAACGTAGAAGCCCTGAAGGGGAGTATGAGGAGAGAATATCAGGAGCTAGTGGACATTAGTATACGGGAGATTGAAAGTACCAAGACGGTAGAGGAAAGATGGGATAATATAAAAACGGGAATAGTCAAAGCGGCGGAGAAGTCAATTGGTTACGTTGACAGTAGAAGGATAAAGAAGCCGTGGATAACGGAGGCAATGGTTAATGAAATGGAGGAGAGGAGGAAGTGGAAGAACGTGGACACAGAACAGGGCAAAAGAATGTATAGGGAATTGAATAATCGATTACGACGTGAAACTAAGAGGGCAAGGGAGGCTTGGTGGAAAAGACAGTGCGAGGAAATGGAAAAGTTCCAGAAGGATAGAGAATTAGGCGCGTTGTACGCCAAAGTTAAGTCGCTATCGGGCGGCAAAAGAGGACAAGCCATGTCTAAAATTAAGGCTAAAGATGGGAGGATGCTAACCGAGCGGGAAGAGGTACAGGGTAGGTGGAAGGAATACGTGGAGGACCTGTATGACGGAACGAACAGACCAGAGAGATTGACTCTAGAGGAGGAAAGTGCAGTGGAGGATGATAATCTTGGGCCGGAGATATTAGATTCAGAAATAGAGAGAGCACTCCGTGATATGAAGGCTAGGAAAGCAGTAGGCGTGGACAACATCCCGTGTGAGCTTCTGAAGAATCTAGGGAAGGAAGGTAAGAAAAGGTTTTTCGAGCTAGTGCGCAAGATCTATGAGGAGGGATGTTGGCCGAAGGATTTCGTGAAGACGGTTTTAATTCCGCTTCCGAAAAAGAAGAAAGCTGTGGAATGCGGAGATTATAGGACTATCAGCCTAATATCCCATGCGGCTAAAGTAGTGCTGAGGATATTGAACAGACGAATGGAGGCGAGGGCAAACGAGTATTTGGGCGAAGATCAGTTTGGTTTCAGAAAAGGGAAGTCAACTCGTGATGCAATAGCAATAATGAGGTCCCTCGTGGAGAGGAACCTAGAATATGAGCAGGACGTATATGTGTGTTTCGTGGATTTTGAAAAAGCGTTTGATAGGGTGAACTGGGTAAAGTTAATGGATATTCTCAAGAGAATAGGTGTTGACTGGAGGGATAGACGACTGATTTGTAATCTGTATATGGCCCAGACGGCGCAAGTGAGGATAGCGGACGGAGAATCTGGGTGGGCAAGCATTGGCCGAGGTGTGAGGCAAGGCTGTCCTCTATCGCCACTGCTCTTTAACGTGTATGCTGAAGAGATGGTAAGGGAAGCGTGGGATGAGTTAGAAGCTGGGATAAAAGTGGGAGGAATGATGTTCAAATCAGTGAGATTCGCGGATGACCAGGCGTTGATCAGTCAGTCAGCAAGGGGGCTTCAGGCCCTAGTGGATGCGTTATACGAACGTTGCGAGGAGTTTGGGATGAGGATTAATCACAAGAAAACTAAGGTAATGCGGTTTTGTAAAGCATCACGAGCGAGGAATGTGAGACTCAAGATAAAGGTGGGTGGTGAAAAACTTGAGCAGGTTGAGCAATTCAACTATTTAGGCAGTACGTTAGAGGAAAACGGATACAGTAGTAAGGACATAAGGAAGAGAATCGCATTAGCGAAGGAGGCGTTCATGAACAGGAAGGAGCTTCTTAGAGGATCGTTGTGTAAGAGTTTAAAGAAAAGGTTAGTGAAGAGTTTGATCTGGAGTGTAGCTCTCTACGGTGCGGAAACGTGGACTCTGAGGAAAGAAGACGAGAGAAGATTGGAGGCGTTCGAGATGTGGGTATGGAGAAGAATGGAGAGGGTGAAATGGACGGAGAGGAAAAGGAATGACGAAGTGCTGGATATGGTTGGCGAGGAGAGAAAGCTTTTAGATGAGATACGCAGGAGACAGAAGGTTTGGATGGAGTTAGTGCTTAGCGGTTAGGGGATGTTGAAAATGGTGTTGGAGGGTAGAATGTTGGGGAAACGAGGGAGGGGAAGGAAAAGAATAGGATTTTTAGATAGATTGAAAGAGAGTAGGCCTTACAGTGAATTAAAGAAGGCAGTGCTGGATGGAAAGGGAGGCTCCCAGATCACCTCTTTAGTACTCCATGGAAACCTACCATAATCGGTAGAATACTATAATAATAATTTACATACCATTACAAAATTTTTGTTTTTGGTTAAAAATTTATATATCAGAAATTTTGAAGTACCGAAACTGATGAAAGTGTCATTTGTCTCTTAGGTCTTTCCTTAACCAGTGCCAGAACGGCGTTCCGACGCGTTCCGGCTGCAAGACACCACTGCTCTGTTGTTAACTCTCCCTTGCCAGTGAAAGCAATGTACACTGACCGTTTATAAAAATAAATATCTCTTGAAATTGCTGAGATTTATGTCCAGCGTAGCAATGTAAATTTGAACTTGAGGCTCGGACAAAAGGTACGCTTTTTTACGCAGCCTGGTTTTCGGGCCAACATTAAATTACCTTTCTTAAGAGATAAACGACAGACGTAAAAAGAGCATGTGTGTTACGATTTAAAGCGATGATTTTAAATGCATACAAGAATTTTGAATCTGCTCAACTCCATATAAGGAATGTACACCACATACCGTATCAGGAGTTACTTTGAAACTACAGCGTACTGCATTAATAAAAATATTTAAAACATCGAAATCACTTTATTTGAAACATACAGGAAAAGGCGGGTTCAAATCCATTTCCATTCTCAACTCAACGCTGAAATTTAGGAAATTCTCCAGAAACTAGAGATGAATCAGTCGATTATAGACAAAGGCAAACGATGATTAACAAATGAGGCATTTAGTGATGGGAGTTATTGAGGCCTATGTGCGGAATACAAAGTACGCATGGATATAAAATTTCAGAATCTTAACCATATGACTTAAGACCCATATACATCGTATTACAACAAAACCAGGCACCTCAATCGATTTAAATATCTAGATACCACAGTATAAGATCGTTCTTTTTCGAAAAATACTTTCATAAGCCACGAAAACTGTTTATATTTACATATTGCGGTGAGGCACAATAGTCTTAGGGCTAATACGTGCAATCAATAAGAGTCTGAGATGACGGCAAGGTTGCAGCTCCAAAAGTGTAACGTAAGAAGAAAAGGCCATATTCAGTTGATTAGACGGATGAAAAAATTTTATCTCTAAAAAATATTGTGTTCATTGCAAAAGAACCAAGAGTTAACCAACAGAAAACGCTGTCATTGATACATTTCCTAAGCTGTAAAACATTTGTGGAAAAAAAGGTTGAGTTCCCTCAACAACATAAAACCGATTTTACTAAAGATGCCTAAATGCTATTTTAAGTTCGTGCCGGCACATAAGAGATCACACATACCCACACATCCGATTCAAAGAATATGATGTATTTTTCAAATTATACAATACGAATTGACACAAAACTAACATGAAGTGTGATGTCATCAGAATATAATTTTTCATATTTAATTTTCACTAGTTGAGACAGTTTAATACAACTTTATCACAGTATCATAAAATGGATATTGTCAAAGTCACAGACGATGCATACCTTTTAGCGCTATCATATCAACCACACTTATTCTAAGTTAATCAAACTTTAGAAGTAGATAGAGGAGGTTAATTGCTGCATATATCAACGAAATTACTGAGCATGTAACTTTTTCAAGCGTGAATGTTTGCTAGAAAGAATATAAATATCACATGTAATACAAAAAGAATGATCGGCACGTAATGAAAGCCTAAATGAAACATTTCTGCTTGAGAAGGCATTCTACTTGACGTGAAGTACAGTAAAAGAATCTAAATCTACAATACGTGCTCAATATTCCATTAATGGGTTCTCCTATACTTTGACTAGACTACACAGGCGAGACTACAAGATCAGAACTTTCAGCACCTCGCTCAATTTCATTTCACCTGGAGAAAGTTCAGGAGTTTTCACAACTGAAATTGCGATGTATAACCAAAATAAATAACTCGATAATCCATTCCAATTTAATCAAATTCCAAACGGCAGACAGTTTTGTCTAGCCAGCATCCACGGCTGCCAAGGTAATATAATCGCGAGATAACTCATTCTCGCCAGGAAAATATTCTCGGAAAATCCCTTACCCATCCTCATTCACCTCACCGTAAAGTACGCAGCCACAGGCTCGCAAGTTACGCAGCGCACAGCGCACGCCCTGAGGCTGAATTCGGCGAGGTAAGATATTTACCTTCGAGTTAATAGGCGAGACTGCAGTATCCGCTAGGCGAACCAGGTCAGCAAACTCATGTTATTACAAAGGCGCAAATTAATTCGGTCCTGTGTGCCTTCCGATCCACGGATATTGCGATAGGTGGATAGGCGAGCTGGTAGGGCACATACACCGGCTAACAGCATAGACCGCACACGCCCCTTCCCCAAGGATGACCTTAATTTCCCGGGTTCAACACCCCTCCGCGCTCACTTCCCCTATCTCACGCGCGCGCTGCGTTATCCACCTTTTAGTGGGCATCAGGCATTCGCGATCTGTAGGTGAACTGCAGTCGCGTGGAAGGCTAATAAAAGGTACCATAGCACCTTTTCCTCACACTAACTACTGCCAGCGTGCAATGCCTTCTACGCATGCCAGTGGAATATAGTACGCAAGCTGTAGAATCTATTGCGATTGAAGTATTCAGCCTCAAAGGCAGGTTTTATTGGAGCATTTTGCATATTACTTCGGCCGGTCTACCCTCCCGAAAATGCCCCTGCCTCTTCGCTTCTCAACAAGGGCTATTCCCTTCCATTCTATCTTTTAAAAATCTTGATTCCTTTCTTCCTCTCGTTCGTTTATCTTACTTTCTACCCTCTAAAACTCTTTTCAACTCCCCCTGCCCGCTTAGTACTTGCTCCATTCAAATCTGCTTTTACGTATCAACATAGAAGTTTCCTCACTCACCATGTCCAGCACTTCGGCGTTCCTCTCTTCTCCCTTCACTTCACCCTCTCTTTTCTTCTCAATGCTAAAATCTCCATTCTAGTGTTGTCCTATTCCTAATATCCCTTGCTTCCGCAACATATAGTGCTACACTCCTGATCAAACATTTTACTAACTTTTTCTTCAAACTCTTACATAACGATCCTCTCATTAGCTCCCTCCTGTTCACGAGCGCCTCCTTTGCAAGCGTAATTATCTTCCTGATATCCTAACTGCTGTATCCTGTTTTCTGTGGTGTACTACACAAATATTGAACTGCTCCCCGTGCTGAAGTTTATGAACGCCTACTTTATATTTTATGACGCATATTTAGAGTTCGCGATGCTTTAAATACCGCATAACCGCATGGAGTAGAATCGGTACGTTAAAAAAATCTTCAGACCATACATGTGCTAATTGGTAGAGACAACTATAATTATTTTGTCCATTCATAATTTAATTACAGGAGATCATCCCGTAAAAATATCATAATCCCGTTTCACGTAGCTTTAATAATTTTGATATACCTACAGCCTTCTGGTACGAAATATATTTGAACCATAATTTTAGATTATGAGATTATGGATGTATATAATCACAACCAATATCTAACCAATTGAAATACTAGCACATAAATGCCTTAATATTTATGCAATAGTCCACAATAATTCCACAATTTCACTAATAGCTAGTACGATAACAGTAATTTACTCGAGATTTCCTTCTAATTCTATAGAAAAAGGTTTAAAAAATGGAATGTTTAATGGGATGGTTAAAAGACAAATTGATCAAAGAACCATAATTCACTACAATTAAACGCTTCATGTTGTACTCAAAACATTGTCCTCTACATCTACATACTACCCCGCAAGCCGCCTAAAAAGGCGTGTAGCGGGGGAGTTAGGACACCAGCCGTTCCAATAAGTACCGTGTATTCGGTTTCTTTGAACATGATAATCAAGAGTGGGAATACAAATTGGACTTACATAATTTTTTTTTATAGGACAGCATAAAATATGTTGAATGGACAGTAAAGTATATTAGTGAATTCATTTTCCTTTACGCTCACTTTATCCTAAATCGTTTCTCCCAGTTTGAGGCCGCGGTTTTAGAGAGGAAACGTGTATTTTAAATCATGCTGGACTTTATTCTTGCATGGCACGAGACTTTATCGTAATTAAACCTCAAGATAAAAGTAAGTGGTTATTGCCTCATTTATCCAAGAAAAAATATTTAGTCGTTTCGATTGCACAATGTTATAAGCACTCCACTGTGCACCTCAAATTTTCCCGACAAGTTAGAAGGTTTCACTCGCCAAATAATTAACATCTGTTACGCCTTTCTTGCAATAGAGATATGACTGTAAGGTGAATGCTTAAACCCGTGATTTAAAGCGGAATTATCTGTCGTCGAACGAGTTGTATGCGCTGATAATATCTTTGTAAATCCACCTCTCTCATAAAGTGACGATTTATTCGTAATAAGCCGTATAAATTCATGTTTCCCCGGATTACCTGGTACAGTCACGAGGAAAGATATGAATCTGAGTTTTCCGGGAAAGCCTCCTTTATTTAAATAAAAACGAGTAGCAAGCATTATTGTTTCCGTGAGTCACGTACGTTCAATACCCCAAAATCTGCTCCAGGAAATGCTCAAAACCCACTTTTTACTATTTTTTCGATAAGTTGGTACTATTGGAACCATAAGTACGCAATAATAGCATATTCAATTTCATTTTTTTTCTCTAGGAAAGATACGAAGTACTTTCTATTCAGAAGGCAACTCCCCCCGTTCGATACACTGATTTCCTCAATGAAGGAAATGCAAGTGAAAAATAAGCCTTTGCATTTCATTCGAAAAGGACGTTGTCAAATTGTTCGTTAAATTCTGTTAATCGTTGAAAAAAATATGCGTATTGGAAAGAATAAAAATTGTTGTGTGCGTCTTTTTCACTATTCCTCCGTCTCACAAATAAACAGCCATCACATATTCGATAAAATCTGCGCAAGTGACTTGTTCCCTATTTTTGTCAATTTCAGACTATTGTGTGCAGCCCGGCCCAAAGGCACCAAAATGCCCACTTCGCAGCGCGCCGTATAACAGTCATACTCCACGTGTTCACAATGGGAATTATCTCCCCGTAGAGGATAATTGAGTCATTCAAAAGGGGTAATATTTGATAAAGGAGGTAGCTTCCGGCTAATTCGGCTTCTAAAAGTCAAAAATTAGAGTAATGCCACACACAGCCAGGCAATAGGGTTGTTTCCTTCATCAAAGAAAACGAAAGACATTGATTTCGATTCGTTACCCACCATTAGTGTATTCATAATATCAAATTATTTGGTTTTATAAATCCCAATTTAGACGAATATCAATGGTCAATTTTAATCTCATTTGAAAAGGACCAGATTGGCGGCCATACGATGCTACTCCACGTGACGTCACAGGGACCTAGATGTTATACGAGTAGTCAGGAGTTTTACATCGTCTGAGATTACCAATGCATGCATGAGGCACAGAGGTCAGAGAAACATCTCTTAATAATCACCTATTAAAACTGCCTATGGTCGGAAAATTTCCTTCGTTTCATAGGGTATTAATAATCCTTATTTAAGCCAAGCGCTACCTACTTGCATGGTACTCTGCTACCTGCTAGCAGCCTGCATCGTAGCGGTGCTCATAGCCTCGCACCAAGGTGGCCTCACACGGCGGCAGCCGGAACCAGAATGACGTCACACTGGCTTTTCCCAGCATTCATGCTTAATCGTTGCGTTTTCGCGCGCCTGAAAATTTTCACTTTTCACTTAATCGCGAAAAATAGATATCGTCATTTAAAAATTTAAAAGTGTGAAATACGTACTCCAGGTGTAATACTTAATCTTTCGATTTTGGCTAAAAATAATAGGAAACCACCCTATTTTAATCAGTGGGGTACCCAGGAATTACGTTCGGGCGGGGGTCCGAAACCAGGGGTGGAAATATTTTAAAAACAGGATACTAAGTAAAGGGTTTTAAACTAATTTTAACACTTTTCATAATCGAAAAACTTCATTTTTCAAAGAAAATTTTCAAGAAAGAAAGAACGGGTTGGTGTGGTGGCTTGAGTATTGGCTTCCCACACGGCGGGCCCGGGTTCAAATCCCGGCGGTGGCAGAGAATTTTCAGAGACTGCCCGATCCCTACTTGAATGCTGTGTGGAGGACATTTCAAGCGCAACACTCCGTCCGTCAGATGGGACGTTAAACCGTGGTCCCTTGACGCCTTTCGTTAAGAGCAGCCTAATTCCGACGCTGGATTTCTCACCACCCTTCCCTACCTCTCCCTCATGGCGCAAATGACCTCAGCTGTCGGTCGCCTCCTCCAAATACCATACCTACCTTGTTTCGAAGCAGTCATCCGTGTCATGTTTGGGTTCTCCTCATGCTCTCGGATTGTATGAATTATCATACCTGGGGTATATATGAATAGGGGAAGGTCATGCAAGGGATTTAAGTCAGGAGGGATAGTATCAGGGAATGGGTTTATTATTCAATGTCATTCCCGTCTTAAATCCCCACCCCTCCTACCCTTCCCCGATTATGCTTACACCAGGTTTAAATACTCCCACAACCTAGAACCATTAGAAGTAGACGAAGATCACGCAAGAATGCATCGAGACTCGTTTAACGTAAAACATTAGAGTGAAATACTGTACACTACACCCTTTACATATTTCATTTACTTCATTATTTTCCACAACTTCTCGCCTCACACCGTTTATTTCACGAGTTTCGTATTTTTTGTGGCACCTTTGGAGTGTTTCCCCGATCATTATCTAATTTCCCTGACAGGTATGAACCCTTAAGGGCATTCCTTTCTTCAGGCCTGTTCACACGGTACATTAACACGCACGAGTTAATGTGTGAATGCGTGAGCGATGATGATGGACTGTAACGGACATGTGCAAATGCATGGACCAAATTAGAGCATTACATATTATCCGCTCATGCGTACGCACAAGTTGTGTGGTTAAACGGTGCATTTTCGTGTTCATTCACGCGTTCATACATTTATACATTGACTCATAGGGGTTCATGTACCGTGTAAACAGGCCTTCAGATACCAATAAACTGAAGATAACTCACCCCCATTCTCTCTCTTTCCACAGTACGGCATCGAGACGGACCGCAGAAGTCGCCTGCTGAGGACCTTCGTCCGCAACACGTACCGCTACCACCTCTCCGAGATTCTGGCCACCGTGGTCAACGAGTACACGGACTGGGAGCGGCCGGTGCAGCACCCCGTCAACATCCGAGACGAGACGCTGGAGGCGCTGTCGGACGCCACGGTGGTCGCGCCTCTCGTGCAGACCGGAGACTACCACGCCTCCGCCGCCGCCGCGCTCAACTCGCCACCGCAGCCGCCGCTGGGCATCGACCCGGCACCCGCGCCCGCACCTTCCACCTCAGGCTCAGCACCGAAAACCAAGTCCACCTACTTCTACGTCTTCGAGTACCAGACCAAGTACGGAGATTATCCTCAGGTAGGTATCTACTGAAAAATCTGCGGAATAGTCTCTTTTTGTAGATTATTCTTCCAATACTGTAGGAACATCGAATCATGGTTTCACTAGTGATGGTCCACGTCGCCCTGATGACAGCGAGGTGTTTCCCCCATCCCTCCCGTCCCGATCCTTATCCTAGAGGAGTCGTCTGGCTCACATCGCGGTTGCGCTTCCGTTCTTTTTTCTACTTCCTCTACATTCCCCCCCCCCCCCTCCCGAGGTGACTGGGAGAATAAGTTGAACAACTTGCGGTTCCCGGCTCTCGTGGTTGTATCCTTTGGAGGCCCACCCTGGCCTCCATCCGCTTTCCTCAGGTAGGTGGTGATAGCTCAGGGGCTGAGCACGGATCACTCCATAGTATGGTTTGGACTACTTAGGTACTTGCTTTCTTTTTACTGAAAATGTGACCGTGGTGGTAGTTCAGCGTATGAGAAACGAATATTCTTGAGGAACAAATTGATGGATAGTTAAAATGTTTTTCCACTTTTGAAGCTGCGAAATAATAGCGATAAGGCCAAGGCCATTTTCAAGGGGCTTATTATATGAAGATATATATAATCATCATAAAACTATTTTACCGCTCTGAGGCCGTGATTTCCGAAGCCCAACTTAGGAAAACTCGAAATCTCAATAATCCAGTATCACCGAGCCGACTTGTGTCTCACATGGCTCAAGTTAGGGGAAACATAGCTCAGGGATAGAGGGCTCCAAAATAACACTGCACTCCCATTGCCCATCACGAGCGTGCTTCCGCTGCAAATCAGTTCTTTAACACTCCCGGCAGTGGGCTTCACGAGGAACTCGATCACGAGAGCGGGCGAAACTGCTCGCGCTATAGCGGTGTCATATTGGGAGGAGGCGACCGACAGCTAAGGTTATTTGCGCCGTAGGGAAGGGTTGGGAAGGATGGGTGGAGAAAAACACGACGTTGGCATTAGCCTTCTCTTTGCGAAAGTTGCCGAGGAGACCAGGGATCAACGTTCCATCACATGGACGGAGTACTGCACTTGGAGTGCTGTCCAAAAAGCACTCGCTCAAGCAGGGATCGGGCAGTCTCTGAAAGTTTCCCACCACCGCCAGGGTAGGAATCATAGCCCACGAGATGGGAAGGCAACACTCCAGCAGTCACTCTTACCCGAACCCCGCGAAACTCCCCACTTTTCGTACGTCGCATTTCCCCCTGCAAACTCAATACTACAGAATAAGCGAGTGAAGAATTCCTCGTATTACATTTAGCAGAGTAGATCCACAATTACTGCTAGTTCTGAATCACGGGATACGAGAGGTTTTCCGCCTCTTCGACCCTCACTTGCGTAAGAAAACTTGGCAACTCAACGCCATCACTGCAGTGTAGGAACTGCTACCCACCGATCTACCTCCCTCGCAATCTATTCCGACACTGACTTCGGTGGTTCTGGCGGACGAACCCACAACGACTTTTTCGAACTGCAACCGCCACGGTGATTGGGAGTAAAATAGGTCATATCATAGTTCATATCCTCTCTCTGTGTTAGAATTGTTCAGTTGGGAGTTCACCGGCTGAATGGGTAAGGTAAACAAACAGATAGGTTAAGGAGTGTACCCTCACCCTTCACTATTACGACAACGCGTCAATTTCCAGAGCCGGGACAGCGTCAAATGCGTCGCGGCCTGATCGTCCTACGTCGAGTCTAAGCGTCGCGGTCGCATCGTTGCTGTTGCCACAGGAAACCCAGTTGACTGAGTCTACAGCTGCGTTCGAATGCGGTAGTAAGCCAGGCTGTGGCCTCCATCACCCTTTGCAACTAGCGTGAGGTTTGCAAGGCTACAGACTACTCCTTATCTCGGCCGTAGCGATCGAGAGCAAACCCCGCAGTGAGTGACGGAGTGATGGCTGGGGTGAAGCTTGAACCTAAGGAAAAATAAACTTATTTTCTGTCCTCTGGTGCTCTTGACTCAATCGCAATGCTGCCTAGACGCTAAACAGACGAATGAGCTTATCTCTTGCACCCCTTCCAGCAACTAACAGACCATCTTCTAGTGCGCACGCACTTACATTTTCTTTAAACCTATTCTAAGGCGGCTACTTGGGGGCAGTTATATTAGATCGCGCAATTTTTTCAATAAATTTTAAAGCGATTTATATAAGTATTGTATCAAATTATAGAAGTCGGCATATTACCAAGCACTCTGCTTAATATGTAATAAACTTAATAGATTTCCTCTCTTCCAGCGACAAGGCTGTGTTCATGGTGAAGAGCTACCGTATGTGTTCGGAGCGCCCTTGGCACCACAAACTGCCACTCCGTTCCCGAAGAATTTCACCAAGGCAGAAACTCAACTCTCGGAAGCCACTATCATCTATTGGAGCAATTTTGCTCGCACTGGGTAAGTATTCTATAACTTCTTCATTAGGGTAGTTATTTACATTATCTAAGACAAATATTTCTTCTCCTCTATCTATCTTACATGTGTCTCATTTAATTCTTCATGTACTCATAAAAATTACCGGAAAACAATTTCATCATTAGTAAAAATGAAAGCATAATCATCACTTTTAGTTAGGATTATTGCTGATATTTAATGTCCGGTTTCTTCAGCTCATGAATGACATGTTTTTCAACTGATCAAGCTATAAGCGATTAGATGCACCATTTTGGGCAAATTTTATGGCTGTTTCATGGAAACTTTAATTGTTTAAATAATCATGGTCTATGGATTTGAAATGAAAGTTCGGGTATAATGCTCAAATAGCCTTATATTCAGCTTTTATGAGTTTTTCCGAATGTCAGACGTCCTCTCTGCCCATAAGCTTCCCACAGTAAATCAATTCACCTCCAAACTAGCTAATAACTTCAAGTCCAGGCTCGGGGCAACCCAAAACACACTCCTCACACACATATGGAATTATGATCCACCAATTACATACAAACTGCCTCAAAAAATTACTCTTCAATCAGTCTTACCAATGTTATCCCTTCTTGCACAATACGTAAATTTTCACTTCATTATTTTTTTAAATTTTGTAAACTATCTTTTGAAATGATAGTAGTGATAATAAATATTTTTAAAAACTGCTATTTGTATTAAAAAAAGAGAAAATCACAAATTTAAAAAATATTAATTGTAATGCGAAGTGGCTGGTTATAGTGAATATGATTTACCGGGACAGCTTTAACGTGCCTTCAGCATGCCTAATGATGATTGAAGTTATTCTGAAGTTCGCTGCATATTTGAATGAATTCGAATGTGAATTTAGCTCAGGCTAATTCTCTATTACTATGACAGAAAATCATCTAGAGCAGTTATAAAGACTGGAAGTCCGTTCTAATGCATTACTTCCTTCATCAGGAACCCAAATGAACCGCAAGAAGCAGAAGCAGCAAGGGGAGTACGGCAAGAGAGGAACAGGTTCCGTAACATCGATTGGTCCCCTTACGAAGGAATGCACAAAAAGTACCTCTCTTTCGGTATGTGTGGCATATTTTGATATTTTTAAATATAATCTTTTTATATTTTAAGTAACTGTTTTCCCTACAAACTTCCTCAATCAAAATTTTACGTAAAAATAATTCGAGGAGTGAAGAATACGAAAAGGCCCAGAGAGGGTATTTACTGAGAGATTTTTCTGGAGCTGAATCAAATCATGAATTGGTGTGTAGTTCTTTACTCTTTCATGAAAATTATATTTTACAGCGGTTTTGAAAGAGCAACATGAGTTGATATCGTGAGTTACTATGCGGGCTCGATAGTGTTGTTTTGTATTTTGGAAAAAACTACTACGGCGATTTCCGAGCCAACTGCGGTCGGTGCTGGGTGAAGAGAAGAGGTAACAAGGGGCCGTGAAATATCTTTACCTTAGGACCCAGGATTTCTGAAGGTACACTCGATCACGACCCTGATAACCTATATTGCTTAAGATTATACTATAATCGAAATTTCTTATGCATCACTTCCTATTTTTTATTTTGAACGTGGTTGGGGGAAGCCGCCCACCCGTGATTTATGAGAAAATTGAAAAGATCGGGTTAGATTTAGATTGATTATCTTTCAGGTGGCTCCCCAATGAAAGTTTTTATTCCACCAACATAACAAGCAATGTTTACAAGTGATGATTTGTTTCCGGATTAATTCATCATCGACTCATTTTTGGTGGACGGATGTTTTAGCCGCGTTCCAGCTCCCGTCTTCTGGTCCCGAGGACGGGAGCTGGAACGCGCCCGAAACTGTCGCCCACCAAAAATTAGTCGGAAACCAAAAATCAATTTAATCACCGTAATATTGTTTACAAGTAATTGATAAATGTCTAAAAGCCACTTATCAACGCATATCTGCCCTTACACGCAAAACAGCTCACAGATATTTGCATACCAACAAGGCGCCGCGGCGCGCCGTGAGAAGTAATAACTTCCCCATACAAACCAGCAAAAAAGCTGGCAAGAAAACACTCGAAAATGTTTTTTTTTAGAAATGGAAGTTGAAAATTTGCTCAAGTGCCGTCAATACATTGGTGCATGTTTCAGCGCATACCGTGTTTCATAGATTACTTTTTAACAAAATTCTTGGCCTCAAATTTGAAAAATATCGCTAAAATTGCCATCATTGAATTGTATTTTCGTAATTAACCATTTTAAAACTTACGGCGCCACGGTGCCGTCTTTCTTCTTTCTTGAGAGGGGATCCCCCTTCTTGACACTTTGAGTGCCAATGACGTAATATTACCTTCCGGCGAAACTTCGTAGAAGTGCGGATAACGTAGGTAATTTAACTCCTATTCGAAGTTGATCGTCTTTTATATTGACGCCGTAATATTACGGTCGGATATATACCCAGGATTGTTCATTAGACGATTTAGTGCAGGGGTTCCCAAACTGTGGGGCGCGCCCCCCTGGGGGGGGGGGCGTGGAGAAAGTCTAGGGGGGGGCGTGACACCCAAATGAAATAAATAAATAAAATTACAAAAATAATTTCCTCAGATCTTTAAAATAGTTTCAGAGAAAGCTGTTCGGATGTACTTGCCTTTTTCAACAACATAAATGTGCGAAAAAGCGTTTTCAACTCTTGTGGCGATCAAAAACAAGTACCGCAACAAACTTGATGTCGAAAGTGACCTACGCTGTGCTTTGTCTGAAACTCAACCCAGGATCTGTCAACTTATCCAGAACATGCAAGCGCACCCATCTCACTAAATTACATTTTATGTTTTGTTTTTGTAAGTAGGTAGGCCTATTGTTTCACCTTCCTTAAATCGAAAATGTGTCTGTGTTACAATGTTTAATTTAATATCAGTAATTATATCCGTTTTTCATGTAATACTTGTTTTAATTTTCATCATACGTACAATTATTGAATCTTTCCATTCTGCGTTACCGCATTCAACAGTGAACAAAAAAATCTACCTACTCACCGTATCAAGTAGGCGCATACTTGTACGAGTACAAGTACTTGTACAAGTACTTGTACAAGTAGGAGTTGGTATGTACGGCACCGTGGAAATAGGGTATTTCAAAATGGAAAACTGATATGTGTAGCGGGGGTGGGGGGGGGGGCGTGGTACAAAAAAGTTTGGGAACCCCTGATTTAGTGAGTGGAAAATACACTAGATGTCTTAGATATGGCAGTTTTTATTTCAACTTTTTATGTACTACTGTAAAATTAATAGCAATTTCTAAAATTTAGGAAAAATTCCCCACCATTGAGGGAAGGGATAAGATATTAAGGGTTATCACCATAGATGGATTTACCGGAGGGTAAGGATGCATGTTTATTCCCCTTCTCCCCCAAGGCACTTAAAAAAGAGACAAGACTTTGAATATGGTCCTATTATCATTACGTTCGTTTTTTATGTAATAAGTAATAGAATTAAATGTAGAGGGTACTTAAAAAGCTTTTCATTCGCACGTAAATTCAGATATCATAAGTTATATCCTTAGTAAAATAAAAAGAAATAAGGTAGCGAGATGTTATGAGGCAAAAGTCAGAAAATCAGTAAGGCAACAGGTAGTATTCCATGAAAAGATGAAAATAATCCGTACTGATTTAACAGCTATTGAACGCGAGTTAATTAAAAAATATGTAAGGTGTCTAAAGGAAACACAATAGAAAACTGTCATTATCATAAATGTAATTTATTAATATTTTCATATCAATAACTTCTATATTAAAATTAAAAGTATATTTCATACAGTAATTGTTGCATGTTGTTCTTAGTCCCAAATACGAGAAGATCGTTTTCCCGTCAGACCCTTG
Organism: Ischnura elegans; assembly: GCF_921293095.1. Taxonomy (NCBI): domain Eukaryota; kingdom Metazoa; phylum Arthropoda; class Insecta; order Odonata; family Coenagrionidae; genus Ischnura; species Ischnura elegans. The sequence continues at coordinate 83,498,228 of NC_060251.1, read as the reverse complement.
TGCCCCTCCCCCTCCAGAAGAAAATCCTGGATCCGACCTTGGCTAGCACTGAGTGGGGTTAAAATGAACTTAAATGACTGATTCGACGTGTTTCCATTGCAGATACGAAGCCTCGCCTCAGGAACCACTACCGCGCGCACCGCCTCTCCTTCTGGCTCAACCTGGTGCCGGACCTGCACCGACCAGGAGGGGACGGCGTGCCCGCGACCCACCACCTCTTACCCTCCGACGTGGCCTCCTACGACGGCCAGTCCGCCATGGTCCCTCCACCGCCGCCTCCGCGCCTCGGGCCCCCTGGCACCCACACCCCCTTCAACCTCACCGCCTTGCTGGTGCCCCCTCGCGGACAGTGGGACGAGGACGGGCCCGAGGGGCAGATCGGCGAGTCGGAGGCGGAGGCGGTTGCCTCGGCGGCCGCCTCCGGTCACGGACCCGCCCCCAACCGCACCCATTCCACCTCCTCGTCCTCTTCTTCTTCATCCTCGTCTTCTGGTAACTCACCCGTGGAGGCCGCCTCGGCCGCGGGATCCGAGAACGACGACGGCTTCGCGGCCTACTCCACCGCTCTTAGCGTCACGATAGCAATAGGCTGCTCCTTGCTCATCCTGAACGTGCTCATCTTCGCCGGCGTCTACTACCAGAGGGACAAGCACCGGCTGGAGGCGAAGAAGCGCTCCGAGAACGGACGGATGCCCAACATAAGCGGCGAGGTGGGCGACTCTGCCTCCTCTTCCGGGGGGCTGCCGTCGGCAAAGGCCAGCCCCCAGACGGCCGGGGGCGGGAACGGCAGGACGCAGCTGCCGCCCCCAGAGTTCGCGGACCTGCCCCACCACCACCACCACCATCACCACCACCACCCGGCGATGGGCGGGGCGGGGCTGGTGGCCGTACCGGTGCCTGTCCCGCCCCCGCCCAAGGTGTCTTCAGCGTCGCCAGGGTCCCAGTCACAGCTGCCGCCCAAGGCGGGCTCCGCCGGCGATGAGGCGGGTTTGAACAAGGTACCGCGGTCAGAGTGCCAGCCCCTGTTGCCCCAGGGCATCCAGTTGTTGCAGCAGACCTTCAGGACATCCCCGATAGTGCAGTCGGGGACTGCCACAGTCAAGAAGGCCCACCAGCGGCAAGCAGGCAAGGTGGTGAATAATGCGGAAGAACTGAGGGTCTAGTGGTCTCCCCCAAGTGGAAGAGTTAGTGGACTCGAGTGAAATCTAAATGAAACATTCCAACTCCCGAAAATAAAGGGAAGGAAAGAGTTATTAAAAAAAAAGACTAATGGTGTGCAACATTGATGGAGTATCCTGAATTCACTATATTTGTATAATACACACAGAGTAATGGTATATGAGTGTTTTTTATCAATGCAGTTTCTGTGTCACTTCTGCAGAGAGTTAAAAAAAAAGGTGATCCTACTTCAACTGTTTGCACCAAAAGTGAAATATTAGGCTAAGGACGAGTTGCTCTGTGGAAACATTGAAAAAAAAAGGTGATCCAAATCACCAATAATAGGAGGGAAAGGATATGCACACCACTTGTTTTACTAGGCTGACATTACAATTGTTAATATTACCTTGATTTATTAATATTGGACCAATCCAGCAAAGGAAGTGTTGATTAAAATTGTGGAAGTCTTGCATTGAAATTTTGGAATTAAAATAAACTTTTTTTTAGCTCATGTGCTACTTTCCATGAAATGTTAAGGGCCACAGAAGAGACTTATATTTTCCAGATGAATAATATGATGGAGCAGGAATGTGAAAGTATAGAGTGAATTGTGAGTGCAAAGAACAGATTTAATACAGTTTGCTAGGAAGATAAAGAAAAACTCTTTTGAATGGACGAAATGTGATTTGGTAGCAAGTGACGGATGTGGTACTTCCATAACTGAAGTTTGCTATAAAAATAAAACAAAGTTTAATAAATAAAATAACCAATTTTATTGGCACATGACTTTTCCCAACAAATAGCAGTTCTAGTTAGCAGTTCAGCAAACTCTAATTAAGTTACCTCAAGTAGGTATGTATTCAAAGGTAAGAATTATTCCAATAATGAAAATCTGTCAGCATCTCTCATCAGGGGCACCGCTAGGAATAAAGGCTGGGGGGGGGGGGGTTCAGGCTCAACTAATGCTGGGAGGTCTGGAGGGTATGGAATACCCACAAGGGTGAATGGGAGGTGTAAAAAAAATAAATAAATAAATTTCCCCCCAGGAAAATATTAAGATATGTAACTGGTTCAAAATGGTGAGTTTTAAGGCTTTTGGAGGGATATTTTATTAATATTTACACTAACCTGAAAGTAATATCAATCCAATTAAATAAAATAGATTAAACTTAAAAATCCCTCTGAGCTCTGGGGGATCCCCAAACCCCACCCCCCTAGCTGTGCCACTGTCTCTCATAGAGTGTAGGTACCTATTTTGTTAATAGGGTGGTTTCCTATTATTTTTTTATTGCCTAAATAGAAAGATTATTACCACTGGAGTACTCATTTCACGCTTTTAGATTTTTGAATGACGATATCTATTTTCCGCGATTAAATGAAAAGAGAAAATTTTCAAGTGCCCGAAAACGCGATGGCTAAGTATGAATGCAGGGAAAAGCCTGTAGGACGTCATTCTGGTTCCTGCTGTTGCTGCATGAGGTGACCTTGCGGCGAGGGTATGTGCTTCGCAGCGATGCAGGCTGCTAGCAGGTAGCAGAGTACCCTGCTAGCAGGTAGCGCTTGTCTTGGAGGAGGATTATTAATACCTTAACAAACGAAGGAAACTTTCCGACCTTTTCGGCAATTTTAATAGGTGATTATTAAGAGACGTTTCCCTGAGCTCTGTACCTCATGCATGCATTGGTAATCTCAGACCATGTAAAACTCCTGACTACTTGTATAGCATCTAGGTCCCTGTGACGTCACGTGGAGTGGCATCGCATGAGCGCCAATACGGCATTTTTCGAATGAGGTTAAAATTGATCATTAACATTCGTCTACTAAAACCAAATAATTTGTATATTATGAATACACTAATGGTGGGTAACAAATCGCAATCAATGCCTTTCACCTTCTTTGATGAAGGAAACTACCCTATTACTAGAAATAGGTTAATTTTAACCCATCAACAAATTAACTCCTAGGAAGTATCTTCAGGGAAATAGATCTACCACTAAATCAACATTGTTTGCAGCAACTTGAGTGCAGTGATTAAATTGTTCAATGCCACTTCAGTAATAACGAACGAAATGCATGCTTCACCTTCACACCATTTCGGTTATATGTAATAACCAAAGAATGAGTCACATTTTTGGCCCTTCATAACATGCCATTAGTCACACCCACTTTGGTGCCGTGCGTATGTATTATGCGACCCAGTGGCGCAGTGAGGGAGGGTTTTGGGGCATAAAACCACCCCCCAGAGCTCAGAGAAATTTTTTAGTTTAATCCATTTTACATATTTGGATCAGTATTACTCATAGAATAGAGTTAGAATTAATCAAATATCCCTTAGAAAGCCGTAAAACTCGCCATTTTCAACCATTATTCTTAAAAATTTTCTGGAGGAGGGCCCCCGCAACTCCTGCTTACCCTGGCAGATATGCAATACCCCCACACCCATAAGTATTAGTTACCCTAAAACCCCCCCTTGCCTTAATTCCTAGCTGCGCCCCTGATGTGACTGACATGGCCCACATAGCCAAATATGCACGCAAAAACTCAAATAGAAAGGTTCCAAGTGTTAAAGCAAAAAGCAAAAGAAAAAAACTTTGGCACAATGGGTGAATTCATCTCAAAATCCACGGCAGGGAACGTGTTAATGGTTGAAATGTTACCCAACAGGACTCAGGAAATAAAAAAGATCATAGTGTAAATAAATTTTTATGAATAGCACCAACTCTGATCAATACACAAAAAAATCAATCTCTTATATCCTTTCTATTACAACTCAGTCAAATTATTTACAAAAAATTTTGACCAGGTACATTTTATTAATCACAAAACCAATTTTTAATCACGAAACATGACTTTTTTCTAGTAAATATTCAATATCCTTAACTACATATACAGAGGCTAAAATAGTTCACATTATAAATGTTGCTGCAGAAAAGTTAACAATATCTATGACTAACATTTTAATAGAATACATCAACACCATTTCCAACCAACAGTCAGAACCATAAATGCAAAGAAATATTTACAAATTAATACCATGGAGAAGTACCATAAAAATATGACCTACTATTTTCATTGTTACCTTTCAAGTCCAAAAAAATACAAACCATCAACATTTTTTTATGGTAATCCCCTAATCTACTTCCCTAGCATCAAACCTGTAACAATCAAATCTCTACTGATCCCAGTAATTCTCTGAGCCTTATCCTCAAGTTAAGAAATTTTATCAAGTATTCATGTGAATGATAAGAGTTACAAAGATTTTATCATGGGTATTGGCATAAGACAGATGATGGATTCCTAAAAATGTAGCTGCAGCAAAGGTGTTTGAGACGAAAAAGAATTAAATGTCTGTCATTTCATGTGTTCATTCTCCAAGCTCCTATAAAACTAAATATAAGATTTAGAGAGACTGAAGTGGTATTACAGACTATTTTGATTATCAGGTGAACTCATTTTCTAACTACTGATTCAATAAAGCAATCTCTTTTATCCAGAAAATTTTGTCATTGCCTTTATCTCCACACACTGCCGCTTTAAAATGGAATTTGTGAGTGATAGCAGCAGTAATGCATGTAAAATCAAGCAATTGATTAAATAACTGTGGATATCTGAAAGTGGCAAGGGCATATATGATTAAGGGCATGCGAAGTTGCAAACTATTTATATAACATTTATCATACAGTAATATTCTAAAGATCGGAAATCCATTTATAATGTATTTATTGATTCAAAGATACTTTTTGAAGTCCAAGAGCGGAAGACAAAAAAATTCTGTCTCCTTATAACATTATTGGCATTAGGACATTAATGGTATTCTACTTGTGCAGAAAGGTTTCCATGGATTGCTTAGCAAATCACCCCAGCTTGTTCCCCAGGATAAAAATGTGGAGAAAACGTGAAACAATGAAGTCAATATAACAAATACTGTCATGTGCAGCAATTGTGCCAAGCTTTGGTCTTCACTTAGTGCTTGTTCAGACCAAATTCTTGGAGCATGGCCAAAAAAAAAGAGGATTAGAAGTACATAATGCCAAATCTCTCCCCTGGTTAAAACTGTATTGCTGACAGTTTCCTCCACAAAATTAACCCCCTTCAGGCAATGCAATTAACGAACACTGCTCATTCACTGGTGCTTTGCTTATCCTATTCAACCTTCAATACCTGACGACCAGCCACTAGTTTGAACAGCTAATTTGTTAAAAATGGGTGCCTCCTACTTGTCACAATTCTTAGCACTGTGCTACAGCGACACAAAATGCAAAGTTTGTTTGGTGTGAATGCACCCTAAGTGACTGAAAAGATAATGGAAATACATAAAATTAACACTAACTTAAGCACTTGAAACATACAGATAAACTAAGTACATATAAATTCCCAAACTTTGTACACAACTTGGATGCCTAGGTCAATGTCAAACTTGAATTCACAAGGCAAGGGACAAAGCAATAGCTTTATTCAAGGAAGGACGCATGTCCTGAAGATCAGCAGGAGGTGGAAAATTGTAAGTGTTTCAAGAACTATGCAAGCACATTTTTGGACATCTTTGACCCTTCCCTTCCCCATTTATGAAAAAATAACCATATGCCAAACCTCTCTCCCTATCCACTTGCTTTTGTAAGAGTTTTCTATTTTTTATACTTGTTTTATATTAAGAAAGTCAAATATCTTACACTATTTCAAGTGTATCATTAAACATATAACATGGTTACCAATAAAATGATTTCTATTTAATACTTATGCTGGGCATATTAGCAAACAAAATTTTTGTGGGCATTTCAAAATAAATTTTAATTACTATGTTAAGGTATATATTAATTTACTGTTCTGCATAGTGCAGAAAAAAATTAATTTGAGCATAATACCAACAAAATCCTCCACTTGGCCACCACTCCTTTCGTCACTAATGGGTGAGACTGTCCGGTAGTACATAAGCAATGCTGTGACACCCACGACTTGTCAGCAAAAGTAAGCACTCACAATCCTCTCTCTCTCAAAGGGGTCATGCAATGCAATAGGTACTTGAACATCCTCTTAACAGCATACTGATGATTACAAGAAAGAATATCTGAAGAGGGGGAGTGGTAGATTAAGGGAGGGGTGTGTGTGACAGCTGCCCACCCTCTCTGGGATTTCAGGAAAAATTGAAAATATTAAAGGGAGGCTCTCTAAAGAAAGTCACTATTTCAACAGTTTAACAAAAATTGTATTGAAAAAATAAACTAACAACACAAATCAAACCTCAGACACATAATCTTGGAGAGGAACGTATACCACCAAGTTGCCATGGAAAGTAATGAACGAACCCCCTCCCCTCAAAAACAACAACATTATAGCCCAACCAGCGAGAGTTGTCTGATGACAGTGCAAAAGGAGGGGCGGAGAACCCTGTGCTGGCCAGGTTTGCAGCCAATGGCTGACCCTCAAATGCACCTCACAACCTCACCTAGTCAAACAACGTTGTCACATGCATATGAAGCACTGAAACTAGCCTGAACCACTAAAACAAGCCCTTTCTTCAAATCGCCAAAACAAGGGATTCTTCTAGTTTTTAAAGTATACCGGGACAAGCCACAGTGATAACTTATACGGGAGTCACCCGCAACGCACATTCGTGCGAAAGATCCACAGAGAAAAAATCATTCGCCTTGACCGGGATTCGAACCCGGATCCCTCGATTTCCGGTTGAGTGCTTTAGCCAGTTAAGCTACCGAGGCATCATTCTTCCCTGTGGATATTTGCGGACACTACCGGACAAGGTGTTGCTGGACTGCGGGGCATATGATGCCACTAGCAGTCCAAGTCGTGCGCACAGCGCCACAGCCGGAGAGCAGGCCCGGACATAGAACACAAAGAGGTGTTCGCTCTTGACTAGTTTTTAAAGTATACCGGGACTAGCCACGGTGATAACTTATACGGGAGTCACCCGCAATGCACATTCGTGCGAAAGATCCACAGAGAAAAAAATCATTCGCCTTGACCAGGACCTTTCAGTCCAGCAACACCTTGTCCGGTAGTGTCCGCAAATATCCACAGGGAAGAATGACGCCTCGGTAGCTTAACTGGCTAAAGCACTCGACCGGAAATCGGGGGATCCGGGTTCGAATCCCGGTCAAGGCGAATGATTTGTTCTCTGTGGATCTTTCGCACAAGGGATTCTTCTGTTGACCCTTCACACTCATCATCCCTTCTGGCTCCTTTCTTCATGGTAGCATTTTTGTTTACAAGTGACATGGGTGTTTCCCTTTCTGACTAGGCAACCTCACCCCTACCCCACACTAGACCCTTCTGCCTGTCATCAGGCAACTCTCGGCGGTCAGACTGTAATTCGCCATTGAAGTAGAGGTCTCATTCCACTCCCCTATTTTCATGGATTTTTCTCCCAAAGGATGAGGAGTCTACCAGATGCAATTTATCAAAATTAATCTTCACATAAGCTATCTCTCATGAGCTAAGTGGCTAACATTATTGACAATCTACTACAGGATCGAGAGAGCATATACTAGTGCAAGATTAAGTACACCCAAAGGTAACATCATTACTACAATGAATGCTAAAGAATGACAAAAACCACATGAAATATGTTAAAGTCTGCTTTTACTAATGCCTAAAACGAAGCTGAACAAAATGAAGTCATAGATCTTAAATGCTTACAAATATATTTCATTTCATTTGAGTAATTCTTTTCAAAATTGTGGCTGCACTTGTACTCATTTTTCCATCCTCACACAGAGTCATTTTGAAGCTTAGTTAAACAAAAATGATCACATTCCTGAACAAGTTAAAATTGGTTATGGTCACAAAAACTGCCCATAAATCTCTGAAAAAATACACATCTCTACTTGAGTTGAACCAAGGTAAATCAACAACCACTCATCCGAAATTCAAATGAAGACAGCAAATGCATTATTCACACAATTGGTGTATTCCCATCTCCTATGCTTTACACACAGAGTAAAAGCAAACCCAGAGCATGAATACAATAACGTGAACTCAATTGGTTTTTACAGAATAAAATATATATGTTTTGAACTCATTGCTGAAAAGAGCCTATTATTCATAGCCATTGGCATCAATGTCCTGTGTTAAGAAGTCCATTTTTCTTGAGAAACCAGAAACCATGAGTCATTATTAAGATTCAGAACTAGACAAAGTCAGAAAGAGATTTTTCCAATCACACATAAGTCACAAGACATTTTTATTGCCATCATGAATACTTACATAGCCCATAACCTAGTAGAAATCACAATCCGTTTATAACATAGATCCGTATCGCCTTATTCTTGTTCATTAAAAAACAGTCATTGAATGACAATAATAATAGGAACCACAAAATCACGTTGCACCACACAATGACCTTCCAATTCCTAATTAAGCAGATGCAGTAGCAGGTAACACCAATGAAGAAAAAGGAAAAACGCAATGGTTAATTACTTATGAGCACAAATTTGTACGGGTAAATAACCACAATAGTAATCTTTAGAGATGGATTTGCATGCCTGACAGGACCTTCAAAATGTAACGTCGTGCTCATTAGCCAGACAAAAAAGTCATTCAAGAGACATGCATCTGACAACATACATAGTTACATGAACCATATTTAGAGAAAAAAGCTATCGATTTCAAGATGGAACTCCACTAAAAGGTTCTAACAACAGCATTGCACACCAATTTTTACAGTTGCAGAGGTTACCCTTAAAAACAAAAGGAAGGCTAGAAATTTTTCAATTTAAAGTTTGGAACATTAAACACGGTTAACTACTTAGATATTAAATTTTGAATGGCACGCTTTCCGCTGGAAGGGCAAAGAAGACATCAATGGATTTAATTGGTACCTGTAAAATAAGATTGCTACAAGTAACTTAGGTATTTTCAAAGGTTAAATTTCTACCTCCTGAAATAAACCAGCACATAATTACCAACAAAAAAGTGAAGTTTGAATTTGTTTCGAATAAAATTATTCTCACTTAGAAAAAATTATTTTCATTTAGCGTAATCCACTTTTTTTTTGACAGGCTGAGTTTGAAAGCCACCATAGAAATCTGTTTTCAGGTAAAGAAACCTTTCTTATTATTTTGCTCCTCTAGATTCATTAGCTCTTTTATAATAAAAAAAATAGGCAAAGCAGTCTCATAAGCAGGACATGCCTCCATTTGATACCCAGATAATGACTATAATATAAAAAATTTTGCTCAGGTCAATGACATAAAATATATTTATGGGTTACACTTAGGTGCAGTGGTGAAGCGAGTGGGGGGTTTTGGGGGATAAAACCCCCCAGAGCTGAGAGAAATTTTTAAGTTTAATCCATTTTACTTAATTGGATTAATATTACTAATAGAATAGTGTAAGGATTAATAAAATATCCCTTAAAAAGCCGTAAAACTCACCATTTTGAACCATTTATATTAAAATTCCGCAATTTACTAATCTCGCACCTACCGTTTATCCTGGTGGGTATTCCATACCCCCACACACCCCGGTATTAGTTGCACCTTAACCCCCCCCAGCCTTAAAAATGCTACACCCCTGCTTAGGTGTATGTACTTATTTCCCTGAAATTGGATTCTACCACGTTGCACCATATGAAATTGCCAATCAATCCATTGTATTGAAGTGTTTGAGCATCAGAGAATCTTATTGGGGCACGAGATCCATCCTCAACAAAAAATCAATATCTCATCCCCTTTTTTTAATATTACTCGTACTATTGATAAACTTAAAGAGCAATTCAATGGATTTCAGCTGATGGTGCAATGAAGAAACTTGAATATTAATTGACCCCAAATTAACCATACACTTCTTAAAGGGATTTTTATGCACATTGAAGATGAATTACAATCCTCTATTTCATTTCATACTGAATTCCCTTTTCTTCTATCAAAATTTAGAATGGTTCAAGACTTATTGAATCTGTAGATTAATAACCACCTGATAGACTTAAATGCTCCACCTTAAGTTTTTCTTCCCGAGTCTGCAAAAGAAATTGGTGAGCACAAACTGTAAACGCCTGTTTACACGATACATTAACACGTACGAGTTAATGTACGTTTGCGTGAATGAATTTGTGGACCGGAACGGAACATGTACAAATGCATGAACCAAATTAGAACAGGTTCTATTTTCTGTGAATGCATTCGCACAAGTTGGGTGGTTACACGGTGCATTTTGGCGTTCATTCTCGCGTTCATACATTTAGACATTAACCCGTACGTGTTAATGTATCGTGTAACCAGGCCTTAAGCAAACAAATAAATTACATCGGTGTATAAGTGAAAACCATGAAGAGAGAGGTTAGTTTAAATAAACTTTTTTTAGGTGACTGCTCATCTTATACTACATGTATGTCAATGAAACAATGATTAACATGATTCATTCTTTCATCGATCACACAATTTTTTCTTGAAGCCAACTTGTGATAAATGACTAAAATAATAAAAAGTTAATTTCCAAGCTGGATCCCATGTCTCTATAGAAATAATGTAGAAAGGGCCTGTAAATTAATTACAGTGAACAACTGCTGCAATAAAATTGTCTCCAAGCACTGAAATTAAAAATGCCTTTCTCAAATATGATGAGGAAATAATTATAATCCCATCATCCTTTCACAGTGTCCATCCACTTAAAGGTATATCAAGACCCCACATGCCAACTCCAATCACCTTGATAATCATGGATGATTTGAACCAGAGGCATGCATGGTTGCTACTGAGGGCTAAAATCTGCAAGCGGACACAAAATTTTTTCTTTCTTTGACCTGGACACATACTCTAATGAGCCCGTTACTGGGTCCAACCAGTTTACAAAGATGACCAACCATACCCAACTGACAGGTCAAGCCTTCCAAGTCAAGTATGTAGTAATCAGTTTTCTCCCTAAACCAAAATCAATCACCTCTGAAAGAAGGCAGCACGTTGCAGCAGCAGTGGGAAGGCTTACAAAAAGGTTTTCCATTTTCTCTCACACCCATGACAGGTACTCAACAGCCTCTGGCAATTAATGATGCAGAAGAACAACCCTCCCTCTCCATAATCCCAGTTGAGGGACTGCCCCCAGGCAACCATTTACAGTGGAACTTGCTTACAAGTCATCTGGCTCTTGGTGGTAAGCACCCAGAAGCAAGAGGCAGTCATACCAGTTAGAACCTGGGAAATGATTGCAAAAGATAGTATTGAGCATTACGGTTACAGCATGCATTCCTTACACAGAGCCAGGCAACAGCTTACTCGGTTTCAGACCTGCACCTCTACTCAGGACCTCATGAGACCAGAAGGCCCTACTAGAGAGACAAGGGAGAAGGGACCAGTTACCTAACTATTTCACAGGGGGACCTCATTTCAAACTTTAACCAGGGCTTTCATTGGTCATTATCATTTTCCTGATTAGTTAACAATTGAAACTTTGATAAATTTATTAAAAACTCCTCAGCAGGAATCTTTCCAAGTCTATTCCCTTTGAATTAATAATACATCATCTCACCGAGTAATGTGTGAGAGATAACTCTTATTCAAATAAGTCATTAATTATTATGCAAATAATGATGTAACCTTATAATTTTCCAATGCCAATGCAATGGTGATGCACCACAAAAATCTTGGAGGAATTTAGTTTTCAGTTTAAGAAGAGAGCTTTACAAAAGCATCCTCTAACTATGGGTAGACAAACTATGTTTATTTTCCTGATGGCAATATGTTTTTCCTCCACAATATTAAGGCTCACCATTAATTTCAAAATCTACCATTACATAGTTTTCAAAAAGAATACTTTCTTACATTTTCAACTTTTTTCACAACTCAAGGATATAGGTATGTAGTTTCATCCTTCAGACCAAAAAACTCAAACTTTACAATTTCCCAGGATTTGAGCCAACACTCAGATATCATTTATGCTTTAAATAGGATGTTTAACCCATGACAATCAAAGAGCAAAGGAAAGTGCAATTAATGAATGGTTTTAGTTTGGTAGACTACAGATAAGCAACTTTGATGAGACATTATGGTCAATATTTTGATCAAAACCTTCAGGGAACAAATAAATTTCACAAATCCAAGGTTTGAAACACATTGATTCCAATTAACTTTTTCTGATTGAATACCACCAAGTAAGGAAGATATATTAAACACCATAATGCCTTTTTTAGATATAACAGCTAAGCCAAGTAGAGCTTCCTCTAAATTCAGCAGCTTGCCAATCAACACTCAATTGAGTCAAGTACACATGGTCATAGACAGGTCAACATCAGAGAGGACTGAGACCCACAAATCATGATTTGGGGACCTGGATCGACAGTCTCCCAGGAGTTCTACACCATATTATTATTACTTAAAATGAATTTTTGTCAGTTTTAAAAGCATGGCCGGCAGATTCACTCTCAGTTGCACATGTTGAAATGTAAGGATAAGCATCAATTCAGCACATTAGGTTCAATATGAAATAGTGATTGGCAAAGATGGAAAAAAATCGAGATTCGAGCAGTGATTAAGTACTTTGTAAAGAAAGATATGAAAGCAAAAGACATTCATGCCAATTTTCAGAATACACTGTGGGACTCTGTTCCTACATATTTAACTATTGTCAAGTGGACATATGAATTTAAATTTGGTTGAGAGAGCTTAGATGATGATCCACACACTGTTCAACCACTGTGTTGATCAATTAGTCAGCTTTACTCAAGTTCAGCTAAGGATAAAAGATACAGCACAACCCCCAAATCCCTGAAATATCAACGTAATAGTCAAAATCATATGCCTGGTACATCTAAAACAATTACACCAATTAATATTCATTCTGTCGCACCATAATTAACCAAAAACCAACACTTTCCTTCAGTGATGAGTGAACAGCTTTCTTCCAATCATATTAGTCAGTTGGGAAGTGGCTAGAAAATAACATGGTCTTTGGGGATAAATACATATGAAGTACGATTTAATTTTTTTTTAATGCCAGTACGAGCTATGGAATCCTGTTAGCTGAAGAAGCCTAACTTTTTTTCAACATCACTAGACTTGGGAGAAATATAATTTAGAGTTCTAACTTTTCACTAAAAGATATAAGATTATCAGGTTGTAGAGCCATTAAGCATTCATAAGATAGCAAAAGGTTAAGTATTTAAGTCAGGGCACATGGGTAGATTGTTCTGATCATGGCAACCAATACTGCACTCTGTCAAGAGAAGCAATGAAATCACTTAAAAATGATGCATACTCATTTCCACCATTAGATCAATAATAATTCTTTCATCACTTTCTGTATCACATGAATCAGCAGCACAGCAGTAAAATGACTCTCGGATGATTTTAAAAAGATAATGAAGTAATTAGTATGTATTTTATTATCACTTCAAATGCAGATTTATAAAAATTGTTAAGGGTAAAAAATATAATAACAGGTAAGCAGTAGATATCTCTTTTTTTTAAAGCCTCAACATGAACCTTTATTTTTCAGGACCAACTTTATCTTTCACACCACTTCAAACTGTACCCTTACAGTGAAGTAACAGAAATCTTCAAAGTTTGCAGTATGAGAAATTTTCTGTGCAAAAAAATGTAGCCTAGTTGTTATCAACAGAATAATCATTAAAGTTACACAACCATTGTGACTCAATTTCTTGGTAGTCATAATTTGAGAACATAAATTTTTTTTCAAAGTAAATTATCATCTGTTATGTCCAGAATTACTACAAAAATGAGCAACCATGTAAAGCATTACCTACCCTAAAAATGACTTCAAAAGTGGTGTATTTCAACCACATTTTCAACTTTCTCTGCAAGGTCTAAAATCAATGGAAGTTTTTCCGACATTCAAAATTTCAGACTTCAGAAAAATGATGACGGTTTGCAATCCAAACAAAATAGGTCAAAGAAACAACTACATTTTTTCCTTTCTTTAATTTTCCTGAAATTAATTCAGACTTCAAGGGTATTTGGAGGAGGCATCCGATAGCTGAGGTCATTTGCTCCGCGAGGGAAGGGTCGGCAAGGAAGGGTGGAGAGAAACACAGCATCGGCGTTAGCCTGCTCTTCCTCCTCCAAGAAGACCACGGCTTAACATCCCATCCGACAGATGGATTGTTGTGCTTGAAATGTCCTCCATAAAACATTCAAGCAGGGACCAGGATATCTCTGAAAATTCCCTGCCACCGTTGGGATTTGAACCCAAGCCCACAGGGTGGGAAGCTAACACTCTAGCCACCACACCAGCCCGATCTCCTTGAGAATTCGACCCTATCCTTAAATACACATACGAAGGTCAATGTTATGTAATCTAAGAAAACTTGTAGACAAGATTTAAGAGCCATGGTAATCAAAATCCTCAAACTCCAATAGTCCAAGCAACTGCAGAAATATGTTTCTCAGACTAGACAAGTTCCAGCAACACTACAGGATAATGATATAACATGGTTTTTTTAGGTAACTCCAGAGATGGAAAAATTGTCCTGAGAGAAGGATAAATTTAATGATTTCATATTAAATTATTGCTGAAGAATTTCATGATCTCACTACAAGCAACAGCTTTTTAACCTTCTGGAGTTAAAATTATCTTCTCACAGTTTTTAAAAACACTATACAATTTCTTGGACTTGATGAATCAATAATACCTTATACAGGGCATAAGAGGTTAACAGTCACTCATGAAACTGATATCAATTTTTTTGGAAAAATGATAACACTTTGCAAAAACTTTATGAGAAATACTGACCCATCACCAAAAAACTTAACAACATATAAAGCAAAAACTATAAATAATATATTGTAGGAGGTATTTTTTCAAAGATTTCTTTTTATTTCCAACCATACTCCACGAGTAAGATTACCCAATGACACAATAGACATTTTTCATCTATTGCCATTCATTAGCACAGAAACAAACATGATGGACCAAAGAATTCTTTGGTGACAGATCGATGTTTTCACTAAGGCTGGCTTCCACCCTAGCATGCAAATTTTAAATCATGCACCAAACATCACATTACATACTTGTTTAGTACATAATGTTATTTTTTTCTTTTGACATCTGTAGTTTCAACAAAATATCCACATAACATGCCCCAAAGATGAGTTAATGCCCTCATTTTAGAGGCTGTATATGCAGTTATACATGAATTTTGAAACATTTCTGGATCAGAAATTACGACAGCAAAATATTCGACCGATCAATAGTGAATGTGATGCTTTAAAATAAAACTCAAAACATATTATTGTGTAGGAGCATTTCTCCTATAGAGTGCAACATGACACAAAAATTTATTCTATTTTAACATACCAGTAATCAACATCAATTCAAAAAACAGCAAAATAATATCTCCTATACATAACAACATAAAATTAAAATGTTTATATCTCACATTTTTCCATGCAGTCTTTTCCAACTACACAACATAGGGGCTAACTTATCCCAAATATGACTCACACCTGGGAATACTGCAGCAAAGGAGTTTACATGTGACATTTACTTTGTACGCTTCTATGTATAAAATAGGAGGGCAATAATATGCCTTCAGCTCAAAATTGTACATGGTGAGTTACATATGTCATTTGAAAAAGGACATGACAGGTTATGCAAAATATTTTTCCTTATTATCACAGTATTATGAAGTTTCTTGACTGGTCAACATGCTAAATAAACAAGTTTTATTGGGGCAATAGATGATAATAAAACAAATCATGCAAGCAATGCACATGTCAACCTTTAAACTAAACAGAAATATTATAGAACCAAATTCGAAAATGTGGCCATTAGTATCAAACTTTTGGCAGAGGAGCCGAAGAGAAGTAAATGATATAAATATAACTATTTATATGTAATCTTATTTACACAAGTCTCTTCCTTATAAAAATATCCACAAAAATTTCAATCATCACATTGGATTCTGTCTTCTTGGGTTCCTAACCCTGCTTCGGGCACCTAAGGAAAAGCAAGAGAGTCTAAATGCACGAGCAATATACTATCATGATAAGCACAAAATTTCGGCTATAACTTACCCCTTCGTATCTGGTTTAGACATGCCAACATACGAATCATGAAAGATGCTGGAACTGTGATGGTATCCCTTGTTTCCTCAAGCATAACTTCATTACGCTTTGTGAGCTGAAATAAATTGATACAAAATAAATGAAAAAGTAATGAGCAGGGATGAATCAATAAAACACAAACAGTAAACCAACTCAAAGATTTTCGTGCAGCACTATGATAATCATTAATAAATACAGTGTAACTTGGTTATAACGGCATCGGCTGTAACGTCAACTCGGGTTTAACGTCACATTTCATACAGACCGGCCAAAATTGAACATTTTATGTTGTACGAAAACCCGTTTATATCGTCAACAAATATTGCGACGCTCGGGTATAGCGTCAAAAATTTTGCAGTTCTTAGGTTGCAAAAGTGCTTCACTGCTTCAACACTCAGCGCGCTTCAAGACATTTGTTGCACAACGGAGAGAATTTATATTTCTGAAAGGACCGTTCAAAAGAAGATCACAGATTTTTTTCGACAGTTAAGTAAGATTTTTATTAGGCTATAAAATATTTAATTGTGAATATCATTTTTTTATTAATGTTTTTTAATTATACATATTCCAATGTACGAGTAGATTTCAATAAACATTGTTGTATATAGTAGAACATTTGCGTCTTTACTTTGTCCTTTCACTCAGATTTAAGGTTGCTTTTTTTATAACGTCACTCGGATATAACGTTAAAAATCTTCTGGTCCCTTTGATGATGTTATAACCAAGTTCCACTGTATATTGGTCATGAAAATTCCAGAGATAAATCTACCAGGACTCAAATCAAGAACCCAAAATTAGTGTCACCTGGTACAAAAAATTAAGTTGCCCAAGTACCCTCTTCCCCAAGATTAATGAAATTTAAATGATTTCCCCTCAGAAAAAATCTTAATGCCACAGACAGTCTTGAGATACTTTGTAAAAGTTCACTACTTCTTAGACTGGATTTGTTTCTATATTCACTAAAATAATGTTGGCTCAATGGTTCTCATGGAGCAGTTAACTGATGCTCATTCCATTTTTTTGGTTCGTAATCACAAAAGTTATCTTTATCAGACAACAATTTCACCAGTGTTGTGACAAATTTCTCAAGGTAGCAGGTCTACCTAGGACCTGAAAAGACTTACTAAAACAACAACACAAACAACTAAGAACATAATGTCATTCCTCTGCTATGAGTTACATTATTTTATGTGCACTAATGTATTTAAGAAAAACATTACCTTCCCCATTGCACTACTGCCATACCTACCATATGGCATTTATTGAGTCAGTTAGTTGATAGACAATGCATACATACATCATTTTGCCTTACATTATCTTTATTCATACTTGTAGGGAAATAGCTCCCTCACTGTCATAAAAATTTTCAGAAAATTTTTCTAGGTCCCTCCAAATATTAATAAACCTTGAATGATAAAAGTTTTGTCCATTTCCCATGACATTACCCACTCAATGACATATACAGTAGACTCTCATTACTACGAAGTTCACAGGACCGAAAAACCGGATGTTCGTAATAAAGAAGTTTGTCTTAATGTTTCTTTTAGGAATCATCGAAAAACATGGCATGTAATATACACGATTAAATTGCATGCGAATATATAAAAACCAGAAAATTTGTTTCAGTTTCTCAATAGAAGAATACAGCATGACACAATCGAGGGCTGATATCTTCCCGAACACAGTAAGTCCTCGAAATACGAACTAGATGCATTCCAAGACCTTGTTCGTAAGTTGATAAACCAACAGTCTGGGAGACGAGAGTTGTCCGATGACAGGCAGATGGGTCTAATTAGGGGTAGGGTGCAAGGTTGCCAAGTAAGAAAGCAAAACGCCAATGTCATTAGCAATTAATGGGTTCGGTGAAGAAAGGAGCCAGGGACGACGATGAGCATGAACAACCCGACGGAACAATCCCTTGTTTAGGTGATTCGAAGGCAGGGCTTGTTTTAGTGGTTCAGGCTTATTTCGATGTTCCATATGCATGTGACAATGTTGTACGACTAGGCGAGGGTGTGAGGAGCGTTTGGGGGACAACGAGTGGTTACCAACCGTGCTGGTGCAGGGTTTTCCACCCCTCCTTTTGAGCTGTCATCAGACAACTCTTGCCAGCCGGACTGTATGCAAGGCAACGAGGAGTATGGTTATCCTGTAAAATGCAACACTGCATCAGAATTGTGCTCTAACTCACAATTGTGATGAACTGATCTAGCTGAGCGTGCGATGCAGCCAGAGCCAAAAAAATCGCTCTCCGTGGTAAGGAAGAACGGGCGAAATGCTGAACGGTTCCAAACTTCACACCAGATTCAATGATACTTTGTTCAGATTATGCCCTAAGTGCGAGTTCCTCTACACCACACCACATCGTATCAGCCAAATCGAAAGGTGCAAAAATCAAATTTAAAATTTTTGAATGGTCATATATCTGACGGTTCGTAAATCAAATGTGCGTAGGAAGAGGACTAACTGTACGTCCAATTTACGGGCGGTTACGAGTGGGTCACCATGATTTCAGGAATGAAGCTTATCATATGATATTGCGAGTAGACTGAAGAAAGAACCATAATTGACACTCTTGGGTACAGAACACAAGAACTTAAACGTGGAGCAATTATTAAAACTTAACGTATTGTATATCCACCCAAATGCAGTTGCTTACTCGTGGAACTTTGCAACAAAGTTCATTTTGTAACCGCCGGGACCGGGACTGAGGTTCGTAATTTCGTAATAACAAAAATTTTGCAATAACATTTCTTTTACTATAGATTGGATGGGCCATTTTTTTCGGGACCAACGATTTGCTTCGAAATAACGAGAACTTCGAAATAACGTTGTTTGTATGAACGAGAGTCTATTATATGTAAGTACATATGCTTCAAAACAGTGGGCAAAAAAGTGAATACCGCAAATGTAAGAATTAAGCTTTCACCACCAACCTCTTCTGCATACGCTGAATCAAAACCCGATTCTTGAGCTATTGGAGCCCAGAGTTTAACGTCATAATCAATTCCAGAGGTAGCCAGAAGAGGAAGAAGAGGATGAGGCTGTAGGCAGTTGACAACATGGGCATCTGCCTCCAGCAGCATCACCAGTTTGCCAGTATCGCGTTCCCATACAAACACGTGACCACAGTCAGAACCAGACAACACGAAAGCATCACCCCAGAAGGTAGCTTCTTTTATCATTGTTCTGAAAAAGAATGAATTTCAAAATGTGACTGCAGCAAAATAAGAACAAAATTTTAAAAATCAAGCATTATAAATTAGTTCTTTCCGTAATAACTACATGTATATATAATCAATTTCCAAGAATTACTAATAAAGGAAAGATTACCTTGCATTTCTATGGCCAGTGTATTTCTGCTTTATAGTTGGATCATAAGAACAATTATCACCACACATAAATTGCTGAGATTTACAACCATTTTGAACAATAACTTCATCATCCATGGCAACAGAATCATTATCCTGTTTCTCACTAGGTGGGATCAACCTTTAAACAGACCAAAAATAAATGTATACATATATTAATTTTCATATTATCCTGGAAGAAAATCATTATCCAGAAAATATATAATCACTGTCATTTAGCCAATGGTGGACTAAAAAACTCACTTGCATTTCTTTCAAATCAATGCTATTGAGTGTGTTCAAAATTGAGAAACAAATATTGCCATCAGACTATGATTACTTTACAGATACAAGGTATTTCACCAATGCAATAATTCATTAAGACTATGCATATGCATTTACAGTGACAACACTCATGAGACTAATTGTAATGATCACGATGATGTACATATATTTAATAAATTTCAAGTCCACAATTATAGCCCTGAAGTTAGCACTGTATATATTGAGTTTTTAGGCAGAAAAATTATGAGCATCATTACTAGATAATGATGCACACCAGAGGCTAATAAAAAAAAAAGATTTGTTCTCAAAGTAGCTAAGGATACTTGTCAAATACATTTGAGGATATTTGCATTAACTGAATTTTCTCTAACCTTTCCATGACTGTGCCAAGAAAACCTACGCGAATGACTGTGTGGGGTATCTCAGGTAACCCATTTATAATTCATAAATTATACATTGTATTTTAATCTTTTCAGTAATTCAACACCATGGCTCTTTTTTAATGATATAATATCTTGTTTTGTATAATTTATAAATACATTGTAGGCTATATTTATGTTTTTACATTGATTTTGTGCAAAATGGCAGGAATATTTCATATTTTGCTATTGTAATAGTAAATTGACTAACATGCTATGAAAAAACAAGTACAAAAGGTGCCATCATGTAGAATATTGGCGTTATTGAAGTTATAATATAATAAAATTTATTGCATTCAACTTTTATCGCAGCACTTACATAACAAACAAGTTTTTTGCACAGCTGTGCGGGGTAACACAGTTACCTAACCAATAAAAATTGAAGTTTTCAAAAACAATTTAAATGTAAAAAAGAAACATTCGTCACCTAAATAAGTATAAAGTAGTTGAGCTCAAACACAAAAAATAACTAACGGACAAAATAAAATAATTATACATCAGCATAATTTGGGGTAACTAAGTTAACCCACACAGTCACAGAAGGGTAAAAATAGTCATTAGAAATTACGGGTGATATCCCAAAAAAAAACACAAATTTCCCATCCACGATTCCAAAAATCATTTTCAAATGCTTTTCTTAAGTTTGAACCCGGGCTTTCCATGAAATACAAAGTATACTGATCACTAACTTATTCTGCATGAGTTCAGGCTCATAATAACCATCATCCTTCCCAAGGAGTCTGATAAAAAGACTAATTTCTCAAGTCAACATGTGGCTACATTAACAAAAACATCAGTTGACTTACCACCCTCTGATAAGATAGAGAATAAGAACCCACCTTTGACTTCCAGAAGCATGAGGACCACTATCATCCAAGATATCTTCATCCTCACTATCATTGAAGTCATCATCCATATCATAATAGGATTCTGAAACAAATCAAGGCCTAAATATAGCCCCACCAGTTGACCTAGCAAAATAAAGTTCTGAATAGCTCTATTTCAGTTCTTAAATCCTTAACTAGCTCAGTTTATAGTCACAGATGCTCCAGAGAACACTCTACTGTGATCCTTATTTAAATAGTCTCCCATTGTAGCTTTAGGGATTACGTCATAAAAAAACCCTGCAATTTTCATGATTCAAGGAAGATAAAGTGAATAGCATAAGCATAAGAGACACCAGTTAATTAAAAGATAAAATTGGGGATGGTTTTTCACCTATCAAATTAGATATGGTTTTTATAGCTACCACAACATACATGGAAATTATGTAAAAGCTATTCACATTAAAACCCAATACTTTCCACAAATACCTGCAATAATCACACATGGTAATGAGGTCAATTAAGATTTTGTGACATTTGATTAGAATGGGTCTCTAACAAAATAAACCTTAAATCTCATTATTGTTGCATTTGATTGCACTCATGAAGCTAGCAATCTATTTCACTCCTAAATCATAAAATTGAACTTTAACCCTTTCACACCGAAAGCCACACACATGCGGCAAGGATTTTCTTTGCAAAGGAACGAAAGCCGCATACTATATTTATCTGAATATAGTTTCCCCTTTTTTTCCAAAATGCCCGTGGTAAAAAACGGGAGGATTTTATTGGAGCATATTTTTTTAAATTCTTCCTGAAACTGAGGCCACAAAATTAGGGGGGGACTATATTCGGAGAAATACAGTAGGTGTGGTGCGTAGTGGAGGTTAGTGACCACCGTGGACACAATAGGGCCAGCTATGTGGTTGCCCCTTGAGACCCAACTAAACAAGATCCCAGGCCCTTCCTCAGCCTCTCGGATCAATTCTTTCCCATCCCCTCCGCATGGTCGATCACTGCTCTTTGCAGCGTTTCCTCCAAAAAAATATTTGTTGAGTATTTATTACAAACTAAAGTTAAACAATGAATTTTTTTTCCGCACATCATATGGAAATTTCGAACGGAGTTCCAGCATTAATATCAACGGAGTTCCGTTCAGTTTCAAATCAGTCAATAGAAATTACCGTACTTCTCTGAATATAGTCCCCCCCCCCTAATTTTGAGGCTTCAGTTTCGGGAAATATTTAAAAAATGCATTTGAATATAGTCCCCCCCTTTACTTTTACCACAGGCGTTTTTGAAAAAAAAAGGGGGGACTATATTCAGACATATATGGTAGTTTAAAATTTTTCCTCGCTCAGAAAAACACAGGGAATTCATTTTACATATTTAAAAATCGATGGGAACAAAAAAATTTGTTTACAAAAAACACGGCTATTTCATTCAGTTGACTGTGGACTCGCACTGTGAGAGTGTCTTTTAATCCTTCTAGGGTCTCAGACAGGAGTGGAGGAAAGGAATCGGCATCCTGCTGAGTTGGGTCCCAAGCTTGGGATGGAGGCGACCTTCTGCCTTTCATCAACACGAGAGAGCTTTGTACAGGGGAGTGCAGAAATTTTGGACTCGCATCATGGAAGAATTTCCCTCAAGGCACAAAAGGGTTAAATCTGATACCTTGACATTACATACAAATAAAAAGTTCCCAAAATATAGTCCAATAAACAGGAAAACCTTGACCCTTAACACATACATATAATATAGGTTTATCCACCATTACCATGTAAGAAAAAGATATTGAGTTACAAACCAAATGCTTATAACAGGAATTGACCAACCTCATAGTGGATAGTACATCAAGGCTTCTCTCATCCACCTAATTATGATATTGATCAAAATTCCTAATCCTTATGCTATAAATAAAATAACCTAAGTATCCCTTCCTCCATGATTTTTACCATTTATATTTTTAGGGTCCACTGACAGCT
This sequence comes from Ischnura elegans, assembly GCF_921293095.1. Classification (NCBI taxonomy): domain Eukaryota; kingdom Metazoa; phylum Arthropoda; class Insecta; order Odonata; family Coenagrionidae; genus Ischnura; species Ischnura elegans. The sequence continues at coordinate 83,475,199 of NC_060251.1, read as the reverse complement.
CTTGGTAGATACACCACTGTAAATAAATATGTATAAAGGCTAAATTATATAAAATGCTTTAATGAAGACTGAAAAAATTTCAAAAATGCAACTCTCATATGGACTAAATATCATTGTCACATTAACACCATGCAAATTATGTCAAAACATATTTTCAAGAGTAAAGAATAAATGAAATCCAGTCATAACACAATGCAAAATAATAACAAAATTTCAAGGAATAATGGTTTCAAGAATAAACCTATCCATAAAACCAAAAATAGCCAACAGAACATGCAGGAAAATAATTTCTAGTGGGTAATAAAAGGAGATTACACTACATTTATAGGAAGGAAGAAGATGAAAAAAGCCTTTGCTCATAAAATACGTATGATCTCCACTCAAAGAAAAATAAGAGAAATTATTCCACACATGGATTATACAAGAAAATATTCCATTCCATAATTTAAAATTTTGTTTGAGAAAGAATTCGCCCATCTCCACAGTAACGGGATTATTAAAATCATTATATTTTTTCCACTCTCTATAAGTATCTCCCCTATAAGACAAGTAATGACTATTAAAACATCCAATAGGAGCAAGGCTTTCATTACATTTCTGTCTCAAGAGTATCAAAAGATTGTTACATTGGGTTAAGGTAAGGAGTTCCCTCGACTAATGCCCAATCATCACCAACATTTCACCAAGTGTTTACGGTTCAAATATCTAGCTTGATGATATCAACCTCACACAGTGGTTGCAAATGATCAACAAAAAGGATGCAATGCATAACTTAGTAAATTCACACAAATTTACAGCACAGAATCTAATAATGATTTGATGAAGGAGACATACGATGCACCACACAAGGTCGTGAGGGTTCACTAAGTTTAGAATTCTCTTGTTAAGTCAAAGCATTTTGGCATCAAAATTGTAGCTACAAAAATCAATGAATCAGTTGTTAGCAATAGACAAACTATACTAAAGAAACTCAAGATTGCAGCCAGAAGACAGTTTTTGAAGGATTTAGCACCAGGGATTGTCTGCTTCAGTCACAGTATAGTAAGACACTTAGTCAACCAAGTTCCACTGAAATTACAGGATGCATCATCAGATGGGTTAATGGCATTGGATACTTCCTAAAGGTTATTATAGTATGTCCGAACAGGGAAGGCAGGTAAGATATTAAGGTAACGCTTGAGAACCCAACCATGCCTGCCATCCTACCGTCCGCCAAACAATAGCCTAGGTCCAGTCAACCATGAGCTCTATAATGGGTAACTAATCGCATTCCGCTCTGAAATACAGGGTGCGGCAATATAATTTCCTTTTTTCAAATTTCCTTTTTTTCCCATTGTATCCAACAGAAAATTTTTATTTGTTTTTTTATAATGTAGGCACATATCTAAAGTTCTGCTAATTAACTGTTAACTGGAGCTAATGTCTGGCGGACGGTAGGACACAGGCATGGTTGGGTTCTTGAGCAGTGCTTTAATCTCTTACCTGCCTTCCCAGTTCGGACAGACTACAATGGTATATGCAGTGGAGGTTTCCCCCTTCATCCATCTCTGTTCCTGTAACCGTTTTTCACATACATCATAACAAGAAACACCAGGGAGATTATCAAGGGTGCCTCCTTTTTAATCTCTACTCTTGAGTGTACTTTGACTGCTGTACCCTGACATTGTACCCTGTTTCACTGAAAAAGCTGAGTAAAGAATGCTACATGCAATTGCAACAAAGTTGAACCAATGTAAAGTCACAAATTTAATAGAAGTCAAATGATTCTGAAATTCCTGGTTATTGTTTGATTGAAACTTGTGAATGTGAGTATTATCCTAGATCATTCAAACAATGTTTTTATATAAAACAGATGAGATATTAAATTACAAGCAATATTTGCAGGAAATTTCAATTCTTTCGGAGGTCATAAAATTGTGTTTTTCTTCATTTTTCTGTAATTCATCTGATTTCATCTGTAACTGTTTTCAGGCATTTCAGGCAATTCACTTCTTCGTCAATGTTGTTTTCATAGACTTAGCTTCCAGAGAGACTGATTAAAGACTGCTCTTCATAATAATAGCAGAACAATTAAAAAATGAAATGAATTACCTTCCCTGGCAGCTGTACCAGTTCCACTGCATCCAGCCAGGGCTGGATTACTCTCTGGTGACGTTGGTTCATGCTTAGTCTCCTTCATTCCTTGAGATGGAACACTCTCCATTTGACTGGAAGAGAGTTCTCGTCCAACCTCATCTCCCACACCAAGGGATATACTACCACTTGTAGAGCCATGCTCAGAGTAAACCAAGCTAATAGCTGGCTCTGAGTGGTGCCTGGTAGGACAAAACAAAGGCTAATTAGCTTCTTCCATTGATGTCAAAGTACTTAATTGATCATATAAATGAATCACTCCATTTGGATGAAAAGTTTCGAATTAAAACAATGTTAATTTGGAAAAAAAAGAATTACTGCTTACACCATTTTTTACTTATGACAAACTAATATAAAATTTTGTATGGGATACCAGATGACTAGTTGAATCATTGTCTACCCCAATGCAATTAATTATCTTTCAGTTTCCAGAGCATTATTCTTAGACGCCCCTTAAAAAGTTAATTGCCTCCACAAATTAAGCTATCAAAAAATACTTTCCCTATTTTGACTTACTTCATTCTCTCCCATAACACACTTATGTCTACTACCTTGAAAACTGATCTCGACAATTATTGATCTATGGTGTCAACAGCTTTCGGGAGCAGCTGCGTATTGCGCTTTGTTATGCGAGCTTTCACAGCCACTGCAGGTCACATCATCAGGCGAGATGAGAAATTGGAGAAAGGTTGTCAATAAATATACTCGTCAACCCTCCTCACTCCACCAGAGTAGTAGGGGAGAAGAGTAATGCTGACGTCAGAAGTACTATCAGCACTGTCAGTGTTCCAACTCTAACTACATTATAAAATTCACCATTTTTTCCAGGTTTTCACGGCCTTAATGTCATCAAATTCACGGTTTGTAGATATGGCATTTTAGGCAGAAATAATGATCACGTAACAATCATCAGCCACACGTTAACTAAAACTGTAACAAACGCAACACATGCCTTCAAGGCAAACGTAGCCATGAAAGTGCTATCTCTTATGACGTCACCTATAGTTAGCAAAATTCAGGTTCGGCTAAAGAGTGTTAGTGGGAAAATGGAGAGAGCAGGGTGGCAGGGAAGTGAAGAAGTGCCTGATTTTTCGCCAGGGTTAATGTCTTCCAATCGCAGGCTTAAGGTCAATGTGCTGTCATGGCACACAGACCAATTAATAATTGCACTTCGAATACACGTGTGCAGATAAATTTGCGGACAGTATCTGCACGTGAAACTGTTTCTTTTAACCTGTCTATTGTAGTTCTACAATCAAGTTTGAGAGATTTCTAAGGTTTTACGATGAAATTCATGGCTATTTCCAGGTTTTTTCGTGGTAGACAAAATTCACATCTAATTTACGGTTTTAAGGTTTTCACGGTTGATTGGGAACCCTGCCTGTCCTTGAGCGGCGAGCGGACTCTCGCCCATTGTGGTGTGGCGGGCAGGTGAATCATAGCTGAAACATACTGGAAACATCATCGCCGTTGTTTCTTTCCAAAGATTCGCTTCCACATCTGGCTGAGTTATTGCCATCCAGTTGGCTGGGGGCATTTCTCAATTTCAATTGCCTCCCAAATTAGTCATTAGAATTTTATGTCCATCTTCAAAGTAAACATTCTCAGCAACGGCTGACTTCTCTGTGTCACGATGTAATAACCCCCGTTTGTGTTCTTTTATGCGGGAAGTAACAGAATGCCCTGCTGTCCAATGTAAGATTTCCCGCAAGAGCACAGGATTTTATACACGCCTTCCACGTTTAGGAGATGGAGTCGGTCCTTGGCAGAAGGAAACAAGTCGCTCATCTTCCTGAATGCCTTTCTCATTTATCTCCTGATGATGCAACCTGCAATGGCAGCGAAAGCAAGAGTGACAAAGCACAATATGCAGCTGCTCTTGAAAGCTGTCGACACCAATGAATTTCGCTGCAAAAGCCTACATTCCAAATTATTTTTTAACTTATGATAAGGTTTTAATTTGATATCATGGAATTAAGAAAGGCAATAACGTAGAGGCAATGGTTGCATAACGTTCTCAGTACGTAGATACGTTAATATGTATAAGAAAAAATCCATCAATCCCTTCCACATACTACATTCTGTAATATGTTAAGTGATGGGTAAGAAATGTAAACAGGCACATTGTAACAGCTTTGTTGCTTCAAGGAACGCCTTATTAGTCGCCCACATTAGGTTTTTAGGAGGTCCAAGGAGACTCTTTCTTAATAGCTTTTCGGCATTCCATATTGAGGGATTTATACAATAAAAACTCCCATTTATAAATATAATGGGACTCAAATTGCTAAACTTTGTAAATTAAGAGGGTTTGGTGGAGGGAAGTTGCTTTAGTAGATTGCAGGTTGCATATGCTTGCCATCTGGCAGCTATGAGAATGCTCTCAAAACACTCCCTCACCTTATATAGCCAGCATAAGAGTAACATGGGGTGAAATTTGAACAAATACAGTTACAAGGTTATGCATTATATCACACAGAAAGTTGAAACTGAGCGTATCTATGAATGAATTAGGAATAATCCTACTCAGCACATACTCTGCAGACATATATGTATTTGCAAATTTGGTGGTTTCTGAATTGAATGGGCATGTAGTACTTTTTTCCTGCCTTAACCCATCTAGAAACCTTCACCAAGGAGCTGATTTTCATGCTCAAAAATTGCAATGGTTGAAGACAATTTCCATTGATAAATTATTTTCCTACCAGTGAACCAGGCTGCAACCAACATCCTTATACAAGTACACACTCAGATAAGACTGCAGTAATCAATGTTAAAAAAACATCAGAGCAAAGTTAGAAATGGAGTGCCAAGAGCAAGAAAAAAACAGACAAACATCAAAAAGTGCATCAATTAAATTAAGGTACTCCAACAAATGAAGACAAAATTAGAGGGGGGATTGAAATAAAAATGACTTCATACAACCATTGACGTCATGATTCACGATTATGAAATATCAAAAATTCCTAAAAATCATTTGATGGTAGCTTATCAATTGGATATGATGGAAACTATAGTTTGAACATTGAGTGCATTAAAAAGTAGGCTGTATCTTTTTGTCAGCATTTAAATATAGACTTAAATTAATGGAGCAGAAGTATTGAGGGAAAAGAGAGATGAAACATAGGAACACGAAGAACAATTAACACTGAATATTTCAATCTGTGAAGGTAGCTTCTCAGCCCTGGGGATATACTCTCTATCCCAAGCACGTAGAGTTGTCAAAGACTTTTGATAAGTAGAGGTTTGTGATGGCTAAAACAGATTTTTATTTTGAAAAATATCCACTAAAATCCAAAAACTACACTATTTCTGCTCTAAAGACTAATAACTTGAAGCATCCATAAATCTTTATATTTCACAAAAGTTTACTAAAAATTTGTGACTCTACTTCCCTTGCAAAAAGTCAAGATATCCAGTTTGAAAAGTTGTATCTTGGTAACTACTTGATCGGTAGCGATGAAATAAACTGAAAATTGAAGAAAATGTGTTTCTGTTTCCTCAACATTAAGATACTCATCACAACATAAACAGTTATTTTATCTAAATTTTTGCAGCATAAGGCATGTTTTTGCTGCTCAAAAACCAGCAGCTCTATTTGCAGTAACATGATTTTCTGATGAGGTAACACAGAAATATATTATCAATTAATTTCATTACAATCAATTGAGTAAATGTGGAGATTCAGCACTTCTAACATGCTTGATAAAATAAAAGTAACCATCTTAAAATATCTATTATGTATAACACTAGATTTAATGCATCAACGTGCAATTAAAAGAAAACATAAACCAATATGTAATATCATAATGAAAAATTGACTACAGACATAGTGATACTCACCTCTCAATAAATCCTTCTCTTAAAGATGAGAGATGATCTTGAAGGTTGTTTATGTCTTGGGTCATAATTTCAGACCCAAATGGAGGAGTCTGATTGAAAGGCATCTGGGCATCTACTTCGTTGCTCTGAAACTGTTGGGAAGACACTGATGAGGACAAATTGAGTGCGTCCACATTCTCTGGATGATTTCTATTTGTAGCTGGTGATCCCAAAGAAAGGGATGAGATTTGGGGAACAGACTGTAGCACAGAGGTATCACTGGAATTTTCAGGTGGAGGATTTTCACTTCCCAAGCCTTCAGGAGCTTCTGCAATTACCTCCACATTTCCAACAGCAGCTTCACCACTGGACAATGGCAAATTGGCAGTCACACTTGGGGCAGGATCTGCATTTGGAGATAGAAATCAAAATCTTAGCCATTTCAAACCATACGACCAAAACAGCTACAGATTCCTCCTTGTACCAAAGACTTAAGATAAAGAGATTAGTTCTCACATACATAATTAAAACCATGGTTGAGTAATTCTAGAGGCATTCCACAAATATGAATATGAAAATATATCTGTAGAAGATTCATCATCATCACTGGTCAACAATCCTAGGATTGGTTTGACACAGCTCACCACTCAGTTCTCCTATCAGCTAATCTTTTCACACCTACGTATTTCTTCTCTTTCACATTCTTCTTTACTTGTTCTATATATTTTGTTCGAGGTCTTCCTTTTCCGTTCTTGCCTTCCACCAGTCCCTCGATGATTGTCTTCATCAGGCCATCATGTCTCAAGATGTGGTCTATAAGGTTGTTCCGTCTTCTTGTTAAGGTTTTCATGAGGCTTCTCTTCTCTCCTACTCTTCTTAGGACTTCCTCGTTACTAACTCGGTCGATCCATTTGATCTTCACCATTCTTCTGTAGCACCACATTTCGAGAAGATTACAACAGTTATTTGATATATATTTGTACAAGACTGCTAGAATTGTTCAACCATGAACATACATTTTACTCTTCCACAAGTGAATCCAGACGGTGTTCAGAATTTTCAACTAAATTTCACACGACTGACACATAGGTATTCCCAATCCTGTGAAATGCATTCATGAAATGCCTTTTTTCAACACAGCCTTCATAAGGTGCACTAAATTAGTGTAACTAGGATGTAAATCAGCATGATGCATGTACTTTAGGCAGAAAAAATACTAAGTTCTGACACTTATTCCATCAGCAATTAACACATCTTTAAAGTTGAGCTTCAATGACCTTAGTGTTTTGCCATTTTTTAAAGCATTTTTCAGTAGGCTTACAGATTTTTATCTTCAGAAGGATCACCAAGTCTGCCTTATTGTTAAATGAAAAGAGTGGATAAACATTAGTTCTGCTTCTTGACAAACTTTTTATTTTCATTGCTTCATCCTCAATGACTTTCCTCATTGTATGAAAACTGCTTAAAATATCACATCATACATATAACTTCATAAGCAATTGGATCCATAAAATCACTCTATTAAAAATCACTATTTTTCTGTAAAGCCAATTATAATAATAATAATATCGTTTATTTTCGTAGGCACTGGGGCCCATGAGAAAATGTAAGTACAGCTTTCTACAATTCACATTGAGATAGTTAAATAAGAGACAAAAAGTAAATAAATAAATATATATACTGTCAAATGTGAACAGTGCATATCGCCTAGTGCATGAAAAAAAAACAATACAATGTTTTCGACAAAAAAAATAAATAAATAATCGCACTTAGGTATAACACACTAATTACAAAATTTAAGGTGACAAACAAAAGATAAATGAACAAGAAATATGGACATAAGAAAGTGAATATAAATAAGAAATATGAACATAAGAAAGTGAATATAAACAAGAAATGTAAACAAGAGAAAGCCAATTATGTACGAAAAAGTTTAGTACAGCCAATTAAATTTTGTACAAGTTTTTCAATATAGGTTTCTTCTGGCTTCGGTTCTGATTCCAGTTCAAAGCTCTAAAATGGTGGAACCTAGAGCCAAAGAAACTAGGGATGAGTCCATTCCACTTTTTTTCAATTTCGATTCCTTCAAATAGATTCTAATTCTCAACTCTGATTCTATCAATTCTTATTCATACCAACAGGTGGGATATTATTTAAAATTTTATTTATTTATTTCAATTGCCCCCGAAAACAGCACAATGAGGCCTTTACATCGGGAGTTTTTACAATCAACAACAGACGATCACACACAACCATGTCCTGGAAGGGACAATCTATCCAGGTGGGACTCGAACCCGCGACCTTCAGTATGGTAATCGAGGACTTATCCCTGCCGACAGAGGCCGATAATGATTTGTTAGTAATATTTCCACCATTAAAATATTGGAATTGAATGGAATAAAATAACAAAGACAGTTAAGTGGCCCAAAAGTATATTTATTAAAAATAGCAAATTTGTATAATAGCAATAAATTCTCAGCTTTAATAAAATAATAAACACTTACACTGTTTCAGGCTTAAGTTAGTAACATTTAAATGGTTTCCAGCTCGATTTTGTGGAAGTTCGATACATCCATGATAAAATAACATAAATGGTAATTTCTACACTACAATACAAAACTCAACAACCGACCATGGTTTCAAGACATTGTGTCATTTTCACAGGAAACATTTTTCACAGGAAAATGACTCAATGTGTTGAGACTAGTGATGGGTCGGTTCGATTCCTCGATTCTTCGATTCCTCGATTCTCGGCCAAGAACCGGAATCGAAAACGAGTACTTGCCAAGGCGAAAAATCGATTCCGATTCCAGCAGTACTTCAAACAACAAAATATACGACCGCATTTCCAACAGTCATTTGAATTTTCGCGCCACGTAATCGTAATAACAAAACACATATCTTCTTGGGATGTGCGAGTACTCGAAAATTCAAGTCGATCGAGTAGTTGGTACTCGACTCGAGCGTTTCGAGTAGCATTACGGATGTCGAGTCGAGTAGTTAAGGCTACAGAGCTTTCGAGGCTAGTAGGTCCAGCAATCTGCCGACAGGAAGCGCTATCATGAAACTCGTGTATTAATGCAGTTTTTAAAGCCGATAAGTCATTCTAATGCCTTGGCCTGGTAGTTTCAGTCTGCCGAATACACTATTGTTGTTGTCGATGTAGGCGCCGAATACCTTTACGCCAGCCGCGGCGGCCGATCGTCTTCCTAGTTCCTACCCCGCGCTAACTGGTCCGAAATCGGAAAAAGCTTGAATAAAGTCCAAAATGACCTTTTTGGGGATAAAGACTGCAAACTCAGCGTAAATACTCATAAATCATCAGCAAATATTGATTTATATGCCATTTTACATAATTGCGAACCTTTAGTGAGATACAGAGGCCCAAACATGACCAATTTTTCAATGCCACACGAGATATCGTTTTTCCTCAAAATCCTTTGAATTTGTCCAAGTGGTTTTCCGTTGATATGAGTTTTGTGGAATAAAAAACGCAATATCCCTTTGATCTGGTGCTTTGCCTATACTTTCAATGACTTTTGAAGATTTTGGCTCTCATCTGTCTGGTTTTACAACGCAAAATGGCCGACCCGTTTTTCACGTGGAATTTGACATTAAGTAGACATTATCTTTCGTTTACGAAAAATATAACTCGGAAAATTTGAACCACAATATAAAGTAGAGATTTTTAAAGAGTACTAAGTAGAAATCTTGAAAAAAAGTTTGCGACGAAGGAAATAAGAACGATTTTTCAATCGCGCGTCAAGGCTGACCTACACGCCGCGGACCTCTGAGGCTCGGTAACTGGGGCCGATTTTTAAGTTTTTTAAAACATTAGTCCTGCAAATCGTCATTTAAAGCATGGATAATCGTCTTCATTGACTTAAAACAATAAACTGAGGATGTTAAAAAGGATTATGTATAGATCGACTAGACCATTTAGCGCATTACTCGAGTGAAAATACTAAGGATTGGATATTTTTCGGAACCATCCCGCGCGTAAGAAATATGCCTCGGGTATTGAAGTAAAGTGAAGAGATTAAGTCAGCATGCTTAAGAGAGAGAAAAATGAACTGTTTCCGTGAAAGGCAACAAGCGATACCCTTTTTCCCTTTCCACCCTCGCCGAGGAGAGTCGCACGGTAGGGGGAGTTTTCACCCCACAAGGCTCTTTTAGCCTTTTTTATTACTGCGTCCGTCCGATGTAATATTCATTTGCAGCGTTTAGTTTCTTTCTTGAACTTAAAAAAGCAAGAGATTTTAAGGTTGATTGAATGACGTGAGAAGTATAGCATTTTTTTTGGCTCTACAAAACTAAAGTTTAGTTCTATAGTTGTTCGCTTCGTCCACTTGAATTCCATTAAGATTCAAGATCCAACAAATCGTTGATATAATTTTTAATAAAAATTCCAAAGTCTCCAAAATCTTGCAATTTTGGTGGGAAAGTACTTGCCCAATAACACACCTGTGTAGGAAAAGGCAATTTTCTGCAGGAATTAATACTGTAACATGGAGAAGTCAAAACTTGCAAAAGATTTGGCTGAGCATGTAGAATAATTGAATTTTCTGCTTGAGAATTTGAAAGGGCCAAATATTACATGATTCATATACGTAGTATGTAATCTTTATTACAGCTATGAAAATTCCTGTACTCAGGGCTCTCCCTTGTAGTTTGGATATATATATATATGTTGTCGACATATATGAGTGCCAATATTCTAAAGTAATACCTATCATGTAACACCACTTTTCAGGTATGTTCTGTTTTGAAATTTAGCTATTATATTTTAATTACATAGCAATGATATGAAAGATTCTTTTGTCAACTGACTCTTTCACAGAGTAATATTTAAAAAAGTAGTTTTCTTGTTGCCTGGAATTAATTGATATTTTTCTTGGAGCCTATGGCATCAGAATCGATGGAATCGGTATCGGTAGAATCGGAATCGAAATGTCAGAATCGGAATCGGGATCGGAATCGATAAAATTTTGGAATCGACCCATCACTAGTTGAGACCATGGTCGGTTGTTGAGTTTTGAATTATAAGTGTGGAAATTACCATTTGTGTTATTTTATTATAGTTAAGTTCTTAAATTAATCATGTACCGTCCACAATGGTCCAGGTGTGAGTCTACCTTTATGCCCCAAGCTTATAGCCCATTTTCAGAATATTTATCTTCCACAAATCAATGGAATAGGATTCAACTTTATGCGAACGACTCTCGATCCTGATTTTGTGCCCAAGAATTGGTGGAATCGATAATCGACATTTGGAATTGACACATACCTAAAAGAAATGAACCAACCTGTCCCTAAAATGTACTCCGCCAAAAAAATTATAACATTATAGCAAGATTCTTACCCAGCTGAGGTGGATCTGGCAGGGCATCTGCAGCTGAAGGACCTTCGGACTGCTCCGACCCAGGAGGGAGATTACCCTGAGCAGCCTGCTCCCCTTCCTCTCCTTCATACGACTCCTCCCCACCACCACTGAGGGCAGCTCTGGTTGCAGGGTCATTCAACATCCGTGACAGCACATCAGTCATTCGCTGCATGAGGTTGGCGTGAAGAGTGGGCCGCGCCTGTGCAATCTCTGATGGATTGGGACGAGGGCAAATGTCCACCACTGTGTCTCAGTGTTAAGTTTAGAGTTCAAATGCACACAAAGGGGGTTTCATCTATCTACTCAAGGGGCAAGGAAGACATTTCACAAGGGTTGCTCAAATGCATCGAAGTTGGCTAAAGATCGAAATCATCAGAAATGCACAAAAGACAAAGTGCTTCTCACTAGTCTCAAGCGTTACGAAGATAATTTTTGATTGGAAAAACACCATTTTCCATTGAAAATTAACATATGAATTAAGATCTACTAAAAGTAACCTAATCTATCAGCAAAACTATGTGAAAACACCACTGCCAAAAGGGTGAAATTGTTTGACAATTAAACGAATTGTGAGCTATCTGAGACAGTTTCAAACGCAATTTTTTTAGTACTTCAGTTAATACTACTAACATCACTCTTCCCTTACTACTCAAGACGGGAAGAATATATTTAAAAATAATAGCTAAGAGCCATCATTGGCAAGAATAACTTATCCTGAGCCAACTTTAGAGCATTGTGTCCTCCTTTCATAGTTTTAACTAAATAAAACTTTCAAAATATAAAATTAAGCATAGGTAAAAGATGTAAAGAGTAAATTAATTACACATTGAAGAAATTTACAATTTCCAACATGAAAGCCATGCACTTCAAATTGCATTTCCAAACTGGTTTGAAAATAAAAATTATATTTTTAAATAGAGAGCTGCTTTACTTTTAATTTTAATAAGCATAGAAGGACAAGATAGAATGATATAAATGAAGAATGAAGAATGAAGACTCATGAATTAAGAGTCGATTTCAAGAATGGGTGTAGACTAGACTAAGGAAGAGGAAAAATGAAATAAAATTAGTCAAATGTTAAACAGCTTTAAAAAAACTGACACTCACAAGAAACCATTTAGCTAAATACTCAATGCACATAAACTACTTACAAAGGTTTCTTTCACAGGAGTTTAGCATTTCATCTCTTGTATGTATCTACCACACAGTCTACCTACTACCTCCAAATGATTTCTCTGGAAATTTTACCTATCCAACAATATTGGAAACTATTTTCTGCAAATTCATTTACTATCTCACTCCCGAGGATCAGGAACCATGCAGAAGAAAATCTCACTTTTCAAAGATCAATGCAAACACAACCAAAAAGAGTGAATTTTCTACATTTCAATGTAACTAACGAGGGACATTCTTAAACAGCTACACCACATAAACTATACATAATCCAATAACAATTTGAAAACCCATTTCAAATAAAATTGAGGTCAAACAAGAGGCCAGAGTTGTGTCTTGCAGACTGAACAGGTTTTCTAGTGACATTGATATATATGACACAACCTAAATATCGGTCATGAAAAATTCTCAGATGGACTACGGAAACATTTATATACCTAAAAGCTAAATATCTTCTGATAAGCAAAGGAAGTCTCACTGGTAGGGACGGTTAAAGAAATCTTTCATGAGAATTTTCTGGATCATTAGTGTTCTGTACTAAGCACATACGTATGTTGAAGTGGTGAAAAAATGAAAGTTCATTGCAAATTAAATTTGAGATCAAAAGACAGAAAATTACAATGTTAAACCCATTAGAAGGTAAGGGAGGCAGGACTAACAAGGAATACTAATAACAGACAGTTTTAAATAACAAATTCACTGAGCTTTACCACATTATCCACACAATAATAACTTACCACTCTACTACCACACAAATATGTATTATTACATAAAACTCATGAACGATGAAAACACTTTAATAGGGTCACAGTCAATCATGGGTGACAGGAGAAGGGTGATTTAAAAATTTCCTTAAGAATGGTTAGAATAAATATCAGATGGCTTATGGTACCCCATATATGGCTCATGAAAATTTTCCGGAAATAAAATGTACCAAAAGAAAACTACATTTGGTTAACTCTTTAAACAAAAAAGCTACACGGCACTGTATTCACCCCTAACAATTTTTCTATCAGTGTCTAAAAAAAAGATGACAGAATGAAGAGAAACAAAAAAAGGATGAAAGGAATCATATTCACTAGAACATACTAAACATAAAGTATTTACGAGAGTATGACATGAAACAAGAGAGAAGAAGAAGTGAACACAAATGTGATCGCGATTCACCCACCTCCCCTACGACCACCCTCCCTCTCAGGCCTTGCATCGGGTCCAGTATCGGACCAATCTCCTCGTAACCTCAATCGTTTCACAGGAGGATTGGGCTGCTGGGACTGAGACTGATGGAAACCACATGCCTTTTTGGCCCTCTCCCACGCACTTGGACTTTTACTTGAACCACTCATTGGGCTATCTTTAAGAGTTATATAGCTATCTTTATCCTGCAATTGAAAAATAAAAAATTAGATAGGAGTTACTTTAGTGCACAGCCACACCTTTTAACATACAGCTTAAGGGCTGACGATAACAATCTCACAAATTTATTTGCAGCTGAAGTAAAGAAAAGATATATATATATATATGTTACTTTTGAAGGACACCACAGGTGATATATATATAAATAAATGCCATGATATCGGCATGTCGGGAAGGAGACAAGGAGATATCTCCTTGTCTCCTTCCCGACGAAGACCCTAAGGGGTCGAAAATTTGAAACTAACGTGTGAGTTCTCTTTTATTTGTGTCTATGTTTTTGTGGCCTATCATGGCATTTATTTATATATATATATATATATTATATATATGTTACTTATGAAAGACACCACAGGTGATATGAATATAAATAAATGCCATGATAGGCCACAAAAACATAGACACAAATAAAAGAGGACTCACACGTTAGTTTCTTTCAAATTTTCGACCTCTTAGGGTCTTCGTCGGGAAGGAGGCAAACTTCAATAATCTCCAGGAAAAAACTGGAATAAATAGCAGATGGCTCAAGGAAAGGCAGTAGTAAGTGAAAAATAGCACTTACCTTCATACTGAAAAGATACAAATAATCGGAAGAGTAACTGACTAGAACTTCCTCTCCATCAGGGCTGAAGGAAAGTGAGGTAATTCTGTATGATCGACCATTGAATTCAGGAACAGAAAAAGAACAAAATGGTCCAAATGAAGCTGACACCTCTGACACAGATGAGCCTAGGTAGTGAAATGAAAACCAAATATCAGCAACAACCTACATTCATTAGGAAAAAAAAAGACTAAGAATCCCTTCAAAAACCTAATAAAATATATACTCTTAAAAAGAGATGCAAGCATAAAGATCATATGACAGAGTTTTTTTTCAAATTTCCCTGAATAAATTTCTTAGTTCCATTGTCTTAACTCTATCCTAATAAGCTAAATTGAAAGCTTTTATATGAATACCTGCTCCTCAATCAACACGAGTACAGAAATTTTAACGGAAAGAATAAAACAATAAACATTGAAATCAGCCTCCCAGCCAATATCTGTTGAAATACCAAACATGCAACACTGAAACTTGCGTGGCAGTCGTACTACTTTAGAAAAATCAAATGACAAGACCTCCAAGCTAGTACACTAATATTCCCTGTGAAATAGTGCTAGTCTTGCATGTCAACTTGATTCTTTGATTCAAGTGCATCTATCACAAATTTAGATAATCATTTAAAATAAATGATACAATAAGATATCATACTGTCTACTCAATTTTAATTTCACTAACTCTACTCCCCTGTTTCAATTGGCCTGTAGTTGTCATCACGTGTAAACAATTTCAATTCTGGACAGATGTATAAGTCTTCCAAAAGTAGTGGGAGGGGATGGATCTGAAGGATGGATGGGGGGGGGGGGGTGAAATTAAGAGGAAGGAGCACAGAAACATAGTTAAAAAATTAAATATATACAGACTAAAAGACAAAATTCCAGAATTGCGTAATATCAAAGGGTTTTTTTTGGGAGGGGCACAGAGGGAGTGGGGTTATAATGCAGTTAATGGATTACATCAAAGATAGGGGACCACCTAACATAGGTAATCATTTTTGTTTTTAAATCAAATTTCTTCCTTTTCCTTTTTACTATTTCCTAATGTTCGGCTGCATCTAATCTTTGTCCCTTCTCATGATAATGAATAATTTTCACATCATAATTGACATCCGATGATGACCAGCGAATTATGGCTTCACAAAAAGATTAACAAACACAAGAACCATGGCTTACCTGATGCTCTTGTACCAAGCATCCTTCGATCAAAGATCCTGACAGTGCTGTCCGAACATCCTATAGCAAGCTGATATGGGGCCACGGGATTAACAGACAGTGCAGTAACTGCTCTTTTACATGATATCATCACATCCTAAAATTAGAAACATAAATTATTAAAATAACTTGCAATTAAATTCCTTCCACTGAAATTACTCCCTATCATTACATAGAACTATTCAATGATTGCTCAATTTTTGGATCTGAAGCATTGCTACCACGAACAGCCACAACCATAAAATGTATGTTATTGTAAAGACAAATACGGGTGAAAGTACAAGAATATTTTAAATCACCATCAAGTAAGCTCTGAAAAGTCAATTTTTGAAAGGCACACACTATATGGTCATGTCCACGAACTGACATTATTCATTACCATCGCAAAAAAAACTTTTCACCAGCTACTTCAATTTGTGGAGCAAAAAAATTACTGCAGTTTGATACAAACTGAACTCAATAAGTTACCACCATGATACATTAGATTAAATATGAATAAGGGTATAATGACAAGAATATTCCACAGGATTGCCTTGTAAATATGTACTCCATTATGAAAGTGAAATTCTTCTAACAACCCAACTATAACAACAACTTCTATGATGTCCCTGTCAAATATATTGCTAAATAATATTATAAAAAGTATTTTTACTCTAAAATACTTCAAATTACTGGCATTTTGAACGTAATATGATAGGTATTTCCATTAATTGCCATGAGTCTTCCATTTAATTTTTATTCACAGTAGAAAATTTATTTTTGCCAAATGTACCCTAATACTCCAGAAAATTCCTTCCACAAAAATGTTATATTTCAACTTAAAGGTAAAGCATGTCATTCTTCTCAATTTCCTCATATATAAATGGCTTAGTGCCCAGTACTCCCAATGCAGACGTATTGAGGTCAACCAAAATTGAGCCACAGCTGCACTTTTGCCAATGTGAGGTTAAGAATTCACTTGGCAACTGTAGAGATTCCTTAGAGGCTTTGAAATCTTATATCTATCTCTGGATTCGAGTCAAATGGAATTCACATGTTTTGTCTACACACTGACTGTATCCTTGAACCAAATGCCTCTACTGAGAATATGGCTGGCTCAGATCCCTTACAAACAACCTTGGGCTAGATTTATGTCCTTTCTTCACACGCGCTCCAAATTGAATCTTGCAACTCGATGATTGAATACACAGTTCTTCATGAGCTGAGCAGAATTTATGAATAATTCAAAGCCAGCCAATGATATATAGCCTGCATTAAACTCATTTTTAATGATGAAAATGTATAAACTGATATTCACAAAAATATAATCCAAACACTATTGGTCTATACACATAATCCAATAACAAAAAACTGAATTTATATTTTTCAAGACAAACAAAGGTGCTAGATGAATAGGAGGAATATGTTTGCTCTGCTTCACATTCGCATTGTTTTCTTCATTAATAAGGTATTTTTTGTACTATTCTGCATCTAAAATTTTAAATATAGAACAAATTTTAACAGTTTAGCAAAACAATACAAATTACACATTTTTGAAAGAATGGGAGGCATTTTTGCATTTGCTTGAGCATAATAAGATATGATAATAAAGAAAACATCATCATTAAGGATGCATATGGAAAAAGAATAGCAAATACGAGCTCAGAAAAAAGAAAATAAAAAATAAAGTAGAGATGTGAACTACATGGGCCTTGACACAATGAGTAAAACCCAATGTATTTTCTTGAGTAAAGGTCCGAAATTCATGCACACCTGGATATGTATGATTTAAACTCGAAAGGACTAACCTCTCCACAACACACAAAAATCATGGATTGTTCAAAAAGAGGATAAATCACAAGAAACATAAGGAATGAATATCTCACAGGGATAACTGGCTTAAAAAACACACTCCAACTAGAATATGAAACAATAGATGTGTTAAAAAAAACAAGTGTGTTTATCTAGCAGTCACCTATGAGTGACATGTACCAAATGCAAGGAAATAAACAACTATTTATGTAGTAGGGAGATCTTCCTACGCCAGCCATGAATTCTAAATAAACTTCAATGATATACACCATATATTCTTGAGTTACAGGTAACTGGTCACATAAGACAACCCCTAACTTTAGAGAAATTTTGTTGGGCTAAAAAATTAATTTTAAACACCATAATATTTGGCATATATAATATACATATACATATTTCATTTGATTCTCATAATATAATGTCAAAGATGAAAAAAAGCATGTAAATATTCTTTCCATTCAATAAATCAGCCAAAGGAAATTGATATATAAGGCCTAATTCAGTTAGAGACAACATGGGCTTTAAAATGATCTACTGGCCCTTTATTTTATATATCACCATCATAGCCACTCTTCAACGGGTAAAATATCTACGATGCTGAAATATATGAGCGTCAGGATAAATACAAGTAATTGTTTGCAGAGTATGAAGTGTACTAAAGAATCGCCAGAATAGAATGAAGATGAAGGTCAAGGAGGAATGAGAGCCCCATTTGACCGGGAGATACAAAGAGTAAAATTACATCAAATACTGCATGACTTCATTACAGTGCAATGACTGCAAGCTAAGAATTTTAGCTTTGGCATGAACCCAACTTTCACTGAAAAATGAGCTAAAATTGATCATTAATATTATTTCACTATCTTTACACTTCATTCCCATAATCAACCTTATTTACATACATTATGTACATGGATATACCAGCTTTGAATCTGAGAAAATTTTAGAGGTCAACTTCAAGAATTTACATTAATCTACATACTTCAGTCCTCCCTCTATTTACAAAACTTTGGAACAAAAAGTCACATCCCTTACATCGTCTATAACACCTTCCCACTACAGACATAAACACCGTAGGTAAGAAATAGCAATACCAATGTGTGTCATCAGAGCCAAGAAAAATCTTGGCAACATTTCAAGGTCATATCACCAAATACTTTCCTAGGTGAAAACCTTAAATAGTTTCACTGCTAAAGCATTTGACTATTTGATGTCCATATGAGCACCATTCATGTCAAGTATGCAAGTTTAATTTATGATTAGGATTCAATTGAATTTATTGAACAATAAAAGAAAAAAATATCCCAAAAAATTACTACTCCTACCTTTGAACAAAGAGATGCACAATTCATCTACTAGTTCAAGTAGATGTAAAAAAATGAAATTGCCAGTTTTCACTTGATTTGCCAGACAAACTAAAATATGCACCAACTTCATTAGTAATAGATTAATCAGTTACCTAAAATTCAAATCTTACTAAATAAGGAATCACTATTACGATCTCAATGACTAATTCCAGAGGTACACAATAAAGATGTTAAATACTGTATAGCTGGATTAGAACAAGTACTGCTAATAGTGAGACATCCATTACCATAAGAGTTCCACTGCAAGCTTATAAGAATCCTATGCATCTTTATTGACGTTTCCAAATTTAACGGCAGCAACTTCTTAGCTTATTGTTAGAGTGCCTAATCCTATGAAAGCTTAAGTCAAGCTGAAGCGGGTGGTAAAACTTAGGCTAACTAATCATAAGTCCCACTGAAAACTCACAATTTATAACTATTGATTAAGGTATTTACCTCTTTGCAGTTGGGTTTATTGCATCGGTCCTTCACTCTAAGATCAAACCACCGCACCGTACCATCTTCTCCACAGCTTAAAAAGGAATGTGAATCACCTGGAATTGTCATTACTTCATAAGTTGTCCCTGAGTGACAATTGAATTGGTTATAAAATGTTTCCTCCTTTCGCGTCAAATCTGGAATATAATAATTGAAATATGATTAAAATTCAAAATTACTTCTCATGCACTATGAATACAAGCAGACACAACCTAAAGGGCTTCAATTCAATGCATCAGCTACAACTAAAATAACTAACAATTAAAAGGTAAAAAGACTTACCCATAAACATTCAATATTTTGTTATTAAGATTTCTCTCTTTGGACTTATTAAAAAGCTAATACTGAACATGTTAGAATGGGTGCTTTGCAAAATCTGGAATACTCAACAGTTGCAAAGGTTTAATGGTATATAAATGAGGACAAATGGGTAAAAAATTATGATTTAGTTCCCTGATATATCACATTCACACCAATACTCTGTAAATGTGCTACCCAGTAATAATTTATAATGGGTTTCTAATAACTGTTACCTTTAAATTATCAATAATATAGAAATCTTAAAATTTTCTGCAAAAAAATTGAAGTAATTTAATAGGATGAATTGTGATATATTTTCTAAGCAGGGATGGATTAAGATCATTGTTTTGGGGGAGCGGGAAGGTTGAAAACTATCTGCAGTCCCTAGGTGGTATGCAACACCTCTCACAAGTTATATTGCCTCTGCTCATGACAAGTTGCTTTTATATATTCTCCAATTATCCTTTAACATTATTTATTCAGCTTTACAGTGAAATTACAATTTGCATAGGGGAGCCCCTTTAATGATTACCACCTTCCCTATTTTTCCAGGAATTATGAGGAGTGCAGTCCCTGCATCTCCTGGCCCCTACCTTCGGGGGTTGGTTTTAGTAACATTTCATACCTCTCTTATTCACAAAAATTTTTAAATGGATATTTTTCAACAAATCCATGGAGAGTTGGATTTGATTTTATCTTTAAAAAAAGTCATGAATACACACACTCAAAGGGTGCTTGTAAGTAACATACAGAAAGTTTTTTCAGCCTTACGTAGCATAAATCCATTCTTAAAGCATAACTTGCTGGTATTACATGAAATCCGGTTACTGCCCAGGAACAATGGATGATAATATATACTTTTGAAGAGGAGGTACATATAGGGGTGTTAGCTTGAGACCGTAACTTCCAAAAATTTCTTGAGGTACAGATTTGACTCTCACATGTAGACTTAACAGCCCACAATGATTCAGGTACCCAAAATAAATGTGATCAGAAGCAAAAGTATCATGAGATTGATTTGCTTGGATAGGGCATTTCTGAGAACAGCCAATTGGATTTATTCATTTAAAATTATAGGTACGTATAAGAGAGATGAATTCACCCATCACTCATATTTGGCTCACAAGAAAACAGTTTGGTAAGGGCAAAAATTAACAATTAATTAATCATGGACACAATTAGGAGTTTAAAAAATCAAAATATCTAACAGGGTTGCTAAAACATTTGCATAAGTGAAGTAATGGCAATGTCTAGAAAAAAATGATTTTTGAGCATACATACTTGCTTACAAAACATGCTCACACGGAAATCTACCTTAATTGGTAGAATATTTTGATAATGCTTACAAAAAGTATGCACTAGAGCAAGTTGGAATTAGCTCAACTTTCGAGATGTAGAGGGTCCAGTTAGCATAGTATAATGGGTTCAAAGCAAGAATGGAATAAAAACTCTGCCATTCCAAAATTTGGTGAAACCAGTCAAACCAGTTTATTAGTCTGATCTAAAATAATATCAACAAATTCATTTGTCAACTAAATGAGTGTTTAACACATCAAGACCATGTGATGAATTCATTGAAAATCCTTTAGAAGGGAGGAAAAATATAAATCATATTGTCCAAAGAGTTAGGTATAGTAAGGTCAAACCACAGCATTCTACAGTTCTATACATGCATCTCTCAAATGATATCCCACGGAAAACAGGGAATGCTAGGCTTACATGAGCCGGATCGATTTTTCATAGCTTTCAACAGATATTTCCCACAGAATTAATCCATGAGTTAGAGCTATGCGACAGTAACCTAAGAATTCAAAATATTGTCAACCAAAATAACATATGAAATTCTGACATGTTACCTATCCCACGATGCTGAAGGAAATTTCACGTAAATTAAATAAAACTATATTGCAACCTATGAAATTCTTGGTTTCATCATTCATGCTACAAAACAATTTCCCAAAGAGAAAAAAAATAATTCACATTCCCACATTTACTTTCTTTCTCAACAGAAAATGGAACTCTTAATATCCTTTAAAATACAGACCAATTCTCAAAACAAAATTCCTGTACGACCAAAACCCACTGGCATTATTGTTTACTCTAATTTCCCATTAAATTGTCAATCAGGCCCCTTGACTAAAATACTTATTCATGAAATAAATGTTCATTGTGTTATCACATTCTGTCTGGTTCAAAACACATGAAAGGCATATCGAGCACCAAACATTGGGTCACAGGGAGTCAGATTAACAGACTTGAGTGCTTGCCATAGGCATTACAAGCAGTCTATTAGAACACTGACATTAATATTGAATTATAAATGTCAATAGAAGCAAATATCAACTTGCCAAAGACACATTTTCACAGCAAGCTAACTTGGAGATACTAGATGCCAACTTTGACATTAATATACCGAATAGTGCATTAAACCATAGGAAAATCTAAACCCATAATCCCTGACGAAAATAAGTTAACAGATGACTCTACTTACCTGTAAATAAAATAATACCATCCCCTGAACATGATATCACATGATGATCTCCCGTACTAGGTAAAAACTTGGCACTAAATATGTTAGCCCTGTGGCTGGTTTTATGGTCTGTCAACACCTACAGGAGGACAGAAGAAATTATAGTATAAACAAATTTTCATGGCATAAAAATTATATATTTCACCGAATAAAAGCAATAATGATCTTGGGAAAAATAATTCATAGATAACTTAATGAATGGGGCCCAATAAAGAAACTCAAGGGCAAACATTGGCATAAACAAATGTCTAATCAATGGCATGATTTATTCAACCACAAGACTGAGATTATAATTGATGTTAAGGTGTCAATCAACAGTGTAAATCAGAAAAATAGTTCATACCCTATAACTGTAGGCATTTGTAAGGACGATGTGTTGATCATCAGATCCAGATAATATGTATTCACCCGTCCTGTTCCATGAGATCGTGTTTACGCATCCGCTATGAACTGGAAGTTTCTTCATCAAACACATTCGCTGCATAAGATCGCAACTCCCTAAAACGAATTGGGACACAAATAATTTTCATATTCAAAGAAACTTACTTTCCAAGCTCCACCATTCTAAAGGATCCAAAAGCAATGCGGTACATTCCCACAAAGATGATTTCTTACCTTTACTGCTATTATACAACTTGAGCCTGACGCTGTCATCGTACGGCTGCTCATAAATATCCCGGAATAATCCACTCTTCCTTTTCATCGCAAACTTCACTAAGGTAACAAAATTATTCTAGATCCCTGAAACACTGCAGATAACCTAACGCAACACAATATAATATGAGTTATTGATGATAGGAGCCGTTGACTATTAATCTCATGGATTATCATGAGGAAACTGTAACTATTAACGCGTCACAAAAACACGAATGATCTCTCGGCTACGACAAGACACCGATCATAGGCCTCCTAAAAATAAATGTTGCTGCATAATGCAGGAACAGCTGTTTTGGCAAAGATTTCAGATTTTAGCGCCGCCGATCTGAGGTTGTGCCATTACTGCACTATGAGGCCGTCAATGTTTGCCGATTTCGATAACAGCGCTAAAATGGACGAACTAAGTAATGAAAGTTTTCCGGCATTAAAGGCGCCGTATTTCAATGCAGCGCTTCAAAGATATGGTCGTTTAACAAGTAGTAAGGAGACTTACCGATGAGAATTCAAATTTGAACTTTCCAAAAATGAGACTGCTTATGTATTTCCTTCTTGCAATTATTTTATTAGTCGCTCAGGGTTATATTTAGACTTTCAGTGAGTAACTAAGGCTAGATTGAGTTTACTGGCCTAGGTAATTTTAAGAGAAGTTTTAGAAAATGTAAAACTTTGTTATGAAATCAAAATTCAATAATGCAATTAGAGTTAATCACCAAAATTTATTATTGAAGCGTCGGAATGAGATTTTATCCCATTTCCTCCACTTATAAAAGAATAAGAATTTTATTTTACAAAAGAAAACAGTGTAAAATATTTCCTAGAAATATCCACCCGAAGCATTTTTTTATGAACGAGAATATTTGAATCAAGTTCGTAGAGATGCCTTTGTCGTCCTTATTGAGTCGACCAATGCTCAACACACAAATTAAAACTAATTATTCCTTCTTTTTTTAATTTTTGACACAAACAAAAGAAAAAATACTTATTGAAAACCTAATATTTATTAAAAAATATTTTCTCATGGAAATTTCCATGAGAATTAAAGTAAAAACCCTAGTTATCAATGACATAATGACCAATTTTAAGAACAATGCCAGAGTTGAGGAATTGAATTACGGCAAATATTTTCATGGAGTCATGTATAGGTTCATGTTTCATCTTGTTTCAGTTATATCATGTTTGTTTACCACAGTCAATAGCAGTTTTGGCTTCATTCCAACAGGCATGCCAACTACCTGAACCCCAAAATGCAATGAAAACCATGCCATTCCATCTATCTGAAAATGAAGAGTAAGCACCCCTATGAAAAAATTGTATAAACCTGTATAAAATTTGTATAAATTCTTATACATTGTCATGACATGAGAATGTATTAAATTTTATACAGGTTTATACAATTATTTCATAGGGGCATGGTCTGAGATAGGACATGTGATCGACATAATGGAAGCTACCCTCCCACACAGCAACGAACCTCTCAGAGACGTCTCACTATGGTCTCGAATGACTCGAATATCACGTATGTCTCACAGATGTCTCGGAGATGTAATCGTGAGACGTTCAGGAATTAAAAAAAAAAAAACGTATTTAAACGCCATCAATGCCTTCCATATATATTTTTCGGTGCAAATCTGCAGTTTTGATTATTAAAATCATGACATTTAATATGGGTTTCTTATTTTCAAAAGGTGATCCATCACAAAATTTGTCGCTAAAAATGATCGAGAAAAGTAGGCCATAACTGTATAATTTAAATTTAATTTATTTTTTTGCCTAAATTTAAAGCATACCATAGTACGTACAAAGTCTAATGAGACATCTCAGAGACTTATGTGAGATGTCTCAAGAGATGTCACATAGACCATTTTTTTGGACATAGTGACATCTCAGAGAAGTCTCAGAGATGCCTCTGAAGCTCTCTGAATGTCTCTGAGACGTAACATATGATATTCGAGACGTCTCAGAGACGTATCCGAGACGTATTTCTGCTATGTGGGCTGAGAGCACACAAAAAATTGTAGACATATAAATTTGGGATATTTCTAGTCTGCAGGTAACTTAACCGATGGAAGTTACCTGTAGACCATAAATATACGCATGGTGAAAAGTAAAGAAAACAGTTATTCCAAATAAATATGATGTATTTTCATCACGTCAAGTAGATTCCATAAAGTTATGCCTGAAACAGCTATTATAAATATACGCGATGGATAGTACACGAAAAATTGAAGGCTATATATTTGGGATATTTCTAGTCCACAGGTAACTTAACCGATGGAAGTTACCCGTAGACCATAAGTATACACGATGTATTCTACCAATGCCTTCTTAAAGGTAACGAGTCGTATGCTGGAGATGGTAACACAGTTACCTTGCGTTGGACGCCAGCAGACAACGTTATGTATTGTTATGATTGTTTGTATGAGTTTTGAGCAGTTGTGAGAGCTTCGTTTGTGATACATGTTGGCAGGGGCACCGACTTATAAAAAATATTGGGGGGGCCCATATCGGAGGTCTTGCCCCGGGAAGAGGTTAAATTCAAAGTGTGTCGCAGCACCGAAACACTACCATGATTCACACCACTTGATTCAGATAACCTGCTTAACCTTATAATTATTTGTTTCAACACACATTGTTGAATTTATTTTAAAAGGTAACTATCGTCAAACATGGGAAATAAAAATAACAAATATATTTATGTGATTTCACAAAGCATAATATAACTTAATTACCTTCTTGAATTATTGAGGGGGCTCCGCCCCCCTAAACGAATCTTTGAGGGGGCTCGGGCCCCCTCAGGCCCCATGGAGTCGGCACCACTGCATGTTGGTTATTTCTAATGTGAAGCAAAATATCCTACGGATGCAATATATATAGAGGCTCAGAAGCCCTCATATTTTGTATTATTTACAATATTGATATCTAAATAAGTGCATAAAATATAAACTGGAACAGTAGTTAAACCACAAAGTCAGTAACATCTTTGCAGCAGTCTAAGCCACGGCCGTTGGAGGTAGATATGTTAATTGTAAGTTGATGTTATCAACGGCACCTCATCCATTTATGTAATAAGAACAATTCTGATATTTTCTAATGTCTGCTATGCTTTGATGTTCAATAATTTCATCCATTTCTTTGTAGATACCTACATGCCTAGGATGGATGGTGGATGCCCAGTGAGAAATGGGTGGTGGAATCCACGTGGAACCCACGTGGAATCCACGTTGAGTGGTGGATATTTGGTGGTGGTGGATATTGAGTGGTTGGACCCACGTGGAATCCACGTTGATTTCAAGTGGATTTGTGGTGATTAGCATAAAATGGTAAACAGAATTTCTAATTTGTGGAACTTAACTCTCTGGTGACATTGCGTCATTTATCATCCTGAAACCACGCTAGTTATGTGAAAATGTATCGCACATTCTATTTTTATATAATTCGTGGAAAGGCAGCCATGAGAGCACATGAAAAATCGTAGACACATATATAGAAGGTTTAGCTATAGAGTGGTTGAGGTTTTAATAGTTTTAGGACAGCACCTACTGCTGTTTTAATTTTTCCACCATATTTCCACGTGGATTCCACGTTGATTCCACGACCAAAAACACGTGGTATCCACGTTACATTTCCACGTGGGTTCCACGTGGATTCCACCACCCATTTCTCACTGGGTGGATGTGTCAACATGAAAACAACAGATGAAGTGAAGAATTTGGAAATTATGATAACTTTGAACATATCATGAGGGAAGTAGATAGGACATATTTGTGGCAGAGCCCTGAAGGAGCTAGGACTCGCCAAGTGTGTTGTGGGAAGATTTTTGAATGAAAAAGTAAAAGGGAGGTGCTATTTCTCACTTTTCCAACCACACCTTAAATAAAATATGAAGGAAAGCGGTGCGATTTGCCAAAAACTGTTATGGGCATATAGAAAGCATTACACAGATGTTAAATGAATTTGGCTGGGAGCTGCCCAAGACACATAAGCTGAGTACTAGACTTGAGCAATTGAAAATTAATAACATCTTTCAGAGTGATATGGAGAACATCATATTCGAACCCCACTATATTTTCTGGTGCAACAGAAATGAAAAATTAACAGAGATGTTTTGCCGAACAGATAGGTCTTGGAATTCAATTTCCTCAGAACAATAAAAAGGACTTTAATAAGTGCTTGATGGAACATCATTAGAATACTTCCTTTTCATTTGCTAATGGCTTGTGCCCTAACACATATGTATATATGAGGCCACATGCCTAATGAGGTGACTTGCTGGGTAGTATGTATGTAGATATTTTAATTAAGAGAAGTGAAAGCCAGTCACATGCTCATGACAGCAATTCTTGAGACACATATCAGTGTTTATGAGTGAGCAGGGGCTGATCCAGGAATTATTTCTGGGGGAGGGGCACAAGGGTCTCACAGTTCTTTTCATAATTGAGATTAAAAATTATAAAAATACCTGTAGAACATTTTCTCTTTATATTGATATGAAAGCTATTAATATTAAATTAAATGATTGAGGTCTGTAATACACAAAATAAAATGAACGTAATGATAACCGTATTAAAAATTTTGTTTATATTTTAAGCCTCTGGGGGGGGGGCACGTGCCCCCCCTCCTCCTAAATCCTCCTAAGGGAGTGAGATAAAGAAGCGGGCCAATGCATTTAAGAGTATTAGAGCTGCTTCAGTAGCGTAGCCAGGAATTTTGTTCGGGGGAGGGGTCCAAAACCAGAGGGAAAATTTTTGAATAGAACAGAATACTAAGTCATGAGTTTTTAACTAATTTCAACACTTTTCATGGTCGAAAAACTTCATTTGTTAAAGAAATATGTACTTTGTAAATTCCTGATTTTTCAATATTTTGTTTCCTTTTATAAAGGAAAATAGTTGTGTTTGTATATTTCGGGGGGGGTTCAGACCCTCTGGACCCCCTCCCTGGCTACTCCACTGAGTTGCTTGCATCTTACAATTGGATACATACGGGAGAGATTCGTGAGAACCAGAGGCTAAGGTGTAGAAGATATGAAAGGTGTAGAGGAATGCATATCTCTTTTGTTCAGCATGATTCATCACTTTAAACATGGTAGATGGCAATCTCAAGGGCGAAAGCCTACCTACCACATATCAGTGATTTGTGATATAATTAGCTGATTTGGAAGACTTGATGGCACCAACAAAAACCTCTCACCTATCTGTGAAGACATCAGGTAATCCTTTGATGAGCTAAACAGACAATAAAGGTAAACATGGTAGTGAAAGGATTTCTTTCACATAGGTACCTATTGAATACAAAAGAAGTGAAAAACTAACTAGCATATAGTCCACATGTTGGTGTCACATGAAAAATAGTTGGAATGGATATGGGAAACCCTACCAACTACCTCTTCCCTGAAAACATGGAGTTCAATCAAATGAATCTCTGATGGAAATGAGGGACCCTGTCCTTAAGGATGGGTGTAGTAGGTGGCAGAAATATGGGAAAGGTCCTTCCAGAGAGTTATTATCCGCAGCAGCATACAAGAAAGAAGAAAATAAAACCAAGGAGATGGATTAGAGGAAGGCAGAAATAAAAGCAGTGGCATAGAATTTCAGGACACAGATGAGGGGAGAGGGGTAAGCTAGAAAACATAAAAAGGGAAATGGGGAGAAGGAGACCAGATATTTTGGAATTGTGTGAGGTGAGATGGAAGGATAGTGGAGACTGGTGGCAGATCCAGACAGAGCTAGGAGGGCTATAGCTCCCCCTTGGGTATCCAATTTACACTAGATAAAATGATATTATTTTTCGGATCCCCACTGCTGCTGGTTAGATGAGGTATGGAGGAGACAGAAGGTATGAATGGTGTGAGTACTTAGCAAGGAAGGAATGTTGAAAACAGTGTTAGAGGATAGAATGTTGGGTAAACAAGGGAGAGGAAGGAATAGAATTGGATGTTTAGATAGGATGAAGGAGAGTAGGCCTTATTTTGAGTTGAAGAGGGACGTGCTTGAAGGAAAGGGAGGCTCCCAGAATGCTTCTTAACTGACTTAGTGCTATCCTTGTTCCTGGGGTACTAGCGAGAAATGCAGAGGATATTTTAATATAATATAGCAACTTGGAAAAAAAACAATACAAAGCTATTTTATTACTTATCCATCAGCGGTTTTTCTTTAAATTGATGAGATTAAAGAGAAAGAGTTAATATTAACAAAACATTTTTATGTTTATTGAAATAAGTATTAGCAAATTAAATAATGACTACGTAATAGCCCATACACTTTTTGGCTGAGTGGCAAAAGCCGATATATCAGCCTGCCGCACTAAAAGGGCTGAGTACTCCGTGAAAACCTACCTTCATTAGTAGAATACTTTTATAATAATAACTACTGCTGTGAGGTTATACCCCAGGTGTCTACACCTAGCCCCCTATCCTGGATCTGCTACTGAAGGGGACCTCTGGGGTGATGATTAAATACTTATACATACATATATAGTGGTGGGGAGGAAAGTCAACCACAGTAAGCAAGCATTCTTGCCTCCAGCACAGTTTTTAACATCCCCTCCATTCTCAGGATTTGCCTAACCTAAATCCTCTGTCTTTTCCGTATCTCATCCAAAATCTTTCACTCCTTGCCCACCTTGTCTGGCACTTTGTCATTCCTCTTCCAATCAATCCACTCCACGGTCTCTATTCTTCTCCTCAATCACATTTTGAACACTTCTTGTTTCTTCTCATCCTCCTTCCTCAACATCCAGGTTTCCTCATTGAAAGGCAATACACTCCTGATCCGACTCTCCACTGATTTTTCCTTCAAATTCTTACGTAATGATCCTCTCAAAAGCTCCTTCCGATTCTTGAATGCCTCTTTTGCTAACTTATTTGTTTTCCTAATGCCTACACTGCTGTGTTTGTTTTCCTCTAATGTGCTACCCAAATAGTAGAACTGATTCACCTGCTGTATTTCATGATCACCTATGTTTATATTGAGCCTCATGCTTCTAGCTTGTGGTACATATTTTGGTTGTATGCGTTATCATTTCCGCAATTTATGAAATTTGAAGTTAGCCTAAACACAGGCTTATTGCCTTATGGGCTACCTTTCTTCCTTGAATGGATGTAATAGTCTGTAAAAAATATGTATGCATGGAAGAATAAATTATTATTATATATATTATATTATATGTAACTAAACCACATAACTATGGTCTTCTTGATTAATGATGATGATTAATATGATTAATCTTCAAGCCATATTCATTGTCATCCCTATGCCTTTCAAATGCCTGCTCCAGTGCCTACAATCCTTTCACCAACTGGCTAATCAAAGCCTGATCATTCACCACCTAACTGATTTTCACATCAAACCTCCAACTTTAACCAGTGGTGGATACATAAGAGTGGTACAGGAGGCACACGCCCCCCCCCCCCCTTGTGGGGGCGTCCACATTGCCTAACATAGCAAAACTACAATGGTAACTTTTTTATATCATAAGATGGCATTGTCTTGTATATGCATATCATAAGTTTAAATAAAAAGTTCTTAAACTTTGCATTTGACTTAATTACTTGTCATTACCACATGAGTAAAGGCAGTTCAATATATATTTTGTGCCCCCCTTTGAGTTTTTATGTGTCCGCTACTGACTTTCACTCCTGCCTCTTAACTAATCCCGTGCTTCCTACGCCATTCCATATGCATACACATTAAACAGCGAAGGGATTATTAGACTGCTCTCAGGGGCGCAGCTAGGAATTAATGCTAGGGGGGGTTTCAGGAGGTGCGAGGGCCCTTTGCCGGAAAAAAATTAAGATAAATGGTTGAAAATTGTGAGTTTTATGGCCTTCTGAGGGATATTTTATTAATCCTTACACTATTCTATAAGTAATATTAATCTAAATAAATAAAATAGATTAAACTTAAAACATTGTATGAGCTCTGGGGGGGTTTTATCCCCCAAAACCCCCCCTCGCTGCGCCACTGACTGCTCTATCTCACAGCTTGACCAATCCTTGCCTACACTGACTCTCTCTTTGCTACCCTCACTTGAGCTGTCTGACACAAATACAGTTTACTAATGAGTTGTCAATCTCTCCAATCTACCCATATATTCTTAACGTGTTACGTACAGATGGCAAGAATTCTCACATTTTTTCTTGAGCGTTCTGGATGGATGATGAAGATTGTAGCCATTAAGGTGCATCAACTTAACCCTTAGACTGCGGAAAAAACATTTTTAAACATTTGACCATTGCTTAAACTACAGTTTTCCAAAATGTTCATTGCTACCGGGGTACAGCCCAAGTGCACTTTCCCTCACTGTTGGGATCACTAATGAGGCTTAACTCTCCCTGGCCATCTGTCATGGCAAGGGGGTGCCTCCCGGAATTTCCTATCATACAACCCATTTCGTATTGTTTCCTTTGTAATGTATGTATTGTCTGCTTGAATACGCATGTTATTATTATGTATTTCATTTGTTTTGGCACCAATAAATGCATCGGGAGGCTACGGCCAGGGGCGCAGCTAAGAATTAAGGCTAGGGGCGGTTTTAGGCACAAGTAATACTTAGGAGTGCGGGGGTATTGCATATCCACCAGGGTAATCCGGGCCGTCCTCTGGAAAATTTTTAAGAATAATGGTTCAAAATGCAAGTTTTAGACTTTCTGAGGGATATTTGATTAATCCTAACACTATGCTATAAGTTATACCGATCCAATGAAGTATAAAGGATTAAAATTAAAAATTTCTCTGAGCTCTGGGGGGAGTTTTTATCCCCCAAAACCGACCCCTCGCTGCGCCACTGGCTACGGCACTCACGCTTGAACCTGCATGTCATGTAGTCATCGCACCTTCCTGCTTCACACTGTTAATATGCCAATGACAAGTGCCCAGGATTAAAAGGATTCACTCTTTGGGAGACACTCGTACAGGATAGAGGGAAAAATATTTCTTGGTTCTCTCCCACAAAGGCTGGTAGCTAAAATCATGTACTCTCGCAGCTAAAGGGTAAAACAATTTTAAAGCCTACTACAGTAATTTGGAGGTACGTTTTCAGTTGTTGTTCAATATGTGCTTTTCAAGAATGGATGTATCGTAGTGCTGGATTTGGTAAGGTTATATTTTTTAACATTTGCTTTTTAACCATTTTTAAACCAAAGACATTTTGCACAAAGTTAAACATATTTTTACTCTCAACACTTCTGAACAGATTACTCTACATTTAAATACCTCAGTACACAAGTTAACAGTGGCATATCTATGGGGGGCTACCTTAGAGGGCTATAGCCCCCCTCCCCAAATCCTCATTGAGTCAAGACACACTAGATAAAATTAAA
The DNA here is from genome assembly GCF_921293095.1 of Ischnura elegans. Taxonomy (NCBI): domain Eukaryota; kingdom Metazoa; phylum Arthropoda; class Insecta; order Odonata; family Coenagrionidae; genus Ischnura; species Ischnura elegans. Next base: position 83,443,028 of record NC_060251.1, on the reverse strand, counting down.
ATTTTAAGAGGATGCCACTCAGTACAAAACTATTTTGTTATATTTTCTGATATATTTACCTACTTTAATAAATTGAATTACAAATTAGGTCTAAACTTAGGGCCATATTTACACACTTTTGGTATATTACAATCCAGTCAAAAATCCCTCTCCTTGAGTATCCAATGTACACTAGAGAGAATGGTAATTTTGTTCGGACCACTCACCCCAACCCTGACCCCCACTACTTCTGGGTGGTTACCCTTCACTTAATTCTTCCCTTGACCCTATCCTGGATCTGCCACTGTGTATTAAGAATATCAGTTAATTTTAATCAGTCCTCTGGATCAAATGCCTTTTTAAAGTCCACAAAACAGGCATACATGTCCTGGTTATATTCTAGGTTCCTCTCCAATAGGGTCCTCGTTACAGCTATTGCATCTCGAAGTGATGATTTCTCCATTCATCTATTAACAATCCTCTTTACCACTTTTGCAGCATGCAATGTAAGGCTAATAGTCCCATATTATCCACATTCCATAGATTTCTTCATCTTCTTCTGTAGTGAATTTCTAACACCATTTACCTGTCCGTTGGCCATTTTGACCCCTCCCCAGAAAAAAATTCTGGATCCAGTTTTGACCACGGCCCATCAAAATGATAAGTATAGGGATCTGGACTAAATGCTGTTCTACCTATTTGTTTTTTCTCATTAAAATCAAGTGCCATCATACCATTGCACTATTTAAAGGTTTGATTGACAAATTATTCTCACCAGCTTCTTTACGAGCATCTGGGTACACAATTCAAGAGTAGGGCTTGGTGATGTTCTAACACAGAAGATGCCTTGATTTGTTTGAGCTTCCAATTGACTCAATGGTATCATAAAGTATAGCTGAAAAGGGATTGAGTGCATTTGTGTTAGTAATAAATACTCTTTCACTCACAGTCATGGCTACAACCATTGCATTGGTTCAGGCAGGTTAGGGTGGAGTTCACCCCAAAATAAGTCAAAGGCAGATGAGTTTGTAACATTTGAGGTAGGAAGGCCAGTTCTTTTACCTGGGCCACCTCACTTCATACAGATTATTGTTCAGGATATCCAAGAATAAATTCATCGGGGATTTAAACTCAGGATCCTTTGGTCAATGATGAAACACCACCCACCACGCCACCATCTCCTGATTTTAAGTGAAGTACCGTATATGTCTTAATATAGTCCCCCGTTTTTTTCCAAAAATACCATGGTAAAAGTTAAGGGGGGGACATTATTCAAACGCATTTTTTAAACTTTTCCCGAAACTGAAGCCTCAAAATTAAGGGGGGGGGGACTATATTAGGAGAAATATGGTATGTACAAAAGTACTGGTATACTGGTATCTTGAATAGAACTGGATCAATCTTAGGGCTAATCAGTGCTGTCCTCAGAGTAAAGTATAACAAGGTTCTGTTGTAGTGTACTCTTCACACACAAGGTCCCCACGTGGGCTCACATTTTTTAATTGGTGTGGGGCCATTGTATGAAGGTGTCTAGCCTCCAATTTTTACTTATGGAGGACTTCAAAATCCTGAAGGAAGGCCCATCACTATAATACATGTATTTAATGCAATACCTACTCAAGGAGATGAAGAAATTCATATTTAGGACATCCCATTAAACAAAGGTCCCCAAGGAAGTGGAAGATTCATCATTTCTTTGGAGCCACAGAGGATATTGGACACCGCTTTGAACTGATGCATACACCCTAAGACCCCATACAAACTAAGACTGTTAATAGGTTCCTATAATTATAGTTATTTCTCAATAGTTATATTCCATAAAATATTGAATGAAAGCTTGGTAATATTTATTCCAAAAACTGATACAGAGTTTGTAGTTTTTGAGGATTCATGGGAGTATTTTCCTACCATGGAATAGTTACCAGCATTGTGTTATGTACCCCAGGAAATTCAATGCTAAACACTTGATCATGAATTTTGATGTGACAATAACCACCCATTGTCACCCTGAATTACGCCTATGAATACTGTGAAGTTGTGCAAATCATGACCGTATAACGGGTTGCCTAGTTGCGTCTGAAGAAGAATAAGAAAAAGGTTTATCTAAGATTTTGGGATGAATGGACAGTGCTATTATATCCATTAGATAAGGCCGGCTTGAGGGCCGGGCAACCCGGGCGACTGCCCGGGGCGACGACGTAGCTAAGGGGGCGACCAAACGCCCAAGCAGCAAAAAATTTTTGTTTTCTGATTTTACAAATTTAATATTTTGTTTGCAACACACAAAATATGTTGTATAAAAATGTTAAATATTCTATGTTAAACTACTTGGATTAAAATCTTTATTTAACTACGGCAAATACATTCTGACAACTCTTTTTAACGAAAAAACGCACACTGTAGGTACATACTTTTGCCAAAACTCACTATTTTAAAGTTTTTTAAAAATATTTATTATTTTTATTTATTCTAAAGTTAAAGTTTTTTTTCAATTCCCGTGGGAGGTTCCTCGAGCCCCCCGTTTTATTGAGGGGTATTCCATACCAAATCCCCCAGTAGGAGGTCGGCACAACAGCAGTTTGTCCAGGTAAGTACCTATTATTCCTTGAATCAGTCCTACCATTAGACACTCCTGATAGAAATAGCAATAGTTCCGGAGTACCGCGAAATGTGAATGCGCTGACCAGACGCGTGGCCGCGCCAGTCACGGCCGTCGATGACTTAACAATTTCTTGAAGCGGCAAGTGAACGAGAAATTCGTGAGATGCGGCCTCACGACGCGACGCTCTTTTACGAGTGCCCACATCGTATTTCTTTTTTTTTCTTTTTTCCTCCTATCTTAAACCCGTACGTGAACGAACGTACGACCTTGGGCTCGGCCACACACACACGATAAGCGGGTGGTATATACCTACCCAAAGGCCAGTGATGGTGAGGACGTGGGTAAAAGTAACAGAGTGAGCGCATACGATTACATTTTGCGTGATTAAAAAAAAATTCAAAAATGGAACTAATACTGTTAGTCCACTCATTGTTTTATAAAAGTAATCGTTACTTTTTCTGCACTGCTATGCCGAATAAAACCCAAAGCGAAAATGTCTTGTGGAAGCGTTAGGTTATCCACCATAACTCTACTATTACCTCACCAAGGAAATAAAATATAAAAAAATAAAATAAATATTTGATACTGCGAGACAAAGTGCTTTTAAATTGCAGATTAAACTATCACCGTGCAATACATTCTCGTGCATTATTCTTTTCGGAATTTATCGAAAACAATTTATGATGAGTAACTATGACCGTACACCCACAGAAAGATTTGTCCAGACGAGACCTTGCAGAGCCAGTTGACACCTGAATCTTAACTGGAAACCGCAACTGTTTAAAAATTTAAAAGAGTAACTGTAAAAAAATCCAGACACTTTTTATAGGTACCTACCTGCTTTCCTTATCTCTGACAATGGCTATGTAAGGAGGTAGCTCCGGATTTAGACTTAATAAGGCCCTAAACTCTCTGAGATACGGGGTTCTTTGTAAATCCAGATAGTCTCTATCAGAGCCAAATATAATTTTCGAATACCTAGAGGGTTAAGGTAAAATAAAATAAAGAAGTTACGCACAAATGATATTTAAGTTTACCAGTATATATATTTATACAGCATTTATGACAATCGCCAGCTCAAACAATTTTTTGGGGCCCATAACAGTGTAGGGGCCAGTCACGCAGCAAGAAATTTGCATAGGGTGAAGCTTTGGTGGTATGCGGGTGGTCTTTACTGATATTCTGTCGTCAATTAGTTCGCATCGTAAAACCAAACATTTCATTGAATCAGCTATACACTTCGTATGCATATTGTGACAAATTTATCCTTAGTTATGAAATGTAACAGCCGATATCGAAAAATGGAGTGGATGGGTACCCCTGGGCTGGTGGTCTCTTCCAGGGGCGCAGCTAGAATTAAGGCTAACGGATTTCAGGAGCAACCAATTCTGGTGTGCCTGGAGGTATGGCATACCCGCCAGGGTAAGCGGTAGGTTCGGGTGCCCTCCGCTAGAAAAAATTAAGATAAATGGTTAAAAATGTTGAATTTTACGGCCTTCTGAGGGATATTTTGTTAATCCTCACACTATTCTATAAGCAATATTAATCCAATTAAGTAAAATAGAATTAACTTAAAAAATTCTCTGAGCTGTGGGGGGTGGGTTTATCCCCCAAAACCCCCCCCTCGCCACAAACATTATAATTTCGGGACGTCTGTGGGCCCCCTGGGCAACTTGCCTCATGGGGGCTCCAAGAAATAGGTTTTGTGCTTTATACTTGAATCCTATGTTGATGAGAGGAGAGCATAACGACCGCTCCTAGCCGAAAGTTGTACCTCAAAAAATCACTCAATTCAGCCATATAATTGGGTAGTTTCCTTCATCAAAGAAAACGAAAGGCATTGATTGCGATTCGTCACCCACCATTAGTGTATTCATAATATACAAATTATTTGGTTTTAGAAATACCGGTTTAGACGAATGGCAAGGGTCAATGTTATCCTCATTTGAAAAAGGCCAGATTGGCGCCCATGCGATTCCACTCCACGTGACGTCACAGGGACCTAGTTTCTATACGAGTAGATAGGAGTTTTACATCGTCAGAGGTTACAAATGCATGCATGAGGCACAGACCTCAGGGAAACATGTCTTAATAATCACCTATTAAAACTGGCTAAGGTCGGAAAGTCTTCTTCGTTTGATAAGGTATTAATAATCCTTATTTAAGCCAAGCGCTACCAGCTAGCATGGTTCTCTGGGTTCTCTGCTACCTGATAGCATCCTGCGTCGTATCAGCGCTCAGAGCCTCACCCCAAGGTCACCTCACTTGCGGCAGCGGGAACCAGAACGACGTCACACGGAGTTTTCCCGGCATTCATACTTACCCGTCGCGTTTTCGCGCGCTTGAAAAGTTTCACTTTTCATTTAATCGCGAAAAATAGATATCGTCATTTAAAAATCTACAAGCGTGAAATACGTACTCAAGGAGTAATAATCTTTCGATTTAGGCAATAAAAAAATAATAGGAAACCACCTTATTGAGGGCGTGAGAGGCCAAGGGGTACAAGTGATTTTTTTCTCAACAGAGTTAGGTAAAGTTAATTGTTAGAAGAAATGCACAAAAATTGATTGCCAAGGGATACGAGTGAGTCTCAGTGGAAAAGTGGAAAATCAAATACACTATATCAAGTATCTGACTCATCTCGTTTGTTTTCTATGCCTAATTTCTTAAGTAATAATAATAATAATAATAATAATAATAATGTCGTCTTTATTTAACAAGTGAATTTAGGACTAGATAGTCCTCTCTTACAATTAACTTGTCTGACAATCACATGACAAGTAACGGTGTATAGAAAAATGAAATCACTTGCACTCCTTGGCTTCCAAACCACTCAGTTGTGTTTGAAATCGTATACCGTCTTCAATAGTATTCTGATAAACGATTATATTGACGAAATTCCAGATTCTATTCTACGGCTCAAATTTTACACGTACGATTTTCTGGATTAGAAATTCAAGATACGCCCGAATGGAATGCTTTTCTTTTTTGAGGGACAACTTTGAGTTAAGAAAGAGGGTCGTGCCGAAAGGTTCAACCTGCTCCAGCGCGCTCTCCGTGATCGTCTCCTCGCGGTCCACAACAGAGAGAAAAAAATAATATAAAAAAAGAAGACGAGAGGGACAACAAACAAGACCCGTCTCCGCGCATGCGCACTGCGATCAAGCAGAAGGAAACTGAAAGGTGTGTCCTCGCGCGCGAGACGGACTTTACGGATGGAGGCGGGAGACTTTCAATCCTTGCAAGTGGGCACAAACAGTGACTCGTTAGCCTGTGTCCCGGTTGGAAGTGAGGGCGATTGACTTCCTGCGCGGCTTTGGTCTTCGGTTATCTCTTGCGGTTCCTCGGGTGTTGGAGAAATCCCTGCCCCGAAATAAAGAAGTGGCGATAAACTTCCTCCAGATCGAGGACAGCATTCTCGTCAGTGTGTGAAATATTTTAAACAAGTGAACATAGCTCGAAAATTTTGGGTGGCAAAACGTTTTAAATACCCCAGTGTCCTGACCGGCTTGCCAAAAAAAGTACTTTCCCCAAGACGTGGAATGTAATACAGAATCATCGGTGATCAACAATCAACCCCGAGGATTATTATTATAAGGGAGGAGACTGTTTGAGAAGAATAATCTACGGATACTGAAGGCACGAGTGGTCAATCATACTGAACGTAAGTCTATCTTTTTGATTTCGGCGGCATTCGCCTCATGCACATTGCTGAGTTTGCGCGGAACGCAAGTGGGCCTCCGCGAGCGGTCTTCCGAAATGCCTTTTGGAGTGGCGGTAGGGAGACGTTTAAGTTTTCCTGGATATCAGACAATTACTTATACCACTTATTTTTTATCAGAGCGCGACCCGGGTTTCAATGAATTACCATCATCATCAGGCGCTCATTATGATAAATAAATCATAATTAGCGCCTTATTAACCTTATAATGGAATACCACAAAGTAAATCAAGATTTAGTGAATTTTGTTAGGGAGACATTTATTCATTTATTTGCCTTTTTAAAAATAATAAATGAAGATGAAGGAAAAATAGATACTAAAGTGTTGCACACGTCAGACCATTTTCCTCAGCCAAGCATCAAAATCAAATTAATCAGCCTCAGCAGTGTTTTGCTAATTTGCTAAAATGCTAATTTTCAGTGAGAAAAATCGTAATTCAGATATTTAAAGAAACATTTAATGATAAAAATTAATTTTTTAGTGCGTGAGTAAGCACCTGAGTACTTAATAACCCTTTCACTGATTATTAAATTTGGAGTAGAAAATGCATTTAAATATACATACGCACTTAAGGCAACTACCCAAAAATCATAATGACCCTAGTACCCAGGACTAACGCGGCTATCATAGTCCCCAGATCATGGAAAAAACCCGAAAGGTAAAGCAGCAAAAGTTTCTTTAGATAGGAATTTTATCAGAGGTGGATGCCGGGTATTAATGATGTATTTATATTTAAATGAAAAAGGAAAAAGTCCTTTTGAGGACAAGAAAATGACCATTTATTCATTTTTTTATTTACATCTGCAAAGATTGAAAAAGACTCCTCTGGAAAAATAAGGGTATTCAGTCAAAAACGCGTTCGTTTTGGGTACCTAATTTTCCCAGGCCGGGAGTAAATACTCATTTGTTAACGCTCGACCGACTGGTAATTCGTTTAATCCACATAATTAGGTATATGATTGAGAAGACGAAGGACGAGAGAAAACGTATGATATCGCAACATTAAAATAACCATCATCTCGTATCCCTGTTGTTCAATACTATAACAGATTCTATCAGGAAACGTGGTTCATGTCCGGAATCGGATAATGAAATTTCGCCGCCCCTAATGGCTTGTTCTCAGCCTCGATTGCGAAGAGTCGCGGAAACACTATCATAGCCTCTTTGTAGATGTGATTACCCTTATCGCGTCGCCCTGTAACCGGAAGGGAAGAGCTTCGTGCGCAGTAAAAGGAAACGGCTCGGGCGTCACTAAAACAACACTAAAGGAGGTGTCCCATGACTGTAGAGTAAACGACAACGTCAGCTAGAATTCATACTAACAGTGAGACGTAGGGCGGGACTCAAAAGCCGCACCTCAGGTTGGCTATCAAGAGAGAATCTGGGAGCTATATTCCTGTGAATGGTATCTCTAAATTTTCAATTAGAAATGCTTCTAATCACAAAAGTCGAATTTGATTCACTGCACCTCAAATAAACCTGCACATTTTCGAAATTTAAATAATAAGGGTATTTCACCTCAATTCAATCAATGTGCACTGTAAATGCAATTGATACTCTTATAATTATCAATACAATTGCTAAATTTAGGATTAGAAATACCTCTAATCACGAGAGTTATATTTGATGCACTGCACCTTCAAATAAACCCAAACATTTTCCAACTTTACATGATAAGAGATTTCACCTCTGTTAATCAATTCAATTCAATTAATACTTACTATAAGTTCGATTGATTCTATTAAAACTATAACCTTAAAAATATACATATTACAGGAAACAAATATTCATAGCATAGATTACATAAACTAAGGATTAAAAATAAGAAATAGTTAGACTCAAAAATAGGAGCTATGTCTCCTACGTAAAGGGTTGACATTTATGAAATAAACAGCTTTCCAAAATTCTATTTTTCTCTGGCTGTCGTAACTTCTTTTCCTTATTTTTATTTTGAATGACCATAAAAAAGTACAAAGCAAGGTACGTGAAGGAATTAAATAGGAAGTAGGGAAAACACTAAACGGGAAAATAACAGTGGTAAACTGTAATGCGGTTCAGATAACATTCACGTCACAAGGAGAAACACAAGGGATAGATTACTACAAGGAAATTATGAAGTGGGCCAGGGATGACGGAGTGAGGTGACGAATGGTAATATTATTGACATGGTGCTCCAAAAGTACGCAAAGAATATAATGAGGGTTAATAGAAGAACTAATGTGGATGAAGGGTTTATGATACGCTGCGGTGGAGCTAAGATTAGGGGATTAGAGCGTGGAGAGAAAGAGAAGGAAACAAATAGAATATGAGCAAGATAAAACATATTAGAAGTTTGAAAGTATATCAAATATTGAAAATGTGTGCAGTCTATCTAAAAGATTTAGGGAAGATTAAAAAAAAATAGAATTAAAAAAATTCTCCATAAATCCATCAATAATTTGGTTAGAAACTGCAATAAAACTAATGCAAGCAATTTTTGGCTTGGAATATACCCAATACCCACATTAAAATTATGAAGTACCCTCTGTTGGCAAATTTGGAGGAAGTTTTGATTTAAATAAGCTAAATTTTGGTAATGTTATAAAGGATTTTATATACTAGTAATATATTCGCCACTAAAATCACATTTAAATTGATAGATGCTATTAATCAAGGTAGAAATTATTCACTCATCCAATTATTATTAAATAAATTATCCATAAATATTCTCAATAAATTATCCAATTATCACTCATTTTAAGATTATTATACGAGTTCTAAAGGCTGCCAATTTTAAGTACACTTTTGCGCAATAGGCAACGATTTTTTCACACCCTGGTGTTAAGGATTGGTAGAAGCTACTAAACTAAACATTAGGCAAACATTAAGAAAAGTTGTCACCCACATTCAATGACGAGTTACAACCATAAAGTTGCAACCCACTTTTCACCATAATGACGTCATTAGAATCCCGTTTCATTCACTCGTTAAGGGAAAAAAATTCACTGAGGTAGGGAACCACTCATTGTCAGAAGGGAGTAAACAACAATGAACCAAGAGAGGTGACTCGCAAGACCTATGAGTGACGAAGAAGTGGTTACGTGCTCAGTATAATCTCGAGACGTCATCAACTAGTCTGCTAAAGGGTTAATACCATCGATTTTTCGTCTCAAATAGCTACAGAAGTGGTTGGCAAATGGAAAAATGAAAAAAATACAGGTCTTCTTATTTTTCAAACCCTATCACTATCGACATTAAAGTTGGTGAAAATTGAGAAAGTCAAAGAGAAATCAAAAGAAGAGATCTAAAATTTGAAATTGGAATTAAATTAAATTGAATTTAATGATAGATTACTCGAAATGGACGCAACCTTCAAACAATCTCTCTCTACATCTAAATTTACACAGTGCCCCGCAAGCTGCCTCAATGGGCTTGTGGCGGTATTAGGACACTAGCCGTTGCATATAAAAGGAAATGCTCAAATAAAAGTACACCTAGAACTGATTTAAGTCCTTCATCTTGCAAAAACGAAATCCCATACCACATATGGAATTATATTTACATGATAGAATCAAATTTCAGCATATTTTATTTTACACTAGCTTTATGCTTAAATCATAAGTATAATAATTGCTATTGAAACGTATAATGCAACTCTGAAATTAATGTGATTTGAAGGGAGAACTTGGGTGGGATCAAAATTAGTGTACAACGGGCGGCCAGTTTATTAGTGAGCATTATCAGTTAAATAAGCTCTTCAATATTCTATTTTATTTTCTCCTTTCAGTTCATGAAATCTATTATATCCCTTCCTTTTGTAAGCTGCATTTAATTCCTCTTTCTTTTACAATGGCCTTTGTCTTACGTCGCCTCTTCCTAATTTCCTCCTTTCCTCTTCTTCCCTCCTTTAGCGACGACCTCACACACAGAATTCTAGTTTTCAAGCCATAAAACGCAGAAAAGTTACTGTTATAGCTGCTCGGAAGTCGAGCATTTCCACACAGCATTTATAAGTCACTAGCAACCTTGAGTGTTTTTTTTCTAAACTGCGCATCCCAGGATTTTAGGGAAGTGACGTCAGGTCATCTCCTCTCGGGTATAAAAAATAAAATCTAGGGCAACATATAGCGACGCGAAATATTTAGAGGATTTTTAAGCGACTTGAAATATGAAAGACTAAAAAAGTTTTAAGAAAGATCCTCGTCGACAAATGTTATCATAACCTCGACCCGCCAGGGATCAGTCATTAATAACGTGGGTAATGTTTGTTAAAACAGCAACGTCTACAATTTTTTATTGTCCGCTGTAATTTTCATTGAGTCAGTGGCGTAACTAGGAATATCCTTTGGGGATGGTGAGGGGTCTCTGGGGGGGGGGGGGGGTGAGGGAGGGTGAGTGGGGGCTACCCCCCTGGAAACACGGAGTTTAGGAAACATTTGGAACATTAACATGCCTGAAAATGCATTTACATCATTTTGGCACTTAAAATTTAACTTTAAGCAGATGAAGTTTTTATATATCAAATCCAGGAAATATTTTTAAATTATTTTTTCATTTCTCTGAGGCTTTGGGGGGATACGTCCCCTCATCCCCCCGTTGTTAATCCACTGCATTTAATAGTAAACTCTTTTTATTTCTGCAGCCCAAAAGTAGAGGATTTATCTCTTCTATCCTCTATATCATTTCTACTGTATAGATACCTTTTTCTCAACTTATACGCAACCAAACTCTACAAATGAGGTACCAAAATGCACAGAATTTATCAGAGAACATGCGATGGCATATCTTACTTCCTAAATATTGCTATTGTGTCCTAAAATTGGTTTTCAAATAAAAAAATGTTAAAAAAAATAAATAAAACCAAAAACCGATAAATGTTCCTGACGTTAACGGCGCACAAACTGATACATTTGTTCATTTTCAACAATATCTCGCATTCTTCAAATAACTTTTATCAAAATGCGGCTGATTCCACATTCAAGTCTCCTGTTGATACGTAAGTATGTGCGTTTAACAGAGGATAGTGTAATTACTTCCAATGTTGTGTTTAAAGAGGTCCTCTGACCTCAATTTGTACATGAACATTCCAATTAAATTTGTACATAAGACCCTGCTTTTTTTTCTACACTTTAAAATTAGAAACGCGCCTATCCCTCTGTGGACCTGCATTGAAAAGAGCGGGGGAAGCCCGCTGGGAGCGGGCGCAGCACGCTTGTAGTAATTAATACCCCAACGAGACAGTGCATTTTTTCACAAGTAACGTAGGATGAATCTAAATTAGCCTATCGATTAGATGTATATTTTAAGTGGTGTAGGATTACAGCCAATTAATAATTTCAGTAAAGGATACCTATTTTATCATTTTGGATTCCCAGTATCTTAAAATAAACCTCCACATCTTCCATTTTATACTCATGAAATCTATTTTGCTCTTTACACTCCCGTGCTCATCTCAAAACCCTAACTCAACAATGATCCTCATCATCTTGTGCCGCATTACTAACTAGGGTACTTTCTCACACTCCGCCAATAATTTCCATTAGGGACTTCCTCCTCCATCAAACCGTGCCCAAAAATTTTCTTAAAATGCGACGGATGAAATGAACTACATTTTATTTTTTGCTGCAGCTCAAAAAGTCGAGGATTTCTCAACAGTAATTAATACCAGTCCGAGACAGCACATTTTTTTTGACAACCGCGCGGCAGAAGGATTCCTGGGGAATAATCTCAGTTCATCTGTTCGCAAGGGACAAAAAATCAGTCCCAGAGCAAATATGAACTTAGGAAAATATGTAGTTAAACTTTTTACTTGAGAATCGAGGAGAAAACAGTTCAGGGAGACTCTCAGTAGCAGGGGATAGAATAAGGACGGCCTGCCAAGTACCTGCAATGAATTTTCAAATTAATCTTCGATAAAACAACATTTATTGCATTTTTTTCTAGTGCAATTCTAAAGAAGATTAACAATTATCAAATAGATCGACTGATTAAGAAATCAAGAGGAAAGAATAGGAACTAAAGGAAATCTTTTGGAAGCTATTAGTGCAAGACGGGACCATTCAATTGGACGTAACATGAGACATAATGATCTGATAAAGGCGAGCATCGAAAACCTAGGCAATGAAAAGAATGGCAAAGGATGGCCTCTAATAAATTTTAACACTAACAGAGAAAATGAAAGATGAATAAACGGTAATAAATACGAGCATATACACATTTTATACGATAAATGAGTTGAAAGTACAGCTACAATAAGTAAAGCTCAGGACTTCTGACCGATGATAGTAATTATGGAGATGAGAGTGGAGATAAGAGGAAAAGATAAGGCATAATTAATCTTTAGACTAATTTACACTTCGATTTACTCACAAGCAGCGCTAACTCTTGATTTCCTTCTGCTCTGATGGGCCCTAAGTATTCCTAAATATTAGCCAACTCCGCTCACGAAGCTCAGTTCTGTCCACCCATTTCCGTTTTCATTCATGAAACCTCTTCACCCTTCAATGCCTACCTTAGGTTCTCCACTCTGCGATGGACCTCTTCATCTCGTAAAACCTCACTACATACTCGTTCCACAAACTCTTTCTAATCGATATCACGTGCTTAGGCTTCACTTGGTGGAACGACATATCTAATGTGCTAAATGAATCACTTAGCAATGTCGCACAAAAACTTTTATTGCTCCGACCCAGGGTTTATGTGATTCTTTTATTATTACTAAATGGTTCTTTCTGATCCCGCAAACAACTCTCGCAGTTACATCATATAATTTTTTACATGCCTATTCTGAGCTTTAATATATTGTCTAACCAAATTATGATCTTAATGGACAATTTCAAGAACAATAAATTATATTATTATTTTTTTCACCACACCAATTTTGCCGGTTTTAGGAGAGGTACGGGTTACACCAAGCACTCTCGTCTTTATATTCTGAATTTAAAAGTTTTCTGAGAGTTCGAAAAGTATTTAAAATTCCTGCTTTTTATATCGTAAGGAACAGGTTTTTCGGTATTTAATATTTTTTAGACCTTGATGCATTGGTGCATTGTTATTATTATTACTATTATTATGATTATTACCCAAGATTTAAATTAATAACTTCTTGTTCGAGTTGGTAGGCACTCTGAGAGAAAAGAAATTATATTTATGGTGATCAAGACCAGAACCTAACCTTTTTCAAATGAAATTTCTATGGTACAAGTACAAGTACATGGTACAAGTACGAAGTACAGACCATTCACCGTTGCAGCATATAGGAAGACGATGGTTTTCTGCGCAGCATTTAAAACTCTCCCGAGACCTTGCGTGGTTTTTTTCACAACCACACAGGCCAGGATTTCAAAGGAGTGACGTCAGGTCATCTTCTCCGAGAATGCCGCGGGGCGGCCAGAAAGAAAACGGGAATTAGACTGACTGAGTGAGTAGGGTGTAGCGTGGCTAAAGGTTGTCTGGTTAGTTCACCCTCACTATGGAAGGCGGGCAGTGGCGGCTTGCCCATAAGGACTCTCGGACGCCGCCCCTCCCAAATATTTGAAAAAGTAAAAAAAATAAATATCCATTAATTTATAATTAAACATCTAATTAATCAAAGTGTTTTTTCAGTCCCATACATCGAAAGTATTGGAAAAACACGAAAAGAAATGGCGCGAGAAGTTCGTATTTGTAGCCGTGGGGCGCTGGCCAGAACGTCCCAATCCATCCCCATGCAGTTATATGGAGAGTGGTAGTGGTGGGGGCCGCTGGTGCTATGACGCGTCTAACGTTGTGTCTTATGGAGGTCTTGGGACGTCGTCCGAGAATGCGCAGAGCGACGTGTGAGTTGATATCGCTGCGCAGGCCGGCGGGCGTATAAACTGGCGTCTACTTGGTGCTGCCACAGAAAAGGGACGTACGGAATCAGAATGGTCACTGTACTGGGTGTAGTTATACGATTTTAATTTTTAATTACTGGTAAGTATTGATACAGAAAATAAATTATCTCATTATACTTGCGTTTTTGGGTGTATGAATTCCGGAACACATAAAATCCAACCAGTTAAAGGCCGTATTGACGTAGGAAAACTATTCTCGAGTATTTGCCACAGTTCCGTTATGATTACGAATTTCAAGAACCTTGGGGAAACTAATGTTATAATGTTTAGGCCTGAACAATGTATTCATATCTTCCCGATGATTAGAAATGCGGTACCTATTTTTCAGATAAATTTATCAAAAGACCTGCAGTATTAGGAAAAATCAGTTAACATTCCCCACTGATTTATAATTTAAGAAATAGGTGCGTGCGTGATAGGGTGAAGGATTAAACATGATTTAACCCGTAAAACGTGACTTTAAATAGAGTCATTCAATGAATGTCAAGAAGTTTCGCGTACAATGCACCTTTTGTGTGTAGGTTCATCATTTTTCTAGCCGTCCTTGTTGTATTAGTTCATGTTCACCTAATTCCTCAGTGGCAGAGCGGTAGCTGTCTGACGGAAAATGTCCACTTGGGTCTGATTTAAGTGGCTTCGAAGAGTTCATATCAGTGCGGAGATCCTTACAGCTCTTATTTGTGGTTCAGAGCCGTCTTCTTTTACGATCTAGAATTTATTTTCTATTATATCATGGCAATGATTTCGAAGACATGGTTATTCCAAGTGCGACCCGTTGGCGTTTCGTGTGTTTGCCACATATGAATCTTAGACTCAAGGAGATGGTGCGTGACGTCTTTTGTTTGCTTGAGTGCCTTTGCTGACCTTAAATTCGTCCCTCAGCTGAATCATCATTTGTGGACCACGACTTCTATCTCCCTTGAGTCTTCCTTATAGTAACGCAAGACTCTCCTTAAGAACGGAGTGAAATGAGTTCAGACATCATTTTTGAGGAGTTAACTGTGCTTAATTGCCGATTAAGAAGTTTCTTAGTGCTAAGTGTACATTCAAGAAGACAATTTTGAATTAATCAACAGTGCTCGTTTTTGTTTTAGGGAAATATAGGGAAAAATTGTCCCCAAATCTGTGTCCTGGCACCTTGTTCTTTTTGGTCGTATTTTTCGTCGGCTCATTTTGTGTCGTCCCTTGTTTATTTATAGACTAGCGCCCTTGCTATGTGTTCAATCGGAAAGAAATGGTTGTCCGGCGCTGATTTCAACGAACGTGTAATTGATCACTTTGCTGGACAAAAGGAAAGAAGGATGGACTTGTGCAATATAACTAAAGGCATGTGAGTATTTCAGATTTTGTTAAAAATGTGTGAGAAATATTTAATTATTGATTTTAAATCATACTGTATTCAAGAAGCAACGCGAACACCGCAATCAAAGTTTACATCTACAATAGCAAAGCGCGCGCATTCTAGTAGTGTTTGTTGCCTAGTGGAAGTCAGTGACACTCCCCTCCCTCCTCAGGTGTTACAAGTGTCATTGCTACCTAAATCTTTGCAAATGTCGAATAGATTTGACAAATAACGCATTATGATTGCAAAACGAACAACATAAGTGTATTGCGGGCATATCCGCACGAAGAATGTAGGCGCTAAAACCTAAAGTTACGTATTTTCGTTTGTATTTGCAAAATATCGCAGCAATTATATTTTTATTCTTCAAGATCATTGATCAGTATAATCGAGAGTCCGGACTAAGCGGATCCGCATGAACGAGAGTCTACCGCATTTAGTATTTATTAATCAAGCTTTATTAGGAAAACTAGGTATTTTTGTTGAAAAAAACGGAACATATGGCATTACTAAATTTTATTCCTAGATTGCCGTAAAAACTTAATAAAATACACGAAATATTAAAAAAGTGGAGTGGTGCCCGGTGGAGTGCGCCCCCCCAGGCATTTGACTCACGAGCCGCCACTGAAGGCGGGAAAAGGTCAAGAGGGGTAATATGATGTATTAGGCTGCGGCACGAAACAGGATATGCGTATTCGGCGAAGATACCTCGCCGAAATAAAGCGGCTTTTATTCATGGAGGTCCGCGGAGAGCTAATGGGTTCAATAGGTGGGTAGGCGGCTGACGACTGATTGTGATCTCATTATTGGCATTTATCGTGGATTGTTTAGAGACAAGGGAGGTGAGTTAAGATGGCTGGCTTAGAAAGGATTTGATCGCCAACCTGAGTGAATCCTGCGCGAACCAGAACCCGGAAGTCAGATTCTTGACGAACGCTTGTATCGACTAAGCTATTCAAGCGTAGGCAGTGGGAAACCACGATGCAGGGAAAACATGCCACATGGAGTAATTTACAAGAGTAACAGACAATTTAAAAAAAACATTAAACTTTCTATATTCATTCTTTATTTAAATGATATCATAGGTCAATGAAGCGCACCAACAATAAGCTATACAGTGGCGGATACAGATAGGGGGCGCAGGGGGCGCTCCCTCCCCCTTGCGGGCCCGCCCGTATTGCCAAACATTGCAGAACCACAATTATAACCTTTTTTATTATATAAGATGACATTGTCTTGTATATGTGTGTAATAAATTTAGTTAAAATTTTCTTAAACCCTGCATGTAACTTGATCATTTTTTATTAGGATAAAAGTAAAGGTAACTCAAGATATCTTTTGCACCCCCCTTGAGTTTTTTCTATACTCGCTACAGCTATAACATGCAGTGAGGGTTTTACGGTATATTTTCGAGGTACAAGTCACATATAATGAAATAATTTCCATGTAATAGCCTAAAAAATATTTTATCGATTAATTCTCGTAAAAATGAAAATAGAAAGAATAGTGATAGAAATACGAATTTTGATGGTAAGAAAAATGCTTATGGTCGAAATGTAGGGGCGGTTCTGGAGTGACAGGGGGCCCTCGACTCGGGCTCATAATTAGGCCCCCAGCAGATTCGTGGGTCCTCCCCCAGAAAATTTTAGGAAATTGCCCGGAAATGAATTTTGACGCTATTACGATTCTTAAAAAACTAGATAAAAGTTAGTAAACAATAGCAATTCCTTAATGAAGCAGATGTCCATGTCTTTCACAATGAGCACTCTTTAATTTTTATGACAGGGAAGAAGAGCCCTTTTGAATAGAACTTAAGATCTGTTTAAATTTCTATTAATATCAACGGAGCATCTAAGCTTAAAAAATACTGCTAATGGTATAGTTTATGTAGCACAAATACCCTCACTTAAGAAGTATTTTCGGGCAATCGGAACGAAACCGGTTCAATATCCATCAATTCATACCCGACCAACATGGTAATCACCAACGGGATCCCAAAATAATCTCCACTGTGTCAGAAAAAAAGATATTACATGAGACAGGCCAAACGGGGAGCAAAAACACCCACATCTCTTCCAAATACGACCGTAATCCTCTACCCACCTTCACTCCCTCTCTTCAAGTACACAAGCACGCATGCAGGAAATGCGGACTAAGTTTAAATCAAAACAATCATCCGTTATTATGCTGAAAGAGACGAACCATTGGTCATAATTATTTTCATTTGGAATGACGATAGGTCACTTGCGGTTTCCCTCTTTTGATTCCGCACTCGAATTTTATGGCAGGAATTAATTAATTCCTAAGGCAATATAAAATATTTAAAAGTGAAATCTCTTTCGAACGTCGCGAGAAAAGATAATGATTCAAGAGTCTCCTTAGCACTTACAGCACTCAAGTTTAAATAATATTAGCCTTTGTAATTACCCTCGCCAACTTGAATTGGATTATTTTTAATAATCAGGAAGAATCAGCAGTTACTCGACACACGTAGTTAAAGATACGACACCTCTGACTATGAATAAGTATTTTCCAAATAAAAATTACTTATAAGCGCCAAACTTGCTTTACGCGCGGGAATATTCTGCAGCCTCCGAGGAAAACAGAAGCAAAATAATGTGTACCTTGTTATATTAAGAGTTGCCACATATTAATATTAAATTCAACATAAAGAGACAGCAATTTTCGACACTTTTAAGTAGCTTAACCTGAGTGGTAGCCTGGTGGGTTGTGCCCTTGGCTGCTGACCGAATTTTCCTCGATTAAAATCCCACTTCCCGAATACCCGGATAAAATACCGGATTAAAACCCTTTACATATCCCTAAACAAAAAGTTCCACAAGGAGCGAGACGGCCCAAGGAAAGGAATTCTCTAAACTGAATGCTAAACGAGTGAGAAATAAAAATCGAGGATTCAAGTGTGATGGAGTGGAATTTTTCCTTATTGAAATAAACACTTGCAATTGCCCACGATTATAAAATTTATTACGATCAAGGTTTCCATGTTACTACAACCTCCAAGATAGTAATATTGAAACTTAGGACACAATAAATCTTATAATCGTGGAAAATTGCAAGTATTTATTTCAATAAAGGGATTTAAATACTCTGCAGCTTCTAAGAAAAACACGCCTAAAAATTATTTTGACTTTGTTATACAATTTTAAATTGACGTATTCTTTGTTATTTGTGAGTTTTTAAATACTATGGCTGAGGACAGGATGAGCTCTACCCTCACCCAACTAAACCAAATTTCAGATCGAATCGCGCGAGTAGTAAATCCTTCGTTAAGTACGGTTACAGTTCTGTCGAAGAAGTTCTTAAGCCATGAATGGAACTGATTTAAATGCTATTCAGATTACTTTCATGACTATTTCATCACTCTCCGAGAAGTGATTCAACCAAGAGAAGAGAACGATACATTTCTGGGCAGGTGGCATCTATTAGCCATATCTTAGGAGAGGCAGAGCAAAGGTGATTCAGTTCGAATCCGTAATGCTATGCAAAAAGAGAATGCGAACGGCGGCAGAGCTTTTGATCCGTAGACAGTCTTGCCTATGGTGAAAATAACTATACGAAGCCTTTTGTGCCTCGCAGCGATTTAAATGAGCCCCACTTCGTGAAGAGATCATGGGGTATGACATCATCACGAAAAATACAATCACTCACATCATGCTCAAGGTCACTATGGGTGGAAGAACTTCGAGGCGAATAGAACACGAATGATGAACGGTTCAAGGCAAAAATTCCTACCCATTGCTAAAATAAAATTCCTAAGCCTAAGGGAAATTATTTTTAACAATGACTAGCAGGTCACCCGGCGTGGCTCAGGAAGAATCGTATCTTCTCAGAGCAGTGGCGCAGCGAGGGGGGGGGGTTTGGGGGATAACCCCCCCCCCCCCCCAGAGCTCATAAAATTTTTTAAGTTTAATGTATTTTATTTATTTAGATTAATATTACTCATAGAATAGTGTAAGGATCAATAAAATATCCCTCAGAAGGCCGTAAAACTCACCATTTTTAACTATTTATCTTAATTTTTTTTCCGGCGAAGGGCCCTCGCACCTCCCGCTTACCCTGGCAGGAATGCTATACCCCCAGACACCCCAGTATTAGTTGCGCCTGAAACTCCCCCTAGCCTTAAATCCTAGCTGCGCCCCTGACTTAGAGAAGTGGGAAACTTGGAATTCATAGTCGAATGGCAGGAGTTTTAGGTAAAGGAATAAAGCAGGTATATGATATAACAGCAAACAATAGAAAAAAATTATTTCCATACACCGTGCACGGGATCAGCTTATACCCCGCTCCACCACATTGATCGTTATGCATGTCCGTACGTGCGTAGACCAAAAACCTCGCGACGACGCGTCGTGTGAACGCGTACCCCAGCAAAAAGATTGCACCAAGAGGATTGATAGTTAAGTGTAGAATCCTTTGAGTTATGCTTTCCCTTTGATCTTGTCAAGAGATATGTCTACATGACAGGATGCCAAACAACAAAAGTTGTATGACGTGACGTAACTAACTATAATGAGAATACGACGCAAATGACGCGTTGGACACAACCAAAAGTTATACTACGGGCTTTGAAAGCATGAGATGCACCTATGTACTAAATTTGGTTGCAATCTGTTAAGCCGTATGGAAACGCATTGCGGACAGACAAACAGACATCCTCTTTTACATATTTCTACCAATAATGATTTATGTCGCACTATGCATCAACCTGTATACGTAAAAGTACGGCGGTGAAAATTAATTATTTCATTCAAATAAATATTTCCAAGAATTGATATTTTTCAACTGCTTTGAACTCAACTTTTTCCGGTGAAATCCGCTAGTGCAGGCGCAAAATGAAAAATAATTAGAATCCACCAGCTGTTTAAGTGAATAAAAAACATGCACGAGATAAAATTATGCATAAGAAAAATTTATGATCACAGCAAGAACGAAACCTTTGATACCCAGGACGAAATCGCGAGAAAAATGACTTTTTTATTTTACTGATTGGAACATCTATATACTTCTGATTGGATGAAGATCAAATAAAGAAATAATCTAATAAGATAGAACATCGTTCAACTATAGTTCTGAACAAAATTAATCCTTTAGATAAATTATGTTCAGATAAATAGAACACATTAATCTATGAAACTTATCTATTATTTATTTTCGTAAAAGCGAAGCAAAAATAAAATATGCACATTTTTGTTACATCTTTTTGTACTCACTTAATCTTGATAGGAAAAAATGAGGCACTTGAGATTTTGGTGCGCTTAAGAAGAGAGAAAAAACACCACGGGCACTGAGATAGGGAAAGAAATAAGTCCCTAACAAAATACCGATGAATGATGTAACATAGCACTGATCGGGTACCGTGAAGTAGGGAATAATCACTGACGCGCAAGTTACAAATTGAAAGCTACACCTGATTATTCCCCCGCGAATTTTTTTTTTATTCTAGTAGTTTTAGATAACATCACTAGCCTCGTACGTCTTAGAAACGTCTCTAGTACCAAGAAGGTTACCTAGGAAAGCATGCATGCGCTGAATTAAAATAGAAATATTTTTTTTAACTTTGATAGCCTCTCACTTGAAGTGAAAATACCCTAATCTTGATAAACACGGAAAGCATGTATTGGTACAAAAAAAAGTCGTAGGACCTAATCCCTAACTTTAATGTTCGTCTATATTCCAATGGTATTACGAAAATTATATCATATTTTGTCAAACTGACACTAGTATTCTAATATTAACTTTTTTCAAATGCTTAGACAAGCAATGCCGAAAGAGCCTATACAAAAATGTGGATTTTAAAATAAAATTTCCGAATACTGTAGCACGGGAAGCCTATTCCTTGTCACGTCAGTTGTTAACTACAATTACGACATCATATTTGGGACATTTCATGAAAATGACTCACACTCAATTCCTCCCTCCAACTTTCTCAGTGTCCTACGGATTGCTCTACTTGAAGTACCCTCACACAGCAATCGGAGATATCGGTCTAGCTCTGAAAAAACTTCGCCATTACGTGGGATTTGAACTCGAGCTTCCCTGATGGAGAGCCAACATTCTAATCACCTCAAAAAACCTATCCCATTACGCCATACTCATTGCTCTGACGGCGGTTAGTGATGATATGAGACTATTTATCATCAATTTCGGATTAGGTAAGTAATTTAGTAGATATTAAGTGCTAAAGTTGAAGGAAAAATCTCGCATGGAAGATCAAGAGACAGGGCCGTAGCCAGATTAATGGCGGGGGAGGAGGGGTACACATGTTGTCATGTCGGGTAACAAGTATGCGTTACTGGGGGCGGGGTATAATTTATTTCTTTAATTTATTTAACACCAAAAACAGTACTAAGGCTTTTACATTGGGTTTAATAAACAAATTAAATTATGTAAATATAATAAAAAACAAGTATAAGAATAATCTCATAAATAACAACCATTTACAACGTATACAATACATACAAGAGGTGGGTATCAAAAAGATAGTCTTTTCAATTGGTTATTGAAATTGATGCGGGAGGCAAAGAGGTCAAAAGAAGAATAATTATTTGCGATGGAATTGAAAATAGAAGGTAAGCGGTAAAAGAGGGATCTACGGGATATTGCCAGAAGGAATTTGGGCTGGCGCAGAGCGTCAGTATTGCGGTTCCGCGAGTTGGAATGCGGAGTGAAAATAATGTCAGGAGATCAATGCATCTGAAGGACCCATTCATGATGCGGTAAAGAAATTTGATGTCGGATGTAAATGGGCGGTGAGTGGGGTGTAATAATCCAACTGAGTGAAGTATGTCAGCACGTGAAGAGAGTCTGAGGTGAGGTATGCGATGTCATACTATTGCTATGAAGAAATTGAGCGGATGATTGAGTAGTTTTAGTGTGGTGGGATAATGAATACAATCTTAAAATGCCAGCAGTTCAAGATGATGGATAAGATAAGAGATCGGACAAGACAGAAGTACTTGAGACATATAAATAAGGGCAAAAAGAAGAAAGATATCAAGGAACAGAAGGTTTGGAAAAGGAAGAAATGGAGGGCTATAGAATTCCAATCTTAGGATTGCACTACTATGAATTAATACAATATGTAATACGCTATGCAAACTCGAAGTAAAAAATTTTCAGTGAAAAATGGCGGTGAGGTGCACTTACAGATATGACTCATTAATGATTAGGTGCAATCACCTCAGACAATTTTTTGCAGCAAAGATAAAGCTAGTTCCCATTGACATTGAAAACATAAAATAAGGGAGAGTTATAGCAGCAAGGCTTTGCTAACCGATGTTTTCTTAGAGATACGTTATGTAACGAAGATAAACTATTTAGTAACCACTTTCCACTTTGACAAGTCATAATACTTTGAAGGAGCTTTCATCTGAAGACAGCCAAGATGAAAATATCAGCAGTATTTAAAATGAGATGAAGTAAAAACTGTTAATTATCACGAGGAAAACTTCATCGTTTTCACTGGGTATTACTCTCCGTTATTACAAAGCTAGGAAATTCATCAAAAGCATTATATTTTCTTACAACTAACCTTTTCTCGCACCTAATTCTACACTTTATACTCACAAATCTACTTCAGCGGATAAATACAAAGCTACTGCTAAGCAGCTCATGAAGTTTCATTTCGGAGATTGGGTTGGTGTGGTGGCTGGAGTGATGGCTTCCCACCCCGTGGGCTCGGGTTCAAATCTCGGCGGTGGCATAGAATTTTCAGTGACTGCCCGATCTCTGCTTGATTGTTATGTGGAGTACATTTCAAGGACAACACTCCGTCCGTCGAATGGGACGTTAAGCCGTGGTCCCCTTGGTGCCTTTCGTTAAGAGCAGGCTAATGCCGACGCCGGGTTTCTCTCCATCCTTCCTTACCTACCCTTCCATCATGGCGCAAGTGACCTAAGCTGACGATCGCCTCCTTCAATTGCCATACCAAGTTTCATGTCAAACTAAATCAGGCTTTCAAACAACATTTGAAATAGAAATGAGGCAAATCATAGCGAAATTTCAAAAAGAAAGTTATTGATATAAAACAATGCATTTGCGAAATAGCTTCCAGCCCAGAAAAAATGTTTAACAATAACTCAGGGAACAACAGCAAAAAGGCGCTTAGGGCAGGAAGGAGAAAAGAGGAACTTCAGTACCCCCCTTAATTTCTCCAAGTATCCCATAATATTGAGCAGGACCGACTGAGCACAAGATGATTTAATACATAACTCGATTTTAATGACTTTGGATATCCCAGTATTTATATTACAAAAAGAGTTACAAATGCCCTATCAAGGTTAAAAGTTATGCAAAATTCTCTGAGCTTAATTTGAGAACCATAGCACATGTATTTTGATGTATTTGTTAAATTTGAAATTTATTTAGCATAATTATGCAAAAGAAAATAATCAAAAGTTTGTCGAATCGGTGATGCCACCCGTCCGTATTATAACACATATATACTAAAGCTGGTGTAGTTCTCTCCTCTCGCCTCAACTCAAATTACAGAGATCAGATTACATTATTATTAACAAGAAGTATGTTTTTAAAACAGCATTCTTCATACTGAGTTTCATGTTCTAAAAGCTACACACTGACGAGCTTTTGGAAAAAACTAAGAGAACAATTGTTATCCATAAGCCTCTTCCCACTTCCTTATTTCGAGTCAAACTCACGAGGACGTATCGGAACCACACTTCCTCACATTTGAAAGCCTGTGACTGATTCCACGCGCGTGTAAATTGGGTGAGTGTACCTACGGACACAATGGACTCGGTGTAACATTCTTATCGTCACTCTTCACTGAAACGCACCAAAGAAAACTTAACCCGATTACCACTTTCATTTTTGTAAACAGGAAACCCTATATGGTCAGCCCAATATGTCGTCATGCTTTCCGGCTGAGGGAATCCCCAGCACAGAACGTTAGGCATCAACTTGCTCGGTATAACCACTTCGAGTTATAGAGAATTCCACTGCAATATTTCAGTTGACATTATAACATGATTTGACTTATTGTGAAGCATCAAAAATTCAATTGTAACATATATTTTCGATACTTGCGATTAACCAAGTGCGTTCATTTTTCTGCATCCTAGGATTCTTTCCTTCTTTTTACTATTTACCTTGGAGAATAGAACGATTATTCAAACTCACGGGACCGAGGTTCCATTGTCACGTGAGTGGTTTAAGGGGACTGGGGCAGCAATAACTGTATTGCCATGAAGCGGAATAATTGGACTGTCCAGATAAACATCTTTTTACGACCACGCCAATAATACACTATTTCCCTGTAACATATAAGGAAAGATAATTAAAAGATGGGATTCAAAAGTCTCGCGGCAATCAAAGCCATAACAAATTAATACTTCAATGTAACATGATTTGGCATATTATGAATCATCAAAAATGCAATCGTAACATATTTTTTCGATACTTGCGACCTACAAAGTACGTTAATTTTTCTAGAAGACCTTAAAAACTATATTGATATGATTATATCTCACTTGGAATAAGAGCTTTTCGGTGATTAATATATATTATGAAGTGTTTTCTTCTACGCTCCATGAGTCAATGAGTTATATTGCATAAGGTATACATACAAAACTAATCTGTTAGGTGTACTTGTTCACTTTTCATTTTCTTGCGATGAAAAATTGCAAATTTTCAGGCCATCCCACATTTTTTCCACAATTTCACGTAAAAAAGCTTTACTGGTAACTTAAGACTTGCGTCTACGTACGTGATTAAAGCAAAATATTTTATTGAATGAAGGAATCTGGACTAACGCAATTACCCATCAATGACTAAGTTACTGCTTTACTATTACGGCATACCGAAGCACAGAATCGCAATAGCCACTAATATTGTACTCTACATAGCGCAAAAGTCACAACAAATTAAAAGTTTTGTACTAAGCTATAAGTATAATAGCACTTTTTTAAAACAAACATACTCATCAATTTTTAAATTATAATTTCATTGTTTCCAATAGCCGCGTTTCGTACGGTCATGTGCAAGTCTAAGATATCTTAGATAGTTTATTCATGAAGAAGAAAGAAATATCTGAGAACTGACGAGTTAGGTTGACACTTCGTTTCATTTTTAAAACTCAAACAGTTGAAAATTTCCATGAGTGGGTATGGAAGAAAACAGGTACTGTACATACCTATTGATGAATACTATTGAGGCTAAAAATTTGTCTTGACTGAGTATGACAAAAGTTCAAATTGTTGTCAATTCAAAATGAGGTTAAGGTAAAAAATGAGGTAGGAAGGCAGTCACACGGCCAATTAATCGCTACGGTATAGCTACCGATTTTGAAGCTACTGGAGTGTAACATTTATTTTTTGCAATCGTTTCCCTGCCCTTTCTCCCAAAGCAGTAACGGTGATGACCGTGAAAAAGGAGAGCCTTGTGATGGGGGAACAAATATTCCAAAAAAAAAACATAGAAAAAGCACAAACCGCCAGTAGTTCAATGACAAATTAAGCCAACACGGCTAACAAGATAGGGCACGTTTTTTAACCCTCATATGGATTTACAAAATTAGTTACGTCGTTGGATTCTCGGCGCCGCAGCGGCGCCGCGTCATTTTTTGCTATTATCTTTCAAAGTTAGCCAGAATTTACAAGTTTTCCGATTGATAATGGTAAATACATCTATTATCTTTATTTCTTACCGTGTTTTGCTAGATTTAAACCCTTATTGTAGAAGTTATAACAAAAAATCTTGAACGCTGCATTCTTTTCCATTTCTTGCCGTAATGCTCTTTATTTCAGTTCCCTTTGTTTGTTATTTTTGAATGAAAGTTTTAATTTAATGTGTTATTGTTGTTTGAAATATTTTTCTGATATGCAGAGCTCGACAAACTCCGCTTTTTAATGTTTATATTGTTTATAATTTTATGTATCTAAATACTAAAAATGATGACCGAATAAAATTCGTTTATGCCCATATTGCATAATTTTGCTTCACTACGTCCACCCATTTGTTATATCTTTGCAGTGTATATAGAAGGATAAGTTATTATACGTTAATAATGGAACAGATAGGTTAAGTGAGAAGAGACGAGTGTTACTTTCGTGATTTTTACTAGATTCTGGCGATCAAGACAAATCTTACGAATATTCTGGGAGCTTATGTCCTGCATTAAAAAAATCAAGTCTTATGGGTTTTGAAATATAAATAATATGGGATGACAAGCGACGTGTCAAAGAACCCTACGCTTCTTTGGAGTTGAAGCTAGAAGAGTCGGTACTCTTTTCCTACCACGGAGCCCTATTCCCCCACTGGGGACGTGTAGCCCAAGGAAAAGGTTTCCTTAGATATGGACGGGTAAATGTTTTGCGTGGGAGTGCATCAGATTAGGTTTTACTCCTGGATTGGTGGGAAATCCAAAAAAAATAAATTCTTAGAAGTATGTGTTATTGGTGGTAGGGGAGAAGGAGCAGCTGCCTTTTTTTCGTCCAGCTCTGCGTGAGAAACCGATGAAAGAATGCTTTGGGGTGACAAAAATACCCTCACTTTGGAAGGACTTCCCTTACATTTTCTTTCCGTTTTCTTTCTTAGCGTTTCACTGACCCAAACATTGAGACTGTCCATACCTTCCCACTAAGCTCCCTTATTCGTCATTCACCACCTTCTTCCCCCCACCCACAGAACTTGATTGAACTTCTCTCCACCCTAATGACCCACCGAGCTAGACCTTCTCGGAATGAAGGGAGGGCCACCGCGGGGCGTTTTGACAAGGCTTTTGTTCCCTGTCCCTCATGCAGCGATGGAAGGAAGAAGAAAAAGCATGCTTTTGTATCTAATTGCCTCCTTGCACTCCCAACCTTTTCCGCAATAAGGATTTTCTACTCCTACCTGTCCTAACGATCTGGGTATTCCCCGATCCTTGGCAGTCGACACACTACCACCACTTCACCTCAAAACAACCTCTTGGCATTCCTTCTCCTTTCTCCTCCTCGCTCACCCCTTTACGTTAGTAACACCCCCAATGCATAAAACATCTGTGCATTTCAGTACACAAAGAAACGAGAAATATGTTCACAAATTTTCACCTCACGGTAAATTGTCTTTTCACCTATTCATAATGAAACGATTTTTACCATGTGAAGTCTAAACTCATCGTCAGGAAAGAGAAATTATTTTCTATCACACAATTAGTTGGGTAGTTATCTGGATTTCACCCCAATGGTAAACTGTCACGTCATCAGTAACTGTATTAACGCTTGCAATTTTGTATAGACTATCTTAGACGCAAAGGGATTTTTTTTCGAATGAAAGGTACAAGACATATAACAATAACTGTGCGATGTGTTCTTCACGGTAGTCGGTGAAATTTCTGAATCTCCTGGCAAGTTACAGTTACTCATTCAGCGAGAAATATTCACACAACGGTGAGGAAGCATTATTCTACGAATTCGGATAATGCATTGTGTTAAATTTTTCTTAGAATTGCGGCTTGGAGTAATTCTAAACAGAGTCACCCTAGGATGTACCCAAAGGCGACTATCACCATGGCAGGTACGTGGGCGCGGAGCGGAGAAGGTGCCCAAGCAAAACTAAGTCGGAAGCCACGGAAAAAACAAGGAAAACTTGGCTAGCCATGAGTTTCTATGAATAATTCTTGCGAAAAGATGAAGTTTTGTCAATGAACATTACAACGAAGCAAACATAATGATTCTTAGCTAAAAGAGGAAGCACAATTGGTATTGTAATATTTTCCTTTTGTTAAACAATTTCACTTGGTTTATAAGTTAAAAAAATAAATAATAGGATTATAAATGTATTATTGCATTTCATATGAAACATAATTGCTTTGACATTAGCGTTGAGAGTGCAGACCCTGACGTAGCGACGAGGAAATTCTCGGCCCAAGCAAAACTAAGTCGGAGGCCCATGAAAAAACAACTTTGACTAGCCATGAGTTTTTATGAATAATTCTCGTAAAAAGATGAAGTTTTGTCAATGAACATCATAACGAGGCAAATAGATTGATTCTTAGCTAAAATAGAAAGCAAAATTGGTATGGTAATATTTTCCTTTTGTTTAACAATTTTATTTTGTTTATAATGTTTAGAAATATAAATAATATGATTATAAATATATTATAGCATTTCATACGAAACATAATTGCTTTGACATTAACATTGAGAGTGCAGTCAACGACGTAGCGACGAGGAAATACTGAGCGCCGCAGCGGCGCCGAAAATCCAACGACGTAACTTTTTCCATTAGAGGCCAATAAAATGTAAACTATAGACACTACGCTAACAAAATTTTATATTTAGACGCAAAAAGCAGAAAAAATAGACTACTGAAAATTTCAAAATGATTCATTGGAATGGAAAATTTTTACACCACTTTTAAAAGCACGAGCGCCGCTAAGGCGCAGCGAATCCATATGAGGGTTAAAATTAGCTTCATCGTAGGACTGCATTAAAAGAAGCGTTCACTGGAGCATTCAATTTCGGATCGGATTCAAGCGGATTGATCTGGTGGCCAGTGTGTTGGCTTCCCACCCCGTGCGCTCGGGTTCAAATCCCGGCAATATCAGAGAATTTTCAGAGACGAATTTTTTGCCCAATCCCTGCTCGAATGTAGTCTGGAGGACAGAGAATCAGGACCCAAGGGGGGTCCTCTGAGGGTTAAAACGCAACGGGGCCGGGAACCAGTTCAACTGATACGCCCGCGCACCCGGGGAGGGGAGTGGAATAGGAGCCCAACGACGCCTTCAGGGTAGGGATAGGGATGGAGAGGCGGGATAGGGTATACCCTCGCCGCTATGGAAGCGACCAGGGCCCACTACTAGAGAAACGATAATTTGTTGTGCTAACGATTTTGGAAGATTTTTCTATAAAAGAGAAAAATCCAATGATCAAATCGTTGGATGAGTGTGGAGGACATTTCAAGCGCAACACTTCGCCCGCCGGGTGGGACGTTAAGCCGTGGTCCCCTTTTCGCCTTTCGTTAAAAGTAGGCTAATGCCGACGCCGGGTTTCTCTTCATCTTTCCTTCCAATACCCTTGCCTCATGACACAACAGCTGTCGGTCGCCCCCTCCAAATACCATAACATTGGAGCTTCAAATGCTTCCACAAAAGTGATCTCCACGTTCTAAAGAAAAACCACGCCCACAAAGAACGCATAGAGACGCACGTAACTTCATCTGCATGGATAAAATCAGTTTCAGTCTTTCGAGTGGCTAAACCCCGACTCGTGTCATCCTTTCACGCTGTGCAGGGTGAGTGGGCGGGGGCTTAGTGCATCACGGTAATAAAACGCGGCACTTGAAAACACCGCCTCGGACATCGAGCTGAACCGATTACGTCATGAGAGCGCAAAGTGGAAGGTCGCTACCGTTTCGGAATTTCCAGCACTGCTTTCAGTGGAAGAAGCTCGCCACCGCAGAAAGAGACACACTAAACGTTTACAATGTCATAACATTCACTTCGTTTTCAAGGAGACACTTCTGAGGACGGAGAAATGGTTGGGAAATTACTTGAGTTGGAAGAAAACGGCCTTGGTTGTTCAAGTATTAGGAGAATTTTTAAAATTTCACTTTTAAAACAAACGCTGAAAACAGCCTCCACATTAAGGTGCTATTCAAGAGGAAAAATCTTATATATAAAAATGAATCGCAAAATGTGTTGGTAAGCGCATAACTCAACAACGCCTGGACCAATTTGGCCAATTCTTTTTTTAAAATGTTCGTTGAAGTCCAAGGATGGTTCTTACGGCGAGAAAAAATCGAATAATTGCCGGGAAAACCCTAAAAACAGCCCCTTTCTTTTTCACATACAAACGTTTTCTAACTAAAACGTAGAATCAATTTGAGCTTTATTGCTATTATATTAAGTTCATATTAAATTACAAGCACTCACTGTTATCTAAGAAATGTAGGCGTGTAATGTAACATTTTAATTACTAACTATATTCAAAATATTAATTAAATTGAAATTACATTTTTTAAATTTAATTCGAGCTGATTGTAAGCCCAGCCGTGGCCCAGCTCGAGTTGACACTTCACTACCGTGTTTGTAAACAAATCTCCAAGCAACTGTTGACAAACGGTAATGTCCGTGTTCCTGTCGAGGAATCGAGTAGTTTTAACTCATTTCCTTGGAATGATTGCAAATTAGTTTCAGTGAGCTCATCAACAAAGAGTTCCAGAACATGATTGATCACCAAAAGAATCAAAGATGGTTGATTTAGCGAGCAAGAACGAAGATGTGGATGACTAAAACGAGGTAAATTCAAATAGTTCGTACTCTGCATGGATTCGATCTTTTAAATGTGTAACAAACGAAGAAGAAATCACCAAATATCTATCTGAATATTTTAAGTCCTTGGACGTACCTGGCTTACCAAGGCACGATTTACAGAAAAATGTAGTTTCTGTGCTCATGATCTTTCGAAGCCTAAACCAACCATAACTATCCAACGGAACGTGTTTGGTCATTAAAAAAATTGGTGATGAATGTGATTCACGCAACTTTACTCAAAGGAAAATTCAAAGGTTAGGAAGTCCTCATTCCGTAGATTCCATGATCTCAACTCATATGCCCTTTTGAGCTTAAACGTATTCAATTTACAATTCGTGTTGCATTCGTGATAACGATTAAAAAATCGCATGGTCATTTTTTCAGTTTTTGGGTTGTTTGTGCTCATGTGCTAATGAAAACCCATGATTTTCTCATGGTCAATTTAGCGTGCTATGTTCACGAGTTGATAAACCATCCTCTGTATTTCTTCCTTCGCTTCAAGTGCGTAGCTAGGATAGGGGGTTTTGGGTGCAGCTAATACCACGGGTCTGTAGGGTATAGAAAACTCGCTAAGGTGAGCGGGAAGTGTGGGGGCACTTCCCCCAGACATTTTTTAAGATAAATGGTTCAAAATAGTGGGTTTTGTGGCTGTGTGAATAGTTAAATATGTTTTGTTTGTTAGTCATCCGTCCCCCTAATATTAATAACATAATCTTTCATAAAAAAATTCTCTAAGCTCTTTGGGGGGGGGGGGTTTATCCCCCAAAACCTCCCCTCGCTGCGTCACTGCTTTGCTTCGCTATATTTATTTAGCATCCGCTTCATCTTGCGCCTGATAACAAAACAAAAACTGTTGTTTCTCAGAAGGTGCTTGACGCAAGACATTAAACCCGAATGTGTAGGGCTCACCGTGGTGCGTTTACGCATGCAGTACGTTTACGCAGTGCATTTTTTCCAAACAGAGATACTAAAACTGGCGCGCCTTAAGTTATTTAATGCGAATGCTGCTTCATAGGGGCTTTTCTTGCACGATTTTGAGCATCAGTCAAGCGTCGGTCTGGGGTCGTGTCAACCTGCCCCCTGAATGGGCCAAGTGTATGCAACAGACTTGGACTTAAAAACATTTTTTTACAGCTAATAACGCAAATAGCCAACAACTGAATGCGTATAATTTTTATTTCATGAACTGCTTTATCAAACCACAATGCCCAAAATTTCTTAAGCTAAAACGTAAGAAAATTTGTTGAAAAAAATCCGCGTAAACGTGCTCCGATTCACCCTATGTAGATTCGATAAAGAAAATGTCTTTCTGACAAGCAATTTTGGTTCTCATTTACGTAGTTTTATTGAATTTGTATCCTTATTTTATTATAATAAATTAAACATGATTAAAAACGATACAGCCGCTCTTGATTTATAAATGGTGTAAGTAAACTGTAAGTTCATTGATTGTTAGGCGGTACGAAGTTCGCCGGGTCAGCTAGTAACATAATAATAATAACAATTTTTATTACTCCACGCACAACTTATATGTCAATAGCAAAATTGAGTTATTTTAGGTAGCCTCGAAGGATAACCTGTTTAAGGCTACCATCCAAAATAATTATATATTATTCTTTACATATAGTTTAGCTCATTTTGTGTTACCTAGGTAATCTATGCTATCAAAGCTTAAAGGCCTGCTTACACGGCACATTAACACGTACGGGTTAATGTCTAAATGTACGAACGCGAAGATGAACGTCAAAATGCACCGTGCAACCACCCAACTTGTGCGAATGCATACACAGAAAATACGAGTAGAACCTGTTCTAATTTGGTTCATACATTCGTACATGTTCCGTTCCGGTCCACAAAAATCATTCATGCAAACAGACATTAACTAGTACGTGTTAATGTATCGATTAAACAGGCCTTAAGAGTGTAGGTATATGAAAAATAACAACGAAAATAGTATTTATAATTCATTTACAATAATATTTTATAACAATATTTGTCCTACGCTTCCTTTAGCGAGAAGCCAAGAATTTGCATTCTGCAAAAACTTTTTCAAAGACTTAGAAATCAAGCATGACTGGGGTAACAAATTAAATTCCTTTGGTCCTACATACAAGAAGCATATTTTGTAACTAAGTCAAATTTGGTTATGGTTAGGGCACACTTCTTTTACGCAGGGTAAAGGGGAAGGGTAGAGTCACTACTTCTAGCATAAAAACATCTTATAGATATATAGATGCCAAAATAAAACAAAATGATTTCAAAACCTCGCTTTTTACAAAAACAGCTGTATAAAATGCACTACAAAGTTAATATTAACCTTTTCATCACTCTGGAGATTAAATCTTGGGTGCTATTCCTCGCTTTGTTCTCCTAGTGATGAAAAACTTATTTTTTACTTTTAAGGGCATTTAAAACGGTTTTTGGACAAAGCGTCTTTTCTTAAACTTTTTTTTACTTTATTTTTACTTTTATTTTATACTTTTTATCAGTGATTCATCTAAGACATTAAACCCGAGCTGTTAAAGAAATTTCTGCCAAAAAATTATAAATAATGACGTCTATCGAGAAAAGTCAAAACTATTTTTCAGTTCGGAAAGTTATTTTATTAATTAGAGCCCAATGGAAAAAATTTTCAAATGTCTCATTACTGAATATTTTACTGTCACCAAAAGCAATAAAAAGTGCAAAATTTCAAGTCAATACGACAATTGGAAGTGAGCTGAAAATCAATTACAAGAGTTCATCGATGAAACAGACCAGTAGACGAAGTAAGATGAGAAAAAGTCTGTAAAAAGAATCCCGACCAAGCTTGGACCATCTCTATTGATCTGCGATTAAATTGGTTTCCTTCCTGATGGCGTTTTATTCCTAGACGACCAAATTCCGACGAGGAAAATTGCAGACTCACCGTCATCTCCTCTATTCACAGTACAAGTCGGAGACAGGATACGAATCACTTGCTAACTCCGATAGTATTCGCGCTAGTCACCTTATTGCTGGCGCATAAGATTATCCGTATTTAAATCCCTACAAAGTGTTATATTTATCAATCGAAAAAAACGAAACGTTTTATTTCCCTCGTCGGAATAAGGCCTGCATAACAGATTATAGGGGCGGTATATTTTTTTCGGAATATCTTTTTCCACATAGTACAACCTGCAATAACAGAAAAGCGCACAGGACAACGCAAGGAGATGGGAGACAATATCCCAGGTAGGACTCGAACATGCGACTCTAATTCGGTAACCTAGACTACCACCCACCTAGTGATGGAAAAATCGATTTCAATTAAAATCTAAAATCGAGTTTTAAATGCCAACGGTCGAGGAAATAGAGATCGAGCCTTGATCTTCGATTTTCGATCTAAACTCAATTTTTTGCTTGTCTTTATAATGACGCTATAGCCGTCGAAACTAGTCGACAGCAAAAAAAGTATGTGGAGCAGTACTGGGTTTTTGCTTCGCCATGAATATCTTATCGTTCCACCCAGTCACGCCAAAATCAATTGATTTCATTCGATTATTCGACTTGTTTGATCACAGTAGCGTCAAAACCGGCCTATGATA
The DNA here is from genome assembly GCF_921293095.1 of Ischnura elegans. NCBI lineage: Eukaryota > Metazoa > Arthropoda > Insecta > Odonata > Coenagrionidae > Ischnura > Ischnura elegans. The sequence continues at coordinate 83,408,690 of NC_060251.1, read as the reverse complement.
ACGTCATCCGTCTCATGTCCGTCCCAGCGTGTAAATAAGATGATTTCGTATAAATTTTATTTTTAATAAAAAAGAGCTTTTGATATATTCGATTAATCAATTTTTAATTCAAATTTCTAATTTTTTGAAAATTTGAGCTTTCTCGTTTCGTTTAAATATCGATTATTCGAAAAATCGATTTTGACCGATATTTTTACATCACCATACCCACCCCAACCGAGGCTAATAAATTAATCTCCATGGAAAATCTCCACACTCGATGATTCAACTCGCAGTGAAGGTTAGTTTCGATAACAGAAGGGGACGCTCACCCCTAAGCCATAGGCGAGCGAGTTCGGCCAATTAAGGGTAGAGTGTTCTTTTCCCTTGACCACCTTCTATTTTGCTTCGTGTGCGCCCAAAGGCGTCAAATGCTCCATCCACTACGCAACCATACGCTATAGAGTTCAGCAGATTGCAAAATTAACTAAGGAAATACGAAGGTAAAATTTCAGCAGTTTCCACGGTGACTTAATGGTACTAAACAAATACATGGTGCTAAGCTGTTGAATAGGTATATTGTTGAAATCTCATTGCTTCCATTGAATATTCTTTATTTTAGATGGCAATATTATGATGCATACCAATAGCGAACGACTTTAGCTAGAAGTAGTGGATAATTTCATGCAATTAACGTCACTAACTTCAATCAAGTGATTAAGTGGCAAACAACATTTTAAAAAGCACGATAAGGTCCTAGCTTTTTATTGGTAGCCTATGTTTTCTATGTTTTCTCTACTAAAATTACGCATATTCAAGATCTAATTTACGCTTTTAATGCACTAAATGTATCATTTCTTTAATTTCTTGGGCAACTTTGCCGGTTTTTGGATGAGATATCCAATTAAAATACTGTGTGGATCATTATTTGGCTGCAATATCGGCATAACACAAATATTAAAAATTTTTATCTTGTATTGCTAAATCTTGAAAGATAAAGTTTTACAAAAAATAACATTTACCATGTTCCTCGATGCAGTAGCCTGAAGACTGTAAGAATAACATTAACCTACGAAGAGTCATACGAAGGGAAATAGTACTTCATTATGTGAACATATACTCTGAGAAAGAGTGATAATAAAACACCTCTTCAGTTTACGATGCGGGAACATAAAAAATGGAGATAGGCGGAAACGAAGATACTTTGGGCAAGATGGTTTGAGAGAAAATATTTTGAGGCTGATGAGGTGGAGACATGAGATGTGGTTAGGGCTAAGGTAGCGAAATGGAGGGTGTCGCCGAGGTACCTGGTAGAGGAAAGGGTGTTGGGAAAGTCAGGAAGAGATTAAAAAAATAGAGAGAAAATAGTCAATGACTGGATTGAATGAAGGCACAACTTATGCCGAACAAGCAAGAAACAGTTTCGACTGATTGTGAGAAGGAAACTGTTTTAGGTTGAAATGTATTTGCAAAATCGGTAGGGATATCTCAACGTCCACGATAAGCAAGCGTAACAGAATTTAACAAAAAAAGGCCTAACATCCTGCTGCGGTATTTTATACTGACACAATTTTCGACCACTACCTCTTTCACTGCCATGCAAATTATTTAAGAATGCAATTTTCTATGCATTTCAAAAATAACTGATAAAATAAGAGAAAATGAAAATAACGAAGGATATATTGAGATTGCTAACTTATTTCTCATTTCCGAAGATCCGTTGTCAAAAATTCTGAATGATAGGAGTGAAAGGAAAATGATCATTTAGTTATCATTGTTACATTCATTTCTATTTTATTTATTATTACTTTTTTCTCGTTATTCCCGCTATTTTCTACAGCTGTATTTACGGCATTCGCTTGTACTTTCTGGGGACTATTACTATCACTTGATCCAATGTCCGTATAAATTTGATATCACCTAGCTTCACGTCCACTCGCTTTACGACTTATGATTTCCTTCATTCCCATGTATTTTCCCCAGCATAGGAAATGATCAGGCTAAATATTTTAATGCATAAAAAATAAGGCAGAAAAATATTTTCCATCACATGGATACTATACTCTCAACACTCTTGAACTTACATAATGGAAACAGTTCATTTAATTAAGTTAATTTATAATTAGCTTTAAAGACATGTCTTATGTCCAAGTATTTCATTTTCACTTATGATCTCATGAAATTTTATCATGGCTTAGCGATTATGATTTCTATTAGATTGGCTTTGTGGCTGGCTTATCAAATGTGCAATTTCTCTACCACGAGTCTCACGAATGAGCAGAGGAGAATTGGGCGCAAACAAATCTCGGAATTCTTTCTGAGGCGCCCGTTTAAACGTCCAATTTTTTTAAGGACACTATGCTCTCGGCAATTGTTTTTCACGCCTCGCGGCAAAATTCGTCCCGCGATATGCAAAGAGAAGGAAAAACTGCTCAATCCCGATGGAATCACGTCGTCGCGGCTGCGGCGGTGGTGGTGGGCCCAGCCTTGAAAGCCGCTTCGGGGTCACTCTCGGGGCGGCCTTGCGCATTGGGGGAAGTGAAAGAAGAAGGAGGGAAAGGAACAAGTGTCTGCCATAAGCGCCTCCGTCCACGCTCCACAAAGTAGTGGGATTTCGCCACCACTTGCCGCCGCCTTCGGAGTAGAGCCGTACCAGGCGCGTGGAGTCCCACGCGGAGCGCCCGAAGGTACCCACACCATGGGTGCCCCCGAGGTATCCGCTCTTGCAAAGTTATTACTTTATTAATTTTTACAAATTCTACCTCGAATATGATCTGAATATTACAGCATTCTCTCTTTAGTTTGTACTTTTTGTGATTTTTTTCTCGTTCATCTGTAATGTCTATTTTGAGTGTTTTTCTAATGTATAATAAACGCGTTTTTGGACAAACTGTATTTTAAAAATAACCGTCGATATTTTTCGATAGATCGATCTTTCGGTAGAAGCGATTCATTTTATTTTTTTCAGATTCCGCCGACTTCGCAGTTAGTGATGGATAATATTATAAATTTAAAATAAAAAAAAAAAGTTTTTCTCGCCAACTTAAAAGAAGAAAATAAATTTCTGTCCATATTTTTGACTAATAAATTTATTTTCTTCTTTTTATTAGGCGAGAAAAACGCTTTAAATTTTTTAAATTTATAATATTATTTTCTTCTTTATAGTTTTAAATCATTTAAATATATCAATAATATAATGAAATAGTTTTAATTGAATCAATTTAAGCAATTTTATTTTACACTATGAATAAATTTTTCGGACATTTCTTAATCAAATTTATGTTTGATAAAATTTTAATTTTTTTTTTTGTAATTTTTTTCTGAAAAATGCGCTTATATGTGGCACAACATTCAACATGTCACAAAAAATTCGCTGAAATAAGATTGTAGCGCTACCGGTGGCAAAATGTGGAATCAATTTCCATACAAAATTAATTTTGTAAATATTTTTTAAATCTAGCCAGAATCATGACATCGTCAATACGAACATTCTGGAAGCTACTGCTAGCAATCAGCGACAGAGAAATACTGTTTTGCAACTCCCCACTCGCTTACCATCAAAGCGATTTATTATTAAGTCTTCACCTTGACACCATTCATGATTTGCATTGTTCACTATATTCCTCGTTTATCTATATTACTCTCTCAACTCATTAACGATTTTAATATCATCTCCAATGTACTTCTGACCGTTTCTTTATAAAGTGGTCTTCTCTGACCAGTACTTCTCCAATAGCGAAGTTATCAGACCATTTAAAAATTACTAGTTTTATGCAGAATTATAGCACCAGAAGGTTTTATTGATACATCATAAAATCAATTCCTCACTTAGTTTACCATTTATTTTTCTCAAAGAGAAGCAACGCTAATTGACTTTGTTAGTTATATCACGATTTACATACTTCACCACTGACACCGATACAAAAAGTCGGAATCACCTCACGGACAGTAACTCTTAATTCGATACCTTTTTAATAATATCATTAAATTTAATAGAGTTCAAAAATTACTTTAATAATATGGTAGAGCTGTAAATATTTTTGGAAAACAGGGAAGAAGTCGGAGGTAAATGTGTTAATGGAGTGAGGCTTACAATGGTGAGAATGTGTCAACCTGAAGAAGATGATAATAAATACAACCATTAAAATTGACGATGAAATTTTTGAAACATACACGAAATTATAGAATAATAGCTCCTTCACACCTAAATAAGAGCTGAGTTCTATTCAACATTTTTTATTACTTCCCCAAACGCCGAAGCAGTCATCCCACTATCTCTGACATGAAATCGTTCTCGGACGAAAAAATGTGGAACAGGAAGAAATTAAAGGAATTCCAAAGTAATGGATTGGAAATTAATGCAATGAATGTAAATTTTTATCAATGCCAAGTTGCCCTTCCCTTCAAATCAGTTGATTGAGTAACGACCCGTTAGAAGCAATGTCGATGGAACGCCAAAGATATCACGTACGCTTATTGCGATTCCGTTTCAAAATCAATTTCTATCTCAGCGATATATACTTTGGCTATGTTAAACTAAGATATCTTAATCACATTTTCTTGTAGTTCAAAGCTTTTACATATTTGAATTGAGAGAATAAGCACATAAGTATAGCTTCTTTAGAAATAAGAAATGTAGCAGTCATGTTTTTTAAAAGACAGAATTGCATTTTTTTTATGTTCACAAATTCAAATTCGAGTCTTGAAAGGTCCAATCAAGATTATATTGTTTAATATTCTTTCTTTAACAAATACATGAGCCAAAATAATTCACGTAACAATAAACTTTGCACGCATTCAGGCACATTGGTGCTAAGTTATTTAAACCATTATTATATCAATACTAGCTGACCCGACAGACTTCGTCCTGTCAAAAAAATTTGTAATGTGGCAGTGTTTTGTTCCTACCTTTTTTATATTCTTTGCAAAAAATTATCCTGAACAGAACCGTCACCCTGGTAATAATTCGGTGTGAATTAAAAATAATTAAATAAAACACTATAAGCATTTAAAAGTAAGTAATTTTAATCATGTAAATCATAATTATTAACAAAAAAAATCAGTTCTATTTTCATTGTAGTGCTTTGTGATAAACGATGTTTTTTGTTTGATTACCTGGCGCATAGACAAACAAATCTGATGGTTTTCCAATACGGGAACAGGCAACATACAATTGACCATGTGAGAAACATGGGTTTTCCAAATTAATACCACAAACACTTAATGATTGCCCCTGGGACTTGTTTATGGTCATTGCAAAAGCAAGCCGCACTTGAAACTGTAGTCGTTTAAACTCAAATGGCACATCAGTCGGAATCATTGGGATGCGCGGTATGAGAACATCTTCTCCTTTATACTTTCCTTTCAATATAGTTGCTTCTATCACGTTGTTTAGTAGTTTTTTTTTTATCGCTAACCGTGTGCCGTTGCAAAGGCGCGGTTGGTTGATATTTCGCAACATTATAATTACCGATCCAACCTTTAATTGAAGATTGTGAGGTGGCAATCCTGGCAAATCCAGCGAGTTTAAAAATTCCGGTGGATAGTTAACTACATCGTCTTGGTTAGTTGCCGAATCAACTGATTTATATATCCTCGATTCGCCTGTAATTTGTTCTTGAATTTTGAAATTTAATTCATTTACATCAATGTTTTTGGCTGCCAATATAGCTCGTTCGCTTAACCAATCATGGTTTCTGTAATTTTGAGCAACATCTGGAAATACCTTCTGAATGAGTTCTTCTTTTGATTGAGTTAAATGACAAAAACTTTGAGGAAAGTTAATGCATCCAGTTAACATGTCAATAGGAAAATTGCCATTACCAATGTCAATGAGTTGTTTAGAGAATATGTTTCCAGATTGGCCATTTTGCAACTCAACACGCATATTCTTGCTTAAATGAAGTACTTTGACATATTTCCACAAATTGGATGACTTTAGACATGCGTTGAGTTCATCAGCTGGCGTTGATCGTGGAATCACTGGCAATGTTTGACGAAAATCTCCTGCTAATAAAATCATTGCACCACCAAATCGGTTCTGATTGCTCCGGAGATCTTTTAAGGTTCTGTCTAAAGCCTCCAAAAATTTTATAGCGGTAAGAAAGTGCAAATTTACTTTTTGACGTTAGGAACACACCTACATTTCTTAGATAACAGTGAGTGCTTGTAATTTAATATGAACTTTATATATAATAGCAATAAAGCTCAAATTGATTCTACGTTTTAGTTAGAAAACGTTTGTATGTGAAAAAGAAAAGGGCTGTTTTTAGGGTTTTCCCGGCAATTATTCGATTTTTTCTCGCCGCAAGAACCATCCTTGGACTTCAACGAACATTTTAAAAAAATAATTGGCCAAATTTGTCCAGGCGTTGTAGAGTTATGCGCTTACCAACACATTTTGCGATTCATTTTTATATATAAGAAGATGAAATGACAACAGTCAACGTGAAAAAATATCGGCAAAAGCAAATGCTTTTTTCATGGCGAATTTCATTTTCGTAGTGAAAACTTAAGCGTTTATTTATGAATAACGCAACTTAGAACCATTGCAATATACATTATACAGGTCTATTTACATTTGCCTACAGTGGAAAATGCAAAGTGCTATGGTACTGGCTATCTTTCGTGGTAGCATAGGATGGTAAAGACTTCAGCTCGTCCTTCCCTATAAACTCAATTATTAATCATGACGTTTATAACCTTCGCCGGCCACTTTTTATAGTTGGTAATGTCATTATATTTCCTAATATAAGAGTTTCCGAATATATAGAGTTGAGAGGCTTCATCTGATGGAATAATAACATATGATTAAATAAAAAATACTATAATTCAGTAAAAATACTGTAATTTTGCGGTAAAATTTTCTTGTAACTTCTGATTTACAAATATTAAACTTTCGGCTAATCGACTCTTTCAGGGAGAATTCCTATTTAAGGTAAAGAGTGACTCAAAACAGAAAATTAGTCAACGAGCCACGTGAGGCTAAGGGACGGATTTAGCATAAATTTTGCGGGGTCCATCATTGGTACCTGGGTCCAGGGAGTATGGAAGATCCCCGGGAGAAATTAGATATAATGAAAGGGAGTAGGCTTAGCTGTTTACCTGTTATCTCGTGTAAAACCTTTTGTAGGGAGTGCTACACTCTACTATAAAGACACCTCAAACTTCTCTTACGTTCGGGACTTGTAGCAATGCATTTGCATTTACACTCCCTTTACTCTTTTACAAGGATACAGAAACTATAAAACTTATAAAAATTTGAAATTTCTGATTAAATTTGCGGGATCATGGCACCTGTGACCCCACATCCTAAATCCTGTGACTCCTATGACCCTAAATCCGCCACTGCCGAAGCCGAGGAGTGGTGGAAAAGGGGCGATCCATTCGACAGGATAGCGTAAAACCATCTAATTATCTACGAGTGGATCATTATCAAGCCGCGGATAGCTTGAGAAGTAGGCGAAGAATCGGCTACGTTAATCATGGCTTTAATCATCTTTCAAGCTTTATCATAATCGAAAATTGGAAGAAATTAGCGGACGAGCACATTGCGAAAAAAGAATTAAGTTCAATGTGGAATTAGGGGCAGCTCACGGTGATTCGCAAAATGTTCCATTTAAATGAAACCACCACCAAAGCTTCCAATTAAAGTATTCTACCAATTAAGGAGGGTTTCAATGAGGTACTTAAGAAGCATTCTGCCTGCCGCCCCTTTCTACATGCATTTCAAATTTACAGTAAACCACACTCCCTTTCATTATATCTAAAAATCCTATTCTCTTCCTTCCTGTCCCTCGTTTACATAACATCCTACCCCCTTAACACATTTTTCAACATCACCCACCCCTAACAACTCGCTCCATCCATACCTTCTGTCTCCTACGTACCTCACCCACCACGTCCAGCACTTTGTCGTTCCTCCTCCTCTCTGTGCTCTTTACTTTCTCCATTCTTCTCCACGCCAAGAGCACAAGTGAAATTAAAATTAGTTAAGCCCAGCTGAATCTTCTAGGCGATTTAATTCAATCTCTTTCAGAGACGGAGAGGAGAACTAATTTCATCAGAGAGGATAATACGAGACGGTTAGGTTTTGTAAAATATCAATCATGCAGCACGTCGCAACCCTTTATAGCTTCGACTTGCCAAAAATCCTCGCTCTGGCTGAGAATCGGTTCCTGCTAAGATACCAAGGACTTTCAACCGAGCAATAATTCTTAGCAGTCTTGGCAGAAAGTATTTTGAAGCACAGACGCATTAAAGGTGCGCACCAAAATCGCAATGATGTATTTAAGCTGGCCGCGTGCCACGACGCACGCGTTCCCTTCTCCGTATATCCTACTGTCGCTGTGAATGTACGAAGCCTGGGTTTCTCCTTGCGCTCATGTCTAATTTACATGTAGGTGAATGGGAAGTTGCCGTAGTGTTATCTCACGGAGACACGCTCCAATTACGAGGGCATATCACCGCCGCTCGACCAGATATTTTTCGCGGCGGATTGCTCGATTATTTAAACTACTTAGGAACTTGAACTTTCGATTATTATTAAAAGTGTCCTACCGATTAAGGTAGGTTTCCATGGAGTACTTAGATGATGATCCCCATCGCCTCGTGCGGAGCCTGCCCCTCGGGAACTAACGTGGATGATGCAAGGTTCACGTCATCGTCCTGAAAATAGTGGCGCCGACTCCATGGAGCCAGGGGGGGGGGGTCCGAGCCCCCTCAAAAATTCGTTATGGGTGTGAGGAAAAAATGTTTCAGGCTTGTCGATTTTCCCTGGAGTGTACAGATATCGAGATTCGAGTTATCAGGGTTCTAATGTTGATCATATGACTCTTCTAAAATGCTTAAAAAACTTAAAACTCACTACTTATAAAATTTGCCGGGGTAAGATCCCCGGTTTGGCCCCCCCCCCCCCAATATTTTTTGTAAGTCAGCATCCCTGCCTAAAAAGGAATAAAAATTGAATAAAATATGATATATTGAGTGATACACCAATAAATAGTTGAATTATGAAACATAATTTTAAAAATAAGTACGTAGTGATAATTATATGAGTATACTACCAATTAAGGTAGGTTTCCAAGGAGTACTTGAAAGGCGTTCTGGTAGCCTCCCCTTCCCTCATTTACTTCCCTATTCAATAATCAATAAGGCATAATCATGGAGACTAAAGAGAGGAGGTCTCATTCCGTCCCGTAGAAGCTTGATTTTTGCTGCCAGTCTCGACGCATAATAATCGGTCATCAAAATTGTTGCAGCACGGCAATGAGACAGGCTCGATCTTTTATTCTCAATGGTTACTGCATGAAATTTACAATCGCGAGGAATATCACTAAGAAGTTATGACTTTAATAGATGATAACATCACAAATGTTATGCCCGATTAACAGCTCTATCTGAAGCTGATTACTCCTCGAAATTAGGATACTTCCGCCCTTCAGCGAAGCAAGTGGCGAATTTCGTGAACCCATTCAAATGTGCGACGGATCATAACATCTTTAAAGGAGGAGTTCGGGTTTGTGTGGTGGCTAGAGTCGGCCTCCCACCCAGGGGGCTGGGTTCAAATCCCAGCAGGGGAGATTTTTCACTACCTTTCCGAATCCTGCTTGGGCGCCTAGTGAGGGACGTCAAGTATAGCACTTCGTCCGACGGATAGGACGTTAAGTGTTGGTCCCTTTGGCGCCTTTTTTAAAGAGCAGGTTCACGGCCGGGTTTCTCTCCATCCTACCCTCCCTTATAGTGCAAATGACCTTAGCTGTCGGCCGCCTCCTCCAAATATCTCAGCTAGGTGCCAACTCGATATTTCTTAATCAATGATAAAATAATTCTTGGAGCATAGGTCAAATGCATATAATGCAAAAACGTTTTTTGGCTAACAACTTTTTTGCATTATATACATTTGACCTATACTCCAAGAACCTTACGATTATTATTTAAAATAGCCTACCGGTTAAGCTAGGTTTCCATGGTGTACTTAGATGATGATCCCCAACGCTTCATGCGGAGCATTTTTAATCATTATTATATCATTACTAAAATGAGGTCAACATAAGAGTAAAGAAAAAATCTAATTATTTCTAAATCGCAATATTCGTGGGCAAGCCGTTCATACTCCACAGCATCAAAGCTGAATCTTCGGAAGTTAATGGAATAACTATAATGACTGTAGAATAATCCCGTTTTCCTTCTTGAGTCGTTCGAACGAGTTTCAGAACGCAAAAGGCGAGCCGTCCGATCTCCGCAGCTCTGTACCAATCTCAGCTTCGCCTTTAAAAGCGCTGCTCGCCTACCCCATGGTCAAGGGACCGAGTCGAGATTAAGGACAAACATTGGCCTCGTCCGCTCGTGCCGCGTAACTCTGCAGGCAGGGCAAAAAAATAGAAGCCCGACAAAGCGAAGTCGAGGAAGGAAAGGCGATGCACATGGCGAATGGATCGCAGATGTTCTGAGGAAGACCGGAGGAAAGAGGAACCCGATAATCCTCAGCCCCATGAGAGGGCCACTGTTGATGCACTGGAGATGTTTACACTCGGGATTTCCATGGAAACGGGTAGTCCCTCCAAATCATAACCTAAGTTCGTGATTCAGAAGAATCAAACGTGGTTTCCCACTCAGAATTCAACCATGAATGTAACAGAGTCTGAATTTGATGGTTTGAGGCTTACTTTATGGAATTTATTCATATTGAATGAAAATTGAACTATGTTTTTCCACATATTTAAATTAAAAGTGATCTAATAAATATTTTACATGTAAAAAACATAGTTTAATCTTCAATCAATAGTAACAGAGTCTCCCTACCTACGCATCATTCTACAGAAGCGTATTCAGGGGGGATTGCAGGGGTCATGACCTCCCAAGATTTTATCAAATTTTTAAAATTTTTATTAGTTTAGTAGTTTTTGTATCCTTTAGAAGGAGAAAAAGGAGTGTAAGTGCAAATACATGGCTACAAGTCCCAAACGTGAGAGTAATTCGAGTTGTATTTATGGTAGAGCGTAGCACTCCCTGCAAAAAAAATTTACACGGGAGATCGTCCCTCTCTCCCGAAGAGTATACCATGCTCCTAAGACCCATGTCATGATCACTCTCAAATTTGATGCTGAATCCGCTCCTGTCCTTGCATCATGTATCGCAGTGATATTTGGTCCCAGAATATAACCTCGAACTTTGGGCTTCACACGGGTAATTTTTATGGAATAAATTAACAGCCTTATTAAAAAATACTTCTAATATTAATAGGGAAAATATTTTTTTAATCTGAAAGTATATATTTAGTATTTTTTCATTCGGGAAGGCCACTCAGAAGTCAAGCAGAAATTCAGTGACCTTTCCTCTGCCGAAATCCGTTCCCCAATAGAGTGCCACTGATTATGGTCTCTGTTGTGGATACCCGAGATTCCCAAGGAAACAGATAGTTCCCCTCATCATAATCTAATTGTAAGTGCGTAATTCGGAGGAATCGGACATAGTTTCTCACCCATACTTACACGTTACAGTTTCACCAAAGCACATCATGTTTCGCAGTGCGATTTAATTCCAGCATATGCGTCACACGGATTCACAGTTTTCTTTTAAAAGAAACATATTATTTTTATTAATATGGGAAATATTTTGAACATTATTAAGTATAAATTATATATTTCTTTATTCAGGAAAGCCACTTAGGAGTCAAGTAAAAGTACACTGACTTTCACAGATTACACAGATTACTGCAGAGCCTCTGCTTACGGAATCCTTTAACTTAGGTTAACCTTTACATTGGGACAGTTATGAATTCCCCGGCAGAAGGATATTCTTTTAGATAACGGTCAAACCTTTTTATAAGGACACTCGCACTAACGCATACCTTTTTGGCATATTTTTTCTCTGATGAGAACTCCGATGCATGGGTTTTGTAGCAGAATGCGCGTGAAGTGATCGCTATGAGAAAACGTTAACGCGTTTATTTTTTAATTTTCCATTGGTGGAAATGATTATTTAATCATATCTATTCATACTTCATTTTAACTTAATTCAGGGCGGTCTGGGGTGATTGGGGGCGCTCGGCTGGGGCTCATAATACCCCCCTTACCGAGGGAATTGGGTATCTTCCCCCGTAAAATATTAGGAAATTTCATGAAATCCGCAAATGGATTTTGACGCAATTTTAGCTCTTAAAAACTAGATAAAAACAATAGCTATTTCGTAGGAAAACATATTAAGAAAAGTGAGAAGGTCACAGCTTTTGCAATTTAATATTGTACGTATTATGGGTCTATTCTCTATTTAGTGAATTTTTTTTCATGTAACTGCACTGAAATCTAAAAAGCCTCTAAAATAACATTTTTGAATAACCCTTTCAAAAAAGCATCAGTTTCTCTTTTATATTCTCGCAACTTTATTTTATTTATTTTTTAATAATCATTTTACACCGTATTTTTTTTTAGTATTTTGTAATTAAAGCTACTATGGAAAACCTAGAATTTTACAACAGCAAAAAAACTTTTGTTCAATTAGAATTTTTTATTACACCTCTCATATACGCTTCACGATACACACGAGCGTTGTGGGGGCCCCTAAGCTCGGGGCCCTCGGCGATCGCCGACCAGCCGACCTGGCCAGACCGCCCCTGACTTTATTCATATTATAAGTTCGTGCATCAGAAGAGTCAGACGTAATACCCCACTCGGACTTCAATCTCGAATATAACAGATTCACCAATACTCTTGTATCAATACCGAAGTGGAATTTAATCACAAATAAATAGATGTGAAAATTGAGGTGATTTGCCGAACATCTAAAACAATGACAGCGAAAATTTTGTTATTTCACAAGTACTTTGTTTGCGACCGGTATCGACTTTTTAAGTATTTTTTTCCTTCCATTATCTCAAAACTTGGTAGTAAAATACCTACCTATTTCTGTAATAAATTCACTGTCATCTTAAGAAATTACTTCTTGTTTTAAAATTGATAATAAAGTATTTATAAAAGTCCATATATTGAGAACATTTTTATTCACAGGGACTAATCAAATGTTATGCTGAAATTGCCTGACTTTCATTGGCCTACCTAGGAGTAAAAACTCTGAAGAATGAATTTTGCATTCTAATGACTACCATAGCAATAACTGTCATCACCTTTCGTCAACGATTCTGGACTGGGTTAGTGTAGCTCTCCACTCAGCAGTCTGTCGGAAAACCTTTCAACTCTTACGTAAGTTTAACTTTCGCGAATTATTAAACTTGAAAACGAATTAAACGAAGCATGTTTATTCAAAAGGAATCATATGAAATAAAATCGTCAACTCAAATGAGGAGAAACAGAAGAGGTGGCAACAATTTAAGGGCCAAACAATCATGATGACATGGAATAACTATAATTGGAAGTGAAATCAGAGCAGAGAAGCCGTTAATTACGAGAGGGCAGCTTTAGATCCCAAATAAGGCAGGAATTGAAATTAAAAATTAAATTGGTAAAGAAATACGATTATGCCACGGCACTCTGTGGATAGAACATGTGGACGATTAAATAGTTATTCTGGAAGAAAAAAACACTCCTTTAAACGCTAGCGAAAGATTCTTAAGGCTTCATAAGTATCAAACAGAAACTTAAAAAAACCAAGGGGTGTCACTAAAATAAGTACAAGGTAAATTGGGTAAACCTTGCGGTCCAGGAATGCTACACAAACATACTCCACACACGGTCACCAATGCATAGCCCATCACTTCCCTTTCTGGGTCGTCATAGTGGAAAGACCTCAATTATCGATATTAGGCCAAGGAAACTTGCTCTGTTTCAATAACTACTTCCACGTTCTCCTGCCCTTGTAGTAACATCTCCTATGCCTCTGTAGCATCCATTAATCTGTTCAGTCAGTCAACTCCCTACCATTCGCCTAATATGGTCAAACCAAAGATTTAAACTCCTTTCACTGATGCATATTACCAAGCAAGCCCTATGAATTCTTTCGCGATCCAGTAAACCCTATATGGGTGCCTCTCTCACACATCACACCAGCACAGTGCCTTAGACGCGCTAAATTTAGCTTCAAACGATTAAGTGTAGTCAAAAGATGTAGGCCTAAAATAGATTATCCGTTATCTTTTAAAGGAAATTTTTTCTTGAAAAATAATTCATTTAAGAGTTCATCCTAAGCTCGATCATTGCAATTTTAAACGTCGCTTCGTACAAAGCAGACTTGAAAGACTGGTGATGAAATACCGCTGCCATTCAGTAACTAGCAAAATGTACATAGATTGGAAGGAGTATTCCACAAGGAAGACAAACGAATATTACCCTCTAATAGTTTATCATTCGAAAATTCGATTAATATGTATTCAGGAATAGAAGAAACGGCGGTGATACAATTAAAAAAACAAGCATTTATTTGACTACAGAGAGCAGATCTCATGTTTGAAAGGTTAATGTAGGGGTAGGAATTCAGATACGCTCAGGGATGCCGACTTACGAAAAATATTGGGGGGGCCCAAACCGGGGATCTTGCACCGGGAAATTTTATAAGTAGTGAGTTTTTAGTTTTTTAAGCATTTTAGAAGAGTCGTATGATCAACATTAGAACCCTGATAGCTCGAATCTCGATATCTGGGCACTCCGGGGAAAATCGGCAAGCCTGACACATTTTTTCCTCACACCCATAACGAATTTTTGAGGGGGCTCGGACCCCCTCAGGCCCCATGGAGTCGGCGCCACTGGGTACGCTACCAATACAAGTGACAGGCATTTCTCATGAAATTGTCAAGTAGTTCAGCGAAAGAATGCAATCGCGTACTCAATACTTGGGGAAAAAGTAAATAATTACCGAGAATTCAAGAGGTTATACTCGAGGAACGAGAAACGCGAGTGAGCCATCCGCTACAGGAAAGACCTAGCGAAAGAGAAACTGGTCCCTCCATACCCGTCATCACTTCCTCGAAAACACTTGGGAAGAAAAACAAGAATCTTCCAAAGGAGGAAAACCGAAGCGTTGATCTGACACCGTTTGGATCCTCACACCTGATTCAGCGTGAGGAGATTGGTAAATTACTATCCCACTCGATTGGAGCCTTACGGGAAGTTTCAGTTCTTTTGATGACCAACCGTATTCCTAGATGGCGACACATAAGTGCGAACGATACTTCTTTCCTCAATAATGCATCGTTTTGGGGGATGAAAATTAAACAGGTTTTGTCCATTCGGCGAAAGATAAAGTGCTCCATGCATCATAAAATAATTAAAACTTCGAATATTACTTATTTACGGGAAAATAAAACCGGCAGACTGCTTTCAAGAAAAACAATTTTAAGCAAAGACACACATCGGAAGTCGAATTCCTCCAGTCAAACTCTTCAGCACTATAGGTAGTCGCACGTATGGTTGCATTCGCACAAATGTACCTTCATTGAAGTGTTATGACTTCGTAAGACAAGTGCAATGAAATCCGTATAAATGATAATGCCGAATTTAGACGATACATAAATTGTAGTAATTAAAGATTAAGATTGAGAGAGATGGGAGAAACGAGATCGTGGACAAAAAAATAAGGTAGGGGATTTCGTGAGAGGTTACGTTTAAATTCATTAAGAGGGACTACACCATATCTCCTCAATATTTCAGAAAGTTGGATTCTCTTACCCTCCCCCTTATTGATAGCATTATATAATTGAAAAGTATAACAAATGGGCATTCTTAATAATGAGCTACTAGCCCGGTCAAATTAGCCCAAAAAATAGGGGTACCCTTGCATAAATTGCCAACAAGCTGAAAATTTCCATGAACCTTAAGGATACCACTCTAATGCAATCCTGAAAAGTCCCCATCGATCCCGTGTGTGCAAAAAATTGTATTCAAGGTCAAAGATCACAAAAATGAATTTTTTGCATTTTTTGGCCAAACGGTTAGTGTTATGATAAAAATTGCTCAGACCAAAATTGTAGATCAGAAATTTATCTACAAAATTGCCATTTCACTTTTTTCTCCAAGATTTACCGTTTCTGAGAAAAAGCCATTCGAATGTAGGCTGGAGCTGTATTCTCCGTAATGTGCATGACTATATTGTTGCGCTCTGCGAACATTATTGGACGCGTAACTCAGCCTACATTCGAATGGCTTTTTCTCAGAAACGGTAAACCTTAGAGAAAAAAGTGAAACGGCAATTTTGTAGATAAATTTCTGATCTACAATTTTGGTCTGAGCAATTTTTATCATAAAACTAACCGTTTGGCCAAAAAATGCAAAAAAAATCATTTTTGTGACCTTTGACCTAGAATAAAATTTTTTGCACACACGGGATCGATGGGGACTTTTCAGGATTTCGTTAGAGTGGTATCCTTAAGGTTCATGGAAATTTTCAGCTTGTTGGCAATTTATGTAAGGGTCAATGTCTATTTTGACCGGGCTATACACCAAACAAATATTCTATCAAATATGTCAACAATCACTTGATGAGATCGAAAATCTATGGAGATACGTTGCGATCATGTCCTAAAATAAAAATACAAAAGTCCACCTTCAATAATTATGAAATTGCGTAGTTAAACAGAAGAGAATGAAATAGACATATGACTCTAATAGTAAAAATAATGAATGAAAAAATTTTGCAACAACTAGTAGCTACACAAAAGAGATAGATGGTGAACAAACAATAGGATAGAGTCAAAATACACAAGTTATGAGGCACTGAAAGACTCTATGATCAGGGAAAAACAGACAAGAGAAAATGATGTAAATAAATCTTTATAATTTGTCAGGAAATTAGCATTTTTTTAATCTGTGCTAGAGTAACCTTTAGCATACACTACGTTTCATAATCACTTCCTATGCGATTTAGCACATCCGTCTTTCAAGCAGGAAGCGAAAGATGATAAGGACTGGTTTCCTGCGATATTTTATCACTGTATGTTCGACCAAGGATTCAAACCATCAAGAGGTATAGCAACTGCAGGCTAATATTTTGTCCTCTTCTGAATATGGCTGAATACCATTCCATTGCAGAATTACCGTTATCAGGCGCTCGAAGTCTTAACAACAGTGAAATTATAAAAATTAAGAAAACCCTGCGATTCCGAACAGGGTTTTACTGTTTTATTTTCTTGCGCCGACCTAAATTTTATCGTAAAACTAATCAAATGTTCTTATAATTTACTAATTAATTCCGCAATACGTCAAAAATGCATTATCAATGTGACGCTTGAAATAATGGGACATTTAATAATTTCAAACAATAGTCTCATAAAGTCCTTTGAAGAATATCGACTCGTATTTCCAGGAAATTTTGCAAATAATATCTCCCATTATTAAACGCCAAATGCTCAGCCGAAAGAGCAAACCTTCAGAGTATTCATACTCTAATTTGCTCTTGGAATATTCTAAACAACGTTCTCACTTCATTTTATATTCTGCCTGAAAATTTTGGCCACCTGAGAAAGCAGCGTTTTATTTCCAATAACAAGAACAATCATAACGTCGTAATAATGTCACGTTTCAGTCTGTTGCAGGAGGGGGGGTTTACCGGAGATTTCGGGGCCCTTCTGGAGTGAATGGAAAACACCCCAGGGCAAATGGGGGTCCTCCCCTGGAAAATTAAGGGATTTTTGATGCTGAAAACGCGATTTTTAGGACTCAAACACAGTAATTTTGTACGAGTATTTATTAAAATAAACTATATAATTTGGATTTGGCGCCTCTTTTAAAGGCTCAATGGGGGGTTATAACCCGGAAACCCCCCCCCCCCCCCCGAGACTATACCACTGATTTCAGTTTCCATAATAAATTTGCGGAAAAATTCTGAAGAAATATTCGCCTTCTGCTCGGAGTGGAAGTATAAGGGGTATTAAGACAAGGTTGGAAGCACATTTACTCTAGCGTTAAGCGAGAGAGGGCAACCACGGTTGGAGGACATCTCAATAAGGACTATTGTACGAGGAAAGTCTAAGAAACTCCCTCATGCCTCTCACTTGCTTCAATTCCTAGAAAACTGTGCCTTCGTTGATTTTTCGTTCTGAGATGCTACCAGCAATGGGGTGAATGTAATATTTTTCAAACTCTTTGAATAAGAAATTCTCTGCCAAAATGATTTAACTCAACGAATAAAGTTGTATTCTTCATCAGAATAATAAAAATACGCGATATTACGATGTATCACGAAGAGAAAATTGTTCCTAAGATAGTTGGGGTCTAACCGTAAAAATGTATAAAGACGTCAATGGCGCGTATTGTCTATACGTATATTGACTGCATAGAACACAGGACTGCCGTTTTTATTATGATTGAACAGCGTGATTCAACGAGTTACGGCATCATCTTACAATTGAATCCTTTGTTTACGAATGGAAAATGCATCTTTTTTTTACATCAAACGCAGGTAATTTTTATCGTTATTGCCGCATCATTTAATTTCGAGTCTGTATTATCTTAGCATTAAATATTTAAATGCAAAAAAATTAATCGAAAAAAAATAAATCACAAAAATAACCTTTAAAATATTTTAACCTGTCAACAGAACATGAAATGAAAGGATCGCTGAATATATTTCTATGGGAGGAGGCACCGAATTTCATTAAATGAAGTTCAGCTCCCCCATTGCCGCCGTCGAATTGATATTACAAGAACATCAATAATCACTAATGACAGTGGCGTAGCCAGGGTGGGGGTCCGGACGCCCCCTCACCCCGAAATATAAAAACAAAATTATTTTCCTTCATAAATGAAAACAAAATATTGAAAAATCGTGATTTTACAAAACATTTCTTTAACAAATGAAGTTTTTTTTCTATTATGAAAAGTGTTAAAATTAGTTTTAAACCCTCTACTTAGTACCCTGTTTTTCAAACACTTTCCACCAGGGGGAATCATAGAATAGAGAGAAAACTCTACTCAAAGTTCGCACACGTGGGGAACGTATCCTCGTATCGTATCAAACGTATCTGAGCGCATACCGCGGCGACGAGTGTGGATGAGCGGGTGGGGCTAATAAAGCCGTGTCGGTGATTGAAGCCGTGTGAGGCCCCTTGAACCCGCTTTGCGGAGGCTGGAGGACCAAGATCGTGCCCTTGACTAAATCACTTCCACTCTCAGGATCAATTGCATTGCCCTCTCGGGAAAGAGTACAGGGCGGGAGAGGGGAAGGGCACGAGCCACGGAGGAGGGGGAATGCACGCTACATCACTGCAGTGGTAGTAGAACAAACATGGCCGCCGGGCGTGGCTAACAGAAGAGGCGCCATAATATGTTACAGCAACGTGACATCATTGTCGTGCGAAATTCCGGAAGTGATAGCAGACTTTGATTTCCTCCAGATCAGAGGCGTAACCATGGGAGGGATAAGGAGGATAGATTCTCCCTAAGCCTCAGAGAAAAAAAAAATTAAAATTATTATATAATAATGATTTTAAATATTTAAACAATAAATAATATAAAAATTATTATATTGACATATAGTAACAGCATCTGCTTAAATTTAAATTTTAAGCGCCAAAACAATGTAAAACGTATTTCCGGGCATGTCGTTTTCCAAGAACTTTCCCCCCCCCCACCCCCCGTTGCCTGGGTGGGCCGCACCCCTAGGACCCTCTTTCTCCCCCCCCCCCCACGCTAATGCTCCAGAGCTATATGTTTGTCCGGAATTTGGGATGTGGAAATATTTCTTCTTTCGACTTCGTTATAATATAATTTTTTTTATATTCTTAATTTTATCAAATACGATTTCATAATATATTGCTGAAACGTCACCCCTGTAATTAGAATTCCATTGTCGACCGCGCAATCTAGGAGAGGATTTGACGTGCTAATATTACTTTTAAAACCATATTTTTAAAAACTAATGGAAATGTCTTTTTGACACCGTATTTAATTTGGAAATCCAGTAACCTACAAGGTAATAGGGCATGAGGGTTTTTTATATTTTCTTCCTAACTTTTTCCATTTTTCTTCCAATTCCTTACCGCTATTCACATCCAAAAAATTTCTTTTATTAGTGCCACAATAATATACTCCCAAATTAAGATTCGGTTTTTAAATATATCTGGGTCCCACAAGATTACCCCTGAGCTTGAAATGCCTCAGCATATCCATAAAGGACTTGACGAATTCAATCATTGAAGCCAATGGAGTACCTATTTCATTATTTGAACGTCTCTTTTCTAGTTCTCCCAGAGAAATTATTTCGTCACTAAGGCCTCTCAAAATTAAGTTTTCTCACATTCAAATACAACGAAGGATATACAACAATTGCCATGAGAAAAAATTCCCCTGGACCGGGAATCGTACCACGGACCTTTGGCTTTCCGGGCCACTGCGCAGACCACTACGCTATCCAGGGTTCTTAAATTCCCATGGCAATTATACCGTGGTTACATTCCCGGTCCAGGGGAATTTTTTCTCATGGCAATTATTGTATATTTCACCGCCGTTCACGCGGCAGGTTTAGAAATATTACTCACAACGAAGGATGTTTTGTTTTCAGTGACTACCTTAGTAGAAAGTCATCACTGCGGTTCGCCAACCGCGATTTCCGCTGGGGACAAGTTATCACGGTGGCTAGTCCCGGTATATTAGAATCTACATATAAACTACGCTCCGAGCTATCCATCACACATTGTTTACAGGTTTCATAACTTGTAATATCCGTATTGATACGGTGTCTCGTGGTATCAGCGTCTGTCTATGCTTCGGATAAAACCCAGCCGTTACGAGCGCTCTTATATACTGCGCGATAAAGATCACAAGCGCCGTAAAGGAATGTTCAATCGTATGAGAGGCCTATATGGCCTGCAGTTTTGGCTTATGGCCTCAAGAATGAGTGTAAATGGAAGCTATGCAGACGATGAGGGGTAGGAATAAAATACGTAGTCGGTGTAATGGATGGACACTTCGCGGTTTTTGATCTCTGTGACCCTTTCGCCACTTCCTCGAACATCAAGCCTTTGATAGCACGCCTTTGATGACTGACGTAATACTCGTCCGTCGTCTACACGTAATGCCAAAACATAACTGATATTGGGTTTATGAGACTGGTGCCGTAGCGTATACGAAGAGGCAGAAAAGCATTCACGTGCTAACGCGAATAAGTGGTTGGGGTCTAAAACGTAAAAGTGAACGATTCGTTTTTTTTTAAGGTTTCCTGTAGTAAAATATACAAAAGTAATGTTTCATGCTAGGAATTATGCACGTTGATCAGAGTCAATACTCGCATTGGACATTCGATCGCCACCCATAGAACTTCAGCCATTCAACTAAATTAGCTCTAAATTTAAATCTAACTCGGAACAACTTCAACTCCCTGTCATCCTAAAATTTGTAACCTTTCCCTTTTTCCAAATGTACACGTGATTAAAATATAATTCGTTGTCTCGAGCGTGACTTAATGGAATCAAATTAATATAATGAAATGTAAAAGACTTTTTAATTCCACAATAATTGACTATAAGTGGATTTACAAAGTTTTTTGCATTTCATCATTATGTGGTTACAATAGTTTCTCTAAGAACACATGAAGCATTGTTCAAGGCCCGTATTACTCCATACCATTCAACGAACACGCCTTTGAGGATCCCAACTTATTGGTAGGTTATTTAGTTGACCAGCGGTCCATCTGTGACTAGCTAAACTCCGTTTGAGAAATCTTAATTAAAGAGATGAATGCATTCATGCAAAGGAGGTAGCTACTAGAAAAGAAATACAAGCCATTTTCATGAAAAGAAAATAAAATTCCAACCGTCCTTTATCTGAACATGACAGCAAACAATGGTTTTACCGTCCTATAATTTCTATTAAAGTACAATCTACATCACAATGGAGACTTTTACGGCGTTACCTTACTATAGGAAAAATGTTGATTTAGTTCAAAAGCAAAATATCTGAAGAGATGAAAAAACAAGAGTCTGGTGTAATTCTTATCTGGAATATTGCGCGTTACGGTGCGGAAACATGGGCAATAAGTATTGAGACCGAGCATGTATTGCCTTTAAAAAGTGGGCGTGGAGGAGAATGGAGAGGGTGAAGTGGTCGAAGAAGAACTACGAAGTACCGGATATCTTGGGCGTGGAGAGGAAACATGTAGATGAGATACAGAGGAGACAGACTTTTAGGATGAAAGGAGGGGATGCCAAGATCCGAGTAAGATGGAAGAATGCTCGGTAAACGTAGGAGGGGAAGGAATAGAGTAGGATTTATAGATAAAAAGAAAGGGAGCAGGCTTTTATTGCGAATTCATGAGAGATGTCCAAGTTAGGAGGGGTGACCGGCCGGGGTGGGGGGCAGGATAACTTGCAAAATGTTCCGTGTAAACCTGCATTAACCGGTAGACTACATAAGTAAAAACTTCTATAGTATCTATGTATTACATTCTGACAAAAAATAATGCCTTGCTCGTTATACCTTAAAGAGCATGTTAAAAATGTAAATTAGGTGCTTCACCTTACTTCTTCATGAGTTATTCGCACATATAGGCAGCAATTAAAGTCAAATCACGTCAGTTATAACAAACTGTTGTACCAGTTGATTCAAAGAGCACAACAAGTATTAAACCACAGCAAGGATTAAAGTGATAAGGATTGAATAATTTGCGAGTTATAATTCTGATAGTCATAAGTATACTTTTTAACCACAATGTATTTCGTCCATGATGGTAAAAAAAATTGTGCTATCATTATCGATAAATATTTAATTTTGATCAACTTTCCTCCTTGAGGTCATTCAATGTCAGGTTTTTCACTTCACAATTGTTCCGCGCTTGAGTAGCACAATTTTATATAAAATTTTACATCAATATCTTTACATTTCACCGAATTCATATTGGTCAATTTAGATCTATCCCTATTATAGTTGGTAATATAATGCTAATAAGTTAGACACCACAATGCAAATTAATTAATTAAAATTAATTAATTTGCATTAATTAATTTTTTACCACAATGCAATCTTTTTCTGGACGGCTCTAACATTTCGACAACTTCAAGTAGTAGTCTATCCGTCTTTACTGTGATGAAAAAATTAGCTTAGTCATCTGACCCAACTCCTTCGTTAAAAAAGCAAAAATTCGCTTAAAAGAAGCATTTTTAAACATAAAATGTGACAACTTTGTACTTACCCAATAAACAATTGCTTAAATAACGTCTTAAATTCTTTCCAAATAAATTTCCTGTTTCTTGCGGAATTTTTTTTGTGCCAATGGATTTATCCTTGAATCTACTTGCCTCAATATTGGTTTTAAAAATGGGTTACAGCAAGTGATTCTTGTCGAAGGTGGCATGAAGGCCGAAGGAAGCGTGATCTTGAATTGAACTAGACAGTTGATTGATATGTCTGGCGCGATCATCATCTCACGAACAATAACTGAACCAATGTTTAGAGATCAGCTCAAAGAAATACTAGATAATGCGGCGCATTTCCTGTTTATCGTAGGTTCTTTGCAATGACCTGGCAACAAAAAAGTCAAATCTGCTAAAGCTAAATTTATATGCTACAGATCTCTGAATAAAAATATTAATACCATCATTCCGCGCAGACATTTTTGAGAGATTTCTAAAAACCTTATCTTATGAGTTTTTTTAACTTATCTTATGACGTCTTTTCGAAATTCTGATTCGTTTATTTCAGGACCATTAGACTTGAATTCCTCTTTATTGTGGATTATGCTTCAACAATGGGGAGCCTCAAAACTCGACAACAAGATTGACTCGACATCCACAATGCAAATATCTGATATTTACTTGAGAATTAAAGAATCACGAAAAATCACGTCCACCAAAAATATCTTCAATCATTGGAAACGAGTTAACAACCAGGGGCTATAATGAGCTGCATTATCCGCACAAAGAATAAAATCCACGATATAATTCATCATCATTAGTCAACAATCCTACGATTGGTTTGACGCAGCTCTCCATTCCTCTCTCCTATCCGCTAGCCTTTTCATAGCATTTCTTCTCTTTTACATCTTTTATAACCTGTCCTATGTAACTCATTCCGGGCCGTCCCTTGCACTTCTTCCCTTCCACCTGTCCTTTTACGATTGTTTTCGTGAGACCATCATGTCTCATAATGTGGCCAACTTAGCTGTCCTGTCTTCTGTCATAGGAAAATCCACTAGGATTGGTAGAATATTAATTGCGTTTCGCTTGGTTTCGCTGTTAGTTGGGCCCGCCCGCCTTTGTGACGGTGCGGGATTCCTCGTCCCTTCCCTTCCTTCCCTATCCCCTCCCCGGAGGTGTCGTCGGGCTCTCATCGCGGCGGCGCCTCCTTCCTTGCTCCTTCCCGTCCTTCCCCTTCTGGGTGCAGAGGAGAAAAGCTAGCGCTAACAGTCCCTGCCCCAGGAGTGTATCCCCGCGAGCCCGCCCTAGGGTTTCGTTTCCATCCATTGTCCTGTCTTCTACATGATAAAAATCACAAACTATGTGAATAAATATAGCTCGATTCGTACTATGAGCAATATTAGCACTATTTAACATCATTAATACGTGGCATGTTGATTAAATATGCAGTAAAACAGTTTCCATCCTGCACTAAGAGAGGACTACCTATAATTATACCAATTAAATACTAATTCAGAGTATTTTTAAAAGAGCTTTGAGACGATTTCGAGGACGCGATCACAGGAAATTTGCTAATAACTTATTTCGATAACCATCCCACGTATATTTTTTTCATCTTTCATGATCCTTTACCTTAAGCTCCTTCAATCCCGTGTAATAAAGTCCAAAGAAACTCGGAAAACAAGTTTTCGATGACAAAAATAGATTTTCATATCTAACTTTCGAGGATTGCGCTTGAAATAATTGGTTTAAAAGAATAAATAAGAGCGGGGAAAACGCATATATTTTGAAAATTTGTCGGGATGAATATCAGTTATAAATATGCCTTTAAATTTTCACTTTTTCACAAATGGTACACGCAGATAATTCAAAATGCTTCATTTTTACATGAACAAAAAGAAGGGGACAATATCAAACAGTTCACACGAGTCGCCTTTAAACGAAATTCTTTCTGTGAAATTTTATTTTTTTTTCAATCTTACCGTAACTTTGTTCGAGTGAATCCACATTGGAAATTATCCATCAGTGAATCAATGTATCCACACTGCGTCAGCTTAAAATTTTTATGCGACTTCATCTATCAACCAGCCTCTGAGCGCAATTAGCTGCAAATTGAGTGATATCAATACAATAAGGACTTAAAAACATCTGAGCACAACCACTTAAAAACTTTACGATAGTAGAGTTTAAAAATGGGCAGTTATATTTATAAAAATCCATTCTAAATTATTGCAGCAGTAAAACTTGGGATCACAATCAGTGTAAACTGTAAAGTACGGCGGTAAAAAAATCTTCATGGATGAGTTTACTGCGCTTGGCAGGATTATCAAAGTAGTGGAAATGAGTTTCAGAAGAAATATTCTCATTTGACCTAGCCAGTCGCAGTGTCCTCTTGATTCTCAGATCAATTGGCTATTAGAAAATGTAGTAAGCGCTCATAATGCGACGCCGTAACAAGCTCTTAATGATGCATAGGCCAATAAGCTCAAATATTCTGACCCACCCCCTCACGAATGAGTAGCCAAGTAACTCCTAGAGGAGAGCATGCGAGCGTTATTTGAAGAACCAAGAAAACACAGAATTGGCGAAGATGACGGAGGGTCAATACTCACGATGCCACGATGTACTGCTCTTCTAGCACTCTAAAATGCTGGTAAGCTAAGTAACAATCAAGTTGATATTTTTCTTCAAATGAGACTATTCATATTCACTTTCTAATGAATAATAATTATTCTTTAGAAAGTGAATCAATTATTCTAATTAATAATAACATATTCAATTATAATTTGAGCTTTCAATCCTGCCTGGGACAAAGATTTTGGTTTTAGCCTAAAACCACAGTATATCGAAATATTTGATTATAACAATACTCAATATTTCATTAAAAACAATAGTAGGTACACCAGTTCCAAGCCTATATCTATATCGTTACTCTTAATTCTTCCACTTCTATTGCTGATCATCATCTAAAGGCATGTAAGAAAGTGTTTTTGCAGTATCTACGTCAAAATTCGAGAATTACACTTGAAATAATTAAAGTTTAAAGCATAAATAAGAGCGGGGAAAACAGCAAATCTTTTGTAAATTCGTCTGAATGGATATCAGTTATAAATACGTCCACCATTACACTTGCTTGCCACCCAAATTTTATTGTATTTACCATTGTTATATACCACTGTAGACCATCATTTCCAATCACTGGGTCCGCAAGAGCCTCAGTACTGATCCACGGGGCAAAAAGCTGACATATTTGGGAAATTGAAGTCGAAGAAACAAACATGAGCCTTGGTCAATTCCTATTGTGGTAAAAACAGATCAAAAGTTTAATATATTTATGGACGAGGCGTGGAAGTATTACAACTATTTGGGAATTTAATAGGGGCGATGCGCACATAATTGAATTAGTAGTAGGGCCAATAATGATAACGCTGGGATAGAAGTGGGCACTGCCGAAACTGAAAATAATGCATTCATCACTCAGAATATGCTTGGTACTAGAATATATATTCAATATTGAATCTTTTTCCCATTCCGGTTCAATTTTTCATTATATATATTTTTTTTCCAAAATCATTTTTAGGAAAAAAGTTTCATGTTTGATTTTTGCCCTCTAAATGCTCTTATTTTATTGTTTAAAGTAAAAATCCAATGGTTTTAATATTATCCATGCTCTATCAAAAAGTTTTTCTTGGAAAATCTATGTGTGATATTTCTTGAAATAATGTATAATCCTTTAAGCCGTAGTATGATCGCAGTGCCTTGTGGTGTCGAGTTACCGTTGGACCTGATGCTAGCGCTGAACTAGCACTATAGTCAGTATACCGTAGGGTGGCGCGCTGGCCCGCCAGTTATCTGAGTCGGTCCGCGAGCGCCAGGGCGAGGAAAGGACCAACCATAAAAACTATGGGACCGACTCAGGTATCCGGCGAGCCCGTGCGCCACCCTGCGGTATACAGATTATAGGCCTGTCAAGTCAGCCTCGACGTTGGAACGCAAAGGGGTTAGCCAGAATCACACGATCATTCTTTCCATCCCTCCCGAGGGACACCTCCAGCGATCACTCCAATGATGGTGGAATAAATGATCGTTTCTCATTCCTTCCTTAACTATCCATTGACGTAACTAGGAATATGCTCCGGGGGGGATGAGATGGCCTGGTGTGGCGATCCACCTCCCAGGCGACGGGGGGTCCGGGAATATTTTTGTAAAATGACATGCCTGGAAATACATTTTGCTACATTTTGCCGCTAAAAATTTAACTTTAAGCAGATGCCGTTATTAAATGTCAAAACTAGGCAATAGTTTTAAATATTTTTTTATATTTCTCCGAGCCTTCGTAGGGGGGATCTACCCCCTCATCCCCCCATAGTTACGCCACTGTAACTATCCGTTTATCCCATTCATCCCATCAACATCTTCAATGGTCAACAATCCTAAGATTGGTTTGACGCAGCTCTCCATTCTCCTGTCAGCTAATCTTTTCACACCTACGTATTTCTTTTCTTTCACAGCCTTCTTTACCCTTTTCATCTATTTTGTTCGAGGTATTCTTTTTCCGTTCTTTTCATCTACTTATTCCTCGACGATTGTCTTCATCAAGCCAACGTTTCTCAAGACATGGCCTTTAAGGTTGTTCCGTCTTCTTATTAAGGTTTTCATGGGGCTTCTCTTCTCCCCTACTTTTCTTAGAACTTCCTCATTACCAATTACAGACCAATCCTCTACTTTGCTTGACAACATCATTTCTAACTTTGACCCTACATCTACTGTCTCAAAGGTTCTCAAGTGTGACCTGTCTGATCACTATCCTATTGTAGCTTCCTTTGCAATCACAACTGCAGCCCCCATCAAATTTCGTATGGGTCGCTCTTGGTCCCAATCCAATATAGAAACTTTCCTAAGCTTATTGGATAATGAGTCATGGGATGAGGTCAACTCCTCAGTTGATTTTAACACTAGTTTCAATTCATTTTACTATAAATATTTAGCCTTCTTTGAATTTTCATTTCCTGTGACCAAAATTAAGGCTAAACCTTCTCCTTGTAATCCTTGGATCACAGATGACATACGTCACCTTTCTCACATCCTGAAAGACCTTGCATATGCTTGTCACCAGGCTAATAATCCTGAACTTAAGTCTCGACACAAAGAGCTGAAAAAGAAATATAGAAAAATGATCTCTGAAGCTAAACATAACTATAATAACATTCAAATTGCATCTGCTGATAATAAGTCCAAGGCCATTTGGAAGATTATAAATAGTTCAAAACTGAATGTAAATCCTACTCACCTTCAGCTCAAGGATAGCTTTGGCAATTTCATCACTGATTCTCTTCAACTAGCATCTGCCTTCAATGATCACTTCTCTTGCCCCTCTGGCTTATCCCCCCCTCCTGATTTCCTCCCCCTCCAACCTCATCCCTCACCTACCTCCTTCTTCCTTCATCCTTGCTCTGAACGTGAATTGACCTCTATCATCTTCAAGTCTAGCCCTAAGTATTGTGCTGGTCCTGATGATGTCCCCCATTTTCTAATATGTTTATCATATGAATACATTAAATCTCCTCTTCTACTACTCATTAACAACTCTCTCCAGCTAGGAATTTTCCCAGATTCTCTAAAGAGTTCTAAAGTTATCCCACTTTACAAGAAAAAGGGTTCTGCTCATGATTTTAACTCCTTTAGACCAATTTCAATTATCAATCAGCTTGGCAAGGTTTTCGAGCAAATTTTCTACAACAGATTGACCTCTTACCTGGAATCAAATAACTATCTTTCTCCCCATCAATATGGTTTTCGAAAGAAAAGATCAACTTCCCAAGCTATTTCTCAGGCAGTCAATATAATTCTGAATGCTCTAGACAACAAAGCTGAAGTACTTGGCTTGTTCTATGACTTATCTAAGGCCTTTGATAGTGTCAACCATAAAATTCTTATGAATAAGATATCCTATTTTGGTATTAGAGGTATTCCATTTCTCTGGTTGGAATCATACCTCGCCAACAGATCACAGACTGTTGCTGTAGTGTCCAATGGTGTGAAATTTATTTCCCCACCAAAAGTTATTTCCCAAGGTGTCCCCCAAGGATCTGTTCTTGGCCCTATCTTGTTTTTAGTATATGTGAATGATCTCACTAACTTTGTCTCTCGATCCTCTGATATCACCCCAGTGTTATATGCTGATGATGCCAATTTTGTGGTTACTTCATCTCAAGTGAATAGCTTATGTATCTCTGCTAACTCTGTATCCCAGCAGTTGTATAAATGGTGTGTTAAAAATTGTTTGAAGCCTAATGTTTGTAAATCTCAACTTATCTACTTCACAAATATTGGAAAAAATAATAGGCAGATCACTGTGGACCTTAACGGTGCATGTATACCACAAGTTGAGAGTACAAAGTTTTTGGGTGTGACTATTGATTCTAATCTTTCCTGGGCAATGCATATCAGCGAATTGGCACGTAAGCTCAGTTCTGTGTGTTATCTAATCAGGTATATACGCTCCACTGTGTCACTAGATGTTCTGCTACTCTTGCATTATGGTGAATTCCACTCTCATGTTCTGTACAGCATTCTGCATTGGGGTTCATCTCCACATGCCGTTACCATATTCAAAATTCAAAAAAGAGTGGTACGCTTATTGTCCAACAAACCCTATCGGACACCCTGTCGGCCATTGTTTAAAGATCTACGAATATTACCTGTGCCCTGTCTTTATATATTCACCATACTTCTCAAAGTAAAGACTAACTTCCAAGACTTTGTCCCAAACGCCAGCATTCACACTCATTATACGAGGCAGCACAAAGATTTGCATGTCCCCTATGTACGGACTAAAAGTGCTGCCTGTGGTGAACAATTTATGAGTCTAATTTTGTACAATAAGCTCCCTATGGAGCTAAAAGATCCCATGAGTCAAGGGGTATTTAAAAACAAGCTGAAAGACTTTTTACTTTCAGGCTGCTTTTACTCTATATCAGAGTACCTGTCACAGTAATATTATATATGCTCACCTCACTTTGCTGTTTGTGCCTTATATCTTTTATTTGTACCCAACCTGTGTTTTTGACGTGCCTTATACAATTTATGTATTGCATATAATTGTCTTTCCGGCAAATAAAGATTATTATTATTATTATTATTACCAACACGGTAGATCCTGTTGATCCTCATCATTCTTTTGTAACACCACATTTCGAAGGCCCCCAACCTTGATTTCTCCGCGGCTGTCATTGCCCTTGCCTCACTTCCGTAGAGTAGCATACTTCAAATGTAAGCTCTGATAAATTGTTTCCTTTCTTCTATGGATAAATTTCCCGCTGTAAGTAAATCTTTCTTTTGATGGAATGCTTTCATCACCTGAGCTATTTCGGCTGATAATTTGTTCCTTGATTCTCCCATCTTTAGTTATCCTGCTTCCCAAATAATAGAATTCCACCACCTCTACCAGTTTTTGTTTCTGTATTATAATGTTATCCCTTGCTTCATCTCTTCTGCTGAGTATTAACATCTTTTTTTCTTATTTTCAGGTGATATCTTCCCATTATCCTACCCATATTAACCAGAATCTTTTTCAATTCACTCCCTACCGCGACGATATACCAATGAGTCTCAGACCAGGGTGCCATGACAGTTCTCTCCACCAAGTGAGAGATTTGTACCCCTAAAAATACTTCATAATGTCTGAATGTATTGCGGGAGCCTCTCGGTGGACTTCCTTTTATGGGAATTGAGCAGTGTAAACTCTTATAAACACTGGCGTCCATAATGTGTGGGACGCTTCCCATCCGATATTTAATACGTAGGATATGTACCTACCCTAGAGACTTTAATGAGGTAATTATGAATTAGCTTAAAATGGAGTAAAAAATGCTTTAACATCACAATAGAGTGGTTTCCTATTATTTTTTATTGCCTAAATCGAAAGATTATTACTCCTGGAGTACGAATTTCACACTTTTAGATGTTTAAAATACGATATCTATTTTTCGCGATTAAACGAAAAGTGAAAAATTTCAAGCGCGCGAAAACACGACGGCTAAGTAGGAATGATGGAAAAAAGTCCCTGTGACGTATTTCTGGTTCCCCCTGCCGCCTTGGGAGGTGACATTGGGGCGAGGATTGAGCGCTGATACGACGCAGGCTGCTAGCAGGTAACTGAGTACCCTGCTAGCTGGTAGCGCTTGGCTTAAATAAGGATTATTAATACCTTATCACACGAAGGAAATTTTCCGACCATAGGCAGTTTTAATAGGTGATTATTAAGAGATGCTTCCCTGAGCTTTGTGCCTCATGCATGCATTAGTAATCTCAGACGATATAAAACTCCTATCTACTCGTATAGAAACTATGTCCCTGTGACGTCACGTGGAGCGGAATCGCATTGGCGCCAATCTGGCCTTTTTCAAATGAGGTTTTCTGGGATATCTAAAACCAAATAATTTGTATATTATGAATACACTAATGGTAAGTGGGTAAGGAATCGCAATCATTGCATTTCGTTTTCTTGGATGAAGGAAACTACCCTATTAGCTTAATTTATATTTTTTTCTGAATGAGATCCCCCGGACCCTTCTACTACTGGGAGGTATTCTAAAGCCCCCATCCCAGACCTTCCGGAGGCTTGTTCCCCACCAAGTTTCACTGCAATCATCGCCAAATACGTACAAATAACGTCCAACACTCTCTTTGCGGCTCTCTGTGGCGCCGTCATCACACCTCGACATTGGTTGCGGCGGGGTAAGTCCTCGCCTGCCAAACTGGCTCGAACTCGCGGGTTCGAGTACCTCCTGAGTAAGTTACCCCTATCCAGGGAGTAGTTGTTTGTGTGAGTTAATTTGTTAACTTGTTCATAGCCATTATGTAAAAGGCCGTATAGTGCTGTTCTCGGTGGTATGGATAGTAAATAAATAGATATACTGGGCTTCTCTTCCCGCCGGAGACGTTTACACCTAATATTACCTTTTATAGATCTCAAGATTGCATGGAGCACTGAAGTTTTCGGAAGTTACCCAAAAAAAACGACGTTCAACGCCATAAATGAGAAACCTCAGCAATTACACGGTGGGGAGGTCCTAGAATTACAATTACGTATACCTTACCTCTCGTTAATGTCCTTGGTCCATCGGCACGTGGAATTGAGCCCAGTTGTCCTCTAATTGTACGATACCTGCTTCTGCGGGCCGTGCGAAGTCTCTTTCGTAAAAGAAAACAACGTGATTACCGATAGGCAGGGAAAAAACATCAACCTCATTACTCTTCGTGTTGTTATGACATCATACGAGGCTGATGCGCCCGAGATATGGCAATTTTGGCTTACCTCCATGCCATAAATGCAATTGAAAAAAATATATTTTTTAAATAGTTCCACTTATTAAAAGATGGAATGCTGTCCTTGAGCATCCTATGGTGAGCCCAATTGTCAGCAGTTGAGCGAGTATAAAATTAGCCAGAATGACCAATATTAATTCAAATCCTCTCGCTCCAACAAATTGATGGCCTCGTAAATCGATATACCCGTTTGAGAATAGCCAATGCCACGGTCTACGAGTCTCACTGGGGCGTTCCTTCCAACAGCCGCTCGTCTGAAAACACCAGTAACGATGTCACCCAAGTCAGAACTGTTTCATATTGACGACTCAGCCAGTATAAGCGCAGCAAACTCAGCAACAGATTTTGTTTTAGTAATTTTGTGATCACAACGTGAAATAAGCAAGTGACAATGAATCAACTAGAAACTTAGCTCATTAAGTAGTGCTAAATATTCACTCCAATCCCCAGATTAATTATTATGTACAGATATCATTCTAAGATCAGCATTTCACAATAACTGAATTACTACTCTTTTTACTTTGAATTTTTATAAATAAAGAATACATGCATTAGGTAGCTATTATTTCCTATTTATTTGGACTGAGGATGAACTATTTCTTATTACTCAAAATATTTCTAATTCATATTCGAGTTGAGCCTCATAAATTTTTTTTCTTATCCCTTTATAGATTCAAGACGCTAGAAAAATCATGGTTCCCTGACTACTGCTTCTTGAAAACTACGGTGATGCCCTGAAAGAAGGTGGAAGTAATGGCCATTGAAACATCCAACGGCAGCAGCTTGGCACGACATTGAAGAGAAAAGCCCATGGAATGGTGAGTTTTGAAGGAAAATATTTTCTCATCTCGTCTTCGGTAACCCGTCACCACTTGCATGCCAAACATAATGTGAAGACAAATCACGAAAGACATTTCAATGCATATTCTTAAGTGAACTTGAGGAGCAGTGGAAACTGCATCGTGTGAAGAAGAAAACTTACAATTAGTGAAAGAAAAGACTAAGAGATGAATTTCATTAAGCAATGTAATCCAGCTCTAATTTATCCTCAGACAAGATGGGACTGCGCGAATAGCAGGGAAGAATATCAAAGAACAGAACCAAATAATATACCTACGTGCATTTTTAATTCCTCGGGTAAAAATTCTTTAAAAAGTGCTTCTATTTCTAAATGTTAATTTCAATATTTATGGGCTATTTGAAAACAAACTTTCTGAATTTCGTATCATTACATTGGAACATGCGTGCAATATTAAGCAGCAAAATATTCAATGTACCCAAAATTTATTTATTTCCAGTCATATTAAATAATAGTTCATAATAAATGCAATATAATACAAAATTTCTTCACCCAATGAAAACCTCAGTAGAAAAAGGTCTTCCACATTTTTTGACGAAAACATTAGCTATCACATGGCAGCTCAAATAGACAATGACTAGCTTCTCATAAAAGACAATCTGTTGGTATCAAATCAACCACTTGATGTATCACGGATATCTTGTGATGTACGATCTTACAATACTATGCAGACGCAGAAAACGTTTCAGCTACAAAAAATGACGTTATATATTATTTATTTTATCCAAATCGCGGAGGAAATGGCGGAGAACGAGAATTGACTAACGCCGCGGCGCTTGATAAGACGGTGCGGATGAGAATGGGGAAGGCGAGATCGACGGCGAGGAAGAGGAAAGACAAGGAATTCGATGAAGTTGGATGAAGGAATGACTTTTAGAGTGGATACGGAGCCGGCAGAGAATTTTTTTTAAATCGGTGTTTAAAGGAAATAATAGTTCAAGCGTGGGAGGGGGAAGAAATGGGGTTTGTGGATAGAATAAAAGGGAAAAGTTCTTATTGCGAACTGAGGAGGGAAATTCAATGTGAGATGACGAAAGGGAACCGATTGGAGTGATTCTTGTAAACCTACCTAAAACAATGGACTTATTTACTACATAAATTTTAAACATATCTCGTAACTTGATTATAAATCTCAAGTATTAATCTTATTCCGGCATCTGAATAACGGATCTTATTACCAATAACGAAAGAAAATAAGCTACATAATTTAATCACGTAGCCAAACTCTTTTCATCCACAACTCGTCGAAATTAGTTCTTCTATTTGATGTCCTACATAATGTTACCCTATATTCTCACGAAGGAAATAAGTTACTTTGAAATTGAGGGGGGTAACTTTCAATAAGTAGAGCAGGTTTCGATTACCTACATCTTACAATCTGCCCGAATTCCTCTTTCAAAACAATTTCACCTTAAATACAGGTTAGAAAACGTCATTTTCTCAACTTTAAAATACGGAAATCGTTTATTTCGTAACTTTTTTTGGCATATGTATTGTTCAAAATGTGTCAGCGTACTTTTAGCAGATATTTTTCACTGATATATTAAGCGACCCGCAAGATGCACAGGAACTTAGAAAATTTTTCGGATAACTAGATAAGAGTCTGCAAATTGATAAAACTTAAGGATTTCTCTCCTTCTTACTGTCAGAATGGTTCTAATAACTCAATGACTTATAGATTCCCTTGAATAACGGGAAGAGGAAATTTTGGTACCATTCTGACATAGTTGCAATGACGAATATAAAAGTTTCTCCATGAGTAATGCGATTTTTTTTCTAATGGTTTTACGTCATAATGCATCGTACGAATTTTAGTAGGTTGGTCGAAGAAATGATTTTCATGAAATGTTACAGGCAATTGCAAAATAGGCTCTTCTACTTGTGCCTCACCACCTGACAGCAGCAAAAAATAGCCTTTCCGCACAATGATTCCTGGAAATTGCATTTGGAAATCCGATTTCTTGTGCAGGTTCTCACGGTAGTATATTGTTAAACAAGAGTAAAATATTTGGAAATTTCTATACTATGCATGGTATTTTGCAAAAAAACTGGCATTTCCTCCATTACGCTATAAAAATCGCGAAACAATAAAGACACGTCGCAAAATTACTGTTTGAGTGATTAGAAAATAAAGCATACATGAGGTCAAACTACAACATGCAACTGGGGTTTTCTGTCGGCTAATATATCGGGAGAAAGTGTGAGCTTATAGATATAAGGATTAGTTTATCCACATCTTGTGTACTGTACTTCGAATTTTTAACGGTAAACAACTGGAAGCAGTTTCATATGAGACAAGGGAAATGTCAGAAATATAGTATGCATAAACTCAATGGGAAATGTATTCCTTCTGAAACGAGCAAACGCGATCCAAGCTCCTTAAAGGTAAACGTGTATGACGATGGTCAGACGTTATCGTACCGGCCATATTTGGAAGACCTAATGTCAGAACGCGAAAAAACACAACGCTTAACCATCTCCCACACAATCTCCGTCCCTATCATTCTGAGCGTCCCTTTCTCCCACCCGACACGCCTACTATTTGTAATAATGGGCATAGTAAGCGGACATATATGCATAAACGAACTCGGGAGGCGGCCGGCGGCGGAAAAAGCGAATCCGGGACAAGGTCAGCTCTCGTTGGGTGAAGTGTGTGGTGCTTATAGGACCTCCTTGGGACACCAACATTGACCTCACTCCACGGCAATCTGATCGAGTAAAGGGCGACATCGTCTCGGGAGCGCGCGCGCTCGCCGGAGTGTGGGGCGCGCGGCGTGTTATTATTGCCGTGGCGGAGGAGACTTTGATTGGCGATGAGAGGGGCGCGCGGAAACTAGTCCAACGAGTCCCGGCCGATCGAGAGGCGAGGTGGAGGTAAGACACAGCAACTAGTCCGTTTGTGGGCCATTGGAATCAACCACACCCCTCCCGTTTCAGGTGGCAGTGCCGAAACGTCATTGAAAATTCCAGGGAAAGGTTCTCATTTTTTTGTTCGTCAAGAAGATGCATTGCTCCATTCTGAGCTTTCGTATTTCGTCTTTTTTCGTGAAATATTACTACGTCAAATAGTATTACATCATAATAAAATTTTCTGGGCACATAGAGTCAGCCAGTCGACAGTGAACTCCATCTTAAGTCATGATCAGTCAATAATCCTAAGATTGGTTTGGAGCAGATATCCATTCCTCTCTCATATCAACTAGACTTTCCATAGCGACATACTTGTTCTCATTTACAACCTTTATACCTACCTCTACTACGTGCCTTTTTAAAAATTTTACACGAGATAAGAGAGAGAACTCCCGTGTGGTTTTCCATTCTTCCCAGGTCCATGACATCCTCTCCCCAATTTCTCAAACCGCCCTTACTCATAACTCATTCGGGGACGTTCCTTGCCCTTCTAAAGTAAAAAAAATAAGCTAAACGTAACTATGATGCGAGGAAATTTTCGTATTTGAGATGCAGGTTAAAATGGAAAGACATCTGCTCAATAGGCCCTACTTTTTTAAAGATGATAGGAAGAACATGAGTTTAAAACAAACAATATGTCAGGAGATCAAGAAAAAATGCGATCGGACATGCATGATCGATGCGTCCCCTCAGTAGCACCCTAAGTCGACGGATATCTTCATTCTCCACTCCCTTCTCTTATTTCTCGGCGCAGATGGCCTAGCCTGTAGGCAGTAGCGGAGAGGTCACTCGGGTCATGACCCCCCCCCCCCCCAAATTTTACCAAATATGTATAATTTTAATTAGTTTTATAATTTTTGTATTCTTAGATGTTTTAAATTGTTCAATTTCATATGTTTTAAGAATAAAAATGAAATTTTAGGCTCCAAAATGGGTAAAAAATGTCTTTTTAAAAGTTTTACACGAGATAAGAGAAAGAACTCCCATGTGTTTTTCCATCCTTCCCAGGTCCATGACATCCTCTCCCCAATTTCGATGCTCAAACCACCCTTACATGTTGGTCGCCTCCAAACTCGTACCCACGAAGTTTAGTGCCAGTCAAAAGACTTGTAAATTTAAGGTGCCTTCAATAATTCGGGGCCCACGACAGGGTAGCGATGAGCCCACCCCTGC
Source organism: Ischnura elegans (assembly GCF_921293095.1). Classification (NCBI taxonomy): domain Eukaryota; kingdom Metazoa; phylum Arthropoda; class Insecta; order Odonata; family Coenagrionidae; genus Ischnura; species Ischnura elegans. Next base: position 83,371,425 of record NC_060251.1, on the reverse strand, counting down.
GCTCAGATATTATATATTGCCTGCTCACTCCGCCCAGATGTAAAGCTATTTAGAGGAGGCCACCGTTTGTTTTGATTTCATTTAAACAGATCACTTTATAATGTTTGCATTCTAAATTTTATGATGAATATGCTGAATTTTTTAATATCCTAACAATAAGTTCTGATATTTCGCAAAAAATATCACGTAAAATCATAACCATAAAAATAAAATGTAAATCGCATATGGATGTCAGAAATTTCAGAAAAAGATATAAAATTAGGACTTTATAGGTATGCCACCAAATGAATAATGGCGAGTAAAAAAATTACCTTTAGAAATTCATGGAGAATTCACTTTTTGTCCTTTTTTTAAATTATATCCTAACATATCAATGCGTGATACTATTTTTTCACAATTCCTGTACAATTAAGTACTTATCATGGGTGAAACCTTGAAAATATGGTATAGGATTTCATCGAAGTGACCGACTGCTGAGTCATTTGTGCCATGAGAGAAGAGTAGGGAAGAAAGGTTTTTTTATTTAGGAAAATAATATCATATAAAATTAAAACCATCAAAACAAAATGTTCATTGCGAAAAGATGTCTGAAATCTCAGATGTAGATATATAAAAAGGAATTTGTAGGTGTCACCAAAACAATTATTGTCAGGAAAAAAATTGACTGAAAATCCATGGAGTAATCACCTTTTTGTCCCAATAAATTATATCCCAATATATTAATGCGTGTCACTATTTGTTTTCACAATTCCTGTACAATTCAGTGGCCAATGTAAAACTTTGAAAATATGGTATTGGATGTGACGGAAGTGACTAACCGCTAACGTCATTTGCGCCATTGGGAAAGGAATTGGCTATTGAATTGTACAATTCAGTGGCCAATGTAAAACTTTGAAAACATGGTATAGGATATGACGGAATTTACCGACCGCTAACGTCATTTGCGCCATTGGGAAGGGCAGGGAAAGAAGGATGGAGCGAAACTTGGCGTCGGCATTAGCCTGCTCTTCACAAAAGGCGCCAAGGGGACCACGGCTTAACGTCCTATCCGACGGACGGAGTTTCGCGCTTGAAATTTTCTCCACACAGCACTTAAGTAGGAATCAGGAAATAACTGGAAAATGCAGTAATCGCCGCCCCGGGATTTGAACCCGAACTCTTGTGGTGGAAAGTCAACGTTCTAAAACCCTACCAACTCCACCGAAAATCTGCATTTTAAAAAAACGGCCGTTCATAACCTCAGGAGGCATCAAGAGGTCCCAGGAGGTATATGAAGCCCTCAGTTGTTAAACTCGTACGTATTTAACAACTACTGCGCCATTTGATAATTTTTCGAAGCTATGGTAAAATTTCGCAGCACTCAGGGTGATAGGCACTGTATATTTCAAGGTCTGATATTTTGGTGGATGGTGATTACCTTGGTCGCTCATCATATCCTTCAGCCTTATACGTAGGCTTGTCGTATTTTAAATGGAAATAACTAGCGCCATAAACTTTGGCGTTCGGGAGCGTTAAATGGGCTGATCTTTTACACCAACGCTGACAACAATGCATGGAACTCTGCTTAGCACAGAAAATCTTCCAACAACGTGGTGTCATTAAACGGTATTGTTTTCTAAATGTAGCGAATTGATTTGCTGAAAGGTGCTTTAAAACCGGCATTCATAAAATTTTTAATGGCCATTTCAGCATGGATAATTGTCAAGAAACGATTAATTAAATTTACAGAGAAGTGTTCTACGTATAAAGAGATTAATTTTCATTTTCAAAAACAGTTGTGGGTTACTTAAGAGTAATTATCAACCGCTATAACAAACCATTTTCATTGACTCAATCCTATAGCTGCATTTTATTTACTGATATGTGCATTTAATTCAAAAATAGTGGAGATACTAAAAAAGTAAAGTCACTGCTCCACCTAATTTTTAGTAGACGATAAATGCAACAATAATAAGTCAATAAATTCTTGATATTAGAACCGCCGCTTGGTTTATAAGATACATCCGATGCCAACTAAAGGCCAAATGGACTCCACACCTCTTCCTGCCAACATTTGTGACGACTTTTATAGCCTTAACGACATAGCTAATAAATGAGCGTAATATGAGATGTCCTTGGACGATCAGATTCTTTGGAATAAATTTTATGCCCGTCTCAATGCCACCCCACAGTTATGCACGAAAGAGAGTTTACTAAATAAAGTACACATCAGCATGAGCTGATGCTGGCGCATATGAAGGCGATTGCGTGGTTCATCATTTAAGTAATCTATCGATTAGGGTCTGTTTGCATGGAGTATTCACGAATTATTTTGGCAATATCCTCTTTCTTGATGGACTTACCTCTTTGATTCACCATTAGGCCTATTCTCTTTCATTCTATCTAAAAAATTCCTTTCCTCTCCCTCTTTTACCTAACATTCTACCCTCTAGAACCCTTTTCATCAAGGACGCGCTCAATCGATAGTTTCTGCCCTCTCCGTAGCTCATCTAGAAGCTGCCTCTCCTCACCCACCATAACCAGCACTTCGTCGTTCCTCCTTCTCTTCGTCCACTTCGCCGTCTCCATTTTCCAACAAACCCACCTCTCAGAGTCTTTTCGCATCCAACTCGGGTTTTTATATTAATTATATTCTTTATTAAAGCATTCTACCGATTAATTTAGGTTTCCATGGATTACTGAAGAAGAATTCTGGCAACCTCATCTTTCTTAATGAACTTCCCTTTTCAATGCATAATAAAGCCTATTCGCTTTCATTCTATCTAAAAATCCTATTTTCTTCCTCCCTCTCTCTCGTTTACCTGGAATATCCACTCTCTAACAGTTTTAATGGCGTGGTTCTTAGCAAGGCTAATTGCATTATTACGTACAAATCTCTTAGGAAATAGATATATTGCGCTCACGTGTAACATCATTCTATTTCGAAAACAAAAATATTAGGTATTGCAGCACGCCAAGGCCACATATGGAGAATTCAATCAAGAAACTTGTGGATTTCATCACCGTTTGCGCGGCATAATTGGGGGTACCATATTAATCATGGCTAAAGAGTCGATATGAGATCACGCATTAGTTATGGCTTCCTTAAAAGCCTATTTCTATTCTAGGTGCACCTTACGGGCGAAATAGTGCTATAACGGTTGTAAGAGTTAAGGATTGTGGAAAGAGTGGTGGTCTGTTAAGTGGCCCGAAAAGCCGAAGGTCCATGGTCCCATCCCCGTCCAATATGCATTCTTCCAACGGCAATTAATGTGAAGAGGTCGCGGGTTTGATTCCCTCCTGGGAGTTTGCTCTTATTTAGGGCATGTGGATTTTCGTATACGTTTAATTGTCAAGTGAAAAGCCCCAATGGAAAAGGCCAATGGAGCGGTTTTCGGTGGTACACGAATAAATATACAAATGTAATTGCTGCCCAGGTGACATACTCTAAATCAGTGCACCAAATGTATCAGCAAACATTTATCCAGCACGCACACTCGTCACACAATGTTAATTCAACGCAAAGGCATTAGCAAAATGTTTCAAAGTAATACTGAACGCACATCCATTAGCACTGGCGAGTAGTAAAATTTTTATAACCCACAGAGAGAGTTGTAAAAGATATGCCCCGAAGTCATTTACCTTTCGGACGGAACCTTTAATCCAGATGACGCATGGCCGAAATGATATTTTGCCCATTTTGACGACTTATCGCGAGTCTTATCGGCGCGTGCGAGGCGGCGTATTGTCAACACTTCTTCCCATCCTTCGGACTGCCCTTCGAGCGGTGATGCAGCCTGCTGAGAGAGTAAACAATGATGCATGACGGGGGAAAAAAAAGAATTTGGGATCCTCCATTTCAACGCTCACCACTTCCGTTTCCCGAGAAAACTCCCAACTTATAAGCAAGGTGGACTAAAGGCCGTGCATACTAATGAAATCATCATTTGGAGATCAATTGGATATGGACAAAGATAACGAATCTAGCTCTGTGAATACGTAATAATTCTAGAATAATACTTTGACCAAAACATTGACAATCCCATAAGGGCCAACGCTAACTATTTGGTGAAATTTTTGGTCTTAACTCGTTAAAAAATTAAAATCAACTATGGAACGTACAATGGAAACCTTTATTCTTACTTAATGAGGCTTCGCGAAGTTATTCCTCAAATATCTTTTCCTAGGAAAAATTATTATTAATCATTACGGTTACGTTCTACAATCAGCTCCACTGAAAATAATATTTTATGAGAGTAAACAAGTCATTTACCTGCACTTATACAGGTATTGAATTTTATTGTAGCCCAGGGATATTAACAAATACCGCAATAAAGTATATTTCTCAAGGATATCCCCACCAGTAAAGTGGCTCACAGAAACAGAGATTTTACTTTAATAGAAGTATCGCGAATGATGAGAAAAATCGCATGACAATAGCCGGCGAAATATTAATAATTATGGTAGCATTTTTCTCTTAATTTATTTCATTTTTAGAACAAAACTTAGCCACCTCAAAATATCAGTCGCAGACTGAGTCCAAAAATAGGGTGGCTTCCTATTATTTTTTTATTGCCTAAATCGAAAGATTATTACTCCTGGAGTACGTATTTCACGCTTTTAGATTTTTAAATGACGATAGCTATTTTTCGCGATTAAATGAAAAGTGAAAATTTTCTAGCGCGCGAAAACGCGACGCGTAAGTATGAATGCCGGGAAATCTCTCCGTGTGACGTATTTCTGGTTCCCGCTGCCGCCCTGTGAGGTGACCTTGAGGCGAGTTGAGCGCTGATACGACGCAGGCTGCTAGCTGGTAGCTGAGTACCCTGCTGGCTGGTAGCACTTGGCTTAAATAAGGATTATTAATACCTTATCAAACGAAGAAAAATTTCCGACCTTAGCCTGTTTTAATAAGTGATTATTAAGACATGTTTCCCTGAGCTCTGCGCCTCATGCAATGTATTGGTAACATCAGACGACGTATAACTCCTATCTTCTCGTGGAAGGTATCACTTCAAAACGGAAAGGAGAGGGGTTAGTTTTAGGTCTTTCCTAATGTTTTTGTTTGACATGAACCAAGGTGCTCCGACAATAGGATGGTTTCCTATTTTTTTTATTGCCTATATCGATTACTCCTGGAGCGATTAAATTATTACTCCTGGAGTGCGCATTTCACGCTCTTAGATTTTGGAGTGACGATATTTATTTTTCGCGATTAAATGAAAAGTGAAAAATTTTAAGAGCGCGAAAACGCAACGGCTAAGTAGGAATGATGGGAAAAGTCCGTGTGACGTATTTCTGGTTCCAGCTGTCGGCGTGTGAGGTGACCTTGGGGCGAGGCTTGAGCGCTGATACGACGCAGGCTGCTAGCGGGTAGCTGAGTACCCTGCTGGCTGGTAGCGCTTGGCTTAAATAAGGATTATTAATACCTTATCAAATGAAGAAAACTTTATGATCTTATTGTTAGCCAGTTTTACTAAGTGATTATTAAGACATGTTTCCCTGAGCTCTGCGCCTCATGCATGCATTGGTAACCTCAGACAATGTATAACTCCTATCTTCTCATACAGAAACTAGGTCCCTGTGACGTCACGTGGAGTGGCATCGCATGGGCGCCAATCTGGCCCTTTTCAAATGAGGATAAAAATGGACCATTGCCATTCGTCTAAACCGGTATTTCTAAAACGAAATAATTTGTATATTATGAATACAGTAATGGTGGGTAACGAATCGCAATCAATGACTTTCATTTTCTTTGATGAAGGAAACTACCCTATTGTCAAATTAAAATGGCGGAACTTTGACGACGCCAAAAACTCGGAAACAGCGCCTTCAGATATTTACAACCTCCTTGCGGTTGGCGGCATGCGGAAATCGTTTTTTCCATTGTTTGATGCTAAATTTTTATACCATCACTTTTTATATCGCTTTGTTCCTTTGTCTAAAAATCCTCCCATTTGACTATGAAACCCAAGTTCTAAGTTTCCCACTTCTATTGGTATTATCCTTCCCAAGCAACGCCGGGTGGCCTGCTAGAGAATAATAAAAGGAGACCTAAAACGGCTTACATCAAGCTTATTACAGAAGGCCCTGAAGATTCACTGAGCTCTACATGCTGGTAATTGTACCGGGTTATTGGCTGTGGAAAGCAAAATAAGTATGACCATTATATTTCATCCGGTTCTCAGTTCTAAAGGCCAATCAAAATGAATCAATGGAGAGAAGTAACTTCATACCAACTCGTAAACAATCTTTCATTTTATTATCACCCAATCCAGGATTTCCCATTTAACCATCAGGGGAACAGGGTTGTACGAAACCCAGAGTTTTTTTCCTGTCCATTACATTCAGGATTAAATGTAAAAAACAACATTCTCTGAAAGAGGTAATTTTCCTTCCCTCCATGAAAATACTATCACACTTAAAATCATTACTTACATGATTATACTGATGCCAAAAAAAATGCAGTGAGTTTTATAAATACTGTTCAAGGCACTATAAAATACAATTCAAATTAGAGCTCCAACATTTTTAAAACTGAAAAAATAGGATGAAATATCAAAAAAGCATTACAAATTTATCTTCAAAAATTTAATATCATATTAATTTAAAACTAACCAAATTTATTTTTTCACATGGATAATATGAATTCAGAACACGTCAATACTAATGAACGTCTCAAGAATCAGATTAGATTCAATCCTGGAATTCAAATGCGTGTTTTCTGAGCTGATTTCCGCACCCCAACTAGTACATTATAAGGCATTGAGATAAGGTGAAAGGAAGAAATAAGGAAGGCGCTTATCAAGTAAGCTTGTTATGGGTTTCTTACTGCCAGGCCGACAAACATCCAGAATAACGACAAAATAGATGCCAAACTTTCAGCACTTCCATAGATGTTGTTTTCATTCCATCGTTTTAGAGTATTCATATAGGAAATTAAGTATGAGAATATTTTTTTCCATTCTTGGCAATTCTATAATATGAGTAAAAATAACATTATACGGCCATAATTTGAAAAACATTCACATTTATGAACTGGCAGCGAAACGACGGTGGTAAGAAAAGCACATCATTTCGCAAGAATAGCGACGTAAAATAATATTAAAATGTCGGAAGGAATCTCTAATATACATATTATATTCATCGGGTTATCAGGCCATAAATTAAAATTAATAAATGTTATATTGTGTGGACCTTTGAATAATTTCAGTTTTTCATGCACATACCAGCCAATTTTTTCCACATTCTCGGATTTTAAACTGGTAACTACGCCCCTAACCGCGGTGTAGTAGTTAGCGTACAGAGCTGCGGATGCGTAGGTCATACGTTCCGTTCTCCCGAATGATTTTTTTTTCTTTCCGCCGCAATGATAAAGTACTTGTATTATGCTTTATATCTTCACCATCCGGTCGCTTGCAGTTGTTAATTTTTTTTCTATTTACGGGAAAATCTGTAATCAGTGGTTAAGCTCTTATAAAGACTTGCTGAATTTCACCGGTAGGCTTTAAATTCATGTCGGGATGAGCCGCATAGCATGTGTACTACGCTGTTCAGCCGCCTTTGGCGCTCCAACAGAAGCGACTTACGTTGCCTGAGGATATTTGACGGCATTCCTAACCTATTCTTCCCTAAAATCTTACGCTTCCCTTATATAAGCCCCCTAGCTTACGATAAGCTGCTTATCAATTTTTTCCGTAAGAAAACCATAAGAAACGGATAACTCTCTTACTTTGTGCTATCTGGGACAGAAATCAACTGTCGACCGATTTCTCGTGTAAGACGACCTAAGGAAGTTCGCGTCGGCTACATTCATAACATAGTGGTTGCATCTCTGGCCAATCAGATCGGTCTTGCTTGAAAAATGGCAAAGCAATACGAGTACTGGTACCATGGTCAATATGTACAGATATGAGTAATAACCGTGTATATAAGAACGTTTATAAGGACCAAAGAACCATGACTGTTACATACTCATGTATATTGACCAAATCACCGAGGATCTCTACCTCTGACCTAAATTTTCAGGTGAGGCTACTGGCGAAACGGACACCAAAATACACTGTCCTCACCCGAAAAACATCAGGAAAACCCCCAGAGTTGTCAAAATTGTTCTGTCTATAAGCCTGAATGAATACTTATCTTCAGTTTAAATTCGAATCTGATTACATTATATTTATCAGTCGGTTTTTTGGAAGTAAATCTTCTCAGCGCGTTAGGTAGCTGTATAAAATTATACATTACATGAAATTGGACTTTTAACTTGAAGAGTAACGCAGCCTTGACGATGGGAGGCAAGCCGTTTCTCGAAACGTCGGAAAGAATTAAGCTGGCTGAGAACCCGAGAAGAATTCATCAATAGTATTCACCAGGAGAAATTAAAATCTTTTATTAAACACTACACAGTTTTCAAGGTGCCTGACCCGTCATATCCGTCACACTTGTGGCGTGAACTTTCTAAAAAATAGATTTATTAATTTTCCCGTAATTCCCGTTAATTAATTTCTGGTAAATGATTAGTAATATATGTTTCCGTGGTGTAGTGGTTATCACATCCGCCTAACACGCGGTAGGTCCCAGGTTCGATCCCTGGCGGAAACATCTTTGTGGACATCACTTTCCAATTTTTTCTCGCAGTAAATCGAGCACATCGAGAGATTTTTCCTTAGCAGCAATTATTTGCATTTTAAATCGTTCTATGCTACACAATCATATACTTCGGCAGTCAAGCAAGCCCCTTACATTGTGATCGCAGTTCACAAGTATATCAGCGATAGAAATAAAATAAAACTTGCAAATTTCAGAAATGAATTTTTAATTTTAATATCAAAAATACTTTGTTATTAGTTGAACGAAATAATATCCATATGAAATTGACAATATTTAGCACACATTAGGACATTTCTTATTCTGGGTATTCATAACTTAGCATATTGCTATCACGCAATTCAAAGACCGTTAAGTAGGTATAGTAATTTTTTTTCGATTGATAAATTAATAGTATTATGATCCTTTTTCAAATTAGGTATATAGGTAGTTCAATGAACCCAGGAATACCTGTTTTTTATGCCAGTGAAGATTAATCTATTCTTTTCGTTAATTTTCTATTTGCTTTTTTAAGATGACCTTGAACTTAAATGCAATAAAATAAAGAAAAGTATCAGAAAATTTTAAGTTTCAGATAAATTTCAATGCTTTTAATTGAATTTAGCTTGAATTTAGTGGAATGTAAGGTATAATCCCAACAACTTGATACGTTGATCGATGACAGTAAATACGATGAACAGATGGAAAAAAATTCCTTTTGTCTTTTTAAGGCTATTAGACGTTACTAACTTGCAAGCACTCCCAATTTCATTCAGTGTTGATTTCATTTGCATAAGTAATACTGAAAAACTTCTTTAAAATGCTTAAAAATGATGATTAGTACGCTTGATTAGTATAACCTCACTTTCGCGGTTGCATTACTGACGATATTTTTTGAAAGTTAATATTTCCTACGTATTTCTTTTCTAATATTGAAGTTAATGGCAATATAAATTACAAGTCATTACTATTAATAATTTTGAAATCTTAATTTCATTAAAATTCATTAATTGGGGAAAATAAGTCTCCAGCAATTTACGCCAAATAAGTATGAAATATGAAGTTTCCATTGACCAATCTCCAAGGACTGCCATAATTATTTCATTCACTGAAAACTTCAAGAATTTTACAATTTAATTTGGTGACATCGAAACGAGATAAATGAACAACAAAAACTCACTAATTATATTGAAAAAATGATAAAATTTACAATTCAAGCATAGGATTACAGAGGAAAGCGATGTAAAGCTAATTCATCAGTCACAACTTATTGTTTCAGATCACACTATTTCCACTCCTCCCGGCTCCTCCCGCGCCCTCCATGGCTCTTTCATAGCCATGGGGTAAGCGTGTTTCCTTCCCGCTCCCATCCCATTTCCTCCCCCCCTTGAGAGTTCGACGGATAGAAGCCCAAGAGGCTAGGTGCCGTCGCTCTTGGGGTTCCTTGGCGCAAGCCGATCCTTACTATTTCCACTCAGCGAACGTTCCAGCGAGTGTTCTGATTGGCACTCCTACTCACCCCTTGACCTAATTCTAATTAAGATTGCATTTCTATGCATGGCCATGATGGTGAATAGACCAGTCGATCCATTTCATCTCTCACGACGTTGCACTTCATACCTTAACCAGAAGGAAATGCATGCTTTACACAATGCATATGGACACTTGTTTTTTTTTTTAGAGCGCCGCCTATTACGCCGATAAGTTCGATTACGAGAGTATTTCTATTCTATATATTTCGAGATTAAAAAGGGAAGTTATATTTATAAATTATGGCCCTTTTCAAATATTGTCTTTTTGCAATAGACTGCGGTATAGAACAGTCGTATTTTCAAAGAATACAACATTATTTCTGGGTAATTATTCCTTTTCGGCACGTCTAAGATATCAGGCAGTCATAAGATAAACTATTTTCACCAATTCATCGCTGTTGTCTTCAAAAAATCATATTCCATTCATTCGATGTGCCAAGCTTTTCGATTAAATATTCTCTCGCCCATAAGCCGACTCCCTTGCAATATTTATACCCCTTTTTTCAGTAAACATTCCCATCTAAAACAATGTCAGATTCGGTTAATTTTTTTCATTTTATGACTTGTAGCATAATCTGCTCCTCTCCAAATTTTGCATAACCACGCCACTTGCACATGTTCCATTTCACTGTGCCATAAAGAACGAGGCTTCATTACAAAGGAGTCACGTCATTTGTAAGAGAAATTTTATAAAACGATGGCACCCTTAAGATATCTTGCAAGTTCCAAAGTTTCTAATTAACCTTTTCATCTTAAAGTTAAATAAAGCCACGGTGCTCACGTATTGATACCCCCTCCAGGGTAGGTTGTTTACCTAACCACACCATTACATCAGCATAGTATTTCCCGGACTTTCCCATTTATCACGTGAGAAGAAGATGCCGCAATATCTGTGACGTCCTCTATATTTCTCGCATCACACTCAACAACTTCAAACTCTGAAGTGCCATACGCAGTGCTGTATTTGGGAAAAAATTTAGGCGGTACTCACCAAAATTTGTCAACAGCTGAACATGTATTATACATCCGGCCAGTGGCACAGCGAGGGGAGTTTTGGGGGATAACCCCCCCCCCCCCCCCCCCCCCAGCGCTCAGAGAAATTTTTAAGTTGAATCTATTATACTTAATTGGATTAATATTACTTATACGATAGTGTTAGGATTAATTTTTAAAAAACCCTCAAAAAGCCGTGAAGCTCACCATTTTGAACCATTTATCTTAGTTTTCTTCTGGCGGAGGGACCCCGCACATCCCGCTATCCTGGCTGGTATGCTATACCTCCGGGTCCCCAAGTATTAGTTGCGCCTGGAACCCCCCTAGCCTTAATTCCTAGCTGCGCCCCTGCGTCCGGCCGCGATTGAAATGTCAAACTCCAACTCTTATATTAGTTCCGAGTTGTGCCAGGTCATACGTACAGCCTCGGACAAGATACAAACTACGACTTCTGTCTTCGGTGCAACATTGAAATGGCGAATTCGTGGTCCCAATTTAAGTAACCGATTTAAGTAACATTAATTTTAATAAAAAGTATTTCATGTGCAAATATTATCCATTTCCCTGAATTATAACATTATTTTGAATCATCATTATTATTTAAGTCATTGGTTGCATTTTTGGCGCTAGCTTTTCTCACAAATTGAAGGGGAGTTTTGAGGCAAAAAAGGTCAACATTTTAAGTCCACGATTTTTGTTTTGTAAATGTAAACAAACAGGCCGCATTGTAAACTACTATTAGTTTCAAGCTAATTATATTCCTTTTCAAAAATGTGTGCTTCAGTTCTGTATCTGTAGTGCAACTAGAGATTTAGTTATATACGAGGCTTGCGCGTAAAACAATGTTGCCAAAGAACTGCAGTCACGAGGAACGATGTTACGTAGGATCCGGGGACACCAGCGTGTAGGTTGTTTCCTCCTCTCTCGAAATCGCGGAACAACAAGCAGTCATAGACAAAACAGTGGTGTTCATGGGCGTACCCAGCGAGGGGCAGGGGGGGCAGCTTCCCCCCCGAGAAGCAAAAATCGCAAAAGTCTTTCAGAAAAATCAGTACTGAATTCAAACGAAAGTATTCATAAAATTTTCTTTAAACCCACGAAAAATGATATGTATTAGTATTAGATATGTTACTAAAATAAAACTATTTTTTCGAGGAAATAATCTTATAAACGAATAAAGCGCTGTTATAATTTTCTTAGAATGTTGGTTTCATTCACCTTTTCCATGATAAAATGTCACAACTTGGCTGCCCCCCCTCCCCCTAGACCATGGCGCCCCCCGCCCCCAAGTTATGATCCAGGGTACGCCCTTGGTGGTGTGAATCATTTCCATGCAAAGCGTAGCATTCTACCTCAAGTAACATTTTAATAGGCAGACAAAAAGTAACAAGATATCAATAGAATAGGAAGGAAATTATATTTAATTTAATGGCGTCAGTGTAATCCTCTTCATAATATCACTGCACTGTACACAGTTTACACAGTAGCTTGCTTGAGAACTCTCCTTGAGACAAATAACTACAGCAGCTTGTAACAATCTCTCTGCGGTTATGGGAGTTAAACAATGGAGTCGAACAATAATGGATGACAATTCTTGTTGACGACGCGGAATAAAGAATACAGGAAATATTGGAATGAAAATAGTGGCGTTCGGATATACGCGTCGTCGCTCCCGATGTCTTCGCCGGAGGAACTTGTAAAAAGGGTTTGCATTTGCATTGACAAGATTTGTGAAGTTACGGGGTAAATTGAACGTTATAAGCCACACCACTCACGCAACTGGAGCACTGGTTAGTGCAGCTAGTCTATGCCACAGTCTAATGGCGCTAGTAGACAAGTGCGGAGTTTTGCACGGAAATGACTGACACCATTGTTTTTTTATGTCTGTTTGTTGTCCCGATCGCGGTTTCATGCTGTTCCGAGCGTTCGAGGTCAAAGGCGTCCCTTGTACTTCCCAGTACAAGCGTGCTGTCTACAACAATCAGCGTTGGCTTGGCAACCGTTAAACATGGAGCTCCGACTTGCTTCTCCCGCCAGGTTGCAATGCCGCAATGAGATTCGCCTTTCTGAGCAAAAAAAAAAATGACGCACCAGTTTAAATAAATTCCAAAAGTGTAAATTCTACTAAAGTTAGTGTGAGAGCGTGCATGACTTGCGCAATTAGTGCAGGTAAATCTAATACGGACGTACTCACATTCATAACAAACAGCGTTCTAAACGATTTCGAAGGAAACAGTGGAAGTTGAAAATGGATGATACAATGCTGAAAGTTTGAAGGGTTCAGGAGCTCTATGAGATGAAACCTGAAGTCTACAAGATTTGCAAGACTGAAACAATTTTGATGGATCGTTTAAGGTATGCCAGGCTTTGTGCAAGGTGTGTCCCAAGAATGCTCGTGGAAGAACACATAACAGCGCTCGTCCGACTTTGTCCGAGCATCGGAATAATTGAGGGGATGAGAAAACAAGGGGTACAAGTGATTTTTTTCTGAACAGATTAAGGTACAGATTTTGATAGAAGAAATATACAGAAACTTGAAGGCCAAGGGATTCGAGTGAGTCTCTGTTGTGTGCTAATATCGAGTGGAAAATCAAATGCATTACCAAATAATATATAATATAATATAATATAACTTTATTCCATTAATATTCAAATATATTGCATCAGAAAACACTTTAATAATTGTGCAATATGCAGGTACCCCTTATTGACTATTGATTGGGGCTACCATCTTACACTTTTTGTACAGGTCTGGTGCAAACATACATGAAAAGTAAATTTATTTCGGTGAGCTCAGTGATTTGTTATCTTACCGATTGCATTCACTTGTGATATTTCAAAAATGTGCACAAGGATAACTAACTTTCTTATATTAACGCATAAGAATTACAAACATTCAATATACCTTTTACGGAAAACATTTTTATGTCACCTTTCTTAACAGAAACTCTACTTCCTCATACCTCATAACAGTGGTGTAACGAGGAATTTCGTTCGAGGGGGGTCCAAAATGAGGGGGGAAATTTTTGAAAAACGTGGTGCTCAATAATGGTTTGTAAACTAATTTTTAACCCTTTTCATAATCGAAAAACGTCATTTGTTAAAGAAATATTTTTTCGGGAAACAGGACCCGTCCGCAAAGGGCGGGTGTCGTTCACGGCAGCGAGGTCGGTAAGGTCCTCGGGGTCGTCAACATGCGAATTCCTTGCAGAGATCAGCAGCAGCAGCAATAAAGAAAGAAGAAAATAATACCAAGAATATGGAGAAGAAGAAGTCGGCTATAAATGTATGGACGTGGAATGCGAGGATTTTTTAGACAGATTGAAAGGGAGTAAGCCTTACAGTGCATTGAAGAAGGCCAATCTCGAAGGAAAAGAAAGCTCCCAGATTACTTCTTTACCACTCCATGGAAAACCTACCTCAATCGGTAGAATATTGTAATAAAAACATGTATTGAGAAGAAAAGCATATGCTTTTAATCAATCGGGAGCCCGTCTTTCAAAGCAGAAACAAATCATACGAGAATATTAATCAGCAGGAAAAGCAGCGTCACATTGTTTCTGACAAGAAAATACGATAAGAAAGGATTCTGGCGGAACTTACGTCCATAGCAGTGATCAACGTAGAATGATTCCTGAGAACTCGAAAGATTAAGCACGACTGAAGAGCACATATCATTCATCTCTTGTTGACTGAAAGATAGATTTCGACAACTAACAGCGTCATTTTCAACGAATACTTCTTACCTCGCATTTTTTCATGCAGAGTATTTTTATTTTAGGACATTGCTTGTGCTTAAGTGAATAGTTTTAATTGAGGTAGAAATAGCTTAGAAAAAACAGGCAGAAAAAAGATATATGTATATCGTAAGCTTGATAAAAACATCGGTATATCAATTGAATTCAATTAATTTAATTGATAATATCATCAAATATGAGTGCCATTTGTTAAACTTGAGAATCAAGAACCACTTCAACGTATTTCTTTTTTTATTTTATGATTTCATTACATTATCCATTGCATTAAACAAATAAATTGACGCTATATTTAGTGAAATTGATCTTTCCACGGGAGGGAAATTTCTTATCAAACATTTTTCTGCGATACATATGAGACATTGCTCCCAGTGTACCTATAAACATATTTTAGAAAGGATACTTGGCCTTAATACCAACAGGACACAAGTACAGCTGACCATCCTGTATAGTATCACACCAAGGTCTAGCTTCTAGTACTACAATATGGTGGACTTTCTCACATTATCTTTGATATTTTCATCCGTGTTACACAAATAACATGTTCTATATCAATACACGGTATTTCCTCACTTTTGTTGCTAATCGTAAATGCTTAAAATCCGCCTTAAGGAGATTTTAACTCTCACTTAAGAACTTCAACCGTAATATGCAGAAATAAATGAATTTAATGCTTCCTTAGTTTCAGTAGATAAAACATAATTATTATTCGGAAAAACTGATATTTCTTTACTTCCTTTACGGAAATAGTATTACGAATTTTATGTAGTCCTCATTGCCGGGTTGTCTATTACTAGATTATTCCTCGTCCTTTTTTATTCCTTCAGCCAACATTTCCTTTCAAATGAATCTGTTCTGTTTTTACCGCGAGAATAACGGATTACCTTGGTAGAACAGGCTTCAACGTATCCGCTTGAATGGAAGTCACGAACAATACCAATTAAGTGAAGTGCGGTTATTACTTTCCTGAAACTGACCCTAAAACCTAATAAAACCAATGCATTTCAATTACGAAGTATGCCGAGGTAGGTATACAGTGGCAAGGCAAGGCAAAGCTAGGCTATCGCCGCTTTGTATTTCAAGAATTCCACACGATCACTACACAGCTCTAAATACCTAAAAGTGCAAGGTTGGCTTGAAATAATGAATCACTCACTGCTACATGCTGAGATTTTTCAAGTGTCTCTCATTGCTCATCAATATCCAGGCTTGCAATTTTAAATCACAGAAGTGAAAAATGGCAAATACAATTGGTAAACGAGAGTGGAAAAAACTACTATACTTTTTTTCGTCTTACAATCGCTAATATTTGTGCGTTCGTGCAAGCAATTTTCCTCGAATGGAATTTTCTCTCCACCCATGCGCACACGAAAAATGCGCATTAAGACGCTTCGTTAATACCATCGACATATTTCAATCATAAAATCGTGTAATTAGATATGATGATAATTTCACATCCCTTAAACACAAGCTTGGTGATGATACAGTAACAAAAGAAGCCGTTAACTCCAAAAGAACATATATGTCCTTTCAGCAAAGATTTGAGGCAAACCACTTTCTCTGTACATCATCAAAGCCATCATCAAAACCAAGAAGATGTATTGCTCAATGTAATATCCATTCAAGGAGAGAAAAATGTAGAGTAAACAACTCCAGTATCCAGGGACGCCGACTTACAAAAAATATTGGGGGGGCCTAAACCGGGGATCTTTCCCCGGGAAATTTTATAAGTTGTGAGTTTTAAGTTTTTTAAGCATTTTAGAAGAGTCATATGATCAACATTAGAACACTGAGAACTCTAATCTCGATATCTGGACACTCCGGGGAAAATCGACAAGCCTGACACTTTTTTCCTCACACCCATAACGAATTATTGAGGGGGCTCGGGCCCCCTCAAGCCCCATGGAGTCGGCGCCACTGCCAGTATCCCAAAATATTATTAAAAAATACCGCTCAACCTTCATTCATTCCAAGTGGGATTGTGCCGCTTTTGATTGTCATGGCTTCAAAAACGTCATGAAAAAGTACTTTCTAACATATTGCAACGAAAACCTTTGATCTCCCGAACGGCTATCGATGAATTAATTAAACAGCTACCGTCACAGTCTTACAAAGAAAAAAATAGGTAATGGGCAAGCATAATGGTAACTGTCTATCCAACGAACGATGGATGCGATTATTTATATCTTGTGAGATCGAGCGCTAGTGAAGAGGTGATCAGATAGATTTTGAATGACAACTTTTAATGATAAAACCAAAGAGAAGAGCTCAACTTCTCAAAAAGACTATGGGTAGGCAGTCAGATACAGAACTTCAGCTAAAAATAAGCGGGGAGAAGGTATACGTAATTGAAGGACATGTCATGGAACAAACTCAAATCGTGTTTTCCGATCAGTTTGATATCAGTGAAAGAAGATAAAATGGTACACAATTGATATGTATGTTGCTCAACGGAATTCTTCCAACCGAAGTTTTTTTTCTTATATGTCATCAAGTAATCCCACTCATTGAAAGCTAATAGTTGAAATTTGAAAATCCTTTATGGCAGG
Organism: Ischnura elegans; assembly: GCF_921293095.1. Lineage (NCBI taxonomy): Eukaryota > Metazoa > Arthropoda > Insecta > Odonata > Coenagrionidae > Ischnura > Ischnura elegans. The sequence goes on along the minus strand of NC_060251.1, from coordinate 83,354,031 downwards.
ATATATCGTTAAACAAGGCGAAATACATGTTTTGTTTTGTATTTGTAAATTTATCAAATTACTGATCAATCATACTGATTTTCACGCTGTGGAGAAAGTTTCAAATGAATTATGTTTTAAAATATACATCTACACAACACCCTGCGAGCAACTTCAAAGGGTGTTTGGCAGGAGGTGAAATGCGATTAATTGCAGGATTTTTTTAAGCCAGGCAAAGGAACAACTAGCGGCAGTTCTTCCAGATTATCGAATCCGACAATTCTAGCTAGGTTATTACGACTAAGTTATAAGCGAAGAAATGTAGTAAGGAATGTTTTAGTAAATTGAGTGTATCAAAATTGCGAATAATAAGATAGCATCGTCCCCTTGAATTTTTTTACACGTAGATATCTGTCTAATAAAGAATGCATTCAATTGCGAGGACACATGAATTTTTGGAATTAAGGGAATACACCCACACTGATAAACAACCAACCGGCTTAATTACAGATAACTCAGGCATATAATGACGTAATTAAAACTCCATCGATAATTGGATAATAGCGCTCGCTCTTGTGGGTGATTCCAAGATAAACAGATTGCAGAAAAAAACACAGACGATAATATTCCAACTAAGCCAGTACAGATACAACAAGATAACACATCCGTGTTTTTCCCCTGAGAGGAAAGCACCTAACTAATTCCATCTCAATTTTTCAATATGCCGAACAGCCCACGATCGAGCAGAGGCTGCAAATATTTTATCTCCGGAAACTGTCAATATTCGCACGCCATTGAGATAGCGTCCAGGCTGATCTTTCCCTCCATTGCCACTTATTTCTTTATCACACCCCTCCGAGATAAGATTTGGTCGCTAGGGTGTGACAGCGCACTAAACGGGAACCAGTCAGTCTTAGTCACAGACTCTGCGTAATCCCTTCACGGATCACCTTCGACTGTTTACCGGAAAAAAAACCGATCACTTCGAGCAGTACAAATCTTCAATTACGGGTCGACGGGTGAGCCGTGCCCTCTTGACGTCTTCAGATGGTAAGTCATTTAAAAATGAGCAATTTTTAAGTACATACATGAATTCTCAGATTTACATACGTAAAAAATAATACATTGTGCGGTGTATTTCTTTTGCAAGTGCGTCGTGATGAATTTTGACATAAAAAAATATCGCGCCTGTTTTTTTTTTAATATGCGCCCGTCTGAAAAGAATTTCATTCATTAAAAATGAAATGATCACCACGGCATAAACGTTATAGAAAGAAAGATTTTTAATTTCTAGGACATTTATTTGTCACATTGTATTGAATTCACGCAAGTGAATTGATGAATTGCATTGGTAAAAGATAGCATGCGTTTTGGAAAAGGAAGTGCGCGTCTAAAGGTAAATATTCGCATTTAAATAAAATGTGAATAAAAAAACATAAACGGAAAGCTTTGCGCAGCTCACAAACTTCGATTAGATCCGACGCTATGCGTTGTAAGCAGAATGATGTTGATGAGCATTTCGCGATTCCTTAGGCATACAAAAATTGAGAGCAGAAAAAAATTGTTGCTTTGGGCATGTCCTTACTTTCCGGTCCAATAGAGATTATATAAATAATTATATCCAATTAGATATCCTCTAACAGGGCGAAAAATAGCATAGTTAACTGCGACACTCTCTATTAAGATTATTATCTCAGGTCAACGGTTGCCATATGTTCTCACAAGACACATTCACTGAAGTCTCTACCGTATCGACATTTTTCAAGAATAAGTTGAGTGATTATGTATGACAATGAAAATTGATAACTCATTTTATCAATTACTAAATCATGCGATCGATTCAACCTTTAGTGGATTCATGATTTTTCCAGACCTAACATCCCTGCGTAACACTTTTTATTCAAATTGGAATTTGGTAGAGGCGATCTACAAATTACGTTTGCGATTCGTGCAGAAGGGAAGAGCGAAGAAAAACTCAGGGTTGGAAACAGGCAATATACGGCTTAACGTCCCAACCAAAGGTCGGAGTGCTATAATTTGAATACTCCCCAGCAGGGACCCGGTGGTTTCTCAAAAATCTAACTCTATGAACACTAGACTTAAACATTAATCCTCTCGGTGAAAACATTTTTGTAGGAGTATGCGTTCACACGATGTTTTTGGTCCACGCACTACGGGAACAAATACTGATGACTAACAATATGTATAAGGGAATAAGCTAATCCCGTACGCGGTATACGGAAATCGTTTTTTTTTATATCTCTGGGTATTGTCCTTTCTCGAGCAATGCCGGGTGGCTTGCTAGACATCGATAAAAATGATTAGTGAAAGGTGGACATTCTGAATTTTGGCTGTTTTGTTGACGAATGTCCGAGTGACAGAGACATACCTGGCAGAGACCTAGGCCCTCGTAGCCACCCGCTGGAAAAATCTTTTCCTAACGCTCGATAAAGAAATAAAATTAAAGGATATATTTCCTATATATATGACATCTACTCGTTTACGTATCTATATTAGAGCATGCTCAATAATTTTACTTAAATCTGTAGTGAAATCTTAAAACTGTAGTGAATGAAGATTTTAAGGAAATTAAATAAATTTAATTTCCTTAAAATCTTCATTCACTACAGTTATTAGATAAATAAACAAGATTTCTTTGAGCGGTAAAGAACCAATCAATTAGTCAGAATCAACTGAGCGTAAATAATAAACTCTTCCTAACAGGGGAAGTTAAAATTAGATGCTTTTAAGTGCCATTCTCATGACTATGGGTTTTTGTTTCGCGTTCCAAGCCTAGATCAAATTGGAATTGGCTTGCCGACCATGTACTTGTACGTGAAACATTTTCGTATGCTTCAGGCTTTTGACGTGGTATTAATATTTAAAAATTCCCACAGATTCGCGAAAATCGCCCAGCCCCTATCTCGCATAGACGGTCTAGAAAAAAAGGGGCGTGACTGACGCACACCAAATCTAAAAAATTCTAAGAACTCTTCAAAGGTACTTGCAAGATACCGCTCCTTAGTTTACTTCAAGATGACGTCGTACCGAATGAAATTGGCGCTCAGCGACAGCGCTCAATCTTCTCTTTTCCATTTAAATGCTGGGAATTTAAATCATTATTGATTTAATTCGATAAAACGCCAAACTTCATGTCTAACTTCTCAGAAAAGCTACTTAATTGGCAGAGCTTGTTGACTAATGTCTCCAATTCTCGCCAATCGGTATCTATTAGTCCTCTTTCAATTATAAATGAGCATCCACTCGTACTTCGATGATTATTTCTACAACTCTGATGTCTATCAAGTTACAACCATTTCAGTGTAATCGGCAAAGAGCACGAATAAGCAATTACAACTATGAGCGGTGATTTTTTATTCCATAAATATTGCATTTCACCTATACGAAGACCGATTAACGATGAAACGTGACACACTTCAATAAATTTCCACTGGGGACAATAGTCAATAAAAATGATTTCTGATGGCGTTTAATGCCAAAGGTGTAACAAGCTATAAAGTTGTATTTTCCGATCGGAATGACCCTGTTTGTGAATATCGTGTGACAACTCATATGTGCGTGCCGATTGAAAGGTGTTCGGCCGTAGACTATTACAATCCATTCTACTATCAGTAATAGCTGAATTATTCTGAATGACTGGTCTGCCACTATCGCGGTCACGTATGACGTAAGGAATTTAAAAAAAGGATAGTCAATACAAGCCAATATATCAACAGCAATCTTAAAGTATTTCGCTTCAATTCGACCACAGTGGGTCAGTGGCTAGAGCATTGGCTCTCCAGCCTTTGGATCTGGATTATTCATTCTATCACATTTGAGGAAATTTGAAGGCCATTGGACTATATGACTCCGAGTTTCAAGACATAGAGCATCTCTACGGTTCATTTAATAAGTATGACTTTAGCCAGATCGCCATATACGACAAAAAAAATCAAGTTGAGTTAAATATGAAATAGGCGGCAGTTGAGCAGGTTTGATCCAAACTGTGGATCTGGGTTCAAATTCCCGCGGCGGTTAAGATTAATCACTGCATTCTCCATCCCTCTTGAGTGCTTTGTGGAGGGCACTACAAGGACAGCAGTCCATTCGCTGAATGAGCCGTGGTCCCCATGGCGCCTTCAGTTAAGACCAAGGCCGTAGCCAGGGGGGGATGAAGGGGGATTGATCCCCCCCCCCCCCGAAATGAAAAAAATTAAACAGATAGGTACCTTATGCTCGCTTGGTGCTTACACGACGATATTATATAGCGGCGCAGGGACATCTAGTAGTCCAATGTGACTTAAGTCAATAATTATCCAAGCGACTTTGTAGGTGCAGTGTGTGTAGTTGTAGTGCAGTGTGTGTAATTATAGTGCTGTGAATTAGTAGAGAGGTGAGTGACTTATAAGCCTCCTGAGGACCGCAGAATTGACATCGACACCGAGGAGTTAATTCATTTGTTCGCTGCAAAGAAAGCTAGAAGGCTAAATTCAATTTTTTAATAATATTTTTATATTTTCCTTTACGGGTTTATAATAAATATTTATATTTTACCGTATACGCTATTATATTTATCTTATAAAAATAATTTTACGTTTGTCTACTATTCCATAACCCCCTCCCCCTCCCCCGAAAATATTTTTGGCTACGGCCTTGGTTAAGACTAATACAAGGTTTTCTCTTCACCCATATTTCTCGACTCTTCTCTCTAGGCGCAAATGACCTCACCTGTTGGTAGCCTCCTCCGAATAGAACACCAGATGATAGTCATATTAAACTTTAGTACCGTATTTCAGTTTTGTCAACTATTTAAAAGGAAATTGTCTATCTTTATGTCTCTTACTCTTTTATTTTTGATGCTTGTGACATTGGCTAGCCTATGCAGTTTTAAGTAATATTCCTATAATAATTTGATCCAATAAATTTCCTACCCAGAGAGAAAAGGTGATTTCACGCTATAACATTCGAGCATTTTCCCAGGAAAAATGCACGTATTGGCAATGTCATATCGTACCCCCGTACGCGAGACGTCGATATTGAAGTGACATTTATCAGTGGGGGAGTTATCACAGTTCCGAATGAAATCCTTGGTATCCCATCCCGGTATATTATCCTCTACAGCAGTGGTTCCCAACCTTTTTTCCTCCCGCACCCATCTATATGTATGTAACTAATATTGTACCCCCAAAAATGTAACGTGCACATTTTATAACATAATTTCACTGCGGATACCTGACACTTTTAGTTATAAATGATTTTATAAATGGAAACTTTGTTTTAAATACCCCATATAATCATCATCATCATCATCACTGGTCAACAATCCTAGGATTGGTTTGACACAGCTCTCCACTCAGTTCTCCAATCAGCTAATCTTTTCACACCTACGTATTTCTTCTTTTTCACATCTATCTTTACTTGTTCCATATATTTTGTTCGGGGTCTTCCTTTTCCATTCTTGCCTTCCACTTGTCCTTCGACGATTGTCTTCATCAGGCCATCATGTCTCAAGATGTGACCTATAAGGTTGTTCCGTCTTCTTATTAAGGTTTTCATGAGGCCTCTCTTCTCTCCTACCCTTCTTAGGACTTCCTCGTTACTAACTCGGTCGATCCATTTGATTTTCATCATTCTTCTGTAGCACCACATTTCAAAGGCCTCTATCCTTGCTTTCTCCGCTGCGGTCATTGTCCATGCCTCACTTCCGTATAGGAGCATACTCTAGATGTAGGTTCTTATAAATTGTTTCTTTACTTCCATATTTAAGTTTCCCGCTGTAAGCAGGTCTCTCTTTTGGTGGAATGCTCTCTTCGCCTGGGCTATTCTGCTGATAATTTCTTTCTTGCTTCTCCCGTCACTAGTTATCTTGCTTCCCAAATAACAGAATTCATCCACCTCTATCAGTTTTTGCCTCCCTATTTTAATGTTGGTCTTGACTTCTTCTCTTCTGCTGCATACTAAGATCTTGGTTTCCTTCGTGCTTATTTTCAGTTGATATCTACCCATTACTTTACCCATATTAACCAGAATATTTTTCAAATCCTTCTCTGTTTCTGCTATAACGGCTATGTCATCGGCAAATCTTAGCATGCTAATTTTTTCTCCATGGACTCCCAATTCCTTTTCTTTGATTTCATTAGTGGCTTTTTCAATGTAAACGTTGAAAATTACCGCAACCCGGTGGACGCACTCGGTGGCTTTAAGCTCAGCCGCGAGCCCCATATAATGTTTACATATTTCCTGGTTAAGAGATACATAGTTCCTGGCGTCCGCCATTACCGATTATTTTCGGTGTACCCCCACTGCTTCGTATCACTGGTTGCTCTACAGGATGACCGCTTCATACCTTGCGTTACCCATTATCGCCGGTTTCAATTATATTCTGTAACTAAAAAACCACACTATCGTAGAATTATTGAATGATATCACAAGGAAATGGAATGCATAGTTGATTCATGTCTCAATATGTAGTATAGACTTCGGGCACCAACAATTAAAATCCTTGAAGCGCGAGTTGGCCTGGGTAAATTAACTTGCCCTCTTACCTTGAATGTGTGATTTCACATGCCTGTGGCTTAGGTAGAGGTGAGATCCACCCTCACCAATCCAAAACAACCTTCGGGTCGAATCACGTGAGTGAGGTGTCGAGTCGAGTGAGTGAGGTGGTATATGGAGTTATCAACCGGAAAAATCTTATAGGATCTCGGGAAAACATACATTTCTGCATGAAGGGTAATGGAACAGATTGGCAGCTGAACGGGGATTATGATCAATACGGTTAGAGTATTTACGGATAAGGGCTGTTAAAAGGGAATTTTACAGAACGTTCGTAGGGTTGAACATTACTGCTTGATGAGAAATTCTGAGTTTCTTATGATAAAAACGTTTGACTAAGTATTGATAATATTTTCTTATATTCTACGCTTTATTCACAATAAACAACCAGATGAAAACTTTCACATGGAAACGCTTAGCACTCTTTATTATGAATAGTTACAAATATTTAAATCCAGGTAAGTCGTAGTAGTTACTTAAAGAAATAAGGTAATTCTCATATTTGAAGGCCATGGCACTATATGATTCCGAGTTTCAAGACATAGCTTCGCTACAGTTCATTTAATAAGTATGACTTGAGCCAGGTGGCCATATACGAAAAAAAAACAATCTAGCTGAGTTAAATATGAAATAGACGGCAGTTGAGCAGGTGAATGGGAGCTTTGAACACAGGGAGTAAACCAGATTTCTACTCCAAATATATATATTCACTTCCCAACTCTCATCTATTCATGAAATGCAATGTACCTATGCCTCCTCATCGCCTATACTGTAGTTCTCTTCTTTCCATCTCAGCTTTCAGCATCCCACTTCCTTCACCTTGGTGCTTCATTGCCGATTCCCATATGTAATATCCAGCAGCAATTTTCCTCTTTCCTAACCACTTCTACCGAGGATGGATGAATGAAGATAGCTAGGCACTGAATATATTGAAATATTCACTCTGTAATTGAGGAAAATGTTTGTATGTCTTCACTTCACCTCGTGATCTTCGCATTTGGAAACAAGTGGAGAAGTCGCATCTATATCTTCCTCTCCAATGCCATCATGACTCGCGAAACCGTCTGGGAGAAAAAGGAAGCTAGAGGCTAGCTAATCTTTTGGTGCCTGTGTGATCTTCACGTTCGATCAATGCTGACGCAGATAAAAACTGTGCGACTTGCCGTCCTTCCATTTCAAGGTAAGATACAGAGCGAACATCTACAGTGTAATAACCCAAGCACACCGCCGATATAAAACATTGGGCTTGATTCCTAGATGACGTGCTGCTTACAAAATCATGATAAACGACCACCTGTCGTGCTAAATATTTTAGCCACGTCGGAGAGACAAGGAAGCGGTGTTATTTATCTATTAGTCTCAAGAACGTGACAACTGAATGAAGATAAGCAGTTCCTGATCGCCCTAAGGTGATCTAAAGAAAAAAGAGAGCAATAAAGTCAGCGAATATAGATCATGACGCAGAGATATATGAAACGAGTCGATTGGGTGCTTGAATTCTTCAAGCGGGTAATTAGGAGGGTGGGAACATTGTTGTGTCACGTGTTGTCGAGTCATGTGCCCATAAGTGGTTTAATATTCAAAAATTTCCCCGCCGTTTTTTGAAAGGGTAAGGAACTAAATTTTTCACTGTTAGAAATATTTGTTATTTTCAATGTGATTTTATTTGACGGATAATTGATTCTTTGATCCATTAAGTTAACCATTGACACATAATCGGAATAAGGTTTTAAAAATTTCAAGAGAGTGTTGATTATGTGGTTATTTTTCAACTGTTAAAGTTCATAAGCATTGTGATAAGCCACTCTTGAAAATACAACGCAGATTCTTTAGATAAATATATAAAGATATTCAACTTGCAAAACGAATATCCATAATGCAGTTTGTAAAATACTGAATTGTAACGATTCCTCTAATTTCTTTGGTCTTAAAAAATAGTTATTCTCAAGATATTCCATTTTGCAAAAAAGATTTGGCATATTTGATATCATAATCGTATCGAATTATCAAGTATACTGACACGTGTATTGAAATTACGCAATCCGATTGATTTACCTTCCAATCTTTGATCATCAACACTAAAATTCCTGGTCGACTATGTACGTGCATGCAAAATCCTATGTTATAACGATTCGATAAATTTTAAGAAAAAGCATATTCGATATGCATCAATCGTGAGACTACATGCAAAACATATTACCTTTGGGAATTGTGAGGAATACCAAGATGTACCAAGCACCAAATTTAATTGGTCCAACGGATACACTATTCAACTTGTGCCAATGTTATGTATTTGTTATAATAATCGAATACATTCTTCGATTATACTGGCATTTGTATCGTTGAATCCGCAATGCTATTGATTTAACTTACAGTCTATGGCTATCTTCCACATAATTATATTAGTCAACTATGTCCTTGGATGTAAAATCCTATATGTTAAAGCAATACGATATATTTTAAGAAAAAGTAGATTCGATTAATACCGATCGTGGGACTATACACAAAATATGTTTCATTTGGGCATTGTGAGGAATACCAAGATGTACCCATTTGCCAAATTTCATTGGACCAACGTATAAACTAATCAAGTTTTGCAAATTTGCGTATTTGATAGAATAATCGAATCGATCTTGCGATTACACTGCCATCTGTACTGTAAAATCCGCATGGCTATTGGTTTAATTTTCAGTCTGTGTGTCTACTATACAATACCTGGCCAACTATGCCCTTAGATGTAAAATCCTATATGTTATAGCGGTTCGATATATTTGAAGAAAAAGCATATTCGATATATATCGCACGTTAGACAACATACAGCGCATATTTCTGTTGGGCAGTGTGAGGAATACCAAGATGTGCACATTCGCCAAATTTCATTCGTCCAACGGGTATACTTTTCAAGTTATACCAATTTGTGTATATACTTTAATAATCGAATCGATTTTTCGATCATACTGACATCTGTACGGTAAAGTCGGCAATCCCATTGGTTTAATTTTCAGTCTATGGGTATCTACTATTTAATACCTAGTCAACTATGCCTGTGGATGTAAAATCCTACATGTTATAGCAATTCGATATACTTTAAGAAAAAGTAGATTCGATATATATCGAATGTTAGACTACGTGCAGAACAAATTTTCATTGGGCATTGTGAGGAATACCAATATGTACCCATTCACCAAAATTCATTGATCCAAAAGTAAATCTATTGAAGTTATGCCCATTTACGTATTTTCTATAATAATCGAATCGATTTTTCGATCATACTTACATCTGTACGGTAAAGTCCGCAACCCTTTAGGTTTAAAATACAGTCTATGGGTATCTACTATTTAATCCTTAGTTAACTATGTCCTTGGATGTAAAATCCTACATGTTATAGCAATTCGATACATTTTAAGAAAAAGTAGATTCGATATATATCGAATGTGAGACTACTTACAAAATAATTTTTCATTGGGCATCGTGAGGAATACCAATATGTACCCAATCACCAAATTTCATTGATCCAACGGTAAATCTATTGAAGTTATGCCCATTTACGTATTTGCTATAATAATCGAATCGATTTTTCGATCATACTGACATCTGTACTGTAAAATCCGCAAGGCTATTGGTTTAAAATCCAGTCAATGGGTATCTACTATTTAATCCCTAGTAAACTATGTCCTTGGATGTAAAATCCTACATGTTATAGCAATTCGATACATTTTAAGAAAAAGTAGATTCGATATATATCGAATGTGAGACTACGTACAAAACAAATTTTCGATGGGCATCGTGAGGAATACCAATATATACCCATTCACCAAATTTCATTGATCCAACGGTAAATCTATGGAAGTTATGCCCATTTACGTATTTGCTATAATAATCGAATCGATTTTTCGATCATACTGACATCTGTACTGTTAAATCCGCAAGGCTATTGGTTTAAAATCCAGTCAATGGGTATCTACTATTTAATCCCTAGTAAACTATGTCCTTGGATGTAAAATCCTACATGTTATAGCAATTCGATACATTTTAAGAAAAAGTAGATTCGATATATATCGAATGTGAGACTACGTACAAAACAAATTTTCATTGGGCATCGTGAGGAATACCAATATGTACACATTCACCAAATTTCATTGATCCAACGGTAAATCTATTGAAGTTATGCCCATTTACGTATTTGCTATAATAATCGAATCGATTTTTCGATCATACTGACATCTGTACTGTAAAATCCGCAAGGCTATTGGTTTAAAATCCAGTCAATGGGTATCTACTATTTAATCCCTAGTAAACTATGTCCTTGAATGTTAAATCCTACATGTTATAGCAATTCGATATATTTTAAGAAAAAGTAGATTCGATATATATCGAACGTGAGACTGAATACAAAACATACTACCATAGAGTATCGTGGGGAATACCAAGATGTACCTGTTTACCAAGTTTCATTGGTCCAACGTACACACTTATCAAGTTATGCCAATTTGCGTATTTGCTATACTAATCGAATCGTACTTTAGACACTGCTGACATCTGTACTGTAAAATCCGCAATCCTATTGATATCCCTTCTATGGTCACTCCCTTATCCCTGCCTTCTCTAATGTCCCCGCTTTCAAAATTTAGCCTATGTTCTTATATTGGTGACGTGGACAGACGGGATGCGTGTATTTCTTACGGGAGCCTCATACAAAAAGATATAAATTCAAATCGATGTATCTTCAGTAGGAAACATAATTCATCTAAATAATTTATGTGTGCGCATAATTCATTTTTTTCCTTACATATTGTTAAAATTTTTATTTCCGTAACTATGTAAATAAGCCCAAAAAATGGCTCAATCGAATACAACCTTGTATCGATCATAACTTCGAGTCTAATCAATCGATTCGCCTGATTTAACTTTTGTCGGATGAATGACATTTTCAGTCGTATTTTGTATGACATTCATGTTCAAAACTTGAATAATAAAAAAGTTATTAGCGATTAAAGCGTATCCAAGGAGATTCGTATCGATATAACTCGCACATGAATCGATCGAGCGAAATGGTCATCATTGCAAAAGTTGACCATTGTGATAAAAGTATAACTCTGAAAATTTCATTCCTCTAGCTTAAACGGTTGCTAAGATATTCAAGATTGCATGCTCCACAAAAAAATGGCGACAATGATTTTTCGCTTGAAGGACATTTTTCGGTATTTAATTATTAATTAACCAAGAGGGGTACGGCGAAAGTAAGCTCAAACGTGAGGGTTCGGAGAACCCTCTAACGGTTTTTCTTGGAGATTCCAAATTTTCATATGGCACATGTCTCAACGCCGAAATCCAATATTGAAAATTCGACCACCTCTACAATGGAAAGTCGAAATCGTTTATTCCTCGGAATTGTTTCGACGTATGAAGATTCCAAGATAGCCAAAAAATTAACCAAAACATTCTCTAACTTTTTGGCAAAGGAATTTGTCGTACGATTATTGCAAATTGGTCAAAAAAATTCCTAAAGTTTTCCCATAAGAAAAGCATTGAGAGCATTCAAACAGTAATAAAAAATACTAAATATCAATTCGTCGCTATGGCAACCACACCAAAAAATCGACCAAAAAATCTAGTCCATGTCCATTGAATATCATGTTCCTCGGACGTTTTAAAGTACAAAATTAAAGCGATAAAGTCGTAGTTCCATAAGGCTCCCATGTTAATTCAAGTCGATATATCTCGAAAACTAATCGACTTTTTCAACTTTTCAGATTTTTCCTCCCGATGAATTTTTTTTTACTTTTACGTCCAATATTCCATATACCCACACCTATCACAGTTTGGGCTACTAATTTGTGTCAATCACCCAATCAATCAATTACTTTCCCACTTTATATATGTAACGAGTCGATTGGGCGCTTGAATTCATCAAGCGGGTAATTAGGGGGGGTGGAAACATAGTTGTGTCACATATTTTCGAGTCATGTGCCCATAAGTGGTATAATATTCAAATATTTCCCCGCCGTTTTTTGAAAGGGTAAGGAACTAAATTTTTCACTGTTAGAAATATTTGTTATTTTCAATATGATTTTATTTGACGGATAATTGATTCTTTGATCCATTAAGTTAACCATTGACACATAATCGGAATAAGGTTTTAAAAATTTCAAGAGAGTGTTGATTATGTGGTTATTTTTCAACTGTTAAAGTCCATAAGCATTGTGATAAGCCACTCTTGAAAATACAACGCAGATTCTTTAGATAAATATATAAAGATATTCCACTTGCAAAACGAATGTCCATAATGCAGTTTGTAAAATACTGAATTGTAACGATTCCTCTAATTTCTTTGGTCTTAAAAAATAGTTATTCCAATTTGCAAATAGGATTTGGCATATTTGCTATCATAATCGTATCGAATTATCAAGTATACTGACACGTGCATTGAAAATACGCAATCCGATTGATTTACCTTCCAATCTTTGATCATCAACACTAAAATTCCTGGTCGACTATGTACGTGCATGCAAAATCCTATGTTATAACGATTCGATATATTTTAAGAAAAAGCATATTCGATATGCATCAATCGTGAGACTACATGCAAAACATATTACCTTTGGGAATTGTGAGGAATACCAAGATGTACCAAGCACCAAATTTAATTGGGCCAACGGATACACTATTCAACTTGTGCCAATGTTATGTATTTGTTATAATAATCGAATCCATTCTTCGATTATACTGGCATTTGTATTGTTGAATCCGCAATGCTATTGATTTAACTTACAGTCTATGGCTATCTTCCTCATAATTATATTGGTCAACTATGTCCTTGGATGTAAAATCCTATATGTTATAGCATTACGATATATTTTAAGAAAAAGTAGATTCGATTAATACCGAACGTGAGACTATACACAAAATATGTTTCATTTGGGCATTGTGAGGAATACCAAGATGTACCCATTTGCCAAATTTCATTGGTCCAACGTATAAACTAATCAAGTTTCGCAAATTTGCGTATTTGATAGAATAATCGAATCGATCTTGCGATTACACTGCCATCTGTACTGTAAAATCCGCAATGCTATTGGTTTAATTTTCAGTCTGTGTATCTACTATACAATACCTGGCCAACTATGCCCTTGGATGTAAAATCCTATATGTTATAGCGGTTCGATATATTTGAAGAAAAAGCATATTCGATATATATCGCACGTTAGACAACATACAAAGCATATTTCTGTTGGGCAGTGTGAGGATTACCAAGATGTGCACATTCGCCAAATTTCATTGGTCCAACGGGTATACTTTTCAAGTTATACCAATTTGTGTATATGCTATAATAATCGAATCGATTTTTCGATCATACTGACATCTGTACGGTAAAGTCCGCAATCCCATTGGTTTAATTTTCAGTCTATGGGTATCTACTATTTAATACCTGGTCAACTATGCCTGTGGATGTAAAATCCTACATGTATTAGCAATTCGATATACTTTAAGAAAAAGTAGATTCGATATATATCGAATGTGAGACTACGTACAAAACAAATTTTCATTGGGCATTGTGAGGAATACCAATATGTACCCATTCACCAAATTTCATTGATCCAACGGTAAATCTATTGTAGTTATGCATATTTACGTATTTGCTATAATAATCGAATCGATTTTTCGATCATACTGACATCTGTACTGTAAAATCCGCAAGGCTATTGGTTTAAAATCCAGTCAATGGGTATCTACTATTTAATCCCTAGTAAACTATGTCCTTGGATGTAATATCCTACATGTTATAGCAATTCGATACATTTTAAGAAAAAGTAGATTCGATATATATCGAATGTGAGACTACGTACAAAACAAATTTTCATTGGGCATCGTGAGGAATACCAATATGTACCCAATCACCAATTTTCATTGATCGAACGGTAAATCTATGGAAGTTATGCCCATTTACGTATTTGCTATAATAATCGAATCGATTTTTCGATCATACTGACATCTGTACTGTAAAATCCGCAATGCTATTGGTTTTAAATCCAGTCTATGGGTATCTTCTATTTAATCCCTAGTAAACTATGTCCTTGAATGTTAAATCCTACATGTTATAGCAATTCGATATATTTTAAGAAAAAGTAGATTCGATATATATCGAACGTGAGACTGAATACAAAACCATAGAGTATCGTGAGGAATACCAAGATGTACCTGTTTACCAAGTTTCATTGGTCCAACGTATATACTTATCAAGTTATGCCAATTTGCGTATTTGCTATACTAATCGAATCGTACTTTAGACACTGCTGACATCTGTACTGTAAAATCCGCAATCCTATTGATATCCCTTCTATGGTCACTCCCTTATCCCTGCCTTCTCTAATATCCCCGCTTTCAAAATTTAGCCTATGTTCTTATATTGGTGACGTAGACAGACGGGATGCGTGTATTTCTTACGGGGGCCTAATACAAAAATATATGAATTCAAATCGATGTATCTTCATTAGGAAACATAATTCATCTAAATAATTTATGTGTGCGCATAATTCATTTTTTTCCTTACATATTGTTAAAATTTTTATTTCCGTAACTATGTAAATAAGCCCAAAAAATGGCTCAATCGAATACAACCTTGTATCGATCATAACTTCGAGTCTAATCAATCGATTCGCCTGATTTAACTTTTGTCGGATGAATGACATTTTCAGTCGTATTTTGTATGACATTCATGTTCAAAACTTGATTAATAAAAAATTTATTAGCGATTAAAGCGTATCCAAGGAGATTCGTATCGATATAACTCGCACATGAATCGATCGAGCGGAATGGTCATCATTGCAAAAGTTGACCATTTTAATAATATTATTACTCTGAAAATTTCATTCCTCTAGCTTAAACGGTTGCTAAGATATTCAAGATTGCATGCTCCACAAAAAAATGGCGACAATGATTTTTCGCTAGCAGGACATTTTTTGGAATTTAATTATTAATTAACCAAGAGGGATACGGCGAAAGTAAGCTCAAACGTGAGGGTTCGGAGAACCCTCTAACGGTTTTTCTTGGAGATTCCAAATTTTCATATGGCACATGTCTCAACGCCGAAATCCAAGATTGAAAATTCGACCACCTCTACAATGGAAAGTCGAAATCGTTTATTCCTCGGAATTGTTTCGACATATGAAAATTCCGAGATAGCCAAAAAATCAACCAAAAAATCTAGTATCTTGCGTTTCAAGGAATTTGTCCTGTGATGATTGCAAGTTGGTCAAAAAAATTCTTTACGTAGTGCCATAAGAAAAGCATGGGGCACTTTCAAAAAATCATAAAAAATACTAAATATCAAATTATCGCAATGACAACCACACCAAAAAATCAACCAAAAAATCTTGTTTATGTCAAGGGAATCTCATGTTCCTCACATATTTAGAAATACATAATAAAAGTGAAAAAGTTTTAGTCCCATAAGGCCCCCATGTTAATTCAAGTCGATATATCTCGAAAACTAATCGACTTTTTAAAGTTTTCAGATTTTTCCTCCCGATGAATATTTTTTTACTTTTACGTCCAATATTCCATATACCCACACCTATCACAGTTTGGGCTGCTAATTTGTATCAATCACCCAATCAATGAGTCAGTTTCTAGCTATATAGGGGGGCGTCAACAGCCTTCTTCCTTATCGCAGAATTATACTGGAGAAAAAACTTTATTTTAACCTCCCGATCGAGACTGCAATGGTGACTTATTGATGGATAAATTTAAAAACACACGAACATATTCCAATGCATACACTAAACATTGGAATAAAAATAAAGTGAAAACCCGGGAATAAACACAAATTACTAGGCATTCGATTCTATTATCGGTGGCGATTGACAGGTCTTCATTTAGATACGATCTATTTTTAAAACACGCTTCACCGTAGCGATCTAAAGACAAATTTTTTTTTACGATTTTTGAAGACAGGCATGTTTCCGTGCCTCTTTCAACCTTCCAAGACTGTGCGGGGGTAACTCAGTTTCCCCACATTATTTAGAGGATCAGATGTCATGAGACCTTTAAAAAAAGATTCTACTAAGCTCTAATGGCTGTAAAATGAAATATAGCCTCATTTTTATCACCCTAGGGATCACCGTATCACCTGTCTATTAGTCCCATAACCAGACAGTATTTACCTATTAGTACATCGCGCTAAATATTGTTGTACACACACTTTTAGTAATGCTATTAATAATAATAATAATTAAAACCCAAAGTTGTGAACATTAATAAGGCAAATGTTTATGTCACTCTTTATTCTAGCAAATTATACGCTAAAAGGCATTAGTATTTGATTAATTCTCAATTGCCGCAGAAAAATAAGTTATATAAATAGTTCAAATACAAAATAAATGTTTAAAGAAACGTCATTTATAAGTTTCCAACAATATCCAAGGCAATAAAACTCACTACAAAAAGGGCTGCTATATAGTCGTTGTCAGAAGAAAGGAGAAGCCCATACAAAATGTGCACAAGCGAAGCATAAGATGAAGACGACGTGAGTGACTCAACTAGTCTCTCAAGGTCTCGGTCACAATAGTGGGCTGAAATGCGCAATCACACGCAGCTGCGGAAAATTTGCAGTTCTATTCAAAGAAAAGAGTTTCTCACGGAGGGCGCGCGCCGGAGCGACCAAGTGCTGGAATGCTATGGTCCAAAAATTCACAAAAATACGCGAGAATTAAAAAACTGTGCCCGGTAAAAAAGCAACATCGATAATTGATTAAGTAAAATTTTTAATTTCCACAGATTTATTTCAGACCAGTCCTACGTTTATGTGGCTTGATTACGCCACAGTGTGGTGAGTCGCATTGTGGGAGTCTGAAATAAATACGTTGAAATTATAAATTTTACTTATTCATCAATGAATGTCCAATATTTCCACCACAAAAAAACTGAATCAATTGAAAAAAATCAATTGTTCATTAATCGAAGCAACATAGATTATTTTTGTTAGTCTTTGCATGCTTTAATTTTTTTCTTATATATTTCGTAGATTTTTTTCAATTTTCTGACTTACTAAACTGTAATTTTACGATTCCATGCAAGTAAAATTAGAATGCCATATCGTAGAGCTCATTTCCACGCCCGCACATCACATGCTGAGAATTTAAAATTTTTATACATATGTAGTTCTTGTGAATTTTTTTCCATAATAAGTTCTTAACTGCACTGCTATCACAACACCGTGAAAAACAAGTAGCCTTCCATAAATGAAAGTGATTTTGTATAATCCACTTAAACCCACAGTTTACGAAAGCCACAATATTTGTAAAATAAGTTGTATCATTCATGAAGTTGCAACTTACCAAGATATGTATTTAAAAAACAGAGAATTTATACCTAAGTAGCCAGGCAGAAAACGAATCTATGTGACGCTTTTTTTTAGAGTTCTCGCGCCGTGATTATAAAGCTCAATGAAGTAAGTTCAGTAATCATCAAAACATAGAATGTAAGATAATGTTAGATAAATATCCATAATTTCAAGTTCATACACCACAAAACTTTTTCCTCAATTATTTCCTAAAGAAGCTTAGTTTAACATCAGACACTACAATGAAAGATATAAATAAATCATGTAAAACGCACGTAATATCACACGATTTCTGCATTTTTTAAATTATAGCATCGTATTTCTTTGAACAAACATCAATTTGATCGATAACCCCTATTAGCACGAGGGGATTAGTCAAAATCCCCATAGATAGTGAGAGGATACGTCGCGGTCGATTGTCGAGAGATTTGGAGGAAAGTAATCTACTTGAAGAAATTAAGACATTCTGTGCGTGGATAAAGAAGGAAAAGTCATCCTATGATATAAAAAAAGTCGCTTTTGAAATGCAATATGTACGGAAAACAAGGAAAGAGAGGAAATAAAGAGAGCAGGAGGGTTTTCTTCCTAAAGCCGTTAGGTGTCACAGTAGCATTTCCATTTAAACTGTGAAGCAGTTAAAACCTCCACGTTTGCTTTCGTGCTTCTCAACGGTAATTCATAATGATCGATTACCACGCCGATCTACTCGTAAGAAGGATTGAAATCTAGTTCCCTGTGCCAAGTTTTGCACGTGGAAGGCACTCCCTCACTTTGAAAATGAAGAAAATAATTTGCCAATCCATTTCACAATTTTGATGTTTCCACAAGTAATGAACTAAATAGAACGTGACTGTAAATAGGCATTATGGTCATCTTAGTAGGAAATGGCATTAAAATTATCTCATTGCTCTTATGCCTCAATCACTTACATTTTAGAACCTCTTGCATTAACTCCTTGCATCGAAGATTATGCCATTTGAATATATATAAAATCGATGAAGTAATGATGGATGAAATTTATAAAGGCTGTTTTACACGTGGCACGTCATTGCGCAGGGTAGCACGGGAAAAAATGATGAAATTGCGAAAATGCGAGCTCGGAACTAGAGAATTATTTTGCCATCTCATATCCATGCATTCTCGCATTCGTTCTAGCAATTCACCGCTTTGCACGACGCAATTTTGTATGCGTTTTCGTACGTGCCTCAGATTGCGCAATGAAGTACCCCGTGTAAATCGGCCTTAACAAGCATTACAGGCGTATGAAATCTTTCCGGATTTGGCATCGGGTAAGGCTGTTTAACCCTCTAAGGTCCATAAAGATTGCAGTAATTAGATTTCATAACAAAATATATTTTACGGCTAATTTTAATGCGAAGATTCCAAAAACATTTAAATGAAAGCGATATCCCTAATAGTTTCTGAGACAGTCTTGGACGCGAAATGATACCAACCCTCGCTCATTTTAGTCCCATAACATAAAGACGCTAATTTTGTAAAAAAATTAAAGTACAAACGCGGATTTATTCGTACTAACTCCACAGGCCAG
Organism: Ischnura elegans; assembly: GCF_921293095.1. NCBI lineage: Eukaryota > Metazoa > Arthropoda > Insecta > Odonata > Coenagrionidae > Ischnura > Ischnura elegans. Next base: position 83,334,607 of record NC_060251.1, on the reverse strand, counting down.
GTTCTCACAAAGAATAAAACGTAAGTCCTGTTATAGTTGACCTTCTCATCGATTTGCTATAAACTATCAAATTTCCACTTCGTAAACAGTGTTTCAAGTGAATGTTTGTAACAATGTGGAAACTACAATATCTAAATCAGGGGCGGATCCAGGATTTCTTTCTGGGGAGGGGGCACAAGCAAGGCCGTATCCAGGATTTTGTTCTGGGGGGGGGGGGAGGACAAGGATACCTCGTAATACAAAACTAACGCAATGATAATGGGACCGTATTAAAGTCTTGCATATTTTTTAAGGATCTGGGGGGGCACGTGCCCCCGTGACCCCCCCCCCCCCCCTAGACCCGCCTATGATCTATAGGATATGACAAAAAGAATTCAAAGCTAGAAGCATAGAGTAAGTATATAAGTAGAGTGAACATGGCGGGCGACCGTGGGTGAGGAGGGAAGGGAGAGGAGGGGAGGGGGACGGCCTCAGCCATCTGTTGCGCCGCGTCGCGCGAGCCGCATCGCTTAGCGCCACTCTTGGCGCCAGGCTGCGCGGGCCGCAAAGCCTAAATGGTGCAAGATATGTAAAAACCGATGAAATTTTAGAACTACGGAACATAACTTCCCCTGATTACCCTAATCTTGACAGTTTTAGCGAAATCGTATGACAAATGAAGGGTGCTGGGATTTAGGCGCCTCTCGTTAACTAATTATTTAATTTATTTTTTTTATTTTTTTCCTATCCTTGTATACCCGAGGGTCATTGAAATCCGGTTGACGATTTTGAAATTTAAAAAAAAATGTTTTTTTTGGACAGCCTAATGGAGCATGTTCCTACATGAGAGCAAGGTTGGATGTTGACAGCGATAGAGAAGTTATTTACAGCGTTGGAAGCATTCGAAATTTGGTGCCACTGAAGAATGATGAAGATAAAATGATAGACCGATTAAGTAATGGGTAAGAGCTAAGAATAATGGGAGAAGAGAATTCTTCAAAAAAGTTCAAAAAAGAAGAAGAAGGTACAACTTAGTTGGTCACATTATGAGCCTTGATGGCCTGATGAAAAATGTTGTAGAAGGACAGGTGGAAGGAAAGAAGGGCAAGTGAGGGCCCCGAATGAGTTACATAGGACAGATTATAAAGGATATAAAAAAGAGGAAATACGTTGCTATGAAAAAGCTAGCGGGCAGGAGAGAGGAATGGAGAGCTGCGTCAAAGCAATCTCAGGATTGTTAACGTAAAATGTTGATTTCTACGTAATTATGGCGTCGCCTTATATCTTATCCAAATAATGAATGAATTTTAATTGAATAAGGCAGATATCTGATAGAACGTTTTAATCGTAACAGTATTGCAAGATCCTTCCATATCTTGATCAATATAACATATAAATGGTAAACACGTTCCATAAAGCTAATAACCATACGCAAAAATCAAGTACATACTCATTAATATAAGAGTCCTAGTAATAACGTCTGATTATTGGCGGAACATTGATGACAGTTTGCATATAATGCGCATAAATAAAAATGCATTGTATTAGATGAATAGCGGATATTGGGTAAAGCTAATAAATCACTATCAGTTTTAATTTTAAATGAGAGAACTTTAAATATAAGAATTCAGAGAAAACATTATTGCACTAACTTACACGAGAGATATGATAATCGTCGTCAAGCACCGCACGGGAAACAAGATAAAAACTGTTTGGACTAATGCTCCACACACTTGGAAGGAAAAAAATTATTTTTCTAACTTAATAGCTGTACTCTTAATGTTGGGAGGAGTGAAAAGAGTATAGTAAACAAAAAGGGTCACAGCAAATAGGGAAGTTCACCGGAAAAAAACTTCATAAATGCTAGTTGGTGGCAGCGCAACCTTGAAGAAGAGAGCAAACATAATAAAGGTATCGAAAATACCTATATCCGGCTGTGATGATAACAGTTGATGAACGAAATAACCAAAGGCATGAAAGTTATTCACATCGATTCGAAGTGGAAAATCGATGTGGAAAAAATCTCGGTAAAGAATAAAATTAACTAAAGGTGAAATAAAATGAATTGTCAAACTAAAAAATCAAAACGCAGACCGAATTCCACAAGAAATATAGACATTACAGCAGGTATGATAGAAAAAATTAAGTTGGAGCACACTTTCACTAAATTCATTCAATTAAATGAATAATGTCAGTTCGATATCACCAAGCAGCGGCGGATCTATGGGCGGGTTAAGGGGTCTAAGGCCCTCCCCCTTGAATATCCAATTTACACTATATAGAATGGTAATTTTTTTCGCACCCGCAATACTGCTGTGAGGTTACCCCCTACTTAGCTCCCCCCCTTGTCCCTATCCTAGATCCGCCACTGTCACCAAGTATGAGAGTTTCATGGACATGCTTGAAAAATACCATCAATAAAATATCGCTAGAAACGTCACGCTGTTGTAGGCTCGGTGAGTTAGAAGTTCAGCCTTCGTCTTCAAAACAAACACGAACCGCATCGCTAGCGATACGAATACAAGAGTAATCAATGGAGAATTGTGTTTGTTTTTGTGCTTGCTTTTCATGCGAAAAAATAGTTCATTATTGAACAGCATCAAATATCTTTTGACAATACATTTGAAATGTCGTAAAAGGTCGAATTATTTAACTACATTACTGCTAATTGAGTATATCAATTCTGACAGAACGATATTGCTAGGATTCTATCAAATAAACCTTCGTTTATTCATTTAAAAATAATCTTATAGCCGCAAAATTACTCTGATATCCATCCATCTTGATTGAAGACAATCTATTTAACAGTGCGGTCAGCTAGAAAAGGTTAAAATAGACTGTTTTAAAAATATATAAGCGAGGAATTTTCCTCATACTGAGCACCCTTACCATGATTTTTCAGCATCAATGGATGTCATATATGAAATCAAAACTTTTCTTTAACAAAATATGCAAATAATATTTATTTTTTTCGTTTAGTCGCGATGGAACCCAATTGGAATAAGAAATTATTGATAGTTTGGGAATTATGCCCTTGGAACATGGGATACTTAAAATGAGGATTAATGACAAATAATAAGCATTACAGGCCATATCTTGAGACATGTTGGTCTAATGGAGCAATCGTTGAGGGACAAGTAGATGGCAAGAGCGGAAAAGGAAGACCTCGAATGAAATATGTGGAACAGGTAAAGAAGGATTGAAAGAGAAGAAGAAGGTAGGTGTGAAAAGATTAGCTGATAGGAAAATTGAGTGGAGAGCTGCGTCAAACCAATCTTAGGATTCTCGACCAATGATGATGAATAGGCATTATTATACCATACAGTATTTCATTGATTCTACTGGAATATGTAGGCGGAAGACACCTGCACCGCGAGTAATGTCGCAAGAGAACAGCGTCCGTTTCCGCACTGTACCTTGTTGAGTTGTCGGGCACCGGAGAGACAATTAGCGTGCACCACGCCCACTCTAGCGAAGGTGGGGCGCCTTCGCGTAGCGAGGAAGATCGCGCAGTGATGCGCCGGACGTGGGTGGCCGAAACCGTGGTCGAGGAGACAGAGGAGGAGGACGAGGAAGAATATGAGCAGTTCCTGGGGCTCGTGAGGGCAGGGTGGGCTGCGGTGAGCTCCCGTCGCCGGCGGAGGGCGAAGCAGCATCCGCCCGCGGAGACACAACGACCCCATCAAGTTGGCCGAAGAGAGATTGGTGAAGCCGAGGCTATCAAGTTCGGCCCACGGAGGGAGGTATTGTTAACGGTGCGGTAATAGTGGGACTAATTCAGCCAAAATCTCACTGTCAGTTCCTCCATTATCTAAAGCTAATTCCCGGGACCAGCCACGGGGATAACTTTACGGGAGTCACCCGCATTGCACAAAATTGTGCGAAATTTTTCGCATACATCAGAGTCGTATCATATCTCACCACAACAATAACCAAATTGCATCCTTTAGAAGGTTGGGCCGAGAAAATAAATATTAATGAATATGCTAATTTCATTAAAATTTCAAAATATGTTCCATTAATTGTGTTCCCGCTTACATCTTACTTTCTTCTGCAATTAGGCTTTCCTTTAGGATACGAAAAGTGTTCATGCCAGCTTATGCAAGTCGTTTTCATTATAACGATGCAAAATTCACGTTAGCATAAGAATCCTGTAAACAACATTACTTAAGCTATTTTTAACGACTCTTTGAGTTATTAGCAAATAAAAGACGAATTAGACGCCAAATTACGTTATGTACATGATATAAATCTGCGGTCGGTTCTTATAGCTTGTAAGAGTTAGTCTAAAAAATTGATAAAATTATCGTCATACTCCGTACTATAAATTTTCTGTTTTAGCTTGATTTATTTCGCTTACAACGGCAAAATGTTTCTTTTATGACATACACGAAAAGTATTTGTTTTGAATCGCGCAGCCGTGAACCTACCTACTAAAGCAACTGGAAAGTACTTATGTTGCACCTACCAATGGGTCACATATGTCCCTCCAACAAACACCATAGTGACACATGTCTTATCCTTCCTTCCTAGAACCTCCTCCCTGATCGAGGGTTCATAATACGCAGTAAATTATCTATTTAGAGGCTGGCAAACATAGATATTTCAAAAAGGTAAAATTAAAGACGCAAAAATGCTATCCGAATGTGTAGCAAAATACCCGACCTGAATTACATAATTATTGAGACGATACAGCAAGTACTGGGGGAATGCCGAAAACATTGATAAATATGTTGGAAAAGCAGGGAAGAGACACGAAGAAAGCGGGATTGATGGAAAATTTAGGGTAATAGGCCTATCGCCGATTTGAGCATGGAATCCGATTCACTTTTTAAAACATAATCAATTATATTTGTATGATTATGAAAAACTCCAAAGAGTATACTTGCCGCTGATTGAAGCTCAACTTATACCGACAAAAACAGGTTTTTATCGTTTAACCGTTAGTAACCATGCTAGTGAGGAATAAACACTTTTACTTATTCAGAAAAAATTATTCGTGGCAACTTATTCGAGGTACGATTGCTCTTGGATAAAACCTCAGGCAATTTTTAGCAAATACACATGATCTAATGCGTTTAAATGCATCATTTAAGGAGCAAAACAGTCTATGGATGTTCGTTTCTGCTACTGACTCACTTATCGACTCAAATTTTCAGAGCTGCTCCCCATTTTATCACTAAATACTCAGTGAGCTTGAACCTTCGGTTCCGGTAATTCAATTTTGAACCTCTCCTCCCCATAAAGAAAATTTTATCGAAGAGTCTTATCTGGATCGTTGCGCTTCACGGAGGACGAAGAGGAGGAATTGATGGCCAGAGAGAAAAAAGAAGAAAGACACGGTGCTAGACCCGGTGGGCGAGGAGAGGAAACTTCTAAAAGAGATTCATAGGAGGCAGAAATTTGGATGGAGCAAGCGCGAATATTACAAAAGTACAAGTCGGCCTCTAAATGTGTTGCTACCCGCCGCGCATTTAAATGGGTTTGCAAAAGTAGCCACTCGCGTCGCTGACGGACGAAGTGATCCGAGTTTCACCGAGAAATAAGGTATAATTAGGGGTGTTATCCGAAATTCATGCACATGCTAATGTGATCTATAAAATTCATTTATTATCAATGCTATTCCTCGTAAATACAAGCATAATAATGAAAAAAAAATGGAAAAAAGTCGATCAAATTGTACTCATCACTGCACCGCGCACATTTTTGAAAACCGATTGAAATGCGATCGAAATGGCAACATTGGCTGATTTGATGAATTGGATGGATGAGGCAGATACTTTGTGGAGATTCATTATGAGATATGAAGTAAAACACTTTGCACTTTCCACATAAAAAATTTTTTACATATAAACATTTCCACATAAAACATTTTTTATGTGGAAAGTGCAAAGTATTTTACTTTATATGTTGAAATGGCAACAGAAATCAACCTTCTATGGGATGAAATTGGGCTTACTCTCTTCAGTCCCCATGGGAGCGAGTAATAAACGGGGTAGGATAGTTAAAGGCCGCGTTAGAGGGAACATGTTACGTAAGCGGAAAAGGGGTGGAAGAGAATTCAATTAATAGATATAGAATTTAAGGGAATAGTACACGAAAAGTATTTTGTTCAATATTAGCAGTACAAGTTAATGTCTATTGTATGAACGCGTAAACAGGCCTTTATGGCATGACCTATTCACCGGGTACAGGAGAATAAAGAGGGGAATACAATTTAGGAGCGGCACAGGCCTGGATTTTCGAAAAATAATCTATATAGTGACCTACCTCCACCGGTAGAACGACATAATGCCATAATAATGCCTTAATATAATTATAATTCTCCAATTGAGCACAAATGATTATGCAACCGATGGGCAATCTGATTTTGAAAATTAAATTTTTTTGAAGATGCAATAACTTTTGTCTTCTAAATGAAAAACCCTTTGCAGGTACCAATTATTTCTGAAAGAACGGTTCAACTATATCGAAATTATAGTATCAAGCTAAATATTTGCACCATTGAGCACGGAGCATTTTTTTAGACGGCCTTCTCATGGAGAGACAAAAGCCTCATAGGTTAAAACAATATTAATGCAATGCTCCACTCCGCATTCCTCCCCGATAGCCAATCCGAAGATCGGTTGGCAGCATCTTGACCTGCCAGCTTGAGGGGCACAAGGGCCTGACAGGCAAACGGTCATCTTATATTTGAGATTAAAAACAACATGCAACAATAACTATGCGAAATATTGTGTTTATTTTAATATGAAAATTATTAAAATGAAATTAAATTATTAAGGCTCCGTAACATACAAAACAAAACGAACGTAACGATAACAGTCCTAAAACATCCCTTCCATTTTTTTAAGCGTCTGGGGGGGACACGTGCCCCCTGCCCCTTCCCTTAATCCGCTTTTGACTAGCGGAGTACCAGAAAAGGCCGCAGGACTTTTCCGAGCGAAAGAGAGTCATAGTATTAAAATCCAAAGGTTGGTATTCTGCAGCCTTCCATTTCTCCCTTTCCCGAGATAATTCCTTCCGTTTTCTAATCAATCCCAAGTTGTTATCTCTAGCATGTTCCTTATGTAACTTCAAACTAATACTCACATATTGCTAAGTGGTGTTAAGGCCTGTTTGCACGGTATATTAGCTCGTACAAGTTAATGTCTAAATGTATGATCGCGTAAACAGGCCTTTATGGCATGACCTATCCACCGGGTCCCTCTCTGGCGTATAGTGACACACAGTTCCCTCTCATCTCCTATTCTTTGTAACTGCTTTTGCGTTTCTCGCCTAAAGGCCTTTTACGCCGTACATGAACTCATACGAGCTTATGCGTGAATGCATGAACGATTCTGGTAGACCGGAACTGAACATCTACGAACTCGTACGAGTTAATGTATCGTGTAAACAGGCCTTGATCGAGGATAACTACTAATAATTCAATCCACCAAAACCAGGGATTGCAAGTGAAACGAAATGAAAGTCAAATCCAGTAAAATTTCTATAGTTTCGTTCCCAGGAGCGAAATGTAGAAACGAAAGGAAATGGATTTACACCGGGATAGCTAAACTCAGGGTCGAAACGAAATCTGAGTCAAAACTACTTCGAGTCGAAACTAAACTAAAACTCTGGGACGAAACGAAACGTAGGTAATGATTCGCACCGGAGGGACCACGTGCTTCACCTTTGAATAGTTTAGTTTCGATCCACTCGCCGAGTGCGATGTATGGTTGAATGAAGTAGAGGTCCGACTAACCGCCATTAGATGCATGAGGAACTCATATTTTACCACAAACAGGAGAACGGAGAACGCAAACTGGCCATTCGATTTTTAAGCTCAATGATTTAACCTTTCTAAATGCATGTCCAACGTAATGGGTGGAAACTATTCCCTCTTATCCCCCTCCACTCAACTTCTGGGATCGAAACTTAACTATAGCAGCGGAGTTTCGATTAATTTAGTTTCGTCCCCGGGAGTAAAGTTTCGTGCCGGGTCGAAACTAAGCTCCTTGGTGATTTAAATTTCGTGCGGGAACGAAACTAAACCCAGACCTCGTATTTTCGTTTCGCTCCGAGTCGAAACGAAACATTTTCGTTTCGTTTCACTTGCCATCCCTGACTAAAACCCGATTTGTTCTTTTTTTTCCAACCAGGGAAACGGCGGCTCTGTGTTGCACGAGAACCGAATAATATGCCTCGGAGTGGAACGATCCAGCAGCGAGGAGAGGCATGGAGGCGAGAAGAAGAAACGACCGTTAAACAACGAGAAGAAGGCAGACGTGGAAGATGGGCCCGGAGACGCAGGAGACGAAGGGGAAGACGATGGCCAATGGCCCACGCGGAAGTTTTGCGACAACCGGGTGATATCTTCGAAGGTGAGGAGCACAGCCGTTGCGAAATGATGACGCACACGTATCTGCGGGATGGATGTTTTTTGCAGCACTAAACAAAGAGCATACGTAACAGTGGCGTAGCCAGTAATTTCGTTCAGCGGGGGTTTAAAACCTAAGGGGGGGAATTAAAAAAAAAGGTAGTAAGTAGAGGGTTTTAAACTAATTTAATTAAAACTAACTAAATTAAACTAACTTTTCTTAATCGAAAAAACTTCATTTGTCGAAGAAATATTTTGTAAATTAATGATTTTTCAATTTTTTATGAAGGAAAATATGTAATTGCGTTTTTATATTTTGGGGGGTCCGAACCCCCCGGACCCTTTCTCTGGCTATGCCACTGATACGAAAGGATAAACTGGGATGTCTCTAACGACAGCATCAGCCGTTATCGGTCAGAAGACGACTCTCCTGTGGAATTTTGCGAACCTGCCGCGTGAACGGTGAAAACCTCATTAATCGAAACGCGTTGATTCAGTCTCTTGAAGTATAGGTCGGGGGGGTTGGCAGGGCTGGAACAAGGAGTTTTGTCTGGGATGAAAAGATCAGTTTGCCGCCCCCCTTCCCGTGATCCCCCTCGCTCCCTCCCATCCTCTCCCACACCTTTAAAATATAATATAAGCTATTTTTTAAATGCTTTAGTTTAAATTGCACAGCGTATGTTTGCTATCAAGAAGTTTTGTTAATATTATTGTTTATTAAGTAATAAATTAAGAATTGTGATTGCATAATTTAATTTTTTAATGACATAAAATTTTAATAAACTTTCCATATTTTGCCTCCCCATGAAATCTGCCGCCCGGGGCACGTGCCCCCTCTGCCCCGCCCAAGTTCCGGGCGTGAACGGTGAAAATCTCGTAAATTGAAATGTGTGGATTCAATGTCTTGGAGCAGTGGCGTAGCCAAGGGGGGGGGGAGTTTCCAGGTTGTTACACCACCTCTCTCTTGTTCCTTTAAAAGAGGCACAAAAAGTGAGTGAGATAATCCTCGATAAATAAATACTCGTACAAAATTACTGTTTTTGAGTCCTAAAAATCACGTTTTCAACATCAAAAATCCCAAAATTTTCAGGGGGAGGACCCCCCTTTTTCATACACTCCGGGAGGACCCCGAAATCGCCGATAAACCCCTCAATTTCAAAATTCTAGCTACGCCACTGTCTTGGAGTGAGTGCAGGTCTTGGGGGTTGGTTGTAGTTGGGTTTATAAGGGCAGTGGCGCAGTGAGTGGGAGGTTTTGGATGATAAAACCGCCCCAGAGCTAAGAGACATTTGTAAGTTTAATCCCTTTTACTTAATTGTATTGATATTACTAATATAATAGTGTAAGTTTTAATAAATTATCCCTCAGAGAGCTGTAAAACTCACAATTTTGAGCCATTTATCTTAAAATTCCGAAATTTATTAATCTCGCACCTACCGCTTATCCTGGTGGGTATTCCATACCTCCACACACCCCGGTATTAGTTGCACCTAAACGCCCCCCAGCCTTAATTCCCAGCTGCGCCCCTACATAAGGGTGTTTTTGGATTGTGTGAGTGAGGTGGTTTAGAGAAAAGGGCAGGGGGCACAGGCGGCGTGGGGCAGGGGGTGAGGGGGCAGATATGATTTCCATTTAACCCAATAGGGAGGGGTGTCCCACGGAGAGAAAGCACCTTGGCGCGGCTCACTAATGATGATTGCCGCTTATGGCACCTGTAATATTTACATAATCGACCCGCAGGTCAAATCCAATGCAATCAGCTTACACCCAGCGTGTATTTCTATTCGAAACACTACTGTTTTGAATCATTAACCCTTATTCCATGGAGGAAATTCCCTGCGTAAAAAAATCCCCCCCCCCCATTTTCTTCCATTTTTTCTCCGTAATTGAATATCATAGGATGTCTCAAAAATGCTATTATTTTTATTTTTATTCTACTCTTTATTGCCATTTTACCAATACTTTCCTTTGCATTTCATTTTTTTATTTGCAGTACACGCTGTGGAGTTTTATTCCAAGAAACCTATTTGAGCAGTTTCGCCGGATAGCAAACTTCTATTTCTTATGCATCACAATAATACAAGTGAGTGTCCCGTTCTACCAATTATCACTATTTACGCACAATTGTATACAAAAGTTGACTAGTACGAATCAATCATTTAAGTACCTCTCTTCCAAGAAGCTAAAATTCCTTGCCTGTCTCTATTCGCAATCAGCTAACAACAGACAGCCCAGTGTCGGCCACCACCAGCATCTTGCCACTGGCTTTCGTCATTATGGTAACAGCAGTGAAGCAAGGATACGAGGATTGGCTACGGCATAGAGCAGATGCGAAGGTTAACAAGGCACCAGCCAGCATTATTGACCCCAACGGAAAGAGAATGGTGAGTAGAGCCTCAGTTTACAAATAGTAATGATCTGTTACTTGGAGCTGCAAGTGTTTTTGAGCTAGTAGTGAAGGCTATTCGGGTTCTCCACCGGGTAATCTCCTCCATAGCTGCCGACGTTTCAGGGTACGAATCGTACTCCATCTTCAGGGCTGTGTCATTTCTCGGAAGGTGTTCGCCTTATATAACGTGCCGGGATATCAGGTTCCCTCTGATTGGCCCTTGGCATCAGCCAATCGGATTTTATTCAATACGGGTTTCCATACGCTACTAAGGGAGTAATCGCCATCTCTGTTGAACTTCATACGTTATTAAGGGAGTAACCGCCATCTCTGTTGAACTTCAACAGAGATGGCGGTTAGGCAGCGATGGCTTCAACAGAGGGTAAGAGGGAACCTGACATCCCGGCACGTTATATAAAGCGAACACCTTCCGAGAAATGACAATCAGCCCTGAAGATGGAGTACGACTCGTAGCCCGAAACGTCGGCAGCTATGGAGGAGATTACCTGGTGGAGAACCCGAATAGCCTTCACTACCAGCATACGCCGGGAAAGCATCCGATCTGTTTTTGAGCTACTTTTTGCTGTCAGAATTGGAAAAAAAACTTTAATTAATTCTTGAATTCATTATTATTAACATGGGTAAATCAACACATTGATGAGTTAAACATCTCGTTATACCCATCATTTTATTACCGCTCGCAGACTTCAGCAGTGATCACATTAAAGGGACTGATTCGACATATTTAAGATAAGTATACAAATCTCGTTCTAATTAGAGCCTTTGAGAACTACAAATTAATAATTCCCGCGGATTTTTAAACGCCTCATCTTTATCACGGGGCTATCCTGTTCGAGTAAGGAAAGCGAAACTCTCTCATGGTGCTATTATAAACTCAAAATACGTAATCGTGCAGTCAGAGAATTTGACTTCCCACATGCCCTCTATCGCCAATCAATGACCACTTCGTAACAATCCATAATTAATATCATACTTCCCTGAATAACGATGATCAATTCCATCACAGCCAAAATTTTTTAGCGAAAATGTAACCATAATTCATAAAAGTTTCCTGTGTTACCATTTTCCTTACACCATCAGGTTTCATTTTTCCTTTGAAAAAATTGGTGTGCGTGTATATTATACAGTGCTGAAACCTGAATTCTTAATCAAAGATTACCATCTACCAGAAATTAATGTAATTCTACCATACTTCGTCATTTTGTACGTACACGATGATACACTGATTAAGCAACGGAAGTTAAAGATAAAATGAAGAGTCAATTCTATTCCCTCCCTTATCAAGTTATTTATCACTTGAAACAGAAAAGAGTCATGCCTCAAATGGCACTATCAGCTCGAAACGGTACAAAAAAACAGGTCTAATCTGCTTGAGCACGGAGCTCACATATTTATTTAATGATTTATTGCGAATCGTTTTATAGCCATAAAAAGATCGAAATGCGTATAACGGAGAAAAATTCCGGTGTATTGGCGGTTTAGCAACATAAGAGGTGATTTATTTCCAACCGACGATCATATGATTTTCTAGATCCTCAGGCAATAAATCCCAGGATTACACTCAAATATCACATTATTAAAGAGAAGTTCCTCCGAACTACATTTGATGATAATTATGTGGTCATGATAATAGTTCGAATCCTTGTTTCAGCGATTTTAACCCTTTGAGTCCCAACCGATTTTCTAGGTACTATGCCAAAAGTGCCGAGGCATTTTTGCTGATTTTGCAGTAGGTTAGGGAAAAAATTAGGTCTCAAAAACAAGTAAAGGTATTTGTTCAAAAACTTTAGGAAATATTTAGTATATATGGTTTCACCTTTTTATTATATTATTTGACGAATTTTTGGCAATATGAGTTAATTTTTATAATTCAAAGAAAATAGTTGATGTAAAAATAAAATGAATATTGACAATTGTATGATTAGTTAATTATCAGCATCTAAGAGTGACATTGCATAAGGAGCGCGACAGTGCTCCTGGTACTTTTCGCGAGAGATAGGAGCGCGATAGCGCCACCCGGCACTCTAAGGGTTAATTCGAGAGCATGAAAATCCATTGCGAAAAATGGCAACCCTGCTTCAAATAGTGGCGGATTCAAGAGGGGGGGTGAGTCATGCGGGACAAGAACCCTCTCTTCCGAGACAGGAATCTCTTGTAAACCAACAATCTAAAAGAAAGGAAGTTCAGCGCCTGTTTATCACGGGACTGGTGCCTGTTTACGATACTTATAGAGGAAAGAAAATTCCACTCTTATTCTGACACCTAAAGCGCAAAATGTTTCTACCAAAAAGAAATAAATCGACGGATTGCTCTAGGTTGGGGAGAGAGAGTGGGAATAGGGACTAGATATATGGTGGTTCTCCCTGGGCCGGAACTGGGAATTTTGCCGGGGGGCAGAGATCTGTTTGCCGCACCCCAGCACTGAACCCCTCACCCTCTCCTCTACCACTAAAATAAAATACATACGTATACGGATACCGCATCTCAAAAATAGAACCCTAGAGTATGTATGTATAGTAGGAATGTTCTTACTCTATGATATAACTTATAGGTAAGCTATTTTTTTGAGATGCGGTAGTTGAAATTACACAGCTTATATTTGCTATTAAGAATTTTTATTAATATCATTGTTTAATAATGTATAAATTAATAATTATTGCTTAGTAATTTAATTAGAAAAATTAAGTAACTTTTAAAAATAAACGTTTCAAATTTTAACACCCCCTGAAATCTGCCGCCCAGGGTAAGTGCCTCCTCTGCCACGCCCTAGTTCCGGGCCTGCTTATACCTGTTGGCGCCAATTGTAGGCGAAAGAAAATTCTACTCTTAATCAAACAGCAATAGCGCAAAATGGTTCTACGAGGGTGTATTGAAAAGTAAGGTCTCCAACGTCGCCATTTCCGAACGCGAGTCGCTAGGCTAAACATGACTACAGCACTGCATTCCTTGTTTCCTTCGTCAAAGTGTAGGACCACTCACCTGACCTTAGGCCGCTCAGACGCTGAGTAGCAGTCGTTTAGGATGGAGAGCACTCTTAGCTCGCCCGCTAGGTGCGAAGTACGCTCAGTCATTCGATTTTTGAAAGCATAAAAGGTTTCTTCAATGGAAATTTGTCACCAGTTAGTGATATTGTACGATTAAAATGGCCACATGTACGTGCGGAGATGGTGCCGGGAGTTTTCTGATGAACGGGAAAACTTCAACGATGAGCAGCGGTCGGGGAGGCCGAATTTGCCTGAATCAACGGCTGCTCGATTTGACGAGATGGTGCGCAATAACCGAAGAATAACCCTTCATGAGATAAAGTAAGGTCTTCATGACGAGTGTGGCTACTTCTCCGTGCAGAATATTGTGTCGGAGGTCCTCGGTTACAACAAGGAGTCCGCCAGCTGGGTTCCTAAGCAGCTCACTGATGAACACAAGAAAAGCGCGTCCATATGTGTCATCAAACGATAGCTCTACTCGATAAATTCGGTTGGGAAATCATCGACCACACTCCTTACAGCCCGAAAGCTGCCCCGAGCGACTACCACGTTTTTCCCGTCTTCAAAAAGCTCATTCGGGGACAGAAATTCAAGGCAGACAAGTAAGTGCAAGACGGAGACGTCAGTTGGCTTGGCGACGCGGCGGAGGAGTGGTGCGACGACGGTATTAATAAGCTGGTTACGAAGATGCAAAAAGTATTTGATAATCAAGGCGACTGTGCAGAAAAATATTTAAATAATCAGCCATTCCAATGATGTGCGCCAACTTAAGAAAAAATTGATATTCTGTTTTTTTTTTAAATAGGACACCTTACTTTTCAATACGCAATCGTTTATAAAAAATAAATCGACAGGTTGCCCTCGTTTGGGGAGAGAAAGAAGAGATATAGGGACTGGATATGGTGAACATTCCCACCCATGCCTGACGTCTAGATCCAAGTGAGCATTTTGAGATGCTCTTAAATTCTTTGGAAGGTCCTTCACCCAACCTAACAGTTGGGGGAGGAAGGCGGTCTTCAGGTCGCAGACACTTGGTGTTTCGTAGTACCATAACATTGTACCGACACGGCATACCGTTAAGCGCGGCGTGTAACCTCGGAGCAGCAGTACCTTTGTGCACTTGAAGAAGCTAAATGTGCCCAGTAAAATCTTCCGAATCAGCAGGACACAGATTAAACAGAGGGGTTAAATATTGCCAAATGTTGTCAAGCATGAGGAAAATATATCTAATCCATTTGTAAAATTTTGGTTGCCTGGCCTAACCCGAAAGACATACCCGTTCTATTTTTATTCAGCTAGTGAAACAAATCTCGTCCTCGATATACAAGGGTTTGATTCCTATCACATTCCCAGATTTAAATTCCAATTTTTGTTATTGCAAGTTTGAGAAGGAGTACACATAAAAAACTATGCCTATTCGAACTTATTTTATTTCCACCAATTCAAGCATTTTTTTCGCTCAAACAACTTGTTATTTTCATGGTATATTAAATAGTAGGAGTCTAATGGAAGACAATTCATTGCCAAATTAAGACAAAAATTTCTTTGTGCTTCTATGTAAAGCCTAAAGCAATCACTCCTATCTGTTTAACAATTGTTATTCTCATTTTTCCTCACCATGGTTAAAAGACGGTGGAATGCTCACACCTGATGGTCGGTGACATCATACGTGTGGAGGATGGAGAAGATTTGCCTTGCGACATGATTCTACTAGTCAGCAGCAGAAGGGATGGAAGAGCGCACGTCACCACGGCAAATCTGGATGGAGAAACAAACTTGAAAGTAAGAACTAATCCAATGAAACTAATTTTTTTCACCGACTAGCCTGGCCACATTCGTATCGAAAATTATACAACCTACAATCAATAATGGGTCATGCTCATTGAACTCTCCACCAGTGGCGCAGCGAGGAGGGTTTCGGGGGATAAACCCCCCCCCCCCCCCCACCAGAGCTCCGATATATTTTTAAGTTTAATCCATTTTACTTAATTGGGTTTATGTTACTAATATAATAGTGTAAGGATTAATAAAATATCCCTCACAAAGCCGTAAAACTCACCATTTTGAACCATTTATCTAAAAATTCCGCAATTTATTAATCTCGCACCTACCCCTTATCCTGGTGGGTATTCCATACCCCCACACACCCCGGTATTAGTTGCACCTAAACCCCCCCAAACTTAATTCCTAGCTGCGCCCCTGCTCTCCACAATAGTTTTACGAGATGAAGGGATAACCTAGTGGTGTATTCAGAATTGCGGAGAAAACAACAGCCGTACCATGCAACGAAAGCGAGATCGGTCATGTGAACAGAGCGTCGACTGACAAAAATATGAGAATAAAAAGAGAGATATTCAAATGCATAAGCATTTGAGGCGATGAAACTATTTTCATTAAGTAATTATGTAAAAGTATATTATTTCCAAAGGAATATTGTGTATTTTATTCCACAAAAATCATTCTACAACGCAACAACACCTGCTTAAATTAAAATATTTTCGAAGACAAACGAGATCGCGCGTGTTTTTGAAATATTGGTCATATTTGGGATACTGCATCTCATTAACGGTCCGCATTTATGAAAAATGGCATATAGATTCAAAAGAGTTGAGAAGGTGAAGTAGACGGAGATGAGTAGGAACGACGAAGTGATGATCATGGAGAGTGAAGAGCTTCTAGATTAGATACGGAGGAGACATATGGTCTGGATGGAGCGAGTACATAGTAGGGAGGGGATGTTGAAAATAGTGTTAGATGGTAGAATGTTGGGTAAACAAGGGAGAGGGAGGAGGATAATAGGATTTTTTAGATAGAATGAAAGGGAATAGGCCTCATTGTGAATTGAATAGGGAAACTCAGAAAGGAAGGGGAGGCTGCCAAAATGCTTCTTAAGTCCTCCATGGAAACATACCTTAATCGGTAGAATACTTAAATAATAACCCTTCGCCTTAAAGTCAGACAAAGGTGAGCGCAAATAAAAGCATTACATTGTGTAAAGAAGATATACCTAAGTAGAAACGGGTAAATAGTAGGCGCCAGCTGTTCATGTGGGTGCCGAAAAAAATCAACGTCATGTATGAAAATTTGGGAGCGTGGAAGTTGAGTGGGTGGAGCTTTAGACAACTGGTTTGGGTTCAAATCCCGAGCTAAGCCGTAGGATACCCCGACACATATCCTCACAGAGCGAGGTGTCACGGACGGACACGGTTATACATCCCCTCCCCAGTCGTAATTCTCATGCCAGAGAATTATTCCGAGGTGAGATCTATCCTAACTTACCTAAATCAACTTAAAGGTGGAAGCATCCTTGGTCAGTGAGAGAGCCAATAAAGATGTGACTACGCGATTGGTTAGTATCCCCACGAAAAAATGGTAATGGAAAAATAAAGGTAAAGTTGCCAAAAAATTCAGAATTCAAATATACTTTTTACTTTTAAATTATATAGAGAGGAAGCAATTTCAGAAATTCTTCATTGAGGCTTTCGCGGTCCATGGTTTGATAAAAATAAACTTGTTCGGGTCTTACCGCGTGGTTCATGTTTTATCCCGATGTTTCGCGACCCCTGCTGATCGCTTCTTCGGAGGTGATAGGATGATAGAATACCTCTGAAGAAGCAACCAGCAGAGATCGCGAAACGCAGGGATGAAACCTGAACCACGCGGTAAGACTCGAAAAATATTATTATTTCATAAAATTTACAGCTGGGTGAGTACATCTGAATATGATAGGTAACAATCTATCTCGGTGCTGCTCAGGAATTCGAACAAAATTAATATTTAATAATTGCATTCAACTGATACGTAGTTCGGATTCGATTTAGATTTTTATGTGTATGTTATAGAATCCCTGACGAGATTCCAGATCCCAAAATGCGAGAAGGCTTACATTCCAATTTACCGCGTTTATCCCGTCAAAATAATAGAATAAAGATGCTAGTTGAATACTGTTCAAATGCCGACTCAGGATATTCATCATCGCATTTCTTCGATCTCTTGATATTCCTACAGCTAATTGATAAACCTATGTATACCTAATGCCACTAGAGGCCTCGTTTGCTGGTCGCTAGCCCTTTCAAACATGTGACCAGTACTTTCTCCAGGAATAGAATAACACGGACGACCACAAACGCACGCTAAAGGTGCTGCCGACCCTGCTCCGATGTGTGATTTTCACACGCCGACAAGACTGGTTAGTGCCAAGTGAGCTTTCCATTCAGCAATTAAAATGACCTTCAGGAAGAATAGGAAGTCCCCTCTCATAAACGGCGTTTCCACAAATATTATAGGAGAGTTTTACGATTTGAGCGTACATACAATGCGCACCTACCCCAGATCAAGAAGGAACGCGCGAAAAAAATCGGACGCAATTTCCACTATTCTCTTCTACAATTAAAAATCATTGATGGTCAAGGACAAGGTACGTAAATATATATTGCCTGAGTAATGATCCAACATTACTCACAGGCGTTGAAATTGCCTAATCACCAGGGGGGACCATAGCGGCAGTGGTCAACAATATCTGATTTTGAAAAAAATAGGATCTAGACCCTGATATAAGCTGGCAACTTTCCCGCACAGGGCAAATTTAGGGAATAGGTATTATTATTATGAGATCGATAGGATTTTCTAACCATCTAAATGACGTTTTTTGATGTCTTTTCGACCTCTTTTGAAGACGTCTTATTTGACGTCTTCTAGACCATTTCAAAACTAAACATAGGCCACGTTAATGATGAAGTAAATATATTTTGAATTAACGAGTAATCTCTATGAAAATTCAAGAATGTCCTAGAACTGCTAATTGAACTATTTAAACAACTTTTGCTCATTATTTTTGCTGGTCATTTTTTTTCTTTTCAAAACTAAAGTAAAACCATTGGCCAAACCTATAAGACGCCTAGAAGACGTCTTTTTGACCTTATGGTGTTCTCCCTAGGATGGAACTTTATCTATACAACGGCCTTCGGGCATCACCTTGTACCTGTTTAGTCCTCAAGATTGAAAATCTTAGAGCGGCTTAATTGCACTCCAGGTTGTTGAATCTGAATTCTTTTATGTAAACTTTATCATTGGGGCTATTCCACCTCAATTTAACAAATTTTTTAACCTTAGAGTCTCAGATTTTGATCAAACTTTAAGAGTATTTAATTCACCTCAAACTACATACACTAGGACTTTTTTACTTCAGAAAAAGTTTATCCATTCATTCGGATTTTTATTTTTTGCATAAATTTCTAAAAATCTGAGCCTCAAATCATAACATTCCTTATAGTTCTCCATGTAACAGTCGTAGGGCCATTTTGTCTCATTTTAAAGCTATGACTAGGCTTGTCTTCAATCACTTGGGGCCCCGACCTTAGGGTGCCCCCACGACGCTCGCATCTGTTGTGAAACGTATGAAAGGTGTAATTAAGAAGACTCAGATTACTTGAACCAATGTTTTTTTTGCTATTATAAAATTCGAAGTTTTCATTAGTTATTTTATTTACAACATACTTAGTTTAAAACAGTTATGTAAAACATAAATAAGATAAAAGTTGTCAGAAAATAATAGAGAACCCGATATTTTTTTTGAAAAGGTTATTCGAAAAGGTTTCAGGTTTAGAGGTTTTTTTCTTAAGATTTCATTGCAGTTTAAAGGAGAAAATTCACTCAAATTATAATAGAGCTATAATACATTATTAAATATTATAAGCTATGAAATTCTCAATTTTCATAGCATTTTTCCTAGCAAAATTTCAATTTTTACTAACTTTTACCTAGATTTTAGGAGCCAGAGAAGCGTCAACTTTGGCATAACATTTCCTAAAATTTTCCGGATTAGGACCCCTGAATTCCTTGGTAAGGGGGGGGGGCATGAGCCGAGGGCCTCTAATCATGATGCACCTCAGACCACCCCTGGCCTTATGATATTTCATATAAATCATATTGACTTAAACTAATTCAGGGAGCCAGCAAGGATTTTCAGGCCATTTTTCTCAAACCATGATTATGGATATTTCACATAAACCTTTCTAAAGTATTTCATTCATTAATGCAATTCCTGCTCAGACTGGGTCGTTCGCTTGATTCCATGCGGCAAACTTAAGCAGCACTGTATTGGGTTGACATTTTTTAAAGCTTCATGCACTAGTATCTCAGAAAATATTTGGTAGGAAGAGATAGAAATGGGTGTGATGTAAAACTTTTATGGCTCTGCAGACAAAATATAAAAAAATATATCGTTAAAAATTAATAATTTGGCGCCAAGTGAAGACTCCTACAGTAATGAAAATTGATGATAATTCTCTTTATTTAATAGACTTCTATAGGCTGAATACAAAAACTAAAATTTCTAAATTCACCAAAAATCATTTCATTTCAGACTCTCCAGTGTCCTCGCCCTCTTAGATTTTTAGGTGGTCCAGGTGTTGAATCACAGCTGGCCAAGTCACAAATTAAAATTGTTTGTGAGGAACCAACTCCAGATTTATACAACTTCAGTGGCACCATTGAGCTCCTCAATGGACATAAATTGATGAAAAATAACAATGAAAAGGACAACTCGGATAATCAGGCAGACGGACGTGCAGCATTTCGCACTTCCTTGAGGACAAAGTTCAAATGTGAACCCAAGGTTTCACTTTCCATCGACAACTTACTGCTCCGAGGTGCAAGGCTAAAGAATACAGAATTTATCTATGGTAAGTAAATATTCAATTATGTAAAACCTATCATAACAAGTAATCTGTTGGTTAGGGTGAGGTTTCGCAGAAAATTTTCCAATTCCACAGTCATCAGTACCAAACCGAGTTTTCCTTTTTAATTCAGGATAAAGCCCTTTACCATTCATTCTATACCAGAATCCTGCTTTTTACCCCCCTTCCAAATAACTACCAAACATCCTTCCCTCTATTACAGTTTTCGCATCTCCTCTCCACTATTAAGTACTCATTCCATGCACACCCTCTGTCTCCTCCAGTGGTGAATATAATCCTCGTTTTGGGGATAAGGGGTCAGGCCCTCCACCTCCTTCTTCATATTCACCTCATACTTCCCATTTACCATTCCATCGATTCAGTAGCAAGGGGGGAAGTCCATACCCTCCCCCTTACCCCCGAAATATAAAAACACAATTACAGTGAAACCTCGATATAACGACACCCCACGGTGCACTAATAAACACTCGCTATAGCGAATTGTCGCTTTACCGGAGGTGGAGCAAATAATAGCCAATATACCTGTTGCGAACAGATATACCGGAACAGGAGTGGTGCGGCGACAGATAAACATCTATCCGATAAACGTAAGCATAAATCCAGACGAAAGGCGATGTTTTTTTGCATCACTAAATTTCCTTACTCAAATAACGACTAACTATTCAAACAATTTATAAGCGCCGCACTGAATAAAAATCATGCAAAGCATTGTTTCGTCATCATTATATTTATCGAACGACAGTTTACCACATAAATTTCAGACTGAGCACTCCATTAACTTCATTTCTAACAGATCGCTAGCAATTACAGAGGTTAAGGAGTCTTCATGAAAGTCTTCCGGCGGTAAAACCCTCGCTATGGCGAGAGCCAACACCGAAAGGGTCTCGTAAAAACGAATTCTTTAACACGCTTATTATAGGGTCAATTGACGGTGCATCGACTATCTCTCGTAATAGCGGGGGTGTCGCTATAGCCCGTACTCGCTTTAACGAGGTTCCACTGTACATACTTTGCTGCATAAAACAAAACAGAATATTGATAAAACATGAATTTACAAAATATTTGAATTAAAAATCAAGTTTTTTTCCAATTATGAAAAGAGTAAAAATTAGTTCAAAATGCTCTACTTAGTACCCTATTTTCTTTCAAAAATTTTCCCTCCTGGTTTTGGACGCCCCCTAACCAAATACCTGGCTAACCCATAGCACCAGTTCCTGATACATACTCACTTTTTTAAGTTTCATTCAAAGCTTCTATATCCCACTTTATGACCTTATTGCCTTCATTAACCCTTTTCCATCTAACACCAAGTCTCATAACCAGTGATATAATATGAATATTGATTTAAAAACCTATTAATACTGTATGTAATTATTATATTAAAATTGACTTAAAAGTTATAATTATTGTATCCAATTCAAATAGAATTTTAAAATTCAAATATGTACTATTAAAATGTTTACATGTAATTATAATTACATATAAAATTTTCACATTATATTTTGACTCAAGTTACAAAGAACCCTCAAATAATTGATGGTACCATCATAATTCATTTCAGGCTGCTCAGTCTACACAGGACAAGAAACTAAATTATCCCTTAATTCCAAACTCACAAGGAACAAATTTTCCTCCATTGAAAGGTAAGAGTACCTTCAAAATAAAAGTCACAAGTAATTTCTTAAAATTCCCAATACAAAAATGAAACTGTAGGCCTTGTGCTAGGTAATTCTAATTATATTTAGAGGCATGAAGCATGCATAAACCCTAAATTAATATCACATTAGTAAATTTCAAAAAATTAATAATATTATTTCATCATTTCAAAATTACTGTTAATTCAAAATAAAATATACTCTCATTTACAGTATGTACCAATAGTACAGGAAAAAACTTAAAAGGATATATTTGGATCATCATGAGAAAGCTTCAATTTTAAATGCCTGAGCAATTATGACCAAATTATATTTTGGTCAAAATATGCATAATATTTCCAATCTTGTACATGATAATGGAGATTTGGTTTCAACTCTTTTCCCAGTGCCATAATAATATCTAGTGATGAATTTATATGCAAATATTAATGCACATCTTTTCTTTCTATCAGGGCCATCAATGGTTTTTTGTTTTTCTTCCTTGTCATAATGATCATTGAAATTGTAGTATCTCTAGCCCTGAAGTTAACCCAAGATAAAAGTTTTGCATCGAGTAAGTATCATTTCCATCTTTCTACTGGTGAATTATTCCTGTTGCTTTCATGCATACACTATATCCCTCCCTTCTTTATATATCCTTACATGTGCCTGTTTTGTCAAAGCAAACCCTTCCCATTTTCTTCAAAACTCTACCTACCATGATCACCTCACCCGTTCTAGAAATAACATCCATTCCAACCAATATTCCAGCTCTCTCTGCCTAAAAGGTCCCTACCACTCTGCCTCGATCCTATACAATAAAGTTCCCGATGAAATAAAAAATTGCAAATCACCTTCCGAATTCAAAAGGAGACTAAAAAGCCTCCTAGCTGAAAAATGCTATTACAGTATTAATGAATACCTGGAGGATGCATTATAAAGGAAATTTTCTTGATGGCAACTTGAATGCCTATAATTTTCCATACTTTCTGTTAGTATGTTTATAACCCTTTCAGCTCTGTTTCTAATGTTTTGTACATATAGTGAAATGATTATCTTGAGAATTCCCAAGAACCTGGAAAATTTTTAATCATGTATGTATGTTGGTATCTCATATTCAATCATGTATGTATGCTGGTATCTCATATTGACTTTAGCCTTGCAGATGTATAATTTGCCAATGGTGAAATAAATTTATTATTATTATTATATTGAGTTAGCAATGTGCCAAAATAAGAATGCCTAACAAATTTCAACCTGAGAAACCAGCTCAGAAATTGTTCACGTCTGTTGTGATCAGACTAACTTTTTAAATTTTACGTAGGTGCACCTTATTGTGAATATGTATATGTATGTATGTATTAAGTTGGGTAAAAATCGATATTACATTCACTTTATACACATGCCCTTAACCCTTTTGAGACGGTGGAGTTCTCGTCTTCGCATGACTGCTGTACTGAGCCCCAAGAGCCTCTTCCTTGCCCTAATGGAGCATTTTTGCAGGACATTCATTAAGAAGGGTCTGACTGATAATCATGCATGCTCAGCACCAACCTTTTTTGACCCTTCCCAGCAGGGTCTCCGCATTATCTCGGACTCCAAGGGTAGTTGTGCTCCCTCCTTTTGCATTTTATAACGCTACCAGTGGCATTCGTTTGCGGTCAATCATACTTCATTTACATAAATTGTTGCTTACATGAAAATTACAGATTTTGAATTGAATTCCTCGTTTTATTCTGAGAATTTTCAAATTTTGAATGAAGCTCTACCATCAATTTTAATGCATTTAATTAACATTAACAATTTCCATGTTGATGTTTATGATGAAATTGAGATATAAGTTAATATTTATCGTAGAATTTTGTTAAAAAATTGTAAACGCTTATCAAAAGACAAAAAAGTCAATTCTAAGTTTATATTTTATGAGAAAGGAACAAATGTTTATTTCGAAAACTGACTGAATGAACAACTGAATGACCACGGTCCCTTACCCCTAAGAGGGGTACTACAAGACAAGGGGTCTGGGTACCTGCTACAGGGTTTTGAAGGTACGGCCTAAGTTCTGCTTTGCTGGGTCCCGAAACTAAGAATTCGCGAACCCGTGGCCGTCATAAATGGGGGAGAGCAAGGAATTATATATTTTCGGCATTCGAACGCTTACGTAGAACAATCTCCAACAAAAAATTAGCTGCTTTTCATCATTCGTGGGGAAGGGGTTAAGAGAGTGTTTCGTAAGTGATACAGAACACAGCAGTTAATACATTTTTTCTTTAATGTAAATAAAAAATTTAATATTTTTGAACTTAAAAAAGTATCACATATGCATGTATATTTTCAATGCATTGCTAAATATTGTTGTAGCTGACAGAATGATGACAAGTTTACTTACAATACAATTTTTTCCACAGTCAATATATCACTGCGAGAGCCTAAGAGATTAGCAACAACAAGTACAGTTGTTCAAGATGTGTTTTCATTCATTATACTGTACAACTACCTCATTCCAATATCACTGTATGTTACAATAGGTGAGTAATATTTTAAGAGAACTTTTTTTAATTTTTAAAGCACTCACGGAGAGAAATCAAATTAACTAAATCAATATTTTTTCCTTTTCCTATAAAAGAAAATTTTGCTTTATTACAGAGCTTCAAAAATTTCTTGGAACTTTTTTCTTCATTTGGGATGCAGATATGTTCTGTGAAAAGACACAACAAGCTGCTGTGTGTAATACTTCAGACTTAAATGAGGAATTGGGACAGGTAAATATGTGTGAAGATGTTTTAAACTTTAAAACTAAATTTGGTTTGAAGAAAAATCTTGAGACTTCCATTTCTGCCCTCAAGTAGCCTGCAGACTAAGGACCAAAATTTGCTTTTCGTGTAAATTGAATACATATATACTTGCAGTATTGATTTTCAGTACTGACTGATTCAAGGAAAAAATCTATGTATTTGGTAGATAAGCCCATCTAAAATGTACATAATTAATGCTCTGTCATAATTAATTGATTTTTTTTTCAATTTTAGATTCAATATCTTTTCACTGACAAAACTGGAACCCTGACAGAGAACCTGATGGAATTCCAACGATGCTCAATCAACAAGGAAACATATGTGGAAACAAAAGGACATCTCATAAAGTTGAAAGCTGATGGAAGAGAAGAAAATGGAATCGAAATTCCATTTATGAGTGTAAGTCTTCATGTCATAATGAGTTGAGAAACTACCCTGCAAACTTATAAACTAGCAGCTATTACCAGGACAAACAATGAAATTTTGAAATATATTTGGGAAAAATAGAATTGAATTGGTTTCATGCAAGGCGGCTGATAGACATAATTCTAAAATTAAATATTTTGAATATTTTTCAGGCAGAAATTGAAGAATTTTTTGTTGCTCTGGCATTGTGCCACACAGCCCAAGTAGAAAAAGTGAAGTCTTCTGACTCCCTAAGAAATACTGTCAGTAGCAATAGCATTGAGGATGAGGAGAATGAAGACATAGCAGCAAGAGATCCTACATGCCTTGTCTACCAAGCATCTAGTCCTGATGAGAAAGCCCTTCTGGAAGCAGCTCGCAGGTAATCATCCAATGTTATTGCAAAATAAAAATGCTAGTCAATTCATGTCATTATTTCTATATTGTATCTTGCAAAATCAATGGAGCTGGAAATTAACATCAATAAAGATCATGTTAGTAGCACCAAGACATATTTGACAGTTACCCACACTGTCCTTTTCTCAGCCAAGAGCAAAGGACTCAGATTTATTATGCCACACACAGCATCAAAAGATTTTTTGACAAGACATCATGGACATAACTTTTAAAGTTAAGAGAGAAATGTATTAAAAGTCTTCTTCCAATTGTAAATATATGTATTGTGAAATTAAAATTAAGTTTGGCTTCATGCAGGTTTCAAAAATACTGTAAAATTATAGTCATTCTAAGAAGATTATATAGTTATCCTAACTCATTGGTGTGCATTCTTAACATTTAGATGCGGAGTAACTTACCTTGGTGAAAAAGATGATGTACTTTATGTTAAAGTGAAAGACAGAGTACGCATGTTCATGAGACTGGAGGTTCTTGAATTTTCCTCAGGTAAGACGAATCATTATATTTGGGACTACACTAGCAGATAAAAAGTCTAGCAGAGTGCATAAATTTTTGATTAATCAATAAGTAATGCATATTCCTACGCAGATATTCCTTCTCTATCACCTTCGATTCATCACTACAAGTAGGGTAAGGCCAGTAAATGTTTTTTAATGCAAAACAAATTTGTTTCAGAGAGGAGTAGAATGTCTATTGCAGTAGAAGAAGTTGTTTGCATTAATGGACAACTTGAATCCTGTGATTCCACAGTTCTCCTTTATTGTAAAGGAGCTGAAACAGTATTAGAGAAGCTGTCCATTAATGGGCCAAAGGAAGAGACAATAAAGCACATTGATGACTTTGCACAAGTGAGTATTTGGTGCATTTATTCTCTCTTGAGTGGGGTTCTGGTTATCTTGAAACTCACTACCTCATTCATAAAAAAGTAGTGGATTCCAAGATACCTTATCTTGAAATTGTTCACAGTTAATATGTAGATTACTAATTCCAGAATGACCTCGAAGATTGCCACTGCCTACAACCTGCTCCTAGTCACAGTTCTAATAAATCTGTATATACTTCCAGGCTTATGACATTCAATTTGAATGCATT